>NW_023416307.1:29962500-34762500 GCF_014176215.1 Rousettus aegyptiacus | reverse complement strand
GTGTGAGAGAGAGAGAGAGAGAGAGAGAGAGAGAGAGAGAGAGATTATATGGGAACTTTGTATTTTCTGCTCAATTTCCCTCTAAATCTAAAACTATTCTAAAAAGTAGTCTATACATATTTTTTTAGGAAAATTTAATTATAGAATGTATAGATGTACTAGGTTAGACTGCTTGATCTGCTTTTGTAGAATAATAACTATAGGGAATTAAAAAGAACCAATAACAAAATACAGACGCCACAAGATCTCATATCCAGACACGACCAGTCCCATCAGTAATAGAGCAGTGCCTATTAGAATCATAACAAATAAAGGAGAGAGAGGAATTATAATTCTTAAGAATATACATGCCTTTTCTACTCAGGGGTAATGAGTCAAATTTTGACAGTAGTAATACTTTTGGATGCTTTGTAGTTTTCAACATACTTTCACTTACATGGTACCTGATTGATCTACTCCCTATTGTCTACCAAGCCCAGCACCTCTGGGCGCACTTTGCAGCTTTTCATTATGTTGTCAGTGTCTATAATTATGTTGTTTTTTGTTCCACTTACTAAGGATTAGAAGAAATCTTCAAGTCTTAATACAGTGTGTGTCCATTGAATCAGATTCTTAGAGCTAGAAGGGACTTCAGAAACGATCTTTAACAACAGATTATGATATAATTACATGGAGATCCAGAGATGCTGAGTGCCTTAACTAACTGGCTGGAGAAATGGGCAGAGAGGAGACATCTTCCTCTACCACCCCTGTTTCATCTGCCTTGCCCCTGGGGAATCCTAACAACCTCAAATAAGACTTCTATAGCCACTCAACAGCTAATTAATTCTTCCTTAACTCACTCTCTCAAGTCAGCCCTTTGTTTTTCACTGACACCAATATTCCAAATTGTTTTCTTATCCCTCAATATCTTTCTTACATCATAATCTTCCTGAAGGTTTTTGTTCTCTCTCAACTGCAGTGCACCCTACCTGGAGTATTAGATAACAACAGATTTCTCATGGCTTCTTTTGTGTAAAACACGAAATCCAACAGAGCATTTTAGGGACTCCACAATTTTAATTCCTTCCTACTTGCCATAATCATGAACCTAATAACCATTCAGACTATTTCTATTTCTACTTCTTGTTTTCTAGTATATTACAGGCAACTTTTCTTTTGTATCTTTCTTCATACTGCTCTCTCCCAGAAATGCTCCCTGTCTTAGTTTAAGCTGTTATGACAAAATGCTATAGATTGGGTGACTTATAAACAACGCAAATTTGTTTCTCACAGTTCTGGAGCCTGAGTAGTCCAAGGGCAAGTTCCTGGCAGATTCAGTGTCTGGAGGGCCTGCCTCCTGGTCCATTGAGGGCTGGAGCCTGACATGGCAGGAGGAGTGAAGGAACTCTCTTAAGGTCTCTTTTATCAGGATACTGATCTCATTTATGAGGGCTCTATCCTAATGACCTCATCATCTCCAGGAGGCCTCATCTCCAAATATCATATTTAAGATTAGGTATGAACACACAAATTTTGGATTTGGTGAGGACACAAACCTTCAGTCTATAGTACTCCCTAATTTATTGGACATCTTATTTCCTCAACCTTAGATAAATTTCTCCCTTTCCCTATATATTCTTTCTCGACTACCACAAGATAATAATTTTTTCTTTATTGAACCCCAAAAGAACTCGCCTGTAGCATTCATTGGGCACTTTGCATAAATATTCTGCAACTTTATTTAAATTATGATTTATATATCTTACCTGTTGAATTAGATTAAATTCCTTGAAGGCAAGAATCTTATATTACCAGTTTCCATCAGTGCTTGCAGAGAGCAATGTTCAATGACAGTTTATTCATAGGAATGACAGTTTTAGACACAATATCACAGGATTTGAAATTTTTGAATCATCTGATGCCAAATTATGGGGAAATTTCTTTGCATATTCCAAATATAATATATTTCAGTGTTTAGTGTTATTTTTGTTAAGGCCATATCTTTTGGGACATGATTAAAATTCCAAATGCGATATTTAACTTTATACAGTGAACTTCTGTCAACAACTTTCTTAAAAAGCAAACCACTTTTGACTTCTTATATATTTGATGAGAATTGTCATAACACTATCAGGTTGAAGAGTGAGATTTTTACACAAATAACTAAAGGTTATTTAATATTAACAATCTCTAAAGGTTGTTTAACATTTAAAAAATTAAACTCTGTTCACTAAATGTACTTTGGTATAATATAATTAAAAATTTTATCTTTTCTTTGTGTAATTATCACTATAAATAATCAGTTTTTCCAATTTGTTAAACAGCATATCATTGTCATACCCATCTTTTTACTTTGAACATTTTCCTTCCCATACAAGATGAACTGATAAAAATTAGGAGAAGAAAGTCAATTGCATTTTTGAAATTTTTGAATATTTTTATATTTAAAAATGTGAATTCTCTACCAAGAAAAAAAATGAAGTTGGATGATTTGGTATATATTTCAGAAATAAAATAAAATTCATGACAATCTTGAGATAAAGTTCAATCAGATAAATCGAAATGAAGCTTTTTAATATATTTGCACTGCCAGTATATGTATATATATATTATATATGTATATTATATATATAATTTATAAAAATTAAAGGAGCCAAGGAGACGAATGGCATACATATATTCTTTCAATAGCTATAGTAATAGTTTAAAAATAATGCCAAAATATTGAAGCAGAGAATTTCATCCTGAAGTTTGCCATATGAATTAGAACATTATTATAATCAATATTTCCAGTTCTTTGCACATTGGAACACCAAGTATCCTGTAATCATATTACTAATAGGAATAAAAATCACTTGCTTAATCATTATTAACTCAAAGCAAGACAAATATTTACTTTTCTACTTAAAATGTATAATAAAGTAAATTGAGTCCATATACATTGTTGAAGGGGTAATACAAAGTTTACTAGACATATAAGTCAGACTGTAAGTAGGTGTTCTATACTTAGTGCAAGTGCCAAGAAAGGCAAATGAGGAAAGTGTTTACTATTTCATAACATACAAATCATATATTTAACATTTTATTTTTATTAATTTCTGAATTTTCACAAATTAAAAATGAAGGAAATAAAATTATCTTACCTAACATATTCTAAATATATAATTTATTTACTCCGATAAAGACTTTTTAATAATGCTAGATTTAATGATATGGTTTAAATTTTCTCTTTAGCACTTATTATATCCATCATATACTATATTTTACTTAATTACCTTGTTCATTCTGTTTCCCTATCTCTGCCACTAGACTATAACCATATAATGTCAGGTGTCGAGGCAACTTCTACATCTCTAATGCTTACAAGAGTGCATGGAGCATACAAAGTGCCTTAAAAATACTTATTGTAATAAATAAATGTTTCCCAAAGATTTATGATACAGAGTAATAGTATTAGAAGATATGATATGATATAAAATAATGATTTAAAATGTGAATTTGGTTTAAAAACATAATGGAAAAACATATATATGTAAGTATGACACACCTACTTACATATATATATATACATGCATATATATATATATATACAGAGAACATACATATATATGTATATATAATTGTTATAGACAAACACACATAATATAAGCATCTTTTACACAGAAAGATGTGTACATTTATATTTTGTGTTTTATAGAAGAATCAGTTTAAATTTTTAAGATATGTAATAATCTTTTAAACTACATTTTCCCTTTTTGTTTAATTTGTACTATATCAGGAATCTCAAACACAAAATCATGTTGTACTTGTCTCAGCCTCTAAGAGTCTAAATTGAGTCTTTTTCATATAAAAGTCGTTTTATTAAAATATTTGTTAAAATGTTTAAATGTTTCAACAGTCGGTCTATAGTGATACTTCAACCAAATATCTCTAATTCCCAGGATGTTTCAAGATTCATCGAAATCCCACTCTTTCCTGAATATTAAACTTATTTTATTCTCTCTTAAAAATGTAGTTTTGTGAATTAAATTCAGTGCTCTAGATTTGGTCCTACTAGGACAGAATAGCATAGGTTTATCCTGATTCATTCATGAAAATGTATTTCTCCAAATACAACCTTTAATTCCATTTGGCTTTTCAGTATTCATATCATGTTTGACTGACATTGACTGTAACGTCAAAAAAATTATTGTTTTCTATATGATATCGCTACACTAGTTTCCTTTATATTTATGCAGTTGGAATTTTTCCTTGGGCGAGGAGACTAAATAACTGTTTTACATTAAAAAATTGCATTTTGTTCACAGTAGGTACATATTATGAAAATTAAAAAAATTTAATTGAGGGGTATAAAAATATAAATTTGAGACGCATATCCTACCTGTAAAAACCTGGTGGCACTTGCTCTACCAGGAAGCTCTTCTCCATGTCTTGGAGAATGTCATTCAGCATTCGGACACGGATGGGAACTCTCTCCTTGGGATCATTAGCAGGACGCATCTCATCTGACTGAAAGAGTTCAGCACTCTCCCGCAGGCGTGAGGCCAAGGCTAGCAGTTGATGGGTGTTGGGCTGATCACCTGGTGAAGATAAATGAGCTCATCTCAGAAGACTCTTTCTCAAAGGAATAAAATAACCATTTTATAATGATGATGTATTCATTTTACCAACAACATTCTGTTTAAATATACTATATTCTACTAAATTATCAAATTTGTTACTACTACTACTACTACTACTACTACTACTACTATTAGTAGTGGTGGTAATAATAATGATAATAATAATAATAATTATGACTAATAATAATACCAGTAAATAGGTACTGATAGCTTAAAGACTGCTACATTCCAAGCACTAGGCTGAGCCCTTCATATAATGATCTCATTTAATATTCACCAAATCTCATATTGTCATGTCTATTTCATAGAAGCTGAGAATTAGAGTAAGGAAATTGGCATAGGTCATTAAACAAGTAAACGACAGGCCAGAATTAGAAGAATTATTTTTCTGACTCAAAAATTCATGCTCATGATGGAGTATCCTGTATTTCTGGAAAAAAAATATATAAAAGGAATTATCTTCTTTTCTGAGAACATATATTACTAGGTGTTATTATGAGTCCATGGGCTCTTTTTACGAAAAAATTTCTGTAATTTGAAGTTAAAATACATGTTTGATTTAAAAATACATTGACAACTTTCCTAATGTTTATGTTATTTTGTTTTGCTTTTGAGATGATTTTTGATTGCTGTCGTTTCTTTGTTTATGTAACTTCCTGGATGTAATTCTGATGTGATTGGTGGTAGCAAAGACCACAGGTCATTCCACTAAGAGAAAAGCAGCATTAGTATGTGGATTATAGCCACCAGATCCCATAGCTAGACCACCTGAGTTCAAATCTCTGCTCTATCAATTAGTAGCTATGTGATGTCAGGCAAGTTGCTGAACCTCAACGTCCTCATCTGTGAAATCGACATAAGAAAATCGCCTGCTTCATAGATTTGTTATGAGGATTAAATTATCAATACTCGTAAGTACTTCCCTACACATAGGCCAATCCTGGCTGATGTGATTTAACACCTTGTTTAAAGAGCATTCTTTTATTATGCCATAGCAGGGGCATTTCCTCCTCATCTTCCTGATATACCCGCCATTAGTGTCAGTCTTTGGTGAGGCAACAGTAAGTGATGTCATTCTCAGGGGACTAGGTACAACTGACTCCAACAAGGTGAGCATATCACTATAAAGAAACATTTCAAGTCAAAGTAATGAAATGAACATAGGCCTAGTAGGCAGTCCTGAAAGCATGTCATTGAAATAAGCAGATAGAGATGAAAAGAGGCCTTATAGCACCCACCCTTGGGGAAGTCTTGGGCAAAAGGGAAAGATCACAAAGGGACTCTTTCTCCAAGTGAAGTCCTAGGGTTACCAGCTCTGAAAACACCTGATCTTTGTGGAAATGCAGATTCCCAAATCTGCTGACTCTCTCCAGGGGTAGAACCTAGAATATGTATTTCAAAAGGGTATTCAGATTATTCTATACACTTTCAAGTTTAAGAAGCACTGTGGAGAGGTGATCTGCTAAGAAAAGGAAAACTAGGTTAGAATTATAGCTGATATATGAAATACATGTCTGTCATAAATTTACCAACTTGTAATATAATGATCTTTTTGTCTTTCACCTTTATTCAATGGGGACTATTTTACATGTCAATTTCTTTAGAGCCCAGCACAGCTCTGACTCTCAATAGTTGTTTACTGAATAAACAAAATAGATTTAATAAAATATTCTTATGGAAACAGTCCAATAACAAAATAAAACTATGTAGAGATTATGTAGAGATAAGTGGTTTTTATGAAGGCTACAAAAAAGATAGCCCTCTTTGTAGCTCTCTATTCACTGAAATTAATGATATAAATAAAATCAATTGTACAAGTTCACAGGTTTTGGCATTTTGATGTTTTCATAGTGCATTTTAAATTAGTTAATTACCTTGTTTGATTTCAAAACAAAACGAGGTTGTGAGATGAGATATTTTTGCTCATTATGAAGACCTAGCCCCCTAGATAACAACAATAACACTAATGCTATTTTATAAAAATATGGTTTATCTTAAGTTATTATGGTTCACCAAAGTTAATATATGGAGAACTTACAGGGAACACCACGGCACAGGAAAGAATAAGATGGATAGGTACAAGGTACATTTAGTTTATACTGAAATTGAAAAACTAAACAACAGAAAAACAAGGTTGACATTCTTGAAAGTCTTCCATTTTAGAAAGAAAAATCTGTTCTGATGTAACATACACCAAAGAATTGAAGACATTATTCTTGAATCAAGTGAGACAAATTGTACCATTCTACCTTATTTAGCTTTAAATGAATTTATCTTTTATGGTGGTACAGACTAGAGAATTGACAGCTTTAGGAACTGGCTGAATCTGAAAAGGATCCTAATAGTAAAGAGCTGCCATCCACAGCAAACCCTGTGCATTATTTGGAGGGTCTGGAGTTACAAATACAAAAGTAGCTTTACTTTTCATGTTCATGCAATTATTCTGATATATAAATGATGTTATAAAGATTCTTAATAGTTAGTTCTGTGCCAATAAATCTTTTTTGTGTCTCCAAATAAGACCCAGAAAGTAATGTCACCTTTTCTATGTAGGATTTTATAACTACAAACGATTGTTCCTTCATGATCCTTAATATCCCTACTAGAATGTCAGCTCTGCGAGGGAAAAGCCTTTTGTCTTTTTTGTTCACTACCATTTCCCCAGGACCTAAAAATGTTCCTGGCATATCATTTAATGAATCAACATGTGAATTATGTACTTCGATCACAGCATTGTAGCATCTGTAATATTTTAGTCATTATCTTTCTTGTCTCCCTCCTTTCCTTGACTGAACAGAACCCCACAAGACCAGAAAATATGTTTTATATCTCAATAAAATAACAGCACAATACCTTATGTATGGTAGTCATTTATTAAAAATTTTGTTGAATGAATGTCAATTTATATAATGTTTTATTCGAGATATAATAAATATGTCAGTAATAGCTGTAATCAGTAGTAGTTGCAAAGGGAAAAAAGAAAAAAGGCTAATTTAGGGTAACAATAAGTTAAATTAACCTCAATCGAATTAAAATATGGCCTACCAATAACCTATAAAATAAGAATATATAAAACTTCATTTAAGGCAATGCGAATGTCAGAGAGCAGAGAACTAATTGACATTCTTAACAGTTTAGGTTTAATAAGTAATAACTCCAAAGAAAATGTACCAGGAACTAGAAATTTCTTTCAGAGAAGGCTAATATAATTATCTTGAAGTAATGCATACATGGAGTCTAAAAACCAAGGACTCGATATCAAAAAAAGAAAAAAAAAACAGAGAAGAGCACTGTCTACTTAATTATCAACACATCATGAACAGATTACTTAATAACAGTATCAAAAAATGGAGAAAATGGTCATTTCACTTTCTAAGTATCAAGATTACTATGCGAAGGCAAGTTACTGTTACCAGAGTACAAAAACTAAATATGAATTACTAACAACTTATTTTTTTTTAAGGCACGCAAAAAGCTTTACTAATGATTTTATTCTCAGAAATGTGGCTTCTTATCACCTTCTCCAGAACATGGCACCCTCTGGGCAACCGTATCATACTCCTCCTACATACACTTTAATTGAGAGTCCCAATTTATTTTGTGGTACCTACAAATCTGGAGGCATTTTTTATTTCCATGGGTTGGCATATCAAACCTTTTAAGTACAAGAAAAGAAATAACATAAAGGGCAAAGTAATTAAACAGCCTGTCTCTAAAAATGATCTTTCTACATCTTTGCTCCTGGTGAAAAACCAATCATGAATAAGGTTTTACAGCATGGCAGGACAGACTGATTTGTGATAAATATTAAAAATCAACCTTAAGATAATACAAAATAATTGAAACTACCTAGTGAAATCACTTTGATATTAGTCAAGAGATAACTGAAATGTACTTCTACATTTCAAACAAAAATAGTTTGTATTTTTTCCTCCTTCATTTCAACGTAAAATAAAAAAAATATTTTTTCAGAAAGTATTTATTGAGTCCTATTTTGTGTGTTATTCTATAAATACTGAGAAAGAGACAGAGACATAATATTAAATCTCTAACTTAACAAGCTTCTAAACTAGTTAGAAACAATCCAAAAATGGAGAATAGTGTCAGATGAAATAAATGCCCATAAGGATAACTGAAGAGTTCATTGTGTATCAGAATATTCTAAATAGATCCCAGGGAAGAAATACAACTTGAGAGACAAATCACAAAATTGCTCAGAAATGAAGGGCATCTCAAATGGAACATGTGAAAGTTCTGGGCATTTATGTACATTAAAGCAATAGAGGTAGGTGTTCCACTTGTAAACAGCAACATGATCAGTCTTCTCTTTCTCTTCCGTCAGCCCTCACCTTTCTAGAGTTTGAATCTACCTCTAACTTACATCCTTTCATTTTTCTGGCTTGTTATGGAAACGACAGAGCTGGATATTATAAGCTGTATTCATATTAATTTAAGAGGAAGAAGGCAGGATGGAAGGAAGCAAGAAAGAAAGAGAATGAGAAAGGGAGGGAAGTAAGGAGAGTCAGTGGATATTTAGATGATCATTGAGATCTAAGGCAAGCCAATTTGGGAGAGGCTTTAAAATATACTGGAGGAAACATATTCCTACTGCCCAGGAAATCTCCTGCCTTGTAGCCAACCTGCAGCATCTTCCCCTCAAGGCAGTTTGGGAGGCAGTGTGGTATAGTGGAAAGAGCAGGGGCTTTGGAACCTGACAGACTTATTCAAGCCTTAAACCTACCACTTAAATGTGTGCATCTGAGTAAGACTAAGACATACACACACACACACACACACACACACACTCCCTACCCTGATATCCAGAGGCCTAGTTTTTTACTATCAAAATGACTGGTCTTAATGATATCTAGCTCCGTTCACAGGGCTAGAGTAAGATTAAATGTCAAGGTAAACATAAGGCACTTAGAAAAATACCTGAGGCTTTGTAGAGTGACCCCTAAAGTGCCAAAATGCTTCCCAGAAAACTTGTTTTTCCTGCAGAACTTTGATTCAGGATCCTAAAACACCCTCCCACAGCAGATCAGAAGCTCAGAGTTACTTCATACAAGTCCTATCCATGAGGACTCTAAGACTTCTGGGTAAGACCAGTAACTACAGTGCTGACTACACCTACTGAATCTATACATATTCTAACCTGCCAGGATCTGGGACCTGTACAAAATACCTCTTATCTTGAGGAACTTTATAAATTGATGAGTTTCAACTTGGTATAACCCTGTGTGTGTTAAGTCCGTTCTACAAATTCCTGGATAAGTTTTTAACTGTCCTATTTTAAACAATGATTTCGGTAACCATTATTGTAGTCTCTCTTCAGAATTTCATACTCTAAAAACTTTTAAATTTTAGTTTATTTTTACTTTCACATCTTTTGTTTATATTTGTCTACTATATTATTAAAGACTCATTCAATTTCATTTTAAATTAAGAGTGAAATGTATTGGCCATAGTCTAAAATGACATTTTTATATCAAACAAACATAGCCTGTTACTTTAATAGCATTTCACAGAACCTATTCTTCTATAGATGAGCTTATCACAATTTTAAAAGTGCTAACAATTGCACAATCACAGCTTAGACTTCACTGATTTATAGTGACAAGAAAAAGTATGATTTATGTTCCATAGGAAACAGTGGTTAAAAGTAGAATAGAAGATTATTTTGGGGGAAAAAATGTTACTTAACGTCATTTTTTAAATACTTTGTGGCATCACTAAAGAAAAGAAAAGAAATTGCCAATATGATTTCAGCCAAGGGAAACAACAGTCTTCTGTTATCCTACATTTTCTATTTGTCACCCTGCCTTTTTTAGTATGAATCACAATAAATCATCTTAGCTGGTTATTTAAAGAAGTTAAATAAACAAAGATACAGGTATAGAAAGAAATGTGGGAGCTACTGTACTAGTGATAAATAATCTAACATTAATTTTATAATGTATAGATAAAAGGATATTATTTAAACATGAAATATGCCAGAAGACAGTGGATAATTATGTCTAAACTGAAAACAATAGAAATCACTTTTTGCAAAGATGCCAAAGTGTCACATTTACAAGAATTAGGTGGGCCACTTTTTAAAAATAGCAGCACATTCTAAAGATTGTCCTGTATTCTAAAGTTTATCCAGTGGTACGGGTAGCCAAGGAAGATGAAAATCTAGCAAGAATTTCAACATATTACATGGAATGGGTCCATCTGACTGGTGCAGAAATTAAACCAGGGGCTCTTTTTATGGCCCACAGATGCTGCCACTGTGTTATGTTTGCAACTATGTGATCTGGTTATTGGCTGCTTTAGAAGAGTTAGCAAAATCTTTCTTAAATGAATTAAATTCATGTGTGGTTTATTTTTATCACTTTCCTCCTAAGGCAGAAAGTTAAAGTTGTATATTTAATAACACATGTGAGTTTAATTGTGTTTTAGCTAAACCAAGAAACTGAAAAAAATTTTTTTAAAAATTTGGATAACATGAATCACAATGAGGGCAAGGGCACTCTGTGCTCTATTACAAATTACAATTTAAAATATCTCAAAAAAAAGTTTAAAATTGTCAGTGAGCCAGCACTCATAGAATAAGGACTGTACTATTATCCTGTCATTGACACAAGGTTTTATCCTTAAAATAACATTTAGAGAAAAAAATGATATAATAAACCATTAGATGGGAGAGTAGGAAAAATATATCACTAATATATTTTAATTAATGTAGCAATACATAAAATGTAAGTACTAAAAAGAAAACTTTATAAGGATTTGGATGAAATACTTAGAATAAAGAAATAATGATCACAAAGGGAAGCTGCATAAATAGCAACTAAATGTAAAGCCAGAAAACGAACAAAAGAAAAGAAAGTATTATTCTGAAGAAAACAAAATGGATAATGTGCTTAAGATAATAATTAAGGGACATTACACAATAAAAATATGATTTCAAAGAGAAATGGGGAGAAAGAAAAATTAGTTTTGGGAGACAAACATTGACAAAGTAGACACAACCTTATTTTGTTAAGACCCAGCTGTCTCACATTCTTTTTTGAGATTAGATGTAGAATATCAATAAATGAAATGCAATCTTTAAGATGGTCATATAATTAGAATTCTTACAAAAATATAAACTAAAGATATTTTTAGAAAATTGTACTCAATGGGTGGCTAATCTCATCAATTTTCTCTATCAGTTTTGAGCAAGTAAGTTAAGATAGTTCTTAGAGAATGCTTTGGGTTTAAGTCCTTGTCATTTAAAAAGGTCACTTCCAGAAATGTCAGTTCAGGTCAAACCACTAGAAAACTAGGAAGAGTCAAAATTCCCATGGGAACAAAATCTGTTCTTGACATTTTTTGTATTTTAGATGATGGACTGCTTTGGATTTGTTAGGGAGGGCACAGGGCCAGGTACTTGATGTACCCATCCTTCACTATCTGTATACCGGTCCAGAGTTGGAATTGATGGTAATTAAAACCAAGACTGGAGACAGATGGAGCGAGGACTAGAATCATGCAATTTATACAGCACATATTTAATTCTGCCATTTGAGAAATTCATCTTGTATTTCTCAAAAAGAAAAAAGACATTAGGTGGGTCTTAATCACTTTTGATTGTAGAAAAGAATAAAGGTGATGTTTGAAAGTATGAAACTATGAATCTAACAAAACAGAATACTTTCCTCAGTGGCATCATCAACTTGAAATACTATTCTTCCTTCTAAAAGAAAGTGGTTGACACCAATGAATTATCAGAGGTAATGATAAAACCAAAGTCAGATCAAAGTGGCGTTGCCAGTTTTCCAAAGAATAGGAGGAAATGCTGCTGACAACAATTTTACACTTAGTAAGACAATTGGGGGGCAGCAACAAGCTACACAGTTCAAAATTATGTTTCCTGCTGATTCTGGCTTGTACTAAATAAATGTGTACACAGCCAGATCAAATGAAAATAAGTTTTATTTTATTTGGTCATTTGTAGTTTTTACAATAATGCTAAATAATTAAGAACCAAAATTCTAACAAAGGAAAATAGCAGATAATAGTAGATATTAAACAAAAAGCATCAGAATTATATAGTCATTAATTATTTTTGAAGTACTGTTTTATATATTAAAAACTAGATAAAGTTAGAAACAGTAAACTTAGTAGGTTTATTAAGTGCTCATTCCTTAGTCTGCTTCCAGGTTCAAGGGTGACACTTCCTTCTGCTCTTGCAAACTAGTATTATTGCCTTGTATGTGAAATTTTTGGACATAACTTTTGTCACAAGGATGTCTGAAACATATCAGTTATCTTATCAGTCACTGTTTATGGTACATCTCCATGCACCACATATAAATATTCAATTTCTAACTATTATATGTTTGGCATTGACCAAATATTAAGAGCCAGGGCCGCTCAGTCAAAATGAGCTTTCAAGAAGCATCCAATAAATCAACTCAAACAAATTATTCACTGGTAAATTATCCTTCTGTCTGGTGGTTGTGAGAACGATAGAGAATGGTCTGCTGCTACCGTAAACTAGTGTAATAAATAAACAAGATGGCCGGTTGTCAAGGGTAAAAATTACACCATTGAAAATGCAATTGGGTTTCAGAGACCTTCATACTTAAACTCTGCAGTAAGGAGAAATGGAATTTTATAGTTCAGCCTTGAAGGTCACTTTTAAAAAAAAAAATCTGTAATTGAGAACTGAAGACTAATCATTATTAAGTGTTATAACAAAATAAGAAAACATATCAACAATTAAAGCTTGCATTAGGCAGGAAATTATGTTTCATTTAGCTACAGAAATTCTGTTTTGCTAATGAAATAGTCTAGAATGGTAGACAAAATTGAAACTAAAATATATACTTAGTTGTTGCTAACTGCTGTCCATTATTCGCACATTAGCATATTAAAGTATTCTATTTTAGAAATAAGGTTATAACCAAAGTATTCAAAATAGAACAGCTATACCAAATTGCCTACAATTTAGCAAACATTTGAATAACCTTTGACTATGATACAGAGCAAGTAATATTGAATCATGATTACTAGAATACAAAAATATATAGCTTAAAGGTGACATATCATATCTGTTTGATCAAATATTTATACTCGGGTTAAATAAAAGAAAAATAAACACATTTTTTGCCTCTCTCTCTCTCTCTTTCTCTTTCTTTCTTTCTTTCTTTCTTTCTTTCTTTCTTTCTTTCTTTCTTTCTTTCTTTCTTTCTTTCTTTCTCTCTCTCTCTCTCTCTCTCTCTCTCTCTCTCTCTCTCTCTCTCTCTTTCTTTCTTTCTTTCTTTCTTTCTTTCATATTGGGTGCATCTTAAGTCTGGCTGCATCTTTCGGAGAGTGAAAGTGAAAGGGAGACCCAAGGAGTTTCATGTCAAAAGAAACTCAAAAACCAAACAACCAGTTACCAAAGAAAAAGTTCTTCACCTACAGCAGAAGCAGTCTAATATAGCAGCAGGAAGCCAAAATGTTCCCTCTCCTCCACTGAGAATCTTGGATTTTAGGGAGAGGTTAACATATACTTAGTGGTATCTGACCCGCAGTAGAAATTTTTGTGGAATAAATGCAGGTTCCTCCCCACTGTGTTGACACACTTTTAGATACAACTATTAGAGAAAGGATCATTAACTCGGTTTATTCTGAGAATATTTCCTTTACTTGGTCGCTTTAATTGGAACCTGGCTCTCTCCTAATGACACTGCTTCCACGGCAGCCCTCTCAGGCAGTGGTTATTTTTCTCCCACACCCATTCTACCACTGGCCTTAGAAAAACAATATGAAGTATCTCTAGGTCACTGCTCATTCTCTGAAAATTTTAGCTTATAGTCCACTTACTCTCTCTTACAAGAATTACTCCTGTCTTAAACTGTCTTAAATTCTTGTTAATTTCAATATCCATATAAACATATTCTGGCTTCTCTTTTCTTTTTTTTTTTTTTTTTTTCATGACAGCTACCATACGCCCATGGTCATATGCAGCTAAGACACTGCCATTACCACTATCTACACTCTTTACAGAACCACATTTTCAACAATCTCATTTCCTTTCCAGTGGAAAATAAGTCTTTTTAGTTCACCCACTCTCAATATTTTGATCTTATGCCAAAATAAAGTCTTTTCATCTTCCTTCCTTTTCGCTCACTCTCATTCCCTTCAGATACTCATTTTATTCCATACCCAGTTTAGCTCCTTTGGGCCATCACTATGAGCACTCCTTTGCATACCACTCTATTTCCTTTATCTTATCTAGTTCATTGTCCCTCTCTTAGCAAAGCCCCAGCTCTGATTCGATCCATCCTTGTCTGTTTCTGTACCTGAATCTCCATCTGAAGGCAGGAAAAAATATAATTATGCTCAATTATCTCATTTAAAATATATTTTTTTCTGAGATCTTAATGTTGCCCAAAACAATTATTATTATAGTTCATTTCCTCTCTGGCCCTTCTAAAAAACTTTTTTAAAATTATTTTTCCAATTTAAAAGGACTTGCTAAGATTTCTAACCACCACATTTACATAACTGCCATATGCTCTCCCTTCTTTCACATTTTTATGAATGAACTGCTATATTGATAACTAAGGCAAAGTCTTCCACCCTTATATTGTTTTTAGTCAAGAAATCAGCCAACATTCTCTGTTCACTTTTTTTTTTTTTGATCAAATATTGATTCTCTGTAGAATCATTCCCTTTAAAAACCATGCCTATCCTTTTCAACTCCATATTTACTACCTAACACCATGTGTCTTCACATCTCATTTATCACCTCCCATTCTTTTTGGAACCCCTCTAA
Organism: Rousettus aegyptiacus; assembly: GCF_014176215.1. Lineage (NCBI taxonomy): Eukaryota > Metazoa > Chordata > Mammalia > Chiroptera > Pteropodidae > Rousettus > Rousettus aegyptiacus. Next base: position 34,747,101 of record NW_023416307.1, on the reverse strand, counting down.
TCAGGCTTTTTCTTCTACCACTTCACTAAAATTATTGTTAAGATCACCGGTGACATCTTAATTGCTAAATCTAGTGGTCAATTCTCAGTCTTCACTTTTCTTGATCTATCAACAGTATTTAACACAGTGAATCACTCTCTCCTCTTTGAAAGACTTTATTTACTCAGTTTCATAATATCATGTTCTCTTTGTTTTTCTCTTACTTTTTAGTCACTCCTCCTCAGTCTCCTTTTCTGACTCCACCTTTTTGCCCAGTTTCTAAATTTATGAGTGCCTCCCAAATCTTATACCTTTTCTGTCCTTTATCTACACTCAACCTCTTAGATATCTCATTTGGGACAACTCCTAAATTTATATTCCCAGACCATATCTCTCCTTTGTACTCTGGGTACAATTGCAGTCAGTTCTGCTATAACAGTTATATGGAGAATGCAAATTTGTTCCAAAGTGATTATATTAAAAATAATTTGAGCATAATGCTAACTTAAAAATTGCTTTGACATGTCAATTTTGTTCGATTATATATATGTTTCTCAGATGCAGGGAGTTTAATTTTGCCGTATGTGTTTTTTAGGTGCTGAATGTTTGTTTGTTTTGATTTTCTGTTTTTGTTTGTTTGGTCGATTATATATATATATATATATATATATATATATATATATATATATATATATTTCTCAGATGCAGGGAGTTTAATTTTGCCGTATATGTTTTTAAGTTGCTGAATGTTTGTTTGTTTTGATTTTCTGTTTTTGTTTGTTTGTTTGTTTGGTCAGAGAACTATACCAGGCAGAGTGAATGCTCAAAAAATTTTGTTAAATGAATGCATAAATGGGTTCAGGAGGTCCTGTAAAGTCAAGGGAAAATAAATGCAATTTTTTTGTACATATGTAATTTTCAAGGGAGAGAGATCATGCTTTATCTGGATTTTGAAAGGGACCCCTAAGTATCCACAAAAATCTGAGTAATATTATAATTCTAACAATGATCCATTAGGACGTTACTTATCCTTCACATGTAGTTTATGTTACTTAAAATGTTCATATAGTAATTATAATGCTTAAATATTGTGTTTATGAATTTTTAAAAACAAATCCAATCATTTAAAAAAAACTAATAGAACTTGGCATTTAAAGTGATAATAGTGCTAATACTTTTGTTTTTGCTGATTTTATTTCTTTAAATTAAAAAACTCATTTTTATTACAAATGTAATATGCATTTATCATAGAACATTTGGATTCCTAAAAACTTGTACATTTGTTTATAATTCTATCATGTAATGTTAGTATTTTGCAGTATACTGTTTAAGTCTCCTTCCTATACATAACAGTCATAGATGAATTATTTTATAGATGGACAAATCTTTGTTATATTAATAATAATCTTTTTGTTCTTTGAAAACTTTAAGTATTATACATAGTACCAACTAAATTTTCTTAAATGTAAAAATTAGAATTAAAGGAAAAGCAAAACAGTTTACAGAACAAATAAAATGGATGCTTAAAAAAGTCCTTACAGAAAAAATAATACTTAATATTCACAGAACTTTATAGTCCTTTATTAATACCAGTTCTGTTCTTATTTTGAAAAATGTTATATATTTGTTGACTCAGTGTCTAAGGCCAAAATATTCTAGAAATAGTAAATCAGAAGTGGAGAACAGAGTGACTGGTACAGGCAGTCACACTAACAATAGTGAGATAGAAGCTTGACAAAAGTTGAAAGAAGACAGCTATGTAGAGACTGAATTAAATATACTAAAGTTGAGCGATATGAGGCCGTTCAATATGAAGCAAATAGCCCTAAACAACAGCTCAATTGCTGCTGCGCTCATGGTTTACAGCCACTAAAATATAAATCATAAATATCACTGGGGTGGGGTGATTGTGCTGTATTCTCTGGGTTAAGAAGTAATCCAGGTAGTCAAAAACAAACAAAAAAAGTATTAAACTTTCAGATACCGGAAATATTTGGCTCTTTAGAATGATACACTTTCCAAGGATTACTATAGTTAAAATATCGGCTTCTGTATTAAAAAGTATATGTCTACAAGTGACTCATTAAAGATCTGTTAGTAAAATGTGTAACTCAAAGAGAAGGAAGAGGGTGCATTCTTTAATTATAATTCTGATCTTTGTAGCTGGTTAATGAAGACAAATTATATGCCTAATTGAAAGATTTATATGTAGATTATGGGGAAATGAAGTAATTATTAGGGTTGTATCAGAATTCTGCAGAAAGATATATATTCATATCTGAAGGAATGGAAATGGAGACTATCGCAAACCTCCTTGTCATCCTTAATCTAGGATGAGCCAACATTTCAGAAATGGAGTGGGCCCATACCTCATAGACACCAATCTTCAAGAAAATTCTAGGTCAGTCTTATTTGAACTGACTAAATGTTTGATATGAGTGTTAAAAAACCAAATCCCTGAACTGTATTTTTCCATATGAAACTTGTAAATAATAATGAAAGCTTGAAATTATAAATCTCTTTGATAAAAGATAGTAGGTAGAATGTTGTCTAAAATCTGATATGTTACCTGATGCTTGCACATAAGCACAACTAATTCTTGTTAAAATGGCAGCTGAAATTCTTCTAAGCCTTTCTCATGATAATCCTCTATAGAAAAGGAGTGTCTGAATTGTCATAGCTAGTACAGTAGATAATTTTATCCATTTCTTGTTAAAATTATACATTAACAATTTTTCATTTGCTAAAATTACTATAATTCAAAGAAAAATTACCTTTAAGGCTGTTTTGAACTTCTATTGCTATATCGAGAGCATTAAAGGGCAGAACTGGTTCGTTGGCAATTTGTAAAATCACTTCTCCTGAAAGCTGAAAGAACAAGAAGATGAAATGCTAGCATTCAGTTTTAAGGGTTTTTATGTGTTTGCTTTTCATCATTTTGTACATTCATAGATCCAGAGTAGCACAAACATAGATGGTAGAATAGAATTTTACAAAATCTTTTTCTTTTAAACGTTTTTTATTTTTCTAAAAGAAAAAAAAACTCGGTATCTTTTTCATGTCTCAGAATTATATAAAAATATAAAATTTTATTCCTTTTTTAGCTAACTGTTGAGAAATTGCTTCCTTTGTTGGAGTTATAATGTTTAAACTTTAAAACAATTCCTTATAAAACAGTTCAGAATGTCACAAGATAAAACAAACAGAGAGGAACAGAAAATCAGTACCTGGTTATTGAACCAAGTCAAACTCCAGACAAGATTAATAATCAATTTATTTCATTTAAAATACAATCCAATCTAAAAAAAGTTTTGTTTAAAAATCTTAGGTACTATTTTCCTTAATACTTTACTATATTTCTAAAAACTCCAAAATCATCAAAACTAATATCATTTATATATCTTTGAGGTCAATGTTTATATTTTGATTAAAAATAAATAAAATTCTAAATGGCATTTCCAAAACTCATACCTGGAATTTTCATACATGCATATCCCCCACCGCAGCACTCCAAACTGTTTGAAAACCAACATATATGCTACAGGTGAACTAGCATCTGCTTAACAGACTGAACAAGTTATATGCATTTACATACATCACATAGGAACTCAGGACCGTCAGTAAATGGTACTATGACTCTCCCTTTCTCTTTCAACTGATCTTTAATATTTATCTGGATTTAACAAATGTCTCTGTGTATCTTACAGCCCTAAAGCTGGCACACGGAAAAACATGGCCGTGTTAACATTATTCATAAACTACTAAAGATTGTTAGTGAAAAAAAATATTGTCATGTGAAATTACACAGGGGAAATTAGCACACTAACCTGAGACAGTATAGAACACATAAAAGGGTAATATGATGTTAAATATTCAAATCTACATAATCGACAAGGGTCAAATTCTATTTTATATTTAAAAGTTATATTTCCCAATTGTTTAGGACCATTTATATCATGATAAAAATATAGTTCAACTTGATCTTCTATATGCTTGGAGAAATACAGTTCTTAGAAATAAAAAAAGAAATTTTGATATCCCTTTATTTTTCTGAGATATTTTTCTCTCAAGCCACCACTCCTCCTCCATTGCCTGAGGTGTCTTTGCAGAGTTTAATCCCCAGCATAGTGAGCACAAAAATCCTGGGAAACTGCCTATTCTGATTATGTTGCTTTTCAGAGAAAAAGCATTATCTGCAATAAGTTGATATGAATTCTGTTTCTAGTCCACCCCACCCATCCAAATTATGTAAGGAACTCCAATATTTGGAAATAAGTTATTTGAAAAAGAAATTTTTAAAGAAGATTAAGAAGCGTTACGGTTTGTTGTTCCAATTTGCACTGGATAATAGAAAGTACAGAAAAGACATGTTTTGTTTACACTTTTGGAATCTGGAAAACACACATTACCAAAGATTAAAATGAAAGAATGGGGAGGGAGGGGAAAGGCGAATTCTCTGTGCACTGCCAGAGAAAGTTGTTTTGTTTTGCCTTTTTGAGTCATTTGGTAGTACGAACAACTGGAATATAAGCCAGCCATCTTCTATTTCTTTCCAAAAGGACCTGGCACCAAAATTGGGATTTCTAAGTCAGCTGGCATATGATGGACTTAGACTAAATCAGCTTTATTTGCAGCTTCATAAGCAAGAGGGGGATTTGTGTGTGCCTTCCCATGAAGTGAAAATAGAGAGACGTACTGCATACTCTTCTTACCCACTTTGGAATTCACTCATACTCAGGACAACACAACCTTCCCTTGCATTTATATAAGTCCTCATTCTTTTCAAAGTGCTTTATACCTAAATATCGTATTTCATTATCTTGACAAACATAGAGGCAGGTAGTGAGGGAATTAATTCTATTTTACAAACACTGAGTGTAAGCCTTACTAGGAGCTGGTCTAAGATGATGACATAGGAGTCTCCTTAATTCATCTCCTCTCATGGACACTACTAGTCTACAGCTATACACAGGAAAATTCCCTCTGGGGGAAAAAAAAGATCCAAAAAAGGGCTGAGTGATTCCTATAAATCAGGCTAAAGAGAAAAAACCCATATCAAATAAGGTAAATAAGAAAATCTGAGACACATTCTGGACCTAAAATCCACTCCATTATAAGAACATTAAATCAGGAAGAGGCTCACAACTCCCAGCTTCTCCCTGAAAAGAGAAAGGTTTGGATACAATATCTACTACCCTGGCTTTTAAGACTTCCACCTGAGGGACAGGCCCCCAAAACAGCTAGCCCTCAAAGCCAATAAGGCTTGTGTTCACAAGACTCACAATGCTATAGCAAACACACAATGAAAAAAGAGTTTTTACATAGCTTGTAAGGACTAGCTGTGGCTCTCCCCACAGAGCTCAGTACAGAGGCAGCAAGCAAAAAATGCCCATTTCTAAGTCTTTTACTAAAAGAGGCCTATCTGCATATCTTAAAATTTGTAGCTGGAGGATCAGGCTCCTAATTTAATACACATCTAGGAGCCATCTGAGACTGGCAAGTGCCATTTTTGGGTTCTCCCTGTACTCTCCTCCAGGTCACTGGCGTCTCCATGAAAGAAGCTTGTGATCATGTCTGGCGACTGGATTTTGTGGCTGCCACCCAGTGGAAGCACCCCTTGATCAACTGGCTATGGTGGCCCCTGCAGCTTACATTCACGGGTGCCACAGGATGTAGCAAACAAAGAAACACTTCATAATTTGCTATCACTCCAGGGCTCAACACAGAGGGAACAGAGAGAAATGTCCATCTTACTTTTTTTTTTTCCCTTGGAAGGTGTTTATTTACATACTTCAAATGTTGCTGCCTGAGGGTCTGGCTTCCAATCAGCCTGTATCTAGGAGCTAATTGGGACACTGGCAATTTTTGGCACACCCTCAACTACTGGGAGATATGAAGAACACAGGAAGCTTGGCTAATCTCAAAGGTCTGAAAAACAACCAAGAGCTAGGCTAAATAATAGGGTTCACCTTCTACAGATTATTCCATAAAGACTGCGAGAAGTAGCTGTTTTATCTAATGCACAGACAGAAATCAACACAGAGAGTCAAGGGAAATGAAGAAAGAAAGAAATATGTTTCAAATACAGAACAAGATAAAACTCCAGAAACAGATCTCAATAAAATAAAGATAAGGGATTTATCTGATAAAGACTTCAAAATTATGATCATAATAAACTTGCTCACCAAGATCAGGAGAACAATGCATAGACGGAGTGAGAAATTCAATAAAGATAGAAAATTTAAGAAAATACCAAACATAAGTCGCAGAGGTGTATTCAGAAATACAATAACTGAACTTAAACATTCAATAGAGGAGTTCAACAGCAGACTAGTTCAAGCAAACAAAAGAATTGACAAACTCATTGCCAGGGCAGTGGAATTCATCCAATCAGAAAAGCAAAAAGAATGAAAAAGAGTAGAGATGGCTTAAGGGACATATGGGACACCATCAAATAAATCAATATTTGCGTTATATGGAAACCGGGTAAAGAAAAAGAGAAAGGGGCAAAAAATTTGTACAAAGAAATAAGGGCTGAACACTTCCAAAATTGGAGAAAGAAACAGAGATCTAGACCTAGCAATCCTAGACAGTTTCAAAAAAGACAATCCAAAAAGACCTATACCAAGACACACAATTAAACTGTCAAAGTTAAAGACAAGGAGAGTATCTTAAAAGCAACAAAATGAAAACAACTTGTTATATACAAAGGCACCTCCATAAGATCATAAGCAGAATGTCATCATAAACTTTGCAGGCCAAGAAAGGTTGGGATGAAATATTTAAAGTGCTGAAAGAAAAAAAGCCAGTCAAGGTTATTCTAGGTTATTCTACCAGGCAAAGTCATCCTTCAGAATTGAAAGAGATATAGAGTTTTCCAGACAAGCAAAATGAGAAGTTCATCACCACTAGATCAACCCTACAAGAAATGTTAAAGGGAGTCCTTCAACCTGAAACAAAAGGATACTAATTAGTAATAGGAAAACATGAGAAAGTATAAATATTACTGGTAAAAATAAATATATAGTTAATTTCAAAATAATCTTTAATGACAACGAGGAAATTACTTTATAAAGCCAGTATAAAGATGAAAACACTAAAAAGGTTAAAAATAATAAAATAATTAAAACTACAATATTTTTAATGGATATACCAGCTTATGGATGTAAATTGGGACATGAAAACATAAAATGTGGGAGAAATAGAAAAGTTAAAATTAGAGTTTTAGTATGCATTTGAATTTAAGTTGTTATCAGCTTAAAATAAACTATTACAAATATTAAATGTTTTACAAAAACCCACGGTAATCACAAACCTATAAAAGATATACAAAAATAAAGGAAAAGGACTCAACACATATCACTGCAGAAAATCATCACATCTCAAAGAGAGCATAAGAAGAATAAATGCACAAAGGAATGGCAAAACAGCCGGAAAAGAATGAACAAAATGGTAATAGTAGGTCCATAACTATCGATAATTACCCTTAAATGTAAATCTACTAAATTTTCCAGTGAAAAGATATAGAGTGGCTGAATGAATAAAAACACAAGACCCAACTATCTGCTGCCCATGAGTGACTCACTTTGGCTTTAAGGACATACACACAGACTGAAAGTAAAGGAATGGTTTTCCATTCCTGTCTTTTTGATAGCGCACAAATGAAAACCCAAAGAAAGCAGAGGTAGCTATACTTGTATAAGAAAAAGACTATAATAAGAGACAAGAAAAGGTCATTATATAATGATAAGGAATCAATCCAAGAAGAAGATATGGCATTTATAAATGTTTATCCACCTAACATAGGTGAATCTACATATATACAGCAATTATTATTAACAAAACTGAAAGGAGGAAATAGATAGTGATACAATAATAGTATGGGATGTCTACATTCCACTTTTGTGGAAAATCCATAAGGAAACATGAGACATAGACCAGATGGACTTAACAGAATTTTATAGAGCATTCTAACGACAGAATATACATTCTTTGCAACGCACATGGAACATTCTCCAGAATAGATCATATGTCAGTCCACACAAAAAAAGTCTTGCTTTAGAAAGACTGAAATAATATCCAGTATTTTGTTGTTGTTGTTGCAATGGTATAAAACTAGAAATCAATGACAAGAAGAATTGGAAAATTTGAAAATATCTTGAAATTCAGGATAGTAAAGTTTCTCATTGGCTCAGGCTGCTTAAGTTCATGACATTGACAATTTTGTGATCCCTGACAGCAAGAGCTGTGGGGGGTGGGGGCAGTCTTGAGTGGCTGCAAGGGCTATTTGGACCCTCAGAGGCAAAGGACTAGGGCAGGTGGTGATGGTGGCCAGAGCCAGTGGTATGCACATGCTTGTCTGTGGAGCTGGCTGCAGGTGTCTGCATGGTGGCAAGGGCTGACTACAGGCACTCACACATTGCCAAGGGCCTCAGCCAGTGTAAGGCTGGGGCCAACTGTGGGTACATGAGCAGCTATGGGACCTAGGCTGTCTGTGTGCTTTCATGTGGTTGCAGGAGCTATTTGTAGGTCCACACACTTTGCTGAGGTCTAATGATAGCAGTTAGTGTCGGCAGCATGCGGGTCTACACTTTAGTATACTGCAGATGCATGCGGCAGTACAGGCCTGTGACGGGGGTCAGGACTAGTTCTGGGCACACGAAGCGCTGTGTGGGCCTTGGCTGTCAGCATGCACTCATGTGGCTGCAGGGTCTAGCCATGGGTGCACTGTAGAGGCTGGTGACAGGAGTCAGGGCCAGCAGTGTGCAGGTACATAGCTATACAGGGGTTAGCTGCTGGTGTACATGGAGATGTTGGCCAGTGACAGTACTTGGAGCTTGGTCCCTTTGTGCTGTTTCTCAAAAGGCTAGAGAAGCTAATCACTCATTCTGCTCTATATTTTTCTGCAGTGAGAACTCTGGCCAGCAATTTCCCTCTTGGCACTGAACAGGGCTGTCCCGGGGAATAGGATGATACAGGCAAAATGAAACTGTTTATACTACATTCTTTGTGTAACTATTCTCAGATTATTTTGCTCCACTGTATTACTGAAGTTTCTAATGGGGGATTCCTGAGCTCCCCCAGAGCTATTTTTGTTTTTGCATGGCTTTCGAATTATTGTTCTTTGTGGGAAGATGGAGGCTGGGATTCCTATTCTGCCATCTTGGTGACATCGCTTTCCTGAGTTATCTGAAATTCCATTATAATAATTTTACAAGAACACAATCTGTGTCAAAATCACTGTGTTCTTTCTCCACTCTTCCCTAACCATCCTACCCCTGATCAGAGAATAAAAGAATACGTTGAGCAACAATAACAACAAAATGTTTTAAAAAGTGAAAGCTCTCAAAAAATAAAAGGATTATTTTATTGAAAAATGAGTCCATGAACACCACACTCAAAGACTTTCCTCTCTTATTAAATAATATTGATAACTAGAGTTAGTGGTTTCAATGGTATTAGGCAAGATCAGACTGTTGAAAGATAATAATTTTAATAAAGCTTTTCTTCTAGATTTTTAAGGATAATAAAGGCTAATTATAGCTATCCCATATAAAAATTTATCTTTCTTCAGCCTGAAATTTTAGCTTTATTTAAAGATTTAAAAAGTGTTTTTAGAAACTTATTAAAGGAAAATATACACTCAAAACCTTTTTTTTTTCTTAAACTTTGTACCTAATAATTTGTTGCCTTTTTGCTTTGTAGGGAGGTATTTTTATGTTCTCTTTGTCACAGTCTTTCCCTTACCAGTCTAGAGAGAGAGGGTAAAAAAAAAGATTTTATTTACTAAATTATTAATATTTAGAATAGGAATACTTTCCTCCCTCAATTATTATATCTTATTGACAAGTACAGTTACTGTATATCAATAAATACTTTGAATGAATTTTTTTTGTTAATTCATGAACAATGAAGTTGGCCATAAATAGGTTAACTAAAGCAATACTAACACCATGGTTCTATAATGTAATTTTAGTTATAGTAAACAGGTGGTTTCTTCCATTTTTATAATTCTAAATTAAAATAACCTTAGTTCATACCTCATACTTAAGCTATAAATTAAACTATCATAGTGAGATTGTTTTATGTCCTCGGTCAGACAGAAAACACAGTATATCCTCATTCTAGAAGGTAGTGCTGTGAGATAATCATAATACCTATTTTATAGGTTAGTGTGAGAAAGAAATTGAGAGAGACTGGGTTGCTATGGCATAGTGTAACATAATATGACAAGCAGTAGATGAATCATGAACCATCTCACTAGTAGCTATTGAGCTTTTATTGTGTAATCGTATGGGGGAGAAAAGAGAAATGTAAGACGGTTTCCTTCCCTTAGGACTTACTTTCCTGATAGAAATAAGTCATACCATTCTTACAGAATTGGAATAAGAAGTTAACAGTAGAAAACTAGTAAACATAAACCTTTGTTTCCTAGAAAGCATCATTTTTTTATTTACACATTAAACACACCATGCAATTATACCAAGTGTACATATTCCAGATGAGGGGAATAAAATGAGCAAACAGCCTTGGGGTAGAAAGAAGTATAGGCTTTTTAGAGAAACATGAAGAAACCAGTATGACTACAGAGGAGTTGAAGTGGAAAGTAAGTTTGTATGTGGATTGTATGAATCAGAAGTTTGTATGTGGGTAAGGAGTAAGAAAACCCTAAAACTCAACCAAGTCATATGGCCCTGATTCTGTGATTTGTAGGGAGCCCTCCCTTCTTCCCTTAACTTTCACAGCAATAGAATTATATGTTAAATTATGGTCTGATGTGAGTCTTCATAACATGATTTTGTGGTGCATGGTAGCTTTCAGGCTATTATGTTCATCCCAAAGTGACCTGACTCTGATTTATGTCACTGTATAGTACAGAATTCCCAATTTAACAACAAATACACTGTGGATAACAAACTTCAGGGCAACCAACCATGGGCAAGGGGACTCAGGTATCTCAGAGATGAGCAGAGCAAGAAGCAGCCTTCCGCACCTCAGGATTACTTTTCAAAGCTGTGATAGCAGAGGAGAGGAAGCAAAGATATACTCCTGACATACCCAGCCTACTTTCCCAGCAAAAGGAGAAATGAAATGGCATAACACAAAATTAATGCACAAAATTTGTGTACCCCTAATGCGGCTAAAATTCAGTATTAAGAGTCTCATTATCTTTCATTTGGAATGCTCTACAACCCCCATAATAGATCTAAAGTTTGCTTCTATCCCATTCACTACATTATAGCTGAACTATCATGCAGTTACTTATTCAAAATATATTTCTGTGGACCCCCAAAACATACCTATCCATGTCACTTTCTATTGCTCTCTTTAGCTATAGCACAATTGATGGTATCTAACAATTCAAAAACCTATAATCTGGCAAATCTATGGGAAAAATTACTTGAAACTAAAACTATTATAGAAAATCAAGGACTTTTCAACCCCCAAACTATCAAGATACATCACAGAAACCAGTGTGCAAAACTTAAATGCTACAACTGCTCCCTCAGTGCTCACAGAGATTGGCCTGGAAAAGCTGTGTGTAGAAGTGGTGATACCAGTCCCTTGGAAGAGAGCTCTGGTTGTTGCCAACAGATGACAGGTGTGAGGGCTGCTTTCCATGGAGACTTTTTAAAAAATATATATTATTGGGGTGATATTGATCAACAAAATCCAATAAGTTTCAACTGTACAATTCAACAGTATGTCAAAGAGGCCACCATCCAAATGGGGGAATATATTTGCAAATAATGCCTCCAATAAGGGCATAATAGCCAAAATATACAAAGAACCATGGAGAGGTTTTGATGGGATATTTAGGAGGTCTTGCCAAAGGCCTTGTACCCGCTGTTCTTCACACATATTTTTGAAGTGCAATAGCAGGAGGATAAAGAGATAAAAACATACAGAATTGCTAAGCTTCCAGGGAAGAAATGGTTTGAGACTCCACCTTTAAACAAACAAACAAACAAACAAACAAAACATGCTTTCCTTAAGATTTCAAAGATATTAGAATAGTTTTGCTGTACTGAGGTAGTCTCAAATAAAATTCACTGATAGTAAAGGATATAAAAAATCACTTTAGAATTCCAGAAGCTACTGAGAGGGAAATTTATTTGAAAGAGGAGACGGATTCTAACCAAAAGAAATATATGGGATATTTGGTTCCTAAAATTTCTGGCTGTTGTTAGGAACTCCTTGTGACGGATTCTGTCTGGCCCATGGATCTAGTACAAGGAAAGTATTGTGAATTTAACCTATGTTAGCAAACAGAGATAAACTCGGGAACCCATCATCTTTGTACAGTTGAATGCCTATAGATACCATTAGGGGAAGGAAAGCTCTTTTCTCTCTGGCACCCTGAGAAATTTCTATTTCAGTTACCACCATGCCTCCTACAGCCAAAGGCTGAGTGAGAATTCTGGAACACATAGTTTGTGCACTGGAATATGCTTTCACTGCAGAGATTTTGTAGCTGACAGACTATGCAAAAACTCATTGGATCCCTTGGGCATGACAGGAAACTGGTGGGATATGGAGTAAAGAAAGGAGATATAAATGGAGTGTGTTTTTACAGTAATTTAATTTGCTTATTAAAGAGATAGGCCTTTAATTTGTCCTCCAAATTGAGAGATACATTCTTTACAAACACACACTAAACACCTGTGACTGCCAGGGCATTAAAAAATAAGAAGACAACCTCTGCTGGTAGGAACTATTTGTAAATACAAACTTCCTGATTCTAATCCTCTTTTCCAGCCTCAGCTTCTTCTATAAGTCCCATCTCTTCTCTGTGTCCTCAGCCTAAACTCTGACCGAACAACCTGGAGTTTACCATGAGCCTTACTTCAGGTTCCTGTGGAAAGAGACTTTGAGACAAAAGTTGAGAGCAAGTAGTTCATTGAGAGGTGAGGATAGCATAAGGAGAAGAGATAAGACAGGGAAGACAGCCAAGAGGAGGTATTTTATTAAGTCAGCTATCACTGTGGATGATTGATTGGAATTCAGACCTGCTGGAGAAAACCTGAGAGCCACTATAAAATAGGTTGCAGAAAATTTTCTCCTTCATGTGGCAAGGGAGCTGGTATTGACTCCCCACCTCCCATCATGCATTAGTGAGGGTTGTTTCATGGAGGTATTAAAACTTTAACCTTTCTGTACTATTGTACACTGGCAGCTCTCCATGTCTGAAGAAAACCTAAAGCAAAAGGATGCAAATCTGTTGCTAAAATAGAATTCACATTTTCTATTCCTTGACAAAAGTAACTGATAGAAAATTTTTTCAGTGTTAAGATATCTTTTCTCTTTCAGTGACTGTCATCACCCATTGTTATTAAGTTGTAGCAGAGATTAAATTGGAAATAATCAAGTTAGTTTACTGGTATTTTATAATAATTATTTTTTCATGCATGTAGTCATAGTTTTCACTTTGTACACAATTGTTACTACTGCTAGTCATATTGTTCTTAGAGTAGAAGCAAAGTATATTAGCATTTCTTAGGTCATTAAAAAAAGACACTTTAGGATGCCAACTTTCCTTTTTATCATGTTTAGTAGTAATTTGCTTATGTATGTACTGATTGACAAAAAATTTACGTTTCTTTATTATGTTTCACTAATAACTTCAACGCAATGCTAATTATAATAATAGCAGCTAACATTTATGAGCTCTTGTCATGTGTCAGGCATTATTCTAAATTCTTTACATGAATTTAATTCTTAGAATAGCCTTATTCTATTTTGAAGATGAGGAAACTGAACTACTGCTCAGTTAAGTAACTTTTCCAACGTCATTTAGGTAGTACATGGTAATTTTGAGATTTGAGGCCAAGTATTCTGGCAGAGAATCTGAACTCCTACACTAAATTGCATCTTTTTCTTTCCTTTCAAATCCCTCACCTAATTTTAACAAATCAGGTATACCGGTGGCCACCAAGACATTTACCAGACATGAACATATGATTCTAAGGAATAATTATGGGCTGATTACACCTATCAGCCATATTTAAAATCGAGACCACAAGAGGTCCTTTCAAGAATTAAAACTTGATACTGAGCCTAGAAAAATGATGTAAAACAAATGTGAGAAGTAAAAAAGCTTGTAAAGTAAAAGAATTCTCTAAGATGCCCTGAACGAATAAAGTATTTTTTCACTTTTACAATAAACAGGATTGATTAAACAAATATAAAATATAACTGGAAGAATGAGGGTAACAAACTTGAAGGGTCAGCTGGTATACATAATAATTATCTATCTTAGTAGACTGTGAGTTATTATTATTATTCAAACTTTAAACAGGTTTACTGGAAATATTTAAATATTTAAAAACTAAATGAACACTTACCAAAGAATTATCAGTGATCACCCATCCATCCATATTCCTACTTGAGGGCATTTCTAGTATTAAATACATATTCATAGGGCACTACTATGTTAGGTACTGGAGATTTCCAGGCTTTTCTCATGAAAAGAGAAAGATATTGACTATAATTATCAAACAGTTAAAAGCTACAAGCTGCTATGAGAAGGTATACATGGGTCCCAATGTAGAGATCAAGAAAGGCTTCCTTGAGAAAATTCTTTCTGTGGAGAAGGCACCGTGCTAGGCTATATATCACACAGGAAAGAATCAGAAACAGATTTGATGCCAAATACATACTCTTATACAATATAATTAAAACATTAAACACATATTTTATTAAATTACATTTATTTTATGATGTTTTTGGGTAGACAGAGCTAGCTATCTTTCCCATCAATACCTTCCCACCCCGCCAGCATAATCACAACAGAAATCAAGTTCTCTGTCATTGAAAATACCACTACAGGTACGGTGTGCAAGCAGGGTAGGGGTTGTCTATTTTTAAAGGGTAATTATATGTTTATTAAATCATGCACTTGATAAATTATCCAAGTAATTAATCATGGAAAGAAAGATTAGAGAATTGATTTAGCAAAGTTTACAAACGATGCTAAAGAAACATACATCAAATACACATGATGCAGGAAGAAAGAAGAGGCCAATGATTTTCTATTTATAGCTTATTTTTAGAGATTGTATTTTTAGAGCATAAAACTTGATATCTATATATGCCAAATACTGTGGTTTTGGTTTGCTCTTTAAGAATTTAACAAAACAGTGCTATATTATAGAATAAAGACTACATTTCTTCCTAACACCTAATTATTAAACAAAGGATATGTTGGTGATAATGAATTCAACTTCATACTGTCATTTAATTAATAGATCAATATCATTTTCATATAAATTGTTAATGTAATTATTTCTTTCTGTATATCCTAGTTGAAAAATCAACAAAAATAAATTAAACTTCTGTCCTACTATAGATTTAGAAATCTGGTAAAATTTTATTTTTCTAAAAAATAATATTTTCCAAATATTAATTTTTTTTACAAAATATTAATATAAAAATCACATTTCTATGTTCATGGAGGCAATAAGAGCAATAGAGAGGGGTAGAGATATGGGAATTAAGAAAAAGGTTATTCTTTTGAACTTTTTGCTTCTACCTAGAGATTCTTTGAATAAGAGATTCTTTGAATAATGTCCAAGCTATATGTGACCCTTACTGTATGCAATTATATTGTTAAACAGCTTTTTTCCCCCTGGCTGTAAGTGCAATAAGTGTAGAGTGCATCCTGCAGTGAGACTTGAAATTAAAAAAAAAATTAAAAAACAAAAAACAAAAACAATGATGTCAGAGATTTTGATATGTGATCATATTTATGACAAGTTTTTTATATCAACTTTCTCTGAACTAGATGCTATTGTTCAGTTGAGTGGAATATATATATATATATATATATCAAAAAGCACACTGTCTAGCTTTAGAATTTCCATGATTTCTCTTTTCTTTGTCACATGTTGCTGAGTGAGTGATAGAATTCTTACAACTCCTTCCTTCTCAAACATCCCAGGATGAACCACAGAACAACACAGATCAACAGTTAAAGAAGTTTTTCATACTATTTTCATTCGGCATTAACCAGTATGACATAATCCTTAATTTTATAATTTATTTATTTTAGAACTTTATCTTGTAGATATTAATTTTGATGAGGTGCTTATAAAACACCTACAATTCAAGAGTTCTGGAATAAATGCTAAAAATGTAAAGCAGTTCTTGTAATTAAGAAGTTTACAGATTAGAAATCAAGATATTTGCAAAGAAAAACAAAAAGAACATATAAAATGTTGCATCCAAAGGGCCAAATGAATAGGAACACTGTGGTACCTATGAATAGTAATAGCACAAAGACATCTCTTGGAGATTTCACTTCCATTGGACCTTAAAGAAAAGATACAATTTAAGGAGGTGGGCAGGGTTTAGGACAGTACTAACAGCAAGATGAAATGGCAAGCACGAGTTCTGATTCAAACCTCTGGGAAGTCAGTTTTGATAGAAGGATTCTTTTAAACGAACAAAAGAAAATAAAGTTGGAAAAGAAAACATTTTGTAAGAGATTTCTTGTCAATGAGTTCCTTGTAAAGAGGAAAGATATGCATTTTCATTGAGATGTCTTGCCAAGTCAAAAAAATTTTAAGCAACACTAACTGGTCATTCATAAATTAACTTAGAAAAAGGTTTATGTCTTTCCACATAACAGTTCAAAGCAAGCCTGCTCTGGAAAGATAAAGATAAGGTTTTCACTTCTTCATTTTATCTGGTGATTGGTAGTTTGTGTTTTCACATGCTACCATCAAAACCAAAAATCATAACATCTGTACGTGTGTTGTTAAAAACATAATGGCTTCCAATTTAGAATATATAGATTCCATCCTTACACCTCTGTGAGCCTGAGTTTCCTTATCTATAAGACCTTAATCTCTAAAATTCAACCACAATATTTTTTTGAATTTTTAACATGCGGTTGGTTATTGAGTGTCCTGAGAGTATTGAGGGACTCAGTCTAATAACAAAAGCTTGGGGCTGTCTAAAGAACTTCATATGACTCCTTTCTCGAAAAAACTCCATGTTTTGTAAGCAGATTGTTTTTAAAGATGCTATGAAATGAGCCGTCTCTTTGACATCGGGAGAGCTTCTGTAATGGCCAGGGCCCTGCAAATTCTGCCACTAGTTGCTGACTGAGAAGTGTAGGGTGGTGGAGGGTAAATTCTTTTCACGAACTTCAGAAATCTTTCTTCCTTTGCTTTAGGTAATTGAGTGATCACTGTATTTTTAGTTTCTCAAAGAAAACCTTACACTATACATCACATATATGACTGCTCACTGTTTGCAAAGAAACTAGGTCAATAAAGAGGTGACATGGTAAATTTGTGGTTTTTGCATGTTTCAAAGAAGGGCAGAGGACAGGAACAAATGTTAATTGAAAATCTACTATGTGCCAGACCTTTTATTAGAACTGTGAATACATGATTTCATTTAATCCTACTAACAAACCTGCCAGATCACATTAAGAAATGATGGTAATAGTTGGAGCACAGCAGATTGGAGCAACGCTTTGGGTCTGGTAGATTATAGTAAAGAAACTGCATTTTGCACTACAGATGAGACTGTCTCAGTGTCTGATCTCTAGATTACCTGCATCAAAATCACTTATAAAACTTTCTAAAACAAAAATTTCCTTATATGACCCTGTCTCACCATGCAGAGACACACGATTCTAACCCAGTTGATTTGGATAGAGAAGCTGGAATTCACCATTTCAAAATAAGCACCCTTCATTTTGATGCAGATGATTGAGGAATAAGTCTTTGAGAACTAGTATTATAGATAAAAGAATCTAATAAAAGATCTTTGATTGTGTAGTGAATAGACACAATCAGATTTCTATATTTCTATAAATATATATTTAATAATATTGTCCAATTTTTATGTAGAAAGTCTAAAATGTAAGTAGGAATGTAATGTCATTATTGGTTTATGGAAAAGTATATCTATAAATAAGAGGAGGCATAATAAAACATTCAGCAAACTTGAGAACTAAGCAATAACAACACGTTTAAAAAGCTTATTAAAGCATTTAGGTAAGTGTTAACAATGGAAAAATGTATCAATTAAGAGAAATACAGGTTCCGCCATTTAAAATGTATATTTAGTAGAAAACAGCATCAAAAGAGGCTATACTTAGTAATGCACTTGTTTTATTTTTCATTTCATATATAAGTTGCTAACAATGTATTATTTTTAAAGGGATCAGAAGAACCCAGTGTCCCTCTATTCTACTTATTTAGAAGACTGAGCATACAAACTGGGTCATGCTGTGTGAACTATCTCCTTTAATTAGGCAGATTAAGAAGTGCCAGAGTTTTATTATTTTAGATCTATATTATGCCATTCATGTAACAAATAAGAATACTTTATTTTGTCTCATTTCTTAATGGAAAAACTCAATTACTAGACAATATATTTCACCCTTGTGAAATATATAATTTAAAGATATATTTAAAAGTAAGAAAACTAATCACCAAAAGGTCAAATATTTGTCATAAATTTATGGAGCAGCAAATGATTAAAGAAATATTGGCTGTCTGATCTTATCACCTCAATTTGCAGATAATGAAATAGGGGTTGAAAATTGAAATTATTTGTCTAACATCACACAACCGTTTAGAGGCAAAACTAGAACTGGTATTAAGATCTTAGAACTTTCAATACATTGCTTTCTACACAACAAAATGGAAGTAGAATCCCAACTGTGCATGTGTGTGTGTTTGTGTATGTGTGTGAGAGAGAGAGTGTGTGAGAGAGACAGAGAGACAGAGAAAAGCAAGAAAAAATATGGAAATTTAGTAAATACATCGTTTACATAAAAAGTACACAAGTGATGGTGGGCTATGAAATTTGTTTGTTGAATTATCATGGCACATCCACTATAATACATTAAAACTAATCTCCTGAGTCCATTATCTTCTCTCTAACTTCTCTAGGAGTCACAGTCCTCCCTAAGGCACCAACATCTCTTTTCCAGGTATGCTATCCTAGCTAGTCATCCCAGCTTCTGTTTTAGTTCTTATCCCATACTAATGTATCCTTAGTTACTTTTTTTGATCTATCATTTTCTTAGTGAAGTGCATTAAAAATCTTAACAATATAATTCCGAATGTATTAATTCTTCTCATAATTTGATATATTTTTTTTATTTTGTATATATGTTGGTTGGTGACTACATATAAAGAATGGCTATATCTCCCTGCACATTCCTTTTATCCTAATGAGATAATCTTCTTATTAAATTTCTAATCTAGTTTGAGCTTTAAAGTCTATTTTGTCTGATGTTGATAATCCTATAACAGTTTTATTTGCATGATATATCATTTTTAATCCCTTTACTTTCAGGTGTCCTGTCTCATAATATTATAACTTGAAAGTAGCATATAACTCCATTTCTTAGAATTGAAATATTGTTTGACAAACTTCCATTTTTGTCACCATCTATTAAATATAAATTCTTTGAAGGCAGCTATCTTGCCTGTTTGTTTATTGTAATATACCCAGTACCTACCACAGTTCATTCCTCACATTAAGTGTTAAATGAACATTTATTAAATGAATAAATAAAGGATTTGTAAAGCTAGTCATTTCTACATCTTCAAATACTTGAGTGTTCATTGGATAGTCATTTGTTGACTGTTTTATTCCCCAACATTCTTTAATCAATTATTACCAGATTGCAAAGCCTTTGGAAAACAGATCTAACATTTAATAAGAGTATTTGTGATATCTATGCAAAAAATACTCAAATAGATAATATGAATAGTTTTGGTATTTACTGTACATATATGTACCAATTAGAGATTGATAGAAAAAACAATATGAGGTTTTAAAGACATTATTATTATATGAAACATTTTAAACATCACTCAAAGAGAGTTCATACATGATCAAACAGAAGAGAGCAGAATGAACACTGGCGTAGCAGTCAGTGAAAATGGATCTCTTACCTTGTTTCTGTCACTATCTACGTGGCTCTGAAACTCTTCTCTAGGTCTTGATTCTTTTATTTATGGGGGGATGAAATGCGAACAACTGATACAATACTAAAGAAGTGATCTACTTATACTTAAGGCATAATTGTTATTAAAATAACAATATGATCGTTCTTAAATATTTGTACTTATAATGTGAATAGAGGAAAGAGAAAATACTGATTCTTTTAAAAGCCTGATTTGAAAAGAATATCAAAGTTGTTCAGGAACTCTTTAGCGATTATTAAATATCATAAATATTTGGTATCTAAAAATTTAAATTTTTTCTCAAAAATATCTATATTAGAACCCAGAGTTATATTAAGTATGTTTTAGGAGCCAATTCCATATCCAGACTATCATCCTGTCTGCATTTTCAAGGCAGTAGAAGACATTTGTAAAAATTAATGAGGTTAGCTATTTCTAAATAACAAAATGAATGAGTCATATCACAGACTGCTATAAATGTTTCATTCTTTTCTCCTAAACAAAAACAATATTACACTCAAAATAAATTGAGTTCAAAACTGTTGATGAAAAAAACACGTTGGGTGGGCAAGTAAAAACTTGCAAAGCTATGAAACCCTAAATTGTAAGCTTTAACTGTTAAGCATTTTATCAATGCACAATAACACTATGATTACATATCTATGAATCTCAACTTTGCTATTACCACCTTACAAGATATCTACAAATTTAGAATTTATACATGAAAACAAAACCACAGTTTGACTTAAAAGACCAGATGGTAGAAGAAATAAAATAATATATTAAGTTGTATTTGAATTTTTTTCCATTACATCATAGCAACTGTTATAGCATTTAGATTAAGTGTAAAGTTTTTGAAACTTTATTAATTACTTCATGAGCTAGTGTTATGGGCTGGGTATTATGCAAAAACAAATTAATCCCCAAATTTCAGTGGCTTAGTACAATATTGGTCAATGAAGTTTCTACCCCAGGACAGTTTGGAATACACCCTTAGGAATGTTTTTGGTTGCCATAGCAGGTGAAGTAAAAAGCTGGAGTATAATTTACTGACAACATTTTTTAAATTATTATTTTTAATTAAATTTATTGGGGTAACATTGGTTAATAACATTATATAACTTTCAAGTACACAAGATTATAATTTGACATCTGTGTACTCTATCGTGTACTCACCACCCGAAGTCTAGTTTCCTTCTGTTACCTTTTATCAACTTCACCCTCCCCCCTCTGTAACCATCATTCTATTGTCTATATCAATGAGTTTGTTTTTGTCTGTTTTCTTAGTTTGAAATCATACTGTTTTTGTCCTCTTCCATCTGATTTATTCCATTTAGCATAATACTCTTAAGATTCATCTGTGTTATCAGAAATGGCAATATTTCATCATTTTTTTATGGCTGAGTATTTAAGTGCTATGGCTCAGAATTGATATAGCTATATTATACTCAGAGCACATTAATTAGAACTAGTCACATTACCCAAACTGACATAGGCCTGTGAAATGTGCAGAAATAAATGAATATATGACCAGCAGTAAATATTTCTATCAGGTGGTCCTGTGTTTGTATACCAGCTATACTAATTATCAGCTATATCAAAGTTAAATGACTTTCAATGAATTATGCAACCTCATCAAACTTCACCATTGTCATTAATGACTAGAATATGTCTTTTTAAAAAGTTAAATGAAACATTATACGCAACATGCTTATCTGTACCTATTATTATGATAGCATTTTGTGAAGATGCAATATTTTTATCTCTAAACTGTTAAAATGTAAAAAATCAGATATATCTATTATATATCTATTCTATTAATATATTTATTATCTATTTTTCTACTTCTTAAAAGAGATGGTAGGGAAAAAGTTCTTTTTTTGTTTGCTTGTTTCCATACAGGTGACTCAAGGGTCAATAAGGATTTTGAATTTTGTAGTGACTGTAATAAAGTAACTTCAATATATATAAAGACATGGTCCCATACTTTATAAATATTGTTTCTATATTGTTTTCAATGTTTTTTTTTCCTCAGAAGTCAGCACCATACTTAACACAATGACTTTTCAGCAAATGTTTGTTAAACTTAAAGCCAATTTGTACCTTATGATAGATAAATGTTAATTATGTAAAGTAAGTCTAGAAGGCACTTATTATACACATGTCTATAAAACTGTATTAGGAAAATAATTAACATCTTTGTCCTGACTCTCCTATTGTTCCCAGAAAACGATGGTACTTTTTCTCTATTAAACTTACTGGGCTATCACATATTTAGAAACCTATTTGACTCTTGAGTCATTTGTATGGAAACAAAAAAAGCATTCTTTGCCTGCCATTTTTTAAATTTTATATCCTCACCTCATTCTGAGATTTCCTGCTTTTAAAATCTAACTTCTTCAGATCAAGAAAGAGACAGGAACTACAGTTTAATGTTTTATGTATCCTTTTTACATAGATTACATGAGAACCAGAATGTGCATTTCAACACTGCCTTACAGACTGATGATGCAAATGTAACTTATTGATCTAAATGAACTGTCAATAAACATGGTAGAAAGGAAAAAATTTAAATCAAATCTTTAAACTAGCTTTTACATATTTATAATATAAACAATTTGATAACAAGTATAAATATGTTTTTATTTTTAACTATAACTTCTGATTTTATTTATTCTTACAAAAAATAAGCATTTCTCTATAAATTCAAATCAGGTCTCAATGCAATATTCTGTACATATTATCATTATGACAAATATATCATAGTGTATGCTTCTCCTAAAGGTAAACGCATATTAAAATTACATTTGAAATAGATTCTTAAATGTGTTAAATTAATTAATATTTTTTAAATTAATATTAAAAACTAATGAAAGCTCTGTGTTCTTGATGACAAATAAAGGTATGTCATTTTACCCTGTAATACTTTATATGTTCTCATAACTCTAGTGCTGTTTTTGTCTAGGAGAGAACACAAGAACAACAATAATCTCATTCAAATTTTATCCAGTCAAATACTTTAAACTAAAATAAATGTTATGAGAAAAGGAAAGATTAAGGTCAATGGGTCATGGATGGTTTGGATAAGTTCTTCTCTGCATATAAGATACACACTAATTTCTGAAGCTCATTTCTCACTAATTATAAGGCTTACTGGCAGAAATGTTTGTCTGTTATGAATAAATGAAAATTCTTTAAATCAATCAGTAATATTAAATCATAGTATGATGAAGACATATAATTTAATCACTCTTAAACTTCTTCCATTAATTTTAAGCCCTGTAGTCATTATTTAGTAAACCACATTGCAGAATTTTAAAAACAAAATAGATTCTTTGAATGATGACTAAAAGTATGATTCTGATAGCAATTCTCTAATCACTCACCATTATTGAAATGAAGTTGATTTAATGGAACCTGTAAAAAAGATTGCATTTTATAATTATATCTCATCTGTAGATGCTTATATTCAAAGGAAGCCATATGTATTTTCAAGCATCCTTAATTAAAATAATGCATATAATCTTAGATATATTTTTCCTTTGGTAGTTATTCTATAATGATTCTGGTCTTTCTATCATTTTGTATATTTTCAGTATTCTATGTAATGCATGGTCAATATTTTCTTTTCAGCATTGAGCAAAGAAAAACTTAAAATAATCGTTTGACTAATAACTTCATATATGAAAAGTAAATAGTAATATTGTATAGATGTATAAATTCATAGAAACATCAAGAATAATTCTAAGCTGTATTCATTCTTGAACAATAAAAAAAGAATCTTGGGATAATTTTCCTGATCAGCCTCATATAGATCAAGCCTTTTTTTAGAGTGTACAACTATACGAAGAACACAATAAATAATATAATTTGAGGATACAGAGGAATACATATGTATATATTTATTTTATATATACATGTATCTATATACATGTAAGTAAATACACATATACATAAACATGTGTACATATGTGTGTGCATGTGTATACACACACACCATTTACTCATCCTGTAGAACTCTTTATAGAGAGCATATTATTTGCCAGATATCTGTGCTCTGGACTTCTTTATTTTAGTTAATTACTAATGTTACTATTAATTCGTGATCACCAATGTCTGTCTGGTCCTCTCTGCTATTCCATATCATACTATTCTCTTCTCCAAAGAGTGCCTAAATATCAAAACCTTGATTGTTCCTCATTCTAGCTAGTTCATAATAAAAATCTCCAGAAGGAAATATCTTAACTGCCTGACACCTAGCTTACAAGTAAACCTACCATACCATATCTTTTCTACTTTCCTGTTATTTCAATATAAACAAAGGGTATCAATCTGAGAATATACTTTTTATTTATTTCCTAGATTTCTTCACCTCTTGCTTTTCCAGTGATCTCTATCAGTTATCCATTTATCCCTGAATCTTCCATCTTCAACATCTCTTTCTACTGTGTTATTTATTTATTTATTTATTTTTAAATTACTGCTGAGATGTGCTCAGGTCTCTCCCAACTTAAAAAAAGAAAAAAGAAAAACACACAGAAAAATAAACAATAATTTTGTAGTTTCTTTTCTATCTCCTAATGGATCAAACTTCTTGAAAGAATTATTATACTCAAGTTCGATTTCCTCATTTCGCACTTATTCCTTTCCTGATTGAATCAGACTTCCAACCACACTATTGACATCATTTTCGTAAAAGTCACTATCGATTCAGTTTAGATAACTCCAGTGTCCCTTTATGGAGATTTTGTCACAACATACCTTCTTAAAACAAGTTTTTCTTGTCTTCTGGGACTGCCAGCTCTGGACTTACTTCTATCTCTTGCTCTTCCTCAGTTCCTTCTGCTGAGTGCCCCTGCTCCACATCTCTCAAATACTAATACCTCTCAGACAATTTCATTAGGTAATTTTATTCACTAGCATTATTTCAAATATCATATACAAAGAGAATAATCGAGAGCCTATTATCTCCAGCCTAAACCTTATTCTTGAGGTTAAAATAAGCATATACAACTGCCTAGTGAACATATCCACTTTGGACTTCATAGGTATTTCAAACAACATGTCAAGAACTAAACTTACCATTCTAATCTTTCTTTTTCTTTTTGAAAGAAAGATCTCCTTTTGCTAAGGTTCTCTGCTCATCTAACTAGGACAATTTATAATGGCTCCACCTCTGGCTCTGAAGTATTTGAAATATACTGTTTATAAATATAATCTTATTGTATATAAAGAGCATAAAACATGAAGCTATGTGCTAGTCCAACTACACATACACATGTGCACACACCCTCCCAAACACACCATATATATTTATCTTGAAACCACTTACACTCATGGCAGAATAATTATTAGCTAAAAAGTAGTCTGAAGTTGAACTATATTGATGGTAAAATATCATTCTGAGGAAAGTTATCAGTAGTACTGACCATTTTTAAGGGATTCCAGAGTACAAAAAATGTAGGTAGGGTTGTTCTTGTAGGACTGGTAGAGATCTTGATAGGAGTTACTGCAATAACCCAAGCTACTGACTATCAATGCTGTACTCAATTAGTGTATGAAAGCTCTGGGTAAGCCATTTTAAAGTAGAGTTGCTTTTATCTTAGAAAAAAATGCCCATTTAGGGTGATGAGGGAGGTGGCACAGTATATAACTTTTCCTCTGATATCTGGTCATAACAGACATGTCTTCTCTTTTTCTGTAACTCCCATCATATATTCCATCTTCTCCAATTATATATATTTTTTATTCTCTGGATATAAAAGTTAGAAGAAAACTGAAATGATAAAGCCGTTTTAGAGGGCCATAAACCTACTATCTCTTTATTTTTGGTTCTTGTCCTAAATAGTCTTAGAGGGGAAAATCCACTAAGGAAGAAGTATAAAGAATTTTAGTCAGGGTTTTTAAGCAATACATACCAAATCTGTTTCTCCTTTTTTTTTTTTTTTCTTATCATGATACCACTATCCATCCAGTTGTTAAAAGCAAATTTCTAGAAATAACATTTAACTTTATATTGTTCATCATTCTTATAATAAGGCAGAGATGTTGACCTATTTTCTTTATTGATATATTCCTAGCACCTTAGGCAGTGAATGGTATAAGTAGACATGCATAAATATTTTAAATGCATTAAATTACTTAAATTTCTTGAATCCGAGTAATAGAGTTTGATTAGTTGATGAGATAATTTTGGCCTGGGCCAAGCGAACCCAGGTTCTAATCTTAGCTTTCCACTTAACTTGCTGTATGACTTTGTATGCATTACTTGGGAAAGTTTCTCCTATCTCCATCTCAAGAGACCTCATTTGTAAAAAGTGAATAATACTATCTAACTAAAAGAGTAGTTGTGTGCACTTGAATAATATAATATACAAAATATTTAGCATAGTTCTTGGGTCACAATAGACAATCAAGAAACACTAATTTCTTTTTGTTCTTGACTTTCTCCCCAATTCCAATTGCTAAAGAACAAAGATACACTCAGGAAAACACTTCTTTACAAGTAAATAGAAAATTGGGTCATTGGTAAAAGATGGTCTGTCAAAAATATTCTGTCAATTTGTCAGACCATAGTGTAATACCTTGTATCTAAATAAGGGATGTGATACTTAAGAAAATTCTAACTAGGTACATAATGCAGCACAAAGAGCGCAAGATGGAAGTTGGAATAAGATCTTGTCTTGAGCTTGTACTCTGTTTATTTTATATGTCATTTATGCTCAATGGGCCTACTTTTCATCTTCTGCAAAATGAGTATAAAATCAACCCTACAGGCCTGGCAGGTTGATGTGACATTCTTTCATGATCCTCTTTCTTTCTTCCTTTCCAGTCTTTCTCCCACTACCCCTCCTCAGTTACACTAAACACAGTTCTCTAGACTAGTGAGGTTTGTGAGCAAATGCCTCTGAAAATTTGGTTTCCTCCATCTGGATGACTTTCCACCCCAGGCTCTGATTCATCTTTCAAACATTCCTCATTTGGATGATAGTCATAACTCTCACCCTCTGAGGTAGAGTTGCTCCTTCTTTCTTTGATCCCATGGCCATCTGTATATAGCACTTTCCTCATAGTTAAATAAAATTATGAGTTACCCAAGGAGCCCAGATTTCAAGGATGGATTCCAGGGCTCATTCAGCTTTGATATCTTGATACTTAGGAGAGTGTTATCACATAAATCCCTGTTCAAATAAAATAGGGAATATGTAAGCATGTTTAGCAATCTTTAAAGTCATAAAATATCCCAATTTTAAGATTTAAGGAAATAAAAGTATAAAACGGTGCAGAGAAAATGGTTACATGAGGAAAGAGTCTGCGGGTAGTTAGGATAGATTATATCCTCCAAAGTCTTTCAGATGTTTGCACCTAATGACGGAGGACAAAGGAAACTCTTCCTTCCCACGGTATAGTGCCCCACTTTCTAGAAATAATGGCTAATATTTATGTAGTATTTAGTTTTGCAAGCATTGTACTAAGCATTTTACATATATTAACTACTTTAATCCTCACAATAAATCTGCGTGGCAAATATGATTCTATTTTCATTTTATAGAAGAGAGAAATGCAGAGAGGTAAAATATCTTGCTTAATTCATACAGCTAAGACATGTTAAAGTCATGAGTTCAGCAATGAAAATTTGGCGGAAGTTAGTGCTTTTAAAGTCCATACCAGTGGAATTCTCTAGAGGTCTTGTTAAAGTGCAAATTGCTGGTCCCATACCCAGAATTTTCCATTCAGTCAAATAATTTGTATTTCTAAGATGTTTTCTGGTGGTGCTGATTCTGCTAGTTCTCAAATCATACTTCAAGACGCTTAAGACCACTGCTCTATTCTAACTCACCTCTGTGAAATCCTTGTTTGTTTGAGAATCTCATACAGTCTAATTTTCATATCTCACATACAAGGGAAAAGAGGAGACAAAACATACTGTTTAATATGCTTTGGAGATAAATGTTGAGGGCAAATTCCCACTTTCCCATTCTGTAACTCACTAGCACTGTGGCTTATGCCTCAGTTTTCACATCTGTAAATTGGGTACACAACACCCACTTCATAAGGTTACTGTGTAGAATAAGGGAAAGATATATGTGTACAGTAAGCATGTATTACATGGAAAGCATTAAAAAATATATACTTTGTTATGATGTAACACTCTTAGGATATATCTTATAAGCCAAAGTGAGTACTTCCTAGGTCCCCTGGAGACAAGTGATTTGCTTGAAATCAACCACATGATTAGAGGCTAAAACTGGAAAGGACACTATTTTATAAAAGACCAGAAGTAACCCTAGAGAGTCTTAGGGAGAAGAGATTTAGAAAAGGAATAAAATAAAAACAATTTTCCTCATAGAGCCACATGCCATCAATATGATTTTCTTCCTTAAGACAAGAATCCAATACTATTTAGTTTTATTTCCCAGTAATAATGAGATAAGAATTTCATCAAAGCCTAGGCCAGAATTTCCAAAGGAAACTCAAGAGTCAATTAAGAATTTGGACCAGCACAATCATAATACTCTATATGAATGGGTACATTTTAAAAACAAATAACAAAATAAAATGTATTCATCACTATCAAGTTGAGAGGAAAAAAATGGAAAATGTATGTAAGTTTATTTAGCTCCAAGTTAACGGCTTAGGTTAAATAGTTAGGAAAGGAAGGTACTTAAAGAAAGCATTAATTATAGTACATATATCGAGAACTGTCCAGTTTCTCCTTAAACTAGTAAAAACTGCCAAGGCTGTCAGAGTTATAGTACCTTGGGGAATCCCAAAACAGCTTGATGAACTTCCTGAAGTATTTTATAATGACTTGTTCTCAGGCTTTAATGATTCACTTGCAAAAAAACATTTCTGTCTATACTTAAAAAAAAAATCTGTTCATGAGCTGAGAAAACTTCCTTCATATTTAGGATTATTTGCAAGAGAAATGTTGTGATTGCTAGTTTTGGTTATTATTTTAACCTTAGATTCACTCTCCAAAGGAACATTTTTCTAACCACAAGCCATGTCAATAATGAGGTTATATTTAATTAAAATAGTTTATACATCATATAAAACATAATAAGGGTATTGCAAAGGATATTTTATAGCACTCTGGTAGAATTTTCATTCTCTTCTATGAGAAATATCTCTTATTCACTTCTATTTTATTTTCTTCAATGTATTTTTTTCAGATATAGATATACAATCTAAGGATTTACTCTCTGACTCATACCTATATTTTCTTCTAGAGATTTTTTTTTCCTGATAATTTAATTCACAATACAGATTTAGCAGGTAGAAGAGGTACTTTAAGTTTCTGAGATAGGAAAAAATGTTGCAGCTTTTCTTTATTTAGATTCATTTTGTGGACACTTAGAAAAGTTTAGTCCTTAGCAGATTCGGGTTTTAAATCAGAAACATTTTGATAACTTCTATCAGGATCTTGCATGGACTCAAATACAAACTTCATTAATTTATTTGACATTTTAAATACAGAGCTACTTTTTCTTTTTATTTAAGTACTCTTTGTTACTCTGTATTTTTGTAGGTAGTGATTCTGTTTTTAGATCTTTTTTTTTGTTTTCCATAAAGTTTTCCATAAACCTTAGACATAGTATGTCCTCTGTAAAGATATTCTGATTGAGTGATTTGGTAATAAAAGTAAAATTATTATCTTAAATATTAGAAGTAGCATGTTTGATATATTCATAATTCCCTCGAGGAAAAAAAAACTCAGAGGAAACTGTAAATAAATATTGGAGACTTGGAGAGTCTAATAAATTTAGCTAAATCTGTTAGCTCTGACAGCAACTGAAAGTCCATTATTTAGGAAATTGAAATTTGAATAAATTAGTATGATATTCATCTAGTTTCTAATTAGCATAAAATGAAATGGAAAAAAACATACAATTTGAAACAAATGTATAGAAAAATTGAATATGTAGTTAATATTACCTGAATGTAGAAGTTGATTCAATTACATAATCCCATCATGTGAAGTACATTTTTTGAAATATAAAATTCAAATGGAGATACTACTTATAAGAAAAATTGGGCTTCATAAATAATTTTCATTTTTTTTATAAACAAATGCAATTATGATATTAATATATTAATTGTTACTTATAGAGTTACTTTGGTGTTGGCCTCTACTGCTATTATGATACATCTAACATAGTAGAACTATAGTCGATTAGCCAATTGGTGCAGTTTTTTCCTATGTCCATAAGTGCAGTTTTTCAATGGAATGCATCATATCTCTGATAAACACATGCGCGAAATCAGTGGCTAATTGCATGTGCACATCAGGCACAGTGACATATATTGAGAGATTGAATATATAGACAATAACCAGATCATATGTAAAAGTAGAACAGTGACTAATCAACTAGTCCAGGAAGGCAAACCATAACTTCCGTAGCAATCAATCCCCAAACAGCCAGATTTAATCAATAACTGACATGTGCTCTAAGTTTCACCTCCACTTCTAGCACGGGGTATGATCTACTAACCTATATAAAATGCCCTGCTTCTAGCTTAGCCCACCTTCAGCTTCTCCATGCCTGCAGTTTTCAATCAGGGCACACCTGAAGCCTGCTCTTTTTTTCTACTATTAACCTTCCCTATTCCTCTGTCTACTTTTGAGCCTCTGCCAAAGGCAAGTGATGGTAGGTGGCTCCCTTGCTTGTTCTCATTTAGGTGGTTTTCATTTATTTCCACAGTGAGAACATTTTATGATCAATATTGTTTAGCCTGGAGCATCCTAAAACCCTCATGATGGCTCCTTTCTCATGCTCTTTTTTTGCCTTTCCATTGCCACCAAGCAAAACAGTATTGCTTGTTAGACCGATATAGCCAACACTACAATTTAATACTCAATAACTACTCCAATTTTCTTACATATTTTTTCAAGATAAATATGCATTTCATATAAAAATTTTTAAAATATTAATCAATCACAACTGAATTAAATGCAAAACTACAAACAGGAGTAAGTTTAGAAAGGGTAATAAAATAGACGAGTTTATTTTATATTCTGTTTGTAATAATTTCTTCATTTAGTAAGTCAGAAAAGGTGATAATATTTTTAAGATTGCTCTAAAAACCTATGATTCCATATTTTCTTTACATATGGACTCCTATAAGCAATTTTAGATGGTAAAAGTCATATATGTTGGCAAATCTCATATTCATTGCAAAGAGCAAGATCTTTAATACTTATCTGATTCTTCCATGAGTTTCAGAATAGTCAATTACTTTTGTTAGAACAACTTTGAGAAACTCTCTTCCTAAAGGAAAACCTCTGTCTTTTAATTAAATTTTCTGTCACAGCCTTTTCCTCTGAACATATACAATTTTATAATTTTAAGGTCTCATTCATGGAAGTTTTATGAGCTTTTTCAGAACTCATATTCTATTGGCTTGATGGCTGTATTGATCTTTCTCAATTTATTTCAATCAACTGCCTCAATTAAAGCTCAGGGAAATTTATAATTTAGCATTTTTTAAAATCTGGGCTTATTTTTATTCATAGCTAACATGTTTAAATAACACAATCCAAAATATAATATGTATAATAAAATAAGGCCTTCACAGACATTATCATTTCTCTCAAAAGAGCACTGTTCACATAGTTGATTACAAATATGAGACATAAATCCTTTGGGATATGAAATATTAACACAATAAATTTTATCTTTAGAAGCTAACTCCCAAAATATAACTTGAAAGACATAAAAGTTTACTATCTCTGGTAGTCTAACTGAACAATAGGAAACGACTTTAGACATTTTGCCAAGTCTTTGATTTTCTTGTCCTCTGACAATAACATGTGCACCATTGTTTAAAATGTCGTGAAACTAAGTATTAAAGGATTTGGCATTTATCAATTATTTAAAAGGACCTATTAAAATAATGACTATGCTGAGAAAATATCCTATGATACGTATTATAGTACATAAAAAACATATTTCTAATTGTCACTTAGTGGCACTCAATAAATACACTGGTTTGTGTGCATGCGTGCGTGTGTGTGCGTGTGTATGCGTGCATGTGTGTTCTCTCATAACCTTACATTTAATCTGTCTAGTTCCAGAAAGGTAAAAGAGTAAGTTCTGATAAATACTTGTTGAACAAAATTTATTTGCGATAGACCAAATTTTAGTAGTATTAACTTCCTGACAGATTATTGTAAAAGTGAATTTCTAACCTCCCAAGTAGACATGGAAGATGGAGGGTTTATAGAGGAGGAACACCTTATATAATCTTAGTGGGAGACTCAAGACATATTCTTAAATGTAAAGCTAATGTCTTACATTGTTCCTGCAAAAAGATCAAGATAAAAGCTAATGAATGAGCTTCACATATGTTAACAACCAAGACAGAGAGTTACTCGAGAAAACTACTTCTTTACCTTACATCCTGCTTATCATCTATATGGATAATAGGAAAAAAACACAAACCTAAAACACACATAACAATTATATGTATTGCTTTATGTTAACATTTATTGTCTTCAGTGTTGTTTTTGTGGATACTCTAACTTCCTAAATCTGTAACTAATGGATTCAAGTCAGATCTTTCTAACAAAAATTTGCAAAGCTGGAGCTTGGACACTTTGCCACAACATTTCTCCCTTGAAATAATTCTGCTTTTTAATCACATAACTAAAGAATGTATTATAAACGAAATTTGAAAATTTAAAGAAAAATTGTACTTTGGGAGACACTTTAAGGAATGGTTCCCCACAGAACAGTACTGAGATCCAGAAATCAGAAACTTTAAAGCCTAACAAAAGTTTGAGTTTCGAGTATATTTATATATTTCTGAATGCTGTCAAATAATTTTAAGTATGTTTAGTACTCCTTAGAGTATTGATTTCTACCTTGCTGAGGGATTGTAAGTATATATTTGAAGTAATATTTGAATTAATGGGGATTTACTGCTTCATGGTCTTTGAAACCAAATATTATTTAACAGAATTCTCATCTCTCATGAAGATTATGAAACTGGAGATTTTCACATTCAGGTGCATAAATGCTAACAATCTCTTATCTTAAATAACTGTAACTCATGGAACATGCTACAAAGTACTTCAAGTATCCCTGTATTTTAATTTTTAATAAACTTGTCCACTCAATACATAATATTAGAAAGGCTGGCTCTACTTAACTCCTAAAGGATATGAAAATCTTACTACTCCTTTCAGTCATCAGAATCAATCTTTTTGCAATCATTTTCATACGATTTTGCTAGGACTATCTATATACTGAGTATATACTGTATATATACTCAGGCTTTCTGTCTGCCTTGTCTTATTCCATCAGTGATATTTGCTATTATTTTTAAAATTAAGTTGAGAACTTGGCCTTGGGACAGTTATGAATTATAGGATTATGAGATTAGTTGGTAGACAGGTTAGTTTTTGGAGACAAATCTTACTTTCAATTCCAGAATTATCCCACAATTTTAACTCAGTTTCTACATTTGAGAAACAAAAATAGCAACATGTCTTCACAGGCAGTTTTGGTACAATTTTAATACTGGCACGTTGTAAGTAGTCATTCAACAGAAAGTGGCTAGTAAACCCTATCCATAAAACACATATTGTGTGAAAACAAGATTCTCTGTATCCTCTTCTGAGGCATAGGAGGAATCCCATCTATCAGCATTCTATGGCTTCTAGGTTTGGCTGCACAAGCTCAAGAGAGCAGGCAGACCTACATGCTGTGGAAACCTAGTTTGAGCTTCCCAATAAGATTCAAATTCTGAAGATTTCTTGGCTGACGCTGTCTTCAGATTAACTGACACAACCAAAATGTTCCCAGACAGGGTGGAATTCATTAGTGAGTAACATAGGCCATCTTTTTTTTTTTTTTTTTTTTTTTTTAAAAAAAAAAAACACCTCGAGCCCATAATCTGTCCCTAGCCAACATACCTTTTTCAATATTATCCACTACTTTTTTCATTCTGTCTTTTATAGTTCAGTTAAATGACTCGTGTTGGACACAAACACATCTCATGAATTCACATCCTTGGGTTTTTGTTTACTCTCTCTTCTGTGTCAAATACCTCAATTGTTCCCTCTATCTTTTCTCTCAAGCCCTAAATAAATAGTACTTCCAAATGATCCCCTAAACTAAGAGGGGGGGGGGGGAGACTTCTTTCTCTGAAGTCTAATGTATTTATATTTCTTTCCTAATATTGATTCATTTCTCATATATCATAACTTGGTGTGTATGTCTCAGCTCCCTTCAAGGATACTAACCTTGCTGAGGAAAGACCTATGTCTGGCTCATTTTTATCTTCATAGCATCTCGCAAAGTGCTTTGTACATACTGGATGTTCAGTAACACCTATTAAATACATGTTTTCAGATAAGAATTGTTCCCATGGGAACACTGTGGATCAAACTGGTTTTCTGAGGATGTTGAAATTAACCTGAATATTTGTCACTCTTGCTATAAAAATTAACAGCTAAACTAGAAAATGTTTCAACATGCTCTTCTTTCAGAGGCAGAGTTGTAAATATCAAGATCAGAAAATAACGAGAATAGTGTCATTTATTTTCTCTTTTGCATACCTAGTGGGATAGCTGTTATTAGCTTCATCCTTTTTAATTTATTTTAAGTAGGACATGACATTACCATCTTAATTTCAACAGGGACCACTGGGCTAATCATTACTAATAAAATATGTCAGCCTTGAGTACTAGATAGTATTAAGTTTAGTGATTACAAATAATAGGGACATATATACTTGTTTATTCCTCTAAAAATGCTCTAAAAATACCTTGAGCCCTGTATATTTAAAACTATTCTGGAAGTATTATGCCATTCAAAGAAAAACATTTTAAAAATTATTTTATCCTTTTTTTTTTGCTGAAAAGGATGATGACTGCTCATTATAGCAGCTTTAATATTAAAAGGACAAATAGTACTAATTGCACCTACACTGATCAATTGCACGGAGTGATAACTGTGCCGACTAAATCTCAGCATATGTCACTAGACTAAGAACATAGTGCACTTTTTTAAACAAGTATTTTTTTAAACATCACTGAAAATCACTACAACAGATATTGAAAAGTAAACTTCAACAATAAAATTACAACATGGAGTCAACAATCTGATAGTATTTTGATGGCAGGAGTGGGATAACAGAAGAGTCTCTATCCAAAACCTAAAGGGATCTTGTTGAAAACCATGGTTTATGCGTAATTGAAAAAAAAAAAAAACA
The DNA here is from genome assembly GCF_014176215.1 of Rousettus aegyptiacus. Taxonomy (NCBI): domain Eukaryota; kingdom Metazoa; phylum Chordata; class Mammalia; order Chiroptera; family Pteropodidae; genus Rousettus; species Rousettus aegyptiacus. The sequence goes on along the minus strand of NW_023416307.1, from coordinate 34,711,960 downwards.
CACTGGATAAAATTGCAAGTGCATATTGTACAAAAATGTCCAATTATCCCAGAGATTAGAGTAGTTTTTCAGGCATCTACATGAATCTCACCACAAACACATCAAATTAGGCAATGCAAACATGGCAAGCCCCAGAAAGCCTAACAGCATTGAAGTCAAAACTGTTCATTAACAACAGAGCGCTGAATCTAGTTTTATGTTTACCGATTACACTGTTGAAAGTCTCCTTAAGCTTCTCTGCGACTCTACTGGGAAAGACCTGTGAATGGATTAAATCATTTATTTACCTGAATTTCTGTTTTTATATCCATAAAAATCTGACAGGTGAAATGAAAGATTAAAGGGGACTAATTATTTCATTAAATACTGACAAAGGACTCAAAGATGACACCAAAATAGAATCCCTAAAGTCAGGATTACACTTTTTGTTTTCACTATGGACATCTCACAGAGGTGTCTTAGACATTCTTTCTCCTCCTTCTCCAATGTTAATTCCTTTCTTATCTCCAGAAAACCATTATAGCATACAAAATAGACACATTTAGAGAAAGTATATAGCATTGGTGTTTCTAAACAATTCATTGACTATGAATACCCACTAAAACTAATTTTACCAGGAGAGCAAGAACAATGAAACACTACAGCCTGCATTTTGTATTATTTTACCCTTTTTCAGTCAATATGTTCACACCAAGGATCCACCTCTGCATTCAAAAACATGCTTGTATGTACTGTTTTATTTTATTTATTTTATTATATATTTTTTTGATTTCTTAGATATACTTTTATTGTTAGAAATAAAATAGTTTCCCTATTAAAAAAAAGAACTGATATTTTAAAAATAAATATTTAGATAAACTGTTAAAGTAGATTAATTTGTAACTTTACATTGGGTCATGTTTGCTGCATCTGCTGAAACAAGTGAAAACTCATGGAATATGAACAAAAGTTAAAGAGGTTATTATTTATTTATAGAAAATTTACTTGAATTTATTTAAATTTATTTTCTTTAACTTCTATACATATGTATATACGCATACATATATATAAAATTGGCTTTTTAAATCTCCTACAACCCCCTATATAAAACATATTTCTCCAAAATAATGTTTTGTACAGTATTTATTTGTTTTTGTGGCATCAGATTTCTTCCAAAAGCAAAATAATCTAATTAAAATACTGGTTGTTAAAACACAAATATTAAATAATTGATATTATTGTTTCCCAAAATAGTTGAAATTTTTGAGAAAGCTATGTTACGGGCAAAAGATTGTTTTATAAAAAGATATATAAAAATGGTAATATATGTAATATTCTTGTTTCAAGGAACAGAAACCCACCTCTGGCTGCCATGTAGTAAAGAGTTTAACTTTGCCTAAAGAGAGGTCTTGCCTTTGCTCTTGGATCACGGTATGTAATATCTCAATCCTCGGAATGCCTTTCCTCCTGGTAACATCTTTGTTTGCCTAGGAACCTGGAGTCATACCTGATCATCTGACAATGTGAGTTAGGGTGGGGGTGGGCATACCAGATAGTCCATCAATGTGGTATGGGGTAGGGTTTTTATGTCAATGGTATCAGCTTAACCTCTAGAGGGAGATATCAACCACAAGGGCAATCTACAAAGTCTGCATAATGGATCCTCAATACAATCTCTGGACACTAAGGCTTTAGATGAGCCTTCCTGGTTGGCAATACTCCATGAGCATTCTCATACATCATGGCTGAGAAAAGTAGCACTCTCCATGATTCCAGTAGAAGAGGACAATAGGAAGTTTTACATATGGAAATCTTCTGGAATCTGCTCCATGCCTCTATTTCTTTGGCTGATTTTAATCTGCATTCTTTCACTGTAATAAACTATAACTGAGTATAACAGATTTTTTAGAGTTCCATGAGTTTTCTACTAAATTATTAAATTTGAGATTGATCTTAGGGACCCCCAAACATGTAATTAATGTTAGAGGTAAAGAAAAATTGGGACATCCAAATTTTTATTTGGTATCAAAATTGAGGGGATCTTTTGGACTGCTCCTAGTTTTGTGCCTTCCCTGAAACAAGCTCATTTAAATGAGTTACTAGCACATATTAATGAAAAACTCAGGAAAAAAGGTAATTTCAGTTTTATTCTGTTCTCATAGTTCGATAATGACACCAAAGACTTATTTTTCCCCCATATTTTCATTTTTTTTTCCTCCAATTTCCTAGCTTGATCCTCAGCCTAAATTTTTCTCCTGGCTACAAGGTGGCTGAGAACTTTCTAGATACAAATCCAGAGAGGGTAGTTTTTCCTTCTCCACCATTGGATTCTTAACCACAAATGAAAATTTGATTATACCTGTATGGGTCACAGTTTTTTTTTTTTTTTTTTTAAGAAAAATCACTATGGGTAGGATAATGCCATACTTTCACTATTTCAGACCAATTAGATCCATAGCAAAAATAAATTGTGAGATCAGTCCATAGAAAACTCAAGATTGCCACACAATGGGTGAGAGCTGCAATAATAAAGAGGCAAACACAATGTCCACTACAGAATTGCATGGTTTATCAAAAATTCATTTATAAGCAAAGAAAATTAGGTTATATTCTGGTAAACCTTCACTTCTAGGCCCCTAGTTATATGTCATTTAAGATGTAATTCAGAATGATCTACAGATTTAAGAGACCTACAAGTATGAAAACAAGGAAAATCCTATATGAACATGGCAAATTTTCACAATAATTAAGTTCCGTACATCATAGAAATGTAATAATGAGGAAAAACAAGCAAAAAAAAAAAACCAACAAACATCACTTTCAGAAAATCATAGAAACGGATTAAATTCAAGATTCTAAAAATTCATAGATGGCAACCAAACCCAAGATCAGACAGAAATGACACAAAAATAAATGAGAAAAGAACTAAGAAGAGTAGTAAAAGACCCAGGAGCATCATATTTCAAAGTGGCAGAAAAATATAATTTCTAAAGATGCAGGGTTTGCCTTGAAATGCACAAGCTATATCCTTTAGCAGAAAATCTAGTATTGATTATCTGTTTTAGAGCATATATGAAAAAAAAAAATTCTCAATTATTTTTGTGATACAAGTTTGATATTGACCTTAAATTTTAAAAAGATAGTACTATAAAAATGTAAGCCATTCTAATTTATGGATGTTATTACAAAAATTCTAGCATATTAGCAAACAGTAAAATGTATAAAGAGGATATACTAAAGACATTCACAATGAAATCAGAAATAGGTCGCAATGTTTAGTATCAGCATTATTATTTTTATATTTCCTGTAGGCATTAGTCTATACAATTAGGAAACAGATGTAAATTCATGACATAAAAATTGCCAAGTAAGAGGGAAATAGAAAGATTTTAAACCTAAAATACCCAATATGAATTGAAAAAATAATTACAAAAGAATGAGAACTTCAGTAACATCTTTAATTATCAAATTAATAGTTTCATAAGATGTGCAACTCTATAGAGGCAGAAATTATATATACTCTAGACAAGTGAGGGTTTCTAAACCTGGTAGCATTTTAGAATAACCTAAAAATTAAGAGAGAAAGAGAGAAATACTTCTAAGACGTTGGAGTAGGTCTGAAGTGAGACCTAGGAAGCTAAATTAAAAATTTTCCATGGAAACTGCATTCTTCAATGGGATAAATAAAGAGAATCAGATATAGAACTATATGGCTCTAACATGCTGTTAAATAATTCAGACAAAAGTAATGCTTATTTTCTGAGTTCCATATCTTTGACCCATTATGTATTGTAGGTTAGGGTACCTGAAGTTATGCATCTGTGAAGTCTTACCCTTCTCAAGACCTCATGTAGTATTTTCTATTTCACATTTTCAACAAGTTAAATTCAGCCCCTTCATTTGGTGTTTGCCTCAAACTTATTAGATCATGTCCCCCCAAGATTTGTCATTTTACCTGTAGCAACAGGTAGGAGGAAAGGCAATATTAAAACCCTCGCACTATGAAAGAGAACACAGAAGCACATTAAGAGCAAATAAATTCCATAAGGTATAGATTCCCAAAATATACTATAATTTAGGTCCGAAATATGTATTTTACCCCCTTTCATATTGCTTATTTATTTATTTACTCAGGAAGAGAGAAGTGTACCCTAGTATTAATAAATGAGTTTTGGAGTCAATTTGGCTCAAATACCAATTCTGTGACATAATCTAGGTGCCAAATGTGGACAAGCACTTTCACTTTTCTGACTCCTAATATCCTTATTTGTTAAACGTGGATAATAATATCACAGAATTGTTTTAAAGAATAAATAAAATAATGTGTATAAAGTATGTAACTCATAACGGTAATTTAATAAATATAATTATTACAAAGAGATTCAAGTACAAGTATAAAGGAGTATTTCAAAGGCAACTTGTGAATCAATAATAGGCCTTTCTCAAATATAAGAGTTAGCATCTTGAAAAATCACTAAGATAGGAAAACAAAACCTGACAATGGAGATATTTAAGATTTTATAGAGAAAATACAGGACTAAGATAATGAGAAAATCCATTAAAAAAAACTCCCGTCACCATGTTCATACTAAAACAATAAAGGAAGCTTATTAAATAAAATGCTATGAATAATGCTTTTATATACCCTAAATTATTAATGTAATTAATTCCCATTGATCCTCCCTTGACTACTAGAAACATTTAATTTACTCCCTCTGTAAATTGCAGAGATTTTAAACATCAATTTTCTGAAGTTTCAACGACTGCCTATTAAGAGATTTCCCCTACCCCATATTTGGCACTTTATCTAAATTTGCACTACCTTTATGATTTTATGATTCAGTATTTTTAAATTCTGTCTCCTCTTATGCCCTATTATAATCCAGAAAGCAATGATTGAATATTTAAGATGAAATAAAGCAAAAAACAAAACAAAACAAAACAGCAAGAATAACAATTTGTGGGTGATTATTAATTAGCACGTTTGGTATAACCAATAGATTTTTCTCATTTGTTGTATGAGGTTATATAGTAAAGTTATATAGTTATAGTACCTGCCTTCTGACCTTCTTGTAATTTATCTCCCCCAGTCCTTAAAAGATGTAAGAATATAGTTCAAAAGTCCTAGATATTTTCCTCTACTTCTTTTATCCCTCTAAAGGCATGATCCTCCTATTCTGTGTTTTACCTTTTACATTTACAGTCATATTTTTAATTTGGCCCAGATATGAGTGACCCACACGTCACAGTAGGAATTCTGGAATAAAAATTCTCTCAGGTGCCATGAAGGACTACAGAACAAAACCTTCTCTGCTTATTTATATAGTCACTATGTCTAGATCCTCTATGTATTTTGTGTACATACTAAAATTTCTCCTAAGCATAATTCTCAGTACAGGAAATATTACTAAATCCCTGAACTGTTTTGAAGAGCATTTCAATATATTTGTTTAATAATGCAATTAATTTCAGTTGATAATAATTCCAAAGATATAATTTAGAATTGGAAAGAGAAAAGGGAGCTAAATGTAATAGGGAAAAGTGTAAATACTCTTGGAATTTAGCTAATAATGCCTACTGAGTAAAAGGACATTTCAAAGTCACAGGTTCTTTTAGACTGAAGCTTGTAGAGATTTTGAAAAAGGCTAGAGTAAAGAACGCAAATGTCAGAATGACAATTCTTTAAATATCAGGGATCAATATAACTTTTCTCAAAAAAAAAAAAAGAAACATTTAAGTCAATTTATCTTGCAAATTGCAATAATTTGTGGCAACATTAATTAGAAATGTTTGCAGTGTCTGAGAAGAATAATCCTGCATTTACCAGATAACCATGTGCTAGGTACGGTTCGACTAACCATACAGTCACATGTGAGGAGTGCGGTTCCTGGTTAAAAAAAAAAAAACAAAACATTGTGTGATTTTTCAGGCCTGCCCATAGGCAATTAAAAAAGCATTATCTATCAGGCCTCCTGGGGGAAGCCGCTCTATTCACATGAGACTTTGTGCACAGCCAGCGATCTGCAGTTACTAAAGGAGTCACTTGCTGAAGGGGACTCAGGCCCTCTTGTCCATCAGGTACTTTGCTATTTGCATTCTGAGCCTCAGTGCCTTCATTCCCAGTCCTCTTTACCGGAAGCTTTGGGCACACGTTTTCTTCCGCTATCTTTGCTAAGGTCTCATTGGAGGGACTGGAGTCAATGCGGCAGAGAAAAAATATAACTTAGAGACACTTCCTCGCTCTAAGTGTTCAGCATTTACCACTTCTAGCCCTTTCTCCTTACCCTCTTCTATACCCCAGGTGCATAAAACTGCCCGAGCCTTTTGTTCTGTACTCCTGCAACAGTAAGCCCATGTCCCCATCTGTGCTGATCCTCCCAGCACTTGACTGGTGCATCTTTCCATGGGGGAAAATAGAACAAGGGAGCCAATACTCTCTCTGTTTTTAAATTCTTACTTATATCATCACAGTAAATGATTAAAGGTTCAAGTCTTCCATTTTTAGCTTTTTTTTTTTTTTAAATTGGTTACTTCCACACCTGATAGTTTAACTCTATCTCTCCCTTTTCAGCTAAGCTCCCGATAACATGTTGACATAGGTTCTACAATATTACTCCATAACCTTGCTATTTTTAACACAAAAATACAGTTAACCTCTCAATATGATCTCATTTCTCATAAAAATGTTAATATATATTGAGGAAAAAACATAGAAAACTATTTATATTACCTTACAGCCTCAACAAGTACTTATTAATTTCTCATCTTAAGAAACCCAAAGAGTCTTCATAATTATAAAGTTATTTTGTTCTACATAAAAGAGCTTTCATATAGGATCTTAACTTCAGGATTCCTAAACATGCAGAATACTAATTCGCGCTTTGAGAATCTTTCCTACTGTTCAGTTATATAACAAATAGTAAGGCATGGAAAGAGTATAAGCTTTGGACCTGATGCTCAGATTCTGTTACTTACTAGACCCATAATTCAGGACCAGTCTCTGACTTTTCTACCTCAAATGTTGTTAGGAAGATTAGGTGGGGCTACTATGTAAACTGTTATATATTCTCATCAGAATTTATGAAACTCAAAGATATACATAAACAGTCAAAATTTTAATGGATATTAGCAATAATACATTTGATCTTTCTGGATCAAAGATGTTATCAGATTAAAATTGTTAATACACATACAGCAGTTAGAATAGTGAATAGAACATAGGTCATTATTTCGTTGTACTGAACTTACATTATCTTCATTATTAAAATCTCATCATCAATATATATGTAGTGTAAATGGAACAAACTAAAGAAAAAATATAACTAGAAGAATCTATGATCAGTGACCATAGATTAATAAGATTATTCTTGCTTTTGTAAATCACTAGATATTTTACAACCACATCACTATCATTCTTCAAAGTACAGTTTACCATTCTGGAAAATACTGATATTGCTCAAAACATTTTCAGAACATGCTACATTGAAAATGCCTTCATAATTTATAATTGAAGTTATTTTATTATTTTATAATTATATTTCACTTTCAAAGACTGAATTTCCAATACTCAATTTCATCATCTGCTTTATTTACTAAATTACTTATTTGATAAGCAATTATCTGCTTTATTTACCAAATTATAATTACTTTTTTATTCTAGGTTACTTGTTATTGTTGTCAGAGTTATATTAATCACTTAAAGATACCAATTTGCTACTATTTAGGAGGTTGTTAAAGAAAGTTTTTGCTCTGTTTTAGAACAGGTCATTTATGTAGAATGAAATAGAAATTCTGGCTTTGCCACCCCATAACTGTGTAACTTAGACAAGTTATTCAAACTCTAATATTTTATTTCTTCATATAAAAATGAGAATAATAGTTTAAATGCATAGGATGAGATTAAATACAATAATGCGAAGAAAATATAGAAGAACGTGTTCATAGCAGACACCATGGATTATAGCAGTTTGAGCCACTTGTTTTATTACAATTTTTCTCTAACATTGGACATCCTTCACATTAAGATATGTTTAAAAATTATATATTTTACAAATAGTCATGAAAAAACTGATTTTTTAAATGAGTTTTTATTTAAATGAGTTTTAAGTATACAGTACATTGGTTAGACATCTATATAGTTCATAAAACAATCCCCCCCAATTGCTCCCTCCCACCCCTGGCTCTCCACCTAGCCAACATATTAATGCTAACTGCATTTCCTCTGCCGTTCTCCTCATCCCTGTGCCCAACTATTAACTACAATTTGTACTTTTTCAACACTTCATCCCATTTTCCCAGCCCCCCCAAGCAAAAGCTAATTTTTTTTTTAAGGAATAAACATTACTGGAGCAGTCATGTAACATATTTGTTATATAAATCTTCATACATAAAGTAAACAATGTAAAGTTAATATATAATATTGTTTAATCAAAGTAGGACTTTTAATACATTACTTAAAATTGTATTTAATGAATTTATATGTAAATATCCACTAATAGTCATAGCAGGGGAGTTTCATTAAAAGCTAGGTTAATTGAAAATCTCTTCAGTTGCTTATTATTAGATCTAATTATCTGCTCATCTTTAAATGTTTGAACATTTATTGTCCATTTGTAAATGGAAATTTTTTTGAAGGCTGGAAGTAAATTTGATCAGGGCTTCTTTTATATTTTATAAGATGGTCTATATTCAAACCTGGAATTAAGACATGCAGTAATTCTTTAATAACCTGTTAACATCCTTCATAATTAAATAATGTATATAACCCTAATTATTAATTTTCTTTATTGTTGCTTTTGTAGTGGTTAGCCATCATCTAATCTCCATAACTACTACTCTTATTATACCATGAAAGTGCCCAAGATATTTTTTAATCAGTCTTTAATAAAATTCATAAAGAAGGTATCATTAAACATCTAAGAACAATAGGACACAATCTTATAGATGAAAAGCAGTTAAGTCCAAGAAATAAAGAAATGGGGGTTAGGAAAATTATTTGTTTACCCACTGGGATTGTTAATTTGTCTCAACTGGGCCTCAGGGTTACCATATATTTGCTGGGTGTGTCAATGAGGGTGATTTTTAATAAGATTGATATTTAAATTGGCAGACTGAGCAAAACAAATTGCCCTCTCTAATGTCAGTGGGCCTCAGTCAATCAGTTCCAGGTCTGATTGGGAGAAAATGCCTGTTTTTCAGTAAGAGAATTTTTTTCTGTCTGAATGCCTTTGCCCTGGGACATCAGCTTTTTCCTCTTGCTTTCACACTTAAACTGAAGCACTGGCTTTTTCTGGTCTCAAGTCAGCTGCCCTTCAGATGGGAACTACACCATCGGCTCTCGTGGGTCTCAGGCCTCCCGACTCAGACTGGAGCTAAACAATCAGTTTTCCTGTGTCTCTAGCTTGCTGACAACTCACCCAAAAGATCTGGGACTTGTCTGCATCTATAATTATGTGAGCTAATTCCTTATAATAAATATCTCTTTATATATATAAATAAAAATATAGATACAGGTATAAATATAGATATATACATAGATAGCTGGAGATATAGATACATATCTAGATATACATACACATACATATGGAATATAAATATATTTATAAAATATATATTTAAGTAAATATTTTTATATCTATATGTTAAAGATCTTTATATTCTTTTTCTGCTAAATGAGCATTCAATATGAATCTTTGGTAAATTATTAAGTTATTAGGTTTCCTTTGAAAATATTGGGCTATGTAGACATAGTCATTGGTTATACTTCATACTTTTAGTTTTGCTTTATGGAGACCTAATAACTTCTCATCGTTCTCTGGGATTCCTATAATTATTCTATCTAGCTGTATTTCAGCCAACACAGGGAAATTATACACAGTTGGTTGATTTTTATATTGATTTTCTTTGAGATCTCTCATTTCGATTTTGTTATAGGTTTCCTTAAGGGCATTACATATTCACCTCATATAGTAATATCACATAGATGAAGTAAACTGTGTATTTTTTTCACATAATAGGATAAGGGAATTTTAAGGATAAGAGTTATAACAAGCAATTGAATATCACAGACATACAAATCAATGCATTTCTAATTCTACTCCTTTAGTTCACAGACAGATATAAACCCATAGAAATGAAAAAAAAAAAAAAAGCAAACTAAAAAAAAATAAATGCTGACTAACCAAAATTCTTTTACTGGTTATGCATTGATTTTTAAAAGATCATTTTTGTCATTTTTGTGTCATATTTTAAGACTAAATTTCAGCCATTATCTCCACTATCTTCTAGAACTTATATTGAGTACATATTAAAGTTTGGCAATCTATTTTATAATCTACTGTAACTGTTCTATCATATTTGTTATGTCTTCATCTCATGCTATAGTCTAGATTTTAATTCCTCAGTGCTAACTTCAAATTCATTAGTTCTTTCTGTAACAGTGTCTAGTCAAATGCAAAACCTATTGCATTTTTTTTATATTTCGATAACTATATTTTTATTTCTGGGTTTCATAAGTACTTTCTTTCCCTATTTATATACTTTTAATCTATTTATTATCTGAACTTAAACATGTATTATAAAGTTACATAACATTTTTTCAATGGAGAATTTATATTCTAAATATGTTTTAGCTGTCTTTTTCACAATCAGAAATTATATTTAAAAATTATATCTCCTTTTATTTGGAAACTGGGTTTCTAGGTTGAAGATTACTTGAATGAAAAGTTTTTGTTTAATTATTTTCTCCTTGTGATGATTTTTCTCTTTCCAGTGGTATCGTGGTTGGTGCCAAATAAATCTGATCCGAAGTGATAATGACATTTTGGAACTTTTAACACAAGAAGTTACTGGAAAAATCAATCTTGCAAAGATTCAGCCTCTAAGCCAATGGATAATTTGGTTCAGTTCCTAACTTCTTTAGGCTTAAAGTTTATGGAAAGCTACAATTACACACAGAAATTGATCAGATTTGGTTTTTTAAACTTAATTTCTCTTGAGGCAGAATACAGCACATGCCTTGAGTCAGGTTTTAATCCCATTTAAGAGTGTCACATTAAGATATTTACATAGCTTGGGAAATGAACTCCTCATTGTCAATGCATCGATATGACTCTTAGTTATATATTTTCCCATTTTATCTGTTGTTGTATGTTTGGAATAAGGGTATCAAATAATGAAAATAGAGTCATTATGAAAAAAAGTATCAAATATTTTATAATACTTCTTTTAGAACAATCTAAGAAACCATACAAATATATGAGCATGGCCTTAAGACTCTAAAATAAAAGTCTGTACAAGTTATGGCAAGAAAATATCTTATCGTAGATCACTTATCAGCTTATTATGGTATTAAAATTATCATATTTAAATTCTATTATTTAGAAAGTATAGTAGTGGCTTGAACTAAACTAATTATTTCATTAAAATTAGAAATATTCTGAAGAATATAACAAAGGAGATTTCTATGAGTCATAACAAATATACAGTCTTCAGACAGTAAATTATACTTATTTCATTAATAATTTGGTTTCTACTTTTAAATACTGTAAACAAACAATTCTCAAGTTTATTGGGATATAGCATACCAATAAAACATAAAAGAAGAAAATATAAATTGAGAATGAAAAACAAATTTAGATAACAATTTTAAAGGGTGTTCATTATTGAATTTTCACTGATAACTTGCATATTATGTAAAACAATTCTTATGTAGAAAAGAAACTTAAGCTTGTGAGTCAGAACTTGGTTCTGCTGTTCAGTAGGTTTATTTTCATTTTGTTAATGCTTTCCTTTGCTGTGCAAAAACTCTTTAGTCTGTTGTAGTCCCATTTGTTTATTTTTTCTTCTGTTTCCTTGCCCAAAGAGAGATATCCAAAAAAAATATTGCTAAAAGCAATGTCATAGTTTACTGCCTATGTTTTCTTTGAAGAGTTTTATGGTTTCAAGTCTTACCCTTAAGTCTTTAATACATTTGGAGTTTATTTTTATATATGGTATACAAAAGTGATTGAGTTTTATTCTTTTGAATGTGTCTGTCCAGTTTTTTCAACACCATGTACTGAAGAGACTGTCTTTACCCTATTGTATATTCTTGCCTCCTTTCTGATATTAATATGACCATATAAGTATGGGTTCATTTCTCAGTTCTCTATTCTGTTCCACTGATCTATGTATCTATTTTTATGCCAGTATAATGCTGTTTCAATTACTATAGCCTTGTAGTATAGTCAAATATTTGCCAATGATACATCTGGTGAAGGGTTAATATCTAAAATATATAAGGAACTCATGCAACTTAACAACAAAGAAACAATCTGATTTTAAAAAATGGGTAGAGGATCTGAATATGCACTTCTCCAAAGAGGACTTACAGGTGGCCAGCAGATATATGAAAAGATACTTACATTACTAATCATCAGGGAAATTCAAATTAAAACCACAATGAGCTATCACCTCACATCTGTTAGAATGGCTATCATCAAGAAATAAATAAACATCAAGTGTTGGTGAGGATGTAGAGAAAAAGAATCCCACATGTATGGTTGGTGGGATTGTAAATTAGTACAGCCACTATGAAAAACAGTATGGAGTTTCCTCAAAAAATTAAAAATAGAATTTCCATATGATCTAGCATACCCGCTTCTGGATATTTATCCAAGAAAATCTAACACAATAATTCAAAAAGACATAAATGCACCCCTTTGTTCATTGCAGCATTATTTATACACACATAACCAAGATATTAATGCCAGCAGTATCCATCAATAAGCAAATGGATAAAGAAGAGGTGATACATATATACAATGGAATATTACTTAGCATAAAAAAGAATGAAATTTCTCCATTTGCGACAACATAGATATACCTAGAGGGTATATTATGCTAAGTGAGATAAGTTAGACAGAGAAAAATAATATGTGATTTCACTTATAAGTGAAATCTTAAAAAACTAAATAAACAAACAAAACAGACACTCATAAATACAGATAACAAACTGATTGTTGCCATATGAGAAGGTAATTGTGTAGTTGGGTGAAAAAGGTGGAGGGATTAAGAAATACAAATTGGCAATTATAAAACAGTCACAAGTATGTACAGTACAGCATAGAGAATATAGTTAAAAATATTGTAATTGTGTACGGTGTTAGATGGCTACTAGATTTATTGAGGTAATCATTCTGTAAGTTATATAAATATCTAATAACAATGTTGCACACATGAAACTAATATAATTTTGTATGTTAACTGTAATTGAAAAAAAATTAAAAATAAAAAGATAAATTTGGTTCTGGAATCTAAGAGGCCTGAATGTGAATCCAGGCTTGGTCACTCAATAGCAGTGTGGCTTTGGCTCAGAATCACAACCATTTTTAATCTCAGATTTCTTATTTGTAATATGAGGATAATAGCTATCTCTACCTCATAAGAGTTTTGTGAAGGTTAAATGAAATCAGATATTTAAAACATATAACATTGTCCAGCACAAGGTTAGTGCCAACAATTATTATTTTGAAAAATGAACAAATAAACAGTTTTTTCTTCATTAACATAATATAAACCTTTACTAGTGACACACATATATATATAATATACACATTATATATACAATAATTATGTTTATAATCATTGGTACTGGGCCATGAGTTCCTCAAGAAAAGACTATTTTTAAATCTTCAATATCCAGTACAGTATCTAGAATAGATTGAAGGGGTTCAGAACGGGCCTTTCCAAAATGTGCCAGTTTGGAATGCAGATTATTTTGAGCTTACAAGTTCAAAAGAAACTTTTAGCTCTCTGTTAAAGAATTTGAACTGGGGGCCTTGACCATAATAAGTGTTATACCAGAAATAATTTTTATGATCTATCTATAGGACAGGCAAAGGAATTATTATCTGTTCTTCTTATCATCCTGTGAATGACTTTTCTTTCCACTGAAGTTCCAAGACGCCTTACCTCATCCTTATCTCAGAATGTCACATATACTTCATTTTACCTTTCTGTCCCTGAGCCTCTCATGCGGGGTCTCTGAGTGTCATATATGTGGGTTTTTCCCATATATGTATGTGATTAAATTTGTTTATTTCCTCTTGTTAATCTATCTCATGTAGATTTAATTATTCAACCAGCTTTAATAAATCTTGAGCGGTAGAGGAAAATTTCTTCCTCCCCCACGAGATAAACAAACAAGCAAGCAAGCAAACAAACAAACAAATGGAAAGCATAGACACATTCCTTTAGAAGCTCACACATAGAAAACAAAAATCTATTTACTGAAACATGGGACATTTCTTATGCAGTCAAAATCACCGTAGTACATTTTTCAGCATGTAATGATAAAAAAGCATTTTAAAGATACTAAACTATAAAAGAACAGGGCTTTCCTGAAATGTGATATTAAGGTTAATATACCTCTAAACCTATAACACCTCAAAGCAATTGCTATAAACCTCAGGGCACTTCTGAGCTTTTTGAAGCTCTTAAAGATTTGGTACTAGTGATCACAATTTCATCCAAAGGTAAGGAGGATCTTTTATTCTTTTTTTTTTTTTTTTCAAACAGGTGAAAATTTGTGAGAAGTCGGCCAGTCATCCTTTTTTTCCTCACCTTTTCCCTCTTAACTTGATTCTTTACTGTACCATCTTGACTTATCTGAGCTCAAATTCCAAATTCTGTTTCTGCTTATTTATTATACTCTTTACTGAGAAATTTGTGCTCAAATTGAGTTTCTAAAATGCATGACATAGGCAATTTTCATGGTAAGAAAATCACTAGCAAATACAGCTTTCCCTCACTTCTCAGGCATAGCAGTTGCTGATGTTAATGGAGCTAGTCATTTGCTTATCACGGGTAAAATAGATTTCATATTGATTGGTTTGACTCAGGACTACGATATTCCAATTAAGATTGCTAAAAAGAACTATAGAATTGTAAAATAATAGTAATAATAATAATAACATGAACTGAGCCACTTCAAAGTGGAGTTGGAGCTGCTATCCCAGAGGAACTGCTTTCTTTACACGCTGATTTACTCCTCAAACCTGGGAATGCTGGCAAAATAACCTTTGACCTGGATCTAAAACATCAATTGTATTAACAACTGTTTGCAAAGCTAACAGGGAAGCAGATAGTATGACTACCTGACTGAAAATAAAAAAACGTTCATTAGAATTAGCATCACTATATTAGTTTATCTGCACCTATAGAAATTCTTCCCTTTTATTCAAGTGATGATTCCCCTTCTCTTTTTCATAAATATTTCTCACCTTCACCTCATCCAAGAATTTAGAGACCAAAGTACTTTCAAACCTTTTTTAAAAAAATAAAATAATCTCATTTGTGTTTCTGCCTGAATCAGTTCTGCCTCAACCTGTGCTCTTGAATAACTATTCTTTTGGATCTTTTTGCCTTTCACTTCGGCCTTTTATGTTGAGGTTAACATCTAAACCTCAAGTTAAAACAAGCAGTGATACAATGACATACAGATATTTATACTCTGATACAAGTCGTTAGCAATTCCACACTATAGATGATGTTCAGGTTCATTTCCAAAAAGAAAAGATAGAGGAATGAAAGTGGACTTTAGATTATAAAAATCACTCTTTACTGCTACGATTTTTTTTTTTAACTTTAGAATCATTTATATATCGGCCATTAGCCTATACCTCAAATCTCACTTCTTTTTTTTAAAGAAATTGTGTTTTATCAAGTGCTTTCCTTCAAAAGCAACTAAAACCCATAATAGCAGATCTTTAGCACAAAACTCTCTTAGAGCTAATTCTGAAGTTCTCCCTCTACGGCTCCTGTTGTGTTTTCTACTGTGGAATGATATCACAAGGTCATATGTACACAAAGCATGTCACTAAATTCAGGGAGCTGGTGAAGGCAATTAACCACACTTTTCACTCTTATATTTAACAAATATCCAGTTTAAGCAGAATATTTTGTTCCTTGATTTAAAAAAAATACATTTTTATAGTTCTAATGATAAAATAATACATTTTAAGCGACCCAAAGAAGCCCACAAACAAACAAACAAACAAAATCCCAGAAACCTAGAAGGGATCACACACCTTAATTAAAGCTACAGTATTGTAATTTTGCTATCTAATGGCCCAGCTACTAGCCTCTGTCTAACCTGTCGAATCTTCCAAGTTCCTCATGAAATCCTTGAGAGGCAGGGTCTTCAGTCACGTCTAATTTAACTATGAATATGTAGGTAGCTGAAGACCGCCTACCCAGGTAGTGGAGAACTGAGGCAATTAGCAGAGTAATTCAATTAGAAAAATTTCCTACTGAAGAAGAGATCATGTTTGCTTGAACTATTCGGATTGGTCCATCTACAATAATTAAATTCATTAACTTGCTCCTTCTCTGCACTTTGCCTATGAACACACAGCCTTGTTGCTAATGAAAATACACAAGTCATCTCAAATATCTATTTGTGATTTTACAAAACACTCTGTTGATTACTTGCAAATCCCCATCCAAGTGACCCTGCTGTAGGTGAAACTTGCACACACACACACCCCTCCCACACACACACACATACACATCATTGTGTCATTGGTCAGCCATCAGAGATCCATATTAAATTTTAATAAATTTAATAATTTAATAATAATTATGCTAATAAGAGTCAGTAGTCCTTCATCTTTAAAAACAACAGGTAGGCTTTTTTAGCATACAAGAATTTAGAGCTCAAAGTGCTTTTAAACACTTTTTTAAAAAAATAAAATAACCTCATTTATTGCCACAGGTCCCTAGTCATGTAGCTCTAATCCTTGGCATTGCCTTTCTTCAGCTATCTATCACCATACCCAGTCCCTAAAATCTTCACTGTTATTAAAGCCACTTTCAGGGAGTCATCACACTGGAGTCTCCAGATTTCTCCTTAGCAATCATACCATTGACATCATGTTTGCTTGCTTGGATAACCAAGACTGAACCCAGGATATAGGGATTGATGTAACTTGATTAGGAGGAAGTCAAAACAGCCCCTACCTAGAAATAAGTGTGAAAAACTCTGGGGAGAAACTAATTAAAAAGAAAAGGAATCTTGATGAGATTCCCAAATTTGAGAAGACTTTCTATCAAGAACACACTATTTTGGCTAGAAATAGCAGAAGTGAAAACACACCAAAGAAGCAAGGAAGTTAGAGTTCATAAGTACCCAAAGCCAGTTCTGAATTTCTATGACACAAACTACCCTGTAAATGTCCTGCATGTATCTGCAAGATAAAACATATTGAACCCAATATTGCTCAAGCTCAGGGGTCTCCATTTGCTCTGAACAGGTTGGATATAATGGAGTAGCTCAGATGGATTCAATCATTAACTATTTCTAGAGAAAGAGAGGGGATAAGCCTACTTTTTTGGTGCTGGTGCCAACTCAAGAACTGACGGGTAAAGCAAATAGTTGCTGAATACTGTAAAACGTATAGCTTGTAGTCGACTTGTATCTATGGAAATGCTTCCAAATGACCACAAACGTAATTTGGAGAAAGATTTGGAAATCTTTATTGCAACACCAGGAAGATAGATTGACTTTTAGTGTGTGAGAAAATCAATCTGAGAAAAACAAACTAATTTTGCCTGGATGAAGCATACAGAATGCCTGAAATGGGATTTACTCCATACAAGATTATATATCAGTTAAGACCTGGTAGGCAAGCCCTAATGTAGAGTGCAACTTGGCCAAAAGAAGTAAAACAGCTTGCTGAAAACTTCCTAAAATATTATATTCGTATAAACGGTGGTACACTAAAACTAACAACGACAACAGCAAAACACAATATTCTTCAGATTATGGATATATATGACATATGCAAGGAAGAAAAACCTAATGGAAACTAATAGAATAGGTCTTGAGTGACAGGAAAAGAAAACCATTGTTTTTGAGAAACAAGAAGAAGATGTGATGAGCTTATCAGAGAAATGAGAAGAGAATAGACTTTCATGGGTATCCATGGGGACGAGAGTAAACAGGAAAATCACTGGGTTCTAAATTAATTCAAACACAGAAAATTCATTATAATAATTGTTACTAATATGGTTTTCAGAGGGCTATATGTAGAAGATGTAAAATTTGTCATTAGTTATGACTATCTAACTCCTCATAGGCTTATATTCATCTAATTGGAAGAAATACTCACTATACTACGACACTTTCTTCCTACCTAATAACATAAAGCAAGTTTAAGTTACTTTATCTCTGCTTCATGAAGCCAATCAGGCAATTCATCTCAAATTGTTTCAGCAGTCAAAGACAGGCATTCAGGTCATTCTAGGGGTAGAGGAGGCATGAAGGATGACCATAGGGCTCATTATTTACACAAAAGGGGTGGGGTTTAAAACCTTTATATACAGGGGAAATTATAACAAAGGTTACTTAAATCTGCTTAAGAGATATTTGGGGACAAAAACTCAAAATGGTGTTTACAGTACTGCGAATTACATCTGTGCTTTGAAAGTCATTTTGTGTCTGTTATTATATAGACTGATTTCAGGACTGGTAATTCGACAGACACCAGAATGGTTATGATAGCACTTCAGCAATAAGGAATTAATGTTCCAAATATGCACATGGTATGAACCAACAGCCATATGCATATGCTGCAAACTGTGGCTGCACCTGTGAATGATATCTAGTGCCAATTGAATATTCTCAGTAAGGCTTTGGAAGTATATATAGATGTCTGTTTTTCATAATTGCCTTTTACATCGATGTTATCAAATAAAATAGTTATTTAATAAAAGCAGACATGACTGCAGTGAGCAGAATTATAGTTCTATTTTTTGCTATTTAAATTAGATATACATCAATTTTTAGTTGTTTTTTTTTTGGGGGGGGTACCACAAAATATAGGTAGAGTTTTTATAAAAGTAATCACACAGTGTTTTAAAATACAATAATTCAATGCGAGCCTGGCCTTCAAAGAAAAAAATGAAGACTAAGTAGAAATTGTACTTTATTATATATATCTGATGCCATGTAAAGTTTGCTTGTATTTTGAAGTGTATTTTTGAATGTTAAAGATAAAATTACTGTTAAAATGTAAAATGAAACTCCATCCAAATAAAAGATTACTCAAAGAGCGCTTAGAAATAAGTAAATTTGGTAAAACAGCTGGTATTAAGCATTGAATCCAATTCAATTAATAAACAAACAGTTGGAAGTTACTATAATAAAACAAAACATATTCTTAGAAATATAAATTGCAAAAAATAAATATTAGCTATCGAGGTTTGGAGTTCAGTGAAAGGAGTACTAAGTATGCTATTTTGGCATCTTACAAGCAGGGATTTAATGGATGCCGTCTTAAATTGAAACAGGCAGTAAAAAGAGTATAATAAATACAAGTTTTCAAATTTTCTTACAGGCTCTTACAGAAACTGATAAATCTTATAAGAATCAAAATTAAATATAATGCCTCTTTTCTTAATATAACATGTATATAATTACTTTATTAAAATATTATCTATTCGTCTACCTCTGTTCATCTTTACTTTATATTTACATCAGGATTATTAAAATAATGTTCTTAAAATATTAACAATGTGTTTTGGAAATCTGGGATTTAGGTTAACTTTCGAAAATTTTAACCTTTATACTCCTCTGTATTGATTGAAATTATTATAAGAAGAATCTATCAGAAGGTACTGGCAACACTGGTTTCCTTGAGAAGATAAATTTGGTGACTAGGAAACATAAATGTGAGGAAACTGTTCACAATCTTCCCCTTGGTAACTTTAGCATTTTGAATCTTGTGAATACCTTAGTAATTAAAAAAAAAACAAAGTAAGTTAAAATAATTTTAATGATTTTATAAAATTCACACACACACACACACACACACACACACACAGATTTAGAAAGCTAAAGTCATTAATATTTAAAACTAGTTGAAATCTTAGATCCAACTCTACTCCAAAAACTCTACAATTGTATTGATATGTGGATACATCAACATAAAGCTCTTATCAGAACTTATTATAAAATACATTCTTATGACTGCTAAAAATGCAGAAATTGTTTTTTTCCATGAATAATATTACATAGTTATCCATCTCCCTTTAGTATGAAGATGATGCTCTGATCTCCCAGACAAAGCAATGTCCAGTTCCAAACAAGATGGTTTTGCAATGTGAAAATGCTGTAAATTGTTTTAAAACCTGTAAAAGATATTCTTAGAAGAGAGAATATAAGTAATTCTGCCTGCTAAAGAGATATTTGATCATAGATTAAGAGCTTAGCATTATTAGACATTACCTTACAAATGATAAAAAGCAACTTTATAAGATATCAAAGTAAACTTTTGCATTTTAACAATATTGTAACAAAGAATTGAAATAATTTAAGCTTGTTAAACAACCATTGATATTTTCAACAACTCATTTCTAAAAAAATGAGAAAAAACATTTTTTAAAATATTAAAATCACCTCTATTATGGATGAGTGCTTAAAGTAGTTCAAATTTTGCAGATAAATAATTTTCTCTTTAAAAAATATGTATTAATTTAGTGTTCATACTTTGATTTCTTTCAACGAGAAATTTTCTTTCTAAGTAATTATAAAGGAGTTTAGCTATTTACTTCTAGCAAGCTGCCAAACTTTTAGAGTCTTCTATAAAATGGTTTGTAAAACTCCAGGGAACATAAATCTTCAGGGAAAGGCTCATGTAAGATTTCTAGTGGTCAATTCATTTAGAAAAACAAGAAACCAACCCAAAACAACTAAATATGTAAGGAAATCTAAATATGTAAGCCTTATTACTTTTATTATTTCTACATATAACAATGCATATTAACATTACTTTAACAACAAATTCCAACACATCTGAAATTATAGTTAAGAGGGAAGATAGTAGATACTAGCAACTTAAAGTAAAAAGCACTGTTAAATTCATACGAGTAAATACGATTGCTGAACAAGCATAAATGTTTTCTTCAAACAATTTAGAAGTTTATTTGTGTGCACAAATTTTAGATATATCCAACAAAATAGTTCAGAGTATATTTTAATTAATAAAAACAGAATTAATATTTTGAGAAAACTTATGGAAGATATGAAGTAATGAAAAAATACTCGGTTTAACTTTTTCAGTAAAAGCTTTCAAATTTATGTCATAAATCACAGGTGAGCATTATAAATCAATTTGTTTCTTTAAAACGACACTAAAATAACATTTTCCTGGGAAACATACTTAAAACAGCTTTCTATTGTTTAGAGTTGAAATTTTGTTTTGTTCTTTGGGTTTTTTTGTTTTTGTTTTTGTTGTTTGTTTGTTTTTATAACTAGAGGCCGCTCATTGCTCACAAGATTAAAATAAGCTAGTTTACTTATATACTAGGAATATGTGCTCTTGAATTGCATTTTCTTTAGTGATCTAAAAATTAATCTTTCAAGTATATATATATTTTTAATTGGACAAATGACATTTTCATTCATAACATTCTTCATGCAGATTGCACTTTAAAATAGCAATGTTTATAAAAAAAAAAAAAACAGTTTTCCAAAATGTTGAACAATTTTGTATGGATATTTTATTTTAAAGTGCCATGGGTCAAGAACAATAAGTCGTTTCTCCATTATTCCACTTAAATAAAACTTATATGTCTTGCATGTTTGATTAGATTTTGTATTCATATAATTCATTTAATATTCCTGTTAGTGGAAAACAGGAATATTAAATGAATTATATGAATACAAAATCTAATCAAACATGTTACTAATTTTGATTCAAATCTAAAAACAAAATTTTAAAAGTAATGTTAATGAAATGTATTTAATTATTTTTAAACTTTATTTCACAATCTTTGTAAATTAGCTGATTAGTTTTTATTTTAAAGTGGTAACTGCTGATTTTTCCTAATTTTGGTTATGATCATAGACTCTGTAGCCAGACTGCCTGGGTTCTAATATTAGCTTTGCCAATTGCTGGCTCTGCTACTTTGGACAAGTTACTTTTCAGCTACGTATCTCCCTTTCTTCATCTGTAAAATAAGATTGATAATAGAGATTACTTCATGAAATTGTGAAAAAACAATGATGTAAAATGAACAGTACCTGGTACAGACTAAGCTTTATGTAAGTGTTCAATACTATTATTTCATTTTTATATTAATGATTATACAATTATTATCAAGTACGGAGAAGGGTGTTTGATACAACAGACTAGGCTTAATTATTCAAACTAATGGTGTCCTTTATTGTATCACTTGAAAAATTTTGCAATTACCTCATACTGCCACTAATCCAAGAAATTTTGGATTTTCTCCTTTGGACCCTCCTTTAGAGTCATTCCAAAGCAAATAAGAAAATCAATCACATTACCCCAGTACTGCAAACAGTATTTCCCAATTTGGCCATTCAATGTAGTTATCAGACTTGGCCTTAAAATAATAATATAAATAACAATAGTAACAAGACTTAAATGTACTGAATATTTTATATGCTAAGTATAGCATTGATGATTTTATAGTCATTTGATTCATTTTAACCATTTTAAAAAGCTTTCATTCTCAGTCAATAAAGATTCACATCATTGAGGACATTCTAAATAAAAAAACTGATGAAAGCTTTGGAGGTAATTCCAACATAAGAGGTCACAAATGGTTTTGCATTAAGATATGCCTTATGTCATTAGTGATCACTGGGGCTAAAAAACACATTGTATTGTATGGCAATAAGATATGTTTTGGTCCTAATGACTCTCAAAGAATTATAATAAAATAATCTGTTTTCTAAAACTTAGGATTAGTCTCACAAAGTAAAATTTTTAAGCCTTGCTTTTCATTTGTTAAATGGGGATGCTATACAACAAAAATAATGACTATAAAACACATAATACAATGCCTGGCACATAGTAAATGGTAAATAAATTATAGCTATTATCAATAAAAATGGTTATTAACAGTCACAAAATGTGCATCTGATAAAGAATACCACAGCACAAAGATGCAAGACTTTTTTTTTTTCAAATCTTTCTTGGTCTTTAGCTATTTATTATATCAAATGGAAAACTGAAACAATCTGGTGTTTTTGTCAAAAGAAAAAAATTTTGCACAAACACTACTGACATTGCTACCGAGGCGTAACCTGATGAGGAGAAATTAGTTGTTATAAAGCAGACAGCTATGGCGAGAAAGAAACAGAAACCTTATTAAGATTTGTAAACAGAAACAAACTTAATATAAAGCTACGAAAATGGTTTGAAGGATCATTTTCTTTCCTCTCATTAATGTTTCCTTGTAATGTATGATTGCTGTTATTTATTCTGTGGTCACTTAAACAAGACCAAAACTCATTTATATGTAGTACAGCTGTAGTTTTTAGACAGTCTCTTTTTTTGTGTTTGAAAAATGAAAATATCTGAAAATACAGTAAATGCAGTTTGTAATAGTAAAGTAAAATTAGAATACTATTCTTAAAGTTGTCATAGTATAGCAAACGATAGCTCATAAAAAAGATTTGTAGTCATGCATAAAAACTTATCAAATGCCACAGTGGTTCTCTCTGATAGCTACATAGGCCAAACTTAAGGAATATTATGATATTTTAATAACTCTAGCAGCAATGGAAGTTCATTGTGAAGAATAAAGGCGCTAAAAAGACTAAGGTAATCAGTTTTCTCCATCTCTCTGGGTAATTATTAGAATAATAAGCTCTGACCAGAGGTTGTATATTGCCTAATGAAATAGTTCACCTGAAGAGAGGGTACAGTAATTCTTCCCTGTTTAAGGAGACTGTGGTATTAAACAAATCTAATTACCATAACCCAGCAGTGCTGTACCATAAGGATGCACTTTCCTCTATGCAGGCTGGACAGTACAGTATGCGGTGAATGCCCAACGATTAATCAAAAGATAAATGAGCTATATTACAAATCATCTTCAAATAGAATCCGTGGTAGATTTCAAGAATATCAAAACCAATAAATCTAACACTTCAAACAGATATTCTGAATGTCCCTTTACAATAGACTCCCAGATAGAAAGAGAAACATATCTTCAAGTCTAATTTCATCCTTTTGTAACTGAAAAAAACAGATGTCTGAGGTTATGAGAGCGAGCACTAAAGACACCAAAAAGTCTTAAGGACAAGGGATAACCAAGCTGTACATTTCCTAACTTCCAGTTTAGTGTTCTCTGGCTGCTAAATTTGATACTATATACACAAAAGTTACAACAGCGACCTACTCTCTCTGTGCTGGCATCAATTAAACAGTACTCCAAAAAACAAAGAGGATACCACCTCAGCAACAGAACACAATCCTGCCATGGGAATTCAGCCATCCTTTCCGCTTCCTAACCTCCAAACAGGCAGACAGTAAACAATTTTTTAGTTTACAGACAAGGAGATGTATTGAACTGTTAAAGTACATAATAATTTCAATCTTTGTTTATATTTTCATTCTCTGAAATATTTGATTTTGAAGCACCTGACTCAAAAAAATTAGTTTAACCCCTTCAGATATTTTTCCCTCTTCCTTGCAATAGCACAGACTTGTTACAAAAAATTTTACATGAATGGGAACATTTGATCAACTGAAACTGAGGCTAAGTTCCATATCATATTAGTTAAAAATGTACCCTGTGTTACATGTGTATCAAATCTAAAGATGGCTATAGTTGGAATAAATAGACTGATTAACTCATGTTTTATGCTTTGAACTAAATGCTAATATATTTATAATCTTATCAAATTATTATTTGAACTTTAATTTCCTAAGCCTACTTTAAAACAAGACTTGGTTTTTATCCACCTACTCATTTACATTAAAATCTATACCACCAACTTCTATTTGAAAGTTTCTATACTAAAACTTCCAACTGTAAGCTGAAACCAAAATTTAAGAATTTTATGTTCACCTGAAGTAATATTTCTATGATTGTAAAATTATGCTCAAGGGACTAATTCTGCTATCTACAAAGCTAAGATAAAGAGTATGAGAAAATTTGAACTTGTTTAGCAGTCTCATAGTACATAAGAGTGATGCTTTTCATCTAAATTTCAAATCAGATGTTTTTCTCTTTAGATTGGTGCCTGGATATGCACAAGTTTTGATAATAGGCACTTTAAAAAAGCACCTATCATCTCTTGGTTACAATATTTTACCTGTAAAATGTTGCCTCGATATTACAAGTGCTAAAATAGAGACAAGGAATTCACATGGTTTCACCTGAGCAAGTACCATAGCAAACATGTTCTAGAAAGAGTATCTCGTGGATGAATTTAGGAACCTGAGTTCTCTTAGATTTATCCCCTCAATCCAAACTTAATTTCTTATTGTAAATTCAGGTAGGTTAGACCAGATGGTCTTCAAGATCCACTTCTGCTTTTTTCTGAAACACGTAAGTGCCACAGAAGGCAGTCTTGCATTGTGGAAAAAAGTTTTGGTTTCAGGAGCTCTAGACGCTATCCTTGGTACTTTCATTAGTCAGTTTTGCTACTTTGCCCAAGAGTTTTTTAACTTGTCCAAATTTCATTTTTCTTATCTGCAAAATAGGGATACTATTATCATCTGTCTATTTCAAGTGCTTATTTCGGGGAACAAAAATTTGATAATAAGATGATATATTAAAACATTTTTAAAATATTAAGATGCTACAATAATGAACTGTAAAGGTATTAATAATTATTATGCTAAGATTGAATAGTGTTAGAATTTATTCTAGCATTTAAATTCTATGAGAACATATAAATGTAATGAGAATACAGAAACAAAGCAGAAATTTCTTTTGGCAATCTGCCTTTCTACATATTTGAGATTTAACCACCCAGCTTATAATTTGAAGTTGAAAGATTGCAAAGATTTTTGTTTCTACAAATTCTTGTTTTATGTTGGAAAATTATTATATTTAAAATCCATACAAAATAAGTTTGAAGTTATAATGTGAAATAATATATTTAAATGATATCCATTTTCAAATTAACTTGAATGTTTAGATGTTGACAAATAATTGGTTTAATATATGGCCTTGTAGCTCTATACTTTATGTCATCTTGCATATAATCATGATTACACCAATTTCATTTTCTTATTGTAACTTTCAAATTCCTCTGAGTTTAAATCATGAACTTTGATGGATGAGCTAGACTGTTGTGTCTGTCTGAGCAGGTGTGAGATAAATTGCTGGGCAGGCTATGATCTTTGGGCAAATTACTCTCCTTGACTACAATATATATCGATGAGATGTGTCAGTGTTCATATACACACTTGTCAGTTGCATTACCCAGGTGATGAAAATACAAGTTAAGGGACCATCAAAATGAAGAGGGAGAAATTCACTGTGTCATAGGAAATTAGTCAAAGAACCATCACTTTAAGCTGGAAATATAACGAGGTAAAACCTTTGGTAAATTTCGATGGGGAAAAAAATTCAGACTACTTAGTCAAGTATAAGTTATTTTACCTTTTCATCTTCATCCTAAATTAGTTTTACTTAATCCAAATGAAAGTAAACAGGACAATAATTTAGGATGTTTTAAGTGAAAAGGAACAGGTAAAAGGGCTTATAATTTCAATTCAATAAATTTTGACAACTCATTCAAATTAAGAACTGCTTTGTTATTGCTTGTGGTTTAATAAAAAAAGAAACATTGATTTATTAGTTCTATTAAAGAGGTATCTCAAATATATGAATATTTCATTCAGAATGCTTTCAGTAGATTTACTACATGCGCTCAGGAATAAGGCATTGTTACAATTAGCGAAAATTAATATGAGATTTAAAACAAAGACAAAAATGTCTTCCCTAATGAAGTAATTGCATTTTTTATAAAATAATTTATAAAAAGATAGTTTTTTATAAAATAGTCACTGAATGTTTCTGCTCTTTAATAAAAGCATGAATCAACTTTGGCTTTAAGGCATAGAGTATTAGGCATGTCGTGTACAAAATACGTCAATAATTTAAGAAAAAACACAAGTAAAATTCAAGAGGAAGCCAAATGAGTCCCAACAATTTTGTGCTTTACCAAACTCCTAACTGATGTTATTGTACTCCATAAAGCCTAGAAAGGTCATCCTGTCTCTCTCCTCCATTAGACTAGGTTATTTCAGATTAGTAAATTGATGTAGATGCACAAAGACATAATTACTTATGAGAACAAGTGTTTAGGAGAAGGAATTAGAGACTATTAGAAAATTCTATAACAGACTTAAGAGTAAAAAAAATTCAAACTTCTCCAAGAACTGTTTTACCTATCTTCATTGTTATTGCTCAACAAAGTATGTACTACCATATCTCCACTTTCATTTCTTCCAGATAGATCTTATTCCTAAACACTCTAATCTTAAAAGGGGGTTCACTATCTCAGGAAAATATATTATGCAAATATCATTTTAGTTATCTATGTACATTCCTTAGGTCTAATACTTAAGTCAAAAATAAGGTATTTTTAAAAGATTTTTCTGAAAATTGGATATTCTTTAATATTACAAATATTACCACTCCAAATTAATAATTTTTTGATTTAAAAGCTACACACACACACACACACACACACACACACACACACACATATACTTTATCTCAGTAATATAAAGTAAAAGTTCCAAATTTGCTAATTTTAATTTGAAAAAGAATTGGACCACGTATTAATTATGTCAAAATTTCTAATGTGTTAAATATTTCAAAAAAAACTCAAAATAACTTTATAAAGAATAATTTTACTTTAATGCTGTATTACTCTTTTTCATGATAAATAATAGAGCAATAAATTTCTTTTCCTAATTAGTATAAAAGTTTAGCAAAAAAAAATACTTTTAAAATTATAAGAGTATCTGACAGTAAATAAAAAGGACTTTGCATGAGAAGAGTAATTTACCTTATAGCATGAAGAAAGCTTATTCTAGCATTGCACAAAGATTAGCAGGAGATATATATCCCCTTCACCATCCCTGTTAATTCATACTCTTATCAGATAGATAGATAAAATGAAAAATTCTATTATTCTGATCTTCCTGCAATTTTCTTACTTCACAAAGGTTATAATATTATTTGCCATTATTCGTCTTGGTGGAAATTAAGAATAATATAGCTATTTCTCCCATGCAAAACACCCCAAAATGGAATGCTTTAAAGGAGTCTGATATATTATGATTAATTTTTTTTTCAGTCACTAGAAGGTTAATATGTGTGTCATCTTGATTCAGGCAGACCCTACCCATAGCCCAGATGCCTCGGCAATATCCAGGTGAAAGCTGTATTCAGTTTCCTTGGAAACGTGCTAACACAGCATTAAAAGACAAAGAACCCAAATGCTATCTACAGAAAACTAGCTCTTCTTAACTGAATACTCTAAATCTAATACTAATTTAATCAATTACATTGTACAAAGTTAAATGTTTGCTTTTTTTAACTACAAAATACTGAAATTATCTGTGAAAACAACTGATAGCCACACTATTGGCTCAATAGTCATCCAATACACCAACAACTAGAAAAGCAAGTAATGAAAAGTCAGAAAATTGGGCTACATGTTGATAATTATAAAGAAACGATGAACATTCTATTGAGTATACTCCTATAACATGCAAAAGATGGGATGGCCTAGTTGAAAATCTAAATGAAATTTCAAATTTTTTTTGAAATGATGATCTGATGTCCCATTAAGAAAAATCATGTTATAATCACTGGGAAATATTAATGTTTCCATTTTTTTATTTATAGTTAAATTTTGGAAGAATAAAAATATTAAAGGCTCTATTTATAAATATACAATGTTAATTAATATTCATTATTTACTATGTGTGAGGCATATGATCTTCACAATACCACTATTCGGTAGGTATTATTGTCATCAATTACATATGAAGATGCAAAGATTTTGAGTTAAGTTTAAGTTTCTCAAAGTAAATAGTAACTAAACAGAAGATCTGGTATTAAAGTTAAGACTCGTTCCAGAGTCTTAACTTTCTTACTCTTCAGCCTTAGCTTAGTAAATCTAGAATATAGCAAATAAAAATATGTGCATATGTATTGTGTGTGTGGATCTAGTATTTTTGGTTAAGCAGAATAAGAAAAATGATAAACCCTATAAAAAATAATTATTGCTGTGATACTCGGGGAAACATCACTTTGATAATTTTGAAGTTAAATAAAGAAAAACGTATAACTTTATTTAAAAAAATAATAATATATTCAATTTAAATTGTTATAAACTTTCAAAATTAAAATCGTCTGTATGTACCATACATTTAAGTGTCCATTTTGCTTATCTCTGCATCAATTATGAAGCCATAAAAAGCATTTCTGAGTTCAGAAAACTAATTGTCTCTTTTTCCTTGTTTTGCAAAGGAGAAGTGAAGCTATTATATTCAATTTATATAGTGTTGTATGTTTTGCCTATCCATTTACTAAATTTTTTCTCGTTCCTCAATACTGGCTAACCACGATCTCTACTTGAACAAAAGAAAGAAAACAAGGCAAGGGAGCACCATAGTTTTAATCTAACAAATTATATATTACACTTAAGGACCAGTAAGTAAGTCTATCAGATTATTATCAGTTTATCAGTTGAATAAGTCCTGCGAAAATCTGAAGAGACTGTTATGGTTCCTGTAATTTGGGTTGCATAATTCATAGCACCCCCTGCATTTGGATTACATAACCTATAGCAACTGTGGCAAGTGTGGAATGCATACATGAAAAATATGGTTATGGTGACATGATAAAAGGCTAATTTCATTCAATCTAGCAGTTCAACTGCAAAGAGTAATTTCAGAATCTCGAATGTTGAAATGTTTATAATCAGTAACTTTATTCCAAAGAACCACAAATTTTGTCTTTAAGAAATGAGTAAAAAAATATGTATATCCTCCCTAAATACCTATATTAGACTGAGTTCTTGGGCAGAGATTGTAACTTAGCAACAGTGGTAAAGAAGAAAGTTCTAAAGTGCTAATTAAAACCGATAAATGAGTAATTCTTTATGACTTGTTTGTTAGTTTCTCTTCTTATCCAAACCTCAATTAGTAACCACTCAGAAAACTTTATTCTGTTTAGAGAAAATTTTGACATTCAATTTAACACCTTCCTTCTGAAAACTAGGTAAATATTATAATAAACAATTATAAAATAAAAATTCAATGATTTTCAAAAATAAAATGCCGCTTTTACCTTTTCTCTGATATTTATCTTACATTTGGAGACTTACAATTGATTTTAGTATATAATTTAAGGTAAGTAAATTTCAAATTAGATTTTTAAGATTACATTATTATTTATTCACTTAAATAATTATATGAATAGTGTGTTCATGAAGACATAATTCTTTAACAATTATTCAGAATCCTGGAATTCTAGCCAGACTTAGAATGAAGAAGAAAAAGAGGGCTCAACTGCCCCCCAAATACTTGCATTTTGAAGTAGATGTCTTTGAACTTCCACTCATATACCTTTGAATAGTGGGACAATGCCTCTACTTGAGTCACGATTTGGCAGGAAACAAAAGAAATGGCAATCAAACTCTCAGATAGTTATTACCTCTAAAGAAAATTCCCTTAGGCTGAGAAGGTGTGGCTCGCTTAGTAGTAAGCACTATTGTAGACTAATAGAATTTTGGGAGTTGACTAGTATTGTGACATTAGCCAAATGACTTAAAAAAATTTTTTTTAAACTCTGATCTCAACAAAACAGAAACAAATTCATAGATACAGGGAATAAACTGATGGTTGCCAGGTGGGAGGGGTTTTCAGGGGAAAAGTGAAAAATCAAGGTGTACAAATTGCCCGTTATACAAGCAGTCACAGAGATATAAAGTACAACATAGTGAATATAGTCAATAATATTGTAATAACTATATATGGTGTCAGATGAGTACTAGATTTATAGTGGTGATCAATTTGTAAGGTATATAAATGTTAAATCACTATGTTGTACACCTGAAACTAATATAATATTATGTGTAACTATAATTTTAAAATAAAACCTTCAATGTTTTTTAAATTTAAAATTAGGGGATTGGAATGAACAATTTCTAAAGCCCTTTTCAAGAGATGTAACAATGGCAGTAGAAGCCATTTAAGATACACAAAAGACATTATTTATATTCGTTTTCATATTAATTTTCTTTCCATGGGGAATAGGCTGTAAATTCTAGCATTTATATCAGGTATCCACCAAACCTTGAAAATATAAAATAGAAAAATAGTTGTAGTCTAAAGCAATATGGCAACCTTTGAAGTACTTTAAAGGTTTTTTTTTTTTTTTTTTTTTTTAATACAACTGAAGTACCTTTTGTTTTATAATACTTAACGCTGAAGTATTGCTACATATTGTTGGGATAAGAGAAAAATCTCTTTTGCTAAAAAACGTTTCTATAATTCTCAAAAGTGATTTTCCAATGATTTTCAAAACACTTTTTTCCAGCAATCTCAAGGAACATAACCATGCAATCCAAGACTATAATAGCATGTGTATTTTTCATTATTTAGGAAGAAACACACGTAAAAATTTTAATAATGTTGTGTTGTTTGGTTAACTTGAGTTAACAAAGACATTTGGGTATTTATATATGCATTATTTATATGTGTAATATCTAAATATAAATATTATAGATGTACATAAGTGATCCAATGAAATACTAAAGATAGAAAAAGTTTGTGGTGAAAATATTTTTCACATATCTACTGGTGATGGACATCCCAGGAATAAAAATTATTCATGATTTTAAGTGTATTGCACCATAAAAATCATATATATATATATATAGCATATATATCACATCTTTACAATCGCACACAAAGTCATAGTCTTGTTGGGCAGCTAGTCAGACATGAGCCAACAGGGGGAATGAAGGAATAGGTGCCCAGCCTAGAAACCACTCAAAGAACACCCTATTGGTAGTTAGGGAATCCCTCCTGCACCCCCAGAGACAAAGGACAGGAGGGTCATAATCTTAGCTGGGCTGTTCTTGCTACAAATACCTGTGCAGAAGGTACTACCGCAATTTGCCTATAATTTAAGCTTCATTATAATACTGTGTTTATGCCTGGAAGTTCATGAATTTAATTATAACCAACTATATTCTGGGTAAGCACATGTACACTAGGCAAAGAGTTATATAGCAGCCATGTGTCAATCAAAAGGACCTCACTTGCCAATTATCTAAGAACGCATTTGGAAGCACTCATCATGGCCCAAATATAAGGCAGACATTCCCACTTCTGGGTCCTCTTTTTGTGGCCCTTTTGTGTTAGTTACAGTGCTGGGCCCATGTGCCTCCTTGGGGCATACTTTGTCTTTCTAAAATACACTTTTAATAAATCTTCTCTAAATCTCACTCCTGTGATTCTTCACTGCATCAACTCTGGAAGAATCAAAGAAAAATGCTAACCACTTGTCTTCTGTATCTCTCTCTATTCCCCCTGCTGTTGTGGTGACACTGGACTCAGATTGGCCCAACAGTATCAGTCTAGATACTTTTTTTGCTTCATTTCAAAAAATGGAAAAAAAAATGTTTGCAATGATATATTATTCCACTGGCATATTTTAACAGTACATTTTATCTGCGAATTCCAAAACTCTCATATAGGATGTGCATTTGTTTGGGGAATCGGGGGGAGGCTATTGCCAAAAAATCTTTAAAAATTCTTAATTTAAGCTCATATGCAAAATAAAGAACAATGTCCTGAACATTTCATCCATCCTGACATCTGCTTTTTCCTTCACTGTCTCCTCCATATAAATAAAGGTCATGATGGTTGAAAAAGGGAGAACTAGGCTTTACTGTTTATGATAGTGGGGACTCCTTGAAGTTTGTATACTCGTTCAAAATGCTTTTAGGTACGAGAAGTTATATAACTGTCTCCATTTTATTATTAGGTTATTAGAATGAAAACAAAAAGACAAAAAGGTTAGCATCACATTGAAATTTGAGGTACATTGCCTTATCTCATTGTTTTTGTTAAGTAGGCATGAACTTTGATAGAAATAAGGTTTTCATGTATGAGCAATCGTGACAGTCAAAATCCAGTTTTGCTTCTCAAGAGCAAGCTTCTCTTTTGTTTTTGTTTGTTTGCTTTGCTTTCTATAAGACATTTAAAAATCTCTTGAAAAGAAATGAATTGCATTCATTGTGCATTCATTGCCGAAGACTCATATTTAATATTTGATACAAAATTAAGAATGTGATAAACAAGCACCTGAACATATTACAGAGCTTTAGCAAAATACTAAGAAATAGATTGGAAATATCTCAAATATATGAATAATGGCAAGGTTAGTCTTTATTATTGAAAAAATAAAAACATGTTTACACCTTAAAAAACATCTGGTGAGCTGTGGCAAAGGACTTATATAAACTCAACAATATTTGAATCCTTATTTCTGTTATGTTGTTCCTATAAATTCCAAGTGATTGTTGCTGTCCTATCTTTAAATAATAGGAATCTTCTGAACTCTCTATTCTCTGGATTATCTGTGATAAGAACCTCTCAAAAATGAATTAAAGTGAAACCAACTAGTCACTTTCCACAAAGGCTCATGTTAGTAGATAGTATCATTTAATCATTAAATGGTATATGTTCGTTCAAATCCATAACATTGAATAAAATGACAAGTCATAGGTCAAATATTTGACATGAGCTGCTATCTTATATTGCCCTTGGAAAGTTATTTTGATGTGCTGATTATACTCAAAATAACAGTTTGTTATTGGATTTGTTACTATACTTTTTCACCGATTCAATACTTTTCTTCGATTATGGAGAAAAATTCTGTTACGCTAAATAAAATGCAATTTTGAATTAGTGAAATGTATGAATTGCACAACATATTAATAAAATATTTTTTCAGGAATAAAAGAAGAAAAACTTAACACATAGGTGAGCACTATAGCTAACCATTGTAGTAAAAACTTCTACCAATAATTTTTTAATGTATTTGCAATAATCTTGCTGGTGTTATTCATATTTTTAAAGATGGAAAGATAAACTCAGAGAAGTTAGGTAACTTAGATAAGGTCACACTCAGCTAGCATGAAGTAGAATTAGGATTTGAAGCAAGGATTTTATGACTCCAATAACCCAGGCACTTTGATCTTTACCACATTGCAATACCCACTCTCACGAATGTTCCCTTTAGTAGTGCAACTGTCACGTGATCTGGATGCAAGTGATCTCTGATAACAGAAAAAAAAATAATTCTCATAAAGAAATACTATGAAATTTAAGTCCTCTAGATTAAAGTAATATTTAGAGAGGAAAATTCTTCCCTGGAAACAGAATAGATAAACACAACATTGAGATGGAGTCCAGAAATCAAATCATTTCAGGGGAAGAATAGGACTAAATCTTATGGAAAACTAGCAATAATTTGACTTGGTAACACTGAAATTATGCAAGGGCACAAATTTTCAAGAGAGGGCTTTAAATTTTAACAGCTTTATTAAAGTGTAATTTAGACACTATAAAATTCATTCATTGCAAGTACACAATTCAATGATTTAATTAAATTTATAAAATTGTGCAGCCATCTCCACAATTTGGTTTTAGAATATTCCCTCCCCCCAAAAACTCCCTGGAATCCCATTTGGAATCACACCTGCTTCCACTCCTAGCCCTAAGCATCCTCTGCTTTCTTTCTCTTTAAATTTGCCTTTCCCGAACATTTCATATAAGTACAATCATGCAATACATAGCCTTTTGCATCTGCTTTCACTTAGCGCATTGTTTTTGAGGTCCGATGTTGAAGCGTGTATCAGTATTTCATTCTTTTCATACTAAATAGTATTTACTTGCATGGATATACCACATTTTGTTTATCTACTTGCCATATTGATAGAAATCTGGATTGTTTATACTGTAAGGCTCTTCTGAATAAAGCTGCTATGAACATTTTTGTTCATATCTTTCTGTGTATATAGTTTTTATTTTTTCTTGGGTAAATTCCTAGTATTGAGATTGTTGTGTCACGCTTACGTTTATGCATTTGATAAACTCCCAAACTATTTTCCAAAGTAGTTGTACCACTTTACATTGAGAGAGTGTTACTTTTTATCTTTGACCCTAAATATATAAAATTCATATGGACCTCTTCTGGATATAGAAAATTTAGATACTAATCACTCTTATGAACTGAATGGTTGCATCCCCTCAAATACATATGTTGAAACCTTAACTCCTGATGTGCCTTTATTTGAAAATGGAGCATTTAAGGAAGAAATTAAAGTTAAAGGTCATAAGCATGGGCCCTGATTGGATAGTATTAGTGTCCTTATGGGAAGAGACACCAGATACCTCTCTGTCCACATGAACCTTTGGAGGAAAGGCCATGTGAGCACACAGCTGAAGGCAGCCTTGTGCAATCCAAAGAGAGGCTCTCACCAGACACCAACCACTGACACTTCATCTTAGGTTTCCCAGCCTCCAAAACTATGAGAAAATAAATTTATGTTGTTTAAGTCACTCAGTCTGTGGTATTTTGTTATGGCAGCCAAAGCAGACTAATACATATACCAACAACCTATTCAGGGCCATGAAAGGGGCAGTCGAAAGGTTGGCAGGAATCGGGATTCCAGGGAAAAATCTTTCTTCACTGAAAGTCTCTGAAAAAGCCAGTGTAAGTTTTGAATCTGGACCTTCCTCTGAGTAATTAGACTATTTAACATGTTTTCTTTGTCACACTTCTTTCATAGAACTACCTTAACTATATAAAGAATAACAAGCAGTCGTGGATTGTAGAGATAATGGTACTGAAGTAGAAGAACAGAATACAGTGAGTTAAAAGACTATGAAATAAATTGCTGATGTCATATCTGTCATCCATTTGTAGATTTTTTTTAAAGAAATTATCTTGTCCTTACAGCCATCCAACTCACTAATTATATGCAAACAATAAGAATGAAGCTTCTGCCAAAAGAATTAGCTCTGTAGCCAATAGCAACTAATTTGGCAACACAGATATGTTCACTAGCATCCCAAACACTTCGCTTTTTTTTTTCCCCCTCTGAATTAAATACTTATAACTAGTTTCCAAAAAGGGCAAACTAAAGATATGAAGAGAGAAGACTAGTAACCACAGGCAAAGTATTTGATTCTTTTTATTGGAAAAATAAAAACTGGGCCTTATTATTTTAGGAGTTAAAATTTATAAAGAAAAAAATACTATTTTTTTTTAACTGCACTGTTTTCATGTGCTGCAATTAGGCTTCGTAATGATGTTTTTGAAATAGAAAGTGTTTGGATCTTAGGAAAGTTCTCTGGAGTGCACATGGATTGGACTAGATATGCAAGAGTAAAATTAAAAGAGTCAGTTGAAGTGAATTATACTCTGGAAGCATTTTCTTGTACAGTATGAAATTTTAAAATGTATGTGACATTGTCACATATTCAAAAGTAAAATATTCTTTATAATTCAACAATGACTAAAGTATGGAAGAAAGTAAAGAAAAATCATCTAAATTTTAAAATTCATTGGAATTGTTGCCAACAATTCATTGGAATTGTTGCCAAGAGTACTATGGTTCCAAACTCTCATTCTGCTGTATATTTTAAATATGAATAATATCCAGTTTTTAAAAATAGCTTTTACATTTCGGGCACATACATGCCATGAAATTTTATATAAATTATCTGATTTATATATCTAATAAATCCTCTTTAAAGACCCTGGTATGTCTGCATTTTATGACCATTTCTTACAGATGATGAGAAAACTAAGGAAAATAGTGAAAAGAGAGAAGCTGTTACATTCTCTAGCCTTAACACAATGGAAGCAGAATAAAGATAAGGTGGAACTTATCATAAACAGTTGTGGTTCTTTTATTCCACTCTCCATGCTTCCATTGTTTTATCTCTCAGGAAAGTACCTAAAACAAATGTGCTAAATCTCTAGTCAGTAACTTGGAATATGATAACGCAGCAGGAGACAGAGTAGAAAAAGCACAGCTTTAATGCTCTCTACTTTGTGCTGAATGTTATTACAAAGCTCTACCAAATCTAGACCAAATCTACATTGTAAAGTAATTGCTTTGTCTCTAATTGCTTTAAGCGAAATTCATAGACAATAAATTCAGAGTACTAACAAGCTCAAGAAATGAGAGCTTCTGGGTAGAGACTTTATTTTGGCCATGATGCTATATTAACCGTCAAAGAAGTCCTCGGTGGACAGTTCTCCAAGTGCTGCTGAGTCTCATCTTACTTGGATAATTCTTACATTTTTACAGGGCGCTAGGTGCAAAGCACTTCACAAACATCACCTGGAATCACTGCTCTTCCCAGTGAATTGAGCTTTCTTCTGAAGCGTTAGTGACAAACATAAATTAAAAATTGTCTGTTTGGGTCTTAATCCTCACAAACCATTTAGGGTTAAACTTTCCAGTCTTCTAAGAGAATTCTTTGAAAATTATAACACATGAAATTCTGTAATCAGAAATTCAAAGTGAATTTAATTTTCATTAACACAAAATTGTGAGAAAATCATCTGAATGTAATAGTCACAGTCTGATAGAAAGTTACAGACATCTATATCTTAATGAAAAACTCTCAACTGAATAATTCAATTAATAAATAACCCTGTCCTTTTCTAAAAAGTTTATTTTTGAGGGCTTACATGATACTCTGAAGAAAAGTACCTTCTTCCCTTTATGTCATACATACTTTTAGCAACAATTTTTTAAGTACACATTATACTACATTTAACGATAACATATGTGGGCGTGTATTTTTGAAGTTTCAATAATTCATATGCAAAATTCATATTTATATTCAAAATAATCTTGTGCTAATTGCCTTAAATGACAAAGTATTTCAACAGAAATTCTGAAGATTTTTAATATTTTATAGATTATTATATAATGTAAAAAATGCATGTAATATAATCACTAGAGCTTTTTAAGGTTGCTATTTCAAATGTATTATCAAAATATATATTATTTCTTCATGGAGATTCTAAGTGCAGATACAAGTGTTCAGTTTATAATGGATGTATACATGTGTGTTTTTATGCATACAACTATATGTATTTCTTCAGAAAATATTTTTTAATAAGAGAATAAAATCACAAATTATTGGCAATACATAGAAATAAATT
Source organism: Rousettus aegyptiacus (assembly GCF_014176215.1). Classification (NCBI taxonomy): domain Eukaryota; kingdom Metazoa; phylum Chordata; class Mammalia; order Chiroptera; family Pteropodidae; genus Rousettus; species Rousettus aegyptiacus. The sequence goes on along the minus strand of NW_023416307.1, from coordinate 34,673,941 downwards.
ATTTTATATAAAAATAATCCCTAGCTATGGATTAGAAGTTTATTACACTGTAAGGATTTATCTATAGCTTAAATTACAAATTATATACTTTCAGCTATCTTTTTAAAAAATCTGTTCAAAGACACAGAAAACAATATTAACATCTATTTATAGTGTCCTTTCATTGCAGAGTTCAAAAAACCTTATTTTATAATAGTTAATTCAATCTAATAGAATTTTTATTGCATTTTTTTAATAGAAAAAGTTCCTGAAAATCATTAAGGTAGAGAGACTTATCTTTTTTATGTGATTATAAGTCATCTGAGATTATGTATAATAATAAAAGACCTTAACTTCAATGTGTAGACTGAATTGTGAAGGAGAACCTTATCCTTAATACTTACTTTATGTTAGTATTTTCCAAAATAAGTTCCAGGAAAAACTAGTGTCATTTTGGAAATACTGGTCTAAACAAAGTTAAACAGGCATTCTACATCACGGCTTTTCAAAATCTCTGATTTAATAATATGCTTTGTGACTATCCAATCATGTATGTGATATGCACCTTTTTAAAAAAATTAATTGACTCTAGATTCTTCTTCTATTTTTCCCCAGAGAATCTGAAGTGATTACTCAAAGAGAGTTCACTCTGAGAATGTAACTGCTTCTTTCATGACTGGGAGTTTTACAAGTAATTATAACAACATTGCCATGACAGTTATCAGTGTAAAAGAAAAAAAAAAAAGAGATGTTATAAAAAATGTAAAACACCGTGATGTTTAAATAATGCTGGATATATGAATTTTTAACATATACATATTTTAGTCATGCCCATTTAAAATCTAAAAGTAATATCACCCCATCAACAATAACACCTTCAGTGACAAGGTGTTACTTTCTTCTACCATTCTCCACTAGAAGAAACCAGATATTGTTGGAGGAACAGCTCATTCCAGATCTTGGGCTGAAAGTGTAAATCAAAAAAAATCTTGTGCCAAAAAGCAAGGAAGCTGTCAAAGGTAAATGAGGTCATGTCAAAAAAAAATCTCAGGACAAAGCTTGAAAGAGGTTTCTCTTTAAGTTGTGACAGTTTGAGCATCTAATACAAATGATTTTAATTGATGGAGATACACCGATTGTATGAAAATTGATAAATATATAAAAACACTTAAAGGGAGAAAACCAAAACATTTATTATTACCATTCAAGGCAGCTATTATACCAACTCCATGAAATTCTATCATTAGAGAAAAATAAACATGTAACTCATCTTTCATTAGAAGCAATATTTCAGGATAATCAAACAGTTTGATTTTATATAAGGATGTCAGCTAATAAGGGCAGAACACATGATAGAATTAGAAAATCATCATTTAAAAATCTTTAGCAAACTTGTGATTCAGGCAAGAATCATTAATTATCATTAAACTTAGTAGGCAAATTGTCGATGGATGCTGATCACTACTATTTCTATTTCTTTTCTGTCAGGAGACGTAGTAGCAGTGCCTTCCTGTCTCCTCACAGGCACAACCATGTGACTTGCTTTAATCAATGAAATAGCAACAGAAGCAAAAGGTGTCACTTATAGGAAGAAACATTTAAGAGCCATCGCATATCGCATACTTGCCCATTTCATTCTTTCCCTGCCTTTCTTGATTACAAAGAGTGCATTGATATAAAGATGTATTCTGTTATTATACAATGGGATGTTGCAGGCTTTGAATAAATAAGAATTTTGTTTTTGTCATTTTAAGCCACTGAAACTTTGAAATTCTTTGTTCCTGTGATGTAACCTACTTTTTCATGACTATTATAATGGGAAATTGAACACTTGATTACATTAAAGTAAGATCAAAGATATGATTTTCTGGTAACAAGAGAAAATATAATGGTATAATGGAGAGATCATTATCATCCTCATCAAATGATCAATCTTGCAATTAATGATAATGTCTCTGAAGACATCAATATGATGCATACTTCAGCTTATGCTGTATTCTAGTCAAGAAAAGCTTAATATCAAGGTGTGATCAGGTCTTTACAATTAACTTCCAGTTAATAGGATAACCAGGTGATAGACGGATGTGCTAAATGACACCACAAATCCAGAGGGTAAAACTAATGACAGGACAACTGGCTTATTCTCTTTGCCAGATCAGTGTTGAGGGGTTGGGGCAGAGGGGAGGTGGGAAGGACTACTCTGCATAAAGAAACTTAACCAAATGCAATATGTACCAGGTTTAGACAAAACAGCTGCAGAAGGTATATCAAAGACATTTAGGGACATCTGAATATTAAATAGATATCAGCTAATATTGCAGGATTGTTAGGAATTTTGTTAAATGAGATATTTTGCATATTTAGAAACAAGTTCTTAGTTTTCAAATATTAAGTCTGAAGTATTTAGAGGTGAAGTCACTCAAATATGCCAAGATATTAAAAATGAGTCTAAAAATCTTTCATACAAGTTCGACATATGACAACATGATTTTAAAGATTCGAATATAAAAATGTGAACTGAAATAAAATAAAATTGAAAAGGACAAAAATATGAAGATGTAACAGATAATTTAAATTTATATTTATGATTATATACAAATTAATTTTAAACTGGACTTCTAGTGTAAGGTTCTCTAAATTTAATTAATACTAATTATTTTACAGTGGACTCTTTCTCCTACTTTCTTTATTTAATCATTGTCAGATCATTGAATCAGTTACTAGTCAGTTAGTTCTACCGTCTGATGCTGTCTACCACCAGATGAAAATCAGTAGAATCACTCATCATTATTCTGAAAAATGTTAAATATTAATTTTGAAATCTCCCATTTCATTGGTTTTGGTACTCTCTTTCTTTTACAAATAATATGATGCATTATGAGGTCCAATTTTATCAATTATCTCGACCCTTCAGTCTGATTCATACCATCATTACTCTTGCTTACTGGTTCCTAATGATATAACCCCTTTCCATTTTCTGGAATAAGCTGTGCTCTCACTTTCTTCAGAGACTTTGTCACATAGGTTTCTCTACCTGACTCCTTTTCCTTTTTTTAACTAGGTAATTCTTATAAACACTTGAGATCAAAGAATCAAAAATTTCTTTTCCAGGAAAAATTTCCTAAATACCCCATTCTAGGTCAATACTTCCTACAGTCCTTATTGCATTCTAAGAGTACTCTATAGTTTCAGAGACTTAATAATGTTTATATTTATAACTGCATGTTTCTGATATTTATTTCCCATAGCCTCTTTTGTTTACTGTGGTATCCTTTGCAAATGAAACAGTTTCCAGCACCTAGAATGTGTTTAATAAGATTTGCCTAATAGCTTTTTGAGTTTTGGCATGTAAGGCAGTATGATACAGTGAAATATTGAGTAAGTACAGTTTCTTATCTTGTTCACTGTTATACGCTGAACATATAGAGATGCCGAGTTTTTATATTTGTAGGAATGAATGGTATTGAGTAAAGCTTTGTCTAAATCTTATTTCATCTACATATCTGCTATAATCTTGATCCTCACTTCTATGCATAGCAGTTAATTATCTGTAAAATAAGTTCTTTGTAGGATTACTTTTAAAGACACTTTCAGCACTAAAAGCTTTAAAACTAGAATATTCAGTTGATATTCAGTTAATATCAGCTATTATCAACACCACATTTGGTGTTAGTAATAAAATATCCTTTTGAGAACAAATCTATGGTATTGGATCAAGCAAATATTTATTGGAGAAGTATATATTGCCTTTAATTCTAATCAATACTTCAACAAAGCACTTGTGGGATTAGACAAGCTAATATTTTTCATTTATATGGAAGAACAAAGGGTAAGAACCATCAATCTATCCTTAAAGAAGAATTAAGTAGTGCTCATGACCCAACAGAAAGTTGTATTTTAAAGACATAAGGCTAAAAGAGTATTCTGTTGATACACTAATGGCCAAATAAACTGAAGAATAGAATTGAGAGCCCAGAAACAAACCTATACATGTACAAAAACTTAACATATAACAGAGTTTTATTGCATATTATAAGGAAGGATGGAATTCTCAACAAATCAAGCAGAAAAATAAAAACTGCACCCCCTAACTATATCATCATCATTATCATAGATTAAATATTTACATGCTATAGAAAAAATTACAAAAATTTGTAAATACAAGATTTTTTTTCCACAGAGTACAAATTTCTTAAAACCCTAAAAACAGTAAACATAAAAGAATAGATCACTAACCTAGATTACACAGAAATGAATTGCTCATTAAAAAAAAAAATACAATGAAAAGGAGTGAAAAATAAATGTTGAAATTGAGGAGAAGATATTTGCAACACATCTGACTTATAACAAATTCATGGCCAGAATAAATAAATATCTTCTAAGAATCAATAAAAAAGACAATTAAAAAAATTCGCAATGACTTAATCAAACACAGAAAACATACATACAAACGAACATCTAGAAAACCCAAAGTGCCGATGTATAAAGTCATTCAACCTCATTAGCAATCTGAGAAAGGTGTATTATTTAAACAGAATCAGGCAGCATGTACACATAAAAGACTGGCCGAAAAAAAAAATATCAGCTTGGTAGAGGATTGTATAAAAGAGATTTGGTACACGTGGCTTCAAGAATTGAGACTACATAAATCCACTTAGTTTACCTATCAGCACTGAAAACTAAGGCCACCGGTATCAACATAACTACTTACTATTTTCCAGGAGATTCTTGTGAAGATAAGGCTTTAAACTAATAAATACCTTCACTGTTTGCTTCAAGAAATTTCTGTGAACCAATATATCCAGACAAATAGATAACTCTTTTGTGTAAACACCTCTTCTCTCTGGATAATATTTTGCTCACTTTGATAAATGGCTTGTTTATCAAATAATTCTCCATTCACATGTTCACCAACCTTAATCTATTGTTACGAATTTTTCCCATTAACAATCATTTCTTTGAATTAAACTATTCACCTTAAAACTTGAGTCCAGACACTCGAGTCTTCTAAAAATATTTTCACCAGGATACTTTTTCCTAAGATACTACAAAGATTCAATCAAGGTGCTATCCTCCCTTTGTGAAGTCACTATAATATGCTTTAACTGATCAACAGATTATTATGGTGATCTTTGGGGGACTTAGCAGTTAACCATCCTAGTAATTAATATTTCCTAGTGAGGTTAAAAATATTCATATCCTATGAGACACGAATTCCATTTCTGGGCATATATACTAGAGAAACTGTTATATATGGAGATATGTACAAAAATGTTAAAAACATCCTAAATGCTTTTCAATGGTAAAACAATACATAGATAACGTTTGGTATATTTATTCAATGAAAAGATTTACAGTAATAAAAATAAACAAACTATAGCTATACTTATTAATGTGGATGAGAGAAATCTGCTTCCCTTTATTATTAATCAAAATTTATGTTACTATTTTAAAACTTAAGACCCAGATAATACATATCTTTAATGCTTATTCTTCAAAGGCATACACACCTTTGTTCTTCTGAACTAATACTGCCACTAATTTCTAATATAACTCTGGATTTCCTATCAGAGATTTATATTTCCTTGTTTGCTCTCCTTTTGTTTTCAAAATATATATTTGAATTCTTTCTCATATCTATATGAGGGACCCCATGTTGTTACTCTTTGTTTTCAAAATATATACTTGAATTCACTATTCAAATGTATATCAGTAGCCATTTGACACTAGCTTTCTTTCCAGTAGGGCTGTTCTCCTTTGATTATCACCCAAAAAGTTTTGTAAAGGTTGTGGGGTGGTGGATATATTAGGTATATTTATGTATAAAATAAGACTTGAAAACTGAGTTAAGTTTTGAGATACTGATATGCCTGGTGGTTAATCCCTTTCTATTTGCCTGAAGATCTTAAGTCACCAATAATAAGCATTATTTTGAATTCTTGAATCTGTGGTTTTATGACCACAATAGTCAATCTCATAGAGCAAAGAAACAAATTACAAAAAAATATAATAAATTTGTTTTCAGAAATTTAAAAAAAGGGGAAAATCTAAATAATATATTGTTTAAAGATACATATAGAGGAGATGAAACTATAAAGAAATGCAGTGAAAGCATTCTCAAAAAGCTAAGCATAACGGTTTTCTTTCCTATGAAGGACACCTAGGAAGGAGCTGGCATTTTTCTATTTCTTAACCTGGATGGTAGTTATGTGGGAGTTCTTTTTGATCATCCTTAAAAAGGTACATGTGATGAATATTGTCTTTGTGCATATGAAACAATTTACAATAAGAAAGTAAAATTTAAATGGTTTTCCTTCATTTTTAATGGCATGTATTGGTAACTAATAATCTGGCATTTGAATCATGAAAAAGAAATGTACTTTTCATGCTTAACTTGTATTTGTTCATTAAAAAGCTTACTTAGGACTAACACATTGAATATTTTATCATATTTTTGTTAGAGTACTGTTTTCAATGGACTTTAGAAAAATAACCAAATGCCTTAAATATGCTTAGATTCTTATTCTTATTCAACTTCTCCAAATGATATATATGTATTGAATCTGTTCAGGTTACTTGAAAACAACTTATTTCGAATGTAAAATATTTTGAATTTATGTGTAAAAGTAGCTATATACAATACTCATGTACTGGGATCCTAACAGCTAATACCTAGAGAAGTGGTACATGTATAATTATGTTGCTAACTGAGAGAATACAGCCTTCTGTGGCAACTCTTAAAACTTCAGACTCAAGGCCCCTAGGCACAACGACAACAGTTTTCAAACATGACATGGAGCCAAATTGCTTAATTTCATAACTAACTCATTAAAACTTAGAAAATCACCTGAAAGTGGCAGTTTGATTGTCTCTAGGGAGCTCTGAGGATATGAATGAAATAGATGATGAACCATTTCATTAGACTATCTGAGTCTTCTACTTAGCTCTTTGTTGAAGAAGTGAGTAAGAAAAGGTGAAAAGAAATAATAGAATCCATCTTTTCTTTCCATTGCTCTGGAAATTAGTTACTTGAATCAGATACATGTCTCTAGGATATATAAATTGATTAGCATTTAGGATTTATGACTAATATTTTAAAAATATATTTCTTGTATTTAGATAAAATATCTTATGATTTGAAGTAATAATGAATCAATCATACATTCATTGCACAAACGCTTCATTCCTTCATGTATTTTACAAATTTTTCATGCTTGGTATGTGTTCTTAAGTTATCTAATACACATTACTGTTGTCTCAATGCCATATATTATTCCCATATCACACATTTCTCTTATACCCTTCTTCCATCCTTTATATATTAAACTTGGTGTTGGTATAGCCCAAATAACAATTAATGTAATAACTCTATAGGTTCCTAAATATGCATCTCTAATATTTTAATCCCTAAGTCTATTAAATGCATTATTACTAATATTTCAAGCATTTGATTAAAAATGTATATTTAACTACTAAACTGAAAGCTGGTATTTTTGTTTTGGTCTAGGTATGAAAAGGAGACATTTTAGGCTTTAGAGACGGTCTTATAAACTATTGCTGAAACAGGAATTCCAGAGTTTTAGTTGGTAGACTGATCACTAATAGCCATATGTCAAATACAAACATGTCTCAGACAGAGATGTGGGTAATAAATTGGGGGATGAATAAATGCTGGCAGCCAAAATGAAAGATATTTAGAGTACATTTTGTCTCAATATCTATATGCTTATTTTATTTTATTGGCAATCATGGAGTATTGGTTAAAATATGGATCAATGTTGGAATGAAGAAACAGTGATAATCTAAATTAATTAATTACCACTCGTTTAATAAATAAAATCATTGAAGCATGAAGTCCTTGGGTGAGCAATGAAACATTGAAGTATCTTGCTACACAGAGGCATACCTTCAGATGTGTCTTATATTGACAAGAATATCAGCCCTTTAAAAGCAAGAAGTAACTACATATGTCTTTAAAAAGTTTGTTGTTAACAGGGCTTCATATTTTGCATATTTTGAACAAAAGTTACCATCCAAAAAATTAGATTTTTCTTTTTTAAGTTACTTCAGTCTGTGCATAGGCTTACAGAGCCCCTCATAGTGGAGATTCTTTAATCGGTGATTCCTTGATGTTTCTAAGGATCAATCATCTTCTTAAAAAAAAGAGGGTTATACTGATGAGAATTTTAGATCCAGGTTGGCCAATAGGTTTATCTAATTTGTCAACTACAACCAATTCTTAGTGGCTTTCTAAAGTGGACATTGAGTATGGCCGTGAGTCTCAGTGTGAATACAGGTACTACCTTTGAATATCTACCACGGGGCAGGAAAAAAATATTTGTTTCACAGATATGGCGAGTTTTCTGACCTTCTGATGGCCATTTAAAACTTCATAGGAAACAATGAAACTGGGAGTAAAAATCAAACTAATTTTATGAATACTTCGCATTTGTGTTTCATTTTTTTTTTTTCCATCTCTTGTTCCCTTTTAGGTTGTTATAATGACTAGACATACAAGAATACATAGCAACTTGTTAACAGAAAATCCTCCATTGTTTAGCACTGGTTTTACCTTTTCCAAAATACTGATTCTTACTTACTTGTGGACAAAAACATTGTTATAATTGGTAGGAGATTTGGTGGTTGTCCCTGAAACATTTTTGCTACTCTGTAATTTATACTATTTTGCAGCACTCATACATTATGAAAGGGCTTGACTCCAGTTCCAAGGGAAAACATGATTGTTCTCAGTAAGTTAGGTAACTTGAACTCCTTTACCACAGTGATCAGTAAACTAGGCCCAATCCAATCAACACAGCAATTTCCCAGGTCACAGGAATGGTACAAATTAAACATAAATCCAATTGACAATAATAATATGGGGGTCCATTTTTCTGGGTCTTTCTAGAAATCAGCATCGACTCTTTTGCTTTGACAGAAATTATGTACAAATATGATTCCAAGAACTATCGGAAGCATTTTTCTACTATGGAGGAATTGTACCGATTAAAAGTCCAACAGGGGTATTTGCTTTGGCAGCACATATACAAATAAAAAAAGTCCAACAGGGAGAAAGGCAGAGCTTAGAGGTTAACAGGTAAATAGCTCTGGGCTGCGTTTGAGCCACTCCTGAAGCATGCCTCTTCCAGACTTTTCAGTCACACAAGAATAATAGAATTCCTTTATTTTTATTAAATAAGATTGCATGTGGGTCTTTATTAAATAAAAAAACAAAAACATCCTAACTGATATGTACATTTTTCACTTTGTGAGAAAATGTCTTTAAAATTGTTTACCTTTTCCTTGCTTTTATAAAGTCAAAAATTATAAGAATCATAATTATTTTTCTTGATAATTTGGAAACATAATTATGACTGTTCAGTATTGTTTTATTTTTGACTGCAGAAATATTACTATTTGAACTTGCACTAAATGGTTCCAGGGCACTCTAATTTCAAATGTAATTAAGTCCTAAACCTTAATTTTATAAAATTAAATAGATTATTAATAAATAAACCCTAATTGAGTAAAAAAATATTATTTTTCTATTACTATACCTTTCAAACAAAATTTTGTTTGATTTCTGCACATCTAATTTTTGCTCAGCTCCTAAAATTCAATGTAGTATCATAAACTATTCATATTTTTAGAATATATTTATTCTATTCTAAAATATCATTTGCTATGAGTACTTCAAAGAGACATTGTATAATTCAAATAATGACTATACTAGATACTAAAAAATCTGCAATTTTGGATATTTTATGTCATTCTAACAGCAGCAAAATATACAAGTCTAAATATTATTAAATAAACAAAATATAACAGTACGACCTTCAGAATTTTCTAGGAAAAAAGACATACATACATACTTACAAACATATAACTCAGGGTTTTCCTAGATATAATACTGAGAGTGATTAGCACTGAAAATCTGTGTCGTTGATTAGTTCCTACCACATGATGTGTGTGTGTGTGTGTGTGTGTGTGTGTGTGTGTGTGTGTGTGTCTGTGTGTGAGTGTGCATGTGTGTTTCACTATATTCACCCTTGGGGGCAGTGGGTACTGTCCCCAGTACATTCAAGCAGTACTATCAGAGTCCATTATAACATACTCCAAAAGACTGCCCAGATTCTTCTGGTTTGTTGTGTGATAGTAGATATTTTTTTTACATAAGTGGTTATTGCCTGGGGCTTTTAAATCTTCCACTGTACAGAGGCTTTGTCTGAAGAGTGTTTTTGGAAGGACATTTGACCTGCCTACCTAGAGCTAATCTGTTATCCATTGACTACTCTGTCCTTTGACTTTGCACTTCTATAGCACTTTGAGAATGACATTATTGAGAATTGTATGAAAAGAATTTCTTGTTTGAAGTGAGAAAAAAATGCAGAAATTAATATTTAAATTAACTTTTAACTTACTGAAAGATCCCTGAAATATGAAGAAGCACTTATATTTAGAGAGTGCAAAATTCAGTTATCACCAAATATTTTACTTTAAGGCATAAGGCTACTGCTTCCTGAATTAGATATGAATGCTTCCTGAAGCAAGTTGACAGTCTTTAGAAGATTGTCATGTTATATAGAGGTGATCATAGAGCTTCCTATTTTCATTTATATTACTAGCATATTTATATTCTGTAACAAACATGTTAAAAATCAGTTTTTATGTATATATATATATATATAAATGTATGCACACAGAATAACCTTTCTACTTATTTCTATCTTAATATGTAGTTAATAACTACTTTAACATGTTGTAGTAAACTAGCTGTTTTAATAGTTCACTTCTCTTTAAAATAAGAGTCAAATTTTGACAAGTTTATATTGTGTAATAGTTTGCTTTAATAATAAAAACAAAAACAACAAAGAGAAATTGATAGTATAAGGCATGCCTTTAGAAACTATAATATTTGTTCAATATAATGAAAAACAATAAACCAAAGCTTTCTAAGCAAGAGAAAATATAGTTGGTACAATCTCCAATTTTAGTAAATAAAGATATTGAGTTTAATTATACATTTATGAAGAAAATACACACCTATAATATTTTCTTTTCAAAGTATAAGAGGTTGGTTTTAATATCCCATCATCTCCCTTGAGTAATTCCAACCAACATTCTTTATTACAAAGTACACTATCTGAATTGCAAATCATATTTGGGATATTTTCTGTTTTAGCTCATGTCATGAAAATATAGTATAAATCTCTGTGGAGACATTTTGCATCTAGTAACAATAATTTGATAGAGGAGAAAAAAAATTCCTAAAGTGTTTTTAATGATGAAAACAAAAGCTTTAAATCCACAGCTTCAGAATAACCTCAAATGTACAAATATGCAGGATTAAAGAGTATCATTACACTTGCTTTGATAAATAGAATACTATATTCTCACTTTTTATCCAAACTATAGATCAACATAGAGACACTTGGAAGACACTCAGATTTGATTATTCAGATTAGAAATCATAGCCAGGTTTTCCAAGCATTTAAAGACTGCACCAGAAATTCTATTAGCTCATGAATACAACATGTCTGAAATTTAGGGAAAAGGATACAAGATATTTGGTCTCTTCTCTTTTTTCTTTATTTATACAGGGCTACTGAGCTATATTTTCTAAGCTATAGCTGAGAATATTTCAAGAGAAATAAAATCATTCTGTATTTTAGTCTGCCTCTCAATTTCAGTTATAAAATGAGTAAATTGTTTTAAGATTTTACATACCAGATTCTAAAAATCTCAATGTTGTAACTAGTACAAACATATTTTAATAGTGACATTTAAAAATAATTACAGATTTACATTTCACAAGTCATGTTTAAAATAATATATTAGCAGAATATGACTCTATTAAAGTGATTCTGGTTAATCATTTCTAAAGGATGACTGACAGCAATTGTGATTAATATTATCTGAAATGTTTAAAAATTAGAATTGTTTAAATGTTTTTCATCAATGAAGACACTACCATCAGCCTTTATTCACACCACTGCAAAACTGAGTTAAAATTTATGTCTATAAGTAAGGACAGATATAACTATATGGCTAAAATACAAAGTATATATGAACTACTAACCTTGAATTCTAGGCTTTACATAAATGTTTTCTAATAGTACAATTTAATGTCACTGTTACACTTTCTCCACATATATAATGATAATAAGTACCATATTATTTCCACTACTTTCTTTTTGGCATATTGTAACATCTAAATAAATTTAGCAAAACTCTATTTTGACATTATAGAAGAAAAGGGAAAATATATATATATATATATATATATATGTATATATATATATATATCCATTTAAGAACAGCATTTTTAAAAAACCAAATACTAGTTAAAAACATTAATGTTGCATAGCCTATACTAATTAAAAATAAAGAACCATGATTTTTTTTCTTATGGTGAGAAAATCGACTAAAGGAGTACAAATTGATATTTCTTAAAACTCTCAAGCAGAATTAGGTATCTTCATGGTTTCCATGATATTACATGCATATGGTATTTTTTAAATTTTACTGGATGTATCGTTTATACTTGGAGATGTAAAAATATAATATAGAGCACTTGGGGTTTCTCAGGAATAGTATTGTATAATAATACAATTATATGATAGATCGAATTTTCCACTGCTACTCCAAGTGCTTAAAATACAACTTATCAATCTTCATTTGTTAAACGTCTATTATGGTTAAATTTTAGGAAGAAAATGCTAATAAAATATATTAAATCCAAAAACATATAAAATAAATACAAGACATTATTAAGAATGGAACAAAGAAATGGGTAACAAACCATAAGAAGCTCTTTGTGGAGAATAGCAAAGAACTAAGGATCAGGCATAAGTAAAGAGAAAAGTAATTTAAAAATTTGAAATATCGATTTAAAAGTTATAGAGAATGAGTAGTTGATTGGGTAAATATAGTTTTTTTCATATTTTTTTTATCATGGTAAAATAGATATAATATAAAATTAACCATCTTAACCATTTTAAGGGGACAGTTCAGTGGTATTAAATACATTCGTAATGTATAAACTTCACCACTATCCATCTCCATGACTCTTTTTCCTTTTAAAACAGAATCTTTATATAACTCTATTGATGATAATCCCCCCCATTTCCTCCTCCTTGTAGCCTCTGGCATCTGCCATTCTATTTTCTATTTCCATGATTTTGATTACTCTTGGTACCTCATATATGTAGAATTATACAATGCTTGTCTTTTTGTAATTGGCATATTTCATTTAGCATGATGTCCTCAAGTTTCATCCATGTTGTAGCATATGTCAGAATTCCCTTACTTTTTAAGGATAAATAATATGCCATTGTTTGTGTATACCACATTTTGCTTTATCATTTATCTATGTAAAAACAGTTGTGTTGTTTCCACATTTTAGCTATTGTGAGTAATACTGCTATCGACATGGGTATACAAATATCTCTTCAAAGTCCCACTTTCAATTTTCTGGGGTATATACTCAGAAGTGGAATTGGTATCTTTTATGATAATTTTATTTTTAGTTTTTTGAGGAACCTCCCTCCGTACTGTTTCCATATCAGCTGTGCCATTTTTCCCTTCCCACAAATGGTCCACAAGGGTTCTAATTTCTCCTGTCCTCGCCAACACTTGTTACTTTCTGTTTTGTTTTGGTTCCTGATTCTAATGGGTATATAGTGGGTAGATATGTTTTTGAACATTTTCTTCTTTTTATGATACTCTTCTGTGGATTACATGAAACATTCTAACCTGGGCTTTTTGTCCTCTCTCTTTTTGCTCTTCTTCCCCTGCATAAATGTTGCCAGGGTAACATCATCTACATTATCAGTGATGATGAAAATGTTCTATAATCTGTGCCATCTAATGCAGTGGCCACTAATCATGTTATCACTAAGCATGTGAATTGTGGCTAATGAGTTTGAAAACATGAAATTCTAATTGTATTTATTTTTTTAAAATTTAATTTAAGTATACATGTGACTAGAAGTTACTATATCAAATCATGCAATTCTAGATCCTACCTCTTTCTGAGCTCTAACTACATGTATCCAATTGTCTCCTTGACATATCTGCGTAGAGGCCCTATAGTATCCCAAACTCTACATGAACAATGTTAATTTGGTTAATTCAATACTATAAACTTTGGTTAAGATAGAACTATTGAAATTATTCTTTACTCTTCACTCCACTTTATGTCTCATATTCAGTATAATGTTGTCTCTTAAATCTGTCTTTTGCTTTCGAAAATACACATCATCATTTCTTATGCACTACCACTAATGACCTACTCTTTAAAGAATTTGCAAAGTAAATTCATTGAAATTAAAATAAAGGTGAAATTTTTAAAATTTCTCAGTGACACCTCTCTGATAAATTCCTTAAATCTCCTAGTCAGAGGCAAAGCTCCATCTTCTTTCCTCCCATACCTTGTCAATAGTACTTTCATCTCTTTTAGTATGTTATAATTAAATTATTTGCTTACCTATTTACTCCCTTGAACTTACTCCTGTATAGTAATTGGTTTTGTATTTCAAGTTTTTGCTTCATCCTTGGCTTATAGTAGACTATCAGAATGCTTAGATAACTAATAACAATTTATGATCTAAATGTTGAAGATTTAAAAACATAATTAGAAAATTCCTAGGTGTAGAAGGAAATATAAGCCTATTTCAAAACATAAATCCATGGTGATTTTTACTCACTTATTAAAGGATTAAGCAGCTAAGATTTACATTGGTATTTTATTCATGTTTAGCCTTTGGAGGAATTAGTTTTGCTTCTGTGATAATTAAAAAAGACAAATGCTATTTTTTAAGGTAATTATAGAGGATAAGAAAACATCTTCATCATCAGTGCAGCATGTGTTGCTCTCTGTCAACTTTATACTGTACCATCTGACTGTCACTGAAGTCATGATAAATTACACCTTTTGGAATCAATATCGAGTCTCATTCATTACTTTCTTAGGTTCCATGCTTTATATCAAAAAGACAAATAAATTTAAGCTTTGGTAAAAAAATTTTTAAAGAACTATAGGACTACCTTGGAAAACTACTTTCAAGGACAAGGATTCACAGCTCACATTCCATGTATGAGTGTGGTTTAGTTATTTATTTAAATTCAGAAAGGCATCAATTCTAAATTATTAACTTTCTAATACTTAAAAATTATAATTTAATTTGACATAATACATATTTGTGATCTGTAACAAAATATTTAGAATGTAAAGTTAGTTACCTGGAAAGAATGATGGATTGCATTACATGAGTAAATATTTATATTAGACATATATATCTGTTAAATATGTGATGGTGTGATGGTGTTGTATGTCCAATTCAAGTTTTTATTGTAAGAAATAAGGAAAAGTGTCTTTGATGCTTCTTATTTATTGAAACTGTTTTAGTACTGATATCATACCAATAATATTTCTGCTTCGTAATTTTACAAGACGCTTTTTTATATTTCATATGATTGGTTGGTTAATAATTGACAGTGGTAGAATTTATACCATACTGGGTTGTATTACTCAAAGTCCAATGTTATTTCCATAATATCACAGTACTATGTGGCACAGGATTGTACAAAACACATGGCATACTTTGATAATATCACCAATATATTTACTGAAGCAAAATATTCTAAAAATGTTAACTCTTAACAAATCAAATTTTATGTTCCATTTGTATCGTGAATTTATCAGTGTACTCTCAGCATTTAATTGATTTAGTTGTATGCTTTTATGTTTGAGTTCTTTTTTTTCTATAAAGTAAAAATGGAATTCAGAAAAAGCAGGTAAAGTCTACTTTGAATAATTTTGCCCTATTACTTTTAATGTGTTAATAATTATATTCAATTACATATATATCGAGCTTCTAGAAAAGATGTATATATCATCTTTTCAATCTCACAGAATTCTAGTAGGGAAAGCCATTATGAGTATACATCTTTTTTGATGTACAAAACAAAATTCTACTAAATAACATAATAAGTTGGTAGTCAAGATAGAACTGAACTCTATGCTCAATATTTCTTTTTATATTCTATATTGAACTCTTCTAAAAAATCAAAAAAATTTTGACTATAAAACAAAGTGTTCTTTTATGGTTCCAAAAGTTCTGCTATTGGTGAAATAAGATTAAACTTCCAAAGAACGATATTTTTCTTTGGACTTTGTCTGCAACATAAGTGGTTACCAAAGGTAAAAATGATGACTGGCAAACATAATCAACTTTGGATAAATATAAGTGGTCAAAGTGTCACTGAACTCTTGCTTCTGTATTTAAGCAGGTTTTATTTTGTCATAGACATAAAATTCTTCCAACATTCATCATCCATTTAATGGAGATATATATAGATATATACTATATAGATACCATTTAATGCAGCAGTCACCAACCTTTCTGGAAACAGAAACCAGTGCTCCTATAACAATCTAATGCCTGATGATCTGAGGTGTACTGAGGCAGTGATGCTAATGCTGGAGAGCAGCTGCAAATAAAGATGAAGCTTTGCTCTCTCGCCCACCACTCATCTCCTACTATGCAGCCTGGTTCCTAATAGACCACAGACCGATACCGGTGGTTTTGGGGTTGAAGACCCTTGATTTAATGAATAAAGATACCTATTACATATATATATATATATATATATATATATATATATATATAATATGATACATATAATATATATTATATAATATATATACCTAATTCTACAGTATGGAACAAATAAATTTGATGCCTAATATAGAATATCATATATATTTTTATAGTTTACCACCAGTTGTTTAACTTGTCACAACTTGCCTTTTGGGGACAAAGTTTACAGAAAATATTAACATTTCAGAACATTCAAAATAATCCAAATTTTATATGTTTACTTGAAAGACTGAATTATCTTAAATCTTCTTAGTGAAATTTTACCACTCATGTTTCAGACAAATACATATTTGGCATGTAGAGACATTTATCCAAATATATAGATATATATACTCATTCAAATACACACACACACACACACACACACACACACACACACAGATCCCTATTTCTACTTATCTACCTAGCTGCCTATCTTTCTATTTATCATTTTTTCAAGTATTAGAAATGCAACTAAAATTTTGAATACTAAGGAGTTGTTGTTTTTTTTTGGAACCACTTCTATCTTGCTACATCCAAATAATAATGGGCAATCAAAGGATGGAAATATTAAAAACTAAATAAAGGCACTAGACTAGAGGGGAAAGTAAAAAATGTTATAAACGTAGTTAAGATTCAGATATTTTGAGCTTAGGAGAATTTGAATTAAAATGTGGTCCAAATTTTTCTTATTTCACAAGTTCAGAAAAAAATTCACATAGCTCTTAAATGTCAGGGGTAGACCCAGGATTCTAGTCTTTGTGTTCTGAACTCATTCTATTGCCTCCCTTTGAGCTCAATTCATCACACCACATTTCTTCATTCTAAAGAAAAACAGCCTTGTAAAATTTCACTGAGAAGATTTAAGAATAACTCAATCTTTCAAGTAAGTATATAAAATTTGGATTATTTTAAATGTTCCAAAATGCTAATATTCTCTATAAACTTCATCCCCAAAAGGCAAGTTATAACAGGTTAAACAACTGGTTGATAAAATATAAAAACGTATATGATGTCATATATTAGGCAACAAATTTATTTGTTCCATACTGTAGAATTTAATATTCTCCATATTATAAAATTCCAGGTAAGAATACACAATAAAAATAGAATGATAATCACAGAGTAATAGCATTTATTACAAACACAGTCTAACTTTTTATTAAAGAAAGGAGCCTTTTTTACCTGCGACTAAAAAGTACCTCAAACAACAAGGCACTTTAAATATTGAAATAAAATTTTGAAGATACAGAAATTTAAAGACTCATTTTATATTGCCTTTAATCTAAAGTGAAGGAGTATGCTTGAAGATACACCGTAAATCTACTTTCAGATTTAAAAAAAAGTCAATTGTTATATTAAGGATTGATCTTACATACAAATCTTTAGTTATTGGTCTGTATAATCTTGACTGAGTTGCTTAGCACGTTCACTCCTTAGTAAAATAATAGGAGATACTTAAAATCCTTTCTAGTATAGTCTAAATATATATATTTGTTATTTATTATATATTTACATATATAATTTATATGTTTGTACAAATCTAATTCTCTCGATTGATTTTATTTTTTACTTTCCTCCACCTACCAACCGGAAAAAAAAAAAAAACAAACCTAAAACTTTCCTAACATTTATAAATGCCTTCCTCTCTTACCTTAGTAATGGTTTCATGAAGGGTGAAAAAAGGATCCATTTCCTCAATTTTTGTTGCATGTTTAGGGAAAAGGGCCTCAGAGAGAAAACTTGGACCCTGTGGAAAATCAGAATAGAAACATTTAAAACTCTTCATTGATTTTATCTTTTAAATGTTTATTGGATTTTCTTTAAAGATTCCAAAGTAAATTGCTTTAAGGTTTCTGCTAATTGTAGGACTGCATTCCACTGATCAAATTAACAAATCACAGAATATTTATAAATTAAAATAAGTAGAATTATATAATGACATTATTTGTATTTATAAGAGAATGTTTTCTTACACCGAAGAGAATTCTTTGCATTCCTACCCTTCAAAAAATGCAGACTTGTATGTAGAGTAAGATACTTTGACTATAAAAATCATATCTGAAACCCCTTCTCTATTTTCTTCACCAAATGCTATGTTTTAAGGCTGATAAAGTGGAATGTTTTTGATAAACATGATTGCCAATGAGAAAAGCTTAGGCAAATTGTGCATGATATTTTAAATATTGCAAACCTCACTTGAAAACAATAGTAAGATTTATTTTGGTTAGAAGAGTCTCATGGCTTTACATATAAAATGGTAACATGTTATATCAGAGCCTTAGTGTTAAGATGGTTGAAATGAATCAGAGATACTGTAATTAGTCGTTTTATACTGGCAGGTACAAACACACTTAAGGATGTAAGAACACAAGGCATGCTGATAATGCTCCTACCTGCTATGGTCTCAATATTTATATCTCTCCTCAAAATTCATATATTGAAATCTTAATCTCCAAAGTAATGGTAGTAGGAGATGGGAACTTTGGAAGGTGATTGGGTCATGTGGACTTCATTTTCATGAGTAGAATTAGTACCCTCATAAAAGAGGCCCCATGGAGCTCCCTAGACCCCTCCTTCTTGTGAGGGTACAATAAAAATTCTGCATCCTGGATGAGGATCCTCATTTAACCTTGTTGACATCATGATTTTTAGACTTCCAGCCTCTGGAAGTGTGAGAAATAAATTTCTGTTGTTATAAGCCACCCAGTCTCTGACATTTTGTTACAGCAGCCCACATGGACTAAGGCACCACCTAAAATAATATTCTTGCAGTCATCAACATTATTAGCATTCTGTGAAATGAGTATATTAACCACATGAATATAGCTTTTACTCAAAAATCTGAAGTATCTAGCGTTATTTTTCTAGAATATAGAAAACTTGAGATAGGATATATGTGTGCATATAGATGATTAATAGATAGATGGATAAATAGATATACATAGATAAATAATCTTTTGAAGGCTAATATGGAGAAGATTGAACCCAGTCTATACCAACAATGATCACAACAGGGTAATAAAGTTAAACTGAATTTTATTAGATCTACTTATTAGAACTATTTATTAGAGCAAAACAGACTATTATGGGATATAACAATGGTGGAAAAGAAATTAAAATGATATAGTTGATAGACTCTGAAGTTGAATGGATGAGAACTGAAACCAACATAATTGCAATTCCCTATATATTAAATAATTCTGTCATCAGGCATCCTTGTCACCCCCTATTTTGAGCAATACTGCAATCAAACAAAAGCAACTTAGCTGTTTGTTCCAGCATATACCCACTTTGGGATGATAAAATCACAACTTAACCAAGTAAATTACCTATAAAGACTACCAGCTTATTTACCAAAAGTTGTTTATGTTTCTCTCTTCATTTTGCCTGGCAATCTAAAATGAATTAATCAGAAACTCTGCTCAGTCCCAACCAGGTCTTCACTTTGTAAGACTTACTACAAAAGTTAGGCAAGAAGCTTGGAACAGATTCCCTGTCATAGCCCTCAAAAAGAATCAACCCTGGTAACACCTTAAACTGTTAAGACACTATTTTTCTGTCTCGTAATTCACTCAATCTGCAGCACTTTTTTTACGGCAAACCTACTAAACGAATACACTCAGTCAACGTGGTATTCTTTCTTCCTGCGATAGGTCTAATAAACTTAATTTCGTTTAGCAACAGGAATTTTTGGAAGTATTTTGGGTGGTCAACATAGATTAAAATTTTGGTTTTGCCACTTAATAATTGTGTCATCTTAAGCACCTTACTCTCCAAAGGATTAGTTACTGAATCTAAGAAATTTGGATAATAATACATAATAAGACATATTGTGAACTATCCAGTGCCTGCCACAAGGGAGACACTGTGTTAATGGTATTGGTGATGTTGTTAAAATGATAAATATCATAATGATGATGGTGAGGGTAGTAATGATAGGGTGGTGATTACCATAAGATGCCGAACTAAAGAAAATCCAAAAACTTTATCTATGATTCTATGAGAAATAGTGTGCAGTTTGCATTTAAATATGTTCATTTTTCAAATAGACATATGTTTGAATTAACATCACTGAAAGTATCACATGGGCAATTTGTGGCATTAATTTCTATTTAATAATTAAGTTTGAAATTCTTAAAAGCTTTGCTTTGCAAGTAGTTCTAAACAAACTTCTTGAATAAGTTTATCTTATTAGCTTACTTACAAACAAAACTTCATAAACAGTGCAAAGGTAAAATATCAGCCAGCCTGAAATTAAATGATCCCATAAGAACCTAAATCGGAAGTTATAATTAATGAGATTTTTATTAAACTTTCAATTATTCAATAGCAGAACATATTTAATTATCTCTATGTGCCTTATTCTCCAATGTAATCTTTTTTCTCATTCCTTCAGCTATCTCTTGCCATCCTCTTTGTTTCCAGTACCTTGTTTATCACTTAAAAAATACTGATTTAACACTTCCATATGCCAGGTGCTGCACTAAATGCAACATGGTCCTTAAATTCATGGAGTTTAATCTAATGAAATTCAAACACATTATAGATCAAACATCACTGTGTTTGAAAATATTAATACACCATCATTCTTTTTCACATATACATAAATATAATAATCTTAAACATGTATTTCTATATCCTGACTTTAAAATAATGAAAAGATTACAAAGAAGGATATGTTTGGTAAATGTTTCTACCACTATTACATTAACTATGAGTGATGGCTGCTTAATAATGGTTCCCATCTGTAGATGGAGAGAGGAAAGCAAAGCACCATTAACCATACTGAAAGTGCTTTGGTTTAGAACAGTTCATTGATAGACTGAAACCAAGTATTCTTGAATAAATTAAGAAATTGAAAACTTAACACTATGTCTGCCAGTTGGAGATAAAAGTAAGAATATTATAAAAGAAATATTGATAAGAAAAGTCTATCCAGTGTCCAATATAAAGTTCAATTTTTCTCCCTAGTCCCTAATTTACTTGTCTTTTCTGTAATATTCAATGATATTTAGCACACTTTCCTTCTGTCAACTCTTTTGGCTAAAGGCCATTATTTGACAAATGGTTCTCCATTCGTACATTATTATCTACTTATAACTAGGTTTTCTTTTCCCTTTTGAAGCTTACTATTATTTCTAAGTGGTCTACCCTCAGTTTTCTCCCTTCCATAGGCTCCCTATGTGTTTCTGTCTACTTTTCTGGCTTTAACTACCAACTCCAGATTAATTGTTCTCAAATCTTATATTCTTATATTCAAATTTCAGAATTTGAATTCCAAATTTGAAAATTTAAAATCTTATATTCAAAATTTGGAACTTTTATTCCAAATTTTGATCGTGTGCTCCCCCATTGTCCTCTTCATTTCTTACCTTGGATAGTACCATAATTTTGCCCAAATGTAAAATTTTATGCCATTCTCGACTCCAATTTCTTTCATCATGTGTATCACAGAACTGTACTAGTCAACATCCTTCTAATCTAGATGATTCTCTATAAGTTCTTATCCATTGCCATAGTCTAGTTATTTATTACTTTCACCCAAACTGCAGTCACTATTGTCTACAGACCGAAGTCTAAACTAATTTATATCTTTTGTCTTTTACCTTTAAATGATTCTTTTTTTTTTTCAATACAGTCTATTTAAACCATTTTCATCCAGCTTCTGTTTATGTCACAACAGGCTATTCACCAAACTTTGAATATACCCTTACTTTTATTATCTCTGGAATGTTCTTCCTCCATCTGTTTACCAGACTTCTTTCTATAATTGCTTTCTTTGAGCCTTACCAACCCATTAAAGTTTACTGTTCTCTTGTCAGTATTCCTGAATCACTTTCTATTTACTTTTAGTCATTATTTATTACATTACATTTTTGTTATAGCTCTGTTTTTCTTACTATACAATAAGCCTTTTAAGACTTAGGATCCATTTCTTATCATTATCCATAAAGCTGAAATGTAAATATACTTGTCCTTCTCACTTCAGAGAGGTCATGTGAAGATCAAGGAAAAAAGCATATCTAAGTGCTCAGTAAGGAAGAAAGGACTACATTAACACTGGATGGTGTTTGATTTTTACCACACTTGTCATAGACTGTTTTTCTATGTAACTAAAAGTTATAGTTTTTAAATTTAAATTACTAGAAATATGTATTCATATATTGAACTCTATGTGATATTTCTCTTTTAAAATCTACAATTGTTAAAAAAAAATATTGAAAACCATTGTTGTAGGTGACAGAAAATCCTTGGAGGGCTTTGAATCAAGCAAGTGATATTTTCAAGTATATATTGAGGAGAGCACACACTGACACATATGTGAGAATAAATTTAAAAGAAACATGATAGAAACAGGAAATTTAGAAAGAAGGCTATTGCAGTAATACAGTGAGGAAAAGTGAGAGATTAAAACAGTACCATGGTAGTAGAAATAGGTAAGAGGAGATTAGTTTAATAATGTTTGAGATAACATTAATAGTATCTGATAATTAATTTGATGTGAAAGTCTTAAAAAATGAATCAAGACTACAAGCATTTCCAGGTTTGGTAAACTGAGCAGATACAAATTTTACTAAGTCAGAAAATATAGAATCAATGAAGGTTTAGGATAGAAAAGAAAATTAAACTTTTGAGGTGAGGTGCTTATGGGACATCTGCATAAAGTTTCCCAGAAGATGAGTGACTATATTGTTTAAGACTGATTTGGTTGAAGACCAAACTCTGGACTGGAGATACAATCATTTGAGAAGTAGGTACATGGTAGTTAAGATGTAAAATGAACTACACGTAGACTCAGAAATAAATTGCATGTAACACAGGTCTCTGAGTGACAAGAAAATTTCTGATGGCAGTGATATTTAAGGTGTGAAAAAATAAAACCAAACTTCACAGATAGTATTATCAGAGAAACATAAAGGAACCACGTGAGTATGATTTCATGGGAGTCAAAAAATCGAGAATATCTGGAAATGAGTAATCGATGCTTCAAAGGATGTAAAGAAACACAATAAAATAAAAAATAAAACATCCATTAGAAATAGCATTTCTGAGATTCCTGGTATCTTTTGTTAGAGCAGTTTCTATGGATTCATAAGTGCAGGAGACAGAATACAATCAGTTGGAGAATAAATGTGAGAAGTGAAACATCAACCATAGATTATTCTCTCTAGAAATTAAGATTAGGTTGAGAAGTTAGAGAAATTAAATGCTAGCTTAAAAAAGTTAAAGAATCAAAGAAAAGTTGATTTTTTTTTTGATAGGGCTGTTGTAGATATAGTTTTAATGTGAGGGAAAGGATCCAGAAGCTGAAAAATTATTTTAAAAATACAAGAAAATTTGGGGAAAATAATTGGAACATAGTTCAGTAAAGTTACTCAGAAAACATAATTGTAAATAGATGAGCCATTTGAAAGAAAGATGTTGACACGAGGGTAGAATGTGGGGGAAGACAATGCTAGTAAATAAAGAGTTGAAGAAAAGAAAAAAAAAAACTTAAAGGCTATGTTTAATTTAGTTTTAGACTAGATGGAGTTGACAAAACTTCAACTCATTACTATGCCAAAATATACCCTTTACATTTTTTTTTTTCAGGAATCATCATTTAAAACATAGTTCATGTAGACTTAGTGGTTATTAAACTAGTTAAAAGCGTTTTGCACATGACTTCTCTACCTAGTTGGCATCCAATGAGCATAACTTGGAATAAATAAAATAATACTAGTGCTTTTTACATATCAGCACCAGGCTAAGTTCTCTCTCTATATCACCTAACTTAATCTACACATGTACTCTAAGGTAGGAACTATTATTGCCCTCTCTCAAACATTGGCTTTGAGAACCAATGAGTTTCAGATATGTCATAATATAAAAGCATGACATATCTCCTCCTCACTGTTAACATTTCTTATAGCCTAAGATTCTGTGCTTTTGATTTTAAGTAAGAAAAAAATGATATCCTCCAACTCTTGTTCCAATTCCCTCAGCTTTGGTCTACTCTACATAAGCAACATAAACATTAGGTGCAGTTTAAAGGATATAATCAAAGACTCTCTGCTTAGCCTAAATAAATTGAATCTAAAAAGCCCCATGTGTACTCCCCTTTTTGCAATATTCTCATTTCTGCAGAGGATTTCCATATCAATACTTAAATTTAATATATGAAATTAAAACACTCATAGGCTTTGAATGGCATTGACATTCATAATGTGCTGGCTAAGGAAAAAAAAGCAATTACAGCCATAATTTTTGAAACATAACATTCTCATCATTATTCCAAGTGAAAAAGACCTGAGATAATGTGGAGTTTGAATAGAAGTGTAACAATCCAAGGGTCAAATGTGGAACAATATTATGACATTATTTTCTGAATTCACTCATTTTTTTCATTTCAATTATTTTTTCAATTCTAGGAAAGTTCATAGCATTGCTTTATTGAAAAGATTCAAGGCACCTTTATAGTTCTATTCATATTGATCTAGTATCCTAATTTTATATCTGGATAAAAGATTAGAAATCTTAGTTCAACTCAAATATACAAAGTGAAACATGGAAAAGTCACAAAATAGTTATTGGAGAGCCAATACTAAAAATTGTCTGTGTGTTTATGCATGCATGTTTGTGTGTGTGTGTGTGTGTGTGTGTACATTTCTTAAACATTTTGCCTTGTAAAGTAGTTTTGAGATAGGGATAATAAATATAATACAAGCCTTAAAAATGTGATCACTAATAAATTTACGTTGTAGTTTTGGTCTTGAAGTTTTTGCATGCCAACAAAATACTTCCATAGGATCCAGTCTTCATATCTTAGACTTTCTTCAAGCTAATGTTGTTTACATATTTTGCCTTCTTTTATCTCTTAATCATTGAATGTATGCTTGTCTTACCTATTGATACACATCATGCATTGTCATTTTACATCATGCTTTCTAGATAGATAGACAGGAGACAGGAAAAACTAATAAATAGCGACAAAGATACAAGAAAAGATACTCTTAACGGTATTTTACAAATAAGGCATTTTATAACAAATACCTTTAGTAATATTTTGATGGTAAATAATTAAAATTTAGTGAATAGATGTTGATAAGCTAATAAGCTTTCTTAATAAACATGAATATTTCATATAGCAAAACAAATGAGTGGTGTTTCGCAATGCTTCCATATCTGCACTGCCATCATGAATAGAAGAATAATAACATGTGATAAAGCCTGACATTAAGCACAGGCTCGTGTTGAGGAACCCCACAAAGTTTGGCTGTGTTCACAAAGTGACTTAAGAAATGACTGGATCCAAAGTCCCATTAACTCTGTAATGTTATGTTATCTCATAACATTAACTCTGTAAACAGTTGTTCTTAACTCCACAAATGAGTCATAAAGAGATAACTCATCTCTTTTTACATCCTATCCTTTAAACTTCTTTGAGAACTTCTCAGATTTCCAGCAAAAGAAGAGGGAGTAACTAACTTGCTGATACTACTTACACTGTGCAAGGGACCAAGGAAGCATAGTGTCACATTCAGAAGGAAAGAGTAAATATAATATTCATTGTTATTTTTTCTAGTCACTCTTAAACAGAGTTATCGGAAGCTATGATACCCTGTAATATGTGCTTAAAAAAAAATGCATGAGCCTGTAAGATAGAAAGATGTCTTAGAAACTGGCAACTTTTTCTGAAAACAACCATTGACTGTGTGCAGGTACTTTGTTTCCCGTATTTTTCACCAATAGCCCTGCACCTTGTATTCATTCTGAGACTTTAGGGAAGACTCATTCCTAGCCTCTTCCATCTTCTGGTGACATTAGGCATTTCTTGGTTGTGCCTACATAGCTCATATTTCTGTTTTTGCCTTTACATGCCCTTGTCCCCTGTGTGTCTTCTCCTTTTCTGCTATTGAGATACTTATTGGAATTCGGGCCCACTCAGGTAATCCAGGATGATTTTATCTCAAATCCATAATTATATCTGCAGAGACCCTTTTCTCACATAAGATCACAATCATGGGTTCCAGGAGACATATCATTTAACACACTACAATCCTCATGTCTTCAATAGGCTTTCTATACTAAAGCCTGAGAAGGTTGTTTTTAACAGCAGAAACCAAGATTTCAATTAAAATTCAGACTTTATTTTTGCTTCTCTTTTCAAGAATAACTATAAAATTGAAAGAATTTGCATTTATAAATGAACTTTTAGGTGAGGCGCTGATAAAAGCTGTCCTAATTAAGAAGTTGAAGATTAGCTACAAATTAAAGATATTTTCTAGTTTTAGAAGGTATTTATTTAAATGGGTATACAACTGTCAAAACTTAACTTAAGATTTATGCATTTTATTGTGTATAAATTATATCTTAAAGGAAAACAATCTTCCTAGATAAAGGAAATTATCATCATACCAAAGAGACTAAGATTCAGAGATATTTCTGACTTTACTTTGCTAGGAAGTGGTATAAACTGGATTAGAATTCAGATCTTCACATCTAATCTTCTGCTACTTACACTCCACAACCTTGCATGTCTAATGCCCAGGTAAAGTGTGATTAGCATTCAGTCCTAGGCAACACAGAAGGCACAATCGAAATAACAAGACAAAAGAAGAAATACTCAAGCTTGTGAAACTAAAGTGGCTATAACAAGGATTGTCTTATAATTTAAAAATCCATGATAAAGTTCTACACATAAATCACTAATTGGTGAGCCATTTTTTGGTAGCTATTGAATAAACAGAATCATAGACAAATTCTTCCACTTCACTTCTGGTTTCCATACTTTCCCAAGCTAAGTTAAATGTGTATTATATATAAATGGCTTTTATTAATGAAATCGATGTAGTCCTCCTTAGTATCTAGGAACAGGATGTAAAGGATATGAGTAATCTCAAAGAATAACATTTTATTAATTCAACAAGTATTAATTACTAAATAATGTTAGAAAATTTCAAGAATTTATAAAATGAATGCATTATACATAATATCCTCATCTTTTAATTCCTCCGAAACTGAAAATTAAAATAAAACTTTAAAGATTTGGTGAGCAGGAGGAATACTCAAAAAATTAAGTCTATCTAAAGCACTGTGATTTTTGTAGCTATCATTTCCAGAAAGCCTACTATGTACTGTACTGTCAGGAAATGAAAGTTATATATTTTTACATGGTTAGTTAGGATTTCTCTGAGCAATTTGAGTGGAACCTGTATTAAATATCACCTTGAAAGTTTAATAATGATAGTGATAGAAAGCTGGAAATATTTACCTCCCTGGAGGTAAGTGTTTACTTAAAAAGGGCACAAAACCCAGAACCCTGGAAACATACCATTACTTTGCATTCATAATATTATATAACGTATAGAGCATTACATTCCAAAGGGTCAGAATCCCAGACTTTCCCTTTCTCTTTCCAATGAGGGAAATTATGTTTCTCTTCCTCGCCTAGGAAGAGATGGAGGCAATATGTGTATAAACTCCCAGGTTTATATGTTCAGGATGCCCGTACTTTGTTACAGCATATAAGCTTGTATATGTGGTTTTTATTGCCTCACCCCAGAGAGAAAAGAAAATGGAGTATAGGGACCTATGAGATTATTGCTGTCTTATAATTAAAGTTACTAAGCATACCTAATCTAGGCATCATTTAAAATAAATATTAAATATCTTGAGATTCTTTCATGGATTCTGGCATGTCTAGTTTTTACAGGTAAAGTATTAGGGAGGGATCTGGGCATATTATACTCCCCTTGAGAATCACTGGTAAGCAAAAAACATATTTTTTATATAGGTTTCCTCCAAAGTAAAGAAAATATCTATAGAAAGTTATATTCAAAGTATAGGACATTTTGTCAATCCTTGGGTTCTATAATATGCATTGAACATATATTTTATGTATCATGAATAATATCTAATGCTAATAAAACACACTGCAAGTATTAGCTCAAATAATCCTTGTAAAAACCATACAAAATAGGTAATATTATTATCACACTTTATAGATGAAGAAACTGAGGCACAGAGAGTTTAAGTAGCTTGCCTAAGCAATAAAGGTGGGAAATGAACTGAGGCATTATAAAATACATTGTCCCTAACATGCTGTTTATAAATTGTAACATAGTATAGTATTGATTTAAAATTTTTGAAAGTCTTTACAAGTGAGAAAAAATCAAAATACACATTCACTTCACATACATTTCATATATGAATAAAATACACAACTGTGTGTATTTAAGATTTAAAATCTTTTCTTGCCCTGAATTAGTTTGAAAATTTATCTCTTCTTTAATAGTTTAAATCCATGCATTATTCTATCATATTTTAGTTTTTAAAATAGAATACGTGAAACTAAAACTCCTCAAAATGTTTTGGATCCTTATACTGAGTTAGGCAATAAAGATTTTTTTCTCCATTTTCATATGAAGTTTAAATAACCATGAAATAAAGGAGGCAATACCATAACCTCAAGTCATTCAACAGTTAGCTGAGTGCCCTTTTCTTTTCAACTTGCCTCCTTTATTTTGGGAGAGAGATGTTCTCTTAAATATCAGATGCACCAATAGGTGATTATAAATGATTTCACAATTAATCAGCTAGAGTCCTGGAGGAGGTCCCAGAAGTTGCCACAGTGGACGAGGGGAGGGCACTCATGGAGCTCAGTGCACCAGCTTTTTACAACTCTACTAACATATTTCATTTATAGCTGGTTCGGCTTTACTGGTGCATACTGACTACACATGGGGGTAGGGTGCAGCAACCAATAGCATCGTGACACAGTTAACATTCTATATATCACTGAGAAGTCACAAATAAATTTGCAAGATAGAAAAAAAATGGTATTCTCAGATCTTAGAAGGAAGAAAGTTTTCTCGATAATAAGAAATCCAAACTTTATTGTGGTCTTTAGTAAAACATAGTCTCTTTGGTAAGGTCTCAAGTCAATTTAGCAACAGCATTTCTTTGAGGTCAGAGCCTGTTAGCCTCCTGAGAAACTTTCTGTGGAACAGTCAGTCAGTGATTTTCTTGGGTTAGTATTTAATCAACTGTGAAAGAAATGGGGGATTTAAAGGTCTTAAGGTTAAGGGCAAAAGAATCTAAACATCAGGTTAAGAAGAAACAAATACATTATTCAAATCCTGGGAGAGATGCTGTGTTCCTTCAAAGTCCTTTTGCTAGAAACAGGAAGAGATTAATGTTATAGTCACAATGTCATGTTTCATAATCTGGGTGAAAACAAAACCTGGAACATTAGCCTATCTGGAATTTTACTATCAATTGTATTACTCTTATAATTATTTTAAAACCTTTTTTTTTTTTTTTTTTGGTCAAATGCTAAGCCCAACATAGGTACAATTGTAGACAAATCAGAGAAGCACAATTCTGTAAATGACTGCTTGTTTAAATCTTCTAATCTTCCTCCCAATTTCCCTTCTACTAGCCCACACCACTAGCATTTCATTTAACAATATATGTATGACTTCGCATTAATACAGTCAGATATCCCTGGGTAAATTTTGTATTTCTGTTCCTGTTACTACTTATTAAAGGCTATGTGAAAGTTTTTATTTCCCTGTGTATCCCTGGGAGCACAGGTAGATTTAATTTTAAGGAATAGAAATGATTTCTGGAATATCTTTAGTTTGGGGCAATGTTTTCCTTTAGCTAAATGTATTCATTTTAATCATTCATTCAATTTATTCATTTGGAAATCAATAAAAACACCGAATTAATTCTGCAATTCACTAAAGCAAAAATCCTATTTAACTGAATAAACAGGCATTAAATAAAAAAGCCCCAGTGGATAAAATATGTATGGCTACATTTGTCTCTTAATAGAAGTCTCTAAAGATGATACTAAGCTCCACTTTAAGAAATTATCCAATCTCCAACACAGAATAGACTTTCCTTGGTGAGTTAAAAATATAAAAAATATGCTTTAGTTTATTTCTGATAGCATATTTTCTTATTTTTATTTGAGAAAATTCAGTTATCTTGATTATTCTGAGTCCTCATTTAAAGACAGTGAAATTAAAAAGACATTGATGTTCTACTTTTCAAACAATGGGTACTCCTGATTAAACTTCGATTGAGCATTAAACCTTCAGACTTAATACAAATTGCCTCTTTTTTCTTTTTAATTTGGGCCTAATTTCCCTCTGCCTTCAGGTCACCTGATGGTAATTAATTGATTTATGAATCAACTAAACGAAGATGCAAATTGGAAAAAAAAGGGGGCAGGAGTGAGAAAAACAATTTTTTAAAAAAAAAATTTATGACCAACATTTTAGAAATGGCTCAAATTCCCTCCAGTTATATATAGTCATACTTGAGCAAATTTCATATTTACAAATTAATTTTAGGAACACTGAATACTCAATTTTAATTTCATTTTAAGTTATTTATTATTTGCCTTTGGGTAACTGTTCTAACCAGTTACTACATCACATTCTATAATTATAAAGTTATTTCATTGTGATTTGATAGACTAATCTGAAGAGTGGCAATAATTCGTACCAATCTCTCAATATAGGCAGCATAGTACACTAGATAAAGTAGGAATTTTGGATCTAGGTTTGAATTTTGACTGCTATTTACTATGGTGGCTTTGAATAGGCACTTTAGCTTCCTGAAATTCAGTTTCTTTTTCTTTCTTCTTTTTATTTTTAAGAAAGAGACATAGAAAGAAGGGTCTGATCCCAAGTGATATCTCGGCTCCAATTAACTGGTCAATAGATTGGGTACTTTTCATTTAATACTCAGCATCAGAGTATGTATATACTCATATCATTGCTTGGGGCTGTGTGTGTGTGTGTGTGTGTGTGTGTGTGTGTGTGTGTAGATGACATTTATTGTTTTTCACTTAATTACAAAATGCGAATATACTACACATAGGAAACAGAAAAGCAAAGGCAACAACATAATTGTAGCAAAAGCCATTCACTGGTTCTTGTGGATATTTCCTGGTTTTTCCCATGCATGTGACACTCAGTTTCTTCTGTGTATAATTGGAATTTTGATATACTACACTAAGAGTATTATTGTGCATTATTATTTTATTTATGTAATAATGACGTTTAAATAATGCTATATTAATAATAGTTATGTTATTCAGTAAAATTTACTAGATAATACAATAAGCAAAATAGTATGTTAACTGATGCATAGCAACTGCTCAATAAATGCTGACACTATTACTTTCTATATTAGTGGATTTTACAAGTTTGTATCCAAGTGTTCATTATGACTTCAGATATATTAATAAATACACATTTAAACTTAATATGTTTGAATTTTATCAGTATCATAGATGATTAAAAATTCCATAGAAATAAGAAAACATGGCTTTTCTATTAAAATGTCCATAATATTTTGGAGGATTTTATAGCATAATTTTATAATTAAAAGCTCAAAATAGCAATTAATATATTGTAAGACTAGTAAGCAGGAAGACAAGGGGTTAAGATGTGTGACTAAACTTTTACCGCCACCTGTGTGGTAGGTAATGGGTAAGTGTCTTAAATAACTCTTTTTTTCTCCCCTCATCTGTAACAGTTAAACAAATGTTTATTTAGCTAAATGTTACTGCTTATCCCTGCACAAAGAAGAAGAAAATACAGTCAACACTGAGAAGCAAACAAACAAGAGACACATGAAAGTATAAATACATAAACATGTATATAAATATGTGTGTGTTTATGTGTAAGGAAAGAAAGAAAGAGAAGATAAATAAGATTTACTTAAGCACACAATCTAAAGACAAAGATGTATGCATACATATATGTATATATACAATAACAGTAGGTTTACATTTACATGTATATGTCTTGTATAAATATGTGCATTTTTGTTTACATATTTAAGAGGAAATAAGCTTTACTTAAAGTAAATGTTAAAACAGGTTTGCACAGGATGCCAATACCAAATGATGGATTGAGGATTCAGGGAAGGCATCCTGAGAAAAAGACTTTCTGAGCTTAATCTTGAAAGATAAAATGCAGACAGGGAGAAAGAGAGTCAGTATATTTCATGCAAAATAAAAAGCATTTTAGAAAGCAGACAGATGAAGAATTCCTTGCTCTGTAGCTGGATACTCTGTTTGGGGTTATAAGCTAAAATATTCGAGTTGGACAGTGGCAAGGAAACTAATGAAAGGCGATTCAGGATCTTAACACACCATCAAGAGGTTGAGAATTTATTTTGAAGATAATCAAGAAACATCTTTAAGGTTTTAAACAAAGACTAAGCAATTTTGATTAGATTATTCCAGTGGCATCTCAGTTCTAACATTCTATGATTTTATCATGGGTATAGTACTTGAGAGATTTTCTTTTTTTATAATAATTTGTACATATAAACTCATTCTAGAAAATATAACAGAAACTCACAGCCATATATATTTATCACTTTTATAAATTATGTCCTGGCCACAGTATGGTTATAAAGTGAAATGTATTATTTTTACAGTTTTTATGAGTATATGCTGGAAAAGAAACTAGTTAAACAAAACGGTTACAGCTATGAAAGTAGCCATATTTGATTTTTAAATTGCCAAAATGTTTTTATGATTATAGATCAGTAATGAAAACTATTACCAAGAAAATATAAGATAAAATCTATTAAAAACAAGTCATTGTAGATCAGTTTATAGAAAAGTAAAGCTCTTCTCCTAGGTTAGCTTGACTGTGGTAACAGAATTTTCTTTTTACAGTTGCATTCAATAATATTCAAAATATGTAATCTAGTTCAATAGTGATTATGTTAGTCTTTATCTATTTAATTATTCATCTTCTATAAAGTCACGCCATCAGATTTTATGTTGTTTTCAGAAAAACTCTCACTTTTAAATTTACTAAGAGGGAAAGCTGATAAAAATTTGCTTTCATTGGATGATCTTCTAAGTTTTCTTATTTTTAAATTAAATGGTAGTGTATGGTTATATCCTAACATGGTTAAATAAATAATAGTTGAATCTCAACAAATATAAATTGATTAATAATATATAAAAATCATTTTTCAGCTGTCTAGCTTAAACTTAGAATTTGTATTTCATAACTGAAAAGTAATTAGGAATTAGGTTAATATCTCTTTTCAGGAGAAACTGTAGTATAAGGACGGTGACTACTGATACACCCAGGATAAAGAGAACCAGTTGGTGGGACATCTAGGGATAGACTCTAAGGCCATGGTTTAGAGAACAGTGCATGCTCCAGTCACTGTATTGTCATTTCATACCACCAGGTAACTTTTCTAAACTGCCCATTAAAACTTGTCATTCACAACACAAAATGTTAATGACTTGCAGTAGAAAGGTAGGTAGGGGAGTGAAGAAATGTGTGAGTAAATTTTCTCTCAGTTATACTATATAGCATTTATACTTCTCTCCATAAGTAAGTCCATACCCTTAAATGAGGTTTTGTTTTTTTTGTTTTTTTGTTTTTTTTTAAAAAGGCTGAGAATAGTAGAAACGTAAACTCTAGCAATGTACTTATTGTTAATAGCATTCCTTCAGGTGGAAAAAGCATACACATAGTAAGAAATATTCATTTACACATATGTGTAAAGTACAAAGATAAAAAAGGAAAGCATATAAATGCATACCATTTCTTTAATAAAGTTAATGCTATAGCTACATATTTTAACTTTCTGCAGTGAAAATATTTCCAATGTGCCCTTTACTAATTTTTAAATAGAAGTCATTAGTTATATGAAAATCCTTGATGTTTGTTTCATACTTTTCACTTCTCACAATGTTCCAAGCAACGCACATTTTTCTTTTTCTACCTAGTAGTTCTGATGGACTATGACAATGGGGCCAAAGTCGTGGTTTAATCCCGTGTGGGTTAATAGGCTTGTCACTAAAAATATTTCCTTTCTGGGTCTTAATTTTTATCCTAGTTAGTGAGCTTGAAAATATGTACTACTGTTCAAAAGTAGACTAGCTTAACACAGAAAAATAGCTTAGTACAAACAAGCATCACTACCAAGAAATAAACAAGTCATATGGGGCTTGGGTCAATAGGATTATCTCTTTGTATATATGTATTACGATAAGGTCAAAGAACAGTAGTACATGACAGCATTTATTCTGGTTTGTAAATATTTTAGAAATAATAAGAGTCAATAACATAAACATAATCGAAGTTAGGTATAGTGGCAAAATGTTAACATTCGCTATTTGTATAATGATGCCACTCTGGAAGCAATTTATAATCTGCATAGAACAGACATTTATTAACTTGTGATGCAAAAATAAAAGATCATAGGAGTTTCCATGAATTCAATTCATTATAAAACCTATAACATGACTAAATCAACCTATATTTAAAGATTTACTTAAAAGACAAATTTCACACCTCTACACAACTGCTATAAAATGCTTAAAGGATTTTCTGATTCTGCATCAAGGGGTATGCCAAAGTCTGTGGAATCATGAAGGAGAAGGAAACACCAAAAGAGAAGATGAAAAGAAAAGCAGAACAAAAATACTTCCTGTGTCTGTACTGTGGGCTGGCTCTTTATAAATTTTTTTTTTTTTCCTCAACAAATAAAACATTGGGCAAAGGACTCATTTTACAAATAAATTACTTGTAATAAATTATACATTCTGAATTTTTTAAAAAATATAGGAAATGTAAATTTAGGAAAAAATGAAACTAATTTATCTTATTTAAGAGATTAAGAGGAAAAATATTTTAATAAAAGGCTATTTTTAATAAATTAGCCCTTAGCTCACAAAAATTGCAAAGTATTATCTTTCATTCAATGAAAAACAACAACAACAACGAACAACAAAACCTATTAATACCTGTAGAACATGAACATAAGAGATTGTATATTCTGGAAGTAGAGGAAATATAAAGATAGGATTTGAATTCAGCCTTAGCCACTGATGGTGACCTTAACATTATTGTACTTTAGTTTTAATTAATGTGAGTACCTATCTTCCTTTAAATTCTGAAATTCTCATACTTTAGAATTGGTATCCCCTACTCACTCAATACACACACACACACACACACACACACACACACACACACACACACACACACACACACACACACACACACACCTGTTCCTCTAACTTTACTGTTTCTCGACCCTTGCTGCACATCAGAATCACCCAGAAAGCTACTAAAAAGTTGCTGGTGACTGGTCATCCAGAACAATTAAATTAGAATATCAACCTTAAAAGATATCTTATAACAAAATCCCTATTCTGAAAATCAACCTCTTCCTTCTTTTGTAGGTGCGGTGGAGAAGAAATCACAGGCTTTTAATAGGTGCTGGTTGATAATAAATTTGAACTACATGGAAGCTACAACTTGACTTTTATAGCATTTCAAAATACTTTTACTTAACCTTGGAAGGAACACAAAATAAAATAGGAGATAATACATCGAATCCCCTTCCTGCCTTTATTTCCTATGGATTCTATTGCCTTTACCAACATAACAGAGATGAGGTTCTATTTGATGTATATACTCAATGTATCAAAGAGTACACAAATATAAATGTATCTGAAATTGTGACTGGAAGAAAGTTTTCAACAACAATGGAAATTACTTTAGCAGAATGGAGGGGGAAAGTATAATTATAAATGAAATACAATTATGAGAAATCACCCATATAAAATACTGAGAAAGCATCTGAGAAAAATACAATAACTTTAACAATGAATACAGATGACTGTTTTCTCTTTATACTATTATTTGTTTTCCATTTCTCAACAATGTACATGCACTATTTTTATAAATAAAAACACTTGAATTGAGAAAATACATTGCCTAAAATTTTGTGGAACTCTCATCTGGAAAACATTTGGATTAAAGTCAGAATTTTCCTCATGCTCATAAAAGAAGTCACACTTCACAATACAACTGCTTCCTCTCTGTGAAATTTCTTTTTATATTCATTGAGTGAGCTGCAATTCAATAGCTTTTGTGGTCTTCTTCTCTTTTCTCCTCATTTGATGTGGCATGAAAGACATTTCAAAAAACAACATAAACAACTCAATTGCTTGTTAAATTTTATGTTAAGGATATGCACTGACCCAGCAAAATCACCACAGACAGCCAGACATGCTGCTGAAATTTAAGCATCCCTGCCCACCTACTTGTTCACAGAGAAAGCAAGTAGTGACCCGAAATTGCTTTGCTCTTCTCTGACATTAGAGAATTCGAAACAGGAAAAAAGAATGGAAGTATGTAAGATTTTCTCTATGTTATTTTATTTGTCTTAAATAGAGCCAAATTATAATGGGAATTAAGAACAAATTAAACACAATCAATTCATGTATGTGAATGCAGATCTGTGATTCAAAGACAGTGGAGGCCAGACCTGTAGTGTCATAACCAGCCTTGCCCTATCAGGAGGACCCTTTAGTGGACATGCAGTGGTTTCAGCAGTGAGATGTTCTGCATTGTTATTCTTCAAATATTATAAATATTTTAGCTAAATTTACAATGAAAAAAATATCTTTATCCTCCATGTGACAAAAAAAATCTCCTTCCATTATTATTCCCTGTTTCTCTCAGTTCTTTTCTGACAT
The DNA here is from genome assembly GCF_014176215.1 of Rousettus aegyptiacus. NCBI lineage: Eukaryota > Metazoa > Chordata > Mammalia > Chiroptera > Pteropodidae > Rousettus > Rousettus aegyptiacus. The sequence continues at coordinate 34,636,783 of NW_023416307.1, read as the reverse complement.
TTCAGGAGCAAAGAAGTTTTTGTATAAGAAAAAAAGACATTTTCCAGTTAGTCTGACCTTGCTTGGACTATCAGAAAAGGGAAACCAATACTGCATTGTCTTCCAAACATTAGAATTTTTCCTCCAATAGCTTTGCTCTTCTATAGAGCAATCCTCACCAAATCATAGATATAGTACCTGCTTCTAACCAGTGTTCCGGGGGATAAATATTTACTTGTAAATTAAAAAACTTTTCATTAGATTTCAATCCTTTGGCAGTTTAAAAAGAAATAGTTTAACACTTTTTGGAGCTGCAAGGCTTTTTTTTTTTTTTTTTTTTTTTTTTTTTTTTTTTTTTTTTCCTGTTTCTCATTAGCCCTTTCCCTATGTCCCTTCAGGATACATAAAATATGGCAATGTAAGGAACAATTGAGAAAACTTGCTGAGAGAATTAGATGACTATGATCCTGGATTACAGAATGTGGTCTTGGTGTTGGGTTGAAATACTTTTCCTTGCCAGCCTTGTGAGAAAAGTTTTCTTTTGGGTTCTCTCTCACCACGAGATGCTGGGCTATAAGACATCACTCTAAAGAGAACGATGCTTTTATTCACTTTGAGGATATGCTCTAGTGATAAGATTTGTAATTCAATGATTTATTATAAAACATAGAGATAATATAGGCTGTAACTGATTGTTCTACAACATCAAAATGGAATGCTATGTTGTACAATTATAATTCAATTTTGATTAAAATAGTTGGGTGACGAACAAGCAATATACCTCGTGGGTGTTTTTAGACTAAGGAGCAAATGAAACGAGGTCGGGTAAAGCAGATATCAGACCTAGGCTTAGATTAAAGAAGAAGGTAAATGAACCTGTATTTTGTCTTCCCCCAAATTTGAATCTTTTCTCTGACCAAGTTATAGAGGCAAGGTCTTCGGTTTACATTATATACATATGTGTAACATGATTTCTTTAAGAAAATTTCCCTACTTCCTATCGATGCATCCAATTTCTTCTTAATGAGAATAAAATTTTCCTATGTACACCTAGAAGTAAAGGCTTAGAAAACAAATGCATATCTGACAAACACATTAATTAAGAAAATTATTCTCACAGAATTTCTATAGAGTAGCATAAGTGACTCATGTCAGACACATGAATAAAACTAGTAGTGCAAGATACTAAAGAGTCTTGACAGAGAGAGGAAGAAGCAAAGAACAAAATCTAGCGGTACTGAAGTCACAAATAATGATTAACATCATATATGTGCTGATTCTGATATGAGTTTGGAGAATAGACAGCATGATAGAGATGTTTCTCCTTAAAGGAGAAGAAACCTAGGAGAAGAAATAATTTTATGATTTGGGGATCTTTACCTTAGCTCCATCTCAGTATGTATAAGCAGAGCCTGCAAGTCTGCCTAAGCCATGGATTTTCCTGAAAGCTGTATGACTCATGCGAACTAGTGTTTGCACCATATTCCCCTTATTGTTACTTTAGGTCTGCCTTCATTCTCTCTTGTCTAATCATTGCAGGAGCCCTCTAATTGCTCTTGATGATTCTCACCTATCTTCTATTTCACCACTGGAGTTGCTTTTCTAAAATGCAGATCTGCTGAGGCTGTTTTTCATGCTTAAAAATTTTTAATTTTACTATCACATAAAGTATCAAACCTCAAGCATCATGTATATAAATGTTTAACCAGGAGTATATAACTTAAACTTAATCATAATGAAATGTCAGACAAATTCAGAATGAGAAACATTTTATTTAAAATAGTGGAATGGAGGGAAAGAAAGACTGTTTCAAAAATTTCAATGTCATAAAAGATGGAAAATAAATTACAACAAGGTACCACCTTACACCTAATAGAATGATTACTATAAAAAATAATAAATATTGGTGAGAATGTGGAGAAAGTGAACAGAGTACAGTGTAGAGAAAGTGGACCCTTGTGTACCGTGGGGATGTAAGATGGTATAGTTACTGTGGAAAACACTATGGAGAGTCCTCAAAAAATTAAAAACAGAATTACCAAATGATCCAACAATTCCATCTCTAAGTGTAGCTCAAAGAATTGAAAGCAGATATACTCATGTTCATAGCAGCATTATTTAAAATATCTAAAATGTGGAAACAACCCATGTCCATAGATGAATGAATAGAAAAGCAAAATAGGTATAGAGTTTCAATTTTAAAAAGTGAAAAGAGTTGCGGAAATGAATAATGGTGGTGGTTTCACAACTGTATGAATCCATTTAATATCACTGAACTATACATGTAAAAGTAGTTTAATATCAAATTTCATGTTATGTGTGTTTTACCATAATAGAACACTTTTAAGTGTAAAAGAACAGAAAAGAAAAAGAAAAAGAAAAAAATAACAATGAAGTGTTATGTAAATGTTCCAGATCAACGAGACTAAGAAACATAATAAAATGTAACAATCTTTTACTGGTTCTTGTACCGGAGAAAAATAAGGCTATAAGGATATTATTAGGCCAAATGAAAAAACTAGAATGTAAACAGCAGATTAGATTTAAAAGTTTATTAGTGTTAAATTTACTGAAATTGATCCTATATTGAGCTCTGAAGAGAATATTTCCATTTTTTGTTGGGGGGGGTGCACAATAATATACTTAAGGTAAAAGGACATGATGTGCATAGCTTACTCTGAAATAGTTCAGATAAATATGTCTATATCTCTTTGTATACATTTATCTAGTGAGAGAGACAAAGAGAAAGAGAGAGGGAGCCAGCAAGTGAGAGAGCAGGCGAGCATGGGAGGGATGAAGAAAGGAGGACAAATGATTGATAAAAAGCATTAACAATTGGTGATTCTGGGTAAAGGGTATATAAAATTTTGTAGTATTATTCTTTTCTTATTCTTGAAAATCCACAGCATGGATTTTCATTCGAGTGCTGTAACTTTGCTATTCTTCTGCATAATAATTATCTACTGATACTGTAAAGCCCGGTTCAATTATCATGTAGGCTTCCCAGTCAGAATTAAATGTTCATCTTTGTCCCCATGGGATCTAGATATATATATAGATATTTATCACCATGCTTATAAACTCAGAATATGGCATAATGCCTATATTATGCCCATATTATACATTCAATAAAAGTTTAAAATCAATTAATAATTAACAGGTCACCATCAATTAATCATAATTAACTGTTAATCATTAATTAATTAATGCAAAGTGAATATGTATGGTTCCATTAGAAATTGATATAGAAATGGGTATAAGTATAAATGCTTATGTACTAGACCAGATTACATTTCTCTGCCTTGTCTTCTATTTTCTTATTTATTTTCTTCTTCTCAAGAGTCACTATCTATAGGTAAGAAGACTTCCAAAGCCATATTTTCTGAAGGGAAGTTTATAGGCTATTAAAATTGAGAAAATTGTTGGTGGATTAAATTAGGAGGAACAGAAAAAGGGAAAGGGCTAAATGAAATGATGCATTGTTTCAAACTAGAGGATTTTAATGAATAACTGACAACATGAGGAGGTCTGGGAAGAAACAAGTTGAGGCGAGGGTGACATTACACATTTAAATGGTTCCCAGGTAAGCAGATTAAACTATGAGTTTGGAGCTAAGAAGGAAATTATGAGGATATAAACTTAGGAGTTATCAGTGGATAGAGGGAATTTAAAACCTCGGGACTGAATGTCTTAGGGAAGAGTATAGCGAGAGGAGAATAAATATTTTAGAACTAAATTAGGGGCACTCCAACAGTTAAAGGTCAGGTAAAGAGGAGAAGGCAGCAAAAAAGAATGAAAGAGAGTAGGCTGTGAGAAAAGAAAACAAAGTTTTCCAAGGACAATAGATGGTTGAAGTTATTGTTCTCCAGGTTCTCCTGTCCTAATGCCTCTTCAATCCTCCCCTCACTTTGTTCCTGTTTGTTTGTTTGTTTGTTTGTTTTAACGTTTGAAAGTTATCAACCATCTTCTGATTTTAACTTGTACCTGTGTTTGGAGTTTCCTATAACAGATTTACTTCAAATGAGCTCACTTTCATTTGAGCCGTAAAAACAATGGAGACTGAAGAAAAATAAGAATGTAATTGGGAAGAAAAAATATAAAATTGAGAAAAAACATTATACATATATTAATAAAGTTCAGGTCTACATCAGCACACATTAACACACACATCTATACATATGCATGTATACAAATGTACATATATTTTATATATATATATGACCTGGTTTATAAAATTATGTGTTTATTGTGTTTTTACAATTGATGGAAATTCAAGTAAATGCTGACAAGTTCCAAGGAACACAGAGCTTAATTTTGTTAAAATGAAAATGTTATTTCTTTAATTACTTCTGATAAATACTCTACAATATTACTATGGCTATATATCCTCACTGAAATTATGTTTTATAATTAAAGAAATTCTAAAACCACAAAGTCAATGATATAATTTTAGTTTTGCTGTTTGCTACTTCTGGAAGGTACTGAATTTATGTGTTAAAGAATTAAATCCTCTGCCTATCCATGGGTCAATTACTGTGTGAGTATATACCTAGCCATTTTATCAACTACGATTTTTACCTAGAACAATAAATATCTCTGTGGATGATAGCATAATTCATTCACTGTGCTCAATCTATCCAAGGTAGTAAAAAAAAAAGTCTGAAATGCCAAATTCTGACACTCTTCATGTCAGTATATTGCTGTGAACTTATAACTTGCCCCAAATCACAAGATATTCTGTGCTTCTGACACACGCATTATATTCAATCACTCTATCAAAATAAAGTGGGAATTTTCATATTGTGTCCATATCACAGAGCTAAAAATAATAAAAACTATTTTACTGTTTGATATAAGACAGCAACAAAGAAAAATATCCACTTTGCCGAGTAATAAATAAGATTTTAGTAATAAAATTCGAATATATATACATATGTTTTATATTTTATATTAAATAGTACGATGCTACTATTTCAATTTTAATTATTTCAAAACATTATAAATAAATGGTTATATAAATTTTAAAAGTAAACTTCAGGTACCTAAAAATCAATAAAAAATGAATAGAAAGCATTTTTAAGGTATAAAATGAAAATGCTATCCTTTATTTAGCCATATGCCTAAATTTGTCCTTTCTGAGAAGGGAAAAAAAAACACAAAAATTTTTGTTCAACACTGCTCTTTCTGTATTGTAATTAGAAATGTAGATGGGAGATTTAAATTAGGCAATGGTTGATAGGAGGAAAGGCATTTGCTTTAAAATTGGGAGTGATTTCAAGTTTAAATTCTTTGAAATGAAACAAAGTCCATTTGTCACAGAATATAGTACAATGAATGACCTTGGTTAGTTGGCTTAAGTTCGGTTAAGACTAAAAATCATTTGTAGGACAAAAATGCAATTGAAGAACAAACACTGGTAAGGGATGCTCAGAAAAAACTGAATTGATTTTGTTTCCAAAAAGTAACATACTAAGGCTTTCAAAATCTCTCCAAGAGCTCATCTAATACTTCTCTGTGATAGTTTTCACCTTAAAAAAGGAAACATTTGCTATGCTATGTAATTCTTGAAGCACTTAAGATTATATATATGTACATACATTTAAAGCCAAATGTCTTGAGACTTGAGAAATTGAAGACTTCATAGAGAGATATATATGTTATTTCTGATAAATATTTCTGATAAATATATACATATTATCTATACATACATATTTTTAATATAAATATATATATAAGTATATTTTTTAATTATTTTAGATTTCTCTAAACTTTTCTTTCTAGCCAGGGACATACAACTGAGAACCTTATAAATAATTCTTCAAATTAATTAGAAATATTGATATGAATTATTAAGATTATATATAGTTTCATTTAAGTTTTTCAGAATTTCAAATTGCATATAACTTTTTTAAATTGAATATTGTGAATTATGGAATATGACTTTGTCTTACTCTTAAGCAGCTTATATGGGCTGAAGATTTGCATTCATAAAACAATTAGAGTACTGTGTTTCATCTAAATGTTATTTTTGATTATTTACGTGATATTAAATAAAGGCAATTATCTTAAACTGCTTGTATAATAATGGGGATTTGTAGATACAGTAATGGGTAATACCATCATAATAAAGATACCAGTATGGTTAAATGAAGCCTAAACTACTAAAGAAACATTGTTAGCGAGTAAAATTACGTATGTCCTACTTCCGTTAATTGGAAAAGGAGTGTATTCAAAGAATACAATTCTAGATTTTCTTTCTATCTTTCATGATGGTATTCAAAGATTTTCTCAATTCCTTTTTTGCTCAATTAGTGACAAGGTAAAGCATACAAGAATCTGACAAATCTGAGAGTACTAGTTTTGCTTAAAATACTCCTTTGAGTTAATTATTCTCTGATTTCTAATTAATTCCTGCTTTGTGACTTGACTAAAATTTCTCTTCTCTCAATTTCCAAATTCTTTCTCTTTCTTCCTCCTTTCCTCTCTTCTTTCCCTTTATTCTTTCTTCCTTATCTTCCTTTCTTTTTTATAGTTCTAATACTTTACTTACTCATATACCTTCAGAGTAGTAGTTTTATTTACTACCCATATGAGCTTCTCTTTTTAGTTATCTCAGTTGTTGTATCCATTTTCCTGAATTGTTTGCTATTATTACTCTTTATTAATTTATAAATTTTTAAAAATCTACTAATATAGTGCTATAAAGATAGATTTAATCCATTAATAGCCCTCAACTTCCTACTCTTTCACTCCAAACAGTTTAAATAGTTAGTTCCTGCATATCTTATAGTATTTATCTTTAAAAATATTTGTATGCATAAATGTCTATTTTAGTCCATCAACTATTAATTGTATCTTAATTTCTCCTCCATGTAAAATTAATATATTAATGCCTCTATGCTTTCTTCATCTCCAAATTTGTCATATGTTAGTTTTATTTTTACTTACATTGACAAGAATCCTATTAGTTACATTCTATTAGGTAATCATGATCAAATTATTTGCATATAGACTTATTTCAACAATTAACAAGACATATAACATTTTGATTATGTAACTATTGTTCACTGCAGAACCAAACGGGCTGTCAGTACTGCATGTTTCTGACCAACAATAACCCCATTCCACTCAAAAATAGCATTCATGTAGATTTTCCTTCCCTACTTATTGATCAGAATCAAGATATACTTTACTCAGGGTCATATTTTGATCAGATTTTAGCTTTGTTTTTTGTTTTATTCTTTCCCACAAAATTTATGATTATTGGGTATTTTTTCCCTCCTCCTTATTGAATGAAGAAACATTTTCTATCTTCATGATATTCCAAACGCCTGCCAGCTAATTACTTGCTCTATCCATTGTCTGAAATCCATCCTATTCTTAAAGTCCACTGATTTCATACTCTATTTCAAACTGGAGTTTTCATATTTGAACTATAACTTTCTTATATAAATTTTGGGCTTACTTAGTGTTTCCAGGAAACACTTCCTTTTCATTTTTCTTTGTACTCTTCTAGATGCCTCTGTCTTTCTGCTTCTAATTCAACCATTTGCTTTTTTTTTAATGGCTGTGTAGCCTCACTCCTATGTCTTCTATTCACAGCTCCTTTGAATCAGAGTAACTGTGTCCTGAATTCCATAACACCCCTTTAATCTTCTCCTTATTTTGTTGAGTAACATTTTAAAGTAATTTTCTTAGAACACATACATGATAGGTAAGATTTATAAGCCCGTGCAATAGAGAGGGTCTTGATCCTGTTTGCACAATTAATTGGTAGATTGAGTTTAGAATTCAATGTTGAAAATGATTTTCTCTAAAAAGGGTAAAGGCATTTTCACATTTTTTGCTAGTATTCTGAGTTGCTAATGGTAATTCTGATGCCAGTCTTATTCTCATTTCCTTGTAGATATTATGCTTTTCATAACTTTGTTCACAGTTTATTTTTAATCTTTGGAAGCTTTGGGGTTATTATTCTTGTGATAATAATATAACATTTTAGGAATAATTTATTAGAATAGGATTATTAGAGAAGTATCAACTTTACATGTTTTTAAGGTAAGAAAACTACCTATATTGTAAAATTACAGTTATGCCTATAGGTCTGTATGCTTGTCCAGCTCTACAAAAATTCTGAGTACTGGACTATTAACATGATATATAAAAATGCCAATAACTAAATTACTTATTTGGGCTAAGACACCGGTATTTTCAAAATTTCCTGCTAATATACAAATTAGGAATTTTCAGTTAATTCATTAGCATTTGTTGAATGTCTTTTCCAGGGCATTAAGCACTGGAGATATAAAGCTATATATATACTCTAGTATATATATACTAGATACACACACACACACACACACACACACACATATATATATATATATATATATATATATATATATATATATATACCAGTGAGAAGCAACTTAGAACATTTATATTTATTAGTTTTTTATACATCAAGGTTCTGAGAAACTAATATATAATGGTTAATCAACATAAGATCTTAGAATGAGGGAAACAGGAGAAGTTAAGGAACTTGACTCAAGGTCCAGCTCTATGCATGAAATATAGGGAGGAAGTGCAGGATAAAATTTAAGAAATTGGATTTTGAAATCAGACTGGCTTCAGATTCCTCAATTTTCACATGGACATAAAAATGTTCACCATAATGCCTAGTACATAGTAGCCCTCTATAAAATCGATTATATTATTACTATTGTTGTTGTTGTCAGTAATTGTGCAACCTTGGCCAAGAGACTAAACCTCTGATTATCAACATTGTCATTGTGATAGTAAAATTAATGATTTCTATGTTAACAGGATTCCAAATGAGCATACCTTGCAACACATAAAATTATTTATCATTTAGCACCTATAAGCCAATGTAAATTCATTAGCAGTAATTTTTATAGCCTATGTTTCAGAAACACTGTTAAGAGTAGGTGCTAGGTTCACCAATACATCATTACTATTGATGTCACACCACTAGGAGTGTAAACAAGATGTTCCTCTAAGTAACACCATACTCAAGGCCTTCCTGTTGTTGAGTAAAATGATCCAAACAATCAATTTAACCTCAAATGTGTTTCAACTTGTAAAACAGCGCGTCATTAACCTTAACAATGTCAGTGTGCTCTTACTACAAATATTCTACTGAATGAGTGTCCAGCAGAATATTTAAGAGGACAATTTATGTGAAGTAATGCATTAAAAGCATCATCAAAGCCTGCTAAAAGGGAATAACCTTTGATTGAACTGTGAAAGATTAAGTAACTTGAAACAGTGAGAAAGGTAGATATATAAAAATGTATCCACCAGTGAGAACATCATGTGTGTTTCTCAGAATAGCAATTGAATATTATAGTAGAAATTGTGCTTAAACATTTGAAGACCTGTGGAGTAATGAGTCAATGTACTTGGAGTCATATTATTTGTCCTAATTTGTCACTCAATAGAAGAATGTCCTGTCTCAGTCTCCTTTTCTATAATAAGGTCAAAGTAATCCCTACCTAAATAGCACAGCTGAGGTAACTACAGGAGATAGGAAAAAATGTCTTGATATAGAAAACTAAGCAAATCAAAGTATTATTATTAACATTAAGAAAATAAAATTACCTGATCCAGTTTTATATTTTCACACACTGCCCCTCATTTTAGGCTTTCAATGCTTCCCATTTTAGGCTTTTAGGACTTGAGTAGCATTTAAAATATATATCTGAGGATGTTTTTTAGACCCAACTGTGATGTTAGGAAAAAAAAAATTCTTACTGGTGTCAATCCTTATAGTGTTGTTTAATAAATAACAAAGTTTTCACTCTACTACATGCCATTTCCTATATATGTGTTTTATTCTTACAGAGTCATGTAGTAGAAAGATAAGTTTAGATCTATCTCATTTGCAAAGTTTTGGTAATTTATAACATATTTAGTGGCAAAGAGAGTAAAGTAATGAGGTTTGATGATTATATGTTGATATTAGCTATTTTGCTATGCCCATCATTACTTTGAATAATAGTTGGAAAATAAACATGTACATATGTATACATACACATGTAGACACATATCTGTATATTCAGATATACACATCTATATAGAAAAAACAGAGGTAGATCTCATGTTCTTTAAAAGTATGGCTATTCACAGAATATATTATAGACACCTGCTCATTATAAGATAACTATAGCTAAGTTTATTGAAAACTTATTATGTGTTAGTAACTGCAAAGCTTTGCTCTATAGATATTCATATAATTTAGTGATTCTCAGCTGGGGGTTATTTTGCCCTTTAGGTGGCATTTAGCAGTATCTGGAGACAGTCTTGGTTGTCACACTGAGGGGAGGCGGCAAACACTGGCATCTAGTAAACAGAGGCCAGAGATGTTGCTAAACATCCTTCAAAGCACAGCCTTCCTTCCACAACAAAGAATTGTCTGGTATGAAGTATCATAGTGCTAAGGTTGATATATCACTCCATGTAATTATGAGAAAGTATCATTGTAGCTCTCACTTTAAAGTTTAGATTATAACTTCATGAAATTAACCTGCAAAAGGTTACAAGCCAATAAGAAACAAGGCTAGGATCCAAATTCAGAAAGCCTGACTCGAAAAGACACATTCTTATTCATAAACTCATTCTCACTAACAGATTTTGACAGCACTCCATAGTTTAGTTAGAATTAGATATATTCTTGCAATTCTAACTAGGTATGAGACTTAATAGATATAACAGTTAAACTTCAACTTTTATGTCCACAGTGGGGTTTTTTTTTCCCCTCACAAATTAATAGAGTCAAAGTCCCACACAAGAAGGAAAATGACTGAATTGTTGATAAGTAGTCAATCTATTCAATGTTCAGGTATGCTATACCTTTTGCTTTCATAGATATGGGAAACTTGCTTGAAAAGTGCTAATGAGAGTTGAAAGTTATCTTCAAGAAGTTGTGCATATTTCAAAGGAAATAAAAAGTCATTATACATTCTTTCTAAAGAGGATACAATCTCAAACTGTCAAAATCCTAAAATCTTCTACACTTATTACATATAAATGCCATCTTTTAAAAACCTCCTTCAATTTTTTCTTATAAATTAGCTTAGTGGGCCATGGTTTTACAATATCTTGGTCTGGCCTGTGAATAATGTGACAGGTAATTTTCTACTTCTTCTTGCCTATAGTTAAGTTTAAATGAAAATATGGAAAAAAACTTTTATGACTTAGGTGGTAAAAATAAATATTCTGTAAGCCATATAGGGCTAGGTTCTACACAGCTAACATAAAATATTACATATTGAATTTATATATGTCAGTAAATAATTTAAAACTAAGGGCATTTTATACTAATATACATTAAAATATTTTCTCAAAACAAATTGATGTTAGTAATAATCTCAACATATCTGTCAAGTTACTGGAGAGTAGGTTTGTTAACCTTAAAAATATATTCTACTTGAATGTGTTAAAAAATAAAGAGCAAGTAAATAACATTCAAAATTGAGAAGCACTAATATTAGGGATTAATTCTTTACAGTAAAGAGAATGGAAACATTCAGAGAATATCATAGTGATAATAATCTATTCCTATCTATATAATGGATAAGGACGTGCCTTCTACAAGAGCCCATGGTTGCAAACAACATGAAAATTCTCTCTAAGATAGCATAATTTAGCTTCATTTAGTTTATAATGATCATGATTAAATCAAAACTATTATAAGCAAACCACCATCTGGAACCACAGCAAATCAAGATTCTATTTTCTACGATGACCAATCATGAAAAGCTTATGCAGACTTCTACTTTGCAATATTGTATAGTAATATGATTAGATAATAATGCAGGCCAATGAACCCAGCTAACTGGAACATAAACAAATGTACAGTGTGTCACTCAAAAATACTTCAGTATTTTATCAGGGCCTCCTGACCCAAACTGCTATTTTAAAAGTACAGGCTTAAAATTTGTTATTGTGTGTTCTGAATCCATACAAAAAAAAAAAAGATGTTAAAAAGAAAGTGAAAAGAACCAAAAAGCTAGACATTCTAAATGCAGTTTACAGAATGAAATGAATACTTTCAAGAATAGAAGAATAGCAATATAATCAGGTAAGAACCTACAAACTAATTTTCTGAAACAATAATCCTTTATAGTCTACATAAATTTGGTATATTACTATTTGTTATGGGCTGTATTATGTCTCCTAAAATGGTGTTGAAGTCTTAACCCCTTACCTTTGAATGTGACCTTATTGGGATATAGGGTCTTTGCAGATGATCAAGTTAAGATGAGGTCATTAGGGTAAGCCCTAATTCAATAAGACTATGTGCTTATAAAAAAAAGGGGGAATTTGGACTCAAAAACAGAAACAGGGAGAACGCCATGTGAGGACTAGAATTATGTCGTGACAAGGCAAGGAATGCCAAAAATTGCTGGCAAACTACCAGTAACTGGGGAGAGACATGAAACAGATACTTCTTCACAGCCCTCAGAAAAAACCACGCTTGCCTACTGGCACCTTGATCTTGGACTTCTTGCCTCAGAACTGTGAGACAAAAATTTTCCATTGTTTAAGCCTCCCAGTGATGGTACTTTGTTACGGCAACCCCGAGAAACTAATGTGTCATTCTAAAAGGGGTTAAATTATTTCAATGTACTGTACTGTTTTGTGGTTTTATACCCTAGGTAAAAATGCAATATGCAAAGATGGTTAGGATAAAACCTGCAGTCTCAACTATTAGGAGAAAAATAGAATACAAATAACTTCAAGGTATTACTCTGTTGGATGTCTTGAGAATGATAAAATTAGTATTTTGTTGGAGAGAAAGGTTATATTATTCATGGGGCCATTAAAAATTGGTCACTGGAAAATGTGGAAAGTTGTTAAGCTTGAGAAAGGAAGGGAAGGAGGGGCATAATTAAAGCAGCTTGTTAGGAGGTTAGTCTTCAAGCATTTTGCAGGATAAAGTAGTGGGTGAAAAGCTACCAAACTAGGAGACCACAGTTCAGATATGAGGGGATAATGAATGGCCTGAATTAGGCAATGACTGTTGGGGATTACATAATAGCAATAAGATACATTATAAGATAAAATAAATTAAACCCTGCAATAGAGTAACTGACAAAAAATAGGAGTTGGGAGTACTGACTAGGGTGTGAAGAGGAAAATAGTCAACAATAATTTCAATAATTAGAGGTTGGGTAGATGAGGTTATGGCTATGTTCCGGGTAAGTGGCATTACTAGAAGCCTGGATTCTGAATTCAAAGGACATTATTGTGCATAGATACCTTTATAAATGAACTCTACTAGTAGCCAATCCCTAGATGATTCACAGAACTGACCCTAAATATTACTATGGTAGAAGAGCAGCCATGGTGTTACCTGTTACTTCAACCTCTAGAGAGGCCACAGAGTTTGCAGATTTGTAAGACCTGAAATTTCTCTCTCTGATTTATGGTCTGACAGACACAGTCTCAGATTTTACTTTTTGCCTATCATACCCTTGACATTTATCTTATATATATGGTATGTGCATCTGTATTTCATAAAGTATCCAATAATCTATGGCAATGGGAAATTTAAAATATATATATATGTAAATTCTAAGAAAATTTAAAAAAATAACTAAAATTTTACATGAATTGGATACCCTTATTGTCCACAGAAATCACTTGGCACTGAGTCTTAGCTTCCTTTTATTATTTATTTATACTCATGCCTTGATGCTTTAAAGAGATTATAAATCCTTTGAACACCATGATTGTATCACTGCTTTATCTGCTTTTAATGCATAGTGTAGTGTTCTGTACATGGTTTGTGCTCAAACTTAATTGATGATGATGATTAGTTTTTTAAGGAAGAGAAATGTTAAGGTCCTTTCCTGTTACCATAATATATTTGTTCCTTTTCATTATTTTCTTTCTCTGGAATATTTTTACAAACAAAACACCCTAAAAATGGTTTTAGGAAACGTCTGTGTTTATGAATCTGATATTTATTTGAGCATCAGAGGTAAATCTTCTGTTTAAAATAAGCTAAATTCCATTTTTCATTTTCAAAAAAACAACGCTTTATATTATATATGAAAACACGATAGGATCTAATAATAAATAAAATGTAAAATAGAGATATCATGAACAGCACTGATATCAGAAATCTATACCTTCAGCCTCCACACTGACCCCCATTCACCCATCCACCCATGATGAAGTGTCATTTTTCCTATGGCACCGCCTGAAAAATGACATCAGAGAATGACAGAGTGCAATAAGGTACAAGTCTATTTTTCTGCTGCCTTACAAGTTAATCATAGTGTAGTAATAGCACCAGCTATTTTGAAGGGGTGGCATGCTCGATAGACAGAGACATTAACCATGACCTGGACCTCTTGACGAGCTGCACATCCTCTACATCCCTAAGCATACACGTACCCCTTTGTTCAGTTCTAAAAGCATACATCTGTTTTCAAAATTATGACCTCAGAATCATTAAACTGATTTAAGGAAATGTTTAACTCCAATTGTTTACATTGTTTCTTCTCTCCCATGTAATTAGAAACTACTATGGCCTTATGGAAGAAATTCTATATACTACTTTCTTATAGTAGTTTTGAGCAATATATTGGGACTTTCATAAGGCAATCTATGACACTAGTCAACATGATTGTAACACATTTTCTGTTTTTCAGCTTTACAGCTTCAAATGCTTTAAGTTTCTTGAAGTTTAGCATGTAAAATGTGAGTATATTGGTTTGCAAAAAAACTCATGCCTTGGTAAACTTGAATATAGATTCTTTTATGAAGGGCATCCTGGTACTGATGATTAAGTTAATTACATATTTAGAATTTCTTAAGGTGGATCCTCCAGTTATCATCTATACCATGTTATTTCTCTTTATCCAAAGAGTCTTCCTTTTGACTTCTTAATTCTTTTTATACTTCTTTAAGCTTGAAATTTTGGAACATGTTTTTAGTCATATCCTGTAAGTGATTTGCTATACTGAGTACCTCATAGCTTCAAGGTCACAACCATTGAATAGCCACATCTTTCAGAACCTAGGTTAGGCCAGTGCCCAATAATATTTCCAATGATCCTAAAAAAAAAAATTGGTTCAGTTTCAAGTTTTCTTACTGACAAATCTTAGGTAACAAACTCTAGGCATTTGAACAGGTTTATTCAAGAATACTTATCTGTTCTGCATTTGAACTTTCTACAGTTTCATATATTAAAAGTTCAGGTTCTAGAATTTAGTCTTTTTTTCCCCCCTATGTCTTTCGATGTTAAGTCAACACAGCTGAATATGTCCACTCAGAGTTCATAAATCCCTTTAAAGATAAAATTATAGTTGACCTGAGTCCTAGCATCTCAGAATTCTCTGCTGCAATGGCCTCAATTTGCTTCCAGTAATTGGGAAGCCCTCTTCCCTGGCCCATCATCTCCAGGAAAGACTCTGCCTCCAGTGTGCAAACCTAGGTCCAAGAAGTGGGCCAGGCGCAGCTGTTTATGGATGCTATAGACTGTGCTTAAAGCACAGACCAGGGTGTTCACATACACATACACAAGGCACCTTGCAGTATGGGACAGAGTTGAGGATGGGAAGAAAAAGAGTATAGGTCAAGGAGCAAGGGTCAGTGGCTGGAATCAGCTCTGGTATGGGAGTCTCAGGAGTCTGAGAACATTAAATTCAAACCCTCCTTCCTGATCATTTAAAACATATATTTGTCAAATCAAGAGGGAAGAGGATTTTTTATATAACATTTTTAAAGTCTGACTTATTACATCCAAATATTTAATATTTAGCTATATGGTATAATGGCCTCCACTTGTACTATTGACTGTACCCTGATATGTTAGGGGAAAGGCAGACTATGGCTTCACCTGTGAGCAAATTAAAGATATCAAGCCAATTGAGATAAACTAAATTCCTGATTCAACTAAAATACAAAACAGAGAATAGGAGGGAAACAGAGAGGGAATAGAAAATTCTATAGAAAATGCAAGGGATGAAAAAAAAAAGAAGAAGGGATATGAACAGCATGGTTATATGTGCAGGAAAGGGTGAAAGTAGCCAGACAAAATAGAAGAGAAAGAAGAAAGTTGAGAAAAGAAACAAGAGAAAGAATAAATCTTACAGAATAGGAGTTTAGAAGATGGCAGTTATAGATAGAAGCACCTTGCTTGGAGGAAGGGAGAATGAAATCTGTACTTAATCAACTTCTTAAGTAGATTTTCTGAATCTCTCTAAGATTCTATTTCCTTTTACTACAGAAGAATGGATTAAACTACCTGGGTTCAATGATCAATGTTGTTATAAAGGTCAACAAATCCATGAGTGCTTCTTTTCAATCAGTCCATCAGAGAGGTCTAGGGCAGGCATATCAGTGGACCCATCATTCTTAGGACCATCCTCTCGTCAAAAAAGCCTATGATCTTACTTTGACCACTTGGATTGCCCCAAATCACCCCTGAACTGGTGAGAGTTTACAAACCAATGATAGCCAATGAGCTATCATTTCTAAACTGGCCCACATGATCAGAGTAGAGAGAGAAAGTACCCTTAATTTAATCTCAATATTTTGCCATGTGCAATATCCTAATATAATATTATTATTTCTAAGAATAGTTCCCAGCAATAATCATCTAAAATTTATTTTAATTCAAATTCCATGTGTATATTCCTGAGTCATACATTGGAAATTATCTTTAAACATGGAGTATGTATAAAATTTTTAATGATCTGATAAGAATCAAAAATGAAAAATAAAGTGACAATGCAAATTTAAAAAACTGAAAATGACCTGGCGCATAAAGCTACAGTTTATTTTTTCTTACTTTTACACACTTATCAGTACTACATGAACACTACACTATTTAGACTTAAAATGTTCTTCGCTGATAAGAAAAAATTGGGTGAGAATAATTTCAGTGCTAAAGCTACTGACAAGAGACTACGGAAATCAAAATACTGATAAATACTTTGTCCTCTTTCAGATTTTTTTTCAATTCATTTAAAATCACAGGAACAGAGCATCATGAAAGGAGACCAAAGACAGCTGCAGCTCTCTTGAGACTAATAAAAAGCCAGAACTTTCATGAAGAAGTAATAGCAATCTTAATAAGCCAAGTGGCCGTGGCTTCAATCTGTTTCTTTTTTAACATTTATGAGACTTCAAAGCCACTGTTTTTGTCTTCCTCTATAGTTTCAGTAGAAACATTTGCTTATTAAAAAAAAAAAGTCATAACTATAAGCTTCCATAGGAAATGCTATAAACAGTGAAACAGATGTTAAAAACTTTCAATCCCAGATGCAAATGAACGGACAACAAAATTTACTCATGGTTAGAGTCATCATCCACAGCTATATGAACTCTAGATATGCCATTCTCTTCCGGAGTTTATAGTTACAGCATATGGGTGTGAAAACTGCTCTTAACATTTTAAGTAATCATTTAAAAAAGTTATCTATATTAGTTCCCAAAATGGTTTGAGATGTCAAAATATTACACTTGAAGAAATGTGTCATTGAAATTAGGAGACGAACTTGTTCATCTCCTCATCTTCCAAAATTAACTTGGAAATAAAATTATTGATTCTATTTGTTTTGTAAAAGAATATATAAATTACTTTAAGAAGACATTATTATCTGTTCTGTCATTATATATAAATTACAGAATCATTTTAAATTCAGTTAAGAAATCTTACTTTCGGCTTAACTTTGAGAGTTATCAATGCTTAAATAGTTGAACTTTTGATAGACAAATAAGAAAAGTAAAAATTTAAGCACCTTAGCATTATACTGAACTATGAATACAGTGGGAGATGGGAAGCATTTTAGAACCTCCTCATTTTATGTTAAAAAAAAACTTGAAAAACAACATAAGACTAGGAATAAGAGCCTAGACACCTGAATAAGAGCCTAGACACCTGATGCTTGAGTGCTAGGTTTTAAAAAAGATTCTACCACTAAAAAGATGTGTAATGTTGGCCCAATTACCTGACCACTTGTGCCTCAGTTTTATCTTTAACAAGAGTGGTAATATTAGTACCTTCCTCGTAAGTACTAGTTGTAAGTACAAGAATTAAATTAAATGATAAATATGTTTAAAGGACTTAGAATAACAACAAAAAACTGCCTACCACAAATGTATGAGTATTTGTTAAACATAATTTTCCTTGCTACTATCCTATCTGTATTTCATTCTACATTAGAAGCTCTTCTCATCAATATAACATGTTTCGCTAGTTGGTAGATTAATTATTTAGAAGCTGGTTTAATGAAATAAACAATAAAAAAAGAAATAATACTTAAGTAATAATACTTAAGTAAAATATTTTATGTTAATTTAAAACCTGTGAGTGCATATGTTCTAGCCAATAATTTGATGTAAAACCAAAGTCTATTACCTTTGAAACTTGGCCTGTTGAATTAAATTCTATTATTTCTTTCTTGTCCTCGGTATTATCTACATTTCAAGTTGTTTTTCATTTAAAGTAGAATTATTATAGATATTTTTTGAGTAAACTTAGCAGAGAATGCATCTAGATTACTACAATTTCCCCAATCTTTAGGAGTTTCCTGGTCCACTACACATCAATTCTTTATTAGCAACTTAACTTTTAGAGTGTTATTACTATATGTTTTTCAGAAGTAATTTTTTTTTCATTCTCATGATTCACAACTTTATGTAGTAATCAAATTACCTAGATTTTAATAACAAATGAAACGGCATGTATATATCTGAGAATATAGCTGACTCCAGGGATAAGTCTAAGACATTGAACTTGAGAGAAGATAGGTGTGCAAAAATTCAGAAAAGATCTTACTGTGATGAGCTTCAAGAGACATGATCATCGTGTTCGAAAGAAAGGAAAATGAAGCTCACAGGTTGGTTAAGTGGGTCACTTAAGAGAATTTCAACTGTACTTTCTTTTTTATTGTTTGTACATCTGAGTCTCAATCTAGACTATGAACACTTTGAGAGATAAGGGCATGTTACATTTACCTTCGTATTTCAAATATAGTGCTGGATTATAGCATGTGCTTTAATGAGTCTGAATTAAATATCTGAATAAATCAAATCATATTCAGTCTATTATCTTAACCTAAATTTATAACACAGTCTATCTCTAAACTCATCTGTAACTATTATTATTCAAATTATCAAAAACTTTATTATAAAACAAGTGGCCTCATAACATAGATAATCATAAAATAATCCCTGAAAATAGCATTAGAGTTAAAATATAGTACATATACTATACATGTTGATCCAGTGATGATAGTCATTTGAAAAAAATGTTCTTATTTAGAATTCCAAGCAAAAACAACAGCTAGGGGACATCTGTCCTCCTTGCAGCCATTTCAAAATATTAGGCAATTTGAAGTATGATCTTTTGAATTATCCATTTGAGTCTTAAGAGTTTCTTCATTCTTTGTTTTTTCAATATCTGTCTCATATTTCAATTTCTCGTGTTTACTCCTCAGGCTCTTGGAAACATGCAGCAACTTTAATAGCACTCCCTCTGTGACAGGCATTTCATACACTGTACAATCAAAGCTTTTCAAGTCTGCTCTATAACTGTTGATTTGTTGATTGGGGTTTAACCTTCTCCTCTAAAGAAAAGCTTCTAAGAAGTGGAATTCTTTGTAGAGCCACAGTTTATGAGAGTGTTATATTCCCTATTTTATGCTGTTTGTCAGGTGAATGGGATAGCAATACCCAAAGATGACTGGAAAAGACACACATAGGTTTATTTAGAATCACAGTTCAAATCTTTGAAAAAGAGCAAAGTTGGAACACCTTGTCA
Organism: Rousettus aegyptiacus; assembly: GCF_014176215.1. Classification (NCBI taxonomy): domain Eukaryota; kingdom Metazoa; phylum Chordata; class Mammalia; order Chiroptera; family Pteropodidae; genus Rousettus; species Rousettus aegyptiacus. The sequence goes on along the minus strand of NW_023416307.1, from coordinate 34,617,003 downwards.
GATATTAGATATTATAAACAATGAAGTAGACTAGTTTAACCAAGAGCTTTTCTCTAAGTCAGCATTTCTCCAAGTGGTCCAGAGACTTTCAAAGGCCCTTGAGATCAAAACTGCTTTCATAATAATAGTGACAATATATGCCTCCACACTCTCACTCTGCATTCACAAGCGTATGGAATATAAAAGTTTGTTACTATGGTTTCATTTCCACATTGAAACTAACCTTTAGGAAACTAATACTTGTCAAGTTTTATAGAAAAATATTATAATTATATGAAGACTATTATACTAGATTTTCTTTACATATTTCAACCAAAACATATAACAACAGATTAAATGCAGAAACAGATATGAGAATCCAGCTATCCCATATTAAGTCACATTAAATAGATTTGTAAAAAAGGTATAATGTCACTTTTCTAATTTATATTTTCTTGATAAATATAATTTCCTTTCATAAAAATAAGTTATTTATATTAATTTATAACAAGTTTATTATTGATATTTTACATGAATTAATAAATATATTTTTTTCTCAGTTTTAGATCCTAATATGGTAAATATATGCACATATTAGCCACATAAACCAAAGCTTTTTTCTGTGGAGTTTCTAATACTTTATAGAGGATAAATAGGTTTTTAGAACATAATGTTTGAGAACCTCTATCCTGAATGAAGCAAGTCTGACCTGAAATTAATAATACCACATATTTTGATTGACATTGAAAGTACATTTTTCTAAAATAAGTTACAAAGAAAATTAATGAACTAGAGAGAACCTTAAAAAATCTCTTTCTGTCCTGTTTACAATTCACACATTTTTCTCATTTCTAAGTGACATTATGTAAGTTTTATAGCTATCAGCATGAAACAGATTCTGTCAGATATTGCAAAGCTCAGTATAATTATGCATAGTTACACATAACTATTCAGTTCCTTAAGTCAAGAGCTTTCAATTGACTTTTGAACTGCAGTCACCTGTTAACAAAACAATAACAGTGACTAAGTTCCAAACAGAAAATATAATGAAAAATATAATCTCTGATTCAAGTATAAATTCTTCTACTTAGTAGAATAAAACATGGTGAATTAACATGTAAACTATGAGTTACTTTGCTCCAAAATATGTGTATTGTAGTAACATACCTGTATTGTATCTGAAAAAGTTATTTTTAAAGTACACACATGCACACATGCACATTCATACTACTGTGTATCAGTTTAAGAATCAAAATTGATATCAAAGTCATCTAACTTAAAAAGAATTTATGAGTTTCAAAACGTCTATGCTACTTGTTTTTCAGTTGCTGAGTTACTGAATGATATTAAAACAATTATGCAAAAAAAAAAAAAACCCTGCTATGTTAAGCTATAAGACCCCTTTATCTCATTATCATTTAAATGTTAAATCCTCCATTATAGAGGTAAATGGGGTTTAAAATAGAATGTTTCAAGCAGAAGAGCAAAAAAATATAAGGTTAAACAGAGTGAAGAACCAGAGCTTCAATTTGTGGTATAAAGCCTGCTAGGGCATGGACTTATCTTTTGATATACTAAGAAAGCCAGACCCTCTGACATGCCCTATAGACAGTAAAATACTGATCTGGAACAAAAATTATGTGAAACAGATGTTAAGTGACATACGAAATGTGCATTGGACACCCAGCCTGTCATAAATATTGCACTCTTAATCAGAAAGCATCTGTCTTTTCATTTCCTTTTCAGCAATCTCTGCATTGTGTTTAATCTGCACGGAAAGCTTCTCCTAACAGGTGCAACAATATTTACAAATTGGAAATCTTAGTTAAATGAAGTTTACAACTAGAGACCTTTCAATTAACAGGACAATATATTATGAGGAGGGATAATTCCAACATTCAGCAAATCCATAGAATGATTTCTATTTGTGAAATTTAATTATTGGAAAATTAAAGTGTAGACACCAAGAAAAGCTAAAGGTGAAAGGTGCTTCAAGCAATCTTCTGCAATATAACAGCATTCAAAGAATCTATAGGAAAAAGGTATTGGTGGAAATATGGCTATCATAAAATATTTGGGATATAGATTATAAACTGTCATATTTAATTAAAAATTATTTTAGAACTAATAATGTCCCATATGTCCATGAAAAATGGTATCTATGTTATTAGTTTATTTTCCTACAGTTAAATTTTTTTATTACTAGTCATTGTTGAAATTAAATATAACAGATTAAGAATCAATATTGCTGGATAAAAAAGATGGCAGAAATACTGTTTGCTTTGTAATCACCTAAATAAATTTTAAATAGACAATTTCTCAAAAAAAAAATGGGCATAATTATAAAATTAACTCAGAACACATACACAGTTTTTAAGGTCAAAGGGACTACAGAATTATCTACTTTAACTTTTATTCAAATTTTATTCAAAGTGAGTACAGATATAATAAACTCGGTTCCTACAGAAGCCAGGGCAAGTAATAGGTAACACGAGTCTGGTAAAACATGTGGTCCTTTATGTTGATCATCTATTTCCCAATTTTTAATAGAAACAGGTGTTGAGGTTATTATGCTGAGTGAAATAAGTCAGACAGAGAAAGATAAATACCATACGTTTTTACTTATCTATGGAATCTGAGAAACAAAAAGAATAAACTAATCAAAAAGTGACTCACAAATAGAGACAATTTGGTGATGGACAGAGGTGGGAGTGGTGCTGGGAGAATGGGGTAAAGAGTTAAAGAAGTCCAAATTAGTAGTTGATAGATGGTCATGGGGATAGGGAGCATGGCATAGAGAATGCAGTCAGCATTAATATGTTGGTTAGGTAGAAAACCAGAGGAGAAAGGGAGCAATTAGGGGGATTGTTTTATAAACTACATAAATGTCTGACCAATGTACTGTACACTTGTAACTAATAAAAGAAAGAAAGAAAGAAAGAAAGAAAGAAAGAAAGAAAGAAAGAAAGAAAGAAAGAAAGAAAGAAAGAAAGATAGAAAGGAAGGAAGGAAGGAAGGAAGGAAGGAAGGAAGGAAGGAAGGAAGGAAGAAAGAAAGAAAGAAAGAAAGAAAGAAAGAAAGAAAGAAAGAAAGAAAGAAAGAAAGAAAGAAAAACAGGTGTTGAAGACATATTATTCTTAACTGCACTCTAGGACAAACAGCACAACAGAGTTTTTAATAAAGAATATAGTAAGTTAGTATACATGATTTAGCTGATTGTGTCCGGTGGTGGGGGTGGGGATGGGAATAATATTTCTAGAAATTCAATTTTTAGATAAAGCACAGGGAAAACAAAATATATCTGTGGTCTAGATCTTGCCCTTGGGCTTTTCCAATCTGCAACCTTTAGTGTAAGAGTCGAGAACATGAGCTTACTTTTAAACAGATCTGAAGTCAACTTCTATCTTGGCCATTCGTTAGTTTTATAATCTTGGATAAGCTACTAGATTTTAAACTTCATTTAATCTACAACAAAAAAGTGTTAATAATAACAGCTGACTTATAGGGATATTTGTAAATATTAAATGAGATATGAGCGAAGTAAAAACACATAGCGCAGTAAGTACTCAATAAATGGCAGATATCATTTTGTACATTATATTTGTAATATATGTTATATAATATATCAACATATGTTATATTTTTAAATCTAATTTCAAATTCATGAAAATGCTTCAATTTCCTTACCTACTTTACTAATTGACATAGGATAAATCTTTATATCATGGAGAACGCCTTTCAATGTTTATAACTCCTCTTAATACATACAAATACTTATTATAGATTAACAGAGAAAGCAAAGATTATCTATTCTTTGAAGAGTTCACTGCACAAAATTATCTCATCTTAAGCATTCATATTTTATAAGGGACAAATCTATTTTTTTTTAAATGTTCCACACTAAAGCAATATAAACAAGGTCATTTGTTATAAAGCATAAGAGATTCTCTTTTAATTACATTTATGGAGATAAATATAATAGAAAATGATTTTGATGATGGAAGATAGTCTGAGTATAATTTTAAAAAATGATTAGCTTCTTTAGACTAAGACAGTTCAAATAAATAGACTGCAGCCTTAGGAGTTTCACAATGATGACATTACTATCTTAGAACTTCACTGGTAGTGACTTCCAACTCTTCTCCCTACTGACATCTCAGACCCTCCAGCTGATCTTAATCAAATGCCACCTCTTCAGCCTTAGAAGCTAGTTTTCCTTAACAATTAATAAGCTCCTCCCTTCCACTACTGTGTTCTTATCTAAAATGTTTAGAAATTCTCCCACTGATACGTTGGACCTACAGACAACAATAATCATGATGATAGCTATGGTTGACAGAGGGCCTTATTATATGCTCAATGTTAGCCAAGCCTTTTACATGCATAGTTTCCTTTATTTTTACTATGGCTCTATGAGGTAGATTCCATAAGTATACAGAGGTTTCTTATCTCTAAAATAATTCTGAAAAAGGTTAGATCATTTGTCTAATAAGTATCAGAGTCAGGAGTCAACGATTAGTCTCATTCTTAAGGATGTGCTATACAACCTCTCTGAATTCTTGGCTTGAAATTCAACCAAGGTGAGTCAGACGTGTATTGAATAAAAGCTATTATAAAATGTGTTAACATGACAGGAGCTGGATGGGCTGAGATGGGGGAATGATAAAGAGATATTAAGAAATATCAGGCTGAAAAATTAAAAATAAGTCAATTCCTTAATACATCGATGTAAGTATAATGCATATAGTGGCATTGCATAAAAGGAAAGATACCTCTACACATGTACCTCATTTTCAAACAGTAATAGCATATGAAAATCCAAATGTAAAAAAAAATCATAATTATTACTTTTACATTACCCAAGAATTTATCTCATCACAATTATATTCATTCAGAGTTTTTCCCTCCAGTAATTTAGTTGTTAAAAGTTGTTAGTGATCATTAGCTGTTTACAGAGGACCGAAAGTGTGTGTGTGGGGGGGGGGGGCGCAGAGGGCTGGGGGAGAGATGCAGAGAAACATAAAGCTGAATACTGCTAAAAGCTATCAGAAATTAAGATATTGCATACTAGAAGTTGAGCCTATAAAAATATAAACACAACTTTTTAGGAACATCTAAAGAACAAAGGAACATCTAAGAACAAGGCAGTCTTAATTTTTCAGCCACTATTTTGCTAATGTTAATAATTATCTAAAGCAGCCCACTCCAGAGGCTTTTAAAGAGCTCCCAAAAAGGCATGCACAATTTAAAAGAAATAAAATATTTCAACAGGTTTAGATCTACAGAGAAATGGTTTCCTGTGTCACAACTCTAAAAAAGATTAAAATGCCTGAAGTCCAATAGGTGGATGAACACAGACTTAATTAAGGTGAGTCATGGCTCTGTGATATTGTTTTGGAAAAAGCCTCCTATCTTCATAAAAAAAAAAAGTACTATCTTTTTAGGAAGAAAAACAATTGACAAACTTCAGGTAGCTGGTTCACAAGACTCACATTAATATACAGCATGTGAAATGCATTTTCCCTTGGGCAAGGAGAGGAGAATCTATTGCACATGTCATCTGTTTCTGTGAATACTGAAACTTACAATTATGTTTTGATGTTAATCCAACTACTGCAAATTTCTTGTTGCAAAGCACACTGTGAAAATGTGAGTGACAGCATAAATCTTTTTAAATTGAATTCAATACTATTGAAAAGAGCTGATGATTTCAAATACTGTTACAAAGCCTCTGAACAACAAGAATAACTCTTTAAATAAAGCAGCTTCCAGTGACCTATTTGGCAAGAAAGACAAATAGCCAGGATAAAATCAAATTCTCCATGTCTGCTATATTGTGTCCATGCATGGGTGTTTTGCGGTTTTAGAAACAATCACCTGTAATACTTTGATGTCCTCATAAGCAAACTGCACAGTGGGAACTCCAAGATGGTTGATGAAATATTCGGAATCACCTTGTATCTGTACAGAACTGACATTGGTTTTTGGGCACTGAGCTCTTCTGGAACAGTTGAAATTATTTTTCTGAAAAACATAATTTAAATTGTTAGCACAAACTATGTTTCTCAGGTCACCCCTAAATCATTGCTACTCAAAATGTGATCCATAGAACAGCAACATCAATGTCACTCAGGAACTTAGCCAAAATATAAATGCTCAGGCTCCACGCATGTCCTCTGGATTAGGAGCTTCAGGGACAGAGGCTAGGGATCCATGCTATAATACTGCTCTATGATATGGGATTCTGATGCTTATAGACCAACACTGGCCTAAATCAGGCTTTCCTTGCTATTGTAGCTTCAAAAGCATTTTTATCATACATTTGCTATGAAATGTAATTAACTCTTTCATTTGAAATATTTTTAAAGAATGTGAGTCCCTTAAAAGGTTTAGGGTTTGTTTTTCCTCTCATAAATTTAAAGCATGATTTGCTAGTATATAATTCCATTTTTTAAAAAAATGTTTTTTGAAAACCACAGAAAGAATTTTCTTCTTAAAAGCATATTCCTACATAAGAATATATGCCAACAACTACCATGGATCATCAAGGACCACAAAGCTAAGTGCAACCTCTGGGGAAATGTAATGAGATAGATTCTTATTTCTTTAAGCATTGTCTAACTCCCAGAATAAATGACAGTAGCTTTACAAAAATAAAAACATAATAAAAAAAGTAAATTAAGGGTTTCTATAACTAGCATTGTATAGAAATGTCTTTTTAAATAAAATTTCCAAAAATCTAGAGTCTTTCTGAGATAATATTTTCTTAAGTATGAAACATAGAGGAATACCAATCCCTTCAGCATTAATGATGAGGTAAGTGAGATAATCACATGAGAATACCACATCTAATAGGCAGAAAAGATGTACTCAATACACATTTGCGCTGAATCAAAAATTAATGGATTCTTCAACGTCCCCCTCCACCATGCTTCTTTGGCATGATATAGTTTTTAAAATACTTCTAAATATAACCTATCAAAGATTTGGAAATATGTAGATTAATATACAGAAAACAAATTACTCCAACTTTTTAAAATCATAGCGCTAGATATTTTATTACCTATCCACTTTTCTTTGAGGACTTAAGAGAAAGATCTTTGTAACAAAGTTAAAATCAATTAAAAAGGAGAGCCTTATGAGTGTTTATAACATAGGCAAGGTTTCAGCTCAATGTAATTTATAAATATGTTGGGTACTTAAGCACTTTGGAAATAGGAAGTAAAAGGAACATTCTACATATAATCAGTACCAACCTAATCCTTTTTGTGGTGACTTCCATCAATCTCCTTCTTTCTAAAGCCCAAGTTTCTAAAAAAAATTAATCCTCTTTTACTTCCTGATATCTTCCTGTGGCGAAGGCTCTTGGAGGTTTTATACCTGCGACAGTTTAGGTAGGGTATTGAATATTCCCAAAGAAGAGCTACCTTAAAGTAGTAGATTATGAAAAACAAACAAACAAAAAAACCCTACTTTAAATCATGTAAAAACTACAGGTATTTTTTTTTGAGAGATCTAGGTGTTAAAACTGGCACTTGTGAGGGTATTTGTTTAGCCAGAATCGATTGTTTTCTAATTGGATTTGAATATCTTGGGCAGGCAAGACATTGACCCATGTCCCATCCACCATGCTCAGCTGTCTTTACTCATTCAGATTTACTGAATGGTGGCCAGTGTCATTAGAATTTGTAAAACCTAAACTGGTGCACGCTTTTATGTTGTTAATGATTTCATCGAATCTAGTCTTTGCCTTTCCCTAGCCAATGAAATTAAAAATGATTTAAGGGATCTACTTTCTCTTTACTGTAACAACATCTACATTTTTTGAAACATCGTATGTATCCTACTCGACTGCAATAAAAATATAGGTTTGGCTTTAATTTCATTTTGCATAAATTATTCTAAATAGCCACTCCAAGTATCAGCCACACTCCTTAGATTTTTTTTTCTCAACAGAACAAATGCATGGATCAAAAATTGGCAATTCTAAATTTCACAATATGTTTCTATGAATCACATTTAAAAAATAAAATATAGATGTGATTTATATATAAATATATTTGATATTATTTCCATTAGGTCATTATTATATAATAGCTTCCCTCTGATGAAAAGTATTAGCTTTCCTGATATATCAGTTTCTAAATGGCACAAATGACTGCACTCCAATCAATAATTCTTGCACTTTTTGATGTAATAATTAAATAAAGCTCAGTTCTTGTTTAGCCTGTTTTTTTTTTTTTTATTGTCCGGGGCATTCTTTTTGAAGCCAACAGGAATTCTCTTCTAGTCTCACTGTTCTTATCTACTCCTACAGCATAACTTTACTATTGTCATCGATTCCATTCTCATCATTTCTTATGCATTAATGTAAGGATTCCAACATTATTACTTCCATATTTGGTATTTTTCAGGCAAACCAAAAGGTTAACATCCAATCTTCAGGATTACATTCCCTAAAATACTTCTGTACTCTTTTCCCTACTCTGGTTTGCTTTACTTCACCATGTTTGAAAAATCTATCTTTTCCCTAAAGGTTTGTATTGTCGCCTCATTTGTATATAAACTCCTTTTGTAAACCAGTTAAGATAGCAACAGAGTGAGCATTATTTAGAATTATTTTCAAATTATATTGGAAGGTTAAACCACACCTATGGTGCTACATATGTACTATTTATGGAGAGAGGATACAGAACAAAAGGGTTGTGTGGCCCCAGGGATAGTGGGCCTACATCTGGGAGCCCTTGGCTACACAGCCTCATGTCAGAATTAAGCTCAAATGAAGAGCAAAAGATTCAAGAAAATCAATCCAAATTTGGAAGCTTCAGGGACAACACAAAGTTCACTCAGGAGCCTTCCTGAGGCCTGTTCCTTACCTACTGAGCCCAGAGTTTCCCTGTAAAGTCCTGCAGAGAACTTATCTCACCAGCCCACAAACATCTTTCTCTCATCCTCCCTGACCCTGCCCTTGTTCTCTACTTCCTACTCTCCTGCTTTATTTTAACCAGTGATAAAAGGAGGAAACATGTGACCCCCAAGCCCCAAGCCTCTGTTTATTTTGTTCTTTTATGCTTTTGTTTCTGGCTAGTTTCAGAGTGAAATAGCCAGGATAAAATAGAAGACAGTTTGTAGATTTCTTTTCCCCAAGTCATTTCATCTGGGGATTTTCCTTAAGAGAAGAATATTCCTGGCACAGAAATCTTATCCTCTAAATCTTTTTATTATTCATTACTTTAAAATCTAGGCCAAATTCAGACCTTAAGTTATCCTAAATCTATATTCTGACCTAATGTAAATTGTTTTCCCACACAGCACTTCAATGCATTATAATAGATCCAGATCAGGTAATAGATACTGATTTACTCAATCCCTATAAGCACTAATATCTGAGACTAAAGTAGAAAGAAATTTTAATTTCTTTCATTTTACTAGAAGTTAGCCACCATGGGAAAGAGAAAATTGGTAACAAATTTGTACAGGTCAATTAATTTTAAAAAGCTATTTACAAGGCTGAGTAAATTCAAATTAAATATTTCATTCAATGAGTTCAAAATACTCCATATTTAATGTTTGATAACAAGCATTTTTATTCCAGTTCATAAAATAATCAAGTTCAGGCAAAAACTGTAGTTATGTCACTTATTTAATTTCATATCACAAGTCTGTGGAAGACCTGAAATGAAATCACCATCTGAATCCTAAAGCTGTAAGGCCGTATGCTCTTTGCAAGTATACTTTTAAACTAAAAGGCAAAATCTTATAGTAATAATCATAGAAGTGAAATATAAGAAATTAAGCCAAATTGGCATTAGCCGAATAGTGATACCAAGACACATTGACAAGTTTCCAAAATATTTTAAATTCAGTTTAATAATTAAAACATTTTATTTCTCCCACACTCTGCTTTCCCCTGTACACATAGGTATTCATACTATATACATAAGAAAGGTAAATTGATTACTTCTTCGAACAGTAATAAATGTATCAAAATAAAAGCATTATATTCTACATCTAAAATTAAAATTAAATCATTTTTTTTTCACTTCAGAATCATTCTTGTAACTCCAGTTGTGTAGAAATAATTTATCTTCCTGATTTTCCTAGTTTTCACAATACAATAATGTTCCAATTATGAAAATGATGCTTACATTATTTTTAAAATGATTTCTCATTATAGGCACTGAGATGTGTCAACTTGCCCAGGCCACCACAAGGTGCCCAGATAGATATTTATTTGGTCAGACATTATTCTGCATGTCTCTGTGAGGGTGTTTTTTGGATGAGTTTAGCATTTGAATTGGTAGACGAACTATGGTAGATTGCCCACCTTCATGTAGGTAGGCTTGCATTCAATCAGTTTAAGGCCTGACTAGGACAAAAAGGCAGACCTTCTCAGGAATAAAGAGGACTCTCCCTGCTCGACTGCCTTCAGGTGATATATAGGTCTTTTCCTTTCTTTGGACTCAACTGAAACATCAGTTCTTCTTGTGTCTCCCGTCTGCCGTCTTCTAGAGCGGAATTTACGCCATTGGCTTTCCTAAGTCTCCAGTTTGCCAACTGCATGCAGATCTTGGGACAGCTCAGCCTCCATAATTGTGTTAGTTAATTCCTTATAATAAATCTCATATATTTTATCAGTTCTGTTTCTCTAAAGAACTGTGGTTAATATAGATACTCATGTGGTAGACCACCTTTCTATTTAAGAAATTTTCATCAGAACTGGTGAAAAATTAGACTTTATGTTAGGTCTGCGGGGGGCCTGCTTAGAGGCTTCCCATCTTGACATCGGAATCCGGACAGGGGCCCATCCTAAAGCCCTGGCGCCAATGCCCTAATCCACCACCACCCTAATCCGGATGCTTAACTGACATTCCCTATTCTATACCCTACCCCAACATAATCCTATAAAAAATATGCTCTCCCATCCCAGGACATGACTTCTCTGGCCTCTCTCCTCTCTGGACCAGAGAACCTCGCCTGGGAGCGCTCTGCCAATAAAGGCTTGCTTTTAAAACTTCTCTCGGCATGTCACACATTTACCTTACACTTTAACTTTTAAGTAAGTAATGATGGTGAGAAGTTTTTTTCTTTTTTTTTCATTTGTTTGTTTGATTAACTGGAGGCAGTTAACAAATTAACAGAATTTTATTAAAATGCCTTTCCTTTAGAACTTATTAATATGATCCTAGGAAATGTGACCATGTAAACAGGTAAGAGATTCTAGAGAAATCATTACCTTTTGAAACTGGAAAGAAACTAAAACCCTAATTCCTAAGGGTTTTTATCCTGAGGTCCACAGAAAAACAAATAAACAAACAAACAGATTGTTGTACCAAATATATATATATATATATATATATATATATATATATATATATATTAATTTTTTTTAATTGAAACTTAACATTTCATTTAAATATGAAGTAGGCCAAAAATCCAATATTATTAGCAGTGCCTGTAACTTTGTAAATAAATAAAATCAGGCATTTTCATATCATCTTTCAGTTGTAGTGAATAAATTCATCACAAATTTGAATAGATGGCAGCTATGAGATACTTTGTGGAATTTTCTAGTTCACTGTGTTAATTTTAAAAAGCTTACATATTACTAAAATGAAAATGTGTGTTTTAATTCTTAGATAACTACAGTTAGAATTGGTTTCCCTTATAATCCTATGTCTTTTCATTAAGCATTTTAAAACATTATTTCTGAGAATGGGTCTATATAGGATATATCAACCAAAGTGGTCCAGAGAGGGGATATCCCCCAGCAAAATAGCTACATTTTACAAATTAGGAATCAGAGACCCCATATTAGCTGTTTCAGTTACCTGTGGTCAACTGTGTTCTGAATATATGAAATAGAAAATTCCAGAAATAAGCAAATCATAAGTTTTAAATTGCACGCTATTCTAAGCAGCATGATGAAACCTCTTGCTGTCCCACCCCATGCTGCCAGAACATAAATCAACCCAGTTTATAGTACCTGTCCATGTGTTATTAGTCAGTTACTTTGTAGCTGGCTCAGTTACCAAATGGACTATTCCAGTATCACAGTGCTTGTGTTCAAAGACCCCTTATTTTACTTAAGAATGGCCCCCAAGAGCAAGGATAGTGATTCCGGCCAATTCAGATATACCAAAGAAAAACCATAAAGAACTTCCTTTCAGTGAAAATTTATGTATGTATAGGGAAAAACAACAATGACAACAACAACAACAACAACATAGTACATATAGCGTTCAGTACTTATCTGTGGTTTGAGGCATCCACTGGAGGTCTTAGAATGTACCCTCTGCAAATAAAGGGGCTGGGGACTACTGGTTTGACTTTCTAGAAACTTTGAAAAGTTATCCTTAACACCAGTACCTGATAATGAATTTCGTATACATAAAACGTACTTTCAAAATAGCAACAATTTAAAGAAAAATTAATAAATATTTTGCAATGCCTTTATGAAAGACTAACTTGAGAAGGGGGAGAAAACTGGCTTTATTCACATTTTAAAATGGAAATTTTAAAATGGGATTTAAAAAATCTCTAGTATCTCAAGTTTTCTGCAAAGGTTTAAAAACCTACTTACAGAGTGTTTATAAAGTATTTTCAGCCTTAAATACTAATATATACGAGTAGAATCACCAAACTGAAAAATGCACTCTAATTCTGTCCTCATTTTTAATTTTTAAAACTTCAATCTTTTTCTAGAATGAGGGATATGTTACTTTATATTTGAAACACTTGAAATTAGATTGACGCTCTATCTATGGATGAATGAATGCTGTAACGATCGTTCTCTAAGGATAAAAATGGAGACAGATGAAGATATTTGCCCTTGTTTTTATTCTAACATGTGTTATCTCCCCTCTCTCCAAATCTACCTACTTCCTTTTCCTCTTCCTGACCAATTTAAGGTCCTGATCAATAGGCACGAGATAGCAGAAGACCTAAGTCTTTTTTATTTCTCTTCACTTAAGGCTTTGTGTAACAATAAAAACAGATCTGTTACTTTAAATTTTAAAAAATATTCACAATTCAACCAAACTGTGGGGTATAAATAAAAATTTCCCCTAATATAATAAAATAGTATCCACACTATGGTGTCTTATATCACAATAAATTCCAGGTTAATTCATTTTTAAATGTAAAAATCTAAATCATAAAGAATATAGAGGAAACAATGAAAGATAATTTTAATAATCTTAGAGCAGAAAAGACATTTTTGAGATGACAACAAACACAAAAGACAAAAAAATTATTAATTATTCCAACTGTATAATATTAAATATTATAATTTTTCTAAATGACAAAAATTACCATAAACAAGAATAATTTAAAACCTTGGAAAAATAGTTATAATTCATTTCACAGACAAAATGGCTAGTTTTTGTAAAATATAAAGAAAAAAGTGGATAGAAAATAGTCAATAAGTATGAACTGACATTTCACAAAAAATAATTATAAATGACTTATATACATAAAAGATATAGAAAGTATCTTTTTATATCTACTTTACAAAAAAAAAATCTTTGGCAAGTTTTATGCTTTGTGCATGTGGGAATACTGGAGCCTCATATATAGCTGAAGAAAGAAAAGTGATACAAATCCTATGGTTAAATAAATTATATCTATAAAATGGAATAATATTCAGTATTTAGAAAGAACAACAACAGTGTTAATGCACTGCCAATGAACAATTTTCAAGATACATTTTACAGGAAAATAATGTATAGACAGATTCTGTAAGGTGTTATTTGTGTTTAAGAAAAAAAGGATGTGTGTGCTGTGATATATGAAAATGCTACTTGCCTACGGGGAAGAACAGGTTTATAAAGAAGACATTTCATTGTGTACTTGTTTATTACTTTTGAAATGTAAATCTGTGATTGAATCACCTGCCAAAAATCAATGTTGCATTTTTCAAATCTCCTCTGAAATATATATTCTGTGTTCCCTATTCCAAGATTCCCTTGATTGTAAGATATAGTATCAATTTAAAAGCAGTTTTGTTGGATGATTGGAAGGAAACAAACCATATAACAGATATCTCCCAGTTTTAGAAATGTTAACATTTTACAAAATGCCTAAGAGTAGAGATATGGGGTATTTAGAGTTGTATTACTGAAAGCCATTTACTCTAAAATCAATTTAGGACACTTACATAAGGATCAGCCATTTACAATTAGACATCATAATGGATTATAACACAACCCTGTGAGATGGTTGAAAGAAGTATTACTAGTCCATTTTACAGATGAAAAGCTTTGCTGCCTTCTGGAGATACAACCATAGCAAATAGAATGGCAGGCAGGGATTTTTAACTTAATTGATACATTGTTGTCCCTCACTACCGCAACCACCTTCACCCTAGTCTAATGAGTCCCTCTAACCCACACATTAAAAAAAACAAAATGAGGATGAGTTCCTTAGTTTGTTTGGAAAGAGTTGGTAGGCTGCTGAATAACCAACTAAATTAAAATTATCTTTCAATTTCAGAAAAATGGTGACTTGAAAATAATTTACAAAATAAAAACTCCATAGATTCCTTTGCCATTTTGACACTTCTTTAATAGGTTTGATGTTGGTCACTCTAATAGCTAAACCAATTTCTTCGTGAAATGCAAACTATATATAGAATGACAGCCCCAGAGCCCTTCCAAAAAACTGTACTCTGATTATATCGAAATGAAATCGTGAGCATATTGAAAAGGTAAAGCAGAACCATACAAACTGACCTTCGGTCAACACATTGGATGAAAGCATACAGCCCCTGGGTACAATTCCTATACCACAGGATCAAGATATAGATTTTATGTCTCAATGAAGGATAACAACTCCGGCTTCACAACGCTGTTCCATGCTAAGCATTTGGCTGACATAACATAACTTCAGCTATTATTTCACCGGCTTTTTTTGAGGTTTGTCTTAAATAGCTTCCCCTAGCCTCATAGGCAATGCTATTTAAATAATACAGTGTCAGCGTTTCAGGTTTGTATTCCAGCTGCCAGGCATTAAAAAAATTAACTGAAAATCAAACTGGTTTTTGATTCAACATTAACTCTCTCAGGCTGCAAATATTTTTAATGAAATATTTAAACAAGATCTTCTGTAGATGAAAGAGTTTAGTAACTTCCCTTCAAAAAAAAAATATCAGACACTTCAATTGAAGTCGGGGAACAATTGGAGTTAATATAATGCATATATATTTAGCATCATTTAGTAATAATGGGCAAAAGTTTGCTGTCCTCTTTATGACCAGGATTATAGGGCAGTTGTAAATCAGGTGGTGATTTCCAGGTTTTTTAGAAGTAATTCATTTACCTGAGGAGGGCACAGGGAGAAAAGCTGAAAAATGTAGACTTGGCAAGCAGGAGGGCAAAAGGATGTGGATGGCATACAATTACACATTACCATTTCAAGCAAGTTAAGTGCTGAGAGTGAGAAATCAGGGAGAGGATATAACACCATCAGCAGTACTGTGTCTAACTCTGACAGATGACAGCATCGTTGCATAGCCTTAAAGCCCTGGGCCAAAATAACTGCTAGCCTAGGGAAAACTTTGCTAGAGTAAATTCATCAGAGTTTCGGAAGCCACTATTATGTCTAAGAAGCACCGTGCATAGGAGAACCAGACGCTACCCATGACTCACACCCAAGTGACAATCCTCATTTTTAGGTTTCTTTGTATCAGACCTAAGACTATTATTTTTGTCAGAATGTACCAGGAAGTTTCATAATTACATTACTTGTTTTAATTCTTTGTATTTTTCATGCTTCTCCTACATGATTTTTTTTTGAAAGTAGAGAATGTGTTTTGTCCATCTTTCTATTGACTCAATACTGATCAATTAAATAGATAATATTTTTTCCAATGAGAGGAAATGGTAAGGAAGAGGAGAATCAAAGAGCTAAAATACCATCTGGCTTAGCCTAGGTTTAGACCTGGAAATTACTGGACTCAGAGTGCCAAGGATGCTGCAGGAAGTATGAAGATGATTTCTTGTAATTCCATGAGTCATGACTATTCTGGAAAGCATCCTCTTAATTCCTTGCTGAGTAAAATCTGCTTTCATGTAAACGGTGTTTCCCATTAGGCATCTGTAGGAAGTCAGTAAGTAGGTACTGACATCACCAAGTACATTGCGGTAATTAGGTGCTTGAGATAAATATTAAAAAAACAATCAAAGCATGACCCACAAAGAGACTGAAGATGAAATAGCCGATTTTGCATTCTCCTTTAAAAAACAATGTTTCTTTTCAGCAGTATGACTTTAGTGCAATCATGTAATTTCCTAAAGCCTTGAATTCCTCAAACATAAAAAGGAGATATGTGTACAATATTAGGAGGTTGAAAGTAGTAAATTAAATAATGCAAGCAAAGCACTTACCATCAAGTGCTTTCATAAGTACTTAGTACATAACTATTATTATTATGAATTATCATTACTATTAAAGTAACACACGCACATGCACACACATATCCCTCCTACATTTACGTATTTGACAATGTCTTCCTACCAAAACTACTTAAAACTGCATTTTCTCCTACCCTCTAAGATGTCGAATGCTCATATTTAGAAGGCTAAGTTTTTTACAATTATCTAATGCACTTTTCCTAATGAACTTTGGTTTTAAAGAAGGTTCTTTATATGTTTTTTATTTATTTTTTCCTTGTTAATCCTTTTGGATTTTATAAGGTAGTTTATGTGATAGAATAGTACTTTTGTTGTTTAAATATTCTTGCTAAATGCATTAAAAGAGAATATTTTTAAATATTATACAAATATTAAATATTGTAAAAATGTGTTCCCTTTTGATTTCCTGCAAAAGAAAAGGCTTTTTTAAAAAAAAATTGGGGCAGAGCTATATAAAAGATGATTATCTACATCTGAGAAATAGTAAAATATCATTATATATTTTCATTCAGTATCGAGGAATTTTAAGGATTTCTTTAATTTTTCTTAAATTTGAAGTTTCCTTAATAAATTTATTATTTTCTTAAAGAATAATTCTTAACACTGCAATTATAAAATTGTTATTATAGATACTACCTATATAAACTCATGATATTTTGATTAAAATATAGATTGGATCAAGATAAATCTAAGATGGGAGAATAAGGAAAATACTTCAAAATAGTATAACGAATGACAAAAGTAACAGCAGAGCAAAACAGTAGTGATCAAACACTTAAAAAAATGCATAATACCAAATTCATATTTAACTAATATGTGTGGTGTATCTACTATGTGCCAGTTACTTTCATATATAATATCATATTTTATCTTTATAACAACACTTTGAGGACAAAATCATTCCTGAGCTGTTTTAAAACCACCATTGCTAAAAGAAACTAAGAAAATCATCTGTAGAAATTCAGGTGGTGATAAGGCTAAAATGTGGAACATGGTTTCTGTTCCCAAGGCCAGTCTTCTCAATTCATTAACCCTAATGCTGGAATTCCAGTGACATCAGTTTTCAAAATTCACCTTGTAAATCTCTTCTCCCCAACATCTGGAACTTGGAGCACTTTGAAATGGAGACTACTTTGAAATGAGACTTTGTGTTAAAGTTGACATTTTGCAGATAGGCACAAAAAAGCACACCAATGACCCTTTAGTATGTTCTCTTGCCATCTGCCACACTGACATCTTACTTGGATATGAAATAGATACTTCAGAGCTAACTTATCAAAGATTAAATTCCACATTATGCTGAATGAAATAAGCTGGTCACAAAATGACAAACACTGTATGATTCCACTTACATGAGTGTTACAAACTGGACCGTGTTTCCCTGAAATTCATAAGTCAAAGTCCTACCCCTCACTGTGATGGTATTTGAAGATAGGGACTGTGAGGAAATGATGAAGGTTAAATGTGGTCCTAAGGGTGGAGCTCATCAGAAAGGCTGGTGCTCTTAGGAAAAGAAGAAGAAAGCAAATTTCTCTCTCTCAACCAGGCAATGACACAGCAAGAAGGCAAGTGTCTGAATGACAAGAGAGCCCTCACCAGGAACCAGAGCTTTGATCTTGGACTTCCAGCCTCCAGAATTGTGAGAAGTAAATGTCCATTATTTAAGCCACCCAGTCCATAGTATTTTGTTATAGCAGCTCAGACAGATTGATACAATTAATTATCTAGAATAGCCAAATTTATAGAGAAAGTATGTGGTTGCCAGAGACTAGGGGGAGGGGAAAATTGGGGAGTCAGTTAATGGGTTTCAGTTGTACAATATGAAAAAGTTCCAGAGATTGGTTGCACAGCAATGTGACTATACTTAACACTACTGAACTGTACACTTAAAACTAGTTCAGATAGTAAATGTTATGTATATTTCATGACAATTAATTTTTTATTTAAATAAAAGTAATTAAAAAAAATAACTTTTTCCTCAAACCAGCTCTTTTCCCTGTGTTCTTATTTCCAAAAATGGCCCCAACATTCACCCCGTTGCAGTTATCAGAATTTCATAGTCATTTCCTACTTTTCACCTTCTTTTTTTTTCCTTACACATTATTTAGTGTTTCTCAAACTTCTGCAAGCAAGAGATCATCTGAAAGACCTTGTAACAACACAAATTGCAAGTCTCTATCCCCAGACTTATGAATCAGTGGGCCTTGGGTGGGGTTAAGAAACAAGTATATACATAATAAGGATAGGATAAGAGATTAGAAGATTAAAAGGAATTACTGCTATCACAAAAATAGAATTTAAAAATATATAAAAAGTTCACAAGATAGTTCTTAAATTTCTGAGAAACAAGATGTTTTCACAAATAAAAACTTTATTCTCCAGAGTTCAGTATCTGACTACCTTTTTTTTTTTTTTTTTGGTTATATGTTTGGCATTCAGTGAAGTAATTTCAATTTTAAATGGACCGAATGAAATAAATTCATAAAGAAATCAAAAATATCATTCTACCTGGAATACCTTTCTATCATTTGAAATCAAAAGTGTTTCTTTTCCTTTTTTAAACTATTGGGTCTGATAGCCTGGCTTTTAAAAACGGTATTCTATATGTGCTTTGTACTTTATAAAGGAGTTTGACCTACGTACTCTTATATTTTCACAGCCCTTTGAGGTAATTAGGGTATTACAGCCATCTGGCAGATAAGAACATTGAAATAAGATAGGCAAGCAATTGCCAACAATCATATAAATAACAGAGACTCCAGTAGTCTTGACTCTTACTCTTTTTTTCCCTTCTTAATGGCTTGCCAAAGGATTTTTTTTCCCTTTGTTGCTGCTTCAAAATTGTCTCCCCCAGTTAAAATTTATTTTTATTTTTTTTGGTGAATATATGTCAAGGAAGAAGTAGGTGATGAACTGTTATCACTACCTACCCTTATTCTGTACTATGCTGATCACATTAATAGCCAAGGTGACTGGTTAACTGAGCCTGTGCTCTAAGCTCTGTAGTCCACTGCCCTCAGCCTCAGTTGAATCAAGAAAATTATCCTTAAAGATGACCACTCAGAAGTTAAATTTAAAAAGAAAATTAGGAGTTTTTTTTTTTTTTTTTTGCCCCAAAAGTCAATTTAGTTCAGTTCTTGAACATTCAAGAAAATTTCCATTAAGCATCCTGGAGCTCAGAAACCACAAACTGAGCATGACAGTAATAATAAGGTAAAGAGGTGCTCCTCTCTCAAATAATAATGATTAGTTTTAATCTCTTGGGGTTGTCTATAATATGAATGCCATTAAATAATCAAAAAAGTTAATAACATATATTTTTATATTTTATAACCATTGCACAATCGATGACTAGTTGTTGAATACCTACTAAGTGTGACATCTAAAGAAGGCAAATTATGAACAAAATACATATATATATATATATATATATATATATATATATATATATATATCTTCAAAAAGCTTGTGAAATTTTTTGGTAGGAAATGCTTCCCCATATAAATTGCTTAGATGATACAAAGAAAACATTATTGTTTCTAAATAGTGCTAAAAGGGTACAGTACATTGATTTGAAAAGTACTTTTGGAAGTTAACATAATCAGTAGAGATCAGTAGAGTTGAATAGAGTCTATTGTAAGAAATCTTTTGGCAACAACACAGAGGTTAGTAGAGAAAGGAATTTTCAACAATAGATGCTACTGGCTCGAAGGTTCTTTTCTGATAACTGAGTATTGTAGTGGATAAATTACTAACATGGTCAGTTTGGTAATTATGTTGGGTTTCTGTCTCAATTACATGAAGCGAAACAGTAGTATATTATTTCCATGTTCTGACATGAAGCAACTTAAAAAAAATAAAAAAGTTTAGAACCAACAAATAGGCTCTTTGTTCATAGGAGCTAGAGTTAGGAAATATTTTAAAGCTTCTATCCTAACTTTATCATAAATTGTATTATTTCTAATGCTCTAAGGAAAATCTGGAAGTCTTTTATAGATGTGCATCACAATACACAAAGGCTGCTCTCTAGGATCTGAAAGTAGCATCTGTGTGTTACATCCACTGAGTCCACCGTGACTCCCAGTGACCTTATAAATGAGTGATGTTCACAGTGTCCTGTTCTCAACGGCTCTTCTCAGCTCTTATAGACTCATGTCTATGGCATATTCATGGAGTTAGTCCTTCTCATATTTGGTCTTCCTCTTTTCCTTCTGCCTTCTATATTTTCCAGCATTAGCATCTTTTCCAAAGGACCATACAATTTCATGATGCGCCCAATGTAAGGTGGCTTCAGTTTTGTCCTTTTTGCCTCTAGCAATATTGCATGTTTAATTTGTTCTGGGACCCACATGTTTGTCTTTCTGATGGTTCAGAATATCAAAAGGGCACTCCTTCAACACTATATTTTAAATATATATATATATATATATTTTTTTTTTCTATTAGTTTTCTTCACTGTCCAACTTTTGTGTCTGTACATAATAATTGGGAATACAAGTCTGTGGATGATCTTAGTTTTGGTCTCTAATGATACATCTTTGCTCTTGGTGATCTTTCCTAATTCTGTGATTGCTGCCCCGCTGAGTCTCAGATTTCTGTTGTGTTCTTAGCTTCAGTCTCCATTGCAACTGATGACTATACCAAGGTAAGCAAAATCTTTAACAGTTTTGATGTCTTCATTGTCTGTGTTCAAGTTGTATTTATTCTGTAGTCATGATTTTTGTCTTCTTAGTGTTCAAATGCAGTTCTACTTTGTACTTCCTTTGTTCACTTTCATCAGAAGTCATTTCAAATTATTGATCTTTTCGGCTAGTAAGATGGTGTCTAGTGAACATTTCCTGCCTGTAGGCCATTGTTTTGTTTTCCATATTTCTTGACATATTCTTGTTAGGATTTTAACAGATTCAGTCTCTGTGGCTTGAAATAATCTATTGGTATTCTATCTACCCCTGGTGATTTATTTCTCCTCAATACTTTCAGGGCAATTTTCACTTTGCTTTCCAAGAATTGTAACTTCTTCCTCATAAGAATTTTCTTCAAAGATATCTGTTATCCTTTTCTCATCTGTGTAAATTTTCCATATACCGTTTCCACCTTCCCTTTATTTTTCTTGTGGTCAGATAATGTGCTTCCTTGTTGGATGTTCAGCTTTCCTAGTCTAGGCTTAAATTTCTTTTTTATTTCTTGAATCTTCTGGCAGAGATCTCTCATTTTTTTCTTTTCTTGTTCTCTTCTATATCTTTATGTTTACTATTACAATAGTTCTCCTTATCTCTATAATAACCACACACACACACACACACACACACACACACGCGCGCGCAAAACTGTGTTCAGGATTTTAATCCTGGCTTTGTCACTTTTAACTTTTGTCTCTTGCTTGTCTTTAACAATTTTTAGTGTTGCTTCTGTCATCCATTTTGATTTTTCTTTTCTTTTTACTTCCAGCATTGTCTTTTCACATTCTTCCTTAATAATATTTCTAGTTTCAGTCCACAGTTCTGATTCTTAGTCAATTAAGTTTAACAGTGTAAATATGTTGTTAAGTAAACTTCAAATCCATTAGGAATGTTATTTTTGTCATATTTCGGTCCTAGGATTATTTTAGTGCTCTTTTTTCAGCTTTAATGTTTGATATTATCAGTTTGTGGTCAGTACTATAGTCTGCTTCTGGTCTTGTTTTGACAGAGAGATTACTGATTCTCCATCTCCTACTTCCAAATACATACTCTATAATATGATTTCTATACTGACCATCTGGTGGTGCCTAATGTACACAGTCATTTGTTTGATTGTTTTAAGCATGTGTTTGTTATGGATAAGTTACTGGCTTTGCAGAAATCCATGAGCTAGTCTCCTCCTTTATTTCTGACCCTTAATCCAAATTTTCCAACAATTTAGATTCTGGTTTATTTCCCCCTTTTGTGTTCCAGTCACTTAAAATTATCAGCATGGATTGTTTTAATGTATCATAAGTTTTTTCTTGGATACTTGCATAAAAAATTTCAATTTCATTTTCTTCAGCCTCTGCAGTCAAATCATAGTATTGAATGCTTGTTATGTTAGTAGGTTTTCCTAGAAGTCTGATTGATATTATTGTGACTTGTACTGTAGATCCTAACTGCTTATCTTTTGTCTTTGTGTACATTAGCCACTAGACATCCTTCTAGTTCTGGTCTAGTTGCATCATTAGCAACAATGCTGTTGGTACTTGTTCTCTGCTCTTCCAGTAACCGTTTGATTTCTTTCCAACTGGGGAAAGAAGGAAAGGAAAGGGCAGGGAAGGGAGGGGAAGAGAGGGGAGGGAAAGGGCAGGGAAGAGAGGGGAGGGGAGGGGAGGGGAAGGGGAGGGGAGGGAAGGGAAGGGAAAAACAGAGAAGAAAAACAGAAAATGCAGCTGTGGTTTACCATTGCTTCTGCTGCTTAGTGTTTGGGTTCAACCCACATGTGGTTGGGCTCGAGGTATCACAATCACCAAAAGCCTACAAAATATAAGTGCCCCTGCAGGAGAAAGCAAAACGATGTGTTCTAAATAGACCTGGATAGAAAATTTAAAATAAGGTAAATAACAACTGATAGCAGATAAATTGTGTAAGTTTAGGCTAAGATAAGTAATAGTTTATATAGAGGTGTTTGCTATTTAATTTCTTTAAGTAATATTTCCTCTTTTGCTAAATACATAATACTTGTAATCATTTGGAGGTTTTCCTTATTAAATTAACATAATTTTAAAAATTATTTGGAAAATTTGTAATCCTACAACCAATCATATTCTTTTGTGTCACCAATGAAAACACAAATTAGTACCAGCCTTTTAGAAGGCATTTAGCTGAATATAGTAAGCCATGAAAAAAAACTCTTATTCTTTGGTTCAGTGATGTTATTTCTGAGAATCTATTCCATGTAATCCATCTAACAAAAGAAAAAGACTATTTGTATAAAGATATTTACAATGTAATTATTTATATCATATTATGCTTTTTGAATATATTATTTATTATAAGTAGGCAATATTAGAAGTAATCTAAATACCCCAAAATGTAAATGCTTGTTACACCTCATGATATCTTATATAGCTTTTAAAAAATAGATAATCATAAAGGTTAGTGTCATGAAACTGCTTTTGGAAAAATAATGTTGCTAGACTAATCTTTAAAAGAGTAAAACCTACCATGATCCCCTTCTAGTTTAGACTTTCCAGGGGCTTCCCATTGCACTCAAAACAAAACAAACACTAACCCTGGTTCTCAAGCCTCACCTGATCTGGCTCCTGGTAATTCCTGACCCTCCTCTTGTACCACACTCCCCCTCACCCACTAACATCCCATATTAAAGGCTACTTGATTTCACCACTAACTCATTAATTTTTCCCCAAGATGACTTCTTTGATTATGCAGCGTGAAGTAGTCAACCTGTCACTCTTTATCCTGTTTCCATGCTTTACTTTTCTGCATAGTACTCATTATAATCTGATAATTTCCTGTTCATAACTTTAGTTATATATTGTCAGAATACTCCCACTGAGAAGAATACTACATAAGAGCCCAGATCTTGTATAATGTGGCTGATACATAGAAAATGGCCGATAACTATTTTTGGAATGAATGTAAGGGGATTCAGAGTATGCCACTCCAAAATATGTTATTTTGACATAAGGGCTGTTTTGAGCTGAAGAAAATTGAGAGGAAATAGACACAAGAAAAACCCTATGCTCTCCTCATCTCCACTAGGAAGGGGAGGATTATTATTAATCACCAAAGGCAACTCTAGACTCTTATTGGCCCAGTGACAGATGGCACCAGAGAAATTTATATAACGAAACTTACTAAAAAAAAGCCTTCATCTTCCATTATTTCCCCCCACATATTTACATTCCCAATTTGCCCTTGAAAGCCTAAAACTCTTCTCCTTTGTATTGTTACTTCTCTAAAAATTAATTTTCATTTGCAAATATGGAATGTAAGCTATATAAACTTAAAAAAATTCTTTAAGATAAAAAATGTGCGTGCATGCGTGCGTGCATGTGTGTGTGTGTGTGTATTTAAAGATGATTGTGTGGAAATCATTAAATGATCACATAGTTGGCCTAATTTTGAGGCTACCATATCCAGTTATCATTAACACCTGGAAACAGTTTCTATAATTGAAACATAAAGGGCTCTCAAGGAAATGAATCACATTTTATAGTTGTGCTTTTTGGAGCAAATAAAATTTCATAATGTCAAACATTTACAAAAGCACAAAGCAACATATAATTAAAAAATAAACTAGTACAATGTGTGAGTACAAAAGCTATATAGAGAAAGGAAAGATTCATGTGGGATACAGCTGTTTGGGAAGATTTCATGGAGAAGACATAACTTAATTCAAGGAGTTACAGAAGAATGTGGATGCAATAGGGAATATAAAGATGTTAGAAACATTTGGGAGAAATTTTTTTTAGGAAACTAAAATATTATCATACAATATCTGTGAATTGCTCTTTTAGAACATCCTAACCCTAAATTGTCTTAATTTCAATCGTTTGGGTTGAAGCCAGTATAATACAGGGCCACTAGAAAATTCCAAATCCTCAAATTATCAAGTAATATATAATGTATTATTTTAGAATATTCAGAAGCTCCAACTGGCATGCAACTGGTCAGGAGATACCTAGGATTTATAGATTGTTCTTAGTTTTTAAGCATACTTACTCAGCATTTACTACACTAAATAACTTGACACAGGTTACTTTTGTTTACTTTCTGGTGCCTTGATATGCTTAGCAAGTATAAACTGCGCAATCAGCCTAAGTAAAATATTATTCAGATACAAACATAAATATTTAACATGCTTGCTGTAACTTCTTTTCGTACATTGTTTTGAAAGGCAAGAAAGTAAAAGGGAAGTTTAAATCTTTAAGAATAGATATTATTTGGTGGCATTTGATTTGAACCATAAAATTAGAAAGTATTGATAAAATACATAATAACCAATTTGTCACCAGCAGTATCTCTTAAAATATATCCACTTAAAATTAAGTGAGATGATATTGAAATTAATTGCTTTATTCCCCATTGAATTAAGCAATTAGGAATTTCCAATATATCATAGATATATACTCGAATCCCCACCTGTGATAAATATTTCAAGTCATGTTCATCAGTGTGTTTCAAAATCAGTAAAATGGTATAAAAATGCAACATAAGCAAAGAGGAAATTTTAATATATTGTGTAGTACATGATTCACATGTTATACTTTTATTAAATATTCAGCTGCTAAAATAGCACTATAAGACTGTGTAGCAAGAGCACACATAGTAATAGAACATTTCTTTAACAACTTATAAAAAAGAAACATGCAGATTTTGACAAGCACATGATATGGTAAATCTCAATAATATGAAAGTAAAGCCGTATATTTCAACATAAATGGAATGTTCAACATTTTAAAATAGCAGTAGTGGGAATAAAGTAATTTAATAGGTAGAATTGCCCCTAGTCATTTGCAAACTACTGAAATTTGCATATAAAATTTAATACTCTATTTTCTTTTTCACTAGAGGCCATATTGAGGAGAGGAGAAAAGAGGAAATATGAAGAAATTGTGTACTGGTGAATACATTTTTCTTCTAAAAACCTCAAATAAGGGAACAGCAACATTTATCTCATTGCATTTCCAATGGACTTCATATTTCTTCATAACAAAGATTACCTTAACAATCATTCTAATATCTTGCTTTTGTCTTATACCTACAAACATTTTGGTTACAAAAAGTTCTTATTTTTAATATATATTATATGTACATATTTTACATAGTTTTACATAGTTTACATACATACATAGTTTTAAGTTAGTAAATGATACAATATAAATCACTAGCATAATGATGTATGTTAATAGAAATTCCACATTTACCACAAAACAGAATTATTGTACTAGGGATACCTAGGAAAACAGTTCTCTCCTATATAGATTTTGTCATATATAAAGTGGTACAGCAGACAGTAATTCACACTTTAAGAGGGATGGCACTTCCCAATCGTAATGAAACCCTCAATTTAATTATATGAGAAAAGATTTAAAGGCTATAGATTGTTAAAGAAAACTGAAACCAGACAATTTTGTCACTCAATAGCTCTTTTTATATCTCCAATTGACCAACGATAGAGCTCTGACCAGGAGATGACAGAGATACTATATTTCTGTTGTTGTTGTTGTTGTTGTTGCCACTATTCTTATTCAGGGTATGCCCTCCCCCTAGTACAATGTTGACATTCCTGTGAAAGCCTGTGTTGCTAGGGCCTCCCTGGTCTCTGTTTCAGGTGTAGATCCTTCATCTGGGGAGTACACAGATGATGGATCTCATCATTACTACTTCTTCTGGGTTGCCCATTAAGATCAACCTTTCAAGTACTTTCTGCAGCTAAGCCAAATTCGCCAGCACCTCACTAAATGCACCATTAACTCAATGGCAGGGAGACACACACATACACATAACTCTATGCATGTATTCCATATTTTTTTTCAGATCCAATTCCTAATTATTCCAAATGAAACCTCCACAGAAAAATCCATTTTAAGACATCCTGGAATCCTTTAGTATCATCTCTCCTCTGTTTAGACATGCTATTTTAAACCAATCTGATGCTTGTGTTTTTCTAAATGAGGTGGCACCAGTCAAATGTTTTAGAAATGTGTGAGCTTACCCAGGAATGGCATATATATAGAGTTATTTCTAACAGAAAAATTCTTTATTTGTTGCCTTATCTGAAGTTCCCACTTCAGAAAAACTAAATAACCACTGCACAATGAGAGGTTCTTACTTCATCGACTCTTTGTTTATTCCAAATATGTTATTGATTACGTTACGTATTAAGATTCCTCCTAAACTGTCCCTATATAGGGCCTACAATCACATCTTTCTTGTAGCCTTAAAAATATCTTTATTTCATCAATAAAGAAACCTGGCTATATTACTGAGCCTATAAGTAAATGTATAGCATTTACCTTCATGTTTCATCAATCTAATTAAGCTACTATTTTATTTTAGATTCCACTTATTGTCACGTATCTTGAAGTACAAAATGTATGCTTCTTTTTCTTTTCAATTGCTCTTTTCTCTAAAAGCCAATTTTTATTTGCCTTTTCATTTTCAGGTCACTAGCATAGTTGAACCAGCTACCTTAAGACTAAGGTTACACTAAAAGTCCTATTATTTTTTCCAGTGTCTCCAAATTCCTTTAAAATATTATATTGGTGGTATGTTTCCTGACCACTCTGTCCAAAATGTCAATGGCTATCTGTTGAATTCCCTTTTAACAAAAGGTCACAGCATGATAGAATCAAAAGAAGACCTAGGGTTTAAAACCATATAGATAATATTACTTTTAAATAATAATATCAAAATATGATGCAAGTCAATGAGAAAATATCCACAGATACATACTTCACAAAATGTTTTTAGCTATATTAAATATTTTATTTATTATGGGCTTGGTAACCCCATTATTATTGCTATTAATAGAAAAAATAATTTATCCTACAAATATTTTTTTATTTGCTTTAAAGGAACTCTTGCCTCCAAGGTACAGTGTGTGGCTCAGTCTCTAAAACACAGTATAAACAGGGAGACCAGGCCCATTCTGGACGTAGATTAAAATGGACCAGAAATCTCCAGAATCCCCGTACTTCCTTGGAGCTATCCTGACAAAGTGGGTAACTGCTCTATAGAAACATTTTAAGCAGCCCAACTGCATTTTATGGCATTGCAAATGCCAGAGTAACTTGAGTTTAGACAAGCATTTTTCAACTAATTTTGAGGCCCCAATTTATTTATTAGTAACAAGAATTCACTATGCCAGTAGAGGAAAGCTGTTCACAATCTGCAGAGAGAATGAACAGAAACAGTATAGATAGACTTAAAAATGCCCATTCTCTTATACCTTCAATTAAAACTTAAAGCTGACATATCTCTTCCAGTTGAAAATCACTGGTCTAGACCTCAGAGCTGTGGAAAATATATCAAAAACAGAGTGCTGTGGCTTATGGGAAAATTGTCCTTTAATGATTTATATTTTTTGCTATATCTGATGAATTCAACTGAAATAAGAATCCCCATTTAGAAGGAAGAGCAAAGACAAAAGATAATAAAAAGAGAAATTCACACTATTATGAACTTGGGAGGTTAGATAATGCTGGGATATATTTAGATAATATAGTGAGCTGCATTAATCATTTGTCAAAGACTTAATAAAAATCAAATGTTTTCAACTTAAAACCTTAAATTAGACATATTAGCCATGTAAAAGAAATATTATTTAAAATGAAAATAAGTTTTTATTTTCATTTAGATAAATATTTAATAAAAAATATTACCTACAAGAAAGCTATACTCTAATTTTTGTCAGGTATTTCTATACAAACTAAAATATTATCATTTACCTCAGAAAACCCCAAAGTATAAAATAAATTTTTATTACAAATGACATTTCTAAATTTCAAAGCTATTGGAAACATAATAAAATTTTCTTGATCTCATTTACCAAAAGAAATGTATACAATATTATGTTCCATTGAAAGAAAATTATATATTTAATTTTGGCAAGCGAGTTGTGTTTAGATCATTTGGAAATCTTCTAATGACTTTTGTAATTAAAAGTACCTCTGTGGTTTGCCAGGTCTGCAGCTTTGGGTGGAGTGCTTAAATTCTCTATGCCTTACCTAATAGTTAAATTGAATTAATAATTCTACTTACTTCCTAAGGTTAATTTTGGAATTAAAATGACCTTATTACCTAAAGCATTATACAAATTTAATGTAATCTCCATCGAAATCCCATCAGCATTTTTTAAAGAAATAGAACAAAAAAATCATCACCTTTGTATGGAAGCACAAAAGACCTCGAATTGCCAAAGCCATCCTGAGAAAAAAGAATGAGGCTGGAGGCATCACTCTGCCTGGCTTCAAATTATACTGTAAAGCGACAGCAATCAAAATGGCATGGCATTGGCAGAAAAAAACAGACACACAAACCAGTGGAACAGAATCGAGAGTCCAGAAGTAAACCCATGTTTATATGGGCAATAATTTTTGACAAAAAAAGCCAAAAACATTCAGTGGAGGAAAGAAACCTCTTCAATAAATGGTGCTGGGAAAACTGAAAAGCCACCTGTAAAAGAATGAAACTAGACTGTTGTCTATCATTACACACAAACATTAACTCAAAAATGGTTTAAGGACATGAATATAAGACCTGAAACATAAAGTGCATTGATGAAAACATAGGAACTAAACTTATTGATCTTGGGCTTTAAGAAGGATTTTATGAATTTGACCTCAAAGACAAGGGAAGTAAAAGTAAAAATAAATGAATGGGACTACATCAAACTACAAAGCTTCTGCACAGCAAAAGAAACCATCAACAAGGTAAAGAGACAACCATTCGAATGGGAAAATATATTAGCAAGCAACGCCTCCGATAAGGGCCTAATATCCAAAATATATAAAGAACTTACACGACTCAATAACAACAACAAAAAAACAATCCAATTAAAAATGGGCAGAGGACCTGAACAGACACTTCTTCTAAGAAGACATAGAAATGACCAACATACATATGAAAAGATGCTCAGCATCACTAGCTATTGGGGAAATGCAAATCAGAACCACAATGAGGTACCATCTCACACCTGTTAGAATAGCTGTTATCAACAAGACAAATAATGACAAATGCTGGAGAAGACGCAGAGAAAAAGGAACCCTCATACTGCTGATGGGACTGCAAATTGGTACAGCCACTATGGAAAACAGTATGGAGGTCCCTCAAAAAACTAAGAATTGATCTACCATATGATCCAGCAATCCTTCTACTGGGTATTTGCCCCAAAGACTTGAAAATTCATATATAAAACGATATTTACACACTGATATTCCTAGCAACATTAGTCATGGTGGCCAGGACATGGAGGCAACCAAAGTGTCCTACAATAAATGGTTGGATAAAGAAGCTGTGGTACATATATACAGTAGAATATTACTCAGCTGTAAGGAGAGATGAAATACAGCCATTCACAACAACATGAATGGACCTCGAGATAATCATGCTAAGTGAAATAAGCCAGACAGAAAAAGTTGAAAACCACATGATATCATTTATATGTGGGATATAAACCTAAAAGCAACAAATAAACAGGACAAATAAACAGAGATTTATGGACATGGACAACTGGTTAGTAGAGTGTTTATCAGGGGGCTGAGGGTGAGGGTGAGGGTGAGATGGATGGGGTAAAAGTGGTCAAATATATGGTGATTCCTTTTCATTATTATAGTAAAACTAAAAAAAAAAACTTGCCTCCCAAAAAATGCATATTAAAATATTTTATAATTTATACCAATAAAGAATTTTGCTCACCAAAAATTACCTATTATAACTGTTATTAGTTTTAAAAAAATAAAATAAATACCTGATACATAATCCTTTTTTGAAAATTTGGTATTTCCGTCAAGGAATAACATGCTTCGGGGCTTTAGGTGAATCGCTGCAGTTCACAAGCTCCGTATCAATATTACATTACATTCAACAACTTTTGTAGAGAAATTATTGTCCATCTTAAAAGATGCTGGGTGAGAAAAGGATGATTCACGGGGTAATAGTAAAGAATGAATTTCTTTATGAATTTCTTTAAATTACATTTCAATTATTCAAAGTCTCGGAAATATTAAAGAGCCAATTAATTTTCCTATTTTAATCAGAAAAGAAGGGCAATAGCTTATTTAGTACTTCTCATTTTTCAAAGTGTACTCATGTTTATTATCTTCATTGAATGTTCTAACTTGCATACTATATGTCTTGGAGACTGCTTTGAAAACTTTCTTTGTGTTGTCTGTACTTGTATATAATAGGTATTCAGTAAATGTGTGAAAATATAATTAGCTCTAATTACGAACATTAATTTACAATAAGAAAAATTAGAAATTGAATGTTCTATGTCTATGTCTCCTGTTGGATCAGGGATTTCTAATATATAATCTCAATTTTCTTTGAAAAAATGCATTGTCACTGGACACATAATAAGAATTTACTACTATGATGACAAATTAGATAAATTGTCATGGTGAACACAATTAAATTGCATAAGTACATATTTATAATTAGACTATAGAGAGAAATAGCATATGTATAATGTATTTACAATGCTAAAAGTAATTTTAAAAAGTATGGCTAAGGAAAGATGGAATATTCATCATGCCTGGCTATGTCTACAAGTAGAAGATGACATTTTTCTCCATTTACTGTGATCGGTTTTGCAAAAGTATTCTCTATGTTTGGATCACAGGAGTCAACAAATTGCCCTTCAACAAATTGAATCGCTAATGAGGATTTCCTCCCAGACCAGTAGGGTGGATTTTTGGATATGGTGGGGAGAACATGAGTACTTATTATGTTGATTAGGAATAAGAAAGACCTACATAAGAAAGGATGATCACTTAGGAAGAAGGGAAAGCATTAGCAGAATCTAGGAACACAGCTCTTTTAAAACCTTCTGCTAAAGAAACAAACTTTTGTTGAATCTTTTAGAAAGATAATTTTTAGGAAGAAATTCTTCCTGCCCTGTGTAACTGATGTAACTCTGCTGCAGGACCTGTGGACAGGAATCTGTCCTACCTGAAGACATGAATTGTCCATTATCTTTGAAGACAAACTCTGCTTTGCTTTCCTTTGAAAGATTTCATTTGGGTCAGAACTTTCCCTAACCCATTTTAGATTATGTTAAACTCTGTCCGCATGAGTTTACTTCCACCTTCAAATTTTAAGCAAATCAAATTTTTAATTTATATATTGTATTTCTTAATAATGTCATGACCAAGAATTTTATTGGCATTTTTCAATGTAGTTTGTTGTTTAAATAATGCAATCATCAAAATGATACATATTATTATACAACCATTAACTAGGCTTTTATACATCGGTGTTTATTTCATTGTGTTAAATGTATACTTATAAATAAGATAGCTGAGAACCTTAAAAATTAATTTTAAGAACATATTTAGTACTCAGAGTAGTACACAAACCAAATATGAATAAACTGTGATGTCAGTTAAAGGGAATAACACAATGGTTAGATGTATAAATGGAACACCTACATACAACTTTACTAAAGGTTTCTATTTTGACTTCAAATCTCAGCGAAAGAGGTGGCATGAATATATGTATAGAGTAATAAAAATGGATTTAAGGATTATATCATAGAATTACATGACGAAAGGAAAAGGTAATGTTCAAAGAAAAATAAATGAATGATGATCTCCCAAAGTTTTATGAATAGAAGTTCAACAAGCCATATTCAACTATACTGTAAATACAATAAGAAAAAAAAAACTGACATATTAATTCAGGAGAGCTCAATTTTCCTAGATTGCAAGACAATCCAAATAGGTAGAAATCTTTGGAAACACAATACAGGCATTCCCTTGTCTGGTTGTGTTGGGAGCAATAGTAGAAACATTAGAATCACCCTTTGGGCCCTTTTATTCTGTTAATCCCCATCTATGAGTCACCCATACATTCTTTAAAACTCTAGCAAAATATAATCCCTTCAGTCTTCATTAATCATACTCCTTCAGTTAGACTTCTCATCACTTGTACTATATGCCAAATTGCTATGGAGTCTGGGTCTTGGAAACTGTAAACAGGATTATTTATATGTGAATCTCCAGTGTCTAGCACTGTACATACTTATTAGTTGGCAATCATTTACCATGCCATTCAAATATTGCGGTGATGTCTGTGAAGCCTTCTGTTATCCATCTAGTTGGAGGAAACATTCATTACATCTCAGTACCTTAGGATTTATTCTACCAGCTGCCATTCTCCTCCTTCCCTCTTCATTTAAGTCTTTGTATGCTGTATTATAGTTATTACATTTGTGTTTTACCTGACTTACCAAAGCAGTAGTGACTGAGAGTAGAGGCCTTGTATTATTTCTTTGTCTCCTATGTAATATACATTGCTTTGTCTTAAAATAGTAGATGCATAGCACAGATTTCGTTAAATTCACCACTAACTATATGGTAATCTATAATAGTTAATACATAAAATAAAAGATGGAAATGCAAAACCTGCATATGGTGCTTAAATATCCAAGAGGTACATGTTTTTATGTCCATATCTTTCAAAACTTGGATGTATTAAGAGCACTATTAATTTTATTTGAGTAAATTGGCATTTAATAGTTTAGTTAAACTGTTATTAAACTAACAGGCCCTAGAATACAAAATATAATTTAAAATATGTACTGAGGTTTGCTAGCATTAGGAGAATATGACAATTAACATTTAACATTATAGCAATTCAGGGTGCTTTATATTCAAGATAAAATGCTTTTAACAATATATGTCTTATTAAACCACCAGAGAATCAACAATATTTGAATAATTCGAAAGTGTCTATGAACACTAACAATGTAGAATAACTTATAAGGAAAATACAATAGGAAAAGCAAACATAAGAACTATAAAAATCACTCATTCCTTAAAAAGATTGAAAGTATATTCACTTTTAGGTCTCTAGTTAAAGAAATTTACCATCATTATTAGATATTTAAAGACCTGGATATAAACTTAATACTTGAAAAAAGATTACTTCATTAATCAGGGCTGCCAGTGCATAAATAATCAGCTCTTCTAGGGCTGTTCTTATCATTGGACTTAATTAGGGGATTTCCTGTTAATTCTGGACTTTTGTAACTTACTAGCTAAGTGAGGTTGTACAGTTACATAAGCCCTCTGATTCTCCTTTTCTGTCAAATAAGTATAATAATACCTGCTTGGCCTCTCTCACAGAAGTATTGAAGAATCTAGTTGCTATATGGAAACATCTTGAGTACTGTTATTTGACATACAAATATTTGAAAATATTAATAATACTATTACAATTATCATTATTCTGAACTCCTAGAAAAAAATATTCTACCCAAAGGAATCTTCACAGTGTTTTTAAATCTTTCTTCAGTATTAATTTGATTGTAGAGAACCTTTCCAGAGATGACTTGGTTGAACACTAAATCATGCAGGTATCTTAAATGCGGACCAAGCAAAGATCTAACTTCAAAAGATAGACAGACTAAAGCATAGATAGAAATGACCTGGCTAAGTGGGCACTGGATTTTCAGGCACAGTAGGCATGATTGGGAAGGGGAAGATAAAAAAGAGGGTATAAAAAAGGAGGGGAAAGATAGAATGAAGAAAGAAGTGTTAGTGAAAGTATATATCACAAATAAACATGAAAGACAAGTCTGATTCCTTCAAATTCCAATTGAAGAATAGTGATAAGACAAGTCCACGAATGACTTTTATCAGAAGAAAGTTATAACACATCACACTATTATAGAGATGCAATTGTTTAATGTCTAGATGTAGTAGAAAGGGGAGACAAAGATTTCATAAAGAAAGTAAGAAAAAGTTACTTTTGAAAATAAAGTCAACTTGTGTCCACATATCTATCTTAAAAATCAGGACTCAGAACTGAGGTCTTCTGTGTCAATATGATTTAACCATTTGTTCCAGAAAGTTCTTGCAAGGAAGATAAAGCTACAAGCCAATAAATTAATGTTACTGTTTGCTTCAGGCATTTTCTGCAAACCAAATCATCCAGACAAATAATTTCCTCATTAGGGCAAAGAACTCGTTTAGCAAAAACAATTTGGCATTAAATATATTAACACCCTTGCCTTGCTTTATCCAGCAATACTCATTTTTACAGTTTGCTGAAAATCAACTATTTCTCCTCTTGAGATACCTGCCATCATGCACTGGAACCAGGCACTTTAGCTAAGCCCTGTGCCCCGCTCTTTCCTGGACACTGATACTCCCTCCCCTCCCCCACCCTTAATTGTGTTCTGAGAAAGAACTAACCACAAAAAACTTTCCAGCTCTCAGGTATTCAGAGAACTCACTGCCTCTATCCTTCAGGTAAGAACTTCTCATGGCTCCCTTCCTTATTTGCCTCTCTAAAACCTCAAGTTTCCTCATCTTCTTTGAGATATTCTTCACTAATAAAAGTTGTCCATATTGAAATAGCCTACATAAATTTGTGTCTTTAATTCCCTGGTGTGTTTTGTATTTAATACTGCCAAATCCTATAAATGTCCTTTTCTGACCACCACATTTTGTCAAGGTGGCATTTTTTTCCTACTGTGGTAGGTCTAATAAACTTTGTTTTGCTCGATCCACAAGTTATCCTTGTGATATTTTGTGGTTCATCTTTCAACAATGTAAACCTTGACATATACAGGAGGAGTTTGGGTACATAATCAGAGGCAGTAGGGGGAGAGGTGGGAGGACAGAGAGAAAAGAAATGTATTAGGTAGATAAAAATTTTTGTGGAACAGTGAGTGCCTTCTCTTTGGAAATTAAATATTTCAGGGAAGCTGGATGAAATTAGATACAACAAGGTTCTCAAATAATGTTTTTTCAATATCATTATGTTATAACATTGTTTCCTTTATAATGGTTAGGAGATGCCATAGGAACTTAACTCATGTTTACATTTACTAGCCTACTGTAAAATTTGTTTCTTCATACGTCACTGTTTCTAAGAAACTTTTGATGACATTCAGTGAAGACTTACTGGACATATAAGAAATTCTCTGGTGATAGAAATGGAAAGGTAGGTTCATGCATCACAGAAGACCTTAACGATACCAGTGTTTGCTTTAAGATAGATATACATGAGCAGGCCCAAACCAGGGACCACTCTTAAGACCTCCCAGAAACACCTATTTTGTGGTTAAAATACCCTTAGATCCTAAAATACAAGGAAGTAAATGCACACACACACACCACACACGCACAAAATAATAGCTAGTTTAGTCCAGCCATAGTGCTTGCACAGTTAGTACCACCCTTGTCTTTCCTTGACCTTAGCCTTGTTATACCATCATTAGAATATCATACATATACCTGGAAGTTCATAAACCTAATTGTAACAGACTAAATTCTGAGTAACTTCATGAGCAGTAAACAAGGAGTTATATAACAGCAAACTATCAATCAAAATGACCTCACATACCAATTATCTAGCACCACCCTGTAACCTCCTATCATGGCCAAAATATAATGAGGACTTCTCCACTTCTTAGGGGCTGCGGCCATCTCGGGTGTAGCCCTTTTCTCTCTTGAAACATACTTTAATAAATCTTACTTTTTCTAGATTTCACTATTCTATACTTCTTTACTGCATTGGCAGAAAGAACTGAGGCCCCTTTAGTGTTACTGGGGCAATGATGGATTTGGAATATCCTCAATGGTAACACCAGGAAGAAGAATCTGTAAGGGAGGCAGGGATTATAATATTTGAATAGGAATTTTACTTCTATATAGCCTTGTAATCCATTTTCCTCAGGTTTATCCATTTTCCAGCTCACTTCAAGAATAAGGCATTTGAAGGCATTTCAAGAGTACAATAATATTGAATTGGTTTATAAAAATATTTCAGAGTTAACATGTATTAAATTTTGTGGGATTTCTTTAGAGGTGTTATAACCTGACTACATACATCTGGAAATATAGTAGAAATTCTGTGTGAATTTATCTTCTTGTGTTTAGAAACACCCCACCCCCACCCCCATCTCAGTTTATTAAAACTTCAGAATAACAAAAATTCCTTCCTATTACTCAGGAGATTACTTGTAAATTGTTGTTGTTTGATGGCCTTTAATTCAAAGCCACTGCTTACACTATCACTCCCTATCACTAGTCTTCTTTTCCTCCCTGTTGCGTCTTTAAAACTTTTGTTTGAATGGGATGACTGACAATTGTTTCCATGCAAGAGAAAAAACAAACAAACAAACAAACAAACAAACAAAAAATACTGAGTATAAATACTGGCCTTAGGATATCTGGAAAAGAAAAAGAGTCACCAAATCAAGTCTATTCTGACCTCCATTGTACATTCTACTATTTAGAGATTAGGAAGAAGTGAAAACAGTAAAAACACGGATTTGGCTATTAGTTTATTTTTGTAAATTAACTGGTAATTGAGGCTGAAGAGACTGAAGATATTTGAGTCTTCTAAAGGTCTTTGCCTGGCCAGTCAGCTTGGTCTGGAGTGCTTCTTCCCTTGTCCTCACAAGCCTCATTTCTTCTTGTGGTCTTCCCATTTAAAATCGATGCAGCCAGTGGTTTTCTATTGCATTATTCTTTCTTATTTTCTTTATAGCATTTGTCACTAAATTATCTTATCTACCTTTTGGCTTGTTTATCAAATCTACCTTTTCTCATTCTTGACCTACTACATTTATAATAAGCTTTGAAGTTTATTTTGTCCTAATACTTTTGAATCTTTGATTTTATCAAAGTGATAGAACTGAAACTGAGTGTTTGACACTTCAACAACTATACTTGTTTAGTAAATGCCACTACCATTCATTCATCTTGTTACACAGTCCAAAAACTTTAAAATCTTTCTCCTACATCTTATATCAAATTTTCAGCAAAGCCTGTCAACTCTACTCTCAAAATGCATTGTACCAGCCCAGAAATAGCTCCCTAGTCTAATAAATGGCCTCCTGTCTGGCCTTCTTGCTGTCACTCCACCCAGAACCTTCTATTCTTACTCAGCTTAAGTAATTTTTAAAAAAATTATATCAAACCATGTCAATCACCAGTTTAAAATCCTACAATATCTTCTCATCCCACTTAGAATATAACCCAAACTCTCTGCCATGGTCTCTAAGGCCCTGCATGATCCATGCCCTGTGTTCTCTCTGACCTCTTCATTAAGCGTTAGGTGTTGAGGCACTCTGCTCCATGCTTGCTGGCCTTCTTGTTCTTCCTCAATATATACCCATTTCAAAGACTTTGCACTTTGTTTTTTTCCTCTCTGAGACATAGCCACAAGTATCATTTACTCACTTCATTCCAATTTCTGCTCAACTATCACTTCCCTAAAAAGGCCTTTTGTGATGATACTAAAACAATACTCCTTGCTCTCTTCTCCTGGCCTACTTTATTTTATAGTACCTATGTAATATAATTGATATTACATTAATATACTTCTTTGTTGTCTGAAACCTGAAACAAAAATAATTTTCTATTCTTCTGGTAAACATTACAGGGAATAGATATATTTTCCTATTTCTCTGTTAAATAATTCTGAAATCAAACTTACTTCCCTGTCCCTATGTAAATAATTCCGTGGTAAAGTATTTTTTTATTTTTTTTTTTTTTTTTTTTTTTTTTGAGAACAAGCAAAATAACTTAGCTTCCTACTTGAGGAAACACCTACACAGAAAAGATATGAGTGAATCATAAACAGTTTGGTTATCAAGTTTTGCTTTAAGACCCTTACCTCAGTGTGCCCTCCAGTTCAAGGTAATTCTGTTGTAAATTCTCCTGATTGCTACTCAGTTTTCAACATTGCAAAAACCAACTTAAAATCACCCAGTCCAGTCCTAACACAATATAAATATAGTAGTTCTCCCCATATCCACAGGGAATATATATTAAGATTCCCAAGTAGATGGCTGAAATTGCAGATAATACCAAACCCTTCATACACTGTATTTTTTACTATACATATGTAGAAAACACATTCAAATTACTATTGCATTTTGATGCCATTATTAAGTAAAAAAAAAAAAAAAAAGATTACTTAAACACAAGCACTGTGATACTATAACAGTTGATCTGATATCTAAGACAACTATTAAGTGAATAATGGGCAGGCAGCATAGATAGCATGCATATACTGGATAAAGGGATGATTCACAGCCCAAGTGTGATGGAGAGGGTTGGCACAAGAGTTCATCATGGAACTCAGCCTGGCATGCGATTTAAAACTTATGAATTGTTTATTTCTGGAATTTCTTATTTAATATTTCTGGATGGCAATTGACCATGGGTAACTGAAACCATGAAAAATGAAACCACAGATAAGGGGGGGGCTACTGTATCCTGCCCCCACTTTTTT
Organism: Rousettus aegyptiacus; assembly: GCF_014176215.1. Classification (NCBI taxonomy): domain Eukaryota; kingdom Metazoa; phylum Chordata; class Mammalia; order Chiroptera; family Pteropodidae; genus Rousettus; species Rousettus aegyptiacus. The sequence goes on along the minus strand of NW_023416307.1, from coordinate 34,577,660 downwards.
TTCATAAAGTCTTATTATGACTCTGTCAAGTTAGTGTTCAATCTTAGTGTAAAGTCTAGTACATTTAGTTTCGCTTGGTCAAAGTATTTTTTCTGGTGGCATTTTAGAGAGCTACCAGTTGACAATGCCACAAGTTCTACCATGATCCTATCAATACCTCCTTACTACTTGTGACTCAAGGCTCTAGATTCAGAACAGAATATTTCCCTAAGATCCCTTCTGGTTCCTGTCTGGAGATCTCTCCAACTGCAACAATGAGGTAGGCCCCATGTTGCGTGTAGGTTCTAACTGTTCTCATTGATCTTCCAAATCCTGTGTTTATTTTGTCTCCCAGAAATGCAGAACAATTACAAATCTGTGTTTATATAATTCAATTAGAAAATTGATATTCTTAGTAGAATACAAACTACCCATTTCTTTTGGCCTGCCTTTTTCTACTTTCTATTGTGAATCTACACATAATCCAAATAATTTTGTCTGAATTGTGAAGTCAGCAGTCAACAGAGTTTATTGCTTCTCTGAAAAGAAGAATATAAGCTCCTTTAAGGTTAGTACCTGGACTGTCTGTTCACTGAAGTAGCCCTGGAGCCTAGAGGTATGCCTACTATGTAATAGTTGCTCAATAAATATATGTTGACTAAATGAAAATATTTTTTAAATATAAAATATTTGAGTTAAAAAGTTTTTTTCTTTTAAATGCATACAATGCACCTTCTTTAATTTCTCAAATTGAATTTTATGATTAGCTAGTTATTTGAAAAATAAAAGTGAAGGAAATGGAAGAAAAAAGGATTCATTTGTATCTATCTACATATTGCTATATCTATAAATTTCAATGTTAAAATCTAAGACTTCAGTTAATGATTCTTTTGGAAGTAAGGGTGTAGACCCTATCCTGTGAAACTTATGTTTTGTGTGTGATCTAGAGACTCACGTTTCTAAATTTTTCCTGGGATTGGCAAACTAGAGCTTTCTCTATCTTACAATTGGAGCATATTTTTCCTGCTTCTTCAAAAGTCGATTTTTAGCTAAGAATGAAAAGGAAAATGTTAGTATTTTATACCCCATTTTAGATTTTCTTAAAATACAGTGGTGAAATATTAACATAAAAAGGTATACTTTAGTGAAAGTCAAAGAGTATTTCAAAGTCAGAAGATTTTGATCAACATATCAATTATATTATAAATAGTAATCGATGAGCATCTAATCTAGGATATTTTCTCTGTACAAATTATCATAATATTAACTCTTCAGAAATTCCCCTGGATTACTGTTGCTAACATTATTTATTCTATGTTCCGCTTTCCAAGATAATTTAATAAAATTTAATGGCAACAATAATATTTATATCATGCTTTTTAATGTTTCATAATAAATAGGTTTCGAAAAACCATAATTAATGGCTTAAAGACTCAGGCACATCATCCTTGCCAGTTTAAATGTGTTAAATTATTATTTTTTATACATTTATGTATACATAAGGCATCAAACATATGTAACTCACAAAATACTCCAGTCAGGTACTTCTGATTTCAAATATTTAACTTTATTACTAGCATTTTTCTTCCAAGTCTGTATATGCTGAACATATTCCTTCAAATTTGTTTAGACATCAATAAACAGGAGGTTAAACTAGTTAGCCTTGCATGGTCTTTCCAAACTTCATCATTAATGTCATGTCTTCTTTCAACAAATATGGCAAGATCAACTACTGAGATCCTACTCATAACATCTAAATTTTCACTTTGAAAAGCTGACAGCAGAGGGTCTTCTAAGGTATGTTTCTTTGGCCTATTCTTTTTATCTTGTTAATTGTAATTCAATTTTTTGATATAGTTTATTTTGAAATCTGCTATTTGATGATTGCTAATTAACGTTGCCAGTTGTTTACTAGAACACCGAGGCATAGTCATAAAAGTCAATATAACATTTAATTCATTATCTAATTTTCCTATACTTATTGTGGACATAGATGAAAATACAACTTTCCTAAAATTAATTCCTGCTGTTCCCCTCATACACAAAACAAATAAAATGAAACCTCTATTTTAATAGCTGAAGGTATGATATAATAAATAACAAATTTATAGGCTCCTTTCTTTATACTGCTAAAAGTATTACTGATTCATTTTAACCTATAAAATAGAGTTTGAGAAGCAACGATGTTTAAAGAAAGTCCTACTTCGTCACTGAGCTTTATACCATTCAACAAGTCACATGTTCCCTCTGGATCTGTTTCTTCATCTCTAAAAGAATAGTAATAGTGTCTATTTATACAGATACAAGTGCAAATTACCTAATTTAGGCTCTGAATCATCAGAGCAACTCAATAAATAAAATACATTCTTATTTTTAAGAAAATAAAATGAGTAAGAAGAACAGATTTATTTTTAAAATCTAACCAAGTTACCTCAATATATACTCTTAAAAATGGCCATCTTTTCAAGTCTATTAATATTTTAAATATTAACTATTTAAAATGCATTCACTACATGTAAATACCCCAATTTCAGTTCATCACTAAAATTAGGCTGGAAAAGTAAGACATTCCATTTTTCATCCCATTTAATTCTCACAAACATCTCAAGTAAAATTAGTATTGCTTTACTTTTAGAGGTGAGAAAATTAAGGGTCATATAAATTAGGTACCTTGCTTATGGTCAAAAATTAAGTAAGTGGCAATATACAATTTAAAAATCACTTTGTCTGCCCTTTCAATTCCAACATATTTTCCTAAAAATATTATTCCATTAGTTAGATGGAACAAAAAGTAAATAATATTTGTTGGTAGCATACTATTTGCCAGATGCATAGCCAGTTAATTTTGATATTGATTTTCAGCACTCTTCGGTTGCCTCAGATTTTTATTAAAAAATTCACAGAACATGAGCAATAAGTGGCAGAGCCAAAATTCAATTCAGATCTGCGTAGTTTCAAAGTCCATGTATGGATAGTGTGAATGGTGAAAAAAGTGGGGCTTTGTAATCAGAATAATCTGGGACACGATATCAGGTTTGTCATTGTCAACTCTATTAAACTTCAACAGGCCTCAGTTTGGGCTCCTAAGAAATGGACAAAAGTTTGTTGAATGAATTTATATACATATAAAGCACTTGACACATGGCTTAAGTTTTAGTACATTTAAAGGTACCTATTATATAATGCTGCCTTAGGAAGTGGTGAAGCTATAGAACTGAAACAAATGAAATATGATTCTCAGGTTTTCAACTAAAAAACAGGTGCTCCGTTTTCCAAAATTTAAAATACATACTCCTGCAATACATAAATGTGTCATTGCCTTCCTATTCTCACCGATGAAGAAGGACTCATAGATCATGTGACATTCCATTAGCTCCCACATTAATTAATGTATGTACATCCACTGCAAATAGACTGGCCAGTCATCTGTGTTCCAGGAATTTGAGACTGAGACATCAAAAGTGTGGCCGGTCATTGTTACAGGCACAGATGTGAGGCCTTTCAAACTAAGAGCTTGTAGCCTTTTTGATGATGTACACTCTTATTATAAAGGCAGCTCTCCTATAGAGTAGCAGAAGACAACAGAAATTCAGAGTTAAGCTGAGATGAGAGAACCTGAGGCAACAGAAAGACAGAGTACTTGCTTGACAAACTCAAGTTTCTGAGATGTCAGGCTGTATTTCCTAAGCTTAAGTTTCTTGAGATTGTTCTGTTCTGTATTCTTTTGAACAAATATCTTTATTTAGGATACCTTGAGGTTTCTGTTTTATAACCAAACAATCCCTAAAACAATATATTTTGATAGGGAGTGGCGGTGGTGGTATAAATAGTAGACATTGTGATTATCTTCCCTACATCCAATTTATTTTATTTTCATTACATTGGAGTCATATGATTCAGTAGGACTGTTCCAGTAAGGTTCTAGGTGTGGTTCTTGACTGGTCTAAGAACTTGTTACAGTGACTGATTAAGGAGACAGATCAAAGCCAGCAGTACAAGTTCTTCCCTTGGGTAGGAGGGTGTTGACCCTGAGAATTTCTGAGAGACATCTTGCTCTATAGAAGAACTCTATAAGAATTACTTTCTTTGTTTTTAAATAGTGTAAATGAAGAAATAAAACCTAGAAATACTGCAACAATTGTGTAACTTTTAAAGAAACTATTTTGAGAACAATGCTGACAGAGAACCATAGAGCCAAAAGATCCCGAAGAAACAGCCAGATCAGCTTTTAACTGCTCTACAACCCTAACGACTTCAGAGCCAATATATCTCTTTTATTGCTTAAATAGCTGAGTTGGAGTTTTTGTTATAGTTGCAAATAAAAGCATCTCGCTTGATTCAGGAGAGATGGTAAAAAATAGAGAGACAGAGGCAATGAAATGATTTTGGGGAATGTTGAACTTTACAGTCTTGTAGAATAACCAGGTGGAAAGGTTCAGCATGCAGCTGGAAAAACAGCTTTGGAATCCAGAGAAGATATCAAAGATGGCGACATAAATTGGGAGGGTTGTCAGCACGAAGGTGGGAACCAGAGATCTGGGTATAGTTGAAGTAATCCAGAGAGGATACATTTAGAATTAATTGTATATGGTTTTCTTTTAGTAGCCAGCATCATTTGACTCAGACACAAACCTACTTAGAGTTACCATTTCAATATTTTTGTTTGTACTTGAAATATTTCATTACCATTTTAAAATGAAAACTTTTGGAACTCATAGAAATCCTACTATATACCAATAAATATGCAGTTGTTTAAATTGTTTTTCATAATGATATGCTGAAATTTCAATGCTAAGGATGTTCTCAAATGAGATATAAACTTAAGGATTTGAGCAGAAGGAATTAACATTAGATTTTGTATTACTATATGCCAGGGTACAATTGGAGGTATATAACTTTAACCTGGCATTTCTTTTTCTAATTTACTCAATTCTGAATTATATGATAAATAAAAAGGACTATAGATTTTATGTTTCTACATTACTTATCTTGGAAGAAAGACTAATTTCTGCTTGGTTTTTATTACCCCCAAATATATATAAGAACAACATATTTGATTGAAAGAACCCAAGTATTTTATTTATCGCTAGTGTGAGTGCTAGATCAGAGGCAGGGAATGAAGTACAGTAAACACTGGAGAAGAAATTAAAGAAATAAAACACTGGAAGAGAAAATAGAGAGGGGATTAAAAATAAAAAATGAAGGGAAAACAAGAAATATAATTATAATTATTTTCTCATAACAGAAATTTTGGGCTACGTCTTGATGAAAACAAAACCAAGGGCATTCTGGATGACAGAGAAAATCGATATAATCAACTCTAAAAATAATCATTTATTTTGTGAAGATCTTAACTTTGATACAGAAAATCGACATTTTGTCATCTACTTTAATGTCCTCATACCAGAAATCTTGTCATCAACTTAAGTGGAACTTGCCTGAATTGATACTGAGTCTCATATGTAGAAATTCTAAAATTCTGTTACAATTTCCCAAATAAATATAGCTTGACTTTTTAGGTCTCTATGGTTTTGCTTGTCTTGTCAACTCCATTTGAAGTTCTAGTTACATGACCCAGGCCCTTGGGAAAATAATTAAATCTCAGAACATCAATTTCTATGTTAGCAAACAAGAAGATTAGATCAATAATTTTTATTCAAGGAGTCCCTGTTCCTTGAAAATCAGAACCTCTAGAGGTAAATGGATAGGGATATTTCTTTGAAAAATCCTATAAAACATTAAGATATAATTATATTTTGGTAAAGAAAAAACTGACGTTTTCATATTACAGACTGGAGAAACTTTAGCTCAGCAAAAAACAATTTTTGAAAATATGCGATTATTTACAGTTAGTGACAGATGGAGAAGAAAGGTGTGAGAGGAATATGATTCCAAAGAGAAAACCCTATCAAAATTTCTCCCCAGTTGGTTCCTAGGGGTGGCTTCCAGTCTGTACCTTTTACTGTTTGCACATCTCCCTCTCTTTCACCTTGATGCATTTTTGTATGATTTGCATATGCACCACCATCTCTCTATAATTGTATGTGTTTCCGAAGTCTCCTGACTGGACCACTGCATCTCCTGTATATTCTAATAGGTCTTCTTTATTAAGAACTTGCTCTGTTTCTTTTTTCACTCTCTTTCCCCCATACTCTCATTAACCAAAAATGCTGTGTTATGAAAGTGCGAATATGCTTTTTCAAACTACACAGCCATCCCTGTATAGAAGGTCATAGCCTCTCTTGATAATCAACCAGATTCTGAACCTCTGGAACTTTAACGCCTAAGGGAGACCATGAGATAATTATAAGTGGCCCTAGAATATGACCGCAAAGACTTGTCTATAGAATAAGACAATTTATAACATGAGTAATACTATTTTTCAAATGTGATATATGCATGTAATATGATATAAATATATGTATACTAAATGCAACGAGTAACAGAAACTTAATGTTACATGAAAAATATCAAACGCTTGAGATTTACAAAATTTAGATTTTTAAAATTTTACTGAATTCAGTGAATCATGAATTATAGCAAGGAGATATTGAAATAACTCTTTTAACTCAGTGATTTGGAATTAATTGACTAAATTGGACATTAGAGCATTATTTGTATACTCTCTTGTATCCTTTTTTTTTTTTTTTTTACTTGTGAAATCAGAATTTTAGAAGGAAGTGAAAGGGGATTAGAGTCCAGCCAATCTAATATTTTTGATTATTTAACCTCTCAAGTATATCTTAGCTACCTGATTAACTAATAGTATTTTATTATAAGAAAATTTGAGTGGGCTATTTAGCATCCTAGAAGGTATTACCTATCCATCATTAACCTAGATTATAACCAGGTAATTAAATATCCATATATATCCATCATTAACCTAGATTATAACCAGGTAATTAAATATCCATATATATATCTACAGCATTGGTTGATGGAAAAATATGCCAGACTACAGATAAGCCTAAATTGTCTTCAAGCGAATGTAACAGCAAAGATCTGACTATGAATTCATTTTGGGGCTTCACAGACAACAAGCAAACACAGAACTCCTCTCACTGATGTTAGTAGTCTGCAGGTCCTTTCTTTTTCTTGCAGCATATTCCTTGGAATCTTCTGGTCTGGCCGTTCAGTTGACAAGCCTTTCAAGTTCTTTTCATTTTAAAGTTTTACTACTAATCATTTCAAAAAGAAAAAAAAAAAAAAAGAAAAGAAAACAAAGAAACAGCCCAAGGCAAGTGACAAATGAGGCAGTGGAGTGGGGGGAAATAATCATAAATAAACCTCATAAACCTTTGGATATGTGTCACACCTAGAAAGTATAACTCCCTATTTGCTATAATAGAAAAGCCAAGTGGTCTTGGATAAATGCTTTAGTTTTTGAAAATGGATTCACCCAAAAGCTGCTTCAGAGTGAAAGTAATACTATTTATATTTTGTCTGGAAAAGGATTCTCACATCTTCAGGTGAGCCCCCAAAGACAATTAAGACAAAAGAATAGTAATGTTTTTGTTGCTAGGTCTTTTCTAACTTTGGAGACCCCTATTGGGAGTTTCTATTTCATTAAGACTCTACTTAGCCAAGGAATGATGCATCTCTGGGCTAGTTTCTTATCAAATCTCTCATTTTGATACATTTTATATGTTTTTCATTCACTTGCCCACTTACATGTTCTAAAATAATATTAAATATGTAAACACAATTTGTCCTACAGATGCTATGGAAAGAAAAACACTCCTTAACAGTACGGCTTTATTTCATTTTAATTTTAACTCTTATTTTAAGTAAAAGCCTATATGATTTAAGCTGTGTAAATTTGTCAACTATTTTTAAGAATGCCTAAAATTCTTAAAGAACAAGCAGAGGGAATAATGACCACGAATTCCCTCTTCCAATTATTTAACTCTAAACTAAGGGTCAATTTTAGTCATCCATACATGTACCTAAAGATTACTGTAAAGTACAGTTGTACCAATTGCAAATAAATGTTTTTTTACATATATATATATCTATAAAGTTAAACTAAAATTTACTAAAAATCACATGAGTCACTTTTACGGTTTTTTTTTTCCCCTATACTAACACTAGTTGTTACTGAAAAAACATCAGTTAATTAGATCCAAGATTAGCATTTGACAAGAGTGTCCACATTTTTAAAAAGGTTGATAATTTACACTTTAGATTCTGGTTGTAAATTGTAGATTATTCTTTTTAAAAATTCTAGACATTCTTGTTCTATATCACGTAGTCCTGATAAATATTAAAATCCACTAGGTTTCTTGAAATACTTTCTCCACAATTAACAGAATCTGGATCAAGTTTGGCTTCAACATCCATGTAAAGAAGTGCTAATATTAAAATTTATTTTTTAAAAAGTAATGATGATTAATAATAATCATGGTATTGCCATAAGAGTAATAATTTCAAAAAAAAAAAACACCATAAGTAGAGACCTTTTTATGGATGACATCTTTTAGATTAGTTGTTCTATAGTCAAATGTTACAGGAAAACACTTATAATCACACATTTTGAAGGGTGATCATTTGCACAATGAAGGCCCTGAGAAGTCCATCTATGAAAAAAAGAAAACTTACTTAATTTTGACTAATTCGGCTTTTCTCAACTGCATTTGACCAATGTTATCTTTTTAAATAACCATTAAGGAATAAAGTTTGAAAACACTGGATTTGAGGAAGCCTAAGAAACTTTAAAATTTTAAATGTTTTGATTGTTAAATGTATACTTATTAATAAGTTATGAAACTGTGTTTTAGTTTAAATTCAAAGTAGATGTGTCCGCAGTAGTTTAGAATCCGAAAATGGATTCCAGTGAATTGGGAAGTGGGTGGAGAAAGGGGAAGTGGTGTGCAGGAAGATAATAAAAGAATAATAAAATCCTTGGGTTCTTCCCAGGCTAATTCTGAGCTATGTCCTGCTTATATTTATTAAAATGACCTGGATAAGTTCCCTTATTAAGTGGACAGGTTACATATTGTTAAAACTAAAGTGGCTAACGGGAATGTTGTTAAAAAGCCATGATAAATTGGGTCATTAATGAAAAACAACCAGAATAAATTTCAAAAGCAATTGGAAGTTCAGTGAATTTATTTATCTATTTTGTCTATCTGTCTCTCTGTCTATCTATCATCTATCATCTCTCTATCCATACGTCTGTCATTTTCTATCTTAAATATTTTTAAATGAAAAATAAAACAGAGAACGTTCAGCTATGTGTTCTCTTCTCTGTCAATTAGCATCTACTGAACTTGATCACAGCAACCTTTGCCACCATATACTTAGAATGTATTCCTTTTATACCTAATACCATAAAGGGGAGCATATTTCTCTGTCTGTCCTTGATTTACATAGCTATCTCCCTTGTTAACATGTATAGCTCTGTGAGAAAAGAGTACACTATTTTATTCATATTTATCTTTGCAGTACCTTTTTAGAACAACAGGTGCTAAAAATTTTTGGTTGAATAAAGAAAATAAACTAAAGCATATAACCATAGAAGAAACGAAATGATATAGGAAAGTTTATAGCTTAAATATAAATAACATATGAAATGGCACTGATGTTAAAGAAAAAGTGGCATAAACTATATATAGAAGAGAAATATGTAATATTTGTTAAGTTCTGTGTTAGATCCTATGATTCACAAGATTTTATTCATTTATTCCATACTTAATCCCAAAGGGAAAAATGTAGATTATATAACAATTTACTATAATAAAGGAAAAAAAAAAAGTAAGTAAAAGCCTAGGAAAATTAGATATTAGAATATTAAGATGAAGCCAGAATAAAATTATCAAAAGTGTACATGAGAAGATAGTATTTAAATTTATATTTTCCTAATGACTAAAACAAAATCACTTCCGCTTCAAATTATCCATTGAAGATATATCATAGCTGATCAGCCTAGACTGAGGCCTAAAAGAAAATCTGTAGGTAGGTAATACACAGTCATTGTAGGATGTACCATTCATACATAGTAAGACAGCACATAAAATCACTCCAGGGGCAGAGTTTTATAAAATGCCTTGAAATTGGGTGCAACATCATACCAAGGAACACGGAGATTAATAAATCAGAGAAACTGAAAGAATTTAGTGTGAGTATTTTATGGCCCCTACCCAATCTTGATTTGAGTGGGGAAGTGCAAAATATTCTATGATACAGAGCAAGGTTTCTCAACAGTGGTACTAATGACATTTTAGGCAGGATAGCTTTTTGTTGTGAGGGGCTGTCCTGTACATTGTAGAAGGTTTAGAAATATCCCTGGCCTCCATCTATTAGAGGTCAGTAACAGTTCTCCCCTCTCCAGTTGTGACAAAAAAAATGCCAAATGTTTCCTGAGGGACAAAATTATCCCCATTTGAGAACCACTGTAGAGTACTGATGCTCACCTTTTGTTGGAACCACAGATTCCTTTAAAAATGTGTCCAAAGGACTCCTATGTACACAAGACAAAAATGCACATGTAATTTCCAGGGCTCATGGACTCTCTGCTATACCTATGTTAAACATCTTTCATTTAAAGGAATGGTAGATTACATGCCTTTCAGGCAAAGTTTAATAAATGTTTATTTCTTCTTAAGTTTTAAGGCATATATGGAGAAATTTAAAAAGATTATCCTAAGTATTCTCTCCGAACACCCTAAGCTAGGATCCTTCCTTGCCTCTCCATAGCTTCTAGTACACACTTGTGATCCTTGCCATTCCTTGGCTTGTAGATACCTCACTCAAATCCCCCCCACTACATCTCTCATGTCCTTACATGGCTTTTCCCTGTGTGTTACTGGGAGAATTCCCTCTTTTCACAAGGACATAAATCATGGTATTACGGCCACTCCAATGCACTATGATTTCATCTTAACTTGATTATTTGTACAAAGACCCTTATTCTAAAGAAGGCCACACTTGTCAGTCCTGGGAGTTAAGACTTGAACATCTTTCTGAGGGACACACTTCAACCTACTACACTTTCTGTAGATAGTTAAATGTTTAGTACCAAAAATATAACAATTTGCTCACTTGCATAATTAAAAAATGGAATTACAGCAAATTAAATTAGGTATATTTTGAACAAAAAATCCATTTATTTGAGAATTATAAAACTATACAAATTAATATTAACCACGAGATTTCTTCCAAAGACACAATGACATTTCTTTCATTAGATTATAAAAAATTATATTCATTTAAGAAACAGTTTGGAAAAGTATAAAATGGGGAAAAATTATAATCTTTTGAGATAAAGATACTATATTTTATTATACTTCCATATATCTTTTTAGTTATATTAGCTTTTAATTTATATTTCCAGATTTTTGCATGGTCAATATTCTAAAAATGACATGTTTAGATTTTATTTGTTGGATGTGTTCTCAATCAGTGTAATCAAGAAGTTACAGGAGAAGTATTAAACATTTGTGTGGTAGAAAATAACCATCTTTCTCTGCAAAATTGTCAACTGATCATAGAATTTTAGATTCTCAGCTTGATTCTCACTTCAGCTCCAATGGTAGATCCTTTGTTAAAGTGGGCCTTTCTTTTTTTGGACGGCCCTAAATGTCAGAAGGTTTGTCATTCCTTTTGGCCAACCAACAAACACTCCCCAGCTTGTTCTTGTTCTGCCTTCTTAACCTACAATACATCTGCTCCCTTTGCCACATGTGAGGGTGGTTATCCTACCCACCTTAAGTCTTTTCCTTCTCTAAGCATAATTACTTCAATTATATTTCATATAATGTAATTTCAGCAGCATTTACTACTCTCATTATCACTTTCTTTTGGTTATATATCCTTTTTAAACGGCATTCTTCAGAATACATGAAAATTCTCCAAGATTGATGTGACAAGTGAGTGGAAAGTGAAGTGACTACCATTCCCATTCTTTTCTCTAAATTTTATTAATGCAGTTTAAGGCAAATTTAGCTTCTTGATAGTCATGTAACACTGTTGATTCATATTTAGCTTGCTGACAAATAGAATCTCTAGAGTTTTCTACTTATACTCTTACTAAGACATGTATCCCTCAATTATCTTTATAATGGGAACTATCATTAGTAATAATAATTAAAATTCACAGATAATTCTTTAATTACATTTTATCTATTAATCTAAACTCTATATAACTACACCTCTATAGAATTATTAAACATATAAAAACATATTGGTTTGGAATTTGGTATTTTTAATTGCATATCTAGTACAATGGCTAAAAGTAAAGTACAGATTTAGAAATGAGAGAAAAGCTATATGTGTTGAGAATAATCTTACTGATAAAAACCAAAACCATTGTTTTTTAATATTTTACACTTCTCATATTTAAAGTTTGTAGAGTAGCATTTTCTATTAAAGTTTGTAGAGTAGCATTTTCTTTAATTTCCTATTAAAGCATTCTAGTAATAAACTCCACCTTCCATTTTGGCTGATAGAAATGTACTGGATTCAACTTTATTTGATTTGCTAATCATTTAAATTTCATCATCATGGTTGATATAGAATCTGGCCATTTACATATCTCTCTACATCTATTAATTTGATGAATATTATAAAATTATTGAATGCTATTATTTAGTGCCTTATACATATCATATCTGTCTCATTTTTGTAATTCTAATAAATTTCTATGTGTATTTATGTGTAGGTAGTTAATTCCAATTTTTACTGTATTTGAAAATATTAAAATTTAATAGGATCTTACAATGCAGAGGAAGAAATAAATAAATTAGTCATAACAGACCCACCCAGCATTCGGGCTTTGTGTATTTTCACATATGAAGATAATCTTCAAGGTCTATTTTTTTTCTCCTAATTGCTATTCAAACAATAAATGGTAAATAAATTGCTTAAATAATAGTTTTCCTTTATTATTTGAGAATCTCAGGTTCATGGCTACAATCTTAGGAAAAGGAATTGATTATCCAATCCCAGACCTTTAAATTATAAGTTCTCAAGAAAATGTGCATATTTGAATCATGCTGGCACCCTGCAGTAGTTTGCATAGCTTATCACAAACATTTATCTCCATATATCCACACATTTACACAAAAACTTGATGTTAGCTCTTCTCTGCTTTTAAGACAGTATCTCCTCCTTGTCTATGTAACCAAGGAAACAGCCTTGTTCCTCAGCCTGAAGAGATGTGGGCCAACATCTATACAAAAGATAAACTATAGGAATATCTTGTTGCCATAGAGACCTTTCTGTTTGCTAGTATTTCTTTACTCTCAACTCTTATGCAAGTTAGAGACAACAATGTTATAAACTGCCTCAGTGAACACCAGATATTCCATGCTTCTCCAAGACTTAGCTTCCTGACTGACAAAATAGTAAATGTGTCACATGATCAATTTAGCCAATGAATAAGTGGCCAGTGGGCATTATGAGTGGCTCTGTCATAAACATTTTTCATTTTAGGCTTCACTTCACCTAAACAACTGTCACATTTTAAAATATTTTTTGAACTGAAAGATATTTCTCAGAGCTCCACTTTCCCCTACAAAAGCTGAAGAACCAGATACTTCTTCTTGCTCTTGTACCTATGGCATCATCAGAGGGTTCTACTTGGGACTAAGTTCTTGAGAGAGAGAGTAAAAAATGTAGGGATAGTTAGAAAATCATCTATAACAGCAAAGAAAAGCTGTTGGTAGAGATCCATGGCTACCAGTGCCAGAGACAGCAGACCAGCAGGGCTGTTTTTGGTGACCTAGTCTGCATATTTGATACCCAATTTCCTTTAATTTCTGTATCTTCCAATCTTATAATAGATTTCCTGAGTAGTTGTATATATCATTTTGTAAGTTCAGTTTTGCTTAAAGTAACCAGAATTGTCTGTTGTTTACAACCAAGATTATGTGTAATAGAATTCTTCCTTTGAGCTTCACAAATAATATTGAGCTAATTAAAAAAAAAAAAAAAGAATTGATAGGATCAAGGACCATAGGATTCATTAGCAAAGCACCAACCTCTGAACTGTCTTTCTTGGAGACTCAATAGCTATTGGGGAAATGGCAAAATGCAGGGTATTCGGGTATTCATTAGCAAGACTATCTTGTTGGGACCCCTATAAGCAGAGACAACAGTCTCTGTTTGATATTAGCTATTCTTGCTGTGAAGAGCTTTTTTACTTTACTTTTATAGTCTACTATTTTTTATGTGACAAGTTGTTGGCAATGATACTTTTGTTTTCTGCAAATCCACAAAAAGAAAAGTAAACTCACATGATCTGAAGAAGAGAAAATAGGTCAGATACTATGATAAGGACAGAATCCCTTGATTGTTTTCCAAGAGTTAGGTAAAAAAAAAGGCCCATACATTTAAACAGATACTTCTATAGGCCTAAACAAGATAAAAGGGAATGTATCAAAATCTCTTGGATGTGGGGCTTAGGCAAATATATATATAACATATCCCCACAGGTAATTCTGATACTTATCTCTAAAGAAGGACCACTGTTTTATAGAAACTGGACACTCAAGAAAAGCCTGCTTAGAAAACATCAAAGTCCCAGCTGCTGATATCCATCTAAATGAAAATAACTAATATTTACAGCCTTTTCACTCCTTTCAATACTAACTCTACCTCTCATTTTTGTCTGATTTTTCTCCTTTCATTTACCTGTAATCTTGCCAAACAGTAATTGCCACAGAATCTGTTTGCTTCTGTGACCAATTTTCATTCATTTTCTTCTTTACCAATAGGTCTTTCACATAGAAAACACATCCTTAATTGCCTATAACAGACTTACAATCCCTCCACTAACCCCCCACACCTGTACTCTGCACACATTACCACGAGATGAGGCGATTCCTCAGAAACAACCAGGTAAGGGAGCAAGACCGAAAATCAAAATTTGATAGCCCCATGAGACTTGTGTGAACACTACCTCATTATTTAATGCTGAAATATTTATATGCAGTATTCCCTGAATTGCATTTGTACTTATACAGAAAGGAACAAAGATGAAAAAATATGAAAACTCTTACATTTTTTAGAGAGAAGTTAACCATTTTCTCCTTCATTATATTATAGTTAATAGCTTATGAATGATAATAAACATACAGTTCCCAAAATTAATAATAATGTTCAGTCATTTTCTGAGTAACATAACTTACTATTTAAATCCTCAAGTAATGAATTCATAGGTATGCAATCAGAAAATTATGGGAAGCTAATAATTAAAAATATTTGTTAAGAAATTAATTAAATGACAGCAGTGTCATAGAAGCCTTCCATGATCACATTGCAGTTATCACATTAATCTTAAATTATGAACCCACACAATCCAAAGTTGCCCATCTTACCTCTGAAAAAGAGTGGCCTGGCAGTCACTTACTCATTCTCATAGTCAATATATTTAGTAGAGGCAGCAAGTTATCTGTTCAGTGAAATCTGTCTGGATTGTCCTGTGGTTGATCCAATACTCTCATCTTGTTCTTAAGCCTAGCTCTGTCTCATGAATTTGTGTCTTTTATTCTCTCACCCTTTGGAATGGCTGGCTTCCATGAAAGCACCTTTTATAAATTTCTCCTCTAACCCTGACAGGACTCCTTGACTTTGGAAAAACATTTTGTGTAATTCTGTAGCCGTGTTGACTGCTAATGTCTCTCTGAAGTCCTGGGGTTCTAAGACGCCACACTCTGCTGTCAATTTCAGTACAATATCGACATAGTTATATGCCCACTGTAAATCAAATTTCTCTTGTTGAAAAGAACAACAGTAATAAAAGTTGCTTGCATCTTACATGTATTAATCAATTATCACCCCCTTTCCCCATCATGGCTAAAATAGGTTAGATTGCTTCATTGTATATATTGCCTACCGTGAACCAAATTAATCTTTGCTTTATCAGAATATACAAAATATTGGAATATGCTAATATCCAGACCAGAAAAGAACTTTCGGCAATAATAAAAATGTTCTTTTGCACTGTCCATTTGGGTAGCCATTGTTATATATGGCTAGTAAGCCCTTGAAAAGTTAGTAGTATGTCTGAAGAACTGAATTCTTCACTTCATTTAATTTTCATTAATTTACACTTAAAAATCCACATGCGGCTAATGGCTACACTATTAAGCAGTTTAGCTTTAGACTATGGCTTCTTTTAGAGCTTTCACCTTGTTTTTTTCATATCTAGGATTGTGCCTGGCACATATAATAAATAGGTTCCACTAATAATGTTTATTGAATTAGTAAGTGAGTGAATTGTCTACTATGAGATTAGCTTTCAACTTTCAGAGAAACTGAAATAATAAGCATATAGAAACTAGGACAGAGCATTGAGCTCAGAACAGTGTGATCAATAAGTAATAGCTACATGTATATTTTAGAGTAGCTTCTAGTAAAGTTGCTTTTGAATATGTTCTTTCATTCTGCAATGCAAACAGGGAAGTCTGAACAATAAATGAACTCAACAAACTAGACAATAACACTTTGACTTTGAATTTGAAAGAATGTGAGTTCAGGGGCTGCTGATCCAAGAGAACAAAGGCAAATTGTTTGCTTCTGCTAGCCAGCTCTTCAGGTCTTACCCAGAAAAACTTCAAAGTAGAAGAAACATGCAGAGGCAGGTGCTACATTTTTCATAGAAGTGACAACAGATAATATCTCATTTGGAAGACTACAGGTCCTCTCAAGAAAACTGTGTCCTGGTTCAGCCCTTGCTCAAGAGCATTTTTCACCATATTGACACCACCATCAATTCTTGCTTTATCTTCTGTCTTCTGTCTTTCACATGATAAAAATAATTGTAGAAAAGCCAATTTGTTATCTGAAGTTCTTGTTTTTCTCTCTTTAAAGTACTAAAAAAGTTGGATTCTATCTTAGTTTTCATGAGATTGACTTTTTTTCATAAAATCTTAAATAAAATAAAAGAGCATTGAAGAAGTTAACAATGCTACATTAATGCAATATATTAATAATTATAAGTATTTAAATTTTAGTTATTTTTTTGTAAATTGTTGCTATCACTGACCCTGTTAGAACTTCCAAAGACCTAATCCAGAATCATTGTCATTTAACAAAGAGCCTAACTGCTCACAAAAATTTCTCTCAATTTTTCAGGAAACTGTTTCTTAAGCCAATTAGTAGACAGGAACTCATTGGTTGAAACTTAATCCAGACAAAATTGAACATAATGTGAGTTAAAATATGCTTGTAAGAAGAACTAGCTCTTCACACAGTAGATTCCCAATATCTGAATTTCTTACTTTATTTGAATTAATTTAATGCAAACTCAGTCCCTGGGGTAGTATTAGCTATAATTATGACTCTGAAAGAATCTGTGTGATCTGAAGCAAGTTACTAAGTTTCTTTGGCCTCAGTTTCCAGCTGATAAACCTGTGAGATGATAACAAACAAGAACCCCTGTATTATTTTGCTAGGGGCTGCCATAACAAAACCACAGACTGGGTGGCTTTGACAACAGAGATGTACTTTTTCACAGTTCCAGAGAATAGAAGTACAAAATCAAGGTATTGGCAGGTTTGGTTTCTTCTGAGGCTCTCTCCTGGGCTTGTGGATGGCCACTTTCTTGCTGTGTCCTCGCACGGTCTTTTCTTAGTGCATATGCATCCCTGGTGTTTCTTCAGGTGTCCAAATTTCCTCTTATAAGGACCCTAGTCAGATTAAATTAGGGCCCACTCTAATGACTTCATTTTATCTTGATCACTTTTTTAAAAGCCCTGTTTCTAAATATTCTGAGTTACTCCAGGGCTAGGTCTTCACCTTATGAATTTGTGTTAGGAGATGTAATTCAGCCCATGATAGCCTCTATTAGTCTATCCTGAGAGTCTCATCAGATGAGATTATAATTAGTAAGGAGTCAGGTCATCCAGAAATCAGCAATACAGGAGTGATTGGCCTTCTAACCATGTGTCTGCATGATTTTTCTTATTTTATTATCTTCTGTGATATTTCCCAATTCACATGCTCTTTTCAATTTAGGCTCTTCCAGTAATTGTTGAGAAGAGGATGAGGAGAAAGAGAGAGAGAGAGAAAGAGAGAGAGAGAGAGAGAGAGAGAGAGAGAGAGAGAGAGAGAGAGAGAGAGAGAGAGAGAGAGAGAGAGAGAGAGAGAGAGAGAGTTTGATTCTAGCCATGACATCAGTCTAGTCCCTCTTTATCAGAGTGGATTCATAGCATAATAGTAATAACTAACATTTGTAGAGTACTAATTAAATGGCATGCACTCAAGTAAGAGCTGTAGCTATAATAAGTTCATTTATCTTTTACAAGGACCCTTTTAAGTATGTAACAATATGATCATGACTTTGGGGGTGAAGAAAGGAGGCACAGGGCTATTAAATGGGGAAACTGAACTTTAAACCTAATAAGTCTAAATTCATAGTGCGAATAGTATGATTTAGTGTGAAATCCTGGGTCATTTCTTAGTTCTGTCAGTTTCTGTCTATTTTACCCTTGAAGGAGTCCCTATAACTTCTAAATGCCTCCTTGTAACAGCACCTATTTTACATTCATCTACTCATTTATTCATTTATTTCCTATTTAAATATCTAGTCTATGTTCTTGAAAAAGTTTATACTATACCAGAAGTTTCAAACAGATAAAGACCTTTAATTAAGAAATTTATTTTCTTTTGATGTTAAAGGAATGGGTAGTGAGGACACTGGGGAAGTTCTCACAAAGCAGGTAACATTTGTAGGATAAGCAGGTTTTCTTCAAAAAGGAAAGGGTAAGCTAGACATTCACATTAGAATCACTATCTGCAGCATTAAAGGGCAAAGCATTTCCTGAACCAGCAAGTCACTCAAGCAAGTTCAACCACATGCTGCTTAGATGGGACCCAGCCTGGTGGCGGAGCTGTGGAATGGTTAATGTTTAAGCTATTATCTAGAACTAGATTATAAATGCCATAATATTGAAAAGAAATATTATCCTATAAGGATAGGCAAACAACAAGGGTTTTGCTCATAGTTCTCTGTTCTTAAAGACGATATTTAGAAAACCCTCAAAATGCAAGAGAATAGACTCGAAAGTCTAATTAAGATAATTTTGCAACAATATAAATAAAGTCCTGAATTATGGTAGTGGAAGTTGAAAATAGAGAAGAATGAATGGATTTAGAGGTACTCTGAAGTAAAATTAATAGAACTTGGCAACTAACTGCATAAGAAATAAAAAAACTTTTAAGTTGAACCACATAAAATTGTTGATTTTGAATGTGAAAATTGGATATTGGCAGTGTTTCAATTTACTATGGCAATACTTGGATTTCTAGCTATTGGTTAAATGAATCAATGACCCATCAGCTGAGAGAATATACAGAGGAGGAGAATAAAGTTTTAGGATTGATAAAAGAGTAATGGACATTAATTCAGCTTAAAGTGAGTTACCCAGGAATATTTAAGTAGGTAAATTGGCACTAAGAAGACAGGTTCAGGTGGTCTTCAGGTGTCTATGGTAGTTGACACCATAGGAGTTGTTAAGATTACCCAGGTAGAGCGTAAAGGGGGGAAAAAAAAAAAACCTTGAGAAAATCATGTATTTATATATATGCATGAGTGTGGAGAGGAAATACTTAAGAAATAAATATGAACATGATTGGTAAAGCAGGAAGAGAAGTCATTAAGAATGCCTTATAAGCAAAATGATAAGAGATTTTGAGTCACTTGGAAGGGTAGGAGTTGAAAAGAGACAACTGAATGTTACCCATTGACCCTTGTGGAAGCCAAGATGTCCCTGTCAATACTTTCCAATGCAGAAGTAATTTCCATGAAGTAGCAAAGTGTAAAGTAGAGAGAGGACTGTGGGAGGAGAAGTAGATCAAAGACTTAAAAACAAACATAGGAGAACAATTCTTTCAAATGTCTGGAGGATGAGAAAGGATCAAAAAGGGGGATATGCACAGAGAGGGGCAGACTTGAAAGAATGATTTGTTTCCTTTCTGTCTTGTGTGTTTATTTTCTGATAGTGGGGGGTGGGAATATCTGTTTACGGGCTGATAGAAAAGATCTAGAGATGATGGAATGACTAAATATATGGGAGAAAAGGGGACTGTGAAGTCCCAGTGGAAGAGGGTATGGGAATAAAAGGTATCATCACAGCAAGTAGCTTAAAGGATCAGGAACTTTATAACTATGAACCAAAACCCATGAAATTACAAAGTAAAGAACATTTTTATAAGACCAAATGTTTATGCACGGTATCTCTAACTTAACATGTCATCTGTGAAGTTTCTTAAGAGATGTCTAATAAGTCTCTACATGTTCTTTAAAGAAGCACTTTATTTTTAAATTTGGTTAATTCTTAACCATAACTTTAATACTCTTCGAAGTGTGCTGCTTTCCCCCCCATTCCCTATCTTTAGTCTAGTGAAGTGTAACTGAGATGAATTAAAATCTGTTAAGAAAAGGCACGTAGAAGAGTTTACATTTTTCAATCCATATTTGAATGTGATTTTTCACAGCAAGGGTATATGCTCCCAAAAAGCTGATAACATATTTTATCCTTAAAATTATTCGATCAAATGTTTAGAAAATGAAAGTTGATAGTTCCTAAATGTTGTACAATATTATCTAAAATGAACATAAATTGCATGAACCTTCAAGTTTTCATCCATTACAAGATGACCTTTGGAAATTACTTCTGCAGCAATAAAACTAAACATTCAAGGATGATGCATGTGCAGTGCATTAAGTTAGAAGTGTTTACATGGCACGTACTGCGAAAGATAAATTGACAGATCTGCAAAAGCACCATTCTGTATCTACGTTTTTTTCCCATTTCACCTAAGCGATGAAATACCTGATTTAGAGGAATCTTTAAGCACTAAAGCTTATTACTCTTTGTGTCTTGAGGTAAGAGAAGAAAGTAATGATAGCAGTAGCCAAAATTCTTGGGTCAAAGATGCCTGGCAGTAAATGACCCAAATCCTGTTGTGGCCTATTTAAGACTTTCAGTTTTTATGTCTTCTGATTGGCCCCGGAGCCATTCCAATCACCAGACCCAAAAGGAAGAGACAGCAGCCTTAGGGAGGCCCTAATACTTAAAAAAAATTCAAGATGCAAGTCTTTAGGACTAAAATCTAAAATGAAAGAAGAAAATGTGTTATCTTATATGATATCTCTCATATTCCTGACTCTGCAACTCAAATGTTGCTTTACCTCTTCTCATTTACTCCTTCTCAGACAAAGAGGTATTCATCCTGCTTGCTAAAGTAAACTCTTCTCCATAGGAATTTGAATACATTTTCTAATGTCTCTTTCCGGTCCTTGCTACATTCACTATCTGATGCCTTTCCTGTAGTTTCAGTTTCTCTCTTCACTGAAAACAAATCTGCAGCCAACATAAATCTCGAGGCTACTTTCTAAGTAAATCAAACCAAACACAACAAAAAAATAATTCAACATCTTCCTTAGACTTTGCCATTCCCACGGTGATATCTGTTCATCTTTTGCTGGGAAACAAACCATAGCATTTAAAAATGTTATTGTTATCACTCATGGTTCTGTTGATTGAGTTCTAGCAAGCAACTTTCACTCAGGGTCTCTTGTTTAGTTTTACTCAGGTTGTGGTTGAGACTGGAGTAATGAGAAGACATCTTCACACATGTTTCTAGCCTGGCGTCTCTCTCTTAATGCAAGCTCTTGTCACAACTACCTATATAATTTCCTCACAGATGGCATCTCAGGATAATTGTACTTTTTACATGTGACCTGCTTTCTCCAGGGCAAAAGTTCTAAGAGAGGGTGTGGAAATGATCAAAATTCATCTTTTCTTAAAAAGAATGTTAAAGCATTCGTGGCCACCTTAAAATTGTCACCTATGTCTCTTTATATCCTTACACTGCATAAAGTCTTATCATAATCCTATACTTACGCTGCTGTCATCCTCCTTACTCATTATGCCATCCACACACTTAGAGCCAACATTTATTGAGAGCTTGTAATTTGCTAGGCACTAGGTCAGGTACTTTTTGAATCTAACCTTAAGTAAATCTATAAACTAGAAACAATTACACTATTTTATAATCTCTATTTTAAACATAAGCAAACAGTCATAGGGATTTTAAATTTCTTGCCCATGGTCACATAGCTAGCTGCTTAGTAGACTGGCTAGAATTTTAAGGCCATCTTGTTCTCTCTCATTTATTCTTTAATTCTTCACATCGTGCTTTAGATTTACTCGGAGTTTTCTTCAAGATCACCTTTGATTTGCTGTTTATCTAGACCAAATGGCTTTTTACTAGCCCTTCCTAGATCTACCTGTGGCTTTTGATTCTGGTGACTAATCTATCTTATTGGAATGCTTATCCTAGGTTTCAAGGGCATCATTTGACTTTGGATCTTCTTTTATATCTGTGACAATGATTTTTCTTAATATCATTAAAATTCACAGTTTCAGCAACCATTTCTCTACTCACTTGACTCCTAATATTTTAAATTTAGTATTCATCTTTCTCTTAAAGTCAAATTTCATAGTTTCAATCTCTTCTTTAGTCATTTCTACCCAAATGTTCTGTCAATATTTAAACTCAACATGTCTCCAAATGATTATTCTTTTCATTCTCAAACTCCTTATTGGCCTTTTTCTAATATACCTGATTTCTGATAAAGGGCCCTGTTACACCTTTGGTCACTAAAGCTTAAAAGGCTGGCAGAGTGAATATTTTTTTGTCTGTCTTCATGTCTCCTCCTTGTGAGAAACCCTTTCCTGTCTCTCAGTTCACGAGATTTAAAAATGGTTGATCTAAAATTCCAGCTCCTGAGGTGAACATCTGACTTACCTGAGCCATTGAGAACCACACCCTGCTTTTGTGCTAAAGCATATGAAAACATGTTCCATTCTGATGAAGATTTTCTAGCCTCTAGGATACTATAATTCTGGAGGCCAGGAGCCATCTTCACCACCACATGTATGGAACCTGCCTGAAGATGAAGCCAACAAGGGAAACCAGACCTGAGAAATAGTGAAAGACAGAATGCCTTGATTCAGATATACAAACCAATAAATACTCATTTTTGTTAAAGTAAGTTCTAGATGGCTTCTTGTCACTTGTAATCTACAAAATCCTCAGTGATGCCACTGCCATTATATTTGACTCTTGTTCTCTTATCCAATTCCTGTTAATTCAACTTCTATAAAATTCTCTTCTTCGTATTATCACAGCTACCACTCTTACTCAAGACTTCATCACCTGTCATCTAGGGTAAAGCAATAGCCGCCAACTCGCTGTAGAACTTTGCTGTTCCAATCAATCTTTTTCACTGCTGCCAGGAGGATCTTTTTAAATTACAGTTTTGATTTCATCAAGCTTCTTAGCTTGTCATTCAAGGCCATTCACAGTCTGTCTGTATTTATCTGTAGAGACTTATCTCCCAGTTCACTACATCATGTTGCACAATGCAGTGCTTAAGAGCACAGACTCTGGAGTCAGATTCCTGAATTTAAATCCTGGATCTGCTACTTCTTAGCAGTGTAAATTGATCAAGTTTCTTAACTTTTCTATGTGTCGGTTTCTCCATTTATGAATCAGAAATGACAGTACCCATCTCGTAATGTTGTTATAAAGATTAAAGAAATTAAAATTAGCAAAGCACTTTGAAAATATCTAGTACACAATAATTGTCAGTTAAATAAAGTAAAATGCTAACATGCAGGGAGTTTATTTTCTTTTTTAAATTTGAACCTTTGTGCTTAACACAGTCTGATTCATGGGACCCCAATGAGAAGCTTACTGAATGAATGAATAAATGAGTAAATGAAAGCAGTTGTCGCTCTCTCAAAACAAAACTCCTTGCTCCCCCTAGAAGGTCCACATTTATGTTTCTACTTCTGTTCCTTTATACATACTGTATCTTTGGCTTAGAAACTTCTCTTTCCAGTATATATATGGAATACTTTTCCTACTTCAATATTTTACTGAAATGCTACCTTCTTGAATAATTGTTTTAGATCTCTCTAGTCGGATATAAATGAAACTTCCTCTGCAAAAAAAAAATAAACTTGTTCTGATTTATCTAGACTTCTCTAATGGCAAGTATTTTTCCCTGCCTTACATTAGTTATCTAAGTATGTGCATTACTTTCTTTCTAAACAATGATTACAGAAGGTAGAAGAAGAATTATCTTTGTGGTATCACATGACACCTAGCACAGGGTTTTGCATGTTGTAGATATTCGGTGTTTTTTGTTACTATATATGACTATAATGTTACATAAACAAGTGATTTATTTCTAGTAAGAATAAATAGGGATATGTCAATATTGAAGCTCTAATTGGACTATGAGGAAAAATGTTGGGATATCAGTAAACCAAATAGGCTGAAGTCTTTAGATTTAACTATACCAGATCAGACCCCACACAGACCAACAGCTGCAAAACTGGCTTCATGTGTTTATAATGAAGGAAAGTCAGCAGGCTTACTACAAATATAAGAAAATAAGATCAAGCATCATTTTCAGGAAATGATTAATGTCGTAATTAAAATATAGCGGATATATAAGATAATAATTTGTATGGTAACTGATTAAATGGAAAAAATTAAGTAGAAAGTGGGACCAGATATTCTGGTAACAGATTCAATATGAATAATCTTGGAATGTCCACTTAAGGTTCACATCTCAGGTCCTTATTCAGGGACTTCTTGTTGCACCAACTGCATTACTCTGAGCCTGTAACCGACCTCTTTAGTCAGGTGCAAAAACTTACCAGATAGATCTAAATAAATAAATCAAATAAATAAATCTAACATACAACAGAGTAGAATGATGGTTGCTATGGTCTAGGGAGTGGGAGGAATAAGGAAAAACTGAAAAATGGAACACACTTTCAGATATAAGATAAATAAGATCTGAGGATCTAATATATAACATAGTTACTATAGTTGATTAACACTATTATATAATTAAAATTTGCTAAAAAGTAAGTATGTGAGGCAATGAATGTGATAATGGTGTGAATCCTTTCACAATGTATACATATATCAAATTATCAAATTGTACACTTTAAAGATCTTACAATTTTATTTGTTGACTAGAACTCGATAAAGATTTTTTAAAAGTTAAAAATAGGAATAGAAACAGAATTTAGAGAAAAAAATTAAAATTCACAGATTTAGTATTCTGTACCCAGCTTTGAGAAAAGAGTAATGACCAGATTGTAATGATTATATTCTTATTTGTTTAATTCCTAGGATGATTAAAGCATTAAGAGGCTCTTACGTTAGAATTGTTAAGGCATTTCATGGTTTAAGTTTGTAATTAAAGTTTAAATGTTTGGTGAAATCTCATTAGTTTTATACACATTCTATTAGTTGTATTAGTAGCATATTAATAATTAGAAAATGCTAAAGTATATCAGAAATCAGACAAAGTATAAAAAGTAGTAAGTATATCGATCTTTGCACTAAGGCTGCTTAAATATTAATGAATCTGTCATTAACTAAAGTTTAAAATTTTCAATAATAAATCAAGCTCAGATATCTATTGTTAACCTGAATAAAACCTAGAGTGAAATACTAAGAAAATGTAGCTATCAGAGTAGTCTCTGTAAATGAAAAACTTTCTTGGAAATGAACAAGTGATTTACAATTCTGAGGATTGTGAATTTAAGTTGTATAATTATGAAAAATAAAATAACAAAAGAATTCACAGAAAGCGTATAAAATATGCTTTGCTATGATTATATTAATTTGCTAGGGCTACCATTCTAATACCTTCATATTAACTTGATTACTCCTTTAAAGACTATGTCTCCAAATATAGCCACATTCTGAAGTACTGTGGGTTAGAACTTCAACATATGAATTTTGTGGAGAGGACATAATTTAGCCCATAATGACATATTTTATTTTATGTGTGAAAAAAATCACTTTTTATAATGCTCCTAAAACATAAACCAGTTGTAAAGACAATTTTATATACTATTTTAAAAGAGAAAGTTTAACCCTTATGTGTATCTGTTCACAATAGTCATATAAAGATGGGAAAGCAAAATCATACAAAATAACCAGAGAAGCCTATCAAGATAGACCCTGAACTTTATATTCCATGCTTTACTGCAAATGAATCCCAAGAGTGTTTCATATATCATCAAGCAAAATATTATTCTTAGTAGAATAACCTGGAGCAGTCATAGGCAAAGTTCTAAAATATCAAGATGTACTTTCAATAATCTTTCACTTTCCATTTATAAAGCCTTCTTGGACAGGGAATTTAAGACTCATATTTGATCATTTGCCTTCCTATCAAAATATTCTCAGTTTACATTCATACTTTTAGCAGTACAAATTGGCATTGCTTCTCTGGAAGAATTTGGCTGTATTTATCAAAATTAAGTTGAGCAACATATCCTACTTCTGGAAATTTGTCTTATTAATATATGTGTCATTGAACAACTACAGAGGTAATTTTTTGCAGCATTGCTTGTAATAGCAAAAGACTGAGATGACCTAACAGTCTACCAATAGGGGACAAATTAACAATGTTATAGTCATACACTGCAATACTATACAGCTGAGAAAAAAATAATGAATAAATGTAACAATAGAGAAAGCTGCTAAGTGAAAAAAAAAGATACAGAGGAGTTTGTATGGGAGAATAATAAACAGACAAACAAACAAACAAACAAATAAATAATTGTATTTGAGTTGAAAATCTCTGGAAGAACATAGGAAAAAAAAACACTGATAAAGGGATTATCTGTGGGAGAAAGATGAAGGGAAGGAGTGAGGACAAAATTTTTCATCAAAAAATTTTATATTGTTTGATTTTGAATTGTGTATATATTATTTTCTGGATAAAGAAAATTTTTCTTTCTTTCTTTCTTTTTTTTTAAACTGTGCTTCAATATAATACTCTAATAGGATGTATATATATCTACTTTTTCTCAGAGAATTCCATTTTATATCTTAGATCCTGTGTCCTACATAGTTTGACATTTGTCTTAGAAGACACATACTAGTTTGGACAGTAAATTATATGATTATCTTATTTTTTGAGCAGCTTATTATCTACCAGGCAGTAAAGATACAATTAAAGATACAATTGTTGAGGCAATAAAGCTTATTTTGATTGACTGATTTTCTTTTTATTGTGGAAAAGTTCACACAACATAAAATTCACCATTTGAACTATTTTAATATGTACAATTCTGTAGCATTTAATACATTTACAATGTTGTGCAACCATCACCATTACCTAGTTCCAGAACATTTTTATCACCTCAATGATTTTTTTTTAATGTAGGAATTTTCTTGCCACAGTATATATCTAGAGAGAGAAAAAGTGAAATAGTAGGGTTTTTTGGAGTCCTTGTATGTGAAGTTTATAACAGAGGGACTAAAAATGTCTTGACATGAGCAAATAAAATGGATAAAGTATAGTGTTGTGCTGAATTCACTGAATTTCATTATTGAGGTCAAGTCCATATCAATGTCAAAAAATTATTTAAAAATTAGAAATGATTATTTTGTAAGGGAAATAACTAAAGCTCCTGTAAACAGAATATATCCAATTCAATAAGTAGTAGTTTTTATTATTGACATTCAGATTCAACAGAAGAAAGGGGAAGAAGATTTAAAAATTTGAGGGCCAGTCATGTTCCAATCACTTGTGGCAGATTTTCCCCATATGTTGTCTAGTCAAATCTTCACAATAAACATGTAATGTAGACATTATAAAAATAGTTTTATAGATGAGGAAACAGACTTCCATGAGACTAATTTGTCAAAGTGATAGAGTCGATATTATGGAGCTGGAAGTCAAACCTGATTCTCTCACTATAGGTCCAAAGCTTTTTTCACTTTACCAGACATAATATATAACAGCAATTTGAGGCTAAGTTTATTTTCAGATGAAAAAGCCATACATACATACATACATACATACATACATACATTACATACATACATACATACATACATACATACATACCATATTCTACCTCAAAGCCATCAGTAGGTGCTGATATAGAGTGGATTTAAGTGATATCTAAGCAAAAAAATATGATTAAACTAAAACCAGGTAAGTCACATTAGACATTCTTCCACTACTTTGTAAAGTATTCTCTTAGAACTAATGCTTAACTTTCTTTTATATGATGCTCATGGCATAGGGAAAAAATTTTTGAAAACTTATATTTATATGTTGGTATCTTTATTCCTAAGAAAAGGAAAATGCTTCTTATAAACTGTATCTTAATTTGTTTTCCTTTATCTTATAGTGGTACTACAGTATCTTCACTTAAAAAGGTAGTAAAAATTATTTTTAAGATTTTAAATATTTTTCATATATAATTAAGTTTCATAATTACTATCACACAAACTCAAGTATATTTTTATATTATTTTTAATTTATCTTCATACAGTAAAAAAATAGATATTAGAAAAAACTCATGACTGGTTAATCCCAATTAACTCATTAATTCAGGATGACTTAATAAAATACTCTCCAATTTTGGGTATTTATTAGAAAATATTTCCAATAACACTAAGGAGATAAATAAAATGCTTTGATTTAATATTAACCTGAGATATATTTTTCCATATAATCAATCAAGATATATTGCATTATTAAAAATTGTATATTAGAAAATTAAATTTTAAGGAGTATTTCAAGTGCCAACCTGCTATATAGAGCAAAATCACACATATGTGAGGAGCTAAGACAATTGAGATGGAAAGTCATGTTTTCCATCTAATAAAGTAAAGGTATTTACAAAACTTAGATAAGGACTTATTTAGTGAAAAGATAGATTTCTTTTGTAGGATTGACTAAAAGAGAAATTACTGATAAAAGTGAGTAAGGTAAAATACTCTATTTCTTATCTCCTATGTTATTTAGAAGTTCTAAATCCTTTTTTCCAGTGGGATAATGCAGCTCTAATGTTCAGAATCCTGATTTCGAAACTAAATTTTTTTGCAACTAGTGACATGTTAAACTAGTAATTAAAGATGACTTTAAAATCATGCATATTTATTTATCTCAGGGAAGAAATGCCATTTTAAAAATATTTGAATGTGATTCCTCCAGGATAAACTCTCTGCTATTCCAATTAACAGTTAAGTAAAAAAGTTCATGTCGTCAATTCTTCATAAAATTCACAGAATGTTCATATAAGCAAAAGAGAATTTATTGAATTCAAAGCATCTCAAGTTTCCCAAGCTTCGCCTTTAAAAACTTTTTTTTTCTAGTCCTGAAGAACTGGATAGCTTTCAGTATTATAAAATTAAACTAAAAAAAAAAAAAAAAAAAAAAAAGCTTGCTTTTTTTTGTTTTTTAGTTTTAAGTCAATCCATTCAGTTTTGTTACATTTTGTACAATTCATGAAAAGCTCTTTTCACATATATCATAATGTTCCAGGGAACCCATTTTATTTTTTCAAACCACAACTCTCATGAAATTTAGATATTATAAAAAAAAGTAGCAGGTCATGATTTTTTTTAATGACATCTAATTTTATCCACAGACTAATTTGATATGAATGATAATATATTCATTTATTAGGAAGCTGGGATAGTCCTACTAGAGGTTATAATTATGAGATATTTAATTTAAATCAGGAAATGTTCCATTGAACAGAAACTTTCTCACTTTAAATGTTAAGAAACAGAAAGCCCTCCCCCAAAATTACTCTTAAATTTATATAGTCAATTAGGAGCAATAATCAGAAATTGATCCCAAATTATTGAATGCTCAACCTATTTTTTCTCCCTCTAGAATGGGGAATTCCAGGAGCTAAAGATCCCATATAGGATTCTAACATAAACTCAAGAAAACAGAGTCATGGTCAAGACTGATGTTTGTTTTCTTTCCCCCTGATTTTATCATGTTTTTCAGCCTGTGTTGGTCGCTATAATTTTGCCAGACTTAAAATAGAAAAGAGCGGACAGATTTTCATGTTCTTGATATTTCCAAGTCCCTAGCATCTAGCAAATGATTTGTACATGATATGTAAAAAACTTCAAAAACAAGTAATTATATTTGCAAGAGTATATGTAACTAATATAAATAGTACACACTAGGATAGATTGTTGGTTTATGGTAAACTTTCCTGTCTGAGCAGCCGTTTTAAATGAAACCTAGGAAAAATCAACCAGTCGTTTGAAAAATGAAGTCCTCTCACCTTTTAAAATACCATATCCACACTAGCTGTGTGTGTGAAGCACTGTACTAAGTACTTTACAAGTATTTGCAGTATTGCACTTGATAACAAAACAATGTATCTCCAGCTTACAGAGGGGTAGATTCGAGCTTAAATGTGGCTGTCTGACTCTAAGGCCTGACACTCATCTATACTGCATATGCATTTTTAAATATAAGATTACAATTTCTAATATAGTATTTTGAGCATCATCCTTATAATATGGTGGCTATTTCTACAAAATTAACTTGAAAGAAAAAAGAAAAAGTAAACAGTACTGGTCTTGGGAATTTAGATTATGCATTTGGATAAAGCGTTCGTTATCATTCATTTGCTCTAACCATATAGTTTAATGACCATTGCCTATTCAGAAACTATTTTATAAGCATTTACAATTTGCAAAAAATAAACAAACAAAAATTAAACAAAACGAAAAACTCCAAAGATGGTATGAAATGGATTTTAATATGAATGACTGCTATCTAGGGATCCCAATAATTAAAGATTGCCTTGTGGGTATGGCTGAGTGGGCTTAGCCCCACTCCTCTGCTCTCAATAATTTGTCTTTTAAATGCTTACAACACCTGGTATTTCTAGATGGTCTCCCATCCAAGTAATAACCAGGCCTGTGATCTCAATAATATTAATTTGGGATATCTTTCATTTTTTTTTTTTTTTGTCTGTAGTGCAATAAAGCATGAATTCTTGGAGTTGGAATGTACTGGACATATTTTGTACTTTGAGGCAACACTCACACACGGAAATAAAGAAGATGACCTGCCATTTATCTCTGGACTGTGAGTGATCACAAAGCTACTGGAATTTAGTAAGTCTCACTAGGAACCAAAGTCATAGAAGAAAATTAAAATTTCCCTGATCTTCTAAAGTTACAAGCTTATTTTAAAAGTTTACAATGTATTAAATGCCTGGAAATGAATAGGCAGCGTAATTCTTCCATTCTTATTGCTAGAAATCAGCTGAACTATGTACCAAAAAAAATGCATAAGAATGTTTATAAGTAATAAAAAATAAAAATGATTTAAATGCTCTAAAATATGAATATATTACTAATCGCAGAGAAAAAAAGTAATAACATGAAAAAATATTTAATATATTAAGTGAAAACTCAGGTTATAAAACAATATGTATAGTACGTAAAAGATTTATTAAGAGAAAAATATCCATATAAGTATACATTTGTACTAAACACTAGGATAATCTCCAAATGGTGAAATTATAATTTTTCACTTTTATGAGTTTTTATGTATTTTTAAGTCTATCTTTAAGAAGAATATGATCCTTTTAATAGAAGAATATAAGACTTTAAAAATTATTTTATGTTACATAAAAGATAATGGAGAAATAAATTACACCAAGAAATCCATGCTACTCATACTTATTCTAAAATTTTATATCTGAACTTCCTGGAAAAATGAGGAACTCAATAGAGTGTACACCATTCACTCTGTATGTGTTTCTGTCTGTCTGTCTGTCTGTCTATCTATCTATCTATCTATCTATCTTTCATCATCTATCTATCTATGTATTTGCATCACGAATAATTTGAAAGTTTGGCAATAACTTCTTATGGAGCTTCCAAGATAAGATGCAATGCAACATAATGACAATATTTGTACTAGTAGTTTGAAAATAATTGTATTTATTAAGTTGATCACTATTTTTATATATATATACATATATATATATATATATATATATATATATATATATATATATATAGCCTTTGGGAAAAGACACAGACATATTTTGTAAGAGAAAAGCTACAGAGATCAAAGTTAAGTGCCCTGTACTGTTTCTTGGTTAAACTATGCAGCTTTCATGGGCACAATGTTAAATTGAAGTTTTGTAAAAGAATATTGTGGAGGGCAAAAGTTACTGGTTAAGTTACCTTGTTTTCTGGTGAGCTGGTGTAATGTGGGAATTGAGCTTGATGGTCTTGAGCAGTAAATGGTCAACATGTCCCACTGATAGCTGTTTTACCTAGTATGTTTCTTAAGGGTGGACTCCTTTTTGAAAGCATTAGATGATCCCTGTTTTATTACAATTTTGACTACTTCAATCTTGCTTAAAAGGGAAGTTGAATTCAAATAATACAAATGTGTGGTTGCTAAAAGAACAACTCTTCTTTTTCTTTTATAAAATAGAAATAGCTTTTTTGTTTTTTCTGATCATAAAATTAATGCCTTTACCATCGAAATTCAGAAAGTAGAAGAAAGTCTGAAGTAGGAAGTAAACAATCAATAGTCTCATGGCCCTACTATTATAATTTAAGTGTATATAACATTTATTTTATATGCATATATTCATTTAAATATTCATATGAATATAAATATACACGTGTATGTTACAGTGGTTAATATAGACAAACACAAAATTATACCATAATGCGAAAATAATTTTTACTTTAAAAATATATCATAAATTTATTTTTCACATAAACGTGTTTAATGGTAAGAAGAGCTAGAATATATTTGCGATTAAAGAAAGCTATATGTTCCACATACCAGTGTTGTAAATAAAAACTTGTGTTTAATTATGAAAATATAGAGGACTAGATGGTCTTCTTTCCATACCATTTAAAAGAATTATTTAGAATTAATGTAACAACATTTTATGCAGCAATATATTTATATTTAAGTATGGATGGATATATATAATTTACATCTGTATATGGATATGTGTGTATACACATGTGTGTTTTGCAAAACACATTTATGTTTAAATTTATGTGACTATTCTTTTAATCCCTATAATTATCATAGACAAATCAATACCCAGGCTTCCCCCAGAATATTCCTTCTGGCCAAAGGCACTGGTATGTTGGTGCAACTATTAAACATTCACAGTCATCCATTATGTGGGTATCATCTATCTCCTTGAATGGCATTTACCATCTTACCTGATTAGTACTGTATATGCTATATGTCTTAACATCTTCTTTCCTTTCTAAGACACTTTCAGGGCAGTGTTAAAAAGTGGGAATGCAAATGAAAGGTATCCTGTCTCTCAAAGCTGCAAATTCAGCTTCAAGTGCTTTATTTTAGCACATTTCAGAGCCGCCTGACTGACTACTCCATACACTAAAGAATGAATGGCAACTGAAGCCAATCATGCTGAAAACTGAGAGGAGTTGTGGAAGGAAAACCTTGATGTAGAGTTCAGCTGCAAAAGATAAACAGCAGTATTCTACATTAAGAAGCAGCATTTTCTCATTTTAAAGCTCAAAAGAAAATTTTACCCTGGAGATAGATCCTTTTGAAAAATTCTTACTATACTGGCTGCATTAAACAAGTTATATAAGTAAGATCTGACTCTTGTAGCTATTACATAGCTTTATTCAGAGATCCAAATATGACCTTGCATGGCTGACCTGCCGCAAAGGTCAGAAAACATCGAAGACATCATATGTGAGTTTTTTGATATATTTATCTACAAGGTGATTTCTAACCACTTTTTACATTATGGCACAGATTTAAAATGATAATATTTAGATAACTCACATAAATGTCATTGGTTGCCCATGGTTGGAGACTAGACTACAGGTACTGATAGCTGCAGGCCCTCTCTGGTCACTCAGCTAACACGTGTGCAGCATGGCAAATGGCATGGCTTGACAGAGAGAAAATTTTGCTTTATAAAGATCTTTATACTTCAGTGAGCAATATTTTACAATGCCTTGCCCACTGCTAATCATCATAATGGCAGAGTGAAAAGGAATTCCGTTACATAACAAAGCAAATTTGATATGAATGAAATCATGAAATTAGAAGTACACATTTAGAATAATTTTGAAACACTGGGCTATTAAAAAAGGTTTACAAACGTAACCCTATAGTTAGAATCTTATAAAGATAAAAATTGAAAAGCTTAACTACATAAAAATTTAAAATTTATGTACTTTGATGGGGGAAAATAGTGTACAAAAGAGATAAAAGTTTAACAAACTTTATATATAAGCTTGTAAGACAAGCACACAAATATAAAAATGAGAAAACAAAGTTTTCCAGAGATGAAATGCAAATAGCTGTAATAAATATTAAAACAAATTCAAATTAATTAATGATCCAATACGAATACATAGAATTATGAGCAACTTCCTACCAGCAACTGAGCAAATAGGATATTAGTCAATATGATCAAAAATTGTGGGAAACATATACTCTCATATTTTATTAGTAAAATTACAAATTATTGTCTTTTCAGGAGGATGACATATATCGTTTTAAATAGCTGCATATCTTTCGGCTAGCCACTTCACTTATATGAATTTTACTCTAGGTGGGGGAATGATATATATAGTTCTTTACATATGAGAATGTTTATGAAAATAAAAAATTAAAATAATATATAAAAAAGTAAATTGGTTAAATAATATATGCTATATGTATAGATTGGAATATAGTTCACTCATTAAAAATGATCATATAGAATTTTATATATATTGAAAAAATTATATATTTAAAACTAAAAAATCAGTTTTTAAGATAATGTGTTAGAAAATGATAAAGATACAAATACTTACAAGAGATATAAATAACAAATAATATAGACATTTATATACCAATATTTAAATAGTAGTGTGGGTGGTAGAATTATTTTCTTTATTGTGTTTAAGTTACTAAAGAATATTTTGGACAGGTACTTCCTGTGCAAGTACAGAGTACAGATAAAAGCTATTTGTTTCTTCTTGAGTAGTTCCTAATGGCAGAGTAGCAATGATTTTTTTAAAGGCTCCCGGACATGACCTATGTTTCTCTTTTTTAATGGCCTCGGAACTTACGTTTTGGCCATGACTAATTGAAGCAGATTCAAAATCAGACTTTGATTAGCCAGAGCCTATAATTTAACCACTATTATTTCTGACCTGTTCTTATAAGCAAGAGGCAATTTCTGAATCTACAGTATCATGAAGTCATAATTGAAATTCATAATGATCCCATTCAATATTTATTGAGCATGTATTACACATGAGGTATTGTGTTATCTATCACTGGATGAAGTGAAGATAAAGACATGGTCCCTAGCCTAGAGACATTTAGAGACTGGCAGAAGAAATACTACAAGCATCATAAGGCAAACTGTGATAAATGCCATGTAACTGTTTCCAATAAAATAAGTTTACAGAAGGGAGAGATAATTTTCTGAAATGACCTTCAAGAATCATAAAATTAAATGATTTTCAGTAATTTATACTTACTAAGGCAAGAGATTGTACTTAGTCATTTTAGAAACTGTGTAACAAAATGGATATATACTAAAGGATTTTCTATTTTCCTTCTATTATTCAGAAAAATCATCGCAACACTTCATTCTCCAAAATCGGTTAATTAAGGCTTTATTTCTAAGGGCCTCAGAAAATATTTTCTCAATCATTAGGTTTAATTTTATTATTCTTAATTTCACCTCATTATCTAGAGCAAGATGAGTTAACGGTGTCCCTTATGATTACTTCTATACATTTAGACTGATTAAATGTTTTCCAATATTTTGATTTTGTTATATCATTTCATATATGAAAAGAAACCATCAGTGGCACATAATGAAAATGTTAATAATTTTCCCTAATATTTCTTTATCTAAACATATCACCCAAATCAGAGAAGAAAATTTTATCCTTGCAGTGGTTTTAAAAGTCCATGTAATAAAAGTAGAATTAACCATGAAAAACTCAAGCATCACCTTTCTCATTTTTATTGTGTGTGTGTGTCTGTGTGTGTACTTCAAATGGTGAGAGAGAATAGGAATTCAGTAAGATACTGCTGTAAATATATTTTGTTCTTGAAAACAGAAAAATAATTTTGTAATATGGTAAAGAATATAATAGCTAAAACACTAATGAGAAAAACAACACACAATTTTGACAAAGAGTGGATCAACTTTTTTCAATTACTATTGGTAATTTGGGTTAAAAACCTCACATTGCTTGAATATAGTTTGTTTTAAATGTGAATTTCTTAGTATCCTCATGAAAGTTAAGAGTCAAAGACGTACAATTAGTAATAGTTCCTGAACGTATGAGGGTGCTAAATAGCAGGCTTTTTTCAATAAATCTGAAATCTTAGAAGTGAAAAGGACTTACGAAAATCAACAAATTCTCATCCAATACAGAAATATCTCTCCTACCACCATTTTGATGGATAAAAAACATTCTGATAAATTCTGGATTTGGATCTGGAATATAGCTTAATAGGTGCAGGGCATTTAAGGAAATTTATAGGAGAAAAAAAGAGTTCTGTCATTTAACAAGATAAATTCGAGGTCATAAGTGAATTATCCTTTTTCAGGTATCCTTCTCATTATGTAAGAGACAACATTTGTTCTATTTTCCAGTTTATAGATTCTTTCACTTTGTGAAAGTGATATAAACAAAAAGACTATGGAATAGTTTTGATTATATTTTTCTCCAATCATCTTCATAGATAATTACATGCATATTATGCAGGGATTATTTTCCTTTTTTAATAAACTGTAGGTAGACTTGTTTCTTTGAGCTTTTTCAACTCATTTTCTAGCAGGTAGACACTGGTAGCATGTAGAATTGCTAGTATCTCAGAGAGAAATTGGTGTCCAGCACTGTCAGGTGACAGATTCTTTAGATACTCAGAAATCATCATTGCAGAGAACCTTCCTTTATTGAATGTAATGACAAACAGAACTCCTACATTTAAGGTAGGTTTCTGTTTCAGAATTCTTAAAATAATGCCTATGACCTTGTGTTAACTTTTTGGTCATTATTTCTGCGCTTGTGTAAACTAAAACCTTCAAGAAAAAATCTCCACATTCTAAAGCAGGACTCAACAAACTATAGCCAGCAAGCCAAATATCCCATTGCTTATTTTGGTAAATAAAGTACAGCTATGCCCATTTCTTTATTATTGTCGATGGCTGTTTTCCTGGAAATATAGAGTAGTCATAATAGAGATCTTATAGCCTACAAAGACTAAAATATTTACTATCTATTCCTTTAAAGTTTTGTGATTCCCACTCCATACTCATCAGATCATTATTTTAAAACTCAGGTAGAAAACTTGTAAAACTCTTTTTTGCCTTTTTTCCCTCAGGATGTATAAAAGTAATATATACATAATAGTAATATATGTTCATATATATTTAAGTATGAGCAATACAAAAAAAAAGTGACTAAGTTAAAAATGAGTAGAATTTATCAAATAGTGGTTTATATTATTATTAGTCGAGGATTATATTTTTAAATTGTTGATTATTGAGGATCTCTAAAAAGCAATAGGAAATTACAAACTTGTTATTTGGCTTCAAAGATTATTTAGAATAGTATTTTTTAAAATATCTGAAGTAATAAATTATGAGATATAGCCTGCTCTAAGTATTATTTCACAGAAATGAGTTTCCTGTGTTTCTATATATGAAAGTATATATTCAAAGAATAATAATAGCATGCCTGATATATATTTCTCCATACAAATTATCAGTGGAAGAAGAAACATCATATTCAGAAGAAAGACCAGTTTCTCAAACGAGTCATCAATATTATATAAATAATATTAGTCACTAAAAAGTATATAGTAGTACCTTCTACAAAGAAGTAATAAAGTTGCAAAAACGATAAAATGAAAAATAATTTAAAAGTTTTTCTTTTCAATTTTTTCAAAGTTTCTACTAAATGGAATCTACTTGGTGAACGTCAATCCTTTTTTACCTTTTACAGGGAAGAGGACAAATTTGATATTGGAACATTTTTTTTTAAATTATCCAATCATTATACTCTCTTATTCTATTCAGAAAGAACATGTAAATTTGAATTAAGGGCCGTTTTCTGTTCCTCTTTCTGCAATTTCCATTTCTAATAAATAAAATCGATTAAATTTCTCCACTTTGGAGTAGAAACTTATTCAATTGGCACAGCTAATATTTAATAAGTGTCCATTGTTCTTTTATATAAGCTTACTCTTTTAAAGGAACATTTTCAAGACAAATTTAACTTTTTTTCTTTTGAATGTACTAGCATTTAATAACTTTGTGGTTTCAACACAGCAAATGGTACCCCACTGAAGTAAATTGGAAATTCAATTTTCTGTTCAATATTTCTTCCTTTGCCAAGAAAATAATTGAGACCAGGGAGGTAAATATTCCTCCAAAAATTGTTCAATTTTACCCATGTAGGAAAGTAGAAATACCATGGTTTTTGAGCCGAGAAGCCAATACTGATCACCAACTGTGAGAATTTCGGCCTTAAGGCCTTTAAACTTTCTCATTAAATGGGAGTTGGAATGGATGGATCATCAGATTCTTTCTAGTTGCAATAGAGGTCAAGTGGAAGCTTTGCAAGTAAACCAAGAAGGAAATGAGTTTAGATGTAATTACGGCATATTGAGATGAAAATGAGTTGGGGGAAATAATCTATTAAGAATAAGAAATACGTAATTTTTAAAGTTAATAATTCTTTTAAAATAAGGACTAACTTGATCGTGTATATATAAGAATTTTTAAAGGATATTTTAAAAATTATTTAAATTAACAAAGACTGATGAAAAAACTATGTGAACTGTGTTTAATTAATTAATGTTCTTAACCCTCAAACAACAGAAACTTATGCTGTTTGATTTCAGCAAAAGGAAATTGATTGGAAGTCTACCTGGAGCTTCCAGAATAAATTGGAATGGCTGAAGACAAGGTTTAGACAGAAGAAATAACGAGACCTATCTGAATACCGGGAAGTTGCAGCTATAGAATATTCTCAGAGCTTAGACAGATCGCTTGCAAGGCTGCTGCTAAAAAACGATTCAACTGCTTTCAAAAAGTCTCTGTTCAGTTTTGTGTTCAGTTGTACTTTAAAAGTAACTTTATGTCGTATAAATGTTTTGAAGGCTATAAGATATAGTCATCGTATACCAACATACTGAAAATATTTTATAACGAGTACTTTAACTGTGCATTCTTGGTTTGAATCCCTAAATATAAGGTAATAATTTATCCGGCTATTCAGCTACGATAGAACAAGAATTGCCTATATCCCTATTTGGTGGAGGAGGAGAGAGTCGTCCTTGTCCTTCATCACACCTTTCCAGTTCATCCACTGCCACATTTAGGGTCTATTATAGTTACCATCCTGCTTTAGACAGCACTTTCTATTTAAAGTATTATTTATGTTTTGAATGAGAAAAAAGATCCAACTAAAGTAATAAAGATAATTGATCACTTTCTTAACTGAAAGTCTAAAAGTAGGCAAGAACTGATCCAGCAGCTTAAACATTATCACCAAGCGCCGGATTCCTCTGTCTCTCTGACCTCTCTTTCACACTCTGGCCTTACCCTCAGACTCCACACTGCTGTTTCTAAACAACTCCTGGCTTCCCTGCCGTGGCAGTAAAATGACTGTCACAATTTCACCACACACCATCAAAAGAAAGAAAGGTGGTCTTTCTCAGCAATTTACAAAAGAAAAAAAAAGCTTGTTTCCTCTAAGGCAGTCAGTGTCTCACTTCTTCATTAGATCTGTTCATGTAATGTGTCCAAACAAAAAACTGATTGCTGCTGTTATAGAGATGGGTTTATGATAACTGGATTCAGTTGATCAGGGCCCACTTCTACAGGTATGGGTTAGGACAAGCCCACCCACACAATATAACTGAGATGTCAGCCCCAGAAAAATCTGGGCATTATTGCTCTAAACAGGTTGGAGTGGATGGAAAGTAAAATGACAATTGTCTATTATACTCTACTTTAGAGATGGTCACATTCTTATCGTAGATTCATAAAGAATGTTCCGTTTCTAAAATGAGAGTTATGGGAAATATGATGGAGACAGAGATGTCCCTAGGTCTCTCCCCTTGAAACAACAATAAGTTGAACATCTGAAACTCAACAAAAAAAACACCAAAACTGCACACTAGCATGTCTGAGTGAGGGATCTGCGCACAAGCGCTACCACAGGTCAGAACCCCAGGTGTCAGGTGGTGGACGAGGTGTAATAAAGGATCTGCTTCTCACTGCCACTGGAGCTCCCTGTAGGAGGAGGAGGAGGGGAGAAGGCACAGCAATTTTCCTGTACAACCCTGCTTGAATATGCCAGCAGCCTACTGGAGGGCCCAGTCATCAGGGCAGAAAGCGGAGAAGTGGGGCGGAGCCACAGAGAAACAAAAGCTGATTTTTACTGACCCTGGTTGTAAAACCTAGGCTGGGCAGCAGCCCCCAACCCCCAACCCAGAGGGCCCCCTCCCCATACCCTCCAAGACCAATCACCGCAGAGCCAGGGGAATCAGAGCAAAGGCTTCCAAAACTGCTAGGGATCCAAGAGGCTTAGACGCCACCTACTGGAAGCCAAAAGAAGAGCGCCTTCTTTGCAGCAGGCTAAAGAGAGACCTTTAATAAATCTTCTTTCTGGGAAAACAACAGAATACTCTTCCATTAATGCCCAGGTGGAGAGATAGTCCATTAGACACCACACACAACCAAGGTGACAAGGCATCTCAGAAAGAAAGATAAAAATCTCCAGAAAATAACCTTACAGACATAGAAATATATGACTTAAATAACAGAGAATTCAGGAGGGTACTTATGAAAAAACTCAGTGAGATCCAAAACAAATCATATCAACAATTTCAGGAATTAAAATGAGAGTTATAATTTGATTTGTAAAAGAATAGGAGACTGGCTTAAACCATTTAACTTTATTTTTCCTCAACAAAGTTCCATACCTAGCTTATTTCTAATAATTTATAGTATACATAGCCATTTCTACTCTCGGAAAAGAACTGTAAGAATTATCTTGTTTCACATAATGGCTTTTGGTCTCTGATGAGATGACATCTGCTTGATTCAGGTCAGTGATCCAGAAATGAAAAATTCTATCCAGTATTGTCCAGCTTTTTAAATTTCATATGCCAACAACTACTTTAGGGTTTTCTTTTTTAAGTGATAATTACTCAAGGTAACTCTGCCTTCTTTATTCCTCTTCGGTTTTTTTCCCCTTTCTAATCATTTGGAAAACGAAAAATAAAAACAACTTCCATAGCTATATATGTCTTTGACCACTATATGCCAATTTAATTATTTTCACTTAGTCTCTATAAACAAATATAAAATATGTAGCCTGATTTCCATTATTCTGCTCTAACTATAACCCATTCTTCCTTGAGATAAAAGGACTAAAATTATTTTTGTAATATCATTATCTGATAAATTTGTCAAAATTTTCCCTTAATGTAATTTTTCTAAACATTTGTGTAATATTTTTTGTCCTTAGTTTTATTAGAATTTTTAGAGTCAATTTAAAGATTTATCTATAACATCCAATCACTTTAATAAATGTGAGTTTTTATTCTTCCTCAACAATAGCATAAATATAAGTTATTATTTTACCCCTACTTGCTAGGATGAGTATCCTGGTTTGTTAATCCCCATCGACTGCAGCCATGAAGAAATCCACAAAGAAATCTCTGTCATATGATCCCTACTGTAATGTGATCGTAACCAGCAGTTCAGATTGGTCCTTCACTATGTATCCTGCGCATAACCAACTACAGTGTTATTCTACATGACCAAGTCCTCCAGCTCTGTCCATTCAAGCAACAGATGTCTTGGCAGGGAGTTCAGTCTGAGTGTAAAAAGTTGTCGTAACATTTGTGTTTTATTGCATCCTTTCATTATATTTTAGTGGTAGAAAAATATAATGCAGTGTAG
The DNA here is from genome assembly GCF_014176215.1 of Rousettus aegyptiacus. Classification (NCBI taxonomy): domain Eukaryota; kingdom Metazoa; phylum Chordata; class Mammalia; order Chiroptera; family Pteropodidae; genus Rousettus; species Rousettus aegyptiacus. The sequence goes on along the minus strand of NW_023416307.1, from coordinate 34,535,886 downwards.
CTGACATGAAAAGTGCGGCTGCAAGCACAAGCACACAGGTAAATGTTTAACTTCACAATGGATTCAGCTTCTCTGGCCTAAGATCTGATCAAAAGTAAAATTAGAACATGTGAGAGAAAAACAATGTTATTAGTTGTTCATTTGCTTGTTTTGTGAAAAACTTTTTAGATTCGAACTCAAGAAAAATCATTTTTAATGTTTTATTTATGTACAGATGAATGTGTGTGTGTTATACACACAAATACGTATCCAGTCAAATGATAAAACAAGCATGGAAACTATTCCTAAGTAATATTTAGCATATTCCACAAACATTGGTCAAATAATAGAATGCCATTTTGTCTTCATATTGTCTATGTATTCTAGATTATAGCCAAATTTAACACGAGTGCTAAGAAAGGCCTAAGACCTCAAACTAATTCATGCTTGTTCTTTAATTCATATTATGCCTGTCTACAGTCTTTGTTCAATTTCATTTGTAAGAATAACAAAAAAAATCACTAATTATGTCAAATGTTCAAATAAATGTTTTTGATGTAGAATTAAACAAAAGCTGAAATATTTCAGTGAAGAGCAATGTTTTTCTGACAAGTGAATATCTCAGCTATTCATGCTGTTAAACCATCTCCCATTTCAATAACATCAGTTTTATCGTGTTACTTCTCTTCTTAGTGTTCCCATTTAAGCAGTGTTTGCTTTGGTTTGGCCTATTAACACTTTTACTTAAACTGGTATCAATACTTCCCAGATTACAAAGGTATTTGATAGAATATATTGATAAAGTGTTAAAGAAATAAAGAATAATTTAAAATATATACTAATATTCCTAGGAATGCTAGACATTTTATACTTTGTCAAAAATGATTTACTATTATCTTTATCGGACCCATTTTCTGCCATATACACATAAACTCCCAAGTAAACTTTATTATATTAAGTTGCTTAGATACTGTTTAAATTAATTGGGGATGCTGTGCAACTAATTCTGAAAAGTTGTAATGAGATGTGGTATAGATTCCAGAAAGTGGCTTAATTTTTATGATATTCATAGGCTATTATCCATTTCAGAGAAGGTAGCTGCCAGGAATTCTCTTGATATAAAGGCTCTGTGGACACACTGAGGACTAATAATCAAACATAGAAGGGAGGCACTTGGGGGAGGAAAGACGAAATCTGCCCTTAATTCCCTAAAGAGTGCCCTGGGTAGGCGAAACATTATGCTTTATTCATTCACTGAGCACCTATTGGAGAACCTACTATGTACCAGGCACTGATTTAGATTCTAAGAAAACATCAGTGAACAAAACAAACAACTATCTATCTGTCCATGTTTTCATGCACCTTATATTCTAGATGAGAGAGATGGACAGTACACACCGTCAATAAATATAGAATGCTATGAATGCTGAGGTATTACAGGGTAAGGAACTCAGTCGTGCATGGGAGGACTGGAGATTGAAAATTTAAATACGCTAGACAGGGAAATTCTCTCTGTGAAAGACTATGACTGTAGCAGAGTGAGCAGAGGGGAAAGTAGTAGGAGATGGAGTCAGTTGGTTGGAAGATCAGATTCTGTAAGTAGGGTCTTTTAGGCTATTGCAAGGTCTTTGGCTTTTACCCAAACTAAAATAAGAAGCAAAGTACAGTATCGTCTGACAGATTTTTAAGGATAACTGTGGCTTATATTCTGCAAAGAGACTGTGGGAGTAGAGAAAGGGGCAGAGGTGGAGCAAGTAGGAGGCTACTGAAATCATCTTAGATGGGACAAGAGGGGAGACAGAAAAGTCAGTGAGATATGGCTGGATTCTGGCTATATGTTTACAGTAGAGACAACGGGATTTCCCAGTGAAGTGCACAAGTAGTATGAGATAGAGGAATAAAGGATGACTCCACCACTTTTGACCTAAACAACTGGGTGAGAGGTAAGATGCCTGAGGTCAGACAAGAGACACTGACTATTAACAAGTGAAAAGAGTCTGGTGAAGTAACCTGTATTATGACATTCACATTATTCCTAAACAATCCCCCCAAAAAACTTTGCCACATCTAGTTTTCATTCTGAGGAACTATACAGAGTGAATGAAGCCTCACTCTTAGATAACTATTTAAGAATTATAGTATCTGAGGTTGGAGAGATCATTCCACATACTGCCAAAAGTTGCCAGAGACAGAAATCAGAAGTATAAATGTGGACTTTAAAAAACACATCAAATTTAACATTCAGGAAGCCAACAATGGTGTAAGAATAAGGAGAGATGCCATCTGAGCAGCAAAGTCCTCCAAGTCACTGATATGTGAGCCTGAGTGAGAAAGAGTAGAACTAGAGGGTGCATGGTGGGGATGCAGACTCTCTGAACCTTGATGAAGACTCTTTCCCTAGGGCCTTAGCTCTCCGAGAAGGAAGAGACTTGGGAAGGCTAAGATTCTGGCACCTTGTTCTGAGGAGCAGGGAAAAGATAATACGTTATTGCTTTTTATTATACTGTAATCTGATCTAATATGGTTTTATTATGAGAAAATAGATCCATATGTTTTGCAGTTTTTAAGGGTGCTCTTTACTTGTTAACTAATTAAACAAGGAGGCCATGAGATTGAGATAATTTCCTTCTTTGCTTTTGTCTCTTCTCTATAAAAGTTTTGCCCCTCGCTTCTACTGATATGGGCCTCCTGACCATTTCCTGTTTGGTGCTGTCCAATTCAAATCAACTGTTGCGCAAATAAAACTCTCTAAATTTTTAATATGCCTCACTTAATATTTAACAGACATAATATCTTTTGATTCCCACAATAACTTTTTGAAGTAGTTAAGAGAGTATTTTTATTGTCCTTTATTTTGCAGATTGACAAAAGAAACAAACTAAACTGAGGCTGAGAAAGGTTAAGCAGTTGATCAAATTTCACGAAGACAATAAATTGTCAAGTTGAAATCATTGTTTATAGACATATATTTAGACCTCAGTGCTGTGATTCCTGCATCGTTTATTGCTCTCCATTCTTAACTAATACAGTAGGTAAAAAGAGGAATCATTAAGACAACCAGTATTTCAGTTTAGAGCTAATCGAAACAAAGAGCATCACTGAAAAGAACACACTTAGCAGTTCTATTATCTTAACAGAGAGAAGTCAAAGCTTTCTACCTCTTCTCTCCATATGGCAAACACATATATACATGCATACGTACATACCTACATACCTACCTACCTACATACATACATACATTAAATTAAATAAGAATTTTTGCTGCTGGTTATGGCTGGCTATTTAAATAATGTAATTTTATTATCTAAATACAGTAGTTAACTATAATTCTTATCAATCCTTGGCTTCATTAGCTTTGGTTCTTTTCAACACCTAATATATGCAAACACACATACACATACATGAACATACGCACAGAATGTTTGTGAAAATAACCTAAATCATTATACATTTTTGTTATTGGATGCATAATATGCATAGTACTATAATATTTTAAGAATAATTTTTATACTATCAAAATATATCTGTTTTTATTAAATGCTAAGTTGATTTAATTTTTTACTTAGAATAGCAACTGTAATTAAGCATACAGGATTCTTAATTTGGAGCATATAATATCAATACAATGACATTTCAGCTATGAAGACAGCAATTTTATGACATGCTTAAAATGTCATGTAACATGACATATGTTATATTGCATATTTGTAAATAATTGTCTTTTAAGAGACACTTTGTAATTTGAATGTATTGACTATTATAATGTTGCTCAAATAAACCAAGAACTATTTTCATAAACATGTATATTTTATAAATGTAATCATTAATTTTTTCTAACTAGGTTTTCCTGAAGATGAACTTATAAAACAACAGGAAACATTTTACTGTGGACACTAATCACAGTTCAAGGACATTTATCTGTATTATATTTTCCTTTTAATTTCACACTTGCCAAAATAAAGCATTTGGCTGGGAAGGTGTCCTTCTGCTGAACTATCTTGCTTCTCAATACATCTGTTTGACTGAGAGACTCAGCTGGCCATTGTTTCACTCTGCTTCCAGGACTAGCTGCTCCAAAAGCGTGAAACAAACCTGGCTGTGATTTACACGTCTGCCAGTCTAATCTCATTACCAGCAACTCTTTGCTGCAAAACTAAATAGACTCTACCTCCTCTATCTGATTCCAAGCTTGTAGAGTTATAGAGGACAGGATTAAATAACTAATAATATGTAAGCATGTACTTAGTACAAGAGCTGGCACACACATGCTCAACAGATACTTATTGTTCAGGCCATTCTTCTCTGTGAAAGCAGTCTGCACTGCTTTCTGTACTCAATGCCAAGACTTCCAATCACCCAAGTGTACATTCAGTTATGCTTTCCTAAATCCACTAGTCCATTGCTTTCAAAATAGGACACCTGTGTTTTAATTAATGCTCATCAGCAACCTATTCTAGTAAGGACAAATGCATTTCTTTGAGACGGTTTTAAAAAGTGAATAGTATTGAAGTACTAACCCTGAGGACAACTGAGTTGAGATCAACTGCGGTTATGTGATAAAAGTGGGGGAAATTTTTTAAACGATAGATTAGGGGATACATTAGGCACTTGATTATTAAATTCCTTGAAAGAAAGAAAAAAAGAGATAGAAAAATCAGAAAAGAGAATTTATGAAGAAGCCTGGGGTGAGGGCAGGGAGAGGTTTAAAGGGACTAGAGGAGAATAAAAGGCAAGTGGAAAAAAAAAAAAAAAAGATCCAAAAAGGGAAATTAACTGTGTTTTATGCCTGGCGCATAGCTTACTATGTGAATGCTTTCAGAAGAATCAATGACCAGCTTTTTTGGCACTACTCCAAAAATTATCTGTATGTATCTTCAATAAGAATAAGATGCAATTAAGATACTGAGGTTGAGAATACCTATTTTATACAGCACAGCAAATTGATCTATAAATATTTTCTCAATTAGTACCATTTCATAGACAGGTTTATTTCTCAAGTAATTATGTTGTGTACTTGTAAAATTCTGATTTCTTGTTCAGGTATGATTATTTTAAGGAACAATGCCTGAATGCAGTGAACTCTCCCAACTTGCATGTCCATATCCAAAAGATGTTATTAGAATGGGTAGAGAAGTTTACAGATAAAATTCAACTGTCTATGTCTAATAAAATGATTTAGAAATTTAGAAAAGGTCCGGAAAATAACTAAAAATATCAAGTGTCAATCTTAACAAGTTATATTAAATCTATACTTATGCTTTCCTCAAGAAAATTCCCTAAGACCAACACCAGAATCTTACCAAGATAAATTATGAGTCTGACCTAAATATACTGTTTATTTTTTAGGCTGCAAGAGATCCGTAATCTCCAAAAAAACTAATAGGTTAGTAAAAATGTAGACAGATACAAATTGCTTTAATGAAGTAGTTTCTATAAGAACAACTATCTTTTTAAACATGATGAAAAATCTTTTCAGAAATTTCTGAACACACCACATGACAACCTTCATAGCACCTTAAAAGGTTTTTTCAAAGGGAGCTAAAAGTTGTATTGCTGTAATAAGTGCTCATCAAAACACTGACAACTTAAAGACCATGCCAGAGACCATGACCTTCTTTGCCAACTGCACAGATTTCTTGAATTTCTTAAAAAGCTTTTGGCTAAATAAACTCTATGTCTGCAGACTATGGTTCCATATTTGAAGCTAACAATTTTCATGATTTTATCTTTTGAAATATGTTCAGTGATTGGAAATTTAATACTGAACAGCAGCCTCTTGAAAACTTCAGATTTAAGGACCCTCTTGAACAAATTGAAGAATTCACTGAAAATAAAATTATTGTAATTTTAACAGACTTAGAATCTAATGATTACTTTAACATTCATGCTGATATTTTTCTAGATGTTGGCTAATGTTAGCTAGCATGTGTCCTTAGATAAGTATATTTTAGTTTCTGTGATTCTTTATTAATGAAAAGTGAATAACTTTTAAAGTTTTCTTTTCCAACAGTATTTTATACTTAGCCTTGGCACTATAATATTAGGGATTTTACATCTCTAAAGTATTAGATAAGATGTTTTGAGGGTGATTTTTTTTTTTAAGGATTTACAATGAGTACATAGGTATTAAAGTTTATGTACAATGCCACTCTAATCCCAGAGGTAAATACTGTTCCGATATCTTTTTCCATAGATTGATTCTCGGACTTTGTGCAAATGGAATCATACAATATGTACTCTTGTGTCTGGCTTCTTTTGCAAATCAAAACATTTTGAAATTCATCTGTGATGTTGAAAGTGTCAGTAGATAGATCCATTTTTATTGTAGCCAGTTCTTGCACTTGACGGATATCTGGTATGTCTCAGAGGGATTACTGACAGTTAATCTTCCCTGCCTTCAGTTTTTTTGTGTCCTACCCCTGTGCACTTAGTGAAAGTCTTTGGGGAAGAATTGTTCATTTCATAATTGGCTCTGTGGCTGGGACTATTGGACTTCCATATCATCGTGCCAACCCAAGAGGTCTGTTAAAAGTTCATTAGAAGTTTTGCTGATTTCTTCTCACCCATATCTTTATGCTAAAGTCCTCCTCATCTTATAATTCTGCTATAATTGAAGCTGTTTTTTCTCCTAGAAAGAAATTATCACTTTCTGGATTTCAGTCTATTTAGGCTTATTTGCATCCTTAAGTCTCTAAAGGATTTTTGAAAACTATAATTTTGTAATCTATCTCATTTGTTCTCATCATTAGGGCCAGAGCAATGGCCCTTTACAATGTTTTACCTCCCAACTAAAAGCAGAAGTCCCATATGCAAAATGCAAGAAAAGTAATGTCTATCCATTTATTTATTTATTTATCAGGAAAAAATAATGAATAATGTCTATGTACCAGATACTGGAAATATAGCACTGACCAAAACGGTCTGAATTCTCTCCTCTCAAGGAGTTTGCATTCTACTGGGAGAAAGAGATAATAAAATAGATTAGTGACATAATATATTAATGGTTGTGCTAAAGAGAATAATAAAATAAAATTCTAAAGGAGATATAAAATGTCAGGATGGGGTTTCATATTTTAAATGTGGGGGCTAGGGATTTCTCATTCACAAGGCAATTTTGAGTAAAGATCTGAAGAAAAGACTAATGCTTCAAACCTATGACACCTTTCATTCAGAACCCTGGACACTGGGTAGCTGGATCTATGACTTAGAAACTGCTCTACAGTGTACACTGTTCTCCTAAACTTCCAACAACACAAGCTTCTCCTATAATCAGGCATTCACAAATATAAACAAAGAGCAGTATAGATATTATTATATTTAACTATCTTACTTGAAAATAACTAAAAAAAAAGAATGTTAAATCACAATGTTGTCAGAGTGTACACAAGAACAAGCACTCCAATATACTACTGCAATATTATAAACTAATATTATTTGACCCCAAAATTTCACATATCAGAATTCATTCTAGAAAAGCATAAAAACAATTGCAGATCGACTACTGCATTACTAGAGACTGGAAAGCTAATCACCACTTTACAACTTGCTGAGACCCAGCTGCTACCAAGTACACACACCTGCATGAGATCAGTAAGTTAAAAAGTAAGGCAGCATCTGCTGCTGCTGCTATGATAGGACAGCCATGGAGGTATTTGCTGGTATCGTATTTATGGCAAAGGAGTCATGATTTGTGGCTTTGTGGGCTTCAAGATGCAGGTTGTAAAGCACAACATTTTCCTGTGTATTATGGCTGAGGCAATGTTGTCTGAATTCTGGTGATAACTTTGAAGTCACTAGATATTAACAGAAGTGCTAGGGTTCCAGTGTCAGCAGTCAGGCCAGAAGTTTCTTATTCCCAAGCTTTCTGATCATGCAGAGGTAGCAGTACCCTTAAAAGGCCTCTGTTATCATTCTGTTCTTGCAGCCCTTTCAAAGACTTTGTAACAACTAATCCCATATTAAAACGTATTTCTTCTAAAAGAGAATTGCTTGTTACATAAAATTGTCTAATGACTGATAAATAACCGAGTTGGAAAAGGGCAAGAGGTTATGTACAAATATATGCATAGTATTATTAGCAATAAGGGGGGAAAAAAAAAAACTTTAAACAGTATATAAATGCTCAAAAAAACAAAACAAAACAAAACCGGCTAACAAATGATATTATAGCTTTATAATGAAATAATTTTCTTTCTTTTTTCCTTCCTTCTTTCCTTCCTTCCTTCCTTCCTTCCTTCCTTCCTTCCTTCCTTCCTTCCTTCCTTCCTTCCTTCCTTCCTTCCTTCCCTCTCTCTCTCCCTCCTTCTCTCTCCATCTCCTCCATCTAACCCTTTCTTTCTTCCTTCCTTTCTTCTTTTCTTTCTTTCAAAGAAAAAATTCAAACGTATTGAAAATTTGTGTGTATATTACAATGAATTCCTTTATACTTTTGTCTAGATTCACTCATGTGTCAGTGTTATTACATATTTTTGAAATGTAAAGTATTTATTATAATATATTGAAAGAGAAAAAGTGTAGATCACTGTTTCCTTTTAATAACCATATATCTATATGCATTAAACAAAGAAATATTTTCTCAGTGGTTTTCTCTAGATAGCAAAATTATACATGATTATGTTTTAACATTTGCCTATGTATAGTTTACAATTTTCCTACAAAGAAAATAATAAAACAATAAAAGAAACTAGATTAGTTCTGAAGAAACCTTTAGAAATGTACATAATTTCTTTTTAAATCTAAATTTCTAGTTCTAGGATAAAGTGAAAATGTCAGTTATCCTTATGTATCTTTACCAAGCTAGAGCATGTCACTTCATTTGGAATTATGCAATACTTCCTTAATTTCTGAACCTCTGAACATCTATTGTATATTATTGCAACTTGCATAATGTTTTGGATGATACTCTATATATAGTTAGAAAAATGTCATTTTATATCAAAAGTAACTAATCATGGAAAGCATTTATAAATTAATATCCTTCATTCTATTTCTGAAATTTCAAACTAAATAACTCTGGATTACTTGAGAAAATGTCCTTTGGGGAATGGTAGAAGTTCTGATGCTGTGATTCTAAAACAGCTTTTCTTTATACTTCTCTCCAGTTTCATATCTATTTCAGTTTTTACATCTAGGCCACAGCTATCTTCAACACTTTTTGTAACTACCATTCACAGTCCCAGATAAGTGAACTGGAGGTGCTTCAGGGTGAGATGGCCATCACAGATGGACGTCTATAGCTACTCATCATGTTTATGTAGCTACACTGCCTTGAAAAACAGTTATAAGCATCAACACTGAATTTAAAATTGTCATGGTCTTATATTCATCAACTGTTATTATATATGGCTTATAGATTTAGAGCTAGAATTTGTAAAGCATGATATAAGTAAATAAACAATAAATATGAAAGCTAACAACCTAGAATTCAGAAAAGCTTGGGAAACTAATTGCAAGCTCTCTTATATATTGTAAAGTTAAACAAATAAAAACAAACACAAATAAATAAAGGATGAATTTATGCGTGAATTACTATATAAAGATTAACTGGAGCAATCACTCATAAAAATGTTTGATCTCTCTTCACAACATGTACATAGTGTTTGACACTTGAAGATAATTCTTCCTATTTGATAATTTTCCTTAGGCTGAATTAAAAGGATTTCTCTACTCCCTGAAGACATACAGAAAATGGTTATGATGGCCCTCAGAAGGATTGTTGTTTCATGTTAACATAGCTTAATTTTTTCTACTGTCCAATTTCTTTTATCATCTTGGTCTTAAAATTATAATTTTTCAACTAAAATTATAGTTAACAGCAGTAACTGCAGAGGGATTAGTGTCAAGTTGTAGGACACTGAAGGCTATAAATTTGCAGGTGAAATTTCAGATCAAAGGGAAGGAATAATCAGTGCCTTCCAGTCTTATCAGCACTGTAGATAGAGGTGTATTTCTGAAAAAAAAAAATATATGCAAATTGTAGATCTTTCCATTTGAAGACTTTTTTTTTTCAAAGTGAGGGATTGAACACTTATTTATGTTTCTGTAAAAATTCTAACTTTTAGATGCATGTAGAGTTTGTTTAAAGCAGAATTTCTATGGCCATTTTAACAAGATACTTGTAGCAAAAGATTCCAGAATAAAAAAAGTTTGAGAAAGACTGCATATTCTATTTACCTCTGTATGTTTGCCACACATGGTAACATACTGAAGGTTCTACTTAGTATACATTTTATAATACACACTGGGAAATACTACTTTAAAGCAAGGTTCATTTACATGTTTATATGTTTAACCATTTGACTATTATATCAATTTTTTTTTGTTTCAAATAACCAATTTTTTAGTCAAAGCATTTATTTCATTTGTTACTTTTCCCAAAAGCCCATTTGTAATTTTCATTTTAGATTTATATCTTTCCCTTTATTTTTAAATTTTGTATATTTAAAATATACAGAATGATTTTATATACATATATATATATATTGTAGAATAATTTCCAAGATCAATATAATTATCTCTTGTCTTTCTTTAAATAAACATTCTAGTAGGTGTAAGGTGATATCTTATTGAGGTTTTCATTTGCATTTCCCTGATGATTAGTGATGCTGAACACCTTTTCATATACCTATTAGTCAGTTGTATGTTTTCTACTGAGTTGTATCAGTTCTTTATATATTTATGATATTATTTTCTTATCAGATACATATAGTCTCAAACTCATGAAGATTCAACTTACAGTTTTTTCAATTTTACCATGATAAGAAAGTAGTATGCATTCAGTAGAAACTATACTTCGAATTTTGAATTTTGATCTTTTCTCTGGCTAGTGATATATGGTATGGTACTCTCTTATGATTCTGAACAGTGGCAGCAAGCTACAGCTCCCAGTAGGCCACTCAATTACTATTGTAAAAGATCAAAACTTTACAGTGTGTTCATTGTGCTACATGAATTTTGCAACTGTATGCTAATGTAAATGTTTGGAACATGTTTAAGGTAGGTTAGGCTTACTGATAATAATGGGTAGGTCAGGTGTATTAAATGCATTTTTGACTTAAGATATCTTCAACTTCTAATGGACTTATTGGGACCTAACCCTATCATAAGCTGAGGAGCATTTGTATACTGTATACAAATATTTTCTCCCATTGTGTAGGTTTGTATACTGTATACAAATATTTTCTCCCATTCTGTAGGTTTCCATTTCCAAGTTATTGATTGTTTTCTTTGTTAAGCAGAAGCTCTTTACTTCAATGTAGTCCAACTTGTTTATTTTAGTTTTTGCTGCTTGTGCTTTTGATGTCTTAACCAGGAAATCATTGCCAAGATCGATGTTAAGGATCTTTTCTTCTAGGAGTTTTATGGTTTGATGTTTTATGTTTAAATCTTTGAAACATTTTGAGTTGATTTCTGTGAGTAGTGTAACATAAGGATCCAGTTTTATTCTTTTGCAATTGCATGTTTAATTTTCCTGATGCCATTTATTTAAGACACTTCTCTTTCCCATTGTATATTCTTGACACCTTTGTCAAAAATTCATTAAATGTAGATGCATGGTTTTATTTCTGAGCTCTCTCTTCTGTTCCATTGGTCTATGTGCCTGTTTTTATGCCAGTACCATACTATTTTAACTGCCATAGCTTTGTAATATAGCTTGAAATATCACGCAGTGTGATGCCCCCGCCCCCTTTTTTTAAGAACTGCTTTGGCTATTCGAGGTCTTTTATGATTCTATGCAAATTTTAGAATTTTTTTTTCCTGTAAAAAAAAATGCCACTGGAATTTTGATAGAGACTGCATTGAATTTGTGGGTTGCTCTGGGTTGTATGGCCATTTTAACAATACTAATTGTTCCAATCAAGAAATACAGGATATCTTTCCATTTATTTGTATCTCCTTCCATCTTCTTCATCAATGTCATAGTTTTCAGTATAAGCCTTTACCTTTTTGGTTAAATTTATTCCTAAGCATTTTTATTGTTTTCAATGCTTCTGTAGATGGCATTATTTTGTAAATTTCTCTTTTTAGATAATTTGTTGTTAAGATGTAGAAACAAATTATTTTGTTAAATAACCAAGCAAGTGATTAAAATCTAGATATCAATACAAGTACAAAATAGCTTGATTAAGGTGCCACATTAAAAAACAAGCAAACAAACAAACATTCAAAACAACAAAGGAGCCAGAATTTATAAAACTCATCTAAGGTAGCACATGCCGATTTTTTAAAGCATAAAACCATGTCTTTTAAAATTAATTTTATTACTCATAAAAATTCTACATAAAAAATCATATTTCATAAAGGCAAAGTATTACTATTGTGGTTATTATGTAGATGATTAACTGATGACATTATTGGTAGGTTTTTTTTCATCAAAACATATTAAAGATCAGGTGGGAAAAAAATGACAATTAATTCATCAGAGTAGATTTCATTTTTTTAATGACAAAGTGTACCGTACCTCATTGATGATGCTATCTAGGTGAAACAATTTTATCTAACCTATCAACAGTGATAAATCACTAATACTTCTCCTAAGTGCATAGTCATCTTTTGATTTCTATAGAGGTGGGTTTACAATATACCAAACAAAAAAGTGAAAAAAAAAATAACTTAGCTAAAGCCAATTTAAGAATGTGACAGTAATTTTGATTGTGTGTGTGAATCCAGGCTAAATTTGTTATTATCTCATATTGTTTGCACTGCTCTTTATACTACAAATATTTAAATCAGCTGTCTTCTGAAATTCAAGGCTTTAACCAGAATCTCACTAAGACTTCCCTTGATATTTAGGTTTAAGTAAAAAGGGATTTACAAAACTGTCAGTGTATACTGAACAAAAACCAATGTAAAGCAGTAATAAACTGGAGAGATTGCTTGGTTTTAACACAAAGCAAAGCCTTGTAAACCTAAGAGATAGATAAACCTGCCAAAAGAATCACAATTTTAAATGTGAGATTTTATTGAAATAGTAAATTAGTGTAGGAAAGAATTTGAAATCAATTTATGAGCTGTTATGTTCACTTCACTTGACTACAAGCAATTGAATAAGAAAGAAAAATAAGTAGAATCCACTGAAAAGAGTTGGACTTCATAGTAAACAGGAAAGTACACAGAAATTTTCTCCTTAAAAAAACTAAAGATAAAAATAAACAAATAAAAGCTATATCATATATTGTATAAGAAAAGTCAGTAGAAGAATGTTTCAAAGTCAAGTTTACTTTTATATTTTATAGTAAGCAGAATAAAATTGATGCTTTGTTTTGGTTCTTAGCATTAAAATGATCAACAGAGAGAGAGAGAGAAAAAGAAAACTATTTTAATTCTATAATTATACCTTCTATACTCTATCACTCTGCATTTGGAATATTATGAACTAAATGTTATTCTCTCAAAATTCATAGGTTAAAATCTAATCATCAAAATGACTGTATTTAGAGGTAGAACCTTTAGAAGTTAAGTTTAAATAAGATTATAAGGGTGGGACCCTAATTCGATAGGACTGACATTCTTATAAGAAGAGCAGGAGATACCAGGAATGTGTGTGCACAGAGAAAAAGGCTACTTGAGGGAACAGTGAGAAGGTGGCATCTGTGGTATTTTGTTTTGGTTGCCTTTGCAGACCAGGGCTATTTTTAAAAGAAATTCCAGAGTGTATAAACATAAAATCAAGAAAAAATTTTAGTTAATAACTCTGTTATTTATAAGTCAGGCTTCTGGTAACTCAAGAATTTGAATTAGCTTCTGGGACTAAAATATCTCACATTTTGTTTTTACCCCCTATGTAATAGTGGCACGTCAGGCAGTATGAAATCCAGCACTGTGGCACTCAGTAAAAACTGTCCAGGTATCATGAAAGGCATAGCTGTGGCACTTTGATACCCTCACCCAAGAGGAAAAGAGCAGAAGGATAACAACATTGCAGTTGATTTGAATAAGGAACTGAAAATGAACATCAGTTTGAGTGACTTCAAAAGCATTGGAAGTTCAGTAAGAAGAGTTTACATGATTGAAATATTGAGATTTGAAAAGACTGATGGTTAAATTTCTTCAAGATTATGAGTACATTTAAACTTTTTGTCACTATTATACAATTTATGATTCTAAATTAAACCAGTCATATTTTCTCTTTCCTGTGAATTCCAGTGTGGTTCATATCACATTCACCCCTATATTTTAACTATTTATGTATGTAATAATTATGGTAAACTCTAAGCTCCTGGGCAATGGGGGCTTTTCATGTGCTTATTGTGTGCCTACACACTTAGAGCAATGTCATACACAGTTGGGTTCTCCATTAACATTTTTCACATACTGAGCTCTGCAATAGTTGGAGTATCATAATCAAGTGATACTGTAGTTGATTCTGGGCTCAATGCTCTGATACATGTAGTCGAAATGAGATATACACCCTGTATTCTCTGGTGGGCATTCTTAGTATATAAAAAATAAAACATTTAAAAAAATATCCTATAAAACAAATATACCTTTGCTACTTTTTTAGACTTAAAAAAATTATTTGTCATGTGGACAGCATTATAATATTGATGCAATTGTTTGGTTTTGCTCAGGTGTGCCAGCTTCTGGCAGGTGCTTCAAAGCAACATTTAAGCCCAATAGAAATGGACTGGCTACTTTCATACGTACGAATGCTTCAAGCTTCCTTAAAATAATCTCTTAGAAATTTCATCACTATTTACTTGAGACTTAGACAGTACTCAAGACTAATATATGAATGATCAAATTCTGTTTTTCTAAGGGCACAATCAATATCTTCTGTGATCTATGAAAAATAATTTCAAAACATGAAGGTGAAACAGCAATATATATATGTCTGTGTGTATATATATATTCATTACATATATATGTGTGTGTGCATATATATATATATATATATATATATATATATATAGACAGAGAGAGAGAGAGAGAGAGAGAGAATGTGTCTGTATTGCATCTTAATGTTTAAATATTATTTTGGGATAAATCTAATTTTATCTTTAATTTTATAACTTATTTTGAATTAAAGCAATTGTGTTTTATTAACTAAGAGGCTGCTGATTTGTATATCCTTTATTGTATGGTTAAGAGGTCAATGAAAATCATTTTCAAGAAAGGGCATTTTTTCTAATTATAAAGGATCTTTTATTCCCTACTCATTTAGGGAGCTGAGTACTCCATTCATCTCTACAAAACATCCTTTGGTTCCCAGTAGAATGGAAAGCGTTTATATAGCAAGAACTCAAATGTTTGTGAATGAGAGAAAGAATAATAAATGTTTATAATACCAATAAAATAAAAATCAATATTATATAAATATCAATACTAGATAAATTAAGTTCAACATGTTTTGTATAAGATACTGGAAAAATAAATGCTGTTTAGAAGACTTCCATAAGAAAAATTTATAATTAAAGATAGTGTTGCTACTAGTAAGAGAATGAAAAGTCAAGCCAAGACTGGGAGAAGAATTCACAATGTATGAACAAGAAAAGACTTGTATGTAAAAAACTCTTACAAACTGATAAGAAAACATATCAACAACTCTTTTTTAAAAATAGGCAAAAGCTGAAATGAGCCCACAAGAAGGAAGATACCCAAATGGCCAATGAGTATATAAGTATGGAAGAAGATACATTATTAATCATTAGAGACACTAAAATGAAACCCAAAACAATACCACCATATTTCCATGAGAATGATAATGCCGAATGTTGGTGATAACATGGAACACCTGGGACATCTATACATTGCAGGTAGTAATGTAACTGGTAGGTGCACTTTGGAAAACTCTTTGGCAGTATCAACTAAAGGTAAAAACATGTCTATCCTATGACCTAGCAATTCTACATCCGGTAAATACCCAAGAAAAATTAGTGCGCTTGTTCTACCAGTGTACAAAAATAATGATAGCTATGTATTCATTATAGCTAAAATCTAGGAAACAAATCTGAATATTTACATCTGAATCTCTTATGGTACTGTGTAGAAATTCAGATATTTTAAAAATATTTTACTGGATTTTGTGAAATTCTTTTTTATATATAATTGACATAATTTTTGTCTATAATGCACATTTTACCATAATTTTTGTCTATAATGCACATTTTACCATTATAGGAAAACTTTTTAAAAGCTTTTAATTGTATTTTTCAGCAGTAAAATGTAAGTATGAAATAAAATATGAATATAAAATTAATACTTTCACAAAGAGAATTTCTAATTGAAAACATCTTCATATATGGATTTTTTGTAAATATTAATATTTGTTTTATATATTTTAAATGAGAATTTTAATTCTAAAACATAAGCTAATTTTACATCATTTTTAAAATTAAAAATAATATTGGTAGCATAGAGAGAGCAGAAAAGCATATTCAAAATAGTAACAATGGCATCAGGTAAAAAATCAACCATATAAAAGCTTTGGTTATTGCCATTTATTTACCACTCCATGGTAAATAACTCATTGGTAGAATGCTGCTACTTTCATTATACAAACTAATTTATTAGTTATCAGTGTTATAACTTAGAAAAATAAAGTTTTTTTAAGTTTTTTACAGTTATAATGAAAATTTTCAAAAAAATCCAAAAGAGAGAGAGCAGTACAATGAATTTTCATATTTCCATTACCCAGCTTAGTAACCATCAATTTTTCACTATTTGTTAGACAATTTTTTAAGGTTAACCTTTCATAAATTCCAAGAAAGACCAATAATCATTATGATGGATTGAGATTCATAAACATTTTTGAATTTTGAAAAGATCTGATTTCATTCATTCAGTTTGATTTAAGTTTAGCACACTAATCTCAGAAAAAATGATGTCTTTTCTCAATGTTGATCATTTATTTTCCATTCATTTTAAAAACAAAGTTAAAATTTCAAACTAGAGAGAGAGCTCCAAAGGTATTGCACAAATTCCAGTCACCATTGACTGTTTTCCTAGTGGTCTTGAAAATGTAGAACTGCTACACATGTAACAACTTTAATAAATCTTAAAAACCATTATGCTAAGTAAAAGAAGCCACATGCATAGGGCTCCAGACTGTGTAATTCCATTTTTTATGATATTCTGAAAGACAAATCTGTAAGGGTAAAATCAGATTAGCGTTTGCCAGGAACTAGGATGAAAAGAGGTATTGAATGCAAAAGGGTATGACAAAAATTTTAAAAGTAATGGAAATACTGTATAGATCAACTGTGATGATGTTTATGTAATCGCATTTGTCAAAATTCATCAAGCTATACACTTAAAAAGGGTAAATTTTGTTATATGTAAATTATATCTCAATTTATCCACTGAGTCTAATTTAATGAAATGAATACCATTTCAAGGTCTGATGGACAAGTACAGTAGACTTGATTGGGATAATACACAATTAATGAAGTTTAAACTAGTATTTGATTGAGGGCAACCATTACACTTTTTTTAAAATCAAGCTTGTAATAAATTAAAATAACCTATATGTGTCCTTTTTTTCTCATAATTATTTAAAGATTTCATCTGATATTTTTATGTCTACCTCATGAAATTATCAAGGTCTTTTGGAATCTGTACATTATGAGTATCTAATATTCTGTATAGCCTCATACTTTCTACAATTTAATAAGTACCTTTTGTTATAGAAAATATTATTCTATGTAGAAAACTCATTTTGAATTTGTTTTTGTTATTTTGGCTTGTGTTAAGTTGTATGGCACGAGCCCAAATGATCTGTGGTAACAGAATCTAAATAAACTTAAAATATAAGATATTGAAGACTATTAAAAAATATCTCTGTAAGTGAAGTTACATATGTTCTGATATTGCAATTAAATTCTTTTTTTGAAATAAACATTTTAAATATATATATTTTTAATGTCAGTAATGGCAATATCACTTTAGTTAAATCATGTAAATTATTACGGGGTTGTATTTCCTTCAGTGCTCTTAACCTTTATATTAGTAAGAGTGTTTTTATATTTGTTTTTATATATGCTTACATTTTTGTATGCAACTATAACTTAAATTAACATATATAATTATATATCATATATGTATAATATACAATATACATATATCATATATACATATATCACATATGTATAATTTAATATATAAAGATAAATCATTTCCATGTTTTAAAATTATATTTGCTATTCTTTATAATATATAAAGATATATACATATATCATATATGTATAATTTAATATATAAAGATGAACAATTCCCACATTTTAAAATTGTATTTGCTATTCTTTGTTTAAACCTGTGATAATCCCACCCTTCTAAATTGTCCTATGGAACACACACATACACATGCAATCTCTACTGAAAGAAATTTCCTTTTAATACAGATTTGTTTATTATTAGGTTAGTATGTAAGCATTTTCAATTACAGGACCAAAATAAATAAGGAGGTACATCTGCCATGTCACTATTCATTATTTAGAAACCATGTTGTACTTTCAGATACTAATTAGGTTTAGGTACTAATATTTTACTGTGTTCAGTTATAAAATTTTCAAAGACATTTTTAAAGCCATTATATTCTCAGATATTTCTATAAATTTCATATTTCTATAGACAAATATTTGTATAGATATGCTACACCTTAAAGTTTATTTCTATTTACCTATAAATTTCAATGACATATTTTCCAATATTCTCAAAATAAGAATATTGGAACACATGAGAAGGAAAAGAAAACTTTTAAACTAACTTTTCACAATTTCTGGATACTGGAGCTCATAATTTCTTATTCAGAAATCACCTACTTATTCAGAAATATCTTAACTTCCCAAGGGAGACATCTGCCCATATTTTCTTCTTTTGAAATTTTCCTAGGCAGATGAGAAAGTTAGAGAACTCAAAGCAGTACACAGAGTGCAAGAATTCACTTACAGATCTGAATATAATGTAGGGCATGCACATCGGGATTTGGCTGATTTTATTATTCAATTTTATTATTCGATTTATTTTATTTTATTTTATTCATTTTATTTTATTTTATTTTAGGCGAGGCACCCCTTGGTTGACCTCACAGATTGCAAGAACTTTGTCAGCTTACAATCACTTATTTTTTAATTTTTTATGCTTACAGCACCTGGTGTTGCTAGGTGGTCTCCCACCCAAGTACTAACTAGGCCCGACCCTGCTCAGTTTCCGAGATCAGATGGGATTGAGGTTGTTCAGGGTAGCATGGCTGTAGACTTGGCTGATTTTAAACACAGAGATTCATCCATTTCATATTTTATAATGTCTTCTTTATTATACTACATATGGAAATGTCAATGAAAACTATTAAACTAGAAAATACTTTATGAAAGTCATAAAATGTTAGTTTGTACTACATTTCAATCAAGAATTATGTCTAATCCAAAGCATCGTTCGTTATTTCTTTTTCTAACTCAGTTTCTGTGACACTTATTGGAAACTATGTGGGCATAAAAAGGTCATTTCTAATATATACCAACAGCCTTTGGGGTTGGGAGGAAACTACCCACCACCCTGCAGTGGTGGCACGGTTGCTTTAATTCTGAGAAATAACATATATCATTTTATCTGCAGTAAAAGTCATAAAAAGAATGTAGAAATAAAAGTACAAATTCTACTAATAAACAAAAATGTTTGGCAAAATTCTTTAAAACAGATGAGAAGTGACTAAATTTAAAAAACACTCTAGTGAGACATCACAAACTACATAATTTTTTTGAAGTTATTTTATAGGAAAATGCATGTTTTTCTTTTCTAAGATTTAAAAAATATTTTCTAAATATCTTGACTTTAGTCTTCCTTATATTGTAGGAATTAGACACAGATCTTGCTCTCAGGGAGTTTAAGCATAGTTGAAAACATAGGACTGGTCCACAAATTACTCAAAATATGAATGAGGGGGAAGAAATCCAAAAGTAATTAAGTATACTGCAAAATGTCAAGAATGGCAAAATTGGGAACCTGAGAGCTAAATTCAATTCTTAAGAAACAAATTTACATTCATACATATATTCTCTGTTTGATTTATATCTACAACATAACTATCACAGAGTAGTAACTGAAGAATTTCAGACCCTAAGAAATTGGTTGAAAGGATATTGATAAAAACTGCAATAGATCATTTCTTAAAAACATTTATAGATGGTTTTATACATATTAAAAAATAAATTAAATATCAAGAAATGCCAAATTATAGATGAAAAAGTCTATTTTACATAATAATTGTATTAAAAAACAGTTAATCTTACCTCTGCTACCAGTTGCAGAAGAGATGGTGAAGCTACAGAATACATACTTGAGTTACCCCTTATGGGACTATGGAGACTGACATAAGCCACAGCATTTCTCTGCAGAACCTTCTTGAAATCCTGAAATCAAAAAACACACAAAACAGTATATCTCTAACACAAATAAAAGTAACAGATTCTATTTAATCAGTTACATATTAAATAATAAACACTTTCTACTTAAAATCATTACATTATATAAACACTTTTTTTAAAAAAAAAGGAATATCATACTATTTAATAAGCATGTACAAAGTCATAAAAGCATTTTAAATAAGGGTGGTGAGAAGTCACATATAATATGATAAAATATTTTTAAGTGTGTTCCTGAAAAAGGTCAAATTTTAAGATAAAATGTTCTTAAATGGTTAATATACAAAATTAATCTTCATAATATAGAACAGAATACTTGATCTGGTGACAGCACTTAATTTTATAGTTTGTGAATTAGACAACAGACATGGGAAAACTACTTCAGTGATTAATAAACCATTCTTTTCCTTTGAAGCAATGAGCTACTTTTTACACAAAGTGGCTCTTTATTCTAAGCAAATTGAAGAATAATACAATGTGTTCCTGCGCATATTACCAAAAATAAAACCTGATGCATTTCACACACATTAGTAACATAAAATTATTCAGTAGAATAAGTTTTACACTTCTCTGCTGAACCCTAGTCCCTAAAATTGAAGGTCAGTGATACTATTAAGAAGGTACAACTACTATTTTTCTCCTGTTCTTGAACAAATGAGTAATTACCATGGTGGCAGTTCTATAGAAATATCCTAAAAACTGTTATTACTTCATATCTTAAGAACATGTATTTTTTTCTTCTAACATTATCAGAGGAAAGACTTCAAGGACTTGTATACCTAGCAAATCGGTAGTTACTTCTGCTTTATGTTGCATATTCAGCTATGACTCTATAAGAGAGGTATAAAAAATTTGATTTAAAATTAATAATTATTTTAAATAAAGAGGAATGGTAAACTTTCAGCTCAAATGTTATGCTCCATACATATTTTAAAAGTCCATTGTTATGCAAGCACTATAAAAAAAACAGTTCCTATTTATACACTAGCATATAGACACTGTCTATAATTCCCAAGAGACCCTCATGATATAGGCATTAGTGTACTAATCTGAGAAATCAAATCTTGCCTAAGAAACACATGTTTCATGGTGGAGAAGATTTGAACTTAGACTTCTTTAACTATAAAATCTATAGTGTTTCCATAATAGCCTGAATAAAGGTTCTTCAAAGAAGAAATGATATTGTTTGAAGAATCTCTTCAGTAAAATGTAATAATTTTCCTCAAGGATCAAGATCAGTATTGAGTCAATTCTATAATAATTCTATCACTATAAACTATGTTTTAAAGTTTATTGACTAACATCACTTAATCCTTTTAATTATATCTGTGGGTATCAAGGGGCTCCTATGCAAACAAAATTGAATAGGATAATATGACATGTCAACAAGTGCTTTCCTCATTCAGCTTCACTAGGAAATATATTTAGAGCATAGATTTGTTTCAGTGTAAAAGAAAATGTTTCTCATAAAGAGATTTGATAAGAGTAGATAGAAGAGGAAAGTTCATAGTTTTCTAAACTCTTCTTCAACTAGATAGTTACAAAATGGCTTCTTAAATTGTATTAAAATAATCTTCTAAGATATAGTAATTTACAACAGTATATTTGAAAAGCTAACAATCAAATCTATATATTATTCACCATTTTCTTTACTCAAATATCTTTGCCCAAAGAGTCATGGAAAAAGCCAGAAAGTTACTGAATACATAATTAGTTGTCAAATATGCATACATACATAAATATTCTAGGATAAAAGTAACTAATATTTTTAATAGGAAGAGCCTTTTCTAAGATAAATATTTTTTACTATTGACACTCACATTATTGTATCTATTGATTGAGAAAATATAAAATCACCAAAAGGTACAACAGATTCAGTAAAATTTAAAAATAAATTTGTGTTTTATTAAGCACAAAAATATCTACCTAATTTAAAAATGTCATTGCTCAAATATATGCAAATCCACATTATTATTTCAATTCAAAGGCTATGCTTGATGCTCAAATATATTCAAGGACTTTTTTCAATAAACTTCCTTATGCACAGGAGTTAAGAATTTTTAAGTTGGGAACTACAACTGTTAGACAAACTTGCTTTGAGAATGTATTTAAAATATACATATGAATTTAATATTAACATTTTTTAAATGAAAGTTAGTAGACTGATATCAAAAAGATTGTATGATATAATGGAATAAATTTTTGGAATTTGAAAAGAATCTTTAAAACATTATTTTAAAATGTGCCTTATTGCTATAAGAAAAACTAAAACTCCTTTCTTCACAATAAATATATTATGAATTATTAAAATCAGCCCAGATCACAAATATATTCCCCAAATTGTTTTTTTAACTTATTTACATCTTCAACATAAGTAATTTGGAATAGAAGTTTGAGGAGTTGTTTTAGCTATTACATTTTCCACCTTACTAAAAATTTGTCAATTTAAAAAGGCTCTTTCAGCAATGGAATTTATTCATCTGATTAGTTCTTTTGAATATGGAATAAGCATTAATTTACACATGGAAAAGCATTCCAATTTCTACTGTATGACTTGATATAGTTTACGCTGCAATTTTTATTTGTTTTGACTTTTCTTTAAATTAAGAAGACACTCGTTATATTCTTCTATATTCTTTTTTGTTATTTTCTTTGATATTCAATAGATGTCTGATTTTTTTTGAGTGCTTAAATAAAAAATGAAATGAGAATTTCTCATTAGATATTTAAGATTGTTTTCCCCAAAGGAGAGGTAGTGAGTAAACTAAAATGGTTCTGCTTTCCTAGCTAAAAATGTATAGTTCTTTTCTACATATTTCCATTGCACCACTTTTTTAAAAAATTGTAAAAGTGAAGAATATCTAAGTTTTACAATGATTTTGTTATTGTTAATCTGACATCAATCCCATCATTATTTGTCATATTCCATTAAGAACAGTGCAACTCTGAGACATAGACATGTCAGAAACATCTAAAACTTCAATATTCCAGTGTTTTCTAACCATGACCCATTCATTTGGACAAAGGCTTCTTAAGATATGTAAGTAGATAGGTAGGTATGTAGTAGGAAAGAAAGAGCAGAGAGAGGTGTAAGAGTAGAGGAAGAAGGAGTGGAAGGAGGGAGGGAAGGAAAGAAGGAGGAAGAAAGAAAACCACTGTTTTGAGTCCAGGCTCTATATTGCATAGCTAAGCTATAATGCTAAATTTATAAAAATTTAATATAGGAGACCATTTCATAATCCCAGATAATTGCAAAAACATTTGAAAAAGTAATGGTAAATAACACCTGGTCCTTTTTTGTCCTGCCACTGTCTGAGACACACAATAACCAGCTGAAAACTATTGAGTCTACATATAGATCTGGAAGCAACAAGAAGAAGATGGTTGGCAGATCATACACAGTTTGCCGTGGTCTCACTCTAGTTCCCTTTCATTCTTATGAGTGATCTCAGCAACCTGACAAACATGACATCCTGGTTGAGATACACATTCTTGTCCTTGTCTTCAACAGTTTTACTTTGTTTATGAGAGAGAGGGAGAAAAAGAAAGAGGGAAAGAGGAAAAGAGTAATGTAATTAATGTGCATTTACCTCTCCCCATTCATATGAGCCAATATTGCCAAAAGTTGTTCCTCCCCAAGAACAGAAGACAATACTGCGGTCTGGTCTCCATCCTCTCTTAACTTTTAACATCAAGGCCTGAATAAAAGCTGTGATTATGGCAGTGCTACTGGCCCATTCTTGCCCGCTATAACTGTATGCAGTATGATGGTGGCTGCCAACTATGATATACCGATCTGGAAATAGAAGGAAACATGAGCCATTAAAACAAAATGTAAACCTTAACAATAAATTTAATGACATTTACATAATCCTATTGCACAAATGAGCAACGATTATGCAAAATTGTTCTAATAATTAAGACTACTTTACATTTTTCATCCACTGTCTTGATTTACACATCTGTGTATATCAAAGCAGAGGCAGCTGCTGAACCCAATTATGAACTCAAAGCTTAGAACCATATTACTGTCCTTTGCAACATGCATATTAATTAATGAGGTATACAAATATGCCACAATGAAACCTTTATCTAACATTTTTCCAGAATCATAGTGGGAAGTGTCCTATAAACAATGTGTGTATGCTCAGTAAATATTAATGAACTATTAACACATTTGAGGGAGCAGTTGTTTATTAGCAGTAAATATTAAAAAAAATATGGTCGTCATGTATGGATTTTGCAATAAATAAAGTACTTAGGGAATTAATTATAGCTTCTAATTTATAACTTTAGCCTCTTATTTCTCTGAAAAAAATCAACATCAAAAGTCATCCAACTACTGTAAAAGTTTCCTTTTCACATATTTTATTTCATGTAATCATACGAAATCTATTAGATACTCTATTAGAAAGATCTCAATGACACATAGATGTTCAATGTACATTACTGACTATTGTCATCAATAAGGTAGGCTAAAAACATACTTCCAGAGTTTCCTCTGATTTTGTTGTCAGCGAATGTTATTGTTAAACAGTTAGATTTACTTAAGAAGTCCTATACATTTATGTAAAAAGATTTCTTTATTGAGTGCCATTTCATTAGGAGGTATCCCATAGCTCAATGATTAAGTATTCAGATTCTGAAGGTTGCTTGCTTGAGTTTGATCCAATCTATTCAACTTACTATTTGTATGACCTTGGAAAGTTTATTTAACCTCTCTTTGCCTTAATTTCTTCAACTATAAAGTGGGAATAAAAATAGTACATACATCATTCAGTTGTTTTGAGTTTTAACTTAGTTACTATTTGTAACACACTTTGAACAGCGTCTGACACATAATAAGTACTACATTTGTATGGAATAAATTAATCACCACTTGGCTCATAGTATCAAAAGTGTATAGGAAACATCACTGTGTGAAGCTATTTTAGTCTCCCATACTGATATTGGAACCAGTAATGAATTTGACCTGCCAATATTTTATCAAAATTTAATTAATGATATACATAGTGTGTCCACAAATGATGGAACTCTGAAAATTTATTCATGCATTTCCTAGATATGAGTTTAGAAATGTCTTTATTCTAAATAAACCACATCTAAAAACCTTAGTACTAATTAATGATTATTTATAATTTTCAGAGTCATTCAAAAATCATGTAAATGAACAGTTAATATATTTGCGTAGAATTCAAATAAGCAACATTTGAGAAAGCTTTGCTAATATGCACTGAAGAATACTACTGGTAAATTGATTAATTTTTTTCTATATTGAATTTCTATAACAGAAGTTTTTATCTTACAGCTATTATAATAGTGTAAAGTTGGTTTTTCAATAATAACTTGCAAATTCATCAATGTTGATAAATATTTCCAGTGCTTCAATTAGAGATCCATATGATGGGAATTTGTTGATATGGCTGAGATGTAATGATAACAATTTTTAAATTTACTTATATTTTGTGTTATGATAAGAGGTCGTTCAACATTACTACTGTAAGGAAATCAGAGAAAATACATACTGCCCATGAATTTTGTAAGAGTTGGCTGGCAAGAGACTGGGTGATATGTAAAAGTTGATCTCAGAATTCTCTGGGTTAACAGTTGTGGGGTCAATGTGACTACTGTCACGAAGAACAGTTGGCAAAGGAGAACTTGAGATGTCCCAAATAAATTAACAGAAGTGTACTAAAAAGATTGTTGAATTCTATACTGTATAATGAGCACATCAGACAGTAATATGAGATTCAACCTCACAATATGTTTAGAAATGTTACCATTAATCTCTTCATATATGTTATTTTTACTTTTTTAGCCTATATAATATCTGAAGATTCCATCAGCATCCTATAACAAAGAGTAAATTTATTTAAAATTTAACCAGGCGATCATTTTCAAAAGCACCTTCAAAACCTAAAGCCATGCAAACATTATGCAGAATTGTCAATGGACTGAGTCAGAGGCAGAATACAGATTAATAATAGAAGATTAGATCTGAAGACCATATATACATAAATTATTTTCTTTTTCAAAAAGGCTTTAATTGATAGAAATGCTTCTGATAGTCTCATAAGGAATAAAAAGAAAGAAAAAAACATTGTTTTTTATAGCTTCTTTTCACCAGGCATATGCCAGTTTAACAAATCTAAAGTTTATTTTCTGTTGTTTCTATTTTCCCATTACCCTCTATACTACGATTTATTTTTGAAAAGATATGGTAAAAAAGAGAATAATGATCTATTTCTTGGTTTTATATTAACCCACTACTCAATGGTATAAACCTCTAGTTATACCTAAAATAGAATATTTAACTATGCTATTAAATTATTATAGAACAGTTTTTTGTGATGTTTTATATAAAGTGTAGACTATAAATACTTAATCATGCTTACCTGGAGACGTCAAGCCCTTTAAATATCCAATAACATTAGTGACTGTTTTGAACTTTGTGACTGTCTGCACTTGCATGTTGACAATTCTTTCTTCTAAAAAAAATAAAAATGAAAGATGCTTGTTTCTCTATATTTTATATTTTCTTAAAATATTTAAATTTATTTATCCAATACCCTCATCAAAATAATTCCAAATAATTAAATTTCTGTAGATAACTAGTTACACTTTTTTGACAAATATTTATTCAACATTTTGTGGAGACTATTTTAGGTACTTGTTACACAATGATGACTAAGATGCAATTGCTAGCTTCATAGAACTGCAGAGCCATAATTAGGTAATTCTAAACTTCACATTTAATGCTACAATGGAGTTCAACATAGAACATCACCTTGGGGAGATATGACAACTCACGTTTTTTAAAAAAGGAAATAAAATAGATTAGATAAGAACATTTCCAAAGAATGTTAAGTACTTGTATAATGTCAGAAAAAGAACATGTGAAAGATAATTTAAATTTTCCTGTATGGTTCACTGTTATGTTGAAAACTGTAAAAGTATTCCAAAAATTAAATAAATTCTTACAGCTGTACATATTGGAGTCTTAATTTCTATTTGTTCGTAGGTCTCTCACCTGCATTCTAAATCTTCACCAATTGTTCTTCCTCTTTGAGTCCTTCTTTTCATGTTTGATATTCAAAAATTTTGATAAGGAATAAGTCAAAGACACAATACAAGGGATTCCAGTCACAGCCCAAGGTGATCTCTAAAGGCCTCTAGCAGTAACATGTTAATCCTGTATTTAATGGATTCTGGAAGTCTGGGAGATTTCTAAGGGAAGTTCAAGGTTAGCCAGGTGGTCTTGTTGGAGCAGAGTGGGTGTGGGTGGCAATTACAAAGTAGCTAATTCAAAATAGATAGCCTGTAGTACTGACAGGCCTCCAAATGTCACTTCTGACTGCTAGATGAAAATTGTTATGATAAATAAGTTGCTTTTATCTTGAATGTGCCCTACTAACAATTTCAGTGGAAAATCATTACAATGAATCTGTTAAAATTATAACCAAAACAAGAGCAAAGAAACCCTGGAAGAATACTTGAGCTCCTCATGTATGAAAAAGGAAAAAAGAAATTTATTTAGAGCCCAGTATTGTGGTTTTAATTTAGATGCTTTGAATTATTTGTTTTAAATTAATATAGCTTGTTTTTTAGATCAGCTTCAAATTGACAGAAAAGTTTAACAGAAAGTACAGCTCCTGAATATCCTTTCTCTCCTTCACCCCCTATTATTAATATCTTGCACTAGTGTGATGCATTTGTTATCATCGATGAGCCAATATTAATAAATTATCATTACTAAAGTCCATAGTTTCCACTAGGGCTCATTTTTTATGTTGTATACTCCAAGGGTTTTGACAAATGCTTAATGACATATATCCAACATTACAAAATAGTAATCATATACATCATACACAACAGTTTCATTGCCCAAAATATTTCCCATGGTCAACCTATACATCTTTCCCTTCCACCCTCCCTCTTGAGCCCCTAGCAACCACTGATCTTTTCAATGTCTCCATAGTTTTGCTTTTTCAAGAACATCATGTAGCTGCACTCATATGTTAGTTTTTAAGGTTTCTTTAATTCTCTATTCTGTTTGTTTCAAATAGTCTAGATAAATAAACTATAGATAAGGGAGTCAGTAATATATATATATATATACTCACTCTTTCCAGCTTATTTTTGAGTTAGATATGGGTAAACTTCTCTGGTTTTCAAAGATTCAATATATTTTTTTTCTAATTCAGCAGTAAGAAAACCTTACAATATATCCAAATATGCTTATACAATTAATACAAATGTGCAATATATTATTTGGAATATTACCTAACATTAGTATAGTGGCTTACAATTTATAATAGCCACTTTCACAAACATACACTAATTCTCAATTGTTCACAGTGATTCTTGAAACCACCAAGTTAAAGAGTTTCTGCTATCTTCATTTACTGAATGGAATGCTTAGGGGTAAAACAGACTCAAACCTAGGAGGTCTTCATATAAATAACATTTTTATCTGAACAATAAAGTATATCTCACAGTAATACTTCAGTTTATATATATAATATATATTATATATATGACATATTCCTCATATATAAAAAATTAAAATACAATATACAATGATGATCCACATTTAGTTTTAACATGTTATTTTACTATATTTTCTTCATCAATATTCTTTTCCAAAGAACAAATAAATATAATCTTATAGATTTGGCTCTTACTCTGAGTTTAATATTAAACATTTCAAGATTTTTATTTTATAGATACAGATAAATTGATAGACCGATGGCCAGATACATAGATATAGGTAGTCATAGGCATAGGCACAAAATAGAATAATCATATGTAATTAATTTACATTTTGTACAAATTATGTGTTTTTTCCATTTAGCATTATATTTTAATTTTTTTTTTTTTGTGAAAGTAAATGGAGCTCTTGATCATTTAATTTAATGGCTAAGTATTTAATCTCAGAAACTACCCCATTTATTTTACAGTGCTTTCACTGAAGACGAGTGAGATTATTTACAAATTTTCGACATTATGTTATGGCAAAGAACATTTTTACATTTCTTGTGAACACACATCATATATTCACAAATAGATAACAAGAAGTAGAATTTCTGAATTATAATATAGTATGTGTACCTTCAACTTTATTAGGTATGAAGAGATTGCTTCTTAGATTTAAAATTTCACATTCTGATGTTTATAAGAATTTTTTAATTATTTTATTTTGCATTGCATTGATTACTAGGGAGGTTCATCAATTTTTCATAAGAATATTCATAATTCTAGTTTCTTATTCATATTCTTTGACTATTTTTCTTTGAGTTGCTTATATTTATGGGTATTTTTGTGTTTTTAATTTGAATATTATTTCTTTTTTAATTATATATTATAAATACTTTCTGTAATTTTCACTTTCTCAGTATTTAATATGTTTTGAAAGATTAATATGGTCAAATTGATCAATATTCTCCTTATTTTGGAGGGGGGTTATGTTTGTTTTGTTTTGCTTAGGAAACACTTTTTTATTATTCTGATATCAAGAAAACATGCTTCAAGTATTTTAAAGCTGAATTTTCAAATTTGTGGCTTTAATCCAGCCAGAAGCTGTTACGACATAGCTTTCAACTTTACCTCTGACTTATAGTCAATTGTTTTCACATAACTTATTTGATAATTTTTTTCCCACAAAGTATTAATAAAGCTGCTGTCACATAAGGAGATCTAATTCATACATGGATTTGTTTTGAGCCTTGCTATTACATTTTACTTTACCCAGTGCTCTACTGTTTAAATTAATATAACTTTATAGTGGCTGAAATGGTAGGTGTTCTATCATCATCATCATCATCATCATTATTATCATATAATTATTATTACTCAATTTGGGGAGCATTTATGGACCATAATTTTCATATGAACTTATCTGTTGGATATCATGAAAAGACATTTCAGGATTTCATTAGCATTGCGTTAAATTAATGGACTCATTTGAGGAAATTATAGAGTCTTCTGTCCATGAACATGTTGTACCTCTCAACTTACTACAATTGTTTTTACATCTTTTAATAAAGTTTTATTTTTTCTCCATGAGTTTTGCAAAACTATTATTAAATTTATTAAATTTATTTTATAGTTTCTCTGCCATGTTAACAAAATATAATGTGTACAACTTATTCTATTGTATATAAGCACGTAATTTAATTTTGTATCTTGGTCTTACAATGAGCCTTCTTATTAATCTCTTATAGGTTCTAATAGTTGACCTATAGAGTTTTTATTTTTTTAGTATCAGTGTAGACAATTACCCCCCAAAAAGATACTTTTGTTTATTCCTTTCACATTTTTATAGCTTTTACTCACTGTTCTTATCATCTTATCTAAGACTGTCATTGCAGAGATAGCAGCATTCCCTGGTCCTTGCTTTGTGTTCTTCGCTTTAAAATAATGTTTCTAAGATTTTCTTATATAAAGAAAAAAGATGTTTCCTATAGGTTTCTGGCAAATTTCCTTTATCAGATTAAGGATGATCATTTCTGTTCTTACTTTGCTAAGAGGTTTTATCATAAACAGATGTCGAACTATCTTCTCAGAAAATTGTAAGATTTTTCCCTTTATAATGTCAAATAAAATATATATATTTCTGGAATAACTCTGCTTGGTCATAATATGTATTCTGTTTTGTTATTAATATTCTAGAATATTTACATATATTTATTAACGATAGGTTGATAATTTTACTTCTCATTTGTCTTGTCTCATTTGATATTATATTATACAATCTTGCAAATGTTTAGGAAACTTTTCTTCTTTTCCTGGATTTTGTAAGAGTTTTTGTAGCATGGACATTTTCCATTTTACAGAGTGTTAGGAATTTGTCCATGAAATTGTTTGGTTCTGTCTATGGCCATGCTACCCTGAACAATCCCGATCCTGTCTAATTTCAGAAGCTAAGCAGGGCTGGGCCTGGTTAGTACTTGGATAAGAGACCACCTAGGAAAACCAGGTGCTATAGGTGTAAAAAATAAAAAATAAGGGATTGTAAACTGACAAGGTCCTTGCCTTCTCAATTTATTTGCATTTAGTTGTTCATTCTATTCTTATGCTTAAAAATCATTGCCATTTAAGCTACTATTGTATCTCTTGTTCTACTTCCAATATTACTTATTTATGTCTCTTTTTTTTTCCTTCATCAGTTTTGCTAGAAGTAAACTAATTTATTAGAATTTTCAAAGAAACTGTTTTGTAGTTTGTGGCTATTCATTATTATTTTTTCTTTTTTTAAATTTTAGTATTATATTCTATGCTTATTATTGACTTTGTTAAAATTTACCTGAATATATGCATGTATTTTCTTATTTTTTTTAACCTAACTTCTTAAGTTAAATTACCTTTCATCTATCTATCTTTACACACATGCATACAGTTAAGTCAACGAATTTTTTATGTAGAAATAATCTATTAATTTTGATATATGGTCTTATTATCTTACAGATTCTATTTTTTTTTTACTTCTGTTGTAATTGTTTATATATGTATTAGTTGAAATAATTTTTAATATATTAAAATACAAGGTAGATGTTACTATTTGGATATTGATATCTAAATTATGGACAAAAGGCAAGGTCTATATACTACTAATACTTTAATATTAGGTGAGATTTGTTTTGTGACTATTATATCTGATAAATGGAGAATAAACACTTTTATACATGTTCCATATAACCAATGTGTATTCCCTATGAAATGGGTGCAGCATTCCATACATACGTTCTGTAGATCAATCTTGAAAACTGTGTGGCTATAACTTTATTAAATATTTGATATATGTTCTCTGTTAATTATCGAGATACATTAAAGTTTCCTATATGATGTAAATTTATCGATTTATCCTGGCCACACTATAAAATTTGCTTTCGTATAATTTTCGACTAGTTTCTTATATACAAGTTTGGAATTGCTGTATCTTTGTTATTTCTATATAAAATATATTAAAAATTATTCCTTTTGTCTTCTCTATCTCAATTTTTTTCTAAAGTCCTCCTCCCCAGTCCCAACTTTGATACTAATATAATTATTCCAGTTTTCTTTTGCTTAGTATTTCTCTGATACATATTTTCTCAGCATTACATTTACTTTGCCAGGTATCCTGGAGACAATTTTTATGAGAATTTCTTGGTTTGGTGTTTCTATGCTACAATTGTAATGAAAATTCTGAGCCAGGGTTTTTGATTTCTAAAGGCAGATTTTTTTTTTTTTTTTCATCCAGAGCTCAGGCAGAAGAAAGCTTTTCTTCACCAGTGGGTAGATTTCTTTCTAGTCTTTCTATTCCTACCCTATGATCCTGGTTTTATATAGCGATGTTAGTTAAAATTCCCTGCTCCCTACAGGCACACAATCATGTCTTTTGTCCCAAGGTGATTGTTATATCCCCACCCTAATTTACCAGGATCCTAACCTCCCAACATACCAGGCAACCACAGGTGAGCTCTTTTGCTTTTTTTTTTTTTTTTTTTTTTTTGATTTTTTTGTTATGCCTTCATTTTTGCTTCTGGATATTTGACAATCATTTTTGAAAGTTAGTTTTTAAAATATGTTTCCTTCTGTATTACACAGAGTTCCTAGATATTTGTATATCTAGGACTTCGTACCGTTTTTTCATGCCCTCTTCTGCATCTTGAAGTCTAAGATTTCTGCTTAAAAGAAATACAAAGATTTGAGAAAGTGAAGGCAACATTTTGCTCTAATAAAGATGCTATATTTACATTGGATATTTCCAACTGACAGGGTTTCCTTATGTATCACTGGGCATAGACGAGGTTCGCATAATAACTTGTAGCAAAAAGTAACTTTTCATATATTTATTTACATCCCAATATATTATGTTGATTCTATATGTATTGTTTTCTAGTATTCCATATCCATGATTGAAAATAAATGTGTATAGTATTTTTTTCTTTCAATAGAAGCAGCACCACGATCACATTTTCAACTTTAATAATGAATATCAGTAAAATCTTGAATAAACTCCCTTTTGTAAGACATCTATTGCTGTTGTCATTATTAATTTGAACAACCAATTAGTAAGGCTATATTACTCTTCGAAGAAATAAAAACAGCAATCCTATACTTTGGAACTTAGTCTATAAGAATAATTGAATTGTTTGCAGTATAGTCTATAATATCAATTATAAAAAAAAAATAGAAATATCCAAAACCGGGAAATTACTTAGAAAATTGTGAAAAAATATGTGGCTGCTAAAATGTAAACATAATATTGAGAAACATGGTATACTATAAGTGAAAAGAATAACATACAAAATGATATACATATAGATTGAACTTAGGTAAAAATGTGCATATTTATGGACAAAATATGAGAAAGAAAAAATAATAAATGGAATCAAAATTGGGTTAGGAAAGCCTCACTGTATCTGCTGGGATAAAATACTGTTATAAAGAGGCTCGAGCACACCTGAACCTTTGGTTGGGTACTTATTCCTCTCTTCCACATCTCCAAAGGCGATGGAATTAAAACCTAAGGACACTGTCTCTTCCCATTGCTGCATCTTATAACATTGAATCCCTAGAAACTAAGACTGCCTGGTGAATTGGAAAGAAATAAGTGTGGTTTAGAACAGTTCCATAGTACCTGGGAACACAGGACTCTCTCTCATTATATGAACCCAGGAGATATAAACTGAGGCCTGACTTCAGCTTTGTCCTCCTATAAATCACAGGAAGCATAACTGATATCTCCAGGGCAACATGAACTCTAAAACTAAAATATTTGTATATCTGAGGTCTGTAGCCAAATAAAATAAAGTTAACACGAAGAACACATACACTACCCAAAGTAAACATATTGAAACACGCAGTATATGAATTTAAAAGTAAGCATTATAATAAAACTCAAAAAGAGAAGGAAATGTATCAGCAATAAAAAATAACTAAGGAACATTTTTTTAAAAAGAAAATAATAAATATGAAAAAAAAAAGAATGGTTGAAAGAAATATACCAATAAATAGAATAAACAGACAGACATAGTAAGTAATAGATATAACTAAAAAGTGAATTTGAGAGTTATATCAGATTGAGAATTTTTTCCCAGGGAACTGCAGCAAAGCATAAAAAGAAAATATAAAAGTACAATTTAAAAATATAGTGGACAGAAAGATGTGTTCTAGAAATAAAGGAGAAGAAAAAATAGTTGAAAAAATGATGATGATGATGATGATGATGCTGCTGCTGCTGCTGCTGCTGATGCTGCTGCTGCTGGTTATAATAATATTTTGTTCCTGGATATTTGATATTGTATAACAATAATAATTATTGAAATTATTAATATTTACAATAATAATTTTTCCAGAAAAGGAAAAATGAATCTATATATTTTATAGTTAAATTTAAGAAAAAAATAATTCTAAAAGTTCTCAGAGTGAAAAAGCAGATTACTTACAAAAAAATCATGTACCAGATTAATATCAAGCTTGTCAAAAAAACACAATATCAGAAGGCCATAAATTCATGTTGTTAAAAGAATAGAAAATACAAGAGGAACTTTGAAAATATAATGTTTAGTAGCACACAAGTGAGGGTGATTTAGGTATCTGTCTATGGAGTAATGGATATACCAAACATAGTTAAGTTATCTTTTTAAATATTATATAGAACGCAGAAGCAATGGAGTAAATATAGATATGATAGCATGCATAGGATATTAACCACAGAGTGCCAAATAAAAAAAAAAGGTACGAGAAAATACATTGCTTAATAATATTTATGTGAATTATACATTGAGGTATTTAAAAATAGTGAATGTTTTCTTCCTCTACTCCTTCCCTTCTTTTCTCCTACTGAGAGTCAGTTCTAAAGCCATTAGGTGAGGGCCAAGTTAGCACCTCTGACAGTGGCAGAAGAAGATGATGACTTTGCAGCCTAGAGCAAGGGGTTGAAGACCATGTGAGATAAGAAAGGCATCCAAATAGATTGGTCTAGTACAGCACAGGGCATCAGGGTCCAAGCATAATATAGATGGGCTGCGCATGAGGCGTGTATGTGTATGAAAGCCTGAATATAGGGAGGAGATCAGCTATCAGGGGGAAATAGTGCAATGACAGAAGTCGTTGAAGCACACTAAGGACATCTCCATTTCAAAGCTGAACAGCAAACACATCATATTGGAGCCTTTGTGAGGTGAGGAAGTTAACTGCATTGTGACTGAGGGATAGGCAGAGAATTTGATATAGGGTTGATAGCCTAAGTGGTCCTGGCTTGGCTGTCAGAGCTATCGTGGAGGGAGGAAGGCATTCTTGTGGAGGAAGGAGTACTGATATCAACTGATTACACTCTGTGGAACTTATCACATGAGTGAACACACTCAGGGTAATGAGAAGCAAATTTCTCACTGTCAGAAAAGAAATTTACAAACATAAAGAGGAAAAAACGAGGTATTGATATATACTTATGATTTTCTATATATATAGATACACAAATAAACCGATATAAATCTGTGATATATTTATATTCATACCTATTTACATCAAAATATAGTATTAAAATATAACTCTATTTTCCTAGCTTTGTTTACTAAGAGGTCTTGAAAGAAGTAACACTCCAATAACCATGAAAAAATCTAGAATCGCATCTTATTTCCTAGACATAATTATCTACTCAAAGAAACTAAAACCCATTGGAACAATGGCTGGTAACAGAGTTGGGGCAGAAAAAGTACAAGATGATTTGATACAACTTTCTGTTTCAAAATTAAGTAATTAATCAAAGAGTAATGAGGATAAGCAAAAGGACACAAAAGCCAGGTTGAAGTAGCTATTACTGGCTGACCTATGACAAGCTGAGCATCAGAATGAAAATAGGATTGAATTACAACCCACTGAATAAATTAAAAATATAAATCTATTATGTAATTAATTGATAATATATGCATAAAAACAAAAACATACAAACAGGAAAAAGAAAGCTCTTTTTTACAGTAGAATTCTAACTAATAAATGCAAAAGGAATGATGGACTTGGAAAAAGGCCACTGGCATAAAGTTGGTGATGACTTCCTGGGCAAGAAGAATCAATAAATGTTAAAATTAGTGGGTAAAGGTAGGAGGTTATGGGGATGGGATATTTGCATCATTTTAAATGCTTACTGATTAAAAAAAAAAAAACTTCAATGAGGAAATTGGTCAGGGACTACTTTAATTAAGTGATCAAAGCTAGCATTACCAGTAATGGAACAAAATGGTATTAGTCTAATTTCTTTTATATTGCTGCCAAATATGCAGAGCCTGAATTTATTCATGACAAAATATCAGATAGACCCAGACTGGGGAACATTCTGAAGATAATTGGCATGTAAACTTAAATGGTAATAAAGCAAGGAATGTTAAGAAAAGATAGAAACTATTCCAGGTTGAAGGAAATGAAAGGCTTGACAAGTTACAGGACATGATCCTAGTTTAGATCTATTTGCTGTTTAGGACATTGTTGGGACAACTGGCAAAAAGTTGAATGGGGCTTAGGGAGGATATAGTAGTAATGTATCAATGTTTAATTCCTGATGGTGATGGTATATCATTTGTGTAGGAAATGTCATTGCTTGTGGGAGAATTTAGAAGTGATGGTGAATCATGATTGTAGCTTGCTCTTGGGTAGTTAAAGGAGAAACAAAGTCTTTGCACTGTTCTTGCAACTTTTCTATAAGTTTGAATTTATTCCAATATAAAATTTGCTTTTAAAATTAGAAAATCCTAGAGAACATTTAGGTGTAGTTTATTATTCAAAAGTCAATGCATGTTATGTATATATGTATAACTACTATAAGATATTTCCAGCTCACATTTACCAAATGTTCTCTGTCTTTCATGTTTCAAAGTTTGATGGCAGCTTTAAATTTGATGTGTGAAGTTTAAAAGATTTCAAGATGATAAAAATGTGTTCCATTCAGAGAATATTTATATTCAAATAGGGTGAGGAGTGTCAGAGCTAAGATATAAAAGTAGGTACCTCTCTCCATCGGCTAATTGATAATAAACAAGAGTTAAGTACCTAAGGCATGTTTCTGGCCACACACACACACACACACACACACACACACACACACACACAAATGACCAAACTTCTAAACAAAGAACAAACTGATAGTCACCAAGTGAAAGGAGTGTTGGGGGAATGGGTGAAATTGGGGGGGGGGGAAGGATTAAGAAGTACAAATTGTCAGTTATAAAAATAGTTAGTGGGATGTGAAGTAAAGCATAGAAAATACAGTCAACAATATTGTAATAACTATGTCTGATGCCAGACGGGTACGAGACTTATTGGAGTAATCACTTCGAAA
Organism: Rousettus aegyptiacus; assembly: GCF_014176215.1. Lineage (NCBI taxonomy): Eukaryota > Metazoa > Chordata > Mammalia > Chiroptera > Pteropodidae > Rousettus > Rousettus aegyptiacus. The sequence continues at coordinate 34,498,230 of NW_023416307.1, read as the reverse complement.
GGCATGTAAATGTCTAATCACTATGCTGAAACTGATAAAATATTGTTTCAACCATAATTAAAAAATAAATTTAAAAAAATTCACCAAGCACTTCTAATATTAAACGTTAATGTGAGCAACGCATGCATTTAAGAAAGATTAATAAAAACAAATAAGATGATTACTTTCTAATCCACTTATTGCAATTTAGGGTTGAGGGTAGCTGGAGTCTAAAATGGCAGCTCAGGGAACAAGGTGAGAACCTACCCTGAACATTCTGCCCTTCTAGCGTAGAGTACAGCATACCCACATGCACACTCACTCAGCTTGGGACAACTGAGGCACACCAATGAACCTAACACATACATCTTTAGGATGTGGAAAGAAATCAGAGTACCTGGAGAAAACCTATGCAGATGTAGCAGAACATGCAAATTCCACACAGACAGTGGCCCTGGTTGGAATCAAATTTTTTTTTCTAATCAATATTATAATGAAATGGTGTTGAATGCAACAGTGTTATTTGGTGACTTACTATATCTTGAGTCTCTTTCTTGGCTTCCTGATTTTAGATAGAACTATGATTAGAGCTCTGATTTTTTTTTTTTTTCAATTTTCCTGCACAGAGACTGGAATCTTTTCTAGAATCACAGTTTTGATGATTCAGACTCTGTAACCTGCTAACATCTTTTCTAAATTCACTGCTTATCTAATTATGAGTATAAACTGTTTCTGGATTCTATACCATCATAGCTGGTATATATTTCTAGGTGCTCCATTTTCCACATGTCAAATGTTTTTCCAAACCGATATTGTTGATTGGGTATTATATGCTCCACAGTGAGGGTCTTATTTAAAATATGTATCAGCTGATATAGCATACATACTGACTAATCATAATGGACTGGGAGCCAATAACTGGAGTGTCCACACCAATGCATACAAACTAACATTCTTCCTGCCATATTGGAATTTCCTCAGAAACTGCATTTCAGTCTATCTTCTAGTGCCTTACACATGGGTGTAGTTTGAGTCTTAAGACCCAACTATGTTCAACTTCACCTGAATCAATGGGATCATCTTACCATATTCTGGATACTTACAATAATAACAGCTATGAAAAAATTTTCTTTAAAAAAAAAGAACTAAGTCTTAGTTTACTGGAAATACAAAGAATAGAAGAACTAGTGAAATAAAATCACAGAGAAGCATCCTACAAATCAAAAAGGTAGATCACATGCAGGAAAACTGATTTGATTCCATAGGCAAGTCAGCATCAAGAGAAGAAAAAAAAAGGATCACCTTAGATTAGAAAAAAATGTAGTTTGTAGCCCTAGATTGGATCTTGGTTTAGATAAATCCACTGTAAAAGACTAAAGTGAATAGTAAAAATATAGTCTACATTAAAAGAAATAAAGTTTACTATTATGAAAAAGTAGAGATAATTAGACAAATTCTAAAATAATCTCATTTTGGTATTAAAATACATGTATATGTATATATATAAATCTAGAAGAATTTATATTAAGGTGTCAATAGTGGTAACGCTGGGTGTAAGGAACATATTCTGGACTGAACTGTGTTCTTTCGAAATCTACATGTTGAAGGCATAACCGCCAGTTTGGCTATATTTGTAGATAGGGCCTTAAGGGAATAATTAATGTTAAATGAAATATTAGGAGTGAGAGTCTAATCCAATAAGAAAGGTGACCTTATAAGAGGAAAAAGGAACACAAGTGATCTCTCCTTCATGTGTGTACACAGGAGAAAGGCCACGCGAAGACACTAAGAGAGGCAATTAGCTGTCTGCAAGCCAGGAAGAGAGCGCTCACCAAAAAAACAATTTTCCAGCCCTGTGAGTTTAGACTTCCCAGACTTTGGAACTGTGAGAAAACAAATTCCTGTTGTTTAATCTATGTAGTCTGTATTATCTTGTAAAAGAAGCCCAAAGTGACTAATATAAAATGTGTTTATTTTTTTTTTTCATATTTTTGTTCATCTACTTTTCTAACTCTGAGTAAATATTAACTGCTTTGCAAAAATTGAATTATACTTCAAAAACAAAAGTAAGAGTATACATTAATACTCCCCAAATCTGTTTTGACACTATAAAATTTTAGTTCTGAAAAAATGATGCTAGCATAGAAATATTAAATGAAAATAATGTGCTTGGTCTCTTCCACCACATACTTTTATGTAATAGCAGTTATGCCCTGAGTCTCCAATACAGTCATACACACACACATACACACACACACGTATGTATGTGTGTGTGTATATATGTATATATATATATATATATACTCTTGTGAGCTTGCATGTGTTTGGGAAAGATATTTAAAGTTGAATTAAATATTATGCTTTTTAATTAATAAAATTATTTAAGTAGATATTTTGAAAAATATGTACCCCAGGAAAAATTTTTTTACCCTATTTGCATCTCTTATAACAGTGAAAATTGATTGACAGACTTTCCACAGTTCTGTACCAAACTGTTCTACAAAACGCACATCATTAAATTAGTCAGAGGACTAATCAACTGCAACACTATCTGTGCTTCATATTTTCCATTTGTCCATCTAGATCTATTTTCACCCTTGACCAGCTCTGTGCCCCAGGAGGCTGACCTCTATGGAGTGCATGTGCCTGGCTCCTTTACTCTTGGCTTTAGTTTGGCTTTAGTCAATTAAAGCATCAAGAAGTGATCACAACATTGGATAAGAAAAGTATCATTTATTTTTCATCCCCCTCCTTGGCTGGTGACTACAATTCTTAACTAAAAGCCACAGTTCCTGTTAGACTGCTCTCTCTTCTAGCTCAAGGACTTGCCAGTTGCTATACCCACACTCTCTTCTTGTCTCTTGAGGTTTAGAGGTAGTAACAATTACTAGCCTTATGGTAGTCACCATTCCTTTTCTGTTTCTCTTTACCTATCTGTACTTGTGCACATGTCCCTGACTAAATTTTGAATTGAACATTTTCAGTGATTCATTGATTTCTTGATGGCAACTTGACTTATATGTCAACCTATCCGGGTATATTCATTGAGTCATCCATATGTGTTGCCAGTACAGGAGGAGAAAGGTTCCTTTTCTAGTAATATGGTGGGCTAGGATATTCAGACCAATGCTACAACTGAGAATAATTTACAGTGATGAATATAATACAAAACAAATCTTGCTGACAGCATCTGAGAACTAGCAAAAAAAAAAAAATTGCTGAACAAAATTTAAGTTATTATAGGAATCCAGATAAGCAATAAAGCTGCTTTAGACCTAAAGGAATTTACCTGAACCTGAGAGAACCTTTTACCTTGCTAGCCTAAAGGGATGCAAAGGTTAGGAGAGAAAGCTCTGGGCCTGCCCAAATTGGTGACAAGAGGGTAACTCCTTAAAAAAAAGAAAGAATAAAAGAAAAAAGACTCTTCCTCCAGAAAGTAGGGACCATAAAGGACTACATTCCTCACTCCTTCCAAGGGACAGCAAAGAAAGTTACCTGGCACAGAGTAGAGCAGGATCAAGGAATACCTAAGAAGCTGTGTGAATTTAAGGTAACTCTAAAAGAATACAAAAAAAGAATTTATAACTTCTGAAATAGGGAGAAATATAATGACCAAAAATCTAAATCCAAAAAGGAAAATAAAACAAAAGGAAAACATATGTAATATAGAGAAGAGACCCAAATTAAGATGCAAAATATAAGTATATATACATCAGTAATCACGTTAAATGCAATGGACCAGGTGCCCCACTTAAAAGATGATTATATTGTATTTAAAATACAAATTAGTTGCTATTAACATGGTAAAAAAAGATACAAAATGGTTGAAAGTTAAAAAAGATCTAACATAAAAATATAAGTACTTCCCCACCCCCAAAAAGCTAGTATAGCTAAATTAATAACAGGTCAAATCAAATTTCAGACAAGCATTATAGATATAAAAGGAACCCTTCATCTGAGACATACTTCAACTAACAAAGAAAATATGATATATTTGAATGTGTAAATACCTAAGAAATGGCCTCAAAATATGTAAATTAAAAATTGACAGAACTACAAGGTAAAATGGACAAATCTATACTCATAGTAAGACATTTTAAAACTGATAAGATAGAGAATATTTGAATAATCTGATTAAGGAATTTAGTCTAAATTTAGTCTATATATATAAAAATTCTATACCTGACAACTACAGAGTTCATATTCTTTTTAAATATACATAGGACACTGATCATATCCTGGGCCATAATAGAGACCTCAAAGATTGAAATCATATTAAAATAAAGTAGAAACAATACATTCAAATAAAAATTCAAGTTGCTTTTATTCTACCTCAGGATCATATCATGATGCCAAGTAGCACATAAGTGCCTAAAGCATAGCAGAGTCAGGAGAAGCTACTTCCTACTTCAGTAGGAACGTAAACGGCTTTCTAAGGAGGAGAGGGCATTTGCACTGAGCTTCAGAGGATACTGGAGCTTTACGACATAGAAACACAAATGTGCAAGACATATTTGGATAATAATGAACAGAATAATAGTGAGAAATATGTTACATGAAAGAAACAGCAGAATATAGAACCAGCAAGTTGCGAAGGAATCTCCTGCAGTTTCTAGGTTAGCAAATTACAATGTTAGCCTATTCTGAAAAAAAGAATTATCAAAATAATATAAAGATAGGGTTATGCTCTAATGGATTTTGTAACATACACAAACTACAAAGTTTAGTTGGAGCTTCTGTAATCTGGAAGGAGTGACAGGTACTTGAGAAATGGCGTGGTAAGAATGTAAGAAACTAAAATTTGCTGAGAAATACTGAAAACTGGATGACACTTATTAAAGTAATTTTGCTTAAAAGTATGTATTTCAAGTTGTCTTAGGTCTTTTTGCAAACAAATAAATAACATTTTAGACTGAATCTAAGCTGAAACACTTCCTAAAATCAAAACTGTCAAAACAGAAAGCTGTAAACTCAAGAAGTTCTAGGTGAATGACAGATCTGTGTCACCCTCAGTAAATCCAACCTGAACCCTCTAGGACACAGAGAATTGACTGTACTTTCAGTTGACTTTGGACAATAGGTTTCCCACCTATGTTCACTCTGTTTAAGACCCTTGATGAACAGTCCTTCAAAGTGATTTCTGAAGCTTTTTTTTCTTTTGTCCAAGGACTTCAGACTGGCAGCTCGTCAAGGCTGATCTTTACTTCTAACGGATACTCTCTTATCAGCTTCCAGCTCAGACTCCTAGGTTCACTGTGCAACTGACTGCTTGAAGAGCCATAAAATTGGGGTGTCACCGTTGCTCAGTTTAGTGACTCCTAATAGCTGCTCTTTCTCACAATACCAATCAGTCTTTCCTAAAGTACTCTAGCTCACTGATTTTTTTTTTTTTTTTTTTTGGTATTAAGAGTGGTCACCACATCTACATGCACCCTAGATAAAAAAACTCTAAACATATTAAATTTTTATAACATGTTTTTCTGGATATTTTCTTCCTTGTTGATGACTAGAATTTACTAAAGTCCATCCTTCTCTAAAACAAGTTTTGAATTTCCTTAACTTACTGCTTTTTTAGGCCTCCTGAAAAATTCTCTCCTGGGGCTAGTCTGAACAAGTTGATTAGTCTCATATGTAACAAATAAATATGCTGGATTCAACTGTACTAACATTTCTTGTTAATAAGTATTTCCTGAATAGTTAAAATGTAGTATTTGCCAGTAAATTTTAATATAACCACAATTTGTGGATAATATGTTCAATATTTTGTTTTTAAAAATCTGCTCAAGAAATGATAAGAATGTGTACTTTCAAGTAGCTACTAACAGATTAGAAATATAAATCTTTGAAATACATTTGAAATGTAAAATTTATAAACAATATAACTAATATAAAATATAAATAATGTAAACAACCAGTAAGCATTATATTATTCTAATAAAAGTAATTTTCATCAAAGGATATATATAATATTGAATAGAAAAATAGAAACTATATATGTATACATATCCAAATATATATATATCCATTTGAAGACATATGACCCAATTTTACTTATGTAAAAACTTGTCATCACTGATGATGCTGTTTTATGTATCAAAGAAATAGTCATTTTTCTATTCCTCAAAAGTGATTCAAAAAACATTAAAATGTTCCTTTAACTTGATACATTTACATTTTCACCTTAAATTACATTAATAGATTTTGTTCTTTTTCCTCTACTTCCTTTACTATATTCATGGTTTTTAACCACAAGCTCAGATTAATATCTAAAACTGCAAATTTCCATATTTTAGCTGATTCTCAAGGACAAAGACTGACAATATATTAAATCAATAGGTAAGTCCTACAAAAAGAATTACCATGAAAAATAAAATGGAGTGAATATTCAATTAACTAAGCAATGCAAACAATATTCATATATATATTATATGTATATAATATATATAATGTATATATATTATATGTATATAATATATATAATGTATATATACTTGCAAGAACTTTTCTCCTGCTTCTTTTCCTATGCCACATACTATTCTTAGTTCTCTCAGAGCTTTTTGAATGTCCCTGTTCTCCACTTTATTTTGCTAAGCCTATTTCGTAAATGTAGACATTTTATCCTTTGGTTTAGTTTAAGTTTTATGGTCTGTATTAGTTAGGTAGCTTTTGGTTGCAAGAAACTAAAAATCCAACATAAATTCACTGAAAAAAAGAGTGGGGTAAATGTATTGATTCATATAAATGGCTAGTTCAGTAGGTTTAGCTTCAGACAAGGCTCTATTTATAACTGGAATCATTTGACAAGATCCTCTCTCTCTGTCTCTCTCTCCTCCCTCCCTCCTTAGCTCCTTACCTTCCGCCTCTGCCATTATTTACCTATAACTTCCCTGTTGGCTTCATTCTTGGTAAGGCTATACTTTCAATGTCCTAAGAAAGCTACCAAAAGATCCCAGGTCTATGCTTTCTTATTCAACTCTAGCATTAAAATGTGTCATTGCTCAAAGTCCAGAAATTGAATCTAGGCCCTGTTTGGTAAGACTCAAATCATTCTTCAATCAACCATTATAATATAGTTGATGTGATATGTTAATCAACTTGAGCTAATTGGGATAAATTTCTAGAGCTTGAGATGTGGTCAAAACCGCTCATTCTATATTGCTGGAAAATATTGGCAACAATTCAAAAAGGAAGAGAAGCAAACAGAGGCTAAGAAAGCAAATACTATAGGCAAATTCCATTACACTATTGTCTGGACTTTAGAGAATTCTGATTCAGTTTATATATAGGATTAAATAGGTAAGATAAATAATTAGTTGATTTGCACACATATTTAATGTACTTCTGAGTGAAGATTTTCCTACACTAAAGCTCAGGACTATATTTAGAAAATTCAACAGTATGATAAATTATACTATGCTTTAAATTGTTTTTCTTTAATCCATAAAATATAAGCATTGCTCTCTTGCTTAAAAAAAAAAGCACCTCATTCTGTATCATTTTCATGTCCCATCCTGATGTATATCATAGTGAGCAACTACTGTATTTATTGTGCAAAACATTGGGGTAAAGGGTCGTTATCTTACATTTAAGATTAGTTTAACAACTCACTCAGACTGCTCAATCAGTATTAGAGAAATCTAAATGTAATATTTTGTTTTTAAAAAAAATATGAAAGAAGGGCCCATTAAAACATGATATAGCTTCTCGATTTAAATATATCTGCCTGAATATTTTTAAAAACAATGATAGTTATTGTACCCATGAAAAAAATTACATATAGCATAATTTTTTGGAAAGCAAGCCTATCTTGTTACTTCTTTAACACTAGAGTTATAAACAGGTTTCAGTATATATCTCAATATTTCTTCTAATCCCCATACATGTTGCTAAATTATTATGGAGATATCACTGGAGAGTGTTATTTTGCTTAGCTATGCCATTATTATGCAGACATTCAACATATTGCAGAGGATATTGGTATAGTTATTTGATAAGGAAGACACTTGTTAACATTCTACAGTATGCTTTTACAGTATGCAAAAGTACTCAGATATACATCATAATTTGATCCTCATAGCAACTTGAGATACTAGAGGGTTAGATACTCATCTGTAGATGCAGATACAGAAGCTCTCAGTGGGGAGGTGGTATATGAGCATTCATGGAGCTCGCATGGAAACTGTCAGCTCAGTGAGGACAGGACAGTGGCTGGAACACATTAGGGGCTCTGTATATTTATTGAATTAATTAATTAATTAAATATGGGTTCAAATCTAGCTTTTCAGAAGTCCAATGCTTTTCTTACAACTGAACTATTATTACAATGTTGTTTACATATTTTAACAAATAGAGCTCATGACCAATTTGTGAGCTCAGAATAAAAGTAAAAATAAAATAAAAAGTTCTCAAGGTCTTCTTCATTCTTCTTTAAAGACATAGGCTTATCATTGTTATCTATATTTCCCACTTTACTAAATCAATAATCAGTTTAGAAGGCTCTCATTCTATAAGACTTGGAAAAGAGAGAGTATATCACAACTAGAGGACAATTCTGAACATAATCAGATTATGTTTTAGGCTTTTTCAAAACATTTTTTCAAAGCTTTTGTTGTCAAAAACAGATAAGATAAAACAAGGGTAGTTAAGCCTCCAGGTCTAGACACAAAAACAGAGCCCCCTAGTTGAATTTCACAGCAACTAAATACAAATTTAACAATATGTAAAGAGAGCCTCCTCTTTAGAACTCCAAAGCTGAGGCTAGAGGCAGAAATAAGAGACAGCCCATGGCTTTCGCCTCACCATAGGTAGCTTAACTACTTCAGTTTCATCCTATGTGGTCCAACAAGGCCTGACAAACTATACTGCAGTGTAAGAAGCATCTCTTGGGCAATGATGTGTAAAGACAGAAGGATTTTTTAGTCAATTGCAGGAATTAGGCTTTAATGTGTTCTACTAAAAGACTTCATACCCCAGATAGCTGACTGCTATCCACTGAATCTTGGCAGGCAACAAGACTGCTGAAGCTGAAACCAGGAAGCTGTGTTAAGCAGATTTTCATCAAAGTACAAAATGCTTTACTTGTAAAGCTGCTTTTCTTTGTTGCAGTTCAAAATGTGTTTCCTTTTTTTTTTCAATCTCTCAGTTTGGTCAACTCTCACTCTTATCAAAATTGCTTTCCAAAAATGTTCCTTAAAGACTCAGAGAAGAGAAATAAATGTTTACCTCATCAAAGATAAATGTTATTTTTTTCCCTAAAAGAATAAGCCTAAACATTTCAATTTAAGAAATTAAAAATGGTTATGGTTCTTACAAAAACTATAAGATACAAAGAAAGACATTAAATACTTTACCATTATTTGGAAGTTCCAGAGGGCTACAGACCCCTTTTCTGGTTCTATCTTTCAATGGAGAGATCAGTTTTGCAACCAGCGACGCTGAGATCGGCTGCACTAGTAGAGAGGTGAGGTTTGGTCGGTTTTGTCTAAAGCTTCCATCTGTATTCAAAAGAGAAAGGAACAGAATCCTTAGTCAAGAGAAATTAAAAACACTCAAATTTTTTTTAAATAAATATTTAAATCAAGGGACAAGTTTATTTCAGTTCATCTGTTTGTTTATTCCTTAGTTATATTCTGTTTACTTGTTAAAAAATATTTGAGGTACTTAGTAATAAAAATTCAGTCCAAATACTATTATGTGTCCTACTTAACGAGAGCAGATTGTACACACTCACTTACCTTCATTCTCACTGTGAGAATGAAGTGAGAACAAAGGAATAAAAGACATAAATCCAGAGGGGCCAAGAGAATAAAAGAAACAATAGCAATAAGGTTCTAGAAGCTGAAAAGATGATGAATAGGTATCAACGTATATAATAGACCAAGGAAAACAAAACCTAAGCCAGCAGAGGGGAGATGCTGGTATCACAAAACCCAGAAAGGCCTCAGAAATGAAAATATCAGCTACCAATTAATGTAGGGATAAAGGAGGAGCCAGAAACAGGAAGATCTGATGAAATCCTGATTGTGAAGGAGTCTCTCCTCCTGAGCCCCTCACTCATGCAGTCAGCGTGAAAAGTTCCATTTCCTTCCTCCGTCCTTCCCACAGAAAATCAAAAGTGGGACAGTGAGCAGGGAGACATCAGACACAGCGAAGGGTGAGTCTCATACTTCAAATGTGATAGTGTTATGATTGCTGCAGATGCTTTACTCTGTTGGTGCCAAAGATCCTTCCTTCCAGTTACAGCAATAGAAGATTCACTTGTAGTAAATATGAGCAGGTCAGTGGAGAATATGTAAAAATTCTCAAAAGCTGGATGTCTACCATAAAATTCACCCAAGATATCCTATGTTAAAACCCTTCAGTAGATAAATCCTGCCCATATATAGAACCTCAACTCAATTTTGCCATTCTCAAGTACACACTCTTAGCCAAGGACAAGGCTAAGATGGCACATATGCAGCAGACCTTGTGACAATAGGAGCAATAGGCCAAGAGGCTCAGGGACGGAGGTCTCTGGGAGGACAAAAATAATGGAAATACCATATACATCCTAATGTGTTGAAAGAACATTTACAGTAAGATCAGAGAGTTAGCATTTGAAAAGATACTAGACAGAAAAATTTTAAAAGTCTATAAAATGAGACAACTATTAGCTTTAAAGGGAGCAGAAAGTTTTTCAAGAAAGAAATGTAATTGTCACACGATGTGAATATTGATAGTCATAATAATATAAACAATGACCTTTTAACACAAAATTGGCATCATTCTGCAGGAAAAAAGAGAAAAGGGAAAAAGTCACAGTTTAAGGTACATGGAGACTCATAAAAGAAAATTAAATCTTTATTTTCCGTAGAGGTAAGTCAATATAATAGAAAAAGTGAAATGTGAATTCAACTTTTAAACATGCTCTTGAGAAACAAAGAGGTACATATAAAAAGTGGGTAACAATTAAAAATGATGAAAGCAATTAAGTATTTGCCTTTGGGAGATAGGAGGAGAGGATCCAAGGAAGTAAGGTGACATTTTTATAAATTAAGCTTTGCAGGACTATTTGACTATTTATATTCATTTGTGTTTGAGGAAATAAAAATTAAGTAAAAATAACAAGGAAAAACAGCTGTGATAATACAAGGAAGAGAAAAATACACAAGTACTCCAAGTAAAGAGAATGGAAAGAAAAAACTAAACTGTGCTTAAGGAAAGAACTAAAAGATATTTATTTAGTTTATATATTTATCTTGACTCAGACAAGGAAATACACAATGGAATGACTCTATCAGCTAACCAATAATGTTTGTGAACACAGAACTATATTTTTCAGAACTTTTATTAGGGAAAATAATTGTCAAAGGTTTTCTTAGAATTTAATTTGATAGGACTGCAGGGGGTGCACAACTCAGCCATGTTGGTACCCAGGCTCCAGGAGGCAGATTATAAATGAGAAAATACAATACAGAATGTTTCCTTAATTTATCAACTGGAAAACCACAAGGTTAAAAAATTATATTTAGTTTAGGCCTGTGGCAACTCTAGAAGCCATGGCTTTGGGAAAAAAAAAAAAAAACTAATGAAGATTCAAGCTTAGGATCAGTTTTGTTATATAAGAACATTGCTGCTCTCATAATTTAGTAACCTCTTTTATGTTGATGTATGGCAGTGCATTTGACCGCAGTGTAATTCATTGCTTCCTAACCATTTTCTTATAACAGTACTGAGACTGGCTATATAATTTGATAATATGGGACTTCTCTTTAAAATGTATGAAGATTTCCAAGATGGCAATAGCAGAACATTAAATGAGGTGTGGGTCCTTCTAGGTGGGGGCCCTTGAGACTACATAGGTTGCATGCCCATGAACAAGGTCCTGGATCACACACACAGAAGATACTATAGCCATACAGCTTACCGAGGGAAACTAAAGGGTATTTTTAGACCACAAGAAAATTGCTCTCAGCTCCAAGCAACCAGCCCTAAGTAAGCTGCTCTAGGCTACACCTGGAGTCACAGTGATACACATCTCAAGGCATACTAGCTAGGGAACCGTGGCATAGCCATCTCAGTCTGCTTCTGCCAGCATGTATTTATTCCCTCAGTCCTTAACTTTGAAAATTTTAGTGTAGATGAGGCAACGAAATACAATAGTCACCCTTACCTGCTGCTTCACTTTTCAAGGTTTCAGTTACCCACAGTCAACTGTGGTCTGAAAATATTAAATGAAAAATTCCAGAAATAAATAATATGTTTCAAATTGTGCCCCATTCTGAGTAGTGTAATGAACTCTCTTCCTATCCTGTTCATTCCTGCCTGAGGTGACTCATCCCTTTGACCATGCTGTATACACTACCTGCCTGTTAGTTACTTAGTAGCCAACTTGGTTATCAGATCAGCTTTCAGAGAGGAGAGGGAGACCACATATACTTAACTTTTCTTACAGTATATTGTTATAATAGTTCTATTATATTATTAGTTATTGTTGTTAATCTCTTACTGTGCCCAATTTATAAATTAAACTTTATCATTGGTATGTACATGTAGGAAAAAATCATAGTATACATAGGGTTCAGTACTATCCATGGTTTCAGGCATCCACTGGGGCTCTTGGAACATAGGACAAGGAAAGGCACTACTGTAGTATTTGATAAATACAATCAGTTATTTTGAAGTTTTCATGGATGCCAGGCACTGACATATTACCAACACAAAATGAAACTTCTTAAAATGTTGCATGATTTTAGCTCTCTTCAGTTCAAAGAACTGAATTGAACTGAACTCATTCAAGGTCCTTCACAAAATCGGACGCCATATTTCCAATATTATTTTCCATCATTCCTCTCCATACATTTCATCCTAAAATTTAATCTGTCCCTCTACTTATTCTGTGATTTATATCCTACATGTTTTTGCTTAAGTCATTCCTTCCCCTTCATTTGTTCTTCTCATGCATCACACACATCTGAACTATACACTTCCTTTAAAGCCTAACTCACAAGTCACTTTGTAAATAAAGCTTTCTCTGACACCCTCAGCAATATGCAGTATATCTATACCTTTTTGGCAGGGCTTGTCATTTCTAATTAACATTACCACTGTTTCATGAAAACAAGGACCACCTCTTCTACCTTATTGTATGGTGCATAACCAGGAACATAACAGAAGCTCAATAGTTAATGGAAAAATAAAAGACAGAATCAACAATTCCTTAAAAAATAGTTTCGATGTCTCTACTGGTTTTCCGAAAACCTAGAAATTATTAGAATTATAATTCTATTAATCCCATGCTTGCTATATATTTATGCTTTCTCACCAGCTAATTACTCTTGCACAGCAGACATATTGCATAGATTTTCAAAACTCATCCATTACCATCAACTCATTGATTAAGCTTGTTCTAAAGTTACCTTTTTTAAGGGAAAAAAGTATTTCTATAAATAAAATCATCTTTGCAATATAGCCATCTGTTAATAAAAAATCAGTAACTGCATTCCTTTTTTCTCTGAAATACTCTATTAAGTATATGAAACAATACATTTAAAAGTTAAATATGAGTGAACCTAAAACCATAATTAAACATACCCGAATCTTTGATTTGTTGTGCTGCATGAGTAATACACTTGCATTAGTTTTGATATATCTGAAGTGGTTCATTAATTTTTCACCTTCAGCCTAATGAAAATTTGACAAGCATTTCACTTTTGAGAGCAAATACTAAAAGCAGGACTTTATAGGGCACTAAGTGTAAATTAGAGACAAATTCTTTTTAAAAAAAAAAAAACAACTTGTTTATTGAAGAAAGGCTCAGAGAAGAATTCCATTTTCTTATATTATTAAGAGGTTTTGAAAAAAACCAAACACATGTATAATTTAATTTATATTTTAAAACATATTTATTAACTATAAGAATCTATTAGATATGAGCTTAAAATCAGGAAGATTAGATGCCTTGATGCAAGGGGTGCCATATAGAAAAGATTTTGACATTACATTTTAGCAATCTAACCTTTATACTTATATTAAATTTTATATTATTTATATAATATCCTGTACATTGCATAAGCTCAATAAAGACTGATTGATATCAACTTTATTTTAGTAGATAGCTAGTTCTCTCTTCACTTTAGGCAATCTTTGTAAATCAAATAAAGGTCCAAACTGATCCATCCCATCAATAATCAAATTCCCGATACAATTCTACATGCATACAGTAAAAAGAGGAAATTGGATATAGAGTCCCAAGTTTGACTCTAACACTGACTCACTGTAACATATAAATAATTGAAACATATAAATAATTTCATTGTGATAATATTTTCATCCATCTACTATACTTCAACAACCAAGGTGACACTAAAAGGTACTATGTTGATTTACAAAAATAAAGAGTATATTAACTCAGAGGCTTAGAGTCTGAACCATGGTGCATAAAATTTAGAAAAAAAAATCATGTTAAAATAAGCAAACTGTTTTCTAATTGTACATATTTAATATTTTTTGCATTATGCTTTTTCAAATTGTTGATGCCTACTTCAATCGTATCTGGTTATATGTATAAAGAAACCATGAACTCCATTAACTGCCCAGTACCTTTTTTGTGTGACAAAATAGGATTATTTTAAACTCAATTGAAAAGCCATTTACCAAAGGTAACAGGAAAAATGAATATTAAGAAATTAGATATCTCAGACACTGAGATCCTCAGAATTAAGATACTGAGAGGTGGCATAAGGTAAAAATGTGCTAGGAAATAAAGCAAGGGTCTTAAGTAGATCATGATGATAATACACAACCACCCAGGAGGATGGCACAATTTGCAAACTGAAAAGTATAACTCAACCCTTAGCACATGACTGTGTGTGTGTGTGTGTGTGTAAACATGAGATCCGTGCTACACCACATAAGCATAGATCCCACAGATGCTTTCTATTAAATATTTAGTCCTTGTACAAGCAGCATCTGCATGACCCAGGAACTCATTACACATGCAGAATCTCAGATGTCACCCAGACCTTCTGGATCAGACTCTGTAGTCTAACAAAATCCTCAAGTGATTAGTATGTACATTAGATAAGCACTGGCCTAAAACATTATATAAATACATATGTAAAATATATTTTTATATATTTTATGTATAAAATATATTTTTCCAGAGCACAATTTACATATTTTTATAGCAAAGAATATATAAAAAGCATGATGAAGACAATGAAGAATAATAAACTGTGTTTTCTCAACTTACCCAGAATTAAAGATGACAGAACCTTTGATTATATTAATAAACCTCATATTAATAATTTTCTCAGTCTCCTTCAAAATGGGTAACAATTCTGTTTATATGCTGCCACCAAATAACAAATTTAAATTGAACTGAGCATTTCCTTTTGCTTTTGTCCTTTCCTCAAAAATAAATTTGATGACTTAAAATCAAAATTACATTTACAACATTTTATTTCAGTCATGAAAAAATATTTTAATAGCTAACTGATTTGACTTCTTTTTCCTTTTCTAGGTTTTCAACTATTATAATTAATTATAGTAAATGACTGACAAACCAAAAGTGTAAATACCTCCCACTTGCCAGAGGAGCAATCAAAGACCTTAAAAAGCAGAGATTTCAAAAACACACTTTGAGCTGCACTTTTATGAAAAAGACCTAAATATCAAACGAAGAAGGTGATATCAGTGATCTTAACCCAGAATATTTTATTTGACTTTCTCCAGAGGACTGTCACTTTGACAGAAATCAGACCATCAAATAACTTGCACAAATGTTGTTTCATTTTTATTGTAGCTCACAAAATTTTCGAAATGACCAGTGCACTAAATTAGCTAGTTTTTTTGTTGTCTTTGTAAATACAACTATCTGATCCTTTATTATTTCAGTATCGTTACCCACTGGTTATGAATACCATCTTTTCTCCTCAAGCTAGTCAAATTCAGCATTGTGTTGTTAGGGTTATTATTATTATTATTAATGACATACTTAATACATCATAGTGTGCTTTGTGCTATGCAATCTTGTTTGCACTCTCTGCCTCTCTAGCTCTATGTGTATATAGATACATAAACATACACACATGTACTTTTTAACCATATTTAATTTTTATTACTGATAGCTATTCTCATAATTAAAATGAAAATCACTATTTCTTTAAATTACATATTTCCTGCTTCCCCTCAGCCTAATATAAATTATAGGTTTAAAAGCTGGCTGTTACTAGTTTACTCAACTCTTCTCTCCCAAAGGAAGCTTAGTCCTTTTATATGCCCCCATGTAGGTCTTTGCTTAATACATTTAGTAAACATTGCTATGTTCTAATTTCCTTTTCACTTTATGGTCACTAACCAGAGCATAAGCTTCTTGGGGCCTCATTCACTGCTGTATCCCCATTAGCACACTGCTATTTTGTCTAATCGTAAGCCTAAAACTCATGACTCATAAAACTTATAATCAGAAAAATCTAAAAATGAAGACACAGATGGTCTTATCTCCTCATTTCATCATCCTCTCTCAGCTAAAGAATCCTGCCATTCTCCCTAGTAAACATCATTTTAATGATTAGCTAATGTGTTGTAAAAAGTCAAATTTACTTTTACATTGAAGGGAATAGAAAGTAACATATTCATTAGTGAAGCAAAGTGTCTGTGTATTCTGATATTAAAAGAGCATACAGATTATGTAGGGTACAATTTTATTTTAAAAAGTAGTACAAGGGAAAAAGTCTTTTTAAATATTAATTTGTTAATATTTATATTAAGATTTGCTAATTTAATTTGGGTCCTCTCTTTCCAATTAGCTTATTTAAAGGTATTGATCATGTCTAAACAACTTTTCTCATGACTGAACATATTTTTGTTTTACAATTAGATATATATACTCAAGATTTATATTGATACAGTGAAATCATATTTTGAGCAAAGGATCTTAATATATAAAATAGCATAATTTTCTCCCCCAAAACAAATATGCTCGATCTCAGTATATATGTGACTCTGCAGCCCTGGAATTTGTTCTAACCTTGGCAAATACTCAATTAGAGACCAGTTTTTATTATTGTATTTGAACATTTTGATTAATATGAGTTATGCTTCATTTTGGTCATTACAGGATATAAGAATAGTATAGTTACATTGTTCATTGAAATCTTGTGTCCTATAATTGTCAGTGCCATTTATAGAATTATGAGAATATATTTTTATAAATATTTTAAATGCTTTTATGGCTTTTACTACATTACTTAAAAGATAAAATCCATTCCTATGTTTCAGAAAGATAATGGTTATGATTAACGACATGTTCTCTAAAGACATTCTTGTAGGATGATCCTTAATACTCAAAAGACAGGACTTCTTTTGGCATAGGGTTTTTAGGTCCCTAAATTTATATTTACAAATTTGTCATTTTAAGTGAAATTTAGATGTACAATAGCAGTAGTGATATTCAGATACTGACAAATGCTTTATTGATTCCATTTCAGAATAACAATCGGTTATATGAGAACTGATTCCTTATTCATATAATTTTAAATACCTATATTCTTTTGTATTCATTTGTCTATACCAAGACTATTTCATCCCTTAAAGCATTTCATGACCATGACCAATCGAAAATAAACCATAAACTATATCATAAGAAAAACAAACTAAGAGACAGATAAAATATCTAGTTTGTTCTTTACTTTGAGGAGAGTAGTCTAGATTCATAACTGGGATAATTGGCCATCTGTACATTACATATAACATAAACAAAGCAATCCTCTTGGACACGTTCCCCCAAGAAGCTTTTCATCTCAAACTTGAATGGCATGAACATTGTAATGATTTGCAAAGTTTCTAGTCTTAGAGAAAGAGTAGTTTACATTATTTTAAAAGATAGCAAATAAACTATATGGATGTGTTTTGCTTGTTTTTTAGTTGCTGTGAAAGTATGTAACCGTTAATTTACAATAAAATTCTTCATACCAGATTGTGATGAGAATACATTATTTTATGAGGCTGATTAGAAGAACTTGTGGAAAACCAGTGCTTTGTTTTTGGATTTACTTATTTTTTGGTTGTTTTTTAATAATAAAAGTTGAAAATAATTAACCCTTGCTCTCCTAATCTAGTTGTTCGATTAAATGAGCTATTACATATGAAATGCTTCCCAACTCTTCATGGTTCCTTACGTATTTTCTGTTTCTGACATGGAAACATTGAGCCTATAAGGGACACTGGCCTGGAGTCCGGATACGAATATCTGGTCCTTATTCTGTCCCTAACTAGGAAATGACTTTGGGAAAGTTTTCACCCTTTTTTTGTGATCTTAAACTCATCATATATACAATGTCTGAGGATTTCCATATTAATATTTTGATTCTAAATTTGCCCCTGAGTGATCACTTTAACTCATCATTTCTTCTCTAGAATGTTTCCAAATAACACACAGTATTTAACCTGACAGAAATTTAATAGAAATCTTTCTCATCTTGATGTTGAAAGAGGCTGTTTATATTTACATGATTACATCTAAATTTGAGGTAAATATCCTACATAATTACAGAAAAGTCCCTCATATTTGGAATGCGTAATGTGAAAGATTTCAATAAATTTCCCTCTTGGCTTATCATTTTTCTAACAATATCATTAAAATTATTTTTTATTATTAATCGCATATAGAATAGAGACTTGAAAAACATCACTCTAGTATCTTGCTATAGTGATGGTATATTTTAGGAGAAGATACAATTGGAAAAAAAATAACGGAGATTTTTAAACAGGCACCATAGAAAAAAATGTTTTCATTTAATAAGCCACAGAATGGTTATCAAGAATTGTTTGTGCGTAGAACTCTAGTTATAAATATTCTATAATTATTTTTCTTCTGAATTTGTGCATACGAGAATTTTTGTTTTTACAGAAAAGCCCTATAATATTTGTTCAATGTAATTTAGCAGTTTGCTGTGGATTTACATTACCTCAAAGCATTTTATAAAATGAGACCCAGTATCACATTAAAAAAAATAATAATAAAACCTAAAATAATGCTTTGCCTATTTGCCTAGCCTATTTTCTCACTAAGTAATATTTTTAGTATATTGAAAGTTTATTTCATATTTCTCTAAATAATAAGTCTTCTCTAAAGTCATAACAAAGGCTGTAATGGCACAGTGAGAAACATGGCTCTATGGCTGTGCTCAGTATGGTAATGGTACAGTTAATAAGCTAGGGTGTTCTTTAATGCTAGGAATGCTGTCTTTGTTAGTTTTTGTGTGTAGAACTTCAAACACCACCATGTATAGTCATCTTTTAAAAGCTTTTCCATGAAAATGAAGCTTAAACAAAATTCACGATTATTCACCTTGTCCTGATTTTTCTTTCTAGTTTCATTTAATTTTCCTAACAACTCTATGATGTAATATTATATTCTGCACTACATATCAAGAACTGTTTGGGTCACTTTTAGTCAATAGTATGCATGTTTCCTAGAAGAAGTAGGCAATGACTAGGATCTTAAATAACTGAAAAAATAAAAAAGTTCAAGAAGTTATTCCAGAGCAAGAACAGATCCCTGTCTGGCAACTCTACTTAATTGCATTATTGTGGCATTTGGGTTGAGATGGGAACTGAGAGCCCAGCAGAAGAATTGGGAGGGAATAGAAGATACAAAATGTCCATTTTCATGCTAGAAACTATGCAGTGAATGAAAGGATTTCAGAGTAGCCAGAAAACACAAGATCTTTGGCTAGGCATGTATAAAATGAACCAGCAAGGTGAACAGACTAGCTGGTCTGAGAGAATAGGTAAACCAGAAATAAGGGAGATACTATAAAGGATATCTGTAAAGGATAGTGTTAAATTCGATGGAAACAAAAATAAACTGCTAATGGATGAGTGGCCAGCAGTGTCCTAGTTAGTGGTCAGCATGTCAGAATTTTGCTCCAAGAGGCAAATTTTCTGACTCCTCACAGGGACGTAAGAGATGCTTTAAAAAGTAGTGGGTAGAGTCCTAGAACACAATTATTATTCTATCTACATGTGGTGGTGTGTAATCCTAGATTTGACATATTTTTTTATACAATTTATATGTTTCAAACTATCTTAAAAAATGTATAAGGGAGATGATTCCAGGCAAAAAGAATCTATGTGATTAAATGAGCTGTGGTAGGAAAATAAAGATGGGAAAAGGGGCAGTCAAGTAGCCAAAGTTAACTGGAGATTACCACATGTGTTGCAGATTAAGGCAGAATTACAGAGAGTCCTTATTGTATTGGCCCTTGGATAATAGATTAAGAAGTGTGGAGAACATGAAGTACTGGAAACATTCATAGGATTTTGAACAAAGAATTGATATCATTAAAGTAGATGTGAGAAAAAGCGATCTGAGAGTGATATGCAGAATGTAACAGAACTGGAAAAGGGAACACTATGAAAGCAACAAAAATAGGTTCCTTTTATGTCAGACATAGAGCTTGCTGTTTGGCATATGTTATATCACTTTATTGTCACACTTTATAAAAGATGAGAGGTTTGAAATCAGTTATTGTTATTGCCATTTAACAGAAATAACTCTAAAATTCAGATACTCTGAGATGCTTAAAATCAGATGGTTGGTAAGCAACAGAAGTGGGTTGAGTTTGCTTCTTTTAGACTCCTAGATTAAGGTTTTGATGTCAGTACCGTTAAAAGCTATTGCAGTTTCTCAGCAAGAAGTAATACAAGCATGAACTAGGATACCTCTGGAAGCAGGAAGGTAAAGATTCATGTTGAGAAGCCTGGCAAAGGAGAATTGTCAGGACTTGGCAACCCATTGAACAGAGTAGTGGCAATGAGGTAATACGGTAAGCAATTAAGATTTCAATCCTGGATGTGTAGAGAAATGAAAGTCCTATTAACACAGATTTGATAGGAAAACTGTCTTGGAGGTAAAGAGGAGTCAGAATATTTTAAATAATTACATTTAGCATTTGGCTTCAGTGAACAATTATTACTATACAGATTTACAAATAAAGTAAAAAGTCCTCTTCAGTTAACTCCATGGGAAGTTTTCCAAACACTTTTCAAATAGCTGCACAAGTAACATCCTTTAAACTGCAGTCTTCCAGGCCACAAAGTGAGGACAAATGCTGCCAAATACCTAGCCAGTAGCAAGGCTTTAGGATTAATGAGAGTGCCTTAAAGTGCTTTGAGCTCCACAGAGTATGTACAATATAAATGAGCCACATTATTTCAGTGACAAATACTATCCATATACTGTCCAATAGAATTGAAACAAATGCAATCTCTTGTTGCTCCTTCTGATAGTACATATTGTCTTGTTGTCACCTCTTTTCATTCTTTTGAGATTCCCAGGGGGAAAAAAAACAAAAACATTTCTGCTTCATATCCAACTTGTAGAGTGTACTGAGATACACAAATCACACAGATAATAGGACAGACTATGACCTCTTTCTCATAGTGCCTTTGATATAAAATGAACTAAAAAAAGCACCACACTTGCAAGGTTGCTTCAAAGAAAATATAAATCATATGAAAGCAAGATGGCTATTTTTTAAATGTGTTATATTAAAGTCAAATTCATTTTTTAGTACAAAAGAAGACTGTAACTACTTCATGCATTCACTTTATTTGAACTATTCAAAATTTCCAAATTATTTCAAGTTTCAATGAAAATTTCAATAACGTGCTAGATTTATAAAACTCCATATTATAGTTATACAACCAAACTGACCCAGTGTTAATATTAAAATAGAATAGCTCTCCATAAGCAATAAGAAATTCTGAAAATATTAACTAATATCACATTAATACCCTACCATAATATATAGATTCAGTAGTCTAAATCTGTTTTAGTTAGTCGAAAATATGCAGACTTTTAAAATATAGTTACAACAAACTTTCATGAATCTGCCTCTATGTGAATTTTATATTTAGCCATTTAGGTGATACTGAGATGAGAAAAACTTTGTGGGGAAATAATAGTGTGCAGAGAAAAAATTATTTATTGATCCTGTCTTTGGATAACAGAGATGTAAATAAGATATAAGATGATAATATAGGTGAGGCTCATATGAATTTAGCTAGAAGACAAATTAGAGTTATATAGTTAAAAATATGAATGGGAATTTAAAGCAAATACGAAAGATTCTCTTTAATAGTGGGATTAAAATCTCTAATTTCTGTATGGAATGTTTTCAATTATAGTATATTTAAAAATAATAGCATAGAGATTTTTAAAATGTCTTCGTTGCTTTCAAATTCCAAAATTGACAAAACATGTAAATGTTAATACATACATACTAAAGATGTAAAGATCCATAGAATAATAATCTATATTTCTTTGGGGAGTGGTGAAGAATTTTATTAATTTTAATTATCCAAATAAATACATTAATGCATTCTTATCATGAAAACAAACTCTATGAATAAAACTTAAGGTCATTTTGACCACACCCTACATTTTAGTACCCCCATACTACCCACCATCGAAAAGCAGTCTTACTAATATTGTATATCTTAAACTTTATATTCTTTTTTATAAATACAAAATTTTTAATAACTGAATAACATTATTCTTTTCTTTTCTTTTCTTTAGTGATATTGCAATACATACATCACTCCATGGTAGTTCTCTACACTCGACAAAAATTATTAATGATCTTTTTATGTGCATTTGCTGAGATCTATGTTATTCTTTTTGGATACCGTATAGTATTCCATAATCCTAATATTCCACAATTTATTCGGTCAAGTCTAAATTTTGATATTGCAATCAAAACCTTCATTAATATTTTTGTACTTACATTCACTTGCATATATCTGAGGTGTTTTTTAAGATTTCTATGGAGAAATAGATTTTGAGTCAGAGAATGAGAATTTTTCATTTTTATACATCCTGCCAAATTTTCACCCAAAATGGCTGTACCTATTTTCACAGTCATTAGTACTATAGGATTGGAACCACATCTTATTCTCCTCAAACCTTTCAATCCAAAAAAAACAACATATGTGAATGCCCCGAGTAAAGAAAGAACATGACATCAATTTTTTTATGTTTATTTTTCAATTATAGTTGACATTCAGTATTATATTAGTTTCGGGTATAGCGCATAGTGGCTAGACATTTATATAACTTATAAAGTGAGTCCTCTGAGAACATGACATATTTGAGGAATCAAAAAGGTCACAGATAAAACATAAAAAATATCTTAGGGAATAAAAAGGATTGTATCTTTATATTAAGAGCAATAGAATCAATTAGGTTTCTCTGATCCTCCCAGGGCATTTGTAAAAACATTTAAAAAATACAGAAATTCATAAAGAAGAATAAAGAAGTCTTCTTTACTGCCTTTAGTCATATTGTCCT
Organism: Rousettus aegyptiacus; assembly: GCF_014176215.1. Taxonomy (NCBI): domain Eukaryota; kingdom Metazoa; phylum Chordata; class Mammalia; order Chiroptera; family Pteropodidae; genus Rousettus; species Rousettus aegyptiacus. The sequence continues at coordinate 34,474,913 of NW_023416307.1, read as the reverse complement.
CTCTCCACCCCTCTTGAAATCCCTTCACAAATTCAAGAACTTATAAAATATTATACAATAATATAAATCTAATACAATGAAGTGCACTAAGCAATATTTGGGTATAAATGGAAAAAAAAATGAATTACTTGAATGTTTTCCTACCCGAGAAAGAGAGGTATAAAAGTAGATAAAGTTAGAAAATAAATCTACTGGAAAAAGCTAAAGCAGTATTGGTAATTTAGCTTGGAAAACAAACAGACAAAAAATCTAATGTTTTTTAGGGTATAAAATGTAAGTCAAATAAAATGATGAGCTATTCAAAGACAGAAACAAAACTATTTCAAGTTATGAGTATCGAGGAAAGCCTTTGATGTGTTAAACAAAAGTTTTCCCTGCCAGAGTTCTTCAGAAAGAAAGGGTTTGTCGAGCTAAATGCTAGCCAGAAAAGGACCAGGTCCTGGGTCATGCAGTCTGAACCACCAGCAGCAGGATTAGGTGGAAAAAAACAAACGTTTGCACTGTTTTGGAGTTGATAGGTTCTTTTATAAAAACAGTTTGGGGAAGAAAGATGTAAGTTGTTTTGAAAGAATTTTCATTGGCTATAGATAAAGGGGAGATGGGAGAAGGTGAAGTAGGGGTAGTTCTAGGATAGGTGCATCGTCACTAAGGAAGAAATGTTTGCTCCTTTGGACTGGTGGTGGGTAACATTCTGGAAAGCTCTTGTATAAGAAAGAAGTGAAAGCACCTGGTGGTCTGTGGTGCCTGGCTATTCTCTTTAGATAATCACTAAAATAGCCACCTGAAAGTTAATTCAAATTTTTGACATACATTCAGGAATGTAAGCAGTCTTTTGTTGGTTTTGCCCTGCTGTTGTTAACTGATTAATCTCTCTTGTCTCTTCCTTCCTCACTCTCACCAGCCACAATTAATTTAGGACATTTCAGAATTTTTTCCTTGTCAGTTGACAGTGTTGCAAAATTGTACTTGTGTTACTCTGAAAGTTTAGCAACATGTTTTAAAATGTTCTTGTCTGAAGATAATTTTTAAATATGTAGATGATGTATGTATCTGCCTTAGATCAGCGATTACAACAGTATATGGAGAAAGAATAGTGAATCATTTAGTAAGTATAGCATTGTTGCAGAAAGAGTACAAGAAAAGAAATTCATTAATGTTTAGAACTTTTTTTTTCATTTTCTATTTTCATAAATGTATTCACAGTGCTTAAGTATTGGAAGCACAGATACGTTAGTGATATGTTATGTGAGAAACAATTCTATAAAACTGTGAAAGTAATATAATTGTTTCATCTGTGTTGTTAATTTTAAAATAGGCTTTCAAAGTATTTTCAAAGTTGATTTAACAAGTTTATATTTTCTCTGAGTCCTGAATGTGGCAAAGTAACTGCCGAGCAGCATATATTCAAGAAATAAGCTAGCAGTCATATATTTTTTTTTCCCTCTGTCATTAAGCCTTAGACTTAGACCAGAAGTGAAGATTTTTGGCCTTAAATGTCTGATAGAGTTCAAAACAAGTCTGGCAGTCTTTCAAAAATAATTACCTACTAAACCTCATCACAAGCCTGAATAAGGCATCATGTCATCGTGAGGTTGCTCAGGTCACTTAGTCAGCACATTTTCTTTCTTCTCAAAATAAAACCAAGGACAGACTTATATCTCTTACAACTGTGGCACTTTCCCTGACACTCTGTCAGCTGCACGGGTGCCATTGAAAAGATTCAGCTACTGATCGAATTTTTATTTTTAAAGCAAGAAATGTATATAAAAATATGAAGTTGAATTTTTTAAAAATTCTGTTTGTCAGTAGAAATAATAAATATGTTTATTACATCAGAAACTTTATATATTGAGCTCTGTATGTGGGAAAGATTAAGGTAGAAATATAATTTTACCAAGCAAGAGTTAGCTACTTTGTAATTGCAACTGCACATTCAAACATTAATTACTGTAATACCAACTGCTATAAGTATTGTAACACTACATATCTGTGTGCACTCTTACAGACATTTGGATGCATATGCATACTCATTTATAGTCTATGTTTGTAAGTGTGTGTGGATAAATCTACACACAGTTACAAACATAGGTAAAGAACATGAGAAGAAGGAATTAATGAACAGTTCTGTCTAAATGGGTCTAATCTTTCAGATGTGCAATATAACAAAACATAAGTCACTGATCCATAATATTTTTTGTCTGGCTGTTGAATATCAGAAGAAATATTTTGGTTTGCTACATCAGATTCTATGCTCTCTTATGTTCCATAAAACAAAATCTGAGGTCACCAACTCCAATATTTTTTTGGTCAATTTAACGTGTCTCAGGAATAATACCTGAGGAAGTCTTCTTTCCTCGACAGCAAAAGAAGAGGTTGGGCTAAAGGATGACTTAAATCTGTTTCTGTTCTAACAAATATAGAATTTTGCATATCTCTACATATCTAATCATTATATGAATGATTATAATTCTGTCTTCAATGTGCAATAAAATTATTTTTAAAAACTGAAATATTATTACTCAACAAAATATGTCATGCTATGCAATATGATGTAATTTTACAAGATTTTATCTGCTCTTTTAACTTGTCATCCTCCACTCATAGCTACAAACAGAAATGGAAATCAGAGGCCATAGACATTAAGGCCTATGGGGATAACCAATAACAAAAATGTGTAGATCAGGGCCTTGGTAGCAGCGGTCCCCAATCTTTCTGGCACCATGGACTCATGCTCCTATGAGAATCTAATGCCTGATGATCTGCGGCGGAGCTGACGCCATGCTGCTAGAGCTGTGGAGCAGCTGCAAATACACATGAAGCTTCACTCCCTCTCCTGCCACTTACCTCCTGCTGTGCAGCCAGTTCCTAACAGGCCATGGACCACAGTCGTTCCACTGCCTGGGGGTTGAGGACATCTGCTTTATAGGACTATGGGCAGTGATGGGCCTCTGGCAACTCAAGTTCAACACCCCACTAAAACATTCAAATTCAGTTTTACAACAATAGCAGTGATAATAGTGACCTATTGACAGTCAATTAGAACACATCTGTAGATTAGATTTGGTTTTAAGGTAACATATTTTTCTAATGAGTATGTTGCTTACAGTTTTCCTATAGTAAATAAACAAAAAAAGCCCTGAGGAGCTGGTCATCTTCACTGCTGTGCAACTGTAGGCTTGTTCTGTTATCCTACAGACTGTCAGATATTGTTTCTGACAATGGGTTTGCAATTTCTTCACCTGAGTTAATGGTATTTAACAACAGAATTTTTTATCCAAGCTGTTATAATCATTGCCATCACTCTCAAGAGAAGGATTGAACTGAAAAAGTTGCCACAAAGCAGATTGTCAGAAGAGTGCGGTTACCAAGACTTATTAATTTGCTCATTATTCAGAGTTTCACTGCACATTCAACCATGGGGGTCACCATCCCTGAATACCAATGAGATTCATTTTCACATTTATCTCAGCTGTATTATAAGAAAAAAAAATATCATGGCAGATGTTTGTTCTAGGTAAACATTTTTTTTCTTTAATAGGAATATAGTGTATTGTCATGATGAATAAACTGTTACATTTACAATTGTACTTCAATAGTGTAACTTCAGAAAGGGATGCTACTTGCTGTAGCAGAGAGAGGGAGGCACCAGGAGTGAAGTGATAAAGACATAAGGATAAAACTACAGCCTGCTTAAAATATAGACCATCCTGGGCAGATAGAAGTCACAGGAGACCATTCTCACACCTGTGCATTTATTAGTATGTTCTATAAAAACTCTCATCAGAATATTTAATATCATCTTATTCCCTTACTTCATTCTTCCCTGTATTGAATCTGGCCCTATTCTTCTACTATTTCTATATCACTGAATTGTTCCATAGTGCTCTTAGCAGTCCAAGCCAGAAACCTCTACATCATCATTTGATCAATGACTTTTTCTCACCCTTTACAACAAATCAATTCCCAAGTCCAATAAATACCACCATCTGAGTATCTCTTAAATCTGTTTACTTTTCTTCACCACCATGCATCAGCTGGATGCTATATAATAATCTCTGAGTTGTAGGTTGTGAAAGAATCACCTTGGTGTCTATTTAAAATTATAAGCATTCTCCTAACCCCATGAGTAAATTAAGATAGCATTATTGTGTAGACACCTAGATGTTTAAGTAGCAGTGCCTGGCCTTTTTACATTTCTCTTCAATTAAGAGTAAAAGCACAAATACAAATGAAATAAGAAAATAAATTCTCCCTAGTTCAAAAAGAAAATAGACTCCCTTCCATTTTATTAGATTATTTATCTTATCAAACCTGTAATTGTGAATTCTTTCTCTGTCTCTGAAATATATGTGAATCTTTAAAAAAAGCTAAAGAAGTCTCTTGCAGATTTTATAACCCTGAACTATTTTTCTCAGGGGCATATGGACCATCTCTTTGAAACACAGTTATCAGGGATGATGACATGCCCCATCTCCCAATTTTTGTGAAAAGAGAGCTCAACTTCAACTGGCACCTGGCTCTAAGCTTCAAACCTACCTTCTGCCATAAAGATATAAGAAATGTACTTTTCCTTTGGATAAAGTCAATTAGCAGACACAGGCAGCCACCCGAATTACCAGGTGAATTTAGGATGAACTATGCATGACAGATGGTGCTGTCAAATTTTCCTGCTTGAGGATTAGTTATTATTTATCTTGAGCAAATGTATATAATATGTTGTATTTGTTCAGCTATATAAAAGACTAAAATTTATTTCTGTCTTTGCAATCTCCTTAGCAGATCGCTTGTGATGTCCATCACGTCCTGGTTTAATACTTATTCGAAAATACAATAGTTTTCTATTTTTTTGCGGAGAATATTTGTAAGCCGGCAGAGGATTTTGTTTTTAATTATATTTCCCCTAAAAGAGACAATCTTATGTTAGGTTATTTCACTTCTTAAAATAAGTAAATTAATTACAGGCAAGGGTATTAAATAAAGTGGAAAGGCACTGTACTTAATGTCAGTATATTGGTCCTGTTTTAACACTATTCATTTCATGACATACATTCCTGGGACAAAAAACAAGTTTTAAGTTTTGGTTTGCAATAAACTTTCCCATCTCTTCTTTTGTATATCACTATTATATCTTTAAAACGACTTGTCTAATTTTATTACAAAATATTTAAAATTTTTTCCTTTCTCCTCATAACTCCATAAAGTCAACATAATTTGCTGCCTTTTCAACCATCCCTAATTTGCTGGCATACTCAATTTAGATTCAGATCTTTATTTTAGGGTTAGAGGAAACTTAAAAATCACCTACACAAACCCTCCATTTTACAGAGTCCTACAGCGGTTAACTGACATGTAGTAAAATCCAATGTCCTCATCATGGCCTATAATGAGGTGTATCCTCCTCTCTTTTGACCTTATTTCCTACCACTTTTTAACTTCCCTTCAGCCTTCCTTGACTTTTTGCTATTCCTGGGTCCTAGCAGACAACTCCTGCCCCAGAGTGTTCGCATTTGCTCTTACAGGCCTAAAAATGCTTTCTTTCAATTATCTGTGGGTCACTCACTCATTTCCCTCAGTTTTTTCCTCTGGTGCTATGTTTTTTTTATCAAAAGCCTCCTCAACAATGTAATAAAAAACACCTCCCAAACACAATGCTCTCTATCTCCTTACTCTACTTTAGTTTTTTCATAGTAGTGAAAATTCTAACTTGTATATATTTGAAAATGAATGAACAAATAATATTAACTTTATGGTGTGACAATCCCAAAGTTACTTTGAATGTTTGCTTGCATTTGTATTTTGATTTGTTTGTATTTCTGTGTATGACTAACACATACTATTATTTAAAATAAAATCATATAAGAATCCAAAAGTTAATCCAGGAGACAATTGAAGTTATATTCTCACAATATAATTAAAAATATAAAAGACAGATATATGATCTAGAAAAAAAAATCAATGCTCCTGCTATAATCAAATTTCATTAGCTTCAAATAAATTCTGTTGGACAACAAATACCAGGAAATGGGTTTGGTCCATTCTCTGTCCCTCATAAACTACGTTAGTGGGTCTCAAACTTATTGTGCATCATAATTACTTGGACAGCATACTAAAATACAGATTTCCAGGCTCAACCCCTAGAATACTGATTCAGTAGAATTGAAAATTTAGATTTTTAATAAATGCCCAGGTAATGTTGATGTGGCTGCTTTATGAACTACAATTGAAAACTACTTTAAAGGTAAATACCTATAACTTGGTATGTAGTACCTATGACTACCTATTCACCATAGGCGATTAGTCTTATGTGCAATGATATCTGTATCTGAACTATATATGAATTCAAGAAATAATAGTATGCATAAAATGACTTGAGAATATATTCTTGATATTTTTAAAAAATATCAAGAAGGTTAAAACAATAACAATGCTAGAATGAAGAAGGTAAAATCTATTCCAAATTTGTTCCTAAATATACTATAGATAATTTCTTATTAAATTCTTACAACTTTTAAGTATGATCAGAAAATTTCTACTCATAAATTTTGCATGAAGGAAAAAATGAATCACCTTTATATTTGTGATGCAGACAGGTAAGCAAATATATTAGGAATAAAAGGTAATATTTGGTATCTTAACAAAAGTCTGATTTAAAAAAAACTCTATAGGGAAATTATTGATATACAAAAACTTCTACACATTTAATGTATATATCTTGATGAGTTCAGACATATGTATATGTCTGTGATACTATCACCACAATCAAGGTCTTATATATATCAATTACCTCCAGGTATTTTACTGATTTTATTGCCAGTCAGAGCCAATCTCTGATTCTTGTGGAATATTAAAACTCAAAGGAGTTTTAAGAGATCATATTGTCCAATCATTTAATGTTCAACTAGAGAAAAAGGTGTTCAATTTTACAGTGCTTTTTCAGTATGGGCATTAAAACTTGAATGAATGCTGAGTTATCTTTAGAAATAATTACGGTTAGCTCTCTGCATCTGTGGCTTTTGCATCTTAGGATTTAATCAAACAAGGATCAAAATATTCCAGAAAAATCTATATTATTTTTGACATGTACCAAGTAGTTAGGCCTTTGATGGTTGTGTCTTTATTGAGCATGTACATCTTTTTCTTGTCATTATTCCCTAGACAATGTAACAACTATTTACATAGCACTTACATTATATTAGGAATTAGTAATCAAGAGATGATGTAAAGTATATAGGAGGATGTGCATAGGTTATATGCAAATATTACACCATTTTAGATAAGGGATATGAGCACCCAAAAATTTTAGTATCTTCAGGGCATCCTAGAACCAATTCCCTAAAAATACCAAAAGACAACTGTATATTTTCGAAAAGGCTTTTAAAAAGTTAATATTTATTAATAGAAAGGAACTTTTAAATTTAAAATCCATCTATAATATGTTCCAAAAGAATCTTTAAATTACAATAAATGTTGAGCAAAACTGTATATCTATCACCTTATCTTGTTTTAATGAGTATTTCAACTCTGAAACCACTCAACAATCTTGAAATGAGTTTGAAATTATTGCAAATGCTTTATTGTATTCCATGACCGTTCACGTATACAGGGAATTAAGCTCAGGTACCCCAAAGATATCATCCAACCAGTTCTCCCCTCAGCAGAAATAGAGAATGAAACAGGGGTGCATAATAATTGGGCTAAACAAGCAGAAGAGACAAGAATTACATGAAGAGGATAAGAATATGCTACCCCAAATATGAGATTTTGGCATAGGAATTATTTTGAGCTGAAGATATTAGCTCTCTGTTATGCTCCCCACCCCCCATCTGTCTAAAAGCAGGGCATAAATTTCTCTTCATAAAGATAACAAATGTTCATTTGCAAAGGTGTCTTCCTCTCCTATATTAGAAAGAGGAGAATGATTCAATCATAAACTTGAGTCTGCATTACAAACCTTACTAAATAACCTTTATCTTTCATGATTTTCCCCATATATTTGCCTTCCCAAATTTATTATTCCTATAAGCTCAAATATCCCTGTCTTCATATGTCTAGTTACTTTTCCATAATTAATTGCTCTTTATTAAAATGGTATATAAACCCCAGATCTACCCCCATCTTTGGGTTTTTCTCGTTTCTGTGATGCCCTTCTGTGCATACTAATAAATCTTTTCTCCTGTTAATCTCTTTTCTCAGTAGGATTCATTGACTCTAGGCACTGAACCTAAGCGGGTAGGGGAAGAGGCTTCTTTTACTTTCCTTTACATGCAGTACTTCCGAAAAGGGGCATATCTTATTTTCATAATAATAAAGCTATATCTCAGGAATAATCTAAATGCTGGTATTTGTATCTTTAAATGAATCCATGCATGGTGTGGATGAGTAGCTGTGGCTGATAAATATTCACTATATTAGGTAAACATCTATATTTTGTACATGAAGAAACAAGGCCAAGAGCGTCTACTCCATATTTGACCTTTCGTTAGTAAATTCAGAAAGTATGCTTTTTTTTTTTTTTTTTAAATGGACCTTGTCTGGCTCATGGTGGTTGTGTCCAACTGGGTCTAGTTTTCACTATAAGTGCCTTTTGCTTTATCTTTGTTTGTTTGTTTTTGTTTTATTTTTATTGCTTAATTATTTTTGCTTTTTTTTTACTGTTTAATCTTTATTTTCTTAATTGGAAATATTTCCACCTATATGACATATACTGTATTCCTCCCTAATCTCCAAACATTTAGGCATTTTAGTTTTCCCTACCTCATTTCTCCATAACAGTCTTTTCATATTTCTATATATCGCCAAATTGATAGCAATTTCTCAAAAACTTCCAGAGCATCCTGGAAAAAAATATTCAGATCATCATATAAAAAAAATAGAGCAGTGATAAAAAAACAAACAAACAAACAAACAAACACCCAGAGAAGGCACAGAAGAACAAAGGGGGATATACTGACATTACAATTTTTCTTAATCTTTATTAGGCCTGTATGAAAATACACTCGAATCAAAATAAATGTTACCTAAGTGTAGCACACTTGCTAAAGAGTATGCTATACCAGAAGAAGAAAATGGATGGATAATTTTCTTTAGGAGCTTTTCAAAGCATGACTCCTAGACAATCCCTTTATAATTTAACCTGTAGCTTTCATGAATGTTTTTGGTTGAGTAATGCAAAACAGACAACATATAACTAAATTATTGGAATACTTGCCATACTGACTTGTTTCCAGGATGACTCTAATTCAAATTATCTATGCCCTTCAAGACAATAATTCAAGAACCTTCTTCACATGGAATTGAGAAGGCTGCTTGAGCATGGATGGCTCTCCCCAGTGAATTTGTTCCCAGAGGCAACATATATAATGGTCAGAAGAATTCACTTTGAAACTAGAATGCTTGGGTTTGGATCCCAGTTTCGACACTAAATAGCTTTTTTAGACAAGAGTAAATTCTTTAATCTCTCTGTGCATCTGTGACTCCAAATCTTTAATAATAAACTTAAAAATTTGATCACTAAAGGTATTCAGGTTTAGCAATAGTGCAAAAACTCAAGTGTCTTTAAGTCTTAACACAAGCTACAATGCTATAACGATTTAATTTTAGTGCCTAAAGCTGAACTAGTGTAGAATCTCCTTTGTCAAAGGAATATCAAACCAAGTGGAAAAACAGACTACTGTGAACTGCATTCCTCTTTTTTTACAGTTATCTGCCCACTCCACCATGAACATCACAGTCATTGATGCCATTCTTTTTTGTTTTGGTTTAGGTTTTGTTTTGTTTTTTATCAACCAAAACCAATTGGGCTATTATGTACAAATCACTTCTAAATTCAAGACAATGGCTGGCATGCCATTTTCCATGGATAATGAGAAAGTAAACAATCTAAGCAACATTAAGAATTTTATATGTATTTATTTTATGTGCTGCTTTGCTCAGAGGGAGAAAAATAGTGCTTGCCGTTCAATCTCATAAAGTTTCTGCATTTAAGAACACTAGTGAAGGATATTCAACACACTTTAGAAATACAATTCATCACATATTATTTGTATGAGAATTTACATTAAGTCCAACAACAAATATACTTCAATAACCTGAGAAAAGGGAAACTTTTTAAAAAATTTAGCTGAATAATTCAGATATTCTCCAAGTTAGAAAATGTGTTACCCAGTAAAGGATTTTTGCTCCTGTCTTAATTACTTGAAGTTGATGTTCAGTAAAAAAAAAAAGAAAAGAAAAAAAAAAGATTATTTAAAGTTTTTCCAAAATACAAAAAAATATTTTATTCATAATCTAAAAAATTCTTACTCTTTATTTCTGTTTTCTTGTCTCATATACTTCAACTCTCCACCTCTCCTAGTTTCCCCAAATTCTCCCAAACCCAATCAACGCAGAACGCCAGTTACTTTTCCTCACTTATCTTTTTTCCTTCCCATCAATTTTAGTTCTTTTCACCATAACTCCCCACTATTTCTAAAATCAAGCAAGAAAGATTCTGAGTCCGTCTAAGTACTCAGTTTCATCCGACAAGCAGATCTTAATAAAAAGTCTCAGGAGCCCAAAAGTCAAAGAGCATTTTCCATGTATGGTGAAGGGTAACAGATATGCCACCACAAATATTGTCCCTTAGACATAAACATTTCTCCAAGCTCAATGTAATTGAGAAGAAACTGATGCAAGAAAAGCTTTCTGCCCTCCCATTTGCCTAAAAGTAGGACATACATGTTTAAAGGTGTTCTCCTTCCCCTCTCTACTTGAAAAAATAGAAGTTTATCACCAGAGACAGCCTTATATCCTTCATCAGCTCAGAGATGGCAACAGAGAAATCTGTGTAAAAACAAAACAAAACAAAAAACAAAACAAAACGAAAAAAACGTTCCTAACTAGCCCTTATAGTCCATTAGTTCCCCCATTCACAATTTGCCATCCCTAGCAACAATCCTTTTCCTTTGTCACTTGTCTACAAATTTATTGTTCTTTTGTTAAGATGCTACATAAATGCTAATCATCCTTTTGAGTTACTCATCACTGAGTTCTCCCATGTGTATACAAGAAGTGTGTGTTAATAAATTTCTGTTTGCTTTCCTTCTATTAATCTATCTTTTGTCAGGCTAATTTGCAGGGCACTGAGCAAATTTGAGAGGACAGAATAAAAGTGTTTCCTTCTCTATGCTAGCTTTGAATAGTCAGATGTTATGTACAGTCACAGTGTTAATAGGCTCTTATTACTAAACATCAGGATTTTTCATAACAGATAAAACTAGCATTACACACTACAGTTTTTTCTTGTCAGCTCTAAAGAACTGATATTATAATCACATTTTATGTAGATTCCCTTTCCCTTATTTCAATATTCTATTTAGAATTTTTTAATTAGTGCCAATAAATTGGAACTTCTGTAAGGGTGTGGATAACTAATGGGTTTATGTCTCATAGAAATTCTAGAACTGAGATAATTACTGAATTGGCTTTCCTAAACTCATAATCTTACAGAAGTTAATACAACCTCACAATATTAATTGAACCAAACAGTTAAAAAAAAAGTATTTGAAGGCATCATAAATTCCACTTGATAGCATTATGATGATGATTTTTAAATACAAAAGTGACTATAATACTAATTTTTCTTCCAGGAGTGTTATTAAATAATTTATGGCCAGTGATTAACGGTTCTAATTATATTCACTTTCAGAACTGCTTTAATAATTATTTATCCTCTTCTTCTGAGTAATTAACTGGAGTAGATGCATCTTAGTTTATAGTGCTTTGTCTCATAAAAAGAAATTAGTATTGTCTATTGAACAATTTAGAAACTATTATAATTTGAATAGTTATAATGGCTGGCTAGACTTTATTTTGTCCTCTACATGCTGGCTAGTTTTCTAACTAAAACTTCTTACTTAACTGGCATTCATTATTTAGCTAGGTTCCAACTGTAACTAAATTTGTGAAGGTTTCCATTACTTAATGTATCATGAAAAAATTACTTAGCACTGTAAAGTCTAACTTAACAGTGATTTATCTCAGTTATATATTTTTAATTTTTAAATATTTCTAAGATGATAATATTTCATGCAATGATTTAAGTGACTCAGCCTCATACTCTTATTTGTTTTCACATGTTATCATCCACATGCATTCATGTATTATCAAGTCACAACCACAGTTTTCACAAATTATTTTCAGTCATCTCATTTAATACATTCTCTCCCACACAACTAAAACCTTAAATTATTTTAAATAATGTAATAAGAACTACTTGAATGAAGAAAAGATATTTAGGAACTAGTTTTCATAATAGAAATAACTTTTTTCTTTTGAATGTAATCTCTGTACACTATTATAAAATTTACCTACAATTGAGAAAATTTAGCACTTTATTACACCTAATTTTTTTCAGAAGTAAAGAAGGATTTCTTCCCCTCAACACCAGTAATCTGTCACTAGCGTAATACTTCTTATATTATATAAACTTTATTATTCGTTATTATGATAAACCAAGTCCAAAGTTACTCAAAGATGTTTCCAGTAACCAAACTGCTGATTCAATTACAACCAAATGCAGTCTTCCGATGCAAATTATGTTTCTAAATTAATTAATTTTGTTAGACTTAATTGTAAAAAAGTTCATATATACACACACTTTTTAAAAAAATGCAAATGCACTATTTTCTGCTTTACTTTTGATCACTCCATTTTACATAATACTCCACTGCTAAAGCATTAAACATTTTTGTTCTAATTTATTATTGCTATTTTAGAAAACAATTAAAAATAAATTTGTATAATTTTTCTGCATTAATGTGTTTATTTAAAATACATTTTGATTGGAATTATTTTTCTAAGGGTATAAACATCTTTATGTTTCTGGCTAGGTACTGCTTTACCTTAGTCTTTCATCTTTCTAGAAGAATATTGCATTTATTTATATCAATAACAGTGATTTAGCATACAAATTTTAAAACCAGAGCTTGGTGTCAAGGTTTTTTAATTTAGTTTTGTTTTGTATTATGTTGCACTACTTTGGTAGTTTTAAAATGCTCTTTCTTGGCTGGATAAAATTATATGAGTTGATGCCTTATGAGAGTATTATTTTAGTCTAGTCTGCTTTAGTCCTAGTATCTCTCATTGCTATTTTTACACACTCTATATTTCCTGCATAAATTGCAGTTGAGCTATTTTATTCTGTTAGCCATTGTACATGCTATTCATTTTTTCTTAACTAAACTATATCTGTTTGTAAACATGGGTGCACAGGTCTATGTTACACAGGTTCATAAAGAGGAAAGTCAAAGAGAATAGTCAAGAAGGAAAAGTTTGTTTTACAGTTATAATCCCCTCAAAAAAACTTTTCTACTTATAAGTGCTTTCCTTTGATCTATATTACTATTCATCATTTATTCTTAATTTACTCTACTCAGTATCCCCAAAGGAGAACTCATCAATAGTCAATCTCTAAAACTTTTCCCATACCTTTTTTTCTTAGCCAAGTGAACTGTAAGCATTTTCTTGCATAACTTCGCAATATTTTTTTTTTTATCCTGTAACTCTATAGATCCCTTACCTTAACCAATTTTAAACTTGGATCTACATTAAAATCAAGACTACTTTAATGTTTACTCTTTTGATACATCTGTACCTATCGACTCATAGTTACTGGAATTGAAGAACTGTTACTTTAGCACATTTCAAAGTCACATTTTGAATAATGCATTTTTAACTTAAACCTGCACTAAAATTTCAGCCTTTTTCTTGACATATCATAATAAAGGGAAGAATTTTGGCTTTAAATTTTGGAAAAGCCTTTGCTTTAGAGAATATTTGATTTAAAAAAGTACATAAATAAGGTTACTGTTCAGAAACATTAGCAAAATGTTTCAAGATATGTTAAGTATAAAAAAGTAGCTAACAAGCAGACTATGTGTGTTAAACATTGATAGAAAATGATGGAGGGACCAAGACATACTGAATATTTAAGAGGCATTAAATACACATAAGGCATCTATGCACTAAATGCTCATATACAAAAAAATATACAAGTACTTAATATTCATTAAGACTTTATTTAATTCTGCTACCTATTGCCAACAAGGTTTCTGTTTCTACATGTCTTCTGCCCAAGAAACACAAATAAAACCTATGGCTATTCAGTAGGCTAATTGGTAGGCTGCATCTATTAGCCAGGTATACTTATCTCTCTGTCTTTCCCATAGAACAAATATGTTATGGGGCCTGTGTTTATACCCCTCTATAGGCCCCTTCCTTAAAACTACAACTCTGTACTTCATAAATACACAGTCTTTGGGAAAACCTAATGTGGTAGAGCTAGGTCATATGAACACTACTACCTCAGAATTCAGGTATTTCGGTCTTTCCAAACTACCTGTACCTTATCCTCAATGTGTTAACATATTCCATCTCTCTTCTCCTTGATTTTCCCTATGTTTTTTAATAAACCATTTGATTGAGCAATTTAATTTGGTTTGTGAGGCTCTTTGTTTCATGACATCTGAAAGAGCTTCCTGGCAGTGTAATTGGAGGGTACCTTTGCATCACGGTAATGTTCTAAATTTCATTTCAGTTAGTGAGCGTACCCTCAAAATTAGTGTGTATCACATGTTTTGAGTTTTTAATGAAAAATAAATTGTTGGATTACTACGCATATCAGGAATTCAGTTGTGACTCAAAATGTCAACTATTTAAAGTGATTAGATGGAAAATTTCAGGAATGGCTGAAGTTTATCTAGAATTTGACAAAAAGAAAATGAAGAATGCATCTGTTTTTGAAGAACTAATTTCAGTCTTTTCTTCTGTTCTTGAAATAAGCACTTATTTGAGCCTTATGTTGTGAAGAAACTGATTCATCAATGGGAATGTTCACAGCACCATCTGGGAAACTTTTTCTTCACATTTTGGTATTTAATAATGATTATGCCAACCAATGATATCTTTAAAAATAGTCTGTTTCTTAGAAAGAATAATTAATGCCTAAAGATCATCCCAATCCTAAAAATAACAAGAAAAACTACCACTGTGCTTGGCTGAATTGCTCTTTAGTGAATACTATCCAAATATTAAAAGTTTATTTTTCCTACTTTATCATATAACATATTAAAAAAAAACTTTCCTATAACAAGGTCCACTTTTTAAAAATGTACAGCATTCATTTACCCATTAAATATTTTGCTTATGTAGATCAATGTACATTCCAACACAACAAAATGATATGAACTACACACACACACACACCTTTTGTTGGCCTCAGGACGAAAAGGAAAAAAAGACTGTAAGGAATAGTAATGGACACCCTAACACTTGTTTAGACATCGTTTAAAGTACAAGTTGAATCTGGTTTAAATTCAAAGAAAATGTGAATTCAGATAGTTGAATAGCTTTTGCTAGAATCGGGCCTCAGATTTTGGGCACAGACTTGAGTATTTAGAAGAAGCATGCTATCACACACTACTGTTTACAGAATTTATCTAGGCTTTTAAAATCTGGCCATGTTAACACATTATTTGATTCCCACTTTTCCTGTACTTGGGGTTTGCAGACAAAGCTTTGGCTTCCTGCCTATGCGTTTTAAATTGATTTGATAAAGCATTCTCATAACCCCTGATCTGTTACTCTCTCAGTAGTTCTAACAACTTGCTCTCTTACTGTTGAGTAAAAATACTGACCAAGATAGTCAGTGATTTTACATAGTTGTTTTTAAAAATAATTTCATTAATAAAGAAAATTTAACCACTTTTGTTCCTGATTTTTGAACATCTTAGTTTGTGACTGCTTTTCAAATGTACACAGTCATATAACACCACTTCCCCTTTTTCATCAAACGAAACTGCTTTCCATAGATTATTCTCTAATCCTGAGCACCTTTCCTTATGGTTTGCTTATTCAAATTCTTCTTTATACATTTTTATCACATATTGGAGATCCCTCAATTCCCTGTATTATATTCATGTTACATTTGACCTTATTTTTTTCCTAAAGGCATCTGATCCATACCCAGTCTTTTGATTATAGATGGAGTTGACTCAAAAATTTACCTCCAATGCATACTTTTCTTTGAATTTTAGACTGGCATATTCAACAGACTACTTAACCTCTTTTCTTGAGTATTTGCAAGTATTACACTACATGTCCAAAACAAATGAATAACATAATTCAAAGCTGTTTGTCTTTCTATAGTGTCTTCTCACTGTGATGTCCTTTCAATCCAACTACTTATGCATGCCAGAAACAAAGGAATTGTAGGCCACCTTCTATATACAATTTAATAGAGAATGCTGCTTTGTCTTCCTGATATATATTTATTGATCTCATTCATTTCTATTGCTGCTACTCTATTCGAGAGACCAGTATCACTTCTCTGTGCTATTAAAATGATCATCCACTGCCCCACTATATCTATTCTTCTACCTTCTTATTTTGTCTACAGTACTGCACTCAAAAAAGAACTTTTAAAGCATAAGTATGATCCTTAATTTCCTCCAGTTTTCCATGTTCGTTCCATTCATGGAATCATAACCTATTCCACTCACTCTGCACCTGAAACACCTTCTGGGTTCTCTACGTCAAGGCCTACTTATGCCTCAGTGATCTAGTGTCCCTCTCTCAGGAAAGTTCTCCCTAACTTTGCCTCTTCCATCAAAATCTAGGTTGAAGCCACCTTCTATATGTGCTTACTATACCACGTACATATGATAAAATTCTATATTTATTTGGGAAATTATTTGTCTATCCCTTCCTATAGACTGGAAGCTTCATGAGGCAGGGTGTTACATATTTTTGCCCACAATGCTTCCCAGTGCTTTAACAGCATGCTTAACATGAACAGGTGCTACACAAACATTTGTTGAATAATCCAGTAAATAAGCGTAGCAGAAGACTTTCTGATGAATGTTTCTTGAATTTTCTTTTGTAGTACTTGGTTCCACATAAAGCCATTGGACATGCAGAGTTTCTCTGTGTTTTTTCCTGGCAGTATACAACTCAGACATCTAGGAGCTTTGAAATAAAACTTAATAGATGATTTCAAAAGATACCTGACTTTTTAAAATGTTATTATCCAAATAGCTGAAAATGAAAAGTACAGTTGAACTTATGGCGAAAAGTAAGGGACTCCAATCTCTCCTCTTTGTACAGAAGACCACCTCCCAGAGACACTTTAAGTGTTCATCCCTTTAGTGCATCTAGTAATGACTTTTACAGCATTATTCTAGATATATCAAATATTTATATAACATAAATATATAAAAAATTACAGTTTAACTTCTGCTACCCTTCTCTATTTCTTTCCAAAGCTTAACAGTTATATAATTATGTTTAGTTTTTAATTGGTTGTTTTTCTGCTTTTGAATAATAACTGCTCATTCACATTTCAGTAGTATCCCTAAATATTTTTGAAAGATGAGTTTTATTTTTAAAACTTTGCAGCTTATGATTTTAACATTATGTTTTTTATCCCCGCCCCCCCTCCCCCCGAAAAGTATGCTAACAAATGAATAGCCTGATTAAGTCATGGTATTCTGTCTACAAGTTTACATATTATTAAAATATGCCTGGAAACAAGAAAGAGAATTGCTCCCTAAGCACATAGATTAAAATGTATTCAATAGCTCATGTATATTTACCTCCTTTTTTAATAAATAAAAAATGTTTAACTATATAAATTAATGAATTTACAAGTTATCTGAAATAATTTAGTAATGTCTTGGGGTAGGGAAGTTGAAATGAAAAATGGAAGACTTTTGACCTAATTAAATAAAGCTAAATTGCACCTTGGAGTTATAGTGAAGAGGGATTTTTCCATTCAAATGGCTAACCTTGTAATCAGCTCATTGTTCTGCTCCTATAGACATGCTTGCCACATAAGCCAAAGGGCAGGGTGACCTTGAGATCAAATGAAAACTCATCTTCCCCTTTGCTTGCTCTGTCTAGATAACACATGTATCATCCTCTTTGCTTGCTCATGGATAAACCTAACAAAAGTAAGGGCACAGATCAGAGCGCTAACTCCTCTGGGACCGCCAGCATAATAAACCTGTGTTCTCCAATTCTCCGAGTGGTGCTTGTTTTCTCACCAGTCTGATTTTCTGCAACAACAGTTTTATATTTACACATTATACTCCAAATAATTAATTAATAATAAATTCCATTTGAATTTAAATTTAACATAGATATAGGATTTTTCACATGCAAGATGAGCCAACAATATTTAGGTGAGATTCATTCAACCTATGAATTTATTGAGGCAAATTATTGAAAGTGACTGTTGCAAATATTTTTTAGAATTAAAAATAGAAGACACATAAATCAATGAATGTTCAGACAAGTTTTGCAAGAAGTAGATAGATACTTAGTTCAATTCACATGCGCGCGCTCTCTCTCTCGCTTGCGCACTCTCTCTCTCTCTCTCTATCTAAAGGAACAGAGTGGGAAAGGAAATCCTTAAGAATTTAATGTCTTTTAGAAATTTCTCCATAAATACCTCCAGAATTATAGAGTGTAAGGCTCAAAAATGTTCTGCATTAAAATTAAATATCTAAGATTGATATTCGGAATATACAGAAGAGAAAACAACTTAGAATTCATGTAGAAAAAATGTCTTCATTTGTAACTAAGTTATTTAAGAAAATAGAATATTAGATACATGCATTTTAAAATAAAAAAAGTTCAATGATGGAAAACTAAGTTTTGACCAACAAAGATACATAGGTTTGCTGTAAATATAAACAACATCTGAGAAAACAAATAAAGCTTGGTTCTAGTTTATTAATAAATCTACTTAGCTTCTGTAAAAATTCAGCAATCTGTTAACCTCAATTTGCCCAATTATTTTCTCCTGTTTTATTACCCATTCTACAATATAATTATTTATTGTCCATCATAAAGTCTTCACTGATATTTATTCAAATAAGGACCAAAAAAGAGAAGCACATTTTAGAATTTTGATAAAGATAACACAAGATCATGGGGAAGATGATAACATCTTTTATATTGAAGTAAATAAACCAGACTGATACATTTTACCATAAACATCTATAATTGTTCAAAACCCATCACTATTTTATTCATTCTGGAACATTCTTTATATTCTCAGTTCTTTAATCTTTTGAAATCTATTAGACTGGATTTCAGATGTTATCTGCATCCTTTATTATCCCAAAGGCTTTAAAGAAAATGGTTATCCCACAGTAGTTAAAATGCTCTTCTGGTTACAAAACATTTATACCAATTTTTATACCTCTTAAAGTTTTATAGGTGATTGTACAAAGTTGAGGAAACAATTAGATATTATTAAAATAATGTTCAATGATCAGATAACTACCAAGTAAGTGAAAAATCTTGGCAAACCACTGCAGAAGCTGAGCTGCATCTTATGACAATTTCCTAACACCTCTTTTAGTTTCCCATTATAATTCTAAAACTAAGACTGACAGGCAACCTATAACTAGGCTGTGAAAATAAGACCAAAGGAACTTTACCAGGGAATCAACAAGACTTCAATATGGTTTATTGGCAGGAAATAAAACAAACAAAATTGTTCAATTTTATGCATTCAAGATTAGAAATAAAACCTATAACATTCAGAAACCACTTATCAATTGCTTATCTCTAACTATTGCCTTCTAAATCAAGCAGTGTACTCTTCTTACTTTATACTCTACTAAGTATGTCTTCCTCCATATTTATTTGGAAAACATAATTTCTAGAAAACGAGTGGATAAAAAGGAAGGAGGATTCACACTGAATTATGGAAATACATTTTTCCTGGGGTAGATATATAGAAAACATCAGGAAACATCATAGAAGCAGTACATATTGAAGTCTATAATGTAGAGGTACATATATAAAACATACAGAATATTTTTCTTGGTATCAGATTATGTAAAAATGAAGTAGATAGACTACAAAAAGATTTTTCTTTAAAATGAACTCAGCTACACTACATGAATATAGATACTAAATAAGTGAATATGAACTGGGCATTGGTCAGCTACCATCACATAAGCTTTGTTTTGGTGTAAGTAAAGAAAAAAATGTTTAACATAAAAAATCAGAAAAAATAAGTAAACTAGTTGATATATTAAATACATAGCATTCAAAAATCTATGATTTTTAGTAAAAAAAAAAAAGAGAGAGAAACCCATAACAAAATAACAGAAAAAGAATGCACAAAATGTGAAGAAGGCGGGTAGGATAATGAAGAATAAGAAACATCCTCGAAAAGCAATAGGCAATTAACTTCAAAAAGAAAAGACAAGGAGGTCCAAGCAAGGTAAGATTATACAATACATATAGAAGATAGAGAAGGGAGACTCAATATTTATTCAACTGTTTAAGATGTAGATCCAGATCATTTCTAAAAGGAGCAATAATTAAACTTATTGAATAATAATGGTACTAACACTAATAAGTTGTGCTAAAACAAAAAGCAATGGAGAATTTCACCCTATTCAGATCTTTCATAAGACAGAAATCACTCAAGTGACTATCTAGGTGGTCTTATCTTTTTATTGAACAGAAAATAAAATCATCTTACCTTACCAGTTTTCTTTAAGTTAACTTGCCTTAGTCAAGAATAAAAATAATCAAACGAGTATATTCTACCCTAGACATCACACAGTTGCATTTATCCAAGTTTTGATAATCGTCTGTAACAAATTAAATACAAATTCTAAAGCTAAAATTTACAAGTAACTGACTGACTCACTTCCTGTCCAACTCCCTGACCTCATTTTAAATCACTTTCTATCTCATTATAATTTAAGTCACAGTGGCCACATTTTGGTTTGTTTGTTTCTTGAAGACAATAAACTCATTTCTACTCAGGGTCTTTTCCTATGTTTTTCCCTTGGACACCCTTGCTATGTCTGCCTCAATGCTATTTCGTCAGATAATCTAGTCACCACATCACCTCTTACTCCCCAGTGTCATTTTTCAGCATTACCTGGCTTTATTTTCTTCACAGTAGTAACACTACCTGAAGCTATCATATTATTTGTTCATATGTTTGGTGCCTGTCCTGAAATTCTAGGATATAAGCTCTGCGAGGTCAGGTACCTGATGTCTGTCCTATTTATTAATTTATCCTGAGCACGTGCTATATCCACAACACTAAGAGAATAAACTGGTCGTAAACAGCTACTCAATAAAAAAATACATGTGAGTAAATGAAGACATGTTCAAACAATCTCTAGTAACAATAATAAATTATAAGAGAATTTTCCTATAATACTCAAGTTTAAAATCATAAAAAAGTATTAAAATAATGTTGATTATAATACAGTACTTATCTCTTAGGATTACTGGCAAATTAAATGAGACGCTGCTCACAAATTATTTAGTATAAAGTATGATAGCCTGGCATTTAGAAGGTTTTTATAATTGTCAGTTATTCCCCTCCCCCCAAAAAAAAGTGTGTAAAAGAATTACTAGGACATTAAGAGTGATAAATTTTAATGTATGCAAAATAAATTAGAAAAAACATTAACATATTTAATTATGTTTAAGAAATTATCAATAAAAGTCCATAAGGTTTTTAAATAACATTAATATTTTATGGCAAAGTCCCATATTTGTAAAAATGTTATGTTAAGTAAAACTTAAATTCATCTCAGTATCTTAAAAGTTTGGCATATTTACTGATGATGATGAAAGTTAGACTACTGTTACACATCCTATTCAAAATGAGTTCAATAATGTATGCATGGTCTCTCCCCCCTTTTCAAATTTAAAACCATGCATTTCCTTGAACATCACTTACTAAATATTATATTAAATGGTAAAGGAGTGTTATGAAAATAATTTCTCATAGAAATAAAATTATAAGTCAAAGCACATGAAATGATCACGCAAAAGACTGATCCTTTATTTGACTTTTTGTAAAAAGGTGCTTGAAGTTGCATTTTAAACCTTGAAGGCTACTACTTTATATAGCTAATGTTATACAAACTTAAAATGAATCGGAATGTGTATAGCTATATATGTATGAGTTAGAGTAAAATTAAACCTCACAGGATTAAAGTTAGATTTAAGTGATTGTGTAGATTGCAATCTAAAGTAATAACTTTTTTGAAAAATCCTTTTCTATTTCAAGTCATTTAATTTGCTTACTGAAATTATAAAAGTCACAATAAAATTAAAATATTTTTCCTGGAAACACATTTTATTCAAATATAAATGTAAGTGATTAATTGCTATTCTCAGTAAATATGATGTTCCCAGAAATGTGTGTTGTCAAAGTAATTTATCCTATCACATGGATAGTAGTGAAGTGCTGATGGTACTTGATATATGAGGCCATTTCCACTTGGTTCAGATACATCTTGAAATGAAATTCCATTTAGAAGTGCAACCTTAGATTTTCTCAGCTGTTTATCGAAGCAGGGATAAAAGGCTTTGCATTACACACTTCTCTAACTCATCATACCAATCACTCATTTCTGTATCAAAGGTTTCATGCTACCTGGTAAGTATTTAAATCTAGTTACTGCCTTACATGTACAGTCGCTAACAGATTATGTCTTCTGCCAGTCAACATGCTCTCTCTGACCCTCTACATTACTTTGCCTTGACTGAGCTCTTGTTTAGAGGAAGGTTTAGGCTCACTTGGCTTTTGCAAATGATCTTCCTAGGTAACTTGCAGCTATTAGATGTTTAGAAATACAGATAAAGTGGCAATTATTTACAGATTAAGGGGCAGTTTTCATTATCAAATTACTAGATTCTATGAAGCACATTTAGAGAAAATATGACTTTATTCCCTGAAGAAGTGAGAGGTCCAGACACCAATGCGGATTCTCACAACCAGTTTCTAGCAGAGTTGGTGAGGATGGAATCATTGGCCTACTTGCTCCAAAGCTGATGCCACATCGTGTTATTCAGGCATTGCTAGAAAATGGCTCATGCAATTGTGTGAAAAATTGTGATTTTATATAATTCAGAAACCAAATCAAGATATTTTAATTTACACCATCTATTCCCCAAAATGATTTGAGAATGTATAGTTAAATGCATGACATTACAGAAATGTTACCAACAAGGCTAAAGGAGCCTATACTTAGTAAACAACGGGTTCTTCTGTTACTGCTATTCCCAGGCCCAAGTGAATATCAGGCATATGTTTCACACTTTGTGCATATTTGTTGCATAAACAAATAAATGAAATTTAAAAATCAATGAATTTATAGGATGTCCTTCAATTCTGCTTCAATTCTAATATTGAATGAGTTTAGAATTTCTGCATAAGTAAATGTTTGTGGCAGCCAGATATTTTTGTTTTTGAATATGTCTAATGAGTTCTTTAAAAATTACTCTTCATCAAATTTAATATAAGTTAAAATAAAAAATATATCCCTCATCATTTGTTATTTGAGTAGACATTTCTTTATTTTTGTAAAAAAAATAACTAAAATATTTTCTAATCTCTTCTTTTAACCATACTGATGATTCTCCAGAATTTTAGAGAAAGCCTATTGACTAGTAAAATAAAATAGGAAATTAAAAAAAATTATATTTGGTCACAAATATAATATTCATTTACTGATGAGATATCTATTTTAGTATCAAAAGTTTTAATTTTATTATTTATGTTAGTTGGTATATCTACCTGGTACCCACTCGAAGGATTAAATGTAGACCCAAACACTGGCCTGAACTGACATTTTCTGACAACAAAATAAAAAACATCTTCTGGTCTTCTGCAAAAACAAATAGTTTATCTAGCTCCCAGGGGAAATTCCTTTAGGTTGCCTCTACTGCACATCTTTCAAAGAAAGACTCTGAGACTATAACACGTCTAGCATTGGTCAGATGGGATGGAGAGAGTTGGGCATATACACAAAAGACTGAGTGAGAACAAAACAAACAAACAAATAAACAAACAGGAAAAGCAAAGAAAATCTCACAGAAAGCACCAGAGAGAAGTAATTTTACACCAAAGCACCTTTTATCGTGTTTCCCCATTCAATGTTATGAGGACATACACAGACAGCATATGTGAAGTGAACCAAAACAAAACAAAACTAAAATTAAAGCTCAAATGAAAAATTAGCATGTGAGATAAGTCTGTATAAATATGAGCTTATTCATTAGTTTCATATATATCTATATCTATATCTATCTATATGTACATGTATATATATACACACATATATGTGTGGGTGTGTGTGTGTATACATATGTGTGTGTGTGTGTGTGTATAGAGAGAGAGAAACAGAGAAAGAGAGAGAGACAGAGACAGAGATTGACAGAGAGAGAGAATTTACAAGTATCAGTCTCTTTGCTAGGTGTTATGAATATAAATATGACATTGTCTTTCTCTCAAAGAGTTCATAGACAAATAAACCAATCATTTGCAGCACTGAGTCTAGTCAAAGAGAAATGCACAGTGTGTTGGGAGAGCAATATATTAAGAGCTAGAGGAAAAGGGGGAGCAGCAAATTACACAGGGTTTCTCAGAAGAAGTTCAAACTCAATCCTAAAGAAGTGGCCGTTAGTTGGTATAAACTTAAGTAAGAGTGGGAACAGCACATTGGAGAGGCACTGAAGAGAGAAATAGAATGCCATCTTTGAGGACTACAAGTACCAAGAATGATATGGGTGGAACAAATAATATAGACTTATTATATAATTAGACTATTATTATACAGATGAGGCTAGAGGTAGTCAGGACTCAAATAAAAAGGACCTGGTTTACAAACTTGAGAAGTTTGGGTCATTCTAGTAAACAATGGGGAGCCATTCAAAGATCAAAAGCAGATCATTTACAATGATCACTCCAAAAGCAGTTTCTCAAACAGGACTGAATGAGAAAAAGGCAGGAGACAGGAAGGAATATTGGTCAACTTGGTTTAAAGAATCATTTCATTTTTATGATGTAAGTATGATTTACTTTCTTAAATAAGTAATCATTTATCATATTAATTTTTTTCAATTTGCTTTTATTGGCTTTTTAGTTTTATTTGTATCTAGTATGTAAATTATACTGTTTTATGTTTCCCAAATGATTTTCATTCGGTTTATTTCATTCATTTCATTTAACATATCCATACCTATAGATTAAAGATTAACACCTGGAAACTACAGTTTTGAAGAAGATACAATATATTTTCTATCAAAATATTAATTCAAATCAATATAGCAGCATAATTATTGGTGTCCAGAAATCATAGGCTACATGTTAAGTAGATTTAAATGAGAAAGAGAAGTCACTCTATGAGAAGCTTATTTCAGTCAGGTTTTATAACATCTCCTGCCACCAAAACAAACTAGATTATCAAGCAACTCTCCTTGAATACTCATGATTTTCTACAGAACTTTATTCTTAGAATGTCAGAAGCTATGCCAAGAAGTAGCTATGCCATAGGAAAGTGCAACACATGACAATGTATTTTACTCCAAGGTAAAACCAGTTGAGTCTCAGAATGATATAATGTATGAGATATATGTATATGTGTGTGTGTGTGTGTATTATACTTTCAAATATAAATCTTCAATGAAAATTGATCTTTTTATCGTGATAATTTCAAAAAATAACTGACATTTTAGAGGCAAGATTTAGGAAAAACAAAAACAAAAATCAAATAACAATACCAAAAAACAGGCATTAATAAATGCCTCTGACCTAGGGCAGGATTAGTTGGCACACTATTTAAAGTAAAACCTTTTACCATTTTTATAGCATGCATAGGAAATTTTAACATTGGTACAGATCTGGCTAATTACAGCCAGAGGTGACAATGGAGGATTCCTGGCATCTTAGGTTCCAAGTGACACCATGAGCACTGGGCAATCAAACTTCTATATACATGTACATATTTTAATCTACTGATGTGTCATGGTATTACAGCTGGGAAGCTCTGGCGCATTTAAGAACTGAGAATGGTAGCCACGCCAGAAAGCGCTGCTAGCTTTAGAAAAACAATTTGTTATATATAAGCAAGTTGGTTTATCCAACAATAAGTTGATGAAACTGCACATGCTACTAGGAGATAAGTCAAACACTGAAATACCAACACTTTTCCATTCAGACGCCAACTGCTTGATTGCTAATGGATCAGAAATATACATGTATCTCATGAAGCTGTGACCCCATCATGAACTCCAAGACTGGCTGTAGGTTGTTTATGTTTGTGCTGCACTACCCCTACCCAGAATTTAGTGGCAAGGACGTTCCTGCAGATGATAGAGAGTAAAGTTTGTATCGAAAAAAAAAAAAAAAAAGTGTTCAATGAATGGCTTAATTGTACTTAAGTTAATGACACTGACTTTCAGGCTAAAGTCGTTAACTAGGTGATATTCATAAAAATCAAGTCAAATCAATTTGAAAAATATCTATTAAACTCCTACTCCATATCAGGTAATGAGCTAGGCCTTAGTCTAAAGAAAAAGTGGTCACAAGTCATATAGTTAAATACTGTTAAACTTTGGAAATAAATAGACCTCTTTATCTATCTGAGCCTTCTTAAGATGTTTAGGTTTTCATGATAGAGAAAAGAAAAAAATGTCACAGATATGAAAAAAACATATTTAGAATATTCTTGACAATATATAAAACTACTAAAAGATATCAATAAAAGTTGTCAATAAAATCATGCAGTAATAATAATGATACTGTCAACTTTTATTACTATGTGCTACATAGTGGGCTAGTGCTTTATACAATTTATTTCATTTAATCCCCACACTAAGCCTATGAGTAAGGTAATTTTAAAAATATAGTATTCCACCTAAAACAATATGTAGAACAGATTTTTTTCATTCGGTATTAAATGGATAAATTATTTTTGTTTTAAAAGGAGGAAACTGACTCAGTGGTCTCTCTTGGTCAAAGTGACTCAACTAGCAAAGGTTCAAGCTTTAAGGTAGTATAGTAAACACCATGATAGAAACATACACATAATCATATGAGAGTAAAGAGAAAGGCTCCCTAACTTGCCTGGGGAGGAGATGAAACTTCATAGTAATGCTTCTCAAATCAGAGAATCTGTGTAGTTATCACACTGTGTTCTGATAGTCTGTTGATGTGTCATCCTCCCCAATTAAACTGTAAGTCCCTTGAAGGAAGCAATATGTCTTAAGCAATCTTTTTTTTTATTATTGCCTTGGAGGATATCTTGTATAGTGTAGGGACTGGTTAAGAGTTTGTTGATTGAATATATGACCAAAGAGACAGCGCCTTTACTTAACTAGTAGATCTACACCGAAAGGTGGCCTAGCCTAGGGAGTATTTTCTAACACTTTACTTAAAATAAACTACATTATATGAAGATCATGACTTATACCATTTTAAGTTTTACCCTATATGCATAAGGTCATAAGGTATATTCATTTTTCCTATGATATATGATTATCTTGAAAGATAGTTATCAAAAGAAAATATTTGTCACATATTTGGGTTTAATTTTATGATTTGACTGCAAGATTCCATTGTTATTCATCAGCAAATAAAATTTACCCATCTATGCACAGTGAGTTGTTTATTGAATACGGCAAAATTGATTCCAGCAATTTGGCAGGTGAAAATTAAAACTATGCTCGCTTTGTTCCAATGCTTGGTAATATGCAAAGTAACAAAGTGAAAAAAATAACAAAAACAGTTCATATATTTCCTGAGAGTCAGAGGTCAAGGATTTATTCAATCTCCCATTTCATTTCCCATAAAATGTAGTATAATACAAAGAAGTTCAGTATGAGGCTGGCAGGTGTTGTTATTACTGTAGCAACTTGTAATATTTGAAAACAGTGGCCTGTCTTTTTTAGAGATGAGTTTAGCAAGGGTTCAAGCTGTGTTTGTTATCTTGTGTAACCAAAGATTATGCAGAAATCAGTAATTTATACTTAATAAGATTAAATGGAAGTAGCATCTGAGGTTCTTCCTTTGATGAATTTATATCCCAGGCATGTGGTCATCTTGAATTTTAACTCAAATAATGGACAGCTTCCTAAACACTCATGGATATCATTTGGATCTTAGTTCCCTAAAGAAACACATCCCCAATGTATTACCCTCTCTTTCCATTTCTCTATTTCAATTTACCAAAGGATAGCTACTGAGGAATCTGGCTGCACCTATCTGCAGTATAGCATTTTGTAGAAATTAACATCTCTTCAGTGATGAAAAAGATGAGTACAGTATAATATATATCTCAATGCTATAGAAGGCATTAGGTAATCAAATTACCTGTGCACGAATCTAGTTTCTGTTTTTTAATATATTGAGTAAAACACAATGAATCTCAAATTGGTATCATCATTCATTGTCTTCATTTGTTTTTGTTTCTATTTTTATTTTTGTAAAAATCCTAAGAGCCTTCAACAAGAACCGAAGTGAAATGAAACTATCAAAATAATCCAAAGGAATATGTACTACTTTTCCTTTCTATCAGTAATAGCAAAGAGTATTGCCTACATCTTCTTGTGTATCTCCAAGAATAGCTTTAGAATCCTATTGTAATAACTTATCTGCAGATATATAAATTAAGACACAGTGCAGACAGATACAATAAGGAATGGTTTACAGCAGAATTAGTTTGAATTCTTAAAAAAATTAAAAGGTCATGAAAAATTAAAAATATTTTATAAAAGGCTGGCACTCTACTCCAAAAGAGTATTTGCAATGAAGCAATATCTATAAAGGACATTTTTTTAAAAAATCGTCAAAATTTGAATATGGTCAGTGGGTTGAATCAAGAATAATATATCAATGTTAAATTCTCTGATTTTTCTCATTGAATTGTAGTTTTGTAAAAGTGTATTCTTTGGAAATACACACTGAAATGTGTAGGATAAAAAGCTGATGTCTTTGACTTATTTGCAGATTGAGGTAATTTACTCTCAGATAATTCACAGAGAAAGTGCAACTAAGAGAATTCACAGAGTGAGCATAAAGTCATGAAATAAATGAGACACGTTAACAACTGGTGAATCTAAGGAAAGGGTGTACAAACCTCTTGTGTATTAAAACATATTTAAAAATTTTAAGAGAAATTTATAGCACTAAAATTTAAAATAGTACGATTCCAAAAATAATCAAATTATAGTAGTCTTTTGTATTTGGACATTATTTAATCATTAGTGGTTTCCAAATATGTTAATACATTTGATCTTATCATTGAAACAAATCTAAGATTGTAGATGTTTGTAATCCCATTTTAAAGATGGAGCAACTTGGAAACAGAACTACTTCAATCTTTAGTTTGGAAGACTATGAATTGTAGTCCTTTCTGAGGTAACTATACCACAAACTGTGCAAATTGCTCTCATTTAGGTCATGATGGCAAGCCTGTGTTTCGTCCTGTGCTCACTAACCAGCTGTCAAGCTGTAAGAATTTGGGTGGTTGCAGATCAGTAAGCAGCTCTATAATTTAGAGTCAATCTTCTAAGCTGTCTTGTCTCCATTTTCATAGAATGTTACTGGTTTTTATTCCAAAGCTGTGCTAGCCCTTGTTGGCATGACTGATGGTGCAGGTGCACAGTTTAAGGAAAGAAACAATAGTAAGCCCTATTGCTTTATGCTGCATTATTAACAGAAAAGGGGAAAAAATCAATGTGAAACAGATGGAATTGAGAAAATCATTAGGAAAATACATTTTATACTCATGTTTTTAAGAATTACATCAAAGAGTACTTATTTTATTTGAAAAGGTATGCAGGTGTTCTTTGGGGAGAGAGGACAAGACAAAAAGAGGATCTAGAAATTCTTATTTCCAGAATTCTTATTTCATGAGAATATGAGGCTTATCTTCTGAATTTATAAAACTTTTCATTAAAATTACTTAATCTCTGATTCTTTGTGCATGAGGACTGAGGATATAAGTGAAAAAAAGTTCTCTAGCTTAAAGCTTCTTTAAAAAGGTTCCCACAGCCCATTAAGCAGCAGTCTCCCCAGATGATCCACTGAGTTCAGGGTTAAAAAAATTATATCTACATAGATAGATAGATAGATGATAGATATAGATAGATGATAGAAGTTATTTTATATAAATATGTTAATATAATAGTACAGTAGTACTGGTATATGAATTACATATTAATGTAATATAATAGAATACTTGTATTTATATGTGTCTGTGTGTGTGTGTATGTATGTAGGTTGAGGGTACTTGTGCAAGTATTTTTAAATAAATGGTGTATTCACAAAAGCAATTTTGAGACTATAGCTTCAGTACTCCTAAGAAGTGTTTGCTATCAAGGGGAAATAAAGGATGCTACATTTTAAACATTCAATACATAAGTCTAAGTGTTATAGATGATGCGATGATTTATTCTTTCATTGAGCAAGCATTCATCAGTTCATATAGATGTAGCAGAATGTGGTAGCTAAAAGCACTATATTCTGGAGTCAGACTACCTGTGTTCAATTATAGATTCTGACACTTAAAAACTGTCATTTTAGACAAGTTTCTTAACCTATCCAGATCTGAACTTCCTTATTTGTGAAATGGGGATAATGACTGAACCTACCTCATAAGGCTGTTATGAAAATTAAAAGAAAAAATGAATATGAAACACTTAAAGATGCTTGGTACATGTTAGCATTCAATAGATTTTGATTGTTATTATTCATGAATATAATCTGACAAATATTTATTGAGTATCTAGTATAATTCAGGTACTGTGGTAAACATGGGGTTATGGGTTTTCATGTGCAAGGCCTTGAATCAAGCTCTATGGAGAATAACAGATGATTCAGAAGGATTCTGCTTTAGCATGAGTATTAGTAATCTATTGTTGTGTAGCTTGAAGGGGTTCCAACCAGGCTACCCAGGATGTTTGTGCTGCTTTGGAATGTGGATTATTTTGAAATGAAGGCACTTGATATCCTATGGGTTCAGAGAAAATTCTGCCCCTCCTTTAATTACCTAGAAGCCTCTAATCTATGGGGCTTGCTCATTTTGAGAGTTATCACCAGAGATAACCTTTTAGGAACTGTGTATAGAAAAGAATGAACTTCAATTTATTGAGCATGCTCTTATCATCCTATGAATGACCTTCCTCCTCTCTGAAGCTCCGAGGCGTCTTACCTTTTTCCTTGGTTCAGAATGCTATATATACCTCATGTATGTCTCTGAACTTCTCATATATGTTGGAGTCTCTGACTCTCTTATAAATACATGCCAAAGTGGGGTTCCTATACCTATGTATGTAGTTAAATTTGGTTATTTTCTCTTGTTAAATTGTCTCATGTATATTTCATTAAGTTAGCCAAAAACCTAAAAGGCTAGAAGAAAATTTCTTCCTCCTTCACAGGCTTAAACCATAAACATTTATTATCTCACAGATTCTGTGTGTCAGGAATTATGACTTAACTGGTGCCTCTACTTTGAAGTTTCTCATTACTACTTGTTTATATGTAATGAATTGTAGAAGATATGCAGCGGGTTCTACTAATACTCTCCTGTTGTTTCTCAATAATCAAATGGTAATAACGTCTATCTCTGTAACTAAGGTAATAATTTTGGTTATGTTAGAAAGTTTGCTGTGTGGTTCACATTGTCTTTTTTCCTTCCACATAATCCTGTGTTCACTTGGATGGGTGCTTCTTGCCTCAAGGCTCTTATAACCTATTAGATATTTTTATTCTTTGCCTATTTATTTTGGTAATAGCTAAGTAACATTGAGTCTCTTGTTCTCTCCTGCCTGACTGCTCTGTTCTCTCTGAGATTTATTCCTAGTGAAGAAATTCTCCGCATGGGATTACCAATAGCATTCTTTTTACTGTCATGGTAAATAGTCCTGTTTTTTTGCAGTCTATTTTTTATTAAAAAGGTAATTTTTTGTTTTGAATATGAGATGGAAAAAAGTTCTTTGCTGATGTCCTAAATTCTTCTAGAGTTTACTGATGGCATTGATTTTGTATTCATTTGAAGAGCTGGTTTGGAATGTTCTAGTGCAAAACTTGCAATTTAGGAAGATGCTTTGTTTTCTTGATCAATTTAACTTCATTATAAATTAGTCTTCAGTTCCTTTGGATCCTAAGTTAATAAAACAATGGCTGGGAATGTATACTTCAGACTTACATAAAATTTTGTGCATAAATTTTTAATGTATGCATTGTAGATTAAATAGGCATTATTTATATTCCCACTGCTACATCATAATTCCTCATCATTTGTTTATACAATGAAACTTTACTATTATCACCAAGTTCATTTTCCATAGGAAATTAGAAATAATTACAGGAGCAAGAAATGCGGTAGGGTTTGTTTGATTGTTTTTTTGTTTTTGTTTTTGTTTTTCTCTAACCACGTAAAAGGAAAAAAAAAAATAATGAGCTACTACTCTCAAGCCTCATCTAGGTCATGTCAAATAGACCAAGGCGAAGGAGACCTCCCACAATGTTCTATCTACTCATAATTAGTACACTTTGAGTGTGGTCATTGAATGATCATTTACTAATCTCATTAAACTAACAGTTCAAACTCCAAACCTATTTCATCATATTACTCAAAAGCGCATTCAGACAGAACATTGATATGTATAAATCTGTCACTTTTGTATAAATAAAGGGCCGAAGAACCAACTTCTGTTCAAAGCATAGGAAAAGACAACAAAAAGGAAAAGAGCTGCAGCTTATCATTATCATGTCACTCAAATTGCCCCAATTTTGCTGGTAAATTTGATTCTTATCTAATATACCTTGAAATGTAAAGAAAGCCTTCAATAATAGACTATATTTTGAAAGTATATATTATTTCTTACTTTTAATTTTTCTCTTTTGTAGGGATATACAATCATATGCATGTTTATATACTATATTCAGCTCCAACTTCAGCCAAAAAAGATGTGATAAGCGATATCTATAATGCAAACATATAGGTTATATTTAGGTATATAGATAAAAATACCTATTATTCTAACCTATTGATCTTATATATATACATATATAAATTTTAAATTAGAGTGTTCTTTATGGTTATTTATATATTATTAAATGGGAGATAAGTACATGAACAACTATTTTATAAACCAGGTTAACATAATATTCTGAATAAAGTAAACTTAACCACTAAACCAACTTTGGTAATCATTTACAGAGTAAGACAATTTCCTATCTAGATAATAACTAGTAAATGAATCTTATCTAAATAGGATACAAACACATGCTTCAATATGCCATAGAAAATACTACTCATCCTATGATGTTTAGTGTTATTTCATTTTTATAAAAAACTTATTATGGAAAACTTCAATGCATAAACACATAAAAATATAACAAAAATAAAACCTCATGTACCCATCACCCAATTTAAAAAACTCATCTATTTTGGAGCATTCTGTTATTCATTTATACCCCACCTGAGTTATTTTGAAGCAAATTCCAGGTAATTTTTACTTCATTTGTAAATACTTCAGTATTTATCTTTAAATTAAATTTTTTTATATTATACCTGCAATACTATCCATCCACTGTAAAAAAATTTAAGATAATTCTTCCTGTTTTTTTTTTTTTCTTAACTATTAGTTGTACTGAATCAAAATCATGGAAAGCAGGTAGATGTACACATTACATTTGGTTGATAATTTGTCTCTTTTATTTTATAGGGCTCCCTCCCTCTTTTTTTTTTTCCCATTGTGATTTATCTTCTAAGAAGCTGGTCTTTTGTGGTTCTTCACAGTATAGATGTTGCTGCTTCCATTCTCATGGTATCATTTAAAATACTCACCTGGTCTCTATGTTCCTTGTCAATTGGTAGTTTATAGATTCAGGGTCTTGATCAAATTGAATTCATATTTTGTACAAGAGCACTTCATGGGTGTGCTATGCACTTCCATCAAGAGACACATAAAGCATGTTTCCATTTTCTTCTCTTTCTCTCTCTTTCTTATTAAGGCCCATTGTTGCTACTGCTTAGATTTATTATTTCATTGAAGGTTACAAAATTATAATATTTTAATTTTATCATTTCTTCTTCATGTGTTAGCTAGAATAGTTCTCTAAAGAGAAAATTTCCCTGTGGCATAATTTTTATAGGAAAGTCAGGTTGCATGCTTAATTATTTCTCCTGTCTACCCATTTTCAGACTGATGAGTTGGTTCTCTAGCAATCTCCTATGGTCCCCAACAGATTTATATTGTAGTATCATTACATACTCAGGGATTATTTCACTTTTGAATATAGGGTGAAGAAAAATATTAAACCAAGACCATACAGTTGAAAAATATAATAAAACAATAAAATTAAAACACTAGATTTATTCAATATACTAAAAGTCTAATTTTTGTTTAAGAGCAGGCATTCCTCAGCTTTTAGAATGCTAATAGTACTGAAAAATGGGCAATAAATAAAATAGAACAATATAGTTCCACTAAGTTTTATTTCTGAAAGTCTACAATGTATCATCTGCCTACTATATGCCAACAACTATTCCAAACACTTTACACAATCTATCCTGATGAATACTCACAATTTTATGAAGACTAAATTATTACTTCCATCTGACGTTTGAGAATACCTAGACATGATAGAAAGGATGAATGATGCTTATGATTGTAGTTATGCCCTGTTTAATCTTGGGTCCCTAAAATCCCTAGGGGATCTGTGAACAGCTTCAGGAAATCCACCATCCTTCTGAACTTATTGGTGTGTATAAACATTTTTGCTGGAGAGACTCTGCATAGATTTAACCAAATTTTGAAAGGAAACTATAATCTCCCACCTTCCCAAAAAAGTCAAGAATCAATGTGATATCTAAGTTGATCAGTGAGAGCATGATGAAGCCATTGAGAATTGAGTATCTGGTCATTTTTATTTGTATAAATGTTCCATAGATCCACCTGATATTAGAGGGACTAGCTAGCTACTTTCCTTTGGATGTATTTTTCCAATATATATGAATTTATATCTAAAAACTTAAAGAATCATTAGTATATTTCCTACCTAAGTTTGAATATATTTTTTATGGTACCATATAAAACTTAGTTATATACATTTTTAGATGTTATTCATTCTAATACTGAAGTTTCAGTAGGTATATATTTGTCAATGCCATTAAATACAAAAATCTATGGTTCATTTAACTTTAAAAAATACTTAAAACTCTTTCAAAAACAAAGATCTTTAAGGAAAACACCATCATTAAATACAATATAAAGATTACAAATAAATGCCACTCATTTTAACATATGACAAGGCGAGAATACCAGAAATGAGCCTGACTTATTTCTCCCTGCCACTTCTAACAATGAATTTATTAACTACTGTAGACACATAAGACTGCCAATAATTTTCTCACTAAGTTTTATACATTATTTATATTCATTTTAGTTAGTTTCAGCAATATTATTGGTGCTATTTAAACTGATTTTCAATTGATTGGCCATTTTTTAGAATAACTCTGTGTCCTTTATTCTAGACTCTACTTCTAATTGTTAGAACTAAATCACAATATTAGATATTTGCTTTTGATATAATTTCAAAAATACACTCCTCAACTTATTGATAGTTTTAATACTGTATTTTAAGCACAGATCATTCTTTTATAGAAAAAAAAAAAAACTTTCCTTTTTTTTCCTGATGGGTAATCTATTTCATTTCTGCCTAATGGTATTTTTCATTACTATATTCATTAGGATAATCATCCCAGAAACATGAACACATAAATGAAATGCTTCAGGGGACAGATTACCAATATTTCTAATTAAAGATACTGTTGACCATAAACTAATTAGAGTAAGCAACATTTTAACCATGGTACAAAAACTATAAAATATAAATTACTGGAAATAAAAATAGTGTGCTAGTTGAAATTTTATCAGGCTATGTATAAGGTATTCTTACACTGAGTTCAAGATGATTTGGGTTGGATTTATTTCTCTAAAATTTTTTTTTTTTTTTTAATTCTCTAAGTACCGGCAAAGACCACACTTGGCAAATTAAATATTTATTTATTTACTTAGCATTTAAAGTTATGCTTTTTATTCCACAAGTCCAGTAAACAAAATTTATAGAAAAAAAAGGAACATTTTGCTTTTTTCCAAATCTCCAACAATGGAGTCATCTCTAGAATTTCTTTTTCTTAAGGGCATTGTTGTAATTAAAGCAATAGTCTTTTAGGTCATAAACATAACGATTACTCTGAATTTCCACATATTTCACCCTATACCAAAACAGAGAAGTTGAGGGACCTACAATTTATCTGAATGGTTCCAGCCTAGGGACATAGGGTGGATCTTGGCTGTGGCAGGCCTCTTGCAAAGATGGCGCAACTAGAGATTATTTCTATATGTATAAAATTTTATAATTTTTACCTTGTGGGAGCTCATGCCTCCTCTGCCTTCCTTATATGACTATTCTAGGGACTTTCCTAGTCAATCACTTTTTATAGCCTGAAATCCCCTTAATACTTATGATACTTTAAATTATTTTATTCCTGAAAAAAAAAGTGAAAATTATGAATTTCAGGGGAAAAAATGATCAATGGAACAGAACAGAGAACTTAGAAACAGATTTAAAAAAAAAAATCAGTAAAAACAGCTTACTAGTTGGCAATAATAAAACTGGAGTCCTGCTTTAAATGATATATAAACATAGATTCTGGATGAATTAGAGAATGAAATGTGAAAGATTAAAATATAAAGCCATCCCCAGCATCAATGAGAGAGAGTATGGAGCAACTGAAAATTTCATACATTTCTGGTAGTACAGATGCTTTGGAAAACAGTTTAGTATACAGTTATCATATGATCCAGCAATTCCACTGTAGGTATATACCGAAATGAAATGAAAACTTATGTTCACAAAAAAACCTACATACAAATGTTTATGGCAACTTTATTTAACTGGCAGAGTGAATATTTACATCGAAAAAGGAATAGACACTGCATCCACAATTCCCCATCCATAATTCTCCCCGCCTTCCACACACACGCATCCTTTTATCCCTCTGACTCTGTAAGCCAAGTGGAGAATTGAAATACTGTCTCATTGATATAAGCAAAATTCAAACCTTCATTCAAGTGGAGATTTTTCTCCCTGCTTGAGTTAATCTATTTTGTTTTTCGGTGGAGAGATCATTTCTAACGTCCAAAGTGAGGGGCAATCTTAACAAATGAATGAATTTTCATCTCTTTACATTTGTGTAAACAAGATAACAGTGAATAAATCTTTCTTATTTCCCCCTGAGAATATAATTCTAGAATGTATTAAGTCTTAGGCTAAAGATTAAATGTTAACCCTTTGGAAAAGAGGAAGATAGGAGAGAGCTCTCCTGGCTCTGGATGTCAGTCAAAGAGCAGGCTTGTTTGTCAGGATCACACTCTGTGACATCAAACACTGGCTCCAGGGAAGGGAAAAATGTTTCCTACAACACACTAGAAAGAATGTGTTTGTCTGAAGCTAAAGTCAGAAGCTTTAACTGAATTCTAAAGCAAAATGAAACCTTTGAGATTTAACAGAAAACTCAGAACTATATAGAAAGCAGAACAGAAATTGTCACTAGTAATTCTTAAGTAATTCTCTAGTTAGTAAGGCATTGAGGAAAAAGACATTCGAGTTCAGAGTCTTTTATACCAATATGTCGAATATGGCACACACGAAGATCATAATTTTTACCTAAGACATAAAAATTGGTAAGTAATGAATGATAAACCAACTGTCCACATAATGAAAAACTATTTGGCCATACAAAGGAATGGAGTACTGATAAATACTTTTGTGATAAATCACAAAAGACAATATATTGTATTATTTTATTTACATATTATATTATGTTATTTCATTTACATGTATGCTAGAAATAAAGAAATCAATAGAATCAGAAAGTTAATTAGTGGTTGCAAGATAGCCTTCCCTGACTCCTCCCTTGTGGGTTAGTTTCTTCCTAAGCAATCTCATAGTCTCTATATTTACCTCTATTGTATATTTCCTATACAGTGCTAAAAGTCTTTTAATCTCTAAGTAATTTGAGTACTGAGACTGTTTCATGTTATGTTGCTGAATTTCTAGTGTTTAGAAACAATTATTCATTCAATGTAGTTTTGAGTAGCTAATATATGCCAGGAAATAGAAACATAAAACAAGATCTTGACCTTGTAGAATTTGTTCTAAAAGGATACACAGTAAGTTCTCAATAAATATTTGTTTAATAGATGAATAAATGGACTTGAAAAAATTTAAATCAACTGACAATTCATGAAAATGTCTATATTTAAAATAAAATGCTATATAAATGGAAGTGAATTCTTTGTTTGAATTTACACTTTTCAGACTTTATCATATTCCATAATTTTGACCAATACGTGGTTGTCAATTCTTACTAAGTGAATTTCATCACCACCATTAAAAACATCATTCTAGATTTAGTTAATATTCAACATAATGACAAGGAGCATCCAAGCCATTAAAATGAAAGTACTATCACAGAGAAAAAATAAAAATATATTTGGATTATCTGTATAATTACATTTATATCACCTCTAAAAGAACAAAACATAGAAGGTGCATTCAACGTTTAGTCCTAAAGTAATCTACAGGTAGTTTAGGACTTACAAATATTCTATTAAAAATAATTATAACACTAATCAATTTAATGCAATATGAAAAGATCACAATTGTTTCATCATTTATCATGCATAATAACGCCTCTCATCTATAGTGAGTGGAGCCAACACACATACACAGTTTACTAAATGTATTTTATTAAATTTGAAGTACTCATATTTAGCCATTTCTTATACAATAAAATAAGGTCAGCATACTTGAATTATTGTGCTTACTGTTTTGTAATCTTCTGCTAAGATTGGGCATTGGCTTAGATAAACTACATAGCTCCTTAAAATCTACAATCTATGATTCTATGAATTCAGCATAGTTACTTTAACATATTTCTTCACACTTTATAACTACATATTTCTTAGAATAATGTTTTAACCCTTTTCCTTAGGAGAACACTAATGTACCGCAAAGTGTTAAAAATCAGTTTATAGTAAAAGAAGGAGAGATTGAAGACATTTAGTAAATATTAGATTTTAAAAAAACATATGGTGGTTAATTTATTTAATGAATTCTTAGATTCTTATTATTCTGACATATTTCTGATTCTTAAGAAGGGGAAAATAATATGTAGTTTCTTTTCAACTACAGAATCCTTTTTTCAGACATACCACAAGTTTTTCACAAAACTCAATTAGGTACACTGCTTATATATCTGCAAAATTTCTAAGTAAAAAATATGGAACATAAATCATTTATAATACTCATTCTCTTTAGACTATAGTAAATTTGAGCTTCAATGGATATGGCTTTATGATTTAGACCAGAAGTCATTAAACTTTTCTGTAAATATTTTTGTGGCATATATAGTCTCTGTTATGACTACTCAACTCAGTTGTTGTATCATGAAAGTAGTCACAGAAGCTAAGTAAGTAAGGGCATAGATGTGTTTTGAATAAAACTTATTTTCAAAGCAAGCGGTGGGCCACAGCTTGCCAATCTCTGTTTTAGAGAGTGGGAATCGATTCTAAAATCAAAGAGAAGTTTAATTCTGTTATAAGAAACTACACTGAGCAATATGCAG
Source organism: Rousettus aegyptiacus (assembly GCF_014176215.1). Taxonomy (NCBI): domain Eukaryota; kingdom Metazoa; phylum Chordata; class Mammalia; order Chiroptera; family Pteropodidae; genus Rousettus; species Rousettus aegyptiacus. The sequence continues at coordinate 34,435,392 of NW_023416307.1, read as the reverse complement.
TTGGTTAAGAATAAATTAATTTTGGTTTGTTAGATTCAGATTTCTAGTCTTAAAATCTCTTTTAATCTATCCATCTTAATATTGCAATGTTTTGCTCAAAGAGTAATCATTCTTATAAACAAGGGTCACTGTGTTGCTGGGCAATTGGTCTTTTCTGAATTTAGTAAAGAACAGATAGCAAAGTTCTATATTAAATGTTAATATATTCTAAGTTTGAGGTATACTAAGTATAAGAATTCCCATGATGTTTTCAAAATATTGTATTAAAAAATATATTCCTGTCTACAAGTTTTTATTTCACAAGCATGAGGAATTTTACCTAGACCACCTGGAATGTGTTTAGTTTTCAAACTGTTCAAGTTTTAAAGAAGTATGAAATAATGTCATATTGTTTCATGAACCATTTGAAAAGACTTCTTTGCATTGATTTCATTTATTTGTCTATTTTTATCAAGGACTCTTTCCCTGAACCATTTTCAGCTTTTATCCAAATAGCATGCTTTTATCTTGGAAGGTGGAAAATATAACAGTACTTCAGTTCTCTAAGGTGCTCCCCTCCTGTGGTACCGATATCCTAAATTAAGAGCTTCCACTGAAAGCATTTAAGATACTATATCAAAGATAGGACAAGACACAGCAGTTAGCCCAAGACAAGGGCAAGCGAGCAGTGTGGTAGTAAGTGGGTTAATCTGAAAACTAGGGCACTAAGGATCATTCTTCATAATAGTGCAATCTCATCACATTGACAGGTGACATCAAAATGCCGACAATAGTACTGTTGCTACTGATACCTGCTTCTGGTCTCACCATCCCAAATCTGCGGTCATCTGTTGCCCCGTGAATGAGACATATGTCAAACAGACACATACACACTGTATTCTTTGAACCTTATTCACACTAAATGTTACAAATCAATTACTTCTATGTCAAAAATTAATATAACTTCTAATTATTTAAGTCAGACCATTTATATTTTGGGGACTTATTTAAGAAAATTGAAACATTATCTATACAACTTACAGCTCTAGACTATTATCCTTATAAAAATTCATTAAACAAACATATTAAGAAATTAAAATATATTCTCTATTAAATAGAGCACGTAAACATATTAATTAAAAGTTATTAAAATGGGTATATTTCTTTATGTCGGAAAATTATTTAGTATAAAGATTCACATTCTTGAGAATTTATCAAATGCAAGAAATGTTTTTTAGAAAATAAAAAATTCTAAATCTATTTGTTACTAAATTTATTTATATAAAAGGAATATGTCTTGCATTTGTCTCCTTTTCACTCTCTAAATAAAATTAGAATTGTAAAATAGAACTAAAATAATTGTTTTGCAGAGAAAACAACTATAAACATCTTAATGTTTTAAATTACTACCTGGAAAAAAATTTATCATCAAAATTACTTTAAGGATGTGTAAGAAAATTTATTCCGCCCTTTTAATTATAGTAAGCTTATAACAATAGGTACTAAATTATATTTTATTAAATTGACCTAAAGGATAAGATTCTGACAAAATATTTCAATTCTGCAATAAAATATGTTCTTAAGTTATTCAGTATAAAATCTTTTTTGACATTTTATATAATGTTAAAAATGAGATACATTACCATAACTAATGTTTTATACTGTAAATGGTAACTTTTATTAATTTTCCAACATCTGTTTTTTCTCATAAAAAATATCTACATAGAAAAAAGATATTGAAGATTTAAAAATCAACACTGCTTAATATTTCATAATTTAATAATATTAATATTTTATTATAGTCGATTTCCTGATACAGAGTTGCTATACTTTGTAAAATATAAAACATGGTAGGGAAAGAAATATAGTTAAATCAGGTCTGTATAACCAGAGATAATATTCTGCTTTAAGTAGTTTCATAAAACATGTTAAGCTTTACATAAAAGTCTACGGTATTATTAAATATATGATTTCTGAATATCTAGAAAGAAGAGACTAATTTATAAAATAAAGAATGAACTTACTATGAATTAAACTAAATGTCCTTTTATTTTCTATTTTCATAAGCCTAATCAGTTTGTAGCTAGAAAGAATGATGCAGATATTGTATATATGGGTTTTGGCAAGAAATTTGATATTTTTTTTCGTCATGTGATATTTTTGCAGACAAAATGGAAAGATGAGATCTATACGATATAACAGTTAAAAGTAAAAGACTGGAAAAACCTGGAGTGGCTATACTGATTCTAGACAAAGCAAGCTTCAGGACAAGAAATATTAAGAAGGATTAAAAAAGGGATATTTTTATAATGATAAAGTGGATAACTTATCAAGAACACATAACAGCCCTAAATGTGTACTCGCACTACAACAGGGATTTAAATTTGCACTGATGAAAAAATTAAAGAAGATATAAAAGATGAGATTTGACAGGTTATGGAGTTGGCAGACAACATTGTTAAGATTTCACTTTTCCCCAAACTGCTTCACACAATCAAAATTCTAATTGGCCCTGCTGTAGAAATTGGCAAGTTTATTCTAAAATTTGTGTTGAATTTCAAAGAGCATTAAAAATCCAACATAATTTTAAAAGAGAAAAAAGAAATTTGGAGTACTTTTTTTTTATTTCAAGACACTACAAAGCAGGTGTAATCAATAGAGTTATATGGATGTTAAGAATAAATAAACAGACCACTAAAACAGAATGAAGTTTAGTTAATAGACTCAACCTCATACAATCAATGAATTTTTAACAATGTTGCCCAGGTGAATGAATAAGGAAAAGAAAATCACTAAATCCTGTTTGCCAATTTGATATCCACGAGGAAAACAAAACAAATTTTCCCTTTACTTATTATGCTAAAAAGCACATAAAGATTCTAAAAATCACTGATTATCAAGAAATTAGAAATTAAAGCTACTAAGAGAGACAAATACACATATTGTTAAAATAAATAAAGACTGACACTGCAGGTGTTTTAATGATGTGGGACAAGGGGACTCACATATAATACTGGTGGGAGTATAATGTAGTATAACCACTTTGAAAAGCATATTGATATTTTCTTATAAAGTTAAACAAACACTGATTATATGATCCAGGAATTCCACCCCCAAGTACTTGCTAAGATAAATTCAAACATGTGTTTACAAAAAGATTTGTACATGAGTGTTCACATTGAGTTAATTTATAATAGCTCCAAACCAGAAATAATAAAATTGTCAATCATCGAGAGAATAAGCAAACTATGATATGTGTGTATCATGAGATATTCTCACCAATAACCCAAAACAAATTAATGATACACACATCCAAATGAATAAATTTTAAAAGCATGCTGTGCAAAAGAGGCCAGGCACAAAAGAGTATATATGATTACATTTACATCAAATTCTAGACTAGGGAACATAATTCTATAGTCTTGGAAATTTGATCAGCAGTTTCCTGGGGCAGGTGGTGGTGGGATTGACAGAAAAGGACTATGACTGAACTTTTTGGGTGATGAAAATATTTTATATCTTGTTTTTGGTGGTGGTTACACAACTGTTTAGATTTGCCAAAGCTCAACAAATTTTACATTTAAAATGGGTGCATTTTATCAATATAAATTATACCTCAATAAAGTTGATTAGAAAATAAATGTAAAATAGGGTAATCCTATCTTTGGTTTATTCCACATGAAAAAATTTAGATTTCTTTGGTTGGTTGTATGTTCAAATTGAGCCAAGCAATTACCAAAAAAGATTTCTCAATGTGAACTTCCCTAAATAGAAATACAGTAACTGTAGGACAAAAGTTAGTATTACCACTATCTGACCACGAGTATAATATTATGTCTAGTTCTGTGTGCTATATTTTAAGAAGGCACTTCACTTTGTGAAGATAATGATGATGCTCTTAACAAGGGATCTCAAAAAGAATGTTCAAGGTCTCAGAATTGCTTTCAGCGTGGCAAAGAGAAAACTTGGGATCTTGCAGCTGTCCTAAAATATTTGAAAGTTATTGTGGCAGAAACTGTTCGATGTTACATCAATTTTCCCCTACTTCTTTAGTAACAGAATCTCAGTTTCACTGGGTATGGCAATGTGCCCAGGTATAAAATTTTTTTTCTCAAACTTCATTTTAGCTAGCACCAATGAGATAGAAACAAAAACTGTTAGGCAGGACTTCAAGTAAAAACCCTTAAATGATCAGACAGACTTTGTAGACATAAGTCTTTTTCCTTGCAAATGGCATACTAAGGTAAAAGCTGTTGCTTCAACCACCATCAGCAATCATGAAAAAAAGGCAGAGACTTTGGGTCTAATATCTTTGAGACATTGAGTTAATGTCATGCCTCCTATCAGACTTCTCATTTTGTGAGAAAAATTCCCTATTAGGGCAAGTCTACTATTGATTATTTTTGTTATATGCAGGAAAACACAAAACCCCTTATACTAAGTAGACACCAAGAATGCACAGATATATTTACTTTGACTTCAGAAGGCATGGTGTGAATGAGTTACAGAAAAATAAGTAGTCAATATAAAGAAAAAAATAATGATGGAACATTACTGCAACCAAATGGGCTTCCTGAAAATGTAATGACTTCTGTACTATGATTGTTCACTAGAGGCCATAGGGAAATGTGTCAGCCATGTTAAATGAGGTCTGTCTGTAAAGCAGTAGATAAGAAATTATGTGAGCTAATTCCTAAGGGTTATTCCTTTAAACTCTAAGATACCATGGCTAAGCTTTCTTTTTTTTTCCTTTTTTTTTTTTTAAGATTAATTACATTTGCCTATTTCATCTTTTAACAGGAATTCGGCATAAGGAAGTAAAACTATTTTATCTTGATATGGTAATATTTCTTCTAAAAATTGCTGGTATACCAGAAGTAACATTTTTTGTGGATGTAGTTTTTTTAAAGATCACATAGAACTTCCAGGTATTACAGATTTTGAAAGATGAATGATAGCCATTTTAGTGATTATCAAATCATTTCAAAGGGTTTGTGTGACACACAAAATGGTTTCTAAATAATTTTATCCATAATACTAGTTGATTGTACCTTCGGAATTCTACATTCAGCATTTTACAAAGCATTACAAATGAAGAGGAATTTTTAAGATAAAGCTAAATGCAGAAAAAGAAGTGAATTACTGCAAATGACTATAACTATTATCATTTGAAATTTTATTAATATTGTCTAAGTCAAATTATCCTTTTGGAATACTTCATGCCATACTTTTTAAACTACCCTTCACCTTATAAAAGCAAATATAGCACCAATGATTCTCATTTTTAGTTGACAAGTCTTGTCAGACATTTCAATGACTCTTAACAATATTATGACATTCAGGGCCAGAGAGCAAGGGTTCTCTCCTTGATTTCAGTTGAAAGCAAAGAGGTTCTCAAAAGCTGTCAGCCTTTCTCCTTTATGTTCTGAAAGCTGCCTGAACTTGTCTCTCTTTCACTAGACTTTTATTAAAAATAACGCAAGAAAAAAAGTCATTACAATGTTCACATCTTTAAATTGCGTTTCTTTTAAAATAAGGTAGAAATGTCACAGGACCACAGAATGTTGGGATTGAAAGAGTGTTTGGATATCATTAAATCCAGTTCTCCCATTCTATTTATGAGGAAAGCTGGAGAGGCCAGAGGACTTCTCAAAGCTACACATGAAGTCAATAACAGAAGCATGTGACTTTGAGGGCCCTCTAGTCATCTTGTTCTCAACGAGCAAATAGGTAAAGCTATTTTTTATATGATCCCTTCTTATTTACTGGCAATAATTATAAATTTTCATCATTTTGTAACTCTTAGAACAACAATCTCCAACTTTTTTGGCATCAGGGACCAGTGCTCCTATAAGAATCTAATGCCTGATGATCTGACGTGGAGCTGAGGCAGAGATGCTAGCACTGGGGAGAGGCTGTAAATACAGATGAATCTTTGCCTGCTCTCCGCTCACTTCCTACTGTGCAGCCTGGTTCCACAGGCCACAGAGCAGGACTTGTCCATGCTTAGATTTTGGGGACCCCTGCTTAACGCATAAGTTTAGAAGCAGCAGTAGCTAATAAAATAGTTTTAATTTTATGTAGAGTTTTATGGCTCACAAGTAGGTTTTATAAAACAAGTTTCAATATTTAATTTTCTTATATTGGATGTTTTAAAAAAGAAATAAATACCAAAATATACTTTATTAAAGTTTCATATTTAAAATCATAGATAAGAATAATGGAAAGTTTCGCCCATTATCTTTGCTCTCCTACTAATATAGTAACCAGATAAATGACTTCCCAGAGAAATGGGTAGAATTACATAATAAAACTTTTCTTTTTTTCCGTTTTGTTGTTTTGTTGAAGGTTAACAATAAACTATGTATGAATGTTGGAATAATCATTCTTTCACCCTTTGTAATCAGGCTCACTTTGTACAGTAGCAACATGATCAGACAAGCTGCTCTCAGATGACATGTGACAACATTAAATTCAATCTTAGCAAAGAAATCTGCAATTTCACCAGATTAATGCAATTATTTTTTTTGAAAGTTAAGGAAAACTTTGCATTTATAGAACACCATCCTTCAGAGACTAGGAGGTAGGATTTTGTTATCTCTTATGGAGGCTAAAGGATCAATTACTAATTTATTAAATTTTAGCACACAATCGAACAAAGGGTTTAGAAGGAGGTAAATATGATTCCCTGATAATGCTCTTTAAATTCTTCATTTTGATTCTTGGAAATGGCTAAAATTTGGAACTTTCATTTAATACATCTGTAAGGTAAAATATTTCCAGTGTACCAATTCCGGCCTCTTAGTTGTAGTAAAGAAAAGGTATATACTTGCTATTGTCCTTCCAAAGTGTACAAAGCACTAACCAAAAACAATTAGAGTCAAGTTTGCAAAATGTAACCATTTTCGTTATGGTAGATTTCAAATTTCTTGGACATTTTACAAAATCATAATCAATTCCATTCAAAATTCACCAGAATCTCATATATATCTTTATCTTTCATATCTCAGAAATTTTTAGACCATCCAATTTCAAAGGGTTCTATCCCATTCCACTCAGAAGTATATACTTTCAGACCTGGTATTTTGATTTTTGGACTAAAAAGATGACTGCACAATACATTATTTTGACTTGATAAGAAAAACTGAAAAAAGTCTAAGTTTGCATAAATGTATCGAGTCATTTAGATCGTGGATTATTTAATCTTTATGAAAATAGATTTTGGAACTACAAGACTTCTATTCTGACTCTGCCATTTACTAGTAGTGTAGCCTGAGGGAATTTATTAAAACTCTGTGAATCAGGATCAGTTTCCTCTACTATAGAATGAGGATAAAAATACTTTCTAAGTGGGTTTTTGCAAAATTTTTAAAAATAAAATCACATAATCTGTAAGAATGATATATCAATGCTTATTTCATATTATAGCAAGTCCTCATTTAATGCCACCCACAGTTTCTTGGAAACAGCAACATTAAGCAAAATGACATTTAGGGAAACCAAACTTACTATAGACTAATTGATATAAACAAGAATTAAGTTCCTATGGCATACTTCTGGTCACAAAAATATCATCAAACCACTAAATAAAGGCCCAAAACATTTCTAATATTATACATTGAGATAAGTGCCAGTTTTGCATAGATTTGAGAAATATTAATAAAAACAAAAAAGATAAAAATTTCCCAACTTTCTTATTCCAGTTCAGGATCACATGTGGCCTTTGCCTATCCTGGTGGCTCAGGACAAAAGGTGGAACCAGCCCTGGACAGGATGCCCTTTCATCACGCTGTGCACTCACACGTAAACCCACACTCATTCACACCGGGACAATTTAGACACAGCAACTCACCTAATACGGACATCTCTGGAATGTGGGAGAAAACTAGGATATCCAGAGAAAACCCATGCATACATGAGGAGAACATGAAACGCCACACAATGGCTCCAGTTGAGAATAGATTTTTTTTTTATTATCAATTTTATAATGAAACAACATTGAACGAAGCAATGTTATTTGAGGACCTACTGTAGTACGTAAAACCAAATTTGCATGGTAACTCTTCACTGAAATTAGCCCACAAATGTACCTTTCCTTATGTATTCTTAACTAAAACCTAGAGTAATTTCTGCAAATATTCACTGCAGTTTTCAGATATGCTTATTTTTTAAAAAGTATTAATAATATACAATCAAATATATTATCAATCCAATTGTTCCAGAATAATTTTTTGAGTTGTGAAGTTGATTATATATAAGGCTCTGTAATATGATAATACATAATTCTCTATTAGTAGTTTAAAGGTTATTTCAGTGCATTGAAAATATCAAATTTTTCAGCAGATACTTTGGCTTTAAGTATTTTCTCCATGTTATCAGATAGAATCATAAAGAATATAAATCAAAAATAGTTGCTAAAAATTGTCAGTTTGATTTTTCTCCTTTTAAGATACGTCTCCTCTGTCCAAGCTAACATGTGACATGCTCTTAGAATTTATCAATACACTCATTTTTTTGTAATAATACTTTAATTATAATGATACAAATCAAAATTTAAAATTTACTTCAAATGTAGGATACCTAAACTCATCTAGCATAATTTCTCTCACGATCTTCCCTTTTGTCTCCTCTTACCTTCCTCTCATTCCCTTCCTTTCATTTTCAATCTTCATCATCAGTGATGTTAAAATGAAACCACTCCTTGGTTTTGCTTTATGTATGGAGATAAATTTATATTCCGAGAATGAGAACAAGAGTGAGAGCAAGAGAGTGAGATTGATAGAGAGAGATTGAAAGAAAAGGGAGAGAGAGGGTGGAGGGAGAAAAGGAAGGAGGGAGGGAAAGAGAGAAGGATGGGGGGGACAGAGAGAGAAAAAGAGAAAGAAAGAGAAAGACAGAAAGAAAGAAAGAAAGAAAGAAAGAAAGAAAGAAAGAAGGAAGGAAGGAAGGAAGGAAGGAAGGAAGGAAGGAAGGAAGGAAGGAAGGAAGGAAGGAAGGAAGGAAGGAAGGAAGGAAGGAAAGAAAAAGAGAAAGTGCTCATTGATTTTCTTTCCCTATCTCTTTGAATCAGTACACTTAATTACATACAGTGATCAGAAGGCCTATCGATGCTTATTTAACACACAGACACTTTCCCCTGAAATATAGTTAGCAAAAATCCTACACATAACTGCTTGAAATCACAAGGAAGAAATGAAAACACATTTGTGTTAATGCCCAAAAGAATCAAGTCAAATGTTAAATTAAATTCTTAGCTAAGGAACACTTTTTTACAGGACATATTCATATGAATTATTTTCCATGGTCAGAGTTTCATTTTCTGAATCTATTTGAAAGATTAAACAGCTCAAGAAAATATTTTTAGTTAAAATTACAGCACTATGCTAGTTACTGACTGAGAGACTTGTTAACAGATTCTCTAGTTTATGTTACTGGATTCTCTGGTGCTCTATTACATTGACATCTTAAAGAATAGAAGCAATTAAATGTTAATTTCATGAGAACATAAATGATTTTCTGGACAAAAATAAGAATTATATAAAAATAATCAGAAAGAAAATGATTTCATAATAAGGCATGTGTGTATACTCAGTTTAACATGGAAAATTAACATTTGACATTTTGAAACTTGATAGCAGACATATATATCTATATCTATCTATCTATCTATCTATCTAATCCATCCATCTCTCTCTCTATATATATACATATATATTTATATACAGAACTATCACTTCATTGTGTTGGGAACATTCAAGAGTAGGGTAGCAAGGTACATCTATCTATTTATTTATGTATCTATCTATCTATCTATCTGTATATCTATCTATCATCTATCTATCTATCATCTATCTATCTATCTATCTATCTATCTATCTATCTATCTATCTATCTATTGAGAGAATATCCCACCTCAGAAAGGAATAAAATACCCACTTGACAAGCACATCTTTCCTCATGGCCATGCACAAATTCTAATTATATTTTCAGTATTTTATTTTTAAATATAAAAGTCAGTGTAGGGTCAGCAAGCATTTGAGGATAAGCCACAAAATAAATTTTTTAAAAAGCTAACAAATAGAAAAAAAAAAATCAACAAAAAAGACACTGTATGGAAAGAAAATAACACAAAAAAAGCAGTTATAACTAACATTATAGGAAAAATTCTACATCTATAAAAAGACTTAGCGTACTTAAAAAAGGATATATCAGAGTTCAAGAAATAATTTCTAGAAATTAAAGATATGATAGCAGAAACAAAAATTAAATAGAAAGTTCAAAGTCTAGGTTGAGGTATATTTTAGAGATAGAATCAAACAGAGATGGATTATAGGAAAGAGAAGAAAGTTAGAGTTCAGTATGGGTGATCAAACACCCAAAGAAGCATCAGATAAATGGAATTTTAAAAAAATGAGAGGAAAGATTTAATCAAATATTTAAAAACATTTCCCCTAACTGAAGGACATGTGTATCCAAATTGAAAACATTCACTGAGAGATGTGAGAAGATTAATGGAAAACAGATCCATACCAACGCATATCATCTCTCATAGAAAAAAAGATTGCAAAAGTTTTCTGGTAAAAGAGGAAAAATAGGTTATCCCATAAAAAGGATGAAAGATTATAATAACATTGAACCTTTCAATCGTAACACTGTAAACTGAAAAAAACATTATAAAATTCTGAAGGAAAATAATTCCTAATCTAAAATGTTATATCTAACCAAAACACCACCCAAAGATATGGCTGAATAAAGAAATTTTCAAATACACAATGTCTTTACACTTTACCTCCTACCTACCATTTCTTAGAAGTTCCTGGAGAACATTTCTTCTAAAATGTAAAAGTAAACAAGAAGGAGTAATACATGGGACCCAGGAAAAGAAGCAAGGGGAAAGAGGCCAACAGAATTACTAGGCTGTCTATAAAAAGGCAATGATAAAGGCAAAGAAAGTAAAGAAGGTAACATACTCCAAAAGCATGTCTCCAGGAGAAAAGAGAATTGAGAGATCATCTAATATATCTGTACATATTTAGAGATTTTACAGTAGGATTGCAGAGTTTGGAAAAGAATTTGACAGACACCTACCTTGAGAACTAAACAAATTAAGAAAAAAGCAACTTAAAAATCACACAAGAAATTCATGGACATAGACTGTGCCACATGGCTGACCTGTGGACAATGTTTACATAATCATAAAAACAAAAATGCTAAATAAGATTTATTTAAAAATCGAGAAATTGATAAAATAGAAAGATAGCAAGTGAAGGATGGAGTGTACTGAGTGCTAGTCATGTCAAGAAGCTCAGTGTCTACTTTCTTAAGAAGTTCAACATTCACAAAACAAGAGTATAAATACAGTATTTGAAAACAGAGCTAAATGACAAATGATAAAGTGAAAATAATTTAAAATGGTTTCTTTAGGGAGTGGACTGAGGAGTTCAGAAGAATTGGGAAAGCAAACTGTTCATTCTCTTTTTATTCCTCTTTTCCCTCCTTCTTCACTTCCTTTCTTTCTGGTTTTATAGGTTTATAATAGATTCTATAATACTAACTCACTTTTTAACTGTGTACATCTATTAATTTAACTAAAAAATAAAATATAAATCCATACAACATTTAATTTAATGATATAACTATTTCATATAATTTACTGTTTAATTTTTCAAGGATTCTAGTGCTCTATTATTGCATAGTAATCATGCAAAAGGAACAGAGAATTGCCAGTCATGTATGAGATATTAAATAAAAGCCACATAGTATGTACAAATAAATATTTCTTGATTTGATCAAATTAGTAGTTTTAATATTTCTATCTATATGAGGTAGTTAATATATAGAAGACATACAATGCATTTTAGTTATTATCACTCAGTATATTTTTTACCCAGTGACACTTAGCATAACGAAGTGGTTTGTTGTTGTTGTTGTAGTTGTTTTGATTAAACTGGTTAATCATGGCATATTTTTCTAAGATGATTTTGAGAAAATCATTAATTCACATGGTCATGTGCCCTTGGCAAAAAAAAAAAAAAAAAAAAAAAGGATGTAATGTAAGCATATAGTTTTGGGGGAGATTATACTATAACTGCTGGTGTCCATTAACTGCTTGCAATAAGCATTGGTGAACAGAAATAAAATCTCCATTTTTAACATATTGAAAAAAAAATTATTGCTCCCTTCAATGAGAAGTGTTGAGATGGCATTTAGAACCCTAGAACAAACCCCCTGTTTGGCTGTTTTACAGTTCCGTGGTTTGTCACTTTAAGGGAACTTTGCCTTCCTCATAGCACCTGAGAGCTGGTGAGTTCAGTTCTTTCCCAGGACTACTTATCCCAAAGGCATATTTCAATAACTATTTAAACTATTGTGGCAAATTTGATTTGTGTTGTGCTCAAATGTGCCACTTACCTCTTGAAGGTGTGGTATTTAGAGCAGCGACTATCGGCAATAAAAAGTATGTTTGTTTTGCCATCGCTTTGTCTTATCTGTGAACTATTACTTCACTGTGTTGGAAGCACACAATAGTAGGTAACAGAATAGAGTATACAGGAAAATTGAGCTTATCTCCCACCTTTGGAAGAATTCTAAAATATTGCTATATCTTAATTCACATCAGAGAGAATAACATTCAGTTACCTTCATAAGTTAAAAGACAGTAGTTCATGCTCTGAGTCTCATTAATCCTATTTGGGGCCATTTTTCTAGCTTTATTAAGGCATTTTATCTTGTTGATTTACAAAAACAAAAATAAAAATAAAAAAACCTCACTATCTAATCCAGGGACTTAATTATATTCCATAAGGCAATAATCATTTCTGTAAAGATGAATAAAAAAATACAAAATGCTATCATAATTACATTAAAAACATAAATTGGATTCTGAGTCCAGGTAATGAAGTTAGAAAGATAAAGAAGAAAAAGATTATACATTAAAACTAAAAAAAGAAAAAAAAATTGTATACGTAAGTGTTTCTAGGTAGGGAGAGTGAGCCTAGAAGTAGGAACCTTCAACAAAATCAATAATTTTTTTCTATTGCTTAGTTCTAAAACTTTATGAAAATCAATTATTTTTAAATTTATTTCACTTGAGAATATTGTGGTTTTCACATCAGTGGCAGGCATTTCAATTACTGAAGTTCTTCCTTTGATAATTCCATAAGCCAAGCCCCTCTGCTGGCCCTGGGCCAGTTTTGTCCTTAAATGCACTCTCATTTCTGCCAGGCTCTGCACAGTATTGTGGAAAGTCTCCGCCTCTTTAGCAGCATTTTCCAGGCTTTCGTGTCAGCTGGGTTCTGGCACTAATGCTAATGGCTTCCTGCTGTTGCTGACCTCTGGATTTCCTCACCATCCTCCATTTGGTTTTTCAACTGTGGCTGGCTCCCTAAAACCTACATTATAATCCCATTGTATAAAATACTTAAAGTAGAACCTTCCCAATTCCAACCATTAGACCTTGATTGATATAAAGTTGTCAATTTTTCTTTTAATATGAAGAGGACAGAAAACGCATTATCGTATATACTGCTTTATTTCTGCCAGAATCTAAAGTTAGGTTCAGAACAAAGAGCCACTCGATATCTGGGTGCCTGCTGCAAATACTGTGCAACGAACTTGTTATCAGGAGAGATGGCATGTTTGTAAGGTGGGTGCTGACTATGAACACTAGAGTTTAACTCAAAATATGATATCCAACAGGAAAAAAGAAAAACTGTGGAACAATTATTTCTTATAAGGAAGAAATATTTAAAAAAAAAAAAACAATAATTTCAACGTAGCTACAATTATAAACTTCCTACATAAAAATAAGAAATAATTCTTATCTTTAGTAGGAAATATAAAAGAAAAATGTAGTAACAATGTTGACAGAAGTTTAAGTTCAGTTTTCCTATAAAAAAATCCCTTCCCCAATCATTTCTTAGTTGTCCAAGATAAATGTAACTAACTTAAGATGAATCAAACCTAAATAATGCAGCAGCATAGCCTGTCACTTTCCCTCAATTGATCTTCATGACCTATTCCTTAGTGTAGGTTACTTTCCTCATTTTTCAAAGAGTAAAGAGAAAATGGATTCCATGTGGATTGAATATGTCTATTAAAGAAAGCCAAGTGGAATAAAAAATAGTAAGGAGAGGATATCCAAATGTTTAAAGGATTATTTTTCACTTGAAAAAGAGAAAAATCTATCACTCGCTGAGAATAGAGATAATTGACTGAGAAAGCATCATGGTTTGAAAATACTATGAGGAAAATACTCCACAGTAAACATGAGGGATGGGAGGTATTGAGACCATCCAGTTTGCCCAGGGAGACCCTACACCTTTACATTCTGCCCCAGAAAGGAAGAAAACCAATAATAATAATAGGAACATGTTCACATGTTATTGCACCATTTCAGCAGCAGAGGCCCTGTTAAAAATGAAGTTAGTGGTCTGACCAAGATCTTACACCTATAAAAGGTCTTCGCATTGCATCGCCACAAGTCATTTTTTCATTGTGGCTTCAATTTTTTTTTTTGTGATTCTCACATTCCTATCATCATGCTCTCTGCTGCCCAGTCTATCTTATCATAACACCAGTTATAGCTGCTTAAGAGCCTCTTTCTTGGCACTGATGTTTCGATCTTCAATGTAAATAATATTTTCTTTCTTTGGTGCAGAAGGTTATATATGCAATTGATGTTTCTTACAATTCTAACACATTATTCTAAAGATTTCTGTCACATCAAGGGTCTTAAGGACTTGTTCTTTTCTCTGTATTTTACAGCCCACTCCTCTTATCACCAACTTAGTAAAGACATGAGAAGTCACTTGGTAAATACGTTTACGTTCTTCATTTGTTTCCAAGGTCCTCTATCAAACTGACCTTATATCCCTGTTAAAATCGTTTTTTGCTATTTAGAATATGGAGTTTCATAATCCAGTCAGGTTGCTCTACATTCAAAAATCTCATGCTCTTCTTCCTACTTTTTACAATTTTCATCATAGGAACAATTTTTTCATTATTTTCCTAGCCATTTGTCAAGCTCTTATCCAAGTTTCACTTGTCACATTAGGTAACACTCTAGTTACTACTGTACTTACCAAAATTAAACTACTAATTGTTCTCTATTCCATTTCTGGTGATAAAAATAATATTTACCATGTCCTGAATTCACACTAGGGTTCAAAAAGGCTTAACAAGGCAATGTGTTAAAGTTTCATTTACGTTAAATCCTCCTGATACCTCTGGAATAAATGTTGCTATTGTTATTACCACCACTTTACAGATGAGGAAACCAAGGATCACTGTGTTTAAAAGATTTCTAATGTTATAACAAGTAGCAAAAAATGGATTATAATCCTAGGTTTTTGATGTTCAGGCTGGGATACTTAAATATTTGATACATAGTCTCAGTTGACACTTTAATCAACTGGAAAAGTCAGTAAAGATAGTTACAATGGCATCATATTTTCTTTCTTTTAAAAAAAAAATGATTAGACTTTTAACAAACCAATGGAAATGAAATCTGGAAAATGTAGGCGGAACACAGGTCTAAAAAGAGCTGCAATACTGAACAAAGTTATAAGACTGAAATACTTCCCTAATTTTAATTCTGGCAACAATTTATAGGTATGCAAACAACCAATGTTTTTACATAATGATGTCGACCTCCCATCTACTGAGCAAATCCAAATGATGGAATTTCTGATTTTTGGTTATCATGAGTCACATCTTTGGCAGTTTTGTTTTTCACTTGACTGTTTCACAGACACAGACGTTATTTTTACATACTAACTAGTTTGATAAAATATGTGAATGGAAAAACTGCTATATTCGAAACTAGATTAAAAGTTTCAAAATAAGTGGTTGACAGATTTCAATTATTTTTCATTCAAGGCAACATGAGAATCAACAAAACCTAAATTTCCTTGGAAATATTTTAAGTTTCTTTGACACTAAAAATAATGATAGAACAACAACCGACAGAAAAGCAAAACAAAACAAAACAAAACAAAACAAAACAAAATGTTCTATTGCTTTGTAGCCTTGTAATCTTGGGTAAATCACTTAGATCTGACATAGCTCAGTCTTCTTACTTTTGAAATTCTTTAAAGTAGTAGCAATCTATAATAAGTTACTTACATAAAAAAATATGCTGTTTATCTTTAGGTTATTAGTGATTTTGAGTAATTTGGTGATCAGGGAATATGAAAAACAGAAGAGATTACTGAATAAATTCATTCTTATTTAAACTTTCTATAATTAAAAGAAAACAGCATAGAATCAGATTAATGTAGAAGCGACATACATCAGGATTACAAATGAACATGTATACAAGACCAAACACACACACACACACACACACACACACACACACACACACACACACACGAACACACAGTGACTTAAAAGAAAATAACAGAAACTCCACAGCATCATTTTTTGAATGAGTGTGAATGCCCTGTCTTTCTGAGTTCAAGAAAACAATACCTGGAGAAATAACAAATATCTGTTTGAGTCTAAGCATGGCAAGAATAAGTGGCAGGTTTAACGCTCAGTTATTTGTGGGAGCATATGCTAGACTAAAATTTCTCTTTGTCTTTTTGTTTTCTAACATACACATATGCACACAAATGTAACTCAGTAAAATACTGACACAAATAAAACATCTTCTTTTGACTCTCTATCATGCCTTTGTGTCCCTCCTTTCAGGCTGTTTCTCAATTCTCTCTGCTCCATCTTAGTTCAAAAACAAATCTTGAGCTTCACTCCATTGTTAGAATGCTCCTTATTAAGGTATCCTTTGTTGAGAATTGTGCATATTTCCATCTCTCGAGACTCTGAGGCACTAGGCATAGGTCTTAAAGAGCAGCACTTTACATCCTATGATTAGCAGAAAGGAAAATATTTGAAGATTTTATAAACTTCAACTAACAAGATGAGAAACTTGAAGGAATGCTTTAAACGTACCTTAACACTAGACTAAATTTTCTGCAGTCACAATTTTGGGGTAGTGAATTTGTCAGATGAGCTCTCGGTAGACTGTATGTTAGGATTCCTTTGTGTTATAAAGAATCTTACTCCAGTTTTTAATGTTTGCTTACCACTTTTAACCCTCATTCCTCCTTCTTCCCTTTAGTGCTACATATGGGCAAGTTAATAAAACCTGGTACTTCCTCCTTTGGCGCCAGAAGTTCACACCATGCGCAGAAACCCTCAGCCTGGCTCCATCTCAAAGTTAAAAAAAAGAAAAAGAAAACAATCCAGTCTTCTTTGCCTGCTCTTCAAGCCATTTAGACCTGCTTGTGATCTAACTGCTTTCTGCAGAAAGCCTCATTATGTGAATAATAACCTCTTTGTACACTCTTGGTGCATGCATGCCATCATAAGTCTTGCCTCTGAACCAAACATGGGGTGAGGGAATCCATCTCATTATTGCAGAGTGCCCCCCACACCTTGCTATTTCTGATAAAATTGATGGTGGTTTAGTGGCATATCTTATTTATTACTACGATGTAGTACCTTTAAGACCAGGTAAACACATTCTCCACTCCACAATTACTGACTGGGAATGTCTTGGAAAAAATCCCAATTGTTATTTCATCTCTGCTTTCCCCTCCCTCCTTCAGCATTTAGCACATTGCCATCATTCCTCAAATTTGATTCTTTGTTTAGATAAGTTGTCCCAGGTTCATTAACAGCTGAAGATACCTCAACTCTTATGTGATCTCCTTGATATCTCCACATATAAGTAAATTCATAAGCATTTCGGCCAGTCAGACATGGAGAAAACCTATTGGGACCAATGTTTTCTATATTATCCTTCCTCATATCTTGTATTCAACTTTTCTTCTTCTGTTGTTTGAAAAAAGATAGAACTTGTAATTTTTTCAACATTTTTAATCTTCAGTACCAGTTATGTATGAGAAAAAAATATTGATATATAGAAAATATCTGTTTTGACGCTGAGTGCATAAACTTACAATTATACATACATATACATACTTCTGATTTTTCACTATACACATGAGCATCTACATACCTTGTCTGCCAATTTATATTATATGGTTATAAATATTTATTATTCAATTGAGAAAAATGTACTGCTATTTTTAAACAGAAATATATCATAGATTACAAGTAATAAAATGAATGGAGTTTTGCTGAATAGAATCTAACACATTACATTTCACCTATGTGGCCTTGTAAAGTAAGATTCACCAAAGTCATTATATGAGGCAAGCTATACAATTTACAGGCTCGTAGCACATTTACTGAACATATTAAATTACACTCCAAGTTATATGTGATTCACATTTTGTTTTAAAGCAGCTTTTTTTCCTCTCACAAAAACTATTTACATGCTAAATTAATTATTCTAAGGCAATATCTTTTTATTTTTAATTAAAAAAAGAGTATCAAGACTTTTTGTTTGCATGTGAAAGTATTCATTTTGAAAAAAAAAGATTGGATTTATAGCAGAGAATTTTATTTACAGTTAATTTTATTTTAGGATTTTAGAGTTTCAATAAAAGGCATGTTACTTTTGAAAATATGCAATTTTTTTTTCTCCCAGAGGCACTGAGTTAACAAGAGGAATGAAAGGTAAAGGAAACAGTTGAATCTAATCCTTGGCTCTCCCACACAGATGTCTTAAATTGAGAGGCTCTTCTCCCTAGAAGAAATCTCTGATATAATCATTTTCCCATCCCTCTCGTTTTTTGTTTATCAACCGCAACTCTCACCTAAAACCTTAGCAAGAGGAAAAGAGACCCACAATGTGGGTATAATGCACAAAGAAAGATGGAGTAGCATTAATATCCTGATCTAGAATCTCCCACCCCAACCTCTGTCAATGACCCCTCTGAAATTACCACGGACTGCTATTGAGCCCTTCGAAATGTATTTGCTCATCAGAGTTTCCAAGGGTTCAAGTGAATTGGCAACACATCTAAAAAAGAAGAAATAAGAAAAGAGATCTTGCCCAATCTTCCTTTTTCCCCTAGAAAGATATCCACTCTCCCTGAAACTCTCCCTCAAGATAACGGATTAATTAAGTGGGAACTTATTTTCATTGGTTTATAAGAATAATTTGTTAGAAACAAGACCATATTTTTATTTAACTTACTAATTTATTTCACCTAATATTTTAATAAATAAGGAAGCACAATAAATAGAGGGCAGGAAGTAAAAAAGCAAAACAAAAATAAGAAAAGAAGTTGCCTATTGAAATAAGGGGAAAGGTATTACCGAGAATATTCTTTTCTGAATGAAAGAATTTGTCAAGAATTAATAGGAGTATCTTTTTTTGTGTGCGTGTGTGAATTTTTTTTCCAATCAAACCTTGGATTTGTAACTATACAGTGCAAGAAACTCTAAAGGTGAGTTAAGTGCTTCTCAGGGAATCAAAAATATGAAAAAAGGCTAAGGGATTAATGACAGCAATAAGTCTTTCTGAGGGTAGAGTATGGGGTGATCTATCTTTTCATCCATCCTGTAATTATGTACCAGACACTATGGCATGCACGGATGGCACAAAGATGGAAAGTAAAATTCGATCTATGTCCTTAAGCTGCTAGGAAGTTCACCTAGGAATTTCGTCTTTGGCCCATTGCACTTGCTAAACAGCTCCTAATACAAAAGGAAAGCAAATGAATAGATAGGCAGTCCCCATATTAATCAAGATTTTAGGACTCTCCAGATCCTTAACATAGTTTAAAAGAAAGGAGTATACTGCTACTATGGTAGCAGTGTAGAGTGGGATTTGGGTTCTCTAGCTCTCCTGTTCCAAACAAGGATATAATAAACCTCTGTCTCCTTAAGCTTTCTTTAGTTCACATTCACAAACATACTTACAAAGGACGAACAAGAGAAAATGAAGTTAGAACAAATGGTGTTTGTTTTCTCAAAGAAAGAGCCATATTATATAAAAGCAAACTCTTCATAAAAGCTTTCAGTGACTTACTCACAGCTCTTGGGGGTGAAGACAGCATATGTTGCTAAAATGCCTACTTACATCTTCATCACAGCTCTGCCTCATTTCTTTCTCAGCACATTCCAGTCTTACCGCCCTCCTCTGACTCTGTCTGCCGTACTACTTTCTGCCCCAGAACCTTGACACATGCTCTTCCCCCCGGCTGAAAAGACTCGCTCTTCCTTATTCGCATAGTCACCTCCAAGCATACTTCAGATCCAGCATCTATCAAATTCTACCCTGGATCTCCCATCATGGGCTCTGATGCACTGAGCATCTCTTCTGCAGCCATTGCCCAGTAGACTGATTGATTGATTGATTGATTGATTTGTGGGATCAAGATTCTCTCATTCTTACTCCCTAAAGATGGGAGTCATATTTGTTTGATTATCCCTATACTTTCAGAGCACAACAACATGACAGGGACAAAGAATTTATTTATTTATTTTAAACTATGTATATAAACCCTTCTAAATATAAACACAGTAAAACATAAAGACTAAGGAAAAAAATATCTATTTGGTAAGATTGAAAGTATTACTTTATTTTCGTTTTTGTGTTTTCTAAATATTATAAATAATTATTCTGTGATATCTTAACTAAGGAAGTTAATTTAAAAAAAATAATAAAGGTTGTAATGAGTTTGTGTCCCCTAAAAACATAAAACAGGTTTATGTCCTAAGCTCCAGAACCTCTGACTTTACTTAGAAATGTCTTCGCAGATGTAATTAAGATGTAAGTTAAGATGAGGTTATATTAGATTATTACAGGTCCTAAATCCAGTCACTGCAGAGACAGAGAGACATAGTCCTATACAGAAAGAAGATAGCCATGTAAAGATGGAGGCAGAAATTGGAATGATGCAGCTGAAAGCAAAGAAATACCAAGGATTAGTGGCAAACACCAGAAGTTAGGAGAATATAAGAAAGGATCATCCCCTAGAGCCATCAGGGGGAGTATGGCCCCATTTACTTCTTGATTTTGAGCTTCTAGCCTCCAGAACTGTGAGAATAAAGTTCTATTGTTTTTAAGCCAAACAGGGTCTGGTACTTTGTTATGGCAGCCTGAGGAAATTAATACAAAGGTCTATGATAATATTCTACAAATATTATTTTTAAAATTAAGAACACTGCTGAGTAAGGATATGGATTTTATATATAGAACTGGCCTTTTGAAATCTGTATTGGTCATGTTAAGCAATCACGTCTCTGTGTGTTTGTTCTGTGTGTTAACCTAAATTTATTGTACCTCTTTAACAAACCCTTGACATAAAGTCGTGATCGACCAAACATACAGACTAAAACAACATCATAATCACTCTTCTTCCTCTTCCTCCTCCTCCTCCTCCTCCTCTTCCTCCTCCTCCTCCTCCTTTTCCTCCTCCTCCTCCTCTTCCTTCTCCTCCTCCTCCTCCCCCCTCCTCCCCCCCTCCTCCTTCTTCTTCTTCTTCATTATTATTATTACTACATTTATGTGTGCTTCAAGGGGAGTTACCTAAGTAACAATGCCTATTTCTTTTCCTTTTCCCCTGAACGAAACTGTGTGGTTGCGTGGTTATACCCTCGTAAAAACTGAAAGTAGCTGATTCTATCATGGCTTACCCCTCTCTGCACTCTGAGTATAATATGAAGCCTTAGGGGATAAAACTAGCACATTTAGTTTTAAATACTCCACTTAAGTACATAGTCAATAGTCAATTTACATAGCATCAATTCTGCTTATAAAATACAAAGCATAAACTTGCTTTACCAGCTAGTAGTTCCCATCTAGCCAACTGGAAAGAGATCAGACAATCCAAGGCCTATTTGGCTGAATTCATTACTTGACAATAGGGAGAGATGTCAGCAGTATCAGTTGAAAGCTGAAAATTAATGCTTAGGATAGCTTAACAAGCCCTGAGTCACCAGCCTCCAGTTCTGGTGCTGCTGTGGTTGGAAGGCAGCCCAGTATAATAGCAGCAGCACAAACTCTGGAGTCAGGAGCTGCTTGACATGAGCAAATGATGTACCTTCTATGCTCCTTATTTTCCTCATCTGTGACATTTTAAAAATAATACTTGGGTTAATATTAGTTACTTGTGTCAACAAGTAATTTTAATTATTAACAAATACTTGTGTTAAAATTTAATGAGACTATATTTGTATAATGGCCCAAAGCAATTTCTGACATTAAATAGATGCTCAATAAATGGTAACTAATGTTATTGTTTTAATTACATTTTGCAAGGCAGTTGTTCAACTAATAAAACATGTTTAGTTTCTTATATGGATTCATATGGGGTAGATAGCACACTTCCTGCTTTTAACAAGCTATTTAAACTTAACTCTCTTGACCTCAGTTTCTTCATCTGTGAAACGAGAAAATAGAATTAGGTTCCTGACAGCTCTCATGGTATATGGTTTTAACTATAGCATACGGGAACTGAAAAATGTGTTTTCTTGCTGTCATTCTGTCTTGGAGTCATTGATCTATTTGACAGAATTTTTTTAACTACTCACATATATAATATATAAAATGTTTACTTCGCTAGGATGGTTAAAGTAAACCTTTAGTTTTCACTAGGCATCTTTTGTGAGGTAAATATGCATTTTGATTGAAATGAAAGGAAAAAATTCCATTACCTATGATGGGGAGAGTTTGGGGGTTTAAAATTGGGGTAAATGGTCAGAAGAGACAACATACTGAATATCTGTGATTCCACTAAGTATAATAATATATATGTACATATGTATGTATACATATATATATTTATATGTATTATAAAGATACATAAAAGAGTGGCCATTAAATACCAGGAGGTTCTCTCAGTGTGGTAGAATTGCAGAAGGCTACTTTCTTCTTCATATTTTTAAACTGTTTGAATTTTTATAATGAATATATTTTATATATATATTCAGAAAATGTAATGAAATAACAACCTTGAGATAAAAAAATGTACATATCACACTAAAATATGATAAAAGGGGAAGCTTTCTTTTTAATTTTATTACATCGCAGCTGATATACACTTTCTGATGAATCTCCTTTGTCCTTGGACAATTGGAAGAACAGATTTGCCAATAAAAGAAACATCAGTCTGTGTCCTCTACATTATTTTAGGGAGGATAAATTTTCAAAGATAGTATTTGGTTCAATGAGCAACTTTTCATTGTCTTTGTATGAAAGTGGATCTGGTATTCATACCAGATCATACTGAGGTCTTTTAGCACTTCTCGACTCAACGCCAATTTCACTTGTGTCATCTGGCTATTAAATGTCCTATTGGCAGCTGCTAGTAGTGTAAATATACTTCCTCTCAGTCTCACAGCTTAGTCTGCCCATCCAGGATTCTCTGTAATGGTCTTCTAGGTTCACACAGTATCCCATGTCAGGTCTATAGATATGAAGCTCTCACACGGGTTTTGTTCCATGCTGCAATAGTCCTAAGGAAGACTTCTCAATGCCACAGTGGGACTTCTCTTGGCCAAATATTGCACACTACCATTTCTCTGCCAGTATGATCACCAAGTAGGATCAAATTGGAGTGGTAGCAGCCTAATGATACCTTTCTAGAATCCAGTTGACCAAGCACAGCATTCTAGAACTTGCACTCACTTTTATTCTCTCTCTCTTCTTTTTCCCTAACTCAAAAATGTCCTATCTGAAACAAACTTCCCTTACATCATATGTTTGTTCTCCAAAAAGTGTTATTTGACACTTTCCTGGGTCTAATATGGTAGAAAAGGTACTAGGAGAGAAATTGACTTAAAAAATAAAATACATTATAAGATTTTTTAAAAATATTATCTCTTTAATATTTAATTAAACACATATTCACTGAGCATTGTGTAAGGGTCAGCTATGGTACTAAGCAGATATAGCATTAATCATGATTCAGTGTAATACTGAAGAGCAGGATATATAATAACTAGTATTTTAGAATTGTTATTTAGTGTATCTGAGTTCAGTGTAGTTTTTCTTTGCAAAATGGTGTTAATACTATCTGACTAACTAGTTTACTTTGGATGCACAATGTGGCATATAAATAAATTTGGCTTTGAACTACAAATACTTGAATTTGATCTCAACTCTCACTTATTACTTATGCAATTTGAGGGAAACCTTAATCTCTTTTGGCTCTAGTTGCCTCATATTTTAAGTGTAGATTAATACTAACAATAATAATAAAAATACCTATCTTATATGACTGTGATATTCAAAAAGTAAACACCTGTACAATATTTATGAAAGTGCTTGGTGTATAATAAGTGTTTAATAAATGATTGCTTTTCAGAATTGCTTAAATAGTAAACAACAATGAACATGAAAGAATGTAATAATCATTGATACGTTTTCTAATCTAGTTCATTATACTGCCAGTATTAATAATATTCCATCCATATCTACTTCTCCAGTATTTTTTGTTAAGTCGGGCAAGTTTTTTAAAATTTATTTTCACAATAGACTCATCTGGCAATAATCCATAATTATTAAGTAAATCATACAAACCGAAATACGAGCATGTAAACATTACCAAAATTTTAAAGTCATATCCAAATTATTTTCTTAGTTCAAATAACCCATTAAAGTGAAAGGAAAACATTTTGGCAGAAGACATATTTCTCATAACCTATAGAGTTCCTTTGGGTAGAATAAGCGTACCTAACTAAACATAGTATCATGTGGGGATATATTGAGTATGGCTTCCTGCTCTTTCCACTACTGAATTCCATGCATGCTGCAAAGTTTAAAAATTAAATAAACCAAAAAAAATGCTGTCAAAGAGTCATTGTTGGGGAAGTTCATCAAGAAGGTGTGACTGCCTATTTGACTTGTTAGGTGGACCTGGCCAATGGGAGGCTCCAACCCCCACCCCTGGTTTTAGAACGTGCTTTCTGCTTGTGTTCCGAGAAGCTGTCCGCAGATACAGCCTGGAGAATAATGTGGTTGGTATTGAGACTATCTGAACTGGATATATGATTAAACTCAGTTAAGTCCTATATATAAACTTTTAAGATTTAGCGGGACGGTGCAGAGATCTAGACTTTTGGATGCCTAAGACAAGCCTCATAAATTTACTTCCTTACTAAACCTCACACCCATCAATCTGAAATGGTCTGCCTTTTTCTTTAGTCTCTCTCTGCCCTCTAGAAATGGGCCAGTTTCATACTGCACCTGGGAAGCTCCAAAGGAGATTGCAACTGAACAGAATTGCTGATTTTTATGCACCTGGTAAATAAACTGTCAAATACAATAGGATCTACCGGGATGCCAACACATAAACACTTTGACCTCTTTCTTCATACTCAGAACTCTTTTGGATTTTATAAACTTAGTTCATAATTATGAGTGATCCTGGAAGAGAAAATAATACATAGCTTACTACCATTACATGAGTGTTTTTTGCAGAACTGGGTTTTTAACACAGAAATTTCAGAATTAAGATTAAGAACCTTGCAGTACAAAAGAAAGGTTTTCTTTTTTAATCAAAAAAATGATTCAATTACCTTCTATTTCCCTTTTACATATGAATATGTAGGTCACTCTAAAAGTGTTTCCATTCATTATATTTTCTCATTCAATTTGTCATTCACTTTACTGCCTTTCTATTTTCCTTTTTCACTTTTAATACTTTTTAACATAATTTTATAATTCATTGTCAATTCCTCTTTGTCAATCTCCCCTCACCCTCATTTTTCTAATTTGGTCATTAAAATACACACACACACACACACACATGTCTACACACATATACATATGTGTGCAAGATTATATATATATATATATATATATATATATATATATATATATATATATATATAGCACACAGCCTTCAGACAGGCATGTAAAAAATGGTCAAAAGATGTACGAAAGACAGGTGGCTCAGTGAACTAAACACCAGCAAAATAACTTAGGTCGTAAATGTTCAATCTTAGTTTCCTTGCTTAATTTTCATAATTTAATTTTTTCTTGGTTTCTTGGCTATCAAACTGGACCATCGACACATTTCAGAAAGTTACTTAAGACTTTGTAATTTATAGCAAAGGCTTTTTAAAAAATAACTATGCAGAATTTGTTACAAAAAATGTAATGGAATGGGTCGTAGGTGGGGGAAGCAGTGTTCTAATTCATTCAACCTCAATTTTTTCATCTGTGCAATGAAGAAATCCTATATGCCTCAGGACATTTATTGCTTTGAAAGTTATTTGGCATGAGAAAACTAAATGAATAGTAGTTGCTATTTATTATTAACACAATTCTACCACTCAGAGTTTTTCATGCATATTACAGAAAATGTATAGTTAAAATTATAAAGTTGTTGTTCAATCTGGGGCATGTAAAAGAAATACTGTCCTGAATTTTCCTGCTCTAAAAACACACATGTAACTGATTGGTACCAAACTGTATTTGGCTTTTCCATAGGGATTAACATACAAGGCAAGCTTCACTCACCCTGGGTGATTAAACTTCAGGCATGATAAAAAGCTGTATCTAAGTACAATACCAGCAGTGAAGTTTGAATTAAGCACCAAAACAAAACAAAAGGTAAACAAAAGTATATAAAGAGAAATTTGAAGACAGGAAGAAAAATAATGGAAGCTTTTTAGAAAATTGTTGCTATTTTTTTGGCCTCTGCCAATGTGCATAATTTACAGAAGTCAAAATCACTATTACAGTTTGGTTTGAATTTCTATCTTAAGGAATTAAGTATAAAATATCCAGAGTATCTCTCAAAATTTTACTTTATATAAGTAGAACTTTATATTATTTTGGGAGTGGGGTTAGTTTAAACACACACACACATATGTGTATATAAGTGTATACACACACACACATACATATATGTGTGTGTGTGTGTGTGTACTTAAAAGTTATTTGGCATGAGGAAACTGAGAAAATGAATAGTGGTTGCTATTTATTATTAACGCAATTTTATCACTAAGAGTTTTTCATGCATATTACAGGAAATATGTAGTTAAAATTATGAAGCATTGAATTACATGCAACCCAGGATGATATTATAATACATATTTAAAGATAACTCCAGTGTTATCTGGAGGGAGGAGGTAGTACGTACTTTGCCATGGGAAAAACAAAAAAGGATTGCCATTAACTGTACTGAATGCCCCCTGCCTACAGGATAAAGCACTGTCTATAGGATCAAATGTTTGTGGTCTGATCCCACCTATCATTCCATCTTCAACTCTTCAACTCACACAACTCTGTTTCAGTCACACAATCTCAAAGTACCTGTTTCTCTTTGTCTCAATGCTTGTGATTTATTCAGTTCTTTTCCTGGAACGTATCTCATACTTAAACTTTAGATATATTCATTTTCTTTTTTCTCCCTCTGACAATTTTCTTTCCACAAGCATTTTATCCAGAAAATGTTACCTCTTATCTGGCTGGTCATCTCCTACAATCCTTTCAAAATTTAGTTAAACTTTCATATGGAAATGCAAGGTACCCAGAATAGTTGAAATAAGAACAACAAAATTTAAGGACTGATACTTCCTACAAACTACAAAAACTCACTCCAAAATTATAGTTATCAATACAGTGTGGTATTAGCATAAGAACAGACACATAGATCAATATGAATAGAGTTGAGAATACGAAGATAGATTTATACATCTATGCATAACTGGTGCCAAGACACTCTATGAAAAAAGAAAAATCTTTTCAACAAATGGTATTGAAACAACTGAGTATCCACAAGCAAAAGAATAAAGTTGGACCATTGTATCATACCATTTCTAAAACTTAATTCAAAATAAATCAGACCTAAATGCAAAAGCTAAAGCTATAAACTCTTAAAAGAAAATATAGGTGTAAATTTCATGACCTTGGACTAGCCAATAATTTCTTAGATATGGCATCAAAAGCATAAATAACCAAAAAGAATATATATATATATATATATGATTTCTTTCATCAAAATTAAAATCTTTTGTCCATCGAAGGACACTATAAAGACAATTAAAAGACAATCTATAGAATAGGAGAAAATATTTATAAATTAAATACTGATAAAGTACTATACCACTCAACAGTGAAAATATAACCCAATTAAAAAAATAGGCAGAGTGTTTACGGCCATGCCACCCTGAACATGCCTGATCTTGTCTGATCTCGGAAGCTAAGCAGGGACAGGCCTGGTTAGTACTTAGATGGAAGACCACTTAGGAATACCAGGTGCTGTAGGCATTAAAAAATAAAAAAAAATAGGCAGAGGATATACGATAACCACATGAAAAGATGATCACCATCATTATTTATCAGGAGAATGCAAATTAAAACTACAATGAACTACCATTTATAACTACTGGGATGATCATAATTAAAAACAAACAAACAAACAAATAACAAACAAAAACAGAAAAATAACCCATGAAGACAAAGATATAGAAAAATCAGACACCTCATATATTGCTGTTGAGAATTTAAAACAGTGCATCTGCTATAAAACTTCTAAAAGTTAAACATAGTTATGTAAGACCCAGAAATTCCACTCCTGAATATATAACCCAAGAGAATTTAAAGCATATGTTCACCTAAAACTCGTATGTAAATGTTTGTGACATTTTGTGTAACAACCAAAAAGTAAACAACAACAAACCCCTTCAAATGTCCATTAACTGATGAATGAATAAACAATATGTGGTATATCAATACCATAGAAAATTATTCAGCCATGAAAAAGAAATGAAATACCGATATATGCTATGACATGGATAAACTCTAAAGTACCCTAAGTGAAAGAAGCAGTCACAAAAGACCACATATTGTATGATTCCAATATGTGGAATGTTTAGAGTAGGGAAATCCACAGACAGAAAGTAGATTTGTGTTTGCTGGGTGCTGGAAAGGAGGAGAAATAGGGAGTGATTGCCAGTACATTGTTTCATTTTTGGAGTGATAAAAATTTGGGAGGATTATATACTGGTGATTGTTACAAAACTATGTGACTATACACTAAAAATTATTAAATTGTACACTTTAATATGGTAAATTAAATGGTATGTTATATCTCAATAAATTAAAAAAAAACTTAGTTGAAATCACACCTCTGTAACTGATATTTTAGGCTATGGAAGGTACCCATTGTATTATTATACCACCTTATTGTTTTCTGGACTACTGTTAAGTTATTTTGTAACTAGTTCTTATATATCTCTGTCCCTTTTGAATCTTTAGTTTCTTGAATAAGGTGACTTGCTTTGGCCTCCTTGTGCTCCACTTACAGTAGTCACTTGAGAAATGCGTATTCACTGAATAAAGGAGGGTGCCCTTAGAGTGTATAAATATATTTCAAGAATAGGAAGAATCCATGATCACGTGTATTTCCCTTTTACTTCAGAAACCAAAAGGTTGCTGATAACTTACCTTGAATTGTGTGATGGGCTTGGTTTCAAAATTCTAGGACCACCTGAAGAAGCTATGCTGCCACAGAGCTACTCCTAAAACTTTCTGCTGAGAACTACCTTCTCTACATAGAAGAAGGGGACAAAAACTGGTCCAGAGGCCCTAGGTCCCAATAGAAATTTCCCAAGTAAGAGAGGATTGGAAAATACCAGTGTGCATTATCCTAGCCACTAAAGGACAGTAAATATAACACATATTTAGAGAAGCTGTAATAGCTCAGCTATCTCTGGCCTTGCTTGCCATAATGTAAATCACCTGGCCATCCCTGCACTGAAAGGCAGGGCCTAAGAGAGTCATATTTCATTATCATCCTTCCCATTATATTCAAACATGATTTTATAGCAGTCCTAATTATATCACATCTTATGACAGACTACATACTAAATGGCAATATACATTTTTAAATTATATTGATTAAATGGATTCCTATCCTATGTTTTGTTCCTGGCTTAGAGAAGAGAAATTAAAATGACTAGAGGTTTAGCAGTAATTGTGAATATCATATGCTACACACTTGGAATTACCAAAATGTTAAAAATAATTGTCCTTGCAACTTAATTATAGATTGGTAAATATACACTTCAACATGGTAAATTTAATGTGATGTGTTGAAGTTACCTTTCTTTCAGAAAATAATACAACTCTTGAAATAGCATTTCCATATTCAAATTTTAACACATTTTCATATTAGTTTAAAACCTAATAAACTCTGAATAGGGTCTACACCAATACGTAATGGATACCTGAGGAAAGGAATTTTTAATCTGATTTCCATAAGGCCACAAGGGAGTTTATCTAAAGATATTTTTTCTAGGGGCGATCCATGAATCTTTTGAAATTATAGGCAATTTTTTAAAGTATGTTTTTTTGTACAGTTCTTTGGAAGGAAGACACATTTCTCAAAGCCGTCAGTGCCTCAGGTAATGATCACCACTTATTTTTTGTGCCCACCATCATTAATAATAGTCACTGTTTTGTTCAGGAATAGTATGTCCACAGTATCAAGCTGGACACTATAAGGAATTAAAGAAAAATATAAGACATCATTCATAGACTCAGGTATTTAATCGTGCAATTGTGGAGACAAGTCTTCTATGTCTTCATCTTTTTTTATAGAGCAGAGTATTCGTGACCTCCAGCATCCCTACCAGTGCTAAAACTCTAAAATCATAAATCATTATTCACGTAGAGCAGTGAAGTTAAAAAGAAGGACTAGAAATAAACAACACAGGACCTTTGAACCTTTTCACACTGCACTCAGCCAACTGAACGTTACAATTCCAAGAGGAATCATCTGGTCCGACCCCCTCATTTTATACAGGCTTTCTATCTTTTGATTAGTGATTGTAGTCAGTGTGTGGTGTAACTGCCACTATTTCCAGCATGGATTCTGAGATTTACCTTTATCCTCCTGAAGTCTGCTGAAAAAACGGCTTTGAACCACATGCCAACCCAGGGTGCCACAGCAGTTGGTCCCACTCCTCCAGCATTCTACTGCATTGCCAGAGGATGTGTTACAGTTACATTTTCAAACTCCTTTTGCCCTGTTTCTAACTGTGACACTTCAACTATGTATGGTGCCAAAGTGGTTACTTTGCTGCCTTCCCTCCATTTGTGCTGTAACTTGTCTAGCACAGCCAAGGTAATCACTCATCCATTTTCTTGAGTGCGCCTCCCTCTTCACCTCAATTGATTTGACAGTGCCCTAAGGCTCGTCCCCAGAACAGGTGTAGGACCAATCCAAATCTTGTTTAAGGGGAACCCAAGGAAGTCTTACACTTGAAGTTTTGCCTTTAGGGTTGTTAATTTTAAGCTGGTTATTAAGAAACAAAAGACTCAGAAAGAACTTTTGACCTTCCCCCTTTCCTGGCCAAGAGATTCAGATGGAAAGACGTTTTCCAGGAGACAAATTTTGGCTTATTCACCTTCACCTAATTTGAATGAAGTTTGGTAGATAGGAAGGCATTAAGCAGAAGCCTGGTGGCTAGATCACCCCCCCCACCCCCACCGAACCCATGTCTCATAGAAGCACAAGTTTACTTACCACTTACATTTTACCTTTTCTCAACTCCCTACAAGTTGCCTACTTCCTTTAAAATCTCGGATCCCAATCCCCCTTTTTCTCCTTTGTCCAAAATGACATGTATAACCAATTTTACCTCACTGTCTGGAATTTTCATGTTTGCATGAATTCTCGGTGTATATATATTAAACATTAAATTTCTTCCTGTTAATCTAGTCCATGTTATTTGAATTATTAACCCAGCTAGAATAACTTAGAAGGTGGAAAGAAAGGTAATTTTTTTTTAGCCCTCAGCATATATTCCTGTCTACATTTTAATGATGGGGAATTGCCTGGAACCTGAAACTCTTCATACCAATTTCCAAAATTCGGTCGCTGTTATTTTGTTTATTTGTTTGTTTTTGGTTCCTCTGCCTCTCCTAAATTGATGACTTGCCCAGCACCTCTGATGCTAAAAAAATGAAACTCTGTTACACTTTTTATGGAACTGGGTTCTGCTACAGAACATAAATCCTGAGGTTGACCCAAATCCCCTAGCATCTATTATTATTGTCCTTTTCTTGTTTTATCCTACAGCAATTAAATACAAAGTTGTTACCTTTATCAGATATTCAAAGAAGGTGGGATCACAGAGCAAAAAAAAAAAAAAAAACAATTTAAAATTAAATATTAATCATCACTATCCTTAAAAATAGATCATATGTTTTTCATTACGGAGACTTGCTTTCAAGTCATGACCCCAGAGTGAACTGAACACAAACTACTCTAAATCCTATTAAGAACCTTTCCTTCTTTTTTAGCTTCTACCACAGAATCGCACTACTCACATAGCTTTGAGTATCAAAAAACTCATTTATATGCTTTACTAGTAGAGCAATTGTAAATGTCCAGTTTCTTCCATGAAGTACTATGGGTTAATTTGTTAGTCAGAATTCTATACCTTTCTCTCTTCACAGCAGATATCAGGGCTAGGGTGCTTGGTTCTTCCACATTATACAAACCTGTGCAAGTGATAACATTATCAAGTCACGAGCCAAAAATATTAGGTAGAACTGATCAGGAACAGAGACTAATGAACTACCATAAAAATTGTTGCATATAGCGCTTTTATTTTTTTCTTGATAATAATGAAAATAGAGACACGCTGCAATTGTATCTTTTTCTATTGTTGTTTATGATAATAAAATCAAAGAAGCTGTTTTTATAATTTCCTCTTGTATTAGCTTGCTAGAGCTGCTCTAACAAAGTACTGTAGACTGTATGGATAAAACAACAGGAATTTGTTATCTAATAATTCTAGAGACTAGAAGTTTGAGATCAAAGTATCTGAGCTTTGGTTCTCTTTCCTTGATTTATAGGTGGCTATCTTCTTCCTATGTCTTCACATGGTCTTCCCTCTACACATGTCTGTTTCCTAATCTCCTCTTCTTAAAAGAACACAGTCATATTGGATTGGGGTCCAGACCAATGCCCCATTTTAACTTAATTAGCTCTTTAAAAATCCTATCTCCAAATACTGTCTGTGGTACTGGGGGTTAATACTTCAACAAATGAATTTGGAGGGATACAATACAGGCCATAGCACCTCTTGACAGAATATTGCCTGGATTTCGTGCTCAAACCTATTGGGAAACCTTAATTTTACTCTAAATAGATACGTCATATCACCTGAATGTCTATTATTTTTCAGAGTTATTCATATTAACTCCTTTTACTCTCACAAGTGTGCTGGTTGGACTGTGTATCATATAGTTACCCCAAGTCTAAAGAAATTTCCTTGTTTTTTTTTTTTTTCAGTTTTCCTTAGTGTACCAAAAGCTGTCCCAGGAACACCAGATATCACTCTAAGGTGACTGAATAGAAGCTGGTCTGTGCTTACTTAGCTTAATATTCATCATGGATTCCAAAGCTTTCTTGGAATATTGAAGTGCTGAGACTTTCAAAGAGATACCATAGTAACAACTTCTGTGTGTTTGTGGAGCAGAGGAAAATTCAGTGAGATGTATTCTAGCAATAATTGCCTAAAGTACATTATTATTTTAACCTATTGCTTGAAAATGAACATATCTGTATCACCTTAAAAACTGTCACTTTATCGTTTTTTATAGAATAAAGTTGTATTTTCTATCTAGTCACTGACATGGGAAAAGATTACCTGAGAGACTAGTTAGAGAAAACTGTTTAAGAGTTTTTCTTAAGTTTGTGTTTCAAAAAAAAACAGATTTTGAACATGGCTAGCAATGAATTGGAACAGATCATGCTGAGTAAAAGATTACTTGGGATACTCTGATTTTCTAGACTGCAAACTACACCAAAAATTCAATTATAAATCTGATTACAACTTTAATTGTTAAACAATGAACTATATAATTTTTTTTGTTGTTGCTGGGCGTTTTGCTTCCTGCTGACTCATAGGCAGGTGCACCTGCAGGTGTTAACTTTGCCATCATTATGTGACCTAACAGCCCTGCCCCTTCCTACTTTCTGTATTCGTACTTTTTCCATCATATATTAAGCCAAAATATATACAAAAGCTGAAGTAAAACCATGCACTTCTATGTAGGGGCATAAAACTAGGGAAAAGAAAAGGGGCAGGTGCTGTGGGCCAGCAATCCTACGATACGTTTGAATAGTCCTTTCCTTCCAGATGCTCCTCTAAAAATGAATACTATGGTCAAATAAATTTGGGAAATTTCCCAAACTACAGTGCTAATGAACTTTTGAAAAACAGATCACAATAATAATAGGTTTAAATGCTCTATAATAAAATATCTGTTTAGCTTAGTTTAACTCTCCATCTCCTTAACAAATTTACTGAATATACTTTTGTATTATCAAGTCAAAAACTTGAGAAATTCATCAGAAGGTTAGAGAGAAAAGAAGAGAAAGGCTTTTTGGAGTTCCTGTGCCCAGTAGAAAGCCATCAGGGCATTCAATAATAACACAGGATCTATGCATGTAAGTCTCAATCTTTGTGAATATATAGGTGATACCACTTTATGCTAGTCAAGTGTAAAGGAAAGAAAGTTTATTATCTGACATTTCTACTAGACAGAGCTAATTTTACATGAAAAGAATAATAATAATAATAATAATAATAATAATAATAATAATAATAGTAGTAGTAGCAGTAGTAGTAGTAGTAGTAGTAATAAAAACAAAGCCTGGCTTTTGGCTTATTACAAATTAATCTACATTTATATTTCTCAAAAGTCTAACACTGAGATAGTTATCTCTAGAAAAACATAATATTCCAAAGATTTAATTTTTCAATTCTCACTGAAAAATTTAGGAGTGAGTGGCTGTTGATAGGCAAAACAAAAATAGAACACATTTTTTTTTCATCCAGGCTGCATCTCTCAAATGAAATTGTATGAGACTAAAATTTACAATGCCAGCAGCTTGAAGCAAATGCATAACACTTTAAAGTAGCACTACAAGATTTATTTTTACATACTTAAAATTCAAAAACTCTTCAGAGAATACTGGAAATGGAAAATATTTACTTTAGGAGCACTCAACTATGTTTTGGTTCAACACTAAACCATGAAAGAATTCATGAAGCATACCCAACATGTGGTTCTTAGAGCTGCTTTGTAGATAGATTTTAAATAATTCGAGTGGTAAAAAAGACAAACAATCTCTAGTCCTCCAAGATTATATACAGAATTGTCTCAGGGATGATCTAAAACAGTAGATAACGACTAAATTTTGTATAAAATTGCATTGTTTTAGGCATTTACTTTGTAGTACTCATCAAATGTAGAAATCTCCTTAATGATGGAAAAACATTTCAATGGCCACATGTGGCTATTGAACACTTAAAATGTGACTAGTATAACTGAATTTTTGTATTTATTTAATTTTAATTAATTTTATTTAAAATTAAATAGCCACCTAGGGCCAGTGGCTACCATATTTAATAGTGCAGATCTAGCCCTTCTTACAACTGAGAATGAAGTTAAAGCCAAATTTCTGTAGTAAATATAGTGATGTCCTGCCCAGATATTCCATTCTCTCAAAGGAGAACTAAAAAAATAGGTAGTCTATATATTGATTATTTAGCTATTTTTCCATTTGATGTTTAGATTTATTTTATAATGAATTTGAAGTAAAGCTCTAAAGAAACTAAATATATTTACTATAATAAGTTTTACAAAGAAATAATATACAGAAGTCATATATCATCTATATGTGTGTATAAAACTATTGGTAAATTTTTATGTGGATGATTAGCACATTTAGCTATCATTAGATGATCCACTTTAGCATTTTTATAGGTATATAAAGTAAATTAATTATAAGTGAATGATTGCAAAAATGTTTGGGAAATAAATGATTGTTAGTAAAATGCAATATTATATTATTGGCTTTGACTACTTTAGAGGATAAGGAGAGATTATTGGAGGGAACCAGAGACTCCTATGAACAATTTTGTGTCAACAAATTAGAAAATTTAGAATAGATGAATTCCTAGAAATATACAATCTATCAAGATTGAATCATAAACAGTCAATCTGAACTGACAAATTACTAGTAAGTCAATTAAGTCAGTAATCATAAACGTCCCAGAAGAAAAAAAAGTTCAGGATCAGACAGCTTCACTGGTTCATTCTACTAAACATTTTAAAAAGTGATAGCTATTGTCCTACGCTTTCCCCCCTCCAAAAAAGAAAAAAAGAAAAAAAAAAGAGGAGGAAACACTTCCAAACTCATTTTACTAAGTTAATGATACCCTGATACCAAAGTCAGACAAGTACTACATGAGTGCATGCACACGCACACATGCACACATGCATGAACACACACACACATATCACAGGCCAATACCCCTAGTGAACATAAATGTTAAAATCCTCAACAAAACAGTAGCAACCAGAATTTAGAAGTATATTAAAAGGATCCTATACCACGATATAGTGGGATTTACTCTTGAGATGCAAGGAAGGTCACATATATGCAAATCGATGTGATTCAGCACATTAACAGAATAAAATATGAAAATCACATGATCACTTCAATAAATACAGGAGGCTTTTAACAAGATTCAACATCTTTACATGATGAAAACTGAACAAATTGGGTATAGAGGAAACTTATCTCAATATAATATCATAAATAACATAAGAAAACAATCCTATTTGCAATAGTACTAAAAAGAAAAACATATTTAGAAATAAGTTTATCCAGTCATGCAAAATATTTGTACACTGAAAACTATAAGACATTGATTTTAAAAAAATGAAATAGGCACACATCAGTGGGAAAATACCCCATGTTTTTGTATTAATAGAATTATTAAAATATACGTAAAGCCTGAAGTGATCTGTAGATTTAATGCAATCCATATCAAAATTCTAATGACATTTTTCACAGATACAGAAAATATAATCTTTTAATTCATCCACAAATACCCAAAATAGCCAAAGCAACCTTGAGACAGAACAGAGCTGGAGGCATTACATTCCCTGATTTCAAATTATATTATATAGCTATAGTAATCAAAACAGTATAGTATTAGCATAAAAACAGACACACAGATCAATGGAATAGAATGAAGAACCCAGAAATACACACGTGCATATATGTTCAATTAATTTAAGACAAAGGAGCCTAGAATATGCTATGGGAAAAAGATAGTCTCTTCGATAAATGTTTTTTGGAAAAGTGGATATCCACATGCAGAAGAATGAAACTAGACTATCTTATACCATTCACAAAAATCAAGTCAAAATTGATTAAAGACATGAACATAAGACAAGAAACCATACATTTACTAAAAGAAAACATAGGGGGTATGCCCTTTTACATTGGTCTTGGCCAGAACTGTTTCGATTTGACACCAAAAGCAAAGACATAAAAAGCAAACATAAACAAGCTGGACTATGTCAAACCAAAACATCGCTGCACAGCACAGCAAACAGTCAACAAAGTTAAAAGGCAACTTGTACAATGAAAACAATAATAGCAAATCACATATCAGGTATGGGGTTAATATCTAAAATGTGTGAAAAATTCAACAATTCATTAGGAAAAAACGAAATAATGCAATATAAAAATGGGCAAAAGATCTAAATACACATTTTTCCAGAGAAGGCAAATGGCCAATAGATATATGAAAAGGTGTTCAACATCACAATTCACCAGAGAAATGTATATTAAAAACACAATAAAATATTGCCTTACACTTGTTAGAATATCTATTATTAAAAAGTCAATAGCTGGTGAAGATGTAGGAAAAAAGGAATTTTTGTATGCTGTTAGTGAAAATATAAACTGGTACAGCTACTATGGTAAATAGTATGATTCCTCAACAAAATAAAAATAGAACTACCATATGACCCATCACACACACCTCTGTGTATATATATCAAAAAGCAATGAAACCACTATCTTGAAAAATATCTGTACTCCTATGTTCACTGCAGCATTATTCACAAAAGCAAAAGTATAAAAATCACTTTTGTGTTGGTCAACAAATGAATGGATAAAGAAAATGTGGTATACATATACTATGGTTTTATTATTCATCCTAAAAAAATAAGGAAATCCTTTCATTTATGACAACATTAATGAAACTGAAGGGGATATGCTAAGTGAAATAAACCAGAGAAGACAAATATTGGATGGTATCACTTAGATGCGGAACATAAAAAGAAAATAAAACAACAAAACAAAACATACAGAAACCAAGTAGAATGGTGGTTCCCAAGGGCTGGGGCTGGGGAAAACGAAGAGTCTGGCAAAGGAAAATAAATTTCTAATGTAAAAAGAATAAGATTAGAGGATCTAATGTATAACATGGAATATAGTTGACGAAGTCATATTGTACAGTTGAAATTTTCTATGACAGTAGAACTTAATCGGTCTTACCAAAAACAAAACAAAACAAAACAAAAAGTAAACGTGTAGTGATGCAAGTGTTAATTAACTTAATGGTGGGGATCTTTCACAATTTATGCACATATCAAGTCATCATGCTACATACCTTAAATTATATTGCAATTTTATTTTTCAAGTATATTTTAATAAACTTAAAAAACATTTTTTTAAGTTAAAAAATACAAAGAAATTCATGAGAGCCTTAATTACTTTCATCTAATCAGGGAGAATAAGCAACAAACAGAGGATCACGTTTAACAATGATATAGAAAGTTTTCTGTAGCCACTATGCAACTAAGTACTAATTTTCAGAATGTTTGGCATAACATAGGTTATTTTCTTCTACTAAATAAAACATATAAAAAAAATTAAGGCAGAAAATCACATCTCAGTTTCTGAAAGATATCAACAGAGGATTCTTTCGATTTGACTATGATTGATTTAGAAATCAACTTCTTTAAACATTGAAACATAGTATATAAAGCTATGAGAATTCTGAAATTTCTGTGGCAGAATTTGCCAGATACTGAAATTTCATTTTGTATAATAAATAGTTGAGAAATAAAAAGATCACCATTATTTTTGTTTCCTTTATCATTTGATAATGAATGTAAAAATGAACTATATTGACTTTTATATGTTTGTATTTGACATTAGTTCTACTAATGATATTTCCTCTAAGAGAAGTTTGCAGACAGTAAAATACCCTGATACTGTACTTTATAGGTCCTGATCATAGCAGGCAAGAAAGCATGAAAAGTGACTGTGAAAAGTGGGATTAAACGTGTTGATTAGTATGATTTATTATTTCTCAACCTCATCCCTATTCTTTTCTGCTATCTCAGTTGATATTTCTGTTCAGCTATTGCCAGTTCTTGAAAAGGTGGGCTGTACTAATGATTGTAACAATAATTTGAATCTTTCTGTAAGAGAATCAGCTGATTAATTTTATACCGTTTAAAGCTATTAAGGTTAATAAAGATGGAGAAATGATAGGTTTTGAATATATTTCATTAAAATAATCTACATAACTTTCCAATTGAAAAAAATAAGTATTTTGCTCTTGTTTCTCTCACATTTTTTTGGTTAGTTAATTGGTCAATTTATTTTTGTATAATAAGCAGTTTCAATTTTTATAGGTAAGAGTACAAAATATTACTCTGGAAGAGTATTGGCAATTGTGTATGATTCAATCTAAATTTGTTCTGATGTCATATTGAGATAGTCTAAACCTGTAGGCAAGCTTTATACTTTTATCCTTATATTTTACCTTCAACATTACCCTCAAGCGTGTAGTGAATGTAGGAGAAAAACAAATGAAACTAAAGCTAAACTTTGTTCGGCATTAAATGTGAATCACTGATATCATACCAAATGCAACTCTTATTTTCATAAATCTCATTTACCTAAGTTGTATAGTGGATTCAAAACAATATTAGTGAAATCCTCATTAAATTAGAAGTTAGGCAACTTGAAATTTAAATGTGAGCTATATTATTAGTCAAGCCATTTGACGATGGCTCAGTTTCTCTAAAGATCAGTTTCCTAACCTATAAAATGGGATAGCAAAGGCCGTCCTATTGAAAGATCTAATAAGAAAAAGGGGTGTCAAAAAAATGTAAAATAATTCTATTGCTGTTTCAATTAGCTTCTTATAGCTAACAAAAGAAAAGCAAACAATAGTTTTAAGGAGGAGTTGCTTGCCCCTAGGACAGCAAACCAAGACTTAATTGCAGTTTCAGCCCCACCCAGGAATGTGACCTTCAACCAATCAGTCTGGATTTTCTGATCAACATTAGTGAGGTAATCTGCCTAACAAGGACACTGTCTTCCTTTCCCCAAAGAAAGATGACCTTGCCTGAAAGAAACCATTCTTCTCTCTTGTTAATAACTTTCTTGTTCTGCCTATAAAAACCTTCCATTTTGTACTTCTCAGAGCACCTATTTACTAGATGGGATACTGCCAAATTCGTGAATCATTCAATAAAGCCAATTAGATCTTTAACTTTACCTGGTAGAAATTTTGTTCATTAACATTTTATTCATTGTAATGGAAATGTATCTATGAATCATTCTTTTTTTAAGCAGTAGATTTTATCTTCCTCTTAGAATCACCATAGACTACAGTGGGAACTTTGATTCTTAAACACATTGTTAGAGTATATATTTAATTTAAAATAGAGACTTCTTAGTATAATAAGAATATTCTGAGTGACTAATATACTATATGACACAAAAAGAATCTTTCGAATATGTTCTCTTAAAGGATATAATCTTAGATATTTCGACAATTAAATGGAAATTTCCATGTTTAGGACCAAGAAAACTTATATAGCCAAAATTATTTTTCAAAACAAAAGTTTGATTTTTGAAAGGAGCACTATGAGTTTAAATAATCTCTCTTCAATATGTTGTGAATTAAACTTTTTGAAAAAGTTCAAACAGCTTAACCATGAGCGACTCTTTAAATGATTCAAAGAATCAAATTGAACAACATTTTATATAAATCGAAGACTCAAGACCACACAAGAATCACCAGTTGC
Source organism: Rousettus aegyptiacus (assembly GCF_014176215.1). Classification (NCBI taxonomy): domain Eukaryota; kingdom Metazoa; phylum Chordata; class Mammalia; order Chiroptera; family Pteropodidae; genus Rousettus; species Rousettus aegyptiacus. The sequence continues at coordinate 34,394,603 of NW_023416307.1, read as the reverse complement.
AGTCAAATAATAAAAATACTGGTACTTTATTTTTCCCCAACCAATTGACAAGGCATTTCATGCTGCAAATATCAAACATGTGCTTTGAAAACATGGCATATATTTATATTTTCTGCCATTCTAGTCGAGGAATAGTTTAAACATTGTTTCAGTTGATTTAGTGCCAACTCAAGTCAGTCTTCCGACATTTGTTCAGGTAACTGGACCAAAAACACCTGGTGAAGACTTTTCACAAATTACAGTGATATTCTTTATTCTTTAAATAGTTTTGTTTGGCAGAGGTGATGTTGAACAGACAGTACGTAAACAACACACAGATCCATTGAATTGGAACACTAGGAATATTAAATAAACTGTGCCGTTTCATACACTTCACTAGAATAAAACCACTGAAACGAATGACCTTCTTCTCCAGAATTTAAAGCAAAGAAAAAGGAAAAACAAAAACCAAAAAAAAAAAAAAAAAAAACAAGCAGAGTTATAGCAAATAGAAAGTACATAAACACAGAGCTTTAAATTAGATGGATTTCAGGAAATAGGGTATAAGAAGAATTAAGTCTAAGTCAAGATAAAAGAAATGTCTTAGGTTTCAGTTAACTAGTCATCAATAGATTAGCCAGGCGGTTATCTAGAGATGGTATTAAAATTAAAATCAGCTCTAGTTTCAGAAGATAAATTATTTAAGGAAGTATATAGAAAGAATTTCTAACTCCTATTTTTATTTCTAGTCTTTCAGATGACAATCTTAATGCTTAGAAATTAGGAGACTTTTCCATTTTCCAACACAGACCAAATGTAATAATTCTTAAAGATATCCGTTTCTCACTTCCCTATTTTTATGCTCACCCCATAGCTTTCTGATTATCTCTTTGTTTTGAACCTTAGCTTATGTAATCAGTTAGTAGTTTCAGGCTGAGCACGTTTTGATTATAACTGATCACCAGTGGTATAATTATGACCAGTTACTATAAATGTCAATTCTTATGCCTCATTTACCTGAGTTTCTAGCTAGCATTATGCTAAGCTTAAATTGTGCTGTGTCTCAGAATTTTAAAATTATTTGATTCCAATATGGAACAAGGCAAATTTCCCCAAGTCAGGGTGGGGAGCTCAAGCCCAGCACTAAGAGAGTCTTTTTTTTTTTTTTTTTTAACACCTACAGCACCCTGCCTTCCTAGGTGCTCTCCCATCCAAGTACTAGCCAGGCCTGACCCTGCTTAGCTTCTGATTCTGATATCAGATGAGCTTGGGTGTGTTCAGGGTGGCAAGGCCTAGACTGAGAGAGATCTTGATTGAGCACAGGAAAGAATCCAAGTACACACACACCAGAGTTAGAGTCAAAAGGAAAGTTTATTAGACAAAGGATAACACTCCATAGACAAAACATGGTCTCCTTTTAGAGACAGTGAGAGAGCCTGAGAGAGATTCACAGTGACAGAGAGAGAGAAAGAAAGAGAGAAAGAGAGAGAGAGAGAGAGAGAGAGAGAGAGAGAGAGAGAGAGAGAGAGAGAGAGAGAGAATGAATGAATGAATGAATGAGAGGAACAGAGAGAAAGACAGGGAGAGGGACCCTGAGAGTTCAGGAAATTCAGTTTGTATATCATTCTTAGTTTCTACAAATTACAGTTTAAAGACTTTGTTTACTCATTTTCATCTGATGGAGCAGGTATGCAGTGTGAAGTAAGCATATGCAGGGGAAAAGACCAGCTGGCAATTCCCAGCCTTTGATCCATAGGTTCCATGGTTTTAGCTAAGGAATGAATGATTGTGTTTATTTTGTATAGGGCATGACTTAAAGACTCTATTTTCCTGTACTGTTTTCCTGTTTTCCCTTCAAAGTATGGGTAAATTGTTTATTAGTAATCTCAGAAAAAATCTTCCTTTGTTCTGTGGGCTTCCTTGTGGTCTGGCTTTAGGGCTGATCAGCACATTGCAGTCTCTAAATATAGCTTGATTAAATGTTTAGTTATCTTGCCTCCTTCCTACATTAATTCCGGGAAATAAAATTTGCTTGGGTCATAATTTGATGCAGTTGAAACTTGTAGCAAGTTGGCAAAAGCACTTACAAAGTTTTTGATTTTTTATACATTTAATCTTGGAAATATTTGATAAATTATCAAAGGAATTGAGAATACACGAGACTTTTGATATCCTAATATTTTAATTGAAATTTTAATTTTTTTAAATCAATGGATTTCTGCTGTTTTGAGTGGCAGAAAAGATGTGAGAAGATTGACAGAAGCATTTTAGGAGAAAAAACATATATTTTATAAACAAACCTGTCAGAGTTGAGTGCTTATATATACTTTTTAAAAAATTAATTTTAATTGGGTTAATTTAAATCAAGGTATAGCTCAAGATCAGAATAATCAGATAAGCAGTAATGTTAACAGAATAAATTATTCATTCAGCAAATATTTACTGAGAGCCCGCTGAGTCCCCAAATTGGGTTGAGGATCCAGAATACATATGTTTCTCAGTCCTGATTGACATGGAGGCAGTAAAACAAAGGCGCCAATACAAGATGCTGAAAGAATAGTAACACGAGGTCACAAAGTTTAGGTCACTAGCCCCAGTGGTCAAATTCAGCTGTGGCAGACAAAGAATAGATTTTTGAAGTTCAGTGGTTCTCAAAATCAGTTGTATCAGAATCCACTGGAGAGTCTGTTGTAACTCAGGATCTTGTCCCCCTTCCCTCAGAGTTTCTATTATATCTGAGGTGGAGCTCAAGATTTTGCTTTTCCCTACTAACATTCTGTGAGATAAATGTGTGTGTGTGTGTGTGTGTGTGTGTGTGTGTGTGTGTGTAATCTCCTTTTTGTTGTGAAAAAATAAGTCTTAGAGAAGATAATTGGTAAGCCAAATGAAACTAAATATTTTCGTTAAAAGAATGAGACATTCTTTTCTGTGTAATACAAGCAAACGTTATTTAAAAACTTTTACCCTTTGCTCTGATTCTATAATAATCAAGAATTGTTTGAACATGCAATGAAGCTTACTGAGCAGAACTACCTTATAGAAAGTTCCTGTGTCTTGTTTGGATAATCTATTTGGACCATGTATTGTGGGAGAGTGCATTAGCTTTCTTGTCTTAAAAAAACACCTACTTGAATCAATACACAAATGGTGCTATACTTCTCAGCAATAAAAGGGAATGAACTACTGAAACATGCAACTGTGAATTAGCATTGCAAGCATTATTCTGATTACAAGAACCTGCACAGAATGATACATATTACATGTTTCTATTTTTTGACATTCTAAATTTTTGTATCATGAGAAAAGTAAGACTGATGGTTAGCTAGGGCTGATGATGGGGAATGACTCTGAAAGGACTCAGACTTTCAAGGTAATGGAAATGTTTTATAGCTAAATAAATATGGAGATTACACAGGTGTATCCTTTTGTCAGTTAAGATGTGTGCATTTCAATACATGTAAATTTTATCTGAAAAACTAGCTAGTGGTGCTATGGGGTATAAGGGGTGTACAGACAAAATATATGGTAGAATGTAAAAAGTTGATGAAGCTGAATAAGGCAATATAGAGTTCATTATACTATTCTTTTACTTTAAATATATTAAACAAACAAAAAGATCTTGTATTTTTGTCACTCTATACTACTTCTTTAGAACTTAATTATCCTTAGATTAGTTAATACGAGTTCTTAAAACTGGAAAAAAGAAGTATGTTTATATTAAATGCTCTAATAATTACTTACCTGACAGTATTGTAGGGTGTTAAGTCAGATACGATTGTTCATTTGGAACAAATTATTATTTGTAGTTTTTATTTACAATTCACAATTTGACTTCTCCTCTCTTCCGCCCAAAACACTTTCCATTATTTTATAAAATGGGAGTAAAACCATAGGACATAGATATTTAAGACAATTTCAGGAAGGAGGGATAAATAAATCTGAAACAGGGGTATAAGTCACTGTAGTTATTGACCTTCTTAGCATCCAGGGGAAAAAGAAAATTACAGTGGGTTTTATTATTTCTTTTTTTGGTGTATTGTATATAGATTCATATGTATAAAAGAGATCCTCCCCCTTCACTCTAACATTATATTTGTAAAAGAATGTTTCATGTGAGTCTTCTGTAAGTACATGAGTAATATAGTAGATAACATCATTTATTGCACTGATATTTTGTCGTTGAATCTAAAAATTCTGACTTATAATTTTGCCTCAAATGGTTAGATGGTCATTTACCTTTGTTTGAGAATGCAGGCAGCAAGTATGACTACTTATACAGTAAAAAACTAACTAACAAACAAAAACCATTCTTTGAAAAGCATTTTAAAAGAATGATAATGGGGAAACATATGATAAAAAGGATGTTTATAGAGTCTCGTAGTAACTCTTCAGAAGATATTCATTAACTTCAAAGAAAAAAGTAGTAACTATATAGTAGAGAAAACTGTCAGACACCACCATAACCACAGGAAGAATGTTAACATCATAAAAAATAAGACATATCTATGATAGGTACATTCTTATATGATGCACACAGAAAAGGGCACAACTCCTGCAGTATCCCTGCCAAAAATGCATAACCCCAATCTAATCATTAGAAAATATTAGGCAAGCTCAACTGAGGTGCATTCTGCCAAATAAACTGTCAGTATTCTTCAAAGGGTCAAGGTAATAAAAGAAAGAATGTTCCATATTGGAAAAGATTAAGGAAACAAGGCAACTAAATGCAGTATAGAATTCTGAATTGGATGTTGTAGCAGAAGGAAAAAAAAGTAGTGATAGAATCCAGGAAATCTGAATGTAGTTGATAATTAGTTAATAACATTGTATCAATGTTAACTGTATGGCTTTGATAACTGTGCTATACTATGTAAATAGTAATAAAAGATGCTGGCATAAATACATAGAGATTCTCTGTTTACTATATTTGTAACTTTTTTGAAAGTAGAAATTATTTGAAATAAAAAATATTCTGAGATTTGCTCAAGACTAGCCAACATTTTACCAGATATGACTGAATTCTTTGCCTGTGAAATGACCTGAGTCAGAAAGTGTTAAGAATAAATGTTGCCAACTAGGCAGCTTACCAATTTAAGCAGAGTATAAAGTATCTGCTTTTTGGCAGCACTGCATCCCATTGATCTGCCATGGAGTTAGCTTCCGCATGCAACCTCTTGAAGCTGAGGCATTACCACCCAAGGAAGTAAACAGAATATTTACAAATAAGAGAGCCGGACTAATATTTTCAGTGATGTTTGGAAATTTTACATGAATATCTCCTAATTTTAATTTCAAAATTGTCATAATGAGACAGTAGACTGTACAAGCTACAGATAAGTGAGGTCTCAAATAAAATTGTTACATGAATTACTAATGGGGAATTTTAGAAAACAAAGCAGTATTCAGTAGAATCTTGTAAAATCATAAATTATAATTCATATTTGACTCGATTTACTTCTTTCTTGCAGAAATTTATTGATTGATTGGTAAAATCCAGAACAGCTGGACTTAAGATAATTAGTAAAGTCTTTTGTGATATTTTGTTGGAAACAAGGAAAATCTTGGCAGAACACATGAATAATTACATAAATTTTACGTTAGTTTAATTACTGACTGAAGTGTCATGGTTAATGGGTTAGTATCACTCTGGAAGAAAGTCCAAAGAGCTTTTTCTTCAGCTAAGTCTATATAAATGTATACTTGTCACTGACGTATTGGACAGAAATTCAATGATGCAGTGAGCACCTGCCAAAATCATGGTTGTCTTCTTTTGGCCATATGACCCCCACTATCGTGAACACGGCTTACTGGAAAAGAGAAGAATGTTTGGGAGCACAGAATGGCCTTTGCAACAAACTACTGAGGTCACTTCTCCTAGGGAGCCAGACAATTAGATCATATTAACTCCATCCTTTCAAGCATCATTTTCTACTACTTTAGTCACCTAACTTGACTGACTACATGTACCTCCAGACTCTGGACTTAAAGTTATTACAGCTGTCCCAAAGCAGCAGACATTTCATGCTTCTAGGTATCTGTACATACCTACATGGAGTGCCCGTCACACATGGTGCTAATTTATGTTATCATTCAATTACTAATAATATGTAAAATTTGTTTTACCTTTGTTCCTGACACTGATATTTATTGAGACAAAAATAAAACTATTATAGACTTTTAAAAAAGTTCTATTCCAACAAATAATTATTCTAAAGTTGGAAGAGATAAAAAAAATTAACTTTTTAAAATTTCTTGACTTTACTACCCCATGATTAATTTAGATATCATGTACTTTTAAATTGCAACCTTATAATGCTTATAAGAATAATAAAGATTAACGATGAACTTACCTACACTTGGATAACCAGGCGTAGAGGGGTCTCCTCCTGGATTCAGTGACACCATGAAAGTATCATAGCTAAGATCTGCAGTCTTTGGTAAATCACAAGGATCAATATATAGAAGAACACCTCCAAATCCAGCCTTTTCCAATAAGGAAAGCTAAAAGAGGAAAACAAACTATTAAACATATAATCACATGCATTAAAACTTCATATGCCATTTCATGAATGTAACTAAGATAACTCATTTTTCGTTTTTTTTTTTAAGCAGACATTTCAGATTTCCCAGTTATCAAGCCAAACCAGAGAGTTATTCTTCCAGCTTCTCTGCCTTTTTCTCTATTTCAACAATATTTAAGGAACATTCCTATAATGTCCACATTTGGTTTCAGTTGTCTGAATCTGGAATTTTTTCCACTCTCTTTTTTAATTGGCGAAATGGATCTGGAGTTCCTAGTTTTGTGAGATTAACAGAGATCTACCAAAGACAACTTTCTCTGGTAATAGGAGAATTGTTCTAATCTTTATATTAAGTCCTTCCCTAGAGCAGAAGTCACCCACAGTATTCTAATTTATTTCATCCAGAGCTCAATCTGTCATACCAGTTGTTATAATGTTGAAATACTTTTACACTGTTTGGCCAACAGCCACTGTCCTGAACCTCATGAGGGCCCCCACTATACTAGTTACTCTGGGCTCTGTCCTGGATGCCCTCCTGGATCTCCCTTATATAATTGAGGGATATATATACATAACGAATAAGGAGCCTCCCTCTGAATAGTGAGTTCCCATTCTGTCTCTGTTTTTAAACATTTCAAAAATATCTCCTGATTCCTTTGTTTGAGAAGTATTTAATACAAAGATTCCTCTTTTCTTTAGTAAATACACACCAGACAACTATGCTTATCAGATAAACTCAATATCACCAATGCTCTCTTTGTTCTAACTTGTTAAATGAATTTTGGGGAGGATAAAAGCTTATTCATCATAGTGTGAATTACCTAATGTGAGAAAATATAATCACATTGCTAATTCTATTAGTTTTCCATGAGAAAGTATAATTAGAAGACATTAGGGAATAATAGAGACTATGACTAAGGGACATATTTCATAGAGGCAGTTGCAGCCCATTCGGTGACTCTAACACCTATATTTAATTTCCCAGTTGCCCTTATGCTGTTTATTGAATTTAACAGTGAATTAAGCAAGGCAGCAGCTTATATACCTAGCTGGACTACCCCATAAATGCAAGTACCATGCTAATCATATCTATCATTGGTACCATGTTCTTAGCAGGCATATGGTAGCTTTCAAGAGTATTAATAAATAAAAGAATGAATGAGAAAGATGCTGGTTTAGTACAGAAACTACTAGTGAAAAGAGATCATTGTGAAAATACTTATGATGCACTTCTATTAGAAAGAATAAAATATGATTGCATATACGACATGATTTTAACTACAGAAAGAAAATAATATATAGAAAAATAAAAATATACTTCATGTAAGTATGCCACATTATGGCATTTTTTTCAACTCCTTTAAAAATGTCTCGTACTTTCCAATTTTTGGTACGATGGATTATTTTTATAATAATAATAATAAAAAAGACTGAACACTGAAAACCTAAGCAAAATATAATTGACTCAATTGTGCCTTCTATAACAAAGCACTCTGATCAGACTTCTGTCATTTTTCCCCATCAGTATTTACAGAAGACAGGGAAAGAATTTAGTGAGAGAGGAAGAATAAGAGAAAGAAAGAGTATGTGAATAAGATAGGCAGATTTAAAACTGACTCTCCAAGAGTTCACACTGAAGTCCTTAGGGAAGTTGTATGATGTTTAAATACTCTTTAAAAAAAATGATCAATGGAATGATTTTGGATGTTCTGTTCACTATAAGAAAATATATCAACAAAACCAAAAAATTCTCTAGAAAATAATTATTTAAATATAAAAATCTACTTTTTTTTTTTTATTACTGAAGTAGTTCATGATAAAGAAAAAGATACAGGCCAAAACAAACAAACAAACAAAATAAAGCCCACCTTATTATCCTATTTATCAAGAGATTGAAATGTTAAACTGTTAAGAGTTTCTGGACCCTCTTTTTTGAGCTTATACATATACATACTTACAAAGACTACATATCAAAAATATTATTTTACAATTTTTTTCATTTAAAAGTACAAACTAAACATCCATCCATGTTTATATGCATGCTTTTATATAATTTTAATAGCTGTATACTGTACACATATGTGAATTATATAAATAACAATATATAGAAAAGCCATCAAATGTTATTTAACCAATTCTTGATTGCTGGTAGTACAAATTGTTTTATTTTTATTATACGGAAGGAAACTTCCTTATAGCTAATTAATTGCACAAATATCTATTTTCATGAAATATATTTCCACAGAATTTGTAGGTTAAAGTATTTTTGTTTTTATGATTTTTGATAAACTATATCAAAATCCCTCCAGAAAAGTTATTATAACAAGTTATAATAGCTTACCAGTCATATGTGTAAGTACTTCTTTCCCTTCATACTTCATATCACCAAGATCAAATACCATATTCTGAGAAATATTCGATAATCTAGTCAAAAATTGTTTAACCAAAATTTTTGTTAATTACAAGTTAAATTTATTTTTGCTTGTGATTTTGCCCACTTGAACGTGTGTGTGTGTGTGTGTGTGTGTGTGTGTGTGTGTGTGTGTGTAATTCTTTAAAAATTACCTGCTTGGGGAAAAAACTATTTTTACAACTTTTGGGTCACTTATCCATTCATAACTATATATGGAGTGTCACTTTGTACAGGTAATATACTGGCATTGGGTTATAGAGATAAGTAGGATGAGGTCCCTGCTCTTAGGAAGTTTAGTTTACCAGTGGATAAATGAAGAGTTTTCACTGAGTGCTAAGTCCAGTTAACAGGCAATGAGGAGTGGCCTGGAGAAGGATTGTGAGTCCAAGTTCAGGTCAGTGGAAAGTGGACAATGGTTCTATAAGGGATGTCTGCCATGGACACAAGACAGGGATGTGATAATTCCCTTTTCTTTTTCTTTTTAATTTGCTAACATTAGTGGCATAGTTAAAATATCTTCAAAAATCTCTTCTAAAAAGATCATTACGATAGCTGGTGTTTATGAAACAGTGATTTGGATTTAACTTGGTCAAAAATAAAATATTAGAGTTGCATATTTTATTTCTTCTGATTATATTTGGTAATATATTGTGATTCCTTTTATTATCAACATATATTATAGTATTTTTCTATACCTCACAGCCTATAGTGAAGCAATGTGGTTTAACAGTGTACTGTCTTTGGCCAGACTTGATTACCTCCCCACAGCCCTGAAGAGATAACATGACATATGATTTGGCCCCCTCCTTCTGTCCTCTACTTGCCATGGCTGGATCTGAGGTGAACACCCCTTCGATGCCCTTAATTCTGATTCTTGGTGCTATCCCTCACTGGCCACTGTAGAGCTCTTAAATAAGTAGTTTAATTAAGTGACTCAATTTCAGAAATTTTCGAATGCTGGATTTCCAATTAAGTTGGCAATAGAAGAAACTGCCTATATAAAATCAAATAAAAAGTGTTTCTTTGAATCGTTAGCATTTCATTATGAATTTGGTGAGATAGGGGTTCCCCAAAACATTCAAAAGATCCACTATTCAATTAAGATTATATTGTTGAAAATGTATTCAAAGGCAAGCCAGTGCAAAAACAATGAAGCCATCTGTCAAGTGGGCTGTCTGCTTTGGCTGGTGATGGAATGTCTCTGGATACACAGGTAGAAATTGTCAGCCCTGCTCAAGATCTCTCATACTTTGAGACCTAGGATGACAATTATATTGTGTACCTACATCCTGAAAATACAGGGCAAATTAAGGCCAAGATCTCCAGACATCAAATTTCAATTATCCTTTGCTTCTCTTTCTCTCTCAAATATATGCATAAAACATTTGGGCTTCTGCGTCATGTTTACCACCTTGTAAACTAAGACAACATTTGACATAAGTAGGGCCAGTCAGAAATTGGAATGCAGATATAAAAATGAGTCAAGCAGATAATTCTGGGCCCAGGTTTGGTAAGGTCATGGAGAGGCTGGCCATGACCACTGGCTAGTGTGGTATAACGACATGCAAGGCTATACTCCCTTGGAGGGGCACCGTTTCCTAATTCACACAAAGTGTCACATGAGCAAGTGGCTTCTCTGTTCAAAATCAATTCCCTGACATCTGCAAACTAGTGCTTTCAGGCATAAGACAATGAGGCTTACTGAAAAAAAAAAAAACTGGTGACAAGAACAGGAACTTGGAGAACACAGAGATAAGAATGGGCAAGAGAGGGAATACTATGCATAGACTCCATGTCCATCTGAGTCCCTTTCACTTGGACTGACTGAAGCTTTCCTCCCCTTTGGAGTGTTTCTGTCACTTGCAAATAAAGCGATCCATAACCAAGACAAGTAAAAAAGCATTAAACTGGGAGACAGTACTGGATTTTAGTACCAACCCTGACATTTAAATAGCTATGTCACAACTCACATAATCTGCCCAGACCTTGGTTTCAAGAATGGAACAACATTACCCTTAAAGATGTTTTCTGCTAAAAAAAAAAAAAGAAAAAAGCAAAAAAAAAAAAAAAAAGCATGCAATCTAATGCTATAATTAAAAATGTTATGAAGACTTTTATTGTACTTTTAAATATATTGTCACATATATTTGAATCATTTCTTCCTCACTAAGTATAATTGAATAGTACACTATAAAGTGCTAATTTCATCTTTCAGAACTATTTCACACTGCTTACACTCTAAAATATGTTGCATATATATGACAATCATAATAAATCATGCAAGGTTAAATGAATACTATTTTAATACAGATATCAGCATTTTGCTTATATTAGGAATATTTCTAACCTATTAAGTACTTCAACCAGTATTTTATTTCCAGGAAAGAAGTTAAATATTGTTTAAAGTTACTGAATATGTTTATTCAAAACATCCATCAGTGATAATGTTTATAATTACTAATACCTTATAGATAAGGATTCCTCCTCCTCAAAAAAAATCATATTACATTTCCATAAAAATAGGAATCATTAAACCAGCCTCCTACACAATACCTCCCACTCTTTTTATTTAACTCAGAACCACTCAGTGCTGAACCAATATGATTCTTGCCCAGGTTTTCATGAGCGCTAAAATCTCAGTGAGTCTGAGATACCTGAGATAGCTGCTAGACCAATAACAAAAATTGTCTTTAGTCACCCTGAGATGCTATTCTGTTTCCATACGCCATCAGCCAGCTTCCTTTAAGTTAGGTCATGGCTCCATCAACAACAACAAAAAAAAACATCAAATGAAGCTTTTATGGTGGCCCCAGTCCCTAAAGTGAAATTTTATTTGTTATTTGGAGGAATTGAAAAGGATTTTGTGGGTAACTTTGGTAGCATTAGACTGTGACCTGCTTGAAGTCAGGAACCCTAGAGCTTCATTTTACATCCTTAATGCCTAATATAGTGCCTGACACCAAATGGTTTTTCTGTTATCAAATTAATGAATAAATTAACTCAATACATAGTGTATGTATCAATAAATGACTGGATGAACAAATAAACATAACGTATATAGGTACAATTGTATTATATGAATGTTATTTTGTTCTACAGTTCACACCCACTGACTGAAAAACTCATGCAATACATTTTGTCATGGTATAATACATGTATAGCCATTAGAATGTGAATATAAATATTAAGCCAGCTTATTTCTGAAATTAAAAAAATACATTCAACTAAATTTTTTATGTTGTCTCCTTATACTTTTGTAAAAATACATAATTAAAAGAGGCTTATTTTGTTTTGATTTTGTTTTATTTTGTTTCATGTATTATTTGAGAGCGAAGAGTAGTAGAGTCTAGCCCACTGGGATTTGAAGATGTGAATTTGTCTTGTTGAAAGGGTTTTGTAGATAAAACATCTTTGCTAACTTCAGGGTATCCAATCCCATGTCTTGTTGTGAATCATATTAATACATTTCTCTTTGTCTATAACATATAAACCTAGGTCTTATTAGTTGCCAAATAATCATTTCTGAAAAAAAAAATGGTACTACAAATTAATGGACAGGATACAGCAGTCTTATTGAGCAGACCTTATAAAACTCAAAGCTCCCTGAGAATTACTCAGAGGTAATAGTCTGGTACTTAAAAATTGTCCATCATAGGTTTATATTCCCATTGCCTCGGGTGGGCACTGGGTGGCTACATGGTATTCAGATATTCAGGGGAAAAGTCATTAGAAAAAAAATCAAAGCCAAGGAGAGTAAAAGAGAAAAAGCTGTGTTCCAATTCCTTTCACTTAATTAAATTCTCCCCTTATTGATTTCTATTCTTACTTCTCAACAAAAACATCTTTTTTATTCCAGAAAGAGAATACTATTGTTATTGTCATTTGGACAATCCACTTCTTTATATTATCGAACAACGGAATATCATTTGAATTCTACAGCTAGGCTTTAATTCATTCATAGATGCTCTTAAGTTATCAATTCGCCCATTTGAATCCATTGAGTGTTAGCCCTGCTCAGTTTATTTTCACTGGCCACAATGCGTGGGATCCCTGAACTACCACCTGCAATCAAGAACCAAAGTAGGCAGCGTGTATTTTTCTCTGTCATTTAACTTCTTCAAAACAGCAATCTAACACTAGACTCTCTTCTGCCCTCCATAGCTAGAAATGTTTTCTCAGTCTTCATGCAGAAAACAAAAGCAAATATAACATAAGAAGACCTTAGTTTTGCAGATAAAATTAAGATCCATTGTTATGAGCTGAACTGTGTCCCCTTAGGATTTACGTTTAAGTCTTAACTTCAATCATACCTCAGAATGTCACTGTATTTTGGAAATAGGTACTTTAAAGAGGTAACTAAGGTTAAATGATGCAACATAGGCAGGCTCTAATCCAATACAAGAAGGGGGAGAGATATTAGATATGTGTGTGCATAGAGAAAAAGCATGTGAGGGCAGAGGAAGAAGGTAGCAATCAGCGAGACAAGAAAAAGGCCTCAGGAGGAATCGAACCCTTGATCGTAAATTTTCAAGCTCCAGAACTGTGAAAAAATAAATTTCCGTTTAAACCACCTGTGTGAGGTATTTTATTATAGCAGCCCTAGCAAACTAATACATCTACATAAAGTAAACGTCGTCCAAACCTTACATAAAGATTTAGGGAAATAATTATGATCAGAATCTAGGTCTTCTGAGTCATCTTTAAGCCAAATCAAGTACTAATTGCACACCTACTACGGGCTAGACACTGTCTCAGAAGTTACTTGTTGATTTTTATTCTGAGCATTTGGTATAAGTTATTTCAGTTCTCATTACATAGTTGCTGATGTTGTGGTTCAGGAAGGTTAAGAACGTGATTCAGGTCAGAGCTAGTAAGTGGTAATGCAGGGACCAAACTAGAGTTTTCTGAATTCAAGTCTGGCAATCTTTCCACTAAAACACACCTTTCAATTATACTGCCATCCTTTACAAAGACAATTAGACTGGCTAAAGGGTGAATTAAGAAAACACATCAGATGCTTCTTGCTGTGATCTGCCTTCTGAGAAGATACTGGAATCAATACTGTGTGAATTTTATGTATCTTTATTTAGACTGCCAAAAAAACATGTATTTTTACAAAATACTGTCATGGGGTTAATATGTATTAAAACAACAGATTGTATACATTTTAAAGATTCATGGCTATAGTAAAGGGAAAATGCTAAAAAAAAAAGTTCTAAAATGCATGAATCTAACATTTCATAGTACACTCTTATTTACTTAAATAGCTATGGAATATGGAAAATATAACAGAAATGAATATGAAATATATGATCATTTATTGGAGTCAGACATGCTGCCACACATCACAGGTCCACTAGTGATCATTTTTCAAGGAAATATTTCTGCCTGAGGGCTCAAATTTTATGTTATTCTTTCTTCTTGGAATTGTTTTCCCTGTCAATACTTTGTTGTCTGGCCCTTTAAGTATGTATTGTATCGCTAGAATGCCATTAAAAAGGTCTGCAAGATTCTGGTTTACTTTGTTATGTTTCATAAATAAGCTATCCTTTCTTTGTTAGTTTTTTTTTTTTAAAGGGCCACTATTGTGAAGAATATTCACTGTAATCAGATTGAGTATATCCAAGGCATAATCACAGCATTCTATTCAGATTTCATTGAACATCTTTACTTGGATTTCAAATTGCTTTACTTGATGTATCCAAAGTTATTTAAATAATTCTAGTGAGTTTATTAAGAAGCAATGGCCTTCTGCTTTTGTAAGGAAATAGTTATTCAGAAAGTTAAACCTGTTGCTAGAGTTCTAGAAAGAATTCTGAACTTTTATCATTACAATTTAAGAGAGACTAAAGTAAGTAAGAAAGGATGGGGAAATCCCCACTGCTATGCACCTCACCTCCCACCCCTTCCCACTCCACCACAATCCACATAGGCAACAAACTTTGGCTAGCACAGGGCAGGCATTGCGGGGAACTCAGTTGGAAGCAGATCTCTGCTGCCTGCAAGAGCTGCAACATCATGTGGGGGGGATCGCAGGGGTCTGTAGGACCGCCCCAGATGGCAGCTGGTCTCACTGTGATCTGGGACTGCAGAGGGAGCACCTGGGCACAGAAGATTGCAGCAAAAGTGAGGCTGTATTCACCTGATGGTCCTTGTCTCCCTGAGATCCCGCTTCACCACCCCACAAAGTGCCTTCAGCCCATTGACAGGCAGCCTCCCCCACCCTGCTTTTCTCTGGGATTGCACATTCTGTGTAGGCAACAGAGCTTAGCTAGTGCAGAGAGCACATTTTAGGGAAAACAGTTGTGGGCAGACCATTGCTGCCTGTGTGAAGTACAGTATCTCTTGAGGGGGTTACAGGAGTCTGTGGGACCACCCCAGAAACCAACTTGTCTCCCTATGATCTGTGACTACTGCAGGAATGTGAAGACACAAATTCAGAAAACCGAGGCAATTGTCTGATGACCCTTGACTCCCTGAGATCCTGCCCAATCCAATACACAAAGTGCCTGCCACATGTTGACAAGCAGCTGCACCTGCCCTGGGGTGGCACATCCTAGCAATCAACGAATCTCAAACAGCGAAGTGAGCAAAGTTCAGGGAATACAGTGACAGGAAGATCACTGCTGCCAGCACGAGATATAGTATCGCTTTAGCAAATCTCAGGGGTTTTGTGGGCCCATCACAGATGACAGTAGCTCGTGCAGTGACATCACACAAAGATCATATCCAGAGCCCCTGGCACAGGGCATCGAGGAGAGTGCACCTCTGGGCCACACAGGGCACATTCTACATAAGGCCATCTGGCCAAGGCTGAGAGATGAAACAAATATTCCTATTACATACGAATGAACACGGAGAGGCTAATAAAATGAGAAAACAAAGAAAACTCCCAAAAATAAGCTAAATGAAATGGAGGGCACGAACTTAGAGGGAGAATGGATGAGCACAATGAGAACCTCAATAGAGAGAAAATAAACATAAAGAAAGGACACAGAAACCATAAAGAAGAACTAGACAGAAATGAAACATACAATAACTGAAATGAAGAATATACTAGACGGACTTTTTACAGTCAATTGGATGAAGCAGAAGGTCGAATCAGCGAACTGAAAGACAAGGTAGCAGAATACACCCAATTAGAACAACAAAAAGAAAAAAGAGTTTTAAAAAATGATGATAGGTTGAGACCTCCGGGATAACATGAAGTGTAACAGGAGTACTCGAAGGAGAAGAGAGAGAAAAAAGGATTGAGAATTTATTTTAAGAAATAATGACAGACAACTTCCCTAATCTGGCAAAGGAATTAGACATACAAGTTCAGGAGTCCCAAACAAGAGAAATGCAAACAGACTGATACCAAGACACATCATAATTAAAATCTCAAAGGTCAAAGACAAAGAGACAATCTTAAAAGCAACAAGAAAAAGGCAGCTAGGTACTTACAAGGGTACCCCCATAAGAATAACTGCTGATTTTTTAATGGAAAATTTATAGGCCAGAAGGGATTGGCAAGAAATATTCAAAGTTATGAAAAACAAGAAACCACAGCCATGGATACTCTAACCAGCAAGGTTTTAGATTAAAATGGAGAGTGTGATAAAGAGCTTCCCAGACAGGGAAAAGTTTAAGGAAGTCATCACAAACAAGCCAGTATTACAAGAAATGTTAAAGAGACTTTTGTAAAAAGAGAAGCAGTAAAAAAAGAAAAAAATAAAACCCAAATACAAAAAATAAAATGGTAGTAACTATGCACCTATCAGTAATCAGTTTAAATGTAAATGGATTAAGTATTCCAATCAAAAGACATAGGGTAGCTGAATGAATATGCTGTCTACAAAAGACCCACTTTAGATCAAATGACACCCACAGACTGAAAGTGAAGGGATAGAAAAAGATATTTCATACAAATGGAAATGAAAAAAGAACTAAGATAGCAATACTTATATCAGATAAAACAGACTTTAAAAAAAGGCTATAATAAGAGACAAAGAAGGGCATTACTTAATGATAAAATATCAATAAATCAAGAGGATATAACTCTAGTTATATCCAACATAGCAGCATCTACATACAAAAAGCAATTATTGATTGACATAAAAGGAGAGATCAACGGTAACACACTCATAGGAGGAGAATTTAACACCACATTGATACCAAACGGACAGGTCTTCCAGACAAAAGATCAGCAAAAAAGTAATAGGCCTAAAAGACACATTAGACCAGATTTATTAATAAATATTTTCAGGGCATTTTCCTCCAAAACAGCAAAATATACCTTCTTCTCAATATCACATGTTAGGACATGAAACAAGTATCAGTAAATTTAAGAAGGGTGAAATCATGTCAACCATCTTCTCCAATCATAATGGTACAACACTAGAAATCAGCTACAAGGAAAAAACTAGAAAATACATATGGAGGCTAAATAATACTCTACTAAACAATGAATGGGTTATCAAGGAGATCAAAAAACAAATCAAAAGATACCTAGAGACAAATGAACATGAAAACACAATGACTCAAAATCTATGAGACACAGCGAAAGCAGTCCTAAGAGGGAAATTCGTAGCGATACAAGCCTACTTCAAGAAACAAGAAAAAGCTCAAATAAACAATTTAACCTTACACTTAAAAGAACTAAGAAAACAAAAAACAAAAAAACAAACAACAACAAAAAAAAACAGCAAACAAATCCCAAAGTGAATAGAAGGAAGGAAAAACTAAAGGTCAGAGTAGAAATAAACAAAATAGAGTCTAGAAAAAACAATACAAAAGATTAATGAAACCAAGAGCTGGTTTTGAAAGGATAAACACAAATCTTTAACCACACTCATGAAGGAAAAAAGAGAGATGACTCAAACAAATAAAATCAGAAATGAAAAAGAAAAGTAATAATAAACTTCACAAAAATACAGAGGATTATAAGAAAACCCTATGAGCAATTATACACCAGCAAATTGGACAATCTGGAAGAAATGGATACATTCTTAGAAATATACAATCTCCAAAGACTGAGTCAAGAGGAAACATAAAAATCTGAACCAACTGATTACTACCAATAAAATCAAAAGGCTCCCAAAAAACAAAAGTCCTGAACTAGATGGCTTCATAAATGAATTTTACCAAACATTCGAAGAATTAACACTTATTCTTCTCAAACTATTCCAAAACATTCAAGAAGAGTAAAGGCCACCATTACCTTGATTTCAAAACCAGAAAAAGAAATTACAAAAAGAGAACATGATAGGTCGATATCTCTTGTGAACATTGTTGCAAAAATCTTCAACAAAATATTAAACCAAATTCAGCAATACATTAAAAATATCACACGCCACGATCAAGTTGAATTTATTTCTGAAAAGCAAGGTTGGTACAATATTTGCAAATCAATTAATGTGACACACCACATTAACACATTAACAAATCAAAAGGAAAAAAGCATATGATCATATCAATAGATGCAGAAAAAGTGTTCAACAAAATCCAGCATCCGTTTATGATAAAACTCTCAGCAAAGTGGAAGTAAGGGGAACATGCTTCAACATAAGGCCATATATAACAAACCCACAGCTAACATTTTACTCAATGAGGAAAGGCTTATAGTGTTTTCCTTATATTTAGGAAAAAGACAAGGATGCCCACTTTCACTACACCTTTTCAAAACTGTATTGGAAGTCTTAGTCATAGCAATAAGACAAGAAAGAGAAATAAAAGGCATCCAACTGAAAAGGAAGAAGTAAAACTCTCGTTATTTGCGATGACATGATGCTTTATATATAGAACCCCAAAGATTCCACACACACACACACACACACACACACACACAAACTGTTAGAACCAATCAATTGATTCAGTAAAGTATCAGGATACAAAGTTAATATTCAGAAGTCAGTGGCATTTTTATACAATGATGAACTTTCAGAAAAGAAAGTTAAAAAAGAGAAATTAGAAAGTGATCCCATTTACAATTGCATTGAAAACAATAAATACTTGGGAATCAAATTAACCAAGGAAGTAAAAGACCTATTCTCAGAAAATTATGTCATTGAAAAAAAGAAATTGAAAAAGATATAAATAAATGGAAGCCTTTACCATGCTCATGGGTAGGAAGAATCAACATTACTAAAATGGTCACACTACTCAAAGCAATCTATAGATTCAATGCAGTCTCTACCAAAATACCAGTGGTATTTTTCAGAGTTTGAACAAAAAATCCTAAAACTTATATGGAACCATAAAAGACTCCAAAAAGCCACAGCAATCTTGAAAAAGAAGAACAAAATTGGGGGTATCACATTACCTGATATCAAACTATACTACAAGGCTACAGTAATCAAAACAGCATGGCACTAGCATAAAAACAGATATATTTATCACTGGAACAGAATAGAGAGCCCAGAAATAAATCCATGCCTACACACTCACTTAATATATGATAAAGGAGGTAAGAATATAAATGGGGTAAAGACACTCTTCAATAAATGGTGCTGGAAAAATTGGACAGATACATGCAAACGAAGAAAAAGAAACTGGACCAACTTCTTACACCATATAAAAGAACAGACTCAGATGTAGCTGCATAGTGTAGTGGTTAGTATGTCTGCTTTACACGCAGAAGGTCCTGGGATCATGTCCCAGTGAAGCCACAGTCCATGGTCTACAGCCATGCTACCCTGAACAAGCCTGATGTCTGATCTTGGAAGCTAACCAGGGTCGGGCCTGGTTAGTACTTGAATGAGGGATCACCTAGGAAGACCAGGTGATGTAGGCATTAAAACAAAAAACAAACAAACAACATCAAAAAAAGTGACTCAAAATGGATTAAAGACTTAAATGTAAGACCTGAAACCATAAAACTCTAGAAGAAAACATAGGCAGTCAAGTCTCTGATATTGCTAACAGTAATTTCTTTTCAGATATATCTCTTCGGGCAAGAGAAACACAAGAAAAAATAAACAAAGGGGACTACAGCAATCTGAAAATTTTTGTACAGCAAAGAAAACCATTAACAAAACAAAAAGACAACTGACTGATAAGGAGAAAATATTTGCTTATGATATATCTGATAAGAGGTTAATATCTAAAATATAGAAAGAACTTATACAACTCAACAACAAAAATACAAACAATCCAATTAAAAAGTGGGTAAAAAACCGGAACAGATATTTCTCCAAAGAAGAAATACAGAATACAGATGGCCAATAGACAATGAAAAGATGCTTATAGTCACTAATCATCAAAGAAATGAAAATTAAAACCACAATGAGATATCACCTCACACCTGTCAGAATGGCTATCATCAATAAATCAAAGAACAACAAGTGCTGAAGAGGATGTGGAAGAAAGGGAAACCTTATACACTGTTGGTGAGATTACAAATTGGTACAGACACTATGGAAAACAGTCTGAAGGTTTCTCAAAAAATTGAAAATGGATATGCCTTTTGACCTAGCAATTGTACTTCTGAATATTTATCCAAAGAAAACCAAAACAATAATTCATAAGCACCCCGTGTTCATGATGGCACAATTTACAATAGCCAAGATATGGAAATGACCTAAATGCCCATCAGCAGACAATTGGATAAAGTGTGGATTGTATATACAATGGACTATTACTCAGGCATTAAAAAAATGAAATCCTACCATTTTCAATGACATGAATGGACCTAGAGGTTATTATGCTGGGTGAAAGAAATCAGACAAAAAAAGATAAATACTATATGATTTCACTTATATGAGGAATCTAAGAAAAAGAACAAATTAATAAAAAATAGACTCACAAATATAAAGGACAATCTGGTGATGGCTAGAGGGGAGGATGCTGGGGTCTGGTTGAATGGGGTGAAGGGTTAAAGAAGTACAAATTAGTAGTTGACAGATGGTTACAGGGATGGGGAGTACAGCATAGAGAAACAGGCATTTTTAATATAATGTCTAGGTGGAGAGCCAGAGGAGAAAAAGAGCAATTAGGGGATTATTTTATAAATGATATAAATGTCTAATGAATGTACTGTACACTTAAAACTAATAAAATAAAATAATTAAAATGTGTCCTCATATCTTATTTTCTTGTTTTTCCCATTAAATCATATTGCTTCTAAATGATGAAAAAAATTAATATGATTTTGCAAAGTTATTTTTTTCTAATTCATATTATTTGACAACCTTTGCAATGTTTGCTACATGGGAGAAGCCCAATTTTTTCTTAATTTTAAAAATATTATGTTGTTTTTTTCACTACAGCTTCAATATATGGAGTACTCTATATTTTATTTCTGTACTCTTTTTCTTTCTAAACCATGGTGGATCCACCTAAGTAGTATGGATCCATTATTCTAGGTTCTAGGTTGAGAATACAATGATAGAGTAGGGATCAGAAAGTATTAACCTAAATCCTTTTATTTTCAGAGAGAGGGATTTGAGGTTGGAATAGAAAACATAGCAGCCTGGGGTCTTTCCCTCTGTAAAGGCGGTCCATGAATTGAAAATATTAAAGGATATTTATCTTCAACAATTTCTCTAACATGATTTAGTATTTATATATGATATTGTGGAAAAATGTATAATTTCTGTTAGTAAATATATTGCTGATATTATCAACTGCATGCATTTCTCTTTCTATCTGTAGACATTCTGTTGCTTTTAAACTAAACAAATCATGTTCAACAGGAACAGAAAAAAAATTAGTACAATTATTTAGAAATTAAGTTAAAAGACAAGCTTTTGATTTACCAACATACTATTTTTACTGCTTATATATGTAAGCGTATGTGAGTAATGTAGAGAACAGTTTTATATAAGCACATGCATGATTTTCTAGGATTATGTAATTTTCAAGTTCAATAAATGAGATGAAAGAAAATGAACAGTATTCTTCACATAATTTAGTCTTTGAAAATTTACTATTTAAAAATGTTTAATATGTTACTAATACTTTTAACTAAGACCATATTTAACTGAATCTATAACAAATGGGGAAAAATTCATGGAAAATAAATAATAAAAAAATATCTCTAGAGGTAGCACCAAGTTAGCTATCATTAAGGTTTATTTCCATTTTCTGATTTTTCAATGTGTTCATAAGAATTAATATTTAACATTTCTATTTACACTGCCTACAGAATTGCTTCTATAACAGAAATACTAAACAGGGCTCCTGATGTTTTTTTTACTTAAAAGAAAACAAAACCTTGGTGACTACATGTATATTTGATGTGTAATGTTTTCTTAATTTATAGCATCATGAATCATCATATGAACATTAAAAAAATAAATCAATTTTTGGCAGTGATATTTTTTTAACTCACATTTTTATGTAGAACTATTCTGTAAGGTGGTAGAATATGAAGGGAATATATGAGGAAAAATTTAAAAGATATTAACGTAAGAAAGCATATGTTAAATTACTTTTAAATTTCACCATAGAAAAAACTTTAAACATTGTACTACTTGCAAGTGTTATATGATGTTTCAAGCTGTTGGTAATACATGTGAATTTATCAAATTGTTTTTCTACAGCTTGATTGCAAACAATATAGAAGATAAAAAAGCACTAGACTATGTGAGAGGTCTTGAACTAGACCAGCCATTAGGCAAGGGATGTTGAGCATGCCACTGAAAAAGCTATACAGTTCAATTTCTCATCCATAAAAAGAAATGACATTTGCCCTGCCAGTTATACAAAATGACTAGCAGACTCAAAACAGGTAATATGTATCTGAAGGATTTTGAGAAGCATAAAGTGTTATATAACGTTTGAGATATTTTGTTTATTATTTTATTTTATTTTTGTGGTGATAAGAAAGAAGAGGAGGATAACCAGGTTAATAATAGGTTAATATAATAGGTTAATAATTGAGGGAATGTCTTTTTTTTTCTTTTTTGCATTTATCTGGAGCAGAGAGTGATATTAGAGAAGAAAAATATAACAACCTAGTTATCTTAAAACAAACAAACAAACAAACAAAAAACTTGTTGATATAAAAATTAAATTTCATGGGTTTATTTCTAAGTAAATGTTCATATAACTTGAATGTACTCTTCCATTGTTGTTCATATATTACCACATTTCATTTGCTTTTGTTAGATTGGAATAAGCATGATTCAAAATCCTAAGATGCTCCAAGTCACAACTTCTTCCTCCAAACTACATGGCTTTTTTAATTTTTATAATTCCATTACAAAATATCAGCTTAAGTCTTTTAAAATTTGGATAATGATTATTACATTTTCCTTACCAATCAAGGAAATACTATTTTTGTTACCTTATTATTGATTTTTCTTTATTAAAAAAAAATCTGCATCACTGAGACATAATTTATCAACCCCTCCTGAAATTAATTTATTCAATCATATAAAACCTGAGATTTTAGCCAGGCATAGGATAAGTAACCAGACATGACTAGATAAAGGGTGTTCTCACTTTGGGGTAGGCTAAAGTATTATACATACATGGAGATGAATTATTTGTCACTTCTTTTCATAGGGAACAAATGCAAACACCTTATAGATAATTTAATCAGATTAGAAATAATTTCCATATCACCCTTTCTAATGTCACTAATTAGAAAAACTTACAGTTGCCAAACAAGAGTCAGACTGTATGTATCTTGTCCATGTGGTTTATAAATCATTTGTAGTCTTCAATTCTGTCTGGTAGAAACTGACGAGGTATTTTTACATCACAAACACATCCGCTCTCATAGTCAGAGTTCTCACTTCCCTGGTCCAGAAAGGCTTTTGATTTTTTTAAGAATCACTATTCCCTTTTGGGGGAAGAATAATATATATGTGTATTTTCATTTATATTTTAGATATTTTTAAAATAGATAAAGTAATGAAGGTCCATTCTGACTCTGAGCTATCCTTTAAACATTATCTTAACTGTTAAATCAACATTTCACATTTTTCTTTATAGATGTCTAGGAGTATAGGTATTAACTTTAGAGGACTGTATCCCAGGTGACTGAGTCATCCATTGCAAATAGACCTCATTCCTTTCTCTCCCCACTAGCACTATATTAAGACAAGGCACTGGGCAAAAAACACATCCAGTTAAATGCCTGAATGCACAGAAACAAAGACAAAAGACACCTTGGGTGTACAGTTCTCCACTAGCCCCAATGTGATAAATAGCATTAGAGTACCAATGAACAAACAAGATACAAAATTGAAATAGATATGAAAAGTTGAAAGAGGAAAAAAAAAAAACATTAAAACAACTGATCTTATATTTCATGGTTTCTTTCCACGTGGGTTCATCACAATGTAAAATAAGTTTCTACTTTCTCATGAGATAATGGTTTTTTACATGGAAATGTCTATCCTATATGAATACATCTACATTTATTCAACAATAATATTTAAGGAAAAATGTTTTTTAAGCCAACACATCTACCTCTCTCAGGCATTTCTAAAAACTTTGTAAGCTATTGTGCACATCAAGTGGGAGTAAATAATTACTTTACTTTGTTTTCTTGTTTAATTGAATAAGTTTTGCTCATGTTGTGATAACAGGTTTATTTGAAAGTAAAAGTAATTTGTTATAGAACAGTGGCTTTTATAAATGGAAATTTCTATAACAGAACATTGTGAGATGTTTAAATATTAACGAGACATATTGCTCACTCTTTGCATTAAATTTTAGAAACTTAATATAAGTAAAGTACACATTTTATTGTCGGATCTTGCTTACCAGAGCTAAGAAATCCACAATGTTCAATTCTAATTAAAAATGAAATTGAACTACAATTCCCTAGAAAACAAGAGCTGATCAGACTCAATAAGCTTTACTTAATTTATTTCAGAAACAAAATAATTGAGTTCTCATAGACAAAGAAAAATATGCTTACATTGTTAAAGAAATACATGCTTCCAAATCTTTTGCAATTATGTTTTCTAATGTTTGCAACATATTACACATCCCATTTATATTTTTTAAGATATTTAAGGATCTAAGAATATACCAAATACCTTTATCATTCACAACTTCTAAATGCATGTTACTAGCGATGTATCATAAATTACATACTTGAACTTTTAAAAAAGTTTTTATATAAAACTAATATTTTGTATTATTATTAGAAGACCTTTCAAAAGGACTTTATCAAATGCTTTATATCTAGCATTAATGTCACAACCACCCCAGGAGATTTTTAAGACTGCTCTTATTGTTTTTCTTTTTAGTATTTGATTTTAACTTAAGAAAAGTATGGCACCATTAGGTACTGTGATTTTTCCATGGTTATGTAGCTAGTAATACTGAAAATTTGAACATTGCTTTTAAAATAATAGGAAAAATGAAAATATAAAGAGGAAACAAGAGTCTACTGTTGTTAGGGAAAAAAAGCAGAACAAATTATTTCTTGCTCCTCTGCTTTCTGTTTTCAATTGTTTTATATAAAGATTCAACTTAGGACCACAGTGGTTCTCAAACATCTAAGTCTAGAAGGTTCAAAATGAATTGACTTAATCTTCAGATAATATTCTCTGGATATGAGGCTGGATTAAAAAGCAATGTTTCTACAATAGTTCTAAATAGTTTCTCCATGAAGCTTTGGATTTTCATACAGGAACAGGCATTGTAATAATTGGAGTTGCCCAGCAATGAAATAAACTTAAATAATTCTTCAGAAGTTAGAGTTTATGCATAAGAAATGTCTACCTGTCAAGGAATTTATAAAAATAACCCTGAAACTGAGTAGAAGTTTTGTTACGTAGTTAGGCATGTGTGAGCAACAGGAGCAAAGGCCTAGCTCTGTAACCATAGAAAGCTCCTTTAAGAATGTCCCAGAAACACCCATGTTATGGTCACGAGTTACCTCAAATCCTAAGACAGGAAGCACATAAAAGCAGCTTGCTAAACCAGCCACAAACGCCTGCATGGAAAGAACTACCTCAAACTGCCCATAACCTCAACCTTGTTATACCATCATTATAATATCACGCCTGTGTCAGGAAATTCATGAATCAAATGATAACAAACTGAATTCTGGGTAAGCACATGCACAGTAAGCAAAAGGTTATATGGCAGCCAACTGTCAGTCATCTAGTACTGCCCTTGTACCCGGCCATCATGACCCAAACATAAACAGACCTTCCCAATGCTGTGCTGTTATAGCTCTCGTCTCTGAAAACCCACTCCTCCCTTGGAGTGTACTCTCACTTTTATCTTTTCACCTCCCAAATTCCACAGGGCTTCAGCTTTCCTTAGTGTGACCTGTCTCCTTTTAAAATGTACTTTCAATAAATCGTACTTTTTAAAAATCTCACTGACCTCTAATTCTTTACCATCGGTGAGGAAGAACAGAGGATTCCCTCCATGCCCCTGGGGCAATGCCAGATTTCACATCACTTCATGCTGTAATAGTTTTATCTAAATCCACTTCTCTAATAATACTTGTTTTATACAGGCCAAATAAATAAGGCAAATGAGATAAAATATAACATGTCTTGGAAACAGGCATATGTATTGTCATCATTAGTCCTGCAATATACTTTAGTAAATCTCGAAAATGATTAAGATAAAAAATTGTGCTTGCAACAAAGTTGGATGAACAATCAAATCAGAAAAACAAAACAAAAAGATAAATAATAAAGAATATATATTTTTACATGGAAAAAAAGATGAATTATCCCATTAAAGTCAGAGATGTCTTAACTGAATCAAAGGGAATGAAACTCTAGCAGTACGTTTTCTAAAAGAAGCTTTCTAAAAACAAAATAATAAAGATTAAAAAATGATAATAAGCAAATAGACACCTGACAAAAATAAAAAATAGAGAAGAGGCAAATTCATAAAAATGTCTGAAATTAAAAGCAATGAAGATTAAAAATATATGCTATCAAATGAAGAAAACATCAGATAGATAAAGATATTCCATAAACCTGAATGTTGTAAACAAAAAAATGGAAAAATAAAAATATATTGGAAATGTAAGATAAAATCTAAAAATAAAATTATATGGGAGATCTACTTTCAGAATTAGGCAAATTCTGAAAGCCAAACTAATGTAAGCATATACAGGAATTAAAAAATTAAATAATGAACTGAAGATAAAGAATTGCACTTCTCACAGAGTACACCCACAATCATTTTACATAAATTTGTTACAATGAAAGTTTTTAGAGTTGTAAAAAAACTAGAATTTTATTGAACATATTATTTACCTTAATCCAAACAATTAGAGATTAATAATAAAAACATGAAAAAATTAATTAACAAATAACTTGGATTCACAGAGCATTTGAAAAGAATCTGGAATGTAATGAATAGCAGAGTATATAACAATAAAACTTTTGGGATACAGTAGAACTTATTTATGTTCAGCTAAAATTTATAATTTATATAGTTCACATATAGCATATAGTTTACACATAAACTAATAAATTAAAAAGAAACAAAATTAATTAGAAAGAGGACATTATTTAATGTAAAAGAAGAAAATAAATAGAAAACATAAAAAGAGAAAAGCACATAACTTTTTAATATATGGATCTGAAGAACAATTTGCACATTACAATATCTGCAAATGTTAAGTATGAAACGAATTCATCACAACTGACGGCAAGTTGAAGACTGTGGCATCTGGATAAATTAAATATTTCAAAAGCAGCCTGACCATGTCCCTAGACTCAAATCAGACAAAGTATCCAGCAGTAGAGCATCTGGCCCAGCAGCTGCCAAGCCCATCCTGTGAGTAGAAATGAGCACTGGTTTCACTCAGAAACTAAAAGAACAAGCTGCCAAGGGGAAGGGCCTTTGACAAAACCAACAATGGGCGGAAACAATACTAAATTAATATAGACATTAGTATAGGCATGTGTCATTTTGTCTCAATTACAAAAGTCAAATCTGCAAAGAGGGGAGTCATATTGGACTTTAATAGAGGGTTAAAATTGTTGACTGTTTAGCTCAGAAACATTTGGATGTCCTTGCATATTTATAACCTCTTAGGATAGGAGACGATGGAAAATAAAATTAAAGGAGGGTCAGTTTCTTCTGTATCTGCAAGGTTGAAGAGAAGATTACCCACTAACAAGTTAATTTCTGCAAATCAAAAAGCTCATGACCCCTGATTTCATGACTGACACTGACACAAAAGGAACGAGACAGGTGGGCATACCCACAGGGAGCAGCATTCTTGGACTTCTTCTCCACTCCCTTCTTGAACAAATAGCAATATTTTTTTCCTTATCAAACTCATAATTCTTGTAACTCAATATCCATCCTTAAAGTATTAAAAGTAAAATTAAACTAAGAAAAATCACTATTTATATTTGGTTTTATAGGACTATCTCTAAAATTTCTTCCATTATAATGTAGAAAAATAATTCCTAAATCTGTGAGGATATCCACTAAAACTTTCTTTGGGTTACAAATATATAATTTTATAATATTCCAGGAACAGAAGGAAAAGTTCCATGCTAAACCACAGCCAGTTACCGTCTACTACTATCCTCTCTGCTCCATGACTAACATCTAGAAACAAGTAAAGCAAGGGAATAAATATATCATAAAATAAGATGAATGAGAAGTCACACCATTTCAGAACTGAATATGTTCTCATGAAAATTGCTATAATTTTTATGTCTAATCAGGGAAAAATATGTCAGACTCACTGATATTATCTAGCTTCTCCAGTAATATCCCAAAGGAGAACAACAAAATGGGAATGAGGGCCAAATCACTGTGCTAGATACACAGTGTGGGGTCGTTTAAGAGAAATTATGATAACCTAATTTCTATACAAAATCTTAAAAGTAAGTAACATATGACCATGAGATTATCTGATACAGAGACTTATGTCAGGTCTTGGTATACATTTTAGGAGGTTAGAAAGAAAGAAAAAAAAAAGGTAAGGATCTAAAATATGAAAATAAGAAAGATTTTTCTTGATGGTACTTTTTGTTTCTACTATGCAAACCTTAAAGGTTTCTTAAAGTATGAAGACAATTTCAGCAGCCTTTAAAACTACATGATTGTTATAAAACCTATTTATTTGTGATTAGGTTTTATCCTTAGAAAGTAATAACCACCATTTATTATTTGCCCATATCCTGACATGTACTTTGGAGGTGGATCTACACAACAGTGCAGAACTATGGGAATTTTTAATTTCCTTTTATAAATGAGGAAAGTATGGCCAAAAGTTTAAGCAACTTGTCTAATCTCTTAGCACAAAGTGTTGAAACTCAGAAAAGTTTTATATTTGTCTGTCTTCAAAACCCAGTATTTTCCATCATACCATGTGACATCGATTTTTCAAATAAAAGTATTCAAAAAATATGATTTCCATCTAAAGCTATGACTCTGGGTTATTCATGTACCTGTTAATGTCTTTTATTCTCTTTAATTTTCCAATTATTTTAAATATTTTATTTCAATTAATCTTTGAAGTATAATTCTTCTTTTCTCTTACCCTCCTTTATCTTATGTCCTTTCATTTGTTAGTTTTACTCACAAATATCTATGAAAGCCATATTTATATATAGAAATAGAGATAGAAATAGAGATAGATAGAGATAATAGAGAGAGAGAGAGAGAGAGAGAGAGAGAGAGAGAGAGAGAGAGAGAGATTGTACCTAAATTTAATTTCAGTATCAGAACTACTGCCCCAGTATTTATAAAACATCTCTCTGCTACATGTTATTTTCTAATACACTAGGTTATAAAATCTCACTTTAAAGTATAAGATTTTTTTATATATACTTAATACACTAAATATATTTGCCTTTTTATAATTTATGTTCTATTAACTAAGCCTATAAATGAGGTTTAATTTACACATTATTTTTATTTTCTTAAAGGAAATATATATATTAGATATTACATATTTCTAATAGTAAGAAAAGCTTACTGAAAGATTTTATTATTCTAAAACCCCTTAAATTCTAGGTGAGCTATTATTAATTAGACAAATAAAAATGGCCTAAAAGTTAATCCAGCTGAAATACATATGTCAGTAAAACAAATGTTTGCCTTTGATTCATTATTTCCCAATATTAAAAAAAAATCAATTTACTTCTTTCTCCTTTAAGTATTACTTGATTCTTATAGTATATATAGTCTAAACTATACTGTCTTGACCGTTGTAGTAGCTAATAACTTAGGATTCACACACACAAAAAAAATTAAAGAATTATAGATTGAATAAATCAGAATGCTTAAATAATTACCCACATTACAAAATGAGAAATTATTTCTTTTTCCTCTTACCTTGAGATCGATTACTGCTTTCTGTGTCCTTGTGATCAAATTCATTCCATAGTTTATCTACTTAAAGAAAATTAAACCATCTCTCATGCCTCTGGCTAATAGCTGGCCAGCCACAAGAGTAGAGTGAATCAGTTAACAGTATCCCCCACTGGAAGGGCAACTGGATTTACCGTATCTGCACATCTTTCTTGTATTTTTTATCTCAATTCAGAGTCAAAGCAAAAAGCCTCAGATTCTCATACTATAAAAGCATCAACATTATTGAGTAATCCACAATGAATATCCACTGTGACTGGTATAATTGAAAGCTAGATCCATTTTTCACTTAACAATAGGGGTGAATTATTTTGTTCTAGTAGAACTTCGTCATTTACATTATTTCTGGTATACATCAGCTGTTATTAATCCTGCCAAAATTCTATATTTCAGTAATTATTTTCTTCCTATTTTCTCTTCTTCACTCATCCTCATTACATCAATAGTCTAAATCACAGTTAATTGAATGTGCTTCAGTATGAGTTTTCATATTCAGTGAATCAGAAATGTGTAATAGAGAAATTGGAATTAAGGATGTTTTAAGAATGCAAAGCAGAAAAGACAGCTGCGTGCATTTTTGTAGTGGTATTGAAGCTGTTCCACATGCTTTGCTGATGCTTACATTACTGTCATGACTTTGATAGGATCGACTTAAAAATTAATAAATAAATATATAATAATCTGCTTCATTTTACTTGCACTCATAAAAAATCTAATATATAGCCCCAAAGGTAGCTTAAGGTAAACACGAAGATTTAAGGAAGGATAAGAAATAGCGATTTGCATCTCATTTATATATAAAGTATTTCACAAAAGTGTACTTTTCACATACATAAAGTTGATCTTTTTAAGTCTTAAAACTTTTTTTTTAATTCAAAGATTTAGCTTTATCCTTAAACAAACCTAGTATAGAAATGAACAATATGTAATAGAAAGGACTCAACTTTATTGAAGGTCAGGCGTTTGGAAAGGAAATAGGAATATTGGCTGAGAAATAGGGTTTCCCAGTAGAACTGAGGGTGGGGTGTATGGGGGAAATTGAGCAAGCAGAGATTTGAAAATTCAATGGCTTCCCACACTTAAGATTAGATAATATGAACCCAAGAAACATGGAGTTTGAAAGGAATAATAAGAATTTCTTTTTTTATTTTCTGTTTGTGAGATTCCTGATTTAAGCTTAAAGAAAGTTAATTTTCAGAAGACTATTGATTAAATTTTATCAGGTTCATGAAGAGTGATCTGCATTCTCCATACAGCTATTACTAAGATGCAACAATCTGAGCTCAAAAGCAGTGAAATGAATAAAAGTGTTTGCTCAGGAATATTGTGCCTAAGAATTTATACTAAAAAAAAAAAAAATTACAAAAGAAGCTGCCAAGTCCATTCAGCCCATTGCTTGCTAAGATGAACACACAGAGGTAGTTTACTACATGTTGATTTTGAATGGGTAAGAGTTTCATTAAAAACCTATGTAGAACCAAACTAAAATGGAGTCACTTATATCAGGGACAAAATGCAAAATGTCATTGTAAACTCACAGAGGAAACTTAACCTAACTTTACGGAAATTTACAGCTCTTCCGAGAAATCAGCAGATGATATCAGCCAGCCTCCAAACACCAAGTCTGTATATGCCATCTCTGGACTTTCTTATTCCCCTGACTCAGCTACCCTCATTTAAATAGGAAAGAAGACCACTAAGCAATCGATCAGCTGAAAAAATAATAATAATTTCTGCATTTACCACATAAAAATCTCTCAGTTTGTGAGCAATTTGGTACAGATTGCTCCTGCAGCCTTGAGTTTCTTGGCTTGAAGGTCAAAAGCCCTGCAATAAATTTATCTCTCTGCTGTGTTTTATTCAGGGTGCAGTTCATTTTTTGACACTTACCTAAAACCCAACATGAGAATGTAGAAAATTCTGCAGTTAGATATAAGTATTTTGCTGCTTTGTTCCCTCGTTTTATTTGTAAAAACTATAAAATAAAATGCAGTATTTATTTATTTACCTTTTAACACATACTAATTGAAAGCTTCCTCTATTCTAGGCACTGTTCTAGGCTCTAGGGTACAACAGTTAACGGCTACTAATATGCACATATTTCCAGATACTTTTTCAAGGGGAGACAATGTGCTCATAATCATTCAATTTTAAGAGTCTGTTGTATGTGGCCATGTCAGATACCTTCTTTATGATCTGCTATTGCTTCATGACCTGAAGACCAAAGGCCAGTCAAGTCTAGTACTGCTTGAGCTACATGTTCTGCCTGAGGCTATGTGTTGTGCTGTTCTGGAAAATTTTTCATCCTGGAAAATTTAGATGTACTCAGGATTAAAAAAAAGAAGAAGAGAAGAAGAAGAAAAAAGCTAATTTTCTCATTTCTTTTCCTATATTGATTGTGAGATCACAATAGTTACTATAGCAACTAATTATGAACTGCGTTCTATGTGACAAACAGTGAGCTAGGTATTCTAAATATGTTACTTAAACTTCAAAATAAATTTGTGGCAATATATATTATGCATTCCATTCAGAAGACATGACTGAAATTCAGAGCTTGGTTTAGATAGCTATGGCTATTTGATGTCTACTATTCAGCTCTTCCTCTGCAATGCTCACCTAATTCATAGAAACAAGTAAATTGATTGGGGTTAGAGTCTTGAACGGATTTTTCTCTTATTGGACTGAACACAGCCGCAATTATACTACATTTGTTCACAGCAGTAACCAAGTCCTCTTCATTTTTATATCCCTGGACTCTTGCACACAGCCTACCGTATTGATGACCAATGAACATTTGTTGAATGGATGACTGAATTATCAGAATGACTCCAGAATAAATCTTCCTAGAATCCCCACAGGTGTCAAAAAAGATTATTTAAGTTCCAACTCACAATCAGATGGCTGACCATGCATTTGCAGAGGCTCAATTTATTGTATGTCATTGACAGACAGTGACAATCGGTGAAAAGAATTATCTATTGTCCAAACCTAAGGGTTAAGCATTTTGTAGCTAGACTTTACCAAGATAAAAAATAACAGGCCACAAAATCACTCTTTTCTCTCTCTCTCTCTCTCTTTCTCTCTCTCTCTCTCTCTCTCTCTCTCTCTCTCTCTCACTCTCTCTCTCACACACACACACACACACATACACACACACACACACCGAGTTTCTATCATCTAAAGTGCAGATATATTTTAAAGCTGCCACAATGATAAATACTAGCTTGTATTCCCATAACCTAAAACTATAAATCAGGGTAGTCCTCAAAGACTTTAGGCAAGAAGCTAGGGTAGAATTCTTCATAAGACCTAAAAGTCATTTGCTGGGTTTTGTTTTTCATTTTCATTAATTGTTATTTATATTGATGCAGAAATTTGTGTCTGGTGGCATATTCAGTACATATAGCCAATAGGCCGAAGCCTCGTGTTTTTATTCAAGTGATAAAAGCATCAAAAGAAGGGTATCTAAATGGAGAAGAGGGAGGCCACACCATTTCAATGTGTGGATGAAAATGTAAATTCTGCTGTACAAATAGCACTCTGAATAATTTGTAAAACTATCTGCAAGGTTAATATATAAAGTATATTGGAGATTAACAAGAAGTTAGAAATAATTTACAAATCTTTTGTGTCTATTGTATATGAGTAAATGAGCCATTATTAGTATATGTTCTTAAAATGTGTAAATAATAATTATCCTTGTTTCCTAATCACTAAGGCATGTTTTCTACACTGGGTAATTGCAGCTTTGGAACTCTGTTAGGTTTTAAATGTGATTGTTTTTAGCAGCCTTGGTTTGTGAATTCTCTTTCCTCTCTTCATATGTCATGGAATAAATGTCATTGTATTATTGCATATCCTAGTCTCATGAACTTCTATGAATACTCAGGACCCTTAAGTCCTTGAGATGATGTTCCTATGAGTCACCCTTCCAAATCAGCCTAAAATGATCATATTTCTATATTTCATATATAACATTATTTTGTAAAACATTTAAACTTAATTTTGTTTTATTTCCAGCTTGAATAATATATACCACCCCAGGCATGGGTAGGTATATATGAGTTGAAATAAATTGATCAATCACTTAATATTTTACATTCACTTACAAAATTAGACATGCAATGTTTAATTTCTTGACGAAGCTTATCTTTAAGTAAATCAATATTGAAAGATGAACTATTTTATCATTCTTATTAGAACAAAAATATGTATAAACAATAAAACATAGTAAATGGGGAAAAGTCTAATTTAAATAAAATCAACTGTTGCCAGAATATGCTTGTATTTAAAAAAAAATTATGAGCATTCAGTGAACACTGAAAAGTTTAGGAGACTATATACCTTAGGATTCAGCGCCAATTAGTAGTTTCTTTTGGCTTTGAAATGAATTCTTGTAAGATTATTTTCTACTCAGTTATTAGTCAATAGGCATTGACATAAACCAAATACATATACTTAGAATTTACTTTCCATCTAAAGGACATTAGCAGCAGAGAAAAAATGGCAAAATACTTCATTACAAGTCATATATATATATGCTTATATATAAGGTGTATGTATATGAGAATAAAATAATTAGTGGTATGCCCAAAGAAATTTATATTGGTACTTTATCCAAGAAAGTTATCATTTTTGAGGAAATAGTCATAGTAGAGAAAAAGCTCTCTGTTTTTCTCCTTTGGAATGAAAAACATAAATTTAAGTTTTCTTTCACCAAAAAGACAAGAAAATGTGGAGATCTTGGAAGAGCCTATGTGATTTAACATCATATCCACTGGTCATAATAAAGCTTGCAGAGTTTCATTTTATTTTATATTTTAAATAAATTTTATTGAGATATAATTTCCATAATATAAACTTTATGAGTTTTTAAGTGTGTATTTCTATGAGTTTTAAAAAAATCTATGCCCCTATACCCACTACCACTATCAAAGTGTAGAACATTTCCATTGCCCTCTAAATTTTTCTTATGTTCCTTTGTTATCAGCCCTCAACCACCACTGATCTGGTCAACCACTGATCTATGCTCTGTCTGAAAAGATTAATTTTTTTCTAAATTTTGATATAAATGTGATGAGTTCAGAACAGGCCTCTCCAAGAAGTGCTACTTTGGGATGTGGATTATTTTGAGCTCAAGGAATTGAAATTCTGTGGGCTTAGGAGAAATTTTACTTCTCCCTCAAAAAATTGTAATTGGAGGCCTTGCCCATAATAAGAGATATTACTAGAGATAACTTTTTATGACCTATCTATAGAGCAGAGCAAACATCTAATTACTAAACATCTGTTCTCATTATCCTACAAATGATCTTCCTCCTCTCTGAAGCCCCAAGGCACCTTACCTTATTCTAAGCTCAGAATGCCATATATACCTAATTTTACCTTTCTGTCTCTGAAACTCTGACCCTTTCACTTATGTGGGGTTCCATAGATATGTATGTTTTTAAATTTGGTTATTTTCTCTTGTTTATTTATCTCACGTCAGTGATTATTAGGTCACACAAAAGAATCCATAAGGGTAGAGCAGAACTTCTCTGCCCCTCCCCAATGAAATAAAACAGTATGTAATCTTTCAGATCTGTCTCTTTTTCTCAGCATATTCTGTTTTTAAATTGAATGGTTGCATGTAACAATAGTTTGCTCCTTTTTATTGTAGATTAACATTTCTTTTTTTTCTGGACTTTATATCCATTCACCTATATGTCTATCCTTACACTAGTACCACACTGACTTGATTATTTATATTTTTATAGAAATCTTGAAATTGGGTAATGCAACTATTCTGAACCTGTTTATGTCAATTTACTATATACTTTTTGAAACTTAATAGAATATCAACTTATTCATTAAAAGCTAAAAAATTCAAAGTAATTTGTATTTTAAAAATAATAATTGATATTTATGAAAAAAGTTATCTAAAGACATTCATTTTCTTGCTAATAATTACACAGTGTAAGAGATTACAAATATAACATTTAATGTCAGAGACAATGGCTAAAAGTCTTACATAAATCCTATAAAAGAATTACCTGAATTTTTAAATATATCAGTTTTTACTCACTTTTCCACACTATTCTTATTTTGTCATGTTTGCATTCAAGAGACCTATAAATCATCAGTTTTTTCTCTTCTGACCTCCTAAGTAATGTTTTACCAAAATGAAATAATAGAAAAAACTTCTTGGAAGTCATCCAGAGTTCAAATGTTTGATGAGAACAGAGTCAGTAACTGATTTAGTTTGGCAAAAATATAGTTCAACATCCTGCAGCAACGGAATTATGCTACTAGACTATACCTGGGTTGTTTCTAAGCGTAATATGAAAAATACTTAACTATCATGCACAATGGGAACTGACCAATCAAAATGGATTCTAAACAACTGGTTCGGGTATACTGGAGTATATTGAATGAGGGACCACTTGAATATCTATCTGAAGAAACATCCCTAAGTAAGGAGCAGCAAGTAAAATCATGCATAGATGAATAGAAATAAATTGAAAAATTATGTACATTTTCCACAAATATTTAATATAAGTTGTTACAATGTTTAATTTTATGTGTCAATTTTACTGGGCCATAAAGTGCCCCGATATTTGGTCAAACATTTTTCTGGATGTTTCTGTTAGAAAGTTTTTGATTAAATTACTATTTAAATGGGTAGAATGGGTAAAGTAAATTGCCTTCCCTGAGTGGGCTCATGGGTAGTTGAAGTCCTGGATAGAACAAAAGTACTGACATTCCTCTTACTAAGAGAATTGCTATTGACTAACAGCTTTCAAACTATGGTATTTTCCTGTCTTAGAACTCCAGTGGAAAAACTGGCACTTCTTGGGTCTCAAACCCAGGTCCCCCGGGTCTCCAACTTCCCAACTCATCTTGTAGATTATAGGACCTTGAAACTTTTCAGCCTCAGTAGCTATGTGAGCTAGTCTCTTATAATAAATCTCTTTATATGTGTGTGCGTGTATGTGCATGCACATGAATATGTGTATGTGTATATACATACGTACACATATATATACATGTGCGTGTATATAACCAATAGGTATGTGTGTATATACATATATATGTACATACCTATGTGTGTGTGTGTGTGTATGTATGTATGTATGTGTATATATATATATATATATATATATACACACACACGCTATTGGTTCTGTTTTTTTTTTAAGAACCCTAACATAGTTGTAGATATTCCATTTGGAAGTAGAGAATTTAGGCAGATATATAATTCCTACAGCTATGATGAAGATCTTGGGTTGATAACAATTATTGATTAAACTCTAGAAATCTCATCTATTTCTTTTCCTAAAATTTGTGGTAAATATAGGTGGTGATTATATCTAAATGTTGGTGAGTTAAACATTAAAGTAGGTTAACTTTGATGTATCATGAAATGTTGTTTGCTAATATAAATACACAATGATAACATTAAAAGAAACAAATGGAGTTGGTAATATAAAGATATCAGTAGTAATTTTTGTGGAAAATTATAGGGGCATGCACCAATTTTTCTTCTTTCTTGTATTAATTTGCCATGACAAATACAGATTTATTCAAACCACAATTATGAGAATGTATTCTGTCCTAGGCACTGTGCTAGTCATTTGGAAACCAAAGACAAATGTTTACACTCCTTTCCTCAGGGGTCCTTTACTTCCTCCCAGTCCATCCCACGAGATAGAGACTTGCACTACCAGACCTGTAAGGCTTTGCAGATAAGGTTTTAGCTCTATGTAGAAATCCATAGAGTGACGGGTAAGGGCACAGGCTTTGGAACCAAAAGGCAAGGTCTTGAATTCAAGTTCCCACAGTCATCAGTTGTGTAACCCGGGCAAGTTATGTAACCTCTCTCTGCTTCAGTTCCCTCAACTATAAAGTAGAAAAAATTCTATTTTCCCCTGTTATGTTGTTACAAGGATTACTAAGTTAACAAATATTAACTTATATTAAAATATATCAGAACACATTTGTAATAATGTCTGGTTTATAATAAGCACTTAAAGAATACTTGCAGTTTTCACTGTCTGAGGTGGCTAAACTTTTTCTCTTGGTAGGTATACAGCTGTCATTGATGTCATTTTGGTATTTTTCTGAATACTTGAAATATTTTTCCATTAAAATTTTTAACAAAAAATGCAAGATAAAATTAAGTACTATTTACAATAAAAATAAACTGTAAAGTAAATTTGAATTAATTTGATAAATAATTCATAATACTTTTATGCAGAAATAGTTAACATTCTATTAAAAGATCTAAAGAAAGGCCTAAGTAAATAAAGAAACATAAGAATCATGTATGGAAGCAAGATAAAATTGTTAATATGGAAAATTTCTGTGCAATAAGTTTTAAATTAAATTAAAATTGATTTAAAATATCTGTAAAAGCATAGTTAAAATAAGTTGGAAAACTAAGGCTGGCATATCAAAAATAAATATGTATTACAAAGCCACGGAAATAAAAGGTGTGGCACTGCTACAGGAATAAATGAAAAAGGCAATTCAGAAGTAGATTAATAAACAATATAGAGGTTCCTCACAAACATTGGAGAAAGAATGGATTTAGCAAATAGTGCTGGGAAAGCTGGCTCACTATTTTGGATCTTGGAGACATAAAAGTCTTCAAAGCTCCAGCTCCACTGAATATTTGCTGTAGAATCCTTTCTTACGTCTAGGTAGACACCACATCCTTTAAAAAGTGCCTGGTGATGCCGGGGCCCGCACCATAGCCTGCACATAACTGTGTCTTCCAGCAGTGGCCAGAGAGGCCCATGAAGAAGCTGCATAGAAAATTTCCCTGCCAGCCTCCTCAAACTATTATTCCCTATGATCTGAATGAATCTGTCTTATTTCCATAGAATTTTCTACCATTCGAAACTAAAGTTTTTATCATTTAACATGGCAATCTCCTGCAGCAAAATGCTTATAATAAAGTCATCTTTTCCTTTTAATCTCAACAGATAATCTGTTACTTCCCATAAACCTGTTTATTTTCATAAAACCTTAGCTTAGCTTCTCTCTGAATAAAACAAACAAACAACAATGAAATCTCTCAAAATTCTTTTGGAGACATTTATAAACATATTTAGAAACAAGTCAAATTATAAATAAAACATGCAGTTTTAATCTTCTGTTCACTTTGTCACAATATATTTTGTATAATGTGTTATATGAATATATAACTCTTGTTTCTCAATCAATTTAAATATCTTCAGGAGTAGAAATCATTGGCATAATGACTATACTTTAGAGATTTAACACAGGATATAAAATATTTCGCAATATGATTATATAAGCAACATATTAATTCTTTACATTTAAACATACAATAATAAATGATTACTGAAAATATATATGCAAATAGCATGGTTTGTAAATGGCAGAATATAATTGCTTTAAATATAATACTCATTGTAAAATTAAAGATGCACAACCAACCTTGAAAGAAAAAAACTAAGTTGAAGATGAAAGACAAAGAGAAAAAATGTAAATTACATCACTTATTGCTTTTGGTTGTCAATTTCCTCCTATCGCACGTCCACATGAGTAAATCACACTGTCAGACTGAATACTACTCAGTGCATACTAGTTCTCCACCTTGGAAGTTCACAAAATTTCCCCCTAGAAATAAGAGGCTAATTACTTAAGAAACTTAAATGCTTTCTATTTTAAAACAAGAAAGTAAATAATATCATTATTATTGTCTTTATTTTTTAAAAATTTAAAAGTTTTGATAATGCCATTTTAAATTGAGAAAGAATGTGAAGTTTTCCTAATCTAAAACTAAAAACATTGTGTACAATGTACCAATCATAACATATGGTACAGGAGATGCTATACCTTTATTTTTAATTAACCAACCTCTCTAGAAATAAATGCACCCATTGACTAGACTACAACTGAAATGTTTTGTATGATTCTAAAATATGGCCTGTGACCTCTTTCTTATAAAACCTGTGTTAATGCATCTTAATTTTTTCCCAGAAAGAATAAAGGATCAAAAATATAGTAAGCAGAAATATTTCAAATAATGAAGAGAATGATAAGAAATCTGTAATTATCTATAAAGGTAGACATAGTATAAGAGGCAAAGTATCCAGTGGAGTTAACGGAGTTAGCTTGACACCATGGTTTTGAGGACATATTTTCTCTATATGAACTGCCTGTGAGGAACACTACGGCTCTTAATCTGAGCAGGTAAGTTTGCTAAGTCTTGGAAGATGCCAATGACTACAACTCAGAAAAACATCTTACTTGTTCATAACCTGATAAGGTTGTGTGAGATTCTTGCAGTGTTTAGATTCTGTTCTTACTCTCTGAGAAGCTTCTATGGCCACCAACTACTCTAGTCCAGTTTGATATTCAAAGTATAGTAATTGCATAAATAAGAATACTGTAAACTCTAATAATTCACTTGTAAGTTTATACCCAGCAGAAATTGGTATATAAATTCACCAGAAGACTTGTACAGAAATGCTCATAACACCATTTATAATACTTCCCAAATATAAACAATGCAAATATCAATCAACTATAGCAAGCATAAACAGTTTGTGGTATATATTTGTATAATAAAAGACAATATAGCAATGAGAACTGATTAATGCAGTGAAGTTTCAGAATATAAAACCAATATGTAAAAATCAGTTGCATTTCTATACACTAACAATGAACTATCTGAAAGAGAAATGAAGAAGCACTCCTCTGTGCAATAGTATCAAAATGATAAAGATTTGGAGGTAGCCAAAAAATTGCATAGATGATATAGGCTTCGTTCGCCTGCTCTTATGACCACATCAAAGTTGTGACAGAAACATGGAGCAAATAGCAATCGGAGTCACCTGGGGTCTAAATGAACAAGCCCTACAACTAGGGAGAGAAATAAGAAATCACCCTGCATCAAGAGGAGGTAGGATGGGGAGAGGACATGAAGCTGCCCGGTCACTAGTGGCTGAGTGGGACAAACTCCATGGCAGTGGCAGCCAGCAGCTGCAGATACATCTTAAAGGGACTGTGTCCACAAGTATACTTTTGCTGTGATGGACCTGCTCGCTCTGAGCATCAACTCCCTGTTGGCTGCTGGGGTAGAGGGGGCACCAGGGACTTACATGGGGATGCTGAGTTTTCGGAATGCGGACCGGAGGTAAGGCTTTCTCCCTGCCAGAAGTGCTGGCAGTATTCATTTTCCCTGCTAATCCTTCTCTGCTCCCAGTGTGTAGATGCAGCACCACCATAGCCAAGATGTTGTCAAACTGGATAACAGAGGTCACTCAGCCCAGAAAAATCCCTGAAACTCCGCCTCCCCAACTCCTGGCCCTACTTAAGCCACATCCAGTTGTACCCTTGGCGAGTCCTGTGCAACTTGCTGAGCAAGCTCCAAGTCCCACACTGGAGGCAGCTGGCCTCAGTTTCTGGTGTAGTTTCTTGAGACAACTATAAGCACAGCATCTGTAGATTGCTTACTGAATCTTAACAGGTAGCCCCAGAGGGACACAGACTGTGGCTAAAATTGGCCTGTAGTTGAACCCCTTTTGGGACTTGCTTCCTGACTAATAAGACAGGGAGACTTAGGAGCTTTGCTTAGTACATGGACATAGACATAGAAAGACAGTCAATATGGGAAGACAAAGAAGCAGAAACCATATGAAAGATCATAACAGAGTTCTAGGAATAATGGAGTCAAGAAATCAGATGCAGAGTTCAAAACACTACTTATAAAGATTCCCAATGAACTTAAGAGAAGAGTAGATGAATTCAGTGAGAACTTTAACAAAGAGATTTTTTAAAAAACATAAAAGCAGAAATGAAATTATAAAAGAGAACCAGTCAGAGAAAAAAAAAAGTTATCTGAGATGAAGAGTATATTAGAGGGAATTAACAAAGTAGATGAAGAGGATCAAATCACCCAAATAGAGGATGGGGATGCCAAGGTCACCCAATCAGAATGGCAAGAAAAAAGAAGCCAAGGATATAATAATAAAGAGTCTTTGGAACAAAATTAAGTGTAAAATCATCCATGTGATAGGGGTACCTGAAGGAGGAGAAGGAGAACAAGAAATGGAAAATCTATTTAAACAAATAATGATGGAAAATTTCCCTAATCTGGTGTAAGAAGTAGACATAGAAACCCTAGGAAGCTCAGAGCATCCCAAGAAAGAGGAACTCAAAGAAGCCCACACCAAGAAAAATCATGATTAAAATGCCAAAGGTTAAATACAAAGAAAGAATCTTAAAAGCAGCAAGAGGACAGCAGTTAGTTACCTACAAAAGAGCACTCATAAGACTGGCAGCTGATTTCTCAAAACAAACAAACAAAAAACAAAAACAAAAACAAAACCAATGCAGGACAGAATGGCTTGACACAAAATATTCAAAGTGGTGAAAACCCAGAATCTACAACCAATACTTTATCTAGCAAAGCTATCGTTTACAGTTGAAGGACAGATAAAGAAATCCCAGACAAAAACGAGCTAAAGAAATTCATCAACACCAAGCCACTAATACAGAAAATGTTGGAAGGACTTCTTTAAGAAGAAAAACCATGCATCCAAATCATGAATTAAAAATGATAATAACTACTTATCTATCAACAACTACCTTGAATGGAAAAGAATTAAATGCTCCAAAGGATAGGGTAGCAGAATGGATAAGGAAAGAAGACCCCTTATATATGCTGCTTATAAGAGACTCACTTCAGATTTAAAAACACCTACAGAATAAAAGGAAGAGGATAGAAAAAGATATTACCTTGATAGACCTAGAGGGTGTTGTGCTAAATGAAGCAAGTTAGATAGAGAAAGACAAACAGCACATGATTTCACATAGATGCAGAATCTAAAGAACAAAATAAACAATAAAACAACAAAAACAGAAAACAAAACTCATAGATACAGAGAATATTTTGAAGGCTGCTAGACAGGAGGGGAGTTGGGGGATGGTGTAAAAGGGTGAAAGGATTAAGAAATACAAATGGATAGTTACAAAATAGTCATGGAGATATAAAGTGTAGCATAAGGAAAATAGTCAATAATGTTGTAATAAATATGAAAGGGGGAAGAGGGGTACTAGATTTAGTGGGGTGATCACTTGAGCTCTAATCCCTATACTGTACAACTGACTAATATATTATTGAAAAACTCACTGAATTGTACAATGTAAATATAAGCAACTAACTGTCTAATAATGCTGAGGAAAGAAAAGAATGGAAGGTTTTCCCATTAATATATAATTGATAGTCTTTTCATAAACCTATCATCCTTACAGTCAATAGCAGATCTCTACAGGAAGTCCTTGTCATCTCAGGAGCAGCAGCAGCAGATATCTATGTTCGCTGTTTTTATATAGTAGCATTTTGGAATTTTTTTATTAATGTGGTAAGTCATGGGAGTAAAAGGTAATAACACACAAAATTATTATTTTGAGATGATTTGACTATATGCCTAGAAATCAAAGGTATTAAAAAATGCTGAAAGACTTAATAAATTTAACCAAGGAGGTGAAAAATCTGTACATTGAAAACTATAAGACATTAATAAAATAAAGAAGAAACAAATAAATGGAAAGATTTCCCATGTTCATGGATCAGAAGAATTAATATTGTTAAAGTATCTATACTACTCAAAGTGATCTATATATTCACTGTATTGTTCACAGAAATAGAAAAAAAAAACCTAAAATTAATATGGAACCATAAAAGACCTCAAATAGCCAAAATAATCTTGAGAACAAACGAAGCTGAGGTCATCACACTTCCTGATTTCAAACTACACTACACACCTATAGTAATCAAAACATATGTTGTTGGCATAAAAACAGACATGTGAATCAATGGGACAGAATAGGGACCCTAGAAATAAACCTGCACATGTATGGTGAAATCATTTTCAACAAAAGAGCCAAAAATATACAAGGGGAAAAGTATAGTCTCTTCAATAAATGGTTTTGAAAAAACTGCACAGCCGTATGCAAGAGAATGAAACTAGAATCCTACCTTACGCCATACGCAAAAATCAACTAAAAATGGATTTTAGATTTAAATGTAAGATACGAAATCACAAATTCCTACAAAAAAAATGGAGGTAAGCAACAAGACATTGGTTTTAGCAATGATTTTTGGGGATTTGACACCAAAAGCAAAAGCAACAAAGGCAAAAATAAATAGATAAACAACTATGTCAAACTGAAATGCTTCTGCACAGCAAAGGAAACAATCAACAAAATGAAAGACAACTTACAGAATGGGCACAAATATTTGAAAACCACACTTCTGATATGGAGTTAATATCCAAAATATATGTGGTCATCATGTAACTTAATAGCAAAAAATCAAATAACCCAATTTAAAAATGGGCAAAGGACTTGAATAAACATTTTTCCAAAGAAGACACCTAAATGGCCAAAAGGGCCACTTTAGAAATGATGCTCATCACTAAATATCAGAAAAATGCAAACCAAAGCCACAGTGAGATATCACTTTATACTTTTTAGGATGTCTGCTATCAAAAACATAAACGCTGGTGAGGCTATGAAGAAAAGGCAAGCCTTCTACACTGTTCGTGGGAATGTAAATTGGTACAGCGACTAAGGAAAATGTGTGGTGGTTTCTGAAAAAATTAAAAACTGAACTACCATATGACCTAGCAATCCCACTTCTGGATATATATTCAAAGGAAACAAAATCACTATCTTGAAAATACTTTCATGATTATTACAGCATTATTCACAGTAGCTAAGACATGGAAACATAAATGTCTGTTGATC
Source organism: Rousettus aegyptiacus (assembly GCF_014176215.1). Classification (NCBI taxonomy): domain Eukaryota; kingdom Metazoa; phylum Chordata; class Mammalia; order Chiroptera; family Pteropodidae; genus Rousettus; species Rousettus aegyptiacus. The sequence goes on along the minus strand of NW_023416307.1, from coordinate 34,349,663 downwards.
AGATAAAAGAAATGTGGTATAAATATATACTATAAAATATTCAGCCTGAAAAAAGAAGGAAATCCTGTCATTTGCAACAACATGGATGAACCTGAGGAGCATTATGCTAAGTGAAATAAGCCAGAGAGAGAAAGACAAATTCTGTATGGCATCGCATATGAAGACTTAAAAAATAAAAAAAAAAAAGTCAAACTCATTGAAAGAGTACACTGGTGGTGGTTGCCGGGGGCTAGTGAGTGGGAGAAATAGGGAGAGGCTACTAAAAGGGTATAAACTTTCAGCGATAGGATGAACAAGGTCTGAGGATCTAATGTATAACATGGTGACTATAGTTGAGAGCAGAACGTAAGTGTTGTCAAAAACACACAGAAAGATAAATATGTGAGGTGAGTCCACCTAGACATAACCTGTTTTTGAGGTTGCTTCCACTTATCAATCTAGGAAAAGTTTCCTACTGAACATGGAACCATTTGTAAGATGTCAAAATAATGACTTAGTTTAGTTAAAAATCTGAAGTTTGTCTAAACAACTTTCTGAATTAAGTAATTAGATATTTTGCCTTTTCTCAAAGTCTCTTTGAGTTATACCCTTAGAATTTGACATCTCCAGTCTGGCCATCACATTATTCACACACCTAAATCCAGAGAGCAAACATATTTAACATTTTTTTTTTTTAATCTAACACAAGGACAACTGAGTTAGTACCCAGTTATACATTATAAAAAACAGGTTTTATTATTGTTATTATTTTAATTTAGGGGCTCCTATGTTCCTTTTTCTAAAAAAAAAAAAAAAAAAAAAAACACTGTTTATTCTATCAGATGGAAGAATATGACTCTTAAAACCATCCAAGAACAGCGCTGCCAAATGATCCTAAGACATTATAGAAATTTTAAGAGAAAAACAAAACAATTTGTTGAGTTGATAAAGCTAACTAATTAAGAAGTTAGCTTCCCTTATCAGGTCCCCACACAAATAAGTCCTGCTTCTTTTAAGACATATACTAATTCATGCATATAAGAAATATCAAAACATTTTCCTGTCCAAATGGAGAACAGAATGAAATAGTATAACAAAATAAAATATTTAGAAGTACCCCATTCCATCCTGAAAGTATTTGGCTTTCAGATGTTGAATGTTTTATGACCATATTTTCCATCTGTATTCAACTTCTAGAAGCAGGACTGAGAGAATCAGTGTAAGTTATCTTTCCACATACATCCTCTGACACATTATATGCACACTAGAACAAAAACAAATTACAAACAAAAATAAACCAAAAATCCTAGGTAAAAGAGAAAAAAATATCCTTGACCATTTTCTTTCCCATTATCAAGGCATTGTACTTACATTTACTTATAAGTAGGTTTCTTCTAAAATTAAACTAATTTATATGGAAGAACTCATTTTATTTCCGGACGGATATAAGTTGTTTGATAGTGAGACTAGACGATGTTGGGAGTTGAAAGATAACATTATTTTCTTTGTTTATAAAGGACATTTATAGACTATTTTGCCATTCTTCCTTCTCTTAGTGTGTTTCCTTGGAGACACAGTGAATCAGTCTTTATTCAAGGAAGATTAGAACCTGTAAAATAGAGGCAAATCTCTAGAGGTTAAGCCTACTCTCTAGCAGGACAATGTAGAACTCTCTACAATGTGGCAGCCATATAACTGCTAGCTATATTAAAACGTACTCCAAGATTAGCACAGGGGTCTCTAACGAGATGTCCAACAAATTGGCACAAGGTGCAGACCCTTGTCTCTCAAGCAAACAGAGAAGATATTGTTTTTTTCTGTTTTTCTGTATTGAATATGTGAGACTTTGTCCTAATTTGTAGTTGATTTTGTGCTAATTTACATACAAGTTAATGGTTTCAGAATGATTATCCTCTCTCTTTAACACTGGTACGAAGGGCTATTTTTGTTGGCAGAATTGTTTTATTTCTTCAACAGAAGGAAGAAAATAAACATGAAATGAGCAACAAGTGCACGTCAGACCTGTCTGGTTATATAAAAATTCTTTGTAAAGTGTACTGAAGAAACAGTTAATGCCACAAATTTTATTACTTTCAGGTAATCTAGACAATAGCATCTAATACATTGAGTATCTTGTAGGTAGAAAATGTAAACTGCATTCACATTTTATTTGAGATTTATGCTTCATATTTCCTGTAGGTGAAAACATTCTATAAACATGAGAGAAAAAAAAAAAGCATTCTATAAACATGATCATGTAGTTTTTAATATATTGTAAATAAAACCATAAAACACATATGCAAATGGATATTGAATTTACCTGAATCCTTAGAAGAGCATTATCAATATTTATTTTTTGAGTCCCTTTCCCTTAGCTAATTATCATCATTGTAACAAAGTTTGAGTCAATGTCTCAATGTGGACTTTTTTTTTTAAGAGTAAAAAAAGTTTGTTTGCTGATCATCGTCATTGCTGATTCTGCTACTTCTAACAAGAGGAATTTCTGCTAATTAGCAAATCCTGAATAACTTGAGGAGAATGAAAAGGTAGACACACCAGAACAGAGATTATACCCGTATACTTTATTCTTGAAAGTAAAGCCACCCCTACTCCCCCCCCGCCTCCCCCCAAAAAGATTGAGTCATAAACTCACTGAGATAGTGGCTAAAAGGAATCAGGATTGTCTTTAGAACTACAGCATGACAACTCCCTTCTCTACTCAATGAAATTACTCTTACGAGCTGCTGAGTTGCTGAACAAATGGAATAAACATTATCCACTTTCCTTATAAGAACAGCACATTTATGTTTCTGGTGACCCTACACGCCTAGGACTTCCAGAAGTTTGTGGGACAGGAGATGGGTTAGATAAGTGGAGATTTAAAGAATTGTTTAAAGTTAATTTATTTTTATCCAAACGTTTTTCCCTGACCAGCTCTATCAAGTAACATAATAGTAAAAGACAATTTTCTAGTAACCACAGTAATGCCATACTCATCATAGATTGACTTGGGAAGTAATTGTAGGAACATAAGTCAGGTTTTGGGGCTTCTAATATATATTTTAAAACTGCTTTAATATTTTCACTTATTTGTTCATTTATAAAACACATACATGTATTAGTGTTTACTGTATTACAAAATCACTCGATCATAACATTTAGATGTCTATTTTGCTGGATGAAAGAAGAGATTAAAAATAGATATAAAAGAAGTATGAAATATGATCCTTGTATTTGTCTTGTAAGGATACAAATAATGTGTATGAAACAACAAACACAACATGGTAACAGTAGATTTCAAGTGAGAGATCAAAGTCAGCATGAATAGTTAGAGAAAGCTTCACAAGAGAAGTGGAACCTAAGATAATCTAAAGTGACAGATAAGAGGTTCGACATTTCAGAAGGCAAACAAAATAGAAAATATCTGTGAAACGAGAACTGGATTCTCTTTCTAAACAAAATGGAAATATCCATAAGAATAAATGAAGTCTTATTTAGAAATTTGCAAGCCCAAATTCTAAAAAGGAGAAAAAATGATTAATTACATACTAGACATACTATGTGAAGTCTGGTATTCTGGAAGGCTCTAGATCAAATAGGGTATTCAACTCAAAGACAATCACTTGTACAGATACAAAAAGAATTTGAGCATGTTTATATTGTCTAATTAAAATCAGTTTTAATATTTTTAAAATGTGCCAAGTTTATCAAATTGATCAATTATAGATAAAACAATTGAACCTTGAGAAAATATGAATAGCCTACCTTAAAAACCTTACACATGGAAAGTGATACTAGAAGAGGCAATAGACCTTAATTTGCAATAACAAATTCTAAGAATTTTTTAAGAAAAATTATACACACACACACACACACACACACATCATGCTATAATCCTTTAAAATGGATTTATAAAGCTAGAATTATGAATTGGAAATAGTTTTAGAAACAATTTTCTGAAGTAACTAAATTTATTGAGCTAATTTAAACAAAATCATTATTCATCCACTAAATTATGTATTTAACTCTTGTCAAAAAATTTTTTATTGGAAGTGAAGAAAAGGGAGCCCTCATGCACTATTGGTGGGATTGCAAATTGATACAGCTGCTATGGATAACAGTCTGGAGTTTCCTCAAAAAATTAAAAATGAATATATCTTTTGACCCAGAAATTGCACTTCTGGGTATTTCTCCAGAGAAAAACAAAACAGTAATTTTTAAAGATCTATGCACCCCAATATTCACATGTCAGCACAATTTACAATAGCCAAGATATGAAAGCAACCTAAATGCTTCCAACAGATGATTGGATAAAGAAGTTATGGTTCATATATACAATGAAATATTACTCAGCTATTAAAAAAAATGAAATCCTACCATTTGCAATGACATGGATGGACCTAGAGGTTCTTATGCTGAGTGAAATAAGTCAGAGAAAGATAAATAAATAAGTCAGATAGACAAAGATGATTTTGCTTATATGCGTAATCTATGGAATGCAATTAGTATTAATGTAATGGCTAAGTGGAGAGCCAGAGGAAATAAAGAGCAATCAGGGGCATAGTTTTATAACTATAGAAATGTCTAACCAATGTACTGTATACTTGAAACTAATAATAAAATTTAAAAAAATAAAAAAAATATTTTTAATATCTGAATTATCTTAGAATTATATAATTCTAAAAGAAAAAACAAAATTCTGTTATTCATGTCATTGCATCTCAAACTTTAACATTTATATGAATGACCTAGGCATCCCGTTAAAGTATAGTTTTGATAGAAGATGGCTGAAGTGGGCCCTGAGCTTCATCATTTCTCTCCATTTCCTACATGATGCAGCTACTGTTTTATAAGGACGACATTTTGAGGAGTAAGGATTTACTGATTTTCTGGAATATGTGTAAAGAATATAACTGTATTCAAGGTTTAAGTAATAGTTTAAATTAAGAACATCAGCTTTTAGAATAAAACAAGAATATTGCATCTCTCCAAGTTTGAAAAGATCACAAATTTTGTTCACCTTATTTTAGTTTTTATTTAGGTTTTTAATTATAGAACACATTTTTTTTTTTCAAACTGAAAGAAAACAAATTAAAATTGTTTAAATTTAAACCTATATAGAAATATGGCATCATGATAAAGGATACGAAATAGTAAAGAGAGTCTATACAAATTAATCAAAAAGACTTTCTTCTAAATAAACCTAAGGACAAACAATCTAAAATTATGTAATAATTAAGTGCCTTGGCATTTGTTGATAAAGATGTTTATAGATAAAGATAAATGTGAAAGGGGAATATGAAGCAATTAATAGGAAAGCATCCCTCTACTAATACATGAAATTAATTTCCTTAAAAAATTTCTGATATAAAATTATTTTTTTTTCCTTGACTAGTCATATGATGTGCAGTAAGCTGCTCTCTGTATTCAGCAAAGTATCTAGTCTATTCCTTCCAACTAAGGATTCTATGTTTTATGGTACTACCCATCCATTTATTATTTCACTATTTTTAAAAAATTTCAGCTCTATTGATATACAATTGACATTTAAAACTGTAAGATATTTAAAGGGTACGTCATGATAATTTGATACACATATGCATTGTGAAAGGATTCTTGCCATCTATTTAATTAACACATCCATCACCTCATATATTTATCTTTTTTGCTTTCTTTGTGAGAACATTTAAGTTCTACTCAGCGAATTTCAATTATACAATTCAGTGTTATCAACTATAGTCACCAAGTTCCACTTTAGAAACTCAGACCTTTATTCATCTTTAGCTGAAAATCTGTACCCTTTCACCAGCCTTTCCCTATTTCCCCTTCACCACCCCTAGCCCCTGGCATCCACCATTCGACTCTGTTTCTGTGAGTTTTTGTGTGTGTCTTTTTTAATTTTTGTTTTCTTTTGTTTTGTGTTTTTCAGATTCCACATATAAGTGATACCATGCAGTATTTGGCTTTCTCTATCTGGCTTATTTCACTTAGCATGGTGTCCTCAAGATTCCATCCATTCTAATCCATTACATTTGTTGCCATGAATGGCAGGGTTTCTTTTTTCTCTAAGGCTGAATAATATTTCTGTATGCGTTTGTGTATCTCATATTTTCTTTATCTATTCATCCACTGACAAACACTTAGGTTGTTTCCACATGTTGGCCATTTGTGAATAAAGCTGCAATGAACATGGGAGTATAGATATCTCTTTTGATACCTTGTTTTTATTTCATATCCAGAAGGAGAGTTGTTGGATGGTATGGTAGTTCTATTTTTAACACACTCTTTTACATAGGCTGTATCAATTTACATTCCCATCAGCGGTGCAAAAGAGTTCTCTTTTCTCTACTAAACTCCAGATAATACCACTATGTTTATGTGGTAAAGGCGTTTAAGCGTATCAGGTATAGGAAAGGCCAATTCGGTTCTCTCAGAAGTTATTTTTCCATTTCATAGAAAAATTCCTAAGAAAATAGTAATATATATTTTTGGTAGTTACAACAAATACCTCAACCAACATCTCTAAAAACTTTCACTGAGATGCAGCAATCTGTCTAACCTCATCCCTCATTATTCCTTAGCATTGTGCAATAAGGTTGTTTTTTTTTTTTCCCAAATACAGCTTGCCATGAATGCATAAAGCAGAGGAGTTAAGAGGTTAATCACAAACTAATAGTAGCAGACTTTTTTCCCTGACTATATGTATTTGTTCATAAAATCTTTAATGGTTTTATGGATTCTGGTAAGGGGTTGAGGGAGACATTATCCTTCACCTTGTTCTTTTTAAGGTAGATTTTAAAAAGTAGAATTATTTTCAAGGTTGCAAATGGAGGTGATGGTTAGATGGAGGAAAAAAATCAATATAAAATTAAAGAAATAGAAAGGAGTAACAAATTGGATAGCTAGTGGAATAGTAAGAAGAAAAAAGATCCTCATCTTCCCAATTCCAGGAAGATCAGATGCCTGCCAAGAAACAGATAAATGACTATAAGTAATGTTTCCCAAGATCCTCTCTAAAGATATTCAAAAGTATCTAAAAAAAGAAGTGAATACAAAAACAACATTCTAGTTTATTCCACCAACAAAGAAGAAAAGTTCCTTTTCCTCAGATTTATTTATTTTTTTTAAGCTGCATGGCTTTTTGCTTCTAAAATTCTAGGAAAGTACTTATCTATACGGTGATTAATTTCCATAAACTTTGGTTTTGATATTTGAGTGCAGCTTGTGGTGTACATCTTTATTTATAATACATATATTAATATAGAGAGGATCTTATTTAGAGATAGTATAAAATTCACTACCATTTTTTTTATCATGTTGGCCTTCCTGACAATATCACTCTAGATCATTCTTCTCTCTCCAAATTTCCAGAAATAATAAAAGAATACGTAATATCTTCTGCCATAAAAAAAAAAAAGCCAAGATGGTTTGAACTAGAAATTAAAGATGCTGTTTTGAAGAGACATAATATATGATTTTATGCATAGAATATATTCAAGCAACAGATTTACTATGTGCGTTAAATCATATAAGGTTTTTTTTTTAAATCATGCTTTTAATTATAAGTGTATTTTCAATCAAAAGCATCAGCACTTGAATCTAAAATAAAAACCGACATTAAAATCTACATTAAGGAGGTGTAGCTTTCAGGCAGAATTATGAGCAGTAAATTCTTTTAGATGGTAGGATGGGCTTTCTTTTCCTAGAGCTGTTGCTAGAATATTTTAGTAATTCCAGTGAGTACACTGGCAATGATAAGGAAAAATTTCTGCAGTTAGCTTAGATTAAATATCCACTTGCCCTAAGGTTCCTTATAAAATGAATCCAAGTTTGAGAGTTCCTTTTTTATATGATTTGTCACTGTCAATGGTGTATTACTTGTAGAGAGCGTGTCTGGTGATCTATCTATTTCTATGAGTAAAATAAAGCTCTAATTACAACTAGTTGATTTATTCATCTTTGAAAAGTTAAACTCTTCTGAGATGAAAGACATACAATGTGAACTTTTGCAAGAGGAAGAAAATGTACATTCACTCCATCTATAATGTAGAACTGTTTGTTGCATAAAATCTTACCTTCAGAGAAGTTACACTGTAAGATGACAGCTCCTGCCTTGTAGATAAATATTTTATAGGCTTCCTGGATATATAAATGGAACTGATACAACTTGGAATAGAAAAAGAACATGGGTTCTTTAGTTCTGCATTACAATTCTCCAGTCTAAATTTTGACACCTACTAAACTGTATAATTGTAAAATAATCACTGAGGCCCTCAGTTTACCTGTGTGTACAGTGAATACAATATCTCAAAAAGCACGCTGTGAAAATGATTAAATTTAAATAGTCACATAACAATATCATCTGCTAAACTGCAAGTCACCTTCTCATCAGAACAGATACTTAAATAGGACTTTTCAAAACAACACTGTTAAGCAAAAAGAAGATGTAGAGGGCTGTAAATTCAACAAAATGCTGGTCCACTATACATAAGTTTCTATTTTCAAAGTTATTCTGTCAGGGTTTAGCTAGTCATGTATTGGTTAAGATTCCTCTTGTTCCTTTGAAACTTAGCAATATAAGATGGTTATACCCAGCTTTTCAACCAGCTAATATGATACAGTTTTAGAGCAAAAATAGAGTTGGTTCGAAATTTCTCTCTGATATATTAACCAGACACATTCATTAGACATTCACTTATTAAACACATGATCTTGGAGAAACACCTAGCATGTATCAAGGACGAGGCATGGTATTAAAACCTGAAGATTAAATAGTAGAGTAAAATAGACAAATTCATAAATTTATCATCTAGTAGGGAGGTCACATTCTAAATACTATTATATAAATACATTAAATTATAAACAGACATATTTTTAAGAAAGTTATTTACCTAGAAGGCCTGACATATTCTTTGAGATGAGAGAATCATTATCTTTAATCGGGGAGGGGAGGTTGGGGGACTGGGACAATGGGGTGAAGTGTTAAAGATGTACAAATTAGTAGTTGACAGATGGTCCTGGGGATGGGAAGCACTACAAAGAAAATGCAGTTAGCATTAATGAAATGGCTTGGTGGAGGGTCAGGGGAGGGAGGGAGCAATTAGGGGGATTGTTTTACAAACTATATAGGTGTCTATCCAATGTACTGTATATTTGAAACTAATTAAAATAAATTTTAAAAAAATCATGAGAACTAATGCCACAGAATTCTCTACTTAGAAATGGTTAAAATGGTAAATTTTATGTTATGAATAGTTTACCACATGCAAAAAAATAAAATAAAACATGACGACCAAAAAAAAAAAAAAAAAAAAAAGAGTAATACTATGTGATCTAAAGGTTAAAATAATTTGTGTAGGAAAAGGGATAGGAGGAGGAAGATCCAGGTTAAAAAAAATAGGATGAATAAATGCTTGAGAGGAGAATAAACAATTTTATTTTACAATTTAAAAAAAAGCAATAGCTAAGAAATAAAGTTGTACAAGGTAAGTTATGAAAATGTCAGGTTACTAAGGTATTATAAGTAATACTAAGCATTTTGGTCTTTATGTCAGTAGAGAATATATTTATGTCAATAAGAATCTTTTAGAGAGTTTTAAGCATGGATTAATTTGATCAAATTTGTGTAAGTAAAAGATCATTTTGTTGAATACAGCGTAGAATGAAAAGAAAGAAAACTAGATAAATATATTTCTGTTTCTGAAAATATGGCCATTTTACTAGATTAGTCTGTATGTTGGTTCCATTTCTTCAATATTCTCTTGCATTGGTTTGTAAATCTATAGCCTTGCCATAACCTTATATTTTTCAGAAAAGAGAAAATGAATTGGGAACTTTGTCTGATGATCATCATATAATACAATTTATTATCTATGTCAGATATTTTATTCAAAATATGGGTACTTGTTGACACAGCAGAGTTAAAAACCTTATTTGATATAATCGAATCAAAAACAAATTTCAATTTGTGGTTCAATACAAGGCAAATATATGAAAATGTATTGGTTCCTTACATTGATTTTTAAGCATTCTGGAAGTCCTATTTTGGACAATTATCAATGTTTTTTTGCTGAATTGCCCAAGGATGCAAACAGCATCTGTTGATTAGACTTAAGTGCAACCACTAATATTAGTGTACCTTAGTGCCTCTGGAATTGAGGATGGGAATGAGACAGGAAGGTGAGGTAAGTTTGTAAATCAGAATAGTCAAATTAGTTTGATTGCACTATTGAGGTGGGAAGATCAAATAAGCGGACTTCATGGTAATGAAAACTTAATATCCACATTACTCCAAATATATAATATTTATTTTTAGAGTTCCATTTTTATCTACTTTAATTATAAAAGTTCTATTTGAATTTTTTTCCCACATATGTTTAATAATTTTTACCTGACTAGCTAAAACTGATTTCTTGCCAAAAGCAACCAAAAGCTATGGGGTTAAAGTATATACTAACAAAGGAATTCTCAAAAACCTTGCTTGAGCAAGAATTATTTTTTAATTATATTATAAAGAGAAATAGATACCTTGTTAGTTCAATAAGCTCAAAAATAAATTTATATTTTTGAAATGATAGATAAAAAGTACTTCATGATAAATCTGTTTTTGATGTTGTTTCTTATGTTTACGCATAGGAATTTATCTAATAACTACTAATATTTATAAGGTCTGATATTTATAAAAAAGCAAATTTTCCATGTGGATGCATTTTTTATTGACATTCATTATTTATGACTAAAACAAAACATTGAAATGGTTTATATCATCTACGTGCCATACTAACTTCTGGTGGACACCGGAGTTGCAATCATGAATTTTAGAAAAGAAAATGACCTTTAAAATTTTCTTTTTATCACTATTATAGTCTTAACTCTTTTTCTTATAAGTACTATTTTTTAATAATGATAACTAAAAGAATGTTAATTTTGTTAAAAGCTTAGGCATAGTACTTAGAATTTTCATTTCACCCTATCTGATCTTTGTATTTTAGGATTAGAACATGACATAATTTTATATTGGTTAAATTTTCTACTCTTACTAATATGCATAAAGATGCCATATGGGTAGAGGTAGATATAAGACAAGTGTCCTCAAGACACTTGACTTCCATCTGTATAAAATTTGTCATCATATACTGATTTTGTTAAAAGTAGACATTTCACTGCTGTCAGCCAGAAAATAGTTGTAAAAAACACATAAATGCCTCATGTCTATGTTGTGAACATTGCTCCATAAAATGTAAACTGCATGACTGGCACAATTTTATGCAGTAGTTTTGGTAAAAGAACACAATTTTGTGTAAATGGAAAGGCCACATGAGATTTTAGTGTTATTTTGAAATATACAAGAAAAAAAAATCTATTTAATTTTTGAAATCTTAAGATCTTCCCGAAAAATATTAAGAAAGTAAACTATTTCTATATGAATATATGCTCTTTATCAAGTTATTGGGAGTGACATTCTCAGAAACTGCCTGAGTTTTCTCTTTATACAGATTTAATCAGTAAACACCTGTTTACACATAATGAAATTGAAGTGTGACCTTTAATTTTCACTGTCTATTTCTACCACCATTGCACTCTGCCAGCTTTCTAATACCAGAAAAACTTCTACAGTACTAACATATCTTTACTTTCATAAGGTGGAGGTAATCTATAGACAATAAAAATACATGAGCATTGAGAAGCTGTTTGGTTAATAAAGTGAAATAAAGGGTCAGAAATTGCAAGTGTTTCATGTTATAGCTAGCTCTTAGAATTTCATAGGGTTTATTTCTTATATTTATCACTTTCACACAATCTCAATTAAATGAATAATGCCTTTTTTGGAATCATGTATAAGAACATGGAAAGAATAATTACATCTAATAGAATCAACATATAACTCTAAATATGTGAAAATTATGAGCCGAATTTACCTATACTCACTTGAGAAAACGGGTTTGTATCATTTTGAAATTAGCTTACCTTGAGTTCTCTTAGTGAATACACTCTAACAAGTATATTGATTTCACAGATGAATAGATGAACTTATAGGTGAACTGATTTTCTCAATGTCATAGGTTGAGCCAGGGTTTAAGCCCCAAAATTTCTGCTTCCAGAGCTCACACGATTAAGCACTAAGTTCCTCTGACTCATTGGTTAATTCTGCGACACGATTTTGAATGAGAGAAACAAAGGAGTTCACACAACTTACTAATATTCTGAAATTTGACCAGGCAACTTCTGAAGAATAGATTAATAATCAGTTTGAAATTCAAAATACTGTCTATGTAATATATATTTTTCTTATTTTGTAATATTATGCTATTTTGAGTATTTTGGAAAACAATTCTATTTATACTAAGCAAAGCTGCATTCATCTACAGTCAATTTATCCAAAGTATTCAAATAATTTAAAACCTTTTTAAAATTTTTTGTTTTTTAAATATTTAAGGTATTTATTTTAATTTGTTGAAAAAATATAAAATATAATAGTAATGCATGCTCATTGTAAATTACTTTTAATAAATGCATAAGTAAAAAAATAAAAAGAAACACCTGTCTATATATCTATCATAGATGTATAGATGTATACACCAATGTATTTGATGGAAATATCAATTCTTTAACACACAGACACACAGACACACACACACAGACACACACACATCCCGAGTATTCATTATGAAATACTCATATTAGGGTTTTAAAGGAGAATAAATGGTCTCCTTTTCATCTATGTAACAATTGTTTGATCTATGCAAGTTCTTTATCCTGTTTGTCTATCATCTTAAAATTAAAAAATTATTATGGATAATCTTTAACAAGAGTCTCTCCTAAATAAATGGAAAATACAGCGTTCTAATATGGAAGATACATAGCATAGCAATTAAAAATCCTTGGTGTTGAAATAAAAACAAATTATATTATAATTGGATACCTTAAAATGAAATACTTATAGAAAGATAAATTACCTCAGTTACTTGTAAATATGATACAAAATTAAAACTTGGTGAATAAGGAAGGTGAATTTTGGAGATAAATTGTAAGACAAAAACACAAAACACAATAACTGTAGCATTCTATCAAACACTTATGTTGCAACTCACAACAAGCATTCATATTCATTCACATTTATGAACCTTCAGGCAAAATGTAAATAACATGAAGCCTAATGCTTTGTAATTAAAATGAAAAATACATTAAAATCAGTATGGGAATCTAATATTAAATTATATAAACCATGATTTTAAATAGATTAAATATTTAGAGGTAGACCTATGAAAAATAGATATTGTATAGATGAACTATAAATCAAATACTGTTCCTTTTATCCTAATCTATAATTTATTTGCCTGTTATTATTACATTATTGCTATATTGTCATAATTACATTGATATTTCTTGCAGTATTTTTACCATAGTTTTTCCCCTATTAGAAAAGAATATACTTAAAAGTAAAATATTAGTGTCTTACTTTAAATCAGGTAAATAAACCTAAGAGAATTGATTCAATGATTTATAGCATTACGTTTGTATGAACCTAGAATTACAGACAGCATAATCCTATTTGATATGAGAAATGAATACATATTAATATGATTTTCAAGTCTTCCCAGATACAATTTCTACATTAAAAAAAAAATCTTTAAACTGTTTTGTGGAATACGGAGGGCAGTAGCAGAGATGACATGTTATAATAGAAGTAAGCCTCTCAATTCTCAAAATTCATCTGATGTCAAATGCAGCAGGTTTAATGCATCATGCATTTATGTGATCAAGTAAATTGCCAGAAGCAACTTTGACATTAAGATGATAAACACAATTATTAACAGAAATCATGGTCTACTGTAATCAGATCCAATAAGGTAATCAATCTTAGCTCTGTCACAAAGATTCCTTGGAACTGGAATAACATAAAAGTTAAGTAGTCCATTTCAAATGATTTGGCCTTTCATTTGCTATGTGGTGAACATGAGATGAACAGGGCCATGATGACTGGGATTAAATGCTCTCTCTTCTTTTTAGAGTCTATTCTGGGAATCTGCATAGGATTACACGCAGGCCAGTTCCTTTCCAGGTAGTCAGAATTATAAAATTATCAAAATAACTGATTGTTACCATAAAAAGAAAGATGATCAATTTTTACTCTGGTAAAGTTACAAATAACTTTACAGAAAAAGAAAATCAACTGTGTGCCTCATTGAAATGGTCTCTGCAGATCATGCTAAGATTACAGCAGTGAGGTATGGCAGCATTCTTTCCATGATACCTACATAGTGCAAACATGTTGGGATTTTTTTAGCCAAAGTAGCACAGACAATGGTCAAATTCACAAATGAAAATAATTCATCCATGCACAAAGTCCTCTTTTTTACACAGAGGATTAATACTCTGTACAACTTGACTAAAAATATGTTAACTCATTTTCTTAACAAAATACAGAAAAATGGTCCTTTGTTTTTGTTTTTAAATAAAAACATGTTAAGCTGATCACCACAGGAGTTTTGACCTGCTCTGTTTCTGACCTGGGCCAGTTCACCCCTCCTTAGGCAACTTGGTGGTCCCCTGCTTCCGGGAGGTCACCATATTGATGCCATGTATCGAAGACAAGAATAAAGAATGGTAACAACTACATTCCTATCAATAAGTACCTTAAATGGAAAAGAAGTGCTCCAACCAAGGGATGGAGTAGATGAAAGGATAAGAAAACAGGATTCCTACATATGAAAAGGAAGGAAATGGAAAAAGATATTGCTGTGATGAACCTAGAAGGTACTTAAGTAAGATAGAGAATGATAAACACGATATGATTTCACTTATATGCAGAATTTAAGGAATAAAAAAAAAACAAATTAATCAAAAACAGACTCACATATATAGTGGACAATTTGGTGATGGACAGAGGGGAAGGGGGTTTGGTGGGATGGGAGAATGGGGTGAAGGTTAAAGACGCATAAATTAGTAGCTGATGGGTGGTCAAAGGGATGGGGAGCATGGTATAAGGAATGAAATTAGCATTAATACACTGGCTATGCAAAGGGTCAGAGGAGGGAGGGAGCAGTTGGAAGGATCATTTTACAAACTATATAGATATCTAACCAATGTACTGTATACTTGAAACTAATTAAAACTGAAAAATAAAAAAAAAAAAACCCATGTTAAGCTGATACATTCCTCAGACAGGCTTATTAAAAAGTACAAAATGTGCCCTAAGTTGAATAAAAAGGTTCAACATCTTATCATTGTTTACTAGAATTGAATGAGTTCATAAATGCCATGTCTTCTGCTTTCAGAAAGGACAAACTCTTTAGTTTTTTTTAGATCACAAAACCATTACCAGGTAATTACTAGGTAAAATCATTACTAGATAACATTCTGGGTCTTCATATTTTTTTTTTTTTGAAAGTTTTCTTACCATTGGCTAAGATGGTGTGAACTGAAAGGTAGATAGCCTATACAGCATATACAAATGATACATATTCTCTTGTAACTATGAAATTTCTCTGGGATTCTAACACATCAAAATAGCAAAAGTACAATTAGAGAGGATCCCCACCCGGAAAAAAAAAAAAAGTGTGTACCTACTCATTAAGATCTACTTTGTTTTGATATGTATTTTTTAAATGTGTTTTCATTAAAAAAAAATAAAATAAATCACTGGTGCTTCCTCCAAATATATTTCTTATAGTCTAGCTGGTATAATAATAGAACTCTGTCATTTTCAAGTCATTAATTAGAAACTATTCATTTCTGTAAAGATTTTGTTAACAGTCAACAGAAATCACTACAATACTGGAAGATTTTCAGAGCAGACCAGCAGGCGCCTCACTTTTCCATTAAACATTCCATACGCATATATCAAGTCATTACAACATTCCTTATATCTGTCAACCTTTGCTAGACTATCACATACAAGCATGCTCCCTAAGATGATTCCTATGAAATATTCATAAACATTTTCAAGTTACAAATTCTTCTTATTCAAGATAAGATATAATGGCAACACTTTCCTGAAGAAGTTAATGAGAACACTTCTCTAACAATAAACGAGCTCAGATGTACAAGTGCCCTATGATTTCACCAGATACTCTGTTCGGGAACAAATTTAACACCAATTCACATTCAACTTTCTTTTTTCTGAGTGCCTAAGGCTATGTCAGTAATCTGGCTGTCAATAATCTAATAAAAATATCAAAATTCAGTCAATGTGGATGAAGAGTAATTTAACCCTAATGACAATATCAAATGCACTGGTTGATGATTTTCACCATACTTTGCATGAAAAATATCAAGTGATATTTCTTATCCCTTAAATCAAATCAGATTTTGGACAGCTAAGTTGGTAAGTTTGAATCCTCTGATTAGTATGTTTGATTCACTAAAAGCAGAAGTTCACTGAAAGACTCTCCACATTAATGGGAAATATTGTCCAAACGAAAAGCACATCTTGTAACCATTTAAACAGCTCCCATGGGAGAGAGGATAGACTAAATTAATACTAAAACAGAGGTATTTTCAGGCACTTGCTGAGAATACTGGTTAGGTTTACCCTCAACACCAACCCCTACCACACACACTCTCTATTTCAAAAATTTTTATTTTTAAGATTTTAATAGAAATAAAAATATAGTATGATTAACACTTGCCTGCTAATCACCTGTCCTCCACAATCACTTTATCTTTCATATATATCTTTCTCATTTGGAATCATTTGAAAATAATCTGTAAACTCTTTGTTTACTTATGAAAACCATGACTGAAGCCACAGCGATGCTAACATCTGAGAGAAGGCATCTCAAAGTAAAGGTTCTTTCATAAACACAGGTAAATTAAGGAGCTGTGGGGAATCAGAAAGCGCACTAGATTCGCAATAACAGGTCTAGCTCTCCTGTATAATACACGTATGACATTGAGTAAGACACTCACTCAGAGACTTACTGCAGAGCAGTTACCATCACTACTTCACAGCAGTTTTGTGAGAATTATGAGTGTTTATATGACATCCAGTGAAAATAAGAACTATTCTTTTACCATTGCTACAATAATAATGAACATTTATTGAGCATTTACTAAAAGCTAGGTGATATAAAAACAACACTATTATTACACTGGTTTTATAAGGAAGAAAATCTTTACAGAGGAGGTTAAAAGGCTTGAAGACTAAATGATTAAGTGGTCGAGCTGGGATTCAAACCCCATGTAAATGATCAAATTCTATACTTTAGGCATGAAATATGAGATAAAAAACTTATTATAGGTACAAGTAAACAACTAATGCAAATGCATACACAAAGACCACTTGGGTCAGATTGTGATGAATTCAATTCTGTCTTTAGCCACCTCTTCTAAACACAGCACCGTGACTCAGATGCAGGATTCCTATGCGTTTCTTATTCCAAGGTAACTAAATTATTATCCTATTAATTACTTTTCAATAAAATCTTTATAAATTACATTATGTACAATGGCATTTTAACAAATTCCCCATTAAATACATAAAGTAGTACCTTTAAATTTCCAGCATTTAATAAATATAATTTAAGTAATTGAGGCTATCCCAAAACTTCTCAAATAAGGTGGACATGGTTTCATACTCTATTTGTAAACTGTCATCTGCATGTGTTTCCCAGTTTCAGGGTGAAAGACATTAGAACTGAACCTCTAATTGATCAGAATTTAAAATAATCTCAAATTAATTGTCAAACAAAATTATTTTCTAAGTTACCAGTAATCTGATCTGTATGTTAACTTATTTTGAAAATAGATTTGTAATCAATTAAAGCACAACATGATGAAGCCAACAAAATAAAAGGGGGAAAAAAAACTATATATTTAGTAATTCATACTAGAAATTTTTTAAAACCTAAGGAAAATATTTATATATATGTTTTAAAAATTATCATATAAAATATGCCATTTGTAGCCGTTTTATTTCATCATTCCCAATACAGTTAACTGTTATTTTCTCCAAACTTCTTTGATTCTAATTTAGCATTAAATACTTTGTCATTTAGCTTTGTTGTCTAAGACAATAAAGAACCCAGAATACTGCAGAAAAATTTGAAAATTTTAGAAATTAAACTATTTTATTAGCGATTCTATTAATAAATCTTTTGATCCACTCAAAATTGTATCCCAAAGATACCCATATTCTTGTTTTATTTCAGAATAGTCTGTTGTATACCAAAACATGTCAAAAGCAATGAGTACAAACATTAAAACATACAGAGCATGTCAGCACATATGATACCACGGGGAGCTGATGTGGGCTAATTTGCTTCATTTTGTTTAATATTCTAAAGTAAAAATGAAAATTTAATGTAGGCATCTCACACATCTGTGAAAGGTTTAGATATGCTCCTATGGAAGTCAAATAAACTGTAGTAAGGAAGGATTCGAACTGGGTAGAACACCACTTGCCTATCTGTAACATAACAGTGACTTGGGAGATAGGCTAATTTCATTTTAATCTAAGTATTACAATTTTTGTTTTTTGCCAGTTCTCCTCTTAAAGAATCCTTGAGTTTGTAAAGTTTATGAAACACATGTGTGTAAATGATAGTTTACAAATAGAATATGAAACTATGTTCACATTATTTAAGAGGTTTTGGGGTACCCTTTCTGGTTTACATTGTTTTTATTTAAAAACTGAGTTTGATATCACTCAAAATATAAGACACAGTGTTAAAATTGTCCATTCCTTACAGAACTGAAAATAAATTTTAGATGATATCACAGATATTTTAATATCCATAATATCATCACCCATTTGTACTATTGTTTAATTACAAATATGTTATTATTTAAAAGCAAAAAATTTATATTGGAGCAGTCGGTCATTAATTTGGGTATTGGAACAATGTCAATTAAGTTTGGCACATTAGAACTGTAAAGAGCTCTTCTTGAAAATTTCATTCAATGACTCATTTTATATGTGATGTGATTAATCCTAAAATTCTTTAAAAACTGCCTTTGTATAAAAATATGAAAAAAACTTGATATGGGTAATCATATACTTATGAAAAATAAGTATGTTCTTTATTGATAGGTAGGGATAGTAATTTTACACCTTCATAGATTTAAATTAAAACAAAAAATTGTAAGTAAAATTGATGAATAAACATAATTTTCTTTGAATAATCTGCTATTTCTTCCATGATTGTCAATTTTAGTTCAAATTTAAGTTTGGTATTATACTACATAGATTTCTGACATTATAGAGATTCTTTAATTTTTAAAAAATTTTCCAATACAAAATTGATTTAAAATATGGCATTATTCCATTAATGGTTAAAATTATTTCATTAGTATTGTTAGTTTAAAAATTTTAATATTAGATAACTATAATAAGCAAATAATATATGTATTATTAATTTTTAAAAATAAAAAAACATTTATTATTCTAAATGAAATTACTAAGCATAATCTAAAATGCAACACATGAGAAAATATATAAAATTGACATAAAGATTTAAAGAAATTTAGAAATGCATATCTAGTAAATAAAAGTAACTTTTTTTTACCTGTAACAGAAAGGCCCTTTTCAAACTGTACGTAATTAAAACCACAAAATTTTTACTCTTTAATAAATAAATATATATCAGTCTATACAACCTTTCTAGTAGCCTTTGCACAAATATAGTAAATACACATTTTTGTTAGAAAGTGATTTAATGAATATTTATGAGAATAAATAAATTAACATGTTATTACTTGCTCCTTAAAACAATATTTTATTGAGTATTATATTCAAAGTTCAAGTGAGAATATTTTAAGCTTGTTTATATTAAGGCTTTTATAATTTGTTAAAGGTTAATTTGTTAAAAAAACAGAAAGTATATTGAATATAAAACCAGATACATTGTATAGGTATAAGTTTAATTACATAAATTTTAGGGAACAGGTGCTTCTCCTCCAAATAGATAGTAAATATTTTTCAATCATATTTATTTCCAGAAGCAATTTAACTCTGTCCTCACATATTTTACTGGAAAAATGGGTCAGTAAAATTCAAGTTACTGCCTTTGACATCTTATTAATGTGTTCCTGAGCAAGATAATCTATTTTTATCATGAGTGAATGAGAAGAAAAAAAAGAGAGACTATAGAGCCATATAGCTAGTGATTAATAATTATACATCAAGTAGATTATTTTAATAATCTGGTAGTATAAAACCAAGGGTTGATTTATTTTTACATTTAAAAGTTTTTACACCCATTACTTCTATAAAATATCAATGCAGAATTGAAAGACACTATGCAAAATCTCTCAACTAGTTTTAGGATAGTGCATCTCAAATTTGAATATGTAAGAAAATTTTGAACTCAAATTTCAATATCATAATCATTCCCAAAATAATTTAAACCTTTCACTAAAGTGCTGAGCCTTTACTTAAACAAACAAGGCAGGCATCATATCATTTAGCAGATAATGAAATCTTAGATTTTGACCACATATAGGTGACCATTAAGAAAATGAAATACAAGTGGAAAGGCAATGATTCACAGAACATTTCAGGGTGGTTAAATAAAATATTAGCCTACTTTTAATGAGAGCTTAGGATATGTTAGGCATGTGTTGTGCATTTACATGCATTATTTCAATTAATATATACAACAACCTTATGATGTAGACAATTTCATGACATTCTTAAACCATACGTGATACTTCAATTTTAAAAATAAATTTAAAAAATTAGATTTTAATTTTAATTCCTAAAATAATATTATTTTCTTAATATTATATAATTCCATCACCTCAAAAAATGTCTATTCATGAAAATAAATACTGAAGGTTGTAAAAATTGAGACTATGTACTATCCAGTTAGGTCATTATTTATATTCATCCTTAATAGTCAAGTTATATTCATTTTTAACATTCATTTCTCCATTTATTTGTATCTGCCTTATTCCACACTCACACACATACACACACGGACACACGGAAATTAAAGAGGCAACTTTAATTCTGTTTAAGTGAGATTCAAATTATGCTCCATGGTGTCAAGATAATTCTTATTATTAAATAATGTGAAACTATAACCTCGAAAGACAGTATTTCTGTAATTAATTTATCTAACAAGTATATTATGTTCAGTTCAGCTTTGCAGGTTTTAGGGAGCTGTCATTTCCTCATTACCAACTTCATGCTCTTTCTCTTTAGAATCTCGTATTTTAAGGGCTTAATAACATTTACTAAGAGTTTATGCATGTATTTTCAGTTTTAATGCTCACACAATCTTATAAATTGGATTTACTTTTAGCATTACTGTAGAGATTTTTTTTCTTAAGAAAAAGAAAACAACTCTGAGACTTCAGGGCAATGAGATTCTATTCTAAGGTCACATAACCACCAAGCAGAAGAGCTTGGACTTGAGCTTGTCTTTACCATCTTTGCATCCTGCCATGTTGTGCTTCATTATTTAAAAATAAGTTATCCATTAAACACAGAGCAAATACAGCATGTTGAAAAGGCTGGGAAACCTGTCTACAGCAGTAGAAAATGAAAAGTGTCAACCAGACATAGGAGGAGAAGGAAAGCTGAAATGTGAAAGGACTGCTCAGAATTACCACAAAACCCTATATTACTACCTTGAGACATCTACATTAGTGTGTCCAAATAATTGCCCAAAAGTTAAAATATGTCTAAAGCTTACTCTTTCAGATATTAGAGTAATGTGTAATATATAAAGATTTCTGAAACGTGTTTAATTTTAGGAGTGAACTAGAAGGATCAACTGCTGCCTGCCTTCCTTCCTTCATTCCTTCCTTCCTAATTTCTTCTCTCCTTCCTTCCCCCATTCCTTTTCCTCCCTCCCTCCTTCCTTCTCTCTCTTTCTCCCACCTTTCCTCTCATTTTTTCCATATTTTGTCTGTCTTTCATTCTTTCTTGCTTTTCTTAACTTATGCTATAACTTTTAATTAGGAAAAAAATGCTTGGCACATTTTTTTTTTTGTGGTGCATGGGGATTGTTTATGTTAATCATATTAAAATAAGATATATGCAAAAATCAACCCTTGTAATACATTATGTCACTTGGTATGACTTTATAATATTTAAATGGCCAGTAAATATAATTACATTATTATGAAGGTAAAATACAGACATAATTTCTAAATCATTAAATTTATTCATGACAAATTTTGAAGATCTGTAGATGCACCTTTATCTGATTTTAAGCCATGAAAAACACTTTAATATTACAAATAGGATGTAAAGCATTCAATTAGTTATTCTTGTTCTAAATTCACTTTCTTAAAGTCTGATTGCTAAATGACAGAGTGGCAGTCTAAAGTTTTTCATTATAATTTCTGATTAAAGTTGTATTTCAACAAAAATTACTTACCTTTTGTAGATATGGAAATATTTCATCCAAGTCACTTAGGAAAATAACTAAGTCAGTAAGTGGAAAATAAAAAGCTTTCTGAATAAAAAACAACAGCAGATTTAGCTTTTAAAAGCATTAAACCACTGTTTTTTGATTTTGTGTTCTATTCTTGACCATGTTTTCTGTGACCAACAGAGCAGTTCTGGAGTCTTATAATTATAGAATACGGAACATTGGCCTTTTTTAATTACTTCTGAGAACTGGGTATGAAGTGTTTCATTAAATTAGTCAGTGAACAAGCATATCCTTTTCAAGTATCAAGATAGTGTTTCCTTTTTGTTGTTCATAGAATGCCTTCAAAAATTGTCCTAAGAAAAAAGAAGCAAGTTTGCCTTCACATACAAAACTATACCTAAAAACATCATGCAATCATACTGAATTAAACCTTTCTTAAAATCTGAAATAGTCATAGACTCTCATGTAAATAGGTCTACCAGCTTCATCAATAACAGGGAAAATTACAATATATTATATTTTCAATAAGATAGGGGTCTTTCTCTTCTACCTTCCTAACCTCACTACCACATCACACATAACGTTACACCAATGCCACATAAATTTACAGGATGCACAAGAATATTTTATCACCAACAAATACTGAATTCCTTTTTTTATACATTGTTATATTATTTTACTAGGCACCACATATTTTTGATGCTAATTATTAGCTAAATGCATCACATTTTAATTTTGAAATAAATTAAATTTTAGTTCTACCATCTTTAATCTTCTACCACATAGAGTAAATATTGCTCTCTATAAAGAAAAATATAATTCTTTGAATGCAGTTGTCAGAAGTATTAAATAAATGTCATTGGGGAAAAAAAGGGGAGACTAGAGTAAATAAAACTTAAAGTATAGTTTAGCAAACATGAAAAGTATGCAAATGCTTTATGTAAAGTTAATTTTCAAAATACTGTGTTTTCTCACCATTTACATAAACTAGATGATTTCTTATTGATCTTCTAATTGTCCATTTGTTGAATATTGACTGGTAAATCGCCGATATAGATATTTCTTCCCTAAACCCTTAACTCTATGTTTGAAATTTGAATAGCATGGCTTTTCTTTAAATAATACCACTCATTCCTAATTTATGGGAAACTATTCCAAAGTATAATACCTAACAAGTCTTTCCTACCTCTCATTTTCTTCCATACTCTTCCAATAGGTTTCACCTTAATAGACTTAAGAGGTGATTGATTAAGTTATATAGTGGCCAAACACTACACAATAGATATTAAAATACAAATTTCTTCTAATGAATAAATATAAAACTGTTTAATTTGTAGGAAACTACTAAATCATTTGGATTTCTTGATAATTAAAATTGTAATTAGAATAAAAATGTATACAAGAAAAATGCAAAAACCCAACTACTGTCTGCTGATATCTTACTATATAATGAGTACTAAAAATATGTCATGTGTTACTTCACTTATAAAAAATAGCGATAGCATTTGTAGGTTTTGTGTGTAATTTCACCATGCAGAAAAGGCAAAAGATAGGTATTCGTTGTAATTTTACTGCATATAATTTTGACTCCTGGAAAACACAGGGCTGATATGTGGTGTGAACCCCGACAATGGTGCAACCTACACATTTCAGTGATATTTCTTAATGTTTAGTTGTCATGAAGTACACAGTATTTTTTTTATTATTATTATTGCTTAGGTGAAAATGGCTCTAAAGAGAAAGCAAATACTTTTATTGCATTTTATAAAATCAATTTCATACTAGAGTGCTATTCAGCAATTTGGGAATTTGTGAGGATTTTAGAATCTGCTTTACTATGTTTTGGACTGTCACTGAGAGAAATCTAAGTGAAATCCATTATGACATATAAGAGAATATTTTGTCTTAAAGCTTAAAAGAATTAAAGCACTCTCCATAAAATAAACTGCTATAAATACAAAGCTAAAATAAAGCCTTTCCTCTAAGGCTTAAGCTTAAGGGAACTAGTACAAACTAGCTATCGAGAGAACCTGGTTGGCTCTTTTCTGTAGCATATATCTACAAGCCATTTGCCTTTCACAGTTCTTGCTATACAATGTGGGGATTTTCCCATCAGTCTCCTTTCTGGTGACTAAATTAGCATGTACATAATATTTACAATAAAACTAATGAGATCTCCTTCTTGGCTTCAGACTTTTTCTGCTCATTTAAGAAATAATTTTATATCACATTATGCCTTCCCTTATGCCCTTCTCACTTCAGATGCAGATTCTCTCCCAAATTCATTTATGAACTATGATTTAGTGACTACTACATAGCTAAAATAACATTAACTTTTCTTTTTACTCATTCAGATGCATGTTCCCAGTATAGATGCTCATTTAGAATTATGATTAATAGTTGTAATTCACATAGAAGTCAATTGGCCCTCTGCCTTTCTCAACCTTACTATATTACTTCCTCATTTTCAAATTTCAGCCCCAGAATATATTTGATGAACAGGTGAGGTAAGCTTGGCAATAATTATGCTGCATAACCTTGTCTAATCTATGCTTCCTTTCTCTTTACTATGTGAATGTGTATTAATAGCAATAATATCAATGATTCCCCCTAAGTCTCTGGAACTATCCACAGGCAACAAAGATGGATAGAACATAATTGATAGTTTAAAGAAAGGATGTTCTGTCTCTTACATGTAGACGATAATGCCAGATATATGGCAAGATTACGTCTGCGCAGAACTCTTTGTTAAATCTATTCACAGACTTATAAGGAAGAAGGCTGGAAAAAATATACCAGCTTCTTAATAAATGTGTTCTATTCTTGATAAATCACTAATTCACTACTTTTTTGATATAGTCAAAGGATTTCATAATATAAATATTCTCTTTTAATTCATTATCTACTGGTAAGTATTTTGAGTATTTGGCCTTTAAGAATTATTAGAAAATTTTAAATGCCTTATCATAACTTGAATTTTTAAAGTTATTTTTTTGCTTATAAAATATATATGCAGTCATTGTAGAATATTTAGAGATTTAAGAAAATATAAGGTAGAAATCCATAATTCCATTTAACCAATGTATATAATTGGCCCCATGCCACAAAGTTGAACAAGCAGGATTCATGTAATATACTCAAAGCAATGTTACTTTGTTTTCCACCGTCCTTTCAAAATGTACCTAGAGAGGAACATTCTGTCTCCTAAGACCTAAAGAAAGAATTCTTCTGGTTATTAATAAAAAGTACAATATGAATCAATTGTCATAGGTTAAGATTTAGAATGCCTAGTTCTTATATCACTTGACTTAAAATGTCAACTTGTCTCCACAAGATCAGGTCTGTTGTTGAAGGAGCGAACTCTATTTTACTTCCTTCCTTACTCACTAATAATACTCATCTCGAAATTAAAAATAACGTTTATACCCCATAAGTGAGTAAGGAGTTTAATAATAGTCTAACATGTTTTTAATTATTTCTTTTAAAACACTGGTGGTAGGTGGCTCATTTTAAAATGTCTACTCTTTTTTATATTAGAATCTCAATTAAAAACACCAATCTAACATCTTCTGTCTGTCTGTCTGTCTGTCTGTAAATCTACTCTAACTACACTATACCCACACATTCATACACACATATACATATACATTAAAGACTCAGGATCTGAGATGAGACCGGGTATAAATCCTGATTTTTTTATGTAAGTAGCTGTTCATCTTTGAGCTAATCACGTCTCCTTTTTCTGCCTTAGTTACCTAATCTATAAATAAAAGATAACAGCAGTCTCTATCTCAACAATACAATTGTTAAGATTAATGTAATAACAAACATATAAAAAGTGCTTAGAAAAACACCTAGCCCATATTACTAACAATGTTCCCTTTAAAGTAACAATAATATAATAATTATAAATGTCCTCTTTATAACTTATTTGACTTATGAGAATTTTCATGGTTCATTAAACATTCTTCTTTACATTGAAATTGTTATACAGTATTCAGTTGTAAAAAATGTAGCATACTTTTTAATACTCAACTGTAAATATATAATTTTAATATTTTATCACATCGTTGATCAATTTATTTATTTATTTTTTCTCCTTAAGAATATATAGACTGAACTGAAATTATGGGTTCAAAATATGACAGTTTTAAGGCATTTAATACATGTTGACAAATTATCTTGCAAATAATTGATATCACTGTATATTATATTTTCAAGACTATCTTAAAATTCTGGCCAGTTATCAACTATGAGACATTGATTTAAGTATAAGAGCATCCTTGGAAGATAATGAAAAACAGGCACAGGATGTTCTCTTGTCTTCTTACAGAATGTGCCAACAGATTTCTGGAAACTTTTTTGGATCTGGGAATTAGCAAAGCTCATTTAAATTTAGATGAAGAGAAATCCAAAAAATCTTCAGAACCAGAAAAAACCAGTAACATAACTACACTGATTATTCTTTTCAGTAGAAAAAAATTAAGTAAGAATGAGAGGTAGTGGCTGTCTATTGTGGAGGCTCATTATGTGATACTTAGATTGAACTGCTTTAATCATGTAAATGCATCTAGTGGATGAGTGTTAATAAACTTCTATTTAAATAAAATAAATCAAAATTCTGCATCTCCTTAGCATATTATAGTTTAATTAAATTCCTGAGCACAGTCAGTAACTGTGAAGTTATACAGTTGACAAAATCAATCATTGAGGAGTGTAAATCAGCTAGATACTAGTCTAACATAAAACACATAGCAATTAGTCAATTTTGATAATAGATTAGAAGCTTCACATATGTCATAAGAGGAGGATACTGTGGTTCTCATTTTTAGCATTCTAGATATGTATTATTAAGGAGAGTTCGCCAATTTTAAAAAGGTCCTACAAATTCACCAATACCTGGCTTGCGGTATTTCTTGTCTTAAGTATAGGGACACCATTTTTTTCTCCTAAAGATCTTAATTTAAAACATTCTATTTTTGAAAAGCCATCCCCTTGTATGATACTTTCTGCCTCTTTGTTACCCACCTCTTTTTCTTTCTCTCTCTCTCTCCGCACTCATAGAGGTATGTAACTCCAATGAAGCAAAACAAAATATTCACCCCACCACCAAAAATTAGCTGTTGAACCAACCTTATAAAGTAGTGGCAATTTTCCTAATTTCAGGAGTGCAATCTGGTTTGTTACATTTTTTATTTTTTTAATTTTCTTTAAATCATCTGCATTTCCATAACTCACATCAATGACTTCACCCTGAAAGAGGAAAAAAGACAAAGAAAAATAAATCCTTGTAGGAGAAATGATAGCACATTGTTCACTTGGTGTGACAAAAGCATTTGTAGTCATTTGAAATCATCAAAGGAAAACTAATTCTACCTCTTACCTTGCCCCAGTCACTACAAATGTGACTTTTCTATTTCTATCAGGTACAACAATTCTTGGGGTCACTTGAGAAAAAGTTTAAGTGATTTTTTTCTTCTCCCTTCTAGTCAAATTACAAAATCATTTCATGCCTGTAAGAGACCACTAAGTTCATTATATTCTACATTTACATTTCTGAAATTTGAATAATTATATAAAACACTGCATTAACTTAAATTAAAGATTAATTTCCTTAAGGTTCACCTACAATCATACCATTCTCAGGCTTAAAAACAGTTTGAAAACTCTCTATTGTTATCCAACTTAAATGCAAAGTCCTTAGGCACAGCTCTTCAGGTTGTGCATGTATCCGGTTTGAATTGTAACCCTTGAGTTTTGCAGGATACAACCAGTACGACCACATGTGCCAGTCTGGCATTCAAAAACTTTAGAATATTGTCCCGAACTACTACTATTTCTGCCATATGTCCTGGCACTCCCCCTACAGTTGTATTCGACATCTGTATTTCTCATTTTTAAAAGATTTCTGTTATTAATGTAAAAATGTCATGCTTTTCTGAAGATTCTAATCAGAATCCTCTGATGTAGTTGTCCTTTTCTTCCTCCCTGAAAAATACTATGCTGAAGTTTTTATCAAACATATATTCCTATCAGCCAAAATGATATATTTCATTTTTACATCTATAACTTATATCATTAAAATAGTTGTGCTTTTCAGTGATAAAATTATATTATAATACAAAATGTGTTGTTTCAATCTACAGCATACACACATTGAGTTGTTGATATAGTTAGTGGCGGCAAATAGTGAAAGAGTGAAGATGGAGGATCCAGATCTCTAATCTCCCATGCTTTCAATTGGAGCTAATGCTCTTCAAGCAGTTTTACACGAAGCTCTTCTATAGAAGACTCATTTGAAGAATTCTGTTTCTAGGAGAACATGTGAATACCACCAGGAGACTGACTGGTCTCTTAGAGGAAGCATTTCTGGCATAAAGTGTTTCCTTAGCCATTACTTTCACCTGCATCTGTAAAAACCTTACTAATACAGAAAAATCCATTTCAAATGCTATCTATATAATGAATTGTATTTCTCTGTTGTCCAATTATATGTAACTTTCTCTATTTTGAATCCCAGAGTGATCTGTTTCTGCCTCTCTTAAGGTCCCCTATGGACCCATCTCCACACACACACACACACACACACACACACACACACACACACACACACACATATCTGTCTATCAGTTTCAGTTTCTAGTACAGGGCAATTTCCTCAGTGAAGGACCCGTCTTGTATCTATTCTCATCCAGCACACACTGTTGCTTATCTATCTTAAATTAAAATAATTACAGTACATAAATTATCTCAGAAAAGTTGTTGTACTTTTAAATGGATTTGCCAAGAAAATCTTAACTGTTAAAAACACTTCTGTCAAATGGTTTTTAATTATAATTTTGTTCAGTTAAAATGTGATTAAATCAGTGCTTTATTAATACAATTTCTGTTTGCTAAAACCTTACTATATACATAACTGTTAATCTATGGTTTTAAAGGTCTAATTAAATAAATGACCACATAGTATTAATGACCACATTGAAAAAAATGAGAGAATTCCTACTTTCCACTTCAAATTTGTAAGCTATTAATTATTTGTGAATCATTTATAGTATCTTAAAATAGGGCTATTAGTCATTTGGTTATATTAATGAATATATTTTTTATATTTAGGAGCATTTGGGGAAAAATCATACTGGTTTGAAAGGGTGTAGGCCATGCTGTGACGTTTTTGTGTGTACATATCAGAAAGATATGGTAGATACAAAAATACCAATTCTGTAAATGATATTTACATCATTGAAAAATAGGAATTACTTGCATTGACAATGGAAATTTCAATTAAAGTACCCTTCAACTCATCTTCTATAAATAGTACATGTCAATAGATTAAAGCATTTTAACATGTGAGAGCGGCTTTTATTTCACAAAAATATCCTCAACACAGGCATTATTATATCAATTTATTGGCTTATGCAGTTTGAGGCTGTGCATTTAAAACTCAGTAATTACAGAAATCTCCATGTTATGATGGTTTGACAGGTGATAATAACAATGTATCTACTGCCTTTAAAGGAAGACTCTGAACCAGGTTCTTTCTGAATGTCTTTCTTATATACCTTCAAGCAAGCTGAAAATCAGAGCTGTAAGAAAGCACATTGAATTTTTCTTAGACACAAATCAATATACAATGATATGATAAAATGTCAAGCCATTTCTTTCTACACATTCTTGTTGCTACAATGAACCTCTTCTTATTATATGTATTCTGTCACACTAGAAATTGTCTACTGAACTAGTTGGAGTATTATGTTTAATTTATATCCAAATACTAAGGATTAAGTAACATCTGACTAGTCCATCTGGGAAATGTCAAATGGGAAGAAACCTAGGTACTTGTCGAACTTTTCACTCTGTGTGTACCAGTTTTTCCACTGTGGACTTCTCTGACACATGGAGGAGAGAAACTGTAAGGTGCAGAGTAAAATGGAATTAATTCTATTTTACGTTAAGCTTTTTTTTACCAGAGAGAAATATAATAAAGTCCCCACTTTAATTTTTACTTAAATTCTGTGTGCTAATTTTTGAACTAAGAACAAAAAAATCTTAAAACAACACTAACAATTCAGACAGAAAACCAAATATATTGTACTTTGTTAAAAAAAAAAGTATTAGGATGACAATAGAGAGTGGGCCACAGAGAAACAGTTGAGAGGAAGATTTGAACGCGTTATAAACAAACATTAAACATTAAACTATATTCATCTTCTGCCAGTGATAAAATATGTGCTAAGAAGGAATCATAAAGCAAGCAATTAGCAATGACTAAAAATCAGAATATTAAAAAGGGGCATTCTATTATGTCAGTGGTTCTATGGTTCTATACAAAAATGGACAAATATCCTAAGCAGAAGCAATAGAAGACAGATGAATAGAATTAGTGTTTCTAATAGTCAACTAAATAAAATAACTAGATATTGAAAGTAACTAGGTTAGATAACTCTCTAGGGACATCCATATGTGTGGGTGGCCTGGGTGCCACACTGAGGGACAATCCAGTGTCATGTTCCTCTTCTACCTTGAGGGAGCAAAAATCATTCATGTTTACAAAATGATAAATGCTTTGCAATTTTTCAGACTTGACATTTTCAACCAAATCAATCACTCTGAATCCTCCTGGTTCCTCTCTAAAGAGAGATTTTGAATGTACAGAATGTTTGAAAAGCCTACTTTAACTAAAACAGTAATTTTCTACTCAAAATTAGAAATGGTAAATCCAAGCATTTCTCATACTGACAAAATACATTATTAGAAGTATCATTCATCTTGATAAAGTTTTACTTTAGAAATTTACTATCTTATATAATCTAGCTCTTGAACATTCTTCAAATTAAAATGCTTATGCTTAACTACTTGTAAAGTCAAAAAGATCTTCCATGTTTACCTCTCTCCTTTCTAAAAAGCACAAGCATATCTGTATTTATGAAGAATTCAAAATTCAGAGATTGTTAGAATTTTATTAGCAATTCTTTCTCAAGTTCATTCAAGGGCTTATCATCATGGACATTATTATGAAAACCGCAATGTATTGAAGCTTGAAAATGAATGCTGCTTTCTCCCACTACTGTGGTATATGTCACTAGTCAATCATGCCTTTTCAAACTCCTTCTCGGAACAGCAGTCTTAGCTAATCAAGACCCATTAGCGATTAGCATAAGTGGGGAGCTATATAAAATATTAATATTTTAATATGAAAGAATCGTTAACTAGAATAATTAATATTTAAATTAAAATTTATTTATGCTATTTAATAACTGGAACAGCACATGTAGTAATCCAGAAAAATGGACTCCAGTTAATCAGAAGGTACACCAGGCTGTGTGCAAATCTGAATTCAGCATTAAGCATGAGAAACACAATTCATTTTATTGTCTTTGGTTTTAACAATCAGATGAAGGAGTGGCTTGTATCACTGTTTTTTTCTTGCTGAAAAAAATGCTGGCTACAATGATATGCTAAATGCACAGTGAGCATGTTTTGATACCAAATATAACAAAGATAAGCCAGAGTAGTTACTTATCTTGGACGTAGAAATTATTTAACATATTTGCAAAATGTCTTATAATCTAACTTATTACACATATCTTTACAAATGACAAAATTAAAACAATTGTAACATAGAAATTTAACCAACATAAAGCACGGTTCTGTCAGAATTGCATTTCTATACATTATGTCTACAGTCTCCAAAGTTAATAGACAAAATCATTAAAGTTTAAAATAAGATTGCATATAAGATTAAGAAAATGCAGATTGTCGGGAAGAAAAATATCTTTAAGTTGTCCCAAAGTTAGCAAGTAGACCCTCAAAGAATATTTAGACACATTTTTGTATTATTTGGCCAACATTTGAAAATAGCAATCAGCCAGAGTATGTTTTCTGTTAGCCATTTATATTAAAAACTAATTTTAAAAGCTAAAACTATATTTTTCAAAAATCATAAAATATGTATAGAAGTAGGAAAATACTCTGGAAAAAATGGAATTATTGAAGTCCAAGGAAGAGAGAGTTTTAAAGGGAGAAGTTTTTATTTATTTATATATTTCCAACAATATGGGACAGATTATTTTTTAGTTTCTAAAGGTATAGAGGAAAATGAGTTACAAAAAACTTACTATATTTACTTCCTCTCACTGAGAGCCTGACAATAAAAAATGTAAATAAAGACATTAACAGTTCGGAAGACTTTCAGGTATGCTATGCCTTAAAGAATGTTTATAGATTGAAAATAAGACTTGGCCCCATTAGCCTACAAAATCTAGAAATAAAAGAAGTATAAAGCAATTGGATCTAGATTATTCTTTCTCAAAATGAGAATGAATAAAATAAATTAGTGTCAAAGTGATTAATCCTACTCCATATATATTTCCATGAACATCAGTGATAATAGATTATAAGAGTTTCTGTAACTTTATCACTTTTTCCATGTTTAACCAATTTACTGTGTCCCTATAGTAAACTAAAACTTAGACTATTTAAAAAAAAAATCAATAACGGCAATGTTGCTGGTTAATTGCTCTAGGGATAAGTATCCTGAAATGACTCAATCATCCCTCCTGGGTAAGGCTGGAGGGCAAACAGGATCCCTGTCTTGAAAGTCTAGGGAGGAAAATGATGGACCAGTCCCAGTTGTTTGAGGGCAAGGATGGAAGTTCAGCAGATATTTTGCAACATGTTCCAGGAGGTGGAAGTATCAGGAAAGTATACACCTGACAGATAATTTGAAAAAGTTCTTGAACTTACTCCTTGATCTTCCCTAAGTTCTTTCTAGAAGGTAAACTCTATCTGACCATAGAAAGTTCTCTTTCAGAAGGAAACCAGAAGGAAATTCCCCACCCCTTACAATACTATTATTGACTTTTGAGTGGCCTCTGTGGCCTTGGATGAAAGGTTTATGGGGTTTGAAGTGGAATCTGAGTGAACGCTTACTTTCTGCCCAATAACATTGTCCTTGCCCTTGGCTCTGTCCAACATCCCCCACCCCTATTATTGTGCCCATGCTGTAATTGTCATACCAGTCCCTTGATGAGTCCTGAGAAGTTGTATGTTAGCGAAACTAATCTCTGGGACAAACACAAAACAAATGTGATGTGTAGTATTTAAAAATTTATGTGGCTTCAATATCAGACCAGAATTAGAAAGATTCACAGAATCACCTTTCACTAGCAGGAAAAAGCTGGCTTGAGCCAATCCAGCACACGATGGGGACACTTGTGCCTGACCTTTTAAATTGGCAGGACAATACACTATTTAAGGCTTTGCTAGGTGGTTGAAAACAGAAACGGGTATGCATTAGAGATATGGGTTGAAACTTTTGTCTAGGTGGTAGCAATGTGGGAAAAGTTAAGAAGCGGTGGAGGACAAGAGATGGGTAACAGCAAGAAAGATATCAGCAAAACGAGGGTCACAGGAAACCCCAAGTGTTAGAAAATCCGAAATTAAATATAGGGCGTGTGTGTGTGTGTGTGTGTGTGTGTGATGATGTACATGTGCAAGTGTGTATTATGAAAAGGAGTAAGTTGGATAGGACTTATAAAATTATATTAAAAAAAAGAAATCAATATTTAAACATTTATGTCCTGTGTACCTAACATTTTACTATGGAGATTGTATCAATTGTTTTCAGTCTCTCTTCAGAACATTTATATTTGGTACATATTTCTGCCCACTTTTTAGATGAGGGAACTGAAGTTTAGGATATTTAAATAACTTGGTAGTGTTCATAGCAGTATTGAGCCATGGAGTGTTGTAATTGCTTACCTAACTGCCAGTTTCTTCTATTAGAAGACCAGCTACAGAGGGGCAGTGCCCAAAGCTTTCTTATCAATTGCTTTATCCCTTGTGACTGACATATAAAAAACACTATTCATGCATTTGCTGAATGTTAAATATACCTAGCTATATTCATGACACGTCCAGCTGGCTAAATTCTGTATTATTCTGTCAATCTTTCAGTATCAAATTAAAATATGGAAAAAAAACAGATAATAATCAAAGGGCACTTTATTTAATAAATGATACTCAACTTATTAAGATAAGGATATTGAAGAAGTTGCAAATTCATTCAAGAGAATTTTTGAAGGCAGTGAAAGTAATATGACAGAATTCTGCTTCTTTTAGTCACTTAGATTCATATATCAAAATAGTGCATAAATCGATGGATCAATTTTTGCACAGATCTCTCTAGTTGTGAAGTGAGGTAAACCATATTCGTTAGCTACATATTTATGTAAATATTGATATTTTATGGAAATTAAAATATAAATTAAATCTGCTAAGGACATTACATTACCACTTAACTTTATAAGTGGTATGCTTTAAAGCACACCAAAAAGTAAAAATAAAAATCCTGACTCAGAATTTCCTGTCAAGTTACAATTATTATGGAAATTCACTTTACAAATAATTTCAGTCAAATTAGAAGTCTGTAGTCACTTTCTCGCTAAAAATGTCATGTTTGTTTTAATGAAGAGGGGGAAATAGTCCATTACACTTTAACTACTTAGTTAAATTCAGCTATCTCTCTTTTAAAACTTTTATTTTACAAAAATAAGCTTTTGTTTTTTTCCCTCTAGGTAGAAGACAGAATCTCTCCAACAAATATTAGGCTATAGAACATGTTCTAATACATCACTTATTTATGACTGCTTTTATCTAAATTTTAAATACAGAAAATGTATATACCTTCAATATATGAAAACATGTGGGAAAGTCTCATAGATGTTATCTTCAAATAAAAAAGCAGAAATTATGAAATTGTTCTATTAACTCGGTGCCCAGAGCTCATAAAATCAGAAACAGGAGATCATGTTGGGCAAAGGGATTTTACGTAATTTAAAAATAAATTAACAACTTTATACAACTGTGCTCATAGCCATTTATCTCACAACTGTTCATTGTTGATCAAAAGATGGATGAAAAGGGGAAAAAGAGGAGACAAATATAATGCAAAGTCATTTCAACATTGAAAAACTGCCCCAAGCTCACATTTCTCTGTTAGTGAGACAGAGGCTTCATCTTCATTAAGAGACAATAATACAATTCCATTTCACTCCTTTAACTTTCTGATATTTTTATCTAAACTGGAATCCTTTAGAGCCGAATGCATATAGCTCTGTCTTTTTGCCATAACACTGATAAGTTTGCTTTTGTTTGAGAACATTAAAAATAGAGAAAAAGTTTTCCTAGTAATGAGAAAATAATCTAATTGTAAGTTATTCAAAGATTCCATGCAGTAGTTACACTTTTTAAGACTTTGTAACAAAATATTTGACACAGTGTTCAGATTTTATATATGTAACTACGTCTTGATATTTTATAAAACAAAGACAAACAATGCTCTTTGGGCCCTACTTGGCATAATTCATCATTTTATATTCAAAAATAAAATAGTTCATTCCTAGTCTCTTTGGGCTTTCAGTTTTCAATTAAAAATGTGATCTGGAATTTATATATAGTTTATTTTTTACACATAATTATCAAGGCATTTCCCTCCCTAATAATTAAAATTTGTCATGTTAAGCAGGACAGGAAGATTATATTTAGACAACAGGGTAAAGAATTATACTTCCAAAACTTACAACATATAGCTCTGATATTTTCTTAATTTCTCCCATTCAAATGTGTCTATTTTATACCAAATTTTAATAATAACAATAGCTAACATTTACCGAGTGCTTTCTAAGTGCCAGGCACTTTACATGGTTTATATCATTTCTTCCCCACAATGACCCTTGGAGGTTCTATCATTATTCCTCTAATATAAATAAGAACATTGAGACTTACAGAATTGAAGTAATCAAACCAGTCATGCAACTGATAAGGAAGGGTGCTAGTCTGGACTCTCTGAGTAATGGGGTAATGATAACTGTGTTGATAACAATATTTTACCCACAGTTAATGGGTTAGTGAAAATAAATTTCTCCATAAAATTGTATTATTTGGCTTGTCTTTAAAAC
The DNA here is from genome assembly GCF_014176215.1 of Rousettus aegyptiacus. Taxonomy (NCBI): domain Eukaryota; kingdom Metazoa; phylum Chordata; class Mammalia; order Chiroptera; family Pteropodidae; genus Rousettus; species Rousettus aegyptiacus. Next base: position 34,313,398 of record NW_023416307.1, on the reverse strand, counting down.
ACAAAACAATATTTAACATAAAGAAAATACCAAAATCCATAAAATATATTGGAATAAAAACAAATCCCCTGTTCACAAATAAGGACATGGCTGACTCAATCTGACCAACCTACATTAAATATTAATTGTTCCCTTTGCTTTTCTGCATCCATGTGGGTTTCACAAAGGACAAAAGAAAAAATTGCACAGGAATTACATAAAGCCATATGCTCTATTTATAAAACTGACTAGACATTGTCAATACTCACTACCAGTGTCTTTAACATTATAATGACATTATAGTTGATATTTACCTTTTAATAAAAATATAAATTACTGGTTATTCCCTGAAGCTAACTTCACTCATGCTAAATTATTTATGTATCCATTTTAATATGTATTTTGCATCTGACAGGACAACTCTCCTTAGGACACTTTTACTGACCCACCTGTCATTATGATGGGGTAAACAATGTCACCTTTCCAGTGCACAATGAATTACAAAGAAGTTGCAAAGTACACCATCCATCATGCTGGCACTAAGTAGGTTTTCGAAGTAGATCTCAGATATCACAAATTCTGTTTAGACTATTACCAGAAAGCAAAAATTGGAAGCTTATACAAAACGGTCATATGATGAATGGACATGACAGCTCTTCAAAGAAAAGGGGCACTCCTCTTCCGCAAATAACCTTGTCAAAAGCAAAAGTCATGGGGCATTGTGCTGGCAGTCAGACTAGCGTAATATAAGAACTTGTTAATGGCTCTGCCTGATAGAAATTCATGCAAACGCAATGTACTCAAAATCAAAAATTAGGTATGCCTGAATCAACAGCAGCAACCTCTCAAGTTTGATTTGAATTAGGGAATGATCTGAAGGGATACCAAAAATCGCTAGTAGCCTATTAATAAATATGTGGGAGTTTCCATAATATGTCTGTCTAAAACATGAATAAAAAATACATGTAAGCATTCTGTATGTATATAATATAGTCACCTATAAGTTGCTTTGCTTTTGAAAATCATAATAAATTACTATAGTTTAAAAAATCAATATCAATAACTTATTACAATAACTTATTATATCCTTTATTGAATATTTCAATTAACATGTAATTGCTGTAATAGCTTTGAATTATTACTATAATTCTAAAATAGTTATAGTCAGTGTCTTCATCTAACTTGCTTGGTTAATTTCTCAAATTATGTTCTTCAGATAGAGGGGTTTGTTTATCCATAATTGCTCTTTAGTTCCTTTAACACTACCCCTTATAGTTAGGCCGAATATTTCAAATATGGAGTATGTTTCTACATCTACAGTTAACTTTCTTTCTCCCATTTAATAGCTACATTTTAACTCTTTTTCTATACTTATTTGTTTAAAGCAATAGTTTTTATAGTATTTATAAATGGTACAAGGATCCCAAATTACTTATGACTTCATGAACATTAAGGTAATTCTGTGATTCTTTAATGACCTTGGTTCTCTTTTATTCGAAACAAAGGAAATTTAAACATTTATAACTAAAAGATAAATGTGTAGAAAACTCTCAGAGGAATGGTCACATACGAACATTAAAAAAAAAAAAATCCAGTGAGTCTAGTGGATTATTAAAGAGGATCGCACTGATGAAACAGGGATACAAGCGGTAGCGTTGTGGCTTTTCTATATCACCTCAGTCAAGACATAATGAATGTTTGCCACACAAAATTGAAAAGCAGATAAATGGGATGGTTCCAAGGACCCACTCAAATTCTTGGGGTTTTTGTTGTTGCTTTGTGCTTCAAACATGCTTTTGTTTAAGAGAGGAGATGGCTGTGCTGGACTGCAGTAACTGGTATAAAAGAACACTAGATATGTGGGTGGCCTATGCAGGATTGAGGGTCTAAGAGAAACTATGTGGGGTAACTTTAGGATCTTGACTTAAGATCAAAGCTTCTGAACTAAAGTAAGAGTGCTAGTAGCCTTTCTCTATTTTTATTTATACAGAGGTATGTTTCCATTATTGCCTACCAGAAGTAGTATATATTAATGAAATTATATATGAGTCCTATACTAGAAATACTACAGACATTTAGTATTATATTTATTAACTTTTAATTAGTGATTAGCTTTTCAAAGTGGTGCTGTTCATATGTAGTCCTTTTGCTAAAAGAGAATAATATGACAAAGAACACAAGTAATGACAAACCATCAGTAAATTGCCTCTTGCAACCACACCATCCAAAAAAATAAATATGTATATATAGGAATAAGCATGTATTTCTGAAAAGTAACTTTAAGTGATTTGAATATTTTATAGATTAATCAGAGTTAATAAAAAGTTAGATCTAAAAAATCTGTGCCAATAATTAACAACAGTCAGAAAATAAACATTATTTCATTTGTATTAAATGAGATAATCTACAACAGGGGTCCCCGACCTCTGGGCCATGGACCAGTACCCGTCCATGGCCTGTTAGAAACTGGGCTGCATAACAGAATAGGAGGGGAGGTGAGTGGTATCGAGGGAGCGAAGTTTTATGTGTATTTGCAGTCGCTCCCCAGCACTAACATCACTGCCTTGGCTCCACCTCAGATCATCGGGCATTAATTAGACTCTCATAGTCACACAAGTCCTTGGTGCCAAAAAGATTGGGGACAGCTAATCTATAGTATTATAAAAGACTGAAACTGTATATTAAACTGATACCTTAAATGGAGACAAAAAACTTGATTTTTAAGAAAATTAGTGACCAATTATATATTGTATCTAACTGGTATGTTGTCCTTACTTCATGCTAGGCTCTGTCCTCTAAGGTTTAGATATATTAGTTAATTTAATTCTCACAATAACCTCTTGATGTTGGAACTATTTTGTATCCATATTACAGAGATGAACAGACTTAATTCTAAATGTGTAAGGAACAGTGGATAATTGGGGAGCTGAGATTAAAAACTAGTTTATATGGTTCTGGGAACCACACACTTAACCACAATGCCAAAAAAACACCACACACAAAAACACATACAACAAAATAAAACAAAACAAAAGCACCACTAACCCAGAAAACAGTAAAGCAATAATTCAAACCTGGTTCCCTAGCTCTGGTGTTCTGTAGTAAGAAAGCAGAAGCACTGTATTTTAAATCTTAAATCTGTAAATAATCACGTTTCCTACTCTAGTTCTTGTGTTCCTATACAGTTTCAAAACACAATCACCTCTATATTCTTTCTGTCCGTATTAATATCTATTAAAATTTGCCTCTTCAAAACCAAAGAATGAAATAAACATGTTCTCTATGAACTAAGCAAAATGTGAATGATTCAGTCACACATTCAACACTTTTGAATTAAATTCTTCTAACGTATCTTCACTTTCAAAATATGACAAGTAAAGGGTCAGACAATCCAAATCTTCCTTTCTCTTTTCTGGCACCTCTACACTGAGAACATTTAATGGTTACTTTCGTGTGCTGCGTCTTGCCAGTTAGTTCAATTTACATGAAAGCTGCTGTTTTCTAATTTCATTTCACTGTAAATGACAGAGACAAATGGTCATATTACCTTGAGAGTTCCTTTGGCAGAATAGGCTGCATATGAGTAGAGCAGATCTTGGCTGTTAGGTTTTCTGGCTTCTTCATTGCAAGGCTGGCCATTAGGATGAAAGCATTGGCCGCTACTGCTCAGAGTCACAGAGTTGGGAGAAGGGCCTGGCAGATTGAGCAGCACAGAGTAATTTACAAACTGTACATCTTCTAAGCCCAAAGACGTCCACTGAGTCCCAATCTTCTTTGAAATTTCTATGTCATCTTCACTTGTGTACAGTTGTACCAAATTTCTGTAAGAAATTTAAAAAGCACACTCTAAATAAAAATATTTATTCTTTTGAGTTATGATTGTTTAATATATGAGCAATTAATAGCTGTGGGATATGAAAGATGAATGAGACAGGACATTACACAAGAAACACAGGTAGAGGTGATGAACGTGAACAGAAATTGCACTAAATCAAACATGAATGAAGTTCTTAAATTAAGAACTTAAAAAGTACTATAGGACTGCAGAGAAGACAATGATTCATGCCAACTAGTTCTTTTATTAGTTTTGACCCTTCAATTGACGTCAATACAATCCATTTAAAATTCAGTTCCAAAGACAGGAGTCCTGTTGGTTGAGACAGTTCTGTATTATAATTACAACGATTCCATATAGGCTATGTGATTAATACACAGCTATTGCTATTTAAAATAATACAGACAGAACTTTTTGATACAAATTACATGCCAAAATACATGCTGCTATGACCACAATGATATGTAATAAAATCAGTGTATCATGGTGAAACCAAGCAAAGATCATCAAACCAATATAAAATATGAAATTAATTTCTGTGTGTGCTTGCTAAAGTCTATATATTTATTCCTATACCTGTTCCATAATCCATAGCGATTACTTTTGTTTATGATATCCTAGAAGCCAGAAAAATTTGTTAAAAAAAGTATATATGCATAGAACCTACCATAGATTCAGACATGGAAAATTTAAAAAATAATAATCCAATAAAGTTTTGTTTTGTTTGTGGCTGTGATGCAAAAGGACCAGCTTCTTTTTTTTGCAAAAATATATATTCTTATAGAAAATTTTTACTATCCAAACTACTACCTAAGTGGATATTTTAATATTACTGTTAGTTTTGCTCTTCACATTACTTTTCTCATACATACTTGTTTCTTATAGGATTGTCTGTTCAAGAAACCCAAAGTGAAACACACCCCACCCTGCCACCGCAAAAAAAAAAAAAAAAAAAAAAAATACATGCAATGAAAAAAAAATTACATACAATGGTATAGGAAGGTATTACTGGAAACAAAAGGTAGATGTATTGACATGGTTTAAAAGGAAGATGAAATAATAAAAAAAAGTTCCAGTTGTTTTCTATTTTTAAGGTGATTTCTATTATTATTTTTTAAATATCCAGTTTGACCAATCATCAGTGCTATATAAGTTTATGGAAGAGATGATTAAATAATTTTATTTCTTATTCTGAATAAGACTGATAGGTTGACTTTTAACTAGGCTTTTTATTTATTTATCTTTTGTGGGGGGAGGATAATTGACAAATGAAATTGTGTATATTTAAAGCATACGACATGACGATGTGATATATATGTACATTGTGAAATAATTATCAGAGTCAAATTAGCACATCCAGCACCTCGCACAGTTGCCTAAGCATGCTTTTGTGGGTTGAAAACACTTAAATCTATTCCCTTAGCAAATTTCAAATATACGATTTAGTATATTAACTACACTCACCATGCTGTACATTAGATCCTCAGAACATATTCATCTCACAACTGAAGGCTTGTACTCTTTGACCAATATCTCCTTATTTCCTCCAGCACCAAACTCCTGGCAACTTTGATTCTACTGTTTCTATGAGTTTGACTTTTTCTTTTTTCTTTTTTATTCAGATTCCACATAAGAGATACTATGCAATATCTTTCTTTCTTGGTCTGGCTTATTATACTATCAGACTCTATCACAGTATCCTCAAAGTCCATCTATCTTACTGCATATAGTATGACTTTTTTAAAGGCTGAATAACATTTCATCATATATATATATATATATATATATATATATATATATATATATAATCTAGAAGGGGTATTTCTGGAACATATAGTTCTATTTTTAATTTTTTGAGGAACCTCCATATTGTTTTTCTTAATGGCTGTACCAGTTTACATCCCTAACAATAGTGCACACAGGTTTCCTCTCCTTCACATCCTCACTGGCACTTGTTATCTCCTGCTTTTTGATAATAGACAGCCTAATAGGTGTGAGGTACCATCTTATTGTGGTTTTGTTTTGTATTCCCTGGTGATTAGCAATGTTTCATGTATCTGTTGATTAATTGCATATCTTCTTTGGAGGCATGTCTAATCAGGATCTTTGTCATATCCAAAAAAATATTGTGACTACCAATGTCAAGAAGTAGCCTTTTTTTTTCCCCCTAGAAATATTTCAGATTTTATATTTAAATCTTTACTCCATTTCTGGTTGTGTATGTATGTGTGTGTGTGTGTGCGCGCACATGCATGCATGTGAGAGAGAGAGAGGGAGGGAGGTAGGGAGAGTGGGAGTGAGGAAGGGATGGAGGGAAGGAAGGAGGGAGGGAGGGAGACAGAGAGAGAGAAAGAAAGAGAAAGAGAAGGCAGGAGTCTAATATCATGTTCTGCATGTGGATATCCAGTTTTCCCAACATTTATCGAAGAGACTATTCTTTACCAGTTGTGTGTTCTTGGATCCTTTGTCAAAAATTAATTGACCATACATACACGGGTTCATTTCTGGATTCTCTATTCTGTTTGATCTATTTTTGATTTTTGGATGTTTCACTGGTCATTTTCAATTGAACAGATCATTGATCTGTTTTCATGCCAATACTATAATGTTTTGATTACTATAGTCTTGTAATAGTTTGAAATCAAGAAGCTCGGTGCCCACACCTTTGTTCTTCATACTGAAGACTGCTTTGGTTATTCAGGGTCTTTTGCAGTTCAATACAATTTTTAGAAAAAATATCAATGAAATTTTGATAGGAATTTCAGTAATTCTGTAGATCATTTTGAACGGTATGGACATTTTAACAATAGTAATTCTTCTAATCCAAGAATATGAGATTTCCCCCCCAATTTATTTATATCTTTTCAATTTTTTTCATCAATGTTTATAGTTTTCAGTGTACAAGCTTTTCACTTCCTTAGTTTATTCCTAAGTATTTTATTGTGTGTTTGCTTTGGTATCACATATATTAAGGATTCGTTTTTAGTGTTATGGTAAAAGGGATTGTTTTTAAATTTTTTAAAATTTAATTTGCTGTATGTAAAACCACAACTAATTTTTATATCAGTTTTGTATCTTGCAACTTTATAAAATTTGTTTATATGTTCTAATAGATCTCACAGGAAAAGCTTTTAGCTCTTCATCATTAAATATGATATGAGCCGTGGGCTTGTCATAGCTGGCATTTATTATGCACATTTCTTTTCTATTTAATTTGTTGAAAATTTTTATCATGAAGGATGTTGAATTTTGTCATGTTTTTTTCCTGTACCTATTGAGATGATTATATAATTTTTACCCTTTTTTCTGTTAATTTGGTATATCAAATTTACTGATTTGCATATTTTTAACCATTCTTGTACCTCAGGGGTAAATTACATTCGATCATAGCGTATGCTTATTTTAATAAAATGAAGAATTCTGTTTGCTAGTATTTCATCAAGGATTTTTTTACACCTAGGCTCATCAGAAATATTGGCCTGTAACTTTCTTTTCTTGTATTATTCTTGTCTTCTGTCGTATAAGGGAAATGCTTGCCTCACAAAACATGTCTTTATTTTTTTGGAAGACTTTGAGAAAGACTGGCATTAATTCTCCTTTCAATGTTTACTACAATTCAACAGTAAAGCCATCTGGTCCTGGGTTTTCTTTGTTGGGAAGTTTCTGATTATTGATTCAATCTTCTTTGTAGTTGTAGACTTATTCAAATTTTTAATTTTGTCATGATTCAATGTTTCTAAGAATTTCTCAGTTTCTTCTAGGCTGTCCAATTAGTAGGCATATAATTGTTCATAGTAATCTCTTATGTTCCTTTTTATTTCTATGGCATTTGTTGTAAGGTCTCCTGCTTTATTTCTGATTTTGACACTTCTCTCTTTCCTAGTTAATATAGCCAAAGTTTTGTCAGTTGTTATCTTTTCAAAAGAAAAACAACAGTTCTTAGTTTCATTAATCTTTTCTATTGTTTTTCTTGTCTCTATTTCATTTCTGCTCTGATCTTTGTTGTTTCAGTCCTGCTGCTAACTTCAGGCTTTTTTTTGTTGTTGTTCTTTTTCTAGTTCCATGAAGTGCAAAGTTAAGTTGTGTATGTGAGATTTATTTTTTTGATGTAGGAATTTCATTTATAAACATTGTCTAAGAAGTGTTTTTGCTGCATTTCATAAATTTTGGGATGTTCTGTTTCCATTTTTGTTTGTCTCAAGATATTTTTTGATTTCCCTTTTGATTTTTTCCATGATACACTGGTTGTTTGGGAGTATGCTGTTTAAGTTCTCCATATTGTTTAATTTCCAGCTTTCTTCCTACTATTGATTTCTAGTTTCATAACTTCATAGTCAGAAAAGATATTTGTTATAACTTGTTTTGTGTCCTATGATCTGTCTTGGGGATGTTTTGTGCATGCTTGAGAAAAATCTGCGTTCTGCTGCTGTTGAGCAGAATGTTCTGTATATGTCTTAGATTCGTGTCCTCTAAAGTGTAGTTCACCTCCAATATTTTCTTATTGATTTTCTATCTGGATGATAGATCTATTGTTTAAAGTAAGATACTAAAGTTCCCTACTATTATTTCATTGATATTTGTTTCTGCCTTCAGATTTGTTAATATTTGTTCATTATAGAGGTTCTAATGCTGGGTGCATATATATTTACAATCAATATATCCTTTTGATGAATTGACCCTTTTAAAAGTATTTAGTGGCCTTTTTTGCCTCCTTACAATTTTTTAACATGTCTAATTTGTCTTATATAAGATTGCAGGGGTCCTTAGAGACCAAAGCTGTGGGTATAGACAGTACTGGCGAGGGCTATTAGGACTGTGAGGTCTGGAGCGAGTGTCCCTGGAATGAGCCACTCTGGCATGCAGATTATTTCAAACTGAAATCGATTAAAGCCCAGCAAGCTCAAGAAGAGTTTTTCACTTCCCCCTTAAAAAAATTTAGAAAAAAACACTTTAGAAAGGGAAACGTGGCATAATCACCTTAAGAATTTTCACTCTAGTATTAGTTAGACTCCAAACATGGTATCCTAGCTACACTCCATGTTCCATTATTTCTGAGTTGCCTACCAAGAATTTACCTGCTGTGCATGTTTTGCTCTTTCTAAACTACCTGTAAGTCATGCATTCTCACTTCTGAAATCTAATTCCCAATTTCTCCTTTTTCTTTTTTGTCCAAAATGTACTATATACTCAATGTTTTCTCACTGTCTCTGGAAGTTTAATGCTTATGTAAATTGCCCATATTCACATATTGAAATTTTGATTTTCTCCTGTTAATCTACTGTATTTTGTTTGAATTATTCAACCAAACTAAAGAACTAAAGAGATAAAGGGACAGTTTCCCCAGCCCCAACATGGTCTTTGGTTGCTAAGTCTGCCTAAGACTACACACACACACACACACACACACACACACACACACTCTTTTTTCTTTTTTTCTCAGAGAGGATGTTGTTGTCTAGGGGATCCCTCTTGGTGCCTGGTCCCATTTCCTTCTTTTTATAGATTTAATATTTTGTATGTTTATGTTCTTAAAACTTCATTCCTTAGCATGATTTTTTTTATTCTACATAATTGGTAACTTATTGTTTTGTGCTGGTCTCAGTCTACAGATAACAATGATACCTATTAGAAAATGCTTGGGGGCATTCACCTGGGCCCCGTGAGTTTCCCACAGTATCTCCCCTTTCCAAATTAATGTTATGACAGGATCAACCCTTGTGGTTCTTATTATGATTGCAAGACACCTTTCAGCAATAACAAATTGGAAACGTTGAAGAAAAAAGATGTTTGTTACTTACAGGCCCTTAAGTATATAAGGAACAATCAGTGGGGCATACAGCGAGGTCTTGAGTAGAGAAAGGAAGCATACATGGGCTTGGGGGTCTGCTTTTATTGAGGTTGAAGGTAGGGGTCCAGGGTTCACCAATTCACTCTTTTTTGCTGAATTTAAAACATAACAGTAGGAATTTAAAGCATGGGCAGAAAAAAAAATGTAGCCCAAGTGGTCAGTTATTAAAATTAGCCAAGATCTCTAATATGACAAAGCCTCAGTAGGCAGAAGCTGCCAGCTTCTTTAGTGTGTGGCTGGTAATGTGTTTATCAGAAATAGCTTTCTTTGAAGCTGAAGCCTCCTTGAAGTTCACACCTCTGCAATCAAAGCTTAAATCAGGCACTTACATTACAAAAGGAAAAACCAACTGCCAGGGTTTACACTACACTTACATATATGTGTTCTACTTTTTCAGCTTTATTGATATATATTTGACATATAACATTGTTTAAGCTGTACAGTGCGTTGACATAACCAAGTCAACATTTATATATTGCAAAATGATTATGACCATAACATTAGCTAATAAGTACAACACATCACATAACTATCTTTTTGTGTGTCTATGTATGGTGAGAACATTTAAGATCTATTCTCTTAGCAACTTTCAGCACAGTAATTATAATTAATATATGTATTCTTTTTTGATTTGCTTCTTTCACTCAGCATTAGGTTTCTGAGATTCCTCCAGTTTTCAGATTATTTTATAAAGTGTAATACTGACAACCATGTTGTATTCTAAGTATCAGGTTAAAGATCTTCCTCTTTTCTTATATTGATAAGAGATGTTCTATGAATGCATATTTAATTTTATCAGACATTCTAATGCATTTATTAAGACAATTATATTATCCTTTTAATATGGTAGATTACATTAATTTTTTTCCACATTCACTCAAACTTGCATTCCTAAAATTAACTCTACTGAGTAGAATGTGTTATTGTTAAGTAGCTAGTCAGACATGAGCAATAAGAGAACAAAGGAGTAGAAGCCCAGCCTAGAGACTGCCTAAAGGACACCCTATTGGACAGGATGGCCATAATCTTAGCTGGTTTAATCTGGACACAGAGGCTTGAGCAGAAGGTACTACCCTAATTTGCCCACAATCTAAGCCTCATTATACTGTCGTTATAATACTATGTTTATGCCTGGAAGTTCATGAATCTAATTATAGCAGACTGAATCTGGGTGTGCACATGCACATAGACAAAGAGTTATATAGCAGCCAAGTGTCAATAAAAATGACCTCACTTATCAATCACCTAAGAACGCTTTATAACCACCCATCATGGCCCTAAATAAAACGCAGACCTCGCCCTTCCCTGGGGTTACAGCTTTCTATCTTCCCTGGCTGTGACCCATTTCCCACCGCCATATGTATCTTCACTTCCACATGGCTAGCCAGGTGTAAGCTTGACCCTCCTTCTACCTCATAACGTGCCTTTAATAAATGAATATTTCTCATAATTCACTGAGTGAAATTCATTTCTTGATCAGTGATAATGACCTAGAGGTGTGTTACTGGAATTTCGATCTTTGCAATGTAACATCATGATTTTAGCTATTATGTGACTTATATTGCCAAAATTTTGTTTATAATTTTCATGTCTATTTTTATAAATAAAGTTGATATGCAAAGTTTCTTTCAGGCATCATCTCTGTCTGATTTTAGTCTGAAATTATGAAAACCTCATAAAATGAGATAGAGTGTTCCCTGTCTTGATATGTTCTCTGAGACAGCTTGACTATTATAATTTTTGAAAGATAGAAATTATTCTTGAACTAAAAAATGTTTGTACTTGATGTTTTTATTATGAAAGAACTATGAACTGCTGATTCGATGTTTTAATGCCATGAGAATTTCATTATTTCTTCTTTGAATCACAGCTCTTTTATTGCTCCCTGTGCCACCTGCTATTAATCCTGAAATTTCTAGGTTTCTGGTTTCATCGCATGACATAATACTTTCTTTCCTAAATTTTGGTGTCCCTTACTATCCTGTTAGCTCAGAACAGTAGTATTTTAAAGGAGGTTTATTATAATGCATACATCTAGGTGTTTTTCAGAATATTTGTTTAAAAATAATACTCAAAACAGAAATGTACTGACTTGAGCACCTAACTCCTGTGTAAGACATGTTTTCTTTGTAAGTACTGATTGTTCTTCCCACCATATCCAAAAAGCAAAACTGTGGAAAAGCAGCTAAGAATTATGAACCAAGTTACTGCATCTTCCACAGACTTATTATAAAGTGTTTTGTTCAAAATTTATTGATATGATGTTATTTTCACATTATCGCTACCTGATAAGAGATTACACAAATTTTGTATATTATGTGATTGACTGGATTTAAAGGTATATGAGAATGCCTTTATAGTAATCTGAAGAGTACTACTATTATCAATATAAAAAATGCATCCTAAAAGATGTTAAACTTTGATGTATGCATGGATATAAAAATACTAGTCTCTAAAAAGAATGATAATAATTTTATCTTAATAAGCACTGCCTAACATTCTAAATAATTAGTAAGTTAATAAATATCTGTTCAAGTCCAGTCTTCCTAAGGTTACTTTTTAATCTTGCTGCTTTTTAACAGTATTTTAAATTTACCAAATTCTTTACCCCAAACTCATTGTTGGCGCTTGTGGCTGCAGCGTTTACCCTGAGATAACTTGTAGGTTGGAGTCTTAACAATACCCCTCAAATTTACCATGAAATATCTAGCTTTTATTATGATTTTCACATCACTCTAGTATATCAATAGTCTTTGGAAACAAATTATATCATTCTATTTATAGCATTATGTTTTAAGTAGTAGTATTTGCCTTTACAAAATATAGTAATTCTTGATCGCTAAAAATGCCAAATTCTAGAAAACGTAGCATTCCTATGTGTAATGTTAACATCGTTCTTGAGCAGTTGGCCAAAGATTCAAGATTTATGTATATATTTGTTATGTTAGGATTAGAGACAAGTTCTGTTTAGAAATAAGTCTAAGAACAGTTTTTAGATTTTATTTGCGCAATGAAAACCAGTCAGATTTGCTTCAGCCTCAAAGAGTGTGTTTATATAAAATTAAATTAATGCTAGCAGAAAACTGCATTTTTTCCTAAATGAGAAATGTTTTAAAGAGATCATATGTGTCCTATGTTCTGAAATTATGTAACCTTTAAGTCTAAATCATTTAAATCAATAGTCATTAAAATAAAGTTGTTAAGAACTAAAAAAAAATAAAATCTTACTGATACTAATGATTTGGTTAAAGGAATCTATTCATTAATCATTTTAAATCACTTAGAACGTTCAAATGCCTAGACTTTATTGAGAATTTCCAGTTTTCCGAACATTTTTTCCACCACATAAATACTTTGAGATTTTATGGTGAACAGTTCTGTTCTAATAAGGAGTTTGCTATATTCAAAAAGAAATGTTATTAAGTAATTAACTGCCATGCAATCTCAATTACTAACTTCAGAGAAAGCTGCAAAGTTAGAAGTATGTCACCTAAAATCACAAGGTATCTATTTGACAAAACATTTTATTCTGCCTTTATTTTTAAGATCAGAGTTTCCATGGGCCAGTAGTTTTGGCAGGAGGCATGAGACTTGAATGTGGAAGTAAGTTTGGCATTAGTGTTCCTTGGGCCAGTGGAGACTGGAAATGGGAGGATTTTTGGCTTTGGTAGACATAATTCGGTTTATATCAATGTTCAACACCTGCTACTGAATAAGTCATGGAGTAACACAAGTGTTAGAACTAAAGGAAGTGATGCATGTAGTATTTCTACTTCCAGTGCCAAGATTATACTGTAAATGAATAGGAAAATAACACATCTAAAGAAGCTTACTAGCATTACATAGGAAAAAAATAGCACATTTACTAATGTCCATTGAAACTTTCTTATGTATACAATAATATACACACACTCATACTGTAGCAGTTGATATTTCTCACATAATAATAATAAAAAAAGCTTCTTTAAGTTTGCTCTTTGCCTTGGTATCCAATGTAGTAAAATTCTATGAATAATGTTCTTTATGTGTACAGTGAACTTAAGGACTCTTGAAATAATGAAAAGCATGAACTGACTTTATCTCTCAATTCGGCTTTTGAAATATTGTCTATTATACATGGTAAAATGGTATCACATGTAATAGCAAGAAATTAAATGGTCAGGGGGGAAAGGCAGCATACCTTCACCTTCCCAGCCAGCCAACCACTAACGACGTATTAAATAGGAGCATGATTACTACCTCTTACTTTCTAAAATAACATAATAACTGTATATTCTGTATTGACAGTCTATGATAGAGACTGAAAACACTGTGCATAATCATCGCATACAAAAAAAACTTCATATAGCTGTTGTCACCTTTTTACAAATAAGGAAATTGGAGGTCAGGTAATATAATCAAGATGTAAAATGTCCCAGATTAAATAGGTCAGATTTCTACTACATTACATTGTATTTCAGATTTCCCCTATAATACACTACTGTTTAGACAGAACAGATAGTTTTTCAAACTTAGGTGCTTCCCAAAAGCAATATAAATGTTGAGTGTTGAAAGCCAAGTATCTGGGTAAAATAATTAAAAGTCAAATGGTGTGAGGTTGAAGGAAAGAAATACTTAAGCACCTGAGAAACTAAGACAGAGAGAAATCAAAGTAACTATTTCAAGAATACAATAGCCCACATTTCAACATTTGGGAACCATTTGAACAAGAAAAAAAATTGTTTCTGGTATATTTAATTTTTTCAAAACTAGCACAGAAAGAGATTATCTGAAAGAGAACTTAATACCCCTCTTCTTGTGATTAATGACAACATGGTAAATAGCTGTCTGCTTTGCCAATGCTAATGGATTTGGTGACCCCCAGCTAAGTCCTCAGATTAAAGCTCAATAAACAGGTGTTTAATTAATTTGATATTTCTTTCGACCAATGTTACACAAATAGTAAAATAAGCTTGATTAAAACCAGGACACAGAGAAATAAAATTAATTGCCAACACATCCCTTACTACCTAAACCAGGAGGAAAAAAAAAGAGTCCAGTGGTATAACGCTATATTATTGTTCATACTTGCACATATTTGTATAGGTGATATTTCATCTCTGGTTAATAATGAGTGCATATTAGAATTGCAAGAAAAAAAACAGTAGTATCTCACAATGAAGCATTTAAAAATACAGTTTAGAAAGAAGAAATGTGACTGAACAAAACAAAGACTATCAAAGGCATAAAGGCTGATACGATCTTATAGAATGCACCAACCCTACACAATACTATATTTACTGTTGATAATGTCTTACTTTTGAAACTTTCTTTATCTTTTTTTATGAATAATTGTTAAATGCCATTTTCCGATCAAGTTACTTTATTTTGTCTAAACTAAATCTAAAAGTATACTCAAAAAAGGGACAAATTAATCCAATTTGTAAGACATGAGAAGTCTACAATTTCATCAGCTTGGTTCTATAAATGTGGATGGTACCAAAACTTGCAAGAACTTTTGATTTAAAGAGTCACTACTCCAATGTTCCTCCAGGTAATTAAAAGATTACTGAAAATATTGAGAAGCATTTTTTATTTCAATAAAATTGTAACAAAAATGACTGATTTCATCATTCTTTAGAATAAGCATATTTACTGAGATTATTTTTTAATTACTTGAAAAACTAATCCAATTCCTTTTTTTTTGGTATTAATACAAAGTCATTACTTTACTAATCTTAAAAAAATAAACATTTTAAGGACAAGTCGTGAGTCTTACTCATTTTAACACATCTTGAAACTTCAACTACAGTGCCTTGCATGTTGCAAATGATAACATAACAAATATTCAGTAAATATCTTTTAGTAAATAAATATACCTTTAACACTATATGAAAGTATAATTTATAGTTAATTTTCCAATATAATAAATTAAATCAGTGGTACTATAAGTTTGACTAAAATAATGAATGTAATTACATAATTTTTAGATATTTTTCTGTTATGCTGGAAATAGGTTAAGGTTGTTTTCAGAACAATGAATGGTAATACCTATGTCAGGACAATAACATCAGTAAAAATTTAAATGTTAAGTATCACTTATTAATCAAGACTACCTTTCTTCATGGACATACTCATTACAGCACTCAAGACTGAAATTTTCTCTATTAAATCATACTCGTTACATGACAAGTTGCATAAATCATAAGAAAACCAATAGTTAATAAACCCAATTTTATGAAATATATTGAAATTTATCTGTAGAAATGCCTAGACTTTGGAAGTTGTGATGGTATGAAAACAAAAATGAAAACTCTAAATGCTAAAAGGATAGAAAACAGAGTTTGGACAGAGAAAGCATATTTGACGTTGTGATATTTGAATAAGCTGTCATTCAAGTGCTTCATCTCTATTGTATACATAAAGAAAAAGTCTTGTTGCTAGACAAGAAATGAGCAGCACTGATGTTGGTGTATTTCTGACATATACTATTCCTGGTGGGCCAGAACCTAATCTACTAAATTTAATGAATAAGCCAGGATACTAGGAGAGCTAACTGACAACAAAAGATTGGCAGGATTTAGGGGGCTGCCATGGGGAGAAATGGGAGCTTTGGGAGATGTAGAAAAGAAAGTAAAAAGATGCTGGATTTTGGATTCGGCAAAAGAGGGCTTAAATTCTGGTTCTCCCATACAAGCTAGATGTCCTCGTGCATGTTAATAACTTTCAAGTTTTATTTACATGTATTATGTTATTTAAAAAAAAAAAAAAACAAGCACTGAATGAGATAACACATGTAAAATGTTTAGTACAGTCTCTAGTACTTTCTGATACCCAATAAATGTTAGCATTCTTCTCTTTCCTAAATGGTTTGTCCCAAATAGTGAAAAAGAGTAATGGCATATATTTTACTACAAGGACTGCATGTGAATATACACATGAGCTTAACTTCAATTCATGGTGGAATTAGAAAGCTCCATTTGCCATCTTTCCTTCATTTCTTTTGAAATAATTCATGACATTTGAATTCTAAACACTGGATTCTAATTTTTATATATTTTCTTTCCTTCTTATAAATCATTAACATTTAAAGACAGGAGTCCAGTGGGAAAGTTATTTAGAAGCAAGGGTCTGAGATTATTGGTTATTTATTATTCATAGAAAAATTAAAAGCATCCTTTTACAATTTTTTTTTCTATCTGGTAAATTATATTTACTGAAGAAAAATAGAAAAGACAGATAAGCAAAAAGTTAAACTAAATAATTCAATAAAATGATCCCAATAGGAAAATGCCCTACTGCTAATCAAAGAACTGTAATACCAGTGGCAAAATTGAATTTATAATTCAAATGCTTTTGAAAGTAAATATCCATCACAGTTACCACTACTTAAGCTGTCACCATTACCAAGATTTTCTAAGTGTCTGGCTGTGGTAGCAATTGTCTTAGGTGGTTTATACTCATAAACTCAAATTCTGCATACAAAATTTAAAATTAGATTAAGGTGAGCCTAGAAAATAATTAGAATAATTCACAGATTTTAAGAAAGGAGATTTAGAAACTTGCTTTTCTGCTCTGACCCAAGCCAAACAGTTGAACCTCATGAAGTGACTTTCTATGAGATCATCACATTTATTTTTGTGTATTAAATACTAAGACATTATTACCTTTTTCACTGAAATATGAACTGATGGTACAAAAGGAATACTGAATAAAACTGCTGACCTTTTGGCACAAATAAAGCAGTGGTAACAAACTTAACTAATAGTTATTGAACTCTCCACTACCAACCATTTGCAGAAAAAAAAAAAAAAAGTCAGTTTCATTCAACACCGATGAATCCGTCACACTAATTTTATTAAATCTCAAACTTGAACACATCTTTTAAATAATCTGTGTTATGAAATGAGAAATGTACATACATAAAACACTTTTGCTGCATACTAAAGTGTAATAGCTTCCAAAAAAAAACACTTGTATGAGTTGTAAACTGATCTAGTATTTCTTTTCATGAAACATAATTTTTACCTGAAATAGTATGGATAAATTATTATAGATCAGATTCTGGTAATTTGGAGGCATTTCTGAAAAATAAGGAAGTAGAACTTTAGGAAAATAATGTGAAGTTTTATGAAAACAAAAATATTCAAGTCGTGAGTTCACAGTTGCTTAAGGCCACTAATGCTTAAGTTGGAATATAGTTAAGACTAGAACTCTGGCTGAGTTTTCTTATAGTCAGTCACTGCTCTTTTCATACCCATAATAATGTTACATAATTGTATTGAACTCTATTAAGCTAACTGTGAGAAATGAGTACTAAGTTCTGTTAATCGCCACCTTAAGTGTTACATTTCTTGGATAGCCAGCAGACTATTTTTAGTATTTAAAAATATATGAATATATTTTCAAATTAAGACATGCTGTTTGAGAATAGTTAAACTCATTTTTGATCCATGTGAAATTAATAGAACAAAAATATTTAATTTGAGTCTTAAGCAAGATGGTACAAAGCAGAGTTGCTTTTTTTGCTTGTTATTTGGGGTGGGGAACTGAAAAACACTTCTCTGAGGACTAAAAACTGGAAATTAGCACAAGTTCTTGCTGGGCAGGCTTTCCCAATATATCTTTTAAAGAACTAAATGCTAATTTTATATTCTTTTTTCCTCCCTTGTAGGTTTTGGGTATATGCGCTTAGGTGAGCTGTACTTACTTAGCACATATATACCCAGAGATAAATGAAAGAAAAAAACTGTTTTGATTTTCTCTGAATTTGATTGCTATAAACATAATCTTAAAACAATAATATACAAAACACCTGAAGCATATGTGAATCAACATTTTAAGTACATTCCAGAGATTAAAAACTTCTTTCCTTCAAAGTAAATTTGATATTGCCATATCCTGTGTTTTACCACCAGTTAAAATTGGGAGTTTTTAAATCTAGAATTTCTGGTTCTTTCTCACCCCACCACCCTCGCCCCAGCCCCCCTTCCTTTTCTGGTACCATTTTTAAATTTGAGGATCTGATATCACTGGTCTGGAATTCTTGCCTTCCAACAACCTGCTAGAGTGGGAGAATACTTGGCTATTTTAGACAGGCATGAGCTCTGCAGTTCATACCTTAATCCCCAATAGTCTACCACTTAACTCACTTTATTTTATATTATCTAGTTGATCCAAGAAGACTTTTTAGTTTTTTTAACCTCTGTCCTTATAATATATGCTCTAGAATGTTAGGAATTTTTAATGATTATTTACTTTGCCATGAATCTATTACAATTATTTGCATCTATTTTTAAATAAAGAGTATTTTTATACTCCCTTGAGGCCTCATTAAGCTTGAGGTAATTCAATTTATTTCCTAAAAGCTAATGGAACTAACAATTATGCTAAAGAAAACAACCACAGCAAAATTTAATTTTATTTTAATATTAATGACACTGGTATATGTGAAGAGATGAGAGAATAGGGAATCAGGGAATGTAATATTCATAATTGGTCATCTTTTTTGTATGACTGCTGTTATACTTTCTTGTCATATGAAAAGTCAAAAAAGAATTTTAAAAACCAAATAAGAAGCCAGACAGTACAATTGTGACAGATTATTGACAGGCTAGAAAATACACTTATCTTTAGAAAGGATGATTATAAATTGGCACTAAAATTATCCATCCATTAAGGATCTACTAACATATCATGTCATAGACATTAATAGAAAAGAAATGATTCTATTTAGAGATAATTCCATTTAGTCCTACATTTTTCTCCAGGAATATCTTTATTACCTCCAAGCCTGTCTGCCTGACTAGACCAATCCTTAGAGACTTATTTCCTGCCCCAGCCAAAAAAAAAAAAAATTATATTATTTAGTTAGTTTCTGAATTGATAGATTGTTTTAAAATTTTTCAGTGGAATGAGTGTGAACTGGCCTATATGGCAAGAATCAAAAGCTGAATTAATGAATTACATTTGTGGAGACAACCATAGCACTTCCAAGAATGAGGGAGGTAAGCCACTAAAATGACTTTTGACCAAGTGGTTAGGGGACATCACTTGTAGATTTTCTTAGGCCAGGTTTCTCAGAGACATTAAGGAAGCTATAGAAGTAGCCTGAGAGGTGGTGATACCATGGTGATGAGAAACCTAAGACTGAACAAAGTGCAAAATTGCAGGTAAGCAGTCAATTGTCAGATTATTGGCTAACAGGTAAGCAAGACTCCTGCACAGATTTGTAATTCTGGGGCAGATCATCAGATGCTGGGCAGAGAAGGAAAATAAATTCAAGGCAAAGTGCCACGAGGAGAAGGGCCGCGTGATGCATCAGGACTGTGATTCAAGAACTGGTATCTTATTAGAAGAAAAGAGACATTATGTTAACATGGGAGCAAAGCAAGATTTTCTTGGAGATAATTCTCTGTTATTGATGAACTAGCACTAATAATAATAATGATTTATGAACATGCATATTAACCTTGAAAATTATTTGTACTGAAACATTAGAGATGAAGGAACAGGTTCAGAAAGATTGAGTTAGTTAATGACTTTTCTATATCATTTTAATAATAAGTAATCTCAGAGGCCGTGATAGTGATTTGACTACATGTAGATGTCCAGTAATTTCAATTGGGAAATAAGAGAGCTGTGGTCATTAGAAACCACTAAATCAGCTGATATTCAGAAAAGTAATTTGTATTATCTTAAGTACAAAAAGCTATGTAAAAAATTAATACACCCCATTAACCCACAGAAATTCATTGCATTATTTGTGCATTGCGAAGTAACCACCACAGCAACACCAAACATTTACATATACGTATCCCAAGTAATGCACAATAAAGTCTATACTGCTGAATTGCATGTTCCAATAGTTAGGGCTTAAATTAATAAGGAATGTGTGCAAAAGTGATTTTATACTTAATAATTACACTAATTTGATATCTATATAAAGTTACCAGATTAGTAAGAATGAACAAAACTGGTTTAATTTTTATTCTTAATGTTTCTACTCCCTTCATAGCTCTATCAAACAGCACAAGAATATGTTTGTTGTCTCTTGAAGATTCAATAAGAAATAAATGGTTTTCTCATGAAATCTGATTTTTACTTTTCAGGGGTCAGCCAAAGAAGACTGATGATAAGCAATACCTTCACTCACCTAAAGCTCTGACAGGACATGAATAGATTTATCAAAACTAAATCAGTAACTGACATTTGTACAAAACATGCAATTAATCCAAAGTTTTATAGCCTCTCAAGATAAATAACTGTCAGGAAGCCATCCCTTACTGAAAGAATGTTTCATCTGAAAGATAACAATTTCCAGCACTGTTTTGAAATCAAACACAATGGCAATGACTTGTTTCCAAAAAGTTTGTCTAATTTTCTATGATTTTTATGTGAATTATAAATTCAATATATTGATTTATTAGGCAAAAATGCTGTCAGATATATGACAATATAAACATAACCTTATACATAAGAGTAATGGCAGTGTTTCTTCACAAAATGTCTTGATATTTGTTTTGAAAAATAATTTCAGTATTTATATAAAAAACACATTGGCTCATATCGGGTATATATTTCTTGTAAAATTCAATAATGAAGTTCAATTTTCAAATTTTCTCAAGGCTTTCTTCCCATTACTTTTATAATACCATTACGAGGCACTGCATTTTGATTTAACCTTGAGTTTCCTCTTGTAGTCCATAGGTATAGAGTTGTAAAATAAATGGGATGTTTTACTTCAATTGAAGAAGGGGAATACAGGGGGAATGCAGTGATGGAATTAAAAATGTGTTTCTGAAGACAAAACATGTTCAAATCTCTAGTATGCTACTTACTAATTAAATGACCTTGGGCAGGTTATTAAAACTCTTTAAGCTTCAGTTGTTTCACTGGAAAATGAAGATAATAATAATAGTACATACATTTTTAAAAGTTATGATTAAATATGGTAATCTCTATAAAGGAATTAGTTCAGTTCCCACCCACTGCTCAGTCCATCACACTATCTTCTATACCAACTAAACTACATAAATGCATAGTATTTATCAAGATTGTTCTTGCCCAGGTAGAGTAGATATATATCATGCATAGGTCTCTTTGCCTTCAATAGCTGTGGGTAATTATATGGTTATGATATTATTGATTAGTTTCTTTTGAATATCTAATTATTGACTAGCAGATAGCATTAGCTGTTTTGTAACCTGACCGCTATAACCCTTGTGAGCTGAGAAAAGCCTCCAGAAATGGTAAGTAGGTATTTTGTTTGGTTGACATGATTTCCTCTGTAGTGACATATATATTACCTCCTTTAATGTCTATAAGACAAACTTATTTTTCAGTATTTAGATTTGGTCACAGCCTTGTCCCTACTTTCATTTCTAATCTGGTCTATTGAAATACTCCTATCTGTTGGATGATTCAACCAAACAGGTATTTAAGAATAGGGAATGGGAGTCAGCCTGGCATAGGTTCTCCTACTGTCCAGATCTGTATTTGAGACTTTGGACAAGTTACTTAACCTTTTGGAACCTTAGATATCTCATGATGATTCCTACTTCAATCAGCTGCTGTTAAAATAAAAAATGACATTTGTAAACTGCTTAGCACAATGCAGGCATACAATAAGCACTCAATAAGTAGTTTCTACTTTGAGCTTGCACTTACTTCTGCCAGGCCTGCCCATCACCTGAGCTTGCCACACTCATTAACACTACCACTACCTGCTCCCCTCACCTGCTTCAGGAAGCCAATGCTGCACAGGCCAGCCATCTATGCAATCTGTCTTTCAAACACTTGGCACCTGGCTTGTAAATCATTACAGAGACCTCCGTGGTTACCTAAATACTTAATGTAACTTTTAAAGTCTGCAGTTCTTTTGTTATTTCCATAAGTGTAGAAACAAATAGGCTTTAAAATTTCTTTTACAGCAACTCATTTCTTGGAAAGCTGACTTAAAATTATTCTCCTGGTTGGTAATCAATAAATCAATGCTAAGTTAAGGGAGACAGAAAAGAAGGGAAGGGGAGGAAAAGAAGGAAGAGAAAGAGGAAAAAAGGGAGGGAGGAGGGGAGGAGGGAAAGAGGGAAGAAGAAAGGAAGAAATTACAATGCATGTTTTTTTTTTTTTCCGGATTCCTAATGTGTATCATTATTTATAACTGGAAATATTTACTATTTTCCCCTAAGAGTTCTCCAAAAGAAGACTGTATATTTTCAAAAGATTTGACTTTGTTCTAGAATCAAACTGTAACACGATCTAAACCTAACAGACACTTTTAGCTTTACTTTCATTTGTGCTACACATTAACAGAATATCTATCTATCTATCTATCTATCTATCTATCTATCTATCTAATTTTCATTTTACTAGGACTTAGTTAATTAGCTCTTGTAAAGCAATGCAATTGTCAGTTGGTGGTTCCCTAGTATGTACATAGTTATTCTACAAAACACACTGGAAATAGACTAGCATGCATTTGCTTTCTTAATGGGAACAGATACCATGTAGGTATCTTACTACTGAAAGTAATAGGAACAGTTCTAGATTAATGTATTTCATCTTCTCTTTCTGCTATTTTTCAGAGGTAGTAATAAAATATCCTTTAAATTACTCTCTTGAAAGAAAAAAAAACTTTGAAATAGTTATCTTACAGATATATCTGAATGATGCTGATTATCCTGATAAAAAATAGCCAACAGGTGGCTATTTCATTGTTTAAACAAAATGTTTGGGTGAGTGATTGAATTTCCCCTTTGTGTAATTATGTCTGGCATCACAAAATGAGATGAACAGCTATTCTTGCATTAGGCAAATATTTTGAAAATGGATACATTATTGTAAGAACAAAATCTGAAAACCTGAAGCGAAGTGCATCCTTGTGCATATATTCTCAACTAAGATACATAATTGCATATCAAAATGTGTTAATTTTGCATTTAATTGTCAATCAAACAACTCTCACAGATTTATTCACACTGGATTCACTTGGCACCAGAAAGCAGGAAGCAAATACATCCCAGGATCTACTTTAATGATACTGTCATTTCAGGGGATGTATGGCACACATTATTTTGTAATAAAAGTAATATGTAAACATTTTAAACAGTTATTCTGCTATAAAACATAGGCACAATTCTAAAAACGAGGCAAATAAAATATCTTTAAATAGAATGTATTAGATTCTATAGGAGATGTCAGCCTTAGATAAAAAATAATCACTGAGCTACTTCTCCTTGGATTTATTACTTATTTCCATCTGGTTTGCCTTCCTCCAAACTTGCACTATTCAATTCCACCTATTATTCAAGTTCCTGTTCCCCAAGAGCATTTTAGAGCATGTGTATAAAACATAACAAAGACACTTGAGTATCTGTGTTTATTTGGTATTTTTCCAAGGCAGTTTCAATATACTAAATCAAAATGTGTATCGCTTTAGATTAAAGCACTCTTTCCCACCCTCAGCTTTACTAAAATAAATTGCTCTATTTTAAACTTTTAATCTTTTGGCCTAATTAAGGGATTTCTATCCTAGTTTAAATATAAAGGATATTCAGAGCTAATGGCCTTTTTGTTTAAAATGTTAGATTTAACTTACTGAGAACAAAATTTTACAACATAAAAAGCATTAGGTCTTATTATTGAAACACCAGTCAAATATGATAATTATCGAAAATGCCAGTAAATACATAAATCCTGCTCAGCCTCTATAATTAGAGTAATATTAAAGATAGAGAAGTTGTAAAATAAATATTTCAATATCTCAACATTTGGAAATTAAAGATATTTAAAAATGATATAGGTGATATGGCATAATAAAACACTGAATTAGTAACCATAGACTTAGGAGCTAATACTTTATTTTTTACCTAACTTAATTTTATATATGTACATAATAATGTAAAATTAGTCATAATTTATCAAGTTTTTTTTTTTTACGTTTCCTATTTTTCTTAGTTTTTCCTTCTTTTCATTTTCTGTTTTGTCTTCCTCCTGTCCACTCACATCACACTATTCCATATTAACAATCTATGTATTCTTCATATGTAATATGAATATATAATTACACAAACACGCATTTTTAGTATTTTTCCTAGAATACACACATACACATACATAAACCTATGTATAACTATTTCATGACAAAAGAGGTGGTGAAATCAAAATGTGCACATTTTTCTATACTTTTTTATATTCAATTTCATCTCTTGGTAAATCCTCCAAGCCATCTGAAAAATTTCTAATTATTTTTATTTACTGGTTGTAAAATTAATATTTTACACTTTATAGCATGCCATAAACATTGCATCATTCTTCCATTGATGCTGATTAACTTCATTTTTGGTTTCCACAAATATGAAATTACCATCCTTATAATCATATTTTTATGCATTAGTAATTTTTATTTTACACACATTTCCGGGATTTCTGAGTATATATTTACCTTGCATTTTTCTAAAAACTACAGAATTTAAGAAGTATCTTTTCACATTTTATTTGGTCATTAATATTTGCTCTACTGAGAGTGCCCTTAGTCAATCCTTGGCTAATTTTTCTTTTGACTTGTTTGGTGTTTTCTTGTAAATTTGAAACATCTCTCTGTACATTATTGATATTCACCCTATCTCTGTAATGAGTATTGAAAATTTTAATATATTTTACTATATTATAATTTTAATATATGTTACTATACATACTTTTATAGAATTAAGTGTATTATAATTTTTTTTTTCTAGTTTCTGGGTTTCCTCCCTAGGTTATCTCTTTCCCAAATTGCTATACTGAGTAAAGAATGTAGATTTATTTTCTAAAATTTTCTATTGCTATCTTATACTGGAATTTAAATTCTGTTCCATAAGTTTTTTCTTTAATCTAATGATGTACTATTTTTATGTAGATTAATTTCCATGCTGTTTTTATAATGTTTATCTATCTGTAAGGTGAACCTCCAATATTAGTATCCTGCTTTATAATTTCCTTTAGGTATTTATTCTTCCATATAAAGTTTAGAAAATTTTTTTCAATTGAAAAACGTATTAGTATTCTAACTAAAACCACATTAAATTATTATATTGATTTTGGGAAATGTATATCTGTTTGATATTAAATATTCTCACGAATTAAAATAATGTCTTTCCATTAGACTGAATGTTAGTTTATAATCTTCAGAAGTTTTCATAGTTCTTAAAAAATAAATATGCCACTTCCTATTAAAATTATTAACTATTCTACTTGGTTTTGTTACTATTAAATTTTAAGTATTATCACAATTCTTGGTATTAATTGCTTGTGTGGAGAAATGTAACCAGTTTTTCTCTATTTATCATGTATTCAGCTACTTCATTAAGCATTTTATTTTTAAGAATCATTTAAATTTTCTTAGTGTATGTTATTTTCACGAACAAAAAAGGCATTTTTATTTATCATTTTTAATGTTTAAATGTTTACTTCTCCCGGCATTGAATTGTGTAGTTCTTACTTTTTAATTTTAAAATTTTTTGTTTTAAAATAAATTTGCTTCTTATATATTAAAGTCTTATTATATTTAAGTAGTCTCCTGCTTTTATTTATCTTAAAAGTTTTATGAAGAGTAGCTACTACATTATTATCAAATACCTTTTCAGTGACTTTTGATGTGACCATCTAGATTCATCATCTTCAACTACCTAATTTAATGAATCTTGTTAGTTTTTCTTATTCTGGAGTGAGCCCTGCCTGATACAGCAGATTCAATTTTTTATATATTGCTGGTTGTCATCTGTCATTTTATTTAGAATTTCTCTATCTGTATTCACAAGTAAGACTTAGTTACAGTTTTACTTTTTGTACTATGCTTATCAGATGTTGATATTATATGCTGAAAAGGTTTTTTTTCCCCATGTTCTAGAAAAATTTAAACAACATTGAAATTACCATTCTTCAAGTCTTTGATCTAATTCAGCTGTAAATATGTGTCTGGTTGGGGCCTCTTATGTGGAAGATTTCTAAAAATATTTCCAATCTTTTTCAGGACAATCAAACTGGTTACATTTTTTTAATAATTTGGTAATATTTATTTAAAAAAATTTATGTCACTAGATTAAAAAACTTTTTACCTTAGTTTTATATTGTATTTGTAACAATTTCTTTTTAATTTTTTTTTGTATCTGAGGTTATATCTTCTTTTGTACTTGCAATCTTAGCTTTCTTTGCTTTTTTTCCTAAATTGATTTCCAAGGTCAATCTAATTTATTGATTTTTTTCAAGAAATTAGCATTCGAATGTAGTTATGTATAGACTATTTTTCCTACTTCATTTATTTTGTTTTTTTCTTCATTAATGCATCTGCCTAGCTAACTGTAGTTTATTTTGATATTTATTTTTAATTAGATGAACAAAGGATTCTCTTATTTATATTCTTTTTTAATAATGAAGGCACTAGAAACTGATTGTCCCTTGAGTTTAGTTTTTGCTACATCTTAAGGTATTTCATAAATAATAATTTCTCTCTTATTTTTTTCTAGATAACTGTAACTTTAGTGTCAGTTTCTGGTTTACAGAAAATGTTATTTATAAAGTATAAATTAGGGGGAGATTCAATTTTTAACATTTACTTCTAATGTTTTTAATTACTAAACATATTATGATTAGATAACAAACAAACATTAAAATGTAATGTTTGAATAAAATATCTCTCTAAAATAAAGGCAAGGTATTTTTGATGACCCAAAATAAATACTGATGTTTCCTTAGTAGATTTGTGCCCTGTGGTTTTTATCCTAATACTAAGGCACCATAGTACTAGAAGGTAAATGTCAACGAGCATGTTGTGCAAGTTACATAATCATCTTTTAAATCAGCTTTCAAAAATGAAAAGTCAGTGCTAAATTTTCCATTAAGTGTGCATCTTCATTTTTAACTTCTTGTTTCCAAAAAGTTTATTGCAAAATCAGAAAAATGACATTACCAAACAATAAATTGATAGTTATAGGTTTATAAAACCACTGAATCAAAAGTTATCATATTATTCTACACACTCTAGATGGTGGCAGCTCAGCCATATTACCCCCATTTATTTCAGATAAACCTAATTTATAATTCCCTAAATTTCTTTCCCCCTAATTCTGCTAAGCCTACTGGCTGTGTGGATTTCACAAGCCTTGGCCAGAGGAGGCAGCAGCTTAGAATCTTTCTCTCACTACCTCTGGAGATCAGATCCAGCTGTCCCTTATTTCATGGCACAGTTCATGTTACCTTGGATCTAAATGGAGTAAAGAAATGCAATCTCATATTAACCGCTTTACATGACCCTATATAAAGGTGGGAAGTTGTTTCAGTGTAACTGTTGATCATATTTTATTAAAGAAAGGGAGGAAGGAAAGCAGGCAGGAAGGAAAAAGTTGAGAAGGAGGGGCGGGAGAGAGAGAGAGGGAGGAAGGAAAGGAGGGAAGGAAGGAAAGAAAATAAAAGAAATAGAGAAAGATGATAGCTAGATAATAGATAGATAGATAGATAGATAGATAGATAGATAGATAGATAGATAGATAGATAGATAGATGGATGATAGATAGATTCAGGATAAGTGCTAAACCTGACAAGATAATAGGTTAACAGTTGCACAAATGAACTTGTCTCAGACCAATAAGTATGCAAGTATCACTCTATTACAGCACACAGCCTAAGCATCCATGATCATATTTTTCACATGGTATTATAAAAGTTTTTCTAACTTTCCTGTCAGATGCATACTGAACTTGCAGAAGAGAGTGAATATCATGCTATTTTCTATATTCCCATTGTCTATTAAAGGTCCATCAAAAATGATTGAGCAAAAGAATTAAGCTGTAAAGAAGGTGTTCACATGCATGATATTTATAGGTACTCGAGGACTTTGAATAAAAGTGAAAAAGTTTCTTTGGGTTCTACAGCATATGTAATCATTACCATAACTTAAGAGGACCTTGTGCTATTCACAGATAGTCACCATGTATGTATATCCAAATAACTAGTACATATGTTAGTAACACAGCACAGAAAATTGGCATTTTATTTACTATGTACTTAAGTGTGCATAAACTTTTGTTTTATTATATTATTATATCATATGATATACTGACATGCATAAAACATTAACCAATTTTCCTATGGTAGATCTTTTGAAATTTAAACATTTTACCAAAGCACTGTTATTCTTCATTACATAAATGGCACAATTACCATAAACCTTTTAGAAGACAAGTAGCCATTTTCAAGACAAATTCTGTCTTTTTCAAGAATATTTATTAATATTGTAATATAACTATGTATTAATTCTGTGTCTGCTCTTTAAAGAAATAAGCTTCTCCCTGACTAATTTGGTAGTAATTGGATAGAAAGAAGATAGCATCACTTCTGGACTCTCTGAATTGAACTAAATGCTTTTATCAACAATTTAATAGCTATGGAATAAATGTAGTACATCTATGCACGCTGTCTTGAAAAAGCAGAAAACCAATCTTTTTTACCATTTTAAGTTGATTTAGAAACAGACATGCTTTCTTTAATGTTCTGTTCACTACTACAACTTCTATATAAGACTCAGTAAAAGTAGAGGAAAGAGACTAAATATTCAACAAAATAAAGGCCTCGATTTCAATTATACAAATCTTTGCTTTTAAATGTCAGACCAGAAGTTCTTTTGTTAAAAATATAATTCTGTGGCCATTAAAAGGAAATAGATTAAAAAACAAATTTAAAAACATCATATGATTTGTCTATAACTGAGAAGGGAAAACATAAAATGCAATCCAGTTAATTCAATTTATGCCAGGACTAACCCTTATAATCCTCAAAGAACAAAAATTTATTCCTAATATAAAAAAATAATTCACAGCTGTTCTTCAAATATGCTCTATTGAACTTGTTCTGGCATTAACATACTTCCCCATTTTCCAAATTATTTATTTCCTTTCTGTCTAAATTAAGTTTTAAAGTTCAGCACTATGGAGTCTTGTGTGCCTAGTGAGAAAACACATTACTAGGAGAATGTAATATAAGTCATATCTTTAGGAAGAAAAACAAAATCATTACCTTCATCTTCATTTCATCAAAGTCAACAGGATTGGCTGTTAATCATTTCACATTATTACAGAGTTGACTCGTTAAGCACATACTGACTGACTACCTAGTGCCAATGACAGAAGCGATGGTGGTTACAATAGGCAGAGAGAGCAAAAACTTTTTTAGAGGCTATTCGTATTTTGAATGGAAGTACAAAAGAAAGTACATACAAAGAAGTCCAAACAGAAGACTGTGTATACTACTAGATTACAAACTTTCAGATGCCTGTGAAAGGTAGCAGAATATGCCACTCCAAAATACACCACTTTGGCATAAAGATTATTTTGAGCTGAAGGCAATTGAGAAGAAGCAGATATAAGAAAAGCTCTCTGCCCTCCCACTGTTTGCATAAAAGCAGACATAAATTTTAAAAGTGTCTTCCCTCCCCTCTCTACCAGAAGGACAGAACTTAATCACTGGAGACAACTCTAGAACCTTATCAGGCCAAAGACTGGTAACAGAGAAATCTACATAACAAACCTTGTTAAACTAGCCCTTATCTATTAGTGTCCCTATAGGATATATTTGCCTTTCTGTAATTTTCCATCCCTAGAAACTCAAAATCATTTTCCTTTGTTTTCTCAATTCTCTACAAAATTATTGTTCTTTTGTGAAGATGCTGTATAAATCCAAGTTCTAACCACTCCTTTCAGTTATTCATCACCAAGTACTCCCACTTGTATCCATGATGCAAGTGTTAATAAACTTTTGTTTGTTTTCTCTTATTGTTTTCTGTCAGTCCAATTTGCAGGGCTCCAGCCAATAAACCTAAATGGATGAGGAAGAAAAAAAAATTCACCTAGAAAAAAAAAATCACCTAGATTTTAAAGAATTAACAGCCAAATTGGTGGAACAAGGGTGAGAAATGTGAACAGGTTAATAGCAAGAATATAATAAGCAGTTTGGGACAGATAGAAATAAGCATTGGTAAGATAAGAAGATTAGTTTTACTGAAGTTGAAGATAGGTTGAATGCTTGTGATTCTCCAAAAACAGTCAAATGGAGGACAATGAACAAATGAAAAAAAAAATGGATATTTTGTTTCTCAAGAGATATGTTGTCTATTTTTGCTTCGTTTAGCTGCTGGAACACTTCATATTTCTTTCCAATAAGAGTTTTTGTGTTCTTGTTCAGTTTATATTCCCTTAAGTAAATTTTCTGCTCAAGCCATTGATTCTATGGTTTCAAATATATATATTCCAAGGCACAGTTTCCTCTTCTCTGGAGCCAAGTCCATCCTTTCATTTATCAAATGAGGGACAAAATATAACTGCTTTGCCAGTACATTCGATTCTGGATCTTCTTAGGGTAACCTCCACTCAATTTTCAGATATATTTAAGCACTTAAATCTAAACATTACATAAAGGGAAGATTTAATAAGTGTCAACCGGCTTAATTTACCTCCAACTCCCATTATTGAAGGAATAATCAAAAGAAAACAGAAGAGAAAAAAAAAATGTGGAGATAACCAACTAGATGATACAGATGTTGAGGAATTACAATTAAGCTGACAGATGCCCACCCACACCAGTGACCATGTGTTCTAATATGCAATCACCTAAATTGTCAACAAAAATATACAAATAGGCTGTTTTGCTTTATAAATATTTAATCCTGAAAACTAGATATAGGAAGCTATTACTGTGTAGTAAGAAGAAATTAAAGCCTTTTGAAAATACAGCACTATATCTTTGGAGACTAAAGGCACTTTGTAATATGATGTTTGGCATTATTCTCCATGTTTGTTTTTGTTTGTTTGTTTGTTTGTTTGTTTTAATTTAAAAAGTCACTTGTGATCAAAATTCCAGTTATCTATTTTATATCTTTATCCACCTGTGAGATTTACCTGCCTTCAATTCCAATTATTGTGTTATACATATACATATAATTGTAATACAGGTTTCCCCTGCTATCGAAAAGTATGGTTTTTCTATAAAAACTTTCCTAAGCTGAAATGGCGTAAAGCAAAATAACAATTACCACTAATATTTATAGAAAATAATTTCAGCATTTCCAGATTCAAGAAAAAAAAAGTAACCTGCCAAGTTATACCGAAAACACTTAAATACATTCAGTTTTACATACAATATAATACCCTTACAAGCCCTCTTAGGTTTTTCTGATACCTTATGGCACATCTTCCTAATGAGTGCACAAAATAAAGATAAAGCACAGAAGCTGACAGACACAGTTCAAAGCTAAAGCAGCTTGATGCTCAGATGCTGAGTATATTTCCCGGGGAAGGAGCTGGGGGTGCTCACTTTTGCTGGGGATGTGTGCTACCTCTATAAGGGCTTGTTACAAAATAGAAGCTAATTTTGCTTTTTTGCATTTTTTTCTATAAAAGTAAAAACTCTTTGTTTTGCTTTGTTTTGTTAGCAAAAACAGGTAATAATGTAGGTAGTTTGCAAAAATAAAGGAGTGTAAAACTAACTTTTTATAACAGGGTTTACCTGTAACTATATATGTATATTTGTCTTTGTGAGTGTGTGTGAGTGTATCCAGTTTTTGTTTTTTTGTTTACTTTTTCACTCACCTTTTCTCCTCATTTTCTCATCTTTTTTTCTTTTTAATCATAAACTGAGTATTTACAGACTTATGAAGGTTTACTAAGTATTAAAAAGAAAGTGGTTGAACTGGGTTACTCCATCTCTAAATATGCTGGAAGGGTTAGCACACTTAAGTTAAGGGACTGACTGACAGTAGTCCTAATCCTCTACTGTCAATGACATCTGGCATCACTTCCAAATATATGGTGGTTCTCTCTACTCCCCCTGAGTCCAGTTAGCCACACATGCTAAAATTCCTTTTCCTTGAATCAGTGATAAAGCTTCCAAAAATAAGCATCATGGCAGAGAGATTAAGTGTGGATTTGAAGCCAGATCGGTCATGTTTACAACCTCAGCTCTAAAAAAGTAAGCTACAAGGAAGCTACTATAACTTTCTGTGTCTCAGTTTTCTTATTAAAAAAAAAAGGGGGAATAATAATATCTTGGTACTTATATTGTTAGAACTGTTGTGAAGATTAAATAAGTTAGTATTTGTAAATGTTTAAAACATGTAAGTGATAAATAAAGGGAATAAATACAGTAACAAGATCAAGTATGTCCTTTTTGAGCAAATTAATGTCTTTCTACTTATCCTCCTATGTCCTCTAAATCTTTCTGCTATTCCTTTAGATATCATTTTATAAATGTATTTTCAAATAACTGTCTTCAACTTAATAACTAGCTAGCTAGGCAAAGCAATGATGCTCACATAACAAAGAGGCACACAAAAGATGGTAGGAAGCATACCAAAGAAAATCAGAGAACAAAGTTAAAAGAATATGGTGAGTTAAAGAAGAATTAGAAAAAACTAAGTAGAGTTCACTTTAGTCTATAAAAATCTCTTACCTGTACAGTTCTTCAGAGCCCCTATCTATCTGCTTGCCTGGATACTGCCCAATACATGAATCATTGAATAAAATCCTATTAGATCAGTAAACCATGAAAATTTCTCCTCATCCCACCACCATGGAGGAGTGACAGAGAAAACTGGGTTTACCTCTTATTCCTCACTTTTAGTTTCATATTTCTTTTGATTTTCAGGCACAGTCTTTCACTCACTTTGGCTGGAACATTCCCTTCTAGTTTACATTTCATTTATTTGTTCGTAAAAGAAATGGGATCGTCAAATTAATGGTAAATTGTGTACCATATTTTTAAAACATACACTACAATATAATATGTACACTGACATCTATTTTTTATCAATTTATTTATTTTTTTATTGATTATGATGTGTTATTCCTCATTCATCTGTTTTTGTTGTTATTATTGTTTTCAACCAATGTTATTTAGAAGCACATACATCCTGGGGTGCCAGGGGACAGGCACTAGTGAGCTATAGATCAAAGGTGTGGTCCTAGCCCTCAGGGAGTCTATATTCTAGACATTCAAAAAATAAATCAAAATGGGTGTGTTACTAGAAATTTAGAACAGACTGTTATGGGAGCATAGGAAGAGCTGACCTAATTCTGAATAAAGGAGAAGTTTGAGGAGCATTTTCCAAATTTGAAGAGCAAATTCCAAAGGAGGGAGTATCTGAGCTATGTTTTAAAGTATTAGTTAAAGTTACCCTGGGAAAGACCATGAAGAAAAATATTAGAAGCCAACAAGAGTCAAGGGCAAAGTACTAGGATGTTGTGATTTGGGTGAGAGTAAAGGGATCTGGTGAGAAATCAGACTGACGAAGTCATACTAAATAATTTGAAATTTAAGTTTGAGATTTTAAAGGCGATGGGCACATTTCAAAGTGATGACTAGTTTTATACTTCAGAAAGGAACTGTATAGCAATAAATTCAAAGGAAAATTTCACTTTAGTTATTTGGATAACAAATGCTGAAGTCCTGAATTATGGCAATAACAAAGCAGTTTGGTAGGAGAAAATACAGTGGAATGTACTGAGGTAATCAAAGTCAATATATGGTAACTCACTGGATATCGGTTAAGTTTACACCTAGCTTTCTGGCCTCTGCTACTGGAAGGGTGATTATTCCAGCAGCAACTTGAGGAAATAGAAAAGATAGAAGAGACTGCTTCTAGCGTTTCAGAGATAGATTCTGGAGGTAGCATGAAACATCTAAGAAGATATTTTTTATATAAATTTTTGAAATATGCAGTGTTAGGCAGTACATTGCCTTTTATTCTCTTAAAATTTATGAAAAAAATTCATTCCGCTTATAAATTATATGAAATTGATATTTCTGTTATTCTATATTTAATTATTGGTATGCCATTTATATTATGCTCTTCATTTTTCAGTTGAAGAGAGAATAAAATGGTTTAAAGAAAAAAGAGAAATTAACTGAGTGAAAAAAAAATCCCATCTTATTGGACTCACACTATGTCAATCATCATGGTTCTGAAATTGGGAATGGGTAGCATTCTGCAGGCTAAAATCAGCTTCACAGTCATGGCACACTAGAGCCATAATCTTTTCAAACATTTGAAGCCCGCTGAATTATTTAAAATAATAAATGAAGAAGCTAAGTTTAAGCAAAATTAAAACCAGCTTAATGTAGGAAATTTCAAGCAAATTGATGGTGATAGGGTTTTGGGAGGGGAAGGGAGGAAATGAAGAGCCTTCAAGAGGGACAGAAGCACACACTCTAAGACAGTATGCACCTGGACTTTGGAAAGCATTGATACAAAATCTTATCCACTTCTATGTTTGATTTTGGCTTAACCTGTGTTATTTTTCCCATGGTCTCCTGGGAATAGCAAACTTGTTTCAGGTGAGCTAAGGAAAAATGGTATTTTTTTCCTACACAGAAAGAGATCTAGAATCTACAGTCCTAAAGCAGTGAGTCCATCAGTTACCTTGGCCAGAGAACTAGAGAAATTGAGAGTGAAGCTATAAGCCTAGAAGAGCATCAGGCCATCTGTGATTGTTAATCTATGCATGTATGGGGTAGACTTTACTAAACATGTATTTATTAATTTATCATTCACTTAACCGATACCTACTAAATGCTGACAGTGTGCTTTCAAACATTGCTTATATATTATAAGGAAAGTGAACATTGCAACCCACTACACTATGAAAAATTAAGATAGGAGTAAAATGTGGTATTAGGCTGTACTTGCAGCATACTCCCCATACTGCTCCAAGATTTCTTAAATTTAGAGTATGAGAAAAATGAAAAAGATGGAGGATGATAATACAGATATTCTCAAAATAAATATTATTATGTAGTATTTTCTTCCTAATACCTAAAAGAACCACGCCCAAGAGAAAGCAAAGAACATATAGATGGTAATCGGGAAGAATAAAAATTGTTGGAAGATATAGCATAAATGCACAGATTATTTTGGAAATATGTATTTAAGAAAAAATATGAGAAATACCAACCTTGCAAGAACATTGTAAGTATAAACTGCATGAAATTTGAAAGCACTCAAAACATGGGGTGGGGGGATATGTCTCATAAAGTTATTTAAAAATTATTTGTGGAACTGGGAACCTCATACACTATAGATGTAATATATACCGACAGCAATTTTGCTTTATCCATCAAGTGAAATAAAAATATCTATGCCCCTTGACCAACTGTTGCATTTCTATTCTAAAAAATGGAAAGTAGACAAAAGATGTTCAATGCAGTGTCATAATTAACATAGCAAACAAAAATACCCAATAATAAGGAAGTAATTAAATAATGGAAACATGCACCATAGATTTGATGTCTACAACATTTGTAACACCATAGGAAAACACTGAAAACAGAAAAACAATAAAATGCTAAGTGAAAAACTACTTAATTATATCTCCTTTATGGATGAGTTTATGCATGTGTATAAACATATGTGATTTATATAGAAAGATGAAATGGAAATGCTTCAAACTGTTACTTTGGGGTTGGCTAATCTGATGGATCATGTTATTATAACACTTATTTTTTAATTTCTAAATTTTTGACAATGAGCACATGCTAATTTTATATCATAAAATCTAATTACGTATTGAATAATTGGATCTTAAAATACATTTTAGATAAGAATATCAGATAATAGATGACAAAAATAGAAAATCTTTGAGGAAAAATCAAAAATTGGAGAACAAATATTCAAGTTTATGGGATTTTGTGGTTATTGACATAGAATAGCCATGGAGGTATGCCATTAAAAAATTTAAAAAGAAAGGACCATTGAACAATTTTATCAAAGAAAAACAGAAACTCTATTCAAAATGCAAACTTCTGAAGATATTAGCCAATTAAGATATATTATTTTTCTTAAACGTTACTCTGCTACGTTAGGAGCAATTTCTTTTCCTTTACTGCAAAGACCCACAAAACAACAACAACAACAACAAACAAGTCACATTTATATTTAAATATAAGACTGGGATCAGAATATCCAGCAAAGGTTATATGTGACTCTTAAGAGAGAAAAGAAACAAGATATTGAGTACACAACATGCTTTCTACCTTCAGACATGTCTAACTACAGTTCGACTTGTCTCCTGCTAGCTGAAGCATAAACCTATAGAGAAAAGCCACACCAGGGCTGGGAACCATTCCACTTTCAACATCATTCAAAGAGAGCTAAAAGAAAGCTCTGTGTTCTTTTGGCAGCAGGCACCTCCAATTTTATCTTCAGACATATAAAAACACATATTAGGCTGTCCTGCTGGCTGACTCAATCCCCTTTTCAAAGGCAAAATGATTGTATAGCATCTAACGAGATGCTTAACATAAAACTATTTGTTGAGAGTCCTTAAAATGTTAAGTCTAGAATGTCCAGATGAAAATAGGCATTGAAAATCGGTAATCTCTGTTCTGAACCTCCCATAATAAAATAAATAGATCCTGTTTTTGAGATGCATGAATCAATGTATCTAAGGCTTACATCTGAATACTACCTAATTTCTAAAGCTCACTGCATTTCTTTTACATTAAAATATATATATATATATATATATATATATATATATATATATATATGATGGTGCTATTATGAAAATCCCTAGAGTTCAAAGGGAAAAAAAAGTATTAGCCCTTAAAATGTAAAAACAAACAAACAAACAAATAGACAGACAGAAAGACAAACAAATGTGGAATTACTCTAGGTTACAGGTAAGTTTCCTGTCAGTTCAATAAAAAGATTCAACCTAGAGAGCTGTGAAGTCCTTTTTTGTTAAATTTTATTCTCCCTCATCATGCTTGTTTGTCATGAAACTCTGCTCTATCATTGTAACATCAAGGCAAAGTAAAAAAGGAGCTCAAGCATGTAGAGAAGTTATTGCCTATATTATGGAATTAAGACTATATAAATTCTATGAATATGCAGGTACTTTATATAGTTATATATTTATACACATATAAATAATATAGTTTTATGTACCAATTGCAAATTTGGAGGGACTAAAATAACACAAAATATTGTATATGTGCAAATAGACTTTTATGAAAGGTAAAGGTTGTCAGGTATGAAGTGATATAGAGAAATGGAAAAAAAAAGTATGCTTAAAGTACAAATAAGTATTTTTTTTTAACTTCACTTTTTCCATTTATATATAATTCAAGTTCTCTATTTAGGAAAACTATTAAATTTCTAGAACTGAAACTTTATCTTGAGTATAAGTTTTCTCATGCCCTTGCCAGGAATGGAGCCTGGGAACTACTCTAAAGCATATTCTACGCCAGTGTTATTCAAGGTATGTTCAAAGAGTAGTTTGTTATTGATTCATGATTAAGTAAACACA
The DNA here is from genome assembly GCF_014176215.1 of Rousettus aegyptiacus. Taxonomy (NCBI): domain Eukaryota; kingdom Metazoa; phylum Chordata; class Mammalia; order Chiroptera; family Pteropodidae; genus Rousettus; species Rousettus aegyptiacus. The sequence goes on along the minus strand of NW_023416307.1, from coordinate 34,275,426 downwards.
GAAATTGAGAACAAATGATTGAAAATTTTTTTTAGAAATTTTACAGGGTAATTTTATGTCTGTTCAATATGATAATTTTAAAATGTTTCAAAGAATTTTCCATAGCAGTTTAAAAATTTACTTGAAAAATGCCCTTGTCCATTAACTCCCCACACAGTAAGAGAAGCACTACTGTCTCACAGAGTCTTCCAGCAAGATCAAACATCAATGCACTCAGAAGTAATCTGCTCAGTATAGTACCTTTGTCAGCTTCCTGTCTTTCTTTGTACTTTCACATTTCTCTACAAGGGGTTTCCTGAAATCATCTCTCAAATAAACCACATGAATTCATATTTTTGTCTCAGGGTCTGCTCCTGATATCAGAGATTTTGGTTTACTCCTATATTTCTGACATCTATAACAATGCCTGATATGTAGTAGCTGTTTTACAAATCTTAATTAACTAATTAATTTTCATTATTAGAGGTTGGATGACCTTGGACAAATCAGGCAACTTCGTTGTACCTCAGATTCCTCGTGTGTGTGTGTGTGTGTGTGTGTGTGTGTGTGTGTGTGTGTAAATTGTTCAGAATGGATAATGTCCAAAGTACCTTCTGACTTCCAACTACATGGCTACATAATTTGTTTTCTGAAGAATTATTGTGGACAATGTTTTGTAGATTCAACGAAGGGACAAATCCCAGTGAACTGAGGTGCAAATGATATTGATGAAAAGTAGGAAATCTGGAGGACACTTAGGATTGGCATAGACAGAAAAGAGGGGACAATCCCTTTGGAGACACCTTGGTGTTTAGTGATGAGAAATCACAAGACATGTTGAGAAGCCACTATTTTAAGACAGTGAGAAATTATCCTGGAAGCATTTAAAGATGAGACTAATGGCTTCCTCTAGCAGACAAAAGCTTGTAATACACAAGCGTACAGAGAAAACATTATGGGTCTATAACTAATATGTTGAGAAGACAACAACAACAAAAAATTAATCCACCTCTAGATACAATTTGTTTCAGTAGAACATATTAAGCAATTCATACAGATAACAATGACAAGTTATTTGAGTGTTGACTACTCTCTGGGCATTGTGCTTTAGTTTCAGTGAATCCTCACACCACCATATGAGATAATTTGTTTCAATTTTCATTCTGCAGATAAAGAAACTGAGTGTACCATGACCAACATCACACAATGTGAACCAAGGGATGCTTACTCCAGGACTAGGAGGATGGTTCATTATCTTTAAACAAGCGCCGCCACACAGAGTAGACACCTAAGAAGCCACAGTCTATCTTTAGAATTAAGTTGAATGTGTACAGTCAAGGAGAAGAAGCACCTGGGACAGTATCAGGGTGATAATCTAGGGACCTTGAGGAGCTTCCCAGATAATATATTTGAGAGCTCATATCAGGGAGTAACAGAAAGAGGGTTAGACATAGCATAAGGGCAACTTAAACACACACGTAACTGGCTTACCTTTAAGAAAATGTAAGTAAAGGCTCAAATGCTTCTCTTAAAAATGCTTCTCTTAAAAATACTTTTGAAAGCAGTATCTTTGAAGCCCATTCTTCATTCAATATATTCTTCACTGTATGAGATGCTCTCATTGTTATCTTATTCAATCATAATATGGCTCTATAAGTTGGCATTATTATTCTAAATTCCAAATAAGGAGCATATGGATGTCTTTATATAGTTGTTTGTATTGCCAACAAAGTATCAATCCTTCACTGACTCATAACCGGTTTATACCACACTGTCTTGTACTTGCGAATTCTTGTTTCTCTCAAATAGAGTGCAGGCATCTTTCGAGGAGGGAGCCTGCATTATCTATTTTTTGTCTCCAGTACTTGTGATTTTAGGATGTAAATTTTAAAAATAATAAACCGTGTTTCCTTTTCAAATCCCGGCTCCCCCAAAATGAAAGTCCCATTAAAGAATTTCAGCAAAAGAATCATTAAAGTTCTTTATGAACTAAACTCTTAATCACAAACTCTTCTGTCTTTAAAATGTAAACCAAATTTTCTCCAAGAAAGGTCTTCTTTAAACAAACAAAATTAAATGAAAAAAATAGTCCATCTTAGCAGTTTCTGTTTCATTTGCAAGTCTCTTATTATTTCCTCAATCTGTGAATGTTGGGGTACCCCCACTCTCTGGTGATATTATCTAGGCTCATGGCTGGATCATGGGCCAAGCATATGCTGATAATTCCTAAATTTACATCTCGAATCCAGACTTCTCAACTCCAGATGCATTTAACTTAATATTCAACATCTCTAATGGGCTTTATAATCAGAGCCTGAAAATTGGTATGGTCAGAGCTTCTGAATAAGCATCTCTTCTGCAAACATGGTTTTTTTTGCAGTCACTTCAGCTTTGTGGCCATTCCAACTTTCCGGTGGCTCAGACTAAAACCTTTGGCTCATCATCCACTAATGTCTTTTCCTTCATTCCCAATTTATAATCCATGGGCAAACCCTGTTCGCTCTAATTTTAAAATTAATTCAGGATGTGAATCTCCACCTCTAAAATTAGAACTATGATATAAAGGATCACTATCTTAGACCTGGATTTCTACAATTTGTCTCTACTGCTATTCTTCTTGCCCAGCTGGTGTCTTTTCTAGTAAGAAGCCAGAGCGACTCTCTTAAAATCTATCACATATTTCTTCTGTCCCGAAGTTACCTAATAGTTTCCCTTCATTCAAAGATAAAGCCTAAGTCTTTAATGATGCCAACATTTTCTGTCCTTCTTTTCACTCCTTTGACTTCATCACCTTTATACTCACACAAGTCATTCATACTCTCTCTCCATTCTTTAAGCACAAGAATGCTCCCATTTTGGGGTGTTGTTTAAAATATTTCTTAGTTATTATTTAGTCTATGTTCAAAGATTCCCTATCATAAATGCCTTCATATGTTGTCTTACAGGAAAAATTATTCCACACCATCTTTAGCACCTCATCCACCCAAAAATGACTGCTTGATTTTTTTTATTATCATTTTTTTTCATAACTTTGCACCATCCAACATGATATATTTACTCATTTATTTGTTCATTGTCTGTCTTCTCCTACTGGAATATAAGTGCTAAGAAATCATTTTATTCACTATACCGTTTAGAATAGTGCCTACCATACAGTAAGTTACCCAAAATATATTTTAAATGAATAAATAAATGAGTCAAGGGGAGATACTATCTAACTCTTTTTGTCCTGCAGTTATTATCCAAATAAATTACCATTACTGGCATAAATCAGTTTCCCATGCAGCATTAACCTGTTTACATGCATATTGTGACTTTATAGTAAAGGTGAACTTATAAAGAATAGTGCATGATCATTTATGCTGGGGAATTACACAGTCTTGGAGAGATGGAGACAGAAATAGAAAGATGGAGGGAGAGAATAAATTAAAACCCAAAGTTTTACTTATCTCAAGCATTAAAGAAATAATACTATATTGTTTAAATGGTGACTCCAGCTAAACTTTACTCTTGTACAATAGTAACTTTGTAAAATTTAAACCTATTGCCCATTTAACATGGTTAAGGGAAAAACTTCATTATTAAATGATTTTGTGCTCTTAATATTATGACTATTCTTGAATGCATAAACAATAATAATATTGTTACTACACACTGATTGAATTATAATTATTAACACTGGCTTTTAAAAAAATCTCATCTAGTCTGCATAGTAATTTCTGATTTATGAGTCCAACTTTATAAAAGTTAATCCAATTAAAACTCAATATTTATGTGGACAAATGGGTTTCACAGTATTCAAAAGGAGATTTACATTTGGATTTTTTTTCTTGTCATACATCATTTCTAAGTTCCTGTAGCCTGCCTTTCATTAAAAGTTGATATGACAGATTGCTGTAGGTTTCAAATTGCTAAATACTTCTGTCAAGCCCCTTAAGGCATTTTTGGAATTTAGTTCTTGGATTTGTTGGGATGATTTTCAGGAGCTCCTTTTTTGGTGGGGATGAGGTGAGCAACAGCTTGAAACTATGATTCATTTCTGTTTGACTTTCTGTCAGATACTTGCAGGAAAAAGAAAATGACTAATCACCTACTAAAAATGGCAACAGATGCCATAAGCAAAATTTCATTCAACCTGTTAACTTTGGTTCCAATGTAAGAATCATTTAATTAAAAGTCTTAGTTTTAAAATATCATTAAAAAAAATAACATCTCTTTCTAAAATGGTATAATAAAGTTTTTGCTCAATTTCAACAAAATTCTTTACAATGACCTTCCTCTGCACTTCAGTTTATTATCACAAAGAGGCATGCATGTATAGGATATATTGTGCATGAGGATATACATATAATATACATGAACCAAGAAAGAGCTATTAACATTTTATATACAGATTAAGCATTTTTGTCTTTTAAAAATTCCTAATGGTATCATGTTTGCCACATTAGGTTCATATAAAATAGTAATCAATGTTTATTTTTAATATTTTCTACTCTATGCAAATTTTGTTCAATGTCCTTGTGACCTGATATCTAAAAAAACCAGGACCAAGAAATGATAGATCAAATTTTCAATTCAAAGCAGCACACTGACAAAATAGCAGAAGAATTCAAAACTCTTCCCAAACCAAGCTGGGGCCAAGGGAAGTTTTTGTTTGCTTGTTTTCATGAAATATTTTAGAAAATTATGCCTTCATACTTGAAATAGGTGGTGTGGTATGGAAGGAGGTAAAGACAGGGGAGAGCTAGATACTGAAAGAGAAGAGAGGAGAGAGATAATGGCAAGATTGTTTCTTATCTACTCCTTATGTCAGAGAAAGGAGACTCAAACAACATAGAATGAGCTTACGTCTATGTAAGATATTCACAGAGTCCCTTTTTAGCCTGAAGGTAGGGCTAAAGCTTTTCCACCTCATTTGACCATTATACAAACATAAAGGCCCATATAGAGGAATAGTTCTATCATCATTGGGGGAGGGGGAGAACCTCTAAAGTAAATACTTTCACATCTATCGTTACATCTGTACTTAAAATAGTTCTGTGAGCTTATGTGTCCCCCATTTTACAACAAGGAAACCAAGGCTCAAAGAGAATAAATGAATATTTGACAAGGGACATATTAATAACTGGTAGAGCCTAAATCTACCTAGGGCTTCTGACATTTAATCCACTGTTGTTCTACTACATGCGCATAAACATGCATCCCTGACGTTTTGTAGATAGAAAATATAAAGTTCACAAAAGTCAGGTGACTTCCAAAAAAGAAATCTAAGTAGGTAGTATTTCTTGTTATTTCAAATTTAGTGATATACACATGACTTTAAAAAATGTCTCTTGGTCTTCTTGAACCATATTTTACCTAAAAAATAAAAGATATAAACAAGGTAATCTTCGGTGTCTTCCGGCTTTAAAATGTATACATTTTTAAATCCATTTTGTTTATAACTAAAATCTTAAACTGATTGATATCAACAGGAACAATTCCTAATTGCCTTAGAGAAAGATAAATGTTATTGATATGTTGATAAGAGTATTGTCTTAATAAAAAAAAAAAAAGTTGAGGACTATACATCAGATGAGAGCCAATAGAAATTGTGCTAAAAGTGGCTGACTAATATCAATGTGAGCTATGATTCAGGTAAAAAAAAAAAAAAAAGTAGTGACTTTATCATAATTAAAATAAATGTGATGATGATTTTAACTTGGAAAAAATAATTATTTATCTTCTTTGATGGACAATTCATTTGTAACTCAGGAAGCAAATTAGTGAACCTTCTACACTTATTATGAACCAAATTTTAGCTGCTAATCTAGGACATGATGACAAAATATATAAGCAGATCTAAGTTATTCAAATGTGGCATGGTAAAAACCAACCTTCTGTTAACATAACAAAATAAATATAGTAAAGCCTAATGTATTAGCAATAGGTGTTTTGCCTATTTTAAGGGATAATATGAGACATTAAAACATGAAAAAGCTAAGTGAGATTTATTACCGAATGAATTTATTGATTGTAGAACTAATTGCCACTTTCAGTCTTTATTTTTAAAACAGATTTTTAAATGAACTCATTTTGGTGGAAACAAATGTGTTTATTTGGTAGACCACTGATGACACAACACCTCAATTGCACTGTGAAGGCAGAAGCTTTCTATCGGAGTGCCCACCTTTTACTAAACATGGGTAAGAACTATCTTACTTCAAGCAGAGTCTAAAAGTAGAGATTGAAATAGCCTTATATTTTTCATCTACTTTAACAAATCAGTGAGAATACTTGCTACTTAAAAGGTTTAACTTTATACAGCATCTCCTCAAAATCATGCTTGCTCTAATGTAAAATCAAAACATCAACTATAGCTATATACTGGGGATGCATCCAAAAATTTACTCTGTAGTGAATGAAGCTTTTTCTTACTTTCCCCCCTTAGGACTCTTTTTTTCTGTACCTTTAGAACACTTCATCTATACACATGTATATCATTTCATTCAAGGCATGATTTCTCATGTTATTATTCTGTGTCCCATGGTGATGAACCTGTGACATTATCTTTGACAACTCATCCTTTGTTTGTTTAAAATTCCCCAAATCTAAGCATTTCCATGACCTGCATGCCCTAGGTCACCATTCACATAATTACTGATCAAACTGTGAGCTGCACCAAAATTATGATAACCTCCATAAAACCAAAAGACTTCCACCACTCCCAATTACTGATTATATTCACTCTTTCTTGCCTCAACTATTTGAATGTGACTAGAACTGCTGTAAAATCTGCATTTTAATATCATGCCGAATATATTTCCTTTGTTTCTTTGTGGTAGGTCCAGCAGCATCATTTGCATTATTGCAGTCAGGTATTTCAGGTCAAAATTGTCTACCAGAGTACAAAATTACTAACAGAAGGAGAGTTCATAACAGAGTCAACACATGTATTGCAGAATAATGAGAGCTTTTGAGATGTGAAGCATTAATTCTTGCTGACCTAGAATCAGCAGTTCAGTTTGATACATTAACCCATGTTGAGTAAAAACATATAGATATACTCAGAACACAGGAAAAATAAATATTAGCTAAGAAAAATATTTAAAAAGACAAATGGAGAATGAATGAGTTAGCCCTGAAAGCGGCTATGTGCAATTAAAGCACTTAGACTTCCCACTAATAATGTGTTTATGTATTTATCTCCTCCTGAAGGGCAAAGACTATGTTTACTCATCTCTACAGTATCTTCAACTCCACTCAGGGCCCAGAATGATACTTGGCACATAATGTGAATGGCAATCAATGCTTATTGATTGGATGCATATCCAATGGATCAGATCATTCTCATATATTCTCATTGGATAGCCATAGCCATACCAGGATTAATAACTCATAGTTGTTTGATACACTAAATATATATATAAGTAAAAATTTTAGTCTTTATATAATTGAGGTGATATAAACATACATAGCAAAATAATAATTTGGTATAATTTATTCTATAATCTACAGTGTTCTGGGCCTGATCAAAGAGACTCATAGGAACATTTTTTAAAAATAGAAGGAAACAGAGATTCATACCTAAAGCTTACAATATTTGAGGAGTAAAAGAAAAGAACACATTATAAAATGAAAAGTTATGTAAAAAATGTAAATGCTGGAGTCATCATAAACAATGATAGGGAGTAATCAACTTTGAGTCTTCACACAATCGCATCAGTGCTTCTGTTACAGCACTTGCTATTGTTAAAAAACTATTTATATCCATGTTTATTTCCATCCCTGCTAGTTTCTACAGGGCAACAATTACAAGACATACAGCAGATGTTCAAAGATGTTTATGAAATGAATGACCAAGCACATGCATGCCTCAATGATGAATAGTTGTTAGTGAAATGTAGAGACATCTCTTAGATGAGTGGTGATCCAGCCATCGAGGCCTTACCAACTGCAGCAGCCAGTGTGACACACCAGAAGCAGCAACTCTTCGATGTAACCAAGCAGTGTGCATTTAAATTCTATATATTATAAAATGAAACATCAGAAAATAAAATAATAGCCTAAAGGACTATTAAAATGATCTTTTAGTCAAAGTATCATGTTTGCTTCCCCCCTTTCTTGGGGAAATGTTCTCTCACTGTGCTTCTATCATGTGAGGTAATCACTAGTAGGGCTACGCTCTTACAGGCAAATTACAGAGTCTTTTAATGAGTTTAAACAGAATCTATGATATACAAAACTGTTTGTGCTGGCAGAGAGATGGGAAAGACTATCAACTCTTCAGAGATAAGCATTTCAAGGAATTTGACTCTGAGGTAACCAAAGGGTTAGGCACATCTTGCCAGAAGCTGTCTGTATTTGCTGCTAAAGCTCAGAGGGAATAAAGAAAAAACAAGTTATGCTTAATAAAGAAACAGCTTAACACATTAGTTGTTAATTCTTTGTCTATATAAGGTAACATTTTAAAAATGATGTGATTTCAATGTGGTATAATCTTCAATGTGGTTATTTTTAAAAAGATTTAAACAAAAGGAATACTTAGATGTTTTTATTTTTAAGTGAGCCAAACAATAATTATTTTTATGTCAAAGGAAAAGTAGTAAGAAAAGGTAGGGGCATCTGATAAAGGTCTTACAGTTAGTTCTGGACTGGTGCCTAGGAGTGCTGTGACAATAGAAGGTCAAAGTTGCAGCTAGAATGCCACACCAGGAAGAAAATTTCCTCGGAACATAAAACGGTCACAAGCAAGATTACTGTATAATTAAGACTGACACTAAATTAAAGTAATTTTCATCATTTTAGTTTTTTAAGTTCATCTCTTCAACATCTACAATATGTCAGACATCACTCAAATGGCCAAATATTTAAACTCATGCCCTACTAAGTTATGCCATTCAATATTGCAGGCTGACACCTCTAGCTGTTTAATAATTAGGTTGAAAGAAATACAGAGATAAGTTACTAGAAGTGAAAATTGGATGACTTTTAAAATTCGATACCAAAATCTCACCTAATAAGTACAAAATAGTATTTTTAAATTTTCAAAATAAAAATGATACATTTTTGAAGGTATATGTTTTAAGAAAATGACAGTAAAATAAAGAAAAGAACAATTAGCAAATTACAAGGGCTTATTTTTTACTATAATTTATAACTGATATATTGTACTACATTATTCTATTAAATATTTTAGCTATACAAAGGCTTAAAAGAACTATATAATACTAGCTTAAGAAATAAGCCATTTCCAGTTCCATGATCACATTCCTGCCTCCCCAAAGAAAACTACTATCCTGAGTTTGATATTAATTATTCTCATGCATGAATTTATGCTTTTACACATATGTGAACATATTTATAATTTATATTTATGTAATACTGCTTTGATATATTAAGATATATAAATACAACATGCTGATGCATCCTTCTGCATACAGTTTTATTATTATTATTATTCAGTCCATTTAGTAGGTCTTTCTGGATTTCAATTGTTTTATAGATTCTCATTCTTTGCCTTAGAGCCTCTTCCCAGCATGACACATGATCAGTAATAATCCTATGCTTTAAAAATTTAACATTACTCCCCAGTGTCAAGAAACACAAAATAATTTTCTTACCACTCATCCAAAATTGCTCAGAGGCAAAAGGAACAAGAGTTCTAAACAAGGACCAAAATAATATAAGCTGCCATACACTAGTTAAAATGACAATAAAAGCCATTATTTACCATAAAGCAAACATTTGGTAAACACCGTAGGAGGTACCTAATCTGCATTATCTAAGTCCTTAAATAGGGCTGGAGATGTAGGTGTGATTATCCTTGTTTTGTAAAAGAAAAAAAAAATCCAGAAGTTGAATTAGAAGTTCAGTTACTTGCCCAAGACAGCATAGCTAGTAAATGATAGTCAGCATTTGACTAAATTAGTCAAGCTCCAAAGCAAGGGCTTTTTCTACTACACCCTAGCAGTATGCTGCAGGTTAAAACTCAAAGCATTTAGTAAAACAGCACTATTAAGTACTGTGAAGAGCAAGTAGCTTTAATTAACTCCACTTATTTAGGGACTATTGTAGACACACCTGGGCTTTCTCCAACTGCCTGTTGTTGCTTTATATTTTGGTAGTAAAATTTCAGTACTCCTCAGAAGAGAAGGGAATTATGAAATAAAATAACATAAACGTAGTCAATTATACTAAATAATCATGGCACTGCTGAAAGCTGTAGCAGAGAGTACGGGATAAATTAAAATAAGTTTGGATCATTACGTTTGAATTTAACTTATTTATAGCATCCTTCTCTCACATTTACTTAGATAATTCAACTGCTCAAGCAGCACATTAAACCTTGCTTAATGTTAAAATTCTGAGACTCAAACAGATTCATCTAACAGAGTTAAAAGTCATTCTCATGCAAACTCTATTCTGCCAGGTGGCATCAGTCCTACGGCATTTTTTTTTTTTTAATAGGGCATACAGTCAACTACAGGCAAAGAGAATCAAAAGATTTTTCTAAGAACACATAGAGACAGCACCAAACATGGTACAGGAGACACTGCCTTGTGAGAAGTTGGTAGAAAATTGGACAATCAGAGGTATAATAGTAACATAATATAAAGGCAAAATCCTGAAGACCTTGAGAAAAAGATGGAAAACATGTATTCCCATTTTTAGGGTGGGTAAAGTTGGCCACTTGGTGACTAAAGCAGCACTCTCAAAGTTAGCTTCTTTCAATACAATGGACAAAATATAACCATTTAACATATGTTGGGTCTCATATTCTATTAAAGTAAAAAGTAATAGAACTCAAAGTTCAAAATCTTTTAGCCTAGAAAACAGAAAATTCAAGATATATGAAATTAGCTGTTGTCTAACTTTAAGCTTTTTGTTTTGTTTTGTTTTGGTACCATACCATGTGAGAAACGTAAAATCAAAGAATCTAGCTATCAGGGGGAAATCTTTTGGTCCCGTTGGATACCTCTCCCCCATCTCAACAAAATGCAAATAGACAAAAGTCTTAAAAACATGGGTGCTTCCGAATGCTGTGGAACTCGTATGTAGCACAGCGATTCCAAGAGCTTTAGAGATCCATGGCCTGGGCTCCTGTTCAGCTCAAGCTTTTACTATCTATATAACTTTGGGCAAATTATTTAACCTTTTTTATATCTCATATTCTTCATCTTTAAAATTAGAATAATAAAATTATCTACCTAATAAATCTTGCAAGGATTAAAGCATTTATTAAGGTGTCTGCCACATAATAAATATATTTTAGAAATAATATTGATAATTATATTATAAATCATAATTAAAATAATATTCATGATGATGATAACTAGTGGTTGAAAAAAATGGCATAAATCCTCTTTCTCATTCCATGGATTAATGATGCATATTTAATTTTTCTCTATCCTTCCTACTTATTAGCAACCATTTACCAACAGCTATGCTGCACTGGAGCTGAACTAAGAAATTTTCCAGAAGGGTCACTTGTGGGCTGGATTTTATCATCTTATTAGTAATAATTAAGCTCTGAAATTTTTCTTATAACATATACATCCATTTTTTATTGGGCTGCTCTAATAACAATGGATTTTCAAATAATACATAGAATGAAAAGGTGGTATTGGAAGCATACCTATAATCAGGATAACTCTCTTACAATAAATTGATGTATAATTATATTAAACATTTTCATATGTCAAGAGAAGAAGATTTGATGTTCTTTTCACGCTTTATCTAAATAATCAGTTCTCAATACATACTGCTATAGACTGAAGCTCTAAACTTCAAATGTTATGCCTCAGGAAGTAATTACTTTTAGATGAGGTCACAAGTGTGAAGCTCCCAAGATGGAATCAGTGCTTTTATAAGAAGAGGAAGAGACACTGAAGTTTCCTCTCTCTGCTATGTGAGGATACAGCAAGAAGACAGCTGTTTGCAAGCCAGGAAGAGAATCCTCACCGATAACCGAATCTGCTATCATCTCTATCTTAGACTTCCTAACCCCCAGAACTTTGAGAATAAACGTTAGATGTTTAAGCCACCTGGTCTGTGGCACTTTGTAATAGAGCCTAAACTGACAGAGACACATACTCAGAGTATAATTATAATTCAGCAAAATTTAGTTATCTAAATCAATGTAACTTGGTTTGAACTGTGCTGGTTCACTTCTAGCTAGATTTTAAAAAAATAAGTAGGTAGTACTCTGTACTCCCTGGTTTGTATCTGGGATTCAACCAACCTCAGACAGAATATACTATTTTCAGTGTGCATTTAGGAATCCCTGGATATAGACACAGACTATGTGGATGTTCTATGCCATTTTATATAAAGGACTTGAACATCTATAGATTTTGTTATTTGTAAGGTTATCCCTTGTGAATACTGAGGGACAAAAGGACAACTTAAGTTTTGGAAAGTCAAAAGTTATATGGATTTTGACTGGGGGGGCATTGTACTCCTAATCCTTGTATTGTTGAAGAGTTAACAGGATTCTAATATTTTCAGTGCACGTTAAGTACGGATTAAATATTTTCACTTTGTTGGTTACAACTACCTTTTCCTAGTTTCCCCATCAGCACTTACTATCAAACACCTTATGGCCTACTAGATGAGCCTCAAAAAGCTGATCAGAATAATCAACATAATGTAGAAATTAAAACGTGCCTAAAATCTGAGTTACTCAGTTAGTAAATGTGTTTGAGCACAAACAAAAATATGTGTATACCTAATATGCATCAACATATTGATTGTCAGACATAGCTTCTAAGACTCAACCTAAATCGAGCTAAAGAAGTTGATAAAGTAGCCTAAATGCAACTGAATAAGCCATGATAAACATAAAATTAAAAATATAAATGCTAGAACAAGTATAATAAATGTTGGAGAGAATGCGGAGAAAAAGGAATCCTCATACACTGCTGGCGGGACTGCAAATTGGTGCAGCCACAATGGAAAACAATATGAGGGTTCCTCAAAAACCTAAGAATGGATCTACCATATGATCCAGTAATCCTTCTACTAGATATTTACCCCAAAGACTTGAAAACCCATATCCGAAAAGCTATTTGCATACCAATGTTCATAGCAGCACTATTCACAGTGGCCAAGATATGGAAGCAACTGAAGTGTCCTAGGATAGATGATTGGATAAAGGAGCTATAGTACATATATACAATGGAATATTACTCAGCCATAAGAAGAGATGAAATACTGCCATTTGCGACAACTTGTATAGACCTCAAGATAATCATACTAAGTGAAATAAGTCAGACTGAAAAAGTTGAAAATCACATGATATTACTTATATGTGGGATATAAACCTAAAAGCAACAAATGAACAGGACGAACAGAGCCTCAGGGACATGGACAATGGACTAGTGGTTACCAGAGGTTAGGAGTTGGGGAAGGAGAAGAGAGGTAGACAGGGTAAAGGGAGTCAAATGTAAGGGGTTGGGGGAGGGTGAAGTGGGTAAAGGGGATCAAATATATAGTAGCTGAAGGAAATTGGACTCAGTGACAATCACGCAATAGAACATATAGATGTCAAAATTATAATGTACACCTGAAAATTACATAATTGTATTAACCAATGTTACCCTAATAAAGTTTAAAAAAATAAAAAATAAAAATAAATGTAATTTCTGAACGTTAAAATGCTAACAATTCACTCAAAATCCTTGCAACAGTGAAGATAGGTAAGACTTAGGTCTCTTTAAAAGTAGCCCACATATGCAGAACATACAAATTGTTACAAAGTTTTATAAGTACCTAAGCTTTTCCAGGAAACCAGGACCACTACGCAGATATTCGTGTTACAAAAGAAGGAAATATGCAAATATTTTGAATTTGTAAGGACCTATGGACTGTTTTGGGCTTCTGGTTTCATCATGAGACTCCTATTAATATTAAATGATGTTTCTTGAGTATATAATGTTCAATAGTGGTCATGGTCTTGATAAAGAGCGTTTCAATAGCCATCATAGCTACGTACTCACCCTTCTCCTCACCCCCATATATATGTTTACATATAATCTCTATATATAATCTTTATGTACTTATTTATATATAATTTCTATTTATTTTATATATGTAATCTATCGTATATACATAATCTATTTAATTTTGTCTATATAATCATTTATATATATAATCTCTATAAGGATATATATTATTTATCTTCTTTAACAGGTGTCAAAATTTATCACAATTCACTAGGCATCATTTATTTATTCATATAGTCTTTCATCTAACATGTATTTAGTGCCTGTCATATTCTGGGAGCTGACCTTGTTGCTAGAATTATAAAGACAAATAAGAGCTCACATTCTATAAAGGGGAATAAATGTACAAATTAACAAATTAAACAACAAGTTGGGCAGTGCATCAATTGAAGTATATTTTATGTGTTACATGTTAGAAAAGGAGACTAACTTCTTATGTATCAGAGAAGGCACCTCAGAAAAAAATAATATTAAAAATAATTTTTAAATGAGTTTAGCTACCAGATCAGGGAAGATAGATATTTCTAGACAAAGAAATAGCTTAGTGGCACTGGTAAAGAATACCTAATAAAAATTCATAACCATTTTTGTTTTCAATAAATCACTTAATCAAGTGACATTTAAAAGTACCCCTTAATTTCTTGCAATAGAAAATCTTTAAAATCTATAATCTTGATATTCTGATAGGTGTTAGTATGTCAAAATCTTCTAACCTAATGCAGTATTAGTCTAATCTAGGGTTATTTAAAATGAAAGCCAGGAAAAAAAAAACATTTTTTTAATAATGTTTTTCACAGAATTGGTTCTGATATTGTTTAAAAATTTAAAGCAGTGTTTCTCAAAGGATAACCCTTAGGCCAACAGCATCATTGCCTGGCACTTTTATAAATGCAGATTATCAGGCCCCTCCTAGACCTACTGCCTAAGATACTGTGTGAATGCAGACCAGCATTCTGTGCTTTAACAAGTCCTCTAGATCATTGTTATATACTTTAAAGTTTAAGAATTGCCTATTTAAAGCATTGTTTATTCCATTGACATGTTCATTTTTTAAAATTATTTATTATTATTAATGCCTAAGGCACCTAGTCTTCCTAGGTGATCTCCCATCCAGTACTAACTAGGCCCAACCCTGCTTAGCTTCCAAAATCAGAAAGGATTGGGCTTACTCAGGGTTGTAGGGCCATAGACCATGGCTCACGATTCCACTGGGGCACAAATCCAGGACCTTCTGTGTGTAAAGCAGACGTGCTAACTGCTACACTATGGAACTGCGTCCAACATGTTCATTTCTTGTGTGAGCCTCTTGACTACCTTCAGAGGGAAGGAAAACTCCACTCTACAATAACTTGATTTTGTCATTTCTACTTTGAAACAATCTCAATTTTGTTGCACATAATTACATAATTGTGCAGATTAGGTTACCTAAGATTATTTTATTTGACATTGATGATAAGGGGAACCAAAATGTGTATTTGGGATAGATGAAATAAATAAATGATTTTTTAGAAGTATATATATTATTAAACTAAATATGTATATAATTTTACCTCAATTAAAATAATAATTATAATAGCTAACACTGACACAGTACTTAACTTGTTCCAAAATACTTTACATAGATTAACTCTTCGAATCCTGCTAACAACTGTGAAACTCGCTTTATTATCCCAAGCTACTGAAGCACATATGGTTAAATGATATGCTTTAAAATTGAGCAATGAAAACTTGGAACTGAATACAGACAGCCTGGCTCCCAAGTTCATGCTCCAAATTATACTGCAACCAGTGTAAGAGATATGTTTGATATTATTTATAATTATATTAGCAATCTGTCAAAGGATACCTCAAAGCACTAGTAAAAATGTTATTCACTATAGATGATTTTGTGAATATATATAGTACATGCATGAATGCACATGGTGCAAGAAATATACACAGTTTGCCCACTCTGCCACTTGCCCATCGTACGACCTTGTGAAAATCACCTTACTTCTTTCCTCCTTTGGTTTCCTTTTGTATTGAGTTGGGGCAGAGCTGTTGCAAGTATTAATTAAGTGTGCACATGTAAATTATTTAGAATAGTACTTAGGATATACTAGGTCCTATTATTGTTTTTATTGTTTTCTGAAATAAAAGTTCAGAGTACATTATATAACTGATGCTCCTTGTATATTTTGTTTTTTATGGTTTGCACCAATATTTTTTACATTTCAGTTGCTCTGTAAAAGTTTTAATCAGTTACTTCAAATAGCCAACTACTACCAATTTTCCCAATTCTTTCTTAAATTAGTTCTAATAGTCTCACACTAGTGGTAAACTGAGTGATATAAGTAGGTCAGAAAGGTCTGCTTACCTTAAACACCCTTTCTATAAGTAGGTTTGAATTAGAATCCTCTGCATATATAGGTTTTACTTATAATCTCCATGAGAAGGTTTGAACTATCTTAGTATTAGGTTAGAGAATAGCTATGAAGAGATTAATAGCAACAGACACAATCTCATGAAAAAAAAAAATATCGGATAACTACTTTATAAGTTGCAGGCACAGAGAGTAAATGTAATGTTTTGGAGATGAGGTGGGGGAGAGGTATAATGGAGATGGCTGGGGAACAGTAAGGTGTTAAAGAAAAAAAGATCAGGGATGCTGGGGTAGAAAGGAACGGGTGATTTGGACAAGATGCTTGTGTTGAGGCATTGAGGAAAGGTCCAGAGATATAGTTCATCTCTCATTAGACAATATCCAACAGAGGAAGGGAGATACCAAGAATGAACTTTGTCTACTTGATAATTAAACTCTGGCTTGCCTTTTTTTCCTATAGTTCATCCTCCTATATATGAATGATTATATCAGTTTCCTATTGCTATAGTAACAAATGGCCACAAACAGTGGTTTAAAACAGCACAAATCTCTCATCTTACAGTTTGTAGAGGTCAGAGATTGAAATGGTTTTTTACAGGACAAAAAACAAAATCAAGGTGTCTACAGGGCTGTGTTTCTTCTGGAGGGTCTATGGGAAAGCCCATTACCTTGATTTTTCTAGTTTCTACAAGTTGCCTATATAGTGCTTGGATCATGGCCTCTTACAGCACTTACAAAGTCAGAACTGTAGCATCTTCAAATTCATTCTTTCTCTCTCTCTGACCTGTTTCTATCATTACATTTCATTTTCTCTTTGCCTTCCTCTTTCACTTATAAGAACTCTGTGATTATTTAAGTGAATCCAACTCACCCAAAATAATCTCCTCACCTCAAAAACTCAATTGCATCTACAAAGTTCACCTTGCCATGTAATGTAAAATATTCAAAGGTTGCAGGGATTAGAATACGGCCATCTTTGGGGGTGGAGAAGTACAGTGTTTTGTTTTGACTGTGAATCCTGTTCTAATATTTCTCAAACAATGTCTGTTTTAAGTGTAAATCTCCCAGAGGGCTAGGGGCTAAAATATGTAATTTTGTAAGAGTGTGCCAAGATTCAAAGAACTATTAGTCAAGCTTATGCAAAGTATTTCTGTTCTATTTATTAAACCCACTTGTTGCTCTTATAACACGATAACTGATTACTAAGCATTTAACTGATAAGAAATGATTTATTAAAATGCAGAGAAATCTAAGGTTTTTTTTTTTTTTTTTTTAAGGTGTTTTCCTAGGCAGCAGGGAACAAAGAGTTACAGAAACTTTATGGACACAGAAAATCTATTTACAATTATTTTACTCATGAAAACATAAAAATCCCTCAGTATGAAATGCAGATTCAAATAAACCAGTCCATGATAATAATGGGCTTATAAAAATTATTTTTCACAACATTAAAAAAGAATGTTGTCTTTTTAAAACAATTTCCAGATGAATAGCATATCATAATGTATATTTGCTAGTAGATAAATAACTGTCTGAATACAAAGAGATGGTAAGCATAGATAAAATTTAAAGAACTGTGATACAAACAAATAAGACATTTTATGATTCACTGCTGCATTTAATTTTGTACTTATACATATGTCTTCCCAGCATGAAATTTAAACATTAATATGATAACTCCTATATGTTTGAAATTTAATATTAGATCCACTAGTACAGATTAAGTGAGCATTTGAACAAACTACATTCATTGACTGAAAATCAGAAAAGATAATTAAAGTATTGAATTGAAGTAGAAAAACAAAGGCCAGCTCACTTATTCTATATTACTTGACTAATTGTTAAAATAGCAAGATGGGCTTATGTGAAAACAACAAATTTTTAAAACCCAAATACATTTACCTTCAAGGCGGTGTGATGTGAAGAATATGAAATCAACAAAGAAAACATAAAATCTTAAAAAATTTAGATGATCAAGATGTATTGAAACTAATTTAAAGAAAAAAGCAGTTAAAATGTTAGGTATTAAAAGTAAGAGTAAGAAATACAGGTAAATACAAAAAATGAAATCATTTAAAAAAGCTATGTTCAAAAGTTGGAAGAGTAGAATGTAAACATTGACAATGATAAAACAGTTTACATATTTAAAATAAATATTTAATTGTCAATGACCCAAACTTTAAATTTGGAGAATTAAAAAAAAATATTCTGTTTGAAAGACAAGACCTTTCTTGGATTTTTTATAAATTTTATAAAAGTGACTTTTATACTGATGTATCATAAAATTTGCAATGATACAATGAAAAACAGAAAAGAAAAAACTATACATTTTAAAAATAGAATTCAGTGCTTTTAAAATTACCTTTATTGAATTTTCAGTTGCTTAGCTCTACAATATCTTAAAAATATTATACAAGAAAATTAATGAACAAAATGTGAACATTCTGTTTATATTCTCTATATATATAATATAAAATTATATATAAATCTCTCTATAAGCTACATATATTTATATTTATATATATAAACTCCCAAGTTCCATCTCAATTTTTAAATATAACCTACTACTATATTACCAGATTTTTATGTATGACCTTAATTTTTTCTTCATAGTTAAAAATACCTATAATTTGTATAAGTCTAAAAAGATCTGAGTCTAAAAATATGTCATCCTTGGCATACTTAATTATTTTCATCTTTGTCCTATTTTACTAAGTACAAGAAAATTGCTCTTTATTACTTGTGTCAGCAAAATAATTTTTTGATTTTCACTTTCTAATATAAAATATTGAGGGCAATAAAAAATGCAATTGGTCAAATAATTGCACAAACATTGCTTTTTAAATGTGACAGAAATGCTGCAAAAATTTAACTGTCATCTATCAAGATGTGCTAACATGCAATAGCTAAAAATGTTTGTTTGAAACAGTAAATTGGGCATACAAAAGCTCTTCAGGTGGCTACGTGTATGATAATGAGTACAAGTGCTGGTTGAGGACTGTCGCACACTAGTTAACTTGTAATGAGAAAGATTTTAAAAGTATTTGTTATATGGATTGGTCACTAATTAGAAGCACAAAATAAATTAGTGCATTTTAATGTGTCCACATTTTATAGTACTTTTTATGTTATATACATATGTGGGATGAGGGGTTTGCTACTATTATAAATCTTTCTAAAATTTATTATGTTCTAAATAGTGTTTTAAAATAAATAAGAGTACAATGACATAATCATTTCTTTTAGAAAATCCTAAGTCTATCCAATTGGAGGGCCAGAGGTGAAAAAAATAAAATAAAATGAGGAATTATCTTCAAAATTACAATATATTTGATGTCTGTTATTAAGATATTGGCGATTATTCTTAGATGAGTCAAAATCAAAGAAAACTTTTTTTTAAATCCATATGCTACCATTACAGTAGTCTAATTCAACATATTTGCTGATACTATATATTATGTACTACTTTACACAACACACTCTGCTGAGAACATAGAAGACGGAAAGATGGATATAGCTATCAGTGATCAACATTCTCGCAGCTTGGAAGCTTGAATGAACCGAAGAAGAGGAAAGCTGAAAAGAATAGGAAGCATAAAAATGAAGCAGTGTTACTAATTATTTTTAAGCTAGTATAGGAAATCAGTAAATGACCCAGAAAGTTAGAAAACATGTGTATCTAATCTGATATGGTGAATAAATAAAGGTTAAGACCAGATAAAAAGCACCCATGTTTCTCTCAAACTTTTCAAAAATCTCATTGGAATAGTTTTAAAAGATGCTAGTGTGGAATGGCTATATTTGAAAGAGTACTGAAAAACAATAGAGTACTATAAAACAATTTTGGTTCCTTTGCTTAAAAATTTCTAATTAGCGCTACCTACAATATCAAAAAATAAATCTGAATCGGAAACAAGATTCCTAAGTGAAAATGATCAGTATCAAGTTATTGAAAAAGTCAGACGGTTTCCTGCCTTCTTTTCAATAACTCACATCCTAAATGCAAGTTTGAACTCACTGCCTTATTCCTTCAACTAAATTCCTTTAGTATTCTGAATTTTTCATTTCCTACATTCACTATGTTATCATCTAGTATTACACGTCATATGCTACTTTATTTGTAATCCTTTATTTTTCTTGCAAGGATGAATGCTTCTCAGTGGTTAGGACTATTTTCAATTCCTCAAATATCAATAGTTCTTTACAAAATGCTGGGGAATAGTAAAAGTGTGTAACTATTATATTGCTAAAGTAAAATATTTATATTATTTTCGAACACTTATATAGGACACTAAGCCTTGAAAAATTGTGTTACCACTTGGATATTGACTGAAAATTAGCAAGATGATTACTTAACCAAGGATATATGTACACTTTATCTACAAATAAAACTAATTTTTTAGGACCATTGACTGCAAAGATAATTCAATAATCAAAGCCATTGTTAGATCTGGACTAAACTTACTAATGGTTTAGTCAAGTTAGTGAAGGATATTATTAGATTATCAATATAAATTACCTTCTTTTTCTTAATAAAATCAGGTAATTGGAGTTCTTAAAAGAAAAATTGTGAGAATAAGAAAATATAGATGGTTGCTTTTTTATTTTTGAAATTCAAAACTCTTTGCTGTACTTGGCATAAGTATACATTTTTTTCTGGAATTGAACTAAGTATAGAGGGTCTAGAATATACAATAAATTGAGTTTTGTAGGTTTTTTTTTCAAAAGAGATATACTTGAGAGGCTTTATTAATTTTTATTATTTTTTTCAAAAGGGATGCACTTGAGAGGCTTTAATAATTTTTTCCCCAGCTCTATTGATATGTGACATATAATTGATGAATCCCTTAATTATTCATAGAGGACTAAAAAGCCAGGAATAAAAAGTGAGTTTTTACTCTTCTAAGGTCATTTAAACCACTTGATTCCTCAGAGTAGTTATCAAAATAATAATGTGCATTTTTATTAAAATGTTAAGTGGATGTGCTCCTCCCCCACTAAACACAATGAATTTTCATCACTCAATGTTTAATAGTAGTTCCTAACATCTAGAGGTATATATATACTATTTTTTTACCCAGAATATTCACTATCATGGAGATTATGGCTTCTTTATAGTATTTTGTCTTGTGTTTAAAAAGGTATATTTCATGTGTCTACTCACGACCCAAATACTGACCTTTTATATTTCAGTTAGCGTATACTGTCTTGAAATATAGTAGTCTTCCACAAGACAAACTTGTTTTGTAAAAATCCTTTTCTAGACGTGTAGAAACATCCTACGTTTTTTTCTTTTGACGCAAAAAACGAGATCAGTTTTTCACTAAAGTGAATATAAAATCTATTTAAAGGTAATTTTCCAAAGGGAAACAAATATGGTATTATAAATTGCATTAACAGATGAATCTCCATTCTCCCACTAGACTATAAAGACCCTTGAGCAGAGAAATAACTTTTATTTTACACACTATTCATCATATATGATACTGCCAGACATATAACTGTTACTCAATAAATAAATTTTAAATAAATGAACAAATAAAAATGTAATAATATAGTTGCATGTCTGTGAAGATCATGTTTTCAGTATCAGATGGAGTTTCTGTTTAAAATATCTTTAAAGAAAAAAATAACTGGAAAATCATTTATAAATTAAATAGATATGGTTATTTTATATTCTTGCTTTAAAAGTAAAATTATGACAATAGCATCCATACTAAATCAATTACATATGGAATATGAGAAAAATAAAACAAGAGAAATATTTTGATAGATTAGTAAAATAATGAAAAGGTTCAGTGTTGTCAGAACAAATAAGAACTCTTCTTCCTGTGGACAACACAGTAGCTATGGCAGATGATTACCAATACATGTTTCTTAGAAGAATATAAGTCTAAATGAACAAATATGCAACTTTCCATACCCCAAATGCCTCCTATTGGTGCTGTAGTATTTCTAAGTGTACATTTTGTCTAATATGACTAAAGAACAATTGGTGTATTATACATACAACTGCATTTGGAAGGTAATGTAAAATCATTCTGATCTGTATATCAAAAAGCTTAAATCTGCTTCTCACTTGTCATGTGTCATGGGACATCTCAACCATTTTCGGATAGCAATGTGTGACTGACTATAAAGATTATTATGGTGACTTGCTTAATTACTGCTCTATTCTGTAGTCTCAATTTGCCTAGTCTTTTGGTTTCAGAACACACTGCTACTCCTACTACTGCTACAGTGACATATATTTATGACACAATAATGTATATAATAGAAATGTAAAATAATAATGCCTAACCTAATTACAATTTTGTCTCTGAAAAAAAGTACCATAGCATATAGAGGAAGGGAACTATTCTTTATTTTCATGTAGAAATTTTTGTCTTTGAAAAAATATAACATACAAGGGGAAAAATCTTATTTTGACTACACGTTGTATTTTAATTAAAGATAATGGTCCTTTCTTGAACTTTCATATATTCATTACAAATTTAAGGAAGTAGGGAAAAATATAAATTAAGGAAAATTTTAAATCTGTATCATCACACTCTGATGGCATTCATTACTAGTATTTTGTTTTATTCCCAACTAGTCTCATATACATTATATTTTTTATACCTGAATCACACTGAATATATAAATATATATAGCCTTTATACTATATCCTAAAAGTGTACCAATGAATACATGCTTTAATAACAATATCGCATTAAGATATATCACTGTTTCATAATTTAATCAAGTGTTTCTTCAATATAGACTATTAATTTTGTTTCCAATTTATCTCTGTTATAAATAATAGTCCAATGAATATCTTTGCACATGAATCTCCATGTGAATTCTTGATAATTTTCTTAGAATAAATTTATAGAATACTAGTTATATAATCAAAGAATATTGATTATGTACTATTGAAGTGACAAATGAGGACAATTTTCACCTCTTTTCTAGGCAAATATTATGTGTGAATGACACAATTTATCTTTAATGATTTCAACAGAAGATCCTCTTACAAATCACCAATTTATTTTCATGTGCTATTATAGAAATATAGAAGATTAACAGGAAAATAATATAATTTTGCAATTATTACTCCTTTTTTTTTGGTTTGAGAGGAAAAGAGAAATGTAGTTTGGGAATAGAAATTCATTTCAAGTACATTATATAATAATAAAAACAGAGCAATATAGGTATGAAATCTAAATGGAGTTAAAAGTTGTCAACAGAGTAGGCTAATCAGAACACTTCCATTAAATGAAACCCAGCGAGGTTGTAAAAAGTTAAACATAAGGGAATAAAATATGTAGAACTCACTCATATCAAGGAAATGGTTTGAAATATTCTCAACCAGAGAGTTGAAAATGATGTTAAACTGTGTAAACCATCACCTGCAACTGCAAGCTATATCAGTAAGTTAACAAATATGTGTCTCCAGGTATCTATTCCTATGTAACATGTAACAAATCAACGGAATAGCCCTCATCCAACAAAATAGCTATCATCAAAGTCTGGTTGAACCTACGTAATGATATACTCTGGGATATTTCCAAACTGGCAGTACAGAAAATGACAAGGGATCCATCATGGACAGGATGCAAAAAGTAATAAAGAACAAATAAAAGGAGTAAAAACTGAGAATTGGAGGGCGGGGGGGGGGGGGTCCTACAGAATGAGCATATTACAGTGAATCAAAAACAATAAAACTTTTCAGTCATGATTTCAGAGTCTTACAAAATCATTAGGCACAATACTAACATTAGCAATATCATTTATGTAAGTCAAGAGATTATACATATATTATCTTATTTGGTTCTTACAACCACCCTCTCAGTTATGCAGCCATGAACTTCTAGGGCTGTTCCACACAGAAAACTGAAATTTACAGAAACTAAATAGCCTGGCCATGGTGACAGCTAGTTTGTAGCAGAATCAGAACTCAAAGCCAGCTGCCCTAACTCCAGTAATTATGCCTTTATATGCTAATTTCCAAAACAAAACAATAAAAGTAGGTACAAATACTTCAAAAGTAATAAGTAAGTTGGTGGCAAAATCACTGAAAAGCTTATGTTTTAGTAAAGCATTTGGAGAAAGCTTAATTCTCTATTTTACTTAAAAACTAATTTTTGTATTTAGGATTATATCATTTAAAAAACAGTGTTTAATAGCTGATTCAATTTAAGATCATCCAAAATTCCAACTCGGTTCTTCAATGGGATTTTAAGGTGTTGGTTTTGGTGGTGATAAATTTAAATAGTAAAATTAATTTGTATGATGCATACTTTAAAAATACCCATAGAGCTACAAAAAGTCCTATAGTGCTTTTCATCTAAAAATGTCTGTTTTTCCTGAGCATATCAAAATGCTTAATTGCATGTTAGAACAATGTTAAAATTCCAGCTCATAAATGTTGATAGAAAAATACCAAAACTTTTCATAGGTCTGATATCCATAATATATATTATTAATTATTTAATAAGTAATATATATCTATAAACTTATATTGAAGAGAAAAATCTATTGGAACTGAATCTGTTTTCTAGATCTCCATTTCTAATCTGAATCATTAACAAAAATTAAAAGCTGATTTAACTATCTCAGCTCTTTATGGAAAATTTATGAAAAATTTCAAATATAAAAATTATATTTAATATATTTTCAGACTTTATATTATTAATATGGAAATATTTCATACTAATTATAATTTTTAAATTGTTTTTAAATGTCAAACTAAAGATACCACTTGCTATATCATAAAGTATACTCCAGGAAGTTACAATATGTCTTAATAAATTCTGGAAATATCTCTTTCTGCCTTTGCAGGAAAAAAAAAATTTACAAGAAAATATACATGCTTCCTGTTATTAGAGATACATCTGTATCATCTAGGTTATCTATATATGTAAAATTTTGCATTTATTATAAATGGTCTAAATTTAGTTTCTAAAAACATTGACTTTCTATTTTCTAAAAATTCATTCTGTTTTGAGTTTATCTTTAAAAATGTTTGTTTTTATTTTAGCACTTCAATAGATCCTTGTAAGAATAATGAATAAAAAAGAAATTTATTATTTTAATTTACTTGTCCAGGGTCTCTCATTATGGAATATAATTGACTTAGTTAGTATCCAAGAAATGTTTCTTCTACATAGCCCCCAAATAATAAGGTAGAAATATGATTCTGAAAAAAATTAAGCTATCACTCCAATTTATTTTCATTTTTCTTAGTAGCTGCTTTTTATTATAAATTCACGATTGTTATGGGTCATTGGTACAAGAGTCAATGATTATTATCATGTCATCACATTTCACTCTATAGTTCAAATAAGAAATACATCATTTTAAATAATGGCAATTGCTGTAAAATAAATGAAAAGCGTACTTTGATAGAAAATCAAAAATATATATGATGTGGTTATGGGGGAAGGCTCTACTTTAGGTGAGGTGGTTAGAAAGGTCTATCTGAGGAAACATCATTTTCAATTTGAAATTAAAGATAAGAAAGAGCAGCAGTGGTGGTGATGCAGGAAGGAATGGAGGGTACATTTCAAGGCTCCAGAAAGCATACTCAAATACTATAAGGTGGAAATGCAGGATTCACAGGTGTGCAATTTGTGTAGCTGCACATGACCTCATGCTCAGAAGACTGTATGCTTGGTTTAACACTCTGTTGCATTTTGCAATTCTTAATTGTTGAATGAGGGCCCTGCACTTTAATTTTTCACTGAGCCTTACATATTATATAGCTGGTCCTGAATGCCGCCTATGCTTAAGAAATTTAAATAAAAATGGTGATTGAGGAGGATATGACCTCAGATAAAGAAGAAAAGCAAGAAAAGGCCAAGTCATACAGTACTTTGAAAGCCACATAAAAATTTTGGATTTTATTTCAAATGAAGTAAGAAATCATTGAATGTATATGTTCAGCAAGGGAGTGACAAGATAATATTTGCATTTAAGCATTCACTCTAGCTACAGTATGGTAGGGGCTTACCATCTGTTTGTAAATGAAGTTTTATTAGAACACAATCATACCCATTCTTTTGTATATTGTCTATGACTGTTTCATGTACAAAGGCAGAGTTGAGAAGTTGCAACAGAGAGACTATATGGATATTTATCCTAAATGTTTATGATTTGTTCATTTATAAGAAAAGTTGGCTGACAGTTGGATTAGAAAGGTATAAGAATTGGGGCAGTATGATCTGACGGGAAGCTTTAACACTAAGAGAGCCTAGGTGTCCCCAGTCAAGAAGCAGAAGAAGATACTGATATATGGCAGCAGATTCAAGACATATTTAGTAGGCTTAATGAAATGATTAAGAGATTCATTGGATGTGAGTTGGGGGGTTGAGCAGCAGGGTGGAAGATGATGTTATTATTAACACAGGTAATATTGAAACAAGCATTATGGGATTGTGAAGGGAAATTAAGAGTTAGTTCTATTTCATGTAGGTGAAGTTTGAAATGCTGTATGAGAGAGAAGTCAAGAGGTAGTTATATTCATGACAATAGAGCCTGAATTTTGAGCAGAACAAAGACAGAAACATAAATATCGGAGTCGTCAGCACAGAGATCCATGGGAATGGATATGACCATCTAGCAAGTGGACAACAGTAATGGAAAAACAAAGTATGATGTCTTAGAAGTCAACAGGAACAGAGTTTCTTTATAAGGAAGGGGTTGACAAGAGTTTTAAATCTACTGAGAGAAAGCATAGGATAAAGACAGTGAGAGTGAGGTGTCCACTGGATTCTATTCTAGGAAGTCACCGTGATATTTACAACTGTTCTACTACTCTAATAGAGTTAGAAGACGAAGGGAAGAAGTCAAGAATAAATGGGAAACAATGAAGGGAGAGTGGAAAGGATATCCTGGAAAAATTTAAGGTGGCAGAAAAATGCATAAAAACTGGAAAGACAAGGGAGAATAAAATAATTTTATTTTCTTTGTGTGAATGTGTTTGTGTTTGTAGAACAAGTTTCTGTGCGACTGAATGGGGGAAGGGAGGAACATTGAGCAAGTTACGTTCAAGGAGTAAGACACTATAGGTCATGACTGTGAATGCAATTGTGCTTAAAAATTCCAGTGTATGACAATTCAAATGGGTACTTAATATACATAATTTTTAAGAAATGAACTTTATAAGAGTAAGAAAAGGAAAAGCAGAGTCCATTGAATGTTGAAGATGCATGATAGTAAAAGAGCCAGATAATGTTAGTAGGAGAAAGACTGTGAGGCTAGTAGTGAAGTAAGTCCACATGTTGTTTAAAGAAGATCAAACAGAAAAATATCAGTAAATAGAAATAAAAAGAGAGAGAAGGAGAGTGGCTTGATCAGAGTGAAGGGCAGTAAGAGTACTAAGCACACCTATTAACTCTGAGGTGCCTCTGTGTTTGGAGAGAGTATTCACCAGAGAAAGCAATGCAGGAATGGTAAGGGATGTGCATCCCACAGAAAGAGATGTGTAGGACCTTACATGATAAACAATTTAACAAGTAAAACAGATTATACTGAACAACCTTAGCATCGCCACCACAGTTCATTAATTTCAAGTAATACTTTTAGAGGGAAATCTAAACCTTTTCTTACTAATTTTACCAAAAAAAAAAAAAAAAAAGGGCTGTATTACTGTCTTAACATTATATTTTGTTTCCAAATTCCAGGATTTAGTATACAAATACAAGTGTACCTTCATTATTTCATAAACTTTTAATTATAACTACTTTAAACATTAAATTTTAGAATATAAATTTTAGTTTATTCTGCTAAAAATACTCTGTAGATTCATTTATCATTTATTCATTGATTGATTCACTCATTGATTGTATAAGCATTTATCAAGAATTTATTTTGAACTGTGCACTTTGTGAGCCACTGGAGCTTTAAAGAGTAATCCCACAAACTTGCTGCCAAGGAGCTCACGGTATAGTGAATAAGACTGATTTTAAAACATTGCACATTATAAGTGTGACAATTGATAAATCTTTGAAGAGCTATGGAAACATGTGGAGAGATTATCTTAGCTTTGGTGTTGGAAAATGCTTCACAAACAAAGTAATATGTGAAATTAAATAATAAATTAGGAATCGAATGTAAGCTCCATGAGGACAGAGACTGTTATTTCTAATATTTCTATCATTTCTACAGAACTATCTGGTCTGGATAATGGCATGAAATAAGTACTTCCTAAATGCATACATGGCAAGAGTGTGCGGCGGTATAATTCTAAATAGAGGGTACAGAATATTCAAAGATAATAGCATATGCATTTACCTTCTACAATTTATCTGCTTTCAATATTTTTTGTTGTTGTTGTTACATTTGGATGGACTTCAGAGTGTTAATGATATAAGAGTAGATGCACAGACTTGAGATATACATTAGATAATGTTTATTGTAATTTTCAAAGTTTTTCCTGAGGGATGTGCCCAAACTCTGCTAGTTCTATGGTTATCATAGAAAAATAGATTGGTATGACATTTTTTTCAATCAACACATTTTAATATTTTACAATGTACTCTCACTTCCCCGTTATGCACAAAGCTCTTGCTAGTTAATGTCTTTCTATTTAAACAGGTATTATTAAAACTTATTTTTACACCAGCCAGTTTTCAGTATATACTTGGTTATCTCTTATGAACCTTTTATTTTCACCAATCAGAAAACGTTTAAAATTTATAACAGTAAAATCAATACTTTTGTCTTTAGAAGAAATGAAACTATTAATTCAAACCAGTTTCCCAGATTTTTCTGTTTGACTCTTTTATTATCATTATTTGAAGGGAAAAAAAAGGAAGAGAATATTGATGAAACTATCGCCATAAAGATATCCATGTTATTATGGTTGATTAAAGAGTTTACATATTATATGTTATATATTTATTACATGCCCTATATATGCATTATATGTGGTAAATATACATGTCTTTTAAAAAAATGTATGTATATGTATATATGACATATAATTACATATATATCATTTTTAATGTGGAATGAGAAACTGAACTATTGCTTCATTCCTTTTCTTCTAGCATGGCTGTATTATCTAAATTTTCTTTAATGCACATGCATTTGTTTTGTTAATTAGAAAACAACATAAGGTTATTTTTAAAATAATGTTTTGAAACTGGACATAATATTTGTTCTTAAAATTGACTCGATTTAAAAAGAAAATGCCACCACACATGGTAAGCTATGCAAACACTTTTTTAGCTCTTTTAACTTCTCATATAAAGCACATGAATATAAATAGTATTGGCTTTATGAACTTCAATAAAACTAGAGATTTCTGGTAAAATGCCAAAATGAGAACCCATTTCACTTTCAAATATCTATAACACTAAGAGTGGAATCTTTGCACTATCCTCGAGAACAAATAGCCTTTGTTCATTTCTGTGTACATTCATGAATCACTGAATTTCTTCCCCAGAGTGTGAGCTGCTGCCCCTCTGGTACATAACCAAGGCTTCGACATAGTAAAAAGTACAAAAAAAAAAGAACAGAAAAAGAACTATGTAACACTACCACATGAGCCCAAAATAGATGTATTGAAAATAAATCACTTTACAATATAATAGGAAGTGAAAAAAATATCAGTGCTATGGACTTTATGAGTTAAGTATGGATAGTTGTTATGATAATAAGCAAATGAAGAAATGCAAAGTCATTCATCTCCCCTATGCTCACTCTATGGGTAGAATATTACATTATGGTGTGCACTCTTAGCTTTATTTCTGGCTCTCCCTCATCCTCACATTTATTGTTTTTGCTTGGTTATATAAATATCAGCTCATGCTAAATTTGCCTAACCATGTAAGTTGCTTAAATGTCTTAATATATCCACTCTCCTTCCAATTTAAGAGGATATCACACAAAAAGAAACCACAGGGGAAAAAAAAATCAGCAACTACATTTGCAAACAACTACAGTAAGCCTTGAAGGTTGCCAATAGATTCTGCAACCTTAAGAGAAAAGATGTATAATAAAACCAATTTTACCACAGGTTAATTGACAGAAACAAGCTTTAATTTCTAAGGCATTTTATCATCATTATAATAAAACTACATTGAATAAAACCATGTTATCCGAGTACCTGCTCTCCTTCATAACTTTCATCTAAATGTCTCAGAATAATGTGCCATTCATCATTTGAAAAGAACAGAGGCTTCCCAATATGTTTATGTAATCTGGAGGTAGAAAGAACATACAGTCATTCTAAACTTTGTGCATCATGGATAAACTTTTTAAAGAAGAAAACTAGTGAATTTTTATCAGTCATTCAAACTGACTATGCTATATCACTAGAGTTGTAATATCAGTTTCATTTTATGTACATCTTAAGCATAACATAAAGATTTGCCTGTTTTTTGGACTAAGTGAACAGAGTAGTTCAGATACTTTTCAGAAACAATATATGTCATCATTATTAAATCAGAGATTATTTGTAATAGATATCCTTTCCCAAACCCCAAGAAAAGAAGAAAGTGGTCAATTCTAGGCTATGTAATTTCATCTAGGCTTTCTTCACATGTAAATGTCATTTGCACCCGTGAAGACTAAGATCCTCTATATCTATAGGGTCAGGAAATGTTCTAATATTTAAATATTATACAGGTATCTCAGTCTGCCTAAAGAGAGAAAAGACAAGAAAGAAACATGCAAATTAATATAAACAACATTAATATATCTTTAGCTTGACAAAGATTTCTTTCAAAATGAAATCAAATCAAGCTATTTGAATATCCTGGAATATTAACTTTCCCCTTGAGTGCTGGTTCCTGGCAAGAATCACTTAGAGAGTTTGCAAACAGTATTAGGGTGTAGTGCAACTTTTGGCTCATATTGCATACTCTAGAGGCACAAATAATTTGAATTAGCTATGTAAGAGAAAGAGATGCAATCAATTAAAGCTGGAGAAAATAGAAATCTCTGGTATTCCTTCATAAACATGGAAAATATGCCCCCGCCCTCACTGCCCATTTAATAATGAGACGCAATTTTAATCTGCAGTTCACATTCTTTTAGATATCTATGCAGACCACACAACTCAGTATAGTGCAAATCTGCAATATGCTGGAGTGGGAAGAGAAAGTATAAGACACTTTGGACAAATAAAATGTGGTCTTTTTATTTATGGAAGGTCAGGTCTTTTTATTTAATGTACAGGCAATATGGTACTAATCCCTGGTTATAAAGCAGAGAAAAAGGGAAATTTAGTCTTTTGCCCAAAACTCAGTTTACTTTATACTAAATCTGTTTGAACATTAGGACCTCACTATAAATATTAACATTAACTTTTTTATGGTTTTGGTATATTTAAAGTTCTGTGCTTCTATTTGTATTTGTATTTTTTTTTTTTTTTTGAAATCCTGCACATACTTAGTCTTGATGAATTTAACAAGTAACAAAGATGCTCTCCTGGAACAAACTGTACTCAGGCACCTCTGAGCTCTTTCTCAATGAGGCCTTGACTTTTAGGCTTCTGCATTCCTCTCTGCATTGCCCAATTTTAGCAAAAATTCTGTGAAATCAGTTTAACTGAATACTCCGCCTATCTCACCACCCTCAATATCTAATCAGGTTGTTAATACTCCGCTGTCTCTCAGGTGATATCTGACCACCTCGGCCTACCTTCAGAAGAATCCTCTTATGTAGGTTTAACCATTGAGATGTTCACTTAACAATACAGTCTGTCCTTTGTATCCCCAGATTTCATATCTTTGAAAACGACTGACCATATGGGAAATATTCCAAACAAAGTTACACTGTTGTTGACGTGTACTATGTATAGTCATGTGCTGCATAACCACATTTTGGTTAATGATGGACCACATGTAACACAGTGGTCCTACAAGATTACAGAACTAAAAAATTCCTATCACCTACTGACATCATAGCTGTTGTAAACGTTGCAGTGCACACATTACTCACATGTTTGTGGTGATGCTGATGCTGGTGTAAACAAATCTACTGCATTTCAGTCATTTAACAGCATAGCACATATAATATGTACAGTACACAATACTTAGTAGTGATAATAAGTGACTATAGTACAATAAATATTGTGTATTTATTGTACTATACACTTTATTATTTTAGAGGCTACATCTCTACTTAAAAAAACGTTTGCTATAAAAAAGTAGTTGTGTTACAGAGGCAGCAGCTTCATACATCTTGTGTTTACCGCATCTCTTAGTTGCATCATTTTTCTTGTGCGTGATTTAACCTTGTGTTGCTTAGTACAGTAACATGCTATACAGGCTTGTAGCCTAGGAGGCATTGGCTATACCATATAGCCTAGGTGTGTAGTAGTATACCATGTAGGCTTGTGTAAGTGCACTCTGATATTCACGGAACCATGACATCACTTATTAATACATTTCTCAGAACATATTCCATTTTTAAGCAACACGTGACTGTAGTTAGGCCTAGGATAATTGTGTCTATATTTAACCTGTATAGATTTTTTCTTGTCATTATTCTCTAAACAATACAATAGAACAATTATTTATATAACATTTACATCGTATTACAAATTATAATATAGAGATGATTTAAAGTATATGGAAAGATGTGCATAAGTTTTATGCAAATACTACAGAATGTTATAAATGAGTCCTGGAACCAAACTCCCCAGAACAGCAAAAAATTTCTATATTTCCTTCAAGATGGCAATGAAGGTAGAGGTTGTGCATGCCTCCTCTAGCAACCACACCAAAATTATACTAAAACTACAGAGGAATCAGTACGTGGAGTTGCCAGTGGTCTGACTGAACAGAAGCCCTACAACTAGGTCACCTTAATGAACAGGTCATCTCAAAACGGTAGGAGGGGTGGAGACATGAAACAGTCCCATCTCACAACCACATATGGCGATGGAGAATAAGGAGGGTTATCTTGGTTGTGGAGCCACCTCCTCAATCTGAGGAGCAAGGGATCCTGGGCCCACCCTGGGCTCTCCAGCCCAGGGTTCCAGTGCCGGGAAGAGAAGTCCACACAACCTCTGGCTGTGAAAACCAGTGGAGATTGTGACTGAGATGGGGGTTGCGGGAAGCAGAGATGTTCCTCTTAAAGGGCCCATGCCACAGCAGGCTTTATTCACTGATGGACTTACTCTCTCTGAGCTCCAGTGCTGGCATTGCTGCTCAAGAGGCACCAGGGACATATGGTGAGGTGCTGAGGTGTCTAGCTTCAGGGCTAGCGCCGCAAGGGCAGCTGGCTCCCACACAAAGTTTCAGGCAGAAGCCATTGTTTCTTTGTTGAGCCCTCCCCTGACCCAGCCTGCAGACGCAGGTGTCATCGACCTGAATAACGCAGGTCCTTCCACCAAAGCTGCTTCCAGTGATTTATTCCATATAAATTGGCTGTCTTGGTTCCTGCTGAGAACTTTCATAAAATCTCTCAAAGGCTCATAAAACCCAGCATCACGCCTCGGCATGCCCTGTACCTCTTGCTGAGCAGCCTCAAGTGCTGCACCAGTGGCAGCGGGCCTCAATTTCTGACTTGGCCCCTCGAGACACCTATAAGTCCAGCACAAGTGGCAGCTATATGTGGATTGCTTGGTGACTATTACCAACTGGTCTTGAAAGTACACAGGCTGCTGCTGAACTTGGCCTGCAGCTGGACCCCACCCAGGTCTGTGACAAGGGGACCCATAGCACACCTGTTACATAAAGCCACTCTAGTAAGACCAAGAGAATTAGGTGCCCTAATACATAGAAACAGACACAGGGAGGCAGCCAAAATGGGGAAACAAAGAAACATGTCCCACATGAAAGAACAGAGCAAAGCTCTAGGAAAAAAAACACCTAAACAAAATGGAGACCAGCAATATATTAGATGCAGAGTTCAAAACACTGGTTATAAAGATGCTCAAGGAACTCAGGGAAAGAATAGATGAACTCAGTGAGAACTTTAACAAAGAGATAAAAAAAAAAAAGCCTAAAAATGGAGATGGAAAACACAATAGGGAGCCAATCAGTAATGAAGAATACAATATCTGAGATGAAGAGTACATTAGAGGGAATGAACAGAGTGCATGAAATGAAGGATTGAATCAGTGACATAGAAGATGGGGTAGCAGAAGACACCCAATCAGAACAGTAATGAGAAAAAGGAATCCCAAAAAATAATAATAATATAGATAGCTTAAGAAGTCTCCTTGACAACATCAAGCATACCAACTTTCTCATCATAGGGGTACCAGAAGAAGAGAGAGCACAAGGTGTTGAAAACCTATTTGCAGAAATAATGATGGAAAACTTCCCTAATTTGGTGAGGGAACTAGACATACAACCCCAGGAAGTTCAGAGAGTTCTAAACAAGATGAACCCAAAGAGGTCCACATCAAGACACAGCATTATTAAAATGCCAAAGGTTAAATCAAAGAGAGAATCTTAAAAGCAACAAGAGGAAAGCAATAAGTGACATATAAGGGGATGCTCAGAAGACTGTCAACTGATTTCTCAACGGAAACTACAGATTTTTATCAAAGAGATAAAAACCCAGGACCTACAACAAGATTACTTTACCCAGAAAAGTTATCATTTATAATCAAAGGACAGATAAAGAGCTTTCCAGACAAGAGAAAGCTAAAGGAATTCATCACCACCAAGCCAGTATTACAGAAAATGTTGGAGGAACTTTTTTAAGAAGATAGAAGAAGAAAAATGCCAGATGATTGCATGTATATGTGGAATCTAAAGAACAAAATAAACAAACAAAAAACAGAAACAAACTCATAGATACATTATGAGGATTACCAGAGGGGAGGGGAGTTGGGGAAGTCAGTGAAAAAGGGAGAAGAGAATAAGAAATACAAATTGGTAGTTATAAAATAGTCATGGAGATAGAAAGTATAATAGAAGGAAAATAGCGTATAATATTTTGATAATGATGTATGGTGTCAGGGGGGCACTAGACTTATTGGGGTGATAACATGGTGAGTTATACAGATGTCTAATCACTATGTTGTATGCCTGAAACTAATATAGTACTGTATGCCAATTATAACTGAAAAATAAAAAAAATATATATTATTAATTTAAAAAAAATTACTGTATTCTTTTCACCGATCCCTGCCCTGGTCCTTGGCTATAAATTCCCACTTTTTCTTGTTGTATTCAGAGATGAGCCCGATTTCTCTCCCCACCCTGCAAAAGCAAACTACAGTAGTTCCTATAACTACTGATAGTCTCCCTAAATAAAATCTGCCTTATCATTCTTTAAAAAGTATCCTGAATATTATTTTCCCTAACACAAGTAGGCCACCAAATTAACAGTTCCAAAATATGTTGTTTTACTGTAGCTAATTCCCTAAAAATGCAAATATGAATTTCCTAATAGAGAGCTAATACTTAGAAATAAATAGTAATTTCATGGACACTGATGAAACACAGGAAAAAATTAATTTCCAAATAGGTATGAACTTTTTTCCAAAATTTTTCTTCTCTTGGTTTTCAATATTGAAACTTTTAGAGATTATTCATGGTAATAATTCTTTCTCCTCATTACAAATATTTCTAAATTAACCATTACTTTTTTCAGATGATAAGGGATATTGCTTATAGCAATTATAAGAGCAATTATAACAATTATAAAACTATTGCTTATAGCAATTATAATTAAATTCTGCTCATACTTTGTGAACACAAAGGATATATACACACACACACACACACACACACATACATGTAATTTGTAAGTGTTTTACAAAGAATTACTACAATATTTAGCTTCTAGTAAAGCAAATTCAAATAATAGATATTCAAAATTGGTAGCTAATTTTAGTAATCCTAATGAGATAATAACATCTAGCACTTTTCTAATGACCTGTGTGAAAGTGAATAATCATTTATTAATGAGTTGCTATATCCTCCATTATTTTAGCAATCTCTAGAAACTGCTTAGGTATTGCTACTAATTCATGATTACATTTGTAATCCCATAAAGCCAAGGCCAAAGAATTTCCTTTATGTCATGGTTTTGAACTGCCTATAGAGGTTCTGAAAAATAGCCAATGTTATCCTAGATGCAATACATGAATTGGGCCCTACATAGGACAGGCGTATTAGAGAGATTTCAAATTCTTTCACTTTCCATAACATAGCTCATCAAGGATCAAATCAAAGATTGCAGTGTGTGTGTGTGTGTGTGTGTGTGTGTGTGTGTGTGTGTGTACGTGCGCATGAGCATGTGTAAAACAGAATTCTTTGTCCTTTCTTCTTAAAATTAGCTGCAGCTATGATAAAATTCCATCTCCTGTTCCTGGAATCTTTATAGGCCTAGACACAAACACTACTTAAATCAGCTATTTTAGTTGCAGATGTGCTTCTGTAACCATGGTTAGGTCAGTCCTTGTTTTATTCTCAATATCAGTGAAATACAAAGCTTCTTTTTAAGATTTTTTTTTCATTTTTGTGAGAATTTTACAGATATAAATGGCATATTTTCCATTGCACTTGCAGCTAATTGCTTGTTTGCAAATAAAGTTGAAAATGTATTCATCTAAAAATGTTTAAATATCCATCTTTATTGTTTGAATTTATATGCTTTTATTGCCATCCATATTGGATCTTTAAAGAAATAGATTTTTTATTTTTATTTCTTAATTTAATTTCCAAGACACAAAATATTTAAAAAAATTCAAAGATGAAATAAGTTTATCACATGTTATTACTGATAGATTTCAAAAAAAAAAGAATATTATTAATAGTAAAATTCTAATACTTTTTTAAACCTGTTTGATAAAGCATATGAGGTATTATTGTTACAAGATGGTTATTCACTAAGAAATTGCAATGATTTCAAACATTTAATTTTATTTATAGTTTCTGACCATTTCAAGAACTTCATTTTTCCTGTTTAGAAACTCCCTTTGTTTCCTCTTCTTGGCAGAATAATCTTCACTGCCAAACCTCATGTTATTTTAAACACTAGAGTTCTGAGGAGAAAGGTTCTTCAAAGTAATGTGATATGTAATTTTTTAAAACCAGTAAGGTACATTTCAGTTGTTTTTTTATGAATTTAAAACAGTGATCAGAATTTTCTCTATAGTTATATTGATGGCTGGATACTGGAAATAATGGAAATATCATTGCTATATGCATCCTACTATTGAAAATGTGATTTAGCTTAGACTTTTTTCAGTGACAAAAATTAATAATAGCAGCATATATTTTATATTCTTTTTTCAGTTACCTCAAAAAAAAAATAGCACATGGCATAAAGAGGGCAAGCAATTTGTGAGCTAAGAAATACAAAACCAACAAAATAAAGATGTAACCATAAAATTTCATATATGCCAAGAATTTGAGTATTGGACAAGTATAAATAATAAAATAGTAAAATAATTGTTAGTTGAATAATAAAATAAATGGTTTTCTTCTTTTACATGAAAAATATACATTTTTTACATTGCCACAGGACAAATTCAATTATAATATTTTTAACAATTTACAAAGAAAGTATTTAACAATTTAAAAATCATATTAATTGAATTGAATTCAGTGTATACTACCTCATCTCTAATCTTCTTCCAGTACTAACTTCATGTTAATACTAACGCTGTCCTTAAATAAGGAAACTCAAGATCTAAAACAATAGTTCTGAAGCCTAGCTGCAGTACTGAATCACTTGTAGATCAAGATAAATGCTGATGCTTCATCTCCATACCAGCCCAATTACATCAGAATCTCTGGCAATTGGTTCAGAAATCAGTATTCTTAAATAGTTCCCCAAGTGATACTAACAGGTTGGGAACCAATGATGTAGTCTCAAACATTCATTTTACAGTTGAGAAAACACTTGAAGAAACGTAAAGTTTTCTGAAATCATTTAAGAGGTAGTGTTAGAGTGCTTAACCAGGGTCTAACTCAAAACAGGGCTAAACATGAAACCAGCTTTTCCTTCTTCTCACTGCTCAATCAGTAACTTGACTGACTCTCTTTCTCTCTCTCTCTCTCTCTCTCTCTCTCTCTCTCTCTCTCTCTCTCTCTCTCAATTCAAATTATTTGCTTTGATAAAGCCAAAGATATCACCTTTATTTCTACAACCCTTATTTTCTTCTTCTGATGTTCTGAAAACAAAACAACTCTCCCAAGATTTTGGAGCAAATTTGGTATATTAGTCCAGAGAAACAGGACAGTATGATATATTAGAAGGAATTTGGTCACATGACTGTGGAGCCAACTGGCTCACGTGATCGATGTTGAAGCACATTGGTCATGTGGGAGGAATTCCCTCTTACTCAACCTTTTTGCTCTATTCACTCATATCCTCATTAGACTGGATGATGCCTAGCCACATTAGAGAGGGCAATTCCACTTTACTCAGGCTATTGACTCAATAATAAAAGTCATTCAGAAACATCCCCACAGCAACACCCAGAATAACGTTTGCCCAAGTGTCTGGGCACCCTGTGGCCCATTCAAATTGACATATAAAATTAACCATCACACCCGAAATCCAGAAATTTTATTTTCCAATTCTCGGACAGGTCTAACACATCTTTCTAGCTCATAAATACACAGTACCACCAAGCTCTCAGCCCCTAATGATTGTTTCACCTGTTGAATTACTAATTCTTAGTAGTGTGACATTTGTGCTAAACGAATCTGATAAACCACAGTGAAAGGTAATTGGAGTTTGAATTCTTGCTTCTTCTGCTTGGGGTGAAGACTGCCCTTGTTTTGAGAGAGACACAGGAATAACTTCCCTTCTCATCACATGAGGCCACAAAATTAGTAACCGTATTGACATGTGCTGTAAAGAATTAGGCTATGGAAAATTAAAGATGATGATGAAGCTAATAGCTGAATGTGCCTTGTATATAATAGGCATGCAACAAATGTTTAATGACTAAAGAAATAAATGGTTCAACCTGAATGTTGGCTCTATAGCTAAACAAATCTCCACAACTAAGAGATTTATGTAAAAGATACTGCTTGCTTCCATAAAGTAGTAGAAAAAAAAAATTCACAAAAGAACATTATAAACTTCTTCTACAACTTTTTGGCTATTGTGGGTGGAGTATTAGGTTGAACTATAAATTTCCATTTTCAGGAAAATTGGATTTTTATTCATTAAATTAATAGCACACTCACAACTTGGGAAAGAATGGGTTCTATATGCAGACCTATGAGTTGTTTAGGAAATTGTTAATTATTACCTGGAATTGCATAAAATTACATCCGCCCTAAAAAATGAAAACTAAGATATGAGAAAACCTTTCACTTAAACATAAGGAAATTACAGTCATTTTTGAGAATCCTACTTAAGACATGATTCCCTGTTCTTCCTCATTTTCAGCTAGCTTATTGTGGATAGACAATTGCTAAGTTATAGTAAGCTGATCTTGTGACATACTATATAAAAATATGGTTGAAATAATAGATGTCCAGATAAAACTTAGAGCCTTTGAGCCTCTAATAAAGAGATTAATTCAGAAATGTTTATTAGTTAGCTTTCCATATACATATAATATGAAAACATTAATAAAACTCATTTATCACTCACAGTCTTCTGTGTGTCAGCTTATTTGCAAGTATATTATTTAATCATAACAACTCTAATAAGTAGTATTCTTTTTATTTTTCAAATGATAAAACTGAGCCTTAGAGAATTGAAAGATTTATAGAATACAAACACTTGATTCAAGATTTGAACCAAGATTTAGCTCAAAACTCCAGCTTTTACCACTACACAATATTACATTCTGAATTTTATGCGATATTTTACCTAGATATAGGGTATCTTTTATCATCTGGCAATAGAATTCACTGATGCTGGAAACTGGAACAAATTTATCAATTGAAGTGTAGCAATTGAGTGGGCAATTCCAAGACTAATGTAAGTCTTTCCTTTTTATTATTTTTATTTTAAAAATTATTTGATTGACTTTTCAAACTCACTGGATACTAAAACTTTCCAAATTCTCTAGAATGCTAACAGAAGACAGGTGCTGTGACAATTTCCAGGTTTCTTTCTTTGTCTCCTTTTTCATGACAAACACATATAAATAGTGGGGAGAGAGGCTAACTATAACACTTAGTGGCAGTGGCTTTGTTAGGTAAAGAATCTTCATTATAGTGTTAAGAAAAGGACTTGGACCTGACTTAATTAACACTATGATGGTTAATTTTAAGTGTTTATGTGTCAACTTGACCAAGGTGTGCTCTGAATTTTGGCTAACCTTATTTCTCTGTGTGTCTATGAAGGTGTTTTTTTTTTTTTTTTTTTCCTGGATGCTATTAGCATTTGAATTAGTAGACTGAGTAAAGCAGATTGCCTTCCCCTGTGTGGGTGGGCCTCATCCAATCTACTCAGGAGGGCTTAAACAGAACAAAAAGGCAGAGGAAGAAAAAATTCACTCTCTCTCTGACTGACTGAGCTAGGATGTTGATATTCTGCTCAGATTGAAACTTACACCATTAGCTTTTCCAGACCTCACACCTTTAGGTGTGGACTAGAACTATCTCCAGCTTTCTGGGCCTCTAGCTTTCTGGGCCTCTAGCTTGCAGACAGATGTGGGACTTCTCAGCCTCTGTAATTATGCGATGAGTTCATCTCTTATAATAAATTGATCTTTCTCGCCAATCCATACACACAAGATTATATATACACACATATATGTGTTGTATACATGTATACAACACAAACCTATATGTGTATATATGTAGAAAGATGTATAAATACAAATGTGTGTGTGTATAGCCTGTTGTTTCTGCTTCTCAGAACCCTAATAGAGTGAGATATAAGAGGTCAACTAATTTAAAACATTTTTATTTTTTAATTTGAACACAGTAGTTTTGTAGGTCAACTGTACTCAACTATGTCATACATATAGTCACATGAGGAGTTCTAAACTGTTAAGGTTAAGCGAAAGCTAGTTTCGGAAGTTCTCGAGCCAGTATTTTGGAAAAATAGATAATCTACTACTTCTTCTACTACAAATTTAGTAACTTAATAAAGAATAAGATTTGGTAACTTAATGTCTCCTCATTGAATGATATTTTAAGGTAACACAAAAAACATAGGATACCCCGAACCACTTATTACACAAAATTTTAGCGTCTCTCTCTTTTTTATACCTTGCAAAAGCAGTGAGGAGTGTAATTTCGATATAGTGTTCAAATGAAAAAGCAATGTAGAAATAAGCATAGTCAATCATTGATTATATTATATATAATTCAATATATACTGATAACATATTTCATTTTTAAATGATAAACTTCATTCATGCAGGAAATTACTACTACTATCTTCACTGAGGTAGTAGAACTATTTAAAGATTTGTCTAAAAATAAAGAACATGGAGTCTAACATGCACTCAAATGATTATGGTCTCATTTCAAATCTATTATTCACTTCAGTATTTTACTCAGGTGTTGCGCTGGTGTCAAAATGCTGAAGAATAAATACTCACTGTCGATAATTTAATCTAAAAACAAGAACCCTTACTCTAATAGCAACCACGAAGGGTCATTTATTCTGCTTCCTTGAACACATCTAAATTTAACTCACTACTTTATTAATAATCACCTCCAAGAGAGTCTAAAATTTTTCTACAAGAACAAATTCTACTTTTCTCCCCAAAGTTTTTGCCAAATTTTAAATTCTTTGTTTTATTTTTCTCTCAGCATACATATCATTGTTTTTCACATTTATTGTTTTATCTACATCTCTTAAATAAAAGGTTCTTAAACTTGGGTCACATAGTTATTTTGGAAAAATTTTAAAACAATTTCCATGTCTGTATCCCACCCTCCAAGGATTTTGATTCAATTGGTCTCAGATGAGGCCAAGGAATCTGTATCACTTTAAAGCTCCTCAGTCGATTCTAATGCACAACCATGAGGAAATACTGCCTAGATTTTCTAAGTGAAATATGTATAAATATCTAGAGAAACATATATTATTTATTAAGATATCAGTGTGAATAATAATCACACACCCTATAACTATTTTTAAGACCCAGAAAAAAATTGAAAAAGACATTACAACAAGGAAGAAAAAAAGAAAAACCTATGATACACATAAAGCAGTGGTCCCCAATCCCTAGCGGCACTAGGGACTGGAATCTAATGCCTGATGATCTGAGGTGGAGCTGAGGTGGTGATGCTAGTGCTCTGGAGCAGCTGCAAACACAGATGAAGCTGTGCTCACTGGCCCCATCACTTACCTCCTGTTGTGAGGCCTGGTTCCTAACAGGCCATGGACCAGTACCAGTCTGTGGCCTAGGGGTTGGTGACTCCTGACATAAAGTACCACAAACTAATTTAATTCCCAATTTAATTTAATAACAATATAAAGATTGTTATTAATCTTACTCTCCTCTTTCCTAATTACCAGAAGCTCCGTGAACTACTTTTGCTGTAGTCAAGGCTCTGCAGCTTCTGCCTGTATTTGTTTCTATCACTTTGAGCCCTACGGCATCAGATGCTAAATTTCAGAGAAGCAGGTTTATACCTGGGAAAGTAGCACATGTCAAAGGAGCAGTAGCTGCAGTTGTTGTTGCAAAACCCAAGCACCACCTAGCCAAGAAACACATAAAACACTAGCAATTTTCGGTCCTGATTGCACTCTATTTTATCTGGGGAGCTTTGAAAAACTGTTGATATTCAGATTCCACTGCCTCAGAGATCTGAGGTGGGCCTCAGGGATCTTATGTTTTAAAACATCTCCAAGGATTTACTTTCTGCAGCCAGAGGGGAAATCACTGACTCAGATGGGTTTGAAAAATCTGAAGGTCACATGAATGGGACAATTCGTAATATATCCCTATGTTAACAAAATCTGAGGAACGCCTCACTTCCTCATACACCTTCAACTCCTCTTTCTGACATCGCTTCGCTTTACAGTTACTCGAAGTCTGCTTATATTAGTTTTGAAATTATTTTAACTCAATAAAAAAACAGATTTGAGGTTAGGAGAGTACATTGATTTGCTATGAATTCTCTAACACACGGAGTGGCTTTCATCAGCAGTAAATAAATATTTCGGACTTTGATTTTTTTTGTCATACTTTGTTTAATTTATCCTCATTTTAATTTCTTCACAGTTTAGGTGTCAAAGTTATCCTACATTGTTCCTCAGAAGTGAGAAAAATATAGTAAACATGATGACAGATTGTAAATTTTCCCTTTCCTCTCAACTACTCAGATGCAAAATAGTTTTATTTTTAGCCTACGTTATTAATGATGAAAACAAAAGCACACACACATGCCATTATATAACACTATGACCAAGACTGTTATACTTTTCATCTATTAATTAATTTAATCCTAATAACAACCCAATAAGAAAGGTAATAGTTTACCTCTACTTTACAGATAAGAGAGGGATGGAGAAGCTAAGTAAGTTTTTTCAAGGTCATTTATCAGGTAGGTAGGAGATAATCTGTCCTTTAAACTCTACATTCTTAACTACGATGTTATTATCTCTCGATGATAATTAATATTTACTTTCCTAGAGTAGAGAGATGTCTTACCATATTATTATGGTTATAATTAATGGATTCAATCTTCATAGTCTAGTGGGATAACATAACAGAAACAGAATTTATGTTTTGTAGTATTTTTTCTAGTGATAAAGTTACCAGAAAATCACTTGAAATCACTAAAGGCATCCTATGGTCCTCAAAAAAATAAGTATACGATGTTGGAATCACCTAGGAACTACTCATTAGAAAAGCAAGCCACTTCAGAGTTTTCTTTGAATAAGAAGTCATTCTGAGTAAACTCAGGCAAATCTCTTCAGAAGAGTTGGTATAAATAGGGTGGGAAGTCCCCTTAGGTGAGGAGAAATAAGCATCAAAAAGTTCCCACATTTCTAGGAAAAGTCTGATTGTTTTATAGCTTCAGAACTGGTTTTAAAATTTTAATTAATCAATGACAATTCACTTCAGTGAAGAACCTCTGAAAGCCAACCAATCAGTGTCAGCCTCACTCTGAAAGTCATCCACTCATTCCAGTGGAAAAGCTTCTAAAGCCTAGTTAACCCATTCCCATATCTGTAATCCACATGTTAGTAATCTAAATGAGACCCGAAGTTTGCCTTGCTCGGTAAGACTTGGCCTGACCAGAAGAACTCTCCCTTACTTCATTTTTAGTTTCAGACACTGAGGGGCAGGCAATCTTTTTTCTCAATAGAGGATCTGATTAAGTGCTTTTGTTTTAAATGTTTAAAATAAAATGCTACTTGAACCCTAGTGACAGTAATTCTAGGTCTTTAATATAGAGCATGTTAAATACAGTGCTATCAGTACCCTTTAGGGTAGGGTGACATCCATGGACAAAGCTTCATATGTGAACCAAAACATCTATTTATGAGTATAGGTCTACCCTGAGGACCTGGGCACAGGGCAATTTCTGCCATTAGACTAAGAAGATGCAATCAGTATTTCATGGAATGAAGGTGGCGTTAAATGGTTCTAGGTGAGGAAAGCCATTACATCAGAGAACATCAGTTCTGAAGAGCAGCCCGGTCATCAACATGGATATAATAT
Source organism: Rousettus aegyptiacus (assembly GCF_014176215.1). Classification (NCBI taxonomy): domain Eukaryota; kingdom Metazoa; phylum Chordata; class Mammalia; order Chiroptera; family Pteropodidae; genus Rousettus; species Rousettus aegyptiacus. Next base: position 34,230,593 of record NW_023416307.1, on the reverse strand, counting down.
AGTACAGAAAAGCAATGACAGCTAGAGTGTGGCAGATCAGGGTTCTATTTCTCTCTCTAGTTTGGTAGAAAGCTAGACACTCTCTAAATTGTAGAAAGCTTTAAGGTTCGGAGAAATTTACTTGGAAGGAGCTTTTTAAGGGGTAAGTGGAATCCTTCCTGTTAATAAGACATGCAAGTTCTCAAACAAAAAACTAAAAAATAAGAGCAATTCATGTATTTGTACCTCAAGGCTGAAAGACAATTTATGCTTGTGAATGTGTAATTTCTATTTTATAATAAAAATTCATGGTCCCTTTGGGTACCTTCAAAAATTTCTTCTCAAAGAGACATTATTGGGAACCTATTTAGATGTATTGGAATTGTACATAATGTAGCAGTTTCTGAATATGCATAGTATTTTCCCATCACCAACAAGTCCTTGTTTTACTTCTATATACTTTTGATACATCAGTTTTCTTCAATCTTCCCTGAGAATTATGTACCCTATGAGTATCTGAGTTCTAATTTCTCATGTACCACTGCAGAAGGAAATCATCAAAAACTTTTTCACTTTTTATTCATAGTATTTTGATAGCTTAAATTATGGACATACTTGCAATTGGTTACAATGGCCTATTATGGAGTTATTATTAGCTCCATGATCTTAGAAATGTAGATTAAGGTTGTTATGTGTATTATAGAAACCTAGATTTCTTTATCATGTTATTTATGTCAATTTTCCCGTTCAAATTTTTGGGGATTACTGCTGATCATTTTCTACAATATAGCCGGGCTTCTAAATTCTTAAAGAAAATTCAGCTATACTAGGAGGCTAATAAGGCAACAGCTATTAAAAACAAATACAAACTCTAAGGAGGACGTTACTTTTAATCTATTTAATGACAAAACAAATGGCAGTAATAGAGTAGATTAACAATTTTATGTTATACTAAAATAAGGCAGAAGATAAATTTGGTAATTACTTCATTTCTCTGGTGTTAACTGTGTCTAGAAGGTAATAAACAATAAACGTTAGTATTTGTTATTTTATTTTTGTTACTATTATTTATCTTTTAGCCTTTGATGTATTGCATATGGATGACAATCTTTTAATGTGTGTAAACATAATATTAAAACATTTCTTTCTTTAAAAATTTACATTGTTTGCATGGATTTTATACTTCACACAACGTATGGTAGAGTGATATAAGTATACATAAGCATAGGGTTTATGGCCAAATCATTACTATTTGTGTCATTATTTATATTTTTGTTTTTGACTTTTTTCTATAATACGCAAAAAAAAAAATATGGTAATTTCTGCCTTACAGGTAGTCTGAACTATATTCACATTAATCTCATGATATTTCACCCTTTAAAAAACAAATAAATTATTTACTATAAATAAAAAGATCATTTCCAGTTTATAGGATGATAAATAGGATGTCGGTGGCAGAAAAGCCACTGCCAGGAAAGTAAAACCGCACACTGGCCAGGACCACTGAATCTTATCAGAGGAGACAGCAGTCCGGCCTGACCAACAAGGGGCACCAGGCAGTGGTAGGCCAGAAGCGCCTAAGATAGCTGCCTATTCAGTTAGGTAAAATGCAATTGCTCTGACAACAGTAACTTGAAAATTTATCTTGGCTACTGTAGCTGATTTCTCTCAGACCCCTAACTACAGATTGTTGGTTACATGAGAAATGGTAAATGAGAGAACCAGCTCACAAAAGCAAACACAATTCTCACAGTTGCTGGAACAGTAAGGAATTTGATTCACTACCAAAGCTCAGACTCAGGAGCAGAGGGCCACATAACCATAGAGCAGACTCCGGGTGTGTGTTTTTTGACTCACTGTTTAAATAAATTTTGAATTCAAATCTGTCCAGTAGAATATTCACTCCTCTTTAGCCACAGCCTCCAATGCTAATTATAGGCTTATTCAAAGCCTCACTCATTTTCGTTGTTTGTCCCTGAAGGCATTTGAATTTATAACTCCTGTGACTAATCTGTAAACTACAGGAGGGCAGGGGTTATGTCCGTTTCATTCACTAAAGTGTACTTGGCACCTACCAGAATGCTTTCACATAGTAAACCATTATTAATATTTGATGAAGCAAATGATGTATAAATTGATAAATGACAGCCTCATATTCAGATTTTCAGAGTGTGCAGCAGAGAAGTAAAATGTGTACATGCTTACCCTAATCTTCTTTACATTTCTTAAAAATGACCATCTATTATCTGTTCCCATTAATACTAGCAAACAGATGCAAAGTAAGGCAGGTTATCTAAATGGGTTATGCTACCAAATCTCAAATCTCAGTTTCTGAGTCATGGAGGTGAAAGTTATGAAGAGATTCCAGACCATTATTTTTGTGGATGCACTCAGCATATAAGATATTGCTTTTAAAAGACAAACAACATATAGATGCACTGGCACCTGTCATATACTTTTTAATAATAATCTGTCTAAGGGAGGGAAAAAAATGGGAAAAGGGAATTCTTAACAGCTGAGCTAAACAAAGCCAAGACACACGCCTTTCATTGGTACAAAATCTGACAGGCTTATTTATGAATGGCTCCAGGAGAGACCGTGAAACCAAAAGAGGTTATTGTCATCAACTTTTCTTTGAATAAGCTAGCCTATGAATTTTTGGCACCTAGCTCAATGGCTTTTGAATAGGCACTTGGAGACAATGACACGTTTTCATCACATCTTTTATGCTCTTTTGAAACCTTTCTATTGCTTAAAAACACATAATGATTCTTAATCTTAATATTGTACATGATCTAAAAATTCATCTCCAAAACTGAGAAAGCATATGCTGGCGGGTAAGTACAAAATGATCGCCTCTTTCTAATCTAATACCTGTGGTAGGTGCATGATAATAACTGTGTAAGACAACTTCGCCCTTATCTCAAAATAATTATGGCTCACCAGAATTCAGCATCTGTGTTACCAGATGTTACTGTCAAACACCTTAGCAATGGGTTTGCGCATTGGCTAGCTTTCAAGAGTCTTTGCCTGAATACCTCAGCAAGAGCAGGTGGCTTTCTGGAGTCCAAGATTTTAAGCACTGTACTATACCAATCCAGTTCTGTAAGGAAGACATGGTTTTCTCTAATGATGGATTGATCTGTTCAAGTTCAAGACACTACTTTAGTGCTACTGACAGTTTTATAGCTATTTTTTAAATAAAAGGGGAAAAAACCCTCAAACATTTAATATCGCTAATAAAAATTATAAACTAAATATTCCACCATTTTCCCTCAAATAATATTTTGCCGACAAGGCAACTAGAAAAATATATTCTTTAGAAAAAGATGCAAAGTTAATGTTTTAGGTACGGTCTGAAATGTTAGTTCCATAATGTGGTCAGTGTTAGGAAGACATTAAAATGTTGTCTGGGAGATGTAGTGAGTTTTAATAAAGCATTTCATAAAATTAGATGCAATTTAAAAAATTTAATATTGTTCTTTTTAAAAAAAAATAGGCTTTAATTTATGAAATAGTGGTAGTAGGTCATAGTTTCACTTTTTTTGTCTTGAGTAAATTAAAAGATAACCATAAAAAATTTGAAGTAATTATATGTAAAATATCTGTTTTATTTATACAAAGAAAAGGTTGATTTTCTTAACTCAAAATTTACTTCAAAAGATATTAGTTGCCATTTTCAAAAAGAATGTAACAGTTAAAATCAATGCTTCTACCTAACAAGATTCGCTCAAAGGTAGATAATTTGGGAACTATATTAAATGAAGCCACTTACTTGATGTGAGTTTTTGTAAATAAATGATTGATCATTTCAGATTTTGAAAGAAGAATATGTACCTACGTGATGCCAATACATCATAATTTAATTTAGTAAAATAAAAAAATAACATTTTTCATTTTGAAAAAGGGAAAAATTAAACCAGCACTTTGCATACAGAAAGCAAAACAGTTAAATGATTGGTTTTCCTATTACTATTTTGTCATCAGGTAGTTATAGAGAACACACACACACACACACACACACACACACACACACCCATACTGAAAGAAAAGAGTAACTCTGAGTCTTATTCATTATTTTTTTCTATTCGGTTCATGTGATTGAAGCCATTCATTCTTCACAATCTACCTCATGCAGCATGCTGTTAGGAGTACGTGTAGTGTGCCCTATTTTGTAAAGTAAAACTCTGAATCTCACTTTATAGTTTTCTTTTGCATTCTCTAATTATTTTAGCTTGTCACTTATTAGTAGTCCCACCAGAGGGCAGACAGGGGAAAGCTCAGACTAAATACTCAAATAAGCACAACACTGATATTTATTTATTTTCCTATCAAAGCTGGGGGAGGCATATCTGAGACGATTTTACATTGTTTTTCATAGGTTCTTTTCTTGTCTCTGGATAGACCAGAGACTCTTTTTAGTATCTGATGCTTAACTAAAATAAATTGTAATGAAACTAAGTTTATTTTGTATGAAGAAGATTATTTAAGAGTCATCAGATATCCATGAGCCAAATTTAAATTCAAGGCAGTTCACAATAATAAGCCAATAGACTTCAGTTGGTGAGGTTTTTCACTACCCTGTGGGAATCACAAATCATACTTATTACCAAATACAGTATGCGTCACATTTTCTACAGCAAGAATTCTGACAAAGATGAAAACAGAATTATATTAATCTAATCTGTATGCTGCAAAAGCATAAAAACAATTTCCACATCCACAGGAGTCAGTCAGTACTTGATTCTAACTATATGTCTGAAACAATAAAAAAGAGATTTAACAGCAACTTTATTAAATTTGTCAAAAAAGAGGGTACCCTTCAAAAACATTCAACATTCTCTGAAATGGTAGAGAGGATTATTCTAGAATATCTTTTAAAAAACTTTAAATACTACATTATAAGGAACTGTAATTCATTATTGTCAATTTTTTTTCAAAATTAGTAGGGAATATGCATTTTTTCAATAGTAATAATTCAGGTGAGAAACTACAAAGGAGTTTCAAAACAGTAATTAATAAAATTTATGCTTAGGTTATCACTAAATTAGCCAAGAAGGTAAATAAGTCCTTTAATTCAGTACTATGTATAAACAGCATTATCCTTGAGCCTAGATTTGTTATTCTAGGTTCCAGGAAGGTAAAATTTAAAACAAAAACAAAAACAAAACACCATTTTATTTCTTGTAAGTTTTATCCATTGCTCTCTAAACTCACAAAAATGATAAAACAAACTGTTAATCCTGAAGGTAACCAGTTCACAGTCCTTAACATCTAGACCAGTTAGTGGGTTTATATTTGTTAACTGTCACCACTAAAAAAGTTCTCTGGGAAAGAGAAATTTCTCTGTTCTAACTGGAGAGATAAGAGTAACTTACAAAATAAAAAATTCAGATAGCTAAAGAGAGTGTTAATATGTTAATGGGTACAGCTAATAACTGCTAGAGTAGGGAGGCAGTGAATGAATGCAGATTCACAAGAGTCATCACCATGTGCTATACACTGACTACAGAAATTTTGCCACCACCTGAGTGAAGAGTAAGACGTCCAAGACAAATTATTCTGCACACAGGCAAATACTACATCCTCCAAAGTCTTTTCCTAATTAAGGATAAATTAAAAGATAGAACTGGATATGCATAAAAAATGCAGTAAATTAAGGAAGAAAGAGTATGGTGGTAAGTAAAGAAAGGGAATATTTTTGAGAGGAAAAAAAGATTTAATACCAGTAAGTAAAAAATTTTGAAAACTACTGTATTAAAACATACAAGATTACAAGTTCTCTTTGAAATCATGTAATTTCGTATGAGATCAGGCACCAGCCTGAGATTCAAAGAACGCTCTCAAAATGAGTAAACACTGTTAGAAATCTAAAATACAATGGGGAAGTTAAAATCAGCATTTGAGGTATAAAATACCAGAGCTGGCTCTTAGGAAAATCAAATCAGAGATTTAAAGAATAAATCCGAGTTGCTCTTCAAAAACACAGAGGGGAAAAAACTGAGTGAAACAAGCAGCAGATTTAATTCTGTGTATAGCATGATTCTGTATGTGAGGATTACATTCACTAAGAATAAGCAGAAAAAGTCAAAGGAATTAACAAGGTCTATCTCTGGATTGTACAATCATGAGAGGGTTTAACTCTTATTCTTTATATTTTCTCGATATAAAGAATTTTTACAGCTATCATATACTACTTTTCATGTCAGAACTAAAAGTAAACATACAGACTCATATATATATTTACATATTTAAGTGTATCTATATAAATATAAATATATATGTAAATATATATATATATATTTAAGTGTATCTATTGATAATAACCAATCCCTGCTGTCTGATTAGTCTTATACTGGAGACTTGTAAAGCTTCTACCTTTAAATCGAAAGAATAAAGCTGAATTAACCTAGGCTCTACTTCTCCCTTTCAATTCTGTATACTTTAAAATTCTATTGAGCTAAAATTTAGAATTAACTCTAGCTAGTAATAGCACAGATCTGTTTTTTCATGAAGACAAAAAAAATCAATATTGTTTCTATAATAATGTATTGCATATATGGTGTAGCTCTGAGGTCAAATCTCACCTCCACTATTACTAACTGTATGTCATCGGTCAAGGAGATAATCGGTCTGAGTATAACTTCCACATCATTAAAAAAAAAAAACAAACAAGCAAAATACTAACTACGCTTATTCCCCAAATCTCAAGGAGTGCTTTCCATGTGCCATACACTGTTCTATCTATAGGTACTTAGGAATTTAATTAATTATTTTCTATAAAATGTATTTGCCAAGTTTAAAAGTGCCTCCTTTATTCAATACTAGCATCTCTACAAAAGTGACTTCTAAATGTGAATGCCAGATTAATATATTCACTTTCTTTTTCCTAACATTAACAATTAAATCTAGTTAAAACTGGAACTTTTAACATTTAATTTGCACTGAGATGCCAAACTAGGTCATGTAGTTTTTGTCAATTGTTTATAATTGGCACAGGGCAGAGTGAGCAGTTCTGCAACTGGTTTATTTTCAGCAAGTGCAAAAAACATACCCAGATTAAAACATTTTTAGTGGAAATAACTGATTTTTAGAGTCAAAGATAATAACCACTACTACTGCCTAATATGTATCGTTGACATTTATTTTTGCATGAATTAACATAACTGAATATTTAGGTGCACTAAAATGCTGAGAATATTTATTGACCACCTACTGCAGGATGGACACTTATTCAGTAGTCTGTGTGTATTTATATTCACACAATTGAATAATTATATACATGTGCACACACACGAGTGTGTATGTTTGTGTATGTGAGTGCACAAGTATACAATTATTCAATTCTTGCTATGATCTTTCAAGATAAGAATTGCATTTTTATGGGAAGAAACTGACACAAGTACTTTGCCTGAAGTCATATATTTGTGTCCATTATCAGACTTTTGCAGGCAAATCTCCCAGGCTCCAAGACCTATATTATTTCCTCTAGAAAGAATAAAATTATCCAATTTAAAGACATATATTTTTAAACAAGGACTTTTCAATATATACATAATCATATATTACTAAAAGTTAAAATGTAAAATAAAGTACAAAAATATTCTAAGGCACAGATGAAAAGATATATTAAAGACAGGTATTCATATCTCTCTTCAAATAGAATTTGACAAGTTAAAATACCTTTTAAATAGCCAAAATTATGTGAGAATCAAATATTAACAGAACGTTTATCATCCTCATTGAATGAAGATCTATCCAGAGAACTAACTTGTCTCTTGAAAATTACTGAAGGAGATAGATAACTGAAAATGTTATTTGACATAGGTTGTAATTCAAAGAATCTATGAGAAATTATTCAAACTGTATTTTGAAAAAATAATTGAGGCTAAAGAGCATAGTAGAAAGGAAAAATGTTGTCTCTGGACCCAGATTCCTGGGTTTAAATCCAGGTTCTGCTCCTTACTAAGAGCTTTAAGCAAATTACTTAACAGCCATGCACCTCAGTTTCTCCATTTTTAAAGGAAAGAAAATAATGCAGCCAATATAAGGTTATTTAAAATAATGCTACTAAAATAAAATATACATAAGGTACACAGCAAGATCTCAGTATTAAAAGTGTAGTATGTCTATATATAAGCACACATAATATTTTAGAAGTAATATGTGATTGCTTCAAAAGTTACACATCATAATAAATGGCATATGGATCTATAATGTCTTAGATTTAACAATGGTAATTGCTGTTTTGTTTAATCCACTTTAGACAATTTTTCAGACTTAAATATGCAAATGAGAAAAGATTAAATTTATTCAGGGAGGACAAGTACAGTACTAGACTAAATATATCGCTATAGCTACAAAAATTGATTTTTCAAGCACATGTTGTGAAGTTAATATGTGCCATGTATTGTGCTGGGCACTTGAGGGAGGAGGTCTAAGAATAAATGAGACGTCAGGAACTCATCAACTGAGACTGAAGACAAGAATGCAAACACCTGTGGCGTTGTTCATTGATACAATTTTAAGCCTTCAGAGAAAATAACAACAGATGGTCTCTGAGGGATGTTGAAGGTTCCCCTGACCACCTAAATTGCATCCTCATATGCTTCTGTCAGTGCCTAAAATGACTTACTCCTTTGACCAAAAAGGTAAAGTTTCCTATTATATGATAAACACTCTCTGGAAGCAGAGCACATTAAACCATTAAATGCTTAGCTCAAAATTAGTTCATTCAATTGCTTGGCTAGGCTCTAACAATTATGAGTGGAGAAAAAACAGGATGAATACTCCCCATATTGTAGTATCAGATCAGTATTCATAATCACATCTATTACCCACCCTGAGAATCCCTATCTTTAAACACGGTAGCAGATTTGTCTATATTTTCTTATGAAATATATAGATTTCCACATTACAATAAATGTGAAATATTTCTTAGAATAGGTCATGTTAGATATCCTCAATGGGATATCTGGACCAAAATTTGTGTCTAATGGGACAATGGATACAAATATATGACTTCAGGCAAAGTACTTGCTTCAGTTTCTTCCCACAAAAGTGTAATACTTATCTTGAAAGATCAAAGCAATAACTAAATAATTACATATGTGTGCATTCACACACACACACACACACACACACACACACAAATAGTTCATGTCACTTTCACTGCTACTTCTAGTCCATAGGCTCACCTGGACCTTCTCTCATTCTCTCCCTCCCTCTCTCTATTCCCCCACACAGCCTACCCGCCCTCCTCCTCTCCTCTCTCCCTCCCTCTCCTTTGCTAGCTCTCTTGCTCTCAGATATCTCCTATCATCACATTCTTTTCTATGACCAAGGAGACTACACATTCATGCCTTGCCTATATCCTCAGTTGTCTCTCTGCTTCACCTGCTTAATAGATCTCTAGACCCTAGATTGCGCAGGTAGACCTAATATATATCTGTGGCCAGTTAAAAACTGCTGGAAAAAAGCGTCACACAAATTCTCATGGTTGATATCACAATTTTTTGCAGCATGGGTTCTCTGGTAGCAAGGAAAATCAAGATGGTTTTTAGCGAGGTAGCTTTCTGCAGCTGAAGCAGCCTTACAGAGCTAACGACTAGAAGCCATTTGCTGAACACATTCCCCTTAGCTGGGCAGTGACCCTTCCCTGAAGGAGAATCTGAGTAAGTATTCCTCCACATCCACATTACCACGTGTTATGGACTCTAATTTCAACATCATCCTCCATGATTACCTGAAATCCTTTTTAGAATCTCATAATCAATTCAACCACCACTGCAGCTGTTCAGGAAAATTCTCCACTCTTCTGAAACCTACCTACCCCATGATTCCTTGACCTCCTTCTGCCCCATCTTCAGCAAATAATTTACTGCAAAGAGAAAATGTAAGATAACAGAAGGCACTTTCTGGATTTTTGCCAGCACATCTAAATACATGTCTGATCCCACTTTGTCTTGTCCCTCTGTTTTCTTCTGTAAAACACTTTAATGACTGTCTACTGATTTTCATGTACAAGCCAAATTTCTTCCCATGGCTGGCACCCCACTCTCTGACCAGGCTCCTGTCTAACTCTTCATCCTCCTTCACATCTCTCCTTTTCCTTATGCTCATGCTCCAGTCAAGCTTATGCTTAAATCCCAGAAATTATTGTGCTATTGAATATCTATCTATCTCCCTTTTTTCTTCTGAGCCAAACACTCTTCATCTGCTTTCTTTGCTTCATTAATTTCCAATTATTTTTTGGATCTCAGTCAATTATCAGACAGCTAAGCCTGCCCCCTCTCAAGATGGCGTTAGGCATCCCATTTATCTGCACCTATAGCACTCTGTCTTGCTTCTGCCATACGCTTATCACAAGAAGGAGTAGTTGCATGTTCCAGGAGACTGTAAGTTCTCTGAGGACAGGGCAGGATTGTATGTTTAATTCATCTTCTAGTCTCATGCAAACACCTGATACCTAACAGATACTTAATATTTCTTTCAATCAATGAATAGTTTCATAATATGTGCATGATATGGAGGGCCAAAATTGAGTTAGGCACCTGGAATGCATTATCTTATTTAATCTTCGCAAAGATGTCACTAGATTTTTTACAATTATCACTCAGAAATGAGGCACTGAGGGCTATGGTTTGGTGCTAAATATTCTAATACAGATAAGAGATGGAGCTAATATTCAAACCCAGGTTTGTCTAAATTTAAATCCCTTTGTTTAACCATATTATCTCATCTACTACACTATAAGCCACCAGGGGACAAGCTCATGTCAGATCAATTCATGTTATTTAATTTATTATTTTATTCATTACCACACTAGGCTTTATCACTCAATTACTCTAGATAAATACTAGTTGTAAATAGTGGTAAATTAACACTATTTTTGTCATTTTTACCTCTTTATTAGGTTTATGTGTTTTGCTTTTGACCTAACTACAAGGAGCATAAAGTAATTTGCAATGCATAATGTTTTAAAGAAATGTTTTCTACTGTGGAGAAATGAAAGTTGAAGACTAATGCAATCTTCAAACATGAGAGCATATATAATTTTGTAATAAGCACCTACTCTGGGTTGCAAATGAAAATAGGGTTAGAGGTAATGAATTTAAATTACAGAAAGAATGATTAAGGTTAGAAGCTGAGCAAAATTCAATAAATATGAATAACAAAATAAGAATGTGATATCAAGGAAAGGTATATGAATCACAACTATGTAGCATTTGAAGTAATATAAATACCAAACTATCTATTTGAACAGAGGAGACCTAGGTAATAAATTACCTCTTCTGGGTTATGGTTCTATGTTCCCATCCTTCTTACCTGATAATGATGACTTTTGTATTTCTAAGAAAGATCAAGCTGTATGTATAAAGAAGGAAAAAAGATAACACTTCTACAACATAAATTATAGAGCAGAAAAGAATCCAAACTTCTTTCTCTTGTTAAGTCACTTTTTTTCAGGTATTACATAAATATTCAATGCCACTTTTTATATTTTGTTTATTATAACAAGGTTATATTTTTAAAAGGATTAAAACAGCAATTTTCAAGAAAATGAATAAATCTGAGGGTAAACCTAGTTTTTTTCTTAAGTATTAGAATGTATATAATCCATTTATTTAATCAATAAATCTAATTCCCATTAGGAGACATTTCAGACAAACTATTCTCAATTACTGAAAGGTAAGATTTTATGTTTTTAATATCTCATTGAATAGAAAAATTCAGAGAGAGAAAAAGATTTCAATTCTTATGAGAAAACACACTCAAAATACTTAATTTTTATGAACTTTGAAAAAATTTGTAAAATAAAAAGAAAAAAAATAAAATGACCATTATTTATTTAAAAGAAATCTTGTCTGGACTCTAAAGTGTAATTCACCTACTTATGCACCACAACTCAAAAAGCGAATCTCCAATAGCAACATCTACTCACAATCTTAACATGTTTCCTAAATGCAAAATGCTCTGAAAACCAAAGCCATTTCTTGTAACTTTGCAGCAAACTCATTTGGTGGCAAAACCTCATCTTCACTGTTATTAGGCTAGTATCAATCTTAAGGTATTCCACCAAGAGTTAACTGGCTGCGAGAATATTAATATTTTATACTTGTGCCACTCAAAACCTTGTGGAAATACTATGTACTGTATTACTATACTATTTAAATATAAAAATCCCAAAATACCTGAATTCAAAACAAGAAATTGTAGCTTTGTACCTCTGGGTGATACTGCCCCATGACCCATGATAGCTCTTAGCATCAATGTGCTGTCTAGTAGATTTTCTTAGTCTTCATATCTCTGTATACTGTCTTCTGGGATAAGCACTGTGGCGATCTGCTGGAATCTCTTTTTGACTTCTTGAATCTCAGTGTCCCAGTCTTCTTTAAGATTTACTTTTTTGCCCTGGTATTTGCTCCTTACTCCATTCTCTGACTTGAGACTCCCTTCACTAGATCCAGTCAACTTAATCCTTGAGGCATGGTCCTCTACCCCCATGAACAGACATTTGAGAAAGAAAACAAATTTTTTCTAATTGAACGAAATTAATAAAGTGGTAAAATGCTCTTTTAGAAAGATGATATTTGACATTATTTTTATCAAGAGATTTAAAAATTGGGTCAACCTTTTATTATGCTAATCCCACTTGTGGGAATCTAAAGAATTCTAAATATGAAATATATTTTATACAAAAGGTTCTTTAGAGAAATATTATTTATAAGGTTAAAAATAGAGATATTTGCATATACAATAAAAAGGGGCTAAATAAATTATGGTATGTCACCTTACAGTGGGTGATCATTATAATTACCAAACTTAAAAACATAATTTGAAAGAATGTATTATAAAAATCTGATGATATAAAGTTAGGTTAAATAAACTGGGTAAATAATACATGATATGGATGGGCTTTTTTAACTGAAGTATGCATAATTGTGCAAAGGAAACATCAATATGCTAATTGTGATGAGACTGATGAAGATATCTTTTATTTTCTATATTTATGCATTCTCAATTTTACTATAATGGGAGAATATTATTGTGTAATGAGAAATATTTTTCTTTAATATAAAAGAGATATGCTTAAGATTACTGTTTTATAATGCCGATCTTTTGCAAGGGGTAAAATTTGATAATACGATTTTGTTCCCAGAACAAAAGCTTAATTGGGAATTTATGGATGTTTCCCACCAATGGTGTAGCTACATTAAAAAAATAATAATAATAATATTAGCTTACCAAGAGTTATTTTTAAAACCAAAGCCTTATTTGATGAGTCATTTCAGATAATCATCATACTTTTTATTGACTTATGCAAACACAAGGTCACTGTGACCTCTTCACTGCCAAAGCTGGTAGTCGCACCAGACTCTTCAGAAAGTAGAAATCTGCTAAATAGTGTTGCCCTACATCAATCAAGCCTTTAATTGGTAGCAGATTTTAAAGTATGAGGTCAGTTTTGAAGAATAGCCTCATTACTGTGAAAATCTCATTTAGCATCTACAGACAAAAAAAAAATGAATTTTGAGTTTTCTCTTCAGACATGCTTATAAAAATGTGCATCCAGTGTCTGCAATAATAGATGGCTTAACGAGGAGCACACAGATAAAGAAATTTTCTTTTATCCTCTCTCACCTGTCTGCCTGGCCTTAGGTCCCCTAATCAGTCCTTCAGTCTATACCTGGAGCCACTTACCTGCCACCTGCAGCCTTGGTGCCACCCTACCCCATTCATTGTTCTTGGAGGAAGTTTGAAGCACTGGGGTGGTTGAGCTTTATCCATCTCATAGAAAGGGATTCAACGACCATTTGAGCTAGACTCACTCACACACCAAACACCCTCAAGATTGGAATAATTGCCTCAGAGCTGCCTGCCTCCCATTGCGTTGATTCCAAACTCTTGTCCTCACACCTTTGCGTTTGTGTTCTCAGCCTTTCTTTCCTTTTAAACTGAAATGGCCTTATTTTGGCTCCTTCGGAACCCAGGAGCTCTGGCCCGTCAGATACGCTGGCTCTCTACCTCACTTTATCTTCCCTGTTCCCCCACTGGGGAGTTGGTTCACACTGAGTACCAACCTAAAAGATGGACTTTCCAGCTGCCTTGCTTTTGCTCAGTACTCCTATTCCTTCCCCTCATAGCATTTGAACTTGGAGTTTGCAAATAGTTTTCAGCATATCCTCCTATGTCAGTGTTCTGGTCCCTATACTACACTACTGCAGTGCGCTTCTCAGGACTTAAATTCTTAACATTTTTCTCCCAGGCTGAATTCCTGTCAGGTTTCTACAATTGTTCTCTCAGATTGTCAATTTTTTCTGGTATTTATTCCATAAATATGTGCTTATTTTCTTGACTCCCAATTTTTTTTTTTTTTTATCAAGGCATCTACCTTTCTTTGACATTAGCGCTATCTTCCAGTGACTACTCATAAGACCTTCCAAAATTTGCTGCTCTGCTCTGCAAATATCCTACCATCAGGTTTATAGTATTATTTACTTATGCTTACTACATTGATCTGTGTTTATATATGCTAGTGTGCATATCTTTTTGGAGAAGAATCTAGGGATATTAGCAAAGGAAATTCAAGGATTTTCCCATTAGTAAAGAAATATATGTCCTCATTCATCTTCCCAACACAATGGATTATTAATTTTCTTGGCAAGTATGGTAAATGATTTTGAAACAAACCTCTCAAAGGTAATGATAATGCTTTATTAGAATTTTCATTAACTGAGAATTAACTCATTCCGCCCAATGGGGAAATTTGTTCTCTAGAACATTTATAGTGATTGTAATCATAGGAATTTAAACTGTTGAGGGATATTATTTATTGAACAAAACTGATTATTTGCATTAGTAGTAGGACAGGAGTCATATATTTGTTAACTAAAGAGATACAGATAACATAAGGAAACAATTACTCTATTTCTCAATGATATGAAAAGAAAATAAAAAGATAAATAGGCAAAACAACCATGGGTTGGTTAATGTAGAACATCATATTTTTACTCCATGTGCTTATATTTTGTCTTAGGATTTAAACTCTAATAGGTTCAAACCCATATAGTCATTACTTTTGTTAAAGATTTGATGGCATTTAAGGTCTTTCCTAGTTCTAACATGTATGGTTCTATGAACCTATAGAAATAAAAAAGAATCCACACTGAAGAGAATGCACTGGATCTCTATAGCTAGCGGTCTACTGAAAATAAAAAGACCTCTCAAAATGACATGTGAGTTTCATAACACTAATAATACAAATAAAAGAAAGACTCTTCAGGCGTATAGAAAGAAGGAAGGACTGTTCTTTCTTTTTTTCTTTTCTAAAGAAGGAAGGAAGGACTGAAGGAAGGAAGGAAGTAAGGAAGGAAGGAAGGAAGGAAGGAAGGGAGGGAAATTAACCAGAATAATAAGCAAAGGATGCCAATCTGTTACACTTCTTTTTGTAAAATGTATTCATATCTAAATCATGATATTGAAATTTCATTTCTCCCTGTATTCCCCTATACCTGCTGTTCAATTTCCAAATGAACTGAAACAATATAATAGGACATTTTTCCAATCTTCTGTGCAATGAAGAGAATACGGAAAAAAAATCTAAGAGATTAAACCTTGGCAAGCATTAGAATTTCCTACCAAAAACACAAAAAAGAGAAAAAAGGGTAAATTTGGGAAATGATTCTAATCAAATGATCCTGATTCTTTAAAGTAGCCAATCTTTAACTGTTGACTGTTCTTTCTTTTTTTCTTTTCTTATTTTTTCTTCTAGGAAAAAAAATATGCTTTTATTGACAGGAATGTAAAGTGGAACATAGAAAATATAGTTACTCGTAACAATTATGGATAACATCAGATGCGTACTAGACTTACTGTGGTAATCACTTTGTAAGGTATATAAATGTCCAATCGCTATGTTGTACACTTGAAACTAGTTTAATATTGTATGTCGATAGTGATTGAAAATTTTAAATTTTTATTAAATTTATTGGGGTGACATTGGTTAATAAAATTATATAGGTTTCAAGTGTACAATTCGATAATGTCATATGTAATATTGCATCGTGTGTTCACTATTCAAAGTTAAATATTCTTCTCTCACCACATATTTGACCCTTTTACCCTAATCTACCTTTCCCCTCTCCCTTTTCCCTCTGGTAGCCACTAAATTGTGTGTCTATGAGTTTTTGTTTGTTTGTCTTGTTTATTTGTTGCTTTCAGTTTTATATCCCACGTATGAGTAAAATCATATGGCTCTCAACTTTTTTTGTCTGACTTATTTTGCTTAGCATGATAATTTTCCAAAGGTTGAAAAACCGTTCTCTTAATATAACTAAGAACATGAATATGGAAGCCTTTAAGTTAACTCTATACTTTTCCTTCTAAAGAAAGAATAAAATTAATTTTACTAGCAAGCACTTCTTTCCCTATTAAAATATCTTTTAAATATAATATAGTTAATATATTGATTTTCTAATATATTCTCCTCCAAGGCATTCCTGTGTTTATGTTTTTCTCTCCAATAATAATGTAAGATCATCATCCAGGAGAGTAATCCTGACAACATTTTATATTACCTAGCGGAGAGATGATTATAGCCATAGATGCATGCACCTCACACAAAATCTATTTCCATTCATGTGTTTTGTGATTATAAATACAAATTTACTGCATAAAAAGGAAAAACACATAAAAGTAGAAAAAATTAAACTGATTACCTATAATTATATCATACCACTTTATTATTATATTCTGTTTTTATTGCCATCTTTTTATTTGACTATCTTTTATGTTATTCATTTTATAATATAAACATAGTATGAAAAGATTTACATAATGATAACTCAAATTATTGAATGTAGTGAGTGTAATTAGCATAAATGCAACAATGTAAATGATGCTTAATAGTAATATTTCAGATAAGAGTCACTGAAAAGTCCAATTAAGAATGCAGTCTACCCAAAAGAAATGCAAATTATATTCTTCCTCTTCAGATTCTATTAATGCTATGGTCAAAAATACAATAGAAACAGGTGTGTCCTAGACACATCTGCATAGACCAAAGGAACACCATATATAATGTTCAAAAGAATTTCATGTCAGTCTTGAAGGCAAATCTACTATTCATAAACTTACTATGTAAACTTCATGAATACTTGAAAATTACCACAGTGATACTTTAAAGGAGAAGGACAAGCTCCTAGGGCAGTTCTAACTCATTTGAGATACCACTGCCTGGGATGAAATCTATGACCTCGACCAAAGTGTTTTTGGGGAGTAGGGCAGGTAATGAAGTGAAAGTAAAATTATTTTTATTGACCTTTCCTGAACAACATATGATATCCAGGAAGGTGTTTGCACAGTGAAACACCTATAAAATGCAATATGGGTAAGACATTGCACCTGAGCAGAGGCCAACAGACATTTCTGGAGATTTAATTCAAGAGAGGCCAAGGTCAAGGAGCTGCAGGACTCCTCGGGCTGCTTCCAGCAATTTCACTGAAGTATGCTTTCTTCTTCCTTTAGACCAATATTAACTGAAAACTAGTCTACCTTAGATGTTCGCATTTAGCCACGATATTTTAACAAGACCAACAGCTCACATACAATTTTCAGGATGCTCACTCAGAAAAAATAAATAAATGAGTGTTCTTTGAACAAGTTGAATGTCCTTGGGCAAATTATTTAATATTTTATAGTTTTTGATAAGTCTATACTGTCTATGAGATTTCAGTTGCAAAGGTTTATGATTTTATCTGTAAAATTTAGAAATCTTAATGAATTTCTGTAGTAAACATATTTTCCTTGATGAATTGCTCTGCCTAACACCTGAGGGAAAACTAGTTTTTGTTTAATTGCAATAAAACTCTCCATTATGATATATAATTATTTACTTTTTCTCAGAAAATTAGCTACAGTACTTAATTTGAAATACTTACTTTCCTTTAACATGTCTTTGAATTAAGATTAAATTTAAAAAATGGAATTAGTTACTTTTGAAATGTCAATTTGATAGGCTGATAAGATAGCTCTAAATCAGTGAAATTGTCAATATTGTGTGCAGTAAGACAGCTCAGCTGATCCAAGAACCAATAAAAAGAATTATGCCTGTTTTAAAATATACCTTTTTTCCGCTTTACTTCTATCAAATTAAGCCTACCTCTTTCTCAAACAGAATTTATTAGAATTTATAAGTTTATTTCTAAATCAATCATCCTTTTTTATCTATCCTCGCTATCACTAATTTTTTTCTTCTGGTTTCTCTTGGATCCATTCTCATCAGGCTTTTGCATTCTCACTCTTCAGAAACTATGCTTTTTGCAATCATCAATAACATCCATCTCCCTACCCTCCATTCCCTGTACACACACACTCACATCACTAAATCCAATAGTCAGTCACCAGACCACATTCTTAAAAAATGGATAGTAGGCATTTTGACATAGGAACATTTCACCCTCCTAGACTACTATAATTCTCAACACCCTGAATTTCCTCCTACTTCAGTAGCACTGACATGCAGACAAGTCTAAAAATTTTATCTCGAAACTAGACTCTACTGAATTATACATTTAACATATGCTTTGGATGTCTAGTAGGCATCTCAGACTTGCCAGGTTCCAGATGCAGGTTTCTGCTCTTCTGCAAAACCTGTGCCTTCTCTGGTTTTTTTGATCTCAGTTAATAAAATTTGTCTTTTTCTATCCAGTTAAGGCAAAAAATTTAGACTAATTCTCTATGACTTCTTTTTTTTCACATTCCATAACTAATCCATCAAAGAATTCTGTTGATTTGACTTTCAAAAAATATGCAGAATCCAGCCTCTTCAAACCACTTCCACATATGCCATACTAGTACAAACCACTCCCACCTACCACCTGGATTAGGCCACTACCCTTCCTTTCTTTGTGCAGTTTTTAACAAAGTGGTAGAGTGATTCTGTCATAATTTGAATCATCCCACTCCTTTGCCTAATACTCTCCAAGGGCATCTCCAAATTTCTCAGAGTAAAAACCATATTTGACTGATAGTGGCCTACTGTGCTCTATCTTATACTGTCCAGTATCTTAACTGGACACTAAGCAGCTTTTTAAACTTAAATTGAAACTGAGTAAAATAAAAACCTAAGTTCTTTAGTCAAATAGCATATTTCAAGTATTCAACAGCCACATGTGGCTAGTGGCTACCATACTGAACAACACGGATATAGAACATTTCCATCACCACAGAGAGTTCTATTGGACAGTGCTGCTCTACATAACCTGCTACTGTTCATTATCTCATTGATTCACTAAACCCAACTCTGCAACTTGCAGATAGATCTCTAAGCTGATCGATCTCTAAATGCAAAGCTTCACTGCCCCTCTCCGTACTTCAGTATATTGCCCTATTACGATTTCCACTTGTTGAAATTTTATTATCTTTAAGTCCAGTATCAGACAACACCATTTCATAAAAGTGCTCCTGAATACATCCTCTACCAAATAGTTATAATTTCTTCATTCTTAGAACATCTATATTGCTCAGTTTGAATGTGTCATATGACACATTCTTAATGTCCGATGTGTGATAATCATTTAAACACCTGTCTTAATCCCCTACTAATATGTTGTGTATACTCCTGATTAACATGCTTCTTTTTTTTCTTGCCAAATTTTAGAAAGAGACTGGGAAAACCTCTCTTGCAGCTAGGTGGTGTGGGGGGACGGGGGGGGGTGCAGGGAGCATGTGACAGAAACCTGGCAATCACGAAGACTTGCTGAGGGGTTCTGGGAAAGCACTTTTCTTCCTGATAACTGTGATTGATGTGGCTAGGGCTGCCTTTCTTCCCTTATCTCTGCATAGGTGACTAGACATGCAGCAGCTTTTCTGTGACCATGAAGTCATGAGGAAAAAGAAAGCCAAGATGGTGAGGTTGGCAAACAGAATGGTATAATGCATGGGCTCTGGATGTCAGTGCTGAGCAGCTAAACCAACAGCAACCACCTGGCTCCAAACATCTTGTTTTGTTTGCTTAAGCCACTGTTAACTGAATTTTCTGTCACTTAAAGCCAAAACTAGTACTATCTAATATATAGAATACACAATTTAATTATACCTTAATCATTGCTGTATTTTTGTTGAACATGGCAGAAACCTCTGCACAAAGAAAGAAGTCAAATATTTAAACTGAGTGGGACTGACTTAGATAGTCCACCTAACCACTAAAGACAAGAGACAGGCAAAAAGAACACAGGCACCTGCAATCTGATCTAGAGAATACCTTAGATGGTACTCCCATGTAATTTTTGCTTTCTTTGAGAGGAAATATTATTCTTATATGAGAAAGAATATTGCACTGTTAGACAAAAAACAAGCAAACAAAAAGTGAATACATAGTCCTTACTCTTAAGAAACTTACAATCTGATAGAAAAAACAAAACCAATAACTAAGAATGTTTAAGTGCTTAGTACTATTACACTGTAAAAGCACAAAATTAAAATACATTCGATGCTGTTTAATAGAAGATTGGTAAGGGTTGGAAAGGATTTGCAGAGGAGCAAATGCCTGAGCTGACTCTTGAAAGATGAGTAAATATTCATCAGGCATATAGACAAGGGCATTTGAGGCAGAATCAACAGCTGGAATCAAGGATACAGGGATGGTAAATAGTAGGGTGCATTTGGACAACTGCAGGTAGCTCACATGCAAGGCACAGTAGAAAGAGAAAGTCAGAAACAGAAAACAAAAAAACAAACAAAATAGAAGTCGTACTCTAAAGTGGTAATCAAGAATTTGGATACTTCTCTATGAGCAACAAGGAACAGTAATATTATCAAGAACATTGTCAAGAACTGTTATTTGGGCAGATCACCTAAACACTAGTTTGGATAGGCACTGTGCTAAACACTGGGAACCTAAATAGGTCTCATGACAGAAATCGACACTTGGGACCAATGCCTTAGTATCTATTAGCACCATCATCCATAAGCTTTAATATATGTCCTGAACTGAATTAGTCATTGCCACAATTCGGAAGTCTGAGCTTCTCATGATCAACAAATATCTTCACATTCTAGATTCTTTCTCTTAATGTATGGGCTTTTCTAAATAATTTTTGTCTTTCTTATTTTAAACATTTAAAAATCAATTTTTAACAAAGCCCATACACATTTTTCTCTACCTGGATAATGCAAAAATTATGTGGTATGGGTGGTGGGGTATGTCGGTGAGTGGTCAGGCTCATTGAGGAGGAGAATAATAAAAAGAATATGCTCTATGCTAAACCCCTAAAGAGAAGCAAGCCAAATTAAACAGAAAACTTCCAATTTATAACTAAATTATTACCAGACTACAATTTCTAACAATTCTCAGGTAGTGGTGCTGAAGGCTCTTTTTTTTTTTTTTTTTCTTGTCTATGATATGCCAGCCTTCTTCAAACCAAACTTTAAAGGCATATAATATTTTATGTCTCACCACACCTATTCATAAGCATTTTGAAGGATATACTTAATAGTTTGATGTATTATCACACCTTTCAGAACATTTCAAGACAAATAAGACCTATGCAAAAAAAAAAAAAAAAAAAAGTCAATGCTTGGTTCACAGTCAAGTGGAATCCAGGAGTCTCATCTGGTATCCATGCAATCAAATTTTTCCACTGCATAAATCACCCATCACACATCCTTATCACTGTTGATTGCAGTGGCCAAGTAGCAATCAACTAGGGTACAGAATAGGCATGAGTTTCTATCCTGAGTCAATCATGAACACAAGTTTTTATGAGTATAGTTAAGGGCTTATACGTGACCAAAAAAAAAACTCTTTGTAAAAATGGATTCACAAGGTATGCTCCACCTCTTCAGTAATTCTGCTAAGAATACAAAGTTGAGTTTAATCAACTATCAATTGAGGACACCATAATTATTTTGTATTCTTATTTTCTTTCAATTATTTCAGTGCTTCATGATTCCAATGGTAAGAAAAGAACAAGAAAGAAAGAAATACAAAGATTACAGACAAGAGAATAAAACGAGTGAAGAGTAGCAGGGGCTTACCCTGTCTGCCTTTTATGTACCCTAAGAGCCTCTCCCAAATGCTGGCCTGTATTCTGAAGAACAGTAAGGAAAAGAGTACATTCTAGTTAAGATAAAGAGTCAAACCAAACTGTGGCCAGAGGGAGAGGCTAGATAAGCCCATCTGGAGTCTGGGCTTGTCCTGGCTCAATGCTCTATGGTATGAAGACCTGCCCAGAGAGGGTGCCCAGGTTACTGACTATAATGATAAAAGCTTGTCAGCTCCGAATTAGAAAAAAATCATGTTGATAAAAATGTAAGGTTGAATTTTAACTGGATGTTGGAACCCACCTGTACTCTACCCAAAGAGCAATGAGTTTTTTCCACATAATCTCAAAAGAAGGTGTCCCTTAGATTTCTGATTCTCCTGATTCCCTGTAGGTATGACTGCAATGACTGAAGTCCACTAATGAAAGTATTATCTCCTTCTTGTTCAGAAGAGGTAGCCAAGATAAGTTTCTGCTTTCTCTATCCAATCCAAGCTCTGGTTATAAACCTCCCTGCTCTTCATTTTGTAGGCCAAAAGGAAACCAGGGATAGCAGTGAAGTAAGTTTGAGGTTTAATTGAAAGTTGCATACACGTCCATTCTTTCTTAAAGTCCAGGATTAAAGAACATAAGAAAGTTAGGTACTGGTGTGTAACCAGAGTAACACAGCACACCCTAACACAGCTGCATATTCATATGAGCATTGAGCCAAATCCTTAAGATCAGCCTTAGCAAATCTCTCTACCTTATGCTATGTGAACAGTTTCGACCATATAACTTGTCTTTATTTGGGACCTAAAATAGAAAGAAGTAATTGTTAATAACCACAAGAATGTTAGATATCACATAAAAAGGTGACTCAAATAAGGAGACTATCAGAGAAATAAAAAGAGTTGTCCATAACTCCATCAATAATTATTTTAATAAATTAATTTGTAGCTTTATGAGAGACTTATGAATCAAGACACTATTTGTTGGACTACTGATTTCTTTTAACAAGATTAGTCTTGTTTTATTTGAAGACTAATGTTTTAAGGTTTTATCTATATGACAACAAAACTAATGTTAGTTTGAACAGTTTTATCAACCAATTAGCTATCTTGGTTTTTGTTTGGAATTTGCAAAGAAAAAAAAAAGAGTCAACAATCAGATTATAGCACAGGTGTTGAAAATGGCTATACTTTTCAACCAGTTGTGTTACAATCATGTAGACATAGCTTGAGTGATCTGAATTGAAAATAGCAGCCCTTTTCTTGCAAGACCATTGTAACATACAGTTATTAAAATTGATTAATACTTGGGCCAATGCAATTTCATCATCTCTGATCGATTTCAAGCATTACTTTTTAATGGTCTTCACTCTTGTCATTTCAGTTAGAGCTGCATGAACACTGGCTTAGGGAAACAACACACAGTTCTTTTTCATGAGATTAAACTCTCTGCTTTAATAACAGGCCCCAAATGAATAAACTGTTAAATACAGAAGACCAGATGCGTCTACAAACACTGATTAGAAATCCATATCTTTTAGAGGATTTACTTTGATAATATTTTATGTTTTTAATGTCACAGAAAATTGCACATTAAACAGGGTTAGTAATTACATTATAGTCCATAGCATTGGGCTTTGTTTAACATAGGCACCCAGGAAACGGTTGTTAAATAATTGCAAAGAAAAATCAGAAAACAAGTATTATCTAAACTAAAATCATCTTTTCCTCTGAGTCAGGAAAGTATAATCTGAAAGAACCAAGCTGCTTACTTCTTTGTCAACAGTTAACGCAGCAAATTATTTTGATGTTACCTCTAAAATGTCAGTTAAATCTATTCTTCTGTTTCAATTTTCACATATTTTGCTTTAATTCAACCTTCATTAGCAATGCAAGCAATAATTTGAATTATTGTGAAGCCTCTTTACCTCCTCACCCCAGTTTATATAATCTACATCCTCAACATTATTTCCTGCTCTTGTTTTAAAGTTCACATCTTATTAAGTGACTCCTCAATTGCCAAGTTAAAAATAAAGCAAAACAAATCAAAAACATTTTAAGGTGGTATACAAGGTCCTTCTTAATCTGACTGCAACCTGTCTGTCTGTCTCTCTCTCTCTCTGCCCTCCCTCTCCATCTCCCTCCCCCCTTCCTTTTCCTCCTCTTCCCCACGCCTTCTCTCTCCTCCTTCTCAAATCATCTAATGTTCACATATCCTACATTCCAACCACATAGGTCTTCTCCAAATATTCCATATAACTCTGAACCTTTCTATCTTATACCTAGAATACTCTGTCTCTTTCCCTGCCTAGAAAACTCCTTTAAAATTCATTCCAATTTTAATCACCCCTCTGTGGGGTTATCCCTATTATATAAAACCTTGTTTTTAGTTCTCGTGTTGATATTTCTATAATCGTGTGTAACCTCGTGATATCGAACTTTATTAAAAGTATACCATTTCATCAAATATTTCTATCTCCTACCTCCTAATAATCTGAACTTTTTGAAACCAGGACTCTTACATATGTATTTCTAAACTTTTGGTGCCCCAATATGTTTCATCTTATAAAAACATACTTAATAATATCCATTTAATAAATGTGTAAATATAAGAATTTGGGTTTATTATTTAAATGATACAAAATAAATATTTTAATTATAAAAATCCTCAAATGTTATAATAAGCAATGATTTTATTTCTTGATGGCTATTGACCAGCACATCTTAGCCGAGGAGGTAAAAATGGATCATATTAAGAACATGCTTTAAAAAAACTGATTATATCTCGGTACTTGAGCTATAAACTTGAGCCTAAGCCACAGGAAGAATCAATATCATCAAAGTAGTGATCTTAGGAGATAAATGGGTGACTGCTGTCATTCTCCATCCATCATGATATTGTTACAGCGGAGATTGTACAGGACTATAATCTATCCTGACAGTGCTCACTGATCCAAAACCCTATTGCAGATTTTTATAACTCACAGTTTTTAAAATGTATTAGAAACTTTGATTTAGACATTACATAGTATTAAATACAAGAGACAACCAAGTAAGTCATGGTTCTCTTGTGTGTAGCACCACTATGTCCTGTGCTGACTGGTCTGTTTATAACTTGGGTCATTTAACACTTCCTGCCTGCTTTTATCATTAAAGTGTATCATTTGGTGATTACAAAGTGATAATCCATTGTCATTCCCAAAGCTTTTATTTTTCTTAAGTTTTATTAAATTATGTTTTCGATGATCCAAGCTCCATTAGCATAGTCATTGATACACAACACAACCAACTTGTTTTAATTCTGTATTCTTTCTATAGCCACTAGTGAAATTTGGGAAGACATTTTGAGCTATTCAGAATGTTAAAATTCTTAAATACAACTTGGAGAAGCAAAATAAGCAAATATTGTATTGAAGCAGTAATATCATCCTTTATCTTTCCATCACTTAAAGACCTTGAGAGTCTTATAACCCATTTGCCTAGTGAATACTTTCTAAGTGGCTTACTATTTAATCCATCATAATACAGAAGAAATTTATATTTGCTGCTTAAAAGTGTTCTTTTATGTAACATTATATTTGCAGATTTGGTATGAAAGTATTATTTGGACAAGTATGTTATCTACTATTTTCTAACATTCAGAGTTTTACATATAACTTATAAAAATATTTTATTAGTATCTTTTATTCGAACAAATAAAAATGAAGCCAAGTTTATATGCTTATCATTATGTGCCTCAAAGAGATTTTATTGCTGATATGTCCAGAAACATACCTAACCTTTGGAACATCTAAGATAAAGCCTGATTGAAGACAAGAAGAAAAAAAAGTAACATATGGAATGCAAGTACTAAACAAGCTTTTGTTTGTTGGTTTGCTAGGGCTATGAGCTATCAGGCAAGTGTTCCTGTCAAGAATTTAAACTCCATATCTAGGAAGCAGAGTTAATTTCAACAATTAATAAAAAATGGGCATTTCTTTTTTAAAGTGCAATTCTAATACATAAGATACAATGACAGGCTAAGTAAATTGACAGAAATAAAAATATTTTATATTTAGTCAAGGACTTTTTAACATCCTTTTTTTTCATTTAAAAACAAATTTATTGATGCTTTAGTTTCAAAATTTCATTTTAGTTTAAAATAAAAATTTGGGAAGAAATACAGTTCAGTTAAACTGATTAACTAATTGTTGAAAAGAAAGTGCATCTATGAAAAGTTTTCTCTGACTTGAATAAGCTGAAATGAATGACTATGGCCAATACATTTTGCCTTAGAAATTTTCTCATTGCTTCCATATTGTAATTGGTCTTATCCTCCCACCCCACAAAACAAACACTGCAGAGTGAATAACATTTCAATCTTTTCAAAATTTAGGTATCGGTTTTCATCTAAGACTATCTAAATCCCAATGCATTAATGTGACATTCCAACCATGTCTAAAAGGTTTAAGTTTTAGAGCGTATCCTAGAATGTCTAGTTCCAACATTCTGCCTGTTTTTAACTGCCAAATGGTAATTAGTAATGCCTCATCAGAGTATCATAAAGCATAGCTGGTTAGGTTTTCAATGCCTGAAGTAAGTCTAACAAAAGTAAGAGTATAACACCTATATGTTTAGGATTTATTTCAAAAATAAATATATATTGAGAATAATAAAAGATAAATTTGATTTACTTTGGCTTAATATCATGTAGCCCATCAACTAAAAAGGGAACTCTATATCAAGATCCTATATCCAACTATTAGTATTCCTATTCCTTCCAGATAGTCACAGGTTTTTTTCTCAGGATTGGTTTGACTTATCAGTTTATTTTTTCTGTGAAGCTAAATCCAAGTTGGAAAGCACTACTGCCAAACCCATGTGATTTAATATTCCTCTAATGAAAATCCTTCTCTCTCTGGATGGCACTATGTCAATGTCTGTATTACTACTAATATGACATCGACTTCTACTGGGACAAATTTTTCTCTCCTCTTCACAAAGACTTTATGCTCTTTGACAGCAGAGACTACACTGCACGTCTCTGAGAACTCCACTCCTAGTACCTACCTACTACATGAAGCAGGTGTTTGACATATTTAAGTGATTTGCAAAGACCTGACAAATTTGAGCCAAAGATAAAACCCAATTCTTCATGAGACTCTGTTATATTCTTCATATCTTGGGAGCAGAGACACAGAGTGCCTTTGCCCAGAATAATTTTCCAAGTATGTATATATAGCAAATAGCCTTGGAAGACAGAGATGGTGTGTCCTCCAGGGAAAAGGTCAGGTTTATTTACAGCTTTGAAAAGATGAATGCAGTATTGTCTTCAGGAACAATACACAAACACGCTTACTGTTCAGTATAAAAGATTTTGGTTCTCTAGGTTCAAGGTTCCTCTTCTCTAACGTAACTACTGCATGGTCAGGTGTCAACTAGTCCTCTTTTCATCATCCTGTAGGAAGTGAGGCTCAAGAAACTCAGGCAAAACTGATGCTTAATGCTGCTAGCTCTGTTGTAATAAGCTATGTTTCATCTTTGACTTAGAAGTCTCATATCTTCTGCAAGTATCCATGAAACTATAACAAACTAACTTGTTAGCTTGGGAGTTCATTGAAATCTTAGACTGTTTAACGATATTGGCACTTTCTTGACAAGAATAACTCTTATACATACTGTAGCCCTAAGGCCTGAGAATTTTAGCTTTAATAAAAATTGGGCAGAAGATGTACAATCAATGTTGTGTATTATGCATTTCACTTTAGCATTTGTCTTTGTACATACACCGCATCACTGATGCTCCATTAGCATGTACCTCACTGACTTCATATTTCACAAACAATCATTGAATGCCTACTATGAAAGTGTCACCTGTAACCATCTCTGCACTGCCCTTTCTGTTCTCTGCATCTCCATGTCTCTAATCTATCCTTCAGAGAGTGAATGACAGTGAAGTCACGTCTGGTCTTGAAATTCTCCTATTCAGAACCCTTTGATGATTTCTCATTATATCAGAACAAGTGCTATTAACTTTGTCCCAAAGCCTTCCATAAAATTATCCTAATTACTTCTCAAGCCTTATCTTTTACAAACTAATCTTTGTCAACAACACACATTCGCTAGTTACTCTAATTTATCTCTTTGTGTTTACTTACCTCCACATGTTAGTTTAAGCTTTCTGGAGGTCACGTCTCATACCCATATATGAATTTATCTAAACCCTCTCCAGCCCTCAGTGCCTATTTTTCTGAGAGCCCAAACAGACACAACCCCTTCAGAATTAATTTCCTCCTCCCCCACAGCCTTTGCATTATTTATACTCATAGTACTGTGCTTCGTACTATAGTTACTTATACATGAATAGATATAAATCTCCCCTGCGTTTATGTTTCTAAAGGGTCTATTCATCCTTGTGTCATCTATGTTTTATATTTAACAAAATACCATACATAGAGTAGGTATAAAATATATATTTAATAAACTAAATTGTTTATAATTCCATAACCAGAAATGTCATCTCTAGGTAACCTCCAGATATAAATATACTTTTAGAGTATGATTTAAGAAACTAAACTTCAACTTCTTATCTGCCTACTGTTACACTATATTGTGAAAAAAGAGAGAAACTTGTAATAGGGAGGCTGAATTTTGCCTCAGCATGTGTTGAGACCCAAGGTATTTTATTTCATCTGGAAGGTGGAATATAGTTTACTTTATACTTTACAAATACAATCATATAGTTGGTACAAAAAATAGAATTATTTTAGCTGACATCAAAATTCTTAACTGTTTCAGGAAAATATTTGGAATATAGAAGTTGAGACTCAAATAATATGACTTGAAAGAAGACAAGAAAAAATACCATAAATTTGGGAAAAGGAGAGTTAAGTAGAGAGGAGAGGGGAGAGAAAGAGAAGCAATGGGCAAGGCAGGCCTCATTCCAAGAAGCCAGAGACTATGAAGGATGGTGAAAAATGAGAAACTGCCAATAAAGAATGGCTAAAGACCTTTCTACTAACAAAAATCATAACAAAGAGCAGATCATATTATTTCCTGCATGTTAAGCCCTTGTCTAAACTAAGTATTTTTTTATGTATCTGTGCATTTGTATGAAGGAAAAACTATTATTTTATAATGAAAAAAACTGTGTCATCATAAGCTTAAGTAATTGCTCAAGATTATACAACTGAATATAGTGGACTGGGATTTGATCTCAGGCACACCAATTCTAAGTGTGTTTCTAAATCCATTGTGTTGCTATGATATAAATTCTCCTGACTTCGAATCTTCAAAAGAACATGATATTCCTAGACAGAAATGTATTATTGGCCCTGCAGGAAATAATATGTGTGGAATGAACCTAATTTACCCTTTTCCAACTACCTGACTAGGGAGGGCAGTAACACTGAATCATGAGAAACATGAGTCTAAATGTTCTAGGAAGTGAATTGTGTTACAGTTATCTGTGGACCACAGCTGAGTTATCAGTGATAGCTTCAGGGTGAAACTAACTCAGGAGCTGATGGAAACCAAGTCTTTAATTATTTTATGTTCCCAATATACTATTAATAGCTACCTACAAAGGATCAGAGGTTGATACCTAGATTACTACTGTAGAACCAGAGTTGGCATGTAACTTTGATAATAGCTCCAGGTACATATTCCTGTTTCCCAGAACTCTGGAGAATATAGAAACACTAGGCCTAAATACTTCTATGACAGAATTATAATAAATAGTTTAATCCACAGAAAAATGCTGTGTTACCTCTATCAAACATTGAGTGCACAGATTTGACAAGAAGTCTGAAAAGTCCTGGGTAACTTTCCAAGGTCAAGTGAGACCTAGAAGTGCATTTGGTTTTATAAGTACTGCAGCTTTCTCTGGGCTCCTCTTCACATGCTTATTTCACTTTCAGACTCAGACTGGATAAATATTCCCAAGGAAAATCATAACCTTCTTCCAAGTGCTTGTACACAGCCCACAGAAGATATAGGAGGGGGACCTTTCAGATCTGAACAGCTGAGTTGCCATTTCTCCACTGCCCCTGTTGGCTTTCTCTCCCACTAGTTTATGCTGTAGATGCCTTTCTTACCTTTTAAAATTTTTCTAGACTAGATTCTCACAGTGGCATTGCATTTCTGGATTACATTCTAACCCAGGTTTCTAATCCAGAAACTCTCTTGAATCATCAGGCAGAAGGAAAACTTAATTCATTTTGTGATTCTCATCTTGTTTCTCTCACCCCAAATTATTGTCCACTTTACTTTAAAAATTTTTTTTTTTTGTTATCCTGTGTCATTTTTACAGCTATCTTCTCCAACTAATCAGCAAATTATTTTCCAAGTGGCATTTCCCACAATGTCCAAATTTCTTTTTCTTGCTTACAAATTATTGTAGTAATATTTCATATCAATACTGTTATTCAGTTTGCCACTATTCCCAGTACAGGAACAGACTTCTATTTCTGGAATGAAAATTGCTAGCACTATCACTATCTTTTCTGCCTTCATTATTCCCACAGAGATATTATTTTCTCAATTCTAAGAACCCACTTCTTGAGCCTTATCAAATCCTCTGGTCCCAACTTCTTTCCTCTTTGGACATTTCATGCCAAAAAGTTAACTGAAAAGGGCTACTAATGCGTGGTCCCTATCCACTTGAAGGATTGCAACTGCAGTATAAGTAGATGTTAAGAAAATGCCTGTGAAATTTTCACGTCTGTCAAGCAACAATCCTTACTGATATTGCCTGCAGTTTTAAAAAGTTAACAAACACCACTGGGTGTCAGACCATAATTGCATATTTTAGCAAACTGCAACTCTTTCAAAAGTTTGCAACAGATTAAACAAAAACTAAGAACTCAAGAATCCAGGATTAACATATCCTTACAATGGTCATTTCAGAATAAAACTGAGTTATAAGAAACTTTTTCTCTTATTACTCATACCACATCAGTTCTGTATCTCATGTGAAATTTATAAAAGTGAAAACAAAACACTGTGAGTGATGAGGCAATCCTCAGAAATTAGGCTATTTTGAGAAGAAAAGGTGAACTTTAAATAAGCAACTTTACCTTCAATACTTTTAAAGAGAGGCAGCAATGAAGCACCATGTTTCTTAATTGGAAGAGTTTAATTCCATTTTAAAATTGCAAATGAATGGAAATCTGAGAGAAATCAGAACTCACCATCTCTTCTTGCCTGTCAGAAGTGGGTTGTTTTTTTGTTTGCAGCAAAAAGCCAATAAATTAGTAGGGAAAGAGTTCTATGGAAGTCCCCAGGGCAAGGGGAGTTGAGGCAGCTGTGCCTAACAAACAGCTGCTGAGCAATCCTACAGGTCCACAGGCAGCTTGGGGTAGAGGGGCTGGTCTACCCTCCCAGAACCCAGTAAGTGTCCATTCGAAATTGAATGCACTACTTTATCCAAAATTAATCCCTAGAGACCTTTGCAAATTGTAGTCAATCTCTCTCTCTCTCTCACTTTCTCCTTCCCTCTCTATTGCTGTCTCTCTCTCTCTCTCTCATGCTCTTTCTCTGCCTTCTTCCTACTTACTACCATGTGTAATTTTGTGCCATTATAATTTGTTTACAGAAACAAGTGTGTTCTCATTGCCTGTTTCTGGCTAGGAAGAACATAAACACCATAAATACAAGTATCTTGCATATCTCGTTCACAGCTTGTCTCTAGCCCAGTACTCAATAGCCCTACAATAAATATTTGTTAAATAAATGCATGCCTGAATAAATGTCCTGGTTTTAAAAGGCACCAGGAATAAGTTTTGTGATGGTAGGCTGTCAGTGTTTGTTTCAAATTGGAATATAAATTTGATTAAGAATAATACAAACCCTTATATTGGAAAGTTGAGATGTCTCTTTCCCCCATTAACAGTATATAGCTTTGGCATCACCTCTAACTCCCTACTACTTTTCTATGCAGATAATATGCTTATTTTTGTTTATGTGATAATTTGATTGAAATATAATTAAGAAATTAAACCAGAGAAAACAGATCTTATAGGAATTAGGATCTCTACTTAAAATAAGAAAGAAGGCTTTGATCTGGATCATGAGTTGTACCAAGCGGCAACTGATTCAGATACAGCTGTGGTGTGCAAGAGAAAGATGAAGAAAAACTCTGCAAGGGCCTCCATCAAAAGGAAAACACACGGGAAGCCACAGGTAGCAGCAGCCTATGAAAATCTGATACATTTATCTTGGCTGCTCCACGGGACTAAAATAAACATTTTCTCCCTTTGCTCTTTGCCCATATAAAATAGCAAGACACATTTTTAAATACTCAGTTAAATATGCCACCCAGACATGACTAAGACAGCTAAAACAAGGAAATATCTGATGTGTTTTGTCGAATTACAAAAATTATCAAGCTAATAAATTAGAGTTTTTAAATCTATATAGCAGCTTGAACTATAATATTGGTACAAGCTGATCTTACAAGTTGTTCTCTACAGAATAGCGTTAATAGGATGAAACCAAGTGAAGAAACAGAGAAAACGCCCACACTTATTTTATTTTTATTGAAAGTAAAAACCACCTGCACACATTTCTGTTCAAAGAAAAATGTTCAGTTTCATTTTTCTCTCACAGATAGAAATGTACTCCATAGAACTGGAACTATTTCTTTTGTTTCTTTTTCTAGTAGAATTTTATTTGCATATTTTGGGACATGTTAAGGTGCTCTCTGTGATTTAGAGAGTTTCTAAAAAGGTAATTTGATCTCAAATCATAATTTTCTTTCTTTATTTCTAATACTGAAAGCTGCATACCCTTCTGAGAAGTGAGCCATGAGAGGAAGACATTAGCTTGCTTTGTATTAGATAATAAAAAAGTTCCACAGGGGACAAGTTACATATTATGACATTGTGAATATAAGACTCATTTGGATTTAATTCATAACTACATCATGTTGCACAGGAAAGCAATTTTTAAGGAATAGAAATGCATTTCATTTGTAAAAGACCTAACTATAACACACAATCAGTTATTGAAGACAGAAACTGATTTCCCAAATCAGGCATACAAAATTTAATATATTTGCACCAATTATAATGAAAGGAAAGGGAACTTCAATGTAATTTTTTTTTTCCATAAGAATGACATTTTGCAAAATTTGGAAAGTACATTTTTGCTTGGGGAGTTGACTACACTTTGATGCCACAATCTAATAAGTTGAAAAAAATGATTAAGCGTCTTTAATAAAATGTTCAAATACGTGTTAGACACATAGAATATCATTTCAAAGCCTATCCTTCCATATATTTAATTACATTAAAAATAAGATCTGAAATTTATTAATTAATAGAATATGTTAAAGATGGGCTTTGGCTTTTTTAAAAATTTCAGTATCGAATTTTCATATTATTAAGTTTAATCCCAACATCTGAATAAATTATTCTACAAAAAAAAAAAAAAAAAAAAACAGCCCAATCATATTGGTTTAAGTTCTCTAAATCAACATGTATTTTAATTAGGGTTCTCCAGAGAAACAAAACAGGACATATATGTAGAGGGACAGAGAGATTTATTTCAAGGATTTGGCTCACACAATTGTAGAGTCTTGGCAAGCCCAAAAATCTGTAGGGTAGACCAGGAAACTGGAGACTCAGGGAAGAGTTGCAGTTTAAATTCAAATTCAGTCTGCTGGTAAAAATTCCCTCTTTTTCCTGAAAGATCAATCTTCTTCTATTAAGGCTTCAAGTGATTAGATCAAATCCACCCATTTTTAAAATACCTTCACAGAAACATCTAGAATAATGTTCAACCAAACATCTGTGCACTCTGGTCTAGCCAAGTTGATATATAAAATTCACTATCACGTTGTGGTTATATAAAGTTCTAAAATTTGAAACTATCTATTCTGTGACAGTTTCCCAGGATGAGGGCAGTGGGAGGAAACATTCATCATCCATCTTTAGGTATCTGAATTGCCAACCAATTTAACTTTCCTATCAGCTAGAAAAGTCCATTTCAAGTGACTAATAAAGTACTTAATTTGATTTGATAAATATTGCATTAATAATCTATTTCCACATATAGTTTAAATTTCTCTTGTAAACTACCCTGCTAGATTATGGAATTAATAGTTTCAGCTGCAATATCCAAATATCTTGCTTAATTTCTAAGGCATAAATTGAGATGTTCAAATTGAAAATCTCAAAAGGTCATGCCTGTTATTGAAATCTTGATTTCAGGGACATTGAAAGGAACATGAAAGAGATAAGCATGTAATTGGTTTCCAACCTTTCCATGTTTAACTTACACTTTACTCTCCCAAATACTATCATTACCAATTTTTCTATCGCAAGAGTGTCAGGAAGTCAGGTGAATCCACAGGATACTGACATATGCAATCCTCAATGGAAAAGGTTTGTTTTTCCCCTGTACTACATCTAACTAATCATGCTCCTTTTTTGGAATGAATGAGATCAAGAAGTAAATGGATGAAAACACATTTTACAGTCAGTAGAGCAAAACATATAAGAAAAATGTGACAAGCTTTAAGCACAGATGATGTTGCTATATCTGATGAAAATATTTCATTGACCATAGAACATATTCACTGAAAAAGAGTCATCCAATTATGTAAAATATATTCCTCCCACTAAGAATGTTACAAAAACCAAATTTGAAAATTAAGGATTCCTGCATTTCGATCCTTAACAACTTATTCTTGATGTTTTACATCAGATAGATTCTGTGAAAATGATTTTAGAAAGAAAATTTGCTTATTAGAAAAGCATGTAACCTATTCTTAGTATAGAATCTTCAGGATAAAATAACTTGTATGTGTATGAATGTAGGGGGTTTTGGTGGAGAGAGGGAGGTAGAGAGGGAGGAAATCAGAAAATGAGAGAAAGAGACAAAGAAAATTCTTTGAATTTACTTGATCATGAGAAGCAAGCAGGCCTTCATGCAGAGCTGGCCCTAGATTGTGACAATCCATTCCTAAAACTGGCAGGGCATAAAAAGACTTGTGAGGAGATCGACTTTCCTAAAACTTATGATCATGGAAATACCTATCTGTGAAATTTTTATTTCCTTGTCTTCTTTATAGAAAGAAAATGCCATACGGTTTAAACAAAATAGCATTAAAAACTGAAGACTGACTGCCAGAGTACCTGGAATATAGTAGCCATTCAGCACATGTTTACAAAGGGAAAAGAAAATCCTCTGCTTTCAAAATCAACATTTTAGCACAGACAATGAGAATGTAGATAAAATATATCCAAAAATTGAAGGTCTGATATATATAATTTTAATTTCAAATTGTAATAGTATACATGAATAACTAGTAGTATACAGATGCTCCTAGACTTACAATGGGGTTATGTCCTAATAAACCCATTATAAGTTAAAAATATTATGTCAAAAGTACATTTGATACATTTAACCTATAATACATCATAGCTTAGTTTTGTCTATCATAAATATACTAAGAACACTTATGTTGGCCTATAGTTGGGCACAATCATCTCATGGCGCTGCCCAGCATCATGAGAGAGTTTCATACCACATATTGGTAGCCTGGGGAAAGATTAAAATTCAAATTTTGAAGAATTGTTTCTACTGAATGCATATCATTTTCACACCACCATAAAGACAAAAAATTGTCAGTCAAAATATCTTAAGTCGAGGACTATCCACACATTCTTTTTTAAGAATGACTGATAATCCACATGGACGTGACGGCTTTTATCAAGAAGTTCTGTATTCTGGGTTCATTTTCTCCTGTAGTAAAGATTTACTGAGTGTCTGTGGACTACCATTCAAGCACTGTGTCAGACCCATAGGTCTTTCTCCACTGCAAAGTAGAAAGTGATTTATGCCAAGAAAAAGAGAGAAAATATAGTACTGTGAGTTGCAAGGAAAAAATGAGAAAACTCATCCAGTGGGAGATCAAAAAGAGTATCATGGAGGAATGGGCACCTGAGCCAGGCCTCAAAGATTACATAATATTAGAATAGGTAAAGATTGAAAAGGTCATTACAGTCAAAGACCCCTTCGTCAACGATCCTCATTCATCCTATTGGTGAGTGCTGCTCTTGCTCTGGCCAAATTCCTAATGATTTTGATGAGCATAAATTATCATTTTTGAGTTGATCCAGTCAGTTAAGAGAATTAATGTCATTCTGCATAACACTGAGAAACCCTGAATGAAGCAGTTGCTTTATCCAAAGTCTAGAGCAATAAAATAGTATGCATAATTAAATAAATCTTATGATATGTATTCCTTTTGTGATTAAATTTAAGACAATGTACATTTGTTATCTGGAGAGATCAATGACAGAATAGCAAATTACTTCCTTTAGGAACCATCACTCTATTACTATTAAATTTATTCTGTTATCATTGCATAAATTGAATTATATGTACTTTTGCTATACATCTTTTTCTTCAATTAAAATGCCAGTTGCTTTATTGCTTTCTTCACTTCTCCCAATCTTCCTCCTCTCACTCTCTCTAATCATGAAATTGGAGAATGAAGGGTAGAGAACACAGAGATAAAATAAAAATACATAAAACAGAGCAGCAACAGAAAGATGGTTGCAAAGGAAGGCTGGACCAGAGGAAAACAGTGTCTGATGACAACACCATCATCAAGCCTTGCATTTGTACAAAAGCAGATGAGCAAAAACATATTTCTGTGGTAACAAAGGAGAAAAAAATCACTGATTTGAAAGGAGCCTTTCTAGTGCTCTAATAACAGTAAAACAGTCTGTGTTTCTGCATGGACTCCACAGCTAACTTTCCTTTAGTCAAGGACTAACTTGCCTCTCTCATTTAAGACTGGAGGGAATGTGTAGTTGTCAGCTTTTGTGAATAAGAAACTAGACCAATTTTACATTCCTTGGAAAACAGAGTAGCAGTTCTTGAATAGAAGGAAGTTAACATGAGTAATAGATGTGGAAAGGGAAGAATGAGAGGAATGTGAACATGGAATGTGGATTAAAAAATTGCATTATATTTGTGTTAAATTTCCTGATTGTGATAGTTATACTGTGGTTATGTAAGAGAATGTCTGTGTTCTTAGAAAACACACACCAAAGTGTTTGGTAAAGGGGCTTGATGTCACTAATTTACTCTCAATTTCAGGAAAAGAAACAAGAACAAACTTTATATGTATATGTATATATACACGCACACATGTATCTATAGATAGATAGATAGATAGATAGATAGATAGATAGATAGATAGATAGAGATAGAAGGATAGATGGATAGATGAGAGAGAATGGTAAAGCAAATGAGGCAAAATGTAAGTAGTTGGTGAATTCGAGTAAATGGTATATTATTGTAACTTTTATAAATTTGAAATTATCAAAATAAATATTAACAATTTTTAAAGGAATGAGAGGAATGAAGAGACTGAGCATAAAATAGACCAAAAATACTATAAAAATAAAACAAATACACTGGGTTCAAAGAAGAGGCAGAGAAGTAACACCACTGCTTCTTACATCAAGGTAAATTAGGGTAGATAAGCAAAGATTTAGGTGAAATTAAACTTAGAGAAAATTATAGATTTTATTTATAGATAGTTTGAACAGAGATATCCTTCTTTAAGTTGATCAAATTAGTTTAAGAAAGATCATAAAAATACAGTAAATGCTAAAAAGTAGGGTTCTAAGATTTTGGGCTACTTGGCCGTTTAGGGCTGTCATTAGTCTAGTCTAGGGTTCTTTCTGCAGTTAGTTGGCCTGATAAATATGTTAACTTTTCCTTTAAAGAGGAGAAAAATCCATGCTTACAATTCAAATGAAACTAATTATGATGATGTGATTCACTCTAGAGATAATATAGGACAAGAATGGCAAATCCTTTTATGTACCTCTGATCAATTAATAAGGGTTGGTGACTGCTGAGTTGAGAAGGATTCTGAGGCAAGGTCTGAGAACAATGAAAAAGAGCTCTACGATTATTATAGGCACAGAAAGGGGTATAAAACAGGAAGTAGCATAATATATGTGCAAATTTATCATTCATTTAATATCATTAAGCCAGGTAATCTAACCAAACAGTGTCAATGACAAGGTTTTATTGGTACTAAAAAATGTAGCACTCGAGTTACATATATACTATCATTGCAAAAATGAAGTGAAATAAAAGGAAGAGAAAGAAAGAAAGAGGACAAGAAGGAGATCATCTTTAAAAGTATATTTCAGAAGAAGAGAAAACAAATTTGACTTGGGAATTCATTTCAATGTATTATATTAAGTAAGTACTAAAATGTGCCTATATCTGAAACAATATATTGAATGTTATCTAGGTTTCCAATTGAGGTCTCATTCATTGAGGTATTGTTGAAAATAATCAGTAACATTTGAGATATAATTGCCAGTTTAGAAAATATATTTTACTAATGTTTATAAAGATCATTTCACAATATAGCTTAACACGCACTTAATTACTTGTAGCAAACCAATGACAAAATACATCATCCTTGTCTACATAATGCAGACATTTAAATATAGATAAATCTCTAGAGCTATTAATTTATTGTTTGTTTCATTTGTTAAATTAACAAATAAATGTGTCTACTAAATAAAGTCCAGAAAGATGAGATACCAAACATAAAGTAGTAATTTTACTATTATGATAATTTTTTTACTGAACTTGAAAAGGCCATAGGAAAGAAACTATAAAAGCTATGGAGGAAATGATTTAAAAAGTAGTTCATAAATGCAAAAAGAACTACAAATGGTTAATTAAAGATATACAAGTTTTCGACACTAATTGTGGCCTATCAAAACAAATGAAAAGGAATGAGGACCTGGAAGGCTGATGGCCCTGCAAGGCATTATGGTAACACGAATCAAATTTAAATGCCCTGAATCTATGATTTGTTTCCAGAAATCTCTCAGAAAGGAATAATTAAATAAACACTCAAAGATTTACATACAAGAATATTTGTAGAGACAATCAAAAGAACCTAGAGATACCTATACATAAGAAATAAGTTAAATAAATCCATGACGTCTATATAATGGAATACCAGCAGTATGTTTACATAATTATTTAACTCTATATTATTGGCTTGAAAAAATGGTTCTAACTCTACTGTAAGCAAAAAAAAAAATTCTAAAGCAGATATCAAAAGGATATACATGGCATAAAATAATTGTGCTGATTAGTAGGAAAATATGAAAAAAAATGATAAAAGATGCTGATTATCAGTGGTTTTGACCTTATTCTTTATAACTTTCTGTTTATATTGTACTTTTAAGTAAGAAAAACAATAAGACCCTACCAATAAAAAAGATACCATATTAGTCAAAATTAGGATATAACACATTTTCGCTTTCTCACCATTTCACAGCATCTACAGCTGTCAATTGGCAACACATTCCTCCATTCAAAAATATACTTAGCATCATTGGTTCATCCACTTTAAAATATTTTGTCATTATGATATTTGTTAACAGATTTTGAAGTTTTCAACATTGTTCAGCAATGTGTTTATGATCTTTAATATATATACATACACATATACACCAATCATTCAACAATATATATGATAAAGGCTTGATGATTTTATTATAGATTAGAAAAAAAAAAAACCCGAAACATTGTACTTGTCACATTTAACTTCTAAGTTAAAGAGGTCTCTCAATAGCCCTAGTTAAGCATGTTTTATACAAGGTGACCAGCATCCCAATTGGCCAAATTTGATTAGACTGGGTATTCGCACTTGACACAGAGTCACAAATGTCCTTGGGCCTCCAAAAAAATAATAATCATATTTCATTCTGGGGAACAGAAATAGGAAGAATAATATTTTGGGGAATACATATAGCAGTTGGTGCTGGGAAAAGAAACAATAAGGCATACAAAAAGTAGTACAGATGAAAAGGGAGTTAAGTAACTTGAGTGGTTCAACACTTCAGTGAAAATCAGAGGACTATGATAACTGAGGTCCTTGGAGCTAATTGTATCCAGATTCCATGTCTGAAGGCCCAATCAAATAAATTATTGCTATTCATAGATTATTGTGTAAGCTCAGCTTCCTGTTTTGAAATTTATAATAAACTCGAATTATTTAAGAAGTTACTGTTCCAAGGCACCAAAAGCATATATTAAAGCACTTTTAATGGCCTATTTTGAATCCGATGCATCTGAATATCTGATATATATCTGAGTATTACATACTCTGTCTGCTTACACAGAAGATGCGTAGAAGCAATAAACCAATGATGCAAAAGAGTGAATGTAGTTTTCAAATACAAACAAGTATAGGTAGAAATGATCAAGAGAATCTGATTCACACACACACACACATTTACACATATTCCTTCATATTCCTAAGCTAATCTTGATCATGCCTATAAATGCAATCAAGTGTAGTTAAACCTCTCATTGATTTCCTTTTATTTGGTCAACATGATGCCAAGTACTTGGCTTATGTTAACCTATTATACAGCTTTATCGTCGGTAACTGGGTTCTTAAACTGAGATATACAGTCCATATGTCTACCAATGATTATGAATCAGCACATTATTCAAATATGCTCTTTTCTAAAACATTACACATAAAAATAACACCTGTGCAACCTCTATATTGAGCGAGCGTGACTCAGGGAATGTAATCATCATGTTTTTTTTTTTTTTTTTCGTCCTATTCACAGTTATTTGTTGGGTCTAGTTTTTGCCCTGTTCCTGGATAACAAACTCCAGTCATACTATTCACTGTTAAGTGATTTTAGTTCCTCCAGTGAGTAATTAAAGTGTTTAGTGTCATTTAATAGTCAGAACTATGAACTGTTACCTACTTTTTATAACCATCTCTAGATTGGGAACCTTGTAGTCAAAGAAGGGAGCATAATCATTTTCTTCTCTATGTGTTTCTATACCTTTCCCTCAGAGCTCCTGACACACCTCCAAGATGAAACAGGGCAAGTGAGGATAGATAAAGTGGGAGCAAAAAGTTCTCACTTGACACTTTCATGAACTGGCTTGGTGCTCTCTGAATCTAGCAAGAGTTGGCAGCTGAGTCTTCCCCTTGTTCCCTCTTTGTGGATTTTTTTGTCTCACCCTCTTCTCCCTCTCCCCTCCCCCAAGAGTCCACAGAAGTAAACTTTGCAGTAGGCCACCCATAAAAGTCACCTCTTCCTTCTACATTTTTATCAGCAAATAGCTGGTCCATATCTTTTCACTTAGATTTCTCAGGTAGAAGTCAAACACTCTGTGTGAGGTCTGTATCAAGTTCTTCCAAGTAGTTCTATTAAACCCTTTTTTCACTGGGCTTTAGGCTTCCTCCTCGAGAAGAGGTTGGAATTTATACCCCCACTAGCAGATTTCTCCAAAAACCCTCTTTATTTACTCTATTTCTTAGCTTCTCCAGTCATTTCTTAGGATCATCTAAGAATTTGATATATCTTTCTTTCATTTTTTTTAATTCAAGTTCTGCATGCTGACTCTAATTAGAAATTAATATCAACTATCTTCAACCTTCAACTGAAACTGAGGTATCAATAGTGATACTTTAACATTTCTACGGTATCCAGTTTCATAGTTTTCATTTATTTAAAAATAGAACATAGCATATTCTCTGATTAATTATAATTATATATAGTAGTATTTTATAATTATATTACAAATAAAATTATATTTATAATGTTTTGAATATAATTATATGAAAAATCTAAACGGTAAGTAAAATAGTTTTCAAAATACATAATATAATTGATCAATTAAACAGAGATCCATTTCTCGCTTTTTTATACATTCATTTTCTCCATTAGTAAAATACTTAATGTCTGCTAGATAATAGGAGTCTAATGGTGGCAAAGTAAATTTGGTCCATTTCCTCATGGAATCTGCAGTCTAATCTACTATAAAAATATCTTTTATATTTCATGACTGTTAGAACATATGGCAAGAATTGACATAGTTTTAGAGCACAGGCAGAAATGGAGACCCAATAGAGAGATAGTAATTGATGAATAAAATAGTGGGCCAGTGAGAGACCATAACTGATGATAAATTGATAAAAAATAACAGTAGGAAACTGCGATGTACAGAGTTAAATTTACAATGACTTAGTTAACACAGGAATTCTTAGTAAGACATGTTGTTAGCATGACTTGGGGAAGGACTGTCTTTGGATGAAGAAATTTTTTTTGGAGAAAGTTACTGTAAATGTATTTGTAACAAAAATATTTTTAAAGAAAACATTTATTTCAATTTAAAAAAAACTGTTTTTATTTGAGACAGAGCATAATTGTGTTCATCCACTGAATACTTCCTGGAAGTATAATTTCTGGTGGTTATATTTTTGTAGTTAGCTTGAAATATATATTTTGTTAATGTTTGAGTTTAAGAGAAGAATATAAGTGTTATCGTCATGCAAATCCTAGTCCAAGGAAAGTAGTATTTTTTATTTAATTATATATTTAAAATTTTAGAGCTAGCTGCCTATTTGAAAAGAGGAAATAAGTCAGTCTTTAAAGATGTCTGCAATGCTGAAAAAAATAAGACAAAGAAAGCGAAGGGATATATGGAGAGAAAATAAATGTGTAGGCTAGTTAGTACACAAAATGCATGCCATTAAGTTCCTTATTATTTCAATTCAAATTTGACTCGGAACTTACTAATGCCAAAGTAAAAGAGAAGCAGTCTCGGTTACGAGAGTCACTGTGTCCATAAATTAAAAACTAAGCAGTTGCTCAGAAAAGAACATAATTATTTTTAATGTTAAGAAGAAATTAAACTCATGGATCCTTTTCTAGAAAATACTCCTAGAAAATGCTTTTGTAGTACAATAAATGTCTACAATGAAGTTATAGTAGACACAGTTTTATAACATTCTTTTATTTTCTTTCTCCTCCCTCTCTGCCTTCCTCTCCCTCTTCCTCTCCTCTTTCTCCCTTTTAATAACATCCTGTGTCAGTTAGATCTATTTCAACAGACCCCAGGGAGGTAAAGTCTTCAGGATGAGTTCCCCAGGCTCTGAGTCAATAGCCTTCGGGCTGGTTCAGCCAACAGGACAACTGGTAAAACACTGCAAGGGGGGAGGATGGGAGAAGCTGTGGTACTTCTTACTCTCTGTCTTCAGCTGTGTCTCTGTCTGAGACACGCCCCCCCCACACACACTCAGACACATACATTTGTGTATGCAGAAAGTTCCAACTTCTACCAACTTACTCCCAACTCCCTTTGTTTCTCCAGCCTAGGTTCAGTAATGGTTTCATTTTGTTGTTAATTTCTGGACTGCTCCAGTGTCTCCAGAATGGATACTCAGTTTTTATCACAGATAAAATTTCTCTGCTTTAAATATTCAGTTTTCTATTGTCCTGGTTGGATACTGACTGATATAATAACTCATTATATTACAATGGATATCTTTCAGGTCAACTCAGTATGAACAATTTTACATTGGGAAATACCACAGAAAGTGTTATCTGCATATTGAATATTTGAGGATGCTTACGCGACATGAATAGCAAACACAGAAGAGGGTAGGAAACAAATTCCAATTAGTTATTCCAATATGATATTCATAAAGAGAATAATAATTCGCCAACATTGATACATGTGATATTTTAGCACAGATTAAAAAATCCATTTTCAGTAGGTATTTTCCTTAGAAGATCCCTCGAAATAAGCACATGCTTACATCTTGGCTGTAATAAGTCAGTGTAACCCAGAAAGAATACACTGGAAGAGTAGCATCCTTTCCTTTACCTACAAAGAATATTCATATGATTCATCTATGGCTATCTTTTCTCAACAAACATAAAAAATATATGTGGAGGTTAATATCTAATCTTCCCCTTACAGTTCCTCACTTAACTGAACATGTAAACTGGGGAACACTTTAGAAGAACATATATGATAATCTAACAAACAACAAAATTTTCAAGTTACCCATTGATTATATGACATCAGTGGAGTTTTTCTCAAGAACTCATAATTAAGACCTGATAAAGAATAGTTTCTTATCAAAATTCAACAGGTTCTAGCTAGACAAATCGTATGCAAACTTACCTTAAAAAGAGAGGTCAGCTTTTAGAATTGTCTGATATATAAAACCCAATGTGTTTCAATAAAAATGTGCTCATTAGGATGCTCAGGGATGCAGGGGACCAAATTTTACCAGTGCTTGTCTTAGCTCCTGACCATAAGAGATAATTACTTCTGCCCATAAACCAGGTGTTCTTTATTCCGATGTCATTAAAAATGCAATCATATGGTTAATGCCTTAGTTTTTATTACATGTACATCCACCAGTCTTTGAATCTCACATTAGCCTACCTGGGCATCCCAAGAGGGAGAAAATGCACTGGCTCAAGTCTTTTAGTCTCCATGGTAGCTACAGTTATTATTATCAATTAATAAAACAGCATCATAAATTTGTATTACAGTAGCATAAATCTGAAAATGTGCACCCCCTCTATGAAGAACGTGCTGGTAAGTTATGTTTATCAGCTTGCAAAGATTAACTTTAAACTATGATCACCAGTTCGCTACTCTCTGTGAAACACCTTTCCCAGGAAATGCATCCCACCAACATCCATTTCTTTGATACCTACCTGAAAGACTTCTTAATGTCTTCTGCTTGGATTGTCTTGAGAATCTCTTGGTATAGTTGAAGATCAAGTGTTTCTGAAGATGTCGAATTTGAAGGGCAATTTTCATGTGCATAATAGCCTATCAAAATTCCAAAAATAAATAATATGGTGGCTGTACAAAGTATTTTTAAAAGGCAGCAAAAGTTGCAGTGGTTACTCTTTGGAGCAGATCTCGTATAATGGGTAGCATAGTCAGACTCTT
This sequence comes from Rousettus aegyptiacus, assembly GCF_014176215.1. Classification (NCBI taxonomy): domain Eukaryota; kingdom Metazoa; phylum Chordata; class Mammalia; order Chiroptera; family Pteropodidae; genus Rousettus; species Rousettus aegyptiacus. The sequence goes on along the minus strand of NW_023416307.1, from coordinate 34,185,808 downwards.
CCTGAAGTCGCTGAAACCTGCCTTTGGGTGAAGTTGCTGGTTGAATGGAATCAAGATTGAGGTCTGCAGTCTCTGAGTTCTCCAGGTTCTGATTCTCAGCACTGTCTAGCTGGAACTGGTCAAAGCCAGGTTCTTCCAGTTCCTTTTCCATGTCCCACTCTAAGTCAAGAGCAGTGGCTTGAAGGTCATCATTATCTAAGTACTGTGAATGTCCTGGAGCTCTCTGATCTGCACTGACCTTTTGATAGGCCATCTTTTTACCTGTGAAAATAAGGGGCATAGAATTTCTTAAAATAAACAATAAAGAAAACACCCAGAGTGAAAATAAAACAGTAAACTATATTATCTATCCATAAAATTTTCATGATTAAAATCAGCAGAAATGCATTGCCCCTATAGAAATATCATATATTAGTTAATTATTTATGTTTTGGTATTCATGTTACTAAAAGAAAAGAATACATAAAAAAAGAAGAAGATATTTAGTGAAATAGCTCATGAGAGAACAAAATATACACACATATACACACATATACTAGTAACCTTTGCAGCTCAGGAAAAAAAAAAAGTACAGTTACAAGTGCACATATTACAATAAAGGCAAAATTTAAGCTTACACGTTTTCAAAATCACTTTTAAGAAAAAACTAAGGGCAAAAGCAATAAAACTGCTATTTGATAAGTTAAGGGGGGAATAAAAGACACTGGGATAATTTACATTACAAAAATCAATTTTTAAAAATACAAATTTAGGATAAGAATAGGCAGAACAACAAATGAAGTAGCAGCTCTATAGAAATACAAGCAGTACAATCTGGTACACTGCATGGTCATGAGTAAATAAAAGGATTGGAAAACTTTAAGGCTACCACACAAGACCAAGATGTTCCATGGAAATAGTGACGCGAATTATCCTGATGCACTGAACTTTAAATACAAGTCTGGGATGGCATTTATCCAAAGAATGAAGCCTTTCGCCAGGCTAGGAAGGTTTGGTTTCATAACCTTGCTACAAGAGTGACAGATGGAGGTTTTTCTCCCTACATAGTTTTGGATGACAGTTTGTTGTATCCTGCAGAGTGGTATTGGAATAACTAGGCTAATTAACTACAAGTGGTCTTCGATCTGTATTCAGTAACCCACTAGTATGTTATAGTTGAAGATTAAGAGTATTTGTAACAAAATATTCTGTACATTAGCTATGTCACCCCAGTTGGACTCTAAGGTCCCTCACTATGTTTCCATGTGCCCCACTGTGGGCAAAAAACAGAGCTCACTTGACACCTGATCAGCCAGCTACCTGAGGGCCAGTGGTTGACAAGTGAATGCCAATAAAAAAGATACAAACAAGAACTTCGTGAAAGGGAGTAGCATTATGCACAGAATTATGGATATGCACAGCTCCAATCCTGGCTGGTAGAAGCTCATATAAATTAAATGTTATGAATGTTTTTGAAAGTTCAAATATGGGTAACTAATTTGACAAAGGAGTCAAAAACATACAATGTAGAAAAGAAAGGCTCTTCATATAAATAAGGTGCTGGGGAAATTGAAATGCCACAGGCAAAAGAATGAAACTAGACTGTCATCTAGCAGCATACACAAAAATTAACTCAAAATGGGTTAAAGACAAATATAAGACCTGAAACAATGAAATACATAGAAGAAAATGTAGGCACTAAACTTATGGACCTTGATCTCAAAGAAGGTCTCATAAACTTGACCTCATAAAGACGGGAAGTAAAAACAAAAATAACGAAGGAAACTACATCAAATTAAAAAAGCTTCTGCACAGCAAAAGAAACCATCAACAAAACAAAAATCCAACCAACCAACTGGGAGAAGACATTTGCAAGTAATACATCTAATAAGAGACTAATATACAAAATATTTAAAAAACTCAGACAATTCAACAACAACAACAAAAACAAACATTCCAATTAAAAATGGGCAGAGGACATCAACAGAAACTTTCTCAAGAAGACTTATGGAGGGCCAACAAATATATGAAAACATACTCAGTATCTATAAGGAAAATGCAAATCAAAACCACAATGGCATACTGCCTCACAGATGTTAGAATGGTTATCATCAATAAAACAAGAAATAACAAGTGTTGAATAGGTTGTGGGGGAAAAAGGAACCCGTGCACACTGCTGGAGGAAACGTAAATTGGTACAGTCAGTAGGGGGAAAAAAGGTAGGAAGTTTCCTCAAAAAATTAAGAACAGAGTTATCATGTGACCCAGTAATCCATCTTCTGGGTATCTACCTGAATAATTTACAAACATTCCTTTTTAAAGATACGTGTACCCCTATGTTCATTGCAGGATTATTCATGGTAACCAAGACATGGAAATAACCTAAGTGTCCTTTGCTAGATGATTGGATAAAGAAAATGTGCTACATAAATACAATGGAATACTACTCAGCTATAAAAAAGAATGAAATATTGCCACTGCAACAACATGGATGTGTCTTGAGAGTATCATGCTAAGTGAGATAAACCAGACATAAAAGTACAAGAACCATATGATTTCACTTATATGTGGCATAGCAAACAGAAAGCGATGAAGGAACAAACAAAACAAACTCATAGACATGGACAACAGTACAGTGGTTACCAAAGGGGAAGAACGGTCGGGGGAGGATGAAGAAGGTAAAGGAGGTCACATATTTGGTGACTGAGGGAGACTAGACTTTGGGTGGTGAGCATGCAGTTCGATATACAGATGATGTATTATAGAATTTACACTTGACACATATAACATTATTAACTGATGCCACCCTAAAAATTTAATTTAATAAAAAAGTTCAAATATTAAACTTTACAAAATAAAAACTGTAATTATCACCAGATTTCTCATCTGCTACATATAAACTAGGATTTGTTCTTATCTAGCATCAATTCAATAAATGAATATCTAGTCCGCATCAGTAGTGTGATAAGCAATGAAGACAAAGATCAATGGGTCCTTATTTCTCAAGTAGGGAACAATTCAGAGAAACAAAAGCATAAAGAAAAAAGTAAGTCAAATAAAATATGCAAAGTGCAAAGGAGACTCAAGAGTGAGTGAGTCTACCAGAGAATATGGGAAAAGACTTCCCAAGTGACCTCTGAGGCATTTTTGACAAGAGAGATGGGGTTAACTAGGGTAGACCAATGATGTGAGAGGAAGACATCTAGGCAAGGGGAAATCTATAAGCACACAGAAGAATGAGAACACATGATATGTGGATCAGCTGAAAAACCAGATTAGTATATTTTGGCAGAAGATGGAGCACATGGGCCAGAAAAAAATGTAGGAAAGTTGATAAATTTCTTGGGCAAAAGGCTTAACTTCTATGCAACCCAGGATCTTCATCTGTGAAGTGAATACAATAATAATATAAAGCCCACAATGCTGTAATTAGAATAAATTGAGACACTGAACCTAATATATCCATTGAATATTGTATGAATTAGAAAGACATTTCTGGTATTAGAAGAGAGGGGATGTCAAAGATTGTTGGGAAAAATAAAGTCAGTTCAATAAAGCAGAACAAATTATATAATTCTGCAAGACACTGTGAAGGAGTGGAGGTTGCTTGATATCCATGTACATACATACAATAATTATCGTAGTTTGATTTTCTTTTAACATTTAGTCTAAATAAAGAGACTAAAAAACATTTTTAAAGCACACATGACATGCCAGCTGTTATCATGCAGGTATTTATTTGGTACTATGTATGACAAAATAGCCCCAGGAATAATTCTGCGGACTCTTTCTTTTGACTTCCCTCTTTCCTGCCCTCCCTCCCTTCTGCTTGTCCTCATTTCCAAAATGATTCAAGAAAATGCAGTATTTGAATTCTATCTTTGGTCATATCTAGACAAGCAGAGAAAAGGAGTAACAAGTAACGAATTGAGTTAGTAATAATTATTCAGATTGGTTGGGGCGATTAACTGATAAAGTATTGAAATCCCACTTGGTTAAATAAAAAAATACTAGAGGAAAGAAAAAGCCTGAAACAAGTAGAAAGAAAGAATCTTTAAAATCTATGATCTAACCTTCTCATATTACAGAAGTAGAAACCGAGATCCAAAACTGAAAAACTCCATTAAGATTGAGAAAGTGTATTTGGGTAAACGCTTCTTAAGGTGACTGTGGTTTTATAAAGATATAAGACTGAAAGGTTGGCAGTAAACTAATGTTAAATGCTTCACAATTCAATTTATTTTAATGTACATTATAAAATACTGAATTTTCTTAGCACCGGTCAATGTTCTTCTTGTTTGGTTTAAACATCAATACATTCCTGCTACCTTTACATGATACCATATTTATTTCTTTAACTATTCAGTTTATGTATTATTGATTAATTTACCTAATATTGTCCCGATGTGGTTTTATTGATTTTTTCTCTCTCATTTTAATGAGTTAGAGTCTCTTTTTCTAAGGTTTTTTTTTTTTTTTTCAAAAAATAAATTGTAGAACATGGTTTATATTGAAGGAATACTTGGCACATAGAAGTTACTATAAAAATGTGAGTTCGCTATTTCCAACCTCTAATACAAACATCCAAAGTCATTTCTCTGCAAATCACTTAAAAACCACTGCAGTGATGAGGCAGAGTTTTCATTTCCAGTTTGACAACAGTCATTCCATCACATGGACATCAGCAATTTAACGCTTTTCAAATATCAGACAGAACCATCAATTAGAATGTAATGCAGATACAGATATTAACTCCTCATCATGATGGATATCTGCCTGACATCCTTACGACGACTTTGGACTCATCACACAGTTATAAATTTTCACTAAATTCACCCTTACTCGACTTTGGACTAATATACATTTATAAATTTTCACTAAATTTTATCTTCGAGGAGAGCAATATTTGGGTCAAAGGCAGATAGAGCCACTTGATGTAACAAAATACGAAGTATTTTGGAAAAATTATCAAGAAAAGTATGTGATAGTATATACAATGAGGAATTTAACCACTTATTAGTGTGAGTGTATATTCAATTCCTTAAAATTATCTCGCCTTAAGGAAATAGCATAGCTTTTGCAAAAATATAACATAAATCTCTGCTCTAACAGTTCTGTTTCACTTTATCTATCTAAAATAAACTCCGCAAAAATAAAACTGAGTAATAAACTATTAAGTAAATAAAAGTTTGATAACATATTCAATTTTGAGTCAGCACAAATTATTTCATAAGTCCCACAAAGAATGTAGTTTTCTTTAAAATACCTATGCCCTATGAGACAAGTAAAGGACAAATCACATTTCTTTTACCAGAATGTTTCAATTTCCAAGTGCAATGAAAATGTTATATTAAAGAAAAAAATCTTCAGCAAGCTCAGCATGTATCATATAATTATACCATTCAAACTTCATATATCTTCTATTACTGGTACACAGGGTTCATTTAATTTATACTGTCATATCGCTTTACAGCTACTCTATGTGGGTAATTTCAAAAATACATGTAGCAGATTTTAGAATCTACCACATGAATCTTTCTCTAAAAGAGATGTACTTTAATGCAGACTGGGTCATAGAAACTTGTGACATTTATTCAAATAGAAAAATCTGTAACATCCTTATATTCTATGTTGTGCCACTTGGTCTTTTTTTTATACAATGAAATTTTTATGAAAGGTAGAAAATATTCTCCATATTTTCAACATATCTTATTCATTTAAGTGACATCCCTTCTCACCCAGGTCCACACCATAAGCTAAACTGGTTTTAAAATTCAATATACTAAAATATTTTTTATAGTGAGTAGTTCTCTTTTAACTATAAAAGATATGTTTCAAGACCCTCAACAGATATACCAGGTGCCTGAAACTGCAGATAGTATAATACCCTATATATACTCTTTTTTCCTATAGATATTTATGATAGTTTAATTTATAAATTGGGTATAGTAAGAGATTAACAAAATAGATTACAACAATATACTGTCAAAAAGTTATGTGAATGTCGTCTAGCTCTCAAACATTTAATTTTTGAAAAACTTTCACTCACAACGTTAGAGTCTTTTCCATTTTAACTAAACACTTATCATGCACTGTGGTTGTAAATCTTGCAGTTTTTTTTTTTTTTTTTGAGGTGCTACAGATAAAACAGCACACACATTTCTTCACAATTTCACAAACAGAAAATTTATTAACATAAATTTTAGCAACCACAGAATTTATATTCTTTCTCTTTCCTCATTTAGAACTTTCACCTTTTTACTTAAAAGAAGCATATTACAGCTTCTCTTTGGCATATCTGAATTGACAGCATCCCCACCCTTGCACTATGGCCATTTTTAAGTAAAATAAGGGTTACTTGAATACCAGCACTGTGATATCAAGATAGTAGATCTGATAACCAAGATGGCTACTAAATGACTAACAGTGGAGACGCTGGAGAAAGGGTTGCGTCACATTCTGGGCAGGACAAAACAGACAGCAGGAGATTTCATCATGCTATTCAGAAGGCAACACAATGTAAAACTTATGAATTGTCTATTTCTACAATTTTTCATTTAATATTTTCAGACCACAACCGATTGCAGGTAACTGAGACCATAAGAAGCAAAACCATGGATAAAGGAGGACTACTTTACATTTATTCCTTTATAGGGGGGGTAGGGGTAGGGAAAGCAGCAGATAAAAGTTAAACTAAAAAGGTATTTTTTTCTATACTATGACAGGTTTAGATCAATAAACAAATTTGTATTCTTACTGAGCATACAATTAGTTTAAAAATAAATTGATACTTCTAAATGCTTTATTTCACACATTTTTAGTGGCTAAAACTAAGTAAATGATATAGAAATAAAAGATGAATACAGAAAAAGGCTAAAATTTTAATATATAAAATACAATCTTTGGTAGCTGCAGATGTGGCTTAGCACAATGGAAGATGAATATTTAGATGATAAATACATGTTAACAAAAGTTTCACTTAATAAGTTATACATTACTAATGCCACTTAGAAATATAATCAGAGCACTGTTACTTTATTGCTCAACAACCACAATGAGAGAATTTATTACATGAATGCCTGACTTTCATAATCTCTTAGTAGGTTCCATAATCAGACTAACTGGTTCAAAACCTAGCTCTGATATGTACTAAGACCAGTTACTTAATATCTTAATGCTTAGATTCCACATTTGTAAAATGAAAACAATAATGGTGCTGCACCTGTAGCATTACAAATAAGTAAGATAAATTATTAAAGGTGTTTATAACAAGTCTCATTATCAGCAATCCACTAATAATGGATCACTGGAAAAATTCTATAGAGTTTAAGAACTTCTAGAGTGATCCTTTAAGGTACGGCCTTGATTAACTTAAATTATGACCAGAAGCCTTAAATGTCAATGACAAGAATGAATGGGAAATGCAGTGGTCTATTCAAGCACTTTTGAGAGTGGGAAGCATCTGCTAATTATTAGTTATGATTCAGATAGATAAGAGTGAAGTGTGGCTAATGTTTATATAAAAGTTATTACATTTGACTTACAACTACCAATTCTATATCTTGTTATTACAGAGTTGTTTCTTTTTAGTCTGTTTACAAAAAGAACAACAGAGCTTTTCCATAATGCTGAAGAGTTCAATTTAATAGTTCCAAGAATTAGTAATAATTAGTCATGAACAGGAGTTATATATGTCTGTTGTAGAAAAACACGTTTGTCATAGGTTGATTTGACCCATTGACTATGATAATACCAATAGTATATAACTTGGTATAAAACACTATAGATATTATTAGAATTAGGAATACATATAAAGACTTTCCTACTTGTAAAATGTATTTTTCAAGTAAAATAAATGAATGAATTTGGTAGATTAACTTTAAAATATAAAACAGAATCTCAATTTCCTATGACAGTTCTATGATTGAATCTTTATTGTACAGTGGGAAAAAAATATTCATATAGCATTTCCCGAAGCTTTGAACATCAACTCATTTGCTGGTTTGAGCGAATTGATTTTGAGGTAAAGGCATTTCTTAGAAATGTCAGTGCATCATCAAAAGGCATTCATTATGCACCTTTGTGCAGTATTATTTTAGATGCTGTACTGGTGAACTATATGAGTGCTCAGAGGAATTTTAAAATTTAAGAATATTCCTTATAGGCTAAAAACAGTTGACATAAATTTTTCAGTACTAACCTAGTTTGTACAAATAAAGCCCATATTTGTGGAATATGGTTTTGTTGTTGAAAGCTTTAATGGCTTCGATTTGAGAGCAGGGCAAAAGAGAAAATTATAAAAACAGTAATTCAGAAGACTCTGTTCTCTGACTTAATTTTCAGTATAATGAGATTTTTTTTTTTCTGTCTGGTTTGTTGAAATAGCCCTGACAATTGCTATAGTGTCTGTAAATGCAGTAAGAATTTCTTATTTAATTGCAATTTTGCATGTCAACTGCATATAAGAAATGACAATAATTATTTGTTGTTCATGCTTCACTAATTGAATAGAGTATATATAAAATAAGAGGAAACTGTTATCTGTGCTTGATTCTTAGGGGGAAAAAAAAGTCAAAGTTTACTCTTAAATGGATAATAGCCCATTGAATTTAGTAGATAATCTAGCTAGAAAGTGTAAAACTACTTTACACTGAGGCCTGAGTTACACTGATTGTTAAATGATATGTAAAAAGTATGCTTATAGGATGCCAAATTAATGAGCTATAAATTGCAAAATTCAGTCAAAACCATTTGAGAAAAATTATTTGATGAAATCCAGCAGGTTTGTGTAAATTTGTTTTATACAGCTTGCATATGTATGACCACCTGGTCAGTTCCCTGAGTGGGCTGGCCTTTCTTTAGGTACCTGCGTATGTATAATCACAATTACTGTGTGCAACACATTCTAACTGAATGGTTAGTTGAGCCCACCTGAGTTTCTGTATTTATGGCAATGTTTTTCAATATTAGAATGATATAATTTAATTTACCATTTGGCAAACAGAAAAATTAATTTAAATAAACTAAAATAATACAGAGAACACTCTATGTGTTTCCTGAACAGGTAGTTTGAACATTTAGTATTTTTAGACTATCTACTATGGGAGTTTAATTCTCACCGACATCATAAAACTTTCTACTTTAGGATGTGTAAACAGTTCCTGTTACTCCTGCATGGACTCTTCCTGGTCTGTTTTGGTGTCTGATACTACCTAGATTCTAGAGCATGCAAGCGTGCGTGTGTGGGTGCGTGTGTGTGTGTGTATTTGGCCTGGTCATAATTTCCATTTACAGTAAAATCTTTAGAAGTATTTATTTACTTCTACAACATGTACGTTCCTTGCACCTTGAGAGTATTAGAAGTGGCTTACATTAGAAATGCACATAGGCAAGATAAATGAAATCACCAACATGTAAAATAAAGAAGATTGGAGGAGAAGAAATTCTAATAGTCTAGCTAAAGAAAGCCACTATAATTGAGTTTTGATGTAGTTCAGAGTTTCACCGCAGTCAGGGCAAAGAAGGGCATCTATGGAGTCTTCAAAGTCCACCAGCCTTCTCCTAATCTCACTTTATAACAGGTAAAGCTGTCGGTCTTGACTGAAAGTTTGTTTTTAATTTTATTTCATCTAAGTTATCTCTTTTTGTACTTGTAGGTTTCTATGTACGGGAGATACTTTTCTCTATCTAGCCAGAGAAATATATGTCTCATTATCTCTTACACTTAGATTTTGATAAATAGAAATGACAATACTAACATGTTATCCAAAATAATGTGCTAAGATATAAATTATTGAACCTTAAATGAGCCAGGACCTACTATAAAGTTCAGGCTTTACATACATTATTCATATAATCGAACAATAAGTACTATTATTTCCATTTTACAGGTGAAGTATCTTAGACTTACCACTTTAGTCATCTCCCCAAGTTCTCACAGCTAGTAAATGCAAGCAGCTGGAGTATCACACCTGGCCTGTCCAATTCTAAAAGATATTCTTATAAAAATTGCAACGTTTAGACTCCCTACAAGCCCCCAAAGCTGGCAGGATGTTAATAAATTCAGAGATCTTGTTGGTTTATTCATCTCCAGTTATAGAGTCTCCATTCTGAATTGGTTCTGCCTCCATCCTTAGATCTGTAAGAGCTGCTCTGACTCCAGGACCTGAAAGATCTCCGTTGTTTGCTCTCCACAGCACCCTGGCAGGCATCAATGTTTCCCGGCACTGTGGTTTTGAATAAGGGAGAACTGCTTCCAAGTATATAGCTCTGAATAAAGACCACAACCTCTACTTTATGATCTCTTCTTAGCAACACTTTCAACATTTCTCGTTTCTCCTGCCACTAAGGGACAAAGGCACAACAACTCTGCTTAGAACTTGAAAACTACAGTTCACATTCAACCTGCTTCTGACCTGTTTTCAGCTATTAAAACCCTTTGGCCCATCCTGTGCTACTCCCTACTATGTCTGGTTTCCACTGGTCTGAGAGGGCTTTGAGGGTGTCAAGAGTTAACACATCACTACAATCACCACTTGGCTCTTTGAGCGCTATCTGCCAGGAGAAGCCTCTTAGCTTGGTAGAGAACATAGCAATTTTTTATCCTTTCAGCCAGCGTGAATGATCTTAAATTGCTGCTTTTTGACTATTGCTGCTTTTTGACTATTGCTGCTTTTTGACTATGGCTTTCTAGGAAGAGATGAACCTTTTATCTCCATGAGGCCACTAGGCACTCTAGTTTTCAAAAGTAATGTATTGGTTTACTTTTAAAATCTCTTTATTCTTCAAATAGGATCAACAGGTTTCTACAAAGAAGTGCTTTATTCTAAAATTCGCATGACTATGTTTCCTAAAATCATAACACAGAAAGGCTAGTTGAGGTCAGTGGCAATCCAACAAATGTACCCAGAGTCTATGCTTTTTATTTACTGAAATTGCTCTTTTCTTGCTTATTACTTTGGGGTGTTATTATGGAAAAATATCAATATGGCATGATACTGTCATTAACTAATGGGAAAGGAAGCATCCAAGAAAAACACTTTGGTACAGTATGTTTATGTTCACTTAAAATTCAATTAGTAAAAAAAAACATGTACCATATGAACCATCCTAAACCTATACTGTGTAAACCCAAGAGTAAGATCTAAATGTAAAAATTTAGCATTCAGTTTTCAAACTGTTAGATAATGACTTAAAGAAAATTAAAATTGGTAACTTGACCAAAAATATAATGATAAGATTTCATTGGTTAACAGAATGGTATGGTCCTTAGAAGACAAAGATCATATATATCAATTCATTTAATCTTAAGGCTAAAAATTAGTTTAAGTGAATTATGTTTTCCTAAGTAGTAGGAATGCATTAATGGTAAGAAAACTAAGAAAGGTGAAGCTTCAATTGACAATTGAGGACAGAATCAATATTGAAATACTTTTCAAGAATTATCTCAAGCAACATATGAAAAGAGAAACAAATTGCTGTTCTTTCTTACTTCTAAAGTGCCATATTCATAAAAATACATATATCTGAAACTAAATGAGAATACGTTCTACTATATTTTCTTCTTGGCCCTCCACTGATACAAAAATGAAATTTTATCTGAAAAAATGTGACAAAGCTATTTTAAGGTAGAAAATTCAAGCTCTTTCTATAAGTGACCTTTCTTTAAGTATGATAACAGTAGTAACTGTTAACCTTTTCAATAAAAAAAAGAATATATTAAATTGGAAAAAATAGGATAGGATAACAAATACTATAGCATTATATTACCCTATATGACAATTTGGCATTAAGAAGTTAACTATTATTACACATTTACATATATGCATACTAATAGCATTGGGTAAATAAAAAAACTAAATAATTTTCTAAAACTTATATTGGGCATTGCTTATGTCATTTATATTTAATTTATGAACAGGAATATTATAAAAAATGAAAGACTTCCAATGGCGCATAAAAGTAATGATGATATGAAAGTAAATGTCAGGAAAAAGGCATGAAAATACAATATTCACAAAGACATTAAATGTAAAACATTTAACAGAACTTTTATGTAATTGATACCATTAGAAGGTTTATAATAATGTATGCAGAATTTTAAAATTCACCCAAAACTTCAAGTTTTAATTTTAAATATTATTACTTTACCAATATGAATTTTAGCTTCTTTTCTCACTGATTTTCTTTCTTTCTAAAATACATCCTTTTTTTTCCTTATCTTTTTGCCTCCCATCAGCCCTTCCCATTATTGCATTTTTCCTTTTTCTTTCTTATCTCAAGAACTCATTGAAAAATAGAATTCACCAAAAAGAATTCATTTCTTCTGTTATATATTATAATGCAATATCTTGAACTATAAAGATATCAGTGGATTTTTTAAAATTTGAAATGATGACCCGATTATCAAACCAAAGATGATGTTTTGCTCTAGCATTCCAAATACAATGAATCTTAAGCCTTCAAGATAAAAGTAAAACTCAGCTTATCCTTAGCTTGCTGCTTGGGAGTTCTATTCTCTGACACTCTGTGGAAAGACCTAAAGACCCTTCTCCCTAACACTATTACATGGAGTCCCTTCAGCTATTGTGACATGGGATTTCTCATTCCTTTCATCCTCCATAACTATAATCTGTATATAACATCCAAATGACTGTCTATATCTCAATCATATCTTAAGGTCCAAAGCATTCTTTTTCTTTTCTTTATTCTTATTTTTTAATCCTATAAGGGTGAAGGTCTTTAATCATTCTCTAAGTAATTTTAAATAATTGAGAGACTGACATGATGAAAATATAGTTTCCACCTAAAAAGGAGCATAATCTTTGTGGATATGGAAAAACAGAATTAGATTCAGAAAATAGAAACATTTTAATATAAGTTGTAAATAGATGACCTTGACTAGTTTAATTGTGCTAATGAGTATAGTATTAAAAAAAATAACACATTTATGTATGACTAGGTACCCTCTACTTACATTAATTCATTTAATCATCAGAACAACACCATGAAGTTAGCATTTTATCATCCTCATTTTATAGATAGGGGCACAGAAGAGAGAGAGAGTTGAAGTCACTTCCTCTAAATCACATAGGATTTAATTCCAGGTAGTATGGTTCTGTAATCTTGTTCTTAACCACTCTGCTATAACGACAGACAACAATTTCATAAAGAGATATGTTGAATTCATCCAAAAGTTAAATATATATATATATATATATATATATATATATATAATCACTTGATTTTTCGACAGCAAAGCTCTAAAAAAAATTCACCATCTCTATGAAGCTTCCTCAGAGTCTTTAGGGGAAAACTGAGACGAATAGGTGAATAAACTCACACATTCACACACAGACATAAGCCTCTGCTCCCTGGCCTCACGAAAATTACTTATAGTTTCCCCAAATGCACTTCACAGCCATCCTCATGGCTATTGGCTTCTTGCAATTGTGATTTTAATTAATGTAAAATATTTTTCTTTTCAACGGACTTCCCCTCTCTGATTCTGCTCCAAGAATTAGATATTATTCATATTTTTACTGCCCACAGTTTTCATAATTCCTTAACGATGTAAATTTTTGTTGGACAAAATTCATAATTTTGACAACCCCTGAATAATTAACAATCTCCTCTTATATCTATGTTATTTCAAGAATACATCTATATCTTAAAAGCAATTGTTTAAATTAAATGTGACAGCTCTTAAACAGGTGAAATAATAGTGTAATATTTATTTACTAAAGTGTTTTAAGAGAATTGTAGTTAAGTCATGAGTAACTTTCATAGAGAAGGAATCCATAGAGCCCTGAGCACCAAGAATTCTAATTATCCTTTTGGAGAAACCATGTGGTGAGGCACTGAGACCATATGGAAAAGAAACTGAGCCAAGGCATCTAAACCAAAAAGCCAATCATGTGAGATCAGACCAGCCACTAGGTAATTTCAAAAGCTTGTACAACAAAAGAACTGACCAGCTGAGACCTGCCCATTTTCCTGATCAAATAATGAGACAATAAAATGATTGTTGTTCAAAGCCACAAAATTTGGGGATGCTCAACAATAAATAACCAGAATACTAGTAAAGTTATTTTTCCAAAATTCAAATTTGACCATGTCACTTGACAGATTAAAATTAAAAGCCTATGAGGTGTTCTTTTTGCATTAACAAGACATCTCCTTTCCAAGGGTAGAAGACCTTTAAGCCAACCCTAAACTTCCATTCTGATTCCTTCTACTTCCTGCTGTTAAGCACATACTGCACATGTTCATCCTCTGCCTGGTTTGTCCTCAGTTTCAGATTCTTGAATGTAGTTAATTTGTCTGGTTACTTTTTATATTTGTAGCCTAGCATAGTATTTGAAGCTGCTTTGTAGCTGCTCAATAAATGATAGGCTCCAAATAGGCATGACGATTGAAAAGTATAGAATTTCAGTAAGGTAATTGCCATTTTATCAGCAATGTGTCTTATAGTAATTACTTCAGCTCATTAATTAAGTAATTCTAAGAGTTAATTCATGAATAAAGTTAAATATTGTAACTAAAGGCAGTTGATAAACTGTAAAATCTAACATAACTGCTATTGTTTTAAAATTATAAACTATTAGGAATCAAGAGAGCTAGATTTGAATTCTGAATCCCCAATTACTAGCTATGAACCACAGGGCAAATCACTTTTCTTCATAGGTAAAACTAAATTTGGGTGTGTGAAAACCAAATGAGATAATTCATAAATATATGCTTTAAGTATTATTTATCAATATTATATAATTAATGAATGATTGTTAATGCTAAATAGAAATTGTTTAATATAATTAAATAAATCATTCACATATACACCACTCTCAGCTACCCCAATCTCTGAATATTACTGGTGCAAAAAGGGAAAACCACAAGTGGATTTGCACCACAAATGATTGACTTTCTCTTATTCCTGAACAGGACACAATGCCTGGAATGAAGGGATGAAACGGAAGACTTCTGGGCTGCGTATCAGGTATGAAGATTGTACCTAGAGGAATGGAGGACACAGGAGCAGAAGGAAGAAGGAAGCAACCTCTGAAGAAGTGACCTCTGGAAAATCCATCCCAGAATTACCGACTTCAAGTTCCTTAGACCAGGCGTCCCCAACTCTCGGGTCACAGACTGGTATAGGTCTGTGGCCAGTTAGTTGGGAACCAGGCCGCACAGCAGGAGGTAAGTGGCTGGCAAGTGAGCGAAGCTTCCTCTGTATTTGCAGCCAGCTTCCCAGCACTAGCATCACCACCTTAGCTCTACCAAAGATCATCAGGCATTAGGTTCTCATAGGATCATTGGTCCATGCTGCCGAAAAATTTGGGGATTGCTGCCTGAGACATGTTATAAAGTTATTTACATTCGGAAGTGATGTCTGTAAAGTGGGCATGCATGGAGGTAAAAACAAAATCAGGTCCTGTATGTTAAGGTGCAGAATGTAAAGAGATCTGTGGGAGAAGATTAATCCAACTCCCTTCCTGCACATAATATATTTTAATAGGAATCTATCCAGCAAAATCCATTTAGCTATGCCCAGAATGATCACGACTTACTGTGTAGAGATTGAAGTGCCTCAGTCCATCTGCTGATGATATTTATTACTTTTTGGCACCTTCTACATATTTACCAAGTGTATGTAAAAGAAAGCCATGCTTCTTATTTCTAGGACAAAAACAGATGGTGCTCCAGCAGGTAATAATTTAATTAAATGGCTCCTAAAGCATGAACAAATTGTTCCAAAGAATAGAAAATATTTTTATTTATTCTTTAAAAATAGGAAGGGTAGAAAAAATCAAGTTTGACTTTTTTAATGCAACAAAATTAGAGTTTAGCAAATCATCTGTTCTTAAAACAAAGTGTTTTTTTCCTCTCTGCCTTCTTCCTAAATTGCAATCAAAATTGCCATAAATAATATTGATGTTGTTCATCAAGTTTCATTTATCATCTTTAAGAAATAAGTTCAAGCTAAAATGAAACATATTTTGATAAAGTTGCAATCAGATATTCTTGGAATAGGATGAATTTTTATGATATTCAAATTAAATTGCATAATGTACTTTATGAACTCAGGAGGAGAATAAACTACATATCTAACATTCAGTCTCTAATAATCAAAAACAAAGTCTTCCATTCCAGTTAAAGCCAGGAGGCCTTTTAAAAACCTCTGTCATACATGAATTAAAGATTTCATAATAGTAGAAAATAACAATTTTGCAGCATGATACAGTAAAGATCATACTTGGGTTAAAAATAGAAATGGGTATGAATCTCAGTACTGCCACTTACTGTGTGACTTTAGGACAGGAACTTAATTTTTCTAAGATTCCTTCTCCTAGTCTGTAGATACATACATGCATACAACACAGAATGACTGTAATTATAAGGTCAGTGGGAGACATCAATGGATAAATTTCAAGAATTTAACACAATTCTTAAGACAGAGTAAACATTCTATCAATGGCTGCCAATCATCATCTTTAAAATTAATTAAGAAACAAGAATATGTGTAAGTATTGTAGCTATCACATATAAACCAAAATATATAAGAAATAAGTTCAAGTAAATTACAATCTATCTGCAAAGATGAAGCAAACATATAGAAGTAAGCTGTAGGGTCTAAAATAAGAATTTAGGAATGGTGAAATTATGGAGTGTTTAAATGAACTAAATCTGTGTCTTGAAAAATGGATAAGGATTATGAATGAAGACGTCACTGAAAGAAATAATAAAGATGAACTCAAGCAAGAAATTGGGAATGTGTATCTGAATGTAGGAGTCAAAGCATGTACTGTCTTAATTGAGAAAATGGTATTTACCAGGGCCTGGTAGAACACAAGTTTAGATTGATGAGATAGGAAGGTGTCTACATATGTAAAAGGCAATCATTGCAGGATCTTCTAGAATAAAAACACCATGAGAGTTGTGTTTTATAAAATGATACAAAGCAAGGAAAGCTACAATATTATTGCAGTGAAGCAGGTTAACCAGATAACCCAGAGAAATATACAGATAGATGAAAGTGAAGATTAAAAGCATTTATACTAAACAATGATGTCTTTTACCAAAGTTGGGTTATTTAGAATTCAAAGTGTATACACTTGGGTTTATAAGTGTATGATCATTTATAATTAGACCATGCTATATTTATAATGTGCAATGTTATATTTAATACACACTTATACTAAATATATAATATATAATCAATTAATTTTATATCTTAATTGGTTATATTATAATCACGTTTAATATATATTATATGTATATATTAACTTTGCCTTGTGTGTTAAATGAAATGATGACAGCAGTGCATTTTCCACATTCATATCCTCAATCACCCATCTGTTACCAAAATTTTAACTGGCAAAATCGTTGGAAAGAAAGGAGGTTATGTATTGACATTGCTCTGATCCCTGCGTAAACAGAGATTTGCTATTGGCTGATGTCCCATTTCCCACCTGCAGTGGTGGACCCAGGGACAGGCTAGGGGATGTCAACCACATTCAAGACACTTCCGTTGTCTTTACACAATTTATTTCATGTCTTGAATGATGAGGACTACTGAAACCTATTCCAACAAAGAAGAGATCATTCTAAAGGTATAATTCAATCTTATATTTTCTCCTATTAAAAATTTCAAAGTAGGGTTGAGAATTTTTATAATGTTTTTTTTTTTTAAGTCCTAATGACAAAAGTTTTAGCAAAATTTAATGCATAGAAAATATTTATTAGGCATTAGACCAAGTCAAGACTTGGTTAAACATATTAAAATTTTCAAGGTGTTGAATCTCATTTTAATTTCTTTCCACCCTGATAAGCAATAATCCAAATGTTTCTGTGTGTTAAAATGAACTCCTGACTAAGAAAACAAACATTCGGGTTTCCTATAACCAAGATTACCTCAGATTTCAATGCGTTGTCTTCAAAAACTATAAAACCAGGTAGCAATAATCATGCCTATAAAAGTGTATATTGTGATATACAGTGGACCCCTGAACAACACTGGGGGTAGTGGTACTCAAGCCTTCACAGTCAAAAATCTGCATATAATTTGGACTCCCTAAAAACTTTACTAATAGCCTATTTTTGACTAGAAGCTTTATCAATAATACTCAATTATGTTGCATTCTGTATGTATTATATACTGTATTCTTAGAATAAAGTAAACCAGAGAAAAGAAAAAGTTAAGGAAATCATAAAGGAAAGAAAATACATTTACAGTACTATACGGATTTATTGGGGAAAAAATCTGTGTATAATCAGATCTGGTCAGTTCAAATCCATGTTGTTTAAGAATCAGCTAAGGAATTGCTACCAGCTTTGAGAGAGCAGATACTTTATAAAGACATACTCCAGTCACCTTACCGGTACAGCAGACCCTTATCAACTTGAACAATTAGGCTTAAATTAAGGTTGATAGCACATTTTCAGTTTAAGAAATTGGACCTTTAAAAAAACCAGGGTTAAGCCATTATATCCACAGAAATAACCTCTTAATACTTATTATAAAAACAGTGTATATTTCTGAAATATGTAAAAACACTCACTTCTACATATAACAGATCTCATAGTCACTAAAAATAAATTATTAAAGATATCAAACTCACCTAAGAATATCAAGAGTATGAGACACAATTTAAATGAATAATAGTTATTTTGATGTTGGCTCTTTTGCATCCTTTGTTTCTTCAGGGATCCCTCCCCTAGAGTTTCAGAAAGAAGTTTACATATTCATCTCACTTTGTTCCAGAAAATATGCATATAAAAAGTCACTTTCCCAAGTCTCTTCCTTTTTCAAAGGTTCAAACCTTTCTCTCTCTCTGACTTAGAGTTGTTTACTTCAACATCCCATCTCCCACTTTAGACCAAGACATTTAGAAAAATCTGGATGCTTATGTGCAAAAACAATTTAGAAAACTTGTTTTTAAATTTGTTTATTAAAGCCCAGTTTATTTTCTCCCAATATTTCTGTGTTTCAATAGATGACTGCAAAAGACAGAAGTGACAAAAGAAATAAATTGCACTTCCTCAACATCGCTTTTGTATTTTAAAGGACACCAACAGTAAAGTGAAAAGGCAATCCACAGAATGAGAGGAAATGTTTGCAAATCCTACCTGATAAGGGACTTTACCTAGCATATGTATGTGTGTGTATGTATGTATATATATATATGTATATATAAACTTACAATTTGATAATAAAAAGACAACTCAATTTAAAAATGGACAAGGGTTCTGAGTAGACATTTTTCAAAAGAAGGTATACAAATGGCTAATAAACACATGAAAAGATGCTGAATTTAATTAGAGAAATACCCATCAATTAGCAATGAAAGATTTCACCCTCATATGGGCAGCTATAATCACCAAAATACTAAAAAGTGTTGAAGATATGGAGAAATTAGAACAGTCCTATATTAGTATTGAGAATGTAAAATGGTACAACTGCTTTGGAAAGTATTCCAGTAGTTCCTTAAAAGGTTACACATTAAGTTACTATATAATCTAGCAATTCTACTTCTAGTTACATAATCAAGAGAAATGAAAATATATCTATACAAAGGTCTGAACACAAATGTTTCAAAGCAACATTATTCATAATAACTACAAAGGGGAAACAACACATTAAATGACGAAAGAATAAAATGTACTATATCTGTATAATAGAATAGTATAATGTACTGATACGAACTACAACATGGATGACTTCATTATGCTAAGTGAAAGAAGGCAATCACAAAAGATCACATATTGTACGATTCTGTTTTTACGAAAGGTCCAGAATAAGCAAATTTATAAGAACAGAAAGCTAATTAGTGATTACAGAGCCTGGTGCAAAAATATTGAAGGACATGGGAAGTAACCACATGACTAATAAATGGGAGCTTTACTTTTGGAGTGATGAAAATGTTCTAAAATTGATTTGATTATAGTGACAGTTGTACAACCCTGAAAGGTGTTCAAGACCATTAAATTCCACATTTCACATGGGGTCATTTTATGGCATATGATTTATATTTCAAAGAAATTGTTTATAAAAAGAAAGTTTATTGCAAACTCTTATTATTCTTCCTCTGCCTTTGCTGTAACTTCCTTTCCTAAAATCCAGCCGAAATTTCCTTATTTCTCATTTGTTTCTAGTAACAGTGGTAATCTATAAAGAGTAGAGACAAAAAGTTGGCAAAAATGTACACAGAAGAAACCATATATTCCAGATGCATTCCAGGGAAACTTTCAGGTGGGAAAATGTTTTACCTTCGAAGTCTGTTGTCCATTGGTGAGGTTAATGATTCCTCCCTTTCCTACCCACATACTGATGTTTGCTCATTAAAAAAAAAAAAAAAAAAAAAAGCACACTTACACTGTTGTTTGTGAAAACTAAAGTGTCTTCCTACATAGGATGTTAGACTCAGTAGCATTTTTTATTTTTTTAAAGAGCAGCTGCCTCTATTAGTAAATATCCTGTGCCAGAGAATTGGATTGCTAAAATTACATTTTTAATAATACTGCTAAAGAGCAATCCTTATCCACATGCTTAATAATGTTAATAGAATGGTAAAAATAAGGGAGACTCCAAATTCTTTATATTTTAATTTTTAAATGCCTTCATGACACCTTTAGGAATAGGAATCAAAGTGAAAAATTTCCCATCTGTAATTTTCTCTGACTTCCCATTCAAATTTTAAAAGACAACTCTTTTATTTCAGAAATGTAAATGCTGGCTAATAGAAATGGGAAAAGGCTGGGTGCTGCAGCTGTTTTGTGTATTTCCGCTGAATATGTTATTGTTGTTTTCCTTTCTGCTTTGCTTTTCCTTTCAGACACCAGAACATTAAACAAAAAACCACACTAAAGGTTATGTTGATGTAGAAACAGCCAAATTTCCAATGTTCTCCCCAATTGTTTTACACATTTAAGGCACAAAATGTTAAATAAACTGTGAAAATAAATACTCCTTGTTGATTTCTTAAAATACTTCAAAGAATTTAGTCTAGACTTGTCACTTGAGAAAACACTGAAGAGTAGATTTTAATAAATCCATTTAACTTTACAGTACATCTGCCATTTAAAAACATTTTTTTTTCTTCTGAACACAACTTAATGAACCTTTAATTTACCTTCATTCGGTATCCACTGAGGGTAGTTAAAAGACAAAGTCTTAAGTCAATGGACTTAATTACAGTCATCATATGTTATTATGTACTGTTATATAACACCATATGCCAATTATCATGGGACTTTAATAGATACTGATAATTACCACACGCATATCCCTTGTATTACAGACCTACATCTGAATAATATCTTTGAAAATACAGTGCTTTTAAAAGCTTTTTGCATTTGAGACATCGATTGTATAGATTTCAAAACTAAATATCGTGTTAAGTAAAACAGCATGAATTGTTCTCTAGTTATGTCTAGATATTAGACTATGTTCCAACTTATAATCAGAACTTCTAAATAAAACAAACACTGCATTTAGACATAAAAACACATCAAGTCTAAAGTAATTTATTTTAATATTTTATTTAATAATTGAATATTTATTTTAATATTTGACTTTTTAAAAGATGAGGCAAATGACAATACAGGATATGTCTGGCATTAATTCATGAACTTTTAGAGGATTTATGTCATTCCCCCAGTTTCCTGTCCCGCTTTTGACAGTAAATTCACCTGTACTGTTTCTCCCCTGTGTTTCTTAGTCCTTAATTCTGCTCCCAGCAATAATTAGTCTATATTTCGTATTGTTATTCATGCTGTCTTTGAAATTAAAAATATTTGGTTTCTCTCTACCCTTCTTAAGAACTTTCTTTATATACTCATTCTATCTAAAATAAAGCAAAAATCTCTTTAGCATGAAATATAAAATTCAGCACATGCACATCCCAACCTACCTTTCATATCTCATTGAATCTTGTTAAAACATTGTTGGTTTGTACTTTGGCCCCTGTACATGGAGGGCAAGAGACCAAAGAAAGAGGCTGACTACTCCAGATTGTTGGATGTCAGGTGTAATAAGCAAAGGTACTTATATACTAGGTTTGTTTTGAACAGCTGCGAGATGAGTAAATCTCCACATCTACCTCTTATATGTTTATTCAGAGGTCTTAACTGGGTTCAGTAATGTATGCCATGTAGATGGTCTAAATAATAGATCACTCTCTCAAGGCTACATCCTTGAAAATGGGTCCCACTGAGAGAATAGTGAACAAACATGCATTTTAAGGACAGGGGAGGGGATGAGGAGCTTCTAATTGCAGGACAATTGGTAGTCAAGTCCTCAAAACAACCTCCTCCATCAGATATATTTTATATATACATAATGAGCATTTATGCAACCATTACCCAGCTAAGAAATCTTTTTAACCTATTCTGAAACATTTACCATTTCCCCCAAATTTTAATAACTCTAAATTCATAGTGAGTCTTTACAATCACCTCAATTGGGGTGGTGTTAGTGATGTATTTTCACTTGTTTGTTCAAATGCTAACTTGGTTATTATTCTGGACCTAACTAGACAAGTACATTCCCTCCAGGTTTCACATTATTAAGCCATTTAAGGATCATTTAAGAAAAATCTAAGATCCTAGCCATTGCTAAAAACGCTCCATCAATATATTTTAGTAAATTCTGGAAAATCCCAGCATCAAAAGTCTAATAATGGGTAGCTCCGGCTTGGAATACAGTTCCAGAGACAATAATGGAGCATTCATTTAATGAACACTCCATTACTACTTCTTTTAAAAGCAAAGAATGATACTGCATGGAGAAACACAGCCATCAATAACTCTGAGTCAAAAGAGATTTAAATGAGTCATCCTCTGAATGAAAAATATTTTAAAAGAGTTTATTTTGTTTGTATTTTCTTTTTATGTATAAAAATGACAAAATAAAAAATATCATTCATGTAAAGAATTACAAAGTGTTCTTTCAATAAGTTTAAAATAAAAACTCTAAATTTTTCTTACAGATACAGAAAATAGTGTATCTTAGAATAATTCAGTGAGGTAAAGTTTTATAGCTTCACCATTTATATTTTGTATGAGTTTCTAAACTACTCTGAATTCCAATTTCCTCATCTGAAAATTGGAGATTATAACAGAACTCAGTTCATACAGTTATTATGAGCATTAAAAGACTTAGAAGAGTGCTTGACATATAAATGTGTTCAATAATGTTATCTACCTCTGTCTTATCAATTATTTTATAAATAACTTCTTCTATGTCTCTATTCTATTCCTTCATAAATACTTTTGCTTTCTCATATTCTACTTTTCTTCTCCCCCTTCTCCCCATCTTCTTCTTTTATACAGAAGTAGAAAGAATCATGTATCAACCATCAACCCCTGCAAACCAGCTCCACTGACCATCAATCTACCCCATCCACATTTCCATTCATTCTCACTCATATTGTTTTGAAAACAAAACAAAAACAAAAACTCAGACATATTATTTTATGTATAATTATTTTAACATCTAATTCTAAATAAGAACCATTTTCACATAACTACAATGTCATTATCTAGCTAAAATAACTACATTAATTCCCTAGTATTATCTACTACCTAGGAAGTATCTAAATCACAAATTTTTTTTAATAAATTTTACTTGAGGTACTCCAGTTACAAAAGCTGGAAAGTCAATGTATTTGGTTCACAAAAACATTTTCAATAAACAAAATTGAAATTATTGAGTGAAAAGAGGAGAAAGTAATAACATTACCCTAAATATCAGACTTCCCCAACTTTAATGAATGATAATGGGTGGTATTTAATAGGTACTGCAAATCTGGCATGGAATATTTAGGTTAAGTAAAGAAAATCGGGCATAAAATACCTTACATATCACCAAATATACTTTTGCATTTTAAAATTTTTGGTTAATATTATGTTAGACTGCTGTATCTTTGAGATATAAGTCAAAGTTTGAGAGATATGAGTAAAAGTTTAAACACGATTTAGCATTTATTCTAAAAAAAAAAAAGCCATATCTATTTCATTGTTTTCATTGCATTTTTTAAAAAATATCATTTGGGATAGTTTCATTAATTAGTTTAACAAATAGTTATTGAATGCCTACTGTGTACTGCCAGATATTCTTCTAGAAATAGGGGATTGAGCAGTCAAAAAACAGCAAAAGTCACTCCCCTCATGGAACATACTTCTAGTGGGGTGAAAGAAACAATAAACAACCAAAAAACATATATACATACATACATACATACATGCTTACATATAGTATGTGGGATAGTGAAAAAAAAATAATAACCCTAAAAAGAAATAGGAAGTAGAGCTGTAGATGAGGGGGGAGGGCCTGTGGCTTTAAATAGGTCATCAGTCTTAAATGAGGTTTTCTTTTCATATCTATTGTTCCATCCTAATTGCCTTCTTATATGAAGAAAATATCTACTAATTACGAGTATTCAGTGGTATATTAACTGTTAGTCTTCATTCAGTTCTCTTGAGTAACATGAACATAAACACTGAAATTTAGCTGTGGGTCAAGCAGGCCATTTAGGATTTATTTACTATAAAACAATAGAACTAACTTTAAAGACATCCCATACAATGTTCCAGAATAAACAAAAATATAATTCATGCCACTAACAAGGTTAAAAAATAGCCCTCAAACATTTACACTTCAATCTAGACAAGTAATTGTATTAGCACAATGAGCCTAGGAAGAAGTCTCCTATCTGATGCTCCAGGAGACCGTGGTAACCTCGCTTTAAAGCTATTGAATTACACTGTCTGTTTATGACTACCTTTGACATGACAGGACAATGATTTAGAAGAGAAATTTAGAGCTGTATGCCCATGACCAACCTCAAAGCTGTAGAATCACCACTCTTGCAATCACTTCTTTGCTATAGGACCAAATAAGCCTTTTTCAAAAAAATTCTAATAATAAACATGATAAACTTGATCTTAACTCTTTCAAATATAAAAAAAAATAATTTTAGCTTTAGAAAAAAAAATAATTACTAACCAAATAGTATCTCATTAATAACTGAGGATCTAAGACAATTATGCTATGCAATTTACAAGTTTGGCCTCGAAAAGTCTTTAATAGTATTTTTAAAAAAAATCAGAGTGCCAACAAGGTTGTGAAAAGGCTGGCAGTCTCAAAACACTGCTTATAGAAGTATGAATAAGCACCATGCTTTTGGAAAACAATTTAAGATCAAAGGTTTTAAAATATTTATATACATATTCCACTTCCTATAATTTAGCCTGAGAAATTAAAAGGAAATAGAACAAAAAAAAATGCATAAAACCTGTCATTGCAATTATTTATGAAGAAGTACGATGTGTTTTTTCTCCTTTTTTTTTAAACCTCTATTTACCTCTTTAATTTTCAACAGCTAACCTATACTACAATTTTAATTCATACCAAGAAAGGCAGTTGGGAACCTTTTCATAATACATATGACAATGAGTACTATAGTAGCGGCATTTGTCCAAGAAGGATTGACTGTCCTTTGTAAATCAGACAGAAAATTCAGAAAATAATATAGTATCAAAAGTATAAATTCCTTTCCAAAGATTTTCAACATAACCATTTTGTTTTAGACATGCCTGAAAATCTGAAATAGCCTCAAATGATATCCAATTATTTGCTGTCAAATAAAATTAACTATAAAAATAGCAACAGTTAGCATTTATTAAAAGTTTACTTGGTGCCCTTAGTCTCATCAAAACCTTTTCAAATGTGTTCTTTAGTGATTCTTATTTTCAGATGAGAAAACTAATACTTTGAAAGGTTAGGTCACTTGCCTGTGATTATAGTTACTAAACAGCTGGATGAAATGCAAATTCAGGACACATGATTCCCCAGTTCCTAACCACAATACTACGTCATCGTCATTGGAGTAAAAGCTCTAGAACTCTATAAGTATTCCTGATTAGCAGTTGAAATAAATTCTCCATGACAAACTCTATAGTATATTTTGATGTTGTGGCTTTTACATTGTAACCATATTTTCTGAATCAAAAAACATGCCTATATGATCTAATGAGTTCAAGTATTCTTAAAGGAACAAAGGTATATTAAGTGGAAATCAACCTAGAAAAGACGGAATATACAACTGTTATATGACACCATTGAAAATGTAGCAGTTTACATAAAAAAATATATATATATATATTTCAGAAATTAATTGTTGAGATACTGTGAGGACTAGACTCAAGAAATTACCTGGGACTTGAATAACTAGTTATTTCATCTCTTTTCATATTTTACATTGCTCAAATTTTCCTATCCTTTTTATTACTCCTTTGTTTCTATTTCTCTCTTTTTTCTCCCAACTGCTTTACAAATCTCATTTCCTTCAAATATATGCCCTTACCAAAATGTTGCTGTCAGGAATTGGTGGCTGTGTACATTTGGCCTGATGACAACATTCCTTAGTCAATGAACACAACCAATTAGTTAGTGCATATATATACCCACAAACCAAACCTGGCAAGTCAGTTTGGCATAAGAAATAGTTTAAATATTTTAATCATTTTATATGGGAGTAATAAATGTATTAATCTCCTCTAGAGGTATATAATTACAATATATGTAAATATATACAAATATGTTATACATATGTAAATGTATATGTGATATGTGTAAATATAAAAATAGATTTATATATGAAAAACTACATACAAATGACAGATACAAAGAAAAGATTATTTCCTTATTAGTGGATAATTAGACACAGATGGAGACAACATTAGCAAAATAACTTTTATAAAGCAAATTATAAGATCATATTTCCAAAAACAAATGTAAAGGAATTTATGATACATAATGGCATGTGTTTATAACCCAATTCACAGAATTAAAAATAGAGTTGAAAACATTATTGACATCAAAACAAGTCAGACTCACTCTGTGACATTACTGTAGGAGTCACTTATTTAGAACAGAGAGATTGTATATTAGTGTATTTGTCCCTGCAGTGCACTAAATGGCACCCCAGTGACCCAAGAGGAGTCTCCTTCCTAGAATTATTGTGACATTGGAAGAAGCTGGTTAAGTCCTCAGCACAGGCATGGTTCAGATTGTAGACACATTTTTGACCCACCAAGACAGCAATCTTCTTCCATGCCCTTTGTTTCATGACACTGACATCGTATATCTTCTTAAATAAGGTCTAGAGCAATGGCTCAGCATTAATCACAAATTCCTAACAGGGTAGCAGAGCTATTGCAAGAATTATTTAATCACATACATAATATATTGTATACTATTAGTATATACAGTACATACTCATTTTTAAATATGTAAGTACTATTAAATCAATTCTGAATTCATAGCTTTTTATCATGCACTTTCTCAATCAACAAATATTAAAAGGCCAACTATAATAATATGTCTATAACAAAATGGTTTATATTAAAAAGTGTCTTCATACTTGAAATATTTGAGACTCACCTTACTAAAACATAATTTTCTTCAGGAGTTGGACCTTATTTTAAATACCTGAGGCAAAATGAATATACCACTCTTTAATAATTATAATAAAATTATCAATTTTAAAAAACCAGCCATTTAACTTCATCAATGAACTGAAGCACCACTAGAAGATTACTAAGGCTTATCAGTTCAGGACACTTTAAGACAAATCCAGTGGCTGTAAAATTAATTTTTAATGATTTCTACACCATCTGGGAGATTCTCATTATGTGTAATGAAAGCTAACCTAATAATGTTTTTAAATTCCCCAATTTACCTAATCCTCACAAAGGTCTAATAATTTTATGTTCAAGTACTAATGAAAATTTATACATTTGGGCAGAATTATATAAAATGTTTAAGATATTATTTTCAAACCATAGATTAAAGACATTTATTCATCAAATTCTTGATAGTGCTCTACTCTAAATACCTAAAATGTATATGGAAAATTTAGCTAACAAAAATTTCCTTTTAAGTTTCTTAATGGCTGATACATTTTAGAGCAGCCCATGCTACCAGTGTAATTTTACATGAAAGATACCAAGTGCACACTCTTCTAAAAGCATTTTTATGGCATTTTTTTTGTACCCACCGGATGTTTATTTAATGTGCTGAAATATAACTAAGTGAATGTTTACAAACCAAGGAATCATAACTCTTTCTCCAGGACTATTTTCTTCATAAGTTTTCCCTTTCAGTTCAAGTACTAGAACTATGCCCTTTGGTACTAAATTTTTTACTTCGTTACCAAGTGGACTTGCTAACAAGCACTGAAGTAAACTGTGAGTCTGCCCTCAGTCACAGAAAACCCTTGAGAACCCTCCTTCCAGGTTTGACAGAGGTAATACTGGTGGAAGAATCTCTCAGTCTCTCACAACCTATACAAATATCTGTATTGTGAAACATCCTACTGCTGGTTTTAGTATTTGGTTTTTACTTTCCTTATGGTTTTTAATACTACTTTCTTAAAGTAAGTGTTAAAGTTTCTTTTATTATAGTATCACTCACTCTTTTATTTTTTATAATTTTTTTTACATATTTCAAATAGTGTCCATCCAAAACTTTTTTAATCATCTGCTTTGAGAAGTTAAAAGTAAAAGCATACATTTTACCAGATAAAAAATGTCAGCACATTTTTATCAAGATCTGTCAGCACATTTCTATCAGGATCTTTCTTTCTCCACCCAAAACAGCAGTCAGCAACATTCTTTTAGCAAACTGAGGATTCAGTGTTGAATGTTGCTTAGGTTATAGGTTTGAAAATCAAAGAGAAATATATCAGATGGGCCTCGATGGTCACAAAGGTTTACAGGATCCTAGCCAAGTTGCTTTTGATTCTTTGATTCTTTGTTATATGACACCACAGGGTGCAGGAGGCCTCTTGGCTCTGTTGTGGGTCAAGACTAGGACTATAGATGTGCTCTCATGTTCTTTAAAGACTGCAACCAGGTACTGAAAAGCTTGACTAGGTCTTTACCAGGGGTATGCATTAAAAATAAACTAAAGTAGATACACTTCTTTCCTGTCAGAATAAACTCCAAATTCAAGGGTCTGTTCTCCACACAAGCATTTATTAACAATTTTTTTTTTTTTTCCAGAAAGCAAGTCCAAACTAACCAAGGAACAATTCTGCCTCACCAAAAACTAATCAGGGTAAAAAGGATAGTGATATCAGCCTATGATTCTAGCCATCAAATTCCAGCATATGAGGTTTTTTTTTTTTTTTTTCCTCCTCATCAAGCAATTCTCAGCAAACAGTTGGGTGTCCTACAACTTAACTTAATTCTGACACTATCTACCTGAAAAGTCTCAGATTCTCCAAGACTACCCCTTCACTTCAGATTTCAATTACAAGTCCGGGTTGTCACTTGTGCTTCTACAGACTGGCAATAGACTGGAGTTTCCAAGGATCCCCTCCTTGGGTTTTATTAATTTACTAGAACAGCCCAAAAAACTCAGAGAAATATTTTACTCACTAGATTATTGGTTTAAAAGGATGCAACTCAAGAACAGCCAGATGGACGAAACATATAGAGCAAGGTCAAAAAACCTGGAGCTTCCATGCTCTCTCCAGTGTGTTCCACTCCCTAGCTCTCCATGTGTTCACCCACCCTGATGCTCTCCAAACCCCATCTTTTTGTTTTTTTATAGAGGCTTTATTACTTACAGTAGAAATAATTGATTAAATCATTAGTTATTGGTGGATTAAATTCAACCTCCGGCCCCTTTCCCCTCCCAGAGTTCAAGGAGATAAGACTGAAAGTTCCTACTCTCTAAACACACCATTGGATCTCTAGGCAACCAGCTCCCCTCCTTAGGTGAGATCCTCTCATCACTTCATTAACATAGCAAAAGACATCTTTATAGTTTAGGGTATTCTAAGGGTTTCAGAAACTCTGTGTCAGGAACAGCAGATAAAAAACAAATATATATTCCTTATTATATAAATCACAATACCACACAGCTCCAGTTAGTTTTCTCTCTTTTCCCGCTAAAAGCACTTTGTTGTTTCTACTGCCCAGCAAACTCGTCCTAAACATTTACTTTGTCAATGTAAGGCATTAAATAGAATATGGAAGAGACAGACAGTCCTGTCCTTGTGGAACTACCAACCTAGTGAAAAACTTAGATAAATAACTATACACAGCATGACAGTAATATGGCAGTGTAGGGAGGTGTGAGAGTACTCAGAACAATGTAATCCAAGTTTAGAGAATCAGGAAAGACTCTTTAGAGAAAGAGACAGTTAATCACACTGTTCTCTTCATGGTGGCTGCAATGCAACTCTCTCTTTGTGAAAACTATTTTCTTATAATGTGGACTTTCTCTCCAGTGGTCCACAACTTTTTGGCAGCAGAGACCAGTGCTCCTATGAGAATCTAACACCTAATGATCTGTGGAAGAGCTGAGGAGGTGATGCCAGCACTGGGGAACAGCTACAGACACAGATGAAACTTCGCTCCTTCAGCCTGCTGCTCACCTCCTGCCATGCAGCCTGGTTCCTAACAGGCCACAGACAGGTCCTGGTCCACAGCCTGGAGTTAGGGACCCCTTTTCTAATCTACGTCTCCTGCCTTACACACAGTGTTGGAGAGTGATAGAATAGCCATCCTGTTCCAGCCATTCAAAAATGGCCACATTTCAAAATTTCCACTTTTCTCTGGAATGTAGTCAATATAGAAGCTCAAGGAGCTAAATGCAGTTGAATCTCAAAGTGTGTTCTGTTGTTACGCTGTTCTCGGCTGTATATGTCTTTCTGACTTCTCGATTCATCTATTTCTCTATTGCTCTCCGATACATGGAAACTTACATAACTAAGTTCAGACTCAGCTTTCAAATTAGTGTACATTATTGATAAAGGGAGTAGTTTTCCTCTGGTTCGAGGAATATGGTTTGTAATGGTGCTATTTCCTGAATGTACATTTGAAGTACCTAACCACTTCTGACTTTATATCTTTTTGTCTCCATGACCTTTGACAAGGATTGCAGCCAGCTGCATCAGAAGAGCTTACCATATGTTGAAAACACTATTCTGACACCTGCTCTTACATTCCTTGTTTTTAACATGAACATGTGTCTGAAATGATTTGAATTGCACAGCCTTGGTTCTCATCACTAGTGACAGGGATGGATTTGGGAGACAATCATCCTTTTGAACTGAAATTACCTATACCTTGTGTGTCATTTTGGAATGTTTGAATGAATATCAGTAAATCTGATCATAAAAATGTTACAGAAGTATATCCACTTGTAAATTCTATGTAGAGTCACTCAGTTAGGCATTAACAATTTTAAAGCAAGATTACAAGGCTAAATAAATATATACTAAAATTGGTATTAGCCTTCTCGGTGATTCATAATAAGACTTTAGCAAGAAGGTCCTCTTAAGAGTAATAGTACCAGGCTGTTCAGCACTTACTGCATGTGAATCCCTCAGGCAACACAATGCCTTAGGGTTAATTACATAAGGTCTGTCTCAGGAACAATGCCCAGTCAGGATTCAAACTCAGCTCTGATATCAAAATCACTTGCTTTTCCAAGCCTCCTAGCTTCCTTCATGATGGCTTTTCCTTCCTGTTAAATCCTGGTTAGAAAATTTATAATTTTATCCTTACTTCTAACTCCAATATATATCATTATATATTATAACTTTTGAACAGGAATCTTTAAATCAGTAAATGATTAGCTGAAGTAATTTTTTACACTGTGTATTATAAATCACATTCTTAAATTAACAAAAGCTTTTCATACACTTAAAGCTGAGCCAATTTAGTGTGAGTTTTACAAACACAGCTACACTATAAAAAGTTTACATGCAACATTTACATCGACTTTCAAGACTGATACTCTAACCTTCACCACCCTACTGTGTGCCCAGAGAAGCTGACCTGTGTGGGCTACAATCTCTTTTGTCTTCTTTTAGTTTTGGCCAATGGAAGCCAAGTGCAGCAGATCATCGGACAGGAAAAGAGTGAAATTAGATATTTATTCCTCAGCTTCCTGCCAGGTCACAGAAGGTTGGTCCTGTCCCTTGATTGAAGGCCATTCCTTCACTAACATCCTCTATACAGCCCTCCCCTTTCTAATCACTGTTCCAGCTACCCCTTGTCCTCTAGCCAAAGGACAGTACAGTCTTCCCTGCTGTTAGTTCTGGAACACTTTCCATACATCTGCCTACATCTTTACCCTTATGTTTTCTGATAAATATAGTTAAAAATATAAATAACATGTTCTGGATATGGGCCTTAGAGAAATAAATGGATAAGCATCATAACTTAATTTCTTAGTATTTTATGGAACAGAAACTACATTGTTTGAGCTTGTTTATTTTTATTTTCATTTTCCCCAAGTTTAACTATTTTGCTCATGGCAAATCTCTATCCTAACCCCAACAACAATGCTATCTTTGCAACACAGCTCCATAACCTGATTTGTTGTGGATTCCTGTCTCTAGAAAAAGTTCATGTAGCATTCGGACAATTTCAGGGTAAAAAAGACCCGAGGGGAATTCCTGGGGTGATCCTGGTTCCTAGGTATACAACATTTCTGACCTTCATGCTGCTTTAAAAATCAAGAAACTTTGACTATTAAATGACAGCTGAGCTGTTGAGATATTATAGAGTAACTTGGCTAAACTGAGGGTTTTGAAAACATTTGGATCATTCATTAGTTAAAACTTTTTTCAAATGGTGTCATTATAAAATGTACTAATTTGGATAAATTTGATTATGGTTTCTTAATATAGATGATCTTATTTTAGAGGTGTTTTAAATTGTTGAAAAGCTTGAGAAATACTCTCTTTAGAAATAAACTGTTTATCTTAACATTACTCCGTTATCTCCTTTATCTGAATTGTTACCTATTAATTTGACTTTTTCAATATTGTACATTTATACTACTTCAACAAACATAAGCCATAGCCTGCCCAATTTTGCAAAAATGTAGGTAGAACAAAATCATTTAAAATATATTTTTTAATCAAAAAAAGTTCTTTAGTAAATAAAGTGAGTTCCCTAGATTAAAAAAAAAAAAGTGACAGCTAAATAGATTTTGCAAATGATTGGTTAAGATTAAGCCTATAAAAATATAAAATTAACTGCATTATAGCTAGAGAGAAATGGTTTGATAGTATATTCTTACCCTAAATAATAAAAATGTGTTTATAGTTCTATGAGAGCAATTCATAGCCACCAGTTTGGAAGAAATAACTAGGCATTTCAATTGTCATTCACAATTGGAACCCCCCCCCCAACACACACACACACACTCATGCATTCACACACACAGCCACATTTCCTGCCCTCCAAACAGGACAATGAGACACTGATAACAATCATTATTACACGTTAAATGGTATCACAAGCCTAAATTTAAACTTATCTCCCCAGCATCTAGGTAAGAACTAGCTGAGCCAACAATCTCCAGAAATAAGATTACCATAGAATGAGCAAAATATCAAGGCCTATGACCTTGAGTTTCTCTTTCCATCTATAATCCTTTCAGGATGGCAAAATTACATTTTGTAACCAAAACAAGCTCCTTCGGGTTTCATTACAGATGGAGTTGCTATTTCTATCACCTCTCCAAAAGTTAGGCTAAATTAGAATAGATTCAAAGCACTAGACTTTAATCCTCTTTTCATTCAAAGCTAACACAGCACCATCTTCTATTGTTCCAAGAATAATTAAATTTTAAAATGTTAAATAGAAAAAGAGTAATACTTCTCCCCCCCACCCCCTTTTTTTCCTAAGCTTACCAAGAACCGTCTTGCCTCTCCTGCACCTGTGCTGGCGCTGCCCTGTTATTGTGATGTATGTATGTGAGTTGTGGTTAAATCCCATCTGTTTGAATCCAGTTGGAGACTTCTATATTTACCCAAGTGCATCTATATATCTCCATTAATGCAAGGCTTTCATTAGAACAATTTAGGAATGGCCACAACAGGCAAAATTACATGGGCACTTGCCCATGGATTTACTATACTACATAATTTTGTGGCTTAAAAAATATTTGTCCACAACAGGTTAGATTAAACTGAATTGTTTATTTCATACCTCTGAGAAAGGAATGGAAGATAAGAAACATCATCTAAATTTCCTAACGTCTGAAGTTTAGATATGTCTTGATTCAAATGTGAGTACTGCCATATCCTCCTTTTTTCTTATATTCTTTTACCCCATATATAGAACAATCTAGAGTACCTAATTCCTTTTTGCTACCACTATAGGGAGCCCTAAAAAAATAAGGCTGTGCATTTGAGGTGCTTATAAATGAAGACTTTAAATAGAAATACATATATAATAGCAATCAACATCTCTAGTAGACAGACTATTTCCGTTTAAAATTCCAGTTTAGATTTGTTTTCTCATACTTTTATTTTCACTGAATAATAAAACCAGCTGATTACAATACTGATCATAAAACACTTTCCCTGCTGTTTAAAATTATTATTGACTTATGAAAAGACCATTAGCTTTTACATCTGCATATGAACTAATTCCAATTCATTTAGGCTTTTCCCATTGGTAATATTTTCTGACATTTTAATGAGTGCAATTGCCCTTTGCTGCTCTTTTCTTAAATACCTCATATTCCTAAATTTAAAAATAAAGAAAAAATATATGATTACTGCATGACTATAAAATTTCAGAAATATTATGCTTTTTTATAGTATTCTTCATAAATTCACACAGATAGTTTGTGGTCTATCTTGTCTCCCAGATCTTATTCTACTACATATACCTTGTAATTAATATAATAGATGGCATTATAAAGCTATTAACTTAATGCTCATATTTTAAAAATCATTTCAGTTTATATGTGTATCATTTTTAGTTATATTACATAAAAGCAATATTAAATATTATTGAACAGAGATCATTATAAATAAAATTTACTAATTTTTAGGAAATATCCAGAACAAAAGCATTAATTGAAAATTTTCAAAAGAATGCCATATGTCAGATTCCAGTTGTGGGGTATTTGACAGATTGATCACACACCGTAACCCTTTTTGGTAAGTAAAGCCTACAAAACAGAGATAATATCACAGCATTTTGAGAACAAGTAGGTGAAATTCTATTTGCGTGTACAAAGTTTTCTTCCCTTTTCCCCTACAGATATCTTTATAACTAAAATAATTGTAGGGAAGGGGAGTTTTATATATTAACCCTCGAATATGATTTTCCTTGTAGCCAATGAGCTACCGTCTCTCTCGAAAAGAATCTACTATTGATATATGTAATCATCAAGAAAAAATAATTATATAGAATATTTCATTTCCTCAGCATAATTGGGGGGAAAAAAAGAAAGGCGAAATTTTTGAAGAAAAAAAAATAAGTAAATGCACAAACAGGTGAAATAGCTTTGAAAAGCTTTATCTTCACACAAGATATTGTTATTTTATTTAAAGGTTAATACCAAATAATTATTTCTTAGCCCAAGCATCTTGCAACACTACCAGAAAAGACCCATTTTACAGCAATACCACTGACGATTCTAAATTCACTATGAGAATTATAAAAATTAATCATATTCTTTATTAGTCAAGACTTGTAGGTATGAAGAGAAGCAAAACTGAGCTCACTAATTTAGTTACTCCTTTTTCTTTTAGTGAGAGGCAGGGTTAGGCTAAGATAGCCAGAGTAAAACAGCACTGGTCCTAATGTTAAGGATACTTCCAGAGGGTGATTCTCTGGCTGCAATAGATAAAATAGTTTAAGATGAACAATCTGAGTAGACTCAGGAAGCCTTTCCTTAGATCACATTGTAATTGCCCCTCTTTTCTGAAAACCAGCCTTCTTTCAGATGTATTTGCTCCCCTAATACAGTGCACCAGCATGTGCCTTTTCTTTTGAAGGCTCCTAAATGTTACCTTGCTATTACCAATTTATCATTTCTATCTCGTCAGTTCAAACATCAGTTCAAAATACTTCCCTGTTTACCAGATTCAATCAACACTCTGATTTATGAGACCCCATGAAAGTAAGTATGTTTACTTATCATTGTGATTGTATTTTGTTTTCATGGTTTTGATGAATAACTGCATTCCCCTACCCCAACCCCCGCAACTAGAATGGAGACCTCTTCTTTGTCTATTTTGAGTCATCATTATATTCATAGCATCTAGCTCAGGACCAGGCCAAATGTGAATGATCAATAAATATTTGACAAGTAAATGAATCACATTTATGAAAACTTAACTCAGCCAAAAAGGACTGGAGTTGGTTGACACATACTTGTAATGGTTCCATCTCTAAATTTGGAAAATTGTGACTTGATGTGTTTTGCATAATGACTGTTTTCACTTTTCTTCAAACCAGTGATGGTTAGGAAATATTTATTCAACATTAAACAAATCATTCCATTGAGAAGTATTTTTTTTTTAAAAAGAGAACTTCCCCAATTTAGCATTTGAAAAAAATACCATTTGTTCTACTTAAATCAAATATGTCTGGAATGCTAACACTTTCTACAATTTGTCCTCAGAGAATTTAATTAATTGGATTCATTTAATTATGGCACATATCGTAATCTCAGTATTGGGTTTGGATAGTACTCTACAAACACTATTGACTAATTTTGACAAGAAGGTTGACCTGAAGGCCAGTCCTGATAACCTAAGATTTAGAATGTTGTCAAACAACACAGTAGCAGTAGCAACAGCTGTGAATTCAGTGGACGATAACTTACTGTATCAATTAACTATGGAAAGTTCCCTTTAAAGTCATTGATAATTTGGACTTGGCAGCCAAAGATCTGCAGCCCCTTTCTTGTATTAAGTATAAGCGGGAATCTTAGTGACCTTGACATCTAAAATGCATGGAGTCATGGATTTGTTACACAGCCACCTAAGGATCTCAGTGCCTGAATCCAGCAGACAGCCTAATTAAACAGCAAGAGTTCCTGGAGGGGAATGTTAATGAGTCTACTTGGCAGCCAGCAGTCTGTTCCCCAGATGGTGCAGAGGTTATAAATTGTCAATAGGGTAAGGAAGTAGTGAAGGAAGACAGGGAAAATTCAGAAAGACTCATATTACTGGAACTTTCTGAGATACTAGCTCCACCATAAAAAATATTTGGAGATTTGGCAGCCAGGGCATAGATACAAAAATACTAGCATATTTTATTTACTGTGAGCTGTAGAAATATATCAAGTCACTTTGGTTTTCAAATGGACACTATTCTACATAAATAGAATATCGGGATGGTTATTTCAGGCACTTTAGTCAGGTTGATAATGGCTATAAAAGATGACAACATTATTAAAGCCCTACTAAGTTTGTAGTTTGTATTTACTATTTTCTGCCTTTCCACTATTCACAATGGATGGGATCTAGAGCATAAGAGCTTTTGCCTTATTAGGTCATTTTTGAATGTGTAGTATTTTGATGAGAAACAATCTCCTATGTCCATAAAGTTAGGTCCTCACTATTCCAACAAAGCCAGCATCAAAGCAACCTCTATTAACTACAATTAGGAATGAAAACACCCTTTCTGTTTTTGTCAACCTTCCTCTTTGCTCAATTTGTTCTTAAGCTTTGAAAGCCACAGTCAAATTTACCCTTCAATGTACTTCAAAAGGTAAGTCTAAGAATCATCTACAGTACACAGTTATGGAGTTACTTCAGTAATTTTCATCTCTGAGTGTCCATACCTTTGTTCAATCTTGTTTACATTCATATGACTAGCTTATAAATAATTAACTAAAACAAAGGATATCATTCTCAGGATTAGATTATGTTACACAGACTGTCAGTGACTACAGTGAGAGTCTCTCCTGCTGATGATCATGAAGGAGCAAGCTGCTGTGTGATACTGACATTCTATGGAGAGGACACAGGGCAGGGACACATAAGTGACATCTAGAAAGTGAGGGTCTCAGTTCTATAACCACAAAGAAATGAATTATTTTAATAACCACCTCTAGAGGACTACATGTGCCAAAAAAATACAGCCTAACTAATCTTGAAACCCTGAGCAGTGGACTCTGCTTTTATGCCAGAACTCCTGATCAATGAAAACTGAAATATTAAATTTGTATTGTTTTAAGCCAAAAAGTTTGTGGTAAGATGTTAGGCAGCAACATAAAAATAATATTTCATTGAAAAAGTATCCATTTCTGGCCTTGTGATGGTTAATTTTATGTGTCAAGTTAACTGAGCTATAGGGTGCTGAGATATTTGGTCAAACCTTATTCTGTGTGTGTGTGTGTGTGTGTGTGTGTGTGTGTGTGTGTGTGTGTGTGTGAGAGAGAGAGAGAGAGAGAGAGAGAGAGAGAGATATTTGGGGTGAGATTAACATTTAAATAGGTAGACTGTGTAAAGGAGATTGCCCTGCATAATATGAGTAGTAAGTCTTATCCACTCAGTTGAAGGCCTGAAGAAAATGAAAAAGGCTGACCTTCCAAGTAAGAGAATTCTTCCTGCCTGACAGCCTTCGAGGTGGGGCACTGGATTTTTTTTTTTTTTTCCTATAGACTTGACGTTTAGCAACTCTCTTGTGATGATGGGGCCACAACCACAAATGAAGAAGAAAAATAGAAATAATGAAGTCCCCTATGAGAGCTAAATAGATACATCTGCCCTGGACTATCTACTTCCTGTCTTCTGGTTATTTGAGAAGAATCAACGTCTATTTTTAAAATCCTCATAGCTAGGTTTTCTGTTACTTGCAACTAAATGCATTCCAATCATACAACGTTATTTTTTCTAATACAGAAACTAAATCTTGGGAAGCTAAATGGTTTGTCAAAGGTCATATATCGAGTAGAAGAACCAAAAATTCCCTATTCACCTTTCTTGCCACCATCTGGTTCTGTCATTTTACATAATGCTGCCACTGTGAGGGTGTAAAATGAAAGCCGTTTCAAATACATCAAAAAGACAATCTCAATGTTCCGATTGTCAAAGATGTGATTAGAAATACATCTGGCACCATCTAAATGTCTACAAATCAAAAAAAAAAAAAAAAAAAAAAAAAACTTGGCCATAGATATATTTCAAAATACTCAAGTATCAAGTGAAAGATCCAATTATAATCCTAAAATTTAATTCTATAAATAAATCAAGTGACACATAAATGGTTCCTAAGAAATGTCACTTGTGGCCTAACCAAAACTGTCATCTCTTTTCCTCTTCCCATTAAATTGTCTACATTGATTCTTCTATAAAAGTAGTTTTAGAAGTTAAATTTCTACTTTTAATGATGGCTTTGAATTAACAAACAGTTTTAAGTTACTGTACCAAGCACACTGAAAAAATATTATCTCACTGTCATCATGAAACAAGAAAAAGGCATTTGGGGCCCTTCTCAACTTTTTTGAAAATGCAGTAGCAAAAAGAAACAATTTTTTCTTTCTTCTATATAGACATTTTCTCCCTTATTTCCTTTCCACAACAGCTATAAACTCACCGATTTGATTTTAACTCTAAAAAGACATTTTTTTTTGGTAGATTATTCCCAGTTTGAACAAATATCCTTTATCTGACATTTTTTGGGGGGGCATTTTAGGAACACACACACACATACACACACACATACAATGTACAACTGAAGGGAACTAAAGAATATAGCCTTCGATTACTTTTTATTTCCAACTATCAAAAAGTCACAGAAATTAAAGTACAAATTCCACTGCCAAAGACATATTAAAAGGTTGGAAGAATATTCTAAAGGTCACATTATCTTAATGAAGTGCCACTTCCTGACAACATGGCCATGATACTGGAGTAATATACTCCATTTAGTGGGAAATGCTCTGTGAAATCCATGCCCTCTGCACTCTAAACAAAGACATTGGTAATTTTCTTAAAAGGTCACACACAAATGTGTTATTTAAAACTAGGCATTTGCCAGTTGTGAATATATGAAAGGTGAATATCAGATACAGAAATTGAGATACATTGTTTGTAAAACGCCAGAGCATTTCACCTATGCTTTTATCATATAAAATGTATCAGTTAATTTTATCACTTGATCTCTATCATTTTATCAAAATATTAAAGGGAAAATTATACTAAAGATTCTAATAAGATTTTATCTGAAACCTCTAATACACTCAAATTTGAAAGTGAGTTTGCTTACACAATTTAATTTTTGTTTTAGTTTAGATTTTTTAGAGGGAGAGTTAAATGTATACCGCAACTTTTAAAAGACATATTCTTAGAAAGTAAGTTCTCAATATCAGGAAATCTCTCCAGTGTTATTGTATTCATTTAAGTACATTCTTAATAAACTTGAAGAATGAAATTATTACAGACCTATCAACCAGAGAAGGAAAAACAGAAATTTTACTTAGCAAAGTCACTAGTTAAACAACCTCCATTTTCACACTGCTAAAGAAAACATATATATATAATATTTTATATATATATATTTTATTTTCATAAAGTTTACCATGGGTAAATTAAGACATTACAACAAATCTGTAGTTAGTATTTAATTTTGTAGAATAAAACTATAAAAATATAGCCAAAGAAAAAATTTGTGATAATAATATGACAAAGGCAGTATTTTAATACTTGAAAATAAGGTCTACAAAATAGGTAAAAGCTGGAAAACTTGTAACATCAGAAACATAAAAAAAAATAGTCATTTTAAATACTTAATTTACAATAATCATGAATGTAAACCCCAAGTAGATTAAAGTTTTATATATATTATAGAAAATTAATTTTAAATTAATAATAACCCACAAGAGAACAAAATATAGAAAAGAAATGTAGAGAGAGAGACTAGAAGATATAGAGAACAAAAACATTTAAAATGGATAGATTTGGTAAATTAAAATTTTTCTATATGCCAAAGAATGGTAAGCAAAATTAAAAATCCGACAGGATTAGATAAAATATTCATAGTGAAGTTGATGAACAAGATCATCATCTTATATGAAGAACTTTTATAGAATAATAAAAAAACTCACAAGTATAATAGACATTTAATTCAGATGACCTATATATGAAGAAGTATTCAATCTCTCTAGTAAACCAAGAAATGAAAAAAAAAATGTATTTCCAATGCTGTTTTACTTTATCAAACACAATTTTACAAATCATAGAAGACTTTTGAGTAAAGATGGCATAATGAATATATGCTTCTATACTCTTTTCTTCTTAAAATTCTAATGAAATGAGAGAAAACCAAAGAAATAATAACTACAAAAAAAGAAACTGGGATGGTAATGGTAAGTAAGAAATAAAAGCCTTTATAGGTCTGAGATCTTACAGAAAACCAGATACAATTGGACTGACAGAGAAAAAAACCTTGGATTTTCTTATTGAATTTACTCTTTTATCCTTATAAAATATCCTTATTTGTTTCGAGCAATATTTTTTTCTTAATGTATATTTATCTGTTACTATATGTTTTATGACTTTTGGTTATTGATTACATAGAATATATTTTCCATCCTTTTACTTACAACTTTGTATCTCTGTCTTTGAAATTAAAATTGGTTCATTCTTTAAATTTTTATTTTGCCAATTTCTACCCTACGATTTGAGAGTTAAAACTATTTACATTTAATATAATCTTGGAATTATTGATAAAGTATGATTTGTGTGGCATTTTGCCATTTGTTTTATACATATCTTATGTCTTTTGGTTTCTTTGTTTTTTCCGTTACTGTTTTCTTTGTGGCAATGAGTGTGTTAGGCAGAATAACAGCCCCTCAAAGATATATACATTCTATTTTCCTGCAATCTTAGATTTCCAAGCAAAGTATTAAAAGTATGGTTTGCATTCTGGTTGCTGCTTCTAATAAAACACGAGAGAAAATAAATTTCAACTAAAAGGAAACATGCTTTGATTTGGGAAATTATCAATCTATTTGGTTTGCAAAAAAATTCTAAAATTAAGGAATGTAATATTAGGAAAGCATGCTCTAGAGAAAAAGCTGGGGTATGGGTGCAGGATTTTATGCTAATTCTTTATACTTTAGAATGATCTAAATCTTTTCTCTGCATGTCTTGTAATCTTTTGTTGAAAACTGGATATTTTAAATCATATAATGTGAAAATTTTGAAAAACTAGGCTTGTTGCCTTTGCTCTTTGTTTAGAGACTTACCTGAATTTATAAAGTCTATATTCTTTGTTGTGTTTGACCACTGAAGTTTCTGCCTGGTTGGCTTAGTGGTCATCTAATAGTTATAAAGATATTTTCTTAAAGGCCTGAAACAAAGAAGTTCCCCAGACTTAGACAAGGGGTGACATGTACATTTCAGATCACGCCTGTAACATGCAGCCTGGCAGTTTACAAGGCTGTCTTTACCTTCGTTTCTTGTTTACACAGAAACTCAGTCACCCAGAGGTGAAAGCCTGGATTTTCTCAGCTCTTTCCTAGACATGCACACAGTCCTACATGTACACATAAACTTGTAAATTTCTAGAAATATCTCAGAGCTTCCCAAAGCCCCCAATCTCATTCCTCATATCTTTCTTTTAATTCTTTTAATCAGCTTCTTGCTTCCCTAACCCTTATTGCTTCCTCAGGCAGCTTTGATATTAAACAATTGCCACTGATTGTTTCTGAACAATATCCACACAGAAAAAGGTAGTTTACACTGTGCACGCTCTGACTGCACTTAAAAAAGTTATGCCCTGGTTGTGCAGGTTTCCAGGGATGGCCGGAAAGATCAAATGATGACAATCCTCTCACAATGGACCCAAAACGAGCCTTTCCCTGCGAATGATTGCTCGTCTGCTGGCTTTCACTGTGTTTGCAGGGAGATGGTTTTGAAGATTACTACAGTCCTGGGATAAAGAGGATGAAAATAGGCCAAATAAATTGCCACAAAACTTGCTATTGTTACTGAAACTTGGCTGTTTTTTTTTCTTTTTCTTTTCTTTTTCTTTTCTTTTTCTTTTTTTTTTTTTTTTTTTTTTTTAATAAATGTTCCTTGGGTTGTCCCAAGCCTTTAAATAGTTTCAGGGTTTTGAAAAGGTTGATTTCGACATTTTTGTTATTGTTCTTATTGCTCTCATCAAGAAACACGATTTTGGAGGTCCTGACTCCACTTTTCCCTCCAGGAAGCTTTTCTTCCTGAGAAGGAATCAGAAGTCAGCCCTCCAAAGGAGAAGCTTTGGGGAAAGACCTTTATTAGTGCTCAGATCGCCACTATTCATCTGAGACCTAGATTCATAAATATGAACAACCCCAGATTTGTGAAAAAAATTAGAAGTAGGACAAGCTAAACTAAGGTAAACAAACACAAGTGACATCTGAGGGAACAAGAATAACAGATCCCTGATAGTCAAATAGCTTCCCAATAACCAACAGCAGGACATGACCAGGATTTTGTTAGGAATTTAGAATCTCGACCCCTACCTCATATCTTCATAATCAGAACCAGCATTTAAACAGGTTCCTAGATGACTTATGTGCAAGAAACTTGAAGACGCACTGGCATGGAGAACAAAAGACCACTCAAAAAACTACCTCAAAGTGTTTTGAGATAATATTTGTATTTTCCCACCCCTCAAAAAAGCAGAATTGTGTAAATAAATCAAGCAAAGAACCACCATTGGATTCTGAAAATTAAAATATATATATATTTTCAAAACTGAAAAGAAAAGATAAAATAATGGATGGGAGAGACTTGAGTTTCTCATATTTCTGCACATCTTGTGTAGCATGGCACTGATTACCTTAACTTTTACACTGTCTTCAAAGATATTTAAATAGTAAGAAGTCTTGGAAAATAGTTATAGTGTTTCCCTCCAGAGCAAGGAGCAAGTTTGCTTACAGTCTTGGAAGAGAAGATGGTGTTTACCTCTGGAACAGAGGTAGGCATGCTTCATGCCCACTTTAAAAAAATTCCAATTCTCTAAGCTCAGGCTATCGCTATTAAAATGTTTGAGCGGTCATCTTTCAGGATTTAGAAGCAAGCGTACTGAAACAAATATATCGATGCTTATGCTAACTATGTCATGAGTAAAACATTTTTTTTTTTAAATCTCTAAAGCAAGAGTCTCATATATTCAACCAGTATCTATGAATATGTGGCAGGCTAACTTACTATCTTGAAAGGAGGTTAAAATTAGACCATTACCAGTTTTTGACAATAATAATATGAACATCTAGTAACCTAAAAAACATGTAATTGAAGGGATTACACTCTGTATGTTAGGAAAAATCAAAATATAAAACTATATAAAGGAAAGGTAAAAGATATTTCAAAGGTATGATAGAAATACTAGGAGATAACAAGGGCAATGGAGGAAAGAAGAAAACAAACTAATACAAAGACAATTTCTTGAAAGGGGCATTCATGTCTTAGGATGGAGTATGCATGAAGAGTGCTATGCAATATGAAAAATAAGACTCACAGTTACATGGCTGAGAAATTTCAGCTTAGAGGAACAGAGAATATTCTAAAGGCTTTTACAGAAAA
This sequence comes from Rousettus aegyptiacus, assembly GCF_014176215.1. Classification (NCBI taxonomy): domain Eukaryota; kingdom Metazoa; phylum Chordata; class Mammalia; order Chiroptera; family Pteropodidae; genus Rousettus; species Rousettus aegyptiacus. The sequence goes on along the minus strand of NW_023416307.1, from coordinate 34,141,472 downwards.
ACAGATATTCTACAAAGGAACAAGAACCAAAAAACACTTAAAGACCTTATCAACAAAGTTTTATGTTAGAAGATAATATCTTGAGGGTTGGTGTTCAACGGGATAAATTAAATGTAAACTGAAAATTCTATAACAATCTAAACAGCAGCCTATTCTGAAGGGAAAATAATTTCCAAACACTAAAAATAATAAATTAGAAAGTTCAACCTTTGACTTTATGTGACTAGAATCACTTAAGGATAAACTCCACCAAAGTAAAAATGAACTATAACAGAACAAATTGGGCTATAGGAAGCAATAACATTTGAATAAGTAAAAGATGTTAGAAAGAAATTGAAGCATGCTTGACTTTGATACTTTTAAGATTCTCCTTCTATTAATATTTTTTACAGATCCAATCAACCTACTTGGTCCTATATATAGAGCCAATCTACATGGTCCTATAATTACATAAACATTGTATTGTAAAATCTCTTTATTAGTTTTTAATAGTTGAACACATAGCCTATTAATTGTACTTATAATAATGTCTAAAATTATAGAAGTATGCCATCTCTAATTTCACATCAGGGCATTTCTAAAAATCAAAAAAATATCTAAAGCTATCACACAATAGAGACGTTCCTTTAAAACTGGCAACAATCTACTTGTCACTTCAAACGCAATCAGGAACTAAAACTAAAATTCCATCCCTTCAAAAATGTAAGATTTTATGTTCTGAAAGTTACCAATGACAAACACATGCGGCTCATTTTTTAGGTTTAAGGATTACATAAATGTCAATGAATATTTTAATTGTATTGTGAGTGTGTGTGTGTGTGTGTGTCATAGATCCACACTCTTATGATTAATGAATTACCATGAAGATAGCAGTTACAGTGTTTCCTCACAAAACACAATATAGGTAATGAGATAAATAAGAAATAAATGGATGGCCTAAGTATTTGAACAAATATGACGTGAAAACAGAGGCAAACAAACATCGAAATGGCAGGATGGTCTCAGACTACAAATGAGGGACAGAGAGATTGCATTCTACTCATTCTTCTCACCTCTAACATTTGATTCCTGTTCAAGATCTCGTATTCAGCCTAAATGAATAGAAATAAAAAATGCATTTTGAAGCAACTATACAAAGATAGTGTATTTCTTACCACCAATTCACACATACCTCTGTACTCTACACATGTTCATAAAGTGAGAAGAAATGAAGGAAGTACCTAACCAAGGCTTTGGTGTGTTTAGGTAAACATGTTAAGAAAATTCATAGAAATCGCACTTCTAAGGATGCTCATTTCTTTGTATTTAGAAGGATGCTTGCCTGAGTGTCATCCATAAGCTAAGGATTATTAAAATTCACTAGGATAAATGAGTTACAACTCTGACCTTTATATTGTCTTCTAACAATCTTAAAATTCCAAAACCTTCACAACTTTGTGTAATAGATGACTATTCAGAGATTATTTAGAAAAGAATGGAAAGGCTGCTCTGAGGAAAACTTCAAGTCATTCTATAAACATAATTCCTAAAAACAGCAAACTTTGAACATGGTTTCCTCAATCTCTAAATATAAAATGTAGATATTCTTAGACACCAACATCTTAAAGTAACACAAAGTATTAATTATACTGAAAGTATTTTGAAGAATCTTGAGGATAAGAAGTACTAAATGAAAGATGGTAGACTCCAAAATGTTGTTGATAATAATGTATTCCTTAAACTAGTCCTAGAAAACACAGCATCAGCATGAAAAGTGAATTTTCAGACTGAAAGTGCTATATCCATGATATGCAAAATATCTGTAATAATAATACTGAGAGGCAGTTGCAGAAAATAAGGCCATGACATGAATAAAAAGCAACTTTTCAGGCTAACAGAAAAATTAAGGCAGGAAAGAGAGAATGAATAAAATGTATTGTAAATATGCAGTGACAAGCAGACACCGTATCTACAATTACTTGGTGTGTGTGTAGGCATGAAGATGTTATGGCCCCTGAGTTGATGCATATATTGTAATATGGGATTCTACATATCTTAGTGCAGAATATTGTATATCTTGAAAAAAAAAAACCCAGAAAAATCAACACTCTATATAGAGATTGAATAATATGTTGTAGGGGTGCCTCTAAAAATATAATAAAGGATTTTATAAGTAAATAGCTTTTTATATAATATTCCACATATTTACAAAATACTTCCAAATTTATAATCATAATTGATGCTTAAAATAACACATTATAGTAGACAGAAGGAGATTATTATTGTTATAGAGATGTAAAATGATAGGAAAAAAAAAAATGCTACCAGGCTAAGAAGTGGAGGTTGAGATGCGGTTGAAAGAGAAAAGCAAAGGTCTTCTGACTTCTAATCTGGAGCATTTGTCTTTACAGAACACTCACACTTGAGGAAATGAAGCCCTGTAAGTAGACCACCATAAGGCTAGAAGTATTTTAAGATAGATGAAAGTACATGTCTAGTGCCTTATTCTACAAATACTGAGTGCCTACTTTATATCAAGCACTCTGCTAAATGCTAGAAATATAATGAGCAGAAAACACACAAAAATCATGGTCTTGTTCTCATGAAGGTTGTGGACTAATTGGGAGAGAAACAGCAATGACATTATTCTAATATGACACTAATTAATGGGTTTCTGAGGTTTTATGTATCCGAGTGGACAATGCGGCCAATTATTCAAAAATGGTACACTGAAAGAGGAATGGTTTGGTAAGAAATGATTGTAAATTGAAGTTTGAACATGTTTATATAAGAGTCTTTGAAATATACAAATAGAGATGTTAAATAAGCAGATTGACATAGATCCAGAGTTTGTAAGAGAGATCTAGGCTGGAACTGAGTGTACGTGTGTGTGTGTGTGTGTGTGTGTGTGTGTGTGTGTGTGTGTGTGTGTTCACAAGTATTCATCTTTTTATAAGCGTGAGATCTCTATAGCTTCATTAAGCAAAACTAAAAAGTCTGTTAGTAGGGAGTGTTAGGTATAATCTTGCACAAATTTATGCAATTGTAAAACTAAAAGAATGAAAGAATACATGAATATATGAATGAAAGAACAAGAAGGTAAGCATATTTGTCAAAGCCAGGTTTATTTAGATTAAAGTGGTATGGGAAAATGGAATATAGTTCTCCTGCTCTACATTAAACTCTTGGTACTCAGTAAGTACTTTATAGATAGAACTTTCTATGGTTTAGTGCACCATAAGCTCTTTTATTCTGCTTCATCTCTCCAATAAGTTTAAAACTAGCAAAATGGTAAATGGTCAAAATACTTCAGCACAAGGAATACAAAGAACAGCATGTTACCTATTTTTTATGACTGAATTCATTCAACTATATAATTCTGCATGAAAAATATGCCACATTAAAAACAAAATAACTAAGAATTCTATGTAATTCCTTTCAAAATGTATAAGTAAGATACAATATCTGTGTGAAGGAAAGCAGGTTTTTTCTTTCTTTCTTTAAAAGGAATGTTCAGTATTTCCCTTGGTCAGAAAAAAGGGCTGTTCCTGGTCCATAAGTGCATGAGATCTCACCATGTGATGAATTCAACTAACAGAGACTTGTTTGCTTTGACTAGGTAAAGTATTGTAATCACCTGTGGAAGGAATGGCCTATGTTCTGGTTTGGACAATCCCAATTTACACCTCTTGTCCCAAAACAATTAATATCACACTTTCATTTAGGTGAGTGTCAGTTATAATAATGTGATTCAAACAATAAACTTAGGTCTTAGGTGAGTCAAGTCTTATCTAAAATTCAATAAACCCACTTTTTCTTATTTTACTTATTTTCTCAATAGAGAGGCTGATTATTAAAATAAACCCAGGCAAATATTATTAATCTTTTTTTCTATTTAAAAGATTGTTCTGTAAGTTTCCAAAAATATATATATATACACAAATACGTAAGTTATTTAATATATCTTCTCACTAACACTTAAAAATAGTTAAGTAGTCCACTTAGTGTTTCCATTCAAAGATTGTATCATAATATGTACTGAACTTTTGCTCTAAACAAAAATCTAGGTTCAAGATTTTGAACTTCCTTGACAATCAAAACCCCTTGCCAACTTTATCTTCATCAAAGAGCAGCTGATTTCCTGCAACGAAAATCTATATGCTCCATTAATTAGTGATCCAGGGTTAAAAGGGTACATCAGGAAAGGCTTTACTTTGGCTTTTGATCCTCTCTGCCATCCTTAGGTTTTTCCTCCCAGGCAGCAGAAGCTTCATTTATTCCTACAATCTGATTCTGATTTTGTTGCTCTGTCTAGCATTCCAAGGGGTCTGGGAGGCACATATGCAGTTACATTGGCTTGCTTAACCAAGCTCTTTGCAGACCCACATAAACACCACTGCTTTGTCACCCCTTAGTACTAAGGTGTGCATACCAACATAAAGTCTATCTTGAAATGACAGACCAATGAAAGAGCCTCCAACAGAATGTAGGAGCAGGCATTCAGCCATTCGAGTAGGAAATCCCAGGTTCAGGTACCCATAGAGCTCGCTTGGTCTTGGAGTGAGGAAATTGAGATCCAAGTGCCCGATGTAGAGGAATTACTTGGCCATAGCATTCTGGTAGCTTGGCACATTCTTATATAGGCCATGCAGACAAGGCTTAACTCCATCCAGGTGATCTAAGCCTTAGGTGAACACCCTGCGATTGTTTGGCAGCTTAAAAGAGTAGGAGGCTTCTGAGAAGATGCTACAAAGACCATTTCCTTCCTATCTTCCAAGAATACTGTCATGAGACAATACCTCGTCATTTCCTGGGTTCTCCTGAGGTATGCAGCTTTCTCTCCCCCTACTTCCTCCATGTAGTGTATAGCTGCAGGCTAAAAATTGCTCAGTTTGCAGCATGGAAGCAGCTTCTCAGCAATAATGTAATGCCATCACCTCACCCAGCCCATTAGATTTCAGCGTCTTCCTGGAGAGCAAGGCAAGTAGAGATTTGCACTTTGGTTCATCTTGCTTTTGTTCTCTATGTAAGTAATAAGCTGTGTGCATCAAAAAAGAGCTTGTTGTTTCTTCATTGGCTGAGTCTTTTGGCGTTATCAAGTCCATGAATGAGAAGTGTGTCTAGAGGAGGCCAGAGCAGGGTCCTAGGGCAGGGCCCCTGTTGTTAGGTCTCAGGAATTACTGCCTGCAGGTATACTTGTAGCTCTAAATAAATGAGAGAAAGCTGGGTATGAGAGAGTGACTGTGAGTAGATCCCATTCAGAAAGTGATGTAAGGAGACATCATGACTTAAGTCCAGGAGAAAATAGATGTTTTTGGAGGGCATTTATGTTGTTATTTTTCTCATTTTTGTTGAATAGCAGCAAGTAAAGGAAAGCTGAAAAAGAACAAGCTGTGAACTCAGGAGGAACATTAAGGAAATATTTGCTCTAACAAGGAAATATTTTTAAATATAATAAATAAAAAAAAAACACACAGGTTACAAAATAGTAATGTCCTGTGTGATCCCAACTTTGTAAAATGAAGCAAAGAACACAGATCAGGAAGTTATTCCTCTGTTCCTTTTAAAAAATACTTTATACTGTCTGAAATAACCATAATTAGCTTTATAATTAGAAAAGAAATAAACATCAAATGAATAAGTTTAAAAGTGATAAATACAAATAAATACTTTAAAATGATCAGAAGATACTGAATAGAGCATAACAAACAAGGTAATATTTAAACAAAATGTTGAAAGCTAATTTAGTGGCATATTATAATGAAGATTTTTAACACTTACATTGCTGCATTTTACCATAAATGAAGTAAAAAATAAATGAATTTATATGCTTTTCAAATTACTGACTTAGTGAAATCATTGAATATCCCTTTATCTCTTAATTAGCTTCCCCTTTACATAGGGCTACTTGCTTCTAAACAAGTCAAAGGCATCCATTCTTGAATTTTAGTAAGCAAAGTGTATGCTGGAAGAGATAAAGGGGCTTTTTAAAATGCAGATGCTTGACTTGACTTGTATCTTAGAAATTAAGAATTGGTCAGTCTGTAGTAGGTCCTAGAGATCTACATTTTCAATAAGTATTCCAAATGATTCTGATACTGGAGGTCTGGGGAACATACAGTTGGCCCTCCATAAACATGGTTCTGCATTTGTGGATCCTGGGCACCAACTAAGGGACTTAAGCATCTGCAGATTTGGGTATCTGCAGGGGTTTCTGGAACAAATTCTCCATGGATACCGAGAGATAACTAAAAGATTTTAATGAACAGAAAAACCCTAATTTAACATATACATGATTCTACACCTTTTGTTTAACCAAATGTCTAAATTTCTTGAAATCATATAATTTTAACCAGCATATTTTCTAGTTTCTTCACACTCCAATATATTCATTGCTATATTCAGTTAAGAACAACCCCATTTACAATTCTATTTTTCTTGCCAAAAAGAAATAACATCCTGGGGGAATTTATATACTGCACGTGCCTCTCCTCGAGTCTTGATGCTTTCTGAGCTACATTTACAAACAGGAAAGTAATGCAACCTTCTAGATTATCAAGGCAGGAAGAAAGGCCCACTTTTCTGACATAAAGTCAGACTCCTTATCCCCTGTTCCAGATTCTCCACATCTGGTCTTACCCTAAATTACTACCCCACCGAAGGCATCCTGACCTGCTCACTGGCTCACCTTGAAGTGGCCTTGCACATGATCAGTGTTTCTCCACTTTGAATTTTCTTCATTCTTCTCTTCCCCACACATATATCAAAGTTCATCCCAATCTAAAGCTACTTCAGGGCTACTTCTTAAAACTTGCCTAGCTACCAACTCAAACCTATTTCTTCTATATCTGAACTCTATTGTGTTTAATATCAACTTTTGGAATATGCATAAGTCATGCAGAATTTATGTGCTCAAGATGACACCAATGGGTCCAGTTGGTCCCGGGGTACCATGGGGTGAGTTGGCCATGGGGAAACTTATATATACCTCATACCATTCATTCATTTATTGTGACTTTATCATTTACTCATTCAACTATTTAACAATTTTCTCTTGAGCACTTACAACATGCCAGGAATGTTTCTGGGTACTGGGAATAAAACACCCAAGTAGATTACATTCTGATGAGAAGATATATATTAAAGAAATATATAAAAATCAGTAATAATATATGTTATTTATAAGCAACACTATTGAATGCTTTCTGATGCCAAGTAATATTGTATGTGCTTTGTGTTAATTCAAAATAATTTATGAAGTAAGTATTATTATTACTCCCATTTTAAAGATAAGAAACCCAGAAATTTCTGAAACTTGCCTAAAGTCATGAGGCAAGCAATAGGAGCCAAAGATTGAATTCTAGGCAGTCTGGCTCTAGCATTTGCCCTCTTAAGCCTTCGCAATGACTTACAATCAATAACGAAAGTATATGCTATGAAAAGAACAAAGCAGAGTAAGTGGAATAGTGAGTATTGAGGAATGGTAGTCAGAGAAGGCTTCTTGGATGAGATAAGATCTCGATAGAGACCTGAAATAAAATTTGGGACCTGGCCGTCTGGACAAACAATTCTAGTTAGAGAGGATAACAAATGAAATGTTTCTGAAGTGGGGTTATGCTTGGCATCATGACCACTTTCTTAAATCTGCCTTATTTCAATTTTAATAGAAATTTATTGAGCTGCATTTGACTTAACTGAAGGAACTTGTATTCGATTATAACAAAGAAGATGCATGTGTGTTGTACATTAAAAGGTCGGTGTGCTAAAGTATGAAGGAGTCGGGTAACAGAAGATCTGACTCCAGTTCTAAAAGTAACATCCCAAGTTCTGTGTGGAGACTAGACTATAGGGAGCAAGGGTAAAAGCAGAAGACGGATTGAGTCATTATTTCAATAATCAAAGAGAGCCTGTTAAGGGTGGCAAAGGTAAAGGTAGTAAGAGTGAATTAGATCCTAAATATATTTAAAAAGGAAAATCAATAGGATTTGCTTATGGATTGAATGTTGTATAAGAGAAAGAAGATTAAAGATGTGGCACAGTTTACACCTGAAAACCAAGAAAAATGTAACATTCTGAAATGGAGAAAAACCATAAGAGAAATAGGTATGGTTATAGAAAGTGAGGTGGTGAGATTTCATAAGCTTTGTTTGAAAATGTTCAGTCTGAGATACTCTTAGACTTCCAAATGATAACGTCAAATAGCTCCATATGTGAGTCTCAAGTTCAGCAAAGAGGGTTCAGTTGGGAATATATATTCAGAAGTTGTCAAATTATAGATGCTATTTAAAGCCAGGAGGATAAATTTAGTCATATAAGGAGAAAATGTAAAGAAAGAGGAATTCCAAAAAGTGAGCTCTGTGATATTCCAATGTTTAGAGGTTAGAAAAAGACAGAATAGACAATGAAAATGTGGTATCCAGGCTATTAGCTGAAGAAAGTGTTTCCAAGAACAAAAAAAGATCAATTGTGTCAAATGCTGCTAATAGGTCAAATTACATGAAGACCGAAGCATGACTAGTATCCGGCAACCTGAAAATGACTAATGACCTTGACAAGATTTTCACTGATGCACTGGGAATGAATTCTTCTAAGTTGCCTAAGATGTGTGCAGGGAAGATGTGTTTTTCTAGGTGAATGGCAATCTGTGAGCAAAAACAGAATAGAAAACGTCAAAACTTGACTGCTGGGGAGGAAGAATAGTAAGTAGAGTGGTTCTCAACAGATTAGTAGGAGAAAGGGCTGGTTAGGACAGACTGAGAAGTAGTTTATATCGGTGGGCAAAACAACAACAACAACAAGAAACAAAAAACAGCTAAAATTTTCAGAAAGCTTTTACTATCCCATGACAATTATTGTAATGCATTATAAATAAGAGAGCCAGTTCTCACACCACCAACCAACAGCCCACTCTACCCTCTACCCCTCAGTGAATATATAAGATTACAGAGAGAAATAGAGGATCCTGGAATATGTAGGGAGTGAAGTAATGTAAGGAAAAGAGTTTTAGGGAAAAAAAATTGTCCTTTTCTCTACTTTTATTTCCCCAAAGTAAACTGAAGAGTATTCCAAGAGACTCGCTCAAGACTAGAGGAAATATTCATAGCTTGTCCTTAGCAAGTGATCAATGCCTCATGAAAATGTGGTACCCACCAAACTACCATCAGAGTAGAGCATATTGAGTGTGTTTTCAGAATAATCCAACAGCACAGAAAAATGGCACACTGTCCTTTTCTGTTTATTCCCCTCAACTGTGGTGACAAAGAAGAGTAGTTCTTGAAATGTGGTGAGCGTAAAAGTAGACATCAGCACCCATTTCTAGTCCAGAAATTTATTAGGGCTCAAGAGTACCCTCATCCTACTTCTGTGGGAATAGAAGTGGTTCCTGTGGCTCTACATTATAGAGAGCATGGGGTTAGAGAAGGAGTTGTCCAGGTGGCTATTAGATTGAGTAAAGGGCCTATCATTTAAAAGTTAAAGAACTTTTAAGTGATAGTTGTATGTTACTCAGGAAATAAGGAAGTTTAGCTAAAACTACTAACAACACATTCATGGCAACCACTGTATCATCTTAGCCATTGCCATGCAATGGAGCCAGACATGGACCCCTCCTTGTCACCTCTTTACTTCCTCATCTATCCCTCCTCCCTAACCTCAACCCTAGAGGACAGAAAGAAGTGTCATATAGAAGAACAATTGCATCACCAATTTTTACTTTAAAAACTGTGGGGAACAGCCTTAGTTTGTGCTGATTGGGAAGAAGCATGAAAGTCTTAAACACTGAGACTGTGTTAACCAACTGAAGTGACAAGAAAGTTATGGAATCTCTTTTAAGGAGCTGTTAGAGGAAATAGTAGAGTTGAAAGCAGTGATAGAAAAATTAAACCTTTATCTAGTTTTTACTGAAAGGAGTTTAGACTCCTAAATAACGTGATGACACAATTAAATGAATACATTTGTAATAAAATTCCTGGTAGGGAAAGTGTTATGATGAAAACATTGGGTTAGAGAATGACTAGATTGAGGGCACCATTTTTCAATTTTATAGTCAGGAAAACCTTTAAAGAAGAGAACTTTGAGCAAAGTCATTTGAATATCATGAGGGAGTAAAACATGCAAACATCTTGGAAAAAAGCATCCCTGGTAAAAGGGCAAAGGCCCAGAAATAAAAAAAATAAAATAAAAAAAATTTGGCTTTTGGTTGACTGATTGAATTACATCATATTTGTATCTGTGATATGCCCCACATGGATGATGCCTGTATCCTGATACTATAAGGTAGGAATGTTTGTTTAGTGAACGTTTGGTATACTACAGACATTCATAAAAATGAGCAATAAAATGCTTGGTATAAAAAACAGAAACCACCAAATTTACCCAATTGAATAGAACACTCGCCATGTGTATACTGCTAGCAAAGTATTTGTTACATATTAATTTTTGCAGACTATAAAAAAGAATTATAGATATATTAATATCCTCAATAGAAAATGACACCTCATTTAAAGTTTTAATTAATTTTGTTCTAAAGCATTACAAAATCTAATATATGTAACTTTTAACCATTTAAAACTGTAATATTAATTTGATGGAATATGTTCAAGTCATTAAAATGTCATATTTAAAGCACATCAATATTAAAAATATTAATATTTATTAAAAATTATGACAAAAATGTAAGTGTAGAAAAGAGAGTGGAAAACATTAGCAATGACTGTGTCTACTACAGTCTGAGAACCTAGGAAATTTTGTATTTTATTCTTTATACATTTCGATACTTTTCAAATTTACTATAATAAACTTGTATTACTTCTGTAATCGGGGGAAAAGCAATACACATACATTCCCAATTCCATTAACTATTCATATATACAGTCATTTACTACTTTGGCATAACTAAATATTTTCGATAAGTATAGCAACTTGCTAATAGTGAACTCAGCAATTTTTGCTTTCTTACGTTAAAGATGCGTACTACTACACTTATAATTTCCCTTAAGTTCCTTAAACCTTATTAACAAAGTTATTCAGAATTTATTAATTTTGGAAATTCTACACAGTGTTAATTGTAAATTATTATCTTACAAGAAGTAAAAGCAGGTTGTTTTAACTCTTTACTTTTCCCTTGGGAACAAAGAAACTACAAATCTTATCAAAGGCCCTGAAACCTTTTAAACTTGCTTTTATTTTTGGCTCCTATTTTATCATTTGCTAGTCTACATGATACATAACTGTCAAAGTTAGTGCCTACATTTCAGATCATTGCCTGTCTCATTGTGAAATACATTTATAGGAATCAAATGAAAGATTAAAAATATAGTATTAGTATATATTTTAATTTTCAGGAAAGCAACAAAATTTGTATGTATGCAACTTGGACACAGAGGTCAAACCTTCAACAGAAACTTAATAGACTGAAGTATCATTCTTTAAAGATATATTTTTAAATCAGAGGAAAGCACAGCTAGCAGCAAACATCTTATTAAACAAGTGTGCAAATGCAAAAAAGCAGAAGCCTCTAGGGCCATGTTAATTATCTCAGGGTCAGAGGCATTAAGAAGACTGTCTGGCAGTTTCTAAGGCAGTCAGATGGCAGTGCCAACACACAAGCATCCCCAAGGTCTTGCAGTTATACCACTGTCATATTTCAAATGACAGGTAATACTTATGAACACGACGACACTAACCTCCTCAATTATAGTCAATGTCAAGGTTTTACAACTGGAGGAACTGCTAATTTCTAACATATATATTGCCTGACAAAAAAGTACTTCATAAAAATAAGTGTTTAAAGCACTTATTTCAAGATGCTAAAGAAATCTTTGGAAAGCTCACACAAAGGTTCCTTGTGCACTTTTCCTCTTGGGGGAAAACAAAAAATATACCTTATTTTATAATGAGTATAATTTTTGTGGCAATTGTAGCATAAGGAAACATCAGAGCAGTCTAATGAGTTTAAATTTCCTTCCCCTTACCTATAACCATTTTATCAAAAGATAATTCAAGGTATATTTATTTCACTTTTTAATAAGGTCATATTAATCATATTAAATTATAAATTTATACTTATATAAGTTGGTGTTATTTCGTTAAATTACATTTTTCTGCTTTTTACTAGGATGACGTTTTTCTTTCTTTCAGTTTGTTTAAATATGTTTGCAAATGAAGTGCTGTCTCTGTTAATACCTGCTCATTCCAGTTTTTCTTTTACCTGTAAGATTCCTAATACACCACAGAGACAGTCAGATGTGTGTTTTTAGTAAACCTTGCATTGGTGCAACCTTTGACAAAAAACCAGAAGTCTCACTCAGGATCAAATTAAGTATCCCAAATTCTAAAATTAAAACAATATGTTTAAGAGATTAAGTTCTAGTGGGAATTTTAGCTTTACCTGAATGAAGACTGTTAAGGGAAATGGTTGGACAAAGGAGAGAGGCATGGGGGAATGAGACAACTTTGTGAGCTATGGGGCCACGAAGGCTGAACTATCAAAACAAGAATTTTAAAGCTTTCTATTAGCAGCTCTTCCACTAGACATCTGTCATCCTTCATAAAAGTTCTCAATCATGGGTTTGTGGCCACTAGTAGAATTCACAAAATGAGGGCAGTTTGAAATTGCAAGGAAATTTTGATTTTTTATACATATGTCTGTTTTGCTGGGAAGAATGTATAATATTCATCTATCTCTTAAAGGAATCTATAATTCCATAATTTCAACCATGAAAATATACAATTCATGGGTCTTCTTATACCCCAAAACATTCATTTATAAATGGAAAACATAGCAACACATTGAAGTGAGAGACTCATTTGACTCAACTAAGAGTTTTAATTTAATTTGCAAATAACAATTACATATTTTTATTTTCTAAATTTTGTCTTCTGAAAAAAATGTTAAAATTGGAATAGTTAAGTATATAATAGTTAAGTATAATATTCGATATTATATTCTAAATATACATGTTTTTGATAATTTATGAGTTTTAATACTATGTAGGGGATTCTACCAATATTCAAGTCATTTACAAGTCATTCTGATTGTTTTAAATGTATGTATATTTTTTAGATAATAGAAAAAACACTGAACTTTTGAGAATAGAATTTTCATGAAGATATTTAATAATATTTATTTATTCCTTTAAAATGTCTAAAACAGTTGTTTGATTTAATATATCTCATACAATTACTTCTGACCATGAGAAAATAGTGCAAAAAGAGCTTCGAAATCCAGTTCTGCCACGGACATGTTCAAAATCTTAATTGTTATTTTGATTCTATATCAAAGTGTAATGATTATACTTAGGCATGTATTTAGAGATTTTCACATTATTAAATCATAGCAGCATCTCTGCTATTTTTGATATAAGTGTTTCTCCTGTGTGGTGCATGTTTCAGACCTACTTCTCCTCAGAGTAAAAGATGCTTTTAAAAGGGTTTTGGTGTGTTGAAACAGAAGGAATCAGCGACCTGAACACATCAAGTAAAAGGATGAGGATCACCTCATCCTGTTTACTTTTGATTGGCAGAGGAAACCTTTCACTCTGTCAAGTGATAGTTGCTCTACTTGCTGATGTGGAGCAGCTCACCTCTGGGATGCAAAATTTCTGAAGATTAAGTTCAGCTTCTAGCTAAAATGCCCTTGTTTGTATTGACTTGTGTTACCTTTTTACAGGTGAATAATTCCAGATAGTTTTAGGTCAGTTCCATCTAGATACAAGATAAAGGGTTTAAAAACAAACAAATAGAATTCACTTTTCTTTAGCTGGATGTGCAAAATAAATGCCTGCTCTGACCTGAAAACTTAAAAAGCAACCACTTGCCATTTTAAGGTATTGTACATGAGCTTGGGTCATGGCCAGAAATAGAAAATTCTAGGTAAGGACAAGAAAATTACTGCCTACCATGTTTATATCTGTTTAATTTTTTTTTTTTTTTGCCTAGAAAACAAACTATATTAAAACTCTGAAAACTTTCAGTAGCATGTATCTTTCATTAATGAAATAGAGAAATTGTAAAGCCAAAGAATTTGGAGATCATATTGGATGCTCAAGTTATTCTAAGTTGGAATTAACATGGTCTCAATGTTATCAAAGCTAATTTTTTCATTTCATTTAAGCATTTTGTCAAATAGGCCTTTCCAACCAAATTGATTATATTACATAAAACCATACCTTGTTTTTTGTTTTTGTTTTTCCCCCTTAATGATTCTGGTTGGGTAAAACATTTGTAGGGAGATGTATTAGCAGTTATAACTAGGAAGCAATTTTGCATTTCATACAGTATTTCTTTACCTGTGCTGCTTTGGATCTCGGAACATTTAAGAAAGTATTGGATATGATTTCATCTTTCATCCATTGGCACTAATTTGAATTTTATATTAAATATATTGGCACCTGCTATAATCAAAGGCAACACACATTAAATGAACTAATGAAGATTTTGTTTCATGGAGTGAGATGTGAGTGCATGCATGTACATGCACACACACATATGTGTATATGTCTGAGGGGCTGGCAAAATGTTAACATTATTTCCAAATGTAGGCAGCACTTGAGGAAATAGAGAATACACAAACTCTTCAAATCCACCCGTTCATCCTTCACTGAAATAGATAGCGGAGGTAATGCGGAAGAGTGGAGCTTCCTAGTGTGATTGTTGCCTTATATAACGGAACCCATAAGAAAAAGACAGGGAAGACTAATGGCCAAATTCAGCCTGCAGAAATGCTTGTTAGGCAGGCTTGGGGGTTTTCAATATAATGAACTGGAATCTCTTTAGATGTGCTCCCCAGCACCATAGCTGTACCTACTCCTTATTGTAGTATACTCAGCCCCATTCCTTACTTGAGCCACCTTGTACCTAAAGACACTGGGGTGTAGTACCTCTGCTAGACAGTCTTTCCTGTTACTTAAACCACAGATACTTTTTCTTCTTTAACAGAAAACTACTACTTCCCTCTGGGTCAGCAATTTGAACTTTCTGGATACACACTTTCTGGCCTCCTTCCCCCTTGTGTACAAATATTTATCTCTTGTCCAGTCTTCAAAAAAGTCATTGGCCTCCAAAGTGTATGAGAATATAACAGAAGGTACCTAGAGATGGGAATTTTCTCATCGAAATTTCCTGGAACTTTATAAGTCCATTTATTCTGCAAATCAAGTTTTTCTTTGGTAGAGAAAAAAAGTTTATTTTATTGCTAACAATTCATTTGTTAGAATGGCTAAAGGGAGGTAAAATCAAGATGGGGTAAATGCATATGTGAATTTTCCCCCAAACATTTCAGATTCTATATTTCCCTATTAAAAGAAACGTGTCTAGTATTTTCTATTCAAATATTTTTTGAAATCTTATACACTCTACATTTATAATTCTTTCCTTTATGTATTTGAAAATGTCCCATGACATTTGGAAATACACAATTAAAAAGCTCTCAGAAATTTTCCACAACAACAGTTGCCAACATTATACATTTAAAACACTTCATTTCATTTAACACATACAATGACCCTATGGGCACATGTTATTATCATTTTCTGACTGACGAGGAAATAGAATTAGAGAGGTTGTGTAACTCGGCAAAGATCACATGGTTAGGATAGCTAGCTAGGATTTGTGCACGTTTGAACTAAAAAGTGATTCTCTCAACCATCCATTATCCTGTCTCATTTAATAGGTTTTCAGTGGGTAGTGCTGACCAATCTCACTCAACATTGACAAGATAAAATACATACACATGAAAACATTTTTCATTTTCCTGCTCCACTGTGGACATTAAAATCCCCATCACAACCTAGATTTGAGGGTACACCCTTCATTGGAGATACTCTAACACAGTTTAAAACGTGAAACACAAGAATATTTTGAATATCTAGAATCAAAAGCAACCATTACTACTAACCAAAGTGAAATAGTGAAAATTTGATACAAATGCAGTTTTTGAAATGCAGCATTTTAGTTATACAACTTAATCATCTCAAATGGTAATGGATGCTTTTAGACACCCTCATTTTCTCTCATTTTTATACCTAATAAACACTTTTATACATGAAATGCTATTTGTACGCCTGGTGTGGGTGGCAATACCACCGTCAAACTCATTTACCTTTGTGCTGTGTATCACTTAGAATCTCAGCGACTCCATTACATCATTCACTTCTCCAAAATGTATGTTGCTCTAATGACTGAAAGTTGCTACCCTCTGCGAGAGTGTATGTAATTTTATCAACTTGTCTTCAGCTTATTAAAAAGTATAACTGCGAAAGTAAGGTTTCTGCTCTTTTTCACTCCACTATCATGTTCCCTTAGACTACTGGAGGAAATCTTAGATTTTCACAAAGTTTAATCTTTTTTCACTATTATATACACAATACTCTGAAAAATGTGACAATTTTTACCTATAAGCCATTTAGTTTTTCTCATCCCCTCTTACCTTTGACTTCTAATAAAATTCACTCACTATACAGAAAATACAACAATTTTGCATTTTCTCTTTAAGGTATCACTCATTGATCAGTCATGTCCTATTTCAGATTAATACACAAAAAATATCCATTTTGGTCTTTTGTATTTTAGAAGTCCACTCTTTGATGCTATTTATTGTCTCTGTGTCTGTCTTTCCTTTTTTTTTTTTTTTTGCTACTTTCTTTTCTATTATTGAGCTTTTGACTTAAAAAACACAGATTTTTACAACTACATATTGACAGTCATCTTAGAGTACTTGGGTAGTCGGAATTTTAACACAGATTGGACCAGTCAAATAAATATATATTTAATTTTTATAATATAAATACATTATATTTATTATAAATAATAGATAGCAAATTTTAAAGTAGAGTGCGGTTTACAAAAAACATACACACACACACACACACACACACACACACATATCTTCAACTTAAACATATGACAGAAAGCTTACATCATTATCCTCATGTTTCTATAGGGGAATAAATTGAAGGAGGGAAGAACATAGTTTACATGACTATGACTAAAAATGGTAGAAGCAAGTGTTTTTGACATTAAAGAATCTCTCTATAGCTATCTCATAGTCCCATTGAATTGCATAGCCTCCAAACTATTACCCTTACAAGGTAAACCTTTCATAACTAACATTTCATTACCAACCCCTATCAGTGACTGGGAAAGATAAATTATATTCAGAAGAAATAGAAAGGGATATGGAACCCAAATACACATCTAAGAAATTTGAGTTATGTTCCTCAATAAAGTTGTTATCTCAGAAAGTGTCATATTCTGTTCACAGTAGCTTGGTCTCTTGTTGAATTACATCCATTATCTTGCATTCTAACATGAAATTTCATTTTTATCACTGATGCCAAGAAACAGACACATTTATTATAAACTTATTTTAGTTCACAATGACTATTATGTCATTCAGCATCTCTTAATGATAAGGTCTAAAGTATATCTAGAATTTTGTGCCAGAAAAAAACTAAGAAATTGATAAGTGTTTTACTTTCTGATAATGAAAGCTCCAAAGCCGATGATGTTTCTATCTTCTCGTGGCTGGCAGGAAGCTCCAAATCTGATTAGTTTCTCACCACAGAAATGATATGTCTATCATAAACTTCATATCATTTTCACTAGTTTCCTTTATTTCTTTTTACTAGTTTCTTTTCCTCTAGTTTCCTTCCTTTTATTTTATAAATGCTTTTTATAAGACATCTGCCTAAAATTTTCAGAAACAATGAGGCATGAATTTAAATATGATTATACTACAATCAAAATCTAATGTTTGAAATTTTAAAAATCCCATAGTTTTTGTATAAATTATTTATTCCAAATGGATACACCTTTATGACTTGAATGCTAACTTGGATACTACTGAAAGTTAGGAAACTGTATTTGTTTTCTATATTTTCCTAGTGTTCAAACTGTTATCTGGTATCTTATACATGGAAGGAATTCAAAATAATACCTCTGTTGATTATTATTTTTTAATATTTGTGAGCACATACCCAAGTATTCTACTTATTTATAGATAGTAGTAAATTTACCATATTATTGGCTTTTTGATGCTTTCAGAAAATTTACAAAGATCATATAGAATATTTACATAAATAATTAAATTTTATTTATTTATTTGGGCCTGGAAAGTATTTTGATAGTGCAAGGATGTATTGGAAGACTTTCAGGTAAAAATAGTGTCTTAAGTATAAATATCTTCTAAGCAATCCTCCTCTCAAAAAAGCAACTCTACGAAATTTGAAGTTTGCTATGGTCTAAATGTGTGTATTCCCCCGAAATTTACATGTTGAAACCCTAATGCTCAATGTGCTAGCATTCGCAGGTGAGACTTCTGAGAGGTGCCTAGGTCATGAAGAGAAGCCCTCAGGAATGGGATTAGTGCTCCTGTAAAAGCGACACCACAAGCTCCCCAGTCCCTTTCACCATATAAGGGTACAAGAAGAGATCTGCAACCTTGGAAGAGAGCTCTCTCCCAAATGCGCTGGCACTCTGATCCGAGATTTCTAGCCTCCAGGACTGTGAGAAATTTCTATATTTTATAAGCTACCCAGATTGTGGCATTCTGTTACAGCACTGTGAATGGACTAAGACAAGGCCCTGAAAATAAATCTGAGAGCTCTCACAGAGTAGATATAGTGTCACACTCATCTTTATATCCCCAGGGTCTAGTAGAGAGTTGTATCCAAGGTAGGTGCTCCACAAATTTTGAATGGATTCATAAATGGATCATTTAAGATGGTGCTAGCGAAATATGTGCTTTAAACTGCTTTTCCCTAGTAAGATTAATTTCTGCTGATCCATCAATATATTCCCAGCCAATCTCCCTCAGCCAAAGTATGCCGCTGAGAGTTAGCAGGCTAGAAATTGGTGTTTAATCTATGGCCAGAAATACAATGAAAGGTAACTGGACTGCAAAGAGTATTAATCTCTTGACCCTGGCCTTATTAACTCTATGTTTTAACTGAGTTAACTAGCCATGTCTATAGGGAAGCAGCAGCAGTCATAACCTTTAGCTTCACCATTCTAACTGTCCAAATATTGAGGACTTGCATGAGAAGCGCATTTGAGAAGACACTAGTGGCATAGCATATGCTACACTATAGGTTTGTAATCTGAACTAAAATCAGAACCCATTTTTTGGATAATTATCCAATACTCTATTCTCTGAAATCAACTAGACTATTAAGGTCTTTGAAATTTCTCTATTAGAATTTGTAGCCCCCAATCCAGAAATATCCTTTTAAGAGTTATAAAGTATTTATTAGTACCTTTATAATATCCAAGTTCTTTAAATACAACACTTAATATTTTGCAACCTATGGATTTTACTGCATGTAATCAATTAGAAAGCAATGATCAAATACCTACTATGAGCTAGATTCTCTTCAACATGCCTCCAGAGATACAAATTATAACAAATAGTTGCTTTCAAGAAATTTACCACTTAAGATAAAAAGCATGATGTATATACAGAAATAGAAATATTCCCCTCCATCCTCCCCCCCCATTAAAAAGTAATGCAACTTGAAATAATGCACAGAAGGAATTTTATAGATTATAGCTAGACTCTGAATATTGTAAATGAAAATAAGATTACATGGAAGAGACTTGGCAGTTTTATTTGTTTGCAAGTTCAATATGAAACACTTGAGGGGAAAGGCTATGAGACCATTGAATTCTGTACACATCTTTATTATAACACTTATATTGATTTTTAATTATTCCTATCATGCTTGTTTTCCCTAATACCTTGTGAGCTATTTGAGGATCAGAGTTGTATCCTTTTCATCTTTGTATACACAAGATGTAGCATAGTACTGTGCACTGTGTTAGCTCAGGAAGTATTTGTTCATCTGTTTATTAAATATGTATACTTTGCGCCAGGCCCTGAGAACATAGTGTTTAATAAAAGAGACATAGATCCTGCTCTTATGGAGTTTACGGTCTTACAAATGAAGGGATGAATGAAGGAGTGTATGGATGAAGGAATGAATGGATGAATTGGGCATATTCAGTGAACAGAAACTACTTCCCAACTTTTTCCTCCTTTTGATAATGAATTTCTTTAATGGCTAGAGATTCTGGTACGCCACCTTCCCAATAATAACTACAAACATGTAGAAGAGTTTGCCTCTTGCTATTCTGTTTATTCCTACCAGCCAAGAAAATTTTGTAAAGTTTTATGTTTGGCAGTCAGTATTCTGAAAATGATAGTGTTTTCTCCCAAAAGACAAAATGCATTATAATACTGAATATACTTTTGCAAATAACACTGCTAGAGGTGTAAATAACTTTTCTGGAGGAAGATAATGCTATTCAGGAACTCCAGAGGCAGAAGAGATGTGGAGAGGGACAGTATGAGAGCCACAAAAGAGAAATAAGGGTGTGTTATAATGGTTATAAATGCAGGTGGTTTGGGTATTCAGCGTGAGGAGCTGAAGAGTCTTTGGAGACCTGCCAACTGGGAAGTGGCAGAATCAAAGTGATATTTTGAGATAAAAACCCAGCAGTTATAGTCTATATTGTTATGAGCTTAAATCAAGGATAGGCAATTGGGATACTTACTACTGTAATAGTTCAGGGATAAACTTTTAATTGCTGAAACAATGACGGATAGTAGAAATAGGACTCTGGGTTTCAGCCTAGAGATGGGTAAAACAGCAGTAGCACAAGCAGCATCAAGTACATCAAGAAAAAAAAAAATCCAATTTGGAATTAGGAAAGAATCTTTTAATCTAGAGAATGACATACTTTCCCATGTAATTAAATCCAATTATGTGGAGGTCCATGATTAAAGCTCAGTTTGAAATCCATAGGCATAAAAAGTAAGCATTCTTTTCAAATTATGAAAATTCTTCACAAATTTCATTCAACAATAACATTAGTGTTAAACTACTAAGAAGTAATATCTGGCTTTTACTTAAATCCAGCAAGAACCAAGACCTACCAATCCTTCACATAGTAACTACAATAATGCAAATCTGGGAAATTAGTAATATTAATGCCAAGCCCCATGGCAGAACGGAGTCTCTGAATGCTAAATACCATGCATGCCCCAACGGAGACTGTAAATTTCCAAAATTTACTCATTCATTCATCTATCTATTCACTCACCTATGTTAACTGAGTGCTAATGATATATAATATGCTGTGATGAGGTCTGGGATTCAGTCAAGAAACAGGAGAGCTCTGGCCCCTTCTCTCACGGAGGTCACATATTTCCGGGCCTGAAAAATGAGCTCCTTATTTCCAATGGCAAATGTTTAAAGCTTCCACTTAAAGATATCTCAGGCTGACACTGAAGATGTCTATCAGGCATATACATT
Organism: Rousettus aegyptiacus; assembly: GCF_014176215.1. Classification (NCBI taxonomy): domain Eukaryota; kingdom Metazoa; phylum Chordata; class Mammalia; order Chiroptera; family Pteropodidae; genus Rousettus; species Rousettus aegyptiacus. The sequence goes on along the minus strand of NW_023416307.1, from coordinate 34,120,182 downwards.
CCAGAGGCAGCTAACTGAAGCCACATAAGAAAAAAACATAAATATGCCGAGTAATATTTGATACGGCAGAACGAACTCGTAAGTATTTCCAATCATAGATTTAGGGAGCCCAGATTGAAGTCACTCTTAAGTAGAGTGTCGTTATGCTCTGCAACTGCTTCACATAGTTCCACAGGGGAAAGGGAGGAGGAAAGAAGCTAAAAATGGTAAGTGATGTGAAATCAGATCATTGGTAAGCCTAAAACTTAGGTTTATACCATTTGGTCAGTTTCCTAATAGCTAGAACTTAATGATTCAATTAGTTTCCTGGGAACAAGGATAAGTTCATGTTCAATGTTCTATATCATATTACTGATTAGAATCTACCAAAGCCATGTCTAGCTGAAGCTTATGAGCAATAAAACAAACAAACAAACAATATATATATATATATTTATAGTTCCACTATGAGTAGTTAGATGAGTACAGTTATTCACAAAAACCACAAAAAAGACATTCATATTCAATACATTGAACATCTACCACATGCAAGGCAGATGCCATCTTAAGCTCTGTAAATAAAATAAAGCTGACCTGTAGGGATGTTTTACATGAGCACCCTTCACAAGCGATGTGGTGCAGTTCAATTAATAGCAGTGTAGGACACATAATTTATGTAAACATTATTTTAAAGATATAAATCATGATAGCAGGGAGGTGTGTAATATTATACCATCAGTAAGAGTAATCATCAGCAATGATTGAGAGCATGGCGGTACATTAATAAAACTGTATTTCACAAAATACAGAGGAAATCAGGAGATTGCCTCCTTCAAGAAGACAAATCGGCAAAAAAAAAAAAAGTTAAATGCTTTGATGTGAATACTTATCAAAAGATATAAAACTCCATAAAGATTATAAAGTTTCAGGGGCCAGCCCTTATGTAGTTGTTTTCCTATAGAAGGCTAACTATACCAATGGGTATAAAACATTAGTACATCATCTGAAAAGAAGGTACTGTATAAATTTATTATATTATTTTGGAGTGTCATAATTCTTAAATGTGAGGAATCAGTTTTCTTATGTACAAAGAAGACCACACAGCAATGTGACACCTGTCACCTTTAATAAGTTGAATGGTATGTAATCTATGGTAGTAAAAATATACCCTAGTTGATAAATTACTTTCTATAATTCTTCGGGTATTTGTATACTTAGTGAGCTGGGGCTAACCAGTTTATTTAACTCTCTATTTTCAATAAGTATTTCAACCAATAAGTATTTCATATCTGTGTTATGAACAGCTTGTTATGTTTACCATGTCTGAAAACAAAATGAAAGTATTCCTGTCATTTATAAACATTTCTAGTGTAATTCATAAATTAAGAACTGAAACTTCTGAACAGATATACCAATAGAGTTCTCAGGCCACATTCTGTTACTTTTTGTATTTTGTTTACGAAAAGTGGCCTGGCACCTATCAATTTGCTTATTTCCAGAGGTACTTGAAAAAGCCTACTAAAATTCCCAATGTATAAGACTTTGTAAAAGGCATGCCAAGTTCACCTTGTACGTATATTTGATGGATGCTTTATATACTAATTTTGACATTGATATAAGAGCCGTGAACATGAACGAGTCCTCCCTGTACATCTTTACTGCAAATGGAAATATTGCTACAAAAAGACAAGCTTCAGTCAGTATTTAGAATGATTGATATTTTTGAATATAAACATAGAGACTTCTTATCCAAAAGGTGTCATGACTGCACTGGATACTGATAACATTTTTGACAGGTTTTATGAGACCCTAACCAAGTGAGGAATGATGTTGCAGGACCACCTTTCATATACTTGCCACTCTGATTTCTTGCAGTAATGAACTTCAAGAGTTCTGCTTAGTAGCAGAAATCATGAAACCTAAGAAATGTACATGTCTCCAAACTGCCCAGAGAAGACAGACGGGTAAGGCGAATTCTCTAACCTGATTTTGTCTTTATTCCGAAGCAGAGAATTAAGTAGAGAACTGCTTTAGTGCAAAAAAGGAATAGCAATTGGAAATATTATTTAGTGATAATCAGACATTACCTAAGGTGGGGGGAAAGAAAGAACATTAGAGATAAAATATTTCTGGGAAGAGACTGATGTATTTTTTATTCTTAGTTTGAGTCCTCGTTCAGGGCTTTGAAACTTTTATTTAGTTGAGAGTATTTTCAGGAAAACAGATTACCAATCACATGAAAATAACCCTGCTGACACCTGAGAACTTTGGATAATAAACTAGGACACACTGTCAATATAACAAGGTTCCAGGAAGGAGGATTTCTTATATGTGTAGAATCGAATGACCTTCCCCTGTTCCTGCTGACATCCATACTGTGCCAGAATTGGTTGGACAGATTCAAATCCCTGGTCTGCCACTTAGTGAGTAACCTTGGGCAAGTTACCTGCATCTACTTTGCAGGATGGCAGTGAAAATCAGCAACAGAGTAGTTTGATGCTTACGCCACAACGGGTACTCAGGAAATAGTGGCTACTTTACTTCGTTCTATCTCACTATGGCACAAATCAGTTCCATAGGCTATAGGGTGTAAGTTATGTGTTTATGTAAATCATGTGACCAAATTATTTTAAATCTCAATGAAGTTATTACTGCTGCCACATCTATTCTACGAGGTAGGTAGTTACACTACCTCTTCAACTAAAATATTTTATGAAAGATACATAACTCCATTATGATTTATGGCCATTCATATAAAAGTTATTTGACTTTGACAGATCAAATGTAGAATTTAATTATTGAAAAACAATAGCCTAATATTAAAAATTCTATTTACCCTATTTATGAGATTTAATTTTTATGTATTTTTTTTAAAATAAAGCATATTTTAGAAAGACAAAATAACTCTTGGAGATAATTATTTTTACTATTATGATCTTAATGCTTCCAGATACTCATATACAGAACTAGAATCTTGTAGTGCATATTGTTTTATAACCTGATCTTTTTCCACTTAGCAATATATCTTACATGTCATAGAATGTTTCTGCAATATTGTTTTAGAGAGCTATAGAATATTATATTATATAGATGTACCATATTCTATAGTTAATGATCTCTGTTAGGCATATAATTTATCCTAGAATGAAAGCTCCATGAGGATATTAGTGCCTGTTTTATATGCTAAAGTATGTCTAACTCCTAGCACCATCCCTACTGCACAGAAAAATTGTTGGTTAATTTTTTAAAAAAAACTTTGTAATTCTATTCATTTCTTATAGAATTAAATAATATTTTTTCTAATATTTAGTGAGCTCTTATTTTAATATATCCCAGGACCTATACCAGGCATTGAAGAAGGGTTCCATAGGAAAACAAATTTTAAGCTTAAATTTAAAGAATGAGAAGTTATCTAGGTAAAGATGATAGATATAAACAATCCAGGCAATGGGAAAAATGGGTGCAATAATGAAAACTTAAGAGACATTTAAACAATGAAGGAATCAAGAAAAATCTAGAATGACTGAAGCATAGGGAATGCAATAAAGAGTTGTAGAACATAAAGATGGAAGATAAGAAGTTCATATATAACTTTGTAAGGTATGTTTAAAATTTCAGACATCATCTTTAAGATATTAGAAATAAGCAAAAAGTAAAGATATGTTGCAAAGGTACAGATACATTCCTGCCTAGAGAGGCAGGAAGACTAATTAGGAGGAAGCTATTACAGTGGTCTAGGTGAAAGACTTTGGAGTCAATGGTGAATGAAAGAAGTAAAAAGATCCCTGAGCTATTTAGATAATAGAATTGAGAGTTTTGTTTGTAGGTGGTCCATTTCATTTTGTGGTTTATTTTGGCTTTGACCGCTGTCTCAGAAGGTAAAAGTTTACTCTTTTTATTAAAGGTGTGCTACAAAAAGATTGCTTCATGTTTTAGATTTGTTGGGTATGGGGGAGACGTCAAGTTGTCCCCACATCCATTCTCCTCTCCTTTATTAGTAATAGAGAACCCCTGATTTTTAGCCTGTCAGATAGCTACTGGAAAGAAGGCTACAGCTCCCAGCCCACCTTCCAGCAAACTGTGGCCATGTGATTAACTCCTGGCCTATGAAATAAGAAACTGAAGTGTAATGCGTGGCTTCAGAGAAGTATCCTTAAAGAGAGAAAGTGTGACCTTCATTTCCTTTCTTCCAACTGATAAATGTAGGTGTGTTGGCTGGAGCTCAAGCAATGATACTGAGTTAGAGTAGAAGCCCCTTGAGAAGTGTGAGGGAACAATGAGACAGATGAAGTACCACACTAACCCTTGCCTTCCTGCTTACCTCTGGACTTCTTTCGGAAATAATAAAATTTCTATTCTGTTGAAGTTACTGTTATTTGGTTTCCTGTCCTACACAGCAATACTTAACCTAAATGTTATATTGGGAGTGTCTATTAGTTTTACAAATTTATCTTATGGATAAATTTTCTAAAATGAGAGGCTCATGTTTATGTCTTTTGTGACCTTCAATGTAAATTTAGTGAGATCCTTCTTTAGTTGGCCATAAGAGGATTTCTTTTATAAATTAAAGGCTTATTTTATTAACTTCCTAAGGCTACTATAACAGATACCATAAACTAAATGTCTTAAAACAACAGAAATTTATTCTATCATAGTTGTAGAGGCAAGAAGTCTGAAATCAATTTGTTGCCAAGGTTGGTTCCTTGAAGATTCTGCGGGAGAATCTTCAATTCCTCTCTTTCAGCTTCTAGTGGTGGCCAGAAATCCTCGACTTTTCTTGGCTTGAAGACCCATTACTCCAATGTCTATTTCCATCATCACATGACATTCTCCCTGTGTGTTTCTTTGTCTTCACTTCGCTCTCTTGTAAAGACACCAATCATTGGATTTAGGGTCTTCCCTAATCCCGTATGACTTCATTTTAAGTCGATTACATCTGCAAAGACTCTATTTTCAAATAAGGTTACAGTCGTAGGTATTGTAGGTTAGGATTTCAATGTATCTCTCTGAAGGGTTCAACTCACAATCCGTGCTATATTTTAAAAATACTCATTTTATAAATTTTTAATATTGAAAATGTCTTTAAAATAATTTTATTTCCAAATACATGGGATATATAGCTAAAGTTGGATTGTCTGGACAATATAACTAAAATTTTTTCCTGTATTTTCTATGAAAAAATATTACATACTTAATATTTAAAATTTTCTGGCAGGTGTTAGTTATTTTAATTGATTGAACAGAAATTAGCATACATTTATCAAGTCTTTTTGATTAGATTTGAGAGAAAAAAATCAAGGCAGAAACAAATTTATCATTTTTCCTAAAAATTCCTGAAATGCCACACAGATATTTCTAAATTAAACATGCATTAATAGTCTCTCTCTCTCTCTCTCTCTACATACATATACATATATATATATATATATATTTAGAGAATAAAAGAGTAAATAGAAAATAATATAATTTGTTTAATTATTAAAATGTATAATAAATACTATCCTTTGCATCTGCTTAATCGAGAATCATTAAGGTAGTTTTGGGTGAAAATTATACTAGCAGTTCCCCACTTCCCACAAATGTAGATGAATTCTTGGTCAGGAGGAACTTCTAATGTAAAGAAAAGCTTCCTTCCCCCTACAAAAAGAAAACTGGAAGACTATCAGTAGATTCATGCCAACAAAATCGAAAACTAAACATGAATACTTGATTTATATATTTTAAGTGTTATCTTTGATATATTATTGGAATAATTTAAAAAGCGTTTAATCTTCATAAACTTATTTTTATAAATTTTTGCAACCAAAATATTTGAAAATGCATTGTTACAGTAATATATACAATTTTCTTCATATAAGAAGTTGATCTTTCTAATCAGTAAAATTAGAGTTTAACACATGTTAACAGAAAAAATTAGAAACTTAGATCTAAATTGACTTTAAACTGCCACTGTACAACTAAGTCATTTATTATTTTCCTTCTCTTATTTACTGAAAAACATCCTACTTTAATATTTCAATAAGGAATTGGCACAGACATTTCTTAGTACCTAAGCTGTGACAAATAGATATCACCATAAGTGCTTCCTAAAATTAAGCATCATTATGCTTTATCAGGTCTCAGAAAAAGAGGATAATAAAAATCAGCATTAAAGTGAGACTTGAGAGTGACCACTCAAGCAGCATCTTTTCAAAGCATGTTCTAATGGCTTTTCCCTAATGTTCAAGTAGTTTTATTTGAAATATACTTCTTATGTTCTTTAAGGGCTTTTCAAAAATGCATAAGCACATATACATTGTTTAATAGAAAAATCTGGAAAAATGCCTTTAAATGTTGTTGTCATGGTTTCATTTCACAAAGTAAACAGTAAAGCTGAACATGATACTGAAAGTGTTAAGTTCACCAAATGCTGTGTTTTTAAGTCTAGTCTCAGAATATAATGGTATGAATTTTTAATTCAGTTAATTCAGTTTTCTGTGTGACTTTTAATTGTGACCTTTATAAATCTGTGCTTCCATGTAATGATATACAATCAATTTATTTGTAATTATACATGGTGGTCATTTAACACACCACACTTTTTATTGAAAAAAATCTAATATACACATGATTAATATTGTATGAATAAACACATAAATGTCTTTGAAATCTGAAAGTAGCATTCCTAAACTATATGCAGAATGGAAGAAATCCAGGGCCCTTATGAATCTGAAGAGGGAAGGAGTGTGAAAAAAGAGATTAATGGAGAGAGGGAGGGAAAATAAATGTGCAGAATAAGTTTTATATTTCCATTACTGTGACTATTGTGGATTTAAATCTAATAAGAGCTGTTGGCTACTTTTGTTCCAGTGAGCTACTCCAAAGTAGAGAAATATTTCTAATCCTAAAAAAAGTAACTTTAAAATATTTGCAATAAACTTGAATAGAAATATACTTTTTAATAATTTACACATAATGTATACCATCTACATCCTTTCTGTCGGGAGCCATTAAGAGACACTGAAGAAGTCACAAGTCACGTAGCTGATAGCCATGAAGCAGCTGCTGAGACTGCTTAAACAATGGTTCTAGGAAGCAGGGTGTGGAGTTAAACGTTACTGACCCTGGAGGGGAGGTTTGCCTCCTAAAGAAATCCTCATAAGATAGTGGAATGTTTTACAGCCCAAAAAGGATGTTTGTACCCTGAGGGAAGGATATATAGGAACTTATGTAAATGTCAGCATTCCTATGGTAATGTACACTGTGCTTTGCCATTGTACTCTGTACTTTGCTATTGTACTCTGCTATTGTATCCAAAAACTTATAGAAAGGCTGTGCTAAATAAACTGTATGACCTCCGGAAGCACTTTCCTGTCTTCTTTTTTCTGAGGCTTCACCCCCCTCTTTTAGGTGCTGTTCGATCTCTGCCAGCGGGCTCCAGCACCTTTCCAAATGAATGAATGGCACATACTATTTCCAAGTGGTTCGTGTCATTTATTCATTTGTTCAACCTATATTTTATGAGAACCTTTTGTTGTAAGTACTAGGAATATATCATGAAGCAAAGCAGTTAAAAATTTCTGAAGTCAATGACACTCATTTCTTGTGGACAAATAAAATGGAGAAGTAAAGTATATTTTATGACAGATGATAATGAGTACTAAGGGAAAGAAATAGAAACAATGAATAGAGAGTGTATTACAGGGAGTTGTACAATTTTTAGTACAGTTGCCAAGGAAGGCAACAAATGTATGAGAATAAACCACAAAGATGTTTAAGAGAATGTATCCTACCAAGAGGGGACATCATGGGCAAGGACCAAGAGGTGAGCATATACCTGTCATGTGTGAGCAGTAACAAGACCATACATGTCTATGAATGTGTCTGATCACATAGAGACCTGTGGGCCATTGTAAAAGTTATGTGGCTTACTTAAACAGCACTCTAGTAAGTGATAGAGATAAGATTTTAACTTAGATATCAGTTTCTAATCCAAGTTTCTTAGAGGGTGTCACCCAGAGTTGATACAATGCATGCAACTTTAATACCATGGGATTAAAGCCAAAACCCTGTTATTCCTCAAACTCATGGGAAATTCTCAGTCCTAGGCTGGCTCTCAAGACTGATCAAAACAAGGGGTAGATATCAACATAGTCAAGAGGAAAGAATTTAGGAAAATCTCCAATAGTCCTGGAGAGCTATACACAACCAGGAGAGTTGTATATGAAAGAGACCATTTCTGAAGGAACTTGAAAGTTAGAAAACATTCAGGAATGTGGTTCCAATTTTGAGAATTTTTTCCAAATGTTAGACTTAATCAGCTGGACTTGTAATTAAGTCACAGAATTAGGCATTTTATTAATTGATCCATCAGATAAATTTGTAGACAGAGGATATACTGAGCAAAGGAATACGAAACGTACACATCTGTTTCTGAATTTATACAGTGGTTTTATTCTGAAAAGTTGAATATATTTCAAAATTGTATTTAAATCAAAATCAATTTTCTCACATGAAATAAGAAAAGAGTTATTGAAATAGGGGTCAGAAAACTTTTTCTGTAAATAGCCAGCTAGTATATTTGAAACTTGGCAGGGTATATGCTCTTGTCACAACTGCTCAACCTTGCCGTCAAAATGTGAAAAGGGCCATGGACAATAGTAAATGAATGGGCATAGCTTTGTTTTAGTGGGCCAGATGATGATGAGTTATATTTGCAAATCTTGTTCTAGAGGGGTAACATATTACTATGAATAAAAAATAGTTTACTAAAGATAGTTACAATGTAAAATGTTTACTCAGGAATTAATATTTTATTTCTGAATTACTCACAATGCCTCAAAGGATCTTAGCCACATTCTCTCTATTATCTCCTATATAAGGATTCATGCTTGGAAAAACTCAGTATGTTTCAGACATAATACATTCATTAATTTTACTGGCATTGCTATACATTTTGCTCCATGATTTTTTAAGGAGTGGTCTTTTACAATGCAGGTGGTAGCCTTCATACTGACTGTAACAATGATAGCTTTTTACTTTTTCCATGCTTTTACTTATGTTTTCTGGTTATGATGTTAATTAAGTTTATTTAAATAACCTTCAATAAACATATTGATTCACAAAACATAGTTTTAGAATTTCCAAATAGTACAGTAAGCTGGGAAGATGCTGGAGAAGACACAATTTAACATTTGGGGTACCCCAAGTTGGGTAGACAACTTCCTCTTGGCACACATATCTCAGAACCTTTGCTGTCCCCATGTATTAGCTAGGACTTCTTGTCTATAACTTGCAGCAAGCCAACTGAGATTTGATAAAACAAAATAGAAAAACTTTTAGGACAGTATTGAAGTATCTCATGAACAACCAAGTTGAACAATAGGCCAAAACGTATCAAGGCTTCAGATACAACTGCAGCTACAAACCTGGACATCATCAACATTCTTCAATTCCTCCTTCACTTACCTTAATATTGACTATTTTTCTCTGTCTCTGCATACTACATTTCTCTACAGTCAATGAAAAACAGACTTTCAGAGAGTATCTGAATTTTTATATGAAAAGTTGCCCACTGACAAATAAACTGAGCCAGTGAGACAATTCCTTAGGCTACGAAAGTTGGAATAATCATAATTAGCTTATCTTTAGTAGTTGAACATGTAAGATTATGTTAGAAGCCCACCTTTGGGTCCATCAAGTATTGCTAAGAAACCAGGGCCATGTACAAATATGGCATTCCCAAAAGAGCTCTATGAATCAAAAGAGAAAGGTCAATTCCTGGAAGGATGAGAGTGTTATATAGCATATCAAGAAATAGTGCAAATATCAAGAGCCAACACATTTTAGAAGGACGTTAAATCTGGTAATACTGAAATTAATACCTATATATTTTTAAAATATGCCAATCTCTTTATTTATGCCAAAAATCAAATAATCTAATTTTATATATGTAATTTTTAAAGTATGTTGAACATGTAAATTATATGTGGGAAACTGGTGGAAGATTCAGTATATTGGCATCTCAGAGCCCAGAACTATCCTATACTGAAAGAATACCCTCACCTTATGAGACTAGACGATCAGTAGACAAGAACTTACAAAGGCTAGAATAAATATCTAGTGTTAAGGCTGCTGAGGGAAGCACCGACCATTTTACTAAAAGACCCTGGCAGCAAAATTTGTTTCACTTTTCCCATCAGCTCGACAAAAACTATGCAATGAAAGCTGATGAATCAATGACTTCACACAGACAAAGCCATTGGGTTTCTCCATTTTAATCCTTGGGATAAGCATTCTTTAAATTCAGATATAAAAGGGCACCACTTAACAAAGCTATACCCTAAAATATTTTTGTTGCTAAAACAAACATTTTGAAGCAATAACACAGAAGCAAGACGATGATACCAGAATAAGTTATAGGAAGAGATAGGAGATACAAAGTGGAGGTCAAGGGCTTTATGGCTCTTAGAAAGTAATGTTATCTTAGTAAAATATTCCCCAGTGTGCACTTATTCCTTTGGAATATGTAACATAACTGACTTTGTGTAAATAATAAAGCTAAATAGCTTTAGACTATATGGTTGTTGTCTAATATTTTAATTATTTGGACTACAGATAGCCAATATTATCCCTCTCTTAATCCCTTAGGTTTCTAAGTAATAAAGATTAAATGAAACATTATTGGCAAACAAGAAATATTTTAGCTAATACATCAATTTCTTAAGCACTATTTTATCAATATTTTATTTTGCTCCTTTCTGTTATACATTTTTTTATAAATATATTATTTGGATATGAAACTGATAAGTAAACTTAGAATAAAGATAAAAAAATTTAACAATCATTTTTTTAAATCTAGATTTTGCATTTAGAAGATTAGCTACCTATTATTACTGTTGAATTTCTGGCATCCTTAAATTAATAAGTATTTTGAGACTACCTAGTGATAATCTAGTTCTTTCATTTATCATTGAAGAAATTTAATCAAAGAAATATAAATATAGGCTATACTTAGACAAAATAGGCCCTAAAATAAGACTATAATAAAGAGACAAATAAGGGTATTGCAATATAATAAAGTGATTGATCAAACAAGAGGATATATTATTTGCATATATTTATGTACCCAACACAGGAGCACCTAAACATATAAAGCAAATATTAACAGACCTAAAGGAAGAAATAGACAACAATACAATAATACTAGGGGACTTTAATACTCTACTTACATCAACGAATATATCATCCAGTCAGAAAATCAATAAAGAAACATCACCTTAAACAATACATGAGACCAGGCAGATTTAAAAGATATACACATAACATTCCATCCAAAAGCAGAATACATTCTTCTCAAGTGCACACAAAACATTCTCTGGTCTTAGGGCACAAATCAAGTCTTAATAAATTTAAGAAAATTAAAATAATTTTAACCATCTTTTCTAGCCACAAGGGTATAAAACTAGACATCAATTGCCAAAAAAAGAAAAAATATGGAAAATTCACAGATATGTGGACATTAAACAGCATGCTTCTAAATAGACAATAGGCCAATGAAGAAGTCAAAAGAGAAGTTAAATACCTTGAGACAATAGAAATACATATAGGAAAATTTATGGGATACAGCAAAAGCAGTTCTAAGAGGGAAGTTCACAGTATAAATCCTTACCTCGAGAAACAAGAAAATTCTCAAATAACCTAAAATTATACCTCAAGGAATTAGAAAAAGAAGAAAAATGAAGCCCAAAGGTAGAAGGAGAGAAGTAAAGAACAGAGTAGAGATAAAGAGAGAAAATAGACAAAACTGACAAGCCTTTAAATAGACTCAAAAAAAAAAAAAAAAAAAAAAAAAAGAGAGGACTCGAATAAAATCTAAAATGAAAGAAATGTTACAACTGTTACTACAGAAATAAAAAATATCATAAGAGACTAATGTGATTAATATACACCAACAAATTGGACAGCCTAGAAGAAATTAATTCCTAGGACAGTGGTTCTCAAAATATGATTTTGGGGGCCAGCAAGATCAGTATCACCTGAGAATCTGTTAGTATTGAAAATTCTTTTCCATTCAGGCTAAGTCAGAAACTCTGGGAGGGAGGCCCAATTATCTGTGTTTTAATAAGCTCTCCTGGTGGATCTGAGACAGCTAAAATTTAAAACTACTGTTCTAAAAAGACACAATTTAACATTAGCAGCTATTTATTGTTAAATTGGTCTTACATTTTAGAAAGAATATATAAAATGTTGCGTGTGAACTTACCTTTTTTCATGAAATACTTAACTAGAAAGATAAAATAAACATAGTATTAAAAAAAAAAAACACACACACTTTCCTTCAGACCAGTTTTTACTGAACTTGGAATACTCACTTTGCTCAATAAAAGAGTATAATTTGCTGGTGACTTTTTATAAGATGGCTTGACCAAGCATGAACTAGAAGAAATACTAGAAGGCTGTGTCACTTGAAATCCCAGACTTCACTGGGGTTTTCCTTCCCCTATAGCATAAAGCCCAAACTCCTCAAAATGGAGCAAAAAGCTACCATACTTCAAGAGTCTGATTTTAACTGGGCCAGTGGTATAACGGGAGTCTACATTACTTTCTTTAGTCAGTCTAAGAAATCTCCCTGACTACCTCGTTCCAAAACTGGTCTGGGACCAGGCCTCCTAAAGTCTGAGAAATCAGTACTTCCCAAGCTGAGCTGATGATCTGAATTTCTCTGGGGAGTGTTTCCAAAATAAAGTTTCTCAACTCTCATCCCAGACCTCCTAAATCTATATCCCCAGGAATCTTCTTTATGATAACCACTGGAACCTATTTCTTGGCCTCATCAATACCTACACTAGGATATTCACCAGATGCTTCTTTCTCCATCTCCCTAACTCTTTTCAGCTGGCTTCAGGCAGTTTGTGTGCTTATCCTCTAGATTTTTCTATAATGGGGTCAACCTCACATGTTCTACTCAAGACTAGTTGATAAATCCATTTTTAATAACTAATTTTTCCCAGCTTTTCTGGTCTAAGACAGCCTACTTCTGTCAATCTGACACGTGTAACTTGTAAGTCGATACGAATTTTACTAGCAATGCAATAGTTTCCATACATAAAACTACCTTTTTCTTGTCCTTACGGTAACATTTCTTACCCTATAGAAAAAAAAAAAAAAAATTAACTAGGTGCACACAGGACTTGAAAGAGTGAAGAGAATGCTTAATTTGCATTTGCAGATTATTATTTCCTTTTGGAACCTAATTTTCTAAGATAATAATCTATGTATAAAGTTATTCATCTTTTAGTAATTGTGATTAAATCGAAATAGAAATTTTACACTGGTGAAATTGATTTTGTCAAAAATAAAAAATTAAATGCCTGTAAGAGGCCAGTATACTCATCTTTACAAAGCTATACACATATAAGTGCATAAGCTATATGCTCACAGCATTCAAAAAGAAAAGACTTAATAGTAATTTGTACAAATATATTTTGGGTTTTGTTGAATATAAAATATAAACAGTAATAACTTGACAAAGGAATTTTGCAAAATTTCAGAAACTACATCCCATCGTTTAGTGAATATCCATTCAATTTATTTAGAGGTGGCTGTTAAAAGCCCCAAGGGCCCCATACATTTAGGACAAGTAAATGTTTTTTCTGTTTTTCTTCTACCCCAGACTCCTAATCACAAAGAACTATGTACTATGAGAAAAACATAAAAACAACAACAAAAAAACAAAAACACCTTCTACCAGTTATATTTGAGTTTGGAAGATTTAAATAGCTTTTAAAAGCCTTGGAGTAAACAATATTCCACATAACAGTGACAGAAATTGCATACCTGACTTTAGATAATGTTCAAGTCAAATAAAGCATTCAACAAATATTTACTGCACTTTTAATATGCATCCAGTTCTGGGTTTGGTGAGATTCAGAGATGGAGAAGATACAGTCTATGCATTCAGGAAAGTCTGATCCATTTACGGAGACATGAATTACAAACAATAAGGGAAACAATAAGGGAATAAGAAAACGCCACTCACCCTCCAAAATGAGGCATCAGCGGTTGTGGCAGAGATGAAATTACCAGAGGGTAGAGGAGGCGCTTTTCTGGGTGGTTGGCATCCTGTTGGAAAGCTCCACAGAACTGGGGGATTTTGGGTAGGTCTTAAAGAGCCTCAAACAGGCCTAACCAGAGGAAGACATTCCAGGTGGGAACAATTAATGATCAGAGGTAAAAAGATGATAATGAGCGGGGAGCCTGACAAGTTGGAAGCACGGGATTTATTTTCAGCACAGTAAAAAGTATTTAAGGCTATTGTCCTGAATGCCTTAACCACAGTAGGTATCTCAAGCTATACTACAAACTCAGTTTACTGATTTTAGCTAAATGTTTTTGCAATATGTTATAAATTAATTTAGAAAGAATGATTTTGAATGATTTTGTAATGTTCTTTATGGCAGCAATATTATTTCTAAATAAGCTCTAAGACTACTTTAAAACTAAAGCAAAAATGATTATTTTGATTTTGTAAAAATAAAATAAAATGATATATACACAAAATTATTTATATATGTGGCTTCTTGAAAAGCCCTTTCCAATTTACTATTAACATAGACACTTATAATTGTCTCAGATAAAAGTTTGACCAATAGATGCTGTGAAAATGTCAATCCAGCTTCCAAAGTTACATCTCTCAGTAGGAGTGTTTTAGGATACTCCAATTCGCCCAGGCTGACTTATTTTTCCTCTCTTCTATGGTCCCTTATACTTTGCTTCTATGTACTTTCCTTGGAACTGTAAATATTTTGTCGTTTATTCATTCACTTAACAATTATTAACTGAGCACCTAACATGTGTCAGACACTTGAAATATAATAGTGGGCCAGATCAACATGATCCTTTTTCAATTTTGAGAAGAAGGCAGATTGAAAGTAAAAATGAAAATCAATAATTAGAAATTGTGGTCAGTGCTATGAAGGAAACAGACATGGAGCTGAAAAACAGTCAACATGGCTAAGAACATTTACACAAGACCTGAACTGCCTGGATCCATAATCCTGAATTGACCACTTACTAGCTCTTTGACTTTGGACAAGTTATTAGTCTTTTTTTGCTCAGTTGCTTCACCTGATTATTGGAGATAATAAATATACCTCACAGTGTCGTTATGAATATTAAATGATGCAATTAAATTAGAACAATACCCAGCATGTAGTAAAAAACACAGAAACAATAACTAACATGATTTCTATAATCTTTCATTACGTTCAAGCAACATCTTGGCAATAGAAAGCATCTACCGCAAATAAATTTTATTTTTTCTGGTGTCATAGGAGAGTGATTTTGAGACAAAAATTGTCGCATATACTTATTCTGATGGACAGTTTTACAGTTGAAAGTGATTTTAAGGCCCCCTTCAATGCTGAGCATCTGATTTTTTCAAATGAAATAATTTTCTTTTGTAGCCACACACAAACATTCAGCATTGAACTTAAATAAGTAGGTTCGAGAAAGTTACAGGGTATTAGGAAAAATAAGGAATGAGCCAATAGGTAAATGTGCAACAAAAGACATATCTGGCTTCCAAGAAATGTGAACTAAATCAGATTGGTAAAAGGAGTTATACAACTTTGGCTATATTCAGGAAGATTCATGTATACCAGAAAAAATATGTATAGGTAAAGATTATCTAAATCAGATATGGACTAGAACAAAGCTCTTTAAACTTAGACATGTGAACCACCTTCTTAAAACACAGATTCTGTTTCATGAAATCTGCATGAGCCTTGAGTTTGGACAAAGGTACTTTGTTATTCAGGGCAGAAACCTAGATGAGCGGCATCAGCATCACCTGAGTGCTTGTTGGAAACGTAGGTTCTCAGTCACCAATCAGCTCTACCCAATGAGAATTTAAATCAGAATCCGATTAAGAAGATTTCTAAATGAGCCCAAGTTTAAGAAACACTGAAATCAGAGCTGGGGCTTTGACAGTGACCAAATCATCTCGGTTGGCCCGAAATTTTCTCAGTTTTAGCCCTGAAAGTCTCCTGTTTGGGCAAATCCTTCGATCACAGATAAACTAGGACACATTGGTTGGTTAACGTAGTTACTGATCCCATAAATGGGACTGGAGTTCTCTGTATATCGTGTTTTAAAGGTCATGGTTATGATATAATACAATTAGCTTCTGCTAGCTGCATAATCCTGAGCAAATCACTGCCTTTTTCTAAGGCCTACTTTCCTTATATGTAAAACGAAAATGATATCTATCTCACAGGGTAGTTTTAATTTAGTGAATTGTAACTGAGAATGCTCTGCATACAAAAATAGTTTTAAGATGTTAGCCATAATTATTGATAGTTTTATCATAAAGAACTGAAATATCTTTGTTTTCAGCGCTACTAGCATAACTGGTTAGAATCATGGATTCTGGCTTTGAGTCAGCATAGAAAGGAAAAAAGAATGAAAAGAAAACAGAAAGTAGAGGAGAAAGAATAAAGAAAGTGTATATGAAAGGAAAGGTAAATAAGTTAAAGGTCTACTTTAGCAGCAGTCATGATTATTTACACCAAAGGTTTAGAAGTAGCTCATTTACATTCCTTTATTTATTGTGTGTCTGTTCTTGAGCTACAATGGGAGAGTTTAGTAATGACAGATCATATGTCTGACAAAATTGAAAATATTTACTATCTGGCCCCTCATAGAAAAACTTTGCCAAATCCTGATCTACAGAATCTTAGCAAAAAATTCAAAAAGATAATTTGGCATATGTAGGCTGAGCATAGGTTAGCATATATTTCTAAGTTTGTACCACACCATATTTGCATTATGTGCTTATTGATCCGTCTTCCCCTGATGAACTGAATACTCTACTCTTCAAGGGCAAGAATCACATCATATTTACCTTTTTGTCTCCAGAGCCTAACAAAGAAATGGGTTCATAAAAGATGGCCAATATATACATGTTGAATTTCACTGAGCTACAAGTCGCAGTTTATATATATATATAACAGATTTTAGACATAGGGAGGTCAGTGAACAGGAAGATTAATTTATATTTCTTTTAATATGTACTAGATCCCCTGGTGAAAGCTGACTTCTGAGCTACCTGCTAATTTGCTATTTTTATGTTTTTTCAAATATACCTATTTGGCATACCAGTGAAAGGTGATTAAATCTAAAACAAGAAGTTTTCCATTTGGAGTAAGAGAACATTTTTGCATCTTCCTGCAAAATCTAATAAAGCCTACAAAGCAAAAAGTTATGTAGAAGAATAATAGTTTGATAACTTTAAAATTGAAAAATGTCTGTGTCCAAAGCTTGAACTGCCTTAGTTAACATTACACATGCACTTTCAGTAGCTAATTAGTCAATGGTACTGAAAGTACTTATCAGATGCAATGCAGAGGCTGAGTTCAAAATGTACAGCCACCATACTGTTTTAATATCAGAGAATATTAAGGCCAGTGACACTAATTAAGGGGTTATTCTATGAATAACTGATGCATTTATGAGTAAGCATCATGCGAGATATGCTTTCTTCAGTAAACCGGAGTACACAGAACCTAAGATATTTCAAATAAATCATGAATGCCAAGGCTAAAACTCCTTAAGAAAAACATGTACAGTATAAACAGACAATTCTACAAGTAAATCTTCATAAAGGTAATTGAAAAATATTTACCTTTCAAGCATATAAATTTTTCCCTATTACCTAATGTCATTGTCTGCTTTTTAATGTTAATAAACTCATTTTTGGAAAACTCATAATATCAGACCAGTGGATTGGAGAAAAATATATCACATTTATGTGAAATTCCTACCTACAAAATAGAATAGATACCTTATTAGCTATATTATTTTGCTACAATTCAAAAGTAAAGGAAATATAAACTGAGTTCCCTCAACACTGAAAGACTAGAAATTTAACAATTATGTTTTACACTTTTATTTTAAAAAAATTTAATTGAATGTTTTGACCTTTTATAGTCACCATAAAGTTAGTCTTTTTTTAAGTTTTTTTTTTTATAATTTATTTTTTATGACAACATTGGTTAACGAAAATCAGTAAGTTTCAGCTATACATTTTAACAGTAAGGCGATATATTTAAAGTGTATGTTCACCTCCCATAGTTAGATTTCTTTCTGTCACCACATATTTGATCCCCTTTACCCCGTGTACCTCCCTCCTCCCCTCCTCCCCCATTCCCTTTGGTAACCACTAGTCTATTGTCCATGTCCATGAGTCTCTGTTTGTTTGTTCTGTTCATTTGTTGCTTTTAGATTTATATCCCACATATAAGTGATATCATGTGGTTTTCAACTTTCCCTGTGAAAGAAGCTGTGGTCCATATATACAATGGAATATTAGTCAGCCATAAGAAGAGATGAAATACTGCCATTTGCAACAACATGGAAAGTTAGTCTTCAAATTGATATTTTTCAGGCAAGATAATCTCTATAGATATTCAATTTTCTTGTAATAGTTCAATTTTTCTACAGTTCAATGAGTGGTTGTACTTCTAAAAGGTGATCATTATCACTGCTAGCATAGGCAGATATAATTTGATAATAGTTTTGAAGGCAAGGTTTTAATCATGACCTATATATGCCAATAGATTAAAATATAGGTTTTGACTGGAATGAGGAGATGATTTTTAATTAAAAAAAATAGATATTTATGTTTTCTCAGACATAGGAAAAGTTCTGGTCAAAGATGAGTCTCCATGTGTTGAAATGTTGCCTCAAAACAAAGTATTTTGGCAGACTCTGGTCTAACATGCAGATTACTTCTAGGATTCTTTTGAAAAGTTATAAGCTGAAAATGTGCAATGGTTATTTTGATTTGAATCTGAAGTTAAAAATGTATCAAGATTTTTTTTAAGGTTCTGTTGACCTGCCCCAAAATTTGGTGATGGAAGGCACTGAACTACAGATCGGGAAATCTAAATTAAGGCCCAGGATTCACTTTCTGCAAGCCTGCCTATTGCAAGCCCTACAGGAAGTATTTTCCTTCTTTGAACCAGAGTTCCCTCAAGTGTAAAATTAGGTATTTGGCCTAAAAGATAAAATCTAAAACAGCTTGTTCTCTGCAATTCTAAGTCTTCTAAACAATTTAAATTTTATGAGAATTTTGTGGGACAGGGATATGGGTTTCCAATAAATGGGCCCCAGTGTTTGGCCGCCTCAGTTTCCTCAACTGTAAAATAGGATAATAATAGTAAAGCAACTTCATAGGTTGTCGTGAAGAACAAATGAATATGTATAATGTACAAAACATAATGCATGGCATATATATAGCTAGTGATACATAAATGTTAGGTATATTATTATTATTATTATTATTATTATAAATCAATCAAGTAATTTCCAATGCCCAGATGCCTATTTATTTTTGAAAATTAGAAAAAAAAACAGGGAAGTTTTCACATGATGGCACTCACAATAACTAGAACTTTAGTGATGCCAAAGTGAAAAGTATGAAGATAATCTTAAGCCAAGGAAACATGATTAAAAACACTAGCTGTGTCATCTTCACTAACTTTCAGCATTTTTTTTTACTCCCTTCTTTCTTTTTTTGACTTTTGTTTATATCACTCTTTTGTTTTTTACCTTTATCTCAAACTTTTTCTCTTTTTGTCACTAGTAGTCTTTACCTGTCTGCCATTATTGCAGATAATTGCTTATGGGCACAAATCAAAACCACCACCACCAACAAAAAAAAAAAATAGGCTTTCGAATGAATTCTCTTAATTATTAAGGCTTTGTTGGTTTTCAACAAGGTAGGAAACCAGTAGGTAGTCAACTCAAGAAGAGAGAGTAGCAGTGCCCAAGTAGGCAACTCTGAAAGCATTCCATGTGCCCCAACCTTAATTCAGTATGTTTTTAGAAAGGAAATAGAGGGCATAGGTAAGTCAAGCTATTTGATTAAAGAAAGGTTGGTCAACAGAATTTATATTGCATAAAATCTGTAATATACATCTGGCTTCTTTAAAAGTCTATAGGCCTTAATACAAAGAAAATTATTTGCTATGTACTCTAATAAAATGGCCAGCTGCATCTTCTGTGCCCTCTTTTCCTTCCCAATTATCCTGATTTCCCTTATCCCAGAACCCAGAGTAAGCTAAAAGTGTCTCCAGTTCAATTTTTTCATATGTTACTAATAGTAATGTAAACTGCTCCTTTTCTGTATTACTCAACAAATCCAGATAGGGTTGATTATTAGACTTTGAGATAAATCACTGCATCTCTATATATTCACTATTTTTTAAGTCATAGCATGTGAGCAATTTAAATATTAAGATTTAAAGCATGGATTTAAAAAATCCCAACTGATAATGCAACCTTGCTGAATACAAGCTGTCCTAGTAGAAAACTCTATAATATGTTTTTATCTCATCCTTTAAAAGCAACTTTTAAAAGCCCTATAAACAATTCGATTACTCATTACCTTTTGCATTCTGAGAAGTATAATTGAGGTCAGAAAATTATGCAATGAAAGTATGAGGTCTAAAAACCTGCAATTCATCAACACAAAAGAAGAGATAAGCCAACACATACAACCTTCCCTAAGTGAATGATGTACCTGTTCATTAGAAAAAAAAAGGTTAGCAGAAGTTTTGTTTTTTTTCAACTTTTAGAGATTAAAGCTGAATTCTTTAGTTATAAGCTTGATGTTCATGCCATAAGTCTTTTATTTTCTAAATTAATAAAATAAAAATGAATTTATGGAATTAAAGAGATTATTTTCATTACGAAATTGAAGAGAGAAATAATAATCTAATGTTTTTACGTTTTTACTTTTTACATAACTGGATTAGCTCTGTAAATTCATCTAAAATAACTTATCTAGGAAATATTTACTGAAAAGAAAATTGTGCAGTCTTAGATATAACATCATCATGTTTTTTGCCATTATTTTTATAGTTTTAGTTTTTCCTCTCTTCTGTCTTTTCACTTTGTCCCTAAGCTGCCAGAATCAGTAAATGTTATAAGATAGTGCTAATATGGCCTTCTGGCCCCTGAAGGATAATTAGGTAAGGAATCACCTGTATGGTTCTTCACTTCTAATGGGGTTGGTACAAAACCATCTTTTAAATAGTGATGGATGCTGTAAAGAAACTATGAAAAGAATATCTGAATAGCTTAAGCAGGTACTAAGACAAACACGTCATAAACTATATAAATTAAGAACATAATTTGTAGAAAAATGAGATATATTAAAAATAAGATCTGTCTTTAAATCAAAGTTTTGATAATTTCTAAAATGAAATTAACTCAGGTTATGAAATCACAATCTGGTTAAGAAAATTCATATTGTATTTTTGCATTAAGCACAGAACAGCTGAATAATTTCTCTGCAGAGATCAGATCCTGTTATTTTACATCAGCAGATCTATACTTTGTGGTTTTCTGCACCATTTATGTAAGAAATTCTAGTCAAGTTGTCGTTGTTACCATCCATTTTTGCTATACTATTACATACCAGTCTGTGTTATTTGAATTTTATTAAACTATAGTTTATTTATCCCTAAAACAATAGAAGGATTTAATATGTAAAAGTAAAACATATAACGTTAATAGAATTCAGAAATTTAAGTGTCAAGCAAAATGTGATATATGTATACATGTGTCTGATGTAATTATTCTAAAACTTATTACTACCTATGAAAAATGGTTTATGTGTGTTTTTGGGCTAAGTGAACTACTGCTTTTGATTTTATGCCCAGGGTATTTTTTTCCTCTCATTTCTGAAGTCTTTCAGATGACTGTCAGCCTTCAATATATACATGGTTGAAACTTAGTACTCACTTAAAACAAATACTTTTTCACTTAAATACTTTTTCCAGTTACGAGGACACCTAAATAAAGGATCAGAACATGCAACAGCTATTTTTAGCCATCTTCTGGGTTTCACATTGAACTCAATAGTCAGGCGCATGTGTGCGCACACACACACACAAACACACGCATGCGCACACACAAGCACATACAGCAATGTCCACTCAGAGCCTGTGAATGTGACTCAATTTGGAAATAGAGTCTTTGCAGATATAATCAAGTGAAGAAGAGGTCATACTGTAGTAGGGTGGGCCTGTAAGCTAATAAACCTGATGTCTTATAAAAAGAGAGAAATTTGGACACAGAAACAGAGACATACAAGGGACCACCACAAAATGACAGAGACAGAGATTGGAATGTAATGTGTTCACAAGTCAAGGAATGCCAAGGATTGCCAACAACATCAAAAGCTAGGAGAAAGGCATGGAATACAGTTTCCCCTAGAGTCTTCACAGAGAGAGGGTGTGGTCCTACCAACACCTTGATTTTTAGACTTCTAGCCTCCAGAACGGTAATAGAATAAGTTTCTGTTGTTGAAGCCACCCAGTTTGTAATACTTTGTTTCAGCAGCCCTGGAGACCAAATACACATATATTTTTTTTAATTCCTTATTTTTTTATCTTTAATATTAAAAACTTATACATTTTCTATATAAGCTATATCCAAATACTTATCTATACAAAAAAGAATCCTTAGCAAAAATGGATCTTTCTCCATGAAGGCCACTTGAGTCACCTACTCTGAGAAGTCTCCCTTGATCTCACTGAACTGGGCAATTTTCTTATCTCAGTCTCGCACATAATGTATATCTTCCCCCATAATATTTGTCACATTGCAATTTTATATTTGAGTCAGTCTTGCTCACATGAAGAAAGGCTCTATGAGAACAGATCCCTGATCTGTTTCTACTTGGCCCAGGATCCCCAGTATCTTGGCTCAGTAAGGCGAAAAATTATGAACAATGAATAAATGTTAGCATCATCTGATATCTCTAATCATAAACCCTCATTTTTCCCTTGAATCATCATAACTCTTTTAAAGAACTTTTCTTTATGTTCTTGCTACAGCTTTTGTTTGTTTCTCATCATAGAAACTCTTAACAAGAAAGGTAAGGGAGGTTTGGTTTGTTTCTTTTTCCAAAAGAAATAAGTCTGACCTCTTCCTCTCTCAACCCAGTTAGGTTCTACTGAGGGAAGAGAACACAGATGTGGGGGTTTTGTTTTTGTTCATGCTTTTTTTAAGCTCCCCCATGTTCTTTATATGCCCCATTTTTTCCCTCTCCATTAGAGGGGACTGGACTAGAAAAAAGCACAAGACCTGACTTAGAGCTCAGAAGCTACAACACTTTCTAGTCCAATAAAATAGGGCAGAATGGTTTATTTACTATTTTTCTGTATGTTTATCAAAAAAATTCTAATTTCCACAATTCTATATTCAAAAAAGACATTTCTCTCTAATGTGATACTTACAGGATGGTTTGACTAGATTTTGATATCATCCTTTTCACTGTCATTCCAAAATGGACTAATGTGCTCTTCACTCAGAGCATTTTATTCAGTTTTTAGACAGCAAATTATCATAAATTTCCATACTCTGAATATCATTTTTTCCCAAGAAAAGATAAAATTTAAGAAGTTGATTATTATTTCAGGACCGCTAGAAAACTGAAGCACATGTTTATAAATTTAAGAAATAATCTAAAAGATGAAGCAGAGATGATAAAATCAAGTATCCAAAAAAATTTTGTTAAAATAAGTGTAAAATGCACTGAGTTAGTATGAATAGAAGTACAGTAAATAAAAATGCACAAGAACATCTTATCCAATCCTAGATATCATCTGTACAAAAAAATGCATTAGCTTGTGAGTTTAAAATATTTACTGGATTTGAAAACAGACAACAAAACTTTCCTGAGCAGTTCATTGTTAGTAAACCCAAGAAATTACATTGCTTCAAATCAACAATGATCTTATCACAAATGATCCTCACTTTTTTTCCAGCGCTTATTCCACAATACAGAAAATTCAATCTTCTGGTTTGTCTATAAAGAGTTTTAGGTCAAACTCAACAAATTTAAAGGTGGTTTTCAGAGCACTAAGTATAAAAATGATAAAATCATAAATCCTAATTGTTCTTAAATTAATTTGCATCATATTCATTGCCATATCCTCAGGTACAATTTTTTAAACCTTGAACTAAACTTTAATAGGTCACTAGATATCAAAACTAATTTTTTTTAACAGATCATTTTACAAAACTAATGCCATTTAAGCCAGGGTATTGCTTAACTTGCATTTATTTAGATCCTTTTTAAATATTAATTGTTTTTCAATGACTCAGATCTAAATCCAAGTAAAAATTTAAAAAAAAAAAAAAAAAAAAACAAGACTAAGACTAAACAAGACTAAGACTAAAAACAGAAAAACCCTGCATTCATCCAGATGTTGTCTTTCTTGGAGGTTTTATTTAGTCATGTGCAAAAACACATAATAATCTTACACATGCCACTTAATTTGAATGCTAATGTTTCCAAACATAATACTAACTCATAGTAAAGATCGTTATGTGTCTATTCTCTCAAGTGAACAATAAGGCTTGTGCTCCACTGTTTCAAATGTATTATCAAGGACAGCCATTATCACATCTATCTCCATACAGAAGATTATTTTAATTGCTTATTTTTTTTTGGCTTCTTTCTCTTTCATCTGTCTTCCAGCTTTTTGTTATTTTGCATATAGGTTGATGAGTTTCAGAATAGGATGTAGGACATTTCTGATTGTATTAAATGGCAGTTAATGTTCTTACACAAAGTTTAAATAAAACATGTTGAATAAAAAAAATTTTAAATGAATCTAAAAAATATACTTTCAAAAATATAAGTAAGGCTTCCAACTCTATTTTCTCCTACATCATTGAGCAATTAAACTATTTCAGGGTTCACATATGGATGCCAGGAATGTGGCCAAGTATCTGTCATCATGTAATATTTTTGGAATTTTGACATATCAAAGTATTACTTGGATTATTAATAATTTTAAATATTTTATTGGACTCAATTTTAAAATTTAAATGTTTATTTTTAAATAAAGATATTTTATAGTATATAAAATATAAATTTGTATTTGTGTTTATTATGTATATAAATGCTCTTATTTTTATTCACTGTAATATGTTAATTATTGATAGTGAACAAGATTCTATAATGTCATTATTTAATGTTATATTGTTATAATGTTATCAATGAATACAATTCATTAATGCAATTTCCAAGTCGACAAAAGCTCTAAGGCAGCACCTTTTACAAGTAGAATCACTGCAGAGGTTTAAATAATGCTGATGCCTGGGTCTCACATATCCCAGGCCAATCAAATCAGAATCTACTGGGAAGAGAGCCAACTATCAACATTGTTTTTAAAAGCTCCCAGATGATTCAAATGTGCAGACAGTGCTGAGAGCCACTGATTTAGGACAGCAGTGAAAACCCATTTGTCTATGTAAAATATGATTTCTATATCAGTCTAGAGCTTTTCAAATTTATGCTATTTTTATACAACCCAGCTTCTCGCTGTTTTATCAACTTCGAAAAGTTCCTCTTGGCTCTCTATATATACAATTTTAAAAAGCTATTCTTATTTAAAAACATCTTCCAAAAACCAATCTCTCACTTTAATTTGTTTTATAGAACTTCTATAAAAATCCTCCAACTATATCTAATATTTTTGAAACTGAAATTTTCTGAATTGATTTAGAAAATATTTATTTCCTATGAGATGCAAAGTTTCATTTTCTCATTCCTCCTCTTTGTTTCAGAACTGGTGTTGGTTAGCATGTAAATTGTACACTGCATAACATAACTGATAAAATACATTTCAGGCATGAATGTGACAGAAGAATAACTCACAGTTGTGGCAACATGATCAGGTGACACAGTAAAAATATTCTAGGTTTCCAATAACTTAAGTAACATTAAATTAATAGTTTAAATTTAGGACCGAAGTGGTTAGGAGCTTCTGTGGAGATTTTTATAATAGGGATACAGTGCTATAGGAAATCTAAGATCCAGAATGTAGATAATTCTGTTCTATCATCATTCAAATTGATTTACTTACATACTACCCCATAATTTTTCAACAAAAATAAACTGTTTTTTGTGATTTCCACAAGACTATATGACCAATATTATTTAAGGACACCAAGTGAATCAGAAAAAGAACTTAATTATATTAATGGGGAAAATTCAAAATATATAATTAAAATAAAAAAATTAAAAACAGAAGATAAAACGTTCTTCCTACATGTGAAGGCTACCATTTTCCTTGGTGCCCAAGCATGAAACCCTATCATTCTTGACTCCTCTATTTCCATATGTACATAACAACCAAGTCTTAGGAAATATATCTTTCAATAGTTTTGCCTATCGCATGTTTACATTCTAACTGTACCACCTCTTTTGGGCCTTATATTTTCAAGCTTAGTTATAGCCTCTGAACTCCTCTTGTAATTAGTTTTTCTTTCCTCCTATCTATCTTGCATATTACTGGCAGATGAATATTTTTTAAAACCCACTAGTATCACTTTGTCCTGCTAAACCTTTTCCTATCAACAATATAAAAGCTTAAATCTGTGGGGTGGGGGAGGGGGGGCACACAACCAAAATGGCCCAGACGATAGAGGCTCTGTTCATCCCTCTGGCAACCAAATCAAAGTTGTGATGGAAATAAGGAGCAACAGCAAGGAAAAATCACCTGGAATCTAGATGAACAAGCCATACAAGTAGGGAGGAATCCAAGAAAGAACCCTGCATCCGCAGAAGATAGGACGGGGCAAGGACGTGGGGCTACTTGGTCTCAAGCTGCTGAGATAGAGGCTGCAGCAGAGGCAGCAGCAGAAGCCTCTTAAAGGGGCCGTGTCCACAAGCGGATTTTCACAGCTTGCTCTGAGCACCAGTCCTGATTCGGCTGCACACATTGGGCACCAGGGACTTACAGGAAAACGTTATCAGAGTAAAGGCTGAGGAAAGACACGCTCTGTACAGAAGTGCTGGCAGTATTCATTGTTCCCTGTTGAGCCCATTCCGCTCCCAGTGCATGGACACAGCACTGCCATTGCCTTGAGGTCATAAGACTGGATAACAGAAGTCGCTCCACCCAGCAGATTCCCTGAAATCCCACCTCCCCCAACTCACAGCTCCAACCAAGCCACATCCAGGTGTATCCTCAGCGAATCATGTACTTCTTGCTGAACAGCGTTTAGACTCACATTGGAGGCAGCTGGCCTCAGTATTTGGTGTGGCCTTTTGAGGCAACTATAAGCACAGCATCTGTGGATTGCTTGCTGAATATTAACAGGTGGCCCTGGAGGGGCAGACGTTTGAGCTAAATTTGCCCTGTAGCTGAACCCCTCTCAGGACTGTGCCACTGGACACCTACTTCACAAATCCACACTAATAAGACCAGGAGACTTAGGAGCGTTGCTTAATACATAGAAATAGACACTGAAAGGCAGCCAAAACAGGAAGACAAAGGAACAGAAACCATATGATAGAAGAGAACAGAGATCCAGCTATAATGGAGTCAAGTAATCTAACAGACGCAGAGTTCAAAACACTGGTTATAAAGATGCTCAATGAACTTTTGGTTAAAATTCAGTAAGAACTTCAACAAAAAGATTTAAAAAAAACATAAAAAATGGAAATGAAAATTATAAAAGGGAACCAGTCTGAAATGAAGAACACATTATCTGAGATAAGAAATATATTAAATGGAATACACAAAAGAATAAACAGAATGAAGAAAGAAAAGGATCAAATGCCCTATCTAGAGGATGGGAACTCCAAGGACACGTAATCAGAATGGCAAGAGATAAGATGCCAAGATAATGAAAATAATTTAAGAAGAATATGGGAAACTTTTAAGGGTCCAAATATCCGTCTAATGCGTCTAATCTAACTGAAGAAAATCAAGATGCTGAACAGCTGTTTAAAGAAATAATGATGGAAAATTTTCCTAACCTGGTGAAGGAGATGAACATAAAACCCCAGGAAATTCAGAGAATTCAAAAAATCAGAGATCGAAAGAGGCCCACACCAAGACACATCATAACTAAAATGCCAAAGTTTAAATACAAAGACAGAATATTAAAAGCAGCAAGAGAAAAACAGATGGTTGCTTATAAGGGAAAACCCATAAGACTGGCAGCTGATTTCTCAAAAGAAACTCTGCAGGACAGAAGGGCCTGGCAAAAAAAAATATTCAACAAGATGAAGACCCAAGATCTACAACCAAGAATGATTTATCCAGTAAAGCTATCATTTAGAGTCGAAGGACAGATAAAGAGCTTTCTGGACAAAAATAAGCTGAAGGAATTTATCACCACTAAGCCCATATTACAGGAAATGTTGGAGGGACTTTAAGAAAAAACATGTATCAAAAACAAGCATAAAGAATGGTAACAACTACAACAAGTACCTCAAATAGAAAAGAATTAAGTGCTCCAACTATAAGAGCAGATGAATGGAAAAGAAAACAAGACCTCTACATGCTGCCTATAAAAGATTCACTTCAGATTAGAAGACACAGACTGAAAGGAAGTGGATAGGAAAATATATTGCTTTGATGGACCTAGAAGGGATTTAAGTCAGACAAAGGTAAACACTATGATTTCACTTATGTGCAGAATCTAGGTTATAAAATGAACAAACTAATCAAAAACAGACTCACAAATATAGTGGACAATTTGGTGATGGACCGAGGGGAGGGGAGTTTGGGAGGTTCAAAAAATGGGGTGAAGGGTTAAAGAAATACAAATCAGTAGCTGATGGAAGGACGCGGGGATGAGAAGCACAGCATAGGGAATGCAATTAGAATTAATACGTTGTCAAGGTGGAGGGCCAGAGGAGGGAGGGAGCAATTGAGGGGGATTGTTTTATGAACTATATAGATGTCTAACCAATGTACCGTATACTTGAAACTAATTAAAATAAATTTTAAAAATTCTAAAAAATAAAAATAAAAAACATAAAAGCCAAAATCCATCATTGAATATTACAAAGTTTACAAAATTTTGTTCCCAACAAATTGTTCATCACAAATTTTCCTTCCTTCTCTTTTCTAATATATTAAAAATTGAAACACATTATATTGTCTTTTATGGAACAAAGTGTAAATTCATTCCTGCTGTCATATGACCTAAAATGTGAAGCCAAAAATATTGCAATTAAATGCTAACTGCACTACCAACTGGCTAGCTTGTGCCCCGCCCCTCAAAAAAAAAAAAAAATCATATGTTGAAATCCTCATTCCCAGAACCCAGAACATGACCTTATTTGGAAATAGGGTCATTGCAGATGTAATTAACTAAGATGAGTCACACTGGTATACTGTCCTTAAAAAGAGGAGGGATTTGTTTACAAACACATGTAGAGAATGCCTGGAGATATTGAAGTTATGCAGCCACAAGCCACGAATTACCAGAAGGGAGAAGAGAGGCCTGGATCGAATCCTTCTCTATTACGTTCAGAGGGAGTGTGGTGCTACAGACACCTTGATCTTGGACTCCTAGCCTCTAGAACTACGAGACAATAAATTTCTGCTGTTTAAGCCACTTTGTTTGTGGCACTTTGCTGAAGCAATCGTAGGAACTAATACATTGAGTAATTATTTTACATTTTTTAGTTCTTTTTTTTTTAATTTAAAATAATAGGAAGTATAACATTCATATCGCGTGAATGCCATGAAGATTATAAGCCACTATTTGTAAAGCAATACAGGGCCTGACTATAGGGGTCATTTTCCTGCCCCTTTGTCTCCTGCTGCTTCTAATTTGTGTGAACTATAGGTACTTGAAAAAATTAAAGCCTTCCAGATCTTAATTGTTACAACTTTAGCATGGTAAAAATACTTCACCTGACAGCAACTTGTATCAGAGTTTCCCGTGGGGCCTTCTAGATCCAAGGTCTGATGTAGGACCAGAACTCATATCCCTTACCTTGTCTAAACCGTAGATCTCCTCTAATAGTTTATTCTTCAGGTGCTCAGAAATGATATAACTTGAACTATGACTGATATTAATAGTTTTTGTTCTTCCCACTCTGAGACGTATTTTATAGTTTACCAAATATAGCTTATAGTCTTAAAAAAATACTAATAGCACTCTCTAATGATTATTGATTTATTATGGTAGAGAAAACCTAGATACTTTACATTAATTCTAAAAGGCCACATTTGCTGTTCATTTTTTTAAAAAATAAACATGCACATTTTTTATTATTATATTTATTTTATCATAGTTGGCAAATGTCCTTTAAACCTTATTTCTACACTTACATTGTTAGAATTAAGAAACACCAACAATGTGTTTGTATTGGTCATAATACTCTAACATCTAATGGTCAATGACCAAAATGGACAACAGGTAGTGTATTAATTTTGCAACTTTTTAAACTGAGGATCAAGTGTTTGTCTGAAGTAGTGAAGCAAACTCTTCATTTCCACTTATAAGGCTAAAAAAATGCTAACATCTACAGTTAGAAAACATGAGATGAATGCATAATTTTCACTCTCTTAAGAGCCCTACTTTAGTTACATGTGTGCTTAGAGTGCATAATTTGTCTATAAAAATATAAGTACCCCCATACTGATCCTTATCCTCTACTACTCAAAAATTTAGAGTCCATTTAATTAAGAGGTAATTTACAACCTGATAATTATAAATTTATAATTCCATGCCATATTAAAACACTGTAAATGAAGTACTTTTAGGAATTAATCACCATTTAAAAAATATCCCTAGCTCAAGAAACTTTAGAAAACCATCTATAATATTCATATTAATTATTTTTGCTACCTAGCATTAGCAAATATCAACTACTTCTATTTGAGTACAGGATGATTCAGCTTCTAACTAGCGGATAGTCTTTGGCACTTAACATAAAGACAATATGCTAATGCTATATACACTATGATATATAAGTGAAAGAATATAGTTTAATAAACTTTACAGCAATGAACAAGTGAAAATGTCCTATGATAGGTGATTAAATTAAGATGTGGTACACATATATACTGGAATATTACTCAGCCATAAGTTGAAATACTGCAATTTGTGACAATATGAATGGATCTTGAGATAATCATGCTGAATGAAATAACTGAGACAGAAAAAGTTGAGGACCATATGATTTCACTCATGTGTGATATAAAGCTGAAAGCAACAAACAAACATGACAAACAGAGGCTCATAGACAAGGACAATGGATTAGTGGTTACCCGAGAGAAGGGGAGAGGGGGAAAGTAGGTCGGAGTAAAAGGGGTCAAATATTTAATGAGGGAAGAAATAATAATCTTTATTAGATAAGGAAAAAAGGAATATGTATGCATTCTATATATGTATGCACATATTTATATGTTAAACAGGGGATGCTATGCATTTTCTAATGGTAATCTACATAATCAGAAATTCATATATATGCAGAAAGCTACAATTTTTATAACTAATAATGTTGATATAGAACCTACTGAGTATTCAAATATAATTTTTTACTATCTAAAAAGGACTCGAATTCCGAGAGACAAAAAATTTCTAGATGTCAGTATCACTGGTCAATATCAGCAATTCAATAAGAATACTGATGTTAAAATGCTACACTTTCTCAAGAACTCTGGGAAACATAAAATAATATTACTAATAGAGGTCTTCTGCTTTTATTGCAGCAGCATTAAGAAAAAGAGAGAGAGCCTATTTTCATGAAGTCATGTTAACCAAAGTTTAACCATATTATCTAAACATGTCAAAGTCACATTCTGTGTCCAAGATTCCTAAGAGATTGTGCCTACTTAATGGTCACAGTTCACACTTGCTTCAAAAAGCATTTTTTGAAACTAAGCCATATTGATTGAGAACAATTCCAATTTTCTTATATTTGTACTTAGAGATGGCCAGAGACACCAAGAATGATTCATATTCACCAACATCTGCGTATCACTTATAAAATCATTATATTGTCACATTGTCTCCACCCAACAGGTCTATAATTCCTCAAAATCTGTGATTCTGTTTGAGTCACATCTGATCAACAATAAACATTGCCTTTAGTCCTCATCAGCTTAATTAGTATTTTCAGTATGAAAAGAAATATCAAGCAATGTCCTTATTTTTGTTTGTTTGTTTGTTTGTTTTTCCCAGAAGTTTCAAGTTCAATGTGCTCAGATGTCATGATACATTTGTATGGAAATATGATCTTGTGGATGATTGGTGTTAGGCAAATAGGGTTTCTCCAAAACACATTTTAATTCCAAAAGTCCATGATCTGAGAAAGCAGCTTGGAAACCTTCTGTAAGTTTCTAATATCTCGCCAACTGGCTGAGAAAGTAAACTACATCCCCAAATATTTCCCCTAATGTTCACCAAATGGTGATGACTAAAGGCACCTTCAGGAAGAGTTCTTCTTCTATTACCTTACATCTTATAAACTCTCCAGAGGCACACGAGCCTTAGCTTTGTTCTTGAGCAATCTTTCACCCTTTAATTGTAAGTGCTTGATCTATGGTGAGTGTATTGAAATTTTCCATGTTAAAATTTCTCAAATTTCTCACAGGCAGGTGTTCAGGAGCCTACAGCTCATTTATGTTTGCTCATTATAAAACCTGGGTATACATTTTTATTTCACTTTATTTCAGTGGCTTTCAAACTTGGACATTTGTCAAAATCAGCAGAAAACTTGTTAAAAAAAGATTGCTAGGCCTCACCATTTAGTTTCTGATTCATTAGATTTGGGGGAAAAGTCAGATAATTTGTATTTCTAACAAGTTTCCAGGTGATGTCAGTGCTACTGTTTCTAGAACCACACACTTTGAGAACCACCGCTCTATTTATAACAATGACAACAAAAAAATTAAGCAAGTTACATTCATGAGTCAGCCAAATTTGACAGAATAGCCACCCATTGTGGGTACAAGTATAAAACTGGCTACAAACACACACGCTCAGGCAGTCCTTTGCTACCATTTGATCTCTGTTTGAACAAAAGAAGTATTATAATTTTCCAATGCAAATTGCCATAGTTATCCAACATATATAGTAATATATAACAATTAATTAATATATGAGATACACTTTTTGACCAACCTCTATTTTTATATTTTGAAAATTTCTTTGAAGTAAGTTTCTAAAGGGGCAAAATGACTAATACATATTTTAAACAATCTCGAGCTGCTCCTCAAAATTTACTTTACACAATTTATTTTACACATCGGTATCATTATTTATAAGTAACTTGCCCAGGGTTACACTAGTTAAGTGGTGGGGAACAGATTTGAACCTAGTTCTACTTGACTATAATGGCATATTACTGCCCAGATACAATTAGCCTATTCAGAATTTATTAACTTAAGCATCTGAGGAACTGCTCTTGGGTAAGGTATTACATTTGAGACTGAGAATACATAATGAAGACAAAGTCTTGCACTTAGAAAATTTATATCATAGTAGAGAAGTTATACACATAAGGAAGAAGCTTCAATACAAAGGGATAAGTGCTACGATGTCAATAGTATAGCTTATCACAATGTAATTTAGTTTTAAAACACATTTGCAAAGAACTATATAACCTAATCTTTAAAACAGCTTGAGAGAATTGACCAGTTTTTTTTTTCAAAAGAAAGATGAACCAGGTAAAGAACAAAGATATTATATGACTTTCCTTCCTTTCTCTTCCCTAGATTAATGTTTTCAAAAACATATTTAGCAGCTCACTTTACCTAAGTGCTGCTCAGAAGAAAAAAAAACATTCTGTGGGCAATTCTATATTCCTCCTTGGTGAAACATAAAGCATATTATCATTTCAAGTTCCAAGAAGATATACAGTTAAAAAGTTCATTAACTTTTCTTAATCCAGTGTTATCCAAACTTCTGTAATCATAAAATACTGTATAAAACTTTTGAAACATTCATCTGAACTTTTAGCTTTCTAATGATGTTCTGCAGAGGCCTAAAATTTTCCAGTAGATAATGGTGTTGAGATGGAGTATACTGACCTGGTCCTTCTTGGCTTCTCCCTTCTTCCCTTCCCCCCTACCCTTAAGAACCTTTCTATTTTTATCTATATTCTATACAGAGCGAATCAGGAATGAAGTCACTAAGTGAATCACCAAAATTTATACTAAACATCCAGAAAAAAGGTTTGAATAAAACTCTACCTTAAACTATAACTAAAGTTTATTTTGCATTCAAAACATTTAGGCTATAATTGCAGCCATGCATTAATATTTACATTGAACAAATAATGAATTAAGTCATTATAGAGTTTCAAATTTTTTTTTGAAAAAATTTCGATAGCATGACACAAGATCTTTTAATGCTTGACTTTTATATCGTGAACGTAAAAAAGCCTCTTCGATAACATTTAAAACTCTCATTAATATTCTCAAAGGCCACTTTTAATTCTTTGACAAATGTACATAGCAGTTTTTTTAAAAACACCTACAGTACTATTACTTTAAATCTTCTTTATAAGTATATTTTATAATCGCCACAGAGAAAAACTTAATAAAACAAACCAAAACAAAAAAAAACAGAAATACAGGCATGCATGAGAATTAGGAGACTAAGTGTTGGAAGTGAAGAGGGAGGGAACAGTGAAGACCAGTGTACTTTGACATCTTGGGGCCTTGCTAATCCTGGAGCGACAGTTCTTCCCAAAGCCAGCTAATTCCTAGAGACAGGCAACAATTTGCTGCCAGCATGCCTTTGATAGTGCATATCCCCAACTACCTCCCTATCTAACTTTCATACACCGAGCCAATATTTCCATACCCTAACCACACCAGGGCTAAGTTCTAAACAACTAGAGACCATTTCTTTATTTAAGAGTTTCTGAAATTACTCAAACCAGCCAATCCCACACTGTTCACCCTGCCCTGCTTTGCCTTTCTCTTTAAACTACAATAAAAGATTTAGGTCATGTTGTCCACTTGCTCTTTCTACCTCCTGAAAAAAACCTAGTACTTCCTCCATGTGGCCCTGCATAGTGTGGTATGCCTCCCTCTTAGAAACTGTGAATAATAAAATTTCTTTCAGTGGTATTAACCTCCCTATTTCATCATTCACCAACAGCGGCTACATCAAATTTAAGAAATCTTGCACTTATTGCAAGGTTTAGACTTTATACTTTTCAATTTACTTATGTAATATAGTCAGATTTAAACAATATTAGTGTAGACTGACAAAGGTTTGGCCCCTAAATGACCTTGTTAGATGATCTTATTAGATGACCTAACAATACTGACCTTTTAGATGGGGATATAAAGATTTGTGTTAAACTGGAAGGAATTTTTGAGTAGGGATTAAATATATAATTAGTTCATTGAAAAACATCTTTATGGTATAATTGTTGTTCTCCTATCTACTCATAGTGGCAACATATTTAATAATGAATCCTCAAATAACTACAAGTTTCAGAATGCACTGTTTTTACTGAGGAAATTTACGTTTATTAAGAAAATGTCCATTTGTAAAGGTACTTCCAAACCAGGAAGAGAGTTATTCATAAAGACATCTCTTATCACTCTAGAGATTCTTAACATTCGTAATAAAACAACCCTTAAATATCATGTATTTCTTTCCCCCACCTTCTCATAACTTGCTTGCTCCCCACCCCAACAACCAGAAGCCCAAAACTGCTTGTCTCTTGTTTAGCCTAAAGTGACATATAAACCTTAACCCTTTACCTGCCTCCTGGAACTCCAGGAGGCTCATTTCATTGTGACATTCCCACATATATATAATTAAACTGTTTTTTTTCCTCTTATTAATCTGTTTTTTATTGTTTTGAGTCGAGGGTCTCAGTCATTGAATCTAGAAGAGTAAAGGGAACAAGATTTTTTTTTTCCTTACAGTAGTTTCTATGAGTGTGGGGAAAACCAAATTAACATTCTGTTACAATTTATTATTTTGAATTTTTAAAAAGAAAAAGCAAGATTTTTTGTTGTCATAATTTAAGACTTGTTTACAGACTCTAGAATTTACCCTGGGGCTTTATTTTTCATCTTTTATAAACTAATGAGTACATATTTCAAATAAATCTTCAGTTTCAAAATACAATTTAATATCAGTGTATTTTGCACTAACTCTAAAGAGCTGTAGCTTTCTTAAAAATGCAATTTTGAAGATATAATAGATGTGTTTAAAATATTAATTAATTAATTTTAAAATATAAGACACATATTAAACCTACAATCAAATCAGAGATTATACTATAAAGAACAAGCATAATATGCATAAAAATATGTCTCTAGAAACATATTTTTGTTAACTCTAAATACTATAATTAGAAATTTCATCTTTCATTAATAAAATATTCTAATTAAATAATCAAAAAAAATTATAATTGATTTGGAAAACATTTCATTATCTCTTAGTGCTGTAAGTTACCATTATAATCATCATTTTTAAACTCATACATCCAATTAGTAAATGCCTCTTATATGGCACATGTTATACTAGGTTCTGGGAATATAATCACAAATAAAACAGTTATTGCCTTCAGGAATCTTAAAGAGCTGAAGTAGCAGATAATCAAAAAGGAATTGATATATGCAGTGACCTGTGCTATGATAGGGTATGTTAGAATAGCTTGAGAGATCAGAGGCTTCCCAAAGAAGGAAACTACTCAACTAAGAGTTGAAAAGCCATTCTAGTCTATGGACTAAGAGGTAAGAGAGAGTGGGCCTGACCCTAAGAAGTGGGATAGTGACCATTTAGAAAGTCAAATCATAAAGAATTTCTTGGGCTATCAAGACTTGAGACATTTTCCAGAAGGTAACTGGACCCATATAAAGATTTTCATCAGGGATGTAAATGATGAATCCTGTTGAATGTTAGAAGCAAAGCATTGTTTAATTAAGATTTAGAGAATTCCAAAGCCAGAAAATGTATCAATTCAATAGCAATATAATGTTTTTTCAATGACATTCAACATATATGATATATAACATATATAGTAGGCATGATAATAATACCTACATGGGATGGTTGTCAAGATTTCATAACTTAACACATGTAAAACATTTAAAAGATATATATCATACTGTATATCATTCCTACTGTTAAGTTTGTAACATTTTCCTTTTTTTTTATTTAGGTGAAAAAAATATACTTAAATCAGCAGAAATAGATTGTTATATCGTTGTGTATTTTATGTATTTATATAATTTTTAAAATGTTTGTATAAAAAGAAAACAAAATATCAATCATATTAGGTCCTTGTAATTCTTTTATTATAATATAGTGATCAGTTATAAAATATACAGATTTGAACAAAAAAGAAAAATTTAGAGGAGAGCATAAAAATTCTTTGAAGAAAATAAAAGCTACAAGAAAAGGTCAAGAGAGCCAAAACTAATTTATTGAAAAATTCTGAGGAATGTCTGAGAAATGGTCTTAAGATATTTTTTCTTTTATGGATTAAATAGGCAATGTCTCTTCTAAGAGATTATAGTTCCCCCTTACTGTCTCTTTTCACCCAAAAAGAAATAAAAAGAAAAAATATTTCAATCATTCACATGAGTTATTTCCTGACTCTAAGAGATAAAGTGAAATTATTAACCATCAGATAGTTTCTGATTAATATTTCTTTTTAAAATACATTGAACATTTGTCTACAGAAAATATATTAAATGTAGGTACCTCCAGGAAAACTGCTGTATCATTTCCCAGGGTCTTCTTAAGCCTCTTTGATTCTAAAATGCAATTGGCTCCTTTTATAAATTATTGATATAATGAGGTTTCATAATATAAATACTAGGAGATTATATAATTAAATATTTAATTTTATTTAAACATTGATGTTAATTTTTAAGGCTTTTATTGTGGCTACATTAGGAAAACAAATTCACCTTCCATGGTTTATTTATGACTGAATTTTTTGTTATTATTATCATATACATAAATCAATTGATCAATCAATCAATGTATATATAAACATATTATAATAAGTACTAACAGTGCAGGCCCATTGCAATGCATACCAATAAACTGGCAATTTGCAAATGACTTCCTATGCTTTTCAACAGACATTCTGTTGGCTATGAATTCTAAGAAATGTTCCATTTTAAAAAATTACATTTTAACGAATGTTCCATTAAAAAAAAAATTACATTATGAAAAAGGAAATAAGCTCTGAATAAGTTATTTTTAACCAAGAATAAGTAATTAAAAACCAACTTAAAATTGATCAAATAATTTTAAATTATATGTAAATGAAAAGATAGGAGATAAATTTTCAACTTAAAATTTTTAGCTCCTTCATATTCGTTAAATAGATTGCCATGTTTAATTCTAAAATATAGCATAGGATAATATTAAGAGCCTTAATTCTTAAGCCAAGTTCCCAGTTTGAATCGACTCCATCACTTAATAGTATACCCCTTGTACGAGTTTATTTTTCTCTCTGTAGCTCAGCTCTTTGCCTATTTCCTCGTTAAAATGGGCATGGTAATAGTACCTACATATGATGATTGTGAAAATTACATGAATTACACATGTAAGGCATTTAAAATAGGGCTTGGTACATATTAAAACTGTACAAATGTTAAGGAAGCTTTGCTTGGTCTCAATAGTTACAGGAATCTAACCATATATAATTAAATTATTGTAATATTCCAAGAGCAAAACCCTTGATTATAGGTAGGGCTGAGTCTCAAGCCCTATGTACAAGTAGAGCCTTACAGAATGTTGAGAGCTGGCACGTATTCTGAGTAGTCAGGCTCATGT
This sequence comes from Rousettus aegyptiacus, assembly GCF_014176215.1. NCBI lineage: Eukaryota > Metazoa > Chordata > Mammalia > Chiroptera > Pteropodidae > Rousettus > Rousettus aegyptiacus. Next base: position 34,081,614 of record NW_023416307.1, on the reverse strand, counting down.
TCTATTAGAGGTTAAATATTTTTGCTATCATCCCAGGTTATGAGTGGTAACTATCTTCCAAATGAAATTGGATTATCCTAGGCCAGTATTTTTCACTAAAGTTCAACATATCCCCTGGGGCTTCATCCTGGTACAGGGTGAGTATGGGAAGGAGAGAAAGCTGAGGCAGGCCTTTACTTTATATATTAAAATTAAATAAATGATTTCACTTAAAAAGAGGGTCTCACAGCCTTAAATCTAGCTGAAATTGACCTCACTAGAAGTTGTTTTGGAAAAGCATTTTATTTAAAATTTGTCATCCACTCTGCGGCAGTTTCTTTACAATACCACCATGCCTTCCTAATTGTGATAAGGTCAAATCCTTATTCTTTGACCTCAAATCTCAGATTTTTCTACCATAAGTCTATATATATACACACACACACATACATACATACATACATACATATATACATACACACACATATAAATATATACATAGATGTGTATATATACCTATTGATACTTCTATCAATAGATAAATAGATATCAAAATCTTTGCATTAAAGACAGCTTCATGTACATATGAAAAACCACTGCCAACTGAACAGTGATTCAGACAAGCACCCATGCATGTTTCAGATGCCCAGCACGTGAGTAGTTAAGTGCTCCATAACTGAGACCTGTATTATTTTTACTACATTATTTCATTTCATTTTTTAAAATATACTTTTAGGGTACTGTCATGGTTATTTTACAAAGGAAGTTGAAGCTTTACATAATAAATCAAATAAGTATTTTATACTACTAGAATTTGGAGCCAGTAATCTTCTCACTATGTTCTTCCTATGCTACTTTGTCTTCCATGAATAGAAATAGAGAAGACTTCCAAAGATATGAGACAAATGAAAAGGCCATAATGATTACTTAAATGGGATACCCAGTCTTCACGAGCTGTAGATTCATACTTTAACTTATTTTTCCTCCACTGAGGAAAAAATTGGCTAATGTCAAAAACTTGAATCTTGAAAACAATAGTAATCATCTTTTCATAATTTAAAATTATTTTCCCTTGATATTCCTCTTTTCACAAGCAAAGAAGTGTATTTATAAAGGGTGTTTCCATTAAATCACCTCATTTAAAGTTGTCTTCACTGCAAAGTTTTTGCTTCCTGTTTCTTTTTAAAAGAGGATGGTTTGACCACAGTATCCATCATTCCATTGCTATCAGTAAAAACAATAATAGCATTAAATGATTATGTAAGATGTTTCAGACATTGAGCTGTATCCTTAATTTACCATTTCGTTTAATCATTATAACCACACTAGTTTATAGATGAAGAAATTCAAACAGAAAAAGGTTAAATAACTTGCTGATCTAATAAAAATTCAGCTGGGATACAAACCTTACTGAGTGAGCTCTTCTCCCCTATGTGTTTTTCCTCACTTTGACCTGATAGTGAAATTGGAGTAAAGAAGCCACCTGGTCCAGAGATTTTCCCCATCCTATTAGGTAAGATTTCTTCTCCAATAAATATATTTGAAAAAAATAAATTCTGCTAATGAGAATGACTATATTTCTGAACTAAATGGAACAACCTTTTAAGTCCAATCTAAGATTTTCTGTTATGCAAAAGGTCAATGTGCTCATATTCTAGATTCTAAAATCAAGCAAGTGTCTTTGTGATTTATTCTCTGAATAATCACCATAAACACATTCAGTCACTCCTTTATTCACCAGTAAATATTAATGGGGCATCATGATGTACCAAACAATATGATAGAAACTGCCCTTACTGTGTTTAGATTCTAGGGGAAGATAAGGTAAATACATAATCACAAAAGGAAATATCGACTCTAAAATTCAAGTCCTATGAGGAAAAAATAAAATTGAGATAAAGAATATAACAGGAGGACCTAATTTAGGCAGCATTTTGAGGACAGGCCTCTCTGGGACTGCTCAAACAAATGATAGATGAAGAAGAGAATCTATCTGACTTTCAGACATAAATAAAAATTTTAAGGATAACATGAACAGGACAATTTTTACTTTGAAACTGCTTTTATATTTTCAATAATGCCAATCCACAGCATTTCGGGACTAGGATCTCCTGGAAGATGGATGTCTCTTAATTATTTTGCATTATGCTGATATACCTAATTTCAAATTGCATGAGAGACTACTCCATAAATGCTTGTTAACTGAACAGACGAGAAAGCATTCAAGGTAACAAGACAAGATAACTATGCATGATATAGACCATACCACAGCACTCACTCAAATAAAGAGGTTACTATGCTCATTAACCAGTCCAAAGAACCATTAGCAACAAAAAATAAAGAGAAGGAAAATCAGTATTGAGGAACAACATAGTACAATTAAATTAATGGGGTTTAGGGAAGATCCAGGAAAGTTCCTGCAGCTTCTTCCTCTTCTTTATAATGTCATGGTTTTAATTTACCTCATTTATATTAATGAACAGAGGATTGCACAACTATTAGCATGATTGAAAATTACACTAATGCTCAGTAAATCTATCCCTAATTATTATGATTAATGAGAAGTTGATCATCTTGGACCAGATTAACATCCTAAACTAACTGAAATAGAGCAAAAGAGTTTTTTCTTGATAACTCAGGTCTTTAGTCTTTCTTACTTAATGCAAACCTGAGCAATCCACTCAGTAATGTTACATACTAATTCACTATAATCATCCATTTACATAGATTTACATAGATAATATTTTAAATGTATGTATTAATTCGAAATAATTATTTCTACGTGTATTAAAATGACTTATGATTGGCTTTATGTAGTGCTAATGTTGCAGTATGGGACTGAGTAATAACACCAACCATATATTTTCTCTACTTGGTTCCAAGTCATCTGTGGGTTATTTCTTCCAAAAGAGAAGTCATTAATCTTGGCAATCATCAGAATTAATAATTAAAACATTAATAGACATAAATCTCACCTATTTATTTAAATATTGCTATTTTACAAAAAGGAGTTTGAAGTGATAAAAAAAAGATAAAAGAACTTAAATTTACTTTAATCACCACGAAATCGGACTTCCTTTTCTTGATCAGGTGAGCTATTTTTACATACTTTTCCTTAATTCTGCCTTTATCAGGACTACACTAAGATATCAATGCCTTATGTTTTTTGTCTACTTTATTTTCTGTCTTCTACTATGAATAGGTGTCCATGGAAACAAACCAGCAGTCCCCCTGAGAGCAATGGCCTAAGATGTGTACTTTGATAGCAAAACAAGCAAAAAAACCATCAGAGATAATATTTTTGTGGATTCCATGACAGGTTTTTAATGAAACAGAATTTGACATTAACAGAAATTCACATAGGGCCTTTATGTCCTGAAAGTATTGTCCCTTCTTAAATTTGTATTTATTCTGCTCTTATCAAGATTTTCTTACTGTATTATAAGATCTTAAGTTATATTCAATTTAAATGCACAAATGTCATTTCACCAGGTCTGCCTGTAGTCTAAAAGTTAATAAATTAATTTACGAAATATTTATTGGGCGACTGCTTTTTGCCAGGCTCTCTGCTAGGCCTGAGGTTTCAATAATGCAAGACAAATGTCCTCACCTTCATGGATATTCTAGGTTAGTGAGAAAGACAGAAATTGAAAAAGTGTTAAGTGTGAGGAATGTTATATAAAAAAAGTCACATGCCCTGGTAGCATGTAACAAACTAACCTGGGAGATCAGGAAAAGCCTCCCTGAAAAAAATGACATTTAAGTGGTGAACCCAAAGGATGCCATAGTTCTTAGCAATGTACTCTGTGAGGAAGAACTAGGGCTCTGGCAAATAAGATGGAGTTATCAGTAGATACAAACTCAAAGAAAAAAGCAAAGTAGCATAATAGAAATATTTTGAGGTTTAGGGCTCTATACACATGTATTCTGATTGAATTGATTAGGCATAAGACCTATATATTGCTTTTTTTTTTTCCACAAGGTCCTCAGATGACACTAACATTTACTCATGACTGAAAACCACTATGTCTAACTTGTTCCAATTCTTTTTAAATATGAATGTTAGTGCACTTAAAAAGCTCCTTTTCTTACCTCTGTGATAATACTAATTATTTTATTTCTTCTAACCCTCTGGCTGTTATTAAAATACAAAACAGTTACTGCTCATGAAAAATATTTCATGGGATGCTACAGTCAGAGACACACTCTAAGGACATAGTATGATGGACCTACTAATCAAAATCTAACCATTTGGCCTTTAAGATTAAGAAGAAACAAAGTTTTTGGTCTAGAGTTTAACTTATGCAGAAAAGTGTTTTTGAGAAGATCGATGTATAAGTAGCAGGGGAAATCTGGGGGAAGAAATACCAGTTAGGTAGCTACTATAATAATTCAAGCATGTGGTAATAATGATCTAGCCTAAGACAGTCAATCTCACAAATGTGTTGCGTAAACTCACTTTTATTTGTGATCATAAATCACAAATGGGTACTCACAAAACCCAGACAGTTCTATTAGAGCTCCCAGAGTATATGCATTTTCCTACTTCCTGAGCTAACCCGTATTTCTTATTTCCTTTCTTAAATCCCAGCACCCTCCTCCTTACCTTTCATTCTCCACTGCTATACGCACCTTCTACTTCCCAGGGAAAATGGATTATATCAAAAAGAATTGCTCTATCTTCCCTCCATAAAATATCCTACTCCCCCTGTGTCTATACCCACATGCTCTGCCTTCCCTTAGATTTCTCAGAAAGCAGCATCCTCACTCTTTCCTTTTTGTGTGGATCCCTTCTCATGCCAACCCTACTAAATATTTCCACAAGATATCCTCTTTCTCGCCTCTATGTTGATTTCCTATTCTTCTAACCCCCAAATATCTAATATTTTCTTTAAAAAGAACAGAAATACCTTTCACACCACATCTCATTTTAGTTAATATCTCCTCTCTACTACCCTTCTCAAAAAAAATTTTTTTTTCAAAATAATTGCATACATCTGTACTCCATTCTTTTACACTGAAGTAGTGGTTTGAAATATGTTCACAAATTTTTTGACACTTGCTTCAAAGGGGAGAGCATAAATTTCCTCAGGAAGCTACTTTTGACACTCTTCTAATGCACAGAAAACAGCATAAATGATACTGTGTAACTCATGGGAATAAGTCATAAAAAAGCATCTCAGCTTTCCCCTTGTTTGATCTCTTGCTCTGTGGGAAATTCTGCTGCCACATTGGGACCAGCCTTGTGGAAGGCTTGAGGGCAAGGAAGCGTGGCCTCTTACCAACAGACTTGCAGCTGGACTATCTTATGAGGATCTTTCAGGGCCACAACAGCAGTCTCATCTAACCTCTTAACAGCTACTTCATGAGACCCTGTGGAGGAACCAGCCAACTAAATGTTTATGGATTCTTGACCTATAGAAATGATGAGATAATAAATTTTTGCTGTTTTTAAGATACTAAGTTTTGAGGTACTTTTCCTTTTAATGTAGCAATAGATAATGCAACCACCTCCCATGTTCTTCTCAGCCCAATCCACTTAGATATTTATAATTACCATTCCAATAAAATGGTCCTTATATGCTAAATTAAATTGCTCAATACCTGTTAAGCACTTACAACAGTGTGTGGGCCAAAGTGCTATGTGGGTGTTTGTTAAGAGTGGTATTAATACTATTATTATAAGTACCAGTAAGAATACATAGGTCATTGAGAACCATCATCTTATAAAACCCAATGGTTAATTCTCTGTCCTAGTCCTCTCTACCTCTCACAGAACAAGCTACTCTCTTCTTTTTCAAATACTTTCCCTTCTCCCCTTTGATCCCTTGGTATTATCCTATCTCATGATCTTCTTTATGGATTATTCTGCTTCTGCTCTGCCAGACCTCTAAATATTGAAGTTTCCATAGACCCACCCTGTTCCCTTTTCTCCTTCTCCTCCTTCTCTTCTCCTTCTTTCCACTGACACAATCTTCCTAGGTGATTTTATTCAGTACCAGGTCTTTATATACCATTATTTTTCTACATACCAATTCTTTATTTCTAGCCCTGATTTCTCCCTTAGACCCTCTCTCTCTCCCTCTCCCTCTCCTTCTCTCTATTTCCTTTTCAATATCCCCATGTAAATCTATTAGGTTTCCTAAAAGTAAAATGTCCAAACAAGAACTCTTGGTTTTCTGTATACTTTCATTTTATATCTCCCACCATAAAATGAAAGCTCTAAAAATGCAGGAAGTTTTTCATTCCAGGCACTATTCTAAAGATTATGTGTTTAGAATAATGCTGGACACATATTAGGCATGCTAAAAATTTATATAAATAAATAAATAAATAAATAAATAAATAAATATTTCACTATATATAAAGAAAGAATGAGTTGAATCAATTAAAACATCCTAAAAAATGTAAATAAATGACTATTTTTAAATTATATTTTAAAATCTCATAAAGGTATTTTATTTTTTTGCAAAAGATTTAAATGACTTGTAAAACAATATGAAGACTTAAATTATTGTGGCATATTCCATGCTTAAGTTCTTTGTGATACTTTTGACATTTAAAAACATTTGTTTTTTTATGGAATGCAATTAACGATTATCTTTTTTCTTCATTTAAAAATTGAAAAAATATTATCAAACATTTTCTTTCTTGCCGTTATAGAGTTATACCAAACTCCTCAGTCTCAAACAGCAGCCATATATATTTAAAATAAAAATTTATTAATCGGTACCTTTTTAAAATACTTTTTAAAATTTATTTAAATTGTTTAATATTTTATTGACTTCCTGATAGGTGCTGAGCAATATACACATGGTGTGATATAAAGCAAAAGCTTTTGCCCAGAAAAGGAAAGTGTAAACAAAACAAAAAGGGAATGTACTGAATGGGAGAAAATATTTGCAAGTAAAATATCCTATAAGTGGTTCATATCCAAAATATATAAAGAACTCATACAACTCAATATCAAAAACAAACAATCTGATTAAAAAATGAGCAGACCTGAATAGACTTTTATTCAAAGACATACAGATGGCCAACAGACATATGAAAAGATAATCAACATCACTGATGATCAGGAAAATGCACATCAAAATAACAATGAGATATCACCTCACACTCATCAGAATGGTTATCTTCGATAAATCAACAAAAGATAAATGTTGGTGAGGATGTAGAGAAAGGGGAAACTCATACACTGTTGTGGGATTGTGAATTGAAGTTTCCTCAAAAAAAAAAAAAAAAATAGACGTACAATACAAGCCACCAATTCCACTCCTGGGATTTATTTATCCAAAGAAAACAAAAACACTAATTTGAAAAGATTTATGCACTCTTATGTACACTGCAAAATTATTTACAATAGCCAAGATTTGGAAGCAGCCTAAGTGTCCATTGGTAGGCAAATGGATAAAAAAGATGCATATATATATATATATATATATATATATATATATAATATATATGTATGTATATATACATAAGAAACTATTACTCAGCCATGAAAAAGAATGAAATTTTGCTATTTGCAACAAGAATAAATGTAGGGGGTGTTATGCTAAGGAAAGTAAAGCAGATGGAGAAAAACAAATACCATATAATTTCACTTACATATAGAATCTAAAAAATAAAACTAAACAGAAACAGACTCATAGATACAGAGAATCAAATGATGGTTGCCAGAGGGGAGGGGGTTGGGTGATGGGTGAAAAAGATGATAGGGATTGAGAAGTATAAACTTCCAGTTATGTAATAAATAAGTCAAAAGGATATAATGCACAACATAGGAAATACGGTCGATGATATCGTAATAACCTTATTCTGTGACAGTTACTAGACTTATCAGGGTGATCACTTACTAAACTATATATATATATATATATATATATATCTCGAATCCTTATGTTGTACACCTAAAACTAATATAATATTGTATGTCAACTATACTTTTTAAAAAGATAAATAATACTCAGTTCTTTCCAGCAACAATACTATGGCAGATGTGGTCAGAGACAGATAAAACCAATAATCATAATGCCACGAAGAAGTCTAAGAGATTATACATGGGATAAAGGTGACAGGGCAACTAATTGCATCAAGGGAGTCTGAGAAGACTTCCCAGACAAAACATATCTTGCAAGGTATTGTTAGTGTAACATCTGCACCCACAGAATTAAAAATGCATCCAATCTGTCACAATTTTTAATGTTTTTATCATTTCTCTCTTTTTTTCTATTTAAACATTCAATTCAGCTAAACAGTTCTCATTTTCTTCATGCCGATATCCTTGATATAAAGTTTTAAATATCTTTTTGAAACCATCACAGGTAGAACGTGACTGAAGTATTTATATTAATCTTCTAAATTATTCTTCAAAGTCATTTGTTTTGAATCTTTTTTTATATCTAGGACATATGAAACACACTACATTTTCCAATATCTTTAGTTGTTGAGTATCAGTGATTCAAGCCTGATAATATGCTAAGCTTGACATCACCAGTCATATAAAGAGAATATATTAGGACAAGGAAAGCTGATATTTTCTCTCAGTCCACTCAGCTATGAAACAAATACTCCCGAAATCATTTTACTTTTGACTATTGAGCATCAAGTCCCCCGTATCCAAGGAAACAGGTTTCAGCTCCTAGTTTGACAGAAGGCAATTATCCATGTGAGGTAAAGGTCTATCCTCAGCTCTCTTCTCAACTAATGCATCCCCTACCTTCACCTTTCTTCAGCTTTTGTGCATCAGTGGCTTATATCACAGTTCTTTCCTGCCTCATATTTCCTCCAGTCTACCTGTGAGACTTTCCTATTGTAAAATTACAGGCATAGGTGAGGCAGACTCTAAACTGCAGCCTTTAAAAATCATGTATAATAGTAACTAGAAACCACGAATGCCATTAAAAACAAAAACAGCAACACCAATTTGGCATTAATACAGCTGGGAAGAGTGGTCTAAATACAATGTAAGAAATGGAGCTGCTCAGTAAGGGGGCTCTGGCTCATAGTATCTCATGAAGTTTCTTTCGGTCAAGCTATTGGTGAGGCTACAGTCATCAAAAGGCTTAACTGGGGCTATAGTATCCTGTTCTAAACTCACTCACATAGCTGTTAGCAAGAGGCCTCATTTCTTTACCACCTGGTCCTCTCCATAGAGCTGCTCATGATTCGGCAACTGGCTTCCCCAAGAGTGAATGACCGAAGAGAAACAGAGACAGAAAGTGAGAACGTGCACCCAAAAGAGAAGAATTAGTGTCTTCTATAACTTAATTTCAGAAGTGACATACCATCATACACCACACAGACAACACGGCATCTGAACAATGGATGGCAAAATCTGTGGGTTCAGGGTTGTTGTGAGAACAAGAGGAGTTAATATCTGTAAAACACATAAAACTATGTCTGGTTCATAATAAATAATCATCATAGGTAACCGTAAGGTGGGGGAAAAAGGCCTCCATATATCCTTTCATCCTCTCGAATGGCAATAGTACACAGAACGATAATCCCAGTATTGCCACTAATTATGGAACATGAACATATCATGTAATCTTTACCTTAGTTTCTTCATCTTCAAGATAGGGTACTAGAATTAAAACATAATCTACACTATCAATTTTAGTTCTAGTATCCAATTAGTGCACCATTTCCCCTTCCCCTGTCAGTTTAAAAAAAAAAATTAACATAGAAAAAATAACTTTTTCTCCCCATCTCGCTCAATACTTTTAATCAAATTATTTTCATTTCCAGGGCTCTCTTGGAATTCCTGCCTTTAATTTGTTTTTTAGGCAACAGTACAAAGACTCCACAGATTCTCAATTTTTAATGCTAAAATGTATTTTATTGGATTTCCATCTAAGAGAATTTTCACTTTTCACAATAGAAAACAATTTTCATGATAACTTTCTTACTTTTCCCGAATATTTATTTATCCTCCTCTACTAGCCTCACCCTCAGTATCATCTGCAAACATTGTTTGCACGCTGGTTTCTGTAGCCTTCAGGTTTCTTCTCCCCTTGGTAAAGTAGCACATAATCTTCAGCCTATTCTGATATCCACTGTAGATGTCACTGGATTCAGCATCTTATAAATACTTCCTCACACTGTCAGTCGAACTCTGCCTAATAAATAAGATATCCAACTAAATCACATTAAATCTTTCTCTGTAGCTTGTTGAAACTAATAATGCATAGTTGAATCAATTAAAATTATACTGATGAGACTTAAACATATGGTAGTAATCTAAAGCATTAGATCCCATTCTTTTTTAAAAGGAGAGTCTGCCATATAGGTTAGCTAGAAGTATTCATGCCCTCCACTATGAGTGGTTTTTAGGAAATCTGTTAAATATTTTTGAGAAAGTAGTTTCTGAAGGAAAAAAAAAAAGCATTTGTTTGCTTAATACCATCAATGATTATGTTTCCAAAATTTCTGTTTTTTCATTGCCTATAATGTTTTCCCATAAAGCAAACATTAATATCTAGATGTTTTTCTCTATTTCTTTTTCAAATATTTTATTGTACTTGTGTATGGAAACACGACTGTTTTTGTATGTTGATTCTGTATCCTGCAACTTTACTGAATTTGTTTATTAGTTCTAGCGGTTTTTCTGTGGAGTATGTAGGATTTTTTTACATGTAAAAGAAAGATGGCTCCCAACTGACACATTTTATTATAGTTAGATAATACCAAATTATTATGGTATTATTAGTTACTGTAATAATTTAAGACCAACACTCAAATCTCAATTCCTTCTCACCTATAGTAAGTTCAAAATGGATATTCTTGATCAAAGGGTGTCTCTTCCCACAAGTGGTGATTAAGAGATCCAAGTTGCTTTCATCTTGTGATTTTGCCATTTCCTTAGCCTTGCGGCCACCAGCAGAAGTAGAAAGAGGGACAAAACGTATATTTATTTCTTAACCATCCTGTTCTGGAAGTCATACACATAACTTCTGATCACATTCCATCATTAGAATTCAGTCATACAGCCACTTAATGTAAGAAAAACTGGAAACTATAGTTTAGCTATAATCCCAAAAACGAAGGAATCAGAGTTGTACATCAACTGTGGCAGTATCTATGCTACTTCCAAATCACAGAAAAAAACCAGAGCTTAAAACAATGACTATCTACTTCCAAACACATAGTTTCAGAGGTGAGATCCTAAGGACTGAAATAATTAAGTAGTTTACCAAAGGTAAATAATATGGTCAATGTAGAATATACACTTTGCCACCTATTGCCTGATAGTATGTCTAGTTAATTTCATCTTAAAACAGACTTTGTGGAGGTAACTCCAGCTACTCCTGATTATTGACTATAGTGTCTGCATCATTTCAGCACCACTTAATGACCATATACACACTGTATATTTTGGTGTCTCTGCCAGGGACCTGATGAATAATTTGGCAGAGAAATTCTCCAATGTATCATGCCAACAATCTTGTAAAGTTTGGGGAAATGCCACTGTAATGCCCCTCTATAGAATATAATTTCTTAGAACAATTGCCAATTTTAATTTCTAGGATCTGTGTGAAGTAGGCAGTAAAAAAGAATCTGCTTTACCTACAAAATAACAACCTCTAGGATTAGGATCTATTTTTACTTGCTTTCAGGGCATGTACAATGTTTTTTTTACAGGTAGTCTGTACTCTTACCTGGCCTTGTGAATAGCTCTCAAACAGTTCACCAATAACAAGCCAGCTGAGTCTCTAAGAGCTCTGAATACACACATATGCTACTACAAAAGCAGTTGAAAATTGGCCAGGATTTCACAAACTGAAACTTGCTGTATTCCAATGTCACTAAGTACACTATGCCATGAAACAATTTTTAAGTAACTGTTGTCACTGCTACACTCAAGGCAGATGTCCACCAAATTAATTTCTCATTTTTCTAAATTAGACTTTTTTTTCCAGCATCAAAACACAAATATTGCAAGAGAACACACCAATACTTTGGAAATAATTACTTTTTAAAGATAGTTACTACATAAACAATTGATTGTACAGCTAACTACTTATAAATACCTCCCTCATATAATAAATTGAATATAACAATTATATTATCCACGAGCAACAACTGATGTAATTATATTTACTATGACTGTACACGATAGTCTTTACCAACTTCACATTGACTGAATGTAAGTAGTCTAAATATTGAAAGAACTCATCAATAATTAAAATGTATCCCAGTTTCAGCAAACACATTACCCTATTTGTAATGTAAGAAAAATAATGAACCAAAAAAATATATATACAAATGTAGCAATTTTGTTATTTCAACTACATAACTCATGCTAACTAAGATCTGTTTCACATAAGAGGTTCATAAAGAAAAATAAGCTAAAGATAAATAGATTTGAATGCACATGTAATTAGTAACTGAATCACTCCATTTATGTTTAAATATCAATAACTAATGAAGTAATAGAATCTTTAACTCTGAGCGATTAAAAAAGGTAATTATGTAACAAATATTACATAATTTCTCTTCCTGATAATATCTGAATTTCATTTTTGCTTAGTATTCCCGACACTTTGGACCACCTACCTGGTTTCCTCTCAATCTGGGGACAAAGCTACTCTTTGAATATGTTCTTTATATATTCAATAAACAATAGCTGAACAAGCCCGATCCCATCTGATCTCAGAAGCTAAGCAGGGTCAGGCTTGGTTAGTACTTGAATAGGAGACCACCTAGGAAGACCAGGTGCTGTAGGTGCAAAAAATTAAAAAAAAAAAAATAAGAAATTGTAAGCTGACAAGGTCCTTGCAAACTGTGAGGTCAACCAAGGGTTGCCTCACCTAAAAAAATAAATAAATAATAAACAATAAATAAATAGTAGTTGAGCACCTAATGTACTGAAGCATGGTGCTAAATTTTAGGAATACAAATAAAAATATGGTGAAGTCTCCGTACTCAAGGTGCTCACACATTAATTAGACAAAGACAGACTTGCATATAAACAGTTCCAATTAGGCAATAAAGGAATTCTTAAAGAAGTCTGGATATCGTTCAATGTTAAAAGCAAGCAGTCAGTTCTATCTGGGAGTGAGGGTGGCCTATGGTGTGACAAAAGGTTACATGCAAGATGCAATGTACAGGATGAGTAGGTAGTTTTCATGTGTCAGGGACATAAAAAATGCCCCAGAGAAAGAAAACTACACTAGCAAATGACATGAGCAATGGGGAAGAAATTAGTTTGTCAATGTTCATGGAGACTTTACAAGCTAGGGCATGAATAAGTTAGACACAAACCGAATCTGGGCCCTCCTATCTTACTCATTCTCCCACATTGATCTAATTTAGACACACCGATCCTCAAAGCCTCCTTTATTCAATTCATTGAACTTCCTTATTCATCTTTCACTTTGAAAATAGCCAGGAAAATGAAAGTATTGATCCGTTACCTCTTCAAGTTAACATGCTAGTTAAAGATTTCAATGTAGCTCTAAAAATAACAAATATTACACTGGCCAATGGCCTATTTCTTGGAGTAAACTCAACAGGTACAATCAAGTTACAACCTTTATTTTTCTCTCATCGCAGTTTAAAACTTCCCATTGAGTCTTCTTCCCCAGCCTATGGATTCTATCTTGGACATATCTTATAGCTCAAATTGCTTTAGAATTGTATAACCATTTCTTTTTAATCATTATAAAGTTCAGTTTAATTAAAACCAAAACATGTACCACACAAACGATAACGAGCTTCTTGATTTTTCCCTAGCTCAGGCCTAGCTCTAGTCTTAGCCACCAGCAGGAAGAAAGAACTTGATTTATTCTTTTACTTTCCTTGGCCTCCCTCCTTACCTCCTTCAGACTCATTGTGCTGTTTCTTGCTCTTACAGAATGAAGGTGAAAAAGAAAGGAAGTGAAAAGCCTGATGTAGTTCTCTACTGACTATAAAGGCTGATTCTCAAGGTTGCTAGCCTTATCTTCCTTGGCCCAGTTTCCATGACTAACACTATTTTTCAGAATGAGTAAGGGATGTTTGTCACCTCCATTGTTATCAGTTATTTGACCTAAACTGATATTAGAAAAAATCTAATATTGTGATGCTATGAGAAAAAAAAAATCCTACTAAACACCCTTTACACATAAAATAACAAAACAAAAACAAAAAAAAAGCCACAACAGAGAGTGACTGGAACTATTGAAAGAAGGAAAGATCAAAAGTGAAAGTATTATTAATAGAGAAAGCTTAAATCCTTGAAAAAGAGGGAAAATGGCTTGGGTCCAGAAAAGGTATAAAATCCTCATCCTTTCCTTTGATTCCAGAGAATCACTACCAAATATTACTTTGTTTCACCTCAATATCCCCATTTGAATCCTTTCCCTCTATGAATCTGTGTCTGGAGATCCTCCTCTCATCCCACACCATATGAAAATCTCCAGTGGAAAAGGACCTCAGCTCAATGAGAGTTCTCACTAAAGTTGGAGAAATACTAGACAAAACAGATCCGGGGCCTCGAGGACCAGTTACCTCAAACTTTGAATTCTCCATTTTTCTTTATTTAACTTTAACACTTGTCCACACACAACCCTCTGTGGCAAAAGTGTGTATGAGTCAACCAGACAAGCTTTGTTGAGTCACTGCATTTGAGGGTTGTCATCATTAGTTCTCAGCAGGAACTGAAGACAAAGAACCAGACTTGTTGGCTGATCTCTAAATTAATTCCTCTTATTAGGTTCTCAAATCTCTTGCTGTTTTTCCAAAATTTAAGGACAAATTTGAAGAGAATATCCAAGCAGGCCTCTGTTGTTTTAGAACAATAAAAAACCTGAAGGAACTTTAGGTTTCCAATGAGAAAATTGGTCTGGGAACTTTCTCTGAACTTGTTTCTCTTGGCACTGAATGTGAAAGGGATTTTTTTTTTTTTTTTAAGTAACTGTGGAAATTGGTAGACTCTCTCAATACAGTACTCTTGTCAACTTTTAAAATCTGTAGTTATGGGGAGGTAAAATAATTTTCCTTCTACCTTCTAAGTTCTTTTGGCTGAATTAACAGATTAACAAGAGGAAATGATAAAATGTATTATATATCCACAGGTGTTCCATAAAAACATAAGACAAGAATAGAGTGAAGGGTTAAAGAAGTACAAATTAGTAGTTGATAGCTGGTCACGGGGATGGGGAGCACTGCATAAGGAATGCAGTTGGCATTTTTATATTGGCTAAGAGGAAAAACAGAGAAGAGAAGGAGCAATTAGAAGGATCATTTTATAAACTATATAAACGTCTAATCAATGTACTATATACTTGAAATTAATAATAAAAAAAAAGAGTAAAAGACAGAGAGCAGATCTGGCAGTTGAGGTGTATATGCCATCTGAGCTAAAGAGAAGTGGGAAGGTTGTGGTTTGGGACTTCGAAAGAAAGGAAGGCAATTCACATGGAGATAGAAAAGTGAATATTTGGGAAACAAATGTTTGCTGGGCCATCTTTAACAATGGAGTACAGAAAGGCCCTTTCATCAAAAGGGCCTTGCAGTGTTCCCCCTTATTAAACACTAGTTCTTATTGAACTACAGTTATCTATGGTGATATCTCCCTTCCTGAAAGCAGATCCTCTCTTTAAATTCTTTTAGGAAATAAGGAGGAAGGTCAAAGGTTCCTTCCTCTTTTATTAAAAACATCCAGCCTAAAATAATCAATATTCCAGAAAGCATATTTTGGGGTGGCAAAAACTCTGCTTCCCCTCATAGTTTTATTTCAAGAAAAGGTTATGTATAAATAGAAGACAATGGCATAAGTGATGGTCCAAGGAGGTCATAATTTTTCACTGTACCATTTTCATTACTTGAATAACCATTTAAATCTTTTCTAGGACTAAGAAGAAGTGTTTCCAATTACATTTTGTAAGGGCAATGAATTTTACCCTTTGAATTACATTTAGATTCTGGAAGCATTTTTATAAGGAGCACTAAAAAAAAAAAAGATAAATAGCATGTTATTGTTAATGGATGTAGGAATTTCAGAAATCTACACGAACCACAATTGAATCTGCAAATTCAATGCGCTATCCAGAAGATGCATACCCTAGCTCTGAGGTTAGAGAAACTTTAATTACATATATAAATGTTTTATGAACTTCTCTTACAATGTCTTTTAAGTCAGCTTATTCTGGTGACAGAGGAGTAACAGCAGACCGCTCAGATCATCGAATTTTCCCATTCGCATTTTACTAGGCTAGTCTCCACGTTCAAATCATGTTAGCATTCTCTATCGTGTTCTTGGATCTTCATTTTCATGGTCGTTAGTTCCATTCAAAGGTTTATTTACTGAGTATGCTAAATTATATCTTATTGGACTAAAACTATATCAAAAGCATGTTTCACTATAGACACATAAAGTACACTGTCTTACTTAAACTTAAAATAAAAAGTTAGTATCCAAACAGTGCAACCTCCTCAACTTTTTTATTTTTTAATAGGGTCTCCTGATATTTATCCATATTATCTAAATGCAGCTAAGTCTTATTTTCAATCTATGAAATGGAGTTTTAGTCAATCACAATGTAATGCACCCTCAATATAGTAGTTTTCATGTAATGAATTAATTTTTATGCAAATTTAACCTTTAATGGAGCTACAAACAGTTGCATTCAAGTTATATCTGCATAACATTTCCCAAGTGGTTTAAAAGTAGTGGGAATGGAAAACAATTAATTTTTTGGTAATTAAAATGCCCCAAACATTTCATATCAGGCTTAGTAAAATTCCCCAGCGTCCTTATTTGTTTCGTCAGTATTCAAACTGCATGACTACAACAGTGGGCTTGACCCCCTTCAGTGCATGTGAGATGTTGCAAATAAGAATTCTGCTAAACGGACCACAGCTAATGGGGTCAAAACTCCTGGTAGAACACATCAAGGCCATATCTAAACAAACTCCAAGGAATGGGGAGATTAAAATCTACCTGAGAGCTTTTCTCTAAAAGCAATTACATAAGAGAGTAAAAGGTTTGTTAATAATTTAGCTTTCTTTAAGTATCTTAATTTCCCTGAAACCTAACCACTGGGGACAGAGTGCATGTTTCTGTGTGCATTTAGTGTTAATCAAGAAAAAAAAGTTAATTAAAAAGTGATTAATTTCACTTACAAATAATATAAATACAGAGGAAAGATGCACCTCTCTTCTTGCTGTTCTGACAGCAGTGTGGTAGCCTGATCTAGAGAAAAGCCCACCACAGAGCTTGGCACCTGGTAGACACTTGATAAATGTTTCCTGAACTAAATGGCTGTCTATTGCCAAGGTCCAGAAGAATGGACACCTTCCATCCACTATATGTAGCCTTGGTTGTAGTCTCCTTTCCTACTCACTCAGACAAATGTGTTTTTGTTATTTTACGTTGAACATAGGAAGTAACATTGACTTTCATCAAAAGATCTGCAAGGTGGCACCATGTAAACACAGCATGAACATCCAAATTCTGAAATTTGTGCATACTCCATAACTGGATATTTTGCCTTCTTTGCTGATGTGTCCTTAGTGTCTAGGGCAGGGCCTGATATATAGTAAGTAAACATTTACTAAAGAAATAAAAGAATGAGCGAATGAAAGAATGAAAAATGAATGAATGAATGAATGAATGAATGATCTGGGTCCTAGTAACCCAGTTCTCCATATACTTTTGCTACTTAAATAAAATGATTTTAACTAGAAGTGTAGTATGACAGTTTAGGTTATAAATTCTGAATCTAGATCTCATTTGACTCTTGCCTCTTATATTCATTAGCCATATGACTTGGGCATATTCCTCAACTTTTATATGCCTTAGTAACCTTTCTGTAAAATTGGGATCATTATAATAGTGGCAACTCCCCACAGGGTCATTGTAAGGATTAAATTAAAAAATATATATTTAGCAGCCTCAAAAGAACAATACCTCTTACCACTATGAGCTCTTATTATTAACATCCAATAAGGAGATGGCTCATCTCTAATGTGGTGTATTCATTTACCATTCTCACTGGGACACTTTTGAAAGTGAAAGGGGGAAGGAACTAAAATAATTAAAAATCATCAGTTGACCTATGAAAAGTGTAAATGTAGACAGTACCAAGCAATCAGTGACATATAGTTCCCGTGCTCACTGGGCAAGCATGGTATTAGGTAGGCTTCATTATACCCCAGACCTAGATAGAAATATTTAGCACAGACTATAATTTTATCGCTTTAAAAAGGAACACCATGGGCTCTAATTTAGAACGTTGAATTCTGTGAGTTACAAATATAGCCTATTCAGCAACTTCCTTAAGTGTCTTCGCATGACTGTGTTTCAATCAAATATTACCATTTATTACCTGTGCATGTCTGCCTTCTTCACTAGATTGAGGGCAGGTCTCATCATCTCTAGCAGTGTGTGGCTCAAAGGCACAATGGCTGGGTATATCAAACTCAATATTTAGAAGCAAACACACCTACCTTTACTCTTTATTCAATTATCTCTGAGATGATAGGAAAATGTCTGTTGGATGCACTTTCTGTATAAAATGTGGGGATAAAGTAATTGGCTTGAGTTGCACTCAGAATTGTGTAATCAGGTCAGAATGTTTAATGTTAAATGAGTTATGAAGGGGAATATTGATTGACTCATGAGATAAACATTTATTAGGTCCTTACTAGGTGCTGAGTGCTAGAGATTCAAATTTAAAGAAGATAAGAACCTTCTTCAAATGTCATTGAGAAAATTAGTGCAATATAATGTGATAAGTACCATGATAGAGAGAAAAAAAGTATAATAGTGTTACCACAAAGTAAGATCTGAAAGACCAGTGGTACCAAGAAGAGTAGTATTTGGAGGTTCTAAAAAATAAAATTTTACAGAGGAAATATGTGCTCTTTGACCCTAGAAATGAATTATGAGTTTGCCAAATGAATTAGGTAGGAGAAGGGCATCTGAGATAAAAGAAAAAGCACGATGAATGGCACAAAGCTATGAAAAATTATCTTAAATTCAAAAGCTGAAAATAGTTTGGTATCCCTGGGACAAAAAGTTTGAAGCAGCGAATAATGAGAGACCATGCTGTGAATCAGTCTTGAACAATACTGGGCACTACTGGTTTTAAGGGAGAAGAAATTATGGCAGTAAGAATGAAAACATGATACTAGAAAGATACCAATTAACTAGCAAATATTTATAAAAATACTTTGCAGCATTTTGCTGAACACTTCGAGGCAAGAATGATGTAATATAAGTTTATTTTAATTACGGCATTTAAAGTTGAAGTTATCTTTATACTGAAAACTTTATATTAATTTTATCTAAAGATACATAGCCTTGCCATCAATTAAAAAAAAAAAAAAGGTTTAGAAGAGGAAGAAGGAGAACAGAACAGAGACGATTCATTAGTATCAACATGAAATATTCATTCAAGTATAATCTCCCTCCATACCTTTGGAGGTAATAAATCCAATCAGCCCTTTTTGGGGGTGGGGGGACAGAGTCATCTTGGTTGGGTTATATCTGTTAGCATATTTGTTCATAATGAACTTGGAGGTTGTTTCTTACCATCTCATTTAGAACTCTATTCCTAGGTTGCTATTTTAACTGGAAAAAAACAATCATTACTACTTTAATCTAGTCATTTTAGTCTTGCCTCCTGAAAATCACATTCACACCTCAATTTAAAGTGATTCATAAAGATATTTTTTAATCCATTTTGAAGACTTTTTACCTAAAGAAGAGGTTTATAGGCCTTCAATTTAGAAAATTATATAATTTGAGATTTTAAGTATTGTTTTCTTTTTTATGTAATATTCCTTTTCCTTACTGCAGAAGTAAAAGCTGGCAAATTTGCTATTAACACTTTCGCATGCCCTTTTATACTTCCTTTTACTATCCCTTTCTCTATCCTTCTCTTATCTAATTAGAGAAGGGGAGAGGAATGTAGATAAGTAGATAAGCAGGTAGATGGACAGATACATACATGGATAAAGAGACACAGACATGTAGATGTACATAGCTATTTGACACATTGTTTTTCTAACCTAGTTCAATTTTACTTTTAGTATGATCATCCTATTTTATTAATGATTTTTCTATAATATCATTTAATGACTACTAAATATGCCATATAATAAATACGATATAATTTAACTAATCATTTGTATTTGCAAACTAAAATTACTTCAACTGTTGACAAAAACAAAGTTGTGTACAACCTTAATATTTTAGGGAACTACTTTCTAGAATTCACTATTAATTTTCAAAAGATTTTCTTATCTTTACGAACACTACAAATACCTTAAGAAAATGTCAAAAATTCAAGGTTCACATTCAAAAAGGATCTTTGCTCTCTTGGCTATAATTCCACAAAATCCACTGTGATAAATAGAAATATGCCTATGTTTGACACAGCAATATATAATTACTGGTTAAATTAGCCAAACCAAGTATGTTTCCAAGTATTTGTGGACAACCGAAATTAGTGGTTCTCAAAAGTTTAGGAACTTCTTTTTAGGAACTTCTCAGAGATGCAGTTTCCAAATCTACTCATGCCTCACTTCCTTACCACTGTCCCACAATTCAGATTCAGTAGATCAGTGGTGAAACTGAGAAATCTGCATTTTTATCAAGTTTGCTGGATCAGGGGGTCCTGAAAACTTGCTCATTAAAGGGCCAGATAGTAAATAGTTTAAGCTTTGTTGCTCTCTGTTAATAGTTTTCTTTGTTTCATACTGTTTTTATCATTTGTGTTGTTTTGCTTCTTACATATTTTTAAAAATGTAAAATCCATTCTTAGCAAACTGGGCCATATAGGTTCAAGGTCAGATATAGCCTATTGGCTATAGTTGCTGACCCCTCTGCCTTCAATGATTCTGATGCAAGTAGAAAATGGATAATAAATTGAAAATTGGTCCTCAAAACCAGTGCACAAGGAGAAGTCTAGAAAACTTGTGACTGGGGTAGCTACCTCGATATGCTATTATTTGGTGTAAATTAGTATTACTGCTGCTCCACATTTCTCCTTCTGGATAGCAATGAATACATATCCTTCTGTTGGATGTTTAGATACTGTAGCTAAGGATGGTTTTGTTTGTTGGTTTTGGCCAACTCCTAAAGGAGTACACTGATCATTTGTCTACAATGAATTGTAAGATTATACTAACCTGCATTGTAAAAGACACAGTGCAATGGTACTGTGTGTTGGTTCTACGGTTCATTTGATTGTTCTAGTCCAAATTTTGAGATTATTGATGAAATAGAAGTTGATATAATGTAAAATACATTAAAAACAGCCAATAATGACTGATTTCGGACTTCATTCTTTTTTATACCAACACAGAAGATTGTATTTTCCACTGATGGCTGCAGTAATATCTTCCATTGCATACGCTCTTCTTCCAATGTGGTTTTGTCAGTTCTATTGTTGAGAAGTAATATTAAAGACAACCCTCCCTACCTTTGAAACTGGGTAGGCTTAAAACAATGGCAGAAGTGACATTATGTGACCTCTAAGGCTAGGTCATAAAAGGCAATAAAGCTTGGCAACTAGCTCTCAGGAGATACTGGTTTCTGGACCACTGTTGCCATGTTGTGAAGAAAACCCACATAAAGAGGCCATGGATGAGCATTCTAACTGACAGCTCAGTTCAGGACTCAACCTACAGTCAGCATCAACTGCCAAAAATTCCAGTGACACACCTCTAGATGATTCCAGCCTCCAGATGTTGAGTCATCCTAGCCATCGAATCTTCCTATGAAACCTCTGACATCATGGAGGAAACAAAAGCCATTTCCACAGTTCCCTATTCACGTACCTGACCCACAGGAACCACAAGAGATAAAATTATTTTTTGTTGTTTTAAGGCACCTAGTTTCGGAATGATTTATTAAGCAGCTAATAGAAACCGGATCAGCAAAGGAGACAAAAGTTACCCAGTGTGATTCCCAGTGACCTTGATAAATTTAACAGTCATTAAAAAATTAGAAGTCTACATGGGCATCCAATAACATTTTAGAAAACCAGAAAATAATACTTTTTTAAAGAATTAAATACAGTTGAGGGTTTAGCTGGCAAATTCTATTAGTATGTTATCCCATATGTCAAAGGTATCAGATGGCTAATTAAAATGTAAAAAATAACATTTCATATCTATATAGATATATAAAAAATTAAATATTAGCCACTAAAATGGCAGTTTACCAAAATAAAATATATTCATAATTTGAAAATAAAGTTCAGCACAAATCTTCATAATATTGACTTACAGACAACGAACAGTGAAATATATATGAATATATAGTGTACATATGTATAAACATACAAATATATATGTACACATATATTAAATATTACAATTCATCTGCAATAATACAAAAAAGTATGAAAGCTAGAACACCAAAAAATATATAAGGTTTAAAATTTCTCTCGAAGACTTTTTCTAAGATAGTAAAATTATAGAGAACCATCAGCATTTAAAATTTCATTTTCTAAAGTTCATTTTTATTTTATTTTATTCCACATTCTGCTTATATCTGTCCTTGAAAAGAACAGTATCTCACAGGGAGTTTTTAAAAATTCAAATTACAACAGGATCATTCCTTACCCTGGTCACCATTAAAGGAAGGACTTGTTAATCTTATAAAAGCATTATATTTGAATTATACCTATAAATTTGATCAAAATTAAATCATAAAATAGCAAACCTTAACTCTGCTTTTCTGGGTAGCCTTACAAATTGTCCCTTGCAAGGGTTGGGCTACCTTAACATGTAATCACGTGCAAAGAAAGCATTCATGTTGAATTTAAAAAATGTTCGGAGCTGCTTTTAACCTACAGCCTGGCCAAAATAACTATAATCGAAAAATCAGCATCATGTGTTAGAGAAATTATACATTTGACCCTTTGGAAATAAATGTACTACAGATAAGTTATGGTGCTCTAACTGTGCACAAGTCAATTATCCTATTTAAGCATGGTTATATGCCAGGGATTTTATATAGTTCTGAGCTGAGGTAAAGGATTAGCTAAGTGACAGTTCTACCTTCACAACTTTGAATGTTTATTTTATTATGTCTATAAGCTTTAGTAGCAAATCAGATTGCCTAAGAGCTATCTATATATTCAATATGAATCAATATGAAATTGTTAAAGAGTATACAGTTTGTATTGTATGTTAAACGATGTCAGAGCTAGAAGAAATTTAAGTGTCTAGCTCCTTTCCACTTTCCTTCTTTCTTCCTCCTTTTTTCCCACTCTCTTTTTCTCTCTCCCTCTTTTCTTGATATACTTCCTCCTTCACTCTTTAATCTTTTGTTCAAGAAAGGTGAAAATAACAGCATCACAAAAAACATTTCAAAGACATACAAATGAAACCGATTAATAAAAGTAAATACATTCAGAACTTACTATATAATCTACCATACACTGTCTTAAGTGTTTTAAACCCCAATTATACCTCATAATAGTCTCAATTAAACCTCAAAATAGTCCTATAAGACAGGTTCTATTATTATTTCTGTTTGACAATAAAAAAACTGAGGCACACGAACTTTATAGTTTGCCCAGTGTTATACAATCAGGAATCAGAGAAACAGGATTCAAATATAGGTACTGTGACTCTAAAATCTGTCGTCTTTACCATTGGTTCTATTATGGAACTTTTGTCAAGGATTTTGTTTACCCAGACCAAACATACAATACCTAATAAATTTTTATACAATGGTATTCAACTGATAAAACATTAAAGTAAAAAAGGAAGTTCTGAGGAGCTCAAATTCTTGTAAGGCTTTAAAAACCTAGAAAAGAATCCAAGAAATGCATGTGGGATCCATCCAGAGAGTATTTGTGGTATTGCTACTCATTTTTTCTATTCACTCTGAAGAATATTTGGAGAGCAAGGAAGAAGTCCTCAAGGGACTTCTCCAACTCCTAACTAATAAAAATAAAAAAACCTCGCTGGCCACACATTTCAGGAATTTTAAGGATAGGTCTCCCAATCACTTATAGAACCAAGCCGTGTTCAATTTTCATTTACTCAGTCTTGAATGTTGAAGGAATACAAGTGCTTAGAGGTTTGAGAAGTCTAACAAAGAATATCTTTGGAAAACTTCAGCAAATCTGAGGAATTTGGGCAACTCGGATTTTTGCTTTACAATGGTGTTATAACTCATTCTGCTGTCAAGTTTTTGTCTCAGATATGCAGGATTAGAATTTTAAATATGGGAAGCATCTCATGTAATAGGCAATTAAGTATGGAAGAAAGGGCAAAAAATGTGGCATCAAACAGATCTGAGAGAAAATAACTGCTTCTCTATTTACCATCCCTCATGCAACATGGCCTTTGTAAACTTGTTTCTTTTTCTGTAAAGTGAGAATACCAGTATTAACCTTGTAGGTTAGTTTTGAAGATTAAACGAGATTATGCCAGAAAAAACACTTGGCCCAGGGTCTAGAAGTATAAGATTCTCACCAATGCCGTTTTTCAGATGCAGAAAAGACCTCTACACCTAACATTAGTAAGTGTTGAATGATCTTTCCAGATCAATTTTATGAAAATACAACAATCCCTAAACTAGATGTGTTTTTACTTTAGATATTATATTACCATGAAAATTATATTTAATACATACTCTGTGAACTTCATAAAACAATTAATCGCTAAATGAATATATATACTTTTTAGAAATACTATTCCACAAAAAGTAGGATATATTTATGAAAAAAAAACATTTGTAACATACATATAACCAGAAAATTAAAATATTGATATAAAGAGAAACTATTTCTGAATTTTGCAAATATTGTCTATAATATTAGGGTTTTTTCCTAATTAAATGACCCACATGTAAGAAAATATTTTAAATCTAGCCTTCAGACAGGAATTATAAACCAGCAGGAATCAGCGACAGTCAGTAACTACTACTATATTCTGGCAAGTTGCTTAGCAACTCTTGAACTGCAATTTTTTAGGCTCTTTATTCAGCTAACAAATATTTATTGAATACCTACTACATGCATGTTGCCAGGGAGAGATACAAAGGGCTTCATAAAGGGAATATTATTTTTATCATTTCTTCCTGTGACAAAACTAATTCTAAGTAGTTTCATAACTTGCCTATAGTCTAAGTGGAGAAAAATGAAAGAAATTGAGTTTGAATTCCTGACTGATGGTTTCCAAGGACCTTGTTATTTTTCATTATATTGTCTATTGATAAGCCCTAAACTGCTGTCACTGGAACCACAAGCATAGCGTGTATTATAGTTATATAACTATTTCATTTTTATATACATTGTAACTCTATAAGGAATAGGGACCCTAACTCAGTTTCTTTTGTATTTCCTAGAGCTCAAAGAATGTTTTGTGGGCTGCTATTTTTTGGTGAAATATTTGTTACTAGTCCCTAATGAAATAGGTGCAGACATTAAGACTGTTAACACTGTTATGGCAATTAGATTGAATAATTTTTATCTGATGAATTTAATGATAAAATGTTTGGATGTACACTCTGTTTTAAACTGGATTCCTATTATTATACGTGTGTGTGTGTATGTGTGTGTGTGTGTGTGTGTGTTCAATTTTAAGGAGTATGAGTGAAGGACACTAGACTGTATCTGTTTAAAATGAACAATCTGATCAGTTTTGACATGAATGCACTCATGAAATCATCATCATAATCAAGATATACATTTCTATCACCTCCACAAGTTTTCTTTTGCCCCTTTGCAAGTTATCTATCATGCTCTCTTCAACTCTACAGATGATAAATAACAAATGGGTGTGACTACATCCTTATAAAAGTTAACTTATAAAAAGAGGCATCAGAGTGGATTTGGCCTGTGGGATTTAGTTAGCTAATCCCTTTTCTAAAGAGTTATTCCATCAACTTTGAAAAGTACTTTTAAGTAAATTAAAAACAAAGTAACAAACAAAAACTACTGGATTTTGGTCCTAAAACCATGCGGATATCGATTAAAGTATTGCCAAAGCAATCCTAATTAATAACTTACTTTCCATTTTGAGATGAGTCTTTACTTCAGAACTTGGGTTTGACTTCAACATTATCAAATGATTTTTAATAATAATAGCATATCAGCAGCTTTTATTTTGGTTGCTTGACTCTCAAATTCATTTATTTTTGACTTAAATTTAAAATTAGCTATCTTAAATATAAGGCTTTACACAGAGAAAACAAGTATGGACATTTTATAACAAAATATTCAGTGTTCAGGGTAAGTATTTTGGACTCTAAACCAACCAATCAAGACAATTATATAAGGAATCATTCTCTGATATGCATGCACAGTACAAAGTAAATAATCCCTCTGATATTCCAGAATGGTGAAAACACACATTTTAAAAGTAGAGTCAGTCCTAAAATACTAACTCTACAGAAATGAAAAGCACACATATAAGAATGTCTATTCCCTACCTCCACCAAATATTCTGAAATTGAGAAGAGTGAACCCACACCCTTAGGTTTAAAGGAAATCTGAGTTAGCAAGATATTAATTTGGCTTTTCAACCATCAGAACACTGTTTCCCCATAATAATAATTCATTTATCACAATATCAGGTTATATAGCATTGTTTTTCTATATATTGTTTTTGTAAAATAAATAATCATTATCCTACCATCATGGAAAAAAAAAATGAAAAGTAGCAATAACATACCAATAATCCAAAACATTCTATCTCTATTTTTTAGTGTGCTTGGCTTATCACACTTTTTGGATTCCTGTTAATATATTTTTTTAAAAAAATATGTTATAAGAAATAACTATAAAACATGAAATTCAAGTAGAAAAACACCCCCTAACTTACATTGCAGTATTATTTACTATTAGCTAGTTTATACATCAGAAGAAAGATTTTAATAGGGTGCCCATTAGAGAAGAGAGAATGAAAGAATAAATAATATATCAAAAGGTTTAAAACTGGAAATTCAATATTTATTGTTGCTCAAAAGTTTTCAGGTCACAAATCGTGCCTCTGTGTGTGGGTAGGGGGTGGGGGAGAGGAGAAAAAGACTGTGTTGTACATATCACAAAAGTTAAAAATTTCCCAGGCTACGACTCCATATCACCTTCACCTTTCCACCACTACCAATCAATAGCAAATTTTGAAGTAGGGGACTAAAAAGGTAAAAGCCAGATCAAAGCATTCTATAGAAGATAATATAAATAGCCAGTATATCTCTGAGGTTTTTTTCTTCTTAATTGGTAACAGTTTATGTCAAAGATGCATGACTAGAATTTTTATTATGAACTATATTCTCATTGTACATGAATGAAAGTGAGAAAGTTTGATGCATCTGTCACAGGCTCCCAACCTGCACAAAGGACATGCTAGCAACTATGAGACAGTTTCTTATTAATATTATTTTAGAGCCACAACATTGGACCAATGCTTACTCAGAACAATATTATACATGAAAGTGAACATCTTTTGCAGTGGATTTTCCAACCTCCGTATGAACAATCAAATCAAATTAACTTTACAGAAAACCCTTTGATAGTGTGGATCTTTTAAGTTTTAGAAATGTCTGAAGTTGAATAAGCTAATACTGTAGAAATGGAAAAGCAAGACCTTAATCATATGCTAGGCAGGACAGCGCATTTGCAGTACTCATTTTAGAAAATATATTAGTGTGTTCATGCAATGCATAGATTACATGACTTTATGTGGGCATGCTTTTTCATAAACCCTATCCATGCCCTACCAACAAGGATGTCATGTAAAAGACTTAAGATAATAAAACAATATCCTGTACTTCCCTATTGTAATATTCTTCAAACTTTATTTTTTATTACTTTTTAGTTGTCTTTTCCATGAGATTCTGTGTTCTTTGGAACATGGACGATGTTTTTCTCGTTGAATATTATTTCCTTAGTGCCTACCACAGTTTTTGTCACATACTTGGTATTCCAAAAAATACTTTTGAGTGACTGAACTTAATATATAATAAAACCAACAGAATAATGCCTAAAGCTTTGTTATGTTATTAAATTAGAAGCTGAAAGTTCTCATTTATTACTTTAGAGTCAGAGTTTCTTAAAGTAAGATTTGAAAGTTACCAATATAAAGCCATCTAGATTCATAGATTAATAGTTAAAAATGGATACTTTTTTACCTATTTTTACATATAATCAATCTGAATCACTTGGTTATGAAATCTCTCTATCTATACACATACACACACATACATATATGTATGTATATGTGTGTATGTATGTGTGTGTGTGTATGACAAATTTAATACATATATATATGCCAAGAAATAAGAAATCCTACCATAGGAGCTAAAAATAGGAGGTAGATTTTCAGTAGTACTAATACTAGAAATAGAGGCAGCAGTAGAAGTAAATAAGTATTTGCTGAATAAATGAAATTGGATGAATAGATGATTGTTATAAGCTTTTGTGTCAGACACAATGCTAAGTAGTTTACAACATATTTAGTTAAGATAATGTCTTAACCTCTGTTTTATCTGTATCATATGTTTATCATAATTTCAAGGTAGGAAGCTGAGATTCAGAATGGTCAAGAAACTTGCCTAAGGTCACATAACTTAGAAGTATAGAAAGGTTAAAAATATAGTCAAGGCTACAAAACATTTTAAATGAGAGCACCCAGTTCTATCTAGTTTCCAAGACTAAGTGCTGTTAAATAAAATATTGATCAGAACAGGGATACTATATCAATTCAGTGTATTTGTCACTGAAATGAAACATATTCACCGAATTTGGGAGTTCATTTCCCTTTGAAAATTAAAGATATCTTAGCATAAATACCTAGATACCCTATAGCAGATATCTTTGAATAACATCAGTTAGTCTAACTCATGGGGCAGGCAGAACAGTTGCCTATTTAGAGGAGATACAAAGCAAACAATCAGAATTTTAACTGATCTATTTTAATGGCTAATTTTTTTGTTAAAGATTACTCATATAGATGATGTTGTTAGAAAAAAAATTGTGATGAAGCTTTGAAAAAGAACACCATAGTTGGTTGAAAATCTATACAAATTAATTGTGTCTGGATTTGCAATGTGGAGACCTGACTCATCTTTTTAAAAACCTGATGCAGTTTAATAATTGAATACTCACGAGATCATAAAGATATTACCATAAGAAACTGTAAGACCTATTTGTAACAGGATCTAATGAAAGAAAAAAATAGCTCAGAGTAGAGAAAAAAAATCTCAATTATCAAGGATTCGAAAGAAAACCTGTATCCAAGCCTTGCGAGAAAAAGGCCGATTTAGAAAACTAAAGTTCCAAATAAATTCCCCTTCAAAGAAAAGCTACTTTACTATTCAAAAGAAATACCCTTAATTAGAAGAGCAAAAAGTTACCAAGGTTCACCAGAGCCAATAGGCAGATAATCTTTTCTATTACAAATTTCGAAGCAACATTTTCTAAATACCACATTACACTAAAGATATCTTGAATATATTACTATAAGTCATGGTCACAAATTAAATCTTGGGAATTTTTAGCAGTGTTAAAGTTCATGCAATAGTCATCAGAAATAGAGAACTCTACACTGTTTTGTTGGTTACAAACCATATCAATGGAACATCGAAGACACCTAGTATCCAGCAGCATTAAGTAAGTAGGAAGCTAAGAGAGAACCCAGCAATACTCCACAAACAGTATTAAAGTAATAATGCCCAGTTCTTGTTCATTTTAAAATCATTAACTTTCAGTAGACTTAATTTCTATTTCAATCACCTCTGCAAATATCTTTCTTAGTCAGTGGTTCTCATACCTAGAAAGACACAGAAAATTAAGGCAGGATGAATAAAGTCAATAATCTAATGTTTGGAAATATAGAAAATTAGCCTGGGCATTCTGTGTTGTTGTTACTGTCTTGATTTTATATAGTGACATTATGCTCATTATTAGAGCAAGAACGTGTAATTCAGCTTCAGCAGTTTCTTTGTTTTGATGATCTGATGGTGCCTGGTTAATGATATGCTGTTAGATATATCCTAACTAGTAATGCAGCAACTCCCGGGGAGAAAGCAATGAAACGTTATACTCTGCATTTCTGGGGAAAGAGACACTGTAAGCTGCACTGCCTGCCTCCATCAGGGGTCGAAATTACAAAAATATTTTTATGTCTTTAAAGTTGCCAATAAATTGTGAAACTTTGACATTGGCAAACATGTTTAAAATACTACTAGAAGAAAAACTCATCTCAACCAAAAACCCTGCTGCCACTGGATTGATCTCATCTATTAAAAACACATAAAAATTGTTGAAGTTATTTGAGTTTACTCAATCATTTCTACACAATAAAATAAGCCTAAACTTTTGAATTACAAAATTCAAGGTGAAAGCCGATAACAAATCATTATGCAGTAAAAGTCACCTTATTTCACAGGTAAGCGATTTGTTCAGGTCTCAATCCCTCACAGCTTAGGATCAAGTCACCCTGGTTTTCACACCTCTTATTTCATTTTACACTTGTAAGAATCTGCCACTTAATTCTAATGAACAACCTTATTGTGTCCCAATCACTTTCTAAATTTCTACCCCTCCAGATCTTTGCTCTTATAACCCAGTAATCTTGAATTTATCTAACTTTTAAGAGAAGATGAGCATTCCAGTACTGCCATGAGGTGTCCCATGGTGATTTCTTTCTTTCCCCTGAATCCTGGTAATAAACCACCCTTTATGCTCTCCCTTTGACAAAACCAAGTAAGTCATTAATATTAGTAAATGCTGCAGAACATTTACCCTAGTACCGGAAACTAATCTAATTTCTTTACACAATTTGACTCATTTAATCCTCACAATAACCTTATGATATAGGCACTTTCAGTATTCCTCTCATTTTATAGATGGAAAAGTGAGACAGGAAGATGTTCTGTGACTTCCTCTGGGTCACATAGCTCCTGAGTTTAGAATCAGGAATCAGATCTAGCTAGTTTGGTCCTAGAACCCATGATTTAACCATTATTCTTCATTGTATTATATATTACCTTACATGAATTATAACTTCACAAACTAGATATTATTGCCCAAACCATGGATTAGGCAATGTTTATTGGTTAATCATTACATGGTTTCAGGTGGTATATAGGCATGGCCTTATAGTCAACAAATGTATTTTAATTGATTGAGTTCCCAAATTACTTATTTAATGGAAGTAGCATACTTCATTTGTAGAAAATTATGTCCCTTTCAAAGTGTGAGAAGAGAACTACCTTTCATTAATAACCTAACAGCATGTCTGGTATTTTGTTAGATTAAAAGTAATTCTATTTAATTCAGTCATAAATGTAATATATGTAAAGAACATTTAAATATTAATTTTACTTTAAAAATACATGAATGATCATTCTGTTTACTGTATAAGGTACCTATCTTATAAACTGTACTTTTTCAAAGCTATTTATACCATATTTTGATTTTTCCATTTTGGTTACAAGTCTATAGAAAGCTTTGATTAAGGCTTTCCCTAAGGCATACAACAATGAGATTCAATGAATATTCAAGCAATGAAAACAATAGAAATAACAATAATAATGACCTCTACCTTTTCTGGAAAGAATTGCTCAAAATCACTCTAAGTTAGTTACATATATGTATGTAGCATCAATAAAGTTATACTAGGTATATATCATACGAACATATATTTTTAATTATAGGACGTAAAAGCATAAAAAATAAATTCACCATATCTATTCTTTCCATGGTTTTTAAAAATGCCTTAACTGGCCTTACCCTGAGCTTCCAAATTCTGTATTTTTTTAAATTAAGCAATACAGATAATGCAGTTTCTTTTCATATTCTAACCTCTCCATGAGCAAGAAAGATAAGTTTATAAAGATCTATGCAAGGTTAACTAAGAAAGAAGCAAAGATGGCTTTGAGAGCAAAGATAGAGGAAAACAGATTAAAATTAAAAGATTTTACTATATCGAACTATAATAGATTTTAAAATAATATTGAGTGTATACTATATGTTAGGCATATTGTTTAATTCTTTACATTCATTATGTCTTTTATTTGCAAAATTCTGTTGAAGTAGGTACGATTTTACAGAAAAGGCTAAGAAATCTCAAGGAAATGTTAATTAACTTGACCAAGGTTACACAACTAGTAAGCAAACAGGAACAAGATTACAATTGAGATTGGCTTATTTATTTGGGTATATGTGTGTATATATATATATATATATATATATATATATATATATAGTTCAATACATATAGTTCAATGGTGTTAACTAAACAAATAATTGAAAGAGACTCTTAAACTCATATGTGCAAAGGTATTTTATCTATTAAATCATAGCAAAAATACAATAACTTTATTTTTGGAATAATACATATATATAATGTATCATATGTTTATGATACATATAAGTCATAGCATCATTTATGTGTATGTACACAAAGATATACTTTTGTATATATAAATACTTAAAAGGATGATCTAAAGCCATACAATTCTTCAATCATAATTCTATAAGAATAATTTCACAATTTTTAGAGGAGAAAAAGAACAATAAAGATAGAATAAGTAAAAAAGGTAAAGAATGCATCAGAGCACTTTTACTAGCTGTGTCATTCATCCGTTACCCCTGATATGGCAAAATAATTCTTTAAAAACATAAATAAAACTCTTCACACTAAAATCCTTCAATTATTTTGAATTACACTTAAAAAAATCCAAACTCTTCTAGCTTAGCCTTCTAAAAACCCTCCTTTGTCTGCTCCCCATGTTCCTATTCTCTGCTCTCTTTCCAGCCTTAGTCCCTCAGTGTAAGCTGCTGGCCTCTTTGGAATGCTCCGATTCTAGCTTCTCATGACTTGTTCCTTTATTTTTTCAGTCAATCTCAGCTTAAAGGTCATCTAAGATAATGTACATCTCCCATATAACAGCTTAAAAAAAAAACCCTAAATATTTAATGATCTATTTCTTATTAAATTCCTTCCACTTGATTATAAGTTCTGTATGAACAAGGACCTTATGAGTTTCATTTTCCATTGTATCTGTGAACTAAACAATAAATCATCCATGAATGTAGGAATATCCAAAGACAATGATATTTAGACTTAAACACTATTATTCCAAACTATTACACTCACCAATGAAATATGTATTTTTCCCACAGCTACCTATTTCTAACCCTTTTTATTATAATTATAATTTTATAGTAAGCTATGAATATTTTAACTATGCTTTATAATCTGATGAGCTAAATATTAAAATAGGCTGTTGTAAAATTATCATTAGTTTGCTGGCTAATTTCTGTTTGCTAATAACTGATTTTGAAAATAAGTTATGCATCTCTTCTAAATAAGTCAAACTTCTATAATCAGGAATATATCATTACAAAGTTCAAAAAAGGGTGAGACTTTAGAATATCTTATAAGTTCCCTAACCTCTGTGCTATAATTTCCATGTTTGTTAAATGAAGAACTTGAACTGAATGGCTTTTCGCATTCATCAAGCTCTTACACTTTGTGACTCAAAGTTTTAACTTACATATTTTTTTTCATTTTTTCTTCTTTAATTGAATATATATTCCCTTAATCTTATAAAAATAAAGGAAACAAAATAAATGGAAAATTATGATGATGGCTATCTTCTTTTAATTTTTAGGATAGTTTTACCTCTTCTATACAGAAAATATGTAATAAAGCATAGAATATTCTAAAACAAGCAAAATGTAATTATGTGTTTTTCTCCATTTTATACTGCTTTTACAAATCTAGTACCATGTTTCCATCCTATGTGCAGTTGGTTAGATTTATGAATACAATTATGGCGTGTGTTTTTCTAATAATCATTCTGTCAGAAGACAGTGCATGGGCCTTTTTGAACTGATGAACTTCCAAAAGATAACACAAATGGAAGTTTTGTATTTTACACCTGCAGAACCAAGCTAATGAAACTAGGGAATATATTGTCGAAAGTACCAAGAATTGGTGCTTGTTGTTCTATACCTCTGTGCCTAGTCAGACTACAATTTTTAAAAAGTTTGAATGATTTTCTCTCATTATTTGAGAAAAGGGTATTGAAAAATGACGAAATTTGGATAGGTGGTAGAAAACTGCATAGATAGGGAAGGAACAACAATAATTAATTATTTTAATTGGTTTTAAAAATGAAAGATAACATCCTGTTTTTCCTCAAAATTTTTGTTCACTAATTTTAATATACATTGGTGGAAAAAAAGCATTATTATGTTGCTTACCTAATGGTGATTTTTTTTTACTTGCCCTATCCCTCTAATTTTACTAATCTGAATTCTACTGTAAGGAATACCTATATTTTCTCCAATAGTATGGATTAAATATTTGCATCCCCCCAAATTCATTTGTTGAAATTCTAACCCACGATGTGATCCTATGAGGAAGTGGGGACTTTGGAAGGTAATGAGGTTTAGTGAGGTCATGAGAGTGGTGCCCTCGAGTAAACATATTAAGAAGAGACAGGAGAGCATTCTCTGTGTGTCCTGTATGTGAGGATATAGCAAGAAGGCAGCTGTCTGCAAGCCAAGAAGAGTACTCTCATTAGAACACAACCATGCTGGCACCTTAATCTTGGACTTCCAACCTCCAGAACCATGAGAAATAAATGTCTATTATTTAAGCTACCCGTAACATAGCCTATGGTATTGTGTTACAGTACTCCAAGCTAAGACATCCATCTTGAATAATATCTATTTATTCAATTACATATCTATATCAGTATAGACCTTCAGATGTATTTTAATTACATAAGTTAATAAACAAAACTATCACTTATTTTGTCATTCAAATTATTTCAGCTTCAGGCATTAGAAGCTTCTCTTTGGCTCTTGTTCTTTTTGGACAATCTCCACCTTTTTTTTTTTTTTTTTTGAGCACTTTCTTAAACTTTTTCACTGCAAGATATTTCAGGTACATCTCACATTCACCTTGCCCATCTTGAATCAACCAAGGAGTTCTTGTGCCTTTCAATGCAGAATGACGTTAGGCAGTAGGAACAGCAGGTTGCATGTCTCAAAGTATTTCCCTTAAGGGAAAGATAGTAACTTCATAGTGAAGAATCCTTGCAGAGATTTGATTTACCAAGTGATCAGGTTAATATCTCCAGCAAGAAGACATATTAACATCTTAAACCCCTTTATTAACTTTATTGAAGATATATTTTCTGTCGAATGCTCTTCTAGTGATAATATTAAATGCTAAATAGGGACTATATTATATTGCAAAAATGGAAACAATTCTTTACCCTTTCCTTTATCTATACACTGTGCAATGCAACTCTATAGCTACGGGGAATCAAGAAGTAGAGCCTGTTCTACCTTCCTTGAATCTGGCCTGGTTTTATGACTTGCTTTGACCAAAAACAAAACAGAATTGATAGTATGCCAGTTCCAGGACACCTTGTGTGCTTCTTCTCACCCTCTTGCACTTCCCTAGACTCAACTTATAAAATTATTACATCCAGTTACAAGTGAATAATCTATTTTGAATAACCACACGCTAAATATTGTTCTGATTAAAGATAATTATTATGCTTGATATGCTTTCATAATCATCCCGCATTCTTTTTTAACATGAAATCAAATATACTATATTGTGATAATTAAGTATCAAAATGAAAGCTTTCAAAATATGTCTTTTTAATTTATTTAGCAAATTTTATTTTTATAGAAAGTATTTAATATAGATTTACAGTATAAATATAATTATATGAACATTCTTAAAGGCATTTGACACAATTTTAGTTTCTATTTTAAAATATACAAAGTAAATTATCAATTGAGTTTAGAAAATTTTGATTAAAATTCTGGAGGATCTTTATTTCAACCATCTATTATGTACAAATATATTTACAGCCAGGTAGCAATTGATGCTTTTCCTTATTTTTAATTCCCTACAGTTGATGGTTCAAAAAAGACACAGAGTAATAGATTTAAAACAATTGAAAGTGAGACTGAAGTGCAACTTTCTTGTTATTAAATTACAAGTACAAGTTCCAAATAGTTAACCTCATTTGATTTAGAAAAGACTTCTGAAAATTTAGTAAACAACTTACTTACAATGGATAAGATCATTATATATACTGTCTCTACCCAAGTTTTTGCTGTGCCAAAAGTATTCGAGTTAACTATACAATAGTACATTGGAGTGACTTAAATAATCCATGGGATATTTTCTGGGTAATATGTTTCACGATTAAAAAAAAAAATCTTAAAGCACCAAAGCTATTGTTAACACTGCATTTATATTAAGTTCCAGGTCTTTATTCAATGTCATTGAATTAAAGTTGTGACTAAGCATTTTTAATATCCATTTTTCCTAGAATGTATAATGTACTTTAATGCAATAAGTATAATTGTGCACATGTTCTTATTGATATTATGTTTCCTTTCATCAATAGGTTTTTGGGTTCTTTTTTTTTTTCTTTGTTTTTTGGGTTCCTGATTAAATTTATGACCAGTTAAGAATTGGGAATGCAGAATCATTTGAAGGACTTAAGGATTTTTTTTTTTAATATACCATGTAAAAATTCAATCTTCTTTGCTCCTTTCATGACATTTGTAAAATTGGAACTAATTGCTAAAATAAAATTAAATCATACTCTTAATTTTAAAAGAACTCCCAGCATGTAACAAATAAAGTTTCAAATAAGAATTATTGCCTGAAACACTTGACTGGCACAGGAGTGCCAGGGATGGGACTAAAAATATCATGTATACTACCAAATACAGGTAAATACACTAGACACTATGTATTAGCCTCTATATTATTTTTCATTTTCTACCTGTTTGATTTAATAAATTATAATATGTAATATATAATAGGAACTGTAACCATAAGATCTGGGGATTGGGCTAAAGTTTAAATTTTTTTTCTAAAATTGTTAATGTATTATAGGAAATGATTTAATTTTTAATCAATTAAAATTATGGACCTATTGTTTTTCCTTTTTTACTAGAATAACACGATCTGAATGTAATCTTTTTAAACAAAATACACTTGAACACCTGACATAGCAGCCAATGGCATGTGTCCTGGAACCAGAACGCTCGGGTTCAACAACTGAACTCTTCCACCACAGCCCTGTGAAGCTGTCTCTACTTTAAAGCTGGGAAAACTAAGGTTTAGAAAGTTACCTACCTTTTTGGTATTAAAATGATTGAGGTAAGACAGCAACCTTACTCTGATTCCAGAACCTGGTTCCTAATAACTAAACCCTGATGCTTTCATATGGATACTCTCAAGCGTTACCTGAATAAACTTTATCATCAGGACAGCACAGAAGACTATATGCCACCTCTTCTGCAGCAATGCCTCAAAATATACCCCCCCAACACATACACTAGCTCATACGAAATAATCCATTCAACTTACCGCTTTAAAATATCTAAGCTTTACAATCAGATCATTCAAGTTTTGACATTTATATTTTAATAAGCAGGCAATCAAATATCACATTTTCAATATCGGCTTATTTTTTGGAATGCTGAGAACTTGTCTACAACTGATGCAGAGCTTTTAGAGTTAAATATGGAAAATTTTGATGAAAATTCTGTAAGAGCCATTTTTATTTCTTATTTAAGACCATTGATTAAGCTTAGTTCCAATATTTTTCCCATCAAACATTCCAAAAGTTACACTAAAACTGCTAAATCCCCACTTTTTCATCAAAACTCATATACAAAAACATCCAAAAGTGAATGATCTAATTCAAACCCTTTGATACAGCTACAAAAAGACTTGATCATTGTTTGTGTCTCCGAACTCCTGCAGACTGAGCTAATGATTCTCCAATGAATTCAGCTTTAAGAATTTTAAAATGTCCTTTGCAGTCAGTCTATTAAAATTAAATTTTACCTATATGAGAAAATTTTCCTTTCCAAAGAAATTTCTGTGATACTGGAAAAACTTACACTTATTTATTAGCTATTCGAACTCATGGATTATGTTTGACACTTTATATACATTTTCACCTTTTATTCTCGCAATGACATTATTAGTCTAATTTTACCTATTGAAAACTGAGTCTCAAAAAAGTTAAGCAACTTACTAAAAGTCTCATGGCTGAAGAGATTCAAAATCATTGTATAGATTCAGATCTATGTACTCATCAAGTCCACGCCCTTTGCTTTCATATGGCACCAAATATTCATTATCTAACGTGAATTTTAATGCAACAGTATAAAACAAGAAAAAGTGTGCCTTGTAAGTGAAATATGTAATCTCTTACTTATAGAGATTATAAAATTATTTTGAAAACTAATTCTAAAACTTTACTTTCCTCAGTTTGGGCTTCATAAGTCAACTGCTTTTGTTCTTGAAACCTCCCAACTTAGACAAACTAACATTTCCTAGTTATAACTTTTTATCATTTTAGAAAATATTGATACTATAATGAAATTATACTATAATTTCAAATTTATAACACATAAAACTTGGTATTTTTTCATTAACATGGAACAAAAGAAAAATTAACTGGTAGGTATAGAGAATAAAAGAGAGAAAAGGCCATTTACTGAGTGACAGTTATGGAACAATATATTATTTCATTTGGTTTAGTCTTTGAACAATAACCAAATCAGTAAAATAATTATCCTTTTTTTTCAGATGTAAATCCAAATTTGAGAGAGTTTAACTGACTTGCCAGATGATACAGCTAGTGAGTGACTTGATTTGGAGGCAACGGTCTCTAAAACCACCACAAACCACCACAAAACCACCTCCCAGGGAAGGTGTCCTATGAAGGTATGTTACTTGTAAATCAGATGCCCAAGAACAAGATGGAGGCAACATCAATGAATCACAAGTTACTAGAAAACAGCTTTTTCTTCCTAGCATATTTGGAATGAATCTATTTTTTTTACTGTTAAGCATTATTTGCAAAGAAAGATAGTGAGAGATGATTCTATGACGTCTGAATAATCCACCAGAACACTTGTAGATGAAAACATTTATATCAACAACACTACTGTGATGGCTGCTTTCACTAAAAATAGGTCCAGAAATTCAAAATGTTTTGTTGGTAATGTACTGGTTGGTAAGACAAGTTGAAAATAGTTTATGTGGGGAGTTTTACCAAAATTCCTTCAAACCAATAAGTCGATGCTATATTTCATTACTGACATAATTGATTATCACATACATTACGAGATACTTAAAAAGTAAAGAAGTGGCCAATGGCAATTTTAAGGTACTATCAATTGGAGGATGCACCCTAATTTCATGAATATTAAAATATAGGAAAAAAAAGTATCTTAAAAACCATAAAATATCATAGATATTATCAATGTGTTTTAATGTCAAAATGCACTGGAATACTTTGAAAGCAAACACAATGACTGGATTATTGTGTACCAACCATTAGTTTCTAATTACAAATATTTTCACAAATAATCTTGCTAACAGAATGATTAGAGATTAATGATGGCATGCCACAAGGGAACAGCATCAACAGGAAAACAGCAATATATAATTCTAATTTTATGCTGATTATGAACTAGATCATTGCCAACAATTAATCTTATCATATTTTATTGTATCTAATTTTTTTCTATCCTGGACCTAATTCTTAAGAACATTGATAGCCATTAAGTTGCATAAAGTCAACAAGAAGAAGAAAGGCTGTCAAAACTAGAAAAGAAGGGGTGACTATGATTTTATCCATTTGCACTCAACTGCTTAAGAAACAAATCAGATCAACAGCAGATACTTGTTTTAGATGACTTGCCCCAATAGGGTTATCTAGGATTCCAATGAACCATTTAGCTATTGCAGCCTTAGGGCATTTATATATTGACAATTTACAGAAGTTTCTTCAACTAATTTTTTCTGCTATTCCTAAGGAGGAAAAAAAATCAGTTACCTTAGCAACTGCAAGGTTACATTTTATCTTGAAGCTGCAGAGCTTTTTAGAAATAAGAAAAAAAAATGCATTTGTGCTGACATTCTGTCCTCACTGGGTGACAGCTTTAGTAGTCAGGTTGAAAATAACATGCAAACACCTTTGTCTTCCTGCTGCCTCACCCTCAGTGACAGCGTTATGCATTGATTGTCTTAATTTTTTTTTCGTTTATGGTAAATGAAGAAATTACCAATACCGAATATGGATATAAGGAAATTGTCAGAAAGGCTACCAAGAGTGTAGTTCATCACAGCTGACCTTTGTTATTTCTGTGAGAAGAGAAATTGGTGGACAATTGGCAATTGTTACAACGGGAAAATAAACATCCTGTCAAGTGTCAGCGGCTAGAAAGTCAATTTCCAGTCCTAATAGAAGATAGCTGTAAGCCTGTCTGCAGAAGAATAGATTTTTCAGAAAGTACTAAGTTAAAAATACGTTTTAACAATTTAATTCAAAAATCACTCTAAAGGCTGTGGTTCTTGCAGCTTATATACTTGAGGCTACATAGTAAAGGGCACTTGTCAGATTTTAGCATGTGACTTCAGTTATGCCTGAGGTATGAATGACTTTAAAAAGGAATTTGGGAATAAGGAAGTAGACAGGAAAATAAAATATAAGAACGTGCATTAGGTCTCTTTTCTTCAAAATGACTGAAACCCAAGTTAAAGTAGCTTAACAATAAGAAGGAATATAAACTCCCATGACCTTGACTTCCCCAAACTCCCAACTCTATCTCAGTCAAGTCTGGAAGACAGCCCTGCTCTGCCTGGGTTCCCTTTCCCAGAACACAGGTCTGGAGTCTTTCTCTAGACAGTGAGCTGATCAGCCTTTCGAGTCACTTCTTTTGTTTCTGGTCTCTCAGGGATCACTTACCTTTATTGCCTGACACTCAGTGTCTTGAGTGCTGTTGCTGCATATGCTGTGTACGATTTTATCTGTTTCAAGCAGGAGGGTTGTTCCAGCCCCTGCTATTCTATCTTAACCAGAAGCACAAGTCTTTTCTCTCCACTATCACTTAATTCCACAAAGCGCTCTAATTGATTGTCCCTGCCTGTGCTCTATTCCCTTATGGACAGTCACTATGTCCAAGCAAAGGGGACAACATGTTGTGAAAAAACAGTCACATATCCAAACCTTGACAGGTCTCTTCTGATTGCTCTATTGCCAATTTGAGGGAAAAAATAAAACTATTTGCCAGATGACCCAAACTGATAGCTCTCAGAATCTACTTCCAAAATCATGTTCTCATCTTTTTTTAAAAAAAAAAATGATTTTTGTGGGTGCCAATTGCATTCCACTCTTATTCATGGTTTATGGTCTCAAGCATTCTCAGATCATATTCTGTGTGCCTGGTGATGTGGCAGCTGTGGGGTACATTAAGATGAATAAGATGTGAGTGTGGCCCTCACAGCTCATATTTCAGACTGTTTCCTTTGCACAATGCTTTCTAGTTTTGTAAAAGCATTCACGAACCCTACCTCCTCTCTCTACACAGTGGTTCAGGGACAGAATTGACTTCGAATGGTACATAACTGATCTTGGATTTATCTCCCAGATGTCTCATTTTAAACATGAAGAAACAAGGCAAGGAGAAGGTAACATGTCAAAGGTGAAGTAACGATTAAGTAGCAAACTCGATAATGTTTTTAAGTGTTGAACATACATTCTCCACTGCTCTCTACACTACACCAAAGAATGTCATCCTGCCTGGACTGCATGGCTATATATTAACTCTCATCTTCAAATGTGAAATTTTATTTCCTGCTGTTTTTAAACCAAATAAATTACTGTATCCTTCACGGAATAAAACTCATTTGTTATTTTCTTATCTTTATTGCCAATCTTTCACTTCCCATCCCAAAGACAATGAATGCCTTTTTCTTAATGTTAGTTCACTCATAAGATTCACATTAAAAAAACTGTCACAACTGTTATAAACTAATGTTGACTGGAAGAAATAATAATAAATTTCTGTATAAGAAATGATCAATTATTTTAAAATATATGTTCTACACACATGCAAAGACCATAAGATAATATGCCAAAATATTAATATATTTTTTTGAAAATCTGGGTTACCAATTAATGTGTAATTTTGGCTTTAGTTTTCGTACTTATTTTGCGTTTTCTAAATTTGTGACAATTAGCATATTTTATACATAAAGTTATTCTTAAAACCAGCCCCCAAAAAATCTCTCTTGAAAATCTTCTCTGATTAGCCCAATTAAATGAAATGTTATTACTTTATTAGTATTACAGCATTTCATAATACATTGCAAATATTATGATACATTTGATATATGATTATCACTTCTACTTATTTATATATTTGAAGGCAAAAAATGTATGTTTTTATTTTTTTAATCTTGTAATAATTAACTTGCTCATTTCCAACAATTAACCAAACGACTTCTAAAATTGTAGATTTCTTGCTTGTGAATCTTGAAGAAAATTCAAATAATAAATTCAGCTGACATTGAGTTCATTCTATGTGTTAGATTCTGTTCTAGGCAGTTCTATATGTTCTATCTCATTTAATCCTCAGGATTAGCCTTTTATAATTTTCATTTTATATACTAGGAAACTCAAACATCAGGATAAATCAATCAATTATCTACAGTTTCACAGCTAGGAAGTAATAGAACCAGTATTTGAAATCAACTAAGTGACTTTATAGTCCGTGTTCTGAATTACCATATAATAAATAGTTTTCATGCTTCAATGATATTAAAAATTTCTATGGGGCATGGATGAAATATAGAAGGAGGGAATTATATGGGATATTTAACATCCATTTTCTTATAGGAATAATACAAGTACCTGAGCCAAAGAACTGTTTAAAAAAATTATATATATATATATATATTACAATGATTTAGCATGACTGCCCAGTACATAGAGAGAATGCTCTATAAATGCTAATATTAATATTGTTTCATGTCCGTGCTAGCTAGTGTTAATTTGGTTTTAATTTGGTTAGGTTGGAATAGCTATAAGGGTAAGCAGCCATTTTTTATGGGTAATTGTGAACTAAAGACACACCTCCACTCTAAGGAAATGGGTTTACTATAGGCTTTTCTGCAAAGCTTTCCTATGCCATTAAGGTTGCTATAGCCATTTCTCTTTGTA
Source organism: Rousettus aegyptiacus (assembly GCF_014176215.1). Lineage (NCBI taxonomy): Eukaryota > Metazoa > Chordata > Mammalia > Chiroptera > Pteropodidae > Rousettus > Rousettus aegyptiacus. The sequence continues at coordinate 34,038,650 of NW_023416307.1, read as the reverse complement.
AGTCCTCTTTTTTTGAAAATCAGAGGCTTTCAGTTTACATTTTTATTTTGAAACAAATGGATACTGCCATAAGATTATAAATTGGTTGTCATGATCAAAAAAGAAATAGACCAATTCTTAATCTTGTTTCAAACAAATAAATGAGACCATAAGAAAACCAGATTTAAATCTTGCTGGTTTTAGGAACTAGGCCAAAAAAAAAAAGTAAAATAAATACAGGGAATTGTAAGTTAACTTCAGACCCTACTGTTTATGAAAACAAGTGCTTACTTTTCTAGCAGCTACTAAGATCTTACTAGAAATTCCCCCTCCATCTCTCTTGTTTTCAGTTCCTCAGATATATCTGCATAAATATTCTCAACTACAGCTCATTTTGAAAATAACTTTCTAAGGCTTAGTGAAAAAAGATAAATTTCTATAGCCATTCGCCTGTTTCTAGAGCCATGGTTGATTGATGGCTTACAAAACCCTTTTATACAGCACTGGCATTTTAAAGATACTGGCTAGTCTGAATTTTCCATCTGGCATGCCTGATTTTCTTTGTCCCACTTTCTCATAGTGACTTATTCTGTCCTTGAGCTCTGAAACTACTTTGATTTAATTTAGGCCTGGGGGTTTAGAGGAAGTTTATTTAAACAAGAAATGAAAGTTATGCCTCCAACAGTGGTACATGGTGACAGGGAAGCAAATCCCTAACTCCTTGGCATTTATTTGTGTAATAACTCCTCAGCCAAGTACCACCAGAAAGATATTCCAGAACCTTCCATGCACTTACATAAAACTAGCAAGAGAAGTGGTCAATGCTTGCAAAATGAACAGAAAGATGAAGATCTAAACAAACTCAACTTCTGTCTTTCGCAAAGAGATGATTGATGTAAATAAGACATATATTACTTAGTGCTGGGGAAACAGTTAATGTTTTTTACATTCTCTTACATATAATACCATTAAAATTTCATTCATAGTAGCACTGTAACATAAAGTAGTTCTCTAGTAAACTACAAAAGAACTGGCTCTTTATGTAGGGAGTTTTCTTCTTGAAGAGTGTCTCTGTCTCAATATTCTGTCCATTTTTTTAATCCGAAAATAATTCCAAAGCACATTCTATATAATAGATCCAAAATGTAATTTTATTTATGCTGTTAATTAATACTGTTAATGCTTTGCTTTTAAAGACTAATAGCACAAAGCCTTTATAGATGCCATCATAGAAAAGCCCGATACTGGAGACTCAGTTAAATGTTGTTTAGCAGTGAGAAATATTCGGAGGTTTTATATATTTACATATATATGTTTACATACACACACACACATACATATGGAGTGAATCTCTATAGTATCTAGAACTATGGGAAATTTGAGAAGAGTCTTGAAATATTAGTACAAATGGACTATCCCATTTGGAAGCTATATATGACAGGTTTTAAGTTACAGGCTAGATATCTCTTATCTCCCAAAAAGCTTCTGAGAATCTCCTTTGACCATCTAGTAAGTTTATGATCAAAAAATAAAATTAAAAAAAAAAAACATTAGGAAAAAAATTAGATTTCAGTTCAAGCAGTAGTTTCATCTTTGTTTTTTTTTTTTTTAGAGCTAAGATTATGCATCTATGAAACAAAAGTGCTGATTTCTAAAATATTTAAAATCTATTCTAGTGCTAGTATTCTATAATAATATAATTTTGATCTAAGAAAAAAGTAATTCTGCTGAAAAAGAATATAATAAATTCTCAAAAAATAAATGAGTTTGCAGTTATGATTTAGATTGAATGCAAGGAATTGTCTGGATGAGGGCTATATTTTCTAGGCGCTAAACATTATGAGTTATCTGTGCAATTTTTTTAGTCTTAATGCCACTCGTTTTTTAAATGGACTCATGTCCATTTAAATTAAAAACTCACCTATGGTAACTCAAAATTATTTAAGAAAGAAAAAATCAGAGGTCACACAGAAAGTAAAGAAATTATGATACTAGAGGTGATTAATGAAAGTCTCAGATGCTGTATTGTCTCCTGTTATTGCAAAACAAATACTCTAAAACTTAGCAATTTAAAATACCAAATATATTATCTCATACTTTCTGAGGGTTTAGAATCACAGCATGGCTTATTTGGGGACTTCACAGCAAAGTCCCTAGTGAGGATGCAGTCAGTTGGTGCTTGGGGCTGTGATCTTAAGGGAAGCATGACTCAGGCTGGTTCTGCTTCCAAGCCCATTCACATTCTTGCTGGCAAGATTCAGTTCTTTGCAGGCTGTTGGGCTGAGGACCTTGCTCCCTACTAGCTGTTAGTTGAAGACCTTCTTCACTTCTTTGACATGTAGATTTTTACACAGGCCTGATTACAACATAGTTATTGCCTTACCTCAGAGCAAAGAGAGAGAACACACAGGATGAAGGACACAGTTTTTTTATAACCTAATATCAAACATGACATTTCATTATGCATGCTCTATTTTATTAATTAGAGGCAAGTCAATAAGTTCAGCCCACATTGACAGGAAGAGGATTACAAAAGGGCATGAATACCAAAAGGCAAAGATCATTGGAAACCATCCTAGAGGGTGCCTAACACAGCGCTATATGTTCGAAGCAAAAAGACATAAAGACACTGATTGTACAGGTCTTATTACATGATAAAATAATAATTATTTATCCTTTATCAAAATCTCTTCATATCAATAGCTCTAAAGGAATTTTATACTTTATATTGAAAGACCATTGAGAGATGTAATGCATAATATACTGAATAATTGCTTTGTACAATATCCAGAAGTGTCCTTCATAGTCACACCATGCTGTTAAAGTGTGAGTGAGGATATTTAAATGGGGACAAATCTAATGTTATTTCTAGGTGTAAAATATGATAAAGAATTTGGAAACAATGGAGAATTAATAGTGTTTTTCAAAACATTAGTATGCTTAAGATTAAATTGTGCATGCACAAAAGCAAAAATCCAGGTATACCTAAGTCATACTGAATTAAATCTCTAGGGGATGGACTTTTTTTTTTTTTTTTTTTTTTACATTTTATAATAAGCACTGCAGATAACTCTGATGCATAAGATCCAGAAACCACTTTTCGAGACATACTCCGTATGTGGTCTCTCTCAGCTGTCAATTACCTCTACCACATTCTTGGCAGATAAAACAATAGAGAACCATTCTGGCTCTGGACCAAGCATTTCAGTCATTTTCTTATGTTATCTCAAATACAGATTATCTGGCCAAGTTGGTGAAAAATTCTAAATCTATATCAGGCAAAAGAAACTATCATAGAGACAAAATGATCTGTTTTTTTTTTTTTTTCTTTTTTTAACTGAGAGAATTCAAGGAAGTAAGAGGTATTACAGAGTTAGCATGTAGTCCTATATTTTTATTTTTATCATTTTACTTATCATTATGCTTATGATGTTTTGTATCTTTTGAAAGGTTTATCCATGAATATACTCATTAATACCTGTTACCATGTCACCATATTGCTACTAATTAACTTTAAGAACATGCAGTAGAAAATACATGAATTGTAAAACATTCTGAAATTTGTCAAAATTCTTACCTAACTATAACTTTTTTAGGTATGGGGCTTTCTGGAAAAACAGCTTTCAGGATATCCACTTCATGGCTTTCTGGAAGAACTAAAATTAAAGACTTTACAGGCACACCTTGCTTTATTCTGCTCCGTAGGCATTACTTTTTTTACAAACCGAAGGCAAGACCATCCACCAGCAAAAAGATTACAACTCATTTTACTGTGATACTTGCTGTTTTACAGTGGTCTGGAACCTAAACCTCAATACCTCTAAGGTATGTCCCTACAGTAAATTTGAAACACTGATAATTATTAGTGATATCTATTAGGGATATAAAATTTTCAACTGGACTAATATAAATTCTGTCCTTACAAAAAAAGAAAACAGTTACAGAATGATTCATTTTTCAGCCTTAAAAACATCCAAACAGCAACCTCATTAGGAACATGGACAAAACTTTTAATATTAAGTACATGACCTACTCTGAATTTAGACAGTTTCAAACTAAAACTCCCTTTATCCTATATAATGTAGGGGAAAAAATCTTTCTAATTAAAACAACTTTACCAAACCCCATGAATATATACAGAGCAGCAAAACTGATGATGCAAATAATTCACATAAATTGAGTGAATTATTGCCTGAAGCTATAAAGAGTATAGGAACAACAACGAAAAATCATAGGCAGCTCGAGCTGTTACCATAAACAGAAATAGAAAGTCTTTCATTGGTAAAAGGAAATGACACTTAAGTTTTCTGGTCTCTAACAGAAAAAGCAAGCAACATTTTCTTCCACTTAAAAATTTACAGCCTATTACTTTTACTTATGAATTCAGTTATTAGTATATTCTTGCTGTCTTTGACAGTAATTCTCTGCATTTAGTCAAATAACCTGGGGTTGTTAGTTATGTGTAGGAAATATTGATTTTACAGGAAATAGGTGAATTTGGGCATTTACTTGCCAAGTAAATAATATCGAATGCTAGAATGCCAAACCACAAAGTAGACTTTCCATCTGACAAATGTATAGAGAACTTATAAACATGAAATTGATAAGGATAAACTCTTTTAGATTCTTAAAAAGTTGGTTCCATATTATACAATATAGTATTTGAACATCTTCATCATCAACATCATTATCATCATCATTCAGTGCAACTTTCAGTGAGACCTTTTCATGTACTAAATACATTTTGGTTACTTAAGATGAAAACTGAATAGAATATAGTCTGCCCCCTTAAAGAGCTCAGAGATAAATGGGATTATCTATTTTACATTACTCTGGAATACTGTATTTTTTAAAAATACATTAATTTTTTTTAGTACATAATCCTCCCTTGTAGGCCCAAAATATCAGGACAGTCAATATTGTCAATATTGAATTATACACAAAACAACTATAAGTGATGTTGATGATGATAAAAAAAATTACTCTAGCCATGATCATTTGAACTTTCTTAATCAGCCGTCACTTAGACTCATTCCTAGATTACAAGAAATTTCTCTCTAACATACATTTAACTGATGTCCCAGAAACACTGCACTCTCCCAGCTCATAGTGATTCTGAAAAATGTCCAAGTATTTCTGATCTCATAAGTGAGTTGTATGCTTGTCAAAATTTATTATATTTGTTCTCAAAGTATTCAGTTTAGTTGTTGTTAATGTTATAATTATACAACTTAATTTTTACAAATGCTAAGAAAAGATGAGCACAAAAAAAGGAGTTCGATTTCTGAAAATTAGGTCCAAACTTTTAGAATGATTCAGTAAAGACAAATTAGTAAAAGATAGTATTGGCAGATATTACTGCTTTGCTAACCCAAGAGCCATTTCAAGACCCTCCGTAATCTAAGACTTTAGTATAGGCGTGGGGTCAGCTAAAATACTAGCAAATTGATATAGTCATCTGGCACATTTATGGCCAATGAGACATAAGCATTCATTAATTGGTGCCAAGTAGAAAAATCTTGCTTTTCTCTTAAAGGGGTAAGACATTCTTAGAACATGACCCTAATGTTTAAACTTGTGGCAACCATTTGTAACTATAATGAAAAGGCAGAGAAGTTCAGAGAGAATGCTAGTATCCTAATGGAACCTGTCACTTACCTTCAGATTTCTTGTTTAATGAGACAAAGGATGGGAGGAAAAAAAGTAAAGATGGAAAGAAGGAGTAAAGAAAGAAAGAAAATTATAGAAGAAATAGGAAGGATTATTTTGGCTATTTGCAATTAAAAGCTTTCTGATACCCAGCAGTGGTTCGGGAGAAGGGGAAGTGGGATCACAAAAAGTTTTTGATTCAGATCGAAACATAATTTTCTTGAGGTATGTTGCACTATGAAATTACCAAAACTGCAAATCATATGAATGTGATTGATGCAAGGATGATGGGATGTGTGCAAATCTAATCAATGGAACCAAAATATTAGTGAATAAATGTGTATTGATTCATATAGGTAAATAGATAGGCATAAACTTTAGGTATATATGCATCATTTTAAGATTTCTCACTTAAAATGACTTTCAATAAATCAACACATGCCAGACCTGAAAGAATTAAGTAAAAGAGCTTCCATTATAGTCCAGAAAAAAAAAAAAAATCAGTCAAAATTTCAGCAAGTTTCAAAAATCAATGGTCAAAATGAAAACATTGTGCATTTTCATCTAAAACTTTGGTAAAATTGTAAATAAATGAATTGGAAAATATAAATTAAACATTCACAGATAAAAATAAAATTATGAATTTCAAAAGGTATATTAAATGAGATAATGTGCAAACAAATATTTCAAAACTGTAAAACACTACAGATTATTGGATCTTGTTATTGCCATTAAAATTATTAAAGAAATTTAAGAAAACAATAATTTCTGTTGATGGTGATTATCCAATTAAAAGTATTTATTGAATATTTCTTTACTAATATCTACTATATTCAAATACTAGAATTTCAAGTTAGAATTCCAAATCGAAAGTTGAAGGGCCTACTCCAACACCCCAGTATTAGCAGAAGCCCAGTCTGAAATGTCCCTTCAAAGAAGGCCTAATGCATTTGCTTCCACAAGAGGGATTTACTGTATTAGCAAATTGATTGTTTTGAGAAACACGAGCAATTAGAAATAGCTTTTCTATATTAAGTATAAATTTGCTAATCTTTTATTTCTACCTGTCAGTCTTAGTTTTACCACCAGTAGTAAAACAGATGGTAAAACCCACCTGCTCTTCAACTTTCTTATTTCTAGGATACATGATAATTTTTTTTCTAACATTTCTGACTTAAAATACCTTTTGGATAAATTGCCAACAATGCTGCCCTCCTCCATGCATGTTCCATCTGTCAACATATCACAATAAGAATAATAAACTTGGAGTTGACCAAAGTATTTCCAAGTCCAACTAACCAACAGATAAGTATCTTTTGAGTTTACAATATCTCCTTGAAAATTCCAGTCATGACTCTCCAATATCTTCCTTAATATATGTATATCTATTAATGCAATCTAAGATTATGTTCACTTTTTTCGATTCCCATAAGTCCCGCTACTCTTTGATGTATACCTTAGTCATGAGATTCTTTTATTTTTGTTATTTTTGAATTTGAATTCAAATGACCACTCACAATTTATTTTAGTTGAACTCCCCCTTTTTAAATGTAATATTTACATTTGTAGCTGCTATTGGATGGGGGGGCACTTACATTGAGCCAGGATCTGTTCTAGAGATATTTGCATATACATTATCTCTAACCTCTCTACAACATAACTAGGTAAGAATTATCACTTGCTTTAAAGCTTAGTGGATGAATGGAGGCTCAGTGAGTTAAAGTATAGGTTCAAAAGATATACACAGATATAAGATTATTCAACACATCCTTTTTAGTATCTAATATCTCCCTTTTCCAACAGATATGTGAACCAGGGGTCAAAGAGGTTTAGGCATCTCTGTTAGAGCCATGCAATCTACAAAGATTGGTCCACAGATCAAAAGCATTAGCATTACCTAGGCAAAATCTCAGGCCCCACATCAGCCTTAATTAATTTGAATCTACAAACTAGTGTGTATATTGTAGTTTGAAAGGCACTGTCTTTAAGACAATCTGAATTGCCATCTTCTTATATCCATTCCCTTTCCATAACAGAGCATCATTTGAGCTACCATTTCTACTTTTTTTTCTTTCTCTCTCGTGCTCTTTTTTTTTTCGTAGATGTAATACACCAAATCACCTCCACTACACATCACCCATATCCTCTGTCATTCTGCCTTGCTGATCTGAAACTGTGTGCCAAGCAGGCCTTGGACTTTGCAGCTGGCCATATAACCATTCAGGGTATACTTGCCAGACTTAGATTTTCTCTAGGAGATCCCAAGGCCTAAAGTTGTACATGGGAGAGGTGATTCCATTTGCTTTCAGATCAAAGCTACATTCTCCATGACAGTTTGTATGAAGACAGTTTATACCTATATTTGAGGAAATATTACTAGGAACCCTGCCATTAATAAAATATATCCCAAAGCCTAGTTGATGGCTGGTGACCTTTGTGTCTTCTAGTTAGAGGGTATTAGGCCACCTACCCATATTCTTTCACTGCTACTAGGGTACCATAGACACAGACTCATGTATTTCTCAGAAGGTTCATCAAGCACTGTATTTCAGGTAATTCATCACACAAGTATTTTGGGAATGGCTGGAAAATATCCCACATTATCTTAAATTAATTTCTTTATACATATTAGATTATTACCACATGATTGGTAATTCTGAACACCTCATTTTCCTCTAAATATAATTCGATAATTTACAAGTCATACTTTGAACTCCTGGCCATGCATCATGCATGGAATCATAGATTTAAATAAATACGATTGTTAAGTAGGTTTGACTTTTGTAACACAGTTGGATATACTGATTCCAAGTGAAAACATTCACATATCCAAGTGTCAAATATGTACAACCTTCTGCCTCCAAAATTATTTTGGATTTTACTTTTGTAAAATTATATTTTAAGTGATTAATTAAATAGTAAATTTAGATTAACAAGTCACAATTGAGTATCTGGGAAAGAACGCTGAAATTAGAATTTAAGTCCCAGTTATTCTACTTACTAACTCTATAACCATGGACAACAGACTTATTTTTATGACTTAATATCTAAGTGAGATAATATGATGTTCTTTCTATTAAAATGTAATGTATTATTTACATTGAAATGCATTATTCTGTCCCAAGGATTACTTTAGGCTATGATGCAACAAAATTCCATGATGTAAGATTTTTAGTAAATAAGTAAACATTTCCTGACAATAAAAAAATAATAATGATAATAATAGCTGATATTTACATTGCCCTTTTATTTATCAGAAACTATTTTAAGCACTTTTTGTGTATTAGCTCATTAAATGCCCTTAATATAAAACAGGTAGATAGCATTATTATTCCTAGTTTACAGATCAGAAAGCAGAAACATGATGAGAAATACGAAATTTAAGAAATTTCTTTAGAGTCATAAACTAATAAGTACAAGTAGAGGATGTGACCTATTTCTGTATCTATATTTAAAACATAGCAATGATGATTAGAAGTACAAAGAAAAAAATACAAGGAACCAAACTCTTTGTTCATGAAAAAATAAAAGAAATAATTTTAATGTTGCTTTTTAGAGCAAAGTTAACTATCACAAACACCCTTTTTTGCCTTCTTCAAGCTATTCATTAGTGTGGCATCTTAAATTCACTTAATCCAATAAAAGGCATGTTTACTAGAATAAAACCTCATTACCCATCCTTCTTCCCTCCATCCCTTCCTCCTTGCCTTCCTCCCTCCTTTCATTCCTCCTTCCCTGCATTCCTTCCTTCCTTCCTTCCTTCCTTCCTTCCTTCCTTCCTTCCTTCCTTCCTTCCTTCCTTCCTTCCTTTCCTTCCTTCCTTCTTGCCTTCTTGCCTTCCTGCCTTCCATATAAAATCTATCTAGAAATTAGAATATAACCAGATTACAAAATTTCAGAAAAAATGAATAAATTAGAAATTTTCTCCAACAGTATTTTGCGTATATAAGTAATAGCTTCTAATTTATTGCCTCCTAGTCTTTTTTTCACATATATATTTCATATATTGGTGAGCATTAAGTACATACCCAATTTGAATCCTGATGTTCACACTTAACATAATCATATATATGTACCTATGTATATGGATGTAAGAATAATATACTTACACATATATGTATGTGTATAAGCATGTGTGTTTATTTATGTCTCCGCCACTTTAACAATATATAATATTCCATCAAGTAAAAAGTAGATGAATTCTGACCTAATTACTCATTACCGTCTTCATAGTATATAATATATACTATAATACATAACACAATAATGAACATTAATGGGAAGTAGAGTGTGCCACCCCAAAATATGACTTTTTGGGATACTGATTATGTTAAGCTGGATATTTTTAAGAAAAAAAGACTCAGGAAATCCTTTGACTTTTCCCCTAACTTCCTAAAAGAATTTAGATAGAGTACCTGCTTCCGGAAGGGCACTATCATCATAGATAACTATAGTTTAATATGAACTAAGTTTGCTAGACATGGAGGAACCTAGCAAGGCTTATAGATGAAGGTTGTTTCTGTGTCCCATTGTTAAAGATGGCCCAGAAAACATTTGTTTACCGAATATTTGCTTTTCCATTTCTAAGTGAGTTGCCTTCCTCCCTTTTGAATTCTCAAACTGCAACCTCTCTTTCTCTTTAGCTAAAGTTGGTAGATAAGCCTTAACTGCCTGGATCTGTCCCTTGGCCTCCATATGTTCATGGAACCCCCATATGCACATTTGTAATAAATTCAGTTATTTTATCCTATTTAGCAGTCTCATATTAATTTGATCATTAGACCAGCCAGAAGAATTCAGAAGGGTAGAAGTAAAATTATGTTTCCTCCCCTACACTATATATTCATAAAGTTTCACAATATATTATCATAGTAACATTCTCAGCAATGGAATTATTGAGTCAGACAGTACAAGATTTTTAAGTCATCAATCTGGGTTCAAAATTGCCAGCAAAAGTTTGTCCTGGTTATACTTAATTATCAATGTATGTCCACATACTCTCACCAGTATTGAGATTTTTGCTTACTCAAACTGTATTTTAAAAAAAGACACTTTCTTGCTGTTGCAATTTGCATTTGCTTGATTACCAACCCTGCATTTTCCCCTTTGCAAATAGTCTGTTTATAACCTTTAAGAATGTATTTGTTGGAGCATTTACTATATTTATCACTGATATTTTTGAGAAAATGTTAATTCCTCATGTATATTAATTCTTTTGTTGTATATATGAAGACTTTGAGTCATTTGGTTACCTTCCACTTCTTTACATTATCAGAATTCAAAATTTATCTTTATTATTTTGCTGATGAATTCTTATGTTATTTCTGTCTTTAAAAGGTATTTCTTCAGCCACCCTTCTACCTTCATAAATTCAAAATACATTTCTATTTTATTTTAATTTTTCTATTGCTTTAGTAAAGTTTTCTCTGATACTAAAAGTAACATACAGTCACTTTTCTTTAATTTTACACATGTATTAAAACTTTATGTAATAAAAAATATCTAAGGATTTCATCACAGATGTAATCTCTTTTAAAATTTAGTCATATTTTTTTCAGTTTACTTTCTAGGATTTTTAACTTATTTGAAAACATATAGTATACAATATTTAGATTACATTACAGATAATTCTATGGTATAAAAATATTATTCTCTATGTAAAAGTTTATTTCTGAATTAAGATCTTTTGTTAGATCGCCAAAAGTTACTTGTTTAAAATTAACATACAATTTTAAGGTTTTTGATGTACATTGTAAAACTGCCTTTCAAATGTATATCGGAATTTACATTACTTCTAGAAATGTGTGCTGTTTTATTTATCCTAACTACAACTGGTGTGTTGTATTGCACTTAGTCATGAATTTGATAGGCAAATATGCTATCTTAATTATATTTTATTTTCTATTTCTTGTACATTAGAAATATATATTAACTCCCTAATAAAACAAATTATTTTGGTAAACTATGAAGTAAAATTAAAATTTCAAAAGTGTTAACCAATTTTATGATTCTACTTTTGTCTATTTGATTCATAAAAGCATCTAATTTGGGGTAGTTTATTAAATTCTACAGTTTAGCTGTTTTGTGTCAGTTACATAATATTTTAATTGTTTATGCTTTGAAAATGTTTTATCTGGTAGAACTATTTTTGTCTCTAATATTATTTTTTCTCATAGTATTGCCTTTACTAGTCCCGTCTAATGTGTTTTGTTTTGTTTTTTGTTATGTTTCTTAATCTTATAAAAACCTATTGTCATTTTGATTGAAATTAAATATATAAAATTATTTTTTAATTGTATTTAAAGGACTATACATTTCTTGCTAAATTTATTCCTAAAATGTTAGCTTTTTAATTTTTTTTACACTACAATTTTTTTTAACATAAGGATTGTAGAAACAGAAATGGTTTTATTTTTACTTTGTGGAATTTGTTCTGTTCTGGCTACTTACGTGTATGCCTTTGGACTTTGTAGGAAAAGATTACATGCAAATACTCACAGTTTTCTGTCTTCTCTTCCAATCATATGCTATTCATTATTCTTTCATATCCTATTACCTTCATATCCTAGTTCCTTAATAAAACCTATAAAACTATTATTATTAATAGTGATAATGGGCATCTTGTGTAATTCTTGTCCTTTCTATGTAGTACCTTTATAGTTTTAATGTTGGTTGAGGCTTTAGTGTATATCTTAACATACTAAAAAGTATTTGATTATTCTCATTTTACCAGGAATGGCTATTAATATTAGTGATTTTTTTTTCCAAAAAGTGAACTCTGCCATTATAAGAGTTATTTATATTTAAGCTGTCCTTGTATTTCTAGGTAAAATCCTAACTGGTTGTATGATGAATTTCATTAACACTATTTCTAGTTTTTAATTACTAGTAATTCCCTGGTAGTTTAATATTTATATTTAAAATAAATATTCTCTATTATAATAAAAATATATATTTTTAAAATTTCATGTTTTAATATCTCTAAGAGATAGTATTAGTTAAACAATGGTCAGAAAACACCTTTTGAATATCTGAATTCCCTAAGTGGTTGATCTTTACATATAAAGATATTAATCTCTGTATGATTCTCTTATGTTTACTTAGTAATTATTATTTACAGAATCGAGATAGAGCAGAAGTTAGTTAATATATAACCACATATAATCTGCCGAATGATATATGTACAAACACTATCTGTTATTACCTACATTCTAACAAGGATATTGTGGCATATAAAGGTTTTCACAACTTTGGTTTAGCCTTTTCTTAGCCACTCCCTTCTCAGGCAAACTAGTTTAGGCCACACTGGGCAATTTGTCATCCCCTTAATCACTCTAATCTCCCACATTCTTTTGCTTTTATTCACAACACGTCTTCATTCTGAAATGTTCTTTTTACATTTTCTACATGGAACTACACTTTTTTTTGTTTTTAAAGATCTATCTTCATAGATACCTTCATCTTCCCCAATCAAAATACTTCTTTCATACAGTTCCCTTTTATTTTAATACTATTTACATGTCTTTGACACTAGATTTTGAACTCATTCAGGCTATGTATTTGCGTATATTTGTGTATCCTATGGAGCCATATAATAGGAGCTCATTAACTCCTCCTACTCGATGAATGAGTGGTATGAGATTCTTCATTACAAATTTATCTTGTCCCTCATATTTCTAAATGAATCATAATTTCAAAAGGACTATCTAATATAAATGGAAAAATTATTTTTCTTTGCTCCTATATATCTTCTGTTTCACTAGCATACTACAATAGAATGTCAGAGTCATTGTCTTAGTTGTTACAATGGGCCAGAGAGCAATGATACAGACAATGTCTTGAGGACATTTATCTCTAGCTCACCTGAAATATGAAGCCATAGCCTAGACTCATAGGGAGAATGCTACAGTGAACTTCTCTCTATTCCCTTCTTTTTAGAAACATGAAAGGAAAAATATTACACACCTACACCTGAGCTGCCAATCCCCGGAGAGACTTACTTTTTCATTTGCAGTAAACTAAAAAGAAACTTCTTTCACAGCTGCTTTAGCATGAAGAAGAATGTCCTTTTTCCATTTGACAGAGACTTGTCATATAATCCCTGGATGTTGATATAATTAAATATAGGTATACAAGAAGAAGAGAATTGTGATACCAAAAAAAACAATTAAAAGGATTGATTGAATTCAAGGAGCTTTCTTCTATCACAGAAATGCAAGGTAATTCACTCATGTCTTATAAATCATTAATGCAATATTCTTTTTAATGTATGGATTATAAAATAAATATTCGTGTCTTCTAGCTCTGAATATTGGAAATCTGATTTTAAATTTGCCCTTTTCATTCACTAGAGGCAGAGAGGCAAGGATGGAAAATGAGAGAAATAAGGACACACACAGAGCTAACAACGGCAGCCTGCAGGAGAGGAGACAGGAAGCTAAAGGCAGGTAGTCGATCAGATAGCTAGAAAAAGCTAGATATAAATCCTACAACTTTTTCTTTGTCTTTATTTAAAACTCTGAATAATAAAAGAGAAGCTCTTAAAGAGATTAGTAGATACCAAGGTTTATAAACAATATTATTGCCTACTAAACTAATAGTAGTTTAAAGTAAAGTTAGGTTGCCTAAAGAAAATTCAAAGTACATAAACATCATGAGGAATGCTAATTTTTTAATAGACATAACTGAAATTTTCTAAAGGTAAACATTTTTGTGCACATATACTGGAAGAATCAGAGGTTTAGACAAAGGGAAAAAACACTTTGGAATTTAACAGTAGCTATAAACTACAAATAAGCCACAAATTGCCATGGAAATTATAAATCATGTTTAAATAGTTTTATGAGGCCCTTGCATGGTGCTATAGAATATATCAACATCATCTCCAAAAGTTGTATCTAATATACTATAGGAAATAATTACAAAGTTTTTGAAGATCAAGCCTGAACAAAAGGAATCAAATGGTTTTATTGTCACGCAACATTTTGAAACTGAGAACACTGTGATAACTTGTGGTTTGCTGTTAACCAAGCAAATAATTTGACTCAGTTTATATGTTTATGTTGATATAGTAAACACAATTCAAACAGCACCATAATAATAGAGTATTCTGAAATCTATTACAACAAAACAAACCATGTAATTACATATTTACGCTACTTACTGCTAGACAATTGAACATAGGCACAGAATACAAATGTTGATAAGCTGGATAAAATAAATGCTTCAAATGATAGGGGTCACTACTTCAGATTTTACAAATGCCAGGTTTTTTTCTTAGGATGTAATCCTAAGAGAAGCGAGTCCATCATTTTCTTTTATGTAAATTGACAATAAAAAACAAACAAACAAACAAAAACTACAGATAAGAAACTTTGGAAGAAGCAAAGAGGAAAGGTATTTCAACTTTCAATGAAGTGAAAGTCTGCTATTTAAACAGAAGACTAATGCTTTCACTAACAGTACTACTGTAATATTTGGAGCAATTTCCTATTTTATCTTTCTACTCTTTGATTGTTATCATTTTTCTCAGTCCAGGCTAAACTAGACCTTCAAATATCAGTCTGATTGGTGTTCCTTCATATTATCACACTTTTGAATTTAAATCCAGTGAGTTGATTAAAAAATAAAATATTAGTGAAAACAAACTAGGTCTGTGCAATATGAGCTAAAATATATTTTATAATCAACATCATCCATAAAATAAAAAATAACTCCTACCACAATTTTAATAATTCAGCCAATAGTATAGAGTCCTGACAGATGAAATGAAATCAGCCAATTTCCTAAATGATTCATTTGGATGCAATACCCTCAGGACTAAGCTCTGTAGATATGCAGTCTTCACAGTACCTGCAACATCAGTCACTCTTGTCTGAAATTATACTTTGAAGAAATAGAAGGTCACAGATAATCAATACATTTATAAACAACATAATTTCTTCACAATTGGTATTTAAATATTAACACATCGACAATTCAGAAGAGAAAAATATGTGATGCTGCTAAGTTTCATGAAACCATTTCTGAACATAAAGAAACAATATTTCCTAGACTTTACTATATTACTTCAATATTTTAATTGGATTCTATCGTGATTTTAAATCAAACATATTACATTAGATTATTGTGCCTCTTACCAAATTTTTAATTTGAAATGAATGTTTATACTGATAAAATAAAATAAGATTGCCAGATATTGACAGATGTGCACTGGTACTCTCTCCTGCCTCATGCGTCCATTAAAAATAAATTCTGGTATATAAATGGGTGCTCAAAATCATGAAATAGTGTTATTTCCAAGCAGAAATATGAAAGTTTTTTTAAAAAGTAGCGGAACTACAATGTTCATAGCTGTATTATTCATGGTGGCCAGGACATGGAAGCAACCAAACTGTCTTAAAATAGATGATTGTATGAAAAAACTGTGGTACATATATACAATGGAATATTACTCAGCCATAAAAGATGAAATACTGCCATTTGCAACAACATGGATGGACCTTGAGAAAATCATGCTAAGCAAAATAAGCAGACAGAAAAAGTTGAAAACCACATGATATCACTTATATGTAGGGTATAAACCTAAAAGCAACAAACAGGATAAACAGAGACTCACAGTCATGGACAATAGACTAGTGGTTACCAGAGGGTAGAGGGGGAAGAAGAGGCGGTAAGTACATGGGGTATGGGGTAAAAGGGGTCAAATATGTGATGACAGAAAAAAATCTACTATGAGCAGTGAACACACAATGCAATATTTATATAGCCACACTGCTAAATTAGAAAAAAAAAAAAAAAAAAGCAATGGAACTAGACTAAATAACATACTGAGGGTCAATCTTCTGAGCCCCTTCTGGGTAACGTTATCCTTCCTGAAACATAAGTGGAGTAGCCTCTGGTTCATCTCCGCAAAAATCCCTTCACTCAAAGAGACTGGAGGTGAGAATAGACAGAGCCTGAACCAACCAGATTCCACACAAATTGACTATTTTTCACTGTTCTTATTGGCTCTCTTTGGAAGTAGCTATTCAGGAAAGTACCAAAAAGCATTCAAATGCCAATGTCTACAGCAAGGAAAAACTGGCACAGAGTTGGCAACATGTCACAATGTAGTAAAGTGCCACAGGCAGTATCATAGAAACACCAGGACTGCAGCATCTTGCCACTAACATGATAAACCTGGTATAATATGAAAAAAGAACATCGTAGGAAATCTGACAGATATAGAAAGAAACAATTAAGAAGAAAAACTATTTCTGAGTTTTCCCACAGTTTTAACTCTGTATTCATTCTCTACATTATTAGAACTAAAATATGCAATGTGAGTGGGTAACACTCCAATATTTGATCAAACTTACTAATAAAAGTCAGATGTTTGAAAAGATTCTGCAGTGTAACAAACTACAAGGAATTAGTTGGCTGAGTCAGGGTTACTGGGCGTATCTGTAATATTTATATTTAAAAAATAAAGAGAAAAAAACAATAAGATTTAAGAGTACATTGATTCAAAGAAATTAAAACAAATAGTAACAGAAATAATCAAAATACGTGATCAGAAAAAAAGAATTGCTTGAGATAAAAATATGCTTTCCAAATTTAAAATTGGAATGAAGCAAATATCAGATTGGATACTACAGAAAATCACATAAGTGAACTGGAAGACAAACTCAAGAAATTCTCACAGGCCGGAAGGAAGGAAGGAAGGAAGGAAGGAAGGAAGGAAGGAAGGAAGGAAGGAAGGAAGAAAGAAAGAAAGAAAGAAAGAAAGAAAGAAAGAAAGAAAGAAAGAAAGAAAGAAAGAAAGAAATGAATGATGTAAGGATTTATCAGAGATCTGGAATGCATCCAAGAAGATCAAATCTACTTATAACAGAAATTCTAGAAAAAAATTAAAAAGTAAAAATTGATAAAACCAACCCTTTCTGAATTTAAGAAAGACCTAAGTGTATTGATTTAAATGGCCATGTTTTCCCCAAAAATAACACAGTGGAGAGTAAAACCTAGACATAGTATATTGAATTTTTCTTTAAATATTAAGATGGAAGAACTATCCATCTAATTATTTAGGCCTGAAACAGAAAGCAGGCTTACCTCAAATTTTGTTCGTGTCGCTAAATACGACGAGGCAATTGAGCATTTTCTTTAATGTTTTTTTGGGAAAAAAAAAATTATTACCCAAACTATTTGTGTGTGAAAGCAACATAGTATGTTTTTAATATGTGCAGAATATCTTAAACACATTTTTATTCAGAATAATTACTTGAAGCTAATTTCTAACTACTTGAGAGATAAAATAACAAAGCCAAGAAAATTACCATTATGATCCAAAAGTATAAATTGTTTGATATTGTAATGATATAGAACAAAATGCAAATAACTATAGTTATTTAAAAATGCCATGTAAATCTCAAAAATAATTCTTGAAATGATATGAGTAAGATAAATAACAATTTAATAAAATAAAATGGACTCAGCAGTCAAGACTCTATAAATGGAAACTGAAAGTAATAAAAGAAGTGAAAGGGGAAGAAAGGACACTAACATTTTCACATGGATAAGAGTTAACACATTCAATACATAAAATGACAATAGCACATAGCAAAATCGCAGTTGAGATCATCCTTTTAAATTTTTATAACTACAAACATAAACATTATGTAGAAAAATAACTCCAAAGAAGTGAAACATGGGATGAGAAAAATAAATATTATCATATTTTGTTATAAAATAAAATAAAGGAAATTAAATAAATTGAGGGAAAGTTAGTAGAACTGGTCTGGGTTCTCTCTTAGAATTGAACTTGTCAAAGAATTAACAATGAAAACATAAAACAAAGAAGTACCATGAAAATATGAAATGTCTCATATCTTTAATAGAATTCAAAGTGAATTCTTCTATCTAATTAAATTGTTAATACTGACAAAAATATTTTCATCAGTCATAGAAAAGTGTAGATCGTTTTTTGAAGTTTTTAAGCTTTAATACAAGTTTCTTGAAGGGAATGTTCATATCTGATTTATTTTTGCAATTTGCTAGAATATAGCATATACTAAGCACTCAAGTATTTGAGAGATTGAATTAAAATCCATTATAATAACTATTTAAATTCATTTCCATGCCCTTCTTTACAAAGGTGAGTCTATAATCTGAGAAACATCACATTTAAATTCATTTAAAAACTATTTGGTCAGGCATTTGTTCAAGGCACATATTTTTTTAAAGCCAATTCTGCACTGCATTTATAGACCATTAGTTACATTTATTGAATGCTTACCAAGTGATAGGCCAAGTGCTAAGGGCTGAATCCCAATAAGTGGTACAGATGAAAAGCAGGTCACTGTGCTTTCCAACGTAATTACATTTCATACTACAAACATGACAAACTTTTTGGGGGGATGGGGTGGGGTGGGAATGACTGCCCTTTTTCTTCTATTCTCCACACAAAGCCAGAGTGATCTTTCCAATATATAAATCAGTTCTTGTCACTTCTTCACTTTTTAAATCTTCAATGATTTCTCATTATATTTAGAATCTGGTCCACACTTCCACCGCTGCAAAGCCTCTATTACCTGGTCAATGCCTATTCTTTCACATCATTGTCTCATAGCCCTTTTGCCTTTGTTCACAACGTTCCGGACTCTCTGATATTCATTTTATTCCTCAAGTTTCAGAGTCTTAGGTCCTGCAATTTTCTCTGCTAGGGACACTTTTTCCCATGATCTTCACATTGCTGTCTTCATTCTGTCATTTTTGGGTTCAGGTCTTATTTTGCATTCTATAAGAGATCCACCCTGAAAATTGTTTCTAAAGAGGTCAGACTTCCATACCCTTCCTCCATGTCCACAAACCTATTAAATATTTTTTCTTAATACCGATAACCAGCTGATATAATCTCATGCTTGTATAGTTCCATTTGTCAATTGTCTGTCTCTCTTCTGTTATACGAGATCCATGAGAGGAGTGACATTATACTTATTGCTAACCCATGTATCCACGACTAGAAAAATGAAAGGTGCTCAAAAATGTTTGAATAGATGAATGTAGAAATCATTCTGCTCTTTAAATTAATCCCAGAAAATAAGTGTCAAGGGTACATTTGAAGAATGTATATGGTAGCCTACTAATGAAGATATTAATCACTTCAATTTATATTGCAATAATTATAGGAGCTCAAGCAGCAACCTTTTAGTATTTTGTTAAGTGATGATGACACTGATCACTAGATTAACAAAGATCATCTAAATCACATTCAATTAATTAGACATTTATCATGCTCAGTGCTATTAAACAGATTAACAGAAAGACATTTGAAACAAACTTCTAGTCTTACAATTAGTAACTTTTCTTAGGGCAGCATCAAAATACCTGTAGCAATGGAAATCAGGCTATAGAAGGCTCAGGCAAAAAGCAGGTGTGGAAATGAAAGCTGTTTATATAAGCTACAGAACCAGGGTAGTAATTAAAGACAAAGTTATAACTTGATAATTAGAGTGAAATTCCAGTTCAAAAATTTTTGCATTTGTCTCTTGTTTATTTGGTTTATTGATTTATTCGTTTGCTTACCTATGAAGGGAAGGTAGAAGTGGAGTACTTTTTAAAGACATTGACAAAGAACCCATAGAAATGGAATGAAAATACAAAAGAAGAAATGAATGGACATCATTCAGTGTCATCTAGAGTCCAACTGAGACATCCAAAATACAAGTTTAAATTTGTACCACTCATTTTGACTAATATCAACACTATCTAGAACATTTATCCTTCTAAACGGTCTTCCAGATGCATGGAAAAACTTATGCCTTTCAAATGCTGATTTACATCAAGTCATTAAGGTAGAATCTGGCACCAGGACAATATGGCTATCTCACTAAAAGCACTGATAAAATTAGTCATCCTCAATTGGTCCCCTAGGTTATCATAAAATATTTATAATATGTAAGGACACAACATACCAAGTTAATTATATTGTGTTTTTTTATAAAAATATGATTACTCAGAAAAAAAAAAATGCTAACCTCCTTAAAATCAGTGACCAAAACCTATTTTTTAGGTTTTCTACAGTGTTTTCATAGTTTTGCATTTTCATTAAGAATCCTCCACATACAAAGAAAAAAATTGTATTGATTACAATTGTATTGTTTTGTTTTTTCAAAATTATTCCCAGAAAGCTATTAAAGTTTTACAAAAAAGGACATATTGTTCTCATGTCAAAAACACAGCACCGTAAAGACATTCTAAACAAGTATTAATGATTAAATAATTCTATTATTTAATTTATAATTATCCTTTCACCAAAGACCTTTTCCCAAATGTAGCACAATTGAAATGAAATGTGACAACTGTTCTAAAAAATGTTAAACTTGACTTCCTCTTCTATCTCTTTTTGAAATATTCTTTTTTCCTCTTGTTTTCTACACATTTTTCTCTGATCCAGATTTCCATATGAATATTCTTGAAGCAAACATTAGGAGGTGCTCAATTATTTATTAAGCACTTACCATATAACAATGATTATTCTAGGAGCTTGGAATACATCATATATAAGACAAAGATTCTCCCTTTAGATACATCATATATAAGACATCGTATATAAGACAAAGATTCTGCAAGTTGGATAGATAGTAAACAAACACCCAAACCAGACAAGGTAATAAACAAGTAAATAATAAACAAACAAAAGTTTACTTGTAATTTTGGTACACACTAACTGGAAACAAACTTGAACTAAACTGATATAAATTTATTTACATACTTCATTTATCTCATCATATGAATAACCATGCATTTTTCTCTGCCAAAACATCAATATGTTTGATAATGGTGTGAAGCCCAAAACCTCACTGGAGCTAGTACAAAATATATGGTATGCCTCACATAATCTTACTAAGATGTAAAAAAATTTTAAATGCCAGAACACATGTGGTCTCTAAGATTTTATATAAAGGATTGTGAACTTAACATAAAAAGTAGAGTGGGAAATGGAGATTACAATTTTGAACAGAACGTCAGGGTAGGCCAAATAAATTGGGTGGAATGGTACCTCCACTCCCCCAAACATATGTCTACCTGGAACTTACGTTTATGACCTTATTTAGAAAATAGGGTCTTTGCAGAAATAATTAAATTAAAGATCTTGAGATTAAATCACTCTGGATTTAGGGTGACCCCTTAATCTAATGACAGATGACTCTATAAGAGGAAGACAAAGGGAGATTTAAGGCACAATTACACAGAGAAGACCATGTAAAGATGGTGGCAACAATTTGAGTTATGTACCTATAAGCCCAGGAATGACTACCAAGGTGGCCAGTAGATACCAGAATCTGGGAGAGAAGAATTGGGATAGATTCTCTCTCAAAGCTTTCACAAGGAACCAACCCTATAGCTATAGACTAAATGTTTGTCGTTTGTAATCAAATTCATTTTTGAAACCTAATCTCCAATGCAATCGCATTTCAAGATGAAGAATTTGGAAAGTGATTAGGTGATGGGCATGGAGCCCTTATGAATGATTAGTGCCCTTACGAAGGAGACCCCAGAAAACCACTTGCATATTCTGCCATGTGACTATACAGCCAGAGATGACAGCTGTCTATGCACAAGGATACAGGCCCTCATCAGACAAGGAATCTGCCCACGTCTTGATCTTGGACTTCCCAGCTTCCAGAACTGTTAGCATTAAATTTCTTTTTTTTTTTTTTTTAAACCAGCTAGTCCATGTTATTTTGCTATAGAAGCAGAATGGGCTAAAACATCTTGATTTTAGAGTTCTAATCTACAGAACTAAGAATACATTTGTTATTTTAAAATATTCTATTTGCACTAATTTGTTAGAGTAACCCTAATAAACTACTAATACCTAATGAATAAAGTAACATTTGAGCAAAGACTTAAAGCAGGTGATGGAGTCAAGCCTGGAAAATGCCTATGAGAAGAATAATCTAGGCAGAGGGAAGATTTAGTATAAAGCCTTAAAACAGAGGTGTCTTCTAGAATAGCTAGTGTGGCTGTGTTGAGGATTAAGTTGTGGGGGGCCAAAAGTAGAAGCAGAAAACCAGTATTAACAGTATAGTAGTCCCTCTATATTGGTAATTTTTCTTTTCATAGTTTCAGTTATCCAATGCAAGCTATGATCAGAAAACATTAAATAGAAAATTCCAGAAATAAACAATTCAAAAGTTTTAAATCATGTGCTGTTCTGAGTAATATGATGAAATCTTGTGTCATCCAGCTCTGTCCTACCCAGGATGTGAATCATTCCTCTATCCAACATAGCCACACTGTATATGCTACCCACCTGTTAGTAACTGAGTAGCCCTCTGGATTATCAGATTTACAGTCATCGTAAAGCAGTGCTCGTATTCAAGTAATCCTTATTTTATTTAATAATGTCTCATTCACATATTTGTTATTACAGAATATTGCTTCTAATTTTCTAATTTATTATTAATTGTTAATCTCTTACTGTGCCTAATTTAAAAGTTAAACTTTATCATAGGTATGTATGTAGAGGAAAAAAACATAGCATATATAGAGTTTGGTACTACCCATGGTTTCAGGCATCTACTGAGGGTCTTGGAAGATATCTTCTGTGGGAGGACTACTATAGTGAAATATTGCAAATGAGAGACGGTGGTAATTGAAACCACGTGGTGTTAGCAGAAGGAAGGAGAGGTAGGCAAACTCTAGATGTATTCTGAAGGCATGGACATTAGCTTCTCCCAATGGACTAAAAGCAAGTTGTGAAAAAAAGAGGTTTTGTGTTTATGTTTTCATTTGGTTGTTTGTTTAGGCAGAGTAACTGGATGAATGGAGTTACTTCCTACTGATATGTGGAACACCAAAGTAGGTTTAGTGGAGAATATCAGAAGTATAACATAATTTGAGATGTCTCCTAAATATCCAGGTAGAAATGTTGAGTACATAACTGTCTCTATGAGTTGAGGATTCAGAAGAATGGTCAGGAATAGAAATGAAAGTTGAGCGTCATTAACAGGAAGCTGATCTGAGATCGCTAATGAGGAACGGAAGACAGAGAAGAGGACCAATGACTGACTCCTGAGACACTCCAACATAAAGAGAGGTATCAAGGACAATATACTAGTGGTTACCAGAGGGTGAAGTGGGGGAGGAAGGAGGTAAGTGGGGTAAAAGGGGTCATATATGTGGTGACATTAAAGAATTAAAAATAAATTAAGAATAAAATAAATAAATGAATAAATAAATAAATGAGAAGGGGAAAAAAAGAAAAAGAAAGAGAGAGGATATAGTAGATGAACTGGCAAAGGAGATTGGCAAGTTGCAATTTAATAAAGCAGGGAAAAAAAAAAAAAGAAAGAAAGTATGGTACCCTAAGGCCAGGGATGGAAGGAATAAAGAGTGGTCAACAATGTCAAATGCTATTTATAGATAAAATGGAATGAGGATTAATAATTTATCAACAGATTTAGAAACAAAGGTAATTAGTCACTTTGATAAGATAGCTTTGTTGGATGGTCTGGACAAATACCTGAGGAGCATGGGCTTAAAAAAAAAAAAAGGAAAGAAAAAGGAGGCAGAAAACAGAGACAATTATTTAAAGGAGTTTTGCTACAAAGAAAATGGTGCTGCAGATGGTGGGATGAGAAACAAGGCCAAGAAAATTATGATTAATTTCTTATTTCCTTGATATTTATAAATCTAGAATTTTTAGATTCTTTTGATGAAAGCCATCATACAGAATATATAGCTAGATTTATAAAAATTTAATAGATAGAAATTTAAAAATTGTATAGAAAGGAAAACAATTTATATTACAAAATTAGAAATGAATTGTTTACCTCAAGAAGATATAAATATTAATTTTTTTTAAAAATCACTTAAGTATGTATATGTTAAAGACAAGATCATCAAAAATAGGAACCTGATTCTTTCTGCATTTATGTGGCAGACTGTATTGTGCTAATCTACAGTAAAATGGATTCACTAGAAAATGTGGCTATTATAAAATTAAGAAGGAGCAAAACTGAGTTTCTTCTTTATCAGCAATTAAAACTGTCTGTAGTCAAGCTGCCGCTGAATAAAATAGACTTATCTTACTAATTCTGCTTGCCACATACATTATCAAAAATGAATAAAGTACATATAGAAGGGCATATCCTTAGTAAATATATTAGTAAAAATAGAAGGACATATATAAAATACATTAAAAGCTCTACTTGTGTGCCAAAAAGCTACTTATTCTTCTATAAACTCAAAAAGAAAAAAGTACAACAGTATTTGCTATTTTGGCTTGTCCTCTCCTGAAAAAGCTATAAAATTTTCCTCATGCATAGCTACCTAAAATAACTTTAGCTAAATATGCTTATTGAGATTGAAGACAGTAATACAGAATTTCATATAAGCAATGAAAGCTGCAAGGCCAACAGAGAAACATGATATTGACTCAGCGAGTTCTTTTTTTTATGCGTTTTTAATAAAAGACAAATAGACACATGGTTCCCCTTTCATCTAAGTGGTCATTTTATAGCTCATGTGTCTTCTAAGACAGACTAATTACGAGAGAGCCAGACATCAGATACAAAGTCTTTAATAAATAGCAGAGAGCGGGGGTGGTGGCAAGGTGAGAAAATATGAGGAATAACCTATCCTTGCTGTAGTATACAAACGCAGAAACAAAAGAACAGCAGAACAGATATTGAGCTTACTACCAGAAAGAAAAATTTCAAGGAGACTAGAGTCATTTCATTCTCTTAAAAGGATTAAACAATCATCACAGGCACTAGGTGTCTAATAGTATGACAGGAAGCAAAATCTATAAATTGAGATGACTTTAACCTATTTGCTCTAAGAATATTTGTTGGTGGTGCTTGAGGCCGCAGCATTTACTCTGAGAAAATTCGTGGATTACAGTCTTAACTTTACCCCAAAAGTTTGCCACGAAATATCTCACTTTTATTATTATTTCCGCATCGCTCTAGTGTATCAATAGACTTTGGAAATAAATGACATCATTCTATTCACAATATTCTGTTTTTAGTAGTGGTATTTCCATTTACAAAATATAGTAATTCCCAATTGCTGAAAATGTCAAATCCTAGAAAACGTAATATTCCTACACATGATGTTAACATCATCCTTGAACAATTGTTACTCAAAGATTCATTTGATGGTTCCGATTTATGTATGTGTTCATTACATTAGGATTAGAGATAAGTTTTGTTTATAAAAAATTCCAAGAACAGATTTTATATTTTATTTTCACATTGAAAACCAGTCAGATTTGCTTCAGCCTCAAGGAGTGTGTTTATGTAAAATTAAATTAATGCTGGCAGTGAGCAGCACTTTTTTTCTAAATGGGAAATGGGTAAAAACCTAATCCAGAAATGTAGGTTTTTGCAATGTTCTAGTTTTGTCACAGGAACACATTCTTTCATGCAATTTTGAGAAATTCAACTGGGTAGGCCATAAATTTTCTTAAAGGACAATAATTCAACAATTTGGCCAAATTCCATTAAGGTGAAAAAAAAAAGAAAGAAAGAAAAAAGTTGGAAAAGAATTTGAATTAACTATTATAGAACTGATATAGAGTAATCTTCCTTCTGAGTTCTCAATTTGCCAATCAATAATTCACCACATGCTTATTTCAAGCATTGTTTAATTATTTAAAAACTGTTTTTTTCTCAAAATACCTTAGGAAATTTATTTTTGAAAATTTTATTAAATTATGTTTACATTATTACCACTTTTTTTTATATACATCTAGAGTTAACTGCAAAGACATTTCAATATCAGATGCTAAATAACCAAATTTGAGGGGTTCAGTATATCACTTTGTGTTAAGTTAATGTCATGTCGAACATATACATAAAAACATAAAAGCTAACTTTTGAATAGAACACTCAGTTTTAAAAGAGCCCTAAAATATCATCATATATAACACCATAAATCTCCTCTATACTCTCTCGAGCTAGTGGCAATTCAACTTATTCTGGACTATATCTGTTTGTAAGGAAATCACTGTCTTATGACAGCAAATTTATTTTATTTTTCTTATGAGGAAAAAAAATCACACATCTTTAAACTATACAAAACTCCCTCCTTACATTCAGCTAAAATCTCTTACCTTGCAGCTACTTTTTCTTGGTGTTAGTACTCCACCTTGCAATTCTACTTAACAATTCTAGTTGATATTCTGTATTCCATATCTTCAAACACTTATTTACAATAGCTATAGACACTAAAAGTCATGGTTCTTTAACCTAAGAAAAATGTAGTTCTAATGAAATGAATCCTAAAAACCAAAGTTAAAAAAGTCTTGGGATTAAATGGTTATATTCAAAATGATATCTGCTTTTGTTGTTGGGGTTTTTTAGGGCGAGGGGTAGGGTGGGAGTAAAGAGGTCAGGGAACTTTATCTGGTTGCTTAATAATGGCAAAGTTGAGAACTTAGCAGAGACTGAGAATATCTCTATTTACCCCACATGCTGATTTATGAAAAGAGTTTTCAGTTTAAGGTAACTAGAAACCAATTTAATTTAGCTCTAAGAATACATTGATCAATTTCATAAGTTTAACTTCTGTACTTAATTACCAAGATATATAGTTTGTTGGAAAAAAGAGTATCTCTATAGATGAAAAATATATAAAAATGGACCTGAAAGGTAAGAGTCTAAGTCATTTGTTAGAACAGCACACATAATGAGCTGAATGTTTGTGCCCCTCAGAATTTCTAAGTTAAAGTCCAAACTCCCACTATGATGGTATTTGGAGGTAAGATCTTTGGGAAATACTTAGGTTTAGATGAGGTCATGAGGGTAGGAACCCCAAAATGGAATTACTGTCCTTATAAGAAGACTCTAGTCAAAATTAACTCTCCTCAGGCTATCCTACAAAAGATGACTATTAAAATGCAATAAAGAGAGGAAAATAAATCATTAACACAGTCAATAGAATTGTTTAGGTACATAAATTTTCAGGCTGTGGAACTTTAGGTATGACCCAGCTAACGAGGAAAAATTAAGGAGAGGGGCAGAATAAGACCTCATCAACCTTAATTTCTCAATAGATTTCATCTATGTGATATTTTTGAAGGGTGTAAAAGGTGCTATCAAAAAAAAAAAAAATGTATCTCCCACGTTTGCTTGAAATTCCACCATTACAAGGATAACAATTTACTGTGAAGAATTTTATTGGATCATTTTATGCCTGTGTCATAAGGGTATGTAATGGGAGAAACAGAGGAGGAGAAAGGGGCTAGAGGGTGGTTACTCATGTTAGAAAGGTAATGTAGCAAACAAGTAGAAGACTAAAAATAAAAACAAACTTCAACTACTCCACAGGTGTTTTCAATGAGTCCTGTCTCTCTCATTTTATTATGATGGACTCTTGGAATAAGAGCACACCGTATTAGTATTCCTCCCTACCTTTGCACATTCAACAATAGACAAGATTCTTATTATGTTTTCATGTAAAATGTATTAATACACTAAAGTCCAAGATTATTTGTGCTATTAATATCTCATTA
The DNA here is from genome assembly GCF_014176215.1 of Rousettus aegyptiacus. NCBI lineage: Eukaryota > Metazoa > Chordata > Mammalia > Chiroptera > Pteropodidae > Rousettus > Rousettus aegyptiacus. Next base: position 34,010,515 of record NW_023416307.1, on the reverse strand, counting down.
CATCAAAATGAATATGTAATATGTATTATAATATATATGATAGCAATAAACATAGTCAAATTGTTAGATTTTTGTACAAGTATCAAAATATTACTATTTTTTTTTCCAAAAGATCACAGGATTTCACTTTAAGTGGATTAGTAACAGAGAACTTAACAAATTAAAGTATTAATATAAGTACTACAGAGATATTTTTATTTCTCCTAAGCACTTATCTGTATAATGATACATATATATGTATAATACTTTCACATTTAGTTTTAAAGGTCCATGCAAAATGGAAATAGGCAAATAACACATCACCTTAATCTTCACTGTCAATATGCTACTTTAATTTGACACTGCTTTGAAATGCTAATCAAAAAGTACAAATAATTTTTTGTCCCTCCAGTTTTTATACTGGAAATTATAGTTATCGTAATCATAAATTAAGGGACTCAAAATTTTATTTTTAGAAAATAAGACATATTTCTATTTCTTTGTAGAAAAGTAAATAAGTCTTAATAGAAATATATTAGGACATCTAATGAATTACACAAATTTTGATATAGAAAAGATTTTAGAATTCATCTTCATGCTTGGATTATGAATTCCTTTGAAAATGTGATTAAATCTTTTTTTCCATGTCTCTTAAAAAATGTAGATGAACACAAAACTCCTTAATCTGGGGTGTCAACGGGTAGTCCGTGAAAAGTTTTCTAGAAGTCCATATCTCTCTTGAATTTTTACACAAATGTTTGCATGTATGTACATGGTGAATAATTATTTATCATCAAAAATCTACTTTTTTCACTCTTGTTTTTTTGATTATTTCTGAAAATTAGTGAGTCAGGCAATGACATTCATATTAAGTTTATTTTGTTACACGTAAAAGAAGTCAGGCAACCTAGAAGCGGAAAGGTCAATACCAGATTGCACATGAGCATGTGTGCATATTTCAAAGATGTTAACCACAGTTTAGGTGGGCTGCTTTCAGGGGAAGGATCAGATTTTCTTCGAGAATCTGCTCTTATACAGGAACAAAATATCAATGTTTCTTGACTGCAGTCTCTCCTACTGATACTTAATGGGCCAAGTTAAAATACTTGTATGGTGGACAAGAAGGCAGCATGGGGATTTCCTGGCCCTATTTCCTGCCAATTTGACAGGTTGCATTGTAGCAGGTGCACAACAAAGCGATTAAGAATGTACAGGTTGACAAAACATGTGTGATATGCCTGCAGGCATTTTATGTGAATGACACGTCATGGCAAGTACTGGCCTCAAGAGATTTTTACCTAGGGTTCTGGAGTGTGAGAATAATATATGCATATAAAAGTATTATTGAGAAGGTGAGAGCTTAAGGAAAAATAACCTTGACTGGAGTCTATATAAATGAAATACATTGCAATGCAGGGTATATTTTTGCTGCTTAAATATTTTACAAATGTCCCATTTATATGAGTAAATGCAGTAAGCATCTGTCTTGGGTGATGTGATTTTTTGACTGCTGTACAACTCATTCAGCTGCCAGGAGGACAAAGAGCCTGGTTTGTTAAAATTCATGCTTGGAAAAATACCGACGTCATCCAATTCATTTTTAGAACACATTCAGCGCTTGGTATCAACCTCTTTACTTCTATAAGGTCTTGACTATATAGGTACATATATACTGAGATGAAGTAAAAACAAGATATTGCCATCCACTCTGTTTAAATTTAGCTAGCCTTAAACCTCAACTGTAATCAGTGGGCTGGAAATATGTTTCACATTAGCCCAGAAGTTAGAACTCCAATAACTAAAGTTTATTGGGCACATAGAAAACTGTTTGAAATTCTCCAAACACACTAGTCATGCTGGCATGTCTTTGTACAACTGGTTTCTTATCTCTGAAGTAACTTTTTCATTTATTGAACTGAGAACTCTTCATTCTTTAAGGAGGAATCAAATATCACCTCTCTGCTTAAACTTCCTTTTTTTCCATTCACTTGCCTCCAGGCAAGACGACTTACACACATATGGTAACTTAAAAGCTGATAATAGCTTTAGATATTGTTATGGGGATGCAATCAGGTGACTTCAATAAAATTCCCAGGATCAGTACCTTGTATATAGCAGCCTTCCCATACCATCTTTAACATGAACTTCTATAAAATGCCTAAATCCCATGATTAATGTTTGTTTAAAGACATTAAACTAAGATACCTTCTTTTTATATATCCTTGAAGAAGTTATAAAGTAGATGAAAGACAATCTGTACCTATCATTAGCTTTTCTTTCAATTTTTTGATTATGATTTAAACAAAATTAAATCAAGTGTGAAAATTTTGCTTATACCTATCATATCTAAAAATTGACTGCCTAGAACCTATCTTTACCAGATTATATCCCTGATATATGTGAATGTTTCAGTGGAAAGTGGATGTCAGGTCCCAAATTAAAGCATAGTTGGAGAACACTGCACTTTTCTTTATAAAGAGATTTTTGTATTACATTTCAAAAATCACATTTTGAGCTTTAGTTTTTACATAAAACTAAGTTAAATTGATTAGTGCCAACCATTGCATCCAGAGCCACTATTAAGGGCATCATATACATGAAATGCTTAACAGATTCTTTAAACAATGAATTTAATTACATTGTGGGTTAGGACGAAATGAATAGGAAAGAAATGGGTGATGATTACTACTCATTAGCTCTCACTGTGCAGAGGTAGGGGTGCCTTGTGGTAAGAAAGCCAATACTGACTTTCTGCTGATGCTCTCAAAATAGCATCTTTAATGGCTGGGGTCATAAAAATACTGAGGCCCTCAAACCGATCAAACAAAGGCATCACAGTATCAGTTAAATGACCATCCTTTTAGATTCTGAAATTCAAAAGAATAATTACAGAATGTTTATCAGAGATTTTTGAAGCTGTACACACACACACACGTGTGTGTGTGTGTGTACATATATATATATATACACATGTGTGTATGTGCGTGTGTGTGTATGTATATATATATGTGTATAAACATTTTAATGTCTTCTGTGGTAGACCACAAGTTGCTGTGGTCTATGAGTTTCTATGGTCCATGACTCATTGAATGTAGCTTCAGTAGCTCCTAACACTATCTGGTACATAATCATATGTCAATAAATATATGTTGAATGAACAAATGCATAACACTAAATTTGGTATGTTTAAATATAAATCTACTTAATGTAAATGCTCTTAACTTGTGAAAAATTTCCAACTTGTTGAAAATGGCAACTGAAGGAGGCTCTATTTATTCAATAAGACCATCATTACATAAGTGAGACAGACCAGGGTTTGAATACCAGCTCTACCATTTCGTTCTTATATAATCCTGACAGTTATTTACATAGCTGAGCCTTCTGTAAAATGAGGAAACCAAGACCCATTCTCACCTGGTGGATGTGAGGCTTAAGTCTGGCCATATAAAAGTAAAGTAGTTAAAGCGAAATTCATCCCCTAGCAAAAGTTCAGCATATAGCAATTATTCTCTTCATCTTCATCTTCATCATTATCATCATCATCATAAATGTTAGATATCTGTTTAATTTTAACAGAAAGGAGATTTTTATCCGTGTAATTTATATTTGTGAAATAATTATTTCTAAAATAATAATCACAATGTTCATCACTTTATATAAGTTTTGGAGAACCTTATACATGTTAGTTAAAAAAAAAAAGGTTTTTAATTAGACCCACCTATTTTTGTATTAAAATGTTAGAAATAAAAAAAGTACCATTAGATAATCACTTTTTCTTAAAACAAGGTAAAAATATTACTTAACTCAAATGTGTGTTCCCAGCAGAAAGTTGTTTAGACAAGGTGAACTTTAAGTCTCCTCACATTTAAGTTCCTCAAGTTCAACAAAAATTGTCTTTTACTGTATATCTTCTACCTTTGATTCCTCTGGTATTCTTCATTTTTAGTCTAAACGGCATACTTCCACTGGCAACAGAACAAGAAAGCAGCAACTTTCTGATGCCAGATGCTGAAGATCAATAGCTATTTCCCAAAGTTTATAGCATAATTAAAATGTGTAACAGGAATAATTTTCTCTTCAAACCCTAAGGCTAAGCCGAGAATTATTGACTAAGTCAAAGTTATGTGGTGTAACATTTTTTATTATGTTTATGGAAGATATAAAGGAGTTTATGGCTTTTACATGTAATTTGTTAAGTTAGAAACACTGAAGAGGAACTATCCCCTGCATCAGCAAAGCACCAATTGTTTGAAAACTTCTTTAAGGTGTATTTTGTGGAGGAAAATCTATATTCCTTTATATCAGTTTTTGGTCACCTAAAACTTCAAACTGAAGGTTAATGGTCAAAACATTTTTAAATTTAGTAGAACCCATTTACTTCAAACTATTCCTTCAGTTTTATCACCTTCAATAAAAGTGCCAGGAAGGTAGGTATGATGAAAATATCATAAGGAAGTGAGGGTAGATAGGACATGAGAAATCATGATGTACCCAAACATACATAAAGTTACATGAGTTTTTTAAAATATAGTACCCCTGGAAAAGCAGATATATCAATTATAGAACAAACTGTGAATAAAATATTACTCTTTACAGTAATACAAATTAATAGTCACTAGTTTTTGTACATGGATATAAAATGGTAATTATTTGACACACTCTTTGAAGAGTCTTTTTCTTTATTTTTTTAAGGTAATTTTTAAAATGGTATTCCCAGGAAATGTAGATATTAAGAAAGAATAAAGTCAGATACATCCTAGATTTAAATCCTAGCTTTGTCCTTTTCCGATATTTACTAAATGCCCAATTGTATTAGTTGTTCTTTTCATTAATAATAATAATAACAACATCATACAAACCCCAATATGAATCACTAATTATCTAAAGGTCTTGAAATTTTTGAGTGGATAAGCATAGACCTAACCTTATTTTGCTTTCTTCAAACACAATCAAATTGAAATACATCTCCATCATCCCAGAGTCTCATAGGTCAGTCATATTCATGCTGTATATATGGGCTTTTTCCTAACATTATACAGATGAGATACCACCATAAAATCTTATTGGCAGTGAAGAAGCCTGAGTGTTCCATTGTTTTTCAAAAGCCGGATGGATCTGTAATAAAATGTACTCTCTCTTCTAGTTTTTTCTTAGTCCAGGAGCACGCAATCTGAAGATAACTAGCTGGAATAGGCTTATCGTGGGGTGTTACATGTTAAAGTTTAAATATTCCAGAACAATAATCTCTAACTAAATCTGTAGGCAGGCCAATAAAACACACACACATACACACAACGCACACACAAATATATATACTCATACTCACACCAAACTTACTCATGCCTCTATGAAAACTCTCTTAATAATCGGTCGGCATTTCCCCACCACATTCACTGACACTAATCTCCTTCCATCACTGAGGCTACTTCTGGCCAGTCCTTTTATTTGTCTTTCATGTATTCAACACCTTACACATAGCCCCACCCTAACTCCTGGCTGGATGAACTCATCTTTTACAGCAAAGATGCAGGCCATTTGGCACAAGCCCCATTAAAGCGAGTGCACTCCTCTCTGCAACTCGGTGAATCTGTCATTATGTTTACCCTTCTAAATCTTCTTTATTCAAAGGAGGCTTCTCTCCTGGCTTTTTAAAGTTACTCTAATGCTCCAAGCCCTCATCTTCATCAGTCACTCCTTTTATTTTACCACCTTCATCCTCTCCTGCACTGACACTGTTTCCTCATTTGTGAAAAGTGAAAATTATATTTACCTCATAGAACTGTTGTGTTGTAACTACCTCCTTTGTTGACTCTTCTTTCTCCCACTTCCTAACAATGAGTATTGCCCATGGCATAATTATTGAACTACTATTTCAGTTTTTTTATGATTGACTTTATAATTTTGCCTTCTCCTTTCACCTCATTCCTGGTAATTCTCCAATTGTTTCTTCCTCATGTCTCACCTTAATTCCAAGTTTGAATCACCAAATTCTAACTAGTCTTTATTCTGTCATTTAAAAATTTTCACGATTTTTATATAGAAATCCCCACTTGTCACTTCACAAACTCTGTCATCTTTATCTTCTCTCTCTCCCATGACCTCATCTCAGTTTCTTCCATTTCTGCTCTACCTTTAGATGTTAGTGTTTTCTAGATTCTATCATCAGTCTTCTCTTCTTACTTTAGCATCCATCTTTGTATGTTCTCACTTATTCACCATGTCATCTATGACTTAAGTGTAATAATTTCCAACTCTTTAATTTCATCCTAGTTCTACCTCCCAAGGTCTAGTTTTATTCGTTTGTTTGTTTGTTTGTTTGTTTGTTTGTTTCAATTTATCTCCTGGATATTTTCATTAAGACCTAACACATATAGTTTAAAATTATTTTGTTTAAAACAGTCTTGGTATATTTCTCTCCTAAAAACTACTCCCTAAATCAGTTAAAAATACTATTATCTCTGTCACCTGAGTCAGAAATCTAGTCTTCACAACCTCTTCCTGTTTCCATACTTAACACAAACATCAATTTAACTTCAAGTATCTCTCAAATTTATTTTTTGTCAAATTTCACTATCATCATATGAACTCAGCTCTCTATCACTATGCAATGCTGAATGATAATGAGGATGAATCTGAAATAGAGCAGAAGGGCATCTATCTTTCTGTAAAGATGATAGAGCTATATAATTATTTATATTTATATTTATTGAGCATATATTCCTTACTGGGTTGTTGTGAAGATTAAATAAATATGTTTAACACTGTAACTGTCCCTAGCATACTGCATAAACTTAATAAACATTTCCTCTATCACCACCACCACCACCATAATAATTATTATTTCACACTTAGACTCTTTGAGAGCTCATCTAGGTAACCCCAACCAAAGTCACTGCAACACAGAACTAGAGAAAATGAGGAGGAACAAATTCCCTAGTTTTGATTGTCAATACATTGCTCTCAATCTCATAGAATAGAGACTCTATATCAACTATGATTCTTCTAGAAAAAGGTCTCTTGCAATTTTAAGACATTTTTATTTGCCAATATTTTTTCTAGTTGAGGCTTCTTGTTTTATTTTGTTTTGCATTTACCATGTTAAGTGATTGCTATTTTATGCTCAAATAATTTTCATGTTAGAAAAAATGTAAATTTCATTTTATGTTCATTTTTTATGAACATATTAAACGTACTTGAAAATATACTTGTGTTAGCTGTGGTTCTAGGCACTAGACACACAGCCATAAACAAGTCAGCTATTGTCTTTCATCACAGAGAGTATTTTATCGCAAGGAAATAGGCAATAGAGAAATATAAAAAAAAAGGAAAAAAAGAAAATGATTCATGGTAAAATAGTAAAAGAATTAAAATCAGGCATTAAGATACAGACTGGCTACTTTAGGTTTATAGGCTAGAGAAGGTATCATTGAGATGATCTGATAACTGAATGGCAAGAAGGAGCAAACCATAGGAAGTTCACAGAAATTAAAAGTACTTAGCTGTCTTAATAGGGAATCATCTTGGTGTTTGTGTTAGAGGAAAAGAGAAGGCCAAGCTAGTTGTGAGATTCAAATAAGCTTAGTAAATTTATGCCTTGAATTACTACCCAATGAATACTAGTTCTTTCTCCTTTTCATTTATGTGATTATGAAGATCAATTATTTACTAATTAATTGATGTAGGTAAATGTGAATTTCATGTGAAGATGATCTTGCCAGAACTTTCTATTAACTAAATACCAATGTTATAGTGGAATTTAGTAATTATTAATTCCTAGAAATATAAGCAATATTTTAAGTTTTTTAATCTAGAAAAAAAAAGATGATACCTAAAGGAAATTTATAGAGGTCAAATGATAAACTGAAAAAATATGTAAAATATGAGCCTAAAACTTATGGGAACTCAAACTCAAGAATGAAAACATTATTATTTTCTTACTAAACTCTCCACCACAATTCCTACTTACCTTTGTCAAAAATAAAATCTTAAGGTAACATCATTCATTACCTCATTGCACCTAAAATTTATAAAGTCTCTAAATATGTTTACGAAGAAACGTGAATATTATCAGTACTGGCGTGCTTTTCTTTATTCTTACTCTCTGTCCCTGCCTTCCCTACTTCTCCCTTCCCTAACCAAATCTGCCACAGTGACTATACTGAACCCGTCAGCAATCAAAACGAACATAAAACACCTAAACAAAGTTCAATAGAAACCTCAGGAAACACACCTGAGACACACCATAGTTTATAAAACATATTTAACAGTATAATATTCAAATGATCTATTTTATATTCTGAAATATTAATAGTGTGGCTTTCAATTATGTACATAAATTTCATTGTCTATATTTCTTAATTATTCATTTGTTTTATTTTCCCTTCTTTATTTTCAGATTTATTATATCCTTAATACAAATCTTTTTCAGTATAATATTTTTTTCCTGACAAATGTCTGATAGGTTGGTGCAGTAGCTTAAGAAGCTCAAAAGTAAATTGTCCATGTCAAGATTCTGAGATGAGTTCAATAATACTATTTTCTTTACCTCTATACCTTTTTTGACTTTATTTCTCAGTGTTGCCTAATAAAAACCCTCTCTTCTAGTTAGGCTTGTTTCCTGTGATCTACAGAAAGTATTCTAATTTTTTTCGCCACTTTTAATGAAGAAATCTTTTAATCTCATATAATGATGCATTTTTACATTATTTGAACACCACAAATCTTAAAATCAATTTCTTACTTTCCTTTGGCTATTAGAAAGCTTTAAAAGCAAATCTGTGACCTGTTTGGTAGCTGTTTAGAATGTTTTGGCATGTGTTTTCTATACAAATTTTAACTGTTACACTATTTTAACTTTATTTTCTATTATGTTTAGTAATTTGTAACCTATTTTAAAGTATAAATTCTTCAAAAATTCTTTATGTTTTCAGTAAGGTAGGAGAATAAAGCAAGTACATACTTGGACAGATTCAATTTCTTTCCCTTCTCCTTGTTTCTGTTGTTCATTTTACCAGAAAATGCTTTCTTCTTTCCGGTCACTTATTCTACATTACCAAACCTGCCACAATCAGTTTACATCATGTCCCCTCTATGAAACTTTCTATAAAGTTCTAGGTTTCTCTATAAATTCTTAGATACTTGTCTGTGTTTATAACAATAGCCAAGAACAATATAACAACATAATCAAGAATTGACAGAGTAGAAGCAACTTCCTCCTCTGTAGCAAAGTATATTTTTCCTCTCTGAAACCTGTCACCAAGTAATATGTATGTGATGAAGAATTTTCAAGATTTATCAGTATTTTTAAGGAAAAAGGTGACATCTATGAGTGCATTAAAGTTCATAAACAAAAAGGAAAATAATCCTCTCTGTTTCTCATGTGGTTTACAAAGGAACTAATTTTTTTAAATTTATTTATTTAAAATAGTTTCAAGTATATAGTACATTGGTTAGACATCTCTACAGTTTATGAAATGAGCCCCCCCAGTTGCTCCCTCCCTCCCCTGGCCCTCCACTTAGCCATCATATTAATGCTAACTGCATTCCCTGTGCCATGCTCCCCATCCCCCTGGCCAACTATCAACCACTGATTTGTACTTCTTTAAACTTTCATCCCATTCTCCCAGTTCCCCAACCTCCCTCCCCTCTATCCGTCACCAAATTGACCACTATATTTGTGAGTCTGTTTTTAATCAGTTTGTTCTTTTTGCAAAGGAACTAACTTTTGAGAAAACAAAAGGACCATAGAGATAGAAAGATTTCAAGAGTTTAATCTGTTCTCAAAATGAATCATTCACCAAGGTCTGAAGTCACACAACAAATTTACTGTGTTGTTTAACAGATGCACACACATAATTTTTGCTGTTTATATGAACTACATTAATTTCAGTAAATGACTTTTCAAAACATTTTTCTTTTGGGTTTTGTTTGTTTTTAGTAGATAGGAATTTATACCTATCCCCTAAGTCACACTTAATTTTTTAATACACATTACACAATGTGCATTACTATGATCAAGGATTTAAAAAAGACAGATGGATTGCATTTCAATATGTTATAAAGGCATTTATGAATGTACCTTCCAAAGGGTTCAACTGCGGAGATGATTAAATATCGATCAACAGAGCAACAAAATAGCCTTGTCAAATAAAACTATTTACATGTACTTTTCCTGATGAGAAGATTAGAAATTCAAGGAATCAACTAAAGCTCAACACCCTTTTAAGTGTTTTCACCCTAATTACATTTTCTTTGCAATCGTCTCAGTCACCCGTTTTTCCTTCACTTAGGTATCAAGTGGAATACCTTCCAATAATAAGTCAAGTACATGCTTGGTTAATAATCCTACCCCCAAAAAACTGTGATACAAAGAAGGTTGGCTTACTGTCTTACTCAGTTAGCTAAAATTGTTTAAACCCCTTCCAAAATCTAGAGAATAGGCATACAATGTAATAATTATAGAGTGTTTATACATGTATAATCATCAACTTGTTACTGCATCCATTATTTCTTTACCTTAAGAAAAAAAAAAGCAGATTCAAAGGCAGATCCAACCTTTTAAATATATGAAAAAAGTTAATTGCATTATTAATAATAATGTTTAAACAATCAAGTCATCCTGTAGGTATGCATCGCCTTTTCTTCAAGAAGATTTTATAATGACTTTAATTGAACCTTAAAATGTTTCCCTTTAAAACAATTTCAGTGCCATAAAATATAATTTAAATCAAAGGAAATTAAAATGTGCTTCCAGACCATTTTAAAGTATAAAAACAAACTCTAAATTTCAAAGTGTTTGAGAACTGACTTTTCCCTCCAGCACCAGGTTTTAACTGAGGACCGTTTCTAACCACCTTTATCTCATGTTCCATTCAAGTATATTGCTTGCTATTTAATTTCTAATAAGGTAACGACAAGAAAAAAAGGCCTCCTTAGCTCAGTTATGTTGCTTTCATTATGTATTTCTTATATAGCATGTCAGAGTTTATCTCCTAATCTCATTTGCCAGCTCCAAGGATTCTCTGCTTTCTATCTGAGCCCAGGCCATCTTCATGTTCGCCTTTGCTTAACCCACTAGGTAAGACTCACCTGGGATTTCATGCCTTGACATTCTCTGCAATTTTACTTACTCCAAATGGGCTCGATTTTGCCTTTAGATAATAAGACTTCTCTCCAGCAGAGCTTCTGGAAGTTTCAACCAAAAACCCTGTTACCTCAATATCTAAATTTCATCGCCAAAATGTTTCAGGTCTTCATGTGTTCCAAAAAATCTCTAAGAGCTAGTGAAAGTCTTCCTCCTGGAACAAGAACTTGCATATCTCTCTCTCGTGCTCTCTCTCTGTGTCCTTTCACTTCTCTTAACTGAAAATACCATTGATATTCTCTAGGCTGGGAAGGAAGAGTCACAAACTAGTTAGACCTCTTTAAGTTTTAGAAAAATTTCAAGGCACTCACAGGCATGGTTTACCATGATGAATGCAGAGATATTTTTTTTCCACCACAGAAAATAAATATGAACACCAAACCAGTATAACAGGTTGGGGTATACAGTACTGCTGCCCTGAGGCTGCAACTTAGAAGCAAAGATACTAAGGCACCTTCCTGCCTAGATTTTTTTTTTCTTTCACTAGCCAAATAAAAAAAGAACAATTTCTTTAAAATGGCTGTATCATGAGAAACATTTCCGCCGACTTCTCCTATTTGTGATGAAAGTTAAGTAAATGTCTTAAAAGTCAATGAAACTGTGAGACTCAAGAGAAAACCCAAACCTGAATGGACCAGGTTTCAACAATCTCACTGAATACTGAACAATTCTTTCCAGGTCATAACTATAGAAACTAAAAGATGTCAATATAGAAAGGATTTATAAGCCTGATTTCTCCTTTTGGAATAGAAAAGTAAATGCCCACAGAAAATAATGTGCCAAATTCCCCTATAAAATTACAGGCTCTGGACAGCTAAGGAGCAGACCTGGCAACTCTTCTAAGAAATCAAGCTCAATTTTATCACCTTCACAGAATCTCTGTTTGCTACTGTCCAAAGTAGAAACACTGAACTGGAGCCCCTCTAAGCTCCCTTCTACCTTGAAAATGTTAACATTCTACAGATTTTATCTCCCTAACTATGACAGTCAAATCCTCCTTCAGTGGGTTGATGAAGAGTCCTCTCCTCTCTGCTGACTGCTGACCTTGCATCCTGCAGGGTCAAGCCAACTCTTCTGTATTTAGGAACATTTTCCCCTGGTCTCTAGTCTTTTGCAGGCTTTAGAGTAGGGGTCTCCTAGATCTCGAGGGCTAAGAGGAACTGAGGTAAGAAGGAGGGCTATAATTGGAAGATGCTCAGGCACATCGAGGGAGCTGATAGCAGGCAGCCTGAGTGACAAAGGTGTGTTGAGCAGCACAGAGGAGACTCCCATTCAAAGAAATCTCTCATAAGGTTGTTCCTTCATTGAACTCAGAGATATCTTTTATTCAAATAATTCCAAGGATGAAATCGTATATTATATCTTTTAAAAAGAGGCAGGTGGGCGTGGACATGCTTTGATCAAGAAAGAGGAGAAAAAAATGAAAAAAGCTCACGGAGACTGAGTTCTGAGGTATGGGGGTTTAGTGGATGAGGAATAAAGGTGGATAATGATAGATTCTTTCTTTCCTTCTTTTTCTTTCTTTCTTTTTTACAATTCTGACTATGGTCAGCTCTGCTAGTTAATAGGAATCCTGGGAGAAGTCGAAAATACATGCCCTTCCTGACAGATAATAGGTAAGGAGGGGTCCTCATATGCCCAAGGGTAGCCTCTGGGGAAAACTCAGCCTAAGGCATTTTCTGGGTAGATGCCTGCCAGGAAAGAAGTTGTTACCATCTTGTCATCCTAGCCAAGATCTTTCAATACTTTCACAGATTGACCAAGTGCCACTCTGGTATAAGTGAATTTGCAGATATTATGCAAAGAAATGATGCTTTCTTTCCTCAGCAAATAAAAATACTCTAAAAACACTCTCCCTTCTCCTTTTGTCATATTACATATATATTTTATTTATAGCTTGAAAAAATAGAAAGAAAATTCTAGCATTCTATCCTACCCTAGATAATTCTATTTTGTGAATCCTGAGAATGTTATAAACCTTCACGTATAAAATCTTTACATAATTCTCTGTGGGGTTACTTTTCATTGAGACTGAAAGAGAGATTATTTTTTTATGTTTAAAGAGATAATTGATATCTGTTAACACGGTAAGCTGAAGATAACCTTGGAATGAGCACACTTTCATTTGTGAAAAAATTGGTTTCCAATACCACTGGAAATACTAAATGTTGATAGCTATGGGCTCCACCAAACAGGGCACACTTAACCAGCTTCTAGGTTATAGAAATGAGTCAGAGACCTGCAGGAAATAGCACTAAAATAAATAATCTTTGACAATGTCTATGGCTAGTCATCTAAGTTGTGACTAGAGATGGTCCAATGAACCTAGACAATCTGGATACAGGGCCTTAGAGAATCGCTATTCAAAGTACATGATGGAGTTCTAATTATAACCTACTGTCATTTATTATCTTCATACCAAAACCCTAAATCATCCATATGTTTACTATACAGAACAGAGTATTTGAATATAGTAATTTTGGTTAGCAAACACTCATTTAAAGTAGAGCTGATAATAACTAGTATCATTTCAGAGAACCTCAGAATCAAAAATTAAACAACATCTCAAAATGCCTTTTTATTTACTTTGATAATTTTTAAACTGAAGCTCAGATATAGGACAGGGTATTGCACAGAAAACAGAATAATGTAAGATCATTCCATAAATGAAGATTCTAGGATATATCTTGAAATTTTTCATAAAATATTAAACACAAAATCACTTACCTTCACACATACAAATAAAGGTACAAATTATCCTCATACTGCTTTCCTTTATAATTTAAGAAAATCCAGAAATATTTTAAAACCAACAACTGAAGTACCATCATTTTTTATTAACTCTCACCTGATTAGGTTTACTTAATAATCTTAAGGCAAATACAACTGGAATGGGAGCATTTTAATACTCCAAGAAAGCATATCTGAATTCTTTGTGGACCTACAAGAATACTTTTCAACTCAGATAAGATCAGAGAAGAACAAATTCCTTATTGAAAAATTTTCAGAGAGTGCACAAAATAAAATACCTTGGGACAGAACTGCTCTCACGAGCATTCCCCAATGACAGAAGGTTTATGGATCTAGGCACATAATTTTCTAACTCAAACCATAATGTTCAAATTATTTACCATAGCTTTTGCTTTAAATTTGGGCATTTTTCTGATTTATACTGCTTATTAATTCTTAAAATAATTGTGTATGTATATACCAATCACCCTTTTCCAGTGAAACATATTACCAGAAACATAGCATATATAAAAGTGTCAGAGAAAAACAAAAAGTGAAAACAAAACAGAAAATTTATACAAAAGCTAGAGCTCTAAAATGAGAAGTAAATATTATCCATGATCCTGACACAAAGAATGTTAATAAGGGGAAAGGGGAGAGGCTAGAGGAAAGGGGAAAGGCAAGTTACTCCTCAATGTATTTCAATCCCTTGAATGTAGACACAAGTGATATATCCGCACAGGCTAGGATACACTGTGTAAGGGGTGGCCAAACGGTCATATATATTTTATACAAAATTATTATTATATGAATAACTATCTAACAACCTAAATACTTACAGTATGTTTTCTTAAGGAAAGATATCACTAAAACAATGAATGTATATGTTATAATCACATACATAATGGCATTTTGTCTATAAAACACATTAAATTATTTCATAGAATTATGCTAAATGAGCCTTTTATCTTGTTGTTTTTCTTTAATGGAATGCAATAAATGACTTCTTTTATTAATCTTTAAATTAAAAATGCTTCATGATAGCATTTTATGCAGTATTTCAAAAACATTTTTAGAAAACATCAAGAAATAGAAATAAGATTCCCAGATTCTTAAACAGATTAACTTGAGAAAAGATTAAAGAAATAAAGAAGGCAGGCATTCTGGAAAAGAATTCAACTCTATAAATTAGATGCTATACTTTTATGACCAGGCATGTCCATGATCATATTGTCATTCTTGCATGTGTTATATTTCATAGATGTAGTTTTATATGTACTTAATGGAAAACTGGGTGGTTTGAGAATTTTCTTGCTGGTACCTTCACAAAAAAAGAATTAAAAAAATAAAAATGACATTATAAATAGATTTTTTAAAAAAATCTTGATCAAAATGTTACCTGTAGAGGTAGTAATTTGTAAGAGAGTAGAAGTAGACTACTAAAAATTATGGCAACAAATAAGCACTAGACCCATTTTCTATTTTTTTGAAGAAAGAATTTTTCTCACTCAAAAAAGTGGAAAGTGTGAGCTCATTGTATTCCTTTCTACCAGTAAACCTAACCATAGAAACCTAGTCAAGCCAATGTCAACAAAGCCAATCCGTTCAAAGGACAAAGGTATCTGATTAAGTAAGACATATAACATAAACTGCTCTCCCCAACTGATATCTTCTGAAATCCTGTTTTCCTGTTTTTACATTTTAAAAAGGTATATTAATTACAAAGACACTTAGTAAATCCCAGGGATAGCAAAACTTGATTACAAATAAAAATTGCACAAGCAGACACAAAAATCCATATTCGGTCAATGTTAAAAAAGATCTAAAATGAAAAATGCATCAGAGGTCGGTTGCACCATTTCTCCACCACCACACTGGGAGAAAGGATAAGGCTCTCCCCAAGCTCCACAGAATCTGTGGTCAAGTTGCTGAGCACAACGGAGACAGCCTGCTTCTTCTGAAAGGATTCCCACCTTTTCTCCCCTCCCTCAAAAGCACACCTTGAAACTCAGCAGGGAGGAGGGGAGGGGCACACAACACACACACACACACACACACACACACACACACACACACACACACACGCGCGCGTGCGCGCGTGCACACACGTTGTAATCTACACTGCTTATATTTCTGATTGCAGACATTTCCGAGGCTGTTGGCACTTACCTTGCAAGGATGTATTAGGTAAACTTGCTTCATTCTCTCCCATTTTATAATTTCTTTTTAAAGGGGGCCAAGCAGCTTCAAGTTGTTTCAGTTACCTGCCAGCTTTGTGACCTTCTGACTTTCCACTGTAGTATTGTAACAGTATACTACCTGCTTTCTTCTGTGAATAATTACCATCCTGCTTCCTGAGTTACCTGGGCTTGCAGGACCTGTTTTACTATGAAGTGAGATCACATCTTTTGATCCAGTGTACTGCTATTAATGTGTGTTTCACAAAACGTGGCTTTGTTTCAGTTTTGATATTAACTTTTAATTCCCTGCTTTCACTTTAGTCCAGAAACAAATGCACCTTTTCCCCCCTGAATGTCAATACTATCAACACACCATGGAGCAGAGCCACAGTTTTGTTTGTTTGTTAGTGTTGCTGGTCTGCTTCCCTTATGGAAATAAAATAAAATTTAAAGTTAATTTTGCAATGTCCATTTGAAAAAATACGGGAGATAATAAGGAACAGTATGGGAATCAGTTTTGTGCAGTGGTGGAGAGGCAGATTCTGGAGTATCTCCAATACTAGCTGTGTGATTGTGAGCAAGGAATGTAACTTCTTTAAGACTCAGCTCAACTATAACATGCGGATAATAGCAATTTCAGAAAATTTTTATGAAAATTAAAAGCAATAATATATGACTGTGTAAAACTTGTGAATGGCGGCTAACACATAACACACAACAAGCAAAATTTTCTCCTCCTCCTCCTTGCCCCCAGTTCTTCCTTTTCCTCTTTCATCTTCTTCCTTGTCTCCCTCCTGCTCTCCTTCTCTTCCTGACCAATAGAAAGCATGCCAAACTAACACACTGATGCACTATGTTCTGACATCAACTGTGTTATTTATTAACTGAGAGACCTTAAATAAATGATTCAATGCAATCTTGGAGTGCCTCAAGGTCTTCATTTGTAAAAGAAGAACACCAATATTTGCGATCCTTTTTTAACAGGAACATGGTGAGTATTACATAAACTTTTGTGCCTTAGAGAAAAATAGACTCTAGCAAAATTGGAAATTTATCTTTATAAATCATTTGTTAAGTAAGAGAGGAAGTAGATGACAAAAATGAGTAAATTTTTTTAAGTTCTGCCTCTCATTAGACATCAAATATAAAAAAAAAAAACAATCTCTACTTTCTTTCTCTAGAATTCTTTAACTTTTAGCTTTGGATAGACTAGTTTTAAAAAGTCCAAGTTTCAAATGTCTCCTCCTTTAATAGTTCTTTAATTTTCAATTTTAAAAGAATCTGTAGATCATGTTTGCTAGATTATTAAAAATAACCTGATTACATAAATTATGTAAGCAAAAGAAACAGCAAACAATGGGAATAGTTTTTCTCAAAAGTATTAGAAATAAAACCAACACTGCATTAAAAAATCATCACAGTTAATTTAAAGTTCTTTCATTACCTGTCTGGGTCTCAATTTCCTCATCTGTAGAATGAGGGAGTTGGACCATTTAATATCTAAGGCCCATTCCATGATTCTAATGCCACAAACCTCTGATTTAAAATCTAGGTCGAGATTTGTTTCAGAATAGAGTACTCTTTTGCTAGT
The DNA here is from genome assembly GCF_014176215.1 of Rousettus aegyptiacus. NCBI lineage: Eukaryota > Metazoa > Chordata > Mammalia > Chiroptera > Pteropodidae > Rousettus > Rousettus aegyptiacus. The sequence continues at coordinate 33,992,892 of NW_023416307.1, read as the reverse complement.
ACAATAGCATAATGTAACATATATATCATGCTATGTACTTTACCAAAAGTAACCTGACATTGAATGTTTGTCAATAAAACACTATACTCATCACACTCTGACTTCACCATAAGTGAAGAAATACACATATCAATCTTCACTTATTATGAAAAACTTGGAAATGTATTTACATACCTGCCGTAGGCACCTAAAATTAGTCAATAATAGGTATAAAGCATCTATTATCTACTAGCAAAATTATGGCATTTGGAAATCATTATAAAAGTAGAATAGAGAAGTCCTATTCCTGAGCCAAAAAAAAAAAAAAAAAAGTAAAAATATAAACACCAGAAACCTCAAAACTTGTTGTACCTGCACAGGAAGTAATATAAATATAAATTCAGTTATACTGAAACAGTTTCAAAGTTAATAAAGTGCCAGGGACATAGGATACATTTTCCCACCACTCTCTCTTTCTCTCTCCCTCCCTCTCTTTTCCTCCTCCCTGCTCTTGGTCTTGAATGCCTAGGAAAGTTGTTCCTTCACCATCTGCCCTTTGTCTAATTCATATGCAGGAATTCTTGAACCCAGTCTTGGTTGATACTTTTTCTATGTACTTTCCAGATGCTCCTTAACAACTCAGAACTTTTCCTTTCATTATCGTATTATTGTATGTAGTGCTTAATTATTGTATTATTGTATGTAGTATTATTGTATGTAGTGCTTAATTATTTGTCCTTGTAAGCTGTTGTCAAAGACCTTTTCTCTGTACATCACTATATCTCTAGCACTTAGCACAGTTACTACCACATACTATGCCTTCAACGAATTTTGCAAAGATGAATAAAATTACCATCATCAGAAAGGATGACTTAAAGGATTTAAGATCAGAAAGGCGGACATAGATTAGCAAAGATGGTATAAGATACTACAAAAAAATGACAAGTTAAAATTTAAAAGTGAAAAGAGAAGGGGGTGGGTAGGTAGGTTTATCTGCAAGGGCAGCTAATTAAGAGCTAGCAGGATAACAGACATGAGGGCACTTAAGAGAATCTCAAAAAAAAAAAAAAAAAACAACTCAAAGAGAAGTAAATAAAGAAATGAATTAGTTTAAAATAATATTGTTAAAGAAAAAACCGTAGGTCTACAATGGAGTTACTTGTGCTAAAGTCCATAATACCAAAACTAGATTTAATACCTGAACTAATCGTTTCTACTTCTTGCAGAAACAAAATCTTAATCAACCAGTCTGAAATTTTCTGTTCAACACCAGTGAAGTAATCTGCTGGGTAGGCTCTCTCCATCCCCACAGTAGAAAGAAGAAGCAATCTGCAGGATAAAAAGTCTTATTCCCCCGACACCCCCAAAAAGATGTCCTGATCTAAAAATAATTCTTTCTTTTCTTTTGTTAATAGCTCCTTTGCCCCACCCTTCTTCCTACAAAAACCTTTTATTTTGTACAACCCTGGGAGCACTAGTTGCTAGAAGAGATTCTGCCTCGTTCATGAATCACTTAATAAAACCAATTAGATCTTCAAATTTACTCATCTGAATTTTGTTTTTTAACAGCACACGCGCACAAATGGTATGGGTGTCATTAGGCAGAATAGCTTCACTGAATGATGAAATTAAAACTAATATATTAAAATTATCAAGATTTTCTGAATTTTGGAAAGAAAGTTTATGAGAGTGAATGTGTCTTTAATGCATTCAAAGATTTTATCGTAAGTTACTGAGCACATTTTTTAAAAATTTAGATGATCAACTTTCTATTTCTAAAGCAAACACCAGGAAGAGAGTGAGCAAAGGAGGATATTATAAATTCTTTCTTTTATCACTCAATTGGAGGGTTCTACCTAGAACTACACAGGAGGAAGAAACCGATGTTGCAGTTTAAACTGATGGGTAGGTATTGAAGTGTTTAGTTCTGATTTACATGGGAAGATATATGTGGAAAGTTGAACATGTATATATATATATATATATATATATATATATATATATATAAAGTTTTTTAAGGTGGATACTAACATTGTATGTTATGGAGTATGGGACTCTGAGTTTGTAAAATGTCACAATACATCTAACAATGACATAAACCTGGTATTTATTCTCTCAATGAAAAGTATAACATAAGTAGAACAAACAATTTGATTAAAACCATAGCTATCCATGGAAAGAAAGGGATTATAATTCTCAAATGATAATCCTGCAAGCTATTAAATGAAAGAAATTCCATGCTCAGCAACCGGAATGGATCTTTGAGGTGACAGTTCCAAGAATTGGGTGGATGCACTTGAAAAGTACCAGAATATGCTACCGTAAAATATGCCTCTGGGCATGTGGATTATTTTGAGCTGCAGGCAATTGAGCAGACTCAAGGAAATCTTTACCTGACCTACCTGTCTGAAAATAGAGTATAAGTGTCCTCTTTTATAAAGGAAATGTACATTTATAAAGGAAATTTCCATTTGTAAAAGAGCCTCCTAACCAGGAAGAGAACTACTCCTGGAGAAACTCATCACCTGAGAAACTCACCTTCATGTAAGCTATAACCAAGAATTCCTAGGGTGGAATTTTCTGATCCTCATAGCTACAAAGTACTTTTGAGTATCATTAGAAACAAAATAGCTAGGTAAACTAGGAAAGGATGGGAAACTACTATATGAGAAGAATGGGTAGAGGTAAATTAAACAAACTTTTTTCATGCTTGGGAAAGCTGGCCTAACATATTGTACTTCTTTCCTTCTGGATCTGAGTATTATCATCTGCCTAGTTGCTCTAGACAGAAATGTAGGATCTATCCTTGTCTTTACTTTCCCACATTCCCCAAATAATCACTAAGTCCTATTAAAGTCATTGAAATCCACCTCCTTAACTTTCCATTTCCTCTAGGTAAGGCAATTATCTCTTGCCAAGACAGTAACTCCCTAAATGAATTGTTCCTTTCTTCTAATCCATTCTCTCTATATCTGTCCAAGTGATCTTTCTAAAATATAGTCATGCTATTTCCATGCTCACATGTCTTCATTGTTCCACAGCCCACTCAATAATGTCACTACTTTATCACCACAATTTTCCATTCCTCTGACCCTTAATCTTCCAATAACATCTAGTTCATTTACTCAGGCTTCTCTGGAATCCCCAAGCATACTTGATATCATAAATCTAAATAGCTGAATACAATATGCACAAAATCATATTGAATTTTCTGTACATTCAAATATAAAAGAAAAAAAATTGGTCAAAAAACTGAAGAGCTACTTAATACTTTGTATGAGGCTTAACAGATGGGCAAAAATATCCTTTTGATTCTAATAACTAAACTTTTACTTCACCATTTTTATTAGAAAACTGCATCTAAATCTTAAAATTCATGTTGAGGAAGGACAAAGAATTTGTTTCAGTAGTATAAAACATCCATTAATAAGAAAACAAGATAAGTCATAATGGCGCGAGTATTGTCATGTTAATGTTCTTTCTACTATAGTTTTATTAATAAAGAAGCCAAGAAACTATATTAATTATATGTAAAACACACACACACACACACAGACACCAGAGTCACCTAAAAATTACTGATGGTTTAGAGATTATCTCACATAATCAAGATATAGAATGACTCATCTAAAAATAACAGACATATAGAGGTACCAAGGTATTGTGATACCATTGACAGGGTTACTTAGGCACAATGTGTCACTTAGGCACAAGGATTATTTGAGTTAAACCCAGTTAAAACTCAGGTAAAGCTCTTCACCTGCTCCTCAACTACCTAAACTTATATTGAAAAGGGGGCCTATACCAGGAAAAGAGCTATTACCAGAGAAACCTTTTAACCTAAGAAACTTACCTGCATAACAGGACAACCTTTGTTTCCCAAACATCCCATTAGCCTTTCTGTAAGTGGTCTCATCCCCGTTGTATCCTCAGACCCCTTATCCTCTTACTTAGCCCAGGACATTATACAAGCTTCAGTTACCTGGCTGCCCTTCAGGTCTCGTATTCTTATGGGACTCCTGTCGGTATGTAATTAAATTTGCTTTTCTCCTGTTTATCTGTCTTGTGTCAATTTAATTATTAGGAAGACAAAGAACCGAGAAGGGAAGAAGGGAAAAATTTTCCTCTCCTGCACTACAAAGTATTTGAATTCACTGCTGGGAATAACATTATTCAAGATTGGAAGAACTGTGTAACACAACATTAAATACAAGCTTATAATCATAGTGTATAGTAATTTGTGCACTTTTATAAGGATCCCATGAAATCTTGTCTTTATTGCCAAAAAGTTTTAAAGTGATATACTCTTTTTAGCAAACAGCCTTGTCAATTGAGTGTACACACACACACACACACACACACACACACACACACACACGACTAATTTACATGTAACAATCACTGTTCAACAAATTGGCAAAACTCTCTGAGAGAAACCCAAAGGAATATGCAAGCTAACAGCCTGATATTGCACAGAATGAAGAACTTATAAATTTGAAAATTTTAGGACGTGTTAAAAATTCACAATAAAGCTGGAGAAAAATATAGCCAAAACTCTAGAACATCAAGATTTAATAGGAACACCAAGATAACAGAATAATAATAGAATTTCATCTTTTTAAAATACAACAAAAATGCTAAAAAGGTATCGTTCACTTGAAGATCAATTCATTCCCTCAAAACATCCTGAAATGACCAATCGAGAAAAAAGAAATTTCATCTCCACAACAAAGAATGATCTAAAAACAGCTCTGGTAATATTTTGCAAATTCAATTCAGTCATTCATGCTGAGGTAAAATATAAAATATTTTCCAGTCTTCAGCCGCTACATGTATAGGCTCAAAAAATAAATTAATAAAAGACAAATAAAAGACCAAAAAAAAAATAAAAATAAAAAAATAAATAAATTAATAAAAGACAAATATGTGCTGCAGGGATTTGGCAAATACTAGGTAAACACAACATTTCACGGCTGTTCAGGGGGTAACAGCTTTCTCTCATGTGAAGCTAAGGTAAAAAGTAAACCTTCTCACTGTCTTTAGAAACACTCCATTCCTCCCACAACTTAAAATATTAATAATTGATAAACATGTCCAAAATAAACACAATAACTACAATGATCACTGATTAAAATTAACACTAGGGGCCTTGGTTTCAATTCATAAAGTTGTCAAGTTTTCTCTAATTTTTTATATTTCTTTCTTTTTTTTTCTTTTGTCCTCTTTACTTTTTTGAATTCCCCTTTCCCTTCTCCCTCCTCTTCCTTTTCCCCTTCCCCTGCTCCTTTCTCTTCCCCTACTTTTTAAAGGAAGAGTCAAAGTATCACATAACAAGCTTTCCTAGAAAAATGATTACAGAACTACTTTGTTCAACATCATAATGGGCCACGACTTTCCTCTGAGAATGCGTTCTCTCTGAAACAGCCTCTTCTGCTTTCACTGCTGACTACCTGCCAGCTAGCATTGTTACAGAAAAAGAAGACAAAGGATTAAAGTCTCCCACCTTCCCTCACAAGCAGCTTGTACTTAAAATAGACTTTATCGAAAGTGGATGGCTGCTGTCTTTTTTAGAGTAACCATATTTACAAAATGAGAAAATAAATAGAGACGAAATGAAGAGGTTAACATCACTTCTCTGGATAGATTTTACAAAATAAAAGGCTTAATGGAGAGAAACGTTTGCGAGAAAAAAAATCCAGGATGACATTGGAAAATATGGTATCTGATCACCTTGGGCAATGAGGAGCTCACATATGTGAGAAGTTTTAAGAAAGAATAAACATAAAAATAGAGATAGTCATGCCATTGCTAAAGTTAGCTTTAAATCCTTATTTCATCATGTCCTTCACCTCTCTTCTAAAACTTTTAGTCTCTGTATATCCTAACATCAATTAAACAAATATTTCCTTCTAATCTTTAAAATATACAGGGCAAAAATGGCCCTGTCTTCCAACACTCAAGGTACACACTTAGAGCATTTCTGAGATAATGTTTTTAGATCTTCCAGATTTATAAGCATTCAATAAATACTTGATGACTGGTTAATTGATAATATAGCATTATATTTTATATTTGTCCTAAAATCTTTAAAGTAAAATTAATAAAGAACATAAAAAGATTATTCATTCAAATGTTGCTGGTATTCCTGCTTTTCCCTGAAGTAAGAATATGCAATCCCAGTTACGCCACTTTGCCATAGGATTGTTTTGAGCTGAGGCAATTAATTAGCTCTTTGCCTTTCCACTTTATGTTTGAAAGCAGGACATAAGTTACCATTTGTACTGGTGTCTACTTCTTCCTTTCTAGAAAAAGAACTACTCTGGATACAACTCTTAGAACCTAAAAGGACTCATATCCTCATAGAACAAATAGCATGCTAAGTAACACTTAATTTACAATAAAATCCCTCCCTGTATCATCCCCTAATTTTCTTCTGTCCCCCAAAAGTTTTGAACTCCTTTTCCTTTGTACAACCTAAAATGGCATATAAGCCTCAAATTCTAACTTCCTCCTGGAATCACAGTCCTTAGTATATACATAGGTAAGTATGTATGTATATACACATTCAAATATATTGTTTGAGAGAGAGATTCATTTCTTTAGTTTTCTTAAAATCTAATAAACTCATTATTTACTTCAGATTGGTGACAAATATAAAATCATAATATTTTGAAATGCACAATAATAATTTAGTTTGAAGAAATAATCTAAGACTGAATTACCCCTATTAGACCCTAATGAAATAAAAGTTAAATAATGAAAAGAAAGATGAAAGTGTCAAATACATCAAGAAACTTGGAAAGCAATTTAAACTATTAAAGAAAACATTCTACTTTCTAATTTAATGATTATTTTATGACATCACAAATTCTGGACTTATCTGTCCTCAGATACTTTTGTTAGTCTGAAAATTTTTTTTTTTTCTTTAAAGTAGAATCTGAATAATTTTAGATGAGTTATTCACTTTCCAGTGGGTCCAATTCTCTCTGTACAGTCTTGTTTGGGGTAAGTTTCTAGCCCATCTTCTGAAGCATTTTCATGAGACCATTGGCTTCTTAATAATCAAGTCATGAGAGCTTTCTTCTCAATTTCCTTACCCAAATATTATAATGTAAATATGCAAAATTATGTAAATATAAGTCTATCTTTACCATCAAATTAGCATATTAGAATTGCTTTCTTTGAGTTTCAAATTGTTAATGAGCTAAAGATGATTCCATTAAGCGATCAATCTCAAGGGTAAATTAAGAAGTGATCAATCTCAAGGGTAAATTCAGAAATCTGATCCAATGAGAAACATGCATTTAGCAATGTAAGAAAACATTTTTTAAATGTTTACCATACTCTCTTTCACTGTTGATAACAATAAAAATTGGTGCGATCTTGCTTCTGTATTGAATATTTACATGCAATAAAATGAACCCTATTTAAACACATTGTTGTATAAGTTTTGCTTTTTGTTTTTGTTTTTGAGGTCAACCCTTAGTTGACCTCACAGACTGCAAGAACCTTGCCCGCTTACAATCCCTTATTTTTTATGCCTACAGCACCTGGTCTTCCTAGGTGGTCTCCCATCCAAGAACTAACCAGGCCGGACCCTGCTTAGCTTCTGAGATCAGATGGGATCAGGCTTGTTCAGGATGGCATCGCCATAAACATTGTTATATAAGTTTTGATAAATGTATTATAGAGTATCATAATATGCTATGCCAAAATATGCCTCGTTAAGTTTATGGATTATTTTTAGCTGAAAGCCATTGAGAACCAGCAGATGCAACAAAAGCTCTATAAACAGGGTACAAGTTTTCTTTTTGAAAAGGATATTTCCTTCTATTTGTAAAATGCATCTCCCTCTTTGCTACTAGAAAGAGGATTCTTAACAACTCTTATAAATGGAGAAGGTAGGGACTGAATCTCCATAACAAACCTTAAGAGACTACCTTTGTTTAACATACTTTTCCCTTTCTTCTTCTAATAACTTGCCTTCTTCTCTAAGAAGCTCCGACCTTTTTCCTTTGTGTAGCCTAAGATGCTATATATATATAAGTTCTAACCACCGCTTTGGGTTACTCATCACTGGGTACTGCATGTATACATGTGCAATGTACACGTTAATAAATTTTTGTTTTTCCTTTCTTAAACCTGACTTTTGTCAGTCTAATTTACAGGGCCCCAGATGGAGAACTTGAGCAGAGGAAAAATATTTTTTCCTCCTCTATAGTATTCATCCTTACAACTACCACAACATTCAAGATAAACAACTCTTCCATCGTCCTAAGACGTTTTCTTCAACTCAAGACTTGTTTTGGTTCTTTGTCCCTTCATCATATTCTGGAAATTGCCTCTGGGTAGAAATTATACAGCTCACCTTATTTCATTTCCTTTTCTAGGAGATCACAGTGAGGAGCTCCCTGTTGTTCGATGTCTGAAAACAACTGTTTTAGATATTTGTCCTGTGGACTAGGTTTTTTTCAAATGGCAAATAAAATGGAACATATTCCTTCATACACAGAGCAGAAATGGTACAGCCTAACTTTAAATATAAAAATATATTTAAAGTATTAAGTAAAAGTCATAGCATTTTAAATTTCACTCCTAGGAAGTTTTCCAAGATAATAATCAGAAATCTGCAAATGAATTTATATAACAACATTAATCAAGGTTTTTGTTTTAATACTAAAAAAAATAAGCAATTAAATGCTAACAATAAGAGATTTTTAAATCAATTATTATCCATTAATATTGAATAACTGAATAATCTGCAACTATTAATGCAGAACTATTCACTGGCTTACAAAAGTGCAACACATCATTGTTATATTTTTGTCAAGATATAAGACATATGCTAAACATGTTACGATGATTATCTCTACATTATAGTGATTGTCTAATTATTTATTGCATCCTTCTTGATTTTTTATATTCTGAAACAAGATATATTTAGTTTATAATCAAAAGAAAGATTTATTTAGTATTTTGAGAAAAATAAGTAAGCTTTATTTATGTTTCTTGGCTATTCTTTATATTAAATTAGAAATGTAAAAGACAAGATGTTCTAAACTGTGCTTTCAAGGATATCCATAGAATTTATCTATAAATTATGTCTCTGATGTTTCTAAATGGAATCTTGAGCTTATTAGTGTTAGTAAATAGCTAAAAAAAAAGATGTGTATAAATAGGTCTTTTGTAAGTATTTGATGACTTTAGGTGTAAGAAAATATATTTTGTAAACTTTAATAAGGAATCCTTAAAGGGACCTAGGAGGAAAACCTATGGTATACTTAAGAAGCTATAACATTTGAATATTCTATGTGGGGAGGGGGATGGTAAATATCACTCAGCAGATACTGCACAGCTTGTTTCTTATAAACTCATACTTTTCCAAAGAATAATAAAAGTGTCTTAGCCACCATGTTAATTGGGAAGACCTTACTTAGAAAAAGAAAACAGTAGGTCAATTCTGTTTGACCTGCAGAAAAAAGCAGACAAGAAGCCACAAAGAAAAACTTTCACTCTCTGAAATCCTAGCAAAATAAGAAAATAAGCTCAACATTTCTAGTTCTTTATTAAACAAAAATTATTTTCTTATGATCCTAACAATATGTGATCATTAACAAAAATATGGACAGAAAAATATAACTAGTCAAGTTATAGGCATGAATAAAAATATAAATTCTAATATGTACAGAACATCTTGTAACATGCTTTTTAGTTAAAATTATACACTAGGTATTGTTCTATTGACATCTTTTTTATAAACTTTGGAGCCAAAGAAATGTGGATTTAGGTCATGGCCACCACTAACTTCCTGCGTGACCTTGAGCAAATTATTTCACTTCTCTGAACCTCAATTTTTATTTTATTAAAAGAAAGCAAACATCTGAATCTCCACATGTGGTTAAAGTGATAGTTCAATATAATCTTTCGGGGCCTGATCATAATAGGCTCTGAATAAACTTCAACTATAATAATGATTATTGTTTTGTTTTGTTGTTATTATATGATTTACAAACTACTATAACATATAGTTTTTGAAATTTCTGCCACATCACAATGATTCTCTCTTATCTATTTCCCAAATCCACAGGGATGAAGCATTTTGTTCTATGTAATATAGTTCATTCCACAGGTTACGGTTGATTGGACCAATATGTACATTAGACTCCAATTATGAAGATCAGAGATTTTGCTTCGGGACCAAAAGAGGTTTAAAGTGAAGTCTGTAACCTGTAGTCAGGAGTTATGTATATAGCCATGTTTACCCATGTGAGACCAGGGAACAAGATATAACAGCTATTCACAGAAGACAGAAAAATGAAACTCATTTGTAGGAAGAAACAGAGATAAGAGATAAAGAGAAAAATTAATTTGAATTACTCATGGCTGTTTCATTAGTTTCAGTTGTTCCTAAGGTCTAGATTTTGGATTTCACAGTACCGTGGCTCAACCTCATATACCAAGATACATGGACTCTTCTTGCTTTAATGAATATAAGAAAAACACCTCTTTGACCCTATACCAATCGAATTCACAAATAAATGGATTCAAGAACCTGTCCTGTTAACCTTAAATCCCTTAGCCTGACCAATGCTATTGATATTGATCACAGAAAGTGTAAGAGAATGTTTGGTGAAGGAAATGATGAACGGCTTTCTTTGTAGAGAGCAACTGCTATGCTCTGAGACTAATCCATTTGTAGGGTGGTGGGGGGGGATTGAGAGAATGATAACTTTGTGACATTAACCTGAGTAGAGGGACTTTAAGGGGACCGTGTGGTAAGATTTGGAATATAAAATATGTTTGCTACCACTAGAAAGTAAAAAGGACATGTCCTGGCTCTTGCCTTATAAACTTAAATTACAGAAAATTCCATTCTAAAAGGCTGGATTATTGTTTGGTCAGATATGGAAGACACTAATAATGGTCTCCAAAGACATCCATGTCCTAATCCCTCAAACTGTACTTGTTATACTATACAACAAAAGGAAATTACGTCTGCAAATGCAATTTACGTTCCTAATCAGGTGATCCTAAGATGGAAAAATTACCCAAAATTATTCTGATGGCCCAAACTAATAGCATGAATCCTTTAAAATAGAAAAGAAATAGAAAGGAGGATCAGAGAAATATGATGTAAAAAATATTTCACCTGCTATTGTTTGTTTTTAAGATGGAGGAAGGGAACACAATCCAATGAATGCAAATAGCCTTTAGGGTCTGGAAAAGGCAGATTTTTCTACAGGATTCTAGAAGGGTACATGGTCTTATAGAATGCTTGATCTTACCCAAGTTGGACTGCTGATCCATTAACCAACAAATCTGCTTTGTTTTAAGCCATCAAGTTTGTGTTAATTTGCTATAGCAACAATAGAAAACTAACACACCAATATTCTAATTACTGAGTTGACATTATGGTTATGTTTCAAAGTGTCTATTCCATATGGGTGAAAATAAAAGACATGACTTCACCGGGGTTTACATCCAGGAAAGGTGAAGAATAAATCCATAAAGTTTAAAGGGCCAATGGAAAGCAACAATAAATTTAGGTTGTGAATGATTCTTTTTAAATCTGCAAACTCTGATAAATAAACTTTCATTAATTTCTTAATTCATTTAGGCTCACTTAAATTGTTTTTTGTTTTTGTTATTTATAACAAAACAGTTTTAATGACTAGAACTGCTAAGGACAATTATCCAAACAACAGGTACAAATAGCCTCAGGCAGGGCTGTTGAATACCATAGTTCTAGAGTGGAAACAATATCTACGTCTTTGAAAATTTTTTTTCTTTAACAAGAGTAAATCATAAAATGTGCTCTAAAGAACACGTAATTTCAATCTTACAAAAACCTCAAGAAAGTCAACACTATATTATATACTGAGAAACTGAGATTTGAAAAAGTTTTGAAAAAGATTTAAATAACTTTGCCAAAATCCTAATGGAACTTGCATCAAATCCCAGTCTTTCTGACACCGAAGCTCTATTACATAATTCATTCATTCAGTAAATGTTTACTGATTACTTACTGTGTACCAGACACTGTGATTCCTGACATTTAATAAGGCCTCACTGTATGCCAAATAATGTACATATGTTAATTCATGTAATCCTTGTATTATCTTCCATTTTACGGATGACACCCAGAAAGGATAAGAAACTTGCCTGAGGTCTTGCAAATGACAGAGCCAAGATTCAAACCAGTCAGTGTGGTTCTTGGTAATTCTTAACCTTTTGTCTCTATTTTTGTCTGTCCTAAGTATTGAATATACAGTCTCGGTTCTTATGGAGGTTAAGTTCTAGTTGAAGAGACAGATGAAAACAAAGCAAAGAGTAAGTAGCAATGCTATAGTGTGATGTAAAAAAAGGGGGGGAGTATGTGATGTGAAAGAATAACAAAATGTCAAAAGAATTTCAGGGACATAGCATTTAAAACAGAGAGATAAAATTTGAGGAGCAGGCCTCAGGAATGCTTAAAGGGTAAGGAGTGATGTATACTGGGCCACAGGAGAGAAAGTCTAGAGGTAGAAAAAACTTGGTTCTCTCTTTCCACTGAAGCAAAGCCGGGATGCCGAAAGCAAAAATTTAGTTAAACAGGATTAAACCATGAGAATTACAGCAATAAATGAACAGATTTAATACTGGTATTATAGTGTTATTACTTGAAATAAAATTTCCTCAAAATATTAATAAAAATTATTAATAAAAAGTTATTTTTAAAATGAATTATACATATCTAATAAAAGAAATCAGTTTGACTGTCTTCCATTTATCTGTTTTGGAGGAACAGCATTGCTATTTGGTTCCACTGATGACAAAGTACAGCCATCACTGAATGGCAGCTATTCCGGTTGCAGAATCAAAGGCCTCTATGGAATAAATAATAACCACGTGGTTTATTCAGTTCATTCACTACTATTGTAATGATTACTAGGTCAGTTTTAGCTCATGGTAAATAAGCTAAATTAAATATATTATTTTCATTATTGGTTATAAGTACAAGTGATATAGTGCATAGTTCAGAAGCTTGCACTTTAGTTATACTTAAACCGAGTACTTAAATTCATAGTCAAAATCAGAATGTTGTTCAGAAATTTTATAAAAAGGAATGAATTAACAGAAATTCTTTTGTTAACAAAGGTACACACTTAGAATGTCTCCTTGCTTAAATTCATTAAAAATAAAATAATTCCTCATAATTACTAATAATTAAGTAAATATTGAATTCTATACATACAAATTGACTTTATGACATAGTTATAATTTCAATGTAACAGATACTACAAAAAAATGACATTAAAATTATATCCAATTATAATCATAAAAAAGAGTAAGAAGCAGCTTATAAAACAATCTAATAATCCATTTAAATTAGTATGCTGATTAGTCCCCTCAAATGACTCATCACCAAGAATAAAAGAAAGTGTTAAACATGGAAAAATTAACCCAAAGCTTATAGAAGATGTTCAGAATCAAAAGACTTTTAAATAAAACAAGACTTTATTTTCTACAAAAATTACTGAAATTTGTTGGCATCATCTGAGATTAAAAAGATAAAAACACCAAAAAGTAGATCCTAAAATAATATTACCAAAAACAAATTTATTACAGAAAAAAAATTCTTACATTTTCTGTCTTTATGATAAAGAGGAGCAGAGGCATGTGAGAATGAGATTATATCTACTGTATGAGTACACTCTTGGTTAAAGATGATGTTAAAGTATCATTTCACTTTTTCTAAAGTTACACGTATAAAATCTATTGACCAATACAATCCTATTAAAATTTTCTGGTACAGTCTGTTTTAAGATATTGGAATCATATATGTTACTGTATATTTGAGTTTAACACTCTTTCGCAAATTTGCCCTCTAGGAAAACTGTAGCTTTATACTCCAGTAAGAAATATAAAGCATTTGCTTAATGAGAATTTGTGTTGGCAAAAAAATCCTTCAAATGGAACTTTTTAATTAGGGTCTCTCAGTGAGAAAAAGTACAAGATTATATTTTTTTTTAAGAAAAAAAGTTGTATTTTTTCTGTCTTTACAAAAAGAAAAAGAAGAAAAAAAAACAGTCACTTGGGAGGAAGAGCAAATGTGGTTTTAAATTACATACACTTCGATGGCAGTAAATTCTACCAAAAGTATGCATTTATAAAGATACAAACTACTTTCATCTTTTACATCCTCTTAATAGCTTTAGCAGAAATTACTTTCATAAAGTATATTTAAATGTTACAGTCATGTAAAAAGACAGGGAAATAGGAATTCTGTGTGTTTTTTACTCTCTTTTTTGTCCTATTTACTTGGGGAAAATTCTGTATTTCCACTGTAAATATATAAAGAAGAAAAAAAGGAAGTCCTTTAACAGAGATAGGGATTAAACTGAACTACCAGTGGGAGGCAAAACAAAACAAGAGTCCACACTGTATGTCCTCCAACCAAGTAGGCCATCGACTCTCACCCTAGCCTCTCGAAGTGCCCATAATGATATTTTTGGTTGAGCATTTGAGAACAAGACACATCATCCATACATATCTTCCTGCTTTCACACATACATTTTACTGTACCAAAGATGCATCCACAAATACCACAGGTAAATATATCCACAGACACATGATATGCCACATATCACTCAAGATCTATTTTAGCCCATAGGTCACTCCTCCAAGATGACTTTTTCTGGCATTTTCCCTTGCCCCCAATCCCAGCCCTGTCTGGAACTATGTGTTCCTATAACAGTTATGCAGCTCATTTGTGGCAAGGTTACAAATATCTATGCAAGAGTCAGATCAGTCCTGGCTAACGTTACATTTGACCTAGAAGGTGTTCTTTTCATTTTAAACTGGTTCAATACCTTTATGTTAAGATTTACTATAAAATTCCATATTTCCAGCTTTGATGGAGAAGAACAAAAAATCTGCTACGTTTTCACATGGCAAAAATCCTTTGGAATAGGGCAGCTCCCATGTAATAGGTAGGAGCTGTCAGGTTCAACACCCTTCCTCTCGTCTCCCCACTCTGAGTCTGTCAGCTCTTATGTAGCATTCTATTTTTAATGTGTGTATGTATATGTGTGTGCATGTGAGTGCGTGCATGTATTTTTATCACAAATAACTATTTCTCTGTACTTATTCATTCTAATCATTTCATCTAGTTTGTCATTCTAGCCTGTACATTATTTGACTTTCATACCTGTAGGCTGTGGGAATATGAACATTGTAGTTAATTTAAATGCATACATAATTTATTACTATCATTTTTATTATTTCAGACAATTTTAACAACTTCATTCCCTCACTTCATGTTCATTTTCAATGTTACTAAAAACATCTAGTTATCATTAATAATCCTCCCTAGCTGTTTGTTGGTTGTTTTTTTTTTTTTTTTCTATTTAATGTGTTCAGCATGTAATGACCATAGAGACGCTGTCAGAAGGTAAAGCTATTGATGATTCTCAATCTGGATAATTGAACCATATATAAAGAAATTAGTTTCAGCAATGTCCCGTGTTCTTACTTTCCTTCCAGATAATTGGCTTTCTGCCCAGGATTGAACGGAAAACCCAGAGAAGCACCAGAAGTTCTACCATAAGCTTCTGAAATCAGCTGACAACCACAAGGTCCTTAGGGAAGTCAGAATTCTGTAAAATTGCCTGAAACTCCTCCAGGCCTAGCTAGGCTTGATTTCAGTGACTAGTGGTTCATTTGCTCAATCTGTCTGATAGCTCACCAGGGGAAAACAGGCATTTTATCACTTGTAAAATGAGAAACATTATGTTAAAAAAATGTAATCAAACTTTCTCCAGTCTTTGTGAAAGGTACAGTAAAGAACATGTGTTTCTGTTTAAACACTAATAAAAAGAATAGCAAACATTACCTGATCATCTACCATATGCCAACTACTGAGCTCTGTAACTAATACATAGTTTTTCATCATACTGCTCAACCTTGATATAGGTATTATCATCCATATTTTACAGATGAGAGAGCCGAATCTTAAAGTAAAGGTGAAATATTCCTTAATATAATACAATTAATAACTTGAAATTCTGGGCTGCAGACCAATATAGGTTTGATGCCAAGCATGTACTGATTTACAAAGCCGTGCTACTTCTTCTCCCAAGCATTTAAGTTTACTCATTTCCAGCCTCCTTAGGGTAGTGGGGCCTTAGTTACGAGCAAATGGGCCAGGAATCAGTGGTTGATGAGAAGTCTGGAAAGCATAATCATACTGAAAAGTGCCCAAAGATATTTACCTGAAAAAGAAAAGACAAAAGACCTACCCTGCTGTTTCTGCATATTTGGAGAATAAATCAGTTGTTTGGGGGCTTGAAGTTCATGAAAGAAGGGATTTTTATGAAACTTAACATAGAATTACAAAGGAAAAATTAGTCATTAAGTGAATATTTACTTAGAACAAAAAATAAATGTCAAAAAAATTTAAATGCAAACATATATCACATTCATTAAAAATTTTCACTTAACGATCTTACATATCTGATAATTAGACAAATATTGACATAGCTTCTTGGTCCATAATTCAAACCTCCACTATCCACATCTTAGGACATGTTCATATTATGGTATGACCTCTGGCCACACATCTTTATGTTCTACCAGAATTAGCAGCAGTAGTTTTCTGGAAGCCATTCCTATGTATTAGAATGGACAGCAAAAACTTAGATACACATGAAAATTATTACAAGCTACACAAATATTGCCCACTAATCCCAAACTAAGTGCATTCCCAACTGAAGCTTCCCATTAACAAGATTCTAAAATTGCCCCAAGTCTTTCCAACACCCAACACGAGGGGAAATGTAATGGAAGAGAAACTGGAGTGGGAAGAGTTGTTATAATTGATTGTGGTTAAAATATATTATTTTTGCTAATTTAAAAATATATATACATATGACCTGCAAAATTGTTATTGCTGGGGCCCCTCCCACAGGCTTCATGAATATGAGGGGATTGAAGGTTAAGCTTTATTAATTTCACATAAAATCCACCTCTGGTGGAGGGTTATTTCGTAGATAAAGAACACTTGTGTTCTGTGCTTTTCTGTCGAGCAGGAGACTACACAACTTGGGGCAAAAACTATAGAGAAGAGACTTCTCATTCACTTTTAGAATGAACTTATTACCAAGGAGAGGTGCCCGACAATAATAATGAGCTGCATCAAAAAGTTGTGAACTTCCATTACTGTAAGTAGTCAAAAAGAAAAACTGTACGACATCTGGAAAGGATAGGACTGTGCGTGAGAAGTCAGGCCTAGAACACGTGCATGACTCTTATAGCTCTAATCACTGCAATATTCATTTTTGATACATTAGTTCCTTTTTGCTGGTTGTTTATAAAATTTTTTAATAAAAAAAAGAAAGTCAATATCAAGGATAAATGTCTAATAGAATAAAAATGTTATTCAAAGAACTTCAAAATATTATGTTGAATTGCATTTTTCCCCTTTAATTTAATGTTTCTCTTTGAAAAAAATAGGAAAATGTTTTACATAATCAAATGTTAAAGGAAAAGCAAATGAGAATGGAGCTGTTCAGTTTGAAGCAAAGGGTAGAAGAGCCTGCCTTTGCCGCTTCTCCTTCTCCTTCCCCTTTACCCTGCAATAACCCTCGTAGACATCAACAGATTTAGGGTCCCATGTAACTGAATGTTCTACCCCATAGAACACGAGTCTCCTAGTGAATTTGTACTATCAGTGTGGATTTCTGTATCTGAAACATTTTTATAGTCAACCTTAAAGCAAAGAGACTTTCGTGAAAGATCTCACCAGGGCTTCTTAAACTGGGGCATGAATATTCCAGGTGTGACAGGTAAAGGAAGGAGATAACAGGACCTACAAGATAAAGGCAGCATCTCTTCAAGATAAAGGCAGTATCTCTTCCTGGTACATCTGTTTTACTTGATGTTAAATATATGCAGTGTTAGTTTACATTCAAATAAATACAACAACAAATATAATGTAATATACACAGAAATTTTTAAAGATAAAACACATAATTTCAAAGAAAATTCCAGCTGGCCATAGATAGTTGCTGATAGGACCCCAGGCCCTGCACAGAGGTATATGTTTCATTTATGTCTGCAGTGAGGAGCATTTCAGGGAGAATCCCTGCATTAAGCTAATAGGTTCGGAATTGGGCTTGGAAGTTGGAGATAATATGACTCCTAATCTCTGTTCCAGGAGTTTCTGACCATCTTAAAGTCAGAGGAAATGGCACCTGTCTCCCCTACTTGCTGCAAAGATAAAAATCAATCCAAGTGATTTTTATTAAATGACTTCAGAGTTCTTGGCATTTCAAAGGACACTATGGGGTAAAGATGTGTAACAGAGTGCACAGTCTGTGTCCTTTAAGAGCCTGCAAAATGATACTGACAACAGAGACAAATCAATGTCTAATCCGAAATGGTTATCAGATGAAGGGAGCCAAGGGAGTTGCAGTTTGAAGAGCAAAATGCAATCACAAATTTTTTGTGGAATAAAGTTACTATAGAAATATACAGGACTGTTTTTATTATTGACAGTAAGCATGCAGCTATCCACAATCTAAAGAATACATGTTTCCCGATAAGACTATTTTTAAAAGATAAACATGAATAAAAGCTGGAAAATAATTCAGAAATGCTGATTGACAATGGAGGTAAACTGAGGGTTTATAAGAGCTAAAAGCTATGCTTCTAAAATTAAAATCCTAAATGCATTATTTTAAGAAGGGTGATAAACTATTTCCAATCCTCTTTTGGAAAGTATTTGTTTTTAATTTCATTATTATGCAGTCATAGTAATTCTTTTTACTTTAAAGAGCTTTTGATAAGAATCATATTATCATATTTTCATATAAAGTGTTTACAGGGATATTTTGCTGAGTATCCTATAATAAAATAACCAATTCGGTAAATCCGAGACTTATTATTAAGATTGTAGGTGTTCTGTCATTTTATTTGATTCCTGTAGATTATCCAGTCACTCAATTTGTTTCTTTCTTTTTTTTCTGTATATCTGTTTGCTATCTCTAACACTGCCACCAAAAGAAATAAAAAAGAAGTAAAGTTAAATTTATCAGCTTTAAGTTTATGTCTCTTGTAAAATACTCAAGGCTAAAGGCATGGAATAATATAATATTACTGCATTTTGTATTATCCATGATATATGAAGGGCTTTGGGATATTCTATTGTATGGTTTGCTACCAGGTCAGTTAATAAAAGAAGGCCTGTGGGTTAGGCACATCAGTGCACTCCTAATCACTGAGCTGATTTCAGAAATTCTAATGCTAACTTACAACAACAAATACTACAAAATGTAAGCAAAGGAATTGTCGGGGCTAGGAGAAAAGCAGCATGAATAAGAAAATCAACAAAGTCCTGATAAATAGTGGTTAAATGCATGAGTATAACGAGGAAAAAAAATAAAAAGATAATAAAAAAATCAACAAATACTCTTAAAAAATATGTTTCAGATTATTAAAAGGATGATTTGTATGTGTGTAGAAAATGAGACAGAATATATTTATTTCTATAATTTATCTCTATATAATTGAGGTGCATGCTATACAATCTAAAGGCATATATAATCATAATCTATGGGCATATATTTTGACAATAAATGGACTAATTAATAGATGTCATGTTCGTTTATTATTAAAAATAATTTAGAGGACTAAATGTCTGTTATCAGTTGAATTCTCAATTATATATTCCCCAAAATTTATATATTAAATTGCTAACCCTTAGTCCTCAAAATGTGACTGATGTCCTCAAAAGAAGAGTAAATTTGGACACAGATTTCCATTTCCAGATGAAGAATTGTACAGATTATTTAAATACTGTGCCCAGAGCAAATTCAATGGTTAATAGCTGAGCCAGGACTAAAATCAGTTCAGTTATTCTTCCTTCTGCTTTAGGGCTGACTTTGATTAAATGATTTGGTTTCAGAACCACTTTTAGAGACCTTGGGGACTTTTACACAGTGTTCTAAAGGTAACAGAAAATATTCTGAAAAATATTCTCACTATTTAGAAATGTTCTGAAAGAACTAAAAAGCATAATCATAGCACAACTATTTCATATGAGTGAACATAGATGTTATGGGCTGAATTATGTCCCCCTAAACAATTCACATTGAAGTCCTAACCTCCAGCATCTCGGAATGTTGATCTTATTTGTCGATAGGTCTTTACGGAGACTACTAGATTAAAATGGGGGTTATCAGGGTGGGCTTTAATGTAACATGACTAGTATTCCAATAAAAAGAAGAAAGATAGAGGGAAAACTAAGGTGAAGACACAGGATGAAGATGGCCTCCACAAGCCAAGGAGAGAGGCCTGAAATAGATCTTTCCCTCAGAGTCCTCAGAAGGAACCAACCCTGCCTACACTTGATCTTGGACTTCTCAGCCTCCAGCACTTGAGAAAATAATGTCCTATTATTTAAGACACCCAGTCTGTGGTACTTTGTGATGGCAGCCACAGCAAACTAACATGTTGTCTAAATGACATCCTTGTTGAATAGATGGCCACTTCTATAAAAATATGAGCCCAACAATGTTGTAAACCTAGGGCCAGGACTCTTAAAATAGTTTGGATTCCCTGCGGCACAAGCTAATGAAACTCAATTCTGCATTTTTTATCTATTAATGACAAATTATATAAAGCATATCTAGCATGTGATAGAAATATATGTTATAAAATGTCATAGGGAAAATATGATATTGTCTTGGCCTGGATAATTATCGAAGATGGAGTTACCAGACATTTTTATAAGGCTTAGAAAACTTTTTGAAGAATCCAGAAATAATCTCTTTATGAAAATAACTTTCCAGTCAAAGTTCCAGGATGAATCAATTGCAAAATATATCCATAAGTAACGGAAAGAGTTGGTTTGCTATATTTTGGAAGATAACTGCCAAAATATAACTTTTTTTTCACAGTATCAATCTTAAAGTAGATATTTCTGATACTAGTAGTTAAAACGGACACTATTATTACGGCAACTCCGAGATTCTCACATATACATACATACATGCACACATAGTAGAGGAAGACACATATCTTTTACTGATTTATAGTAGACGAAAATACTCTTATCTTAATAAGGTTCACTTTGAGCCCCAAAATGAACTTGTTAGAATTGCCACCCAAACTACATCAAGACTTCAAAGAGAGCACAAGATTCGGTTTCAACTGAAGTGTTGGTAATGCCCCTCAGGGAACTTTATATGAATTTGTGCAGTCTTGGGAGTTCTTGAATCAGTATAAAAGTCTAGCATCTTCTGATGTCACTTCACAAAATGGCCTTTAATTGTTCCATTAAGTAGAATATTAAAGCTTTCTCTAAAGCAAATCCTGTTTTATCCATCATCGTCCATTAAAAAATCAGAGAGGCTTCTTCTCTAGGAGAAAATAATTCACCAAGTAAAAATGTGTAATGATAAAGGTATTAAAGTGGTGGCCAGGTTCCTGGAAGTCTGAAAATTTCAACAAGCTCAACTAATTTATTATGCCTGTTAAATAAAGGCTGTACTTTCTCTTGTAGCATTTTTTTTCAATTCTATGATGCAATATGTGTCCATTACAATATCTAGCTCACATATTTTCAAAAATGAAAATATTCTAAAATTTTTAAAGCCCACTAGAATGTAGATGCCTCAGTTTTTGCCTTCTTTATCTGTTTTGTTACATTTGACCATTTGCATTTGTGCATATTACATTAGTAGAACTGAATAGCCATATAAGACAATGTGAGGAAGCACCAATCTGATATAGTGAAGCCTTGTTTAATGATTTTTTAACCTTTAATATTCATATTGTGGAAAATAAATTCATATTCTATTTCATTATTTCTTGTGTTAACTCTTCATTATAAATTTGTTATATCAAACAATGTCAGTATGTGGGAAATTCAACATATATTTTTTAATACTTAAGAGATTCAAAATACCAAATTATTCATTTGCTATCAACGATATTTTGGTAATTCTAAAAAAATGCAATTTTAATTAAATATTATTTTTAAAGGATAATGACCAATATAAAAATTGAAAAGCAAGGTATTTTTAGTGGACAAAATATAAAATTCTATGCCTTAGAGATGACCACATAGTAACTTAGTGTTGATACACACACACACACACACACACACACACACACACACACACCACATTAAACATACAATCTAGCTAAAAATAAAACTATAAGCCACAATATTAAAAAAAATAATATGCAAAAGAGAACGAGGGAAAGAAAGAAATAAAGATTTTTATTGTTAAAGTCTGTCGTGTTCATTTCTACTTTTAGTATTTGGACTACTTATATATACTTAAAAATACAAATTCATGCAAGCAAGATTTAATGAAGCTATCAGCATGGCCACATGTCAAATAAACAAATTATAAAAGAAAAATATGTACAGGAATAAAGCAAAACAGAAAAGAATATTTTAGCACAAATTAAATCAGCATCTAGTGAATGCCATAACAGATAAAATGGGGTAGTTATTGTCCCTGTGCTTCAACTTGGACACAGTTGAGTGCATTGTATGGGCAAGAACCAGAACCTATTAGTAACAAATGTAAGTTCTGTCCAGTAGAGTTATCGCTGTTTTTTTTCCATTTTACTGTGCAATTTCTGTATATGTTTTTGTTAACTAGAAGCAGAAGCTGAATATGCCAAAGGATGACTATTACGGTATGCATGAAAAAAAAAAAAAAGTAGTATAGTAAAAATGCTGATTTAACAGACAGAGTCTTATTCAATTAAAGTAATTCATAAAGGCCTAGTATGTGAGCAAATAAAATTTTAAACCCTTGAAAAGCTGAATAGCTAAAATACACAAGTACATTTCTAATGAATTCTTAATGAAGAGTACTGTATCCATATTCTAGACTTAGAACACTCAAGCTCAATCTCAAGTTTTCTCATTTTTCGTGTAACTCTGTAAAATAACCTAATCAGTTTTGTGTCTGGTCCCCAATCTATAATTAGAAATAATGATGCTTACCTTGTCTTGTTTACCAAATGGCCATAAGAACCTATAACTTTATCCGATCATATTATATCTGAGAAACCGTACTATAAATTGTAATGCAAAATAAAGTGCTGTATAAATTAACTACAGTCAAATCAGTAGAAAGATATTTGGGTACACATGGGCTTGGAAAAAACTAGTGTCTTTCTAAAAATTCTACCACCACACAAAAAACTGAGGAAGCAATGAAGTACAGTAGAAAATGCAGGGCTCTAGAGTCAGGCAATCCCACATTTGAATTGCTTTTCAGGTAAATTATTATCTGTGCAGCTGAACGAATCTCAGTTTTGCTCTCTGTAAAATGAGTATAATAGTATTTTCCATTTAGAATTTGCAGACTATTAAATCTGTGGTCCATTCTCAAGAAAGGACTTGTTGCCCCTGCTCCTGGAAGTGCTGTTAGGAGACAGCCTCCAGATGTCGGTCCCTTCATAGGTTAGACTCGGAGGCAGAGAATCACCTAGCCCAAAGTGATATCTTGGGTGATCACCATCAAATGACTGACTTACATGGAAATAAAAAAGTTATGTCTCTTTAGTCCAAATTCAGGACAACTCTCAAAGGCCATTCTTGCTCCAGATCTCACTGTGGTGTCGACTAAGGGTTGCATTGGGACTATAGAGTGGTTTGACTTCGCCTTGGGCCCACTCCTGCTTTCTTTCCTCCCTTCCACAAATATTGATTCTAAGGGCACCATATAACAAACATCCTGTACACTAAATGCAATATTAGACTCAGCTATAGGAGGAGGTCAACCTCTGACAAAGGATTTGTGATAATATATAGAAAGGGTCTAATAATTAGTCAATCAATAAATAAATGAATGCTGCTATGATTAGCCTCAAACAACTATTTTAATTACACACCACAATGGTCAATAATAACTGCTGCTACAGAGGCAGAGAAGATACTGGTGTATAATCAGAAACAAAGTTTAAGTACAATTAATAAAATAATTCAGGCCCAATATAGAATATAGAGAAGTAGGGCATTGACGTGGATAATTTAGGTCAAAATATACTTTCACTTAAAATGCCTATATAACTAAAGCAAGATGTTTTCTTGGATAGTTATGAATTGCCTCATGTTTTCATTTGTTTTTAAATTGTAAATATAATCTAAAATGGCAAACTGTGATGAAATAATTCATTGGGTTCTCCAATGGTCATTTCTAGACAGGGGTCTTTATTTCACAGTGAGTTGATTATGCTTTAGTAACAAAATGACACAATGGAGACTTGACAAAAGAGACTCGAGTAGATACTTAATATTATTTCTGAAATGTTAACACAACATCTTACTACTAAAACAAGAGAAGAATTGATAGGTACCATCAAGTATAGCAGGAATAATTTAGAATTCTCATGTACATTCAATTTATCCTATAAATTATAGTTATTTCTTTAAATAGTTCTAATATCTACATACAAATTTCTATTTTATTTTTCTTTAGTCTAATTTAGAGTTTATGTCAAAAATGTCTTATATATAGAAGTTAAGTATATCATAATTTATGGGCCACTAAGAGATTTTCAAGGATAATTCATAAGCAATTTCATTCCCTCTTTCATATTCAATAAGATTTAATGTCACAGTTTCCTATCATATTTATAGCACTTATCATAATCAGTAATTACGTATTAGTTTTATGCCATTTGTTAAATGTTGTCTCTACACTATACAATAAACTTCATAAAAGTTCAAATCCTGCTGTTTTTGATTACAGTGTATTCTCAAAACTTGGCATGAAGTGTACCAAGTAGAGGCACAATAATTATTTTTGAATGTATGAGGAAAAGTCAGAAAGGAGGTGCTCGCATTGTAACTCAGTTAAAATTAGTTCCTGAATAATTGAGAATTCACTTTGCACATAATAAAGATCAATGTATATTATGATGTATTTTAAAAATATATATATTTTTTAATTTACTTTTTATGGTGACATTGGCTAATGAAATCCAATAAGTTTCAACTGTATGGTTTAAAAATCCATCAATTAATTAATTAATTGATTCATTAAAAAAAAGAATTAGTTAGTCAGTAGCTGTAGAGGTTGGAAAAGAATAATGATCTAAATAAGGCCACAGGATCTGATAATTAGGAGGTTACAGAGTAGTCTCTGCTGAGTGTATAGAGACAGAGCACAGATTGAGTTCACAGTCTCATTAGCATAGAATTAGGTATAGGAATAAATATTTTACTCAGAGCTACATGAAAGTATATTTTCTAAACAACAGTTTATGTCTGCTTTTCAACCATAACAATTTTTAAATAAAACAATCTCTCTAATATGTCAAAAAATTGTTTTAATAAAATAAAAAATATATATTATTGATGTGAATATAGACTTTGATATTGAAAGCTTATAAGAAAAATTTTAAGAAAAGTAGTTTCCCATCTTTAAAAACATTAATTGAAATCATTTTAAATGTGGGTAAAAATATTTTCTGATTAAATTATTAATTGGTGGCAAAGATAGAAGTTTATAAAATTCATTTCAGCATTAATCTCTAAAACACTAATCATAAACCATTAACCAAATTAGAGATGTCAGTGTATAAGTACAGCTCTTTGGATAGCCCCTTAAAGGCATCTTGATAAGAAACTCATTAAAAATACACTTCAAACATGATAATTCTAAAAATTAATTAATGTAATATATTGTATTAATAGGATGATAAACCAAAATTATATGATCATGTAAATACACATAGAAACTATATTTGACATACTCCAACACCCTTTCATGAAAAATGATCAAAATATAAGAAATGAATACAAAGAAACTTCCTCAACCTGACAAAGGGCATTTATGAATAAAACGCAGCTAATATCATGCTTAATGGTAAAAACCTAATGTTTTCCTCTTATGATCCGGAACAAGACAATATGTCCACTCTCTCTACTTTTATTCAGCATTATGGTAGAGGTACTGGACACAGCAATTAGACAAGAAAAAGAATGTGTCTACATAAGAAAGGGAGAAGTAAAACTAATTCTATTTCCATAAAATCCTATGGAATCCACTAAAAACTATTAGAACTAAAAATCCAGCTCAACAAGATGACAGAATACAAGATCAACTATACAAAAATCTATATCTCTATCCACTAACAATTATCTTTGTGAAAATGAAATTAAAGAAAACATTCCATTTAAAATCAGAAAAGATAAAATAGTCATAAATGAATTTAACAAAAGAAGTCTTATGCACTGAACACTACAAAACATTGTTGAAGCAACTTTAAAAAGTTATAAATAAATAGAAATACATACCATTTTCCCTGATAATGTATTAATATTGTTAAGATGGCAATGCTCCTCAAATTGATCTAAAGATTCAAAGTAATCCTTATAAAAATATCAGTTGCTTTTGCAGAAATCAACAATATGATCCTAAAATTTACATGGAAATTTAACAGACTCAGAATAGCCAAAATAATTTTGAAGAAAAATAATGAGTTTTTAGGACTCACGCTTCCCAATTTCAAAAGCTATTGCAAAGCTACAATAATCAATACTGTCTCGTATTGGCATAAGGACCAATAGAAAGGACTTGAGTCCAGAAAGAATCCATACATTTACATCAATTGATTTTTTATGAGAGTGTTAAGACAATTCAGTAGAGTAAAAAAATAGTCTTTCCAACAAATTGTGCTGGAACAAGTGGATATCCACATGCAAAGAAATGAAGTTGAAACTCTACCTCACAGAATTACACAAAAATTATCTCATTATGGTTTATAGAACTAACTGTAAGAGATAAACTATACAATTCTCATAAGAAAACAAGATAAAATCTTCACGTTCTTGGATTAGCTAATGTTTTTATATACATAACACCAAAAACAAAGTGGCAAAAAAATTATGATTTCAAAATTAAAACTTTTTTGTGCTACAAACAATACCATGAAGCAAGTGAAAAGACAACCCATGAAAATGGAAAAAAAAAAATTGCAAATTATATATCAGAGAAGAAATGTATTAGTCTTCTAGGGCTGCTACAACAAAATACCACAGAGTGGGTGACTTAAACAACAGAAACTTATTTCTCACAGTTCTAGGAGCCCAAGATAAAGGTGTCAGCATAGTTGCTTCTTGAGGTCTCTCTCCATGGCCTTTCCACTTTCTTTCTGTGTCTTCATACCACCCTTCCTTGATGAGTGAGAGTGGTGAGAGAGAATTAAAAAAGCAAGAATCCCTGATGACTCTCCTTTTCTTGTAAGGACACAAGTCATAAGATTAGGGCCCACCCATATGATCTCATTTAACCCTAATTACCTCTATAAAGACCCTATTTGAGATGTACTGGAGGTTCCGATTTCAATATACAAATTTTGGGAGGAAGACACAATTCAGTCTTTAACAAAGGACTTGTATGCAGAATATATAAAGAACTCTTACTACACGATAATAAAAATACAACCCAATTTTAAAAATAGGCAAAAGAAGGTATACAAATGATCAATAAACAAGTAAAGAAAAATGTTTAATGTCATTAGTTATTGGGAAAATGCAAGTCAAAATCACTATATCAAATTTAACATCCTTCATTCATATTAATTTAAATCCAATAGTGGAAAACACAATTGGGATTCTCCTTTTCAGTAGCTTAAAAATGAATAAAATTTTTCATGATAGGAATATGTCAAAATAAAATTTATTGTCAACTGAAAGTTCTCCCTGTTAAACATTTAATAAAACACTGTCTGATTTCTTTAAGAATCTTATATTTAGCCATTTTAATTGCAATTTCAAATAAAATTTAATGTTACTAACTAAAAAAAATCACTATATCACCTCATACTCACTAGGATGGCTATAATAAACAAATGTACAATGACAAGTATAAGAGAATGTGGAGAAATTATTAGCACTCTCATACATTGCTAATGGATATGGAAAATATAACAACTACTTTTTAAAACAATTTGCCAGCTCCATAAAACATTAAACATAGAATTATTATATGAACCAATAATTCTAGATATATACTTAGGAGAAATAAAAGATATGCCTAAAAATCTGTACACAAATTTCATATGTCCACACAAAATCTGTACGTGAATGCTCATAATAGTAAAGAAGAGAAAACCTTTCAAATGCCTGTCTTCTGATGAATGGATAAATAAAATGTGGTATATCTATATTTACCAATAATAAAAAAAATATATTGAAGTACTAATATATTCCACAACCTAAATGAAATTTGACAAGATTATGCTAAATTAGAGAAACCAGTCATCAAAAAAAAAAAAATAACATTGTTTGATAACATTTATATTAAATGTCCAGAATTAGCACATTTATAGAAAAAGAAAGTAGATTAGTGGTTTCCTAGGACTAGGTCTGCGTTGGGGAGATGCAGTGTC
The DNA here is from genome assembly GCF_014176215.1 of Rousettus aegyptiacus. NCBI lineage: Eukaryota > Metazoa > Chordata > Mammalia > Chiroptera > Pteropodidae > Rousettus > Rousettus aegyptiacus. Next base: position 33,964,506 of record NW_023416307.1, on the reverse strand, counting down.
TGGGAGACTGGAAAATGGTTCCTAACAGTTGTAGGATTTCTTTTTGGGAGAATGAATATGATAAATTAGTAAATTCTATTCCTTGGGTTCTTAGTGCTAAATAATTTCAAATGATATCAGTAAGAACACAGTAAATTTTGGTCTCCTTTCTGCAAACAATTTGAGTTCCAAGACACTTCACAAAGTCTCATTATTGGATGGATTTCTACAAGTCATTGCCTGTTTCCCCAACTGACCACATAGTATTTAATTAACAGAATAATTTGTTTAAAGAGCTGTCCAGATAAGAATCTAAATCTAGAAATGTCAACTTCTCTATAGCTGTCCAACACTTCAACGTGATCCCACATTTTATAATCATTCTGCCACTACCTTTGTGAGACAACCCCCAAGAAAGAAAAAAAAAAAAAAAAAGGAAGAAAGTGGTGAAATCATCTCTTGGATATCCCATGCATAGTTGTTTTTTCTTCCAGGTTGTCCCTCGTTGAATCTAACCTGTTTGTCATCAAATAGTAAATATATTTTAAAGTTTAAAAAAAAAACAAGTTTTTCCACATAATTCACTTTGAAAAATATAAAAATGAATGTACAGCTACTAAAAACTGGGTTTCTTGCTACTCTGGAGCTTGGACTTCTCATATTCTCACTAGTTGCTCAGCAACTATAATGGTATTAGATCATTTACATTAGATGTTAGATACTGCCAAGCTTTATTATTCTTCCTTATATAAAAAAGTTATTGTTAAACCAAATAATGTCTTTGAGGATAAAGATAGCATCATATTGAATCTAAATGGGTTCAAGTGTATATTTCAACCTGCACAATTCAAATCACTTCTATGCACCTATAAAAGCATCCAGCTAGACTATGTATTCTTGTGTCTTATGTGGTAAGATTTGAAAAAACTCGGGACTAACATAAATCCTTTTTCAAAACAACTAAACAGTGTTAGTCAATATAGTTTTTTTAAATCATGCCCTCTTTATGAGAAAACTAGCCACAGAAATAAATTCATTATAAAACAAACAATTTTCAGTAATACTTAGAATTCATTTATTTTTGTTTTGTTTGGATTGGGGAAAAGACTAGCTACACATATTGGGATAACACTGTACAAAACAACCAATAATTCTGGACGGCTTAATCGAGAAGCACCACATGACTTACTACTACTCAGAACTATAAATGGACAAATGATTACGCCATAGCTTTGGTGGTGATTTGTCTTATTTACAGAGTTTCTCAAACATCTATCAAGATGTCCACCCTATATTATTGCCCAGTAAACAACTCTTTTCAGAATCAAAATGAATAATCAATAGAATATATTGTAAAAACATATTGTTAAATAACCTGAAGTAACCCAATTTTGGTTAGAGGTTATTCACCGTGACTATTCTCTAACTAGTTGTATTAAAAATTAAAAGTCATTCAAATTCAGTGTTTATATATGAAAACCAATAGAGAAATATACTTTAAAAAAACATAAATTAACATATAATGCATGTGATTATTATAATAAATCATTTTATATCAATATAAATACATTATTCTATAGGAGAAAATAATATAATAAGAAAAAACAAACTGAAATATGTTTATTTCTTTAGAAACTTATAACCATCATGATGCACTAAGTATTTATGCACTTACGGACATTGTTATCCTTGTAAACATCTTATAAGTTACAGTGGTTCCATTGACTCAAAATGAACCTTTACATATCAATGCGTCTGACACATTTTGTAAAAAAAAAAAGGGATTTTTATCTTGCATAAACTAATCCAAAATTCTGCTAGGTTAAAAAAAAAAAAAAAACGCATTGGCAAACCCTTTAAACTGGCAATGGAAGATAGTTATACTCTAGATAGAGAGGACTTATTTTAGGAAGGACAATTTAAAATGAATATCTCATCTATGCTTGTTGCTATCCCCTACAAGTGCTGAATCCAGAGTTGGTAACACCTTCCTCTTAATACTGTCAGATTTTTATTCAATTTTGAAATGTTAGCTGTTTTTTCCCAAGAAAAATGAGTTACATATAAAAGATAATTGTTTTAAGGCATCTAATAAAGCTGTAATATAATACAATGCCTGTTTCTCCCTGTTTCCTGCCTGTTTCCAACATCATAAAAGATCCCAAAATTTGGGGGAAAGTTAAAATTGTACATGGGATGGAGCTAGCTTTCTTTTTTAAATAAAGATAAGAGACAAAAAAAAATGTTATTAAAGAGTGTTAAAAGTCAAACCAAGTGCAGGTCATCTGCTATGTTAGACAGCTTACCTTTAAGTATATATTTCAAAATGGGGCCAAAGGACACTGTGGAGTGGGGCTATACAGTCTCCATCTTACTAGTCTGGATAAAAAAGGATTGAACAAATAGCTAGATAATTGAGAGATAAGATGGTTCATTCATCATCAGTCTAAGCAATAGAAAAAGGTGAAGAAACATAATTCTTAGCCTTACACATTCACGTAGTATTTGGTCCTGAAACAGAATTTGAGGGAGAATGTTCTTAAATGTTGCAAAGAATAAAATTTTGGAAGAAGTGGCTCTAACACTGCCTATGAGCTCAGGAGTTTTAAAATCTCATGCATTTAAGGTATGTGGATTCTGTCAGCTTTTCTAAAATAGATGCACTCTTAATGGTCTCTGCCCAAGGCTTCTCAATATGAATATCTTTGGAAAGAACACATACCCCCATTCTCTAAATCGAGTAAGAGTTGAGAGGACAATCTGAACCTGCTTAGGGATTTTTGCCTAAGTTTCTCTTCATCACTGCTATTTATTTTTGTATCATTTAGAGTCCTAGAAGACAATATGGGCAAAGGAGTTATTTCACAGTTTAATTAACAGATAAGATAAAGAGGATGGTCAGAGCAAAGTAAATCAACAGAGAATGGTGAAGCGTCCTAGATCTAGCAGCAGTAGGAAGCTCTTACAACACCTAACAAGACAAGAAGATGGAGCAGTGTTACAGGAACTTAGAGCTAGAACCTGAGCAATGGAATTAAAAAGAATATGTGGTGGATTGAGGGGTGGAAGTAGAGACTTTTCTTTCTCGATCAATCAGGTTTATAAAAGTGAAAGAGAAACAATAATTACAATAAGAAAATATCTTTTAAATGAATCATCATGTTATCAAGCTGTTTTTTGATGTGCCAATATGCTTGGTGATTAATAATTTCTTCAGATGTTCGCTTACCCATAGAATAATATCTTCCTAGTTGCATCAGTATTTCATTTGTGTGTATATCAAAAGCTTGCACTATGGCAAGAACTGTTTTACTTAAATGATGGACAGATCTATGTCCTCTTATGTGTGTAATACATGTATTTTATGAGTATTTAGAAAAATATAACACTAAATATGGATCTTTTAGGGAACAAGTGAACATTAAGTTTGGGTTTAAAGGCACTTATGCAAGCTCCACAAAGGGCAAGAATCTTTGTTTGGTTCACTGAAGCATCTTGGCCCTAGCCCAGTACCAGACACACAGATGGTATTCAATAAATACTTGTTGAATGAAATATAAATGGTGGCTATTCTGTTCTCTATATTTCTGTGGTAGCCCATACCATTTCCATTATTTACTTTTTACTTCAGATACTGCTTTCAAACCAGATAAGGCTTCCCTGTTTGCTGTCTGTTACCCAGTATTCTCATGATCATTCACTGTACCATTTTCTAATTTCAACACCAGTGTAAAATGAAAGTTTTCTACCCATGTTTATTTTGTCTCTTACATACAATGGATTGCTGAACCATCAATTTCTACTCTTTAACATGATTCTTATGAGTGTCTCTCATGTTCTCTCACCCTAAAGTCTTTACCACAAACCTCAATTAATTGCCTTTAGACAATTGAAATTTTCTTTATATTGATTACTAATTTCCTATGCAACCTCTAAGTTATTTTTATAACTTACAAAATTATTTTAGATTTCCTTCATTTTGACTCTTTGTATTGCAATGACTTATATTATAAATTCCTAAATATTACATTCAAATTATTTGAGTAGCTATTTATAAAGATGTGCTAACTAAACACCTGAATGTGGGGATTAGGCTAGTCCTGGGTAAATAGAATACTTTTAGGACTGGATAAAAACAAATAGAAAGAATTATAAGCCTTATTTTAATTTTTATAAAACACGTAAATTAGACACAAGCTACATGAAGACAGTAGGACTGCATTATTTATGGCTTGACCGTGGGATTTGTTTGTTTGTTTGCTTGCTTGCTTGTCTTTACTTTTACTCATTTGATTAATAATGGATTTATACAATTTTCTGATTATTCAATGGATATAAGTATTGACAACTGGCAAGTAAATATCATACTCATATAAACATAAATATTTTAATAAGGAAGAATACTGTTTGAAAAAATAAACTCATTTACTTTTAAGAGTTAGCTTATGCAATCTTAATTCCTTTACTTTAATCATAAACAAGTTAATGTTATTTTTTATCCCCAGATAACTGTGATAGTTTTTTTTTGCTTTTGTTTCAGTAACATTTGTTAACATTTGCAAGGCCAGGAGCAAAAGTACAGAGGACTCAGGCCTCAGGCTCACCCTGTTCTCTTCCCATACCCTACTCCATCAGGAAAAAGACAGAAGCTTGGTACATGCATGGAGACAAGCTGGATCTTAGCCTTATCTGTTCCTCCTTGCCTCTGCCTCACCCTCCCAAGACAGATACTGGAAGGATCATGAGCAGGGCCAGGAAACATGATAGGAGTATAACTGGGGCAGAAGATTTCTGGCTCCTGGGTACCAATAGCATAGTATTGAGAGTGGGGGGTCAGGGGAGGAAGACAGACACAAGCCTCAGTTGAGCATGTACCTTTGGAAGGAGTGTAGTGGAAGGACGGCCAGAGAAAAGTCTGGGAAGAAGGTAGCTCAACACAGGGTCTTGGTTATCGAAGTCTACGTGAGGGTGGGGGATGTGTACCAACTGCATTTTATCAGAATTTTTCACAGAAAGGGTCCAAAATACTACAACAAAACAAAACAAAAACACTCAGAAAACTTAAATTTTTTATCTCATGCAGGCAGTTTTCTGAGATGTAGCGCTATAGTAACTCCTGTTTCAACAATCACTGCTTTTGAAACTACCTTTTCCTGCACTGCCCTTAATTACTCCAAAACTAATGAATCCTAAAGTCAAACTCCAACACTCAAAATATGAGTTAAAATATACTTTATATTTTCCTATACGGTATTTTTATTTCTATGTACACTGTATCTCACCAATGTCTATCGGGGAGCATACGCTAGGTAAATACAAAACTGTGATAAATAATAATAAAACAGAAAACATGTCCTTGATTCTAAATAAATTGTCAACATTATTTGGACTATCTGCTGAGTACACATTATTACATTAGGATATTAATAATTTACAAATTATTTTTCTGCATACTGATATATTTCAATAAAACACAAGATGACCTCTCTTGCACATTTTTGACAATTATTGTTTGTACTATCCAACATAATAGAGAACAGGGAAAGATATCAAGTCAAGTGAAGTTTATCATGGTGGTTTTACCCAAATTATCAATTTCATAATAAGGTGTAGCAGCAATATTAGGAACAGAACAAACAAGGATATTTTCATGATCTTGACTCTTTCCAAGGCTACATTCTCTAGCAGAAAACTGGAGCCCAAGGCTTTATGACTGCCAGAACATTCTACTTGGCTTCCTGCAGGAACACATACATATGTCAGACAGCTTCCTCCCTTGAGTACACTGAAAGAAAGCAGTCTCTAGTTTGAGGGGCATGTCAAGTAACCCTTTTTGCTCAAGACTGACTCATGATGCTAAGGAGACATGGCAAAGGTTACACTCTGTGTGACAAGATACCCTTAGCCCATAACACTCTATCTGAGGCCTCCCAAATCAGACTTGGTGGCTAGCATTTCACAGCAGGACCTTTGTGACAGCTGATCTCAGAGGATGTATCTTTACCTTTGCTCAGCTTCCACAGTTTCTTACTGTTGCAACAGATTCCATGGTTTACTTCGCTTAGCAGTTGTTATTTGGCATGTTCCCTGTTGTTGCAATAACACTGGCTACTGGGGGAAAGCCATTTTCTAAAGTCATCTCTATGGCTTTAATCTACGTCTTACATTTCAGGTCTTGCTCACATCCTTAAAAACTAGTCTCAAACATCTTCTAGGTGTTTTTGTTTTATTTTGTTTTGTATAATCAATTAATGAGTTCTCTGTTAATCCTCAGAATCATCTCTAGGAGGCATTTCACAACAGTGTTCTCAGTGAGAGCTATAGGTATAATTAGAATGCCTCACAGCTTTCCTCCAATAATTATATTTTAAAATAATTTACTTAACATCTTTCTTAAGTCACAATTGGGCAGGTTGACTCAGTAATACTTTGCAGAGTCTGTTGACTCTCCCTTCTCTCCTCACTCAACTCTAGCCCCCATCTGGTAACTTAACATTCCTTGACAGTATAATCGGCCCCAAAGGTAACAACTACAGCAATCCCTAGGAGCTACCAAAGCAATATTATAAGCTCTCCTCTCTTGCAGTCCTGGAGTTCTGTTCATGAATTGTTGACTACCAGATGGAACAAATGAAGCAACACGTGTTAATGAAAACAGTGTTGTTGCAATAACAATGACTCAGTAATAGAAGACACAATAAGTCTACAGTACCCGAAAAAGATACGAATTGTACAGGATCTTTGTAATCTCGACCTAAGTCCTAGTTCCCTCTTTCAGGAGCTTTTCTGTTCCCTATAACACAAACCTCTCAAACTCTTCTCAAAGGCAGGTTTAAGAAAAGCCTGGTTTCTTTTCCCCTAATTACTGTTTTTAATTTTGGTTTTGAGTTTTCGCTTTAGAACATCCTAAACTTGAAGAGGGGGCCCCATAATCTGGGTACCCAGGATTGATACCGGTGCAGGATTGTCTCAGTTGCACCCTCTGTTCAGCTTTGTAGAACTCTGTATTGGGTTCACCTCCATTTCATAATATTAAAAATGTAAGCGCTCTACAGGCTCCTTTTCCTAATTCCCATGCCTTTGTCTTTTCTCTAATAAAATAGATTTGGGTGATGGATATCACCCAATAATGTCACTATTCACGGTACTTTGTTGGATATAAGATTCCAAATTCCAATGAGGCTCCTCTGGCCAAAGTCAAGCTTTTAGAATTTCTCATTGCTTTTTCTCCCTCAGGAAGTTAAAAAAAAAAAAAAATGCCTATCAGTCTTTCATGATAGGGCCAGAACTCATATTCAAAGAACTTAGCAAAAGACACAGTTACCTCTTTTTCCATATGGTTCTATCCTCTATCTATTTGTCTATTATCTAAGCTTCATTTCACAAATACTCTAAAAATGATTTTGAACAACTAATTTGTTGATTAAGCAAGTAAATCTACCTCTTATTTTCTGTTTGAGGTAGGGACAAATACTTTAGAAACTGTATAAAAGTTTTAGAAAGCACATAGAGTTTCAGGTTACAGTAAAAAAAAAAAATTGACATTCAAGTTTATCGTTAATATTACAAAAACTCAGAAAGATTTATTCCTTGTTTATCATTAATATATTTCTGTGCTGACTGGGTTTAAAAAGTATATTTAAGCCCTATTCCAGAGATAAGATGAATATTAACAACTATAGTTGTCCAACAATTCTCAGTGTGTAATTTTGTTCCATGAGCTGCTTCTGAATTACCTGAGCTGAGAAGGGACAAACAAACATCTTAAATTATTTAGTTTTTGCCAATTTTCTAATATAACTTATCTGTTTATTTGTAGTGATCATCTTTTTAGGCAGAATATGAGTCTGCTTCTAATGCTAAACACTTGTTCCTATAGCAATCCTTTTCTTCTATTAATGTGTACATTGACTTCCTTTCTATGTTTTAGACTGCCTTCTCAGATGATTTTGTTCATGGAAATCTATGATAAATCATCTTTCTCTATGGTGTTGTCTAAAGTTAATGTTTAATGATTCTTAAAACTGTAGATGCAATATCCCTCAGCTTTGCTGTTTATTTCACCCGTTCTTCATTTATCACTAGAAATAATACACATTTCTCCAAATCGAATTAGCAGCTGAAGGAAATCAGATTGATCACAGATAAACCTAGATAAGCAGAGTTCTTTAATACACTCTTTAATATATTCCAAGGCTTTGAAAGCTTTAGGTACTTAGAATAGTGTGCTGTGATTGTGTCCTGCAAATTACTGAGCGAACCCCTTCCCCCTCTCCCGGTTAATATTTACCATTTCACAGTTCTTTCCAAGTCTACAGGTTCCCTTATGTTTTCAATTTTGGGGGGAGGGAGTTGGGGATGAGGATCAACTCTTATCTCCTATGTCTTTTCTCATAATTACACAACAATAACTCTTTTAGTGGCTATTATGAGGTCCTACCTTATTTCATAGTGCTTTGTCTTCTGGGATTCTTCAAAATATTATCAAATCTGCAATATTTCTTACAATTTACTGAGTTCAGAGTACATTAACACAGATACACAGACACATACACAGACACATACACACACACATTAACACCTTGTTTCCTGCCTCAGTAATTTACTTGTAGATATATTCTATATGAGGCCATAAACAATAGAAAAGTTAAATTCTATATAAGGCAACAATCCAAGAAAAAACATTGCGAGGTAGCTCATGATTAATTGCTTGAACAAGGGTACAGACAATAAGGTTCATGGCCAACAAGGAACTAATCATTTGGCAATTCTGAGTTAAAGAATTATTCTTCAAGTTGAATAAATAAATTTCTGCCTGGGCATAAAGAATTTATCACATTTTGTCTAGGTGATAAGGAGATTTCAGTGAAACCTGTCATTCTCTACTATGAGAACTTCAATATATTGAACCCACAAACATTTGCTAAAATTGCTCAATGACTTCAATTTTGATGCTTTATTCCCCTCTCAACAAACTTCTAATGTGACTCTAAGTTTACTATCACTTCTTTAATACATTTATTCTACAAAAGTTTACATCATTCCATTCAGCACTATGCTAACTCTTGGGGTACATGGTCTATAGTAATCAGATTTTAGGTGACTCTGTTTAAGTTAAAATGTTTTGTGATACAAAACATAAAAGCAGACATAGGCTATTCAAGCAAAAGCTGTGTTGTACTGCAAAGACTTATCTTCATATAATGTGATAGGAGGTTTTTAGATAACTATACACTTCTGATAGCATCCTCAAAGCTGCATATTCATATATAAACTTTTTTCTATTCTACAATTTGTAAGAGTCAACACTCTGACTCCAGACAGAGAACATTTTTTATAGAATAATAACAGAAGTAGGTGATATAATTCTACATGAATATAAGTAAGTTAATAACATAATAGCTAACCAAACAAATAATTGTATATATTACAGAATAGTCAGCTGCATAGTGATTTATTTTTTCGTAGGGGTATAAATATTTATCTAAATGTATATGGAAATGCATTTCCATTTTCTGTTGAACTATTTTAAAGGTGAAAAATAACAAATGAGCTAATTAACAAATCTCGAGGTCAAGAGAGTAAAGCACATTCCTGGCAAGCCTGGTGTTAAATGAGGCATAATTCTAGCCTTCTAGTCTCTAGTTCCAGCTCTATTTAAAAGCACCTTTAAAAGAATTATTAAGTTAGTTAAGCATGGTTCTGTCAAAACAACGAAGAAATTCAATAATTTAGCTTTGTAAAATCCAGAAATATAAATAAAACAAGATGCATTTATGCAGTCTTGGGCATGGTGTTTTCATTACACTTTCAATGTTTCCCTTAACTTGTGAAATATTTTGTCAGTTTGGAGAGAAGAATAAAAACACCTAAAAATTTCATCATCTCTAAAGAATTCAAATCCAACTCTAACCTCCAAGATGCCATTTTATCTCTTTGTGGGTCTTCAAAGCAATATAAAGCTAAATATATTAATCAGTTAAATTTGAACTTTATTTTTTTCTGATTTGTAGAATTATTTTTATACAATGTATAACAATGACATGGTTAGCCAGATGTCTTAATATTTCATACTGAAATATCTATATTTATTTGACTAGAGAAGAAAAAAAAAAGCAAATTTAGTTTTTGTAGATGGAGGGAAGGTAGACGGAGAGAAGCTGAGTCATGTTCTCTTGGTCTTCCTTACTATAGCGAGGCATAACCCTTATCTTCAAATAACCTTCATATAAACCTGTGTTTCCTTAACCCACCAAGGACCTATGCCATTTATATAATTTTACAATTCAATTTTATACCTGATCTCTCTTCATCAACATGCCTTATCTTTCCCTAAATTTATTATGCATTATTAGAAAAAAAAAATTCCAAAGTAAAAGAGAAAACCAAAAAAAATCTTAAGGCTATTTATTATAGAGGAAGGAATAAGTAAGGGTGTGGAAGAAAAATTTAGAACAAGAATAACAAGAATAATTTCACTTTTTCTGTAAAGCTTTTTGCTAAGCAAGGACTTATGCAGAAAAAAAAAAAATTCAAATGACAGTTTAATGCTAACTTAACTGGAGTTCCTGGCTTTGCCCTGAACTTTTGGTACCAGTTAACTAACTAGAAGTTGGTATAAAGATACCACAGCTATTATGTAATCTTCTGCCTTTACACAATCCCTGGCTGTGCAATATATACTAATTTAGGGGAAAAGAATCAATATCAACTGAAGAGAGCCTGCCTTAATCCACTGTAAACACAGCTGTACAGAGGTAATGAGTAGGTGAACTTGAATAGGGAAGTAGAGTACTCTGACAAGCTCTAGAGCCAAAATTCACATTGTAATCCATTTAAAAAATCATGAATACTGAGTTTCAATTAACTTTAAACAGCACAAAACAAAATAAATAAGTAGAAGAGGAAAACAACAAGGTTTTAGTGTGCATCCTATTTTCTCAAATTCAACATCTTAATATCCGCTCAGTTAAAATGCAACAGTTTGAAGTCATGTGTAAAGTCACAGTAAAGAGCCAAAAGAAGAGCATCAATTCCTCATCTGTCTAGAAAGAAAATGTCAAGAATCATAAAATCATATTCAAAAGACAAAATACGTCTATTGTGTCAATGAAGAAAACAGAAAACAGCAATAAAATAATCTGCACGTTTTCCAGAATGAGCTAGCTTTGGAAAGAAGAAATAATACAGTATGCATTGACCATCTACTTTCACTTTATTAAAACAAAAAGCAAAGGGTTATATTGTCTGCCCAAGCACAGAAGTGAAAAGGGTATTAGGGTCTCATGTGTAGTTTCAGAGGACAAGTGCAAAATAGTAATTTATCTGAATATTTAAGATAAATAAGTAAATTCTAAACTGAAAACACAATTTGCCTCTTCACCTTTAAAATACACTTTAAATAGCAAAGAAAAATGTGTTTTCCCTCACATTTTGGCTGCTTTGTAAACATTAATTAATTAATCTCAACAATACCCTTGTAAATGTGAACAGATATTTTCTCTCTGTGGTCCACAAATAAGAAAACTATAATACTAATAATGTATATTTAGAGAATTATTTTTCCCTTAGGGGTTTAGGGTGACTTACTATTTTGAAATTACTAAACAGACATTAATCATAACAATACCTCTGTGAAGTATGTAAAGCTACCATTAGATAATTGTGATTAAGTTTAAAAACAAGGAAAAAATTATATAATGCACTGTATTCGTCTTAAAATCAATCCTACATAAGAGGATAATCTAGGTTGGGTGATAAGAACTCTAGTAATGATGAGATACTATTTTGGAAATATGAAGATGTGGTATAGTTCCCCACCCCCCATTAAAAACAGTAAAAAAACTGGCTTTGAATGAACATCAAAATTTTCTAAACAAAAGGAAAAAATACAGAGAAGACATAAGAAGATAGGAAGTTAAGAATAATTAATGTGTAGGCATTCATTAATTTAAAAAGATCTACTCAATTCTGATGATAAAGCAGTTTCTAGGTTCATGGAATATGGAAATGAACTAAACAAAGACCTATCATCATTGAGCTTACATTCTAGAAGAAAAGGCAACAAAAAAGTAAATGAGTAAAATAATTTCAGTGAAAAATAAGTTACTATGAAGAAAATACACCAGAGTAAAGAGACTAAGAGTGAGGGCCTTGATATGTGCAGAGTGAGAAAGGTATATAATAGAGATCAAGTTTTGAGAAACCAAGAAGAGAACAAAAAAATGTCCCATTAGTATGAAAACTAAATAACATAACGTACATGAGATGCTTAGCACACAGTAATCATTCAATATAGGTTCTGTGGTTTTGAGGTTTTGTTGATTTACTGAAGGTTTTATTTTCCTTGATAACTATTGCAATAGTCTAAGCCTTGAATTAGTGTATATTGTGTGGTTAATATAGTAAGTTATATTTTATCCAGGGAAGTACTATCACAGTCATTCTCACCCTTGCCTGTATATCAGAACCACCAAGGGGAAAAAAAAAATACACACACACACACACACACACACACACAAACGTACACATACGTATATACATACACATATATATATAAAATTTTAATGCCTACAGCATCTGGTATTCTTAGGTGGTTTCCCATTCAACTACCAACCAGGCCCGACTGTGTTTGGTTCCCGAGGTCAGACGAGATCGGCATGTTCAGGGTGCCATGGCTGTAGGTGGAATATATATATTGTTAATGATAGATATCCTGAAAACCCTCTAAAATTTCTGACATAATAATGTTGAGGCTAGGATTGAGAATTTGTTGTTCTTCCTGCAGCCATCTCTAGCCACTGCAAGAAAACTCAAACACCGAGATTTTACAGCCACACAGATAATATCGATGGCCCCAAAAAGGGCAGCTTAAGAAACAAATATGGGAGTTGTAGTACTCACTAAGAAATTCAAAAGAAAAAAAAGGAAAAAAAAATAGTGAAAGCCCTGTGGAGATTTAAAGAAACAGATCTGAGGGCTGAATTTGGCCTAGAGCTTAGCAGTTTTCCCAGGCCTGCCAATTTGATTGCAGCAAGTACAAAGGACTCTTATCTCAGTGATGAAGCTCTGCAATGGGTCAGGTTTGGCTAAGATTTAGACATATTCTTCAGTGCAGAGCGCAGTACCCCTTAACTTCAGGACAGTATCCACTGGGCTGTTTATAAAAAGAAGTAATCCTCATCTTCATCAGGTATACATTTACAGCAGAAATTCAGAGAATCCTATCTATAGAGGACAAGCCAGGAAAAAAAAAAAAAAAAAAGCAGAGACTACAAACATTCAATAAAGGCTAGTAAATAGCTCCAACCAGCTGAGAATCCTCAAGTAAGAAATCATAACTAACTACATTTTCCATTTTACACTTAAACATGGCAGTCTCAAAGGCATACATGTTTAAAATAAACCAAATTATTTTAAAAATTTGGATGGAAAACAAAATGCTGACTCTATTAGACAGCATTACAAAAGTTTTTGTTCATCTGTATGTTCAGCTCATCTTTACCAGAAAACACAATGTAGATGAAATCTAAGAAATAGAGGAAAACCACGAGACCCCAAGTACTTCACCTTAAATATGATATAATGCATTTATATCGCTTAATTTATCTGTATTATTGCTTGGCTGAGCGAGTAGTTCACAAAAATTACCACATGTGCATTTAACACATGCATATAAATATAAATATACATAAATAAACAGAGATTTCTGAAAGTTTTCATCCTCTTGTGTCATTTGAATCATTGCAAATATTGAAGTTATTTTTGCCCATTAGACAACTGTGTCAAAGCCAGTGTTGCAGTAAAGGTACCACTGAAAATCAAGAGAACTGATCTATTACACACACACACACATCTTATGCACTAGTTCTTTCTCTACTTTCTAGCTATTTGAACTGTATTTCACTTAGAGAACACCCTTGATTAAAAAAAATAACCTTTTACTTAGGAGCAATGTTACTCTCTGGATCATCTATTCCTTACTTAACCCCTATTTTTGATCTAGTACTTCAATAGCTTGAATAAGAGCAAATTGTTAACCCAGCAGTGAACCAAACACAGCTGCTGACAGTCAAAAACAATGAATATCTATTCTTACATTTCCCTATAAGGAAAAAAGACTCAAGTATATCTAAGGTTTTAGTGATGCTGGGAAAAGGAAATAGCGATGCTGATCTGTCTCTCAGGGCATAAAAATCTTGTATTAATTAACAAATGAACACATGTATTCTTTTCTTCCATTAAGAAGAGAAGCAGCATTCTCTTTTGACTACGTAAGAACCCTTCCAGTTTCTCTAGCCCAAGTTGCTGTTATTCCTCTACAAAAATCATGACTGTGGCCAACATGCTTAATACTCTCCCTCCTGAACACATCGAGCACTTGTCTCCACAACTCTTCACTCATTTTTTTTCTTTTAGACCATTTACTTTCTTTTACACAAAGTCTTACCCACACTTTAAACCTCACTTCAAATCCTCTTTTTATTGCTACATAGGCTTTTCAGATTACTTTTAAAAGGGAGCATTTCCTTCCCTTTTGACTCCTACAGAACTTATTTTTATACCTCACCTATGGCACTTATACACACCGCCTTGCTAACCAGTGTCTACATAATATGGGGTCACTGAAAATCAGCACTGTGAGGGATTACTGGAGACATCTGATCCAAACCTAACCAATGCAGGGAGCCATTCTCCACACCACTGGCAGACACTCATCTTGGTTTACTTAGCTCTTCACTCCCTTCTTGCTTTCCAAGGATGGGAAGTGTATATTTTTTTGTATTAAATGTAAATATACTGAACAAAACTTGGTGTAGAGTAGCCCCAGTAAACATCTGTTGAATGAATAAAAATACTTTAAAGTTGAATAGCTCTTTGTATTAGCTCCTCCTCACACTTAGCTGAAATGTAGCTCTCTGTCATTTTAACTTACGACATTTACTTTAAGGTTCTGCCTGCTTCTATACACAATAGATATCACATGCTTCAAGACAGATTATATGTCGAGTTTCCTCTTTAATCAATTTTAGGTCCTCTCTTCTTAGAGACACTTAAAACTTAGTATATGTCCGTCCTCTGAATGCACAGAGAGTGTGGAATGTCTCTCCACTTGGGACATAGAATAATACCCAGCACTGCACCAATATGCAAATAACAAGTATTTGCTCAATACAAGTTGTAAAGCTGTTTGTGTGATTGGTACAGCATTGGAAAGCCAGAATCATATCATCCCTAATAGATATGTTTATTAATCCTAACAATACTATAGTCTGCATACTTTTTTGAAATCACTTCCTGGCATTCAAAAGATCATCTTAATTTTCCCCATAGACATCTGCCAACTTTTCACAAGAAAATTGAAGATGAAAACTGTGGAACTATAAAGGGAAGATGGAGAATAGTGTGCATATGCATGCACGTGCAGAAGGAAGAATTTCAAACTGCAAGAAGAGTAGATGGACCAAGCTCCACATTGAAAAGAATAGGTTCAGAGTTGAGATATCTTTTTCTATATTGTTCATTCTTTTAACTTTCACTCTTTCAAGAAATCAAATATCTCATTAAGACAGAAAGAACAGTGCAACTTACCAGCCAAGTTATGATTTTCTCACAGGAGGTATATAGTGTTGCTCAAGTACATTTAACTTTCATCATTCTCAGGAAACGCATTTTTGTTTTTCTACCTTTAATATTTGACAATGTTTCAAGTATGAATATATTTTCTTCAATATTTGCAAACTCTTTAATCATGTGAGGGTCTTGAATTCTCGTTTTATTTGTTAATTTCCACCATGCCTTTGTGGTAGAAGATGAAGGGAGACTCTTGGTGGCAAAGGGTTGTATAATAATTTTTTAACACTATCTATATATTAGCTAAAATATGAAATACGTGTATGTTTTGGTCAAAATATTTCTTTAATGTATATTTCATAGGGAAATATGTTTCTTTCAGAGAGGTAGACAGTGGTTTCTAGGCTGTTGTCCAAGTTATCAAGGAGATTAGAGTATTCCTTGAAAAGATTAAGATAGTTGACTTTAAAGGCACATAATCATTTATTTTTATTGTGATCAAAATTAAAGTGTATGAAGCAATAAACTTTAGTTAATTAAATTCCTCATGATGTATGGCTTTCCACTATTTTCCAAAGCTGTTTCCATTACTTTTGCCCCAAATAGATTAAAAAAAAAAAAATTAGAGGCTTTTCCTATTATTAAACAGCATACTGTGTACTCTGAAATGAATTATGTCCTTAAATATGTATATTATGTGCAAACAATGATGCAGGTTTATCGTGCATGGTGAACAATGAAGCCCTTCATAACTGAATCAATGGAATTTCTTAATTTTTCTGATACTGCTACTATGATTCATTAAAAGCATATGAAGATCCATCATAGAAATGAGAGAAATTTCTTCCATCTTCAATAAGTAAAACTGAAAGCAATATGTATCTAGAGATTAGATCATCTGTCAGGTACAATGATGCATCAGTACAGGTTCTCAAATGACAAATATGTAGTTTTCTAAGTGGCAAATTTTTTAGCTGAGGGCATACTCGGTTAGTTTCCTAGTTCACAATGTGGTGTGTGAAATTCGTGAAAGTTTCAGGCACCTAGAGACTAGATGGAGCATATGGTTCAATGTTATTGATAAGAAGATTTTAATAAGAAGTGGCTCCAGAGCTGTTAACATAAAGAAGACTTTAGGTCCAAATAAGAAATGTTTGTCTTGCTTGTCTAGGTCTGTCAATCAACAGCATTTATTGACCTCCCATAGTGTATAAAGATTCTTATTTGAAGAAAGGTAACTCAAAAAGGAAGAAGGTGAGAACCTCTGCTTTTTAACTGCTGAGGGAGAGAAGATAATAGATGACTATGTAGTGGAGGCTTATTTTTAATTTATTATTCTCAGAGTGCACATATGGATGACTGAAGTGCCTCTTTTAAACAGATGTTTATTTTATCCATGTCTGCTAAAGAGCTGTGACATTCAGATTGCCCTTTAAGAACGAACTTGCTGCCCAGTTGCAAGGGGTGCGGTTAGCTAACAGCTAGAGGCTCTGGCTTTGCCTCAGCATTTATTCTCAAGACAGCCCCTGGGCAATCACCATGCAAGATAATGGTGCAAAAGCAAGGCCATTTCCTCTAATGCGCAATCTTTGTTCTGGGGGACACCAATGGGAGATGAGCATTGTAGTCTGATGTGACAACCTTCCTATACAATTATGCTTCCACTATTTTTTTTCACAGGTGTGACTCACCAATAAGCCTTGTGCATGCCTGATTCCACCTCTCAGTTTATTTGTGGAGAACCCAATATGCAACAGACAGTTTTTACAATGTATTTATAATTTTATTCCATAATAAAAAAGAATGAGTGAGATACCAATACATGCTACAACATGCATGAACCTTAAAAACATTATGCTAAGTGAAACAAGCCAATCACAAAAGACCATGTACTATATAGATTTACTTTTATGAAATCTCTAGAGGTAGAAAGTAGATTAGCAATGCCAGGAACTGGAAGGATGAGAAGATGGAAAATGACTGTTAATGGGTATGAGATTATTTGGGGGAGAGTCGAGAAAAATGTCCTAAAATTGACCGTGTTAATGGCTGCACAACTCTGTGAACATAAAAATTATCTAACTGTACACTTCGAATAAGTGTATATAAATTATCTCAATAAAGCCATTAAATTTTTTTATATACTTTCCTCTTTTCTTAAAAAGACTATAATCACAACAGTGTCACTAGGGGATTGTGAGAGGGCATGTGCCCATTCTTAACTGACAGTCGACACTTCTCTGTGTATGAGCATAGACCAGTCTCACTCTTCTATTTGGGAAAACTGAAGTGAAAACCAAACAACCCAATTTGTAAAATTATTAAACTAAATTTGCATATAATTTAAAGGTTTTAACTTGAGGTTAGACAAAGCGAAACCCCAGGCTCTCTGAGAGAGTGCTCTCTTGCTATTTAGAAGTTTACTTTTCTATTACTTTTGTGATGAGCAAAGGGTATCTAGAACCCATTTGTATGCAGGTGTGAATATAAGTATATACCTGCAACAGGATGCTTTGTGAGAATTTTTCTTTTAGTGCAGAATTGTCAAAGAAGCTAAGTACTCCATGTTTAAAGGAGAACAGTCTATGAGCAGCCTAAAGAACGGACGGGACATGAACTTACTATAAGAAGGCAAAACTAGCCCTGCTATCACCATCACTTCATCTCCTCTGTAGAATCTGTGAAGGAACAGGATTGTTATCAAGGCCCCTGTCTGTCCTCTGTCTTGTGAGGAATCCACGTTCATAGTGAGAAGTTGTTGTCTCTCCC
Organism: Rousettus aegyptiacus; assembly: GCF_014176215.1. Lineage (NCBI taxonomy): Eukaryota > Metazoa > Chordata > Mammalia > Chiroptera > Pteropodidae > Rousettus > Rousettus aegyptiacus. Next base: position 33,946,185 of record NW_023416307.1, on the reverse strand, counting down.
TGAAGCCAAGAGGAAGATGTAGAGGTAGTGCTGAGGGACTATATGGGGTTTCTTTAAAGATAGAGATTCAGGCATTTTATTACCTGATTAGATGTCTGTTTGGGCAGTTAACAAGTAGATTTGTCTCAGGGCCAGCCTAAGCAGTTGGAAAAGAACACTGAAGAAAGATAGTAGAGATAAGACAGGCCATACCAGTGGATCAGCCTATATTTCCATCGTCTGGAATTGCAAGGATATATGAGTTTCTGGAGAACCACATGGATGACACAGAAGGTAGTTGTACCTATTTGTTAAAAAAGAGCCACTTATGGGGCAAACGGATTCCAACAGCAAGCAGCTGTTGGTTAGATGAAACAGTGTGGGGAGGAATGGAGGTGGGTTAGTGAAAAGGTTGCCGTGAGCAGATGATGAAGGGCAGAGTGAAGATATCAGATCACATCAAGTAATGAGTTAATTTTTACAAAATACACTCAGAGTTAGGTCAAAGTTATCATGCATTAAGTTTGTAATTATCGTCACCATTTAATTCTGGTTTCCCAGAATAAAGCCTGCAGTCAAACAATCAAAACTGCTTATTTTACTCGATCAATAGTATCTACTACTTAGAACAGTGCGATTAACAGCCCACTTTCAAATCACATTTCCTTAAATTCATTCTTTAAGGAAAACACCAATTAGCTACCTATTATAGACAATTAAAAAAATCTGCACACTAATTAACAACCTCTCTACTCAATTTGAACCTACAAATATTCAAAAGCAAACTGCAATGAAAATCTTGGGGGTAATACATTTCCATTTCTCTTTAATGCAGTAATAAATTGTTCTTAAAAAACCCTGCACACATATTTTTTTTTTGTAAGTCATTTAGGAAGAAACAGAGAGTAACATACCAGCCCAGTGACATCAAAATATTGATGACAAGAGACTAAAGATTTCAAGAAAGCGAACTTAACCCAATGATTCATTTCTACATTTCGGGAAAGCTTAGTCTTATCTTATATATCAAAAAAGCATTCATCAATTAATGTTATAATCATCAAAACTAAAATCTCACTAGGAGAAACACTAAGTAGCTTTACAAAGGCAAACATTATGTCCAATTTGTCTCTGCAATGTCTAACCGTGCAGGTTTAACAAGAGTGTAGATTAAAGGCTGAGCATGTTCATGGAGTGAATAATCTTTTCCTTATTTCTCCATCACTCTCTAAAATCAGTCAGTCATGAAATGTCATTTTTACTCTAGCAATATCTCCAGAATTTTCTACTTCTCTTAAAACTCCCTACAAATTTCTACCAGAGCTTCATTCTCTTATATTCTTACAACAGTCTCTCCAGTAGTTTCTCTTCTTATACTATCATCACAGGTATGTTTCTAAGTAACAGTTCATAGATGCTATTATATTGTGGAACCTCCACTGGCTGTGGTTTTCGTGTAAGACACAATCTAAAGATCTTAGTAAAATATGCAAAACCCTTATGATCAGTCTCCGAGCTATTTCTTCATATCCATTTCTGGTTCATTCTCTTACCAAATCTCATGTACCTATGTATTAGCAATACCCAATGTCTCCCTTCTCCCTAAATAAGCCATGTACTTGCATGCTTTTGCACATCAGGATATTACCCACCCTATCTTATCTTCATTCAGTAATAACCATGTCCCTATTATTGCACTGGGTATTGAGTAGAACTCTATATTGTACTCAATGGAAATTTATATTTTATATTAATACACGTCTCTGATGTTACCCCTATCTTAAAGCTTCACCCAACCTCAGACTAAGGTAGAGGTGTTCTTATTATGCTTTGGTTTTAATTTAACTTTTATCTTTCAATTATTTGTGTATGTTTGTAGATCTCCAACTAGAGATGAGGTGCTCTGCCTCTCATTTACATCTTTGACCCCCAATAGAACGCTGGGCTCAAGGAATGCATTAAATTAAAAAAATTGCAATGAATGAATAATCAAAATAACACAAATAGACATACGGATATTTGAACAACAAAAGAAATTCAATAATTCAGACTAAAAAATTCTAAATTAATGCTCGTTTGTACAAGGCCCAGAAAAATTTACCACCTTTTTTTAAAATCATTTTTAAAAATCCTTTTATCATTTATTTCTGTTGTTCATGTTGAAAGTGTATCACCTTTTAATAAAAGGGTTTGATTACAAAATTTACCTTTGAAAAATGTGTAAAAAGTAATTTTAAAAGTACTTGAGGGAAGATTAAGAGGGGAAAGGGAGTCAAATATATGGTAACAGAGAGAGACTGTACACAATGCAATTTACAGATGATAAAAGCTTATGCTCTTAAAACTTATATAATGTTATTAGCCAATGTCACACAGATAAATTTAATAAAAAGGAAAAAGGTATTTGAGTTAACATTTTAAGTATGTAAATCCACGTGAAAAACATTTATTTCCTATTATAACTTTTGTATTCCTTAATACAAATAACCTGCTGACATATATATTAACTAGTATTTTGAATTGCTTTTCCATTAATACATGAAATCCATCAACCCATAAAATATTACCAACCTCACCAATTCACAGATAAGAAGTAACAGAATCACTCAAGTTTACATAGAATTTGATTCCAAGCTTTCAGACCTCCAATGCAGTGTTTTTTGTTTGTTTGTTTGTTTGTTTGTTTGTTTACCAAATTACCATCTTAACATTTGTTAACTCTGATCAAAATTAATGATTACATATCATTCTCTTATCACATATTAGATTCTAGTCCAAACTGGCACACACTATGAACATAGATAAAGTCTAATATCATTTCCATTTCCTTTTTGAACCCACAATGAAAATATTCCTCAGAGGCAAGCTTGTATATTATTTGTACAGTTCTTTTAAAACACATGCATGCATATGTGTGTGTATTCTTACATATCAGTTATGATTTTGCCAAGTGACTATCCAGATACATGTGACATAGCAGATTACTTCCTCTTCTATATATGAATTCACAGAAAATGTTATCATTGATATGCAGTTTCTAAAGATGAGAATCTAATATTTTTATATTGTAACACATAGAAAATTATAGATAATTTTTGTATGATGGAAAAAAAATGGAGGCCTATATTTCCTAAAGTTTGGTTATTGGAAAAGCAAAAGACTTTAAATTTCAATAGTAAGACACAATAGACAACAGGGTTTAGATATGGAATAAAGTCTTTTAGCTATTTTGAAATAATTACTCAAGGAAAGAAATAAAAGAAAATATAAAATATCAGAGGAAAATCGTACTTGCTTTTAAAAGAAAGAAATGAAGTTTCTCATAAAAAGAAAAAATATGTTACTACAGAAAACTGAGAGTATAAAAACATTCAATTTGCACTTGCTGCGCATTTCTTTGCTGTGTTTTCATGGTTGAGTATAAATAATATAAAATGGAAAAATTAAAGGCTTAATAAGATGAAAAGAAAAATAATTTGAAATAATAGAACACCTTTGGTCTCATTTCAAAATATCTGGAATATTAAGAAAAATAGGTGAATAGACATACTAATAATATACTTAATATTTTTTTTAAAGAACCTTTTATATATAATTCAATTTAAAGCCTGTGAGGGTTAATTTTATTTGTCAACTTGATTGGGTTAAAGGTTCCCCAGAGAGCTGATAAAGCTTTATTTTTGGGTGTGTCTGAGGATGTTTCTGGAAGAGATTAGCAACTGAATAGAAGATTAAGTAAAGAAGATCCCCATCACTAAGCCATCCTTACATCATACTAAGGTATAGAAAAAAAAAATACCTATATATATAATATATATATGTATATATGTATAAACAATGTTATAGGCAACATTTTCTAAAAGTAGTATAATACAAATATCAATTTATGATTCACTTAAATGACAAATATCAATGGCAAAAACAATAAAACCATAGAAATGAAAAAATGGCACTGAGGAAATAATATAGAATATTTTTTTTAAATTAAAATTCAAACACTATCCTCCCAAAACCTTTCCAAGGAACCAAAAAGGTAGTTGCATGCTATTTCATAGTTTATATTTCTTTTATTTTAAACAAAATAAAACATAAAAAAAATCCTTTTTAATCATTCAACCCTGAATTTCAAAAATGAAACCAAACAACCCATAAACTAATGAATTAAAGACATACTACACACTATATTAATTAGCACTAAATTTCAAATGTAAAGTTTTTCTTAAAAAATAAACCAACAAAATTAAAAATGAAATGAGAATATAATAAACAAAGAATTTTAAAAGCCTAATTATATTAAAATAAACCAATATATTTCAATCAAATGTATGATTTTTGACCATAGCATAAAGCAATAATTGAGATAACTATTAAATGATTCTTTCCGCCAACGTAACCAAGACTTTTTGGATTGATCATAAGATTTAAAAAAAATGTAACCATATTCCATAACCTGCTCATGTTATAGGCAAAGATTTAGTAATGTACCTAATTTTCTATGAGAAAAATAGGATCTTTTTTTAAGCTATTAAATATACTTGCAAATAATTAAATAATGGTAATAACAACAATTAGTTAAGTACTCCAGTTGAGTCTAGCACTGGAAAAGATGTTTTATATTATCTGACTTAATCTACACAACAACATCCCTTTATTAGGTGTTAAAATTACCACTTTGTAAATGAAAAAACTGGGCTCAGAATTAAGCTTGCATGCCCAAGGTCATCAGCAGCAAACAGCAGAGCTAAAACATAAATTTAGTTTTCTCACTCAAAAGTTCATTTTCTTACCCACTAAATTATACCACCTTCCAGTTAAAGACATTATTATACACTTATATTATCTAATTATGCTTACTTATAAATGTACTCATGATTTCCTCACTGAATGTACTGCCAGGAAAAACACTGCCTCTCCAAACAAATTTATCATCCTCTGACTCAAAGAAAGCAAGATAAAATTGCTAAAGCTAAAGCAAATAAATAGTAACTTGCCAGAAAGGTTTTCTGTATACTCTGAGACCTCTTTTTTCCACTTCCACCAGCTTGTTTAGGTGACTTGTTTCTCCTAGAACTGTTACATAACCTGTATCAAAATACCCCAGACTACAATTGAGATAATGGCTTCTAATAGGTCTCTTTACTTCTATATTTCTTTTCTAATGGCATCTCCTTTATTTGCTGGCCCAGATTGGAACCACAAACTTTTCAATTTGATCAGAGCCAAAATCTTTGCACTTCCCTGCTAACATATTCTTTGCTCATTCACTCAGCTCTATATCATAAATTTCACAGGGAAAGTTATATATAAATATAAATATATATATATAAATCATATATATATATATATATGAGTAAGAAAGTTACTCTGGGTTTAGATATTACTGGTAATCTATTTTTGGAGGATTGAATAAATAGAAACAGAAAATAAAAGCTCCAAGAGAAAGTCAACCCCTGGATACTCATGTAAACATGTCCCAACATTAGAAGCTGTCTCTTGAGGTAAAAGGGGTAAGGCCTAATAAAGGCAGCCAGCCTCAGCCTTTCTGGCCTACCACTGAGCACACCAACAGTGGACAGTGACTGGCAAGAGTCTATCTAGTTGACACCATGTAACTTTGAGACAACATAGCATGATGGTGTTTAATAAGCAATGAGAAATTCTACTTAGAATTTGAATGTTGTTAGATCCAGATGATGTAGCAAAAGACAGTTTTTGACATTTAATGTAATTATGCCAAAGTTCCAAGTGATGTGTTTAGTGGGTAACCAGAGAGAGCTCACACTAGACAGAAAAATTCGACTGGCCAGGAACTTGATGATGTATCTCACCAAGGTATGGGGAGAATTAAATAATCTGATATCCTGTGATACTTTTCCTATTACAGAAATTGTTTCTGCTTAATTGAAATCAATTTTTCTCCTATAAGTTGCACAACTGAAATGCTCATTTGTGCTTATTTTCACCAAGCTTTAAACCCACTCCTTCAAGTCTATCCATTCTCAAGAGACCATGTGAGACTGGACCAAAAGCTGTTGATTCTAACTAGATCTGGCCCAACGGCAGGGCTGCCAACCAGAGATGTTCAGGTTGTATACTACACAATTCCAGAAAGCACCATTCACATAGGCAATTAGGTGAAGAGCACTCCCAGTTGTTTAGTGCACAAAATGCACAGCTGTATGTGCTGGCTCTGCTTCAGGTCCATAGATAGTGAGGTAATTTTAGCCTGCTCAGTCCTTAATATAGTACTTTATTTTCTCTAACTCCTGCTAGAATGTAAACTCCCAGAGAGCAGAGATTTTGGCAATTATGTTCCCTGATATATGCCAGGTACCTATAACACTGCCTGTTATGAGTCAAAGGAGGACTCTAATATAGAGCAGGTAAGAAGATTCAGCTAGGGTCTAAATAATGATAATGTTAGAAAAAAAAAATCATAACAATAAAAGGAGCCATGAAAGTGGCCAAAGTGATACAACCATTTGTCGAGGCTCTTTTGAAGAGGGTGCCTTTTTATGTTGCCTGAAAAAACCCTTTTAAGCCTATAGCTTTGCTTATTGACACATAATTTTCACTCAAGACACATTCACCTACACTACCTTTATTTCTTTCATATTCACACCTCATGAAAGCCTGAATAAATTTGATAAATTGAAGAAAGCAGTGTCCCTCAAGGATTCAATGAGAGATTAGGTGAAGATCAACAATACCATTGGCTATGAGGACACATTAAAATGATGGGTTAACATGGTCACCTCAAAATTTCAAGCCTCATAGGTCAAGAGCTACATCTAAGGAATGAATAGTAACTAACTTCCGGAAAGCAAAACTGAACCAACAAGTTATCATAATATCAAAACCAAATGCAAACATTGCATAATAACAGCCAACGGGAATAAGAAAGAAGAGAGTGAAGAAAAGAGGTTTTTCCCAGAGAAATCAGGTCTCTTTTTTTTTCAAGCTGTTTCTGAAATAACATTACTAGTATAACAATTTGAGGACAAATGCCTAAACCTTTGAAACTATTGAAGGATGTTTATCTGAAATGATCCTGAAGTAGACCCAGCAGTAGAATTAAGGTTGCTGTTCCCAAGGGTGTTGTGTATGAGTATCATTCAACCTGGCAACAGTAATTTACTCATTTAATTTGGTGCACAGTTCCAGGGGTCTTTCTCGCTCCTCATATTTCTTCTTTCACTGTAACACTGTTAGGTGAGGATATCACATTCATTTTGGCAGGTAGGTGTTGTATGGTGTGAAAACTCAAGTGAAAGAAAATAATACAATTTCTCATGTTATCATTTTGCCAAAAAATGACATTCTTCTGAATAATATAAAAACCTATGTCATCTACAAAGCTGCCCTATATCCTGCATTCAAAAATAAATATGGATTTATTCTCAAAAATTTCTACCTTAAATAGCATTGTTGTCAATTAACCTAGAAAAAACATAAATATAACCGGCGTTTACTCTTACCCCAACGTTTCAGCTCGTATAATAAAAATGGCAAGTTTCTGAAAATTTCAAACTCACAGGAAACTGGCCACCTATTCATTTAAGGCCAAATGCAAGGAGATGAGAACAGTGATTGAAAGGGGTGCGGTAGGAAGAAAAGAAATACTATTATTTAATGTCAAAAGATAAGCACCTAAACATTTTTCCATCCATGTTGGTAATAAAACTTATTCTTTAGATGACACTATAAGTCTAAGTATTTTATAAAAATGTGTATAATATTAAATATTATTTTCCATTTAGTATAATAGCTAATATATTGAAGTAGATTCCAATATGGAATTTTCGAATAGTCCAAATTAAATCACTTGCTTGACTTTTAATTTCCTGGCCATTTAAAGCTTCTTTGTGTTATTTTCGTGATATCACAGAAACAGGAAAGAAACGAGGTAGGTAGGAAGTAATCTTACATGTAGAGCTTACAAATTCCCTATAACAAATTTTTGTCTTAATTTGCTTTAGATTATCTTTCAGCAAACAAATAAGTTTTCCCTCACAGCTCCCAATTGTAAGACTCACATTAAAAGAAGACTACCAGGTCTACTTCTACCTGCTTCATCACCGGTCTTATTTCTCTCCTTTTCATTCCCCCAACCACTGCCAGAGTACTTGTCCTTATCTTTATCTAACTCAAAAGTTAGTGCTGACCAATTTTTTTAATGATCAAATTTATCCTTAAGAACTAATTTTAAACCTTTACCTAACAGCACTATCATATGTGTTTTTGTTTGTCTTCTATTTCTTAGTCTCAGGAAAGGGAATCGCATATATGGTACACAAAAGTTGCCTAGATTAAAACTGTGAATTAAAGTAAAAGATTATGAACTATGGTATATATAATCGTCATCTGTTAATTCTACTTAGAATTCAGCAGATAAGTGAACAATGATGTCTAATAATAATTTTAAAGAACTTGGATAAAAATAGTAGAAAGTAGAAAGAAGAGGGCTAGTGGATACCCCTGGCTCTGGAAGTAATTACCCCTACATTCCTAAGAAATTTTCAGCCTCACTGGATCACAAAGAACAGGTTGGAATAGATGTCTTTCCAAGTTTTCTCTTCTTTAAAAGCTTTGTTTTTCTATTTTCTCTTTCTAAGCCTCTGTTTCCTAATTTAAAGCCAGGGGTGGGGGCAAGTTAATTAGTTAACTTAAGTCCCAACCATCTCTAAAATGTTGTGGCTCTAAGACAGTATGAGATTTATTTTTTTATTTTTACTTTTTTGAGTTTTTAAAACAGAAGTGAAAACAAGAAAACTGATGTATAGACCTTTTAAAAAATCCAATTTCAAATTATTTTCACCCTGCAATTCTCATCAACTTGACCATTTTCATAGGTATTTTTCATTTTCTACCCCATTAACACTAGATACATTGCATTCATTGAACTTTCTCTGCTGCAGTCAAAGAATGAGTTTGTGATAAATGCTACTTCAACATTTTTCTCTTTTAATAATCTGCTCCAGTGCATAGAATCCTATGATTTTATTATTTTAATTATTACATTCAGATATTCATTTGCACAGAATTAGAAAATCAAATTCATAGAATATTTTTAAAATATAGCCAAATCTATAGATCATAGTAAGAGACATTTAATACAATAAAATTAGGCCAAGCCAATGTTTTAGTGAATTGTTCACAATAGAATTAAACGTGGTATCTTAAAAATTAGAAACACATTTAGAGACAAAGTTAACTTTATTGCTTAATTTCCCCTGAAGTCATGGCCATGTCTATGTTCCAGTCATTATTTGGAACCATCTTCTTATATTGAGAAGCTTCAAATATTACATTGTAAATTATACATATTTATTATAATTTATATATTATACTGATACAGCTCAATGATTTAAAAAGTTTTTCAAAAATATTAATGGTTTTATTTTTTTAGGTTATAACTTTAAGGATATTTTTTCATTAATGGCATTGTTATTACAACTATGAAAGTTACTACTTGGTATCTAATGAATAGCACACATCGATCTGACTTTCCAAATAAATTTTAATATATTAGAAATCGATGCTATAGAACTGTTACAGGATGACTCTCGTGACAATGTCTAGCCACGATGGGGATCCAATTTTGACTCAGAATACTCTGAATTAAAAAAAAAAAATTATAATAAGTATTTTTGTACTCTTTTTTCTCACTTAACAGCTGAGAATGACTAAGTTTTAGCCCAGGGAAAAGAGAAAGGAGCTATTTAATGAAGTCAACTGTTCGGTGTGAAGTTCTGGTGAAATAGATAGAGGGTATCTGTTAAGGATGCTGAGCTCAGGAGCTAGCCTAACTGAAGTTAGAATCTGCATTCTTCTGCTGTGTGATCCTGGGCAAATGAAATAAACTATAAACTAATCTGTAAAATCAAAACAAAGTAATACATTTTAGAAGGGTTTTAGAGAGAATGAAAATTAGAGAATGTATCTTAAGTACTTAGTGGAGTACCTGGTAGTCAGTAATCAGATAAATAAATGATAGTTATCATTATGATAACTATATGCTTTAATCGATTTCTTATTTCTTAACAATTACCTTGTGCTCCTCCATTTTACAGATAAGGTACAAAAGTTTATGTAATTTTTGTTAAGATGCAGCATAAAATCAGGGCTGGGTCACAGTGGCTTTCTAGAACCTGTAGTTTTATCTTCTGCCAAGCTTCATAGCCAGAAACTATATACAAACTACTGAGAACTGCAGAGGCAAAGGGTACAAGTTCTAGTCCAAGAGGTCAACACAAAAGGCTTCTAAATTAACTTCTTCCCATGTACATACCTAATCTAGAGCTACATATGAAACAATTCCACCTAAATCAAATCCAGAAACAAGATGACTAACTCCTACACATTGGGAAAACAAGAAAATGCCCATATCAAAATAGGTCTTGATTCACCTTCACCTACTAGAAGTTACTAAGAATAAAGACTGTGGCTTGGACGAGCGCAAAGTTTTAAGAGACATCAAAAGATAGGGCTGGACTGGACAGTAACATTGATCTCCTCAACAAGACTACTTCATCAAAACTAGAGAGGTGGCTGGTTTACCTAATGCACAATAAAAAAGAACAGACAGTGAAAGAAAATAAAGAAACAATGGAATATGTTCCTAAGGTAGCTATACTTATATCAGACAAAATATACATTAAAATATTACAAAGACTGTAATAAGAGACAAAGACATCATTATATAATAATAAATGGGATGATCTAAGATTAGAGTTTCACATTTGTAAATATTTATGCATCTAACATAGGAACTCCCAAATATATAAAGCAAATATTAACAGACCTGGAGGGAGAAGTACACAGCAAAACAATAATAGTAAGGGACTTCACTACCGCATTTACGACATTGAAAAAATCATCCGAATAGAAAATCAATAAAAAAACTTTGGATTAAAACAACATGCTAGACCAGATGGACTTAGCAGATATTTACAGAACAATTAATCCAAAAGCAGGAGAATTTGCATTCTTCTCAAGTGTACCTGGAACATTCTCCAGGATAGATCATATGTTAGGCCACAAAAAAAAGTCTTAATAAATGTAAGAAGATGATTGAATCATATCAAGCATTTGCTAACCACAATGACATGAAACTAGAAATCGATTACGAGAAAGGTAAAATAAAAAATTCACACAAAAAAAGTAGTGTCTAACAACATGCTACTGAACAACCAACCGATGGATCAAAGAGGAACTCAAAAGAGAAATAAAAAATATCTTGAGACAAATGAAAATGGAAATACAACATATATAAATTTATGGTATGCAGCAAAATCAGTTTTAAGAGGGAAGTTTATAGCAATAAAAACCCACATTATGAACAAAGAAATAACTCAGGTGAACATGCAATTTTATACCTCAAGGAAGTAGGAAAAATAAAATAAATGAAGCCCAAAGTTAGTACAAGGAGAGAAATAACAAAGAACACAGCAATAGCAAATTAAATAAAGATTAAAAAGACAATGAAAAAGACTACCAAAATTAGTAGCTGTTTTTTTTTTTGAGAAAGTTAAGTAACAGACAAACTTTTTGTTAGATTCATCAAAAAAAACAGAGGACTCAAATAAATTAGAAATGAAAAAGAAGACATTATAAATATCACACAAATACAAAGGATCATAATAGACTACTATGAGCAATTATACACCAAAAAATTGGACAACCTAGAAGAAACATATAAATTCTTAGAAACATACAATCTACAAGACCGAATCATAAAGAGATAGAAAAATCTGAACAGACCAATTATTAGTACGGAGATTGAATCGACTGATTGACTGATTGATAGTATCGATAATCAAAAATTTCCTATTAAAAATAGTCCAGGACTAAATGGTTTTACTGGGAAATTCCATCAAACATTTAGGAAATTATTAATACCAATCCTTCTCAAATTCTTTCAAAACACAGAAGTGGAGGGAACACTTTCAAACTAATTTTACGAGGCCAGGATTACCCTGAAACTGAAACTAGACAAGGACATTGCTACTAAAGAACAGTACAGGTCAAAATCTCTGAAGAATATAGATGTAAACAGTCTCAATAAAATGTTAGCAAACTGAATTCAACAGCACATTAAATGAATTAAACACCATGATAAGTAAGATTTATTTCCGGGATGGAAGAATGGTTTAATGTTGGCAAATTAATCAATGTGATAAATCACATCAATAAAATGAAAGATAAAATCATGTTTATCTCAATAGAGTCAGAAAAAACATTTGACAAGTTCGCCATTCATTCATGACAGACACTCTCTACTAAGCGGGTATAGTGGGAATCTACCTCAACGTACAAAGGGCATATACGATAAACCTGCAGCCAACGTTATATTCAGTAGTGAAGAAGCTGAAAGCTTTTTCTCTTTTTATAATCATACACAAGACAAGACTTCCACTTTCACTACTCTTTTTCAGCGTGGTACTAGAAGTCCTATCCAGAGCAATTAGAAAAATTAGAAATAAAAGGCATCCATACAGAAAAAAATTAAAACCATCTCTATTTGAAGATGATGTGGTATTACATATAGAAATCCTTTAAGATTTCACCAATAAGCTATCGAACTACAAAATGAATTCAGTAAATTTCATGATACAAAATCAATATAGAAAAAATCAGTATTGTTATATAAAATAATAATAGTAAACTATAAAAAGTAGGAATTAAGAAAAGAATGCCATTTAAAATTACTTTAAAAAGACTATAATACCTAAGATAAATTTGAACAAGGAGGTGAAAGATCTATACCCTGAACACTGTAAGACATTAATGAAAGAAGCCAGAGAAGACGCAAATAAATGGAATGATATCCTGTGTTCATGAATTAGAAGAATTAATATTGTTAAAATGTTCATACCGCCTAAATCAATCTAAAAATTTAATTAATTGGTATTGAAATTTAAATGGTATTTTTCACATAAATAGAAAAAACAATCTTAAATTTTGTATGGAACCAAAAAAGATTCTAAATAACCAACGCAAACTTGAGAAAAGAGAATGAAACTTGAGTCATCACATCTCCTGATTTAACACTATATTTCAAAGCTATAATAATTAAAAATATGTAGTATTGGTATAAAAACAGACACACGAATCAAAGGAAACAAATAGAAAGCCTGGAAATAAACTCATCATATATAATTAATTAATATACAATGAAAGAGCTATGAATATACGATGTCTAAAGAATAGTTTCTTTAATAAATGGGTTGGCCTGTTAAAATGGCAGTTATGAATAAGACAAGAAATAACAAGTGTTGGAGAGAATGTAGAGAAAAAAAAAATCCTCATACATTGCTGATGGGAATGTAAGTTGTTACAGCCTCTATGGAAAACAGTATGGAGGTTCTTCAAAAAATTAATAATAGAGCTACCAATATGACCCAGCATGTCTTTCTTCTGGGTATTTACTCTCCCAAATTGAAAACATTTATTAGTAAAGATATGTGTATTCTTATGTCCACCAAAGCAGTATTCATAATAGCCAAGACATTAAAAAAACCTCAGTTTTTTTGATTGGCTCAGTTTGGATGATTGCCTAAAGATGTGCATGTACTCATCTATTAGAAAGGATCAAATACTGCCATTTTCAACAACATGGATGGATCTAGAGAGTACCATGCTAAGTGAAATAAGTCATATAGAAAAGGGCAAAAACCATGTGATTTCACTCATGTGTGGAATATAAAAGCACCAAACAAACTCATAGATACAGACAACAATATACTGGATACCAGAGTAAAAGTGGAGTGGAGAAGGATGAAGAGGGTAAAGGGTTTCAAATATACAGTGACAGAAGGAGACTAGACTTTTGGTGGTGAGCACATAATGCAATATACAGATGATATACCGTAAGTCTGTACATTTAAAATTTATGTAATTATTAACCAATGTTACCCCAGTAAAATTAATTTTTAAAAATTTCTTGAAAAAATGGTGCTGAGAAAACTGGACAACTACCTCACAACATACACAAAAATTAACTCAAAATGGATCAAAGATTTGAACATAAGACCTGAAACCCTAAAACTTCTATATGAAAATAAAGAAGTTCCTTGATATTGATATATATGATTTGACATAAAAAGCAAAGACAAGAAAAGCTAAAATAATCAATCAGGATTGTATTAAATAAAAGATTTTGCATGGCAAAAGCAACAATCACCAAAATAAAAAGGCAACTCATAGAAATAAAAAGGCAACTCAATAGAATGGGATAAAATAGTTGCAAATAATATATCTTATAAGTGATTGATATCTAAAGTACAAAAAGAAGCCATACAATTCAATAGCAAAAACAATCCATTTAAAAATTGTGCAGAAACTGAGTAGACATTTTTTCCTAAGAAGATTTCAAATGGCCAACAGATACATGAAAAGGTGCTCAACATCACTAATTATCAGGAAACTGCAAATCAAAACCATGAAGAGATATCATCTTCACCTGTTAAAATATCTATCATCAAAAAGACAACAAATAACAAGTGTGGGTGAGGATGTGGAGAAAAGGGAATCCTTGCGCACTGTTGGTGGGAATGCAAATTGGTGCAGCTGCTATGGAAAGCAATATGATCCAGCAATTCTACTTCTTGGTATATAGCCAAAGGAAGTAAAAATAGGATATTGAAGAGTTATCTATAGTCCCATGTTCACTGCAGCTTTATTTAAATAGCCAATATATGGAAGCAGCCTAAGTGTCCTTCTATAGGTAAATGGATAATATATATATATAAACATATATAACATACATATATACATATATATATAATCTCATATCTTCATATATATAAACACATACATACAATGTCTATTCCGTTTCTCTTCCCAATTTTTAAATGGATCGTTTGATTTTATACACACACATATACATTTATAATGAAACATTATTTAGCCTTGAGAAATAAAAAAATCTAGCCATTTTGGACAGCATGGATGACAGACACGGATCTAAAAAAGAGAGAGTCAAATTCATAGAAACAGAAAGTAGAAAAGTGGTTGCCAGGAGCTGTGGGGTCAGGGGTGAAAGAAATAGGGTGAGGTTAGTAAAAGGGTAAAAACTTTCCGTTATAAGATGAATAAGCTCTAGAGATCTAATGTAAAACATGATTATTATAGCTGATAACACTGTATTGTATAATTGACTTTGGTTGAGTGAAACTTAAGTGTTCTCTGAATGAATGAATGAATGAATGAATGAATGAATATGGCAATAGATGTGTTGATTACCTAAATTGGGGTAGATCCTTTCTCAATGCATATCGAATCATCATTGTGTATACTTTAAGCATCTTACAATTTTACTTGTAATTATACCTCAATAAAGCTGAAATAATAAACAAACACACAAACAAAAAAAAATGTAAAATAACATAGGAGGAGAAGAGGCAACATGAAAATGACCCGCTTTTCCTCAAAGCCATCATTTCTTCTAAGATCTGAGGCAGGAATACTGCTATGTGCAACCAGAACAAATGACTGTGTGCTACCCTCAATAACTAAAATCATGCTCAAACTCTAATATTTGTCTGAGAATGAAGATTTCTTATCCTAAGTAAAACTAACCACTAAGCACACACATTAGGCTGTCCTCATTTGGAATTGACATATTTTTTTCTTTACCCCAAATTAGCTGTACACCTAGCTAATTGCATCAATAAGTAACTAATTGCTAGGTAGCTGTGTGAGCAATTATCTGATTTGCACACATAAGTTATGTTTATTTCAAGTATACTTCATGCCAAGCATTGGAAATCTGGCTTAAAAGGTCAGGAAGACAAACTGATTCAAAGCCATATTATGCTTTGTTTATATTCATAAATAAGTAGAACATAGATAAATTAGTGACTGTGATATGCTAACTGAAGAAATGTAAAGATCTCAAAATATCTTTAGATTACACTCACCAGGTATTTATAACAAAGAAAAACAAAAGCCAATGTCTCATTTTGCCAAATCTCAAAAGCTTAAACTGTACTTTGTCAAGTTATCTAGCCAAGACGAGTGTCAGTAATCTATCCATGAAATTACGAAAGCCCGAAAAGTCATTTTGAGATTTGAATAAAACAAAAAAATGACCTATCCTGGCACTATTACTACAATCACATGACAATATTCCCCTCAGCATTTAAATACTGGGTAAATAAAAATGAAAGATCTGACTTCTAATCTTTTTCAGCAGGGCATTTAATTTCAAATAGTTGTAATGGGAAATTTAAGAATTGTTTAAGCTATGTGACTCTTATCCTCCCAATTTTCCACCCTCTCCTTTGTTTAGTATTTCCTATAAAATAGTAGGGGAACCATGCATGAGTACGTGTTTTCACAATACACAGAATTATAATTTTTTTTCTTTCAAAAATATTATCCCAGTAGTCTGAGACAATATAAAGATTCATCTATTCTTTTCTTTCAAAAATATGTCTCAATATCATTACAAAAGACATTTCCAAATTACTACATATTAAATGTCAGACTTACAAATGAAAAATACTTTTCATGTAACAAACTGACCTCAAAATTATTTCAAATTACTCAATACGTGTATATATAAGGAGGTTCCAAATAAATTAGATGATACATGTACAGACAAATTATTTCCCCTGGATACATTATTTTCTTTCATTAAAAAAAAAAATAGAAAAATTCAATAGGGCTTTTAAAAATACATGATATATATGACTATATATTAGAAATATATAGACTCAGAGATTTGAAACTTTCTAAAATATTACACATAATATTTACCTGCAAAGAGAAACAAAGAACAGAGAATTCAAAGAGTCTTTACATTTTCTGTTAGATAAATCATAATAAATAGGACCATTGAAACAATCAAAGTAGCTGACGCTCTAAAATTTGCTTCTAAAACATTGTAAATAACACCTTTAACTTGTTATGTAGTAAGTTTTCATTTATTATTTTTCTAGTATAAGACATTAAAATATTTTTTTTATTTTAAGACATTAAAATATTTTTTATTTTAGGACTACATTTAGGACTTAAAATAGGAGCTTACTGCCTTCTAGTTATAATTAAAACTTGCAGGTGTGTTGATTTTTCCAACTATCATCAATGTGAAAAATATTGAACATCAGGCTTTAATAAAATAATCCATAAACAGGAGCTCCATGAAATTTTTCAAATCAGAATAATCAAATTGAATTATCATTCTAAGGTAGATACTGCTAAACACTTGAAAATGAATTCTGGTATAGCATCATCCTCTTAGAACAATTAGTTTCTTTGAAAGTATCAGGGATTTAAGACAGTATGACATATGAGACTAGGTGACGGACTGCAGTGTGCACTACTGTGGAAAGGATTTAGGATCTGAGATTAGAAAGGAGGTTATATTTAAAGGACCCTTTAAGAACATGGGTACTATATCAGCTATATGAGGATCATTAGGAATTAAAAGACCACACACTAGGTTTGCCCAAAATGAATTTTTTTTTTTATCTTTGCCCCCTGTTTACTATACTTGAACAATCACGAGAGCAAAAATTGGAAGTACATTTTAAAAAATAACTAAGACAATTGAATATAATTCAAAATAAGTATGTATAATTTAGCTAGCTTTGACATGGGAAAATTTCTCCTCAAAGAACAACAAAAGCCCATATTCACAATATTGCCAACCCCAAGTCGTAGCAAAAAAATCCCCTATAAATGGCTGCATTATAAACTTAACCTACACATCTACAAAGCAGCAATAATGACAGCAAGAGCCTGACAGAGGCCATCCAGTGACTGTCCACATATTGAACACATAGCTGCCTTCCTGACAAAGCCTGTGGCCTGTTATTGGTGACGTTATACGCAAGTGAGTAATTAAATTCTCCATTATATAAATAAATCAAAATCAAGGATCACACTAAATTGGGGGCTGGCTCATTTATCAGTATTGCCCACAGTCCCTAGCATAGTTCAACACTGAATGAATAAATGATTTCTCTGTATAAGTGAACCAGTCAATGTATCTAAACTTTAAGGTTAGAAAGTTTAACAGCCTTTTTATATTTCACTGCAGAATCACTATCATTGCATCTCCTGGATGGGAAGGCTTCTTTGCAAACACATTGACACTGTGGTGCCATGTATAGGCTTCACCAACACGGAGATGTAGGGGAGATATCAGAATGAGAAGGCCTGTGGCACCAATAGCAGCTCTTTCATTGTATTCTCCAGCTTCACCCTTTAGAGAATCGTGTTCCATGAGTGTAAGATGGGAAAAAAAGTATTGTCCACTCTATCCACTTTACTACAAGAGATTAGAGGTTTAAATAAGAAGTACTTGAAATGTTTTGTAGACCATAAAACATTAGTCACATAAAAGATTATTAATGTATTTTATAGCAGGAGTCCTCAACCCCCAGTCTGTGGACCGGTACCATGCTTGTTTGTGACCTGTAAGGAACAAAGCTGCACAGCAGTAGGTGAGTGGTGGGCAAGTTAGGGAAGTTTCATTTGTATTTACAGCCACTCCCCAGTGCTAGCATCACTGCCTCAGCTCCACTTCAGATCATCAGGCATTAGATTCTCATAGGAGCACAGTCCCTGGTGCCAAATATAGAAGAAGAAACATGTTACTAGATTTGGTCTTGCCCTACATCTGAACTTCTACTGACAGATCTGTTCACTGATGATAAAAATTTACTTTAATTGAAAACTAATCTTCAATGAACCTCTAAGCCATTGAAATGTATAATACACACAATCTCTACTTCTACTTTTTGCATATTCCTCTTTTCTAAAGGCTTACAAAAAAAAAAAAACTTTAAGCAGGAAACACAGCATCTTTCTAACTATATTTTTACTAGTTATTAAGGCAACATACCATGTTCAAATCAATCTGAGTGGGAAACAAGAATTTTGTCGCTAAAAATGCATGAAAAGACTTTGCGCAGGCAAATAAATTTGTATCTGGGTCTCATGTAAATTGTGAAAAGGATACATGATCTTTTTGCCTTATCTATAAACAGATACATTTAAAACATCTGAATCATTACAGATAAACTTACTGAATGTAAATTAACAACAGAGCATTGAGTGCAGCCATGATAAAATAATGCGAATAGTAGACTAATGTCAGCTGCCAAATGCACACAAAAAAATTTGTAGCATAAATGTAAGACATATTTTCTAGTTTATTTTGAATTTCTTTAGAAACAAATCTTATGTTTTCTACTGACGAAAAAAAATATGTGGATGAAATTACTATTATAAGTAGATAGAAATTTTGCTGGTATAGTTATTTTCATGCACATATTTTTCTAAAACTTGTTATAAATTATAGACATAAGCATTTTATAAAGAAAACAGTCTGGATAGGGCCCAATAGGAAATAATTAATCTCTGTAAAATGTAGTTAAAATTTACTTTTTTAAAACTAAGTGATGCAGCAGTATAAAAAAAATGTATCTCCTCTTTCATGATCCAAATGAAAATAAGTTGTTAAACTCATCCTAGACAGACTGAATATTCATCTACATTACAAGACCATTAAGCCATTCAACAATGTGGAAACATCTCTTAGTCTGTTCAAGCTGCTACAACAAAATAGACTTAGTAGCTGATAAGTAACAAAATTCTCATAGTTCTGGAGGCTGGGAACTTCAAGATCAAGGCACTGGTAGATTCATTTTCTGGTGAATTCATAGATAGCACTTTCTGATTCATAGACAGTACTCATATCTGTGTTCTCAGGTGGTAAAAAGGGTGAACTCACTCTTCACGGTCTCTTTTATAGGGACGCAATCCTAATCTAAGGATTCCACCTTCATGATCTAGTCACCATCCACAGGCCTCACCTCTTAATACCATCACCTTGAGGGTTAGGATTTCTACATGTGAATTTTAGGACACAACACTAAATCTGTACCAATCTCCATAGTTTATGCAGGGACTGGATGAGATAAAGCTGTGTTCCTGGATAGACTTCCTTCTGCTTCCAAACAGTTTATTACAACAAGGCAAAAGGCTCACCTAAAGGCAAGCTTTAGGAAAAAATTGGACAGGAGTGATTTTTGTCTTCTAAGCCTGAGGTGCCCCTTTTTCAGTGCTCATCATGTGTACTAGATTTGGTCAAGTGCTGCCATCAAGTGCTTCTGCTTCACTCACTCTATGAATACTTACCCTTTGAATATTGCGGATGACTTCTAATTTCAAGGATGCAGATGACAGATGGGGGAGAAAAGAGAAAGATCATTGAGCATCTACCATATCCCTGGCTCTATTTTGTTATGTCTTATTATTCCATTAATTACTCTGAAGGTAATTAATGAAGGTGAGAAAGTGTTGGCACAAGGATCCAAATATATGACCTCCATTGTCTTTCATTAAATCATGCTGTCTCCTTCAAAGATAAAATACACTAGATAAGCTACATCCTGGGGAGATTTGTATTTCATCAAAAGAGAAAGAAAAGATTCTAAAATGTGTAATGAGGCACTGTGCTTGTCTCATTAAGGGGACCAAAAGGAGACAGGACAGGAGCCCTGGCTGGTCCCTGCTATGAGTTGTTGAGATCTAAAGGCAACTGGTTGGCACCTTCAGTGTTGATCTATACACCCCAGCTTTCTGCAGCTGCAAAGAATAATTGTAGTAACTCTTCAGACTATTATGTTCCTGTCCTTTCCCTTGCTAATTTTAAAGAAGTTTCAATTTCTGGAAAAAAAAAAATGTTAAAATCAATTACTTTACTGGCTCCTCCTGCATTTTGCTAAGAATTCATCATTCATTTCTTTATTAACTCGTTCACCAAGTACCACCATGTCTCAGCCATTCTGTACTTCTGAGGTTTTCATTATAAGCAGATTAATATGTCTATACCCAGACATGTTATCTCTGCTTTTACCCCAGGCCAGACTTGAGGAAAACCACAGAATCTCTTTTGTTTCCTCAAAATATCCTCAAAACACTGGTAAACAGTAGAGACAATATTTTGTAGAAAAGTCAGAGGGGAAGGTGAACATCTCATACACCATAGACTCCCATTTCCAAAATGCTCCTAATTCATGTCTACTTGCCGAAGTCTCTCGGGCTAGGTATCTAACCAGAGTACCCTTCATCATGACCCACCCCCTCGAAGAAGCCTGGCCCTGCTCATTAGCTGTCTCAGCCATGGTATTCCTGTACTTGATCTTGCTGCCATCACACACCCAAAATTTTACAGCTATTTTTATGTAGAACAAAGATGACTTGCTGTAACTTCTCTGGAGTTGGATATTTAAATGCAAGCACTTTGCAAGGAAAGTGATCTCCAAATACCTCCCTTCCTTACCAAAACTAGTTGATTCTAAGTAACAGTAACAATAACATTCTGTTGCCTTAAAGAAGTTTAGATTCTAATGAAGAAAGAAAGATAGGTACACAGACAATTATTCTGTGAAAAATGCTGAAACAGAAATATATTGGGGGTACTATAGGAACACAGAGAAGAGAGCTCTTTTTTTCTACCTAAGGGGTATCAGGAAACATAAAAAGAACTGTCAGGGATCTTGAAAAACAGGAGATGGGAGTTTCCCAAATAAGCAAAGTTGAGACTGGGATTCTAAGGAGGGAGAAGAAGGGCAAAGGCAAAGAGACACATGAGAGGTCAGAGCATGTTTGAGAACAAACAACTCACTGTGGCTGTGAAATAAAAAATCAGAGCAAATTGAACACTGCAGTATGAGTCTTATTTCAAAATCCACCTACTTTTGTGCCCTCATGCATCAGCTTCTCTCTCAGTGCAAAGCACTCCTCTGTCTTCCCATGACAGAAGACAGTGCTGGCTCCATGTATCTGAGCACAATTGAATAGGATTAATTTAATAGTTCCGTCTTAATTCTGCTGAGATTTCCAAATTTAACTAAATAACTTTAATGTTCTTTGGCACCATGCTTTTGACAAACTTTCTTTAAAAGCCATTATACAAATAGTGATTGTGCTAAAGAGTGTACATAGTAAAAAAGATTATTCCAGTAGATGGAGCAGAGGTGACATCAGAATAGCTGAACGTTGCCTGGCCCAGAATATATAGCTGAAGTCCAGAAACTCAGTAGAGCCATGAAATGAAAAAAGCACGTTTGAGAGCGAAGACTGAACATTAGTGACTACTGCTTGGCTAATCACCTAATTTGTACTCAGAAAATTTCACATCCTATTCAAACTGAAGGTGAAAACAACCTTAGGCAAATATCAAAATGATTCCTTAAAGAAACGTTTATATTTTAGAACAAGAAAGCTATAATTTCGATTTGTTTAAAAGTCTCACTGTGGTGCTTCACAGTCATTCTGTGTACCACAGACAGGCTAAAATTCTTAGTAGAGCCTCTAAATGCATAGCTACTTCAGTCTCCCACTGATGGTAATACGTGTTTCTTCCCTCCAAGACTGTTCGTGAATCGTGTGATTACCTGATATGGAATTATTAAGAAATAGATCAATAAACACAGCAGGATACAGACTTAAAACCTCTGCCTATACAATGGAGCTGTGAACAAAGTTATTCTTAGTATTGCAACAGCAGAGAGCTGGACATGCAGATCCATATTTGGGAACATATTAGTAATTGAAATTATAGGTATTAAAAATAACTCTGAAGAAACCAATATTTTCATTAAAAATTTTAACTATTATATATATATGTCAGATAAATTTCTTTAATCTGATGAAATTCCTTAAGGATTACCGAAATTGTTGATGAACTATTCAATTGTGGTTTTATAAAATAAATATTGTAAGAAAATAATTTCCAGCAGTCATTTGAAATAGGAAACATGTCCTGTTTTTCTCAAGAACCTTAGCTGCTATTATTAATCAGAGTGTCTTACCCCTTGAATAGACAGGACTGAAAGGACAATTAAAAACCACCTTTATAGGTGTTTCGTCCAAAACTAGCTCTTCAATGATATTCATATTCTAACCCAACCTATTTTGAAGCACATCTTTAAGTGAAGTAAGCATATTAAAATTTCTAATCTTAAAAAAATAGCTCCGTAATTTTGCATATGAGGAAATACACTGTCCTCATTTCACACTTTGTCAATTTTCATTCACACGGGAATCAAGAATTTCTAAGAAGTTACTTAAGCATATTAAGTAATAATTTCTGTGATGAAAACTTAAAATGTTTTCATTATATTTTATAAACTCACATTTTTACTATACCGCTATATATTCTTATTATTATGTACTTTAAAACAAACATCTATTTTTAAAGAAATACAAAAACCCTCCATTTTCCAAACATTTGCAATCTCCCATTATAATCACTACCATGTTAAAAACAATTATCTTTTTACTGCTTTAAAAAAGACAGAATAGTTAGCAGAGGCTTCAACAAAAGTAATGGAATGCCACTGTCATCTCAGGCTGCCACAACAAAATACCGTAGACTGAGTAGCTTAAACAGTAAGATTTCTTTCCTCTCAGTTCTCAAAACTGCATGTCTAAAATCAAGATGCCAGCAGGGTCTGTGTCTGGTTACAGGTCTCTCCTTGGTTTGTAGCTGACCACATTCTTGCTATGTCCTCACATGGCCTTCCCTTGCTGCGTGGTGCATGTGGGTACAGAGAAATGGAGAAAGAAAACAAGCAAACTCTCTTGTAGCTCTTCTTTTAAGGACATTGATCCCACCATGAGGGTCTACCCTCATGGCCTCATCTGAACCTAATTATCTTGCAGGAGCCTCATCTCCAAATACTATCACACTGGTAGTTAGGGCTTTAACTTAGGAATTTTGGGGGAACAAAATTCAGTCCATAGCAGAAATTTTCCTGAAAAAGACAAAGGATAACTAATGGCTAGGAGAGGAGAGGTATAAACAACTCTAAACTTTCTCTCACATACATGCACGCCTGCACACACCTCTTTCAATCCTGCCATTCATTTCTTCTTAGGATCCCTAATTGCCAGAAGTTGCATAGCTGTTCAGTCCCGCAGAGGACTCCTACTTATAAAAAGTATAATTTTAGAATGCAATACTTACCTTTTCCCCTAAAAATCAAGAGTTTAAACTATAAATCTAAAATTTGAAAATAAATTTAAAAATTATAAAAGGAGGGAAATTGAAAACTTATACAGCCATTTAAACCTCTTCACTAATTTTAGAATAAAATTCTAATGGAAAAGGGGGATCAACTAGAAAGTTAATTGGTTGGCAAATCAGAAACATATATAAAAACACATATACACATACATAAATGTTAATTATACATCACTACAAGTCTTACATGCATGGAAAAGTTAATATCAGAGTACATACTATTAAATCTGTAAAGAGGCCTTCTGTGGTCTGAGTTTAATCTACAGTTAGTATCCCATTCAAAAGTTTTGCTCTAATAAAATATGCAATGCTGTTTTCTGCATATCTATAAAAATAAATTTTTGATATAGACTATGTAAGTCCCACTCTTAATGTAAAATATAATTCTTAAAAGTTAAACACATTGTGCAGGAGAGAATTATTACTCTTAGTTTATCCATAAAAAATCAATAAAAATAAATGAAGAACCTATCATGAGTTAGAAAAGGAATGGCAAATTACACTGAAGCAAACCAGAACAAATTAATAAAGAAAAGGCAGATAAGAAAACTAAATACGGTAGGATTAATAGGTAAAATCAATGAGTATTCGAAAGGACATACTCACTGGTGAGTCTAAATCTTTTTAAAGAGAAATAAAGTAGAAACTACAATATAATGACAAATGACAAAAAAAAAAAAGTCATCACAGAATAAACTTTTAAAAATCATAATAGTCTGTAATGCTAAACACTGAACAAATATGAAAATCTAGATGAAATGAATAAGAAAATATAATTTAAGAAAACTGACTTCAGAAGAGATAGAAAATCTAAAGTACGATTCACATAGAAGAAATAGAGAAATTTATCAATTGGTAGATCCAAAAGTAGCAGTCT
Organism: Rousettus aegyptiacus; assembly: GCF_014176215.1. Lineage (NCBI taxonomy): Eukaryota > Metazoa > Chordata > Mammalia > Chiroptera > Pteropodidae > Rousettus > Rousettus aegyptiacus. Next base: position 33,921,280 of record NW_023416307.1, on the reverse strand, counting down.
CAGATGGTTTTGTGGGAAATTTTTTTTTAATCTTTAAAGATCAGACAATTTTAATGCTTCAAAAATCTCTCCCAAGTATTGGTTAAAGATAACACACACACGGACACACACACAAACCCTCGAGTAAATATCACATAAATATCAAAGTAAAAATCCTAAATTAAATATTACTAGCAAATGTAATTCAGATGTGCACAAAAATAATCATATATCATAACCAAGTGAAGTCATTCCAAGAATTTAAAATTTTTCAATATTAGGAAATCTGTTAATACATTTTTATAATAATATTAATAGAGCTCAGAAAAAATAGTGTATTATCTTTGTAGATGTTAAAAAGCCATTTGTCAAAATTCAATAACCATTCTGAATTAAAATACTCAATAAAATAAAATTAGATGGCATTCTGCTATATGATATAATATATCTAGCTTAGCCCAAAAGCCACTATTATGTTTAATGGGTCAACACAAGAAAGAATACCAAAATATTCAGAAACAAAACAAAAGCCCAATATCATTGGTATTATTTAACCATACACAGGAGATACCAGCCAAAATAATTAAATAAGAAATAAAATTATAAATATATATTTTGGAAAGGAAGTGGTGAGACTATTATTAACTACAGCCAACATAAAACTATAATTGTATGTGGAGAATATCCAAGAAAGTCAACTGGCCTTTGGCATAAACAGCTGACTAGAATCAGACATACTGGCAGAAAAACGGTTTTGAGAGAATTGCATTTGCAAAGACTGTACCTAGATGAGACATATGAAAGACTTCTAAGCTTCCAAATTTCCAATGCTTTCTTTATAACTAGGGAGGATAATGAAAATGGAAATCCTTCCAGAGGATAGAGCCTAAACCCATGGCACACAAAGAAGAGCAGAACCAGGGCCTAATTCAAGATAATTGTCTTACCCTCAGGATTGTAGGCTACAAGATTTACCCAGATGCATTTCAGAATTACCAAGGACCTCTGACTGCTATATGGTACTCATTCTTCTCTTTTGCAAATTGTAGTCATTGTTGATGAAGGAGACAATAAAAAAATGGTACCTGTGTTTACATGTATGGTAATAAAGATGTGTATGAAACTATTAAGTGATTACTACCTTAACCTAGGTACAAATGGAAAGAATGGGGACAAGGTGGAAAGGAGACAGATTTTTCTCTGTTCATCTTTCCGTATTTATAATTTTCATAAGCATGTAAAGACATTTCATTTTCAGAAAATAAAATGAAAAAGTAAAAATATGTCATAGGACTTAGTAAATTACTAGAAAAGCAGCTAAAAGAAAGAGATTTAATATTATGATTCCTATGTTTCTGGTTTGAAAATTTTAGTGCAGTATACCAAGATATAAAATATATTATAAGCATGTATATGGGACATAAGACTAAGTTTTAGGTATATTGAGTTGCAATTATATCTAAAGTTATCACTGGCTTTAAAGTGATGAACAATTCATGTCTGCCTGGTACTATTCAGGGTTAAGCACTAAAATTTGCGAACAATTCATGTCTGCCTGGTACTATTCAGGGTTAAGCACTAAAATTTGCACATTCCAGGAAACTCCACCTCAGGATACAAAATACCCCAGCTTTTAGCAATGGTTATAGAAGTTTAGAGGAAAAGTACAAAACTCATATGGTAGCCAAAAAATTGAGGCTAAAAGTAACAATCTATTAAGTATTAAAAGGATATGACCTAGCTTGTCCACTTTCAGTAGTTACTGTCATATTTTTTTCTCCAACCACTGACGTTGGCAACGATAATTTGTGGTACATATTGGAGCATGTTTTTATGCCAATCTGAGTAATATGACAATTGTGTAACCTAAGTGCATTGTAATCATGACCTTTAACAGTTGTCTTTGACTTTGTGGATTAACTGTGTACTTTCTATTCAGGTAATGCTAATTTAATTTTAACATTGTGAATACAGAGACCATGGTTTCTAAGAGTTCAGATAATGAAATGAGAATGATTATAATACCAATATCAGCATAACCCAGATAACTGTATTAATTGATGACAGATTGAAAGCGACATTCAGCTGAATTAGAGGGGTAAATAATCAAAAGAGAGCATTCTACACAATCGGTAGAGAGAATTTGGGGTTTGGCATGGTGGAAAAGGTAATGTGAAAGCACAAAGACAAAAACAACGTGGCTGAATGGATAAGAAAACCAGACCCCTACATATGCTGCCTACAAGAGACTCACTACCGATTAAAAGACACACACAGTCTAAAAGGAAGGGGATGGAAAAAGATATTGCCTTGATTGACCTAGAGGGTATTACATTGAATGAAATCAAATAGAGAAAGACAAATATTGCATTATTTCATGTACATGTGGAATCTAAAGAACAAATCAAACAACAACAAAAATGGAAATAAACTCATAAAACAGAGAATATTTTGAGGGTTAGTAGATGAGAGGGAGTTGAGGGGACAGCAAAAAAGGACCAAGGGATTAATAAGTACAAATAAATAGTTACAAAATAGACATGGACATATAAAGTGTAGCATGAGGAAAGTAGTTAATAATGTTGTAATAAATATGCAAGAGGAAACAGGGGTACTAGATTTAGTGGAGTGACCTCTTGGTCAGTTACATAGATCTCTAATAACTATGCTGTACAACTGAAACTAATATGTTATTATATGCCAACTATAATTGAAAAAAACTCATTGAATTGTACAATGTAAATAAAAGCAACTAATTGTCTATTATATTTCAATAAGCTGAAAAAATATATACATTTTATACATATTAATTTTTTAATTAGTCCTGTTAATTATTATCACTTTGAACTATTCTGCTATTTTATTTAATAAAAGCAATATGTAACAGAAACATAAGAAATAAAATGTAATTTCAAATAAATTTTGACATATTTTTCACATTTTAATCTTAAAATGACTACACAAATTAATATAATAATTAAATGTCATGTTATGCTACATTGTTTTTTGGACTGGCATGGTATGACAGTGTTTCAGATTAGCTCTCTAAAAAGTTGATCACCCTAGTATTTGATTCTAAAATCAAAGAGATTGCTTTGGGCTGAAAATAAGTATTTTAGAATTAAAAGAAATCACTTCTATATTTTATTTTTATTTAAAAAGTGAACATTCAGCTGGAAAAAATCAATTTAGAAATGATTATCTTTGGAAAGACAAATTTATAAAGATAATTCAAGTATAAGAAAGCATTTCATATATACACAAGTATAAAATTCAAAGAATGTAAGTTAATGACACATCATATTTGCAAGGAAATGTTGCAGATTTATTTCAGTTATATAAGAAAATGAGGCCTCTTGTGTAAAGATAATTTTTAGTATCGACTAGTAAATCAATTTTTTCCAAAGTGATTAACTTAATTAATAGTGATTTCTTTTAAATTGACATCCAAAACTATATGAAAAAAATCTTCAAAAAACTTATGAGATATGTAACATTTGATTTATCTATACAAAGCTAAAATATTGATGAGTTGAGTTCTTCCCCTTTACAATATCAGTTTGCTCTTAATGACTTTTTATTCCCTACATAAATAAGTTCCTTTTCTTTTATTTCTTAAAAGGAAACTATTTCAAGTTTGTCTTCTAAGAGAAATACAACATTCTTAAAGAAAATATAAAAAGTAATTTGCTATAATTTCAGTTTCAAGGATAGATTCTAATAATTCAAAAATTATGATTTCTATCAAAAATAACAATAAAATTTCAGTATTTATTTCATTTAAATTATTTTATGTGTTTCATATTGGTTAAGTACATGACATATACAGTGTAAACCAAAAATATGTCAATGATTTTACTAAAACATGTCCTAAAAGAAATACAGGAAAACCTTGGACATTGTGGGTTCGGCTACAGAACACTGCAATAAAGCAAACATCACAATAAAGCAGTCAGAGATTTTTGGTTGCTCAGTGTATATAAAATTATGCAGTCTGTTACATATGTATGCATGTATGCATGTATGTATGTAAAATTTATGTATACTGTAGCCTACTAAGTGTGCTACATCATTAAGTCAAAAAAACAATGTACATGCTTTATTGCTAAAACGTGCTAACCATCCTCTGAGCCTTCAGAGAATCATAGTATTTTTGCTAGTGTATGGTCTTGCCAGAGTAACAACAAAGATAACAGATCACCCTAACAAATATAATAATAATGAAAAATTTTAAATAATATTGAGAGAATTACCGAAATGTGATGCAAAGACATGAGTGAGCAAATGTTGTTGGAAAAATCACAGGAACAGACTTGGTTGACACAGGGTTGGCACAAACCTTAATTTGTAAAAAATGCAATGTCTGCAAAGCACAAAATAGCAAAGTGCAATAAAACAAGGTATGCCTGTAGATAATGAGCCTTTTCCTAACAAAGCTAATATCATGCTGAGTTGAGTAACTAGAAAATCATTGTGTAGATGAAATCACATTGGGGGGAATGGGTACTTAAGGACAGATAAAAAATACCTCAAGACTTTCACCACCCATGTTCTTTCCTATTTCTCCCTTGTATGGGATTTTATAGTAGCAACAAGACTCTACTTCAATCCGTTGATTTAGAAATACACAGCTTCTCAATGTTATGAAGATATGTATGATGCCAGGTTTTATTTTTCCATTGAATTGCTATTGTTAGATCACTTAACTACCCTTTATTATTATTATTATTATTATTATTATTATTATTATTATTAGTCTTGTACTCTGAGCAAAAGCTGCCTCTTACGGAAAATAAAATAGTAGAGAGTAAGTTCTGGGACAAATAACATTTATTAAACAGTTTAGGGAGAAACTTCTAAAGAAAAAGACAAATTGTGATAATTGCATCTATTTTGTTTTAGAGAGCCAGGAAGGTGTGGCAAACCTTGAGCACATAAAATGCCTTTAACAGTCTCCGGCATCTGGCCACTCACTAATATGTGATTTCTAATTACTTTTGTAGTTTGTCACTGTTGAACACAGTCAAATCTAATTGACCAGAAAATTTTGGTTAGATTGTACTAAGCTATAACTAAATTTTTACTGTTATTATTCTGGTTTCTTTGCGAACATCTCAACATTACTGCTTCATTAAACCTTAAATTAGATTTTGATAATAAGAATATTTTTACAATTTTTCAAACAACTGCAATATTCACACAGGAGCTACAGTATTCTTAACTCTGCTGTATTATCATTTAAAAAATAGTTCTACACATTCTTTATTGGTTATTAAAAACAATAGCGCTTTGATTTCAATTAAACGCTTGATTTGAAAGCCATGATTAATAAATGTCAAATGTTAAAGGTGAACTGATGTTAAGTGCATATCAGAGCATATATTTTACATGAAAGGAAGTCAAGTCTGAGTGTTCTTAGTTTCAGAACCACTGATGAGGTATACATACAAGAAAGGTGGCAATTAACTCGTTCAGTTTATTTTCATGTTTGGAATCTGAGCTAAGCAATGGATTTGACATTCTTGTCATTAACTCCCTAAGCCTAGAAAAATAATAAATAATTGAGTTTGTTTTTCAAATGTCTACTTTGTCTATATACTCTATTACCAAAGCACTGAAAATAAACATATATAATTTTTTTCCTTAAAAAGAATAAGGAAAACACTTAGTCACACTGGTATTTTTTTAACAACATGATTCTTAAAAACATGGTAATAGGACATAAATAGCATCATTAGAAAATCTCCACGTATGGCTTACCTTAAATTATATCTGCTAACATGTTCACTTATATATTCTTATTTTCTATAAATTGTGGAGGTTTCAGAGGACATCTTGGATGTTTGAAAAAGAGCTGAGACTTGTTAACATCAGATATTAAAGATCAATTAAGAAACAGATCTAACAAGGTCTAATCAGTTTGAACATTGACAATCAAGTATTTTAGTTTTGACTTGGCTATCAAAGAAATGGACAGCATATACTTAAAATCATTACAAAGCTGGATTATAAGATCTAATGTAAAAGCCTCTTAAAACATTATTTTAGGATTATATATCTTAAGGCAGTAACAGTTTATACTAACAATGATTTATATCTGTTTACCAGATATATAATGATATAGCACACCTCACACATAAAACTCATTCTCAAAATTGGTCATATCTGAAGTAACTTAAATCTGTCTACAAATGCATATGATCATTAATTGAAAAGCTATAGAAGTAAAAAGAAAGAAGCTATTGGAAGGGACCAAACAAAGGCATAAAAATTCTCCATTTATCACTGGAATAACACATGTGGCTCTCTATAGTCATGAGTTCAATTTTCTAGTAGGCATAAATTCTGATTTAAATTGAGCCAAAGAGAATAGATAAGACCCCTAGAGTATATCGACTTGGCCCACTTCCCATCTTCCACTGGGCTTGTTGCCTAATTGCCATTAGCATCTGATAAAATGCACTTATTTCCTTAGCTAAAATATCAGTTTGAAAGGCAGTAAAAGCTGATAAAAAGAAATAAATATATGCTGTCATTGTAAAAAGAAAAATTTTTTCAAAAGCAAAAACTTATGGAGCTAAAACATTGTTAGAAAATATACTCATTTAAACTACCACTTTCATTTGTGGTACATAAAATAGCATTTACATTAAAATATTAGTTAAAGTATTAATCAAAAGAAACTAGAACTTTTAAGTACATTTTAAAGAGTAATAAAGCTAGCCACAAACAGGTAGTATGACTCTCACTGTCCACATAATTTTTTTGGGAAAATATCCATTCAGAGAGAAACTGCTAACCACTATTTTACAGGATAGATTTTAATCTTGGATTATAGTACTCAATGTAAAGTTCTCATTCCTGGTCAATTAATGAAAAAAGAAACATGTCAGAAACACAAACACACACACACAAACTAAACTGATGAATTATTTGAGTATTCTATGATCAAAAAAATCACTTGTCTCTCAATTCTGCTTTATAATTCCAAAGAAAGTTCAACCTAAAAACTAGATGAAAGAGCTCAAATATAGAGCTCAAAAGATGCTAAGCAACATTGTGTTTTACATAATAAAAAAATTTTACAACCTTATATTGAATTGGAAATGACCTTAGAACATATTCAACCCAATGGCTAAGCTCACTTCCCAACTCCACAAAATTTACTTCTTTGTCCAGTTTTAAAATGCTTGAATCTGACTGGTCCTCCATTCCCTATCCAGCATGCCCAGTCACTTCATTCATTGCATTACAAGCCTGATCTTCAAAGCATGTGGGTTTGTCACACTTTCCTTATTTAATCTGACCCCTTCAATTTAGACCAAGAGAATACTCTGAAGGTTGAAGGGTGCATCCAAGTTCCCGAAATACGTTGGTAGCCATTGGTGGCCATGCTGGGTCTGCTCAGATTTCCTAACTTTTCGTTCTGTGTTATCTTTGTATCTTTGAGTCCTTGCATCACCCATGCCATGTAAAATTTTACAGTAAACCCGAGCCAGCATTTGAATACTGATAGCAGCTAGTGCTCTACAGAAAGTAAAAGTATTCTAATCACACACTGGCCTCATCTCCCCAAAATAGTAGTGTTCCAGACAGTTATAAACTCCCTTCAGAATATGTCTTCAAACTCTAATGCTTAAATGGAAGTTCACAATCTATGAGTGGCCATATACAAACAGATCTTACAAAACGTCAACAAATCTGTGTAAATCTGGAATAAATAAGCAATACAAAAGCGTGCTATATCATGGCATAAACTGTATTATTGTTATTTTTAAATAAAATCAGTGACCAATTTAAACTAAAAAGTGAGACTAACTGATTTCATTACTAATAATAAAATTCATGAATGTATAAAAATGAATTGCTACCACAAAAGCCAAGAAAATTGTACTAACTTCATCAGACACAAAGACATTAAAATATTTAGGTACTATTTAGGTAATCGGCTTAAGTCCATAGTAAAAGATGAGTAGAATTTGGAATACATAAGCCTTTGCAACAGAATAATGCTTGCATTCTTCTTTCTTTCAAAATTAACAGCCATTTGCACATAATAGAGTTATGTTAAGTCACCTTATTAAAAGTTGATTCAAAAGTAAAAGTCTTACATTCTAATTAAAGTAATTAGGCCTTACATCAATCAAATGTTCCTGGTGCAACCAAAGGGTCTTTGCAGGTTACAGGACTCTGACGAGCTGAAGCTAGGGCTCTTCATCCAGGTGCCTAATGGTCAAAGCCCATTTCCTGTTCATAAATCAAAAAAAAAGAGAAGTGATCAATTTAAATTGGGAGCTTATCAGTTGGCTACTGAATTTATTCTTTAATTAATGCTTTTCAGAGTTGTCAGTTCTTTTCAATTGTAAGCACTTTAATTTCTTCTTTCTTTTATAGAAGTCAAGAATGTATAAATAGACATTTTTTTGAAAGCAGAGCATTTTCTTTCAAGGACATACATATACATAAACACACAAATACTTTTCCCTCTTGACCTCATTTGTACATATGTATATACTTGTATTTTATTTTAACTAGATTAAAGGACCACTTACTTTGTACAAAAAGATAAAGTAGAAGACACATAATTGGACACAAAGTTACTTATTATCTCCTTTGAGGAGAACAGGCTAACCAAAGGAAGAAGTGTGCAGTGAAAGAATACATCTAGGACTGAAAGCCTGGCACTTCTATTAAACACTTGTGCGACCCTCGGTAATTTCGGCAATTCTTTAAATACGAATTTCACTTTAAAATTAGAATAAAAAGAGGTTAGTTGAGGAACTATTGTGAGAATTAGAGAAACTGCACATAATGTGCCTAGCACATTGCCAAAAATGTAATAAGCACTCAATAATTGATTGATATTATTATATAGTATTTTAGGACATTGACAGTCTTCTATTATTTTATATTGTCTATGCCAAGATTGGTAATTTATATTCATGGACTGCGATATTAAGTAATCATGCAGTATTGTACATGCTTATAACTAGGCCAAAAAAATTTCTTGCCCCTCTGTTAGGTTAGTTTACGTTTTCTTTGCTTTCCTAATTTTTTCTCCCTTATTTAAAAATCTCACATCTTTCTTAAGCTTTACATAATAGGAAATAATAACATATCATAAAGTGCTCAACCACCAAAATACAGAAAAAAATAATGTTTCTGAATTTTTATCTTAAATTCCTTCACTTTCAGGGAAATAAAATGCTTACGTTAGATCCTCTAGGTTCATCCACTTTGGAAGTTTCATCCAATACCTCTTTTTTTTTTTCATAAATTTTACAGTTTCTTGATAAGAGTAACCTGACTTGGTTAATACATGAATAATAAACTTTCTGGACCTGCTTATCATCAAGTAAAGTCCTCGGTTCAAAATTCGTGACATTACACAGGCACAAACACGTGCACACCCACACATACAGTTAAAGACGTTTAAAATATTTCATTTGTAGGGAATAAAAAGGATTGAAGTTCATTAGTCAATTCTCAACTGTTATTTAAAAGTGCCTCAAGATTCTATTCATGGGCAAGGTTATCAAGAAATCAATTATTGTCTTAGTACGAATGTAGATTTTTACTCTCACTCAACATTGAAAATAAAAAAAGGGCTCATAACAAAAACAGTATAGGCATGCTGACCACAATTTTAAGGTTTCAAGCTACAAATCATGGAAATTCTAAGTTATGTGGGACTAGCCTCCTAACCTTTCTTTTGGTATTTAACCAGATACGAATGGCATTTAGCTATCTGCATCCCTGCATTTGATTAAAGATCAAACTCACAGATTGGGTTAGAGAGCTAAAACTTAATATGTCATTTTGTCTAACATAATGCCTTTAACTAACTCTTGTTTTTTTTCTAACCTCAAATTCAAGATTCTATTTACTAAATGAACTCTAGTTTTGAGTATTTAGATACATTATTCAAGATGTGATTTTCTCAGGTTCTTAGGGAATCTGAATTAGTTCCTTCTGGATGGACCTTCCGAGTATTACCTAAGGTCAGAAGGAAGATTAGAGATTATCATTCAAATGCTCACACAAACACCTACCATCATATCCCACAAGATGTTTTATTTGATAATAGATTTCACCCAGACCCCATATCTAATGCTTTAGAAATAAAATCTCAGAAATAAAAAGCTCCACTTGTCTATGACGAATTTTTTCTATACAGAAAAAATGATGCAACTCTTTGGAAATTGCCCTTAGTTCTGATGATGGCTTGATACAAACATATTAAAACACTAATTTTGAATATGTTAAAGCATAGAGTATAAAAACAAAACATCAAACAAGCAAAAGAACAACTCAACACATGCTAATTTAATCTTTTTGGGATTAAAGTAATATTATTAAATATTGGGCACGTAGATACCGGCTACTGTAGAGGATACCGATGATATGTGAGCTAGGAAAAGATACAAGTCCTGTTTTGATGAATTAGATCAGGGATTGGCTAACTATGGGCCATGGGCCAAATTCAGCCTGCTCTCTGTTTGATAAGTAAAATTTTATTGAAATACAGCCACATTCATTCATTTATGTATCATCTACAGCTGCTTTCCTGCTATAACAGCAGAGTTGAGTCTCGTTGAGACAGAGACTCTCTGGCCAACAAGTCTATAATATTTATTATTCAGTCCATTACAGAATAAGTTTGTTAATTAGTATATTAGATCAATACTTCTCCCACATGGACCCCATATGAGATTTGGCCCATTCGTAGCCTTAAGCACAGTGGTTAAACAATACTACATACTCTAGGTATTCTTAAAGTGTGGTATCTGGACTGGCAGTACCAACACCATCTGGGAAGTTGTTAGAAACCCAGGCCCTATCCCAGACTAAAGATCAGAAACACTGTAGACTGGAGCCAGTAATCTGTGTTTTTACCAGTCTTTCAAGCGACCTTAATGCATAATAAACTTTGAGAACTACTAGATTTGACCATAATCACTTGGTCTGGGTATACAGATCCAGTTTCTTCAACTACTACTAGTTTATACAGAGATTTTAAGTGATTAAAATATGTCAATTATGTTTCACGTGCCCTGAAACGTAACTCCTTGTGCATACTCTGAAAGAACACTAAGAAGCAGGATTACCTTGATGTGGAAATTGCTTTACCTTCAGTAAATGCAAATATAGCCTCTTGTTATATACCTAAAAAGAAGACAATATACCAAGTGCCAAAGTGTAAAATATGTCCAAAAATAGGTTGATGTATCAAAGAAATATAGAAGATAAGTTGCGGTTTGTATAGGACTGCCTATCGAAGCAAACTTTTGCACAATGGTTCTCAGCAGGGACCAGAAGTGGACCGTCACACAGTATGGGACTCTGCTAATCAAAGATTTGTTCCAACATGCATATCCTCAGATCTAAGTCTCAAATGTGGCCAAATAGCACTTTCCATGATAGTGCATGGGAAGAAACAAGAAATAATCACCACCAAGCTTTGTGGAAGGTAGTAACTACCTAGCATTCCCTCTAGGGAAAAAAATGTAATTATAATATATAATGTATATAATTTTCACAATATATATTTACTCTTATAACAAATGCCCCTTCTTCACTATTTCTCTCTAAAAGACAGACTAGCACCAGCAGCTATGGCTATGATATAAAAGGATTATAATGTACAAAATATTATGATGAAGTATTGACTGACAGCCTCTATAGAGTTCACATTACTTCTTAGTCATAAAAAATAATTACATTTTTACTCAACAGCATATCCATTATTTCTCTTTTGAAAATGGCACATAGATTCCATATGCCTAAAATTTATATAAACATTTTATTAAATATCCATTTAAAAATGCTTTTACTTTGACATGTATCTTTGGAAAATAGAAAAAAATATTCAGATCTACTGTGTAACAGAAAATTGGGATATATAGGACTGCATTTCACAGCTATAAATTTAGTAAATGGTTGATCACTATTCAGATGATCTGATAGAACTCTGATTCAAAGACTTAAATTTACAAAATTTAAATAAAAATGTAAATAAAAGATTAATGAATATATAATTTGGTATACTTATGCAAAACACAGCCTAGCAAATTCAGAGGAAGAATACACAATTTTCATTGTATATGAAATCTACCACCCATGTAAAGATAAAAACTATGTTTTACTTAGAAGTCATTCACAGTGGGGAGATATAAGACTTGTCTAGAACAGTGAGTCACACAGAACATGAAACAAGGAGGTAGCAAAGCTTACTATATTACAGTAAGTAGTTGGAAGTAATGTGCTAAAATTTTAAGAACTGGAAATTAAGCTAAACATTATATAACTTTCATAGCACATCCATTAGCCTCTAGAATCAACCTTCAGCTGAAGCTTCTTCAATTATGTTATTTAAAATTAGACAAGAGTTCAACTTTGCCAAAATACCATAAGGAATTATTCAAGAAAATAACTAGTGTGATGTATTAAAGAAACAATATTTTTGTTTAAATAAATGATTTTTTATTCATCATTTTAATATCTAACTTCTATGGTTTCACACATTAAAAAATAGTGAGAATAAAAATACTCTGGAAGTTATACATGTTATTACTATGTTACATCAATTCATATTTTTTTCCAAAACAAGAGAAAGAAGGGATAAAATAAATAATTAAGAGGTAAACACTTGTAACAAAAAGAATAAAATACCTAGGAATAAGCTCAACAAAGCATGTGAAGGACTTATACAGTGAAAACTATAAGACATTATTAAAAGAAATTGAAGAAGACATAAAGAAATGAAAAGATATTCCATGTTCATAGACTGGAAGAATAACATAGTTAAAATAACCTTATTACCCAAAGCAATATACAGTAAATATAATGTATATCAAAACCACAATGGCATTTTTTAAAAACATAAAAAAAAAATATCATCGGATTTGTGTGGAATCATAAAAGACCCCAAATAGCTAGAGAAATCCTGAGGGAAAAAAAAAATAATAAGGCAGGAGTTATCACTCTGCCTGATTTCAAATTATACTGAAAGGAAAAAATAATCAAAACAGCAAGGTATTGGCAAAAAAAAAAAAAAAAATACCAATGGAACAGAGGAGAGAATCCAGAATTAAACTCCCGTTTTTAGGGGCAAATAATTTTCTGTAAGGTGTCAAAAATATACAGTGGAGAAAGAAAAGCCTCTTTAACAAATGGTGCTGGGAACATTGGAAAACCACATGCAAAAGAATGAAACTAGACTGCTATTTGTCACCATACACAAAAATGCTCTCAAAATGGATCAAAGACCTAAATATAGCATCAGAAACAATAAATCTCATAGAAGAAAACATAGGCACTAAACTCATGGATTTTGGTCTTAAAGAGGGTTTTATGAATTTGACCTCAAAGGCAAGAGAAGTAAAAGCAAAAATAAAAGAATGGGACTATATTAAACTAAAAAGCTTCCACACAGCAAAAGAAACCACCTACAAAACAAAAAGGCAACAAACTGAATGGGAAAAGATATTTTTAAACAATGCCTTCTAAAGGGGCTAATATCCAAAATATACAAAACAACAACAACAACAACAACAACAATAAAAACTCATAAAACTCAGCAATAAAAATACCAAACAATCCATTTTAAAAATGGGCTGAGGACCTGAACAGGCACTTCTCCCAAAAAGACATACAATGGCCAACAGACATATAAAAAGAAAAATGATCAATTTCACTAGCTTTAGTGAAATGCAAATCTAAATCACAATGAGATACCACTTCATACCTGTTAGAACGACTATCATCAATAGGACAAGTAATAGCAAGTATTGGAGAGACTGTAGGGCAAAAGGAACCCTCATACACTGTTGATGGGAATGTAAATATTACAGCCTCTATGAAAAAAGAGTATCAAGGTTCCTCAAAAACCAAGAAGAGAAGTACCATATGATTCAGAAATCCCTCCTCTGGGTATTTATCCCCCAAAAAACCTTGAAAATTTTTATCCATAAAGATATATGCACCTCAATGTTCATAGCAGCATTATTCACAATGGCCAAGACATGGAAACAACTGAAGTATTCTTTGATAAATGATTGGATAAGGAAGAGAGGTACATATATACAATGGAATATCACTCAGCCTTAAGAAAAGATGAAAGACTGACATTGAGACAATATGAATAAATCTTGAGATTGTCATGCTAAGCAAAATAAGTCAGACAGAAAAAGCTGAGAACCATATAATTTCACTTATATGTAGGATGTTAATCTAAGAACAACAAACAAGCAAGTCAAACTAACAGAGACTTGTGGAAATGGACAACAGTTCAGAGGTTACTGGAGGGAAGCCAGGGGAGCAGGGGATATAGATAGAGGTTGAAGGGGTCAAATATGTGGTGACTGAAATTTTACATTGGGTAGTGAACACACAATGCACTATACAGATGATGTGTTATAGAACTGTACATTCAAAACCTATGTAATTTAACCAACGTGAACCTTACAGATTTAACAAAAAGAAAATTAAATAAAGAAGTAGATCTACTCTTAGTCTATTTAAAATATTAAATTCAAGAAAAAGATATATTAAAAGATAGTTCATTTGCAAAGTTTGCATAGTTAATACCATATTTAATTATCCGCAATGTCTCAGGGAGATGCATAACATGGAGTTAGTAATCAATAAATACTAAATAAGTGAAAAAGTAACCCTCCCCCCACCCCTCTGGAGACGATCTCTTCTAAGGTTTATATCCTTGAGATATAGGCTTATTGTAGTCATTAATTACTGAGACCTGAGCCAGACTGCCTGGGCTTAAAGTCTGACTTTAATACTTAGTATCTGTGTGTTCTCGAGCAAGTTACTTAATGTTATTATGCCTCAGTTATCTCATCTGACAGGTATGGATGGATTTTCATAGTTGTAGCTGCCTCCCAGGATTTTTCTAAGTCAACAGCAGTAAAGCAGAGAACATGTTAGATAATAATCACTAAGTAACATTGAGCTATCATTGTTACTACTGCTACCAGGGCACACAGTGGTCAGCAGCAGAGTAGGAGATTTTTGGAAATTAGTCTAGAAAATGTCAGAAAGGACGGTTGGAGTGACAAGCCATAGATTCATAGTACATGACCTATTTACTAATATTCTACTAAAAATCAGTCAGTTCCTTCATAAGATTGATTATGGAAATAAGTGGTTATTTTCACCCAAATTAAAAGAAGCCTAATATTTCCTTCCCGCACCATGGATCATGACTTACCCTTAAACTTCTAGGCTTTGTGCTATTTGCCAAGTTCTTGATCCAAGCGAGGCAGCCCAATAAGTTATCAGTAAAACTCTAGGTTACTTTGGTCATCTGGATTTCACTTACAATGCCACCATCCCTGCCAGCTCTTCACAAATATAAACTCATATCTGTGGCTTCAGGGATAATTGCTGCTCAGTTAATTAATTAAAAAGGATTATAGATGTAAGTTTCAAGTCAATCTTTCTAGATTTCAATTCCAGCTAACCCATTAGCTCTACCACCTTGGACAAGTTACTTAAATCTTAAGTTTATTTACTCATTTGTAAAATGAAAAAATTATATTAATTATACCATCTCATAGTATTATATTAAGAATTAAAAACCAGGTAATTCATAACAAATGCTTCCAAGTGCTCTGGAGAGAGGCCATCTGGGTTCAAATCCTCAGCTTAATATTTATTAGCTATGTGTACTTACTTAGTCTGTGTTTTATCACTGTATAGAAAAAGGTTAGCTATTACTATTTTTAATAGCTTTATTGGAATATAATTTATATAACACTTTCATTATATATAATTCAGTGATTTTTAGTAAATTTATGCAATAATACAACTGTCACCATAATCTAGCTTTAGAATATTTCTTTATCCCTAAAAAACTTCCTCATGCCCATTTATAGTCAATCTCTACTCCCAATCCCAAATAAAGGCAGCCATTGACTGGCTTTTTGCCTCTATAGATTGTTCATCTTCAAATACGTGATACTGTAATCATACAATATGTGTCCTTTACTTCTGATGTCTTTTACATCATCCTATAACAAAAAAAGAGCTGAAGATCATGTTCTTTCCCAGTCTTTAAGATTATGTTTGATTTGAGGATAGCCTTAACTGTTAAATAAATAACAGCATTTGGAGCTTCATCTGTTCCCCTGTCAATTAAGATTATGACTACACCAGATAGAATAAACTGAACACTTTTCTAGATTACCCATTTGTTTCATGATATAGATTCCTTTTTCTATTCCTTCCAACTATCACTACCATTTCACATTTGTGACTTACTACTTCCTTTAAAGCCCTGTCACGGGAAATTATTCCCTTGATATTTTCCATGGCTTCTTAGGACAATTAATATTCCCAATAAATATCTGAATAATATTAATGAAAGACAATAGAATGGACAGAGGGGGATAGCAGGGATTCTAGGAAAACACCAAGAGCAGATGATCACCTAAACTGAGTATATACAGAGAAAAGAGTCAATAATGGGATTTGAAGGAACTTGAACTTTTAAAGGTGATAAGAGGAAGAGCCATGAGGGAGGTATATAAAAGAAGTAGGAGAAATATCAAAAGAAAATAGGGTCACAGTACAAGGGAGTGAAGAGTCTCAATAATGTGCAAAGGTTTAAAAACACAGAAGTCAGGTAACATCAGCGTTGAGAGCATGTCCATTGACTCCAACCAGAAGTATGCTTGAGACTATTTGAGGCAGCAATTCAAATGAATGAAGTGTCTGGACATAAAGCAATAGAGCTAGAAGAATTGTGGTGATGTGGGGCACAGCAGAATGTTGCCACATGGAATAATAAGCCCAAGGATGGGAGTTCTTCTCAACTCCAAATAAATTTTGGGGTTGTTTTAATTTTTAAATGCTATTCACAAATATATATTAAACTACACTGTATATAAAAATAATTATGTAAGTGGAATTTATTCCAGACATATTAGGCTGACTCAACATTCAAGAATAAAAATCACATGTTCCTATAAAAAGATGCAAAAAAAGTATTCGTCAGAATTCAACATACACTCATGACAAACTTCTCAGCAAACTAGGAAAGAGAACTTCATCTACTTGATAAACACCTAGAAAATCATATAACTAACATCATATCTAATGGTTAGAAACTAGGTTGTTTTCCACTATGATCAGGAATGAGCAAAGATGTCCCTTCTCACCACTCCTTTTGAACATTGTACTGTAAGTCCCAGGTAGTGCAATAAGACAGGAAAAGGAAATAACAGGTATACGGATTGGGAAAGAAGAAATAATACTATCTCTGTTCACAAAAGACATGATTGTGTAGAAAAATTTTAGAAAGTCACAACGAACTCCTAGAACTACTAAGCAATTACAGCAAGGTTGATATGATATATCAGGTGAATATACAAAAGTCAATTACTTTCCTGTATAGGAGTAATTTACGACTGAAATTTAAAATTAAAATTACAGTAGCATTCACATTGGCATACCCCCGAAAATTAAATAATTAGGTGTAAATCTAAAAAAAAAAAAAATACATCTAAGATCTATATGAGGTAAACTACAACACTCTAATGAACAAAATCAAAAAGCTAAATAGAGATTTTTCCAAGTTCACAGACAGAAAGACAATATCGCCAAGATGTTCTCAACTTGAACTATTAGTTTCAGTGCAATACCAATCAAAATCTCAGCAAGTTATTTTGCAGATACTGACAAACTGATTCTAAAGTTCATATGGAGAGGCAAAAGATACAGAATAGCCAATGTAATATTGAAGAAGAACAAAATTAGAGGACTGATGACACCTTACTTCAAGACCTGCAATAAAACTATAGTTATCAAGATAGTGTGGCATTGTGAAAGAATAGACAAGAGATCAATGAAACAGATCTGACAGCCCAGAAATAAATTCACACAAATATAGTTAACTGATCTTTGACAAAGGAACAGGGGCAATTAAACTGAGAAACAATAAGTTCTTCAGCAAATGGATTTAAAACAACTAGTCACATACAAAAGAAATTAGTCTGGATGCAGAAATACAACCTTCACAAAAATTAACTCACTATGGATCATAGACTTAAATGTAAAATGCAAAACTATAAAACTCCTAGAATATAACATAAGGAAAAATACAGATGACTTTGGGTTTGACAAAGACTTTTTAGGTACAACACTAAAGGCATGATCTATAAAAGAAAACTTGATGTTAGACTTCTTTAAAATTAAAAACCTCCTACTCTGCAAAGGCACTGTCATGTGAATAAGAAGAGAGCCACACACTGGAGAAAAATGTTTGCAAGAGGGTTATTATCCAAAATATACAGAGAATCCTTAAAACTTAATCGGAAAATGAGTGGCCCAATTAAAACATATGCAAAATATTTGAACAGACACCTCACCTTAGAAGACATGAAAAGATATGCAATATCACACATCATTAGGGAATCGCAAATTAAAAAAACAATGAGATACTACTACACCTATTAAAATGGCTAAAATCCAAAAGACTTATAACGCTGATAAATATGTGAAGCAACAGGAACTCTCATTCATTCCTGGTGGAATGTAAAATGATAGTTTGGGAAGACAGGCAGTTTCTTACAAAACTAAATATACTCTTACCATATAATCCAACAATTGTGCTCTTTGGTGTTTACCCAAATGAGTTGAAAAGTTATGACCACAGAAAAACCTGCACACAGATGTTCATAGCAGCTTCATTAATAATTTGTAAAACTTGGAAGCAACCAAGATGTCCTTCAATAGATACACGCACACCTCATTCTATTGTGCTCTGCTTTATTGCACTTCATAGATCTATTTTTTACAAATTAGTTTTTGGCAACTGTATATTGAACAAGTCTATCAATGCCAATTTTCCAACAGCATTTGCTCATTTCACATGTGCAATATTTCAAAAGTTTTCATTATTATTATAATTTTTATTGTAAACTGTGATCCACTGACCTTTGATGTTGCTATTGTAATTGTTTTGTTTGCCACAAACTGTGCCCATACAAGACGGCACAGTTAAACGATAAATGTTGTGTATGTTCTGATTGTTCCAATGACTGGCCATTACCCCACCCCTCTACCTTCCCTCAGGCCTCCCTATTCCCAGAGACACAACAATATTAAAATATGGCCAATCAATAACCCTACAATGGCCTCTAAGTGTTCAAGCGAAAGGAAGAGTCACATGTTTGTCACTTTCAGTGAATAGCTAGAAATGATTAAACTTAGTGAAGAAGGCACGTCGAAAGCCAAGACAGGCTGAAAGGTAGGCCTCTTCAGCCAAACAGATAGCCAAGTTGTTAATGCAAATTTAAAGTTCTTGAAGGAAATTAAAAATGCTACTACAGTGAGCACATAAATGATAAGAAAGCAAAACAGTCTTGTTGCTGATATGAAGAAAGTTTTAGTGTTCTGGATAAAAAAATAAAATAAAATCTGCCATAACATTCTCTTAAGCCAAAGCCTAATCCAGAGCAAGGTCATACTTCTCTTCAATTCTGAGAGAAGGCTGAGAGAGCTGAGGAAGCTGCAGAAGAAAAATTGAAGCTAGCAGAGGTTGGCACATGAGGTTTAAGAAATGAAGCCATATCTATAACATAAAAGTGCAAGGTGAAGCAGCAAGGGGTGATGTAGAACCTGCAGCAAGTTATCCAGAAGATCTAGATAAGATAATTACTGAATATGGCTACACCGAGCAACACATTTTCAATGGATGTAAAGCAGCCTTATATTGGAAGAAGATGCCATCTAGGACTTTTATAGCAAGAAAGAAATCAATGCTTGGCTTTAAAGCATCTCAGGATAGGTTGACTCTCTTATTAGGGGCTAATGCAGCTGGTGGATTTAAGATGAAGCCAATGTTCAGTTGCCATTATGAAAATCCTAGGGCCTTTAAGAAATGTACTCGGCCTGTGCTCCATAAATGGAGCAATAAAGCCTGGATGGCAACACGTTAGTTTACAACATGGTTTACTGAGTATTTTAAGGCAACTGCTGAGACCTACTGCTCAGAAAAAAGATTCCTTTCAAAATATTCCTGCTCATTGACAGTGTGTCTCATTACCTAGTAGCTCTGATGGAGATGTATGAGAAGATTAACATAATTTTCACGCCTGCTAACACAACATCCATTCTGCAGCCCATGCATCGAGTGAGCAGTAATTTCAACTTTCAAGTCTCATTTAAGTAATACATTTTGTAAGGCTATAGCTACTATAGATGACAATTCCTCTGATGGATCTGGACAAAGTAAATTGAAAACCCAGAAAGAAATTAACCATTCTAGATATCATTAAGAAATTCATGTTTCATGGGAAGAGATCAAAACAGTGACATTAACAGTTCCGTAGAAGTTGATTCCAGCCCTCATGGATGACTTTGAGGGGTTCAACACTTCAGTAGAGGAAGTAATGTCATGGACTAGCAAGAGAACTAGAATTAGTGGAGCCTGAAGAAGTGATTGAATTGCTGCAATATCAAGATAAACCTATAACAGATGTGGAGTTGCTTATGGATGAGCACAGAAAGCAGGTTTTTGTTTTTGGTTTAGTTTTTGTTGTTTTTTTGAGATGAAACCTATGCCTGGAAAAGATGCTGTGAAGATTGTTAAACTGAAAACAAAATTTTCAGAATATTATATAAACTTGGTTGATAATGCAGTGGCAAGGTTCGAGAGGACTGAATCCAATTTTGAAAGAAATTCTACTGCAGGGGGGAAAAATGCTATCAAACAGGATTGGATGCTACAAAGTAATCATTCATAAAAGGAAGAGTCAGTGTGACAAACTTAATTGTTATATTCTGTTAAGAAACAGCCACAGTTACCCCATGAACTTGATCAGTCAGCAGCCATCAGTATCAAGACAAGATCCTCCACCAGCAAAAAGATGATAACTTGTTGAAGGCTTAAATAATGGTTAGCATTTTTTAGCAATAAAGTATTTAAAATTTAGGTATGCGCATTGCTTTTTATACATAATGCTAGTGTACTCTTAAACTACAGTATAGTGTAAACATAACTTTTATACACACTGGGAAACCAAAAAAAAATTGTGACTCATTTTATAGCAATATTTATTTTATTGTGGTGATCTAGAACTAAACACACGATATATCTGAGGTGTGCCTGTAGCTGAATAAATGGTGGCATATCCAGACAATGGAATATTTAGCACCAAAAAGAAATGAAGTATGAAGCCACAAAATGATATAAATGAAACTTAAATGCATATTACCGAGTGAAAGAAGGCAATCTCCAGGCTGCGTAGCGTGTGATTCAAGCTATATGACATTCTGAAAAATATAAAACTATGGAGACAATAAAAAGATCAGTGATTGCCAGTGATTTAGGGGGATGTAGGGATGAACAGTTAGAACACAGAGAATTTTTGATCAGTGAAACTATTCTGTATGATCTATAATGGTGGATACATGACATATCTTCTACAAAACCCATAGAATCACACAAATCATAAATCTTAGTGCAAATTATAAAATTTTGTCAATAGTGATGTGTTAACGTTTGTTTATCAATTGTAACAAATGTGCCACATTGGGGTGGGGAAAGGATACATGACAGCTCTCTGTACTTTTTGCTAAATTTTGCTATAAAGCTAAGACTGCTCTAAAAATTAAAGGCTATTAATTTTTAAAACAAAATTAAAACAAATACACATAGTGTGAGCCAAACAAAATATGTCACTAGACTGGATTACAATTTGTTTAAAGACTATGGCAGGACATATGCTGTTAATTACATAATTTTCTATTTCTGGAACTGAAAGGGAATCCTAAGTATTATTAAGTTAGTGGGTAATCATTTCAATATCCATAATGCATATAATTTTTTTTAGAAAGCAGAATATAAGCTTTCTAAAATCTAAGCCATTCATATACGACTGATTGAAAAGTTAACAATATTTAAAATTTCTATAGTCAAAATATGAAAGAAGAAAATAACCTTCTCCTCACCCAAATCCTTCATGCAAACATATATTTAAATAAAAATTAAATACAACTCCTGGAATATGGCCTTAGCAATATTCAAATAAAATTAAGATATATGCTTCAGGAGAGTATAAACTTTCTCTTATTTATTGCTTATCCCTAGAATCTAAAACAGTGCCTGATTAAAAAAAAAACTAAATAAATATTTGGTTAACAAATAAATGAAGTACATATTTATTTTAGATAGTATCATTCTTCCTGAACTGTGGATCAGAAAGGGGCCAGCATGGAAATTAAAAAAAACTTGTTAGCAGCATATTGCAGCTGTTCAGATATGAAATAATGAGGGTGTGTGGATAAAAGCATTAGCAGTGGAAATGAGTGAATGCAGCCAAGAAGAACCTATAAAATGGCATGTTTAGAACAGTGAAGATGAGCTACTGAAAGTACCAAAAACCGAAGGGCTGGAGAGAAAGAGCCCAGGAAAGATACTGAGAAGCAATATTTGGTGATAAAGAAAAGACATCACAAGACAACAGTGTCACAGAAGCTCAGACGGGACAGATTTAAGGCACAGAAAAGATAGTGTCAAGTGTACAAAGAAGCCAAGTACAGTGAACATGGCTGGAATTAGTAGTGAGTGAAGCACTCACCTTGCGCGTGCGTGCACGCACACACACACACACACACACACACACACACACACACACAATGTGCTGGACATAAAAAAAGTCAGAAATCAAGACAAATAATATATCAATACATTATTTTTAAAAAGTAATGCAAAAGTATCGTATCCGTGGTGAACAAGATATCAGAATTTAAAATAGAGACATGCCATTGTTTGTTAGTTTTATTAGCTGTCATTATTACTTGCATCCTGATAGTCTATTCCTGAACTTGCAAAGCCTCTGCTTTCCTACTGGGCAGGGTTATGACCTTGACAACGGTGTGCCAAAAGATTGGGCATCATGGGGCTTTATATATAGTATGTTTTCTTATTATAGAGTTTTAATTAACTTTTTCCATTTAAAATATGGGAGGATACTTTAATAAGCATATGTAGAGTGATGCTTTCTTCCATTTACCACAATTTCCAGCATGGCTTGGCACAACACTGAATGAGATCCCAAAAATTTCCTTTGGGTTTAACAATTAGAAAGTCTTTGGTGACTTAGTGGGAGTAGTTTCAATGTAGTACTGAAGAGAGAGGCCAGATTGTAGTTGATTAAAGAGAGAATAGGCTGAAGGCAAAGGGCCAGAAAGGGAGATGTTTGAGAACAGAGGGTAGATAATCCATGAGGTGATACAACTGCTAAACTGCTCTTTTATTCAAAGGGATCCATCCAAATCTATTTGTAGGGAGGTAAAAATACAGTTTTTTTTTTCTTTGACACATTATATCGATCACTCATGTCTGAAGTTCTGTGCCAAACAACCAAAATCACCATGCTTCCCATTAGAATACTTCTGAAATGTTTTTGACAATATATATGTTAATATACCTTTCTCCTAAACATACCTTATCCTGGGAATCATCCCTACAAAGAATTGTTTGCTTGAAATCTGGATGATTGTTACTAAAAAATATGTAATTTTGCAATAATATTTAAATTTAGTTTGAAATATAGGACATCTCTACTTTTAATCTTTCATATTCACAGATACCTCATAAGAGAGATTCCTAATTGGTTTTCAAATGTAATCTCAGTTACAGAATTATTCTTAAAACTTAATTATGTCTTTACCTTTAGAATTTTTCAGTATGAACATACAAACGCAGACATATATATGATGACCCGCTAAAAGCTCTATCAGTGCCAATGACGATGAGGAAGTACTAAGTAAAATAAAAATGAAAGGTTTCTAACAGAATTATGCACTCCAAGCAGGAAATCATATTTTTAATTGTTTTGCGGTATTAATCTCAAAAGACTAAAGTCTGATGAATTAGATTATAGTTTTGCCAAGACAAAAGCTTCCCTCCTAAGACATGTTTTGACTTATGGTTAAATGAGAAAAAAGTAAAGAAGCCACTTTACACTATGAACTGGAAGAGTATTTATAAGGGGACTATCTAAAAAGATAAAATTAGCACAATATATGTTCCTTAGCAATAAATAAATCTATTTAAAAGCTTCCTATTGATAGGGGGCTTGCAATATATGCATTAAAGATGACTTTCTCAACCCCTTTTAATACTTTTGAACTCAAATATGTTCCAATCTTTCATTTCCCTGATTCCTAAAATAGCAATATTCTTCTAGAAAGTTAAAATACATTTAACTATGAATATGAGATTATGATATCTCCATATCAATATTAATTAATTTTTAGAGATTTTCTCAAATTACCCAATTACTTGTAATGGTCTATTGAAAAGCATAAAAGCATATAAACTATAGTCAACATATCTTTAGAAATACAGTCATCTACGACCACACTGTGAGAAATACAATCTTGTCCTGCAGCTATGGGAAAGGTGAATTTCCAAAAGGTTAATTCTTAATTAATAGCTCTTAATTAAAACTTTACATCTAACTTCTTTTATTTTAGCAAGACTTTCATATTTTAGTTTAATATGTGCTATGTCACACTCCCTTAGAAGGAGCATTAGCATCACAAGGTACACAGGCTAGTTTCAGAGAAGTAAAAGGGCCTGGAGAAAGAAACTGTCATAGGGAAATAGTCATCTCCAAATAGGATTTCCATCATACTAAGGGAATTTCTACTAACACTCAAAAACTTATGAACAAACACATATATACTTGCTTGGAGAGCTCATCAAGTGATTCCACCTTTAGGCAGTGGGTATGCACATCAGTAGGTGCCAACACTTTAAATTTTGTCAGACTGACTCTGATAAACACAAAAATTTTTTCAACTGTTAAGTTATAAATCCTAAAAATTTCCAAGGGTAGTATAAGTTATATATCTATCTAAGTATTTCTCTTTCCTTTAATATTTTCTGATTTGTTGGCCCACAGAAACTTCCATTGTATTCCGGGTCTTATTTTCAAAGGATAGACAATACAGTAATGTCAATAATAATAGTGGTCATTTATTAAATAGGTACCCAGTGTTAAGAACTTAAAACAAGTCACAATTAATCCTCGAATATTCCTTATCACAACCCTATGAAATATTTATTATCAGCCAAGTTTTATAGATTAGGAAAGAGGCTAACAAAAGGTAAATTAACTTAGGCAAGTTCACACAATTATTAAGCAAAACTTCAAATGTGAGGCTCCTTCAACCTTCTTCAGTTCACTTAAGATCAAACCATAAGACAATGAGTAAGTTTCTATCTCTTTTTCTCTGGTCTCCTCTCTCCAGGTGACTCTTTCTTTGGCTATCATATGGAATACTTTTTTCCATCTTCTCCACAAAAAATATTTTAAATATATGTATATGTTGACTAAATAAAGAAGTTCCTATTTAATACTTTTCGACAAGGCATGAACTTTACACAGAACACATATAAATTAATGAGGTAAAAAGAAGATATCTACTAGCCAGCTAAACCAGTCGTCAACTCTAATTGTAGAGTGTCATCTACAGTCAGATGACTGCAGGCCAAGAATTCTTCCACTTAAGTTACTGAATTAATATCTATTGCTCTTTGATTTTAAAAGGAAGTTAATTGTATGCTTCTTAAAATTAAAGGCAACAGTAATAATTTTAACTACACTTAGTTGCACTATACTTATATACCAACTGATTTTATTAACAATATGTTAGAATGTAACTACACTGTTAGAAAAGAACTTTGTCAATAAATAAAAAATTTGTATTCTCATTTTATTAATCACTCTTTAAATAAGGAAAATCTAGATGATATAAAGTCTAAGAAATTTTTCGAAAAATTAGAGATTTTGAAGAGAAGTAGAGTGAAAAGATGCACTGGTTATTAGCAATAGGACCCCCAGAAAAATAAGGGCTCCTTCAACTAAATCATACCTCCATGCCTCCAAAGAGAATGAGCACAAATCTGGGTTAAGACAATGACTTACCTAGGATAATGGAAGATTCAGAAGTTTTTGCCTTTCTGGAGGATGGGATTGGAATGAGGTTTGGAGCAGATATTGTTACAGGGGAAAAATGAGAGGGAGCACTGAATAACACAAGAAAGGACAAAATGCTAGGGAAGCAGGTCACTGTAGGACTTTTGTTCTCCTACTGTTTTGCTGAGGCCACGGTCTTGGCTATTCTTTCATTCAGGGCACTTTTCAGGATTTTTATGAAACTGGAATTCTGAGAAATGAGATATCACAGAAATGTATTAAGTAGTTCTGAGATTCACCTGGCCTCCTCCTGATCAAAACCAGGTTTATTTGCTGATTGCTATAAAAGCAGTGGGTACCATAAGTTCAGGTTTCTTCATTGATGGTGTTCCCATTGCCCCTGCAGGTTCCAGCTCACATTCTACAAGATCCTGTGGTATTCTGAGCTTGGAAAACTAGCAAAACTACTTTGGCTGCTGTCTTTTTTCTGAATTACCCCAGGAGTCATGTGTCTTCTGTCAGCATCCATGGAACTACGGGAGGCTCATTTGTTAGCTTCTACAGTTCTTTCAGTGTGTTTTTTGCTACTACCAGCTCTCCTCCACACTGTCGAACTTATTTTATCCAGACACAAAAGTCATTCTACTTAGGAGAGAGAAATACCAACAAGGAGCCACATCTTCTTTTTAAGTCAGTTCCTATTCAAAATTATAGAATTCAGGGTCTTTGCTCACTGTACTCTTGCCTCATAGTCTCACAATTTTCACTTCACTAGCAATAAATATTTGATTTTCATGAGGAGGCCTATTTATTAACATAGATTTAAAATACTCTCATCTGTGTATTTGAAGAAGGAAAATAGTAGAATAATGCTAAATGTGGAAATACTCAATGTCATATTCCAAAAGCTTTGGTTTTGAAAAAATCATATATTTTTATCACCTTTTAAAAATCCTGACAATATTACACATATCTCTTCTTATTAACTATATAACTATGCTTTATTAACACTCAGATCTAAAGTTATAGCCTGTTTCACATAAATATTATTGGATCCATAATTATTAGCATAACATGTTAATATAGAGCACAAATCTTATTTTTTTTCTAAAAACTACCAAGAAATTGAAAAAAAACAACTGTACTTAAAAATGCTATCCACCTACTCACCTCTCTTTCTGTCTCTGTCTCTGTCTGTCTGTCTGTCTCTCTTTCCCTGCCCCCCACTTCCCACTCTCCTCTCTTCTCTTCCTGGCTCTCTCTTTTTCTCACTCTGGTTAAATATTTAATAATCATTTAAATTCAACAACAGTCCGCTTAAGTTGAAAATATTAAAATTAGTCATGTAAAAAATCATTTTAAAGTCAAGCACTGGAAATACACATTTTGTGCACTTCATTTCATTTTATA
Organism: Rousettus aegyptiacus; assembly: GCF_014176215.1. Taxonomy (NCBI): domain Eukaryota; kingdom Metazoa; phylum Chordata; class Mammalia; order Chiroptera; family Pteropodidae; genus Rousettus; species Rousettus aegyptiacus. Next base: position 33,893,939 of record NW_023416307.1, on the reverse strand, counting down.
GTCTCTAAGAACTATTACAATTTTTAATAAACTTGTATCTGGGATTTGAAGCCAAATACTTATACTCAAAAGGCAAGAATTTATTAACCAAAAGATACCCAAAGTGGTACTAAAATGTATTCCCCAATGATAAGTTTTAAATGTGTTGTAAAAACTGCATTTTATTAATCTAGTCACAATTCTAGAACAACAGCTGTACCATCTGTATTCCCAACATCCACTTTTGTAATGATGATGATTTTTTTTTTATTTGACATTGCCAATAAACAAACATCTCATGGTCGAGTTCCAAACCTTAGTTTCATCACTTTAATGGAAATATGTTTTATTTTGCCTCAAGCTTTAAACTATATAATGTTCCATAAGTTTAAATTAACAATGTTTTAGGTAATAACAAAATACTTTCTCATCTATATCCTTGCTTATGTCTTTACCTTGATTTTTATCCATATCTGTATCTGTATATGTATTTATCCATATATATACATAGTATATCTACTTATATCCACACACTTAGCTATCACATAAAATGTATATATGACTCTATCTTGGATTATTTATCATTACACAAAATAAATTAGTTCTAACTTTTGCTGCTAAGAAGTGTTTTATTAGTAGTCACATCAGTATCTTCTTTTAAAATATTTTTAAATATATTGAAATCTACTTTTTAAAAAAGACTTGTATCTGGGATTTGAAGCCAAATACTTATTTGGCTTCAAATACAAGTTATCATTCCTTTAAAAAATTGCACTTCAACTGTTACTTTAATAAAAGTTTATGTCAAAATGGATCCCCCAGAATCTTTTGTTTAAAATAAAATGAAAACTGCACTGTCTTTCAAAAACCAAATTATTTCTGGGTATTTTTAATAAGATTACTGTCAAATTCAGTCAGCTTTCTTGACAGAATGTATTAGCACACCACTCCATTGTCTAAATGTAATATTGCTTCAAATATATCAAATTCAGGAGGATATTGTTGCTTCTCACTTTATGTCTCAAGATAGCTGAAACATATTATTGGGAGTAATACCTGAGTTATATCTTGCTGTGAAGGTTTTATTAGTCAGTTTGCCTCCTTAGTTACTAAGTCCTTCACTTAGAAAATATAGAAAACATAAGAACTCATAAATATGTAGCACATAGGTATTAAAGTTATATACCTTTTTTGATATCAAGAAAATCAATTGTTTTAAAAATCACAATGGTAATAAACTTATAACTTAAAGAAAAAACAAAACTGCATGGAACTATTTGCAAACAGAATATATATGTTGACCTCTTTATTTCCAACATAAAAATATAAAGAGATTTGGGATTTTCAAGAGATAGTTACTACATATCATAGCCTATTAATATTATTTACTGTCACTGGTATGAGAAATAGCACAAACAGTATTTCTAAAATAAACTGGACATTTTAATATGTATGTTTTAACATTTTTATAGACCTATTATATATATATATATAATATATATATGAACAAATTGTGTTCTGTTACATTAAATGGAACATGCTGAAAATAAACTACCTTTCTTAATTACTCAAGTCATCTTATGTGGGATAATATATAGTTACACTGTCAGAGACTTCTCAGGTATACAGTATTATTTTTCTACACAAAGAATGGTTTCAAGAGCAAGCAGAAGATGAAAAATTTAACAAAAGAAGGGAGGAAGGAAGGAAGGAAAGAACGATGGAAAGAAAGGAGGAAGGAAGAAAGGGACTTCATTAAAAAAAATTTTTGTTCCTATCCCTTCTTCCAGTCCTCACTGGATCTTACTACTATAATCTGCTGACTTATTTTAATATTATAGTCTAAATAAATATCCCTCATTTTCTTCTACTCATATTCATGCTAACTGCAGGATCCTGTAATTGAGGGTGAACTGGATGGTATTCCATGAGCTTTTGGAAGAGACAGACCTGGATTTAGATAGGGGATCTAACCTAAATTTTGAAATTCATAATCCTGGGAACCTTAGTTAAGTTGCTTAACCTCTCTGGACTTAATTTCTTTGTCTTGTTAAACAGGGATCACAATATCAGTCTTCCAGAGCAGAAATGAGACACTCAATGAGAGTCGGGTCCTTCTCCTCTATTTTTTGGAGGATGGTTTCTCATCCTAGTTCTGCGATTCAGTACTCCGTTGGCATCATTTAACTACTCTGATTCTCAGGTTCTGTGGCAATAAAATAATGAGGGTATGGACTCCTAAGCTCTAATTTTCTATAATTTCATTTTGAGTTGCAGGGATTTAACTTCTTATTTCAATTAGTAAATAACCTCAGACAAATTAATGGCAGAAAGGTCTTGAAACAGGATTAAGAATAAAAATTACTAAAATTTTAATGATATAAATTACCAAAATTAAAGAATTGTAAACATTTAAACAATATCTGATCTCAAACACAGATAGGCAATGGGAAAGCTACACACCACCCCCCAAGACAGAATGTTTCATTGCAGAACTTTTCACTTGTATATCTTACAGCTACAGAAGCAGTGTTCTAGTAGAAAGTTTTTAAACTAAATTGTATGTATAGCAATCCACCCTGAAGAAAAAGTGCTCTAATATGCCTAAATTTCTAAAGAAATGCTTTAAAGCATCATTTCTTATTACACATTTAATACTCCATTAAGAAGTATGAACATTTAGAACCAGTTAGAAGGGGCAGTCACTAATGATACATGAAATATAGACCCTTAAGTAATTACTGCCCTAAGAACATATTTTAGAATCGTGGAAAAAAAAATAATCTCAGGCATCTTCCACTAGAGGTCTCTGAAAAGGGTGTATTTGGTCTACTAAACAGTAAAAGAGTAAATGGTCAATCTTTTTCCAGCCTTCTTCTAATTAAGATATTTTCTCCCAAATGGAAAGTATTTTAAAATTTGTATATTGTTAGATGTATACAAGAAGACCGGAATGTCATTTCTCCCTCCTTCTATCTAGCAGTCCACAACATTATTTTCACACTTCAGCAAGCGAACCAAAAGTCTCTGGTGCATCGAAACCAATATCAACCTTCCTGAATTAATTATTTCCTTCAATCTTAGCTTTATAATGAGACTCTCTGGGAATTGGTACAATTAAAATAAAAAAAAAAAAATGAGTCTCCAGCAAGATGGGGGAAGATGCTGCTCTCAGGCCTGATCCGTTCCTCCCCTATCACCAATAAGCTCTCCAGAAAAATCTCACTTCTAAGGATAAACTCTATTATAAAAAGTCTGCATTTGCAGACCATTGAAGAAAGAAAAGTCATTCCCTCCCATTTTATAAAACCAAACGTACCACGGTCTTCTGTTTTTCTATAAAACAAAGTCTTTGACAAAAAATTCAAAAATATCACACTCACAATTCTGGTGTGAATTTCCATTTGTTCTTCAACAATTCAGAGATAATGTTTTCTGGAGCTAGGTTTTACACAACATTTTTATTTTATGCCCTGATAATACATTGTTAACACAGTGATTCTCAAATCTAGTTGCACACTAGAATCATCCCTGGAGATTTTGAAACAAACAAACAAACAAAGAAAAAGTAATTAAGTAATTAATTAATTAATACATTTAAAAATCTATATACATATAGATGTATATGTGTGTGTGTGTTTATATATATACATATGTATATACATGTAAAATACACTAAAACACATATTTTTTTTCCAGGCTAATTCACAGAGATTCTGATTAGGTGTACCTAGAACAAGAATCTTTTTTTCTTATTAGATCAATATTGACCTGGAATTTTTAAAATATCTTCAAGGTAGAGAATAACTACGTTAACTAGTATCCATTACTTTGATACAACGAAAAATACATGCACCTACATTGTGGCTTAATTACTATATATTTATATTATTTTTATCTAGAAATATAACACAAATGTGGAGTTCTGTTTTACTGATATAGACTGTATTAATTTAAAACACCTCTCTTGCTATATTGCATTTGGAACTCTGCGTAAAGCCTTCATTACTTAAAAGGTGTGAGAATAGTCTCCTTTCAGGGGGGTGAAAAAAACAGCAAACAAACTAATACAATGAATAATAGCCGTGATGGTATTCTGCCTTAGATATCTGCTAGGGTTAGGTGGCTGATCTAGCTGGCTAAATAGATATCCCTTTCTACTTCACCTGCCTATAGAGCATCTTCCTAGAGCTCCACCTTCCATCAGAAAGGATGACCTTTTCAAATAGAACACTGCTTATTGTATGGACATTCTATATGATGAGATAAAAAGTGAGTGAGAAAATGAGGTCAAATGGAGAATAAAGGTAGGAGTAAGACTAGTGAATGAAATATTTGGAGTAAGATACATGTCAGTGACAAGAGAACTAAAGACTAGACTCGGAGAACTTCAGCAATCAAAGAGGAAAAAAAAACAATGAAATATGCCATTCATATTCTCCAAGAAAATTAGACAAACCGGTTGCCTAGGAAATGTTCAGATCTTCGTGGAAATGAAATATAGGAGAAATATCTTCGATAGGTATTTCTTCAATAGGACACTGCCAGGTGGTAAACCTCATCCATAATATTCCACCCCTTCCCTCAATCCCAGACCCTAAGTAAAGTCTGTAACATGTTTTATTAGTCTGTATTATAATATCGTCTAATACAGCTATCAGAAAAGAATCGAGTCAAAACAACATGATGAAGAGTGTTTTCTGTAACCATCGAGCTTAATCCTGAACCGCACACCGTATTTCTTAAAACTAGGCTTTTGGTGATTATTGGGTGTAAGTGATTGACAGATCTAATACGTTCTACTGTCAGCCAGACTGAGAGTAGGATACCTGTTCGCTAATAAAATTTGAGAATCTCACCCATACTTAAGTATCAAGCTTCTCAACACAAGGAGAAATTTTAAAAATATGTGAGATTATCACCAGTATTTTCTTAAAGAAACAATTCTGGAATTGTTCCATCAATGGATAAGTTGTACTAATAATTTTAATCTGATTGGAAAACATTTAAAGCCTATACAATTAGCAAATATATAAAATAATCTCAACATTCCACCCATACAGTTTCTAACTTTACACAACATAACTTCTGATGAATCCTTTAAGATAAACTTGTTGCAAAATGCATGTCTAGGTATCTAGAATAATTGGTTTGCTGCAGATACTTTGTGGGTTTAATTCAGGAAACCATCAAAAACAGCTTCCAAAATTGATTTGGATTTGAGATAGATTTATTTCAAATCATTCATCCTGGAGAGTAATCAGATAGCAGAGTCAACTGACTAATAATAGGTATTTCAACTTTTGACCTTAAAAAGTTATCACCAGTTTGAAGGCAAATGTTTATTTTCTCTTTTATATGGACTGCTGCTGAGTTGGAGGTAAGAGTAAAACTGTTAATAGAAACCATATGAGTAGAATTTATTTGAAAGTATTACCATAACATTATGATATGTTAACAAGAAAATGGACAAGATATATACTTGCTTAATCCATTAGAAATTATTTTAAAAATTATCAAGAGACCATTCTGACCAATCCAGTTTCTCAAAGCAGTTTTAAGGTTATATTAAGGTCAATAATTCATACTGCCTACCTAATAATAAATTTATGTCTGGGAATAAGGGTGAGGAAAAAGTCAATCAGATGTGTAAAATATTCTCATGTTTATCCTGAAACATTCTATATACTGTGATAGAGCGATGTAGCATCCTAGTGCAGAATATTGGTCTAAGAGCACAAATTTCTGATTTACTAAGAAAGAAACAAATATATACACTCTGGATAGAATATCTAGTAAGCTAAATGGTCTATAATGTGGGAAGAATAACTGTTTGTCACTGAAAAATGGAATGGACTACAGTCTGATTTTAATCAGCAATAAGCATACTTTGGAAGTTTATACTTAGTGGGTAAATAATTTGGAAAAGACCAGAACCAAGTATTAGAAATATTCTGGCACCTACCTGGAAGTAGAAAAACTGAGTATTTTACTCAATAGCCATAATATATGAGAAAGCATAGATGAGAAGCACAGTTCTACCATCATTATGGAGTTAGTAGAAAAATTAGGCTCCTCTCATGAGAGCTATTTTTCTCTTCATGAAAGGTGTAGAGGAATGAGCAATTTTGTATAAAATGTGATATAATCTCACTCAAGTGGTCCTTTCGAAATTTGGCTTCCTGTGTTGCCTCACAAAGCCAGTTCTGGGTTTCCCATTGCTTAGGCCAACCTGCATCAATCAAGGTGGATTGGGGAATGCTATGTGCCGAAGTATGTGAAGAGGTTATCTCTTTACTTCTGGAAGGTAGAGTGTGTGGATTTGAAACTGAAGCTGCTGCAGCCAGTTTTCCCCTATGAGGAAAACACAATGACAAAGCCCCGAGAATTTCAGAGGAATGAAACCAGAACTCTCATATAAATCACCTTACCCTACAACTAGAAATTTCAGTTATATAGCTGTATTAGTTTTTTTATTGCTTCATAACAAATAATCACACACAGCAGCTTAAAACAACACCCATTTGTTAGCTCACTGTTCTGTGTTTTAGAAGTTCACCACAGACATTGTCTCAGGATATAACAAGACTAAACTCAATTTTCTGGTTTCTGGTCAGACTGTTATTCCCCGGAAACTAGCAAATAAACCTACTTTATCGACAACAAGCTCATTCTTGTTGTCTGAAAAATTGAGTTCCTTGTGGTTGTAGGACTAAAGTCCCTGTTTCTTTTCTGACTATCAATCAGGAATTTCTCTCAATTCCTAGAGGCTGCCTGAAATCTTTGCCACGTGGCCCTCTCCATCTTCAAGGAGGCAACCATGCTCAAATCTTTCTTGTGCCTCAAAACTCTGATTTCCTCAATCAGCCAGAAAAAATTCTCCTCTTTTAAAGACTCATATGATTAGTTCAAAACCACCCAGATAATGTCCCTATGGTATGGTCACCTTATTTGAGACCTTACTTTATATTTGCAAAATCCTTTCACAGCAGTAACTAGATTCATATTTAACTGAAAAACTAGAAAAGAGTGTATGCCAGGGACTGGAAATCTTGGGGTATCTTCTTAGAATTCTTGCTACTACATAATTCTGCCTACCAATAAATTCACTGTAATATTAATACTAGTTCAAATAGCATTATTTTTTGATAAGCAAAAGCGTTATAATTGATATACTCCTTGAAAAAAAGGGATATAAAAATTGAGATTAATCACATTTAATTTTGAGAAAATTGATTCATTATAAAAAGGAACAATTCCCAGCATACAGGCCTCATGGGTTTGAAAAAGATGGTCACTTCATCTTAATATCTCCCAGTCTTCACGTTCTTCCTCAAATTGCTACTGCAAAAGTTCCAGTAAGAAAATATAGTTGCTAATATCTAGGACTCTTCACAAATAAATAATAAAGCTTACCAGAATAGCCAACATATCAAGATTTTTACCTATAGTATCTTAACTGGTGCACTCCAGAAAGAAAGCCTTAATCCCTTTGATAAAGTAGGTTTACAAAAGATAATTTGTAGAAACTAGAATCTAGCCACTCTTCTATATAGTTTGTATTCTTTCCCTGGATAAAGCCAAACCACCAGAAGATTAGATATTTGGATTATACTACCTTTAGAAACTCAGATCATATTCCAGAAGTTACGATTCAGTGTTAGGCCTTCTTTAATCAAATAAATTTGTCACTACAAAAACTCCATTACCATATCATTTGTTAATTCCCTATAGAAATTTCTCCATATAAAATTCCTTTGAAAATTAAAAGACGGGAAGTAATACATTTTTTAAATCATAACAGTGAATATGATGGAAGAGATCAGGTCTCCTTTCTTACTTTGACTAACAAAAAATTAGCAGCCAAATTCAACTATTATTCTAATGAATATGTGTGACCTTAGGAGAGTAAATTTGTATTTTTCTTTTGTCTTTATTTCAACTCCATTAATATTCCTTATTCTTCATGCTTTGTCCAAGGCATCTCAACACTTGTGACAAATGAGGCTGAATTCAAATAAATAAATAAATAAATAAATAAATAAATAAATAAATAGCATATATCAAGCATACATAACCTTGTACCTATATTCTGAATGCTTGAATTTTGTTTGGACAACAAAATTCAGATATCAGACTAAAAAATAGGTTTTCCTTATTATAATGATACAAATATCCAAAAAGATCTTATTCAAATAATGTACTTTCTTATTTAAAAAAAAACTCATTCCTAGGAGAAACAAAAACAAAACACAACAAAAATTTGGATTGAAAAATCAAAAACGAAAAACTCTTTTTCCACCTCCGTATTTATAAGACACCGCCTTTACAGTTTAAATTCTGAATTCTTTAAATTCATATTCCTAAACACAATAAAACTGCACACAATGTTTTAAATCAAGCAAATCTGAAAAGGTCATTTGAAAAAAGGCATTCATATGTGAAGTCAAACCTTGTTTCTCTTGAGAAACAGATAATTTGAAGAAGAAATCTACAAACAGTATCATCTCAGCATCAGACTCTCAAAGTTTATAAACAAGTTTTACTATTTACATATAAACATACTAACCACTAAGGAATTGTGGCCAAGGTTGTGAAGAAGGTATTTAGGAGTGAAATTTTTCCGATCAGATTTACAGATTTAAATTTAGTGTATATTGCATTAAATTTTGACTTAAAACGTGGAATAGGTTATATGTTATTCCAATGGATAAAGCATGTAAACTTGAAAGAAACAAACAAATTGGTAAGTAATAAAAATGTGGGTGGAAATAGCTTCAAAAATATTCTGCTTGGCCTAGGGGTGTTTCCCCAAAAGAAATACATTTACTTTGCTAAATAAACAAAATTTCCATTTTGTCTCTTCTATTGATTATATTAATTGCTGCCTATGACAAGGAAAGGTGGAGAGGTGGATAGAAAAGACAGAAAATAAAATTAGTTAAATCACACAAATTACTTGTAATCTCTTACTTACCAATACACTTTCAAATGGCAGTCAGTGGTAAATTATCTATGGCTCCTCATATTATGGACAATTTTAGGTTATAAGAAGGTAAAACTAAAGAGTTTTTATATTAAAAGAGAATGATGCAATGAAACACAACTAAGTATATTACAGTTATCAGCTAACTTTATTACAGAATACAGCTTATATTCCACTTTTAAATATTTATAATTTTATATATATTTGTATTCCCTTATCAATGATCTACATTCCTTATGATATGTGATTTGCAAACAGTTTCTCCCATTCATCAGACCATCTTCTCATTTTCATACTGTCCTTTATAGCAGGGGTCCCTAACCTTCTCAGGACCAGTGCTCCTATGGGAATCTAATTCTTAATGATCTGAGGTGGAGCTGAGGTGGTGCTGCTAGCAATGGAGAGTGGCTGCAAATACAGATGAAGCTTCATTGGCTAGCCAGCCACTCACCTCCTGCTGTGAGGCTTGGTTCCTAACAGGCCACGAACCAGACTGTTACTAGCCCAAGGCCTGGGGTTTGGGGGCCCTTGCTTTATAGGACAAATTTTAATTTTGATGTAGTTCAATTTATCTAATATTTCTTTTGTTGCTCGTGCTTTTGATATCTATCGTAACTAAGAAATCACTGCATAAACTCAAAATCATAGTTACTCTTATGCTTTTTTCCTAAGTGTTTTATAGTTTTAACTCTTAAACCTAGGGCTATAATCTACTTTGAGTTAATTTTTGCATGTGGTATGAGGGAAAGATCAAACTTTATTCTTCTGCATGTGGATATCCAGTTGTCCCAGCACCATTTGTTGAAAAGACTATTCTTTCTCTATTGGATTATTTTAGCATCCTTGTTAAAATTAACAGATCATAAATGAGAGGGTTTATAACAAATTTTTTATTGATATTTCATATGTGCTTACATTAACTTGCTTTTTACCAGTACTAACTATTCTCAGACAGCAAGCAGTTTCTTTGGCTAAATTTTACACTGTGGATTTATTAAATTTATTTGTTGAACAAGTAAAGAAGAGTTATAAAAGTGGAAGTGGGGGTTAAATAGGAGTTTGGAAGAAGAGTATTGTTATGGTGGGAATGTCAAATTAGGAATCTTGAGACCCAAATCCTAGTTTTGTTTTTGCAAAGAGCTATGTGAGAAATTCACCTCACTTTTCTGAAATATACGAAGGAATGGCCTTTCGAGCTGGATCACAGACTGACCTCTCATCTTATTCAACATTGTGACAACTTAAAGAACCTGGAACTAAAATTTTAAAAGGAATTATTCTTTCATGGGAATTTGTCTAAAAATACATTAGCACTCTAGCACAATAAGTTATTGTCTTAGTTTGTTTGGGCTGGTATAACAAAATACCATAGACTCTGTGGCTTATAAGTAACAGAAATTTCTCAAGTACAGGAGACTGAGAAGTCCAAGATCAAGACGCCAGCAAATCAGTGTCTTGGTTTGAGCCAGCTTCCTGGTTCATAGATGACCATCTTTTCTATGTGTCCTCACAGGACAGAGAGGTGAGGAAGTTCTCTGGAGCTTCGTTCTTAAGCACAGTTACTAATCGAATTCATGAAGGCTTAGCTTCCATGACCTGATCATCTTACATCACATTAGGAAATAGGTTTCAAATATGAATTTGGGTTTGAGGCACATCGTCTAGTCTATATTACATTATGTAGATTCAGATATGTCACAGAACAAATTATGCTCTTTAGAAGATAACTACTATTAAATAAATGAGTCTGATATTATCCAGTTAATCTCTAGGGCACAGATTGATAATATTCCTCCTGAATTCTAAAGTTTGTTTTTGTTTTTCATCACATTTAAGTGTGTGTGTGTGTGTGTGTATGCACCTTTAACCTTGTCTCATTTATCTTCTTACAGAGATGTTTTTGGTAATATAAACAAATCTATTTTATATAAACTTATAATAATTCAAAAATGTCAATACTAATCAAAAACATTAAAAATCACTTCTAATAAATGTTTCTCATTTGCTTCAAGTGACTATTCTTAATTTTATTATAATCGAATCTGCCTGTCATATTAATATACTGTAAAATACTCTGATTATAATTTTTTGAAGTCTGTATATAGAGTTGCAGAAAACAGGAATTCACAAAACATAATGATTTATTTCTGCAGTTTTTTCTTCCAAGGTCTCACTTTTTCAGTAAGCAGATAGCTCTAGAACACTTTATAATAATATCATAAGCACAAAAAAAAGATGAAAAGATTTTTCTATAAAGTTATATATTAGTGAGTAAATGACCTTGAGTCTGAAGCTTTCACATCTCCTAGTCCATTTCATTAGAATAAATATTATCAATATCTAGTCCATGTCCTCTAACTTACTGAACTGATAGAAAAATAAAACAGACTCTCCTTTTCCAGAGTTTCTAATTTAAAGCACTTACCATTCAATCTCGCATAGAGCAAATACAGACTTAAAAAATTCTCCTACCCTACGGTGCCAGATAGCACACTTCCTCAGGATTTCAGAATGTTGTTTTAGCTGTTATGAGATGAAGCAAATAAAAAAGTATAACTCCCAGAGCAGAGTGGATTATAATTAAAAGATGTCTATAAGGCTAAAAATACAATTTTTTCATGGTATATTCACCTTCCACTCCTTTATTTTCTGTAGTGAGAACTATTACCTTAACTGAGATTATAAAATCTACAGGATAATCTTGTATAACCAAAAATCCTATTAAACACTAAAAATTGTTCATTTATTACCAAATGCCTAAGGTCAGGATAACATTGTGTATCCTGAATCCTCATGATTCCCAGGAAACTAGTCAGCCCAATTAACCCACCATATTTTTTGCTCTTTAAAAACTTAAAGAATTTTACTGCTCCTCATCTCACTTATCACATTTCTTCATATTATTCACTTGTTAACATTTTCTTATCAATTACTAAAAGCTAGAAGTCCAACTTTCCCCAGGAAATCCTCTCTGAATATTTACAGGGACATTTATTTTTAGTACTTTTTATTGGAAATTTTCTTTCTACTACCATACTTTCCAGTTATCTGTCTGCTTTCTCAAGGATAAAGCTCCTTGAAAGCTGAGACAGAATCTGATGTACTTTAATATCATGCGTGTCTCTTAACCTCATAGAAAGCATCAGCCAAGTAAATTATAAACTAAAATATTAAGTGAGGGGAATGAATTATAATTGCATTAGATTTTAACTGACATTTTTTGTATCTGCTGATTGAGAGCAGGTACAGAATCTCACTCTTCATTTATAGCTTTGATGCCTGGAAATTGGCATATACAAATTTAATTCATTCATGTTGAATAGAGGGTTGGATTAATAAATAAATGACCTTAAACATGAGGAAAAAAATAAAAATAAAGTATTCTTCTGTAATATCTGTTACTAGGACAACATTGCATATAATTAAAACAAGAAATTTTTTGAATATTTAACCAAAGTAAATAGGTAGCTAATAATCACATGAAAAGATGACCAATATTATTAGTCAATAGAGAAATGAAAATTAAAATGACAATGAGATATCATTACATACCTACTTGATTGACCAAAATTAAAAAAAGAAAAACTAATCATATTAAATGCTGGAGATGAGAAGAAATTTCAACTCTCATATACTACTATTGGTGGGAATAATAGTATAATTACTTTAGAAAACAGGTTGGCAAATTCTTAAAAAGTTATTATACAGCCATTCCACTCCTAGGTACTTAAGAGAAATTAACACATGTTCATAAAAAGACTTGTATACAAACGTTAAAAGTACCTTTATTTGTACTAGCCAAAATCTTAAATCAGTCCAAATGTCTATGAACAGGTGAATCAATAAACTGTGGTATATCCAAAGAAAATATTCCTTAGCAATAAAAAGCAACAATCTGTTGGTACTTGCTACAACATGGATACTTTTAAAAATACTTATCCTAAGTAAAAAAAAAAAAAAAATAGGGTAAAAAAATATATACTGAGTAATTTAATTTACATAAAATTTTATCATACAGTGATAGAACTAATCCATAGTGACAGTAAGCAGATCAGTCTTCATGGCTATCTTATTATTATTTTGACCGTTGTGATAAATCTACAGGTTTATAGATATGTCCAAACTTTTCAAATAGTACAATTTAAATATATGTATAGTTTAATGTATGTCAATTTTATATTGATAAAACTATTTAAAAAGAAAAGCTAAAGGATTCTTAGAATAAAATATCCATATATTTAACTTAATGACGATAATCAGTAAATAGATATCATTTTAGGTATCTGACTAGCTCACAACTATCTTTTGTTTTCAAGTATCTTTTCAACAATTTTCAGTGGTGGTTCTTAAGTCCATGTGAGATAAAACAATATAATATTTATGAAAAATTTGTGAATATGATTATTTACTATAATTTTATGTAATTTTAAAATAATACAATTATAATTACAAATTTATTGAAAATTAATATATAATTTATAATTATAAATTATAATATGAATATATATTATAGGAACAATATATACATAAATATATTAAACTTGACACCCCAGATTCCGGGACCCTACACAGGAAGAAGTCTTTCCAAGTCCAGTAATTCCACCAAATTCTCAGCAAAATCACATGCAATTTTTTCCAAAGAGAGGTACCTTCAAACTGGGGTTTCAGATTTTCCACAGATTTGTCACATATGAGTTCAGAAAGCTCACAGACACACTAAAAACAAGACTTACTGAATAAGCAGAAATAAAACCAAAAGATTTATACTTGGTAGAAAATTATAAATTAGAATTTATAGTAAGACCCAATAGAATATCTATGCATGGTATATTTAAAGAAATATCTTAGGGCAACATAAAAAGAACAAGCCAACACAATATTTTCAAAATTTACCAGGAAAGGTTAAATAAATCAAAGTTATACCTTAAAAATAAAATATATTTGTTTTAATTAGAAATGCATAGCTAAATGTCAGGTTAGACTCAACTGAATATATTGTAAAAAAAAATGAATGATAAAGCTAAAGAAATTACACTGCATCAAAGAGAGCAAAGGTAATAAAGAATTTAAAGAGTTTCAAAGACTTTTATGGTCAAATATGAAGGTTAATATTCATTTAAGTGGGATCACAGGGAAAGAGAATAAAGGAAAGGCAATATCTAAAGAGCTATTCATCTTTAAATTTTCCATAACTGATGAATAGGAATAAATTTATATACACAGGAAGCACAGTGGCTTCTATAAACTATTAAAAATAAACATTTAGAGACACAAGAAGAAAATTAAAGAATCTCAAAAACAAAAAGAATATTTTCAAACCATCAAAAAGACAGATCTCTAGTAGGTCCACTGTTCGTAGACTTCTCAATGGCAACTATAAAAGTCAACAGATAGTAGAATAATATCTGAGGAGGAAGTGACTACCTATCTAGAATCATAAAACCAGTAATTTATCTTTCAAGAATATGGCTAACATTTAAAAATTGTCAAATAAAATCGATAAAAGTTTGCCACCGATATGTGATTATAAACAAGGTTGTTTGAAGTAACAGATATAAAAATAGATTAAATAAGAAACTCTGAGACTTTATTTTTTGAGTATTAAATTCAATATTACTCATTTCTTTTCAGAATATAACATTATATATTACATGAATAACATTTTTAATGTTATTAATTTTATATTTTTTGAAATTTTTCATTGTATTGTTACTAAATTTATAAGCTTAGGAAATGTACCTATTTAAGCATATACCTATTTAAGTTATATATATAGTAAAAATAATATAAGTGAACCCGAGGGGTACATGATGTATTGTTTGTATTTAAAGGAGTACCTGAACCTATTTCATTATGATAAATACTGAACTAGATAATCCCTAATATCTTCTGAAGCTCTAAAATTGCATGGTTTCCTTTCTGCATCAATTATATAATGTGTCGCTACCTTGTCAGCTTCAACTTATTATTTTATCTTGCTGTCATTAAGCATGTTTAGTGGGTGTGAATAAAAAAAGGCATGCTTCAACCTTTCAAGATTCTAAAAATGACTTATTGAAAGTCCTCAAATTCATCTCTATTAGATCTTCTAATGGTTATTAAACTTCTGTCAACATAATATTTTATTTTTTATCAGAATTCCAGGCACAAGAAAAATTTAAGTGATTGTACCTTTAATGCTGTACACAAGGTTGAAATTCTTATCTAAGTGCTTGCTTGTTTAATCATCTCTCTAAGAAAATATCATATTCTGACTTTTCTCTCTCCTATTTTCCCACAATATGCAATTTTTGCTATGTAAGAATAAACTTTCAAGTATAGTACAGTAAAATAATGGCTTTGCTATCATCTAGGAGTTTTATATTTCTATGCATATATTATATATTTTTACTGAAAAGTCAAAATCATCAAGCTACTTTAGAATTTTGCTCAATTATGTATCCAGTAGACAACTGACAATCAATGCTTTTACATTTTTAAATATTTATAATTTTCCATTTTGTAAGAGTCTACTTGATTAGAAAACCTACCATTTTCTTTTTCTGCTTGAAACCACCTGCTTTGAATTCTATTGCACCTGCTAAAGAAGAATTTAGCAAGACTTGCCATGAAGGTTATTTTTATTACCCTTGTAAATCAGAGAATGAATCTTGTGAAAGGTTAAAATTTAAAACATATTAAGAATATTGTTTTTTAATGTTATGGTATGATAATTTTCCATCAGGTATATATAGATTTTAAATGCAATTGATTATAAAATAATTATTTTTCAAGAAAGGAGGAAGGAACTTCCCACACAACAGTTGGAGAAACTCAGATTAGTAATGAAAAAAAATGTTTGTAATTCAAACCTACCATTAAATAACCAGGTAAATTTTTTTTCAGGCAATTAACTGTAGCAGCCTGACTCATAATTTTTTTCAAATATAGAATAAAGGGATTAGGTATAGGGCAAAGATCATGTGTTTACTAAGCGATAACTATATCTGTCATGAGTGTTTTCAACTGAAGGTATCAAAATATCCAGCTAATAATAGCTTACCAAAGAGTTTATTTTTTCCCTACATAACAAGAAGTCTAGCACTCATATAACAAAAGATGTTAGTTACATTAATCAACAGTTGCCCAGGTGCTACCATATATATACTCTTCAAAATTTGTCCAGAGACTTTTGATCTTCCTTGTTGCAAGATTACTGCCATAGCTCCAACTATCACATAGGCTTAGGTAAACTCCAAACCATATATATCTATTTTACACCAGAAATATTTTTTTTCCTGAAACTTCCCATGAAACTCATCCTCTAGTATACTACTCCTTGCATCTCACTATTCAGACCTTGGTCATATGTACATATATTAATTAAAAACTAAAGTGGACAAAGAAGATAACGTTGTTAGAATAATTGCTTAAACCAGTGTTTCTCATTAGGAACCATAGGGGCATTTTAGGCTGGAAAATTTTTTGTTATGCTAGACAGTTGTACATTCCAGGTCATTTGGCACCTAGAGCCGAAGGACACTGAAGTCAGTATTATCTCTTAGTCCTTTTGACACTCTAAAACATATTCAAACATTTCTAAACATCACTTAAAGTGGTGGTACTTCCAATGGCTAAGATCCATTAGCTGAATTTGGGCATATTTCCACCCTAAACAAGACTAGAATTCTGTTGAAAATCAAGTGATGAATGGATCTTTGGTAGGCATTCACAGAGCCTACAATCAATTCTCAGTTCTTTTTTAGTTCCAATGTCTACAGTTCTATGAAGATACATTAGGCTTAGAACAAACACATCTGTATATAAAATGTCTGCTATTCCAACACCACATTATCACAAGCAAAAATCTAATGATGTTTTTTTTTCAATGTAAGCAGAAATATTTCTTTAATTGAGTTTCATTACAATATTGTTCCACTGATCTAATGATGTAAATTATAAAATGTTCGAGCATTTTCCCATGGAGGGGTAGGGAATCAATGTTTCAAGTCATAACAGGAAATGGGAGAGAAGTAGAAAACACCACAGAAACCAAAGAATCTAGTGGTCATACCAATAATGGTCTTATGTGCATGGTTCAGGAGAAAGATGAGTGGAAAAAGCTGGGCTCCTGAACTTACTCTGTACACTGAAATATTTGCTAGTTCCTTGCCACTAATGGTTCTAGGCATGCTGTCTATTTTGTATTAAGGGTAAAGAAATAAATGTTCTCATTGGATACAGTTTCAGAGTAGACTATGAACACATGATAACAGAGATCCTGTCTTATTCAAATTTCTATGCCAAGCATAGAATACAGCATTTAATGATCAGTAAAAGTTTATCGAATAAATGAATTTCTGCCTTCGAATTTTATCCCTAAGAAACTTGCAGCAGTAAGTATAGACAATAAACTATTTTCTATATCTTTGCAAAATCTTTTGCATCATGCTCACGTGTAAATAAAAGTACAAACATATGCAAATATTAAGCAAGTTAGACTAAAATTTCCTAGCTTCTTATCTAAATGCAGTGGTTTAAAAATCGTAGTCTCTAGAGCCCTCGAGGTGCTGCAGAGGTGCCTCCAAGGTAGGGGAGGACTTTATGGAGGATGAGCAGAGCAAAGAAGGGTAACAGGCAAAGTTTCTCTTTTACATCTGCTTTAAACCATGAATTTCATTTTTATATTTTGCATTTAGTTGTGTTCTATGTAAAATTTTAACATAAGTGCACTACTAAAAAATAGTGTGGAAATCATGGATCTTTAGCAATGACTAGGTGGGCACTGTCATTATTGCTTCGATCTCAGATATGGAAAAAGTCTTTAAAGTATGTTCAAAGAAGTCTGTTTTTTTTTTTTAAAGGTTAGCCATTGTTCCGAGGTAAAAGTTAACTTAATGACATCCTTCAAAAACAGAAGGGATTGGAATCTTTTCTTCATTTGTGTCAATACCGATGCCCTCTGGAGCCAGGAATGCATATTGCCCTTGAAGTAAAGAAGGTTATTTTATTCAATATTCATTTTAATACTGTGCAAGGTGCTAGGAAAAGAAATTAGTAGGACATGATCTCTTTCCTTAAGGAGTTTAATAGACAGCACGACAGATATGCTAATATGTCTTTTATTCTCTTGGAGAACCAGTTTTACCTACAACCCTCACAAGAACAGCCCAACATAACACACTTCATCCTTTCAGTCATAGTAACTAGACCAAGGCCAGACAACTTAGACAAATTCAGCATATTATATTTTCTCTACCTGAAAAATGGAATTAGGTCACTGATTCTGAGTCATGGAGCTATGGAGAAGAAGAGATGGGGAAATATATAGCAAAAGAGGGTCCAAGCTGCCACCTATGGACTAAAGCCACATATGGACTAAAATTATGACAGAGCACAGACTGAGGGCTCTGAAAAGATAACTAGTTTGCAGATGTGAATGAAAAAAAAAATGTGCAAATTAAAAGAATAGAATATATGCCCTCAAAGACAGAGAAAAACTCGAGCTTTCCAGTCCCTGTGAGGCCCAATGATATTGCTAGAAGTAGATTCTATGCTGTTCCCAGGATCCTTATGATGAACCCCTTTTTGTGTAGTTAGTTTGAGAATGTGGGTTCCTTGTTCTTTAGCCAAATAATTCCTTCACTAGGAGAGGAAGATTGACAGGCAAACTATATACATAACACTCTGTGAACCATGCAAATATTATTATTTTCATTTTGAATTTTTCTCTTTATCTTTCATTGTTTATTCTCTGTATACCTCTCTTTCCCATACTAATGATCAGCTTTATACTCTTTCTTATTGCATCAATTTCACTTACCGATGTTAAAATTACCTTTATATTTCTACAGTGCTTAAACGCAATTCAAAGACATCATGTCACACTAACCTTTCCAACATAATCTCAATTATATTGTTTATCTACATTTTTGTCGGTAAGAAACAAAAGTCCCATTAGCTTTCTGGTCAGAGATTCTGAATACTAGAGTTGGAAAATTTCTTAATAGCGAAATAAGAACTGAAAGAGGAACAATTAATTTTGTAAACAATATTTAAGAAAATATTCTTGGAGCCTTCGGATAAAATGTGTTTGAAAAAGGACTCAAGACTCGAGTGTGTTCCCAGTGGCCGGGCTCATTCTGCGCCCTCTCCTTCCCTCTCCTCTTATCTCTGCCCTCGCTCTGCTCTGCCCTGCCTTCTGAAGAGAGATACTCGCCATCTTCCCCAGCAAGTGGCGAGGACTACAGAGTACTGAGCCTTAGCGCTCTGCTTCGTCCTGCTCCCAGAGCATGCCACTGCCTGGGCCAAGAGGTCTGCCCGGGTGGCAGACTATGACCTATACAGTACCTATGATTGATTACACAGTACCACCTATAGAGAAAATCCTCATGAAAACTGACATTCAGCTAGCTCTTCCTTCTGGCTTGGCTGCAAAACATTTCACAGGAGTGAAGTGCCATAGGAGCTGGTGTCATAGATGAAGATTATAAAGAAAATATCAATGTTGTGTTCTTTAATTTTGGCAAAGAAAAAGTTTGAAGTCAAAAAAGAGTGACTGAATTGCCCAGCTCATTTGTGAACAGACTTTTTATCCAGAAATAGAAGTTCAAGTGTTAGATGACACTGAAAGGGGTTCAGAGATTTTGGTGCCACTTGAAAAAATTAAAATTTATGTCAGGAACAGAAAATGAGAAAACATTTAAAAACAATAGATTTTGTTTAGTGTTGGTGTTTTTCACTTCTGTAAACTCAATAGCTTTAGCTTCTTACGATCAAGGAAAGGGGACCCTCTTGGGATCACATAAAACTTTACTCGTTTGTGTTTTTCTACATTTTATTGTTTTATAAATCTGCATGGTAACCTAATACGAAAAATTTTTTCAGTCAAATGTATATCAATTGCAGGTCCTCTCCCCAAAACTGTATTATTTAATTCACTAAATGCTACCTCTTCAACAACTTGTCTTTCAGTTGCTTTATTAATCATAAGCAAAGCCTTTTAATCAATAAATTTGGATTCTTTCACAGATATGATTACATAATAATTCAATTATTATTACATAATAACTAAAAGATAATAAAAAGAAGTTAAAATTTAAAAAAAGACTCAGGAATCTATAGATTACTTCTACTAAGTAAAAATATTTGAAAGTTTGACATGAAGTTAAAGTAATGAAATGCAGTTAGCTCTCCATATCATAAAAGCAAGTCTTTTATACATTCAAGCTGCATGGGCTTTGGCTTTCAGTTCTAAATGTACCCAAGTTAAGCAATAATAATTAAGGCCAAGAAAATCCTGGGTAGAATGACCAAATGTGAAGCCTGATGGTCCCAAAGGCAGTGTTGGACCACTATTGTATACTGGGTCTTAAAAGGTACCATGAACAGAAACTTCTGCTTTGATCACAGACTTAAGGATGATGCAGAGGTGAACATGGAGCAAAAAGATGTGGAGAAACTGAAACACTTGTATACTGTTGTGGGAATGTAAAATGGTTAAGCCACTATGAAAAACACTATGGAGGCTTCTCAAAAAATTAAAAGCAGAAATACTATATGATCTAGCCATTGCATTTCAGGGCATTTATCCAAAAGAACTGAAAGTAGAATCTCAAAGAGATACTTGCATTCTCACCTTCACTGAATCATTATTCACAATAAGCAAGATATGGAAATAATCTAAATGGATAAAAATGTGTATACAATGGAATATTATCCAGCCTTAATAAGGAAGGAAATTTTGGCACATGTACAACATGGATGGATGACCCTTGAGGACATTATGCTAAGTGAATAAGCCAGTCACCAAAGGTACATATTGCATCATTCCAGTTACATGAGGTACCTGAAATAGTCAAACACAGAGAAGCAGAGAGTAGCATGGTGGTTTCCAGGGACTGTGGTCGAGGTAAAATGGTGAGCTGTTATTCAATGTGTGAAAAGATGAGTAAGTTCTAGAGACCTACTCAATAACATTATACCTAATATAGTTAACGATACTGTAGTATACATTTAAAAATTTGTTGAGAGATTTCATGTTAAATGTTCTTATCACAATAAAAAAATATAAGTAATAAATGAGCTCAGTAAAGATGTAGCATATACCATAAATATTAAAAAATCAATATTTCTATATATTAGGAGTAAACAAACTAGAATTAAGAAAACAATTACATTTATAATATCATAAAATTAATAGAATACTAATAAATAAATTTTAATAAAGCTAGTAAACTTTTCCTGTAAAACTTATAAAAATTATTAAAAGAAATTAAAGATCTAAATAAATGGAAAGATACCCCATTTTTATAAATTGAAACTCTCTAAATTGCTAAAATGTCCTTATTCCTCAAACTGATTTACAGATTCAATGTAATCCCTATGAAATCCCAATCTTAGGAAAAAAAAAGAAAAAGGGTAGAGGATTCCCATTTCCTGATTTCAAAACTTACTACAAAGCTACAGACTTTGTCTGTAAATTAAGACTGTACGGTAGTGGCATAAGGATAAGTGCATAGATCAATGGAATAGAATTGAAAGTAAAGAAAAAAAAAAACCCTCACAGTTTTAGTTAATTGACTTTTGACAAAGGAGCCAAACCAAAAAAAAAAATTTGTTTCAAAAAATGGTGTTGGCAAACCTGGATTTTCATATGCAAAAGAATAAAGGTAAACCCCTTCTTCATACAATACAATAAAATCAAATCCAAATGTATCATAAACCTAAACACAGAAGCATAAATGCTAAAATTCTTAGAAAATGTTGGAGAAAATTTCCATGCCCTTAGATTAGGCAAAGCATTCTTAAATATGACACCCAAAGACATAGTAGATAAATTTCACTTCGTGAAAATTTTAAAATGTTGTGCTTCAATGGATACCATTAAGAAAATGAAAAGACATCTCCCAGATTAGAAGAAAATATTTGCAAATCATATGTCTAATAATGGACTTGTACTCAGATTATATATAAATAACCAAAACACTTTCAACTTAAATAATAAAAAGGTAAAAACTCAATTAATGAATGAGCAAAGGATCTAAATAAATTTTACTCTCAAATACAAATTGCCAATAAGTATACTAAAAGATCATCAACCATGAGGGAAATGCAAATTAAAACCACAATGAGATACCACTTCGCACCCACTAGGGTGGCTATAATCAAAATAAATAAATAAATAAACAAAAAAAACAAACAAATAAATAAATATATTGACAAGTGTTAGAGAGGATGTGAAGAAATTGGAAATCTGACACACTTCTGGTGAGAATACAAAATGATGTAATATTTTGAAAAACAGTCTGGCAGTTTCTCAAATGACTAAACAGAGTTATGACTCAGTAACTCCACTCCTATCTATATACACCAGAGAAATGAAAACATATGTTTACACAAAAACTGGCACATGAATGTTCACAGTAGCTTTATTTGTAATAGCTAGAAAATGGAAATGACCCAAATGCCTATCAAATGATGACTGGATAAATTAAATGTCCTTAATGACAATAGAATATTATTCAACAATAAAAATAATGTAGTGATAGATGCTACAACACGGATAAACCTAGAAAACATTATGCTAAATGAAAAGAGCTAGTCAAGACCTAGTCTCAAGAGACCACATATAGCATGAAAGTCCAGAATACGCAAACCTATGGAGACAGAAAGTATATTAATAATCACCTGGGGCTGGAAACTGGGAAGAAATGAAAAATAATTGCCAATGGTTATGTGCTTCTTTTATGAAGGGAATGATGAGAATCTTCTAGAACTAAATTTCGTGACATTGCATAAACCTGTGAATATAGTAAAACTATTGAATTATATACTTTGAGTGAGAAAATTATGTGGCACAAATTAAATTTTATTATATTATAATTATATAATAAACATAATTATATATTATGTATATGAAATAGGTAACAGTTCCATATTTTAAGTAGTTACATTAGTATTTTGAGTAGTAGTAATAGTTTAATATCTAGGATATAATAAATATTTACATCCTAATAATTTTAGCATCTGTTTGAAAAAAATACACATGACTTTCAAGAAGGCAGTAATATATATTTTTTATTCTCAAATAACCAGTTACTAATGGGATTTGTATTCCTCTTGGACTATATATAACTTCTCAAACCTTTAAATCATAGCGGACAACACCGCCCTCACTTCTTGTTCCATACTGCTATTCTCATGCTACTCGCTTTTATCAACAAACTTTCAAAATCCAGGTCCATAAATATAAATTATCAAAAGGAATAAAGCAAAATCTAATGCTTAGAAATAAAGTTCGTTGAGCTAGTAGTTTGCACTGTGCCCAACAGATGTCTAAACAGTTATCGAGTATCTTTGTGTTTTCCTTGAAAATCTAAAGTATCTTGTGATGCTTCTCAGTGACCCTCCTATGAGTTTTACTGTGGCACCCCACTCTTCGTAAACAGTCATTTTAGTAGATAGACTCTGTAGGCAGCACAACTTGGATTCACATGTCTAATTTTGTATATACTAATTCTCCACTTAGCTCATGAAATTAAAGTTATGGGTGCCTTAATCAAAATAATGTAATCTCCATAATAGTTTGCAATGCCATCAAAATTCAGAATATTATAAGTTTCATCACATTCAAATTAAAATTAAAAGGTAAAATCAAGCTAGGTTGGCAAAATGAAGAAATGTGTTAAATTTTGAAAGAAAAGTCATTCCAGAAACAACTTGAATTTCAGCAAAGAATTAGGTAAATTATTAACACTGTCTTTCTAAGGACCACTTAGACAATTACCTGGTCTCACCTAAACATAAGTCTGTAGGTGAAAAGCACAGTTGTTTCATATATTTCACAGAAGGTTTGAACATTTACATAATTTTGGATTTTGAAGCAAGTATCTGAAACTAAGTTACATTGTAGTGAGACCAAAATTAAAGCCAAAATTCATTTCAGACAAAATTCAAGAGAGATAGTGATCTGTGTATACTTTACTCTGTCACTGTGGTTTCTAGCATAACATTAAGAAGCAAATATTTTTCCTGAGGCATTAGAGCCTATTGGTTAAGAATCCTAGAACTGGCTTTAGGCTAATAGGGAATCAAATCCCGACTGGTCCATTTCCTAGTTGTCTTTTAATGTCCCCAAGCTTAGTCTCATAATCTACAAAATTAGTATAATAATATCATTCTCACATGGTTGCTATAAAATCAAATTAACATAACCTAAAACACTTAACTCCTAGCATAAACTAGGAACTCATAAATTCTGGTAGTAATCACAGTTGGTATATTTAAGAGAATTATTAATCCCTTTAAATTGCCTTTAATACCTAAATTCTAAATTCAGAACATCTATTCTTAAAAGAAAATAGGCATCATTCAGGTCTTTGTCAGTTGTATTTAATAAAAAGGCCATTCCATTAAAATGGTATTACATAAAAAAAAAAATGGATTTTTGCTGGGGGTATTTTTTAGCAGATTAGCCATCCTAAATACATTTTGCTTGGGCTAATGTTAAAATTAGTTTCTGTTCCCTAAGCACGTATCAGCCGATAGCAGGGATAAGCAGACTGGAAACTTTCTAGGCAATGGAAAGAAACTATTTACAATTAGAGATGGGTTTAATTTAATTCACAACAATTAGCGTATACAGACAGATAAATGTGAATCAATGATACTCATAACTCCTTTAAATTTTTGATGGGATTCTACACACTCACACACGCACACACAAAGTCTTGTTAATTAAGCATATAAGGGTCCAGGAATATCACGATTGATTTAAAATCATACACTGGAAAAGAAAATATATTATAAACCTTACTTTAATTATAAATGAGAAATTGTTGCTTATGGTTTTATTCAATATTTATAGAAAATCAAGACAAATGATGGGTTGGTCTCTTTAAATAATTTAATGAAATCACATCTCGATATTTACCAGTCATTTTTAGATGCACGATGCCCTAAAGTTTTGTCATGACTTCTAATAGCCTATGTTAAATATTTACAAGGATGACAAAGCAACCACATTTGATTCAGTTATCTAAATGAATTATTTGAAGGTGAAGGTTAGACTGAAGATTTTTTTAATAAGATTAAGGATCTATACTAATATTTTATGCATGAAAAAGTATAGTAGTAGTTGATGACCAAGAAATATTGATTAGTTGACATGAGCAGCATCAATAATGAATAGCTTTCTTCTTACTCTGACTTTAAAACATCTTCTCCTAATATTTGAGTTTTCCAAAACTGGCTTTTCCTGACTTCAAAATATTAAAAACAAAATTTAATTCAACTGAATACCTATTATGTACAAAACACTGGATGATGCAGAGCCTTCTGGAGGATACGACGGCACGACAGAAAAAGCTCTGCCTTCACTACCTCTCCACTCCCAAGAAGTTTACAATTAATTCGGAAAATTCTTCTCAAACTGTAATATGCATAAGATTCACCCAGGGATCTTGGTTTGGGGTTTGGTCTAGGATTCTGCATTTCTAACAAGCTCCCTGGTGATGGGCATACTGCTGATTCACAGGCTACCCTGGAGAGGCAAGGGATTCAGAGGCTGAATAGTATAATTAATAAGAATGAGAGAAGCTCCATAATAGGCAGAAAAGAAAGATTGTTTTAACTAGTAAAGAAGGTGTGAGTGGGAGATTTAAAGACTAGCTCATGGAACAGTTAGTATTCTTATGTTGAAGACTGAGGACTATTTTAATGAACATAGATCATTGAAAAAAGGCAATTTAGGCATAGGAAAAAGACCAATAAATGTCAGAGTGGACTGGGCACAAAATGCAAAATGCTTGAAGAGAAACTAAATAATATGAAGCAGAATATACAGTTCATGAGGGGGAAATAAAACAGGTTCATAATGAACAAAAACAAATAATACGCTATTGTTTTCACTATTCATGTTAATAATCACACCAAGTCTATAATTGCCCTGTCACTTATAAAGTATTTTCATATCTGTTATCCTCAGCATATTCTTGTAATAACCTCATGACATAGATTTTGTTGTCAATGTTGTAACTCGTTTACAGATGAGGCTTCTGAAGATAACAGGTTAATTGTCTCGAACAAGGTTAAATAGCCAGCCAGTGCTGGATCCAAACTCCAAAATTGATTTTTTGCCCCACAATACACTGACTCCAGTAATCATTTGTAAAGTAAGGCAAAAACAACATATTTTAACTATCTGGAAGCAAAGTACTCTTTTTATCTAAGATCTATTTTACCACAGTGGTTAGGTGACAAGAAAACCCTTGTTTTCTCTGACGTTAATGGGATTTCAACTAATGCCTCAATGTTTTATATGATATAGCTTGTTGGTTTGAGTCAGGTTCCTTACAAGGATAAGGAAGTAAACCTCCATTCCTGGTTTTCTAAGAATTTGGATCAGGAATGTGTATTGAATTTAAAAGAAACACATATTTAATCAACACATAACTGTTATATGCCAGGTTTCATCTGTAAACTATAGAACACAACCAGAAAAGTCTCTCTTTGATAAGCTGCCATATTAGTCTAGAGAGGTATAGAAGATAAGATACCGTTTAATTTAATTACAGCTTATCGTAAAAACGCAGGAAAAAAAAATTAAGTGAGGATGTTTGGAATAACTGCAAAGTCTTAATATTTTAAAGAAATTCAATTATATCCATTATAACTACATGCACTTATCCAAAGTAGCTTAAAAATTTAAATTTGATTTTATGATAAGGTTAACAGACACCTGTAGTAACAATGCAATGAATTGATGAGTTTAACTTATAAATGACAATTATATATTTGTAAACTTACATTTTGAGATTATGGCTACTTAAACCTTTAAAAGCTTTGAACAACCATTCACTTGTGTTTTAACAGTTAATCTGTAATTTATATTGATGAAATAAAAGTAATATTTATTATTTCAACTGAATTTCCACAAATTCTAAAAACATAAAGTATATCAGTTCTATAAGTTACAGCACTTTTAATTTCGAGATCTCATTATTAGGAAAATGTGAATCTAGTATATACAAAAAAGTTAATGCAAAAGGAGCGTGTATAATTTTCATATGTAAAATTATTAGCTAAATGGCAACTCTCTTTTTTTAAGTACCTGCATATGAAAAAAAAGAAAATAATTAAAGCCTATATATTCCCTAAATGTAATGCATTGAAACCTCATAAAAATCAAATTAAAAAATTGCAATGAATATAAATGTTTCTTTAAATACTCTAATACGATGTTAAAATACTAAGGCATTTTAAACAACACGAATTTTGAACACTCTATAGAGCTGAAAAAACTAGATTCTCATTTTCACTTTAAATTGCATGCACAGTATGATGATTAGTCTCTAGTATTAATGCAAGATTTAAAAAATTGTCAAGTTAAACTAACATCTTTTGTAAAAGTTACTTATATCCTTCCCATTCTTCTCTTTTATATTACCAAGACAAAGTTCAGAAAATAGTAAGTGGCTGAAAAATGTTAAAAAGGAATATATTTAATTACATGCACATACACACCTCTCTACATCTGTCTGTGTGTCTGTCTGCCTATCTATCTATCTATCTATTTAATCACCTACCTATCATTTATCTATCATCTATCTTACAACAGAAGCTCTAGTCATGTATTTATCAATATATATAAATCACAACTTTATTAGAAAACTAAAGTTTGTATAGTATTTGGTACTTTTTTACAATTTTTAATTAGTTTTTTCTTCTTATCTTGACATTATCATTACATACAATTTTGAAATAGCATACTAAAACTAGAAATAAAAAAGTGATTATAAAAGATTCAATTTGGGCACTATTACTGCTGTTTAATTTTCATTGATCTTGAATTTTTACTTAAGTGGACACATGGGCTTCTTTCTGAGTATAACACCTAGTAGGTATACCAAAATAAGTAAAATATATACAATAATCAAAATTTAATATGTTTTTAATATTTATTTTTGCAATGACAAAATACAGAATTTAAAGTGGTAAATAATTTATCATGCCTGCATAGTATAAAAGAAACCAAAAATATGATTAAGATATGTAAATATCATGAGTCTACTGCTTTAATATCACCATAGGTACTTATTATCCTATTAACTATACTTTCCTGTTGACATTATAAGATTCCACTCAGTGAATAAATATTTAAACTTTGTACCATGTATAGCATTATATCGTATTGAGATTATTGATGGTGCTTCTAATTTTGACCCTGAAGAAAATCAATAAACTGATGTTGAAAGACTTAAATGGTATATACCCTCAAATAGGAGTATACCAAATTACCAAGATAACTGTCTTCAATTTAAGAACTGAAGCGTCCTACACATAGGATACATTCAATAAAAAATATAAGAACAACAGGGAGGAGCTATTTTTAGAAGGAACTGAGGAACCATTGCATGATAGATCTGAAGCCCCATTGCCTGCTAAGTCTGCTCCTAATATGCATGGAATTCTTGTGCTCAGTAACAGGAGAGATTATTGAAATGCAAGTTGGTTGGATGTCCAGTATTTCTTTACAAGTTATGAAAATTAATTATATGCAATATTTAAAATTAAGTTATTAATTTTGAAATGAGGGAAAATAATTTAATATTCAACTATGATATCCAAAGTATAATAACATTGTTGATACCATGGAGAGATAGCTAAATTTTAATATAAAAGTTAGGTTTGGGTTTATCTTGAACTAGTTAGCTAAAATTCTTGTTAAGTTTCTAACGGAAAAAAAAAATCAAGATGGATAAAAGGACATCTTACTTTACTCTTCAAAAGTGATTATACCTTTCTTAATCATGGGTGTAAATCTAAAAGTTTGTTTAAAAGTTTTTATATATGGCAAAATGTGTGTGTGTGCGTATGTGTGTGTTGTGTGTATGTTACACATGAAAACCCCAGATAATGATTAACTGATTATGGATACTTATTTATAAGAAAAAAGAATCTAACAGTCACTGAGTTCTTTGTCTCAGGTATTGATTCTCCTTGACTTTTAATTTTCTGCAAAATTGTCTGCCTCCTGCTTACCTCTCATCTCTCTCCTTGCCTCCCGTCTCTCAGGGCCAGCATTTTCTCAGTCCTTCAGTGCCTCCTCCTTATTCTGTTCCCTTTGATTGAAATAAACTTTCCTCTTCTCCACAGTTAATTCTTACTCGCACTTTAGATTATAGAAAATCTGCCCCTTCTTGATATTTTACCTGATCAGTATTAGTAGCCCCATTAGAATGTAAGATATACAAAGGTTGATATGTGGGTTCTATGTCTATCCTTCCTCACTAGTGTAATTACAGAACCTAGTCTTGGCATTTTAAAAAAACATTTCTTTAATGGATGAGTAATCTATTTGTACCATTTATCACATATTTTTTTCATCCCATGACCAAAATTCATGTAATATTATCATACCACTTTCGAAGTCATTGTGTACATTTTAAGTTTTTAGAGCAGCAATTTTGAACATGGCTCAAAATTTCCAAAAGCAGCCATTGCCAGCTGAGTTTGGGCTTTCAAATGTAAAATAAAATAAGAAAAATGAGATAAACTGTAATAATGAAACATTTCTTCATAGAATGGTAGTGAAGTAAATCATAAAACTATAACATTTTTGGGCAAAATTGAGTCCTTTCTAAAATATTTGTTTCTTTGAAAAATTGCCAAAAAAAAACAAAACAATAAAATTCAAAAACAAATAAAGTAGTGTTTTTCCGAATGTGAGCGAGTGATATTGTGATAAGAGACAGTGTAACATGCCTGGGGAATGAAATAAGTGAAGGCATAGGGCAAAAGGTCCTGACACGTGGTGGCTGCCACAAAGCAGTCAGTATCCAGGAATTGATGTAGCATTTGGGAGCTTGAATTAAAAAAGGAAACATATTTCTTTTCAAATGTTGAGTTGCTTTCAAAATAGAAACTAACTTTAAGAAGATACATTATCTATATCTATCTCACTCTCTCTCTCTCTCTACACACACACACACACACACACACACACACACATCAGATGATTTAAATTTGTCTACTAAGAGACAAAAATGTTTCATAACACTTTTAAAAATAATAAAAGTAATTGCTATAAAGTGTTTTTTAATCATTACTTTTTTTTTTTTACATTATTTCTCAATAAGAAATATCTGGTCATCTTCCCAGTTTTCTAGCATGCTTCAAGAATGAGACATTTTGGAAATGAACAAAAACACATTATCAATATAATGAAGTCAAATGAAATGTCAGTGTCCACGCCCTGAAAATTAAGTACTTTCCATCTTCTTGTACTACAAAGATGAAATCCATGATTCCAAGTACACATTTTATCAAAAAGTTTGGGACAACCAGGAGGTAGTAATAGAATGTATCTTTTCCCTAAATAAATTTCTAAGTCATATGCCAAGGATATAATGTATTTTAGGTAAATTAACAAAACATAGGTACCTGTGTAAGTCAAGAAACAGCAATATTTCAAATTCAAACTCTAAGAGCTTGCTGGTTTAACAATTATTTTGTAAGTGATTGCAGACAAAAATCTG
This sequence comes from Rousettus aegyptiacus, assembly GCF_014176215.1. Taxonomy (NCBI): domain Eukaryota; kingdom Metazoa; phylum Chordata; class Mammalia; order Chiroptera; family Pteropodidae; genus Rousettus; species Rousettus aegyptiacus. Next base: position 33,863,456 of record NW_023416307.1, on the reverse strand, counting down.
TCAGGCTGCCTATAATAAAAAGTTATGAAAATTAATGAAATAACATCTTGGCCATTAACTATCTTTAAAACATTATTACTTATGCAGTACGTGCCAATCCTATACTTAAATTTACTAAGTTCAGTGCTCCATTTAGGATCTGACATCTTTTCCCTTGGGGAAAACTATTAAATAAACAAAAACTGTTTGGACAAGAAGCACTATCAGAATAAGGGCCTTTTTATACAAGACAGAATGGCTTCCACTTACTAAGTGTATATTCTGTTCAACTATTTATGTTTTTAGATTTTCATACAGCATATTTAATCCTCACATAAACCATAGAGAGTTATTATCCCCACTTTAAAGATGCAGAAATTGAGGCTTAGATAGGTAAAGTGACTTTCCAAAGGAAATGTAGCTATTAAATAAAAAATAAGCTGTCTGCAACCAAAGTCCACACATACTTAACAAAAAAAATTCCTACTATATTTGACAAAAGTGAAAAGCTTACTGAAAGAACTCAGTACAGATGTATAAAGCATAAGTAGCATTTCCCTACCCCTTCTAATTTCAACACCTTTAAGTAACCAATGTGAACAGTCAACTATACTCTCCCACGCTTTTCTTAAGCTCCAAGAATAGGACCATATGTATGTCACCATAATAATTTGGGACTGATTTTCTTTTTATTTAAGTGTTAAATTACTCCACTTAGAAACACAGCATGTTTTCATATCAATCAAGTATCTACAATTATTCACATAATTTTGTATCCTTTAACAATGTTACAAAGTGAACCTTGTGATTCTTAGCCAATTGTGTAAAATTTTTAAGTGCTTTATAACTTTCTCCTTTATTATGAATGAAATTTGTATTTTCCATTTTAACTTTTAAATGTTCATAATAGTAAAGGCACATTTTTAAAAATATTTTTTCTTTAATCTGTTTACTTGTGTATTTCTTCTAACCTATTTTTAGTTTCCAGGCCTGCTATTGAATCAGCTGCAAATAACAATTGTGGTTTTTTCCTATTATTAATATCACATATTTTTTGTGTATAGGTGGTGATAACATTAGCAACAACCTAAGAAACAACATTGAATCAAAAGAAAGTGTACTTAATATCATATTTAGATTTTCAAATTCTAAAATTTGTGCAAATAAATAATGTATTTATACATTTTATCAAATGTTTCCCAACTTCTAAACATAAATTCACATTTGTTGTGTATATTAATTTGATGTCATAATAGATTATATTGATGCATTTCTAATTTTCTAATTTTACAATATAAACTTATCCTTCAATTACTGGAACATACCTTTCTACATCTTGAATTTGTTTAATATCTTTTGAGTGCTAACATATTTTTAACTGAGAATTTTAAAAATTTGTAGTTTCTCTGAACTTCACACTTTTTATATAAATATTTTATAATCTCATAAGTATTCTAAAATCTTTTGTACTATGGCTTTTGCACCTTTTATAATCTGACTTTATATTTTAATTTTGTGCCTTATTTTTTTTAATTGGGCTTATCATTGTCCAATTTAATATGTCCAAAGTACTGAGTTTATTTATCCTTTCTATGAATTTAGTTTTCTATTTACTTTTATCTTTATTATCTTCTACTTTTTAAATTTTTTATTGGTTTATTTGTAATTAGAACATTTAAATTACTTGTGTTCAATCTTTTTAAAATTTAAATATTTTAGACTATATAATATGTTTTTTTTTTTTCATACAGCTTTAGCTGTATTCTTTGTAAGGTATTTTTTCTAATAAAAATTTTGGTTTTCATTATTCCAAATTCCCCTTTAATCTGGGGCCATTTAGAAAAATATTCTGTTACTCTGTTTTCCCCAAATGGAAACGATGTTTTTTGACAGTGTTAGTAGGTTTGGTTGTCTTTTTTTTTTTATCTTTGTTTTTGTTTTCTTGTACTGTTGATTTCAAGTTTACTAAATTCCAATATGAAAGTGTGCACAGTGGCTTGCCACATCTGCATGTCCTAGGTTGCAACCCTTTCTTTTTCCCCTGAATAAATCCTTTTTGGTGGTGAAACACCTAATTGATATTATTTTTCAGTCGACATTTGGGGACTTATCTGGGGTCTCAAGAAGAACAACCCCACCAGATTTGGAACAGTTCTGCGCCTGTTGCCTGTTTACTGGACATGAGCTGTTCTCTCTATCCATGCACCTTCCTTCTGACACACCGAGATGATACCAAGAGGAGGTCCTTCCTCACATCAAGGGACAAAAAGCTGATAAAGGTGGAAGACCCAACTGTTGTTCACCAATGCTTTTAGAGAAAGATCTTGATCAAAAGACGAGTAATAAAGAGGAATTGGAACTTAAGCAAACATAAATCAGTGAGGAGGGTTAATGGGAGGAGCTAGGGCTTATAAAAGTTCTCACACTCTATGTAATCATGAGAATACTACAGGAAAAACTGTTCAATGATTTAATATTGGTTAAGTCAGTGTTCTAATCAACTTCATAAAAATGCCTACCATGAATAATGAGAATAGACTGTAGATAAGCACTGCCTGTATTAGATATATAAAAGAAAAGAAACAAAAAATATATATAAAAACAAGAAACCAAATGCCATTGACAGGAGAAAAGGTACATGAATAATGGTATATTCATATGATGAAATATAATACAGCTGTGAAAATAAATAACATTGATATTTATGACATAATTTATGTATGTATAAATATATTAATATTGTGATATGAATGACAAAGTGATATAATGTTAAATGAAAAAGAAAGTCCCAAGAGCAGAAATTCAACATGATAATAAACTCCAAAAGCATGCAAAATTAAACAATATATTGATTATGGACAAAAACATACGTGTCAAATCATGAGTGTTAAAAACAAAGAAATGGCAAATTCAGGATGGAATCACTGAAAAACTAGGAGAAGACAGAGTGACACGATAGAAGAGAAGCATGTACATAGATAAAAATTGAATAATGTGTATAAAAATATTCAGATTATAAAAATATACGAATAAAAATGGATGGCTGAATAACTAGGATGTAATTAATTAATTAATTAAAAGGTACACATGACAAATGATTATATCATCAGTCAAGATTTTTAATAAATCATTATATATACCATAGTTTTAAAAAATCAATGGCAATGTTATACTTATTAAATTTGATTGTTATTATCGCTTACTACTTAATGAAAATTTTAAAACTGAGATGCAAAAATGTCAAAACATTGTGTTTGGTATGCAAATATAAGAATTATTAACTCAAAATAAAATTTTGGTTTATAAATAGTTTACTGAAAGTTAAAAACCATAAATATCATTAAATAAAAAATATATATATATTTTTTGATTTAAAGTTTACATGGCTCTTCTATATATATTGTTCAGTTTAAATCTATTCTCAGGCATTGTTATTTATAGGGCAAGAAAAGATCTTTAAGAGGTTAAAAAAAATCAAAGTACAAAAATCTAGGACTTCTGATTCCAAATCTCATGATCTTTCAATTATGTAATAACGGCAGGTCTTTCAAGCTGCAGTTAGTATAATTATATATATATATATATATATATATATATATATATGTATACAAACACACACATATAATTATAAAACATTTTGGAGTACATTTTTTAAAACTTATTTATATAACCTAATTATATAAAGCACACATAAGATGAATCCTGTCTATGATAAAACTGAAAATTATATATGCAAATTGTTCATATGAAATCGAACTAATTTCCAAGATCATTTCCCCTATCAACTGACTACAGCCTTACCACAATAAAGACACCAATGAACCCACACTTATATTTACCTGTTTTAAATATTTCTAAATCATCGAAGATTTCATTAACCATGGAACTTCAATCCAGTGAAGAGCACTTCGAGTGATCTTCACAACTGGTCAATTACTGAGAGTGAACTTTCAACTCTAAGTGTTTTGTATGTGGTATAACTATCTAAGATCAGCTTTAAAAACTAAAGTGGCTATCAACTTGATCAAATAATTAGTGCACAATTTTCTAGTCCATCATGAATCGAAATGCAAATATATTGCATCAAAGACGTTCAGCATGATCGGACCACTACACTTGAATAATATTGAAGAAAATTTTAATTTCTGCCTGAATTAAAATCAGCATAACATAGAGTAAAGAGCCATACAATATTTTTCATTCTTTCCTTTTCTAGGAGATTGTCTGTGGACACTTGAATTTACTGTGCTAAATAATATTGTTCTAAGGAAAAGCTTCTGTAAATTGCTGAAAACACTGGAACATAAAATAAAACTCAGTAGATTTACTGAAAATATTTTTTCCCTTCACTTAACATGGTTACACAATGTGTCAATTATCTAGTCACTTAGAATTCTCAGGAAGAAAGAAACAACTTTCTCTATAGAGAATCAGTTGGCTTTCATAATACTCACAGACTATTTGCATAATAACACCGCTACAGCTGCAAGGTTAAATCCATTAATTTATTGGGAACAGAACAGGCTGTTCTGGTTGGCTGTTGCAAAAATTGCTTTTTTGCACTTGTCTTCTCCACCATCAAGTATTTGCTGCGAGCTCACAATTACTGTATCAAAGCCTATGTTGCCAAGCGAAGAACCTTATTTAACATGGAAAGTGGCGAACACTTCACTTTCTGAAAATGAAAAAAATTAATCTTGAAAAGCTTTCTAATTAACATTTTCTCCTTCCCCAGTTGTTTCATAGGATAAAGTAGAGGATGGCAATTCGGATGAAGGTTAACTAGATGAACCCATTTCCGCGGCACCTCTCAAGTGCAAATGCTATCCCCAAACAGTCTCTCTACACAACTAGAAATAATCTCAAAACTTCCTTAGGTATTTTCCTTCTAAATAGTAAATTTAAAAATAGAATACTTATCTCCAAAAATCATTAAATGAATAAACCATCTCTTGAAGTTCACTTTATATATTTAAGAACTGCTGTTTAATAGAGGTAAAACAAATTTATGACAGTTATATGAATTTATAGCAGAAATCACTAAAACAAAGGGGTAGACCAAAAGCTGAACCATATCTTGCAAACAAACTGTATTCAGCCACGTATTGATAATGCATATTACCTATAATATAATATGACTGAACTAAGAATTTTTTTTTCCTGTCCAGGATTACTGAATCACAGGAAACAAAAATTAATGATAACACTCACAATTTTTTTAAAAGTAGAGAATTTATAAAATGTTTACCTTTTTAAAAAAGGAATAAAGTTAGTTATAAATATAAATAATAACATGTATTTATGTACATCTTTTAAAAGGTACATTTTTTAAAAAGGAATAAAGGAATAAAGTCAGTTATAAATATAAATACTCACATGCATTTATGTACATTTATGTAATTCCAAAGTGAGAGGAGAGTCAGACAAAGCGCAGAGACAGAAGAAGAAAGTGGAAGGAGACAGGAAGTAGGGAGGGAGATATGAAATTGAGGAGAGAAAACTGACGGTATAAAAAATAAACTCTTTTCCTTCATCAATCTGATCATTTGCCTCTCTTCCTATACCTACTCTGGACCCAATAGAAAGGCAGGTAGGTAACTTGAAGGGAATTTTTTGAGTTTTTCCACAAAAAGCTAGTATTCAATAAATATTTTCAGCATTATGTTGGAAATCCTTTAAAAAGTATGACTACCATATAAATATGTGGGTATGAAAATGTAGGGCATTTAAGAAAAACTAGGAAATTTTCTTTTGAAACAAAAAAGCTCAATATCACAGTATTTATACTTTCTCAATATTTTCAATAGAAAGACATTTTTAACTTGCCAATTTACTCCTTGGTTCAAGTCAAATATATTCTCATCCATTAAGCTATCCCAGATCCCTACAGGCTAAATTAAATGTTTCTTCTTCCCAATTCTCTTACTATTTATTCTTACTTCTGCTATGAAACCGAATTCGTATTAAATTGTGAATAATATTGAATTTGTGAATTTCTTGAAGGAAGATGATATCATTTACCTATTACACTCAAAATCTTGAACAATGCCTTACATAAAGTGGGCTCATAAAATGTATTTGGCAATCTATGTTGAAATACTTCCAGCAGAAAGTATTCTGTTGGCCTAATTCTATATGTCAAAATGTATCCTTTTCTTTCATTAAAAAAGTAATAATAATCCACATGACATTAACTGAGACTGATCAGCTTTTAAGATGGCCTAATCAATACAACAGCCAGAGTGATTTTGTGAAAGCATACATCAGAGTGCATCACTCCTCTGTTCAAAAGCCCACAATAGTTTCTTATTTCACTCGGAGAACAAGCCGGATTCTCAATTATGACCTACAAGTCCCAGGACCCCTCTCACTTCATTTGCTTCCACCCCTTGCTCTTCTACTCTTTTCCCATTCCTCCATTTGAGTCACAGTGACCTTCTCGATAGGCTTTTCTCACCACAGGGCCCCTTGTCCTTGCTGCTCTCATGGCCTAGAAGACTCTCCTCTTAGACAACCAACATAGTTCAGTCTTTGATCTTCATTAGGTCTTTATTTAGAAGTCCTCAGCTAGATCCTTCTTAGCTACCTGATAGAAAATTATGCCCCCTCCACACTTTCTATTCTTTTTCTCATTAGTATGTATTTCTCCCTGATATATAATACACAAATAGACACATCATCATCATCACCATCACCATCACCATCATCATCATTATATATACTTATAGATCTCACAGAAACATAAGCTCCAGAAGGACAGGGATTTTTTTTTTTCTGATTTACTCACTGTTTTATTATTCTGAAACAATTGATAGAATCTGACCCATAGAAGGCCCTCAATAAACATGTACTGAATGTTGATAGAATCAGTAAAATTTCCACATATCTTTTAACAAAGTTCCTTTGGGTAGATACACAGATGTTTGTTGGCATTTGCAGCCCTGTTCTACTTTTCAACTTTTTACAGAAATGACTATATTCCAAGGCTGGAGGGTAGAGAACCAAAGTTTAACTATTATCCAATGTAGGAGAGAGGAAATGTAAGCACTGAAATGCATTGTCGGGGCAACAGAGTCACACAGGACAGAAAACATCTGACCCACAGTTACCTTTTGGCTTAGCTTCATAAGAAAGTTTCTAATATCCTTAGATTAGAACTTAGCTAATGTATATGCACATATCGGATAATTCACAGATATATTTGCATATCTATGTTCATAGCAACACTAATCAAAATAACCAAAAGGTGGAAACAATCTATATGTCCATGGATAAATGAATGTATAATGAATATGTAGTATATCCATACAATGGGATACTATTAAGCCTTAAAAAAAGTTCTGTCATAAATTATAGCATGGACGAACCTTGAAGACCGTATGCTAGTGAAATAAACAAGTCACAAAAGAACAAATGCTGTATGATTCCACTTCTATAAGTATTTAAAGCAGTCAAACTCACAGAAACAAAATGTAGAGTAATGGTTGCCAAGGACCAGGGAGAGGGAACATGGGGAGTTGTTGTTCAATGGGTATGGAGTTTCAGTTTTGCAAGATGAAAAAGTTCAAGAGATATGTTGCATAATAATGTGAATATATTTAACATTATTAAACTGTACACTTAAATATAGTTATGATGGTAAATTTTATGTATTGAGTTTTTAGCCACTATTAAACATTTTTTCTAATGAAAAAAAATAGTGGCTATAGCTCTTCAGTGGCAGGTAAATCAAATTTGTATCCACAATGCATATTTGTGCTTTCAAAGGCTGTTTCCATGTTAGTTTATTTAAAGAAAGCAGATATTACAAACAAATAAAATAAGATAACGACAATTGGAAGCCATGAATTTTGAGCCATCCTTCATGGGTATTTTTACCTATAAAGATATCGACTTTCTTAAAAATGATAATTTTATGCTAGAATAGCTTATTTAAATTGGAGAAGACACTGTAGTTGTTTCAGAAATAACAATTCAATAATTGTTAAGTACTTAAGACTTAAAATTCACTTTTGGTGCTTGCAAATAGTTAAAAATAATTCAAGTTCATTTTCTTAATATTGACAACTGCTGTACATCTATGAATACTGAACAGACACATGTACTGAGAATGATAATTATAAAAATTTATTTTTGACTTAAGAAACATCTGGTACCTATATGCTATTTTGCTATTCTATGCTAACTGTATCCAAATACAAATGAATGTGCATTATTTCTTTTCTCATATGTGCAGGTTAGAGACTGAATTGTCCCCTTAAAAATATGCTGAAGTTCTAACTCCCAATACCTGTGAATGTGACCTTATTTGGGAACGAGTCTTTACAGAGGTATTCAAATTAAATCAAAGTCATACTGGATTAAGGTGGACCCTAAATCCAATGGTCAATGTCCTTATAAGAAGAGAAAAATTTAAACACAGACAGAATGTCATGTGAATACACACACAGAGAACAGAGAGATGCGTTTACAAGCCATGAATACAAACAATTGACAGCAATGACAAGGAGGTAGAAGAATGGTAGGAAACAGATTCTCAGAGACTCCAGTAAAAATCAATCCTACTGATACCTTAATTTTGGACTTCTAGCCTCCAGACTATGAGAAAATAAATTTTTATTGTTTTAAGCCATCCATTTTGTGGTATTTCTTATGGCATCTGTAGAAAACTAATACAATATATATGTGCATAAAGGAGTATGGACACTGAAGTTTCAAAAACCTGAATTCAAACTTGGCTCCATTGATTACTTTAGATACGATTCTAAACAAGTTACTTATCCCTTCTGACATTCATTTTCTCCTGATTGTACTGTAAAGATTAAGAACAATAATACGTAACGACCAGAATCTGCCACATGATGAGTTCAACAAATAATAAAAGTAATAACACCTGACATTAGAACTAGGCTGCATGTATTACACTCAGATGTGCCAGTACTTTTACTTACCTTCATGTTTTCTTCATGTTAAATTAAATATAGTAAAACTAGTTTCTCAAGGAAAATATAGTCATTCACCTAAATCATATCCTACATGTTTTTAAGATTCTAAACTGTCTAATGCGAAATGAATATGATTGCAAACACCAATACATACTTGTGTTTTCAATGACCATTTTCATTCAGTACCCACTCACACTATATTATTTCTTATAAAAGTACGCTGTCCTTGGCTCTTCATTAACTCACAACTTCCATTTCTATAGAATATTTTTCCTGTGATAGCAGAGCTACTTCACATTAATTATAGTACTTATTCAACCTTGAAAATTAATAATTGTTTATAGATCACAGTGGTTGCAATTCAGCATTTTAGGATGACACATAGAAAACTCAATGTAATTTTAGACATCGCAGATTTGGAAAGTCAACGACAAATTCATGTATGTCCACAGAAATATGTGTAGAAGAGTAAATGGTCTAGCAAGCAGAGCAAATGTGAAATGGTTGTGAGAAGTAGGTTTAGCTTTCAGACATAGTCTAAAGGGCACAGAAGAAATAACTCTGTTCAAATATGTAAAGGTTTTACAAATAGGAAAGAGTGTCAATTTATTCCACAATGTTCAAGAAAAAATATTTGGGTCATCAGAGCAAAATTATATGAATGTGGATTTTGAATCAATATAAGAAATAACTTTATAATAATTTGGGCTCTCCTCAAATGAAATGGACTGCTTCAAAAACAGTACAGACATTTCTGTAAAGGTTATATCATCATCTGCCAAGGATATTATATGATTTGGCTATAAAAACTTTTCAGTTCCAAGATTTCATGACAATTTAGATAGGAAAAATTAAACTCATTTTACAGCTATCTTGTAGAAATATAAACTTTCACAGAACTGACCATTATATTGCAAATCCATTAATAAAATTGGGCTTCCTTGATTCAAAAGTTAAATTTCAAAAGATGTCTAATAAATGCATCAACAATTACTCAAACTTATTAGTCATCCAGAGGAAAAAAAAAAACACCATTCACCCACCAGAATGGCTAATATTAAACATTCTGACAATAACAAGTGTTTATACGTGAGTATTGTTAATGGAACTATCATATATTATTGCTGGTATGTAAATTGAAACACTCATTTTAGAAAACTTGCTGGTTACTAAAGCTAAAAATATGTATATAATATAACCTAATAATTATACTTTAGATATATATCCCCTGAAATTCATACAAATATTCACTAAAATTAATGTATACAAATATTCAAGGCAATAATGTCCATAGAAACAATCAAATTACTGTCAACATAAATAAGTTGATATACACTTTCAATGGAATAATACATAGTAATGAAAACAAGTGGATGTTTATCCAGCAGAAATATAGATAAATCTGAGAAACATAGTTTTTAATGAAAAAAATAAGCCACAAGAAAAACACACACTGTATGATTTCATGCTATAAATTTCCATAAAAGGCAAATCTAATCTATAGTGTTACAAAGCAGGATAATGGCTACCTTTGGGGTGAAAGTAAGAGTTTCTAGAGTAATAAGAACATTCTACATTCTGACGAGTGGAGAATTCATGGTGTAATTTTGATTCTAAAAAAATAATTCAAACTTAACATATTTAATTGACACATTTACCATATATACATATGTATGTTACACTTCAGTAAGTTTTTAAAATTTAAAATAGTTAATTTGCTATCTGTGAAATCAGAATAATATCTGTGGAACACCAGAAAATGATCTTTAGACCTTTTTATCTAATTTCAGGAAAGTTTAGCAAAGACATTGAAATTCTTGCACAGTGTTGGCTATCGAAATATAGAATATTAGAGCCTGAAGGAGCCTCAGAAATGATCTACCCCAATCCAGGGGTGAATACTAGGAGAGAAAATACAGGAAAGAAGTGACCAAAGGAGCTATCTTTTCTAAAATTGATCAATAGTTAGCTGCAGAGCCAGGCCCAGCACCTAGGTACTTAACTAACTTCATATCTAATAAGTTCCTTCTGCTTTGGAAATCCAGGGTTTTCCTTTCATATCCACAGGGCTATTCTCTTCTATTTTTTTTTCTTACTGTTGGTAAAAAATTTTTACATCTCATAATAATTCAAGGAAAATACCTTTCCCTTGATTCATGGATAAACCAGTTTTAATTTCTTTCTTTCCATGTCTGCTGAGAAGTGCAGCATTAATGTTCAAGATATGGACACAATTTCCACAAGACTAAGTTTAGAGAGTCTACCTTGAAATGAAAAATGTTGCTGATATTTAGAAAATGAAAAATAGTGAGCTAGCCTTGTGGCTCAGCTACCTAATGTTCCACTATGACACAAGTTGCTTGGTTTGCTATAAATTCTTTCATCTTAAGCTCTGAAAGACAGAATGAAGACCTGGGGGACTTTGCTGGTTCCAGTGATCTATCAAGTAACTCGAGAGCTGAAAAATTTGCATCATTTGGCATGTATAATGCCAGATACATTCAACCCAGTGAGATAGTAAATCAATATTCCCTTAAATTATGAGACAAAGCAGCAAGCACAGGGGCACAGAACCTGCCAGATATAAGAGCACCAAACAGAATTATCATTAAACCCAAATATAAGAAACTAAATATTCAGACCATTAAACTACCCACTGTGACACACTGAATGGACAACGTGTACACATATGGTAGTACTCAGGTTTTAAAAGAAATACAGTATTTAACTGATACCACTAAAAAAGGCACTCCATTTTAACACAATGTCTAAGAATGAAATAGTTATGATCAATCAATTGATGCTAGTATTTAAAACTAGGCATTACAATACTATTAATTGCTTATCAGCATAACATTCTATGCTTCTAAAAACCCCTTAAAAAGATTCTCATCATTCATGATTTATGTATTGATAAACTGTCAGAGTCAATGTGAGACATTTGCTTAATCACAGTCTGGCTACCTTATATACAACATGCCAAGGGGCTATAGGAATATATAATGGAAGTCTATGATTTTTTTTGGGGGGGGGGAGGGGTAATAAAATATTTTATAAGTATAAAGAAGCAATGCCACTTTATTAATCACTTCAAACTTAGATTTTACATGTATTTTATCCATTTAATTACAACTACTATTTTTTGCTTGTCACATTTTAGAGGAACCGGTGAATCACAATTGGCCAAGCAATAAGGTAAATATGGCAAACAAAAGTTTCTACTACTCTTCAGTGTTACTTTCACAACTGGATGAATATTGTCTTCTAAAAACATATCTATAAAGATTTAAAGCCATTCCATCTTGTTTGTACTTCATTCACTGTTGAAAAGAATTTGCAATAACTTTGAAGGGAAAACATAGTTTTCTCCAGTGATGAACTGCCGTACTCAGATAGACATTTAATTTTCACTTTTTCAAGTAAATTTATGTTAGCACTTTGTTAAGGGCAATAGAATTCATTTCTAAAGAACAGTAATTTTCATAAAAATAATACTTTTTAAGCAATTGTAATGTTATTTAATACTAAAATTTGCTATAGAAAAGCAGCTACATAATAATTTGGCTCTATATCAAAAATCTCTCTCGCTTTGTTATATGAGTGTAATCTTGTAAAACACATGGATGTCAGTAGATAATAAAAACAAAGATACTTATAATGTCATGCAGATTGTGCCTTCCACAATTTCAAGGAGTGCCACTTATTTCCTGGCTTCTACAAATGGCCTACCTGTAGCAGTGCAAAGCATACCCAATGTGGCCATATAGAATGGTCCTAAATAAAGGCCATAGAAAATAATACAAATGTAATAAGAATAACACAGCCAAGCTAAACTTTCCATGAAGGGAATTTATGCATACTTATCATACAGTCAGGAGTCTTCCGATTACTTTCTTAAAGACCATCTCATCATATCAAAATTTTCTTTTATCTATTCCCAACTCTTCTCTCAGCAGTGATGCTTTTATTAACTCTAGTCAAGTTATCTTCCCTTACTTATCTCTCTATTGGGGCAAATATTTCTTTGCAACTCAATAGGCCCCAGAACATAACCATACTTCTGTGAAATAACTGATACCACTAATAACCATGAGTCAGCTGCAAAAGGTTTTGTTTTAAGCTTTCTGATTAATGAGAAAAGCAAGTTTGTGATAAATCTCTTCTGAGTTTCTTCTATGAATCCTCATAAAGAAAATATAATTTTGATATCCTTAAGACATTTTTATAATAAATATAGAAGCAAATTTCATACTGCTTATACTTTTCATGTCAAGCTGGGATAAATCCAAGGAGTTCAGTTAAAGTGTTTCTAAAAGAACAATGCTTTACCTAACTAAAGTTTAAAATAAAATTAATTATAACAATCACAATTATAGCATACATTAAATGCTTACCATAAACAAGGTACTGTGCTAGAAATTTTAGATAAATTAACTTCTTTAATCTTAAAAATAACTTTGTTTTTATCCCTACAGTAGAGATGAGGAAACAAGCTTTTTCCTGAGATTGAACAATAATCTGTGTCACCCTAAATGCTATGTTTTCTCAACTTGAGAGAGAAGTACAAACATCATTGAAATGCATCAGGGTTACTTGCAGGAACTCTAGATACCCCCAATATTTAGGTATGTCCTGTCTGAGTACGTTTCCTCCTGGTTCCAAGTCACTGTAGCAAAGAGCTCCTAATTGTCAAATGTTCTATCCCCCAGGTGTGTCACTTAAGAAAGAGGTTTAAATCAATTGCAACAATGTAGAAGAACTAATAAGCTGCATATCGCTCAACTGTCCTTTAATGTTAATTATAAAAAATAATCTATTCACGAAAGTTAGGTAGTTTTGAGTTCAGTTATCATATTTTCTAAGATTGGAATATAAAATTCTAGGTTACTGATGAAAAATGAAATAAGTGAACTCTAGGATTGACATTAAATACTTTCAGTCTAAACTCATCCTGACTAGAAGCCACCTGGGGAAATAACTATGGACAAGGCCAAGATTTTCCTTAGAAAATAATTATAGGTATGTTTCAACCACAAATAAATGAACAATTTATATGCCAAAGACCATAATAAAGCTGAATCTTTTCATTTAAGCATACTTAATTAACAGCGAGACCTCCATACATATAGAGGCCACGCTTTGCCTTATCGAATAACGATCGATAATAATACACCATTTTTATCCTGTACATAAGTGTTTCAATATCGATTTTCCTGACAGTTTTAAATAATGCTTTTCTATTAGTAACCTGAAAGAAATTACAAGCTTAAACATAGCATTTCTTTTAAGATAAACTAATTATATTTATAAAAGGTCTCTGGGTCAATAGTTTTTTATTTAATACAGAATATTAAGGCCCTTGCTCCAAAAAATCAGTATACTTTATTAGCTTTAATAATAAGGTAAAGAATATGTTTCTATTATTTATTTAAAAAGTACAGAGTGCTTTCTTCTTAATAGAACTTTGCAGAGGAAAACTGTTTCTAATGAGTTTCTTATGATAAAAGCAGAAAGAATAAAAAATGTCCAATAATTAACTTCTAAAATTGTATATAACAGTTTTGATAAATCATTCTTTCATGTCCTCAGAGATGCAACAAATTTCTATCATAATAAAATGGAAATAAAGATCTTTCCAAACCAATATTTAAAACCAACTTATAAATTTTTTAACAAATATTATGATTTTGAACAAATCACTTTATATCTTGGTGACAACTTTCTATATTCAATCAATAAAAATAACTTTCCAATGTAAAAATGACCCAATCATAGAGTATTATAAAATTCTGTAAGGCAAAAGAAAAAAAAAAAAAGAAAGAAAAATGAATGTATTAACACCAAATAAGAAAATTTCATTCAGATAAATTGCATTCTGGCACTTAAAAGGATAGCAAAAAATATTGAGAAATTGGAGGCATCTGACTAACAGCTTAACTAAATTCACAAATGTAACCATTTAAATAAACTTTTCTTCTATTAATCTTTTTGAAAACAATAAAAAGATGTTTCTATTATAAATATATTTTAATAAAATTGGAAAATATTCTACAAAAGTAGCCATATATTACATTTCTAAAGGCCTATAATGTACATCAGACATACTTTTTTTTTAATGAAAATGTTTATTGTATTCTATATATTCATATTTTCATATTCATTTCAAATTTCTGTTCCAAATAACATAAACCAAATACTAACTATTTCAAGCAAAGTCCTAGAAGTAAAAAGAGAGGGCACAATAAAGAGAGGTGAGGGCAGGGTTAAGGGACTCAGCAGTGATCCACAGGAGGACTAATGACAATAGAAAGTCTCTGGGTCTTAAATGCGACAAGGAGAGCTGGGGAGTGTTACTGGAACCTAGTAAAAGTGAGAGCTGTTGAAAAGGGGGCACATGACAGAAGATACGGCCATGGGTAGATAAGTTTGTTTCCATCTGTCAAACACAGCCCTGTAGGGGTTAGAAATAAATATCCAAAGCTTTTTACCACCCACCAAACTCTTGCCTACGCCTCCCAATGACTAAACCTAGTTGAGGTAGAAGGCGAGGGAGTTTAGATGATGGAGTTCACTGATATCACATTTTTAGGCATTGAGCAGGGTACAGAGGAGAATGGATCTAAAGAGGCAAACAGAGGATAACGGGCATATTTATTCTGTGACAACCGCTAAGCAGGGATCTAAGAACACAAAACTGAGTTTGCTACTGTCCCTACTCTTTAACCATTCAGTCTTATAGGTTCTTTTCCTATTTATATTTCAAATACATAGAGTAAAGAACTACATTTCAATTTAAATTGAAAACAAAATTTGGAAACATAAAATATATTCATATTGGAAAATTTAGAGAGTAAGTTTCTATTACTCTTTGCTTCTATGTTAAAAAATATAATATAAATTTAATAGAAATCCAACTTATGACAGTATTACAGTTCTGATTTCAAGTTATAATGACACTTGTTCCATAAATTACATTTATTGTCATAAATAAAGTTATTTATGTGGATGAAGGAATGTTCCTTTTTATCTTTATATCAAATTTATCAAGAAAATGTCATCTATAGGAAATTATTGCATTAAAAGCTTTATGGGAATTACCTCATTTCTCCACCCCCCCCCCAAAAAAAATACCATACCACACAATAAAAAAATATGTATTTATACATGAATTTGAAAATTGTAGAGCTAACAGCCTAACTAAATTCGTTGGTCATTTGTATGTCTTCTTGGGAGAAGTGTCTGTTCGGGTCCTCTGCCCATTTTTTGATTGAGTTGTTTGTTTTGTTGTTATTGTCGTTAGTTGTATAAGTTCTTTGTATATTTTGGATATTAGGCCTTTATTGAAGTCGTTGCCTGCAAATATATTTTCCCATTGAGATGTTTGTCTCTTTACCTTGTTGATAGTCTCTTTTGCTGTGCAGAAACTTTTTAGTTTCATTTATTTTTGCTTTTACTTCCCTTGCCTTTGAGTTCAAATTCATAAAATCCTCTTTAAGTCTAACATCCATGAGTTTAGTAACTATGTTTTCTTCTATGCAATTTATTGTGTCAGGTTCTATTCAGTTCCTTAATCCATTTTGGCTTAATTTTTGTGTGTGGTGATAGACAACGGTTTAATTTCATTCTTTTGCAGGTGGCTTTCAAGTTGTCACAGAACCATTTATTGAAGAGGCTTTCCTTTCTTCACTGTATATTTTTGGTTCCTTTGTCAAAATTATTTGTCCATATAAACATGGGTTTACTTCTGGACTCTCAATTCTGGTCCACTGGTCTGTTTGTCTGGACTGTTTTTCTGCCAATACCATGCCGTATTGATTATTTTGTTATTCTTAATACTAGATTTCATCAACTCCAAAATTCCATCTCTCACAGATGAACCATTTCTTATGTGCCAGTATAAGAATGAAAAATGACTATCAAAACCATGACAAAATGCTTTCTTACCACTTAGGATTTTAAATTTTACTTATTGAAAGTACTATTATTTAGGCATTATTTTATAGCATATCAGCCTGAGCATATATAAAAAGTAAAGCTAAACAGATTTTCTAAGGATTCGTAAAATTTCTCATTTTTAGAGTCCAAATCTTCTGAATCTCTTTTTGTCTGAATTATAACTTTCCTAATTTTTCACACAATGTTCTGTGCCATCAAAAGTAATGGTGATACAGTGTTTCTTAAAAGGGTGCTCCACTTTTATCTCTGGGATTTTCTTCCAAGTGTCTAACACCAATTCCATGCGTTTTGTTCCTGAGGTTTTCTTTTCTTTATTCACTTATATTTTCATTTGCTCTAAATTAAATGATATCTAGCTGGCAGTTAACCAGCTTCAGTTCAAAGTCAGTAGAAAGTTTGTTAAAATAAATTCAACAACTTGCACAATGCATAGTCTGCTTCAAAATATCTTTTATTTTTTTTGAGAGATTTGGCAATTTCTTTTCCTTCAGTTCCATTTCTCTATGCATGATGAGCCATTCTTTTACATAAATCTTAGTAACAAAAATGTAATAGACCTTCATCTACTTCAGGTATTTCCTTTTGTCCATGTAAAGTACTTTATGGTTGCTTTGCAAGAGAATATAAAGTTGTAGCTCTTCCTCCAATAACAGATATTCGCTTGATTGATATAAAATGTTTGCTCAGCTATATTTTGTCATGCTTTTGTGTGTTCATAACAACTTTTCATTTAAATGCCAAATAATGGTACAATATTTCTGAAGACATTTTAAATAACAAGCTCAACATGTGTAAAGTACAATTACTACACATGACTCAATTAAAATGATGTTAACATAAACAGCTATAAGATTCTACATGCATAGGCGACATTATGCGTGCACATCTCCAGTCTGGATGCTAACTATTTTAAGATACCCTTGATAATGGGGCATGCACTGATTTAAGAGATATTACAATGTGTTTTGGAATACTCATATTTTAAAACTGGTAAGGCAATAATTAAATTATCTTCATATGCTTAGTAGCTACACAATTCAGCAGTTGAATACATAAAGTATGTTTTCAGTACATAGTAAATATTGTTATTTGAATTATTCTATTTTTCACTTTACATCAAGTTTATATTATTTTTATTAAAGTTATTAAAAGTTTAATAATTTAATGTGAAAAATATTCAGATACAATAGCTGAATACTCACTGATTATTTGCTATTTATAAAAGCACTTCACCACTAACTTTTCACTATGTAATAGTTACAGAATCTTTAGTATCATATGAAGAAAGATTAAAATCATATTTGAGAGAATGAGTATTGAGATTTACCTAGTCTAAGGTGGCATTCCAAAGCAAATATTACAGTGATATTAACAACAACTGTTTTAAATATTTATCTAGAAATCTAAAAGCTTACCTTTTGTTAATCACTACTGTTTTACATCTTTACATATACAGTGAATTCCTTTTACATTCGATCAATTTTGGATTAAAAATAGTTACATGTAGTCAATCAATGTAATAGTTTTGGTCAAAAATAAAGCAAAGGTAAAATGGTAAAATACATAACTATTATGTAAACCGGTCCTAGAATCAATTTGAAAGAAAGTATGGCTCAATTGAAAAGATATGCAACACAAAAGCAGCTTCTCAATTTAAGCTTTTTTGAAGGAAAACTCTTGTTTAGATGCACATTTGTGACATGCTTACTAAAAGATCGAAATCGTTTTTTGGTGTGTGTGTGTGTGTGTGTGTGTGTGTGTGTGTGAGAGAGAGAGAGAGAGAGAGAGAGAGAGAGAGAGAGAGAGATCTCATGTATCTGACAGGTTTCTGTTAGTTATGTCTTAGGAATAATTATGCATGAGAAAAAGAGAATCATGTAGTAGTACCAAGTTTGTCCTTTCCAATTCACTACCAGACAACAAAGATTCTTCATTAATTTTAGGATGGCCATTGATTTCATTATCATAATTTCAGATTAATCTTGGTTTAAAAAAATCAGGAAATAACAAATAGCTTTGAAAAGTTAAATATTCTTTAAGTATTTTTATTTCTGCTAGTGATAGTTTCTAATTATTATTGAGGTAATATTTATTGGGCACTCATGTGTACTTTACTAACTTTAGAGGAACTGAGTCACACACTGAGACATTGACAGAGTTTTATAGTTTATCAAAAGTATGGCAGAGTATAATTAAATGAATGGATTTGACCACTCTCTCCTTTTCTGTATGCCAAGAAGAATGTAGCCAAGGATATAAATGATATAAACTATATACCTAACATACAAAAAGAAAACCATCCCACTAAATATTATGGCATACTAAGAGAGGAAGCCTAGAAAAAATAAATCTTGAGATAATCTGCAGCTGCTTTCCTAGAAATAAGAGCCTTTTCAATAGTAATACCTCAATTTACAAGTTTTTGAGTGTGTGGCTAATGATATTAAAAGCCTTCAGGTATCTCTTTGCAAATATTTGTCAACACTCTTATCAAACATTTCCTTAAACTCTAGTTTAAGTTCCATTCCGTTATGCCCACACATATAAATGCTATTAATAATTCAAGAATTAGCTCATGTGCTCCATCCCCTAGGAAATCTAGTGCTTTCACTAAGAAAATCACTTCCCATATTGAAATCAAGGGACACTAGTGTTTAGCCTCTCTTGCACCAATTAACACATTATATTTACTTACATAAAAGTATTTTCTTTACACATTTTTCTTTCCTATGAAATTGTAAACTCCTGAGAAAAAGAAATCCTTGAATTTATTCTAGCCCAATGCCTGCTCTATTGATTTACAACAACATCAACAACAAAAACCCAAAAAACAAATCTTGAAAATGAGGAATCACCCAAAAATGACAAAAAGACTAAAAAGATTAAAGCAGCACTTGTTTACTTTTATTACTTATACTATTCTATTGTGTGAATGTATCATAATTCATTTATCCATTCTACTACTGTAGGTAAACATTTGGATTAATTATGGTTTAAGAGCTATTATCAATAATGCTGCTGTGAACATTCTTGTATATGATTTTTAGATCAAATATGTATGTTAGAACTTAAGGTATGTGTATGTTCATCTATAGTAGTTAATGATAGTTTTCTCAAATGGTCTTATTTGTACTTCCATCAGGCCTGTACGAGAGTTCCAGTTTCTCCACATTCATGCTGTCATAAAATATTTAAGTCAGTATTTTACATGTAACCTTTATTGTGGGTGTGTAGTGGCATTTCATTGTGGTTATTCGCATTCCTTGATGACTAATGCAAATAAATACTTTTTATATGGTTACTGACTATTGAATATTCTAGTCTGCAACTGCCTAAGAATTTTGTCCATTTTTCAATTGGGTTTTTTTTTTCTTGTTTCTAGAATTGCTGTTCTATAATTCACATTTAGACCTACAATCTGTCTGGAAAAGATTTCTGTGTACTGTGTAAGGGGAGTCAAAATTTCTTTTTCTATATAAATATTCAATTGATCTGGCACTATGTGTTAAAAATTCTATCCATTCTATACTGACCATCAATGTCATCTTTCTATATTTCAAATGTTTTTATATTTGTGGGTGTTTCTAGACTCACTATGTTCATCAACATGGATAAAACAATGTGAATGAAAATCAGACAGACTTTTTAAAAATTCCCACATCATTTCATTTATATAAAGATGCTAAACAGCCAAAACTATTCTATGATGTTGGATTTCAGGGAAATGGTTATCTTTAGGAACAAAGAGCTAGGGTAGATACAAAAATTGCTCTCTGAGGAGCTGGCGATACACTGTTTCATGATTTGAGTGATAGATTATATGGTTGTGTTTATTTTGTAAAAATTCATTCAGTTGTAAATGTGATTTGTTTGATTTTCTGTGTGTGTTAGTCCATTAAATATGTTTACTTAAAAATGAAGGAGGCAGAAGAAGTTACTAATTCAAACATTTAATAGTCAGATATTAAAAAACAGAATGTACTTATTACATATGATTTGCAGGACATAAAAGCCTAACTTTAGAAAAAGCACAAACAAGAGGATAGAAAAAATTTTTCGGTTTGAACTCTGTCTCTTTATTAACATGATATTTAGTAAGTCACTTAGCATTATCAGTGCCCCGGGTTTTTTTTTTCCCCTCTCAAACAATGGGAATAATAATGTCTAATTTGTTGCTTTAATTTAAAAGGAGAGAGACAACATTTATGTCACCAGATGTTAAAGACTGTTATACAAATCAAAAGAACTATTAGTACATGATGCTCAAAAACAATTTTTCAACTATCTTTAAATGCCTTTTTCCTATCATTGTTTATTCGTATGTAGTATTGACTTCACTACAGGCTGCATATTTCCATCCAAGAGTTTAACATGCCCCTAAGATAGACTACATAATAAACTGAGCTATCTCCTCAATTATTAACTTTCTAAAGGTCAGCAGCCTAGATAATGCTAAAAGAGGCATTAAAGAGCAATTGTATGTTGGTTACTTAGAAGCTTAATAAGGACTGATAACACGTGAGTAGAAAATTTGGGGTTTAATGACACCACATGGACATATCATCAAATTTCATGAACGATAGTTCTTAAGTCATGTTCAAAATGGTAGCACAATTCCTACATGATTAAAAAAAAAAAAAGACATGAGCCCAAAAATAACATGAGGTGAGAGAGTATTTTTATTTTCCCTGAAAGAAGATAAGGGAACACCAAAGATTTTATCAAGGAAACTAATCAGCTGTTTTCCTGGTAAGGATGAAATAAGTGAGAGGGGTCAAATGCACAAAGAAAAATAAAAATATTTAGGCTAAACACAATATATTATTTTGTATGGAATTACATTCATAGGGCATCATAAAAGTCAATGGCTATATCTGAAAAAGAAAACAACTTCACTAAAGATTGGTATAAGGCATTTCTGTTTATATCTTCCATTGTTAATTTCCTCTACAAATAACTGAGACTTCCTACCCACATGTCCTATAACATGAATTGATTCCTAAGCAATAGTTGGCAATTACAAACATGACTACCCATTTGCTGCTATAGCTGTACAGAAAAGTAATCCCACATCTTCAAAGCTGATTTTTACCTCATGTCTTCTTCTTAACACTAGTTCTATGAAATGTTAACACATCTAGTAGGAGAAAAAGGGTCCAATGGTCAAATGATGTGAGAAAACACTGGGCTAAACTAAATTCAACAGCTTCTTAACATGGCTTTATTACACTTACATAAGTTATAAATTTCCAAGAGAAGAAATGGGTATATAGCGTTTTGCATACTTATGTAATTATCTTTTTAATGGAGCATATTAAACAATATTATTTGAGAAACAATATTCTATAGACATTCTAAGTCCCTAAATCTATAGATTGAGAAATCAGAACTAAAGAAAACTGCAAGTATACAATCTAGTTACTAAGACCATATATCAAATTAGGCTCTGAACTCTGACAGAGGTCAACAGAGAAATACAATCACAGGTTTTTATTATTGGACTCAGTGCAATTCATCAAATGATATAAAATATCTCTCTCTCCATCTCTCTTTCCTTCCCTCCCTCGCTCCCTCCTCCTCTCTGTCTTAAGCTATAAATACACACACACACACACACACACACACACACCTACACACACCCCTAGCACATCCCTACACACATGTATATGTGTTTTATCTCTACAGATATAACCATGCAAGAGTTAAATATACATCATTTTAATTTTGAATCTATTATATATTTCATACTTTCATATTTTCAAAGCTAATATATCTTTAGATAAAGGCACATGTGTGGAATCTGTGGCATCAAAAACAGAAAAAAAGATTAAAAGTATAATTAGAAAATACGCACTTTCTGAAAAATCCATGTTATGATTAAGAATTAAATTTTTAATCTAGTATTATTCTATCTGCATAGAAACAAGATTGTACTACACTAGAAACTGTATTTTTTTAAATAAGTTAACATTTTTATTTCAAGGTTGCCTACCTGTGGGAGAGTTGTATGGAACCACTTCTGTGTTCTTACACATGTGGACATACACACCCACACAACGCCCTTTAACCTCTGAGCAAAAGGGAATATGGCTTTACATAAAGAAACACACATTTGTAAATGCTACCTTCACTACGAGACTACTTTTTGCTTCCAGCGCCTCCTGTCTATAGAAATGTATGGACCACTACAACATTTTGGGCAAATACTATATAATATTCTCTGCATCACAGAGCCAGGTACATGATTGGCATGTAATATATTTGGGTTTGACAAATGAAAGAAGAAACTGTTTATCAAGGAAATCAAGTGATAAAGATTGTCACTAAATACTTCTTTAGTCTAAACGCTGGGTCAATCCTAGGGAATGGGGTGACATCTCTACCACCTTACACCAGCTATATGAACAATCAAGGTCCCACGTAAACTCCACAGAAGAATAAAGAGCTACCACAAGTTGTAAACTGACAGTTCCATCAGCCCTCAGACTTGTCTCGCTTAGGCTGTTTTTTCCCACTTTTGGATTAGCTGCCAATATTTTCAAAAAGCCATTTCACAAAAACTTTGTGAACTTTTCTAAAAATTCAAAAGTCTGGAAAGCCTGTACCCAGAGTTGCTCGGGGCAACATAGTAACATCCAAAACACCATTGCTCCCTTCAGAAAGGGAGTGTGTTTTTCAGTTAACCACATCTCTCTCCAGTGTTTTGTGCTTAGTGGGCTTCCTCCATTTGTTTTCACTCCTGCAGGCTTCTGATTGTATAAACTCTGCTATCCATAAACCAGTGTTAATAGTAATCCAAATCTCAATTTTTATAATTACTAGCAATGCAACCTTGAGCAAATAATTTATCTTCACAGAGTCTCAATTTCATCACCTATAAAACTGTGAAAGTAATCTTCTGCCACATCACAGGGTGGCTGTGAGAAGTAAATGAGATTATATATGAAAAGACTTGGTGAACTGTAAAAGCCATATGTACCTAAAGTGTTATTATTTTTGTTATGAAAGTTCTAATATGCAAAAAAAAGAAGTGATCATAATTAAAGTATATGTTCCTAAACAAAATTTAAAGTCCTTAACTTAATAGCAAAGAAAAAAAACTGCTGACAGTGACTTCAATGTACAATTAAAAACTTGTGAATATTAGAATGCAAGCAGAAAATACATCAGAACTGGGGTTATTTTTTTCTAATCCATTTGCGTTAAAATAAGCTAACTGAATTTATTATTTAAGGAAATAATGTCAAATTACTAAAAAAAAAAAAAGGATACAACAGGCAGGATATATAAATATTTTGATTAATTATTCTCAGCTTACCTATCAAATAAATATTTTCTTTTAGCATAATGTAGTAATAATAAATTTTAAACACATTTAATGTTAAGTTGTCATAAAGAAAAACAACTATGCTTAAAGTGATTCTATATTAAAGAATTACAGAATTAAAATCTAAATATCAGTTACTTAAAATTTTATGGTAAAAAGTTTTAATTTAAAATGATTTTGTACTCTTTATTGTTATTGTTTTTCTGGCAATTCTCTCTTGAATATGAGTGTGTATGCGCATTCAATTTTAAAAATCGAACCCCTCTTACTTCTGAATAAATTTTCAAAAAATAATTCCTACTTCAAACTAAAGGAAAACATTCACAGATACAGAGGACAGTCTAATGATTGCCAAAGGGGAGGGGATTTTGGAGTTGGGTGAAAAAGGTGAAGGGATGAAGAAATACAGATTGGTAGTTACAAAACAGTCACAGGGGTGTAAAGTACAGCATAGGGAATATAGTCAATAGCGCTGTAATGGCTATGTGTAGAGCCAGATGGTCGCTAGAGTAATCGGGAGGATCATTTCATAAACTATATAAATGTCTAACCAATTTACTGTATACCTGAAATTAACATAAAATAAAAATGTTTTAAAGTAATAATAACTCCTACTCATAGTACAAAGGTGAAAATTCCAATTTTGTGCTTTCTTTCTTCACGGTACCGCATCTACTTATTGATTTTGTTTTTCTTATCTGTCATGGTGATGGTTACCCAATTTCGAATCCTTAGTATCTGGTTTTATATATGTTTGATATCGTAGGGGTATCACCATCCACATTATGCAAAATTACTATACTGTCATATATTAATATATTTCTATGCCAAAAAAAAAAAAAAAGATTCCCTTTTGGCCAATTTTTTCATTACTGAATACATAAAATTCACTGAGGTTCCTCATTTACTTAATGGATTTTACTAACTTGAGTGAACCCTTTTGTTTCATATATCAACAAATCTCTTGCAATTTTTTCTCTGAATCTTTACTGAGTTTTGGCAAATATTATACCTGCAATATCTGTGATTTTTACATATAAAAAAGGTGCTTTTCACATTCTCCACAGTTTACTATGATAGATAATTACTATTTGATGTACCATTAAGAACTACTGAATATTATAATACAAGTAGCTTATTTTTGTCTTTATTAATCACAATAATTACCTTGTATTGAGTGCTTATCTTGAAGAGGACTTACATATCAAGTCATCGAATCTGTGCCATACCCCTATGAGATACATATTATCACATTAGTTTAAAAATGAGAAAAATGAAGCTCAAGAAAGTTTTAGTAACTTGATCACTGCCTCGCTGTCCCTAAGCCAATGGCAGACAGAATTACAACCCATGTCTTTCAGGTCCCAAAGACCCCAATTCTTTCCAGAGTGCTTCCAAGCAAAGCCCCAAATGCTTTCCAAGCTATTTTCACTGTCCTCAAGGATAAATAAAATCTCTGCAACTGATAATGGACAGAGATTCTTATATAAATAGTGGGTGCTGAAAACAAATCTCTAAAGATTTATTAGCCCATTTTGAATGTGGTATAAATTATGTGATTTGAGATAAAACCCATAAAGATAATTGGATTCAATGAGTGATAGGTGCTTTATTATCATTATTTACCAGTATGATATACTACCGACTAATGTATAAATTTCTTCCAACTCTTTTATTTAAGCAAAAAAAGGAAAAAGTAAATTTAAACATAGGAAGGAGTAATTTTATAATAAAGAGAACCATTTTATACCCTATATCATTTTTCCTACCCTGTACATGCTTATAGTGACTATTTGAATTAGTTTTGAAAACTAACATAAAAAATTATATTTACTATATTTGATTTTAGATGAATTTTACATAGCATTTTATTTATTCATGAATTAAGAAAGAATAATTCTTCACTCAAGGATAACATTTATGTTACATATAAATATTATTTTTAAGAGTTATGCAGTATTTACAAAAGAAAACGTAGACTAGTAACATTTTTCAGCAGTATACATTTTGTAAGAGCACAAGTCCTAATCCAAACCCCAAAGCTGATCCTGAAGTCTGGTTCTCCTTTTAGTCCTTTACATTTCAGTTTGATCCAAATTGTCAACCAAGAGAAAATATACAGTTTAAAAATAAATATCTCTATGAGTTTCTTTATTTATGTTTTTTTATTGGTCATTCATTCATTCATTTTTGATATAGTCAATTTGCCACCAAAAACATTTGTGATTTAAGATTTCTCATGCACATAAGCAGGCTGCTAAAAAGTTAAGAAGTAGTTATTGAGATTGAATATTAAATTTGTTGTTGAGTCCCTTGGTAGCCAATAGAAAAAAACAAAAAGACTCCTATGCATCCATAAATATCTCTTCAGCTTCTGTCATAATTAAAAATACTTTTCAGATTTGTTACTGTTTAAACATCACATTCTTAGAGGTTGTTGGCAATTGCATCAAAACATACAGACCATATTTTAATGATATACAGGTAATTTTTACAAGTTATTAGAAGCAGTCAACTTTAACATAAAAATGATGCTACAAATGTATTAGTGAAAGAAATGTTCTAATTTAACAATGATGAATAAAATTCACTTTTATTTGTTCCATAATTATATGTGAAATTCAGTCACTGTCCTCAGACTAAATTATTACACTTTGAGTTCAAACCACATTAATATTTTGCATCTGAATGAAAGTAAATGAACAATACCTGCTCATTAGTTTATAGCCTTTGTGGTATATTTAGTGTGCAGTAAACACCCTACCTGGGTTCTAAAGGAAAAAAGTTCCAGAGACTCAGATGGTAGTTTCTGCCAAATACTTGAAGTTATTGGGGTATACTTGTTTCACCTTATGCAATATTAGTACAAACATAAAATGCTGACGCATGCTGTAACATGGATGAAATTTGAAAGCAATATGCTAAGTAAAATAAGCCAGGTACAAAAGACAAATGTTGTATAAGTACACTTACATAAGGGACCTAGAGCAAATTCATAGAGACAGAAAATAGAATAGAAGTTGCCAGGAGGAAATAGGGATTAACTATTTAACGGGTACAGAATTTTAGTTTTGGAAAATGAGTAAGTTCTGGAAATAGATGGTGGTGATGACTGCACAACAACGTGAATGTGTTTAATTTCACTTAACTGCACACCTAAAAATAGTTAATATGGCAAATTTATGTTACATAAATTTAACTATAATTAGAAAAAATGAAATAAAATAATAATACTTGGTTCACTCTTCTAATGTATATTCTTTGTTCATATTCATTTTTATTCGCCATTCACTAGCTTTGAAAGTATTACTTAGTTCTTTTCCCAAGTTTTTTCTTTTATAAATTTATTTATTTAAATTAGTTTCAAGTATATAGTACATTGGTTAGCATCTATAATGTTCATAAAACAATCCCCTCTCCCCGGCCCTCCACTTAACCATTATATTAATGCTAACTGCATTCCCTCTGCCATGTTCCCCATGCCCAACTATCAACTACTAATTTGTATTTCTTTAACCCTTCACCCCATTGTCCCAACCTCCCAACCTCCTAACTCCATTCCCCTTTGTCTATCACTAAATTGTCCACTATATTTGTGAATCTGTTTTTGATTACTTTGTTCTTTTTGTTCCTCAGATACTGCATATAATTTAGTTTTTGATGGGTTCCCTTAACCAAACTAGAAAGCAAAATAAAAGAGGAAGTTCCTAAATTATATCTTCTGTTATATTTGTGTTTCTATTATCTACTACCCCATGATCTGATAGAGCAGTGTTCTCCAAACATGACCTTATTTAAAAAGCACAGAGCCCAAAAACACATCAGTACTACAGAATTAGAATTGTTGAAGGATCCTGCTCAATATATTTTTTTCAAAAGAGTAATTCTGATTATAAACCTCATTGGAAACCACTTTAGTATTTGATTTGGTATATGGTCTCAGCTGAATGCTAATGGATAAACTTATTATCCAGGGCTGTTAAAATATCATATTCTAATTCTCTCATTAAGAAACAGACACATTTAGGAATAAGGAAAGCTTCTCAGATTCTTTTTCATACCTCGTAATATAACATGAAAGCTTGAATTATCTTTTATCCGCTATAGACTCTTGTGGTTAGCAAAAAGAAATAACATATTCATTCTACACCTAAGGCCTTTATAAGAACAGCATGGTTCCAGAAAGCTTAATAATCTCCATCGATCCATAAAATTTGATGGTAACATCATTATGAATTCATCTTAAACTGTAATTCCCTTTAATATATGCATGAATTATATTTTTCAGTAATGGTATATAAGGTTGACATTATCTTAGGCTGATATTGGAAAATATATCTATTAAATATATAATGGGCTTGCTAGAAAATGTTTAAATCGACCCAAGATCCTCAAATATATATGTGGAAAAAATATTATAAAAAACAACTTATCTTTAAAAACTCTAGAGTACATTAGAAAATTGTTTCTAAGGGGGGAAATTTTGCCTCTTTGTAAGGAGAAAATATTACCAATTCCATGGGCAAAGACCCTAAAGTTTCTTCTCCTCCAAGACAATTTTTCACACAAACATGAAACAAATTTTTTTATTACACAACTCTAAGCAAGTCATTCTTGTAAGTAAAACAATATGAACAAAAAGCACCTATTCTTTAGGCCTCTTACATGTTAAAATGAAGCCAAAACTCTTGAGTTTAACATTTAAATTCACTGAAGTCTAATCCCAGATATTTTAGGGACTATCATGTCTATACTGAATTTTAATTATTTATTATAACAAAATCGAAATTACAAGACTCCAAGAGATTAAGCTGGGTTCCATTCTCCATTCATTCCTTCCTTTATGTGGTACCTAATAATGCCAGATTTTTCCTGCACCCTTCTTACCTTCAGTTCAATGTAGGGTGTGGGGGTTCTTTACATGTGTGAACTTGGCTCCAGAGCTGGAGCTCCTCTCACTGTAATCAGAGAATGATCAAGGGCTGCCCTTGCTTCAGAATCCCACCTACATGAGCCTGGCAAGGTGTGAGAAGAGGCATTCCCATCCTTGCATTACGTTTCTGAAGGCAGAGAAAATGCTCTTATCATGGATTCCAGTCACAACTCTTATCTTAGGTCTACTGTTGTCTCTTTTAGAAATGTAATTTGTAAACATGATTTTTAAAGCAAGCATAATTTTTAAACCAAGGAGTACTCCCTATAGAGAATTTACATATGACATTTGTTCAGCTTTTTACAGACGTGCAGCTTATTTTTGAGAAAAGGCACAAATCTCCTAGCGAAAATTGCTTAAAAACAACAGATAATAGAGTTTTTAAAATCCCATTTGCATCTCTTAAGAAAGAAAAATCATTGTGTTGACAGTCTCAGGCTCCACTTGGGGGATATTCCTGAGGTCTTCCATAGTATCAAGTAACCTTCCCCAAAGTTGTTTAAATTATTTGTCTTGAGCTCCAATAACTGTGGTCTATGCTTCTTAAATAGACATACCTTCTCAAGTGCATATTTGCACTCACACTGCATTTTCAACCTGGACATCCTTCATTGTTTTCCCTACCTAGTGATACTCCCTCCTTTACAGATCCTCCTCAGTCTCCCCCATTCATGGTGCTTTCCTTTGTCCTTATTACTGAAAGTGAGGCCCCCTCATTTTTGAATTCTCATTGCACTTTATTCATGCCCCTTTTTAAGCCACATTAACATATTGCACCAAAATAGTTTGAATACAGATTCAAACTATTGTCAGAATCACTGAAACTCATGGAAATCAGAAATCTTGTGTCATTTACCTTTGCTTAACCCACACCAGTATCTCATTAATAATTCCAGTCAACAAAGGAATGAATACGATCAAATGATTTACCACCTAAGGAGCTACTCTCATTAAGATCATTTTAAGTGGATCTCTTCAGTTAAATATAGAACAAAACTATGTCATAAACTAATATGGTAGTAACCTTAAATTTGATACATTTTCATGAAATGAGCTAAAGGGAAGTCTCTGTTGTCTGTAGCAAAAGAAATACATAATCTTTTCAACTTTCATCCTGACCTCATTCCATGTATTCTTCATTATATATTCTGCTTACTTTAACTACTTTTAAGTTCAAGGTTAAAAATCATTTGGCCTCCTGTGACTTCACTGTTGTATCTAAATAGCAATATGATATTGCAACCCTTAGATACCAAGCACTTGGAAGTGAGTTTTTATTTTGACCATGCATACTCAATAACAGCAGTATTGCCAAAAGCAGTGCACAGCAAGGAAACTAAACTGTTATATAGAAAATTTCTAATGTTTCGAAGTCAACATTTTGTGGTCATTCTATTTTCCCTTCTTCGAACAACTTTAGTATCAGTGATTACCTTAATTACCTATTTGTTTACTTGCGCATTGCCTCCTTCAACAATGTACCTAGCCATCCCATTGCCACTAGAATATAATCTTTATGAGAGCAAGGAATCTACTCCTCAAGCTGAAAACAGTGCTTGGCATTACAAGAACCATTGCACAAATCCTGAATGAGGACATACTATTATTAATAACTTTTTAAATTATATTTTCAAGACAATAAAATGATATTTTATTTTGAAGTCACTATATATTTTTTTATAATTGGAACAAGCCATCCAGACATCAAGCAATATGACAACGGTTCTTAACCCAGTGAGGAGGAGATGGAACCACGGTTAGCTTACAGTGCACACTGCAAGTGATTCTGACTTAGTGAGTTTAGGTCATGGACTAGATATGCTATCTTTCACCATACATTTTTTTAACAGTTTCTCCTTGGGTGATTTTTTTTTTTTTTTCAGAATAAAAGGGAAAGGGGAGCAAAAGCCTACCCTACAAATAGGACCATCCTTTCCCCCTCCCACATATGAATCAGGTATTTTTAAAAATGTCCTAGGGGCTTTGCCTGTTTACAGATATCACAGACAGCAAGTGACTAGTTCCCCGGACGCATTCTCCCAGGACTCCCTGGGACCAAGCAGCCTTCGAGGCTTGGAAACCTCTTGTACCTCTTCTCTGAAGCGGTGCTAATGAGGAACTGATTCCCTCTTTTCTGACTGGATACCCTGCAGGGAATATCTGTCCACAGGAGAGGCAGTTAAGGGCAGGGGTAGTAAGAATAAGGGTTTGGGAGCCAAGTTGCTGCTCAGGTAATGCTGATGGGCAACCATGATTAAGAAGCACTTGCACAGCCAGCTTTATTTGTGAAATAAGGAAATATAAGCTTACTTCTCTTAAAAAAAAAAAAAAAAAAAAGCACTCCGAGATCTTTATGACATTTCTAAACTAAATCAGAGTGTATGCCAGCCTCTCCTTCCCATGACACATGTTTAAAGATTTACAAGTAATAAGCCAACCTTGAGAAGAAGTTATAAAAGCACGGTGTGAGAGGTAATGGAAGGAAGTTAAGTATATACACTTCGGGACTCTAAACATGTTGCTTAACATGATTTCAAGATGAAAAATAAAAGATGTAAATGTTCTACATAATAAAAAAGTTGCTCAAGTGTTTTTACATAGATGATGGCGTCATCTATGTAAATTATGATATCTAGATTCCATTGGATACACTTAACGACGATATTAAAAAGAAATCACAACTTTTGCAACAATAAAACTTATGATGAAATATTTAAATGTGAATTTTAAAATATGTAAGGTATGTAGTTTTTCAAAATTCTTTTAGGGGAACTCCTGGGTCCTAGATTGATTTCCTTCTTTATTGAATGATATGCAAAGTGCCATCATATGAAAGAACTCAGTAATATATTAACTTACTATATTATGCAAAGGGACAAAGTTTTAAACATAAACCTTAAAATTATCTAGAATTAATGTATACTATGATGCCCCACAACCTTAATTAAGCAACACAGTAAATAAGAGACAAAGATTTTTAACTAGCCAAAGGAGTTGTCATAAATTCTGAAGTTGATTATGTCAAAGACGTTAGGTCAGAAGACTATTAGAAATAGGTTCAGGATGCCTAATCTGGAAGGAGGAAAAAAAGTTTAAAAAAGTCATAAGAACTACAAAAATAAAGCAATTTAGAGTCATTGAAAGAAAAGACAAATAGTTCTATCTATCTAAATAGTACACAAAATCCAAAAACTCCAAAAAAAAGCAAAATGGACAAAGGCGGAAAGACATGTTTGTTTAATGAAGCAAAAATACGAACTATATTTATCAAGAATGAATAATGTATCCCTTTGTAAACATTAGAAAATTCATGTGGAACAATTTACTCACTATTTTTGAATACTGTGTAGATGCAAAAGGATATTTTTATAGTTACCTTTATTATGACTATAAACTGATATTCTTAAAGAGTCTCCTTAATTAAGTATGCTCATACTGTTAACATAATATTACCAGGCTTTTTGTTTTGTTTTGTTTTTAAGCCTGATCTTCCTTCCTACATTTTGGTTCATGTAATCTTCTGTGTGGAAAATGCCCTTTAACATCTTTCTCTTTCTTAACTCCTTTTTCCAGGCTGGGCTCAGATGCATTGCTCTGTTTAGCCTTCCTTGACAATCCCAGCCAGAGTCATGTTCCTTTGTCCCAAAGCTTCCTATATTATATTAATAATGACACACTATATTGTAAAATTCTTCATTAAATTCTCTAACAGAAAAAAAAGTAAAAACATTTCTTATTATTTTTACTATCTCCATGGCCTACCAAAGAGCCTGATATAAACTAGACACTCCTTAATTATCTACTGCATGAAGGCCATGCAGAAAAGCCCTAAAATCTTGTCATTGTGATTAAAATAATGCAATAAACTCATACTATGCATTTGAATAAGCAAAACCACAGCAAAAATTTTTATTTAGATTTCATCTATACTGCAATAAAAGGCAGCCTGTAAGAAGGTGTGAAATTCAATCATCACCCTGTTACTACAATTTTATTTGAAAACACAACTGTTAATATGTTTTAATGATACTCATTTCTTTATTTTACATAAAGAAATATGAGCACTTTAAATGTTTAGTAGCTTATGAACAGACTAACCATTTTGATTCTTTCTGACACACCACTCATAAAAGAATCATCAAGATCATTCACATGTTTAAAAAATTACTGATATTTGAGAATAGATATAAGATCATTTGCAAGACCTTATTGTTTATAAACATGATTTGAAAAAATAGAAATAACAGAGAAAATTAAGTAATATTCATATTTATTAAATCCTGAAATATATACACACATGTGTATCTATATTCATGCATGTGTATATTTTTACAAATCAAAACTCAGATCGAAGTGAATATATAGTTATGTATTTTTAACATAGCATTATATTGTGAACATTTCCTTTGCCATAAACTAATCTTATAAAATATTCTTAAAAGTTGTGTAATGTCCAATATGTGGATATGCTATAAACTACTTAACTATTCCCATACTTGGATACTCTTCACAAATATAAACATCTTTCAATAAACATTAATATAAATTTTGTGTTATTTTCTGATTACATAGGCTAAGGGAAACTGGTCTTCTTGCTGCTTTTTTTAACCATAGGTTTTTTTTTTCCACATTATTTTTTATAAAAACAAAATGCCTTTAACAAAAATAATAATATTTGCATTTTAATATTTCACTAGCTGTTTTCAGTGATGATATTTATTTGATGGACAGTAAAAGAAATGATTTGAAAATTTCTTCATTAAATCACAGAAATGTAATAACAATAGTGTTCATTCCTTCTGTGATTACTCACTCTTTCAGATTCCACAAAAAAAATGTTATCAATAGGTAAAGACTTTCTACAGAAACTACAAAATATAATGTCCTTTGGTAAAACAAACTCTATCAATGTGAAAATTAAAATCTAACACTGTTCCAAACTGATTAATTTTAAATAACCTACTTAATTAAAAATAATCCTACTTACTAGTTAATAACTTGCAAAAGTAAATAAGTAGATCGCACCAAAAAGTGTTTGAGTAAGTAGGCACTTTCAAAGCCACAGGGGTAAAAAAAAAAAAAAAGAAAAATGAACCTTCTTTTTCATTGTTAGCAATCCAAGTAACTAAATATTAATTTTCTCAAATTAATAGTTTAGGTTTATGGTATAAGATCAGTGTAATCCAATCTCCACATGATACCAATGATTTTAATCTTGATCTTCAAAGTAAATTGTCGTGAAAGAAACATGCATTGGACATAAAATCAGAGAGCATTATATATAAAAATTAATATAGAAATTCTCAAACATTTACATGTTCAAAAGATTAATATAACAAGAAATTTGCAGGAATGCCATATTTTTGTCAATAGTGTTTAAAATAATATTAATGGTGGAAATCAAATAAAGTTTAATTTTATAAAATCTTCATAATTAGGAATTTAAAAAGTGATTAAAATCCCCAAAAACACTGAAAATAAAACTGTGTGCTCCTATAACAATTTGAAAGGCTATTATAAATACCATCAAATTTAAGTTCATGGAACATCAAGAAAAATGGTAAAATTATTTTAACAGAGTAAAAAGTGGAAAAAGTAAAACTCATTCACCTATAAAAATGTCTCTATCCACAATAAGAAAATTAAAAAATGAAGAGCATAAGTAATTTTATTTTCTATTTATTGGCCCACCTTGGGCTATTAACCTACAAACCAAACTAATAACTGCTGCTAGAAAGAGAAGATGAAAGTCTTAGATTTTACAGTTTTGATGGGAAAAATATCATGACTACCACCCAAAAGCAAGTAAATTATGATTAATATTATAAATTAGTGTATCTGAGAATAGAACGTGTATTTTTATAGATCAAATTGTAATTATTCAATTCAGTAAAAGTTATATTTTTAAAACACGGGCACTCAAATAGTCTCAAATCAGTCAACCAGCACTATTAATGGGCACAGCAGTGTTATTCTACAGTCTGCTCTCTTATAATGGCCAGATGATTTTCAAAAACTGGACAGACATTTGACACACAACATTTTTGTAGGCTGAGGCTTAATATAGAGCATTCAAGTCAAATATGATATTTTGGGATAACAAACAATATGATTTTCAAAAAAATTCAAAGGAAAAGTGGGAACACTACAGACCACTAATGTTTCCTGGGTGCCTTTTATTATAGGTTATAGAAATTGCAACACCTATTCTTATCTCAACAGCTAAACACCTATATATCTATTTTGTAAGTTGAGATCTTTAAATCATCTGTAAGTAGTAAATAACGTTGACATCAAAAAATAAGGTCCAGATCTTCATGCACATTATTTAACCTAACTCTCAGCAACTCAATGAAGTTAGTATTACTACTTGCATTTTACAGGCAAGGAAATTGAATCCTAGGACATTATGTTATGTATCCAGAACCACACTAGTAAGTTAGCAGAGTCAAATGCAGATCATTGTAGTTCCAAGTTTGTGTTTTTCTAATGCACCTCACTGCCTACCACATGGAAAAGCATATACTTGGCAACACTCTTTGTTTAATGATGAATGATGTTCAGAAGTCTCAAAAAAAAAAAAAAAAAACAACTCTAGTCCAGTGATCCCCAACCATTTTGGGCACCAGGAACCAGTGCTCCTATGACAATCCAACACCTGATGATCTACAGTGGAACGGAGGCAGTGATGCTAGATAGAGCTGGGGAGCAGTGGCAAATACAGAGGAAGCTTCGCTGGCCCGCCTTCCATTCACCTCCTGCTGTGCAGTCTCGATCCTAACTGGCCCCAGGTTTGGGGACCCCTGCTCTAGTGTATATAGAAAGCATTAGAACCCAGTAGCCAATCACTTCACATCAAACCTCACAACTACAGCCTTTCACCGAGGAAATCCTGGCGTCTGAGGGTAAGGCAGCTGATCCCAAAGTAATTTGCTTCTAAAAGGAAGTAGTCTATTACCTTGCCTTAAATAATGCAGCATTCAATTATTACTTCCTGCCAGAGTGACAGTTTAAGTACAAGGCATTAAAAAACTGTTTTCTCCTGTTCTAGCTGTCTGTTATTTATTGCCTTATACACTACTTGTCTAGAAGTGATGGATAAATATTTGAAAAGAAAGATGCATCATTCTGGATGCTCCAT
Organism: Rousettus aegyptiacus; assembly: GCF_014176215.1. Lineage (NCBI taxonomy): Eukaryota > Metazoa > Chordata > Mammalia > Chiroptera > Pteropodidae > Rousettus > Rousettus aegyptiacus. The sequence continues at coordinate 33,827,175 of NW_023416307.1, read as the reverse complement.
GAAATTCAAGATGGATAAAAGTCCATGTTTGTAACTCATCTATTTTAAGCTTTCTTTCTACAATGAGGTAAAAACAAAGTTTAAGTACTTTAAAAGGCTCTTCTAAGAAAACAAACAAGCAAAAACTTGGCTTTATCAGTTTCTGTATGAATATTTTAAGAATAGTTTCTAGTCCAATATTTTAAGACATATCATTTAAAGTTTGGGGGGAAAAATACTGAAACAATAATGTTATCTTTCTGACCACAAGATTTTGAGTCTATGACTTATTCTTTGGATTATGTTTTCACAGAACAAAAAAGAGAAGCAACCAAATACCGGTACTGTCAACTCAGTTGCATACTATTTCTATGATCACAGATGAAACCACAAATTTCGCACTGAAAATCTTTTCTTAAAACTAAAATTAATTTATTTATAACAATAATACTTGCTAACACTCATTAAATGCTCACTGTACTTTGAGCCAGCCACTGTGCTAAGGTTTTTTTATATGAACTATTACATTTGATGTGATAGTTCTTTCCCCTGATTTCTAGTGCCTCTCCCTTACCACTTAAGTCTTTGATTAAAATTATCTCCTGATAATTTTAAAATTATCTCCTGAAGCTTTTCTGTATTACTTTACCTAAAATTGCAACCCTCTCTTCCCAGTGCTCTCTTCTGTCCTTCCTTCATTTTTTTCCTCATGACATTTATTGTACAGATCTATTTGTTCATTATTGCTTATCCCCCCAAACTTGAAAATAATCACAATGAGGACATGCATATTTTAATTATTTGTTTATAATTTATATATACCTGTTTCTTTCAGTACTGTAGCCCCAATGCCTATATAAGTACCTGGCCCATAGTTGATATCCAAAAATATTTATTTAATGAAGGCGTTTAGTCTTTGCAAACAACTCTCTGTGATATTATTAACCCATTTTGTTTTCTGAAAAAGACTAAGTCTGAAAGATAAAGTAGCTTACTGAAGTCATATGGCAATTAACTACTCAGGCAGGTTTATGGATTCTGAAGTTTAATCCTCTCTATTCACTCTCCTGCTTCTGGAAAAAGGGACCACTAAAGTTCGTCTACCTGTTCTACAGATTAATATATCATTGAATAAATTTTGAACGTCTAGAAAATATATCAACGAAATATACCTTTTAAATACCCTTCATTACTGGTCCTCTTTCAGAAGGGCATTTACCTTCAATGAGCAAGTAGCTTTGGAAAGGACACAAACAGAGCAGTGAGGGAGACCAGAGATCAGCTCAGACCATCTGTATCAACCCTGGAAATCAATGTGTTGACAGATGTCACAGCCAGTTTTCCCTCATATCAAGTAACCCGAATGTCATAAAAAATTTGCTGAGACAAGAGAATAAGTTATAATCAATATTTAAGCTTATGTAAGGACTTTATTTGAAAAAAAAAGTAGTGAAAAACAGGTATCTGAAGTCTTCATACCCCCCCATATAATACATACTTACTATTACACATATTCATTCTGCAATATATATTTAAGTCTTGTTTACTTTATTATTCCATCTATCTCCCTCTGGCTCATTTTGAAATATAATTCAATTTCCCATTACACACAACACATACACACCTTTTATTCTTTTTTTTTTTTTTCCTGCTTTCAAACAACAGAGCCACAAGCAAAGATTAATCAGCATTTGAGGAACCCGATGAGGAGAATGTATTTTGCCACTGCAAGAACAGAAAGAGATGGCTCAATTCTACTTCAAAGAAAATCTTTTAGCCATAAAGAATGAGTGTAAGAATGAATAATCATCCAGCTGCTCCTACATTTTCTACTGTTTTCTTCTCACCAGTTATGATAAACTTGGTGGGGATTTTTAAAACTGGAATTTTATAGTTAATATAGTTGAATAGCTTCTTAGAATTTGCCTGAACCATTCTGTCTATTCTTTATATAAATGCTTATTTTACTGTTTATGATACTATGAAATAAATCAAATTTGACCAGATATAGTAAGGATATGTAACTAATAAAAACAGAAAGAATCTGACCAATAAATGATGTCAACAATATGTAGGAAATCTATGAGAACTTAGGATGGTTACTCCCTAGACTTTATTATTCACACAGATGAATTTTTCACCACGGTGAGCTCTTCTGGAGTGGGGCATATAAGATGGAGCCAAATATACCCAAACCTCCTGAAAGTGAAAGAAAGTGGAATGAACTGATTCTTTACTCAGGGAAACTGTAAGTGATATAACTGTTTTTACCCAGGGAAACTAGAAATTACAAAACTGGACCCCAAAAAGTTAGGAGGTTAGGAAGACTCTAGCTTGATGAGTTGGTAGGTCCCACCTGAAGTCCAACAGACCTGATTGTAAAACAAACAACATAAGAACAACCTAGAGATAATCTGCAGTTTCCGATACTGGTTGTAATTCACTTCTAATTTTTGGTTTAACAAATTCTTTAGAGACACAAACAGAGCTATTGAAGTAATTAATGTAAAAATTTCTGTCGATCCACCTCTTCAACTGACTTTTTTATTTTATATTAAATTCGGAATTAGTCAAAATCTTGCTAAAGGGAGCAGTTGAGAATATCAAGGAGAAATAGAGGCTGAAAACGGAGCAGTGAATCATGATAAAAATGTTCAAATATTTTCTTCCATTCATGTTGCTTTGAATGTGAAAAATATTAGGAAAAGTGAAGATAAATTGTGTAAGCATAAATATATTACAAATTTATGCAAAATGATATTAGCTTTAAATGAGTTGGAAATTTAGAACACTAATTTTTCCAAAACTCGTTTTAACATGATTTGAGTGATAGTAAAAATGTATGATCCAGGTTTTCTCCAAAAAGGAGAACCAAACAGCTCTTACATGCTTCAATTAATTAAAGAGCAACCCTTTGCATTTTCCTAAAAATGCAAAATACCTGCTAAATACCTAGGTCATAACTTTAGAGGAAGTCATTCAAGGATTAATAATAAAAGTCATAAGTTAGTGGTCTTTTATATAATATTATATTTTAACCAACAAAATGAAAAATGCTAATAATATTTGTTTCAGAAATATGTAGTATGGTTTTTAAGTGAGTGAGCATTACATACATAATGCATTACCTTTCATTTATACTACAAGAAAATCTAATTAAAAAGTAACCACTAAACCATAATACATTTAAAAGCTACCCCAATGGCACACTATACTGAAAGTTGTAGAGTGACATCCAGTACATCCTCATGCATAACATTATGCTAATAACTATCCTTTCAACTGCAGAATTCCAGAGCTAATCAGTCACTTGTGCCCACTTATCAAGAACTACATGCTTATTTGAACATTGGCTTTGCATGCCAAAAACTCACATAGTCTCTGTAACATATGCTTATATAAATGAGTAAGAAAGGAATGCTAAGCCTCTTAACAAAAGCACACAGTAGAGATGAGGAACAGTCCCTGCAAAAGGGAGCTATCCTATTCAGTACAAAAAGGTAAGACGATGTCAGATTTAGGATCTGAAAGAATATAGCTTCCTGCAAGATTATTGTTTTTAATACTTATCTTTATTAAAAATATGTTATATAACAAAAGTATTATGATCATAAAATTCACTTTTACACTCTTCATACATTGTGTGCAAGTTAACAGTGCCACTGTCAATGCCCCTAAAGAATTACTGACGAGAATTAAATAGAATAAACCCCAAAAATCAAATGCTTAAGCCAATGATCAAGCTATTTATTTTTCTTTATTCTGAAACATTGGTGCTGTCTTAAAAAAATAAATTGCTCTTAGCACTAATTCAGCCCTTATTTTAAAAGCATGGTAATTAAAGTTCATTCTCCACTAATTAATCAACCGCTGATTCATTTAGGACCCTAAAAACAGCTCTTCTCTTGTTTCTAATCTTTCTGCAGCAGAGGGGGCCAGTTTGTTAAATATAAACATAAACCCCCTTAAGTAACATTATAGCCTCATCTGTATGTTTATTTATTTCTGTGATACGAATAATGGTGTGCAGTGCATCAGATATTAATGACTGACTAAAGAAAGTTGTCTTTTGAGTGTTTTTTTTTAATTTAGTAAGATTTAATATGTTTAAAAACGATTAAGTTTGTAATCCTGTCTGCCCTGTCTCTTTTCAACATCAACTATGCAGATATTTTAAGACAAACTATCAGAAATCTTACAAATGAACACAGGAAGAAAAAAAAATGAGTCATATTTCCATAGAAATATCCCTAAATATGTTCTAAATTGGGGTACATAGAAGACAGAAGAACTAATCTCACGGTGAAGAGAAACAATATGCTTGAAGAGAAAATCATTGAATTAGAACAGAGAGATATGGGAAATAGGAGAAAAGAGAAATCTGTACTGCACAATAACACATGGTTAACCAGAAATAATGTAATAGTGCTATAAAATGTTAGAAGAGGAGGAAACAATAATAGCTTTGTCACCCTGAATCTTTTTTCATACCATGGAAATGTCTTGATAAACCAAAATGCAAGGACCATTTTGGAATCGAGGTTCTAATTCAACCTCTGAAAGTAGCTCAAAATGTGATCTTGATTTAGCTTTTTATTACTTTGGATAACAGTCTTCTTACATGTAAAATCTGGGGATCGAAACAAACAATCTGTAAGATCATTTTCAGCACTAATACTCTATGGCTCGTATTTTCAACTACTTGAAGAATGAAAGTTTCTTTTTTAACAAGATGTAAGGAGAAAACTTCTCATAATCTTTCTTAAAATAATTTATTCATTGCTTCATTGTTCTAATATTCTATCAAAAACAGATCTTTATCTGAGAGATTCATACTTGTTAATTTGCAGGTAAGTATAAATAGTCTCAATTTTAAGATTCTTGAAGTCGGAGACCATAAACCATGACTATCTAGTACTGAGCAGGCTCTTAATCTATTGGCACTGTATGAATGAAAGAGAGTAAAAGATGGATCCTAACAGTTCTGTGAAATAATGAATCAATAACTTTTGTTAACTGTTCACATTTTAACAGTCTAGATTTATTTTAATTATCAAGTATATGGGAAAATTATACATAACAAAATTTGTCTTTCACATCAGTGGGAATAACACCATAATTCAAAAATTAATATTAAAAATTCTGAATGTCCATTGGAAAGTAAAAGCAAAAAGTAGAACATCATTTCTATCTCTATTCATTTCAACAAAACAACTTCTAGAAATATAAGAAATTGTACTGAAGATATTCAACCATAAAAATACTAGACTAAGTAAGTAAATAGTTTGTATATTATTTAGTGATAAAGGCCCTCTTAAACCTTTTCTATAACAAGAAAAATATGTAACTATTATGATATATTTAACCATGATATATTTAACTACTTTAAAAAAATTGTAATGACGTGTGGAAAATGGTTACTATAAGTAAGGCTTTACAGTAGAAAGGAGAAAATAAAAAGGAGAAAAAACTTGACAAAAAGGGTTAATACACAAAGAACTTTTATAAACCAATAGATAAAAACCCAACACACTAATACAAAGTTAAGCAAATATGTAAACAGGTAATTCATAAAAACTCTGGTAAATTAATTAAATGTAGTTCAATCTCATTTTATCCAAAGAATAGAATCGAAAATAAGATTAATCGTTCCCATATCAAGCAAATAAAGATAAAATTATAACATTCGAAATTATTGAAGGTATGAAAAAAATTATAGAATTTTTCTGGAAAACTATGTAGTATGTTCGAACTTAAAATTGACTTTAGCCTTTGACCCAAAATCTCATTACTAAATCTTTTCATAAGGAAGTAGTCTTACAAAAGGAACTAGATAGTAAATTATAGAAAGATCCAAGCTAATGCATCATCTCCATTTTGGTCAGATTACAAAATTAATTCCATAGTTATATATATGAATAGGGATATCTAGTCATACTCAGTAAATATTTTTGAATTAACCAAATTAAACATTTTTTATCCTTTCACTTTGTATTTGAGTCCCTTTTAATTAAAGGAGCTTTGAAAAAATAATAAAATCACAAATGATAAAATTATCTCAATTTCAGCACTTAAAGATACTAACATTGTGAGGATAGTGTTACAGTCTTTTCCAAATAAAGTATGTGTGTGTGCACAGATGTGTGTGTGTGTGTGTGTGTGTGTGTGTGGTGTCTTTTTATAAACCATAATGGTGATTAGCTCTCTATATAGTTTTGCCTGATTTTCCAGCATATTTCGCAAGTATAAATAAATTTCAATGAAAATATGTAAGCATCTAAAATATCTATTCATGTCAGATTATTTTCTTCAGATAAAATAATGGTTTCTAATGTTTGAAAAAAATTTTTTCAAATTTTATAAAAATTTTTCTTACACTTTGGAAATTTTTTCAAGTTAGTTTTGTTTTATGAAAACAAAATACTTCGAAAAGATATCAACTTTTTGATATAGTATGGGTCTTTATTTTCAGTCATGGTATGAATACCATCTATGGACAATAAAAGGAAACAATTTAAATTTTTAACTCATAGCCATTAAATCAAATATCATTTAGATCATTCTACCTATGAATATTCACTACCTAAGAATTTGTATGAATATGTTGTCAACAGAAAGACTTTCTGAAAAAGAATGTCGATAAACAACAGCAATGTGAACATCAAGACATAATAGTGTTTCAAATAAACTACTTAACTTCAAATAATCTTACTTAATGACTAGTAGCCTGAAAAAGTAAATATAGCACTCAAAAATGTTTGATTGACTAATAACAAAGCACTTTCAAAGTCACATATGAGAAATAATCATAATTCTGCCTTTTACAGATTGTAATCCAGGTAACTATTAAATATGTTGAAATTAACAGTTTAGGTTTATGACACAAGATCAGTGCAGTCCAATATCCACATGGTGCCAACAATTTTATATATCATGTTCCAAATGGAGATGACTGTTATTTAATGAAATGTGCACTGGACCTAGAAGAACAGAATATATATAATAATTTTCAAGTGGTCTGTGGCTCCTTGAGCAGTTCTTATTTCTCAGCTAACTTTTAAAAAAATGTATAAAGTTACAGAATTATTATTATTATGAGGAAATGAAACATTAGGAATGTATAGAAGTAGTTTATCAATCGTGAAATTTTAAACAAATGTAAAATATTTTTCAAAACCTTAAAATAAGATAGCTAAGCTTTTCCTATTTTAAATTACGCTCAGTAAAATGTTAGCATACATAAATTTTATACTAATTTTCATTATTTTGTGTTAAACATAATGGAAATCCAAATTTACAACTAAATGGATCATACTATTTTTGAAGTATTTAGTTGTACTTTATAAAGTTTTATATGAAGTAATTCAGCTCTTATTTACATAGTAGGAGGAGAATCTGAATGTCTTCTTATAAAAAAAATCCATTAAGATCACTGAATCAGTCAGAAAGTATATATAAGAATGTTCATAACAAAGTTAGTTTCTGAAACAAAAGCATTAACGATATTCATGAAGTTGACTAGAGATTTAAAAATCAGAGTAATTTAAAGAGAAACAGTAGATCCTAAAGGATACCTTAGAATTTAACCATTAACACTTGATTATTTATTCAATAAATGATGACTGTAACCATGGCATATATAATCACATTTAATCATCTCATCAATCCAAAAAAAGCAGATATTATTATAATTAGTTTAGAGGAGAAGAAATAAAGGCTCATATTAAATGAGTAATATAGAGAGCTTATGGGAGAGACCATGAGTTCCTTATCCTTCTCTTCATTCTTAGAGGACTCTCTAACAAGATCTTGTTTAATTTCAGAAATTCATGTGCCCTGCTAAGTGGCAAACTTTTTCAGGCTAGTTATGCCATGTCGTTAAGTTACAACTAAAAAAATGTAACAAGTTATTGGACAGGATCTTCAGAAAACCTCACCTAAAGGAGCATTGATAGTTATCACATACTCCGCACCCCCTCCATCTTGCCTCGAATCTGAGTATAATAGTTAGAGCTTCTGTACAATTTTGAACTAGGATGAGATCTTGAAAGTCCAATGACAAGGATGATGAAGCAGAAAGCAGAATACTAATGAAATTATGAAGATACTTTACCGAATGAGGACTGCAACTTTCCAGAATTTTTTTAGTAACAGAAAAAATAATAATAACTTCTATTTTGTGTATGTCATTAGTCAGTCTTTTACTAGCAGTCAAATGTGACTGATCAAGTTTATTACATTCAAGGCTCTGCCCTGAGTATTTTACCTATATTGTCTCATTTACTCCATTCATCAATGGTCTTTCAAAGTTGTGGAAATAGGTTGAACAAGGTTAAGTAAAAGATTAAGGTCATATTTCTAAATAAAAGGCAGAAACAATGCTGAATCAAGATCTTCTGTTAGTCAAAGTGACCTTTTTTTTTTTTTTTTTTTTTTTTATGACACCATCCTACCCTTTACACTTGGATATACAGACCTTACATGTAATCCTATATTTCATTAGTAGCATTCTCTCCTACATAGGTTCTCCCTAATGGATCATTCATATTTTCTCATCCTTCACTCCCTCACTTGGTGATATGAAAAGTATAGTTAAGTCTTAGCTACGATATAATGGGAGCAAGTCCCAGTGGTAATCTCTCTAATCTTCCAGAAAATGATCCAACTGCTATTTTTCATTGATTCTCTCTTTTTTTTTTTTCTTGAAAGCAGACTTCTGCAATAAAAATTCTCCCTCATGTCAACAAATCCTCTTAGCATCACATAATCATCTTTTCATGAAAAAGTATTTAGGGGAACATTGCTAGCAATTTCAACATGCTCTTGGCCTCAAATTATTAGAGAGGCTTACAGCAATTTGAACCAGAGGAAAGTAGAAGTGTGTAGACATTGAACTGTCAAATACGTCTTTCCCTCAGATTTACAGTTATTTTTCTATGAGATGTCTACCCATCCACTGAGATGCTATAATCATATATTCTTAAGGTGACAGCATAACATGCTCTTCTAATTCGTACATTCAGTTTGCCTAAGGTTAAAAGTAATAGAATAAAGCATCAAAAAATGCCATCTTCGAATTAATAAAATTGATAGCCCATTATGCTTTTATTATTTAGACGTAAGCAAAATTATATAATTAGTTCAAAAGTTTTCTATTTCCTAGATAACTTTCATAATCTGAATTCAAATTAACTATTATCCTGAAGCCAGTCAAGCTCTTTTAAATGAGATTGATTTAAATATCTTTGTGAGGAAAATACATAAGTATTTCTGTATATCCAATTGGATATCACTTTCATAATCAAATTCACTGTCTCATTTTGTTCTCCTGAATCCTGAATTCTAATAACAGTTCCTTAGTTCAGTTTTGTTTGTTGGATACTTTAAACTGTTCTGATGGAAATCTTATACTGCCTCCCATAGGTCAGAAATTCCCAAACTTTCTCTATCCATGGGGTAATTAGTACTTTTTTCCGTAGTATTCTAGGCCAAAAGCTATTCTGAAGAGTCAGTTCTATTTATTAAATGGTTAAGTCTAAATACCTCAAGAAGTATTTATTAATTTAACAGCCATTTAAAAGTATACATAAATTGAAAGTAATTCATGTAATATCCAATAGATGTTGCTGTGTTTCCCATAAAAATTTTAATATTGTGTAGCAACCCTATGCATTTGCTGCATTACTTGGGATGACATGGTGTACTTTTTGGTATCCATTGTATCAGGCACTGTTAATATTTAAGTCATCCATAAGCATTTCAAGGGCAGGGGCTAGACTCATTCACATCTGAGTTCCCAGAGCCTTGTACAATGTCTGGCATCAATTAGTATTTGTCAAATGAAAGATGAATATGAATGAATGACAAAGGAGATTAATGTTGACTTAAGTAAAAAGGTTACCCCTAGATAGAGCACTTTATAATATAGGGTGGTGACATAGCACAGTGATAGAGAATATAGACGTGATTACTTTTTAAATACAGGATTGTGCTTCCCTCATTTATAAAATGGGGGAAATAGCAGTATGAACTTCATAGGATTCATGAGAGAATTAAATGAGAAATACATATAATTCACCAAGTATAGTACACATTATACAATAAGTATTTTGGTAAATATTGCTATTATTATTTTGTTATTTTGTGCTTTATATCACAGATGGGAAGACACTCAACTCTGGAAATGGTGGGCAAAAATAAGAGAGAGAAAACTGAAAACACCAAGAAGACAATCAGAGAAATAATTATATTTAAAAATGAAGTCATGGTTACAAACACAATATGAAAGCACAGTTAGTATTTGCTTGGAAAACATATTCAAAGAAAAGACTCTGTGACCAGAATGAGAAAGCTGCAATGTGACTGAAATTTACCATCTGCCAAAAGTGAGACAAACTCAAATCCCATCATTTCATGGCTTGAAACTGAAGACCAAAAGCATCTCTTATTTCTAATCACATTCCTAATTACAGAAACACAGGCTAGCACCCCTGTTGTATAAAGGGCTGCCAGTATTTCCATTATCAGTTCCCATTTTCAGGGTTTATTACTAAAGCACCCGCTCCAGGGAGATTGTTGGCATAAAAGATCTCAGCATGAAAGAGAACATGTTTTACAAAATTTGGCATCAACTTTTCAACTGTAAATACAAAGAGATAGAAAGGCAACAATGAAAAGTCAAGAAAACCCAGGATGCTGGGATTGAAAAGGGTATTCTACCTAATTTCAAATGTAATGTTAAATGAAAACCATGCTCAGAGCATTTAAAGAGAAAATACATATTTAAATTTAAACAATATCACCAAACATCTGTAACAAGACAGTAGAAGCAATGTGTCCCATTCGTAAATACTGGCATAAATCTAATTTTAATATCTTTGAGGGATTGCTTCTGCTTCAATCTTGGCCAAAATATTGAAAAAGTTAACACTTATTCTTGTTTTGAAACATTTCTGCATTGTTGTTTTTTTTTTTTTTTAAAGATTTAGACTGAGGCACCATTATTTATTTGTAAGCTTTCTCTGATACTCATTAATCAAGGTTTCTCTTTCCGTTTCTCACCTATCCCTTGTTTTGACTTTAGTTTGACTAACAATTGTTAACTTTTGAAATTGTTGTTACAATCACATAAGCCAATGTGTAGTTTTCTTTTAACAGTTGTTCTGATAACTAAAATAATACTTAAAAGAATTAGGTCTTAACGTAGAGCACAAAATTTATTTTTTGAAGAATTATGCTGATTTTATATTTTGTTGTGATCACCAAATAAAGTATAAACTATAAAGAAAACTTTAAATGTTTTGGCTCAAAAAATGATAGAAAGATATCTCTCTTTTTTAGCCTTTAACACTGCAGAACTCTCATGTGTTTCTTGATATCTTTCAGTAGATCAACCCAAGGCAAAGTCCCACGTTTGTTGGTTCTTATATAGTCCTTAGGCCAGGAAATAATTGCTTTCACTCAAAATCCTTTTATTTTGGGTACTGCTTCATTACAGTAAATAAAAATCTTATTTATGTCTGAGATACCTAATTAAACAGAGTGAATGAAAAAATTTTCAAAGCCCTAGTGGATGGAGATTATGAAGAGCTGACAGAATTTAATATTTTCATACTTAACCCATAAGTCTTTTTCCACAGTATAGCATCACTGAATTTATGAGAATCTTTATCCAACCTTCACTCTAGAAAATATAGCGATTTACTAAAAGTGGACGAGCAATTTATAAAACAAATTTTTAAATGGGTAAAAAAGAAGCACAGAATTATGGAGTAGTACTGACCTCAGGAAATCATTTTTTATCTACCTTTCAAGAAATGGCTTTACATAAACTATCCATGTTGAGTTACTATCTATTACATTCTTAAAACACACCCAGGAAGAAAAACTTATAACCTCTTTTGATAGTCAGTTCTGGATTTAATCCTATCGAGAATTTCTTTTTTTGTGTCTAAACTAGTTTCATCCTTCTACAATTTAAGATGTTTTCCTCTTCTTTTAACCTCAGTAAAGACAAGAAATGTCTAGTTATCTTTTTTAGAGGATAAGTTCATGTATCTTAGTTCTTCTCTTAGAAACTGTATAAGCTAAATCAAGACTTTAAAGGATATAAACATCGTTACACTAATTGATATTTTCAATTGTATTATAAAGAAGAAAATAGATCCATTCCCCACCCAGTTTATAAATTATCCTTGGAAATTCCGTCTGATTCATGCACCTGCTAAATTAGTAGCTTTTAATTCAAAACCACAGATGCCTGTTTCATTTAACCTGTCAAAGAACAGCAGGCTTTATTAGTATCTGTCACAGAAGGAAAAACTACTCTGTAGATGTAGGTCTAATTAATAATTTCAAGACAATCTCTTTTGGACTCTGATCAATTCTATTATTTACATAAAATTTCTTTTTATTACTTCCTCAAATTGGATTGACAGGTCAAATAATCTTGTGATAAAATTCCTTTCCAGTAAAGAAGCATTTTTATTGCCATATACTTTTTTAAATTGTACAATTTGTCTGCAAATGTCCAAAATTTTCTATACCCATATAAACCTTTAATTAAAAAGAGACTTATAAGAAGATTTCAATGACTAAATTTATGGTTTATTTTTTCATTTAGTGTTTGTTTTAACGTATACAGTAGCACAGAGCTTGACACCTAGCAGACATAATCTATTTTAAAACTAAGTAAATTATTTCTGAAACTATCCAAAAATATTCTTAGTTAGATAAGAAAAAGCAGACCACATTTTCTCAATCAAGTTGACCTTCTCAATGAGCTTTAATGGTTGACTAACAGCCTTTCCCACTAAATTTATTGCATTAAGGCAGAAATTATGACATTATCTTTGTATTTCCGGGTCTTTGCAGAATATCTGGTACCCAAAAAATGTTGAATGACTAAATAAAATTGATTAAAATTGTCAAATTGTATAAGCTATTTACCCATAATATTGAGACCATTTATGCTTACTATTTTTCACACTGAGTATTAATATTTAATTAGTACTAAAACTATATGACATGAGATCTAAGTATATACCATTAAAGACAAAAAAATCTGAATGTGTCTATACTAAAATATTAACTCTCTACACAAATAATCAAGAATAGCAAGATACCAAGAATAGAAGCCAGGTATGTTTCTATTATGGAGAACATCTAACTGTCTCTGGGATCCACTTGTCCATCTTGGAACAGCTGGCACTTACTTCTTAGGCTTTCCTAGTAGGAAACCTACTTTTTCTGGCCATCCCCAAAACAGCTACCCAGTGACAAAGGAAAGTCATGATTTTGGCATCAGATTTAATATCCAATGAGTGGGAACTCTAGACACTAACACAGAGAGGAGGTGGCTTCCTATTTCTTTTTTTGTCTTTGTCTTTTCATTTTCTTTTATTTAACTAAATTTATTGAGGTGACAATGTTTAATAAAATGATACCTGTTTCAAGCGTACAAGTCTACAATATATAATCTGTATATGGTATTGTATGTTCACCACCCAAAGTCAAGTTTCCTTCTGTCACCATGTATTTGACCTTTTATCCTTTTCTATCTCCTCCCCTCTCCTTTTCCCTCTGGTAACCACCAAATGTTGTCAGTGTCTATGAATTTTTTATTGATTGCTTATCTTGTTTGTTTGTTTATTTGTTTGTTGCTTATAGTTTTATACCCCACATATAAGTGAAATCATATGGTTCTTGACTTTTCCATCTGACTTATTTCATTCTATGAGAGAGTATACACACACCTCTTGGTACCAGTAATTGCAGTTACAAGCTTAAATTCAGAATGGCTCTGAATGAATTATCCCAGAACTCCATAGAAATACTCTGAGGTGATATGCAAACTATCAGCCATTTTTCAGAGCCTGTACAAAAAAAAAATGGCATTGCTATTCTTAATTAAACAACAATAAGGTACAATGTTACAATTGTCTTTACTTTCCTCCCAACTTCACTTTAAAGCTTTCTATATTAAATGTTCTGTTGCATTCTTAAAGGTAATCTAAAGCATTCAAATAAATCCTTTAGTAAAAAGCACTGTTTAAGTTAATGATCATTTCACATTTCCCATAGATCTATTATACATTTAACAAAACATGTTCCCCAATACACTTCCAACCTCTAGTAGGGTACTCCATAAATATTGAGACTCACATCTGGATACTGAAGGTTAAATTAGGTACTCTTTGAGCAGAAATTAGTTCCCTGGTATTCATATGTAATTCACATTAATTTACTAAGCAATTGGTATAAGTACAACATAAATTGTTTTGATTTATGTCTGTACTTGTTAAGTATCCACAGAACTTTTTCAATGTACTGTATAAGATTATAGTTCCATGTATTCTAGATCCTTTTGATAATTGTAGAGCTATAATTTCACTTATCTACATAGTTATTTAGTAATTTTAAGTGCCTCCTACATATTAGGTATTTATCTTACTTTAAAATGTGTATTTAATAACCCAGTACACATCCCAGGTGCAGTTAATGGTAAAAGAGAGATAGAGATAAAGACAGAGCTAGACAGAGGAAGAGAGGTTGTAAGAGAAGAAGAAATGAGAGAAAAAGATTATTCACAAAAAAAATCAGTTATAAGTGATACAAGCTTTTCTCAATGATATAGACCCCTAAGAAAAGGAAACCAGATTCTCCTGCAATTTTGGGGGCTCATAAAATAAAGTCTTCTTTAATACCCCAAAAGACATTCTTCTGAATCCTTTTTGTAACTTTGCTACTTCTGAGACTATTTCTTGCATTCCTTGACTCTTCCAATCTATTTTTGTTAACAGAAGGAGCGGAGAGAGAAAAAGCACCTCTATCAACTCCTGACACAACTAACATTTCAAGTGAACCATCAGCAGAAAATCTTGGGGCAGAAAAATTTGTGGTATGCTGTCTAAATCTTCACTACAAGATGGCTTTCTAATCACAGAAAAGAGGACAAAACAGACCCAGTTCCCAGTATCTCTTAAAAGGAAGAGTACATGCTTTATTCTTTAAAGTCACCTAACAACTTCTTACCAGCTGACGTGCAGCTGGACTGTGGGCAAGCCTTTTCTGGGTCACTTTCTGATTCAATAAAACCTTCATTTCTCCTACAATAATAATGTAAGTAAGTTACTTTGCCAAAGAAAAATCTGGGTTGCAAAATGGCCTAGAGCAGAAAATAGTCACCTTTATGAAGTAAATGTACTATCAGAGAGCACTAAGTTATTTGTAAGATTACTGCTTTTAGGTCTCTAATTGTTGGCTATGTCATTTGAAAAGTTAATGAATTCCGTACTGGAGAATAGTTTTATTATAGCATAAAATTTCCCCAATCCAGTTGAATAAAATTCTTTCTCTTCTTTAGAATATTAACTGAAAGAGTTTATATACTCTGAGACAAAGATAACAATACACTAAGGATTCCTCATGTACAACTAAAAATGCACTTCATCCTATGATAGCGATCCAAAAGCTTTGGGGACAAAAGTACAACTTAATTTCTAAATCTACATAATTACCAACATCTGCAAAAATATGTTTCAAAACCATACCAAAACTTTTTTATTTCATCAAAGTGCTATTAGGCATAATATAGCCAATGAGGTATTATAAGGGTTTATTATATTACATTATAAATGTCAGAATTAAGATTAATTATTTTGAAAAAAAACAAGACTATAAAGAATATGAATATGCTAGTTCTATGTGCAATTTCTTTTAAAAATTAAATTTTTAACTTTAAAAAGTTATTAAACTTCTATCAAAATTAATGTCAAACCTTGTAAATACTTCCTATTTGTCCTCTTCAAAGACTTACTCTATCACTGATAATGCCCAGTGGTGACAGGTAGGATATTAAAGCTGCCTACAAATGAGCACCAAAGCTTTCGCTGGCTTTTCAACCAAATTTACGGTGTATGTTGAGAAGGGTGGTTTTTGCAACATATAGAAAAGAATTCTCACATTTATGCCTGTCTGTGGAGGACAGAATAAAGGGACATGAGAGTGTAACACAGGTTGTAAAATGCATACATGTAATACTGCTTACATTTTACAGGTGTTTTACAGAAGCTATGGATCTAAGAACATGTAGTTTGGACTCACACATTGAACACCAAAAGACAATGGTAAACCACTGCTGCATTTTCTTTTCTTATTCTTTTTTTTTTTCCATCTTACCATGAAAATCCTATGAGACGATCCAAAACAAATATGAGATTGTACTGAAAGATGAGTCTCCCAGATAGAACACACTCAAACAGTTACTGGAAAAGAGCAAAGAACAAGTACAAATAGCATCATTGCTAATGACAAAACTAAAACAAAGCAGGAAGGACATCTAGTAGCCGATGTGTACAAAGGTGAACGAAAAGTACAATGCTGGACAACACATACATTCAGAACATGGGATTTAGAAAAACAAACTAAAGTAAACCGGATATTCTAAAATAAAAAAAATGGAATGTTTAAACCTTGCAGCACTTGGTGTTAAACAAACTAAAATGGACTAGAATGAGATATTTCCAGTCAGGCAACATCAAAGTGCCCTACTTTGGAAATGACAAACTCAGAAGAAATGTAGTGGCTTTAATACTAAGGCAATACTGGTACAGGCTATTAGGAGCTACAATGCAAAGGCTTACTTAATAATATCAATCAGACTTCTAAGAAAACCTATTAGAATAATTACCATCCAAGTCTATGCTCCGACTACAGACACAGAAAATGAAAATGAAAGTTTTTACACAATTATACAAAAAGAAATTGATCACACACCAAAACAATACATGCTGGTAATATAGGTGACTAAATCACAAAAGTAGAAAAATCAGATTCGAATGTTGTTGGAAATTTTAGGCTAAAGGTCAGAAATGATGCAGGAAATAGGCTTGTGAATTTCTGTGAAGGCAAAAACTTGTCCATCATAAACACATTTCAGAAAACCAGATGGCTGTATACATGAACATCACCACATGTCCAATAGAGAAATCCTATAGACTATGTAAGTGAAAGCTAGAGATATACAAACTGTATTCTCCCTGCCAAAACAAGAACAGGAGCAGATTATGGCACTGATCATGAACTATCAGTATCAAATATTAAAGTAAAGCTCAAGAAGAGCATTAAAAAAATATGAGTAACAAAATATAATGTAAATAGCATTCTGGATGCATTAAAGTCCCCGTAAAAAATAAAAAATAAAAAAAAATAAAAAACATATTACACTGTTAAACTTAATTGACTGAGAACCAGAAGAACTGTAGACCAAAACTAGAAATACCATTAGGGAGGAATGCAAAAAGACAATGCTGGAAGTAAAAAGAAGAAAAAATTGAAATGGATGACAGTAAAAAAAAAAAAAAAACACTAAAAATTGTTAAAGATGGGTGAGAGGCAAAAGTTAAAGGTGACAAAAGCAAGGTTAGAATCCTGAATACAGCTTTTCAATGACTATCACACAGAGATAAGGAGAACTAGTACAATAATCAACATAAAAAAAATAGAAGAAAAAAAAAAAAGAGATCTATACCAGAAAATGCAAGAAATAAAAGGGAAGTTCAAACTTAGATTACAAACGATGAACAAGCAACAAGGAAGCACATAATCTGACCAGGAGAAAATAGAGAGAAGGTGGAAACAGTATACTGAAAATCTATACAGAAGAAACAAAAGGATGGCACATGCCTCTGAAGAAGATTCCAATGAGTAAAAACCTATAATTCTAGAAAGCAAAGTAGAAAATGCCCTGAAAATATTGGGAAGAAATAAATCACCAGGGGTAGATGGGATACCGATAGAATTATTTCAATCCACAGAGACTGAATCTGTCAAAAATCTAACAAGAATATGTCTGTCAACAAATATGAAAAAAAAAAAAAAAGGATTGGAAAAGTTCGATACACATTCCAATCTTCAAGAAAGGAGATGACAAGGAGTGCAGTAACTGTAGCACCATTGATCTAATTTCCCACACAAGAAAAGTGATGTTTAAGGTGACGCAACAGAGGCTTCTACCTTATATAGAGCAAGAAATGCCAGAAGTTCAAGCTGGATTCAGAAAAGGAAGAGTCATTTGAGATCTAATTGTGAACATTTGTTGGATACTGTAGTAGGTTGGTCTATATTTTATAGATTACAGTAAAGCCTTTAAGTGGATCTTGACAAGTTTGTTTTCTTTAAAAGAAATATGTATGTCTCAGGACTTGATTATCTTGATTCATAAACTATATTTTGGATAGGAAGTCACGGTCACAGTAGAAGATGGAAAGACAGGATGGTGTCAGACAAAGGTGCATTTTTTTTCTCACTATTTGTCTAATATGTACACAGATGGTATCACATGGAAAGCTGGGCTACATAGAGGAAAAAGTGAAAATTTATGGAAGAAATATCAATAACATATGATGTCCAGATGAGACTTACTGGCAGAAAGTTGCTAAGATCTGAAACAACTTTTAATGATCGTAAAAGAAAGTGCCAAAACAGGACCGTATTTGAACATCAAGAAAACAAAAACCATGACTACAGAAGAAATACACAACTTTAACATAAACAATGAAGACATTAAAATTATCAAAGATTTTCCTTATCTTGGCTCAGTCACTGATTCAAATGGAGACTGCAGCTAGTAAGTTAACAGAAGGGTAAGACTTGGAGGGCAGTGATGGAAGAATTAGAAAAGATCACAAAAACCAAAATGTTTCATTAGAGATGAAGGCTAAGATTATCCACACCCTCATATTCCCAATTACTATGTACAGATATGAAAGATAGAAAGTGAGAAAGGGTGATGAGAAAAATGATTAACTTAAACTACGGTGTTGGAGAGGCGCTGTATGGGCACCCTGGACCACCAGAAAGACTAACAAGTGGAATCTCGAGCAAATAAGCCTGAAACATTGCTGGAGGTAAAAGTGACAAAACTAAAGCTGTCCTACTTCAGGAATATCATGAGAAGGCAGGGTTCTTTGAAAAAGAAAATAAGGCTGGAAAAAATAGAGGCACCAAGAAAAGAGAAACACCAAATATGAGATGTATCGACTCCATAAAAGGAGCCATAAAAGGCATGCGTCTACAGGAGCTGAGCAGGGCAGGACACTGTGGACATCACTCATTCGTACAGTCATGAGATGTCGGAGCCAGCTGATCATATAGCACACATAAACGTAATAAGAAATAGATGAAAATAATTACTATGCATTTAAAGGAAAAAACAATTCAAAATATATTTCCGCATATATTTAAAAAACAATCAGGTGTCAGTATTTCCACTAGTCTAATTTTGCCTAAGAAAATGAATACTTATTTACTTTCTTCTAAATTTACTTAAACATATGTTACTGACATGTAGCTTCCATTAACGCACACATGCTTAAATGTATATTTACTAGAGACACGTCCCTCTCATGTTTATGTCTTTTGCACTAAGAGCCTATGAATAATTATGTGTTAAAAAAAAACTTATCAGTCACCTCACCATCTAGAAAGTCAATTTTCTCCTATTTAGGGACATATTTGCAGTGTAATTTAGAGCAAATAACTGCTGAAAAAAATCTGCCGTGAAATAAATTATGTCATGCCTATGATAGATATCAACCTTGTAGCCACTCCACTAAAACTATGAGATCTACTACCTGTCGATGAGTGAAGGCACTCAGTCGAGCAATCCACAACTGGAGAGGATTAGCTTACAGCTGCTGCCACTATCAGCAAAACAGCAAGAAGCAGACAGTTCATTTTACAGAAACTTAATGGAGTGTATGGCTCTAGCTGTTTAATACAAGCACTGTCAAGGCATCTAAGCAAGAAGTCTCAGCTGTCACCACTGACAAGCTGAGTAGAATTATTTGTCACAGTAGACTAGATAAGGCACCATTAGAATGGCACATGGTGCTGCTAACATACGTCTCCATATTGTAGGTAGATACAAACTTATGGTTGCCACAGACATATAACAATGGTTATGTCCTCAAAAGACTTTTTATCACATAATAGATATGAGTTTAATATTCCACCTTTATTATTTCAAATGTGACAGCAGCACATGAAGGCTTGATAATATCTTCATAAGTATACATAGTTGCTGAACAATCTATATATTTATTTTATATTTATATAGATAAATTACATATACACATATACACACTCACACACACATATATCCTAGCAATGTCTATGAGTCAACTCTGGTTTTTTGCTGTTCAAATCTGAGTCCTTAATCTTACTATTAAAAACATGTATACTGGTTACTACTGAAGACCTGATAAACTGTTTATTATGAACAAATTATAATTTCTCATTAGAACATTGAGAGTATATAACTTTGCCTAACTAACACACACACACACACACACACACACACACATACATAGCTATAGATAGATATAGATACAGATGTAGGTATAGATATAGATATATAGATACAGATAGATATATAGATAGGTACAGACAGATATAGATATAGATACTGATATAGATAAATAGATAGATATAGATGATATAGATATAGATATAGAGATATAGATTAGATATAGATATAGATATAGAGATAGATATAGATAGATATAGATATAGATAGATAGATGTCACTAGTGAGAACTACAAGATTCTGATACCAAGGAATAACATAGTTTTTCTGAATGAGTAGAAACTCACCGCTTTCACTTACTCTTAAGTATATGTTCTGTGTATACAATTTAGCACAGCCCTAATTAAACAATTTCCACTGAAATGTGATTTTAGAGAGAAAATGAAAATAAAAGCCTCTACTTAAAAATCAATGCAAAGAGTAAAAACAAATTATGCACTGAAATCTAATTTCACTAAATCAAAGTATATGACTAGATCTTTTAAAAATAGGCACTTACAATTAATTTCCACTTAAATATTCTCCTAATTTCTTTTTAGTTTATTAGGATTTTTAATCTGAATAATTTTTACAAATGGCCACTCATAAAATTAGATAAGTAACTTTTTCAGGAGAAAGTACAGACCATTATTTTTCACTTTTAGTCATTTATTCACTCATTCAACATATTTATTGAAAGCTAACTAAGTGCTAAATAGATAGCCATGGAGATTAATTTGAGGAATAAAGAGAGTGAGATATGGATCATTTCCTCAAAGAGCTTATAATATTGAGATGAGGCATACACTTAAATAACTATAACAAAGTAGAGAAAGTGCTATAAGTGCTATGTGAGAAAAAGTTAAATTGTTAAGGCAGCTCAAAACCAGGAGAGATCAACTCTGTCCAGAAAATGAGTCGTAGTTATGAAGGAAATTCCCAACCACAGCATTCAATAGGAAACACTTATGATTCCTAAACCTTGATTTCAGGAGCGTTCCCAATATTCTCTGATAAGAATAGCTAACTGTGCCTAAGCTGTTTGTGTAAACATAAAGTTTATACTGAACATCTATCTGATTTCCTCCTGGGAGACTAGACTCTTGTCCTGTGTTAGGCAGAGAGTATCTATGTGGTTAATCTCCAATGAAAGCCTTGCGCACGTCTCCAATGAGACTGGTTACCAGAAGACTTAAGCATGTCCCCTGGGAGAGGACTCTTAGAATCT
Source organism: Rousettus aegyptiacus (assembly GCF_014176215.1). Lineage (NCBI taxonomy): Eukaryota > Metazoa > Chordata > Mammalia > Chiroptera > Pteropodidae > Rousettus > Rousettus aegyptiacus. The sequence goes on along the minus strand of NW_023416307.1, from coordinate 33,805,621 downwards.
GGTGTCTGGTTTCCTCCAGACTCTAGACAATGTGACTTTCATTGATACAGTTTGGTATCCTTTCATTGTAATAGATAATGGCCACGAATACCACCATATACTGAGTCCTGTGAAACCTCCTAGAAAAACATCAGACTTGGGGATGGTTTTTGGGACCCTGAAACAGAAGTCTTCATCTTCTCAGAGATGAAGGCGGTCTAAATTAGTGCAATCATAAAAGGGACAAGAGATGAAAAAAAGTACGTAGCTAAAAGCAGGGACATTTGATTCAAACATGCAGATGCAAATTTCGTTTCCAACACTGATTAGCCATGGGCAAGGCATGTTTTCTTTTGGAACATTTTCTAGACGGTGTCAAGCACACAATTGCATGTCCTAATCTGAAGCTAGTCATGAGCGCTGTAAGAGACAAACATTTTTCCAGTCAGACATTATAAGCACTGAAACCATGAAGAGATGAGTTCATCTAGACAGAATGTCTTTAGTGAGAAGAGTAAGCCCATATCCAAATCATAGACTAAATTAACATCTAGGGGTAAGAAGTAAAAGAGGAAACCAAGACAGAATTAGAGCAGTGGTTCTGGATGAGCAGATTCCTAGGTCAGCAGGATCAGCATCACCTGGAAACTTGTTAGAAATGCAGATTTTCATTCTTGACTCAAGACCTATGAAATAAGAAAACCTGGGGCCCAGTAATCTGCGTTTTAACAAACTCTCCAGGTGGTTCTAATGCATGCTAAAAATTAAGAACCATGAAAATAGTGGGTTAAAATCTAGTAAGTCAGAGTCTAAATACACATTCAAAAAGCTGAAAAGAACCAGGACAATAATGTGCACAGTAGTGGATGAGAAGATAATTGAGGGATGAATTAGCAATGTCAATGGCAGTACAGAAGTCCAGTATTATAAGGACTTTGATGTGCCCATTGCTCTTGGCAATGTGGCTTTATCAAGAATGTTTTCATTAAAGTGGTAGGAGCAGAAATCAAATGGCAGAGAGTAAAGAAAAAAATGGAAGACGAGGAAATACAAAATGGGCCTATTCCTCTTTCAAGAATTTTAACTGTAAAGAGCAAGAATTGGATTGTACTCTGAGGGAGTCATGGCTTTTTTTTATTGTTGATATTGTTTTTGTTGTCTTCTTTAAGGTGGGAGAGACCTGACCAAACCAACAGAGAGAAAGAAGCTGACAATACATAGAGGGGGAAAAAAAAAAATGATAACCAGCAAGTAAAGTACAGAACAAAAAAAGAAAGAATATGTAGAACTGTGAAATGGAAAGAAGGAATAAGAGGAAGTGCTGGAGAGTTCAGCTGAAAGTATAAACCACTCATTTGCAGTGGAGCCTTTTTTTTCCCGAAGTTTCATGATTTTCCTTCCATGTTGCTCATCTGGGCAGATATAAATCACAGCGATTACACTGTAGTGACTTATGCATTCCTGGTACCTGACACAGTAGAGAGTCAATAAATGTTTCATAGATCTCATGTTAAGTGTTCTTTAAAATGAAGTAAAATATAATGAAGAAATAATATAATAACCCAGTCCAGGGGGAGGGAGAGAGAGGGAGACGAAGGGAGAGAGAGAAAAGGAGGACAAGAAAGGAAGAGGAGTGGAAGAAGAGGAAAATATGATGGATGTGAGATTTGCACTGAAATAGCTCCTTCCACCTCATGAAAATTGAATGTGCATCTCTTCTCAGTTCTGCATTCAGTGATAGAAAGTGGAGAGTATAGTCATACCACAGAAAGAGGCAAACATAAGGCTTGTTTTTCTGGAAAGCCTGCTGTTATATATTACCAGCGCACCATAAGAAACTGCTAAGAGGTGGCAGGACAATGAAGCAAGGAATTGGTCACTCAACATTTACATACTCCGGATTCCATTAACAAAGCTATGAGAAAAGAAACCAACACCTGTATTAAATACCTATAAACTAGGTCTCAGAAAGTTAAATAATTTCAGCACTGGTAAGTGGCATAGGGATTTAAACACAGATCTATGAACTCTAAAACTTATTCTTGTTTCCTATGCTGGTCTTATCATTAAAATTATCTGGACATCTCATAAAAACATATATGTGTTACACCCCAGGCCTACTAAATCAGAATCTCTAAGGAAAGGACTTGGAAAACTATACGATCTACAATTCTTATTAGGAGGCAAGTCTGGAAATACTGTGCTGTATCACACTGTCTCCACAGACCCTTCTTTGGCTTACTAGTCTGAGTCACTAGTGTAAGACGACTCAGAGCCAGAGTTTCATTCAGAAAGAAAAAGTTGGCCCTCGGTAGTAATGTATGTTGTAGTCCTCAGTAGCATAAAATACGTAAATAACAGGAACAGCCTACAAAAGTTGGAGCAAAGCTGCGTAGACTAGGGACCATTCTCAGCATGGTTCTTTGGTCAGAGATGATCAGGGCCTTGCAAATCCTCCCAACTATGCCCATGAAATAATTTGTTTTATAGTTGAGAAAAAGAAGGCTTGAATAAGAAATCAGCTTACAGTTGCATTAGGGGAAAGTAGCAGAGACAACATTTAAATTGCATTGTCCCATGTTCCAACCACTTAGCCAGGTTGCGTTTACATCTGTTGATAGATTATAGTTTTAGGAAACAAATTTCAGCATTGATAAAGATTATGTCAAAGCATTGTCTTTGACATAGATAGTAAAACTGATCAAGTCTTTTTTTTTTCTCTCTTTAAACTATACTCCAAAGGAGCTGACCAAATTTTTTTTTAAATCCTCAATCTTCCTAGTGATTTGCAATCTAAAATAAATGATCCATTAAATTTAGACATATTCTAGAACCATGTAAATATCACAAAAAAATCAAGAAATCAGTAAACTACTTCACAAACGACAATGACAATGAACATGTGACATGATGGAGCTCTCAGAACTCTGCCAGCATCTGGCAGACATTTTCATTAACCATCAGTATTAGTCTCAATTATTACTTGTACATCATTACTTTTTAAGGTGCTAACATACTGCACATGATGGGTATCTTTCCTGGAGATCTGTCCAGTAAGATAAGTGTCAAGTGAGGAGCAGTGTTAGTTAATAGGAATAAAAGTCCATCAACGAGGAAAAGAGCTTTTCTAAGACAAGACTTCTACCAAGGATTTCTAATTTATGCACTCAAATGGTATAAACCACAGTCTGAGGGTCAAGTCTTTAACTTACATCTCTAAATAAGAAACTAGTCTTACTTCCTATTTAAAATCAGCTATCTTTTTTTTTTTTTTTTTTTTTCAGGAAAGCAATACAGCCATACTGGTTAAGAGTATGGGCTCTGGAGCCAGCTCTGTTACTTGATAGCTATATAACTTTAAGCAAATATAAAAAAATCTTTGTTCTTCAGTTTCCTGTCTGCAAAATAAGAATATTAATAGGGGTACCTTCCTCAACAGTGAAGACTGGATTAGTTAAAATTCATAAAACACTTAGAACAATGACATATACTAATCACAAAGAAAATGTTGGCTAATAATTTATTACTATTCCAAACAAACTGTTCCTAAGCCTAACTATACGAGATATGGATTAGAGCATTTATGCTGTTAGTATGATAACTTACTTAGCAATTTGCAGTTAAAACACTCATCAGGAAGGTTAACGGGAAGAAGGTATCTGGAATATAGTACATTATCTTACAAGATCTAAAAAAAGTATATGACTATTCGTACACATAATACTACAGGAGAATTTGATAACCTCGATTATAGTGAGCCTGAGCCCTCTTGCTAGCCTGCTCACTTGGTCTCACTTTGTTAGTTGTAGGTGAGAGAATTGATAGCTGGGAAAACTGAAACATATCTATCTGCCTCTCTGCCTCTCTATCTCTGTCTCTGTCTCTCTCTGTCTCTCTCTGTCTCTCTCTCTCTCTCTCTCTCTCTCACACACACACACACACACACACACACACACACACACACACCCCTCACACATATACAGCAAATAGAGACACTTCAGCATATCAAATTCAAATCTTTTGCTAAACAATTTAAGCAAGGTAGGAGGAGGGGCTAGGGGAGGTCATAATAGATCCTATAGGAAGAATTTGGACTCAATTCTCAGGGCTTATGAAAACTATTGTTTTAGGAGCATTGTTATCCAGGTAAATATTGGAAACAAGGGAATTTATCAAAAGCAAAGCTTTCTGTTAGTGAAGTATCAAATTAGAAAACTTTGTAGTTCTAAAATTAGTTCTTCATATGTTGCACTTCCAAACATTCTCTCTACATGAGATCAAGTGAATGTGTATTCACTTTAAATATGTGATTAATCACCTAAAAATGAAACAGGCTCTAAGAGAAGATCCCTTGATATCGAAATTGTGTAGATCATTCCTGAGCACTGGTCCCAATCCTTGCCCAACTACTGATTCTAATTACTTTCTCAGTTATTGTTCCCTCAGGATGGCCTAAAAATATAGCCTACTATCCCATCTTTAAAGAAGAAACTCCATTCCAAAATTAAAACTCCATTAGCCTGTAAAATATCTTATAAAACTATCAGTCAGCTTTCTTCATAATAAATTGCTGAATAATATCTCTCAATTAGGCAATTTATATAATGATAATTTGAAAATGACTCACTATTATACCTATTTGATGCTGAAATCTCATGTAAAAAAATAACACACAGGTATTGCACTTTCCTTAAGAACAGTATTAAAACAACAGTAAAATGTTTAAAAATCATTTCAGCTGAGAGAATAAAAATCTTGATAATTGTTGTAGAGTACATAGATTTATGTCTGATGTGGTATAATGGCCAAGAAAAGTAAAACAAAAATAACGAAAAACAAAACCCTCAACATCAAAACTCAAAATAAATCAACTAAACAAAAAAACTAGAGAAGTAGCCTTTGAAGATATCTGTATATTCTATGCTAACATTTCATTCTGAGATGAAAATGTGAAACTCGTAACTATTGAAAACTCAAGTTTCTGAAAAAGAAAAAAAAAATACAAAGTGTGTTATATTATAGCAATCCTGAGATAGTAACCAAAATTCTTCAAAGGTCTTTAAATGTGCAAGGTGAATTTTGCAGTTCTGTGTGCTGTTTAGTTCATTCAAGCATCTTTCCTATAGGAAAGACGATGGGAAGTTTTCATTTCCATGCTCCATCCATCAGGTGTGCTACCAACTTCAAATGGCAAGTTTTCCTCACCTAATATATTAGAGGTGTCCTCTGAACTCACTATACCATGGCAGTTAGATTGAATGCTCATACTAAACACACTGAAGAACCATGAATTGAGAAATATTTTCCAGTCTATTGTGATTTTATCTATCGTGGGCAATCTTTTTCTATTTGTCCAGCTAATCCAAACACAATTCCCTATTCACCCTGCTCCCTCTTAGTGACCTAGGAAATACATACAGAGGGCCAGGTTAAAAAAGAATACAGTTTGTGGACCTATTCTCAAAAGAACACTGGAAGGCTCATGGAGACTTGTCCACCTCAAGACTAATAAGAAAAGTTATGACTGGTTATCTTTCAGTTTTTCTATCCCCCGGAGGATCAGCAAAGGTTCTTAGTCTATCAATCTCGTTCACAGCCTTCAGACAATGAATATACTATCTGTTGAATCAGGGGGGTCCCCTCTTGAAGAGATAGTTCTGCTTTCTCCTCAGTCACAGCTGCTGCTGCTGTGGCTGTAATACTAAGAAGGGGAAATCTGTTCACCTCTCTGGATTCCGAACCAGCACAACTGCAGAGAAAGGAAACATGTGATGCTAATGGAAACCTGTTCTTATTTTTTTCCCTTGCATTTCACTGAAATAGCTACAGCTAGCATTTATTGAATATCTATTTTCTGTCATATAGTGCTAAATGTTTCTATGCAATATTTTGATTAATCCTCATTACATCAACAACAAAAAGACAAAAGATCTATGAGATGAGTACTGTTTACTGTGCCCATTTTATTCACAAAGACATTAAGGGTTAGAAATGTTGTATAGCTTGTCCAAGGAAACAGTGGTATTGAAATAGTGGTTTGAACCTGTAAGACTGAAGCCAGAACTTAATAGCTTAACAAGTATTTTATACTATTGAAAGGACCATAGTCACTGCTCTATTAACTTACGTAATTGTGGGTTTTGTTTTTTTGACATTCGATAAGCCTTAATTACTTTTTTGTTTATTTAATACTGAAGAGGTGGAGACAATGAGCAAAATACAGAACTTAATTCTCAAAATTACTTTTAAAATATTTAGATAATTTAAATTTATACTTGATTCACAATTTTTTTTCCAATTTTTTAAAAAACAAGCAAGAAAAGACTTTTACAGTATCTTTTAAATCTTACCTGTCAGATCGATGCTAAATATTATATTATTTTAAATACAAAGTTTAAATGTGGAGTTGTAACAATGAATTAATTGCATCAGCTTATCATATTCAACATGACAAAAAGAATCAGGTTGGATGGATTATCAAAATAACCCTTTAAAAGATTTGCATTTATTCATGGGGAAAAAAAATCTATGGTTGTAATCAATCAATTAAGAAGGACCAAAAAGGAGAAGGAGAAGAGGTTTGCTCTTGTAGACAGAAGGGAATTTTAGGAAATAAGCCTAGTTTCCAAGAAAATGCCAAGACAGAAATTTTGCTCTTATTCTTTATGTTTTTCTAAGTGCTCTTCCTTTGGGCATAGTAGGAATATCCAGTAACAACCCAAAACAACAATGTTTTGGCTCTTTTCAACTAATGTGAGCAAATACAAATAATTCCATAACCTCTAAATGAAAAATATAACAGGATTTTTCATCTGTGGGATTTTCAAATATATAAATGATTGCTTATCAAAAAAAAAAAAAACTAACAGGCAATATCAACAAGGATTAAAAACCATCTTGGGCTCTAATCTTAATATTTAATAATCTAGATTCAATTTGCTACAAATTTACCAATATGATTAGCTTGATAGGAAAAATTTTCAAAATGGTTTTGATTTACTAATTTTTATTGGCTATTTATAGCTTTTCAATGCCACATCTTGATATGAAATTCTCAAGTTTTCCTTCTAAAACTGTGGATCAATCAACTAAATTTGTTCAAGATCTTTGCCTTTCATTCTCCTTCATTGGTGTGACTATAAAAGGCACAACCTCCCTCAATGGTAATTTGTCAGCAAATAAGAAAAGATTTTGAAATCTGCATATTCTTTGTTTCAGAAATTTCTAGAAATTATCATGGAATTATATCATAATTAGTTTTAAGGACTGTGGTTTTATTTATAATATTTTTAAAAATTAATAAATATCTAATTACTATTAGGGAGTTGATTAAGTAAAATATAGTACAATCTATATACCATAGAATACTATTTAAAAAATTTAGATGGATAGTGCTTAGCACACAGTCAGTGCTAAATAAATGCTTATTAATCTATAAATAAATATTCACTGATATTTATAATTGTTTTTAAAGCTGCTCAAAGTGGCTTTATCCAAACTTCGTTAATTACATATTTTTACACATATAGTTAATAACTACAGGGAGCTTGCTATGTAGAAGTCACTATTCTAAGTGCCTTACATATATTAATACATGTAATCCTCATAACTGTACAATGAGAGACATGTTATTTTTATCCCCACTCCACAGGCTAAAAAACAGAAGCAAAAAAATTATAATAATTTGTCTAAGATCTTAGAGCTAGTCAGTGACAAGGATTCAAAGCTAGTAAATGTAGCTCCAAAGTCTATGTTTTTAACCAGAAAATATACTTGCCTCATATCATAATCTACTGCCTATCCAGAAATGTCTGGAAATCTATTCAATAAGAGAATAATGTGAAAGTGGTTATTTGGGCTTGTCTGATAATTATTATCATCATCACCATCATCATAATCATTTTTCTGTAATAAATGTAAATTATTTTATCATTCCTTTTTAAGTAAAAAATGTCTTTTCATTGCAAAATGATCTAGCAACAAAACACTATGAGGTCTTATGACTGAGAAATACTAAGACAGTTCCAAGGTAGGGGTTCTAATATCCGACAGCTCTGCATCTTTAGATGTTTCTGAACTGACAGTGAATCTGGGCAATGACTCCTTCTGAACTTTGACACCACATAGGGTAGAAGAATAGTATTGTGCTAATCCATCAACATTGGTCTCTTGCTCTTATCCATTTCAAGACATGTTACTGATATTCTATTTTCTATTTTAAGGCTAGTGCAAAGTTTTTATGCTTATGCCCTCTGCCTTTCACTGGCAAAAGATTGAAATCAATATTTTAGGAGATTTCTATGATATAGTGAGCTCAGCTGGTACTCCTACAACATGGCCTAATACAGTGGTTCTCAATCCTAGCTACTGTATTTTTTTTTAAACTCCACAAGTGATTCTGATGCACACACTAGCCTGAGAGTTTCTCCAGAACATGTAGTATAACATAGTTTGTCAATCCATTTATGGTACTTCAGTGGTCAGAATCACAGCATTAGGAAATGAAACTGAGTAACAGTCAATTTTAGAATATGTTATTAGGCATATTGTTATCAATATAACTAATAAAAAGGTTTGTGTTTTCATTTAGAATGGGTCAATAAATATGAATAAGACTGGGTTCTTAAATATAAATCAATGTATCTAATTGAAATATTTGTTTTCTAAGAGTATGAGAGTACGTGCACACAACAGTATCTAGGATTTAGTGAAAATTCACAAAGGACCGTCAAAATACATAACAGCAAATAAGAACAGAGACCTGAGATGGTACAAAGTAAAAATTTTATCTTTCCCTAGAATCTTTAACTATCACACAGGATGCAGATCTGCACTTAAAGTTACACTAGTGCATCTGATGGTCATTTGTTGAACCACTAAAAATAAAAATGAAAATAAATTTTAAGTGGTAATAACATAACCTAAAAATAATTTTGTGAGTAGATGTGTAGAAAGCTCAAGTACATATCATGTTTAAAACACACACTACATCTGTTGGTATTTGTTCTTCACGCTAAAACAGGCACAGGCATGTAGGCATGTGCGTGTGTGTGTGTGTGTGTGTGTGTGCGTGCGTGCGTGCATGTGTGTGTGTGTGTTTACTCTGTTTCACTTAGGCATAAGTTTCTGGTTAAAGTAAAATTGTCTGATTTCCTCCTTCCTGAACATATCCTTCTTTTGCATCTGTAACTTCACATGTGCCTGGTGCTCTAACTACTTAACCAGCTATTTTTTTCTCAGAGATTACAAAAATGGAAATCTTAATTAATCTATAAATTCTTTGGGGATGACCTCATTCAATCCCAGTTTTAAACACCATCGCTATGCAGAGGATATCCAAGTTTTTGTCTTCAGCCCTGGCCTCATTCTGAGACTCATATATGCATGGCATTCCTACCTGTATCTCTAATAGGCTTCTCAGCTTAGAATTCATTATGCCTTTTCCCCAAAACCAAATATATTCCTTTCTATAAATCTTCTCAGCAAACGAAATCAAGATGTCTCAAACAAAAATTTAGTTGCTACACTTGATTCCTTGTTTTCTCTCATCCCCAAAATTTAACCTATCATTAAATTCAAAACCCAGCCACCTTTCTACCTCTCCACTATTATCGCTCTTTCACTTGCCACTATCTCCTCAAAACTAGATTTCTGCAGTGATCTCCTGACTTACACTTGCTCCTCTAACAATTTATTCTTGAAAAAGCAACTAGAGAGATCTTTAAAAATGTAAATCAGAGCTTGTCGCTTGTCTACTTAAAACCCTCCTATGGTTCCTCCTTTCAGTTAAAATAAAAATCTAAATATATGCCTGGCCTACATAGCTCTACATGATCTTGCTCCTGCCAGACTTTCCAACCTTATTTTATTCTGGCCTTATTCATTACAGTTTTCTTCTACTGGTCTTCCTTCTATTTCAAGAACATCCCAAATTCATTTCCAAGTTTTTGTTTCTACACTTCTCCTGAAGATCTTCATATTATTTTGGATGGCAGGGAAAACTGCTTCTTCCTCACTCCTAATGTTTCTTTTAGGCAAAATTATCTTCGCCACTATCACATTTGTCTCTTTAGCCTTTTTCTTTCTTCTGATTGTTAAATTTCCGAAAAATATCTGGACACGGTCTGCTTTACTCTGCCTTTCTTCTGCTAGAGAGCGATCATGCCCACTTAGTCTGTGGGCTCTCTGTATATGTAAACTCTTTTTTACTTAAAAAGACTGTCAGAGACTAGGATTGAGTCTGGAAAATTTGGCTCTCACACTAAGCTATCTCTCCCAATTTGGCCTCCATTAGAAAAAGGTGCTATTTCCATATTTAATCCTATTTTATGTTTCAGTTTGTTCAGAAACCAGCATAAGAGAGGGTACCCTAATCTGTTTGGGCTATTACAACAAAATACCAGATACCTACAGGCTTATAAACAACAGAAACTTATTTCTCACAGTTCTGGAGGCGTATTCTCACATGGTGGAAGTGGCTAGGGAATTATGTGGAATCTCTTTTTTAAATCATTAATCCCATTTATGAGGATTCTACTTTGTGACCTAATTACCTCCCATAGATACTACCTCCTGACATCATCATAGTATTCCAACATGTGAATTCTGGAAAAACATAAACATTCTGATCACAGCAGAGGTGTATTTTTACTGAACATCCTCAGAGACTTCAAAATACAGTTGAATCCATCATGCAAGTGTTGTATAAGCATAAATGTCACCTCTTCAGAGAGACTGACTATTCTTGATGACTTAATCTACAGAATCTACCCAATTGCTGATTTTCATATCACTCCCATTTTAATGTCCTACGTATCATTTATCATTATCTGTTACTTTCTTATTTTGCTGTTGTTTGCTATATCCCATCTCCCATAAAAATTTATGAAAGAATGGACCTTACTCTCGTTCCTGTTTATCACAGTATCCCTGGTACTTAGAACAGTGCCCGGAACATAGTAGGCACTCAATAAAATTTTGATGAATGAATAAATAAATTCCCATTTGCCAAGCTGTACTGACTGGTATATTTTTTGCACTGAAACTCAGACTATCTACAAAGATGCAAAAGTGGCTATGGCTACTAGTTCCCCTATCCCCACACACTTTCATTCTCAATCCAGGGCCGCTAACCTTCATTAATAATCACAGGTAATATGATTTATGCTCTATAGATATCATTTTCATTGGGGCTAAGCATAGGTAGTATGCCTCCAAAGATTAACCCAATTGCTCAAACATTGCTGATATCAGAGGTAAGAAGCTGGTGTTAACCTTGGACACAGATAAATTAAGGCACACAGATGACACATTATGATTTTAAATTGCATATCTTTTCACACTAACTAGAAACTAAGCAGTGAAAAAAAAAACAATTTAAATTCATGTGTCATACTAATTCCTACGTCCAGGAAACAACACAAATGCATTTATTTCCAAAAGATTTTATACTATTGGCCTTAAAAACACTTAGACAGAAATAAAAATAGTTGGGTTCCTGTCCAATTATCCTGCTCCAACATATTATAAAATATTATTTATATCAAATAAAGACATTGGTCAATTTTCTTTTTTAATTATATTAATGGTTTAATTATGCCTTTTCTTAAACTATGATTCCAATCCCATAAATACTCAGTTTAAGGAAAACATCTTTTAAAAATATCAATAGATGAGAATTATAAAATTCTGATGTTGTTTTCCTGAAACTAGAGTGACAAAGAACACTTTCTAATAAAATATAACTGACATTCCTCTGGACATAGCTTGAAACTTTGAAATTCCATCCTCCAAAAAAAAAAAAAAAACTCGACTACCTTGTATGAGTACATTTACTCTTTTAAAATGCAAACTAGATAACAAATAACTACAAATAACAACCCAAACGCATATTTACTGATTGAGCCTGATTCTAGGAATTCACAAAAATATAATAAAAACAGAAAATAAAAATAAAATAAAATAAAATAAAATAATAGAATCAAAATATCTTTTTGGATGAGTGAAATTTGTAAGAGTTTGATAAGACTGTATATTTTCAAAATGTCTGACCATAGAAAATAATAGATTCACATTTCTCTTGCTGTAACTTCACTAAACAATTTTTTAAAAATTTAATTACCAAGCAATTCCAAATTCTTAAGAATTATACTTTATATCTTATAAGAATCCTGCTGACAGTAATTATGCCTAATGACTTACTTGATAAAGACAATCACCTTATTAAATTATGCTCTTTTTAAAACGGTGGTAACAAATCAATGAACAAAATAAAATGACAGAATAACTAAGTTTAAGCTTACTTATGGGAAATATAAAACATTTTGCTGTTCATTAATTTTGAAGAAGGATCTCAGGAAAAATAGATGTGGTCCTTGTTATGAGTCCCTTGTATCCAAAGATCTAAAATATGTGGAAAATTATTCCCTTTTCTGTAATATGCTATTTTTTCTTTTAGATTGTATTCATTTCAACCTTTGAAAATAAGTTCCAAATATTCGACAAAAAATACAAACCTTGCTTTTCCAGGTAATCTGTGGATTATAGACAAAAGCTTTAAAAGAGAGGAAAAGGAAAAATATAATAGCATCCAACCTCTCTGTGTACTCAAGAGGCTGAGACATTATCATAATGCCTCTATTATGGCAATTGCTGAAATTAAATGCCTGCCGATTTGACCCTAAGGAGTATAGTGCAGTGTTTGCTATAATAAAACACTTACTGTAAATGCAGAACCTTGAATAGATTCTATATTAATACAAGTCAACAACAGCTATTTTGACAACTGTCACTATATATTTAATAAATAAGCCACATTGAAACATCCCATGTTACATTTTTGGTTATCTATCTTCCTTCCTCTTTGCAAGTGTGTTCTGCTTTACAGAATCTATAAGATTCCACATATACTATAAAAAATGGCATGGTGCTTAGTGATTATTCAAGTTTTAAAGAACTTAATAGAAAAAATTATTTGAGGAGCAGCATGTTTAAAAGTGCATGCAGGTACAGTTTCATAGATTATGTACAATTCAGAATGAAATTATATAATTGGCAGCACTTATCATATTATAGATTTATGCTGGTCTTTGCCATCACTTTGCCTTAGTGTTATCTCAGCTGCTTGCTCGTTAATAACCTTGTATTAAGTCATTATATTTAATTTACAGGTGACCATTAAAAAGATGTAAATATGCCTTTTCTTGCATTTGCAGAATAACTACAGTGGATAATGTGTCTATCTTGCAGTTTGAATTACATTTGAATTGTTGGCTAAATGGAAACTAGATGTCATCTGTTTTATTTCCTAAAATATCAAATTTAGACAACTACACATGTTTTCCAAAGCAATCGAAGAACTGAAGTCTTAGAAATAAATAATAAATTTCTACATATAAGTGTCATGTAAATTAAAGATAGGAAAGCAGAAGTGGTTGTAGTTCCTATTATCCAATGAGAATCCTTTATTTCCCAAGGTTGTTTTTATTTTCTAACTATTAGATGTAGCCATAGCTTTTGCTATTGTTGTTGTTGTTGTTGTTTATACTACATTAACTTCACTTTCTGATAATATAGCTTGAATTTTTTTTTAAATAGAAGCAATCTAGTACTATAATTCATGCTATTGATTTCAACACTGTCTCCACTTCTTTTTCTCCCTTTTACTCTATTGTCCATTAGTATACTTTCCTTCCTCATCAAGTCATTAAAATGACCCTCTTGAAGATCACAAATGGCAACCTAACTACTAATTCCAATGGATAATCTTTTATACATCTCACCGGCCTAGATTTCTCTTTCTGTCTCTCACTTGGTACTTTTAGTAAATCATAATATTGAGTTGAGTCTACTTTCTTCCTACTTTTAAAAGCATATCCCTCTCAGGCATAATAAACAATTATGTTACAGAAACAAATTCCAAATTACCACGGCTTAATACAATGGATATTTGTGGCTTGCACTCAGTGTTTGTTGTGGGTTGACAGGAGGCTCTGCTCATAGTAGTCACTCAAGGAACCAAACAATCATGTACCCAAGATACTGAATATTGCCCATCATTGTGCCAGAGGAACAGACAGCTTTAGAAAATGTTGCATCAGCAATTAAGGCTCAAGCCCAAAGATGACAAGCATCACAATTCATTGGCCAAAACTAGTCACTTGGCTCTACCAATCAGAGAGGATTGGAAAATGCAATCCTATCATGTCCCTGGAAAGAAAGTTAGGATATCTGTAAATATTTGAAGAATAGTACTTACTATAAAACACTAATGCTCAGAATTTTTCCAAGGTCATTACTGATGACAATATCAAATCTATTATCCTACGTATCAACTCTCCTCTCTCTCTGACCCCTTCCCTTCCCAATTCTCCTAAACCTGCCACTCAGAATTTGTGCTCTGGTAATGCTGACTTACTTGTAGTTTTTTAGGAAATGACATACTGTTATATGCATCCATGATTTTGTTCAGATTATTCCATCTGCTTCTCTTGTACCAGAAAACTATTCATCTTTCTCGTTTTATCTTAAAATGTGTCTTGCCTTTGAAGTCTTTTCTGACCCCACTCAAAAATGTTTTTACACTTTGTACATACTTTCCCTTCATTACAATACATGTTATTGAACAATCTATACTTCTTTACCCAATATACTATAAACAACAAAGTCAAAGAGTAAAGCATTTCAAATTTAGATCATTGGTATCTGACATAAAAGTGAAGGACAAGTGTAATGACCAAAGCCCACTTGACTTCTCTACCATTTAATCTATTTGATGACTATTTTAAAAATTATTTCAATTCTTGCCTTTTATGACACCAGTCTATTTGGATTTTCTTCTCATCCCTCTCATGGTCAGGTTCTTGAGAAATTTCACTGCTTCTTTTCAAGAGCTGAAATAATTCATCTCTTAAATGTTAATGTAGTGATAATAGGGATGCAGGGGTCTAACTTCGTGCTTCCTGGACAATCTGGTCAAAACCCAATGTCCTTAACTATCACCTGTATATAGAAGTGACTCCAAACTCTAACTCTTCAGTCTATCTTACTCCATACACAAAAATTAACTTAAAATGGATTAAACTCTTAAATGTAAAATTTATAGAGATTTGAAATGTATCTCCTGCAAGTGAAAATAATTCTATTTTCCTTCTAAAATGTAAGGGGTTTAATTTTTTAGAAACTTAAAGATATAAATGGTATCTACTATCACATTTCCAAATTCAATAATATTTTTTAAGTTCTTTGAACAAATTATACAAAAAAGT
Source organism: Rousettus aegyptiacus (assembly GCF_014176215.1). Taxonomy (NCBI): domain Eukaryota; kingdom Metazoa; phylum Chordata; class Mammalia; order Chiroptera; family Pteropodidae; genus Rousettus; species Rousettus aegyptiacus. Next base: position 33,790,376 of record NW_023416307.1, on the reverse strand, counting down.
AAGCTGTGTATCGGTATCAAGATTGAAAAGTAGATAAGAGGAAGAGAATAGAGTTAGAAGTTGTCTCATAAATATATGGACAACTAATTTGAAAAAAAAAAGTGTAAAAACAAATTCAGTGGAACGATGAGTCTTTTATCATATGAATGCACAATTACATAAAGATATGCCAAAAATGAACTTTGATCTATAACTTACAGTATATGTAAAAATTAATTCATAATGGAATTTAGACCTAAATTTAACGTAAAAGAAAAATCATTATTTTGGGTTAGGCAAAGAATGATCCAAAGTAGGGGGGAAAAACACTGATCAAAATAAAAGATTTATGATTTTTGAAAGACACTGTTAAGATAATGAAAAAGACAAGCCTCAGGCCAGGATGAAATACTTGTAAAGCATATAGCTGGTAAAGTATTTGTATTCAGAATATAAGAATCTTCAAAGATCAATAATTAGAAAACAAACACAAATTTAAAATGAACAAAATCATTTCCACACTTCACCAAAAAGAAAAAAACACATGTACACATGAAAACATGCTCAACTGCATCGCCATATTAATACTCCTTTTTTCCCTATTAAAAAGAATATTTCATATAGAAAATGAAATACAAGTAAAATTACTCTTCACAAATATAATATGAATGGAATATCCTCTCTTTTAAAATCTTTTCTTTTTAAATATAATCTATAACATTCATGAAATCTATACTATGATCACACAGTGGTGGCATCGTTTTTGACTGAGAAGGTATAGCATGCATTACTTATTTTTTCTATAAGCAAGATGTTGAAAACATTTCAATATGGATTTAATTATAGTACAATTTAAAGAATATCCTCTATAAAGTGTATAAAGACTAATTCAGCTGTGTCTTAGAGAATATAATTTTTAAAAAAGGAATAATTATAATGATGATTAAATCCACAAAAATTGTCAATAACTGTGCCTTATGTCATATCTCATGGGGATACAAAAAAATAAAAATTGTTCCTACCAACATGAGCTTATGATCTAAGTGGAGAAATAAGAAATATCCCAGAACAGACATATTTCAGAGAAATACACATGACAATGCTAATAAAATCACAAAGGAAGTCACAGTGTCCTCTGGACTGCTAACCATGATTTTCTGCATGGCTTATTTGGCAATTAATCATGTAATGTCTTGTTAAATGGATAAGTCCTTTTCACTTATCTTCCTTTGTTTTAAACTGTTACTACATCACTTACTATATTTGAACTTTTCGTATATGTATAAAACATCAGCTCAGAGACCATGTTTTATGGCAAGTAATATGATGAAGAAATTCCATGTAACTGATTCAAAGAAATTGAGTTTTAATCTTTGCCATTGTACTAACAAAACTTCTTTGTACCTCCAAAAATGATGTCTTATAGTAACTCATAAGACCTGTGCTGTGATCTTTAAAGGGTGTGTGTGCAATCAATATGTATATGATTAATTAATTAATTTGTTTTGCTAATAAATAGAAATTAGTAGTGGTAGAGAACAGAAAACATAGAGATTAATTTGCCAACAGTAGGTAGAATGAATCTGTTCCCCAAAATGGGAAACAAAGCTCCTAAGCGACATGAACACTTAAAATGCATTCACAGGCAGACGCTACCAACCTAGTAATTCCAACATCACATGGATTTATACCTGCAAAATGGCTATAAACACTCCCAACACATAGAAATAATACTGAACAAACATAGCAGAGGTAATTTTTATTTTATGTTTCATATTTGTAGTAAAGCTTATGTACCTTCAAATAAAAACTAAAAAGATGTAAAAATATTGCAATTACCTGTTTAATAATAATACAAAACTATTATAAGTTTTATTTCTCGGGAAAATGTTGGGTACCAGGTACAATTTACTTTTTATTTACTACTTAGAGTAACAGTATTAGCTTCATTTTATAAATGACAAAACTAACATTCAAAAAAGAATTGATATATGATCATATGGGTTTATTTGTTTGTTTGTTTTTTAACAGAGGTATTATTTAAAACTAGGTTTGAATCATTTGACTATATCGGATTGCTTCCTGATAGTATTGCCAAACTTGATAACTCAATTAGGGTAATTGAATCAAATATTTATAATTATGGAGATAAATACAGGTAAGGTAATACTTGAAATTTATTGGAAATAAAATATGTAGTAAAATTTGCAATTCAATTAAGCATAAATAAGATCTATTAGGAAAAATGTTCTAATCAGATGTTCAGGGCCTGATGTCTTAAAACAACTGAAAAATAGGTATATTCTATAAGCAACAAGTATATATCTATTTTTTATTTGCTAGAAATAACTTTTTAAAAATTAAACATGTCATTCAGGGAAATCTCATATTAATTTAAATTTTTTAAACAATCCTTTAAACTTACTTAACTTCTTAATTACATACATATAACCTAAATCTTTATATGATATCTTTAATTTTATCCAAAGCAAAAAATAATAAAAATCTTAATAACATACAAATTATCATAGCTCATATCAAACTGCAATAGTATCAAATCATTAGTCTTAACCAGCCCTGGACACAGTATTTCTGTCATGTCAATCTTGCATTCTTCAGTGAGGGCCAAAGGAATTATAATGTATACTAGTATGACATACTTAGTACTCAAAGTATTAGAAAATCAGATGGTTTCTGGAAGTTGCCAAGACAGTGTCAGCATCTATGTATGTGGATTTATGGGTAGGCAAAATTAATCCTCAATAAAGCATGCTCTTTGTTTTATACAAAGCAAATAAGAACCAGAGGAAATCCGGAATAGCTAAGCACATTTCAGACAAAATAAAACTAAATTTTTATTAGAATTAGGATAGTAATTTCATTATAATAAAACTTTTAACTCATTAGTAGTATGTAAAATATATAGTTCTAAATTGTATGCACACAATTTAAAAACCCTCAAATATATACATCATAAACTGAGGAAAACAAAAGACAAAATTAGTAAATCAATAGCCTTGAAAGAGACACACAACTCTTTCAAATATCAATACGTTAATTAGACAAAATTAATAGTTATAGAAATTTATAACAATAAATTAGCAAAATTAATTTACTGAATATTACCAGACTGCAATCAACAATTAGAGAATATACATTCTTCTAAAGCACATGTAGAATATTAACAAATATTGACCATATCCTAGGTCAAAGAATAAGTTTCAAGAAATTTTAAATCATAGATCACCTTCACTGATCACAATGCAATTAGGTTATAAATTTATAATATTAATAAATATATTAAAATCTCATGGGTCAGAATATAATGGAGATTTTAAATACTTGAAACCAAAAAAAAAAGAATACTACACATGATAACTTGTAGAACATATTAAACTTAGCACCTAGAAGGATATTAATAACTTTACATGCTTACATTAGTCTTAAATAAGTTTTAGTAAACAATGTTGCATAAATTAATCCAAAAAATATTTTTAGTCTTCATGAGAAAAAGACACACACGCTTTGGAAATATGATTTGCTTTATGAAATAATATTAGTATGTTTTAATTTTTACCTATCATAAAATTTCTAAGAGTATATTTTAAACTTGTTACAGAAATTCTTCTAAAATATATTGTGATATTGCCAAAAAGTATATTCCACATACTTACAAATATATGGGATAGAGCTAATAAGCATGCTAAAGATATTTTCATTAGCACCAGAAAAAAAAATTGGTAAGTATTTATAAACAAGAAATCAAATGTTCAAATAGATAAAAAGACTCAATATACAGATGCCCTTTCATGTGGAAAATTCAGTGGAAAACCAAGAAAATTAATGAATCATTTCAGTCAAACATATTGGTATCAAATATCTGGTTGAATTTGACTGAAAATTGCTGTTGATATAAAAATTAAATTGTTATATCTTAAAGTATTTATTACTGAGTTATACAAAAATGTGACCTTGTGTTTGTGTGTAAAATTTGGCTAAGTCTGAAGATAGAATACTTTAAAATATTTTAAAGTCCAACAAGTTTCAGAAGGTCAAATATTGAATTTCTGTAGTGAGGACTGTAAAACTTCTTCCACGTCGTTATTGAAATATTTATGACTTTTACATATATCAACTTTTACAGAAGGTCTGATTCTATCCTTAATATTCTGTCACCATATGACAACCAAAATAGCACGGTCCTGCCCTCATTGCTTCTTCTTGCATAGCTACAGTAAGCATTATTTACATATATAAACTGTAATGAGAATAGGGCTACTAAGGTATGAAATATTGTGGCCCTATTGATAGTCAACTGTGCCAAAGCATAAGTATATCACTGCTTCAAAATTATAAATAAAACTAAAGCACATAGATTATAATAATAAACTTAAAAGATAGTTTCATCTAAGCCTAGATAAGTTACGATAGCACCATGTCATTTCTATAACTCAACTGGAAAATATTTTTTATATATCATATATTATTCTATTTTATGCTTCTTGTTTTAAATTAATGCCCCAAGTAGATAAAAGATCTGTACTTGAAAAATTATAAAACATTGGAGAAAAAAAAATGAAAAAGATACAAATAAAAGAAAACATACACTATGTTTATGGAGAGGAAAAATTAACATTGTAAAAATGTACATACTACCCAAAGCAATCTATACATTCAATGCCATCCTCCTGAAAATACCAATGGCATTTTTCACAGAACTAGAACAAATAATCCTAAAATTTACATGGAACCCCAAAAGACCCCAAATAGCTACAGCAATCTTGAGAAAGAACAAAGTTGGACACATCACAATATTTGATTACAAATTATACTACAAGGCTATATAGTAATGATTACTTCAAAACAGCATAAAAACAGACATACAGATCAATGTATAGAGTCTAGAAATAAACCCATGCCTATACAGTCACTTAATCTATGAAAAAGGAGTCAAGAATATACAATGAGATAAAGACTATTTCTTCATTAAATGGTATTAGAAAAAGTGGAAAAATCTGTGCAAAAAAATGAAACTAGTCCATATACAAGAATAAAATCAAAATAGATTAAAGACTTAAATATAAGACCCGAAACTAGAAAAAATATATAGGCAGTAAATTCTTTGACATTGCTCTTAGTAATATTTTTTTGGATATATCTTCTTGGGCAAGGGAAACAAAAAATAAATAAATAAACAAATGGAACTACATCAAACTAAAATGGTTTTCCATAGCAAGAGAAAACATTAACAAAACGAAAAGACAACCTATGTAATTGGAGAAGATATTTACTAATGATACATCCTATAAAGGGTTAATATCTAAAATATATAAAGAACTCATACAACTTAACACAAAAAAAAATAAACAATCTGATTAAAAAATGGGCAGAGGACATGAATAGATATTTCTTCAAAGAGCAGATGGTGAATAGACATATGAAAATATACTTAATGTCACTAATCACCAGAGAAATGCAAATTAATATCACTATGAGATATCACCTCATACCTGTCAGAATGGCTATCATAAATAAATCAACAAACAAGTACTGACAAGGATGTAGAGTAAAGGGAACCCTCATACACTATTGGCAGGATTGTAAATTGGCACAGTCACAATGTAAAGCAGTATAGAGTGTCTTCAAAAAATTAAAAATAGAACTACCTTATGAACTAGCAATTTCACTTCTGAGTATTCAACCAAAGAAATCCAAACCATTAATTCAAAAAAAAAAAAAATATGCACTCCTATGTTCACTGCAGAATTTACAATAGTCAAGATTTGGAAGCAACCTAAGTGACAACTTGTATGGACCTAGAGAATATTATGCTGTGAAATAAGTTACACAGAGAAAGACAGATACTATATGATTTCACTTATAATGAAATTTAAAGAACAAAATAAATGAACAAACAAAACAGAAGCAGACTCATAGATATAGAGAACAAACTGATGGTTGCCAGGGGAGAGAAGCAAGGGGTTGGGTAGTGATAAAGGTGAAGGGATTAAGTACAAAGTGTTAATTATAAAACAGTCACAGTGAAGTGAAGTATAGCATAAGGAATATAGTCAATAATACTGTAATATCTTTGTATGGTTCCAAGTGGGAACTAGACTTATTGGAGGGATCACTTCATAAATTATATAAATGTCTAAACAGTATGCTGTACACTTGAAACTAATATAATATTGAATATCAACTATAATTGAAAAATTAAAAATAAAGTAACAGTAATAAAAACAATAAATGTAATTTATTAAATATGGTACTAAAATTACAAAGATACAATTCCAAAAGATAGTCTTAATGTCAACACATAATAGTTTCAGTACAAAATAATTTTTCTATATTCAATTAAATACATGTTTTACAATAATTTAGTAAGGACTTTTTAATACCAAAAATTCAGTTACAGTGCTTATTTTCCTTATAGCTCCAGAAAAATATTTTCAAAAAAAAAGAATTCCTAAAGAATTTTCCAAAATTGCCAAAGAACTTTTAAATAAAATTCCCTAAATGCAAAAATATTTTGTTTTGTTTTGTAAACATACTAGCTACCCCACCAACCAGTGGCGCAGGCTACTTCCAGATTTCTATCTCATCATGTTAGAAACTAGCAAGTGACTAGGTGAAAATATTTCTCCATGAGTAAAATAATTCCACAGAGTATTTACTGAAAACCTAAGGGAAAAGTACCTCTTAAAGGATTCTTCTATAATAAAAAATGTATAGTGTAGGAATTTCAAGAAAGTGATCACTAGAATTTAAAAAGTTACCTCATATTTCAACATAGAAATCTTACTTGTGACATTAATCAAACTAGAATAGTATAAAAGGTCTTGACATGTTAAAAAAAGAAAAAGAAAAGAAAATTTAAGAGATATAACGTGAGATGAAACTCCTGAAACGATTAAATTTCTTATATTTACAACAGCAATATTCACAGTAGTCTAAAAGTAAATTTGCATCTTTTAAAAGCCAATATGCAAGGTTTATGGTGCTTGTAGGTCTATAATTTCACATAGGTCAATAATTTAAAAACTTGTATTTCCCTCAGGTAATGAAATGTAATTTGTAACATGTTTTGAACATCATTATTAATATTTGAACAAAATAAAAATACATGGCTTCAAAGATTGTCTTTATAATTATATGAACTATATAATTATATTTATAATTATAGATTGTTATAGAAGTAAAATATATTTCTGTAAAAAATTATAATTTCATCCAATTTATAAATCTTTGCTTTTCAAAATCACACTCTTAAAATAAGCTTCATAGATGCCATGCTCTCTTTAATATAAATTATTCTTTAAAGAAAAACCCATACAATTCTGTAAGTGATTTGTTATAAATTTAAAAATACAACAGTTCAAATTTGAAAACCAGATCAACATTTTCTAAAATTGCTTCTTCTTTTTCTTTTTAAACAGAGAGAATGTAGTCTTTTTCACTTGAGACACAGGAAAAAGTTTTTTACAATGAAAAGGAGCAGGGAAAAGAAAGGAGCTTGTTATCTATTTTTCTAATTATAGTACATATTTAAATAAGAAATGTTAATACTGAACTATAAAGAAAAATAACACAATTGCGAGGCACATTGCTAAAATTATGAGAAAATTGTGCATCAGTCTCCAAAAATAGTCCAAAACTTTTTCATATAAGTATAAAACATAACAACAGAGAGAGGATTCATTTGGGTGGTGAATCATTCCACTTTGTTCTGTAAACACTTTAACTTCGACTGCTAGAGACATTCCTTTTCCTGATACCTAAACTAAAATTGCTCATAATTCTATAATCTAATGACTTATCATCTTAAATCTGTGTTATATTGAGAGAAAACTTTATTGAACTATGGTTACCTGATGACAGAGAAGTTACACTATTAGAATTAAAGTGTAAAATGAGAGAGACAGAGAAAGTTCTGTGAAGAGTCTAGTAGGAGCCTGCAGTTGCTTGGGCTTAATAAGGTAGGAACTCTCCCTGGTTCCTTTTTTGTCCCTTGAGCTTCTTAGTTAATCATAAAAGTCAACGTCTTCCTCAAGAAATCTCCTATTCAATCATACTAATTATAGTATACAATCACACTATAGCTTTATTTTTTTAAGAAGGACAGTGTGCTTACTGATTAAAATGAGCTTTGAAGCCATAGATAATTAGCTTTAAATCCCATCTCTAAGTCTCAGTTTCTTTATCTGTAAAATAGTAATGGTTGTAGTTTCTATACCGTAGGTAATATTTAAGTAAGCTAATGTTATAAAACACTTGGCTGGACATAGTAAACCATGTGCCTGTAGTTATCTACATTCTCATAGCAGCAATCTTTGTAGTATTTAAGGAAGGAGGAAATGAAGGAAAGAAGGGAAGGATAGAGGGAGGGAGAAAAGAAGGAAGGGAGGGAGGGGAAAAAAGCTTCAATTAAATAAATTGTGTAAAATTTGTTCTATAGTATATCTATTAAATTGCAGCCATTAAGTTGTGTTGTAAAGAATACTTAATAATATAAAGATATTAAAAGCATATCATTAACTAAAAATAAGCTTAGAAAACCATGGAATGTGATAGCATTTTATTTATAGATAGAAAGGTTAACTAAGCATATGGATGGCAAAAAAAAGGTAGTTTTTCTTTATTTGTTCTTTTGTTTTCTAGAGGAAATATAAATATTTTTAAAGATATTTGTAAACGGGAGTTACATCCAATTGTAAAATTTGATTAACTATGTCAGCATAGATTTCTTTAAAGCACAAATAAAATTTATTTTTTATATAAAATATGACATGGAGAACGTTAACTAAATCAAAATGAGCAAATTTAGCAAGCAATTATTACTGTATTTAATGGCAGAGAATTACCTAACACTCATCTGACAGCAATACCTTTAAATGTACAGCAAATAAAAGAAAAAAAAAAAATTCCCCATTACTGAAAAGAATGTACCTGGAAAGCCCAGTCTGCTCATTTTCTGAATTAATCACAAGAAATGGAAAATGATTCTAATTCCAAACCACTTATATTCAATTTTTTTCAGGAACAGATGAAAGCAAAGGAAGAATTTATCTTCTTCTTCATGTACTACTTAAAGCAGTATGGAGTTAAGTGTGCGAGATGAAGACACACATCAAATTCAAGCAAAGCATTAAAACTCATTAAACCTAATTCTCACCTAAACATAAGTGGAATAAATTAAGACACAAAACTAAGTTTTCCATTTTCAAAACTTAATGACTACCTAAGCATTTCCACGAAGCATCATCAGGTGGTTATACTATCTTGCTTAGCTATTTTTCCTTACCATAAATTTGGGTACATTGTAGAGTGCATTCATTAAAGTCTATAATCCTTTTAAACAAAAGTATAGTTAGTCATAGCTTTAAATTCTGAGAAAACTATAGTCACCTCCAGTTTTCTTCTACATAAGTCATAAGGTCTTTTAGGGGTTTCATTAACCAAAAATACAATCTAGATTTGTTTTATTGTGTTTTCTTCCACATCCCACCACGCTGACTTATGCTTCCAATTATTATTACATGTGGCATATTACAACTTCAATTACGGTCATTTAAATGTATTTTTGTCTCCCTCCATCCTCAAAAGCTTTAAAATCTATGAAGACAAGGAACTTGCATTGTTTATTTGCATTTTTAACATCATCTATTCTAAACATAAAACTTAGTAAGCACTGAATAAAATAAAATTTAGGTCTCATGTAAAATCTGATATGTAAAACCTGTACTTGGAGACACAAAAGTCAGCTCTTTACTAAAGACATCACCTTCAACAAAACATAACTTCTCAAGATCATCCTCTGTGACACATGTATCATAGCTACCCACCCTGTCTCAATGAGTGCCTAGGAGAAAACTAAAGCTCAAAACATGAAACTTATCCAAGTATATATAATGTAGCAGTGGCAAAATTGAACCAAGCATCATGGATACCAAAGCCTATGTTTTCCCACTGTATCCTACTTTCAAAATAGAGTTCAGGCACCTCCCACTATATATGGCTCCTGAAAATCAGACATAAAAGAGCTAGGGAAATATCAGTATTTGTTATACATTAACCTCAACACAATAAATTTCAGAAAATACATTAAAATTCTAATTGGCAAACTATCATCTTAGGATATAAACTACTTAAACCTATGTTTCCTGATTACCAAGTGATCAATACAGTAGTTAGCAAACAGTTGATTTGGATGCAGTAGCATGGCCTCTCAGCATTATGCCACACTCAAGCACATCATTTAATGTTGACATGCAACATGTTTTCTGGAGAGGCTACAGCTAATTCAGACATTATAGTTCCTAAACACAGTCCTTCCTCAAACATTATTTTATGAAAAATCACATATTGAATTTAGATTAATAAATATAAAATTTCCCTCCATAAACACTGGCCAAAAAATGAATTTGAGGAATATGTAAAAGTCCACAGCATCTGAGAATACATTAGCTATACACTGACCTTACATTAACCTGGGAAATATTTTACAAGGAGCACCTTATATCATACATCAGTATAAACACTTGGTATCATTAAATAATACACTATAGAAAACTGGATGAACTTATTTTTATTTAAAGTCAAGGGCAGACTAAAAATATATTTACAGTGATATTCTGTCAAAAATGAACTGTGCAATGTTTAAAATACATACGCTATGGAAAATATTATTTGTCATGGTTTTTGTAGGCAATTCACATATAATAAATAAAAATATAGAGAACTGAACATTTATATTATCGTATGCATTTTATGATTATTTAAAATGTTGTAAAATATGAATTGAATTCTCTGGCTACAGAAGGTAAAAAAGTGAATGTCCGCCTCAGAAAGATGAACGACACAGTAAAATTTCCTGTTGAAACAAAATGCTCAATTGGACACACCATAAACATACTTTAAACACTTCTTATACCCCACAATTAAACACTTAATTGAATCTCTGTCATTATCCTGGATAACACAGATCAATGGTCAAAAGATAAAGACTTTGAGTGTCTTTTAAAAAAAAAGAAAGAAAAATTGCCTACTTAACAAAGGAGAAGAAGTATTTTGGTCAACAGAAAATAAGTCAGTGGCTTTAACTCAATCTTTTAAACTCTGTTGCAGGATGAAGTCATTAGTAAATTTTTTTTTTATGACAATATAAACAGAGTAAACCTAGGAGCAAGATCAGAACTTTGAGATCATCAAATGGGAAAATAGAATCACGTATAGGATTTTGGGAGGACCCAAAGTATGTGACAATTTTGAGGCAGATCTGGAGTTGCAATTAAGAAAGTCATGTACAATGGCAGTGAGGCCACGTACTTGGTGCACCTCATTCTGGTGGGTGAACACGCAAAGCTGTCTACATCAAACCTCAAATATTAAAGTTAAAAGCATTTATCCAAAATTGTAAACTAACAAGCATGACAATTAATTATGAATTCAGTTAGACCAAACATAAGATTTTTAACCTACTGGGAAAAATGTCAAAATTAGAAAAATCTGTCTTTTAACTTACCATATTTTATAAGTGAAGCTGGGCTGCAGATGTTCCTTGTCTCTGACCTGAAGCACTATTTTCATATTGCTGCTTAATAGTAGCAATCTGCCAAACTTTCATTATATTAATATAAAATACCACCCAATATGTTTTATAATTCCATTTTTAATAGAGAGAGCAAGGCTTTTGCTCTTGGGTCCTTAATAAATGTTTGCTCAGTGATTACAAAAAAAATTCAATCATCAGGAACACAGTATCTACTGGTCTCCCTTATATGAATTAACTATTTAATTTGACTGAATTATCTTGCTTTGAATTTCACAGTACATATGTCTTAAAATATTTATTCAAAAAAATTCTGTTATTAAAATCGTGTCCACAGAACTAGCAATGCTACTTACATAATTTCTATTCTAGAAGAATTCAGCAGGGCTGAGATTCATAAAAGTTTAAGTAATATTCACATTCCCACCCATTTCACTCTGTTTCAACATCATTCGTGCATTCTTATTTCCTAAAGATTTTTATAGACAGTGCAAAGGAACCCCAGGTGTTTAAAATCACTGTAATTAGTAATTATATTACATAAAATGTTTATTTACCTAGGAAAAATATCTAAAAGCTAGACCGGTATTAATTATAGGTAATCAGGATGATTTTCCTCTTACTTTTTATTTATAAAACCTATTTATAAACCTTTAACTTCTCTCATATATAATATTTGTGACTAGAAAATCTTTACTAGGTATTCACAAACCAGTTCCAATTTGTAGTGAATCATATTTATAGTCAAACTGTGTTTAAAAATGCACAATAAATTTAAAATGTACATTAGCAACTTAAATAAACTCTATTTATGACAATCCAATGATGGGTGTTAAAGGTATAGAAAATGAGAGGATTGAGTTGAGGAACAGAGAAAAGGGGCAATAAAGATGATAGGAGTCAGTACCCTTTCCTAAATTAGGAGATTTTTAATAACAGTTCAGTTCAGTAAAGACTCCAATTCTGTCCCGTTGGCAGTAACCCTAGATGGAGATATGAAAGTAGGAAAGAACCAAAGAATCTTAAGCTTCACTTACTCTCAACAGTTAAAAGCCTAAAAAGAGTTTTTTCTGCATTCCTTTTAAGTGCTTTTAGATTTTTCTCATTATTAATGAAATACATAACTATGTTAGGAAATCTGAAAATTATAGAATAGCATCAATGAAAATATTTAAATTGCCTATAATTCAAGAATCTAGAAAAAAATAATATCTGCAGTTTGGTGCATTTTCTTCCGGTCTTTTTTTTTATGCATATGTACATGACTTTTAATCTACTTTGTACTGTACCGTGAGTGCAATTTGCTATTTTGCTTTTTCACTTAACACACCAGACACTTCCTTATGGTATTTTAAGTACTCTTTAAAAACATCATGTTTAAGGAGTTACCGAATACTCTACCATACAGCTTCACCATAATTTAAAAGCATTCCCATTTCAGAAATTTAAGTTATTTCTAATTTCATATTTGCATACTTAATAATGAACATCATAATTTTGATTTGTGGTTTTAATTATACCTTCTTTAGAAGTTGTTTTCCTTCTTTAGAAGTTGTTCCTTCTTTAGAAGTTGTTTCTAAAAATAAATCTCTAGATCAGAGGTATCAACTTCTTATAGGCTGTTGATATATATTACCAAATTGCTTTCTTAAAAAATTATATATATTTATATTTAATTCCAGAGTTTATGAAAGTGGTTCCTTTTCCACTTCTAGTTTTACTCAAGAATGTGGTGGCATCAGCAAAGCACAAACTGGTGAGGCATTTTTAATTCCTTTGTAATTTACTACTCCAACATTTAGTTTAAATGCTATAAAATGAAAGTCTGAAGAGGGCATTTCAAAATGTTCTTACAATCATGTTAAGTCACTTTTAATCTGCAGTTTAAAGAGCTGTGACTATTTTCACCAAACTTTACAACAATGCCACTTAACTCCAAACTGTAGCTCCAGAATGGAAAAAATAAAATTATATGATGATATCTTAGAGTGTGAGATTTTGGGTCATATAAAACTGAATGAAAAAATATAATATTATACCTAATGACATGCATAACTTTGAAAAATTAACCTTATTTGATTCTGTTTCTTTATCACTAAAATGGGAGAAATATCTACTTTTCTGAGTTGTTACAAAACTTACATGTATATATATCATCAGATACTGAAAATGAAAAAGCTTGTTTCTTACCATTCCGTAGTGTAGCTCACCAGAAAACAAATCCCACATAAGTGTAATTATGTTTTTAGTGTTTCATTCTCAAAGTAAGCATTTAAGAATTATTAAACATATGAGAAATGCCTCTAACACTTACACACACACACACACAAACACACACACACACACACACACACACACACACACACATACACACACACACACACACTCACAGTAAAAGAAAGGGAATAAAAAAGGAACCAGGCATTAAAAGCTACACTTTTCTGAGAACAACAACAAAACCCATTTCCCTTCTGCCCCAAGAATACTTGCCAGGGGCACTTGTGGCTTCAGCATTTACACAGAGATAACTTGCCAGTTACAGTCCTAACTTAACCCCAAAAGTTTGCTGTGAAATATCTCACTTTTATTACTTTTTTCGCATCGCTCTAGTACACTGATAGTCTCTAAAAACAAATGACATCATTCTACTTATAGCATTTTGTTTTTAGTAGTAGTATTTCCATTAACAAAGTATAGTAATTATCGATAGCTGAAAATGTCAAATCCTAGAAAACACAGCATTCTCACATGTGATGTTAACATCATTTAGAACGGTTATTAGCTGAAGATTCACTTGATGAATTCGATTTTTCTGAAAGAGACAATTCTGATGATTTTTTTTGGATAATGCTTTGGAAAACTATATGGTCAGGTCTCCATCTGATTCAGAATCTGATGGAAATAGCCCTACGACAGCTGATTCGGGTCACACTCGGAAAAAGTCAGCTCGTGTCATGATTCCACATTAAAGGTATGAATTTACCAGCACACCAGGCAGAAAAGTTGACATCAGTGATACCACTGAGCCACTGCAGTCTTTCAAAATGTTCTTTACTGAGGAATTTATTTCAAAAATTGCCAGTGAAATGAATGCCCAAGCTGCCTTGTTGGCTTCAAAGCAACCTAGTCCAAAAAGATTCTTGTGAATGGATAAATAAAAAGATGCTAACAATGACAAACCGCAAGTCTTTTTTGCAATAATGTTACTGCAAGGTATTGCACAGAAATTGTCGGGAGCCATTTTGAGGAAAACAAGACTGTTTGTTAAGCAGGATGTTTTCGGGAAGTTGGCCAACTGTGCAGTCTGCTGACTCAGGAGGAAGTGCACCTGGTGTGGGGGCGGGAAACGGAATGTTTTTTGAATAGCTACGGAGTTTCCGTGATTGGTTGTTATTTAGAGGTGTTTTGCTGCTTACCCACTCTGTAGGGTATAAATACGTGATTCAAAAAAAACTCGAGGCCCCTCCGTATTGACTGCGGGCTCTCCCAAATCTCTCTCTTATCTCTGTCTTTTTCTCAATCCTCACTCCCCACCTCAGGTGCTGTTCGACCTAGGCTGGCTGGCTCCGGCAAGAAACCTGAGCTGGAGATGTTTGGTCGACAAGGCCTCTTTTGGATATACTTTATCTCAGGCAAATTACAACTGGTGAAAAGTTTTTACTTTGCTTCCTCACCTGCATTTTGACAACAATTCTTCCATATTCGTTGGCCAATCAAAGGCCCAGATTTCATTGCAGAAGATCAAATCTATGTTCAATATTCTTGCAAATAAGTTTTCAACTATTTATACTCCAAACATAAACACTGCAGTTGATGAATCACTGATGCTGTTAAAGGGGCGGTTAGTTATGAAGCAATATATCCCAACAAAATGAGCACAACTTGGTCTCAAGGTTTGTGTACTTTGTGAAAGTCAATCTGGTTACATGTGAAATGCACTTGTTGACACAGGGACCAGTATGAATTTGAAAGGTTCAGTTGATAGTCTGAAACAGTTGTGCATTATTCTTTTCTTGGTCAATGACTTTCTTGGCCAAAGATATTGTGTCTTCCTTGGTAACTTTTATACATCTACCATGCTTTTCAGAGAATTTCATCAAAACAGGACTGATGCAGTTGGGACAGCTCATTTGAATAGAAAACATATACCAAATGATCTGAAAAAAAAAAAAAAAAAGAAAAGAAAAGGATTGCAAAGGGGACAACTGTAGCCAGATTCTGTGGTGAACTTATGGCACTGAAATGGTGTGACAAGGTGACAATGTTGTCAACATTCCACAATGATACTGTGATTGACATAGACAACAGAAATAGAAAACTAACAAACCACATATTATTGTGGATTACAACGAGAATATGGGAGCAGTGGACTCAGTTGATCAAATGTTCACTTCTTATCTGAACGCAAAAGGCACAAATTTTGGTACAAGAAATTCTTTTGCCAACTTCTAAACATTACAGTGCTGAACTCCTACATCCTGTTCTAGAAGGACAATCTTGAGCACACGATCGGCCATGTGAACTTCAGACTGACAATGATTGAATGAAAGAATGCTGGAAAAGCACCACAGGCCAGGGCAGCAACGTCTCCGAGGTTGTCCATGCTCTGTTGATGTCGCACCTCTTCGCCTGTCTGGAAGACATTTCCCCAAGAGCAAACGGTAGCAGCAGGGAAACAGAATCCAACTGGTGGCTACAAAGTTTGCTGCCCGCACAACAAGGATGGCAAGAAGATCCAGAGAGGAACACAATATTTTTTTGTGAATGTGAAGTTCTGCTTTGTGTTGGTCTGTGCTTTGAAATTTACCACACACAAAAAAAAAATTATTAAATACTATCATATACATTTCTGTTACATTAGAATTAGAGCCACATTCTGTTTAGAAATAACTAAGAATAGTTTTATATTTTATTTTCACATTGAAAACCAGTCAGATTTGCTTCAGCCTCAAAGAGTGTGTTTATGTAAAATTAAATTAACACTGGCAGCAAGCTGCACCTTTTTTCTGAATGGGAAATGGATTAATAGATCTGTTCTAGAACATTTGAGAACAAATAGAAACAGATACGAAAAACTAAGCAAACAAAAAATAAAAGTGTTAATTACAGGAAAAATGTTTAAAAATATGAGAAACATTGATAATACATGTCTGAGTTTAGAAGTAAATAATATTCACTTAGTTACTATAAATACAAAAAACATTAAATTTTTGAACTGTGCTATAATTTTCTATTAAAATAAAAAGAGGATATGTGGGATGACTGGATATGAGATCTTAGGAAAATAAACTCTCAACCAAAAAGAAAAAAGAAGTCGATGGATAATATCAATAATTTATAAATTAAGAAATAACTATAAAAACATAGAGCTACCAGAAAAAAAAATTAAAACAGTTAAAAATGATTATCTGTTAGAGGCGCTACTGGGGAAATACATTAGAAGGTTGTTATATTTTTCATTTTAAGCCTACATGATTTTTAAACTCCATATAGATAATACTTATGTAAAGTGATGATTAATTTTTAAAAATAATTTACTAAAACTCATTTTAAAATTTTGTTCTTTCAGACAGGAAAGCTGAAAGGAGAGGACAGAAAAACAAAGAGCCAAGGGACATACACGGAAAGGGGAAGGATGAAGGAACAGCAAAAGAGAAACTATGGAGCGAGTAGACTACAAAACATCTTAGAAGGCAGCTTTTTAAAAATGTTTTCCATTAAATGAAAAGAGGTAATCAAAATGATTTAACCTGATTGCTAATTATGGTCTCTGGAATGTGTTAAATTTGTAAATAAGAAATAAGTATCAGCGAAATATATCTTAATTACTTATACTGGATTTCTTCATTCACTCACCCATCATCACCCTAATTCAACTACTCCTCTTGTGCATAGATAGATTCTCTCCTGGCCAACCATGCTGCCTCTAATCCGGCTCCTGCTCATTTTGCAGAAGATCCTATCTTCAAAATGGCCCTCCAGCTCAGAAACTTAACAACAGTCCATTGCTGAGGTTTAAGCTACTCTGCCTGGCTTTGAAGGCCTTGACTCTACTTAAGTTCTCAGGACAAATCCTCAGCCACTAACGTCTCCTTCTTGCACTGCCATTATCCTTGACATTACCTGTTTAAAACCACTGCCTTTATGGTTCATGATTTTTGGTTACCCCAGAAGAATACAATAGGATGTTTCCTTTCCACCTCTCTCATCTACCCAAATTCTCTCCATCTGGCATCATCCAGCTCAACCCATATTGGCTAAAATGCCTTCTCTAATAACTCTCACTGTTGTCTTCACCTCATAATTAGCATCTACTTGAATATGCTCCAATTTTCTATTTTTGCATTATTTTTTCACTATTTTGTTTTCCTATAATTGTGAACAGCTCTGTAACAGAAAACATACTGAACTCCTCTACATCGCTAAATAAATAAAATGATAAATAGAGCCCACTAATGCTTCTTGATTATTTTAAAGCATTTCATAACATCCAGTGCATTTCCATGCACATGCCACATACTCAGGATATGCTGAATGGTTGATTGTTTAACCCACTTTAAATTTGCTAAATAAACATGTATTTTTACAGCTGTCAAATCCTTTGACCATTAACCTTCATTCTATTTAACGACATCTTATCTTTCTGACCCGAATCTGTGCTTTTCCACATATCAAGCTATCTCGTCACACATTCCAATTTTTGAATTTAGAAGAAAATGAGTCAGTATGTAAAACTTTTATAAAAGATCATTCAAAAATATGATGAACAAAAATAATCTCTTACCAGGAATCTTCACTAAATGCTATTTATAATTTTATCTTAACTTCATTCCCAATTAAAATTAAATGGAATGTGAAATGTGGGAGGTATAATAGTTATTGAGAGGAAAGAATTTCTGAAAAGTTTTCTTTGAAATTCATTTCATCTGAATTTTTTTTATTTTAGGGATAAATATCTATTAAGAGTTTGGAGTTAA
The DNA here is from genome assembly GCF_014176215.1 of Rousettus aegyptiacus. NCBI lineage: Eukaryota > Metazoa > Chordata > Mammalia > Chiroptera > Pteropodidae > Rousettus > Rousettus aegyptiacus. The sequence goes on along the minus strand of NW_023416307.1, from coordinate 33,771,869 downwards.
AGACAAGCGATATGTTAAGACTAAGAAATCTGAGAAAAGTTTGGTACTACTGTGTATTAAACCTTACTTCCAGTAGGATAAATATATCCCAAACTGAAACGTTTTATTCCAGTTTTGAGGGATGTTTTATTTTAATTCTCCACTTTCATCTCCATAGATGGACTGCAACTAGGAAGAGAAGAAAATTTTATAAAATTTTCTATAAAAAAATTCAAAATATTTAGCATTAAGAAAATCCACATGTAAATTCCCTAGTCTCCAGGCAACAAGTTGTCATAAGCCACACTGCAATTCTGGGAAAAGGCTTTGTCCTAATACACAAAACTGTTTTTGTCTCAGTTCCTAGAAAATGCACAGATATGTATGAAGAAAAAGAAAGCCAAACTGAGCATGTTAGCGTGAACAGACATTCAAAAATAGTAATGGAATGGAGGAGATTTACACCCCTTCGTCAAGACAATTAAAAACAATTAAAATTGTCCTTGTCAACAAGCCAGCTTCTAATGTCATGTGTAAAATTCACAAGAGGTCTTCCTGCTTTCATAAAAAAAAAAATTGTTTGGCTTTATCCTGCTTGCTTTGCAAGTTTTTCTTAACAATTGCCTTTGGTAACTAACTTAAGGAGAAAATTTGGCACAGAAAATCTGTCAAATGTACATTAAGCCTGCCTGCCAAGGTAATGGTACAGAGCAGGTGCTGTCAGAGCAAAAGAAGGAAATCAACAGGCTGCATAAGTGTAGAAAATGACCCTGAAACAAGGCATCCTGTGTTTCATACTGTTACCACCACATGGCACATCCCTCCATCACTTGTCCAGCTTGCGGTTGTTTACCCATCACACTGGCAGGCTTGGCCACATCTTCTGCCTTTTTTTCTCTCTCTCTTACTAGACTAATTCTATTTTGTGAACTTTTGATTCACTTCCCTAAGGAAATAATCATGTTTGTCTGATTTATTAAAAGTTTCTGTTTGTTTTTATATGATAAGGTGTTATGAATTTGAGGCTGATTTCTTTGGGTTCTTTTTTACATTAAAGAAAGTAATCAAGTTATTTTACTTATTAGAAATTCATACTTGCTGTTAAAGGCAGAGGGATTATGAATACATTCAGAATGACTTTGTGGTTCAATTTTCATCTTTTCATTTGTTAGTATGTTTCACCTGGACCAACTTACACTAGAGGCAGGGCTGTTAAATTAGTTTAGATCAAGCATAGACCTTGAAGGTAGGGGAAGCAAAGTACAGTAGGATCCTCTTACTAAATAATCTGAAAGTGAAATCCTTAGTGCTCAACATGACTATGAGTTATGAAATAAAAAACAGATAAAGAAAAACAAAAAGAAATTTATTAACATGTGCATTGGTCACACACATAGGTGCACTCGGAGATAAGTAACTCAGGGGGTAGTTAGAATTTGGGGTCTATATATCTAACATACTAGGAGAAAGGGAATGGGAAGAAAGGGCAGTTATGGAAAAGCAAATGACTTTCTGGAAAGATAAAAGGCCCTTGGGAGAATAGGTGGGGAATATGATAGTCTTGTGACAATGTTTACTTTCACGTGATAAGATCAGAAAAGCTATTCAGAAGGGGATTTAATGACTTTTGAGTTCTTTTTAAAGGCTCTGCTTTAACGCTGATAAGGCAGATGCCTTTAACTCAAATACTTCTTATGCCAAAGAGGTATATTTTGGGGTGGCATATCCGGATCCCTTACAACACCCCCAATTTTTTTCTGCCTCTTTTCTACTCTTTCATTAAGCTTTCTTAATTTTATTCTTAACCTTCATTTTGACTGATAGCAAGGCAGATAAATGTCCTTTATTTCAAAGCACCAAGGAGCATTTCTTTAAGAACGACTCCTCTTTACTATGCAAATGTTTAACATTACTCTATGGTTACAGGGTAATGATTGGTTACTCTAGGTGGTCAGATTCTATATGCAATGTGGTATCTTTACTGATCAAATTTTCTTTACTGATTAAATATTCTATATCATTAGGTTTCATATTTTTAGAAGTTATTTTCATTTTGGAAAAAATATTTCAAATGTCCTACCAAAATTACTAGGTTTATTGAAACTACCAGTTTACATCTCTTCATCATCAGGCCACTAAAAGACATGAGAGCTGAGATCCTACTCTGTGAAACCTTGGGTGACTATAATACTTCCAGAACTTCATGGGGCCACACCAAAAAAAAAAAAAAAAAAAAATCACAGAAATGCTCCACTTAACTCAAGGACAATCTGGCAGCAAGGTAACAGCACATTTTAAAGAAATAACCTCAGAGACGCCAGTCAAAGGAAAGTCTCTAGAATAAAGAATTTTACAATGATAACAAATACAGAATCTACTTTTATAACTGAACCCAAAGTGTTCAACTATATAATAACATATATTATTAAAGTCATGTTGTGATTTGTGAATTGCCATATTTTTTAAAGTCACCTCATTAAATTATTTTTCTTACAAGTGAAATGAATCTTCTTGATATTATTTCTTACAATATCTGACTAACAATTGTTATAGTTCCATCTCTCATTAAAAATGAAAGCTTTTATAATATATTGACTATACATTTTCTCAAGTTAAAATAAATAAAAATCATAAATATTGGCTATTTCCCTAAAAATTATTTTCTTCACTTAGTTTCCTCCAAATCTTTTTTAGGTTGTTTAAAGAGAATTTATTGACATATAATTGTTTTTCAATTAAAACATTGTTTATTTTAGAAATTGCATTTCATATAGATTTTCTTTGATGAAGCCTCTTAGATGATCTAAAAGTAAAGAGGAGATGTGGAGAAGAACATTCCCATTTGTGACAACTGATCAGAGAAAGAAGAGTATATATGGCCATAAGCAGTCATTCTTTGAGGGGAGCCTCTGTTGGGTCAACCTATCCATTTTCCAGATTTTTACATTTGATTCTGTCATCTCATACTATATATACTGAGAGCCTACTATTCATAAAGTACTACAATAGATCCTCGGGAAACAATGTGAATTAGTCCAGTCTTTACTGACAAAAATCTTATATTCTAGGAAATACACTCTACTTATATGGGTATAAAGGAGGAAGAATGGCCTACCTTCCTGTTTATTATATATAGTAAGTGGGCTCTGTGAATGTGTGACCACACATTTAATGAGAGTATTCAATACCAGATGAAGTCTTTCCAGTTTAACTGCCGCTGTCCACAATTATATCTGATTTCATAAATATGGTTCATGAGAACATTCATAATCTGCTCCTTCCTTAATTCTTTAGACATATCTATCTTAAACATTATATTTCAGACATCGTAAATTACTTTGCAATCAATATCCTACCAACTTCTATTACCACATCACTCCCTGAGAAACCATCCCTAGCCTGGCTTAGGTGATCACCTCATCTCCCATGCTTATCGATACTGTTTTCACTCATTACATTAGGTTGCACTTGCCTATTCTCTTGACTACTACCAGACTGTAAGCTCTTGAGAAGCAGATACATATTCTTCACCATCATGTCATCACTGTAAAGTAGCTGGTATTTAATGGGTGCTCGATAAATATTTGTTAAATGAATGAGTAAATTACTTTGACTTCTATTTTCCAAGAGAAACTGAATATTGCTTATTGGTCCATTCCATGATCTTTCAAGTAGAAAGCTAAATAATCTCAAATGGTAGCATGATCTATAAGTAATTATACTGATTAAAATCTCTTAAAATATAATTATATGAAGACTTTCTTTCCTTTAATTTAATATCTGTAATAAAAAAACTGCAACTAATTTCTAATTAGTTTCTTTTTTTCAAATCCATATTAATTTAGGATTCAAGTACCACTGTGATACATCTATGTAAGCTAATTCACATAATTGCTTAGCAGAGTGTATGGTTCAGAGTAAGACCTCAATAATGTTAGCACGATGGCAGTAGTGCAGGTGGACTGATTTATTGTGATGGCAATAATAAATGTGTATTAATGATGTTTTACATAAATTATATGACAGACTTATATATTCGAGATAAAATTATTTTAAAAAGAATGATAACATTTAGACACTTATTGAGTTCTTTTGAAAAACAGGAAAAGCATAACCAGATGTCATTACAAATAACATTGTTATTAGCTTTAGTATTAAATTAAGCATAATAATAACAAATCATCATACCAGGGATGAAAATGTGAAATATAATTGTATAATTTAACAGTGTTTTGTAATGTATGAAAATTATTTCCCCCAATGATCAAAAGTGTAGGTAAGCAATATCAACATCTGAATGCTTTTTGACAAAAAACAGAAAGAGGAAATGAGTTTTTATATTCTCAAACTGCTAGACGGTTTTACAAATATTTATAAAAGGTCACCAATAGAGGGCCTACCTGGGGTCAAATGAAAGAGACCTTAAACCATCAAAAGCTATGTCCAATGTCCAGCTGGGAGATCTAAAACAGAGAGTAAAAAAGACAGTTTGTGACAAAGCTGACACACAGTATTCTAGAAGGAGTGAAATCAATTGTGACATTTTTCATTTATTTGTAAATGCCTCTTTGGCAGTACACTCACTCAAAACGACAGTTGCTTCTTACAGAATAGGGGAGGTGATGGTAAAATAGAGGAATCCTGACAGTTGCTTTAATGAGATTTTGCATTAGGGCTGCTCTAACACTTTCCCCCAACAAAGAGCTTGCCCTTCATTTTCAATCTTATAACTCAGTAATTTGAAAAATGTTATCTCTATGAAAAACTTAACCAGCCAGTCCTTAATAGCCAGTGCCCAGTTTATTTACCTCTTATCTTTCAATTAGAAGAAAACATTCTAAAGAAGGTATCTAAATAAATATCAGCCATACTGACCAATTACCTCTTTTTATTAGAAGAGTATTATTTTTATTAAAAACAACATTATGGAGTAAGACTGAACAACTCAAGATATACTTTCCAGTAACTCATATTTATATGAAAATAACAGGAAATTCACTTCAAGCTAATCTTAAAAGGCTTTAAATTTTATTTTTTACTTTCCCAAGGAAAAGGAAATTATTGGCAAAATATAGTTTCACCAGTCCTTGTATTTTGAGCAATTCCAAATTAAACAGTCTAAAGATTCCACTTCATTAATTCATTCAGTTGTTCTTTTGATCATATGCTAGGTGTTTGCTGCAGTTGCAAAGCAACCATAAACCCACTGCAGAAAACACACAACTGTATATATAAATACATATATAAATTATATAATGAGCAGAACTTATCAGACCAGTACTTATCACCTATTAGTCATAGATACTTGCTGAACTGGTAAACTGCATAAAATAAAATCACTGTGCATGACAAAATAAAAAGAACATGCCTTTTGGCATTATATATGCCAGCACAACCATAGCATTATGGGTTCAAATTCTAGATCCCAGTGAAATGAATGAATTAAGAGATCTTAGTGAAGTAACACACTCTCTTGCTTCCAATTTCCTTATCTATAACGTAGAGTCAATAAAATTCACTGCATGTATTTAACGGTTTAAATGTTGGGGCTTTCTTCTGGAGCTCCAGGTTCCATTTCTGGTATCTTTTCCATTCTGTAAAACTTGGCAGCTTAAGTCATGGAATGGATCTACATACTCTAAAAAGTTATAGGTGCTCATATCTGTCTCCAATCCTCATCATCCAAAGACAGAGACCTGGCATCATCTCTGCATCACCCCTACTCTGAACGGGTTTAATAAATGGCTGGTGCATTGAACTAAATTATAAAGGAAGTACTAATTGTTTACTCTGTCTCTATACTGTAACTATCCTTAGATAATAATTTCATGTCTTTTGGGAAAAATATAACCATCAGGGTCCTACACTTGATTTCAGAAGTATATACATTAGTTTTAAAAGTTCCACAAGTTTTTAAGAAGAATTTAATATGTTTAAGTTTCTTTTTTTTTTTTTTTTTCTGGAAGCAAGCCATTATTTCTTGTGAATCCCATTTCATTCATAGAAATATATGAAATGTCTTAAGATCCATTGGTATTTCAAATGTAAATATTAAGGAAAGCTGCATTACAATGCAGACAAGTAATCCTGAGGCAGACTAGAGCAATAATGATTAACAATACCCTCTAGGGTATAAATTTTAATAGTATCACTCATAAAATCCATGTTTCAAAGGTTACAAAACAGAATCAAGTTTACCAGAAAGCAAATAAATCACCTTGCTTTGGGGTTTCTTCTTTTATCACTGCTTTTTAAATAATCGGCATCATCTCTCCAGAGTAGGTAAACGATACATATGTGCAAATGAATTACAGGAAGTTCTAAAATCCATAGAGAAGACTCTTGCTGGTTTCTGCTCCCAATGTTCATTCAAGTTTACTTTTAAAAACAGAAAGGAGACAGAGAGAGGTGGCCTTTGTCTGATGATAATTGTGATGCACAATGCCTCACACAAGATTACAAGGGTTAGAGAGTAATCCAACTATCGCTCTTGGACTGATGGGAGCTCTCTTTGAGTGCTGATCTCAATTCTGGACTACAAACCATAGAGAGAACTTAGAGAATCCAAAAATATATGCAGAGAATCATGAAAATAATGGCTAAAAAGCCTAGAACTAAATGAGCAAAAGCAAATGAGATGAAAATTGGCGAAAAACGTTAAGAAATATATCATACACACAAACACAAGAATAAATTCAAATATCAACAAATAGGTCATTTTTAATGATGCTAATAATGCTAATGATGATAGTTTTTTTCAGCTTTTTTTTAGCTTATTTTTTTAAGTTTATTGGTGTAACATTGGTTAATACAATTATATGATTTTCAGGTGTACATTACAATTTGACATCTATATATTCTATTGTGTGTTTACCACCCAAAGTCCAGTTTCCTTCAGCTACCATATATTTGATCCCCTTTATCCACTTCACCCTCCCCCGAACCCCTATATTTGACCCCTTTTAACAGTCTACCTATCCCTTCCTCCCCTACACTCTACCTTCTGGTAACCACCAATCTATAGTCCATGTCCACGAGTCTCTGTTTGTTTGTCCTGTTCATTTGTTGCTTTTAGGTTTATATCCCACATATAAGTGATATCATGTGATATTCAATCTTTTCTGTCTGGCTTATTTCACTTAGCATGATTATCTTGAGGTCCATCCGTGTTGTCGCAAATGGCAGTATTTAGTCTCTTCTTAAGGTGCAGTAATATTCTATTGTATACATGTACCACAGCTTCTTTAGCCAATCATCTATCGTAGGACACTTCGGTTGCTTCCATGTCCTGGCCACTGTGAATAATGCTGCAATGACACCGGTGTGCAAATATTTTTTTGGATATAGGTTTTCAAGTTTTGTGGGTAAATACCCAGTAGAGGGATTGCTAGATCATATAGTATAGGTCAATTCTTAGTTTTTTGAGGAACCTCCATACTGTTTTCCATAGTGGCCGTACCAATTTGCAGTCCCATCAGCAGTGTATGAGGGTTCCTTTTTCTCTGCATCCTCTCCAACACTTATTACTTGTCCTGTTGATTGTAGCTATTCTAACAGGTATGAGATAGTATCTCATTATGGTTTTCATTTGAAAAGCTAGTGATGCTGAGCATCTTTTCAAATATTCGTTGGCCATTTATATGTCCTCTAGGAAGAAGTGTCTGTTCTGGTCCACTGCTCATTTTTGATTGGATCATTTGCTTTTTTGTTGTTATTGAGTTGTATGAGTTCTTTGTATATTTTGGATATTAGGCCCTTATCGTAGGTGTTGCTTGCAAATATATTTTCCCATTCAGATGGTTGTCTCTTTACCTCGCTGATTTCTTTAGCTGAACAGAAGCATTTATTTTAGCTTTTACTTCCTTTGCTTTTAAGGTCAAATTCATACAATCCTCTCTAAGTCCAAGGTCCTTGAGTTTAGTTCTTATGTTTTCTTCTATGCTTTTTATTGTTTCAGGTCCTATATTCAGGTCCTTAATCCATTTTGAGTTAATCTTGGTATGTGGTGATAGACAACAATCTAGTTTCATTCTTTTGCAGGTAGCTTTCCAGTTTTCCCAGCATTATTTATTGAAAAGGGTTTCCTTTCTCCACTGTATGCTTTTGGCATTTTTGTCGAAAAGTATTTGTTCATATAAATATGAGTTTACTTCTGGACTCTTTGATTCTATTTCACTGGTTCCTGTGTCTGTTTTGCTGCCAATACCATATCATTTTGATTACTGTCACTTTGTAATATAATTTAAAGTTGGACAGAGTGATGCCTCCAGCCTCATTCTTTTGGTGTTGGCAATTCGAGGTCTTTTGTGCTTCCATACGAATCTGATGATTCTTTGTTTCATTTCTTTAAAAAATGTCGATGGGATTTTGATGGGGACTGCATTAAATCTGTATAATGCTTTAGGTAATAAGGTCATTTTACCTATGTTGATTCATCCAATCCAAGAACACAGAATATCTTTTCACTTCTTTGCATCTTCTTCAATTTTTCTTAATAGGGTCTTGTAATTTTCATTAAAAGGTCCTTCACGTTTTGTTAGATTTATTTCTAGATATTTTATTCTTTTTGTTGCAATTGCAAAAGGCATTTTTTTTCCACTTCTTGTTCTGATGCTTCATTATTTGAGTATAGGAACCCAATGGATTTTTGAACATTGATTTTGTATCCAGAAACTTTACTGTATTTGCTTATTGTTTCTAGTAGTGTTTTTGTGGAGTCTTTGGGGTTTTCTATATAGAGAATCATGTCATAAGCAAATAGTGAGAGTATGACTTCTTTGTTTCCTATTTGGATGCCTCTAATATCCTTCTCTTTTCTGACTGCACTCGCTAGGACCTAAAATGTTATGTTGAAAAACAGTGGCGATAGTGGACAGCCTTGCCTTGTTCCTGATCTTAGAGGGAAGGTTTTTAGACTTTCACCACTAAGTATAATACTGGCTGAGAGTTTATCATAGATGTCCTTTATTATGTTAAGGTACTTTCCTTCTATACCGGTTTTGTTAAGTGTTTTGATTATAAATGGATGCTGTATCTTGAAGTTTTTTTTCTGCATCTATTGATACAATCATATGATTTTTATTTTTTAATTTGTTTATGTGGTGTATCACATTAATCGATTTCCATATGTTGAACAATCCCTGTGCCTTTGAGATGAAGCCCACTTGATCATGGTGCATAATCTTTTCAGTATGTTGTTGCATTCGGTTCACTAGTATCTTATTTAGGATTTTTGCATCTGTATTCATGAGAGATATTGGTCTGTAGTTTTCTTTTTCTGTGTTATCTTTATGAAGTTTTGGTGTTGGAGTAATACTAGCATCATAAATTGAGTTGAGAAGTATTCCCTCCTCTGATTTTTTTGGAAGAGTTTGAAGATAATAGGTATTAAATCTTCTTTGAATGTTTGGTAGGATTCACTGGTGAAGCTATCTGGTCCTGGACTTTTACTTGTTGGTAGGTTTTTGATGATTGTTTCAATTTCCACACTGTTCATCCATCTATTTAGATTTTCCAGTTCTTCTTGATTCAGTCTAGGAGGTTGTATTTTTCTAAGTACTGATCCATTTCTTCTAGGTTATTAAATTTGGTGTTATATACTTTTTCATAGTATTCTTGTATGATCCTTTGTATTTCTGCAATGTCAGTAGTAATTTTCCCTCTTTCATCCCTGATTTTGTGTCCTTTCTCTTTTTTCTTTAATGAGTCTAGCCAGGGGTTTGTCAATTTTATTAACTTTCTCAAAGAACCAGCTCTTTATTGCATTTTTTTCTGTTGTTTTTGTTTTGTTTTGTTTTCAATTTCATTCCTTTTTGCTCTAATTTTGATGATTTGTTTCCTTCTGCTGACTTGAGGCTTCATTTGTTCTTCCTTTTCTAGTTTTTTAAGATGAAGCATTAGGTTGATTATTTGGGCTCATTCTTATTTTTGGAGAAAGGCCTGTAATGATATGAACTTTCCTCTTATGATCACGTTTGCCATATCCCAAAAGTTTTGATATGTTGTACTATCATTATCATTCATTTCTATGTATCTCTTGATCTCTCTTTTTATTTCTTCTCTGACCCAGTTATTCTTCAGTAGCATGTTGTTTAATCTCCATGTATTTGTGGTTCTTACTGATCTCTTTTTGGAGTTGAGCTCTAGTTTCAGAGCATTATGACCAAAGAATATGGTTGGTATGATTTCAATCCTCTTATATTTGTTGAGGCTATCTCTGTGTACCAGTATGTGGTCAATACTTGAGAATGTTCCATGTGCACTAGAGAAGAATGTATAAGCAGCTGTTTTGGGATGGAAGGCTCTGTAAATGACAATTATATCCAGCTGGTCTAATGTGTCATTTAAGGATGTTATTTCCTTATTGATTTTCTGTTTGGATGATCTGTCCATATCCAAGGGTATTTAGATCCCCTACTATGATAGTTTTGGTCTGTTTCTCCCTTTAGTTCTGTTAATAATTGCTTTATATATTTCTGAGATCCCTGATTGGGAGCATAGATATTAAGAAGTGGTATGCATGATTCTCTTTATCATCCTAAAGTGTCCCCAGTATCTTTCTCTACCTTTTTTATTTGGAACTCTCTTTCATCCAATATTAATACCACTACCACCAGTTTTCTCTGAATGTCATTTGCTTGAAATATCATTTTCCACCCTTTTACTTTGAATCTATATTTGTCTTTGGAACTGAGATGTGTATCCTGGAGATAGCATATGGTTGGGTTTTGTTTTTGATCAAATTTGCAACTCTGTGCCTTTTTATTGGTGAGTTTAGTCCATTTACAACTGGGGTGATTATGAGGTTTTCCTATAACAATTTTGTTTTGCTTTCTAGAAGCTCAGTGTTTCCATTGCTTCCTTGTCCTTCTGTATCTGTTTTATCGTTTGTTTTTTTGTTAGTTTGTTTGTTTTTGTTTTTTAGGTTGGCATTTGTGGCTTCTGCCTCTGGTTCTTCTTGTTTTATGTTATATACTTAAGTTCTGAATCTTCGGTGTGTGGTTACCATTACGTATATGTAAAGGATAGTTTTATACACACAAACACACACACACACATACATACACATATACAGTCGTCCATTTTCTTCTGCATGTGCCTTATCTTCATTCTCCTTTGAGAATTTGGATCTTTGAATCCTCTTCTTCTCAATCATTGTTATCTCAATTTGTCCCTGTGTATGTTGAACATTCATTACTCTCGTTATAACAATTCTCCTCTTATTATTTAAATGTATAACACCATGTTCTTAGTAAGGGTTGCATTCCTCTGCTTCTATTTGCCTGACAGTCACTTTATTCTTCATTTTGTTGTTGTTGTTATTTTTGTTTTTTTGTCATTTTGTTTTAGGTGAACTGAGCCCTTTCAGTATTTCTTGTAGTACAGGCCTCAGAGTGGAGAATTCCTTCAATTTTTGTATGTCTGAAACGGTTTAATTTCTCCTTCATATCTAAAAGAGAGCTTAGCTGGATACATTATCCAAGGCTGGTAGTTCCTTTCACTTAATAGTTTAAATATTTGATTTCATTCCTTTCTGGTTTGCACTGAGAAGCCCTTTATGAGTTACTTTTTCTTCTGCCTGGCTGCCCTAAGAATTCTGTCTTTGTCATTGATTTTTGATAATTTTAATACAATGTGTCTTGGTGAAGGCCTTTTTTGGGTTGAGATAATTGGGTGTTCTGTTGACTTCTTGAATTCCATGCTCCAGTTCATTCCTTAGATTTGGGAAATTCTCATCAATCATTTATCTGAAAATGCTTTCTAACTGCTTTCCTTTTCCTCGCCTTTGGTAATGCTCATTATTCTTATGTTTCCTCTCCTGATGGTAACAGCTAATTCTTATATTTCTCTTTCATTATTTTTCATTCTTCAATTTCTCTCTTCTTCCTTCTGATTTATTTCTAGATTTCTTTCTTCAATATCACTGCTCCTTTCCTCCATTTGGTCGACTCTATTTCCCAAGCTTGTTATTTCATTTTTCCAACTCTTGTAGTGTGTTTTTTATCTCCAGAACTTCTATTTGGTTCTTTTTGAGGGTTCCAATCTCCTTGCTGTGCTCATCTAGGTGTTTTTAAAAATCCTGAAATTCTTAATATGACTCGTTTCGGAATACACTAAGGTTTTTCAGAAGTACCATCCTGAATTCTCTGTCATTTAAGTGGCATATTTCTATTTCTGTAAGCTTATTTTCTCGAGATTTTTCTCTTTCTTTCCGAGATGCTTTCTCCCCTTGGTTTTCATGGTGTTTAATGGACTATTTCTCCATCTGGGCATTAATGGAAATGTATTCTGCTTTTTTTTTTCCAGAAAGATTTATTATATAAAGGTCTGTCTTTAGACTGCTGCAAAGAAGGTGCTTTTCTTTTGGTTTCCAGTCAGTGGCATCTAAGCCTCTTGGATCTCTGCTTTATATAAAGCCTTAGAAATGCCTTTTTATTTTCTTACAAATAATTAATAAAGCCACTCTCAGTTTCAGTCCCCATCAGTGTTAGCAACAGTTTCACTAGCATTTGCTTAGATTCCCGAGGCTCTGCAGTGTTTGTTCTTGGGGGGTATGAGGGAGGGGCCCTCTGGGTTGGGGGTTGGGGGCTGCGGCTCAGCCTCACTTTTGCAACCGCAGGTGGTAAAAATCAACTTTTGTTTCTGTGTCATCAGTTTCTCTGTCTTCTGCCCTGATGACAGGGAATTGCTGCCGGCCGCATAGGGTTCACGGAACTCTCAGGCAGGATTGTTCAGGAAAGTCGTGGCACCTTCACTCTCCTCCGCCACATGGAGTTCCGGGGGCTGAGAGAGGCAGCTTCTTTATTTCTTCCAATCCATCATCTGACACCCACCATTCTGACCTGTGGTAGCTCTTATGCACAGATCCCATGCTCAGATGTACAGTTTAGGTGTTTTTTGTTTAGTTTTAGATGTTCAGCTTATTGTCGTTTCGAGGGGAGAGCTCTGGATGTCTCTCACTCTGCATGTTTCCTCTACTCTTATTTCAGTGTTTTTTAATACTCATAATTTTATGCCTTTTTTCCAAGTCATATAGACTATGTTCTTTTTTTTTTTTTTTTTTTTTTTTTTGGTAAGTCAATGTTCTTTTCTCAGCAAAATGCTTCAACAAATTATTTGAGTTTCATAAAATAATGTGATCATATAAGAGATCAATCAGTTGTCCCATTCAATATTTTAAGTCACATTTCCTATTTTCTATTTTTGCAACATTTTATATTTTCTATCAGGATATTACTATACTGCTAAGCACGCTATGGGGGCCTATAGTCTAAATAAAAAGGAAAAGCGTAACATACAGGGAACATAAGCCATTTTTAATCACTATTGTTGATGTTCATAGCAAAATCTTATGGGGAGAGGTGATATTACTGGCAGAAAAAGTATGAAACATTAAGTTGAAGTAAGCTCTTATTTGTGAATATATTTGTTTACTCCAGGATTGGCAAACATATTTTTCTGTAAAGGTCCAGAAAGTAAATGTTTTGGGCTTTGTTGTCTATACGGTCTTTGTTACAAGTATTCAGTTTTGCTGACTCAGTATGAAGCAGCCATAGACAATATGTAAACAAATGAGCATGACTGTGTGACTCCCAATAAAACTTTATTTACAAATACCTATAGAGGGCCAGATGTGGCTATGGGGAACATAACTTGACAGTTCTTAGTAGAGTTAATCATTTTGAGAAGTAATGCATCCCATTTTCAATAGGAAATAGAAAGTAAGAAAAGGACTGGGCCTAGGTAGAATATTTGTAGATACACCCTGAAATCCAGAACATCAGAAACACTTATATTTGATTATAGTTCTTTTAAAGGTGATGGATTTTTTTATTGGTTATTATTTAATATTATCCCTGCAAATTCCTCTCACCATTGGGACAGATTCATTAAAACCCACCAACTAGGCAAAACTTTTCCTAAGTTTGCTATTATTGAATTTCCTTGGCAATTGAGATAGCTTTAATGCAACAGTCCACATATCAAATTTTGATAATTAAAAGCTTAATTACATTTTAAAAGACCTTTTTATTTCACTTAGATGTGCCTTAGTTTTCTACCTCTTTCCTAGAAATCCAAATATTGCACTACATCAGAAAGTGGAACAAAATTATTACAAGTAATCTTAAGCATCATGACAACGTCCTTCTTTCACTCCAGCCTCCATTATGTAATATATCACAATACGTTCAAAATTCTAAATATAAAATGTCAATGATTGTAATACTGCTCTCAAGTATTTCAGAGATAAACCACTAATAAAAATTTTCACTGTAAAAACACAATTGGTATTTTAAAATTCGAGTTAAGACTTAGTCTTTTCTAATGTTGTTTCCTATAGAAAAGTTATAAAATCGATCATGATCCACTTATCACAAATAATAATAGCTAACAAATATTAATTATTATATGTCTAGCAATATGTCAGATTTTATACATCTTTAAAATAATTTAATATTCCAAGCAATCCTATATAATGCAGGTACTATTGTTACTTTTATTATACAATGATGAGGAAACTGTGCCACAGAGAGATTATATAGCTTGTCCAAAGTCGCAGGGCTAATAAGTAGAAAATCTAGGATTTAAAAGCAGATGATCTAGGCTCTAAATGTAAATGAAGCCAAGACCATGATTCAGCGTCTGCATAAGAATGCTAGTCTACTGACATAGCTAGCATGCCCTATACTCTGCCTGGAAAAAGACATCACTGGCAAAGAGGATAATGAAACAAGAGCTGGAGGTATCTGTAGAGAAGTACAAGCCAAAAGTGGTTGATGAAGAGAGAGGGAAGCTTCTGAGGCTTATAACTGGGGATCTAAAAGTCATTTATTCAACAAAAGCTACAGGTCAGTGATTCTCATTAGACACAGCAAACACATTAACTTCGGGCTATAGAATCAGATCAGCCTTTTTAAATCCTAGTTCCACTGCTTAGTAGGTAATTTTTTGATTACTTAAATTTATGAAGCTCAGTTTTACCTTATACATATTGAGGATCATAATCAGGGTTGTTTTTCAATGATGGTATAAGAATTAAATGAGCTTATGTGAGCCAGATAAATAGCGAGTGCCCCGAATGGTAACTGCTATTATTATCTAGGATTTTGTTTGTTTATTTTTAATTGCAGAAGTGTCAAATAGTAGCTATGTTAACAAGTTAAACAATGCCAGATTTCAAGATAAAAAGTAAAAAAATTATCAAACTATTTGAATGCCTTGTCTATATAACTTTGAGCTTCTCAAAATTTACTGATTATCTATTATGTGCTAGAAACCCCATTTGGAAAAAAAAAACACACAATTGTCATTAATCTTAAAGATACTCTAGAAGATTGACTGATTTTTTTCACTTACATCTAAAGATATGAAATGCATAACACTAAGACATTACAATTCATAGAGCTTCCTACCTTATCTGTGGCTAAGCCCTTGGTAAGCCTTATGGGGTGAGGACTGAGACAGGTTGAACATCTCCCTTCACCCCAGTCAGCTTAACAATTTAAAGCAATTCCCTTCATCCATTTTTCCCAATGTGCCATACAAATATTTTCATTTTATTGCTCTCCTAGTGTGCCTTGATATACCAAAGATATAAAAGAATTATACTACTGAATGCAACTGATATATTCATCATTAAATGAGGAATCACATTTTAATGTTGCTAAATAATACTTCAGTAAAATTTTTAACATATGATAATTATGTAACATTGGGCAAAATCATAAAAAAGCAGATCAGATTATAAGAAGATTTTGTTAAGTAAAAAAAAAAAAAGATGAAGCAAAAAGATATGGGCAAAAAAGGAAGAAATAAAGAGAACAAACTTACTCATAGAAATACATTCCTTTTTTTCATAATTTTCTTTTCAGAGAATTGTCTGAACAAACATTTTTTTCTGAATTTCTAAATAGACATTTTCCAAAGAAGATATACAAAAGGTCAATGGGTATATGAAATAATGCTCAAAATCAATAATGATCAGAAAAATTCAAATCAAAATCATAATGAGAGATCATCTCACACTTGTTACAATGGCTACTATCAATAAAACAAGAGATGACAAGTGTTGGTGAGGGAATGCAACATAGTACAGCCACTATGGACAACAGTATGGAGGTTCCACAAAAATTAGAAATAAAACTACAATATGATCCACAAACTCTACTTCTCAATATTTATCCAAAGAAAACAAAAACACTTATTTGAAAAGCTATATGCACCATCATGTTAATTTCATTGTAGTATTATTTATAATAAACAAGACATGGAAATAATCTAAATACACATTGATGGTTATATGTATGTAACCATATATATAATACAAACACACATATAATGGAATGTTAAATATATATATATAATGGAATATTATTGAGCCATAAAATAGAATGATATTTTGCAACAACATAACAACATGGAAGGCCTTCAGGGCATTATGCTAAGTGAAACTAGTCAGACAGGAAAAGATAAATACCCCATGATCATACTGACATGTAGAATCTAAAAACAAAAACAAAACTGAGCTCATAAACGTGGAGAACAGACTGGTGGTTCCCTGAATAAGAGATGAATAAAATGGGTGAAAGGGCTTAAATAAAAAAAATTTCCAATTAACAAATTTCCATTTATTAATGAATAAGTCATGAGGATCTTATGTACAGCATAGTGACTATAGTAAATAATACTTCATTGCATATTTCAAGGTAGCTAGGAATGTAGATCTTAAAAGTGTTCATAAAAAAATATATATATATTAACTATGTATGCTGATGGATGTTAACAGGACTTATTGTGGTCATCATTTTACACTATATACACATATTGGATTTGTACATTTTACTCCTGACACTAATATAATGTTATGTCAATTACACCTCAATAAAAAAATAGAGAATGAAGTACCTATTGTACTTGTTCTACCTCATTCACAAACTAAATTTTAGAAAGAGGAAGAAGCAAAATAATGTTGCAGAATCATGTGATTATGATGGCTAAAATAATAAGGTGCATAATTATATTGTTATGTTTAAGAATAAGTTGGCAATGACCTAGCAATATAAGACTAGCAAAGTCATAAATAAGGAAAAAGACATTTTTTCACAGATGAGATAAACAGGCAACCTAAAGCCTCAGGTGGGTTAAAGTTAATGTGATTCATTCTGGCAGACAGCAAAATCCCATGCGACACAATGTATCTTTCATCTGTTTTCAATTCTTCCACCTAGTAATAAGCAGTTATTCTTTGTTTCACTCCATTATTGTCATCTTATTGTAGATTGTTTTCAAACTTAAAACCAACCTATTACATATCTTTGTTACAAGAAAGCTTAAACAGAATGAAATATTATGAAAGATTCAAGAGTACTTCATTAGATGACCATCACTGTTCTCTGTTTTTATAGAGCTTATTTTTGATGTGAATTAAGCCAAAATTACACTGAAATGATTGTAACTATGAAAATTTGAATTTATTAGATATAACCTTAATTTATGTATACAAATGATGTGTTTTCTTCATAAGAGACTCTACATTGATTTCAATGGTTCTGCCATTGTTTAAAAATTTTAATAAAACAAATGAGAATTTGTTAAACATCAGTCTTCTCACTTAATGAGGTTGTCTCCAAGTTCATGGTTAGTGTGATATGAATACCAAAACAGTCCATTCAACCATTGGCTGTATTAATCCCAGAATGAAGTAGAGGACATATGACAATCCCACTGTATTCTGGGACATATAGGAGGATAAGAAAAGAGCGATGAAAGAAAGACAGGAAGCATAGAGCCCCTCCACTCCCCCACAAAAATCCTTTCACTCATTTTAATAACTTTGCTGAGGACTAACTTTGCTCTTAATGTTGAAGCTTTTGAATGACTTTGTGTTTCAAAAAATCTATGAGAAAATTATTTTCTTTGAAAATGTTATACCCATGTTTAAGAATATAAAATCTATATATTGAACACACTCCTTAAATGTTAGTTTGAGCCATTACTATTAGTTCTAATAAAACTCTCATTAATAACACTTTTTGTTTGATGTAACATCTAGGTGTGTGTGTGTGTGTGTGTGTGTGTGTGTGTGTGTGTGTGAGAAAGAGAGATAGATACAAAGATGTAGAGAGATATCTTGCTGACTTAGAAAAATTAAAATATACCTTTATAATGTCAGAGTTTTTCCTACTCTGGATAATCCAAATAAGTAAGTTTTTGCCTTGAAAAACATCCAAAATACATAGAGACTTAAAATGTAAGTGTTATTATTTCTGCTGTCCTAAAAAGTTGACCAAGCTCTGGACTTCGAAAGGGCAGCTGGGACAATCATATACTCAGCAAAATTAGATCTAAACTTTTTTAATGATTTATCTATCCTATTCTTCACACATTAACTTGCTGCAGAATGGGTAATGGGAAGAGGCCTGAGCTAGAGGAACCACATTTATAAAGGCCTATAAATAAAAGAAAACATAAATGTTAAAGAAATTCAATCTGGCTACAGCATAGAATATGAAGAGGAATGGCAAGAGATGATGTTAGAAATGTAACCAAAGGCCTTGCAGATCATGTTAAGGTAATTAGTTTTTATTCTAAAGTTAATGAAGAAACCTTGAAAGATCTAAGCAGGGCTGTGATTTACTTTATTGTTATGTCATTCTTCGGACTCAAGTGTAAAGAATGGATATGGAAAGACCACAAGCAAAGAGAACAGTTAGGAAATGGTGACATTAATTAATTAATTAGATGAAAGATGATGGTGGACTCAACTAAAGAAGTTGAGATGGATGTGGAGATGGATGTCAAAGTGAATAGATATGAAAGTTATTAAGGAAGCAAAATTATATGGATTTGTTAAATAACTGATCTTGAGGAATAAGAACAGTACAACAAATCAGATGGAAACACAAGAAAGGAAATAGACTTGGAGATATTGAAGAGAAAGAGACAGTCCCTAACCAGCTTTTTGTCACCCAACTTATAAACCTTGGGCTCATTTATATTTAGATGGGTTTAAAAAATTGGGGAAATGTTTTAGATAATCACCATAAAAAGAACTATGCCTAAACGTTTAGTAGTTTGAAATTCTTATTTTTATAGATGAAACTTTAAATGAGATATCCTAAAGCAATTTATGGATAAGTAATTGATATGTCAGTATCCATCCATACAATGCTTTTTAAAATTATTTGCCAAATTTTAAAAACTAGGAAATTACACACATACACACACACACGCACACACACACACATACACTATTAGCTTCTCTATATACCTGGAATGTCTGAGACCTCTGGGCTATCCCACCCACATAGTAAAAACTGGCTGTAGCTATTCAGTGACTACTGCACTTAAAAAGCAGATACTCTCCAGTTTTCTAGTCTCCCCACTCCCTACTTTCTCACCAGCGTAGAGGCCTTATGTCAGTTACAAGAAATCATTCATCTATTTTAAGTGCATGTTATCCATAGACATTTGAGCTTCAGTCATTTTTTAAGTGACATTCTGGTTTCAGGGGGAAATATGTGTGACAGAAACATAATACACTAGATAGTTCTGCAAGAAACATGTGCAAGGACATGAGCAAATTAATAAGATAATAACCCACCATAGCATCAATTAAGGAGTTATCACAGGGCACTTATTTAGCTTGATCATATTTATCACTTGGTGCTACATTGGTCTTATAAACAGAATTAATATCTCCTCAAAGGAAAAAGAAAAAAATTTTTAAGTTCGACTTAAATTTAAAATGTTTCAAAACTAACTAAAAACAAAATCAGCTAAATACCTCGTCTAGATTTTCTTCAGATATTATTTTTTTAAAACTGGGGAAAAAAATGATATCCAAAATAAAAAACCAAAACATTTTCCATTTTATATTACCTACTAGACAAACATCCTAACACTATTTTCAATTAAATCTAAAGAAAAAACATAATTCCAAGAATAGGAAAAGAAACTGCTAGGATAATTATTTCATAAATACTACAACTAAAGACAAAGATAAATGCTTTCTTTTGCCCCCCCCCAAAAAAAATAAATGTTTCACAAGTACCAATAGTCCCTTGTATAAGATTTGAAAATCAGTAGATAACATGTAAATATCTACAACCATCTCCCCTCACCCCAAAAAAGCCCTATAAATTCAAGTCTTAATTAGAGTATGCAATTTTGTTCATTTTCTCATATAATATAGAAAATAAAATTGAAAATAAGTTTCACATTGAAAAAAATCACAGCACTATGTGCATTAAAAACATATGTATTTTACTACAGGAACACCACATTCATTTAAAATTAAATTTAAAAGTATATCAAGGGAGTGTTCTACAATCCCTAGTTAAAATCTAAATTTTTAAAATATATTTTTTAAAACCTAAGGAACGATTTAAAAGTTGCAGTAGTATTCTCAAACATTATGCTTTCAAATCCATTTCTTGATGTTTTCCCTTATTTAAATTTTTTTTTTCAAATTTCAAAAAGAAATTACTATTCTTTAGTTATATAACAGCATTTATAAAAATGACTTACGTCTGAATTTGTTTCCATTAAGCATAAAAACATGCTTTTAATAATCGCCCCCTAAATTTCATTGAGTGAAAAAATAATAAAAATTTTACAAAAGCAGAACTATATATCATAGAGATTGCTCCAAACTATACATGCTCATGGTTTTAAGCAAAGATAATATTAAAATAAACCATATTCATTAGACAATAGTGTACGGATCAATTTTTATCATCTTTGTTCAATGAGTAATTTCATAGAAAGCCTTTAAAATTAATCCAAATGAATTCTAACAATCTAACACATATATTCAATGAGGCGGTTTTTGTAGGGACACTATGAAACATGAGCTGTCAGTTCCAGTGAATTCATAAAGGCCCTCTTGAGCCCTTCAAAACTAACTCTTGGTTAGTAAAGTGAAATTATCAGGTAGAATTTAAGTGTCTGCAAATAGAAGGTGAGCTGCTGTGTATTAATGTCAAAATAGTAGTTTCCATGTCCTCTGCTCATTTTCTGATTGAATTGATTTTTTGTTTGTTATTGAGTTGTACAAGTTCCCCGTGTATTTTGGATACCAACTACTTATCGGTTATATGATTTGTGAATATATTCACCCATTCAGTAGGTTGTCTTTCTGTTTTGTAGATGGTTTCCTTTGCTGTGTAGAAGCTTTTTTATTTGAAGTCATCCCATTTGTTTATTTCTGATTTTGTTTCCCTTCTTTGAGGGAATATATAAATATATATATATATTTATATATTTATATTTATATTTATATATGGTCAAATAATTATTTCAAATAATTTGCTCCTTATATTTCCTTCTAGGAGTTTTATGGTTTCAGGCCTTACATTTCCATTTCTGGGTATTTATCTGAAAAAATAAAAACACTAATTTGAAAGATATATGCACCTCTATATTCACTGCAGCATTATTTACCATAGCCAAGATATGGAAGCAATCTAATTGTCCACTGATAGATGAATGGAAAAAGTGGTACACACACACACACACACACACACACACACACACACACACACAAACACACACACACACTCTAGAATATTATGCAGCAATAAAAAAATGAAATCTTACCATTTGCAACATCCACGGGCATTGAGGGTATTATGTTAAAGTGAAATAAGTCAGAAAAAGACAAATATTATATGGTTTCACTTATATGTGGAATCTAAAAAGAAACAAACAAAACAAAAACAGACTCATAGAAACAGAGACCAAAGGGGTGGTTGCTCGGGATTGGGTGAAAAGGGTGAAGGGAAATATAGTCAATATTGTGATAAGTTTGCATAGTGACAGATGACTACTAGAATTAGTAGGGTAATTACAGTATAAGGTATAAAAATGTCAAATCACTATATCATACACATGAAACTAATATAACTAATATATCAACTATATTTAAATAAAAACATGTTAAATGTAAAAGAAATAGAGAGAGATTTTTTTTCCCCCAAAGGGAAAAACGAAATAGTCTCCAGGTAGGTAGTTAACTCTTTTCATACATACAGAATTGGGTTAAATGGGTAAATGCATAACTTCTACCTGAATATAGACTATTTTTAAAATATAATGATTAAATGACGTCTGCTATCAGATTATTGACAAAAAGCAATGGGAAAGAAAATATGTCACTATTTTAGAGGTACTTGTTCCTGGAATGTAACATTTACATCTCCACTAAAACAAAGGGGCAGAGCATAGAACACATGAATCACTAAAATATATATATTTTAAAAATAAAGTGTGTGTGTGTGTGTGTGTGTGTGTGTGTGTGTAATTTTGGTAATGTTGCAGATTAGTGTCAAAATCGACAATAAATGTTCTGTGGCATCCTGGTAGCAAAAGAGTTACTTGGGTCAACCTGCCATTTTTCTTTCTATTCACATTTTAAGCTATTTCTTTTGCTCTCTCCTTCTACTCTACAATTTCTTTCTTCTCATCTATTTTCTCTTTTGCCCAGGTTTAATGTTTATTGTTATCTTAGACTAAAATTAGAATGTAAGAGGATTATTTCTTCTTTCCAGGCATCTCATTGAGACAGTTTTTAAACTTGCCTCAGACAATCTTGATCCACAGCTATCAATGATGTTCCCTAATCATAATTCCATTGATAAGCACAAATCTCTCAAATCTAAACTCTACTCCTCAGCCCTTTGTTTCCAGGTTTATTGATATATAATTGACATACGTTGATGAATAAGGTTAAGGTGTACAGCATTATAGTTTTAATTACATATTTTGTGAAATGATTACTGCAAGTTTAGTTAGCATACATCATCTCATACAGATAGAATAAAAAGAAATTTTTTGCTTTCTCTTTTTATTCTATCTGTATGAGATGATGTATATGTATATTTTTTTGCTTTGATGAAAACCCTTAGGATTCACTCTCTTAACTTTCATATAGATCATACAGCACTGTTAACTAGTTATTATGTTTACATCTCATCACTAGGACTTATCCATCATATAACTCAAAGTTTTTACCTTTTTCCAATTCTCTCACACCTGGTAACCACAACTCTGATCTCTTGTTTTATGAATAACAGGGTTTTTTAAATGTTTTATATTCCACATATGTGTAATTATACATTATTTGTCTTTTCTGATTTTCCTTAGAATATCTTCGAAGTCCATCCATGCTGTCACAAATAGCAGGATTGACTTGTTTTTTATGTCTGAATAATATTCCAGTATATAGATACCAAAACATCTTTATCCATTCATCCACAGATGGACATTTGGGTTGTTTCCATGTCTTGATTATTATAAATAATGTGGCTATAAACAGGGTGAGAGTAGGTATCTTTCAAGATAGTGTTTTCATTTCCTTTGGATATATTTCCATAAGTGGAATTGTTAGATTATATGATGATTATATTTTTAATTTTTCGAGGATCCTTCCTTGTGGCTGCATCAATTTATAATCACATAACAGTGCATAAGGGTTCCTTTCTCTCCCTGTCCTCTCCAACACTTTTTATTTCTTGACTTTTTGACAATAAACATTCTAACAGGCCTAAGGTGTATTTCTTTGAGAGTTTGAAATGCAGTTCCCTAATGACTAATGATATTGAGCATCTTTTTATGTGCTTGCTGTCCTTTGGTATATTTTCTTTGAAAAAAATGTCACTTCACGTTCCTTGCCCATTTTTAAATTATTTGGGTGTTTTTGTTTTTGATTTTTACTATTAAGTTATATGACTGCTTTATATATTTTGGATATTAGCCCATCAGATATATAATTTGCAAATTTCTCTTTCTTGTACGGTAGGTTTTTTACCACTTTGTTGATTGTTGTTTGCTGTGAAGACTTTTAGTTTGATGTAGCCCCACTTGTTTTTTATTTTGTTTGCTTGTGCTTTAGGTCTCATATGCAAAAATTCATTGCCAAGACCCATGTCAAGAAAATGTTTTGTTTTCTTCTAAGAATTTCATGGTTTCAGGTCTTATGTTTATATATTTAATCCATTTAAGTTCACTTTTGTGAGCAGTGTACGATAGGGGTCTAGTTTCATTCTTTTGCATGTGACTATGCAATTTTCTCAGCACCATTTATCCAAGAGACTTTCTTTTCTCCACTGTGTATTCATGCCTCCCTTGACAAATGTTATTTGACTATATATACTTGGGTTTATTATGAGCTCTCTATTCTGTTCCATTGATCTATATGTCTGTTTTTATGTCAATACTGTCCTGTTTTGATTATTATAGCTTTATAATATAGCTTGAAATCAGAAAATATAATGCCTCCCACTTTGTTCTTTCTCAGGATTATTTTTGTGGTCTTTTGTGGTCCTATATGAATCTCATGAGTATTTTTCTTTCTACTTTTATATTATATGAAATTAGAATCTTGATAGAAATTGTATTAAATCTATAGATGGCTTTGGGAAGTATGAACATTTTAAGAATATTAATTCTTCCAAACCATGAACACAAAATATTATTCTATTTATTTATGTCTTCTTCAAGTTTTTTTTTTTTTTATCAGTGTCATTTAGTTTTCAGAGTAGAGATATTTTGCCTCCTTAGTTGTTTATTCCTAAATATTTTATTGTTTTTGATGGTATTGTACATAGGATCATTTTATTTTGTTTCAAATTTGTTGTTAGTATTTGGAAATGCTACTGATTTTTGTATGTTAATTTTCTATCCTGCAAATTTACTGAATTCATTAATCAGATCACTTTTTGGATAGGGTTTTTAGAATTTTCATCTGCAAATAGTGATATTTTCATGTTTTCCTTTCCAATTTGGATGCCTTTTATTTATTTTTGTTGCCTGACTGCTCTGGCTAGGACTTCCAATACTATGTTGAATAAGACTGGTGAGAGTAGACACTCTTATCTTGCTCTTGATCTTATAGGCAAAATTTTCAACCTTGCAAGATTGAGTACAATAATAACTGTAGTCTTATCACATATAACCTTTATTATGTTGAGGTACATTCCTTCTATACCTAATTTGATAAGTTTTTATCATGAACAAATGTTGAATTTTGTCAAAAGCCTTTTCTACTGTGGTAATTTTTTTTCTTTCATTCTATTAAAGTGATGTATCACATTGATTTGAGTATGTACATTGAAACATCCTTGTTTCCTAGGTATAAATCCCACATTATTATGGTGAATGATCCCTTTAATATGCTGCTGAATTCAGTTTGCTAGTATTTGAGATTTCCTCTATATTCATCATGAATATTGGTCTGTAGTTGTTTTTACTTGTTTGTTTGTTTGTTTTTTCTGGTACTGTCCCTATCTGGCTTCAGTATGAGAGTAATGCTGGCCCTGTAAAAGTAATTTGGGAGTGTTCCCTCTCTGTTTGGAAGAGTTTGAGAAAGGCTGGTGTTAATTCTTCCTTAAATGTTTGGTAAAATTCACCAATGAAGCCATTTGGTCTCAGGTTTTCCTTCATTAGATTTCTGATTGCTAATTCAATCTCATTACTAGTAATTGTTCTATTCAGACTTCCTATTTCTTCCTGATTCAGGCTTGGTCATTCGTATGTTTCCATTTATTCTGTGTTGTCCAGTTTGTTGATGTATAGTGCTTCATAGTAGCATCTCATGATTCTTTTTATTTCTGTGGTATAAAATTAATGTCTCCTTTTTTTATTTATAATTCTGTTGATCTGGGTCTTCTCTCATTTTTTCTTCCTCTAGCTAGCTAGTTTTCTCAATGTTCTTTATCTTTTCAAAGTACTCTTAGTTTGGTTAATCTTTTCTATTGTTTTCCTATTCTCTATTTCACTTAATTCTGCTCTTTGTTATTTCTTTCCTTCTGCTAACTTTGGGCTCAGTTTCTTTTTCTAGTTCCTTAAGGCATAGAATGGGTCGTTTGAGATCTTTCTTCCTTAAAGTAGGCATTTATTGCTATGAACTTTCCTCTTAAAATTGCTTTTGCCACTTCCCCTAAGTTTTGGTACATTTTTTTCCATTTTCATTTGTCTCGAGATATTTCCCCTTTTTCTTCTTTCATCCAATGCTTGCTCAATAGAGTGTAAATTAACATGTATTCATTAGTTTTCCAGTTTTCTTACTGATTTCTAATTTCATGTGGTGAGAAACCATATTTGGTATAATTTCAGTTTTCTTAGACTTGCTAAGGCTTGTTTTGTGGCCTAACATATGGTTTATACTAGAAATTCCAAATTCACTTGAGAAGAATGTGCATTCTGTTGTTCTCAAATGGAATGTTCTGTATATGTCTGTTAGGTCCATTTGATCTAGTATGTTAAAATTCACTATTCTCGCATGACTGTCTGGATGATTTAAGAACTGTTGAGAGTGAGTTATTAACACCCCCAACTAATAATGTATTGTTATTTCTCCTTTTAGCTGTTAGTTTGTTTTATGTAATTAGGTACTTCAATATTGAGCACATTTACAATTGTTATGTCTTCTTAATATGTTGTATCTTCTTTATCCCTTTATCATTATATAATGACCTCCTTTGTCTCTTTTTACCATTTTTAGTTAAAATTTATTATGTCTGCTACAAGTATAGCTACACCAGCTTTTTTTTTTTTTTTTGGTTACCATTTGCTTGAAATACCTTTTTCAATCCCTTCAGTCTGTGTGTCTGAAGGGCTAAAATGAGTCTCTTGTAGGCAGCATATAATTGGATAGTGTTTGTCTGATTTTTTTATTCAGCCATTCTATGTCTTTTAATTGGAGAATTTAATTCATTTACACTTAAAGGAATTATTAATAAGTAATGACTTACTATTGTCATTTTGTTAATTGTTTTCTGGTTGTTTAGCAGATCCATTATTCCTCGTTTCTTATTTTGCTATCTTTTTTGATGTTTTGATGTCTTCTAGTATCAGTATGCTGTGAATTCTTTATGATATTCTTTTGTGTAATTACTGCAGATTTTCCCCTTGTGCTTAAAATGAGGTTTACATATCTTAAAATTATAACACCTTATTTTAAATTAACAGTAATTTAACTTCAATAGAATTCCTAAGCTTTACACTTTTACTTTTCTTCTCTCACACATTTTGTTATTGTTACAATTAATGTTTTTTATATTGTGTAACTAATAATAGATTATTGTGGTTATGGTTATTTTACTGTTTGTTTTTTTTTTTTAATTTTTAAAGTTGTACATGAAATATGCACCACCATTGTCATATTACAAAATTCTAATTTTTACTATACATTTAAATTATAGGTGAATTTTACATTGCCTTATGTTTTATGGTGTTAATTAACACCCTTCTATTTCCATTCCAAGAACTTCCTGTAGTGTTTCTTATAGCATATCCCTCCTTTATTTCTGAAGGACATAAACACTAGGCTAACAGTGTTTTTCTTTCAGTACTTTGAATATGTCATCCCCTTATCTTCTAGAATAAAAAGTTTCTGTTGAGATCTGTCATATAACTTCTGCATATAACTTCTCTCTCTGGATGCTTTTAAAATTCTTCATCTTTGGCTTTTGACAATTTAATTACAGTGTGTCTCAATGTAGCCCGATTCAGGTTCTACCTATTTGGGGCCCTTTGGGTCTCTTGAATTTGGACGTCTATCTCTCATCCCAGATTTGAAAAGTTTTTAAGCATTATTGCTTTAAATATACTTTGTGTCCCTTTCCCTTCTTTCTAGTGTTCCATATGTATATATTGTTTACATTGTGCCCCATAAGTCCCATAGGCTTTCTTCACTCTTTATTCTTTTAGTTGTTGTTCCTCTCATTAGATAATTTCAAATGTCCTATCTTCCATGTTGCTGATTCTTTCTTCTGAATGGTTTAGTCTGGTTTTGAAGCTCTCTACTGGATTCTTCAGTTCAATACTTTTTAGTGCCAGGACCTTTAGATCTTTTATGTTTTCTATTTCTTTGTCACACTTTTCATTTTGTTCACGCATTGTTTTCTTTATTTTGTTTGCCTGTCTGTGTGTTCTTGTAGTTCACTAAAGTACATTATCCTGAATTCTTTATAGGACAGTTCACAAATCTCCATTTTTTTTAGGATCAGTTATTACAGCTCCATTAGTTCCTTTGGTAGTATATTATTTACCTGATTTTTCATTCTCCTGATACCTTATGTTAACATCTGTGCATTTAAGTAAGTGCCCTCCTCTTTCAGACTTTGCAGGTTTGTTTTGGCGGAGACAATTCTTTGCCAGTCAGCTCAATTTGGTTTTCTCAATATACATCCTTAGGCAGATAGGGCCTGCTATTAGGGTCTATTTTAGAGTGAGGCAACTGTTCAAGCACTGAACTTGGGGTAAGGGATGTGTTATTGGCTGAGAACAGCTAGATAGCACCACTGGCTTGATTCCCTGCCCCAATGAAGCTGTAAGATGAACTTCATGGTTGTTTGGATTCTATGGTCAAGCTTTCTAGACAGTCAGGACTGGGTACTATACTCAACGGCAGGTGGAGCTATGAATTAGGTTCCTTGCCCTGGTGCAGCAGCAGGGCAAGACCCAAGACTTTCATTACATTGTTTGGGGACCCTAATCAGTTGAGAGTGTATACTAAATTTCCGGAGGCTACCAGTTTTGCTCAGAAAACATGGAAAGCCCTAGGCAGTGCTCTCTTTTTACATGCAAATAGAACTGTTAGGTGGGCTATGCAGATTCTTGTGGGCTCTGGTAACATTCTCTGGTCCAGGGAGCCGAAGGCTATATTTAGCAATAAGTGAAGCTACTAATTATTTTCCCTGCCTGGGCACAGCGGGAGAAGCAGCTCCAAAGCTATTAATGTTCTTTGTTTGTGGTCTTAAGGTGTCCCATGTCCCAAATTCTCTGAATGAGCAGGACCACTGGATTTACTCTGATGGTAATCCTGCTTGTCAGCCTTTCAACTCGAGTTGCTGGGTTTGGCAGCTTCCAGGTGTTCTTGTCAGCCCCTGTTAACCCCATAGGGCTGGGGGGAAAAGGTCACACTCTGAGCAGGTGAGGCTGACCCAGGTCCTGCCTGGGCAGCACTGGGATAACCCACTTCAGGCACCTCCTAAAATTTCCTGACAAAGTTTCCTGGACAGAAGTGGCCAAGAGATATGATCAGTAGTGTGTGGGGCTACGACTAGGCTCTTCTGCCTGGGCATGGGCAGACCAGCCTCAAGGGCCAGCAAAACTCACTTGGGGACCCAAATTAGGCAGACATGCACTCTACTGAGTCCCCTGGTGTGACTGCACACCTAAAAGGGTTCCACAGATGAGCAAAGCTGCTGGCTGGGACTACTACTTGGGCGCTGCAAGTTGGACGAGATCCATGTGCTGGTTGTTGCAGGCCTCTCCTCGCTTCTCTGTCAGTCAGATTCCCCTGTGGTCCCTGGGGGGATAAGCCAGAGTAGAGGCTCTCAGGAAGCAAACCACAATGCTGGGGAGGTGGGGCTGGATGTCATTCCTGGGCATTCTTTTCCCACCGGAGAAACTGTAGGCTGAGTAAACCTCTCGGCAAGGTGCTGCGCCAGCCTGGGGGAGAAGCGGTGTAGTCGGCATGCCGCCCTTCCCCTTCCCGTTCGCGTGGTTTGTCTTAGTCTCTGTGGTGCAAAGGACTGCTTCCACCTCATGCCCATGTTCTAGGATCCTTTCAGTGCTCCTGCCCATGAATAGTTGTTAGTTGTTTTCCCTCTAACAAGCAGCGGTCAAGAATTACCTATGTCGCTATCTTGGTGATGTTACTCCTCCCTACTGCTCAGTCTTTAAGATTTCCTTCTGATTATCATTTTTCTGATTTCAACCAGTTACTTCTCCAAAAGGCTTTTCTACTTTGGACAATTATTTGTTCTGTAAAAACTGATTTCATACCTATATTTGTCATTATAGTGCCTGATATATAAAAGTTTCCCCTTCGAAGAATTACAGCTTACCAGACTAATAAGCGCTGTAAAATGTGCTAAGTATTGCTTACAATGCAAATACATACAAAGAGCAATAATGTAACTTAGTACTTACTACTTGGCCAGCTCTGTACAAAAGATTATAGATGCATCATTTTATTTTATTCTCAAGGTAGGTTAATTTTGTCCCCCTACTTAAAGATGAAACAAATAAATAAAGCTCATTCAAGAATACATAGCAAGTATGTGGTAGAGCAGAATTTGAAGCAATACGTGGCTCCAAACCTACATTTTTAACAACTACAGGTTTTAAAAGAATGAGCCCAACAACAAAGCTATCCTTTGTACTTAGTATGACCATATCATCCTCAATGCTTTAATAAATTACATTCTTCTCCCTCTGATATTCCTTTCTAAAATACTGTTTTCCTTGCATTTGGCACTTACTCCAAATTCACCTCAAAATGCCTTCCTGATTAATACTGCTACACTCTGTTTGCTCCCTTAGAGTCTTTGCTTCATTTCTAAAATCTATTTAGAGTATTAAATTTGAACTCATTTGTAAACATTCTTTATAAGTAATTTCACAGGTGAATATTCTATGACCTCATCTAGCTATTAAGATCCTTGGAAGCAGGTATCAAACCAATATTTCTTTTGATAGCTTTGCGGTACCCAGTATAGTAATTTATAAATGATGATATACAAGCAATTCTTTTCAGAGAACAAACCAATAGAAAAGTAATATCACTCAATAAAAAGCAGTACTGTTATTTTCCAAATTGTCTTTATTCCTTTCAGTGATTAATAATAAAACATACATATAATCAAGGAAAAATATAAGAACATTTATAAAAGTTTAAGGAAACACAAAACCAAACATACTCTTAGAAAATAAGTATCCCAATGATATACAGATAATTTAACCTATTCATGTATACAGCCATTTTCATTTTCCTAAAAAAGATTATATAAAACTATTTAGTAATTAGTCAATCCTAATCACATTCAAAGAAGTAAAAATGTAGAAAATCTTCAATTAAATCAATGGGCATAAATGAATATATGCATTTAACTGTCTCCTGATTGGAGACAGTATATTCCAATTGGCTATATATTGTAGATATTTTCACATTGCTCTTCATGTGATTTTTTTAAATGAAACTTAGATAACAGTAATTTTTTGTTATTCTTACTCAAGACTACAGTTAAAGTCTCAGTATCTGGAATGTCACCACAGCCATCAAATCTCCAAGGAAAAATATACACCTTCAATTTTAAAACATTAAAATAGAATATAAAATGTAAAAATAGAGAGCATCATTTTACAAATGCAGTGGGTGAAAAATTCATTATATTAACAACAGGTACCAAAATTTAGGGGAAAAAAAATCAATGAGGATTCCCTGGGTGAAAGTAGGACCAGAGGATCTGTTACAGTTGGTTCTGATACAACTAAAGACAGCTAAACATTGGAAACGATCAGAGTTTTAAAGGTACATAAGAAAAAGAAAGCTGAGAAGAGATTCAGAAAAAAAGACATTAGCAATACTGAATTAGGCAAAGAAAGAGCACGGGGCTGAAGTAGTAAAATAAAAAAAATCTGATTTTGGGGTAACAAAAGAACTTTAAATACAGGAATGTATCATTTGATGTAAAATTGTAATACTACAATGCAGTGTATCTCTCCAAACCCAGATACTTAATAAAATGTAATCTCATAGGTCTTTTTGAATGGATTTTGTAAATCAAGATGAGTTTCACATCTGAGTCAACGGAGGAAACTAAGGAAGCACAAGATCACAAGAGGATCTCTAAATTGATTTTATTCAATAAAAGCAAGAGCTCAAAGAAAATAACAATACTGACAACAGGAAATACCTCATTCACCAACATTCCACCCACAAATGTTTTTGGACTTCCATAGGACATGATTTGGGGCTCCAGGTGACCTTATCAATACCTTTATTAAGAAAAGATATATCCTGAGGAATACTGGAAATTGACATAAAATTCAAAACATGCTAATTACACAATTTTAAAATTAACTATAATTGAAATATCTTCATTAAAATGGATTAAATAATTAAATTGGTGTGGCATTTTTTATTAGGAAGGAAGGGAAGGAGGAAGGGAGGAAAGAAGGAAGATACATGTAACTAAATTACTAATCTAGAAACAGATGTATATAAGACATCAGCATATCATTGGAATTCAAGCTTATATTTTGGCACTGGACATCTTTGTTCAAAAGAAAGTATAGACTTCCACTTCAATAAAAATGAAACAATAATAACCAAACCTTAATCGAAAAAAGCCAAAAAATATATATATAAAAACTCTGTTCTCAGACATTAAACAACAGGTAACACTCGACTGTGACTTCTGAGAGAAGGGAAATATGAAAGATGAGCCTTAAGATTGTCCCAGTTTGCTGCATGGAGGCAGTTTTCTTGGCTGCCTCATTGAGTTGAAGACAGAGACTGGAGTTTGAGGAGGTCAAGGCAGCTTCAATTTGTGGGAAAGAATAACATGGATACCTTGATGCAACACAGAGAAAACTCTAAAAATCTACATGGAGATCATTCCAGTGAATGGGTGGCTATTAATCTGCCCTATGCAAGTAGAAATCACCAGGGGAAGAATCACTGTGAAAGAGTAAAAATAAACAATTCTCAGAGCTCACCGTATTTGGGAGAAAATTTTCTGCCATTTAGAATGGCGATACATCAAAGAATACCAGGGATATTCAGAAGAGACTCCAGGGGGTCATGCCTTAGTGAAGACAGCCGGAGGAAAGATATTATTTAAAAAAAAACAAAGATAAGAATTGTATCCAACTTCTTATCATAAACTGAAAGGTAGAAGACAATGATGGACACTCTAAGCAGGGGTCCCCAACCTCTGGGCCACAAACTGGTACCAGTCTGTGGCCTATTAGGAACGGGCCACACAGCAGGAAATAAGCAGTGGGTGTGCTAGTGAAGCTGCATCTGTATTTGCAGCCGCTCCTGGCACTAGCATCACTGCCTCAGCTCCACCCCAGATCACTAGGCATTAGGTTCTCATAGGAGCACTGGACCCGAGTGATAAAAAGGTTGGGGACTGCTGCTCTAAAGCACTGAAACAAAACGATAACAACAAAAGAAAACATTAAAATCATGAATTTATAAATTTAAGCTCAACAACAACAAAAAAATTATAATTAAGGCAAATACTTTTTCAGATAAAAATTGAATTCTTTGCCAGCATATGAGATATATAAAAGAAGTTCTTGATGTACAAGTAAAATGATATAAATGAAAATGTGCTTTCACACAAAAAAATTATGAAAATGGTAAATACACAAGTAAATGTAGAGTATGTTATTCCTCATTTTAATCACTTCAAATGGTATCAAGGCAAAATTAACATGAATTACCGTGAGATTTATAATATATGAAGAGAAAAATAAAAGCGAGAAAACAAGGAAAGTAGGGGAAATGAAAGTATATTTTTTATAAGGTTTTCTATTTTTACACAAAGTGGCATATTATTTGATGGTGAACTATGATAAGTTAAAAATCATGTTGTAGACTTTGGAGTAACCACTAAACAAATAAAACAAAAAAGTACAGATGTTAAAAATAGTAAAAATAAAAGGAATAATAAAATATATTCACTTTTTCTTAAAGAAGGGAAAAGTAACAAAGGACAAGAGAAATAGAAAACATATCAAGATACCTGATTTAAACTCAAACATAGAAATAATCATATAGAATATAAATATAATGAACAATACAATTAAAAAGTAGAGACTGAATAAAGAACTTTATATTACTCAAACAAAACTACTTTGAATTTGAAGGAAAAGAACTGAGCTGAGAGTAAAACTATGTAAAAAGACATAACATGCAAACAATAATTAAAAGAAAGCTGTAGTGGCTATATTAATATTAGAAAAGATCAAAGAGCAATACAATCAGGATAAAAAGGTTAATTGCATAGTGATAAAGCAGTTGATTCGTCAGAGAACAGGTTTACACATTTAATAAAAGATCTTTAAAAACATCAAGTAAAAGCTGATACAGCCTACTTAGAACTAGAAAAATACAGTTGGAGATTTCAACATGTCTTTTTCAATAATTGATAGAACAAATACAGACAAAAAGTATGTAGATTTAGATGATACTGTCAACTAGTTTGAGCTAATTTACATTTGTAGACTATTCTACATTTTTTTCAAGTGCATGTGGAACGACCACCATGATCAACCACATTCTGAGTCATAAAGCAAATCTTGGTAAATTTAAAAGATTAAAATACTACAAAGAATGTTCTTTTTTTCACGACCATGGAGTTAAATGAGAAATCGGTAACAAAATATACCTGAAAAATCTCAAATATTAGAACCTCTCTCTCTCTCTCACTCTCCTCACACAGAGTGGGCCATGTAAGGACACGGCAAGAAAAGTGGCTGTCTACAAGCCAGGAGGAGAGTTGTCACCAGAAATCAATCCTGTTAGTATATCGATTTTGGACTTCTAGTTTCTAGATACATGAGAAAACAAATTTCTGTTGTTTAAGCCACCCAGTCCATAGTATGCTCACAGCCTGAGCATACTAATAAAGCATCTTTGAGAAAACTATATCATTCTTGTATAGTAAAATACTGAAAATACTGGATGCTTTCCCTCTAAGATTAGGAACAAGAAAGATGTCTGTTTTTACCATTTATATATTCAATATTTTACAAGGCATGTAAACTAGTTAAATAAGGGAAAAACAATTAAAAAGCATATAGCTTGGAAAAAAATGAAAACCTTTATTGTCATAAAAAAATGTTCTTACAGAAATCTACTCAAAGATGTAGGAATCTACTCAAAGCTATTAGCACTAATAAATGAATTTAACAAGTACATGGGATATAAAATCAATATACAAAAATTAATTATACTTTTTATACTAGCAACAATTAGAAATTTAAATTTTTTAAAGTGCCATTTCAAATGACATCAAAATATGATTTAGAAATTTTTTTAAATTCTGAAAAATTTGTACCCTGTAAACTATAATATTTTACTGAAACAAGTTAAAGAAGACTTGAATAAAAAGACATACCATGCTCATAAGCTGGAAGACTCAATATTATCATATGTTAGTCCCCAAATTGTTCCCGCCAAATTTATTAAACAAAATCTAAATTAAAATTTCAGAAGATCTTTTTGTATAAGTTGGCAAACTACTTCTATAATTTATATTACAACGCAAAACACATTAGACATTAAGGAAATGCAAGTTAAAACCACAGTGATATACCACTATTCACTATGACAACTAAAATTAAAGAGGCTGACAATACTAAGTATTGACAACTACGTAAAATGCCTAGAATTATCATACATTGCTAGTGGGAATACAAAAGGATACAGACATTTACGAAAACCATTTGACAGTTTCTTACGGAATTTTGTACACTAACCATTCAACACAGCAATCCCACTCTTAGGTGTTTGCCCTAAGAAAAATAAAAACAAATGTCTACCTGCCATGTATAAGATTTGTCATTGTAACTATATTCATGATACCAAAAAAACTCAGCTATATTCATGATGTCCAGATATCCATATGCGACTGGGTAAACAAATTGTGGAACGTCCACGTAAATGAATTTTACTCAGTAATAAAAAGCAACAAAGTACTTGAGCACGAACAACATGGATAAATGTCACAAGAATTATGCTGAGTAAAAAAGAGCCAGACCTAAGACTACCTGCTCTATTATTTCATTTATACAAACATTTAGAAAATTCTAAACAACAGTTCAGAAAGCAGATCATCAGTTTCCAGAGGCCAGCATTAGAGGAACAACAGGAAAGGCACAAAGGAGGTTGTGGTGGTGATGAAATGTTCTCTATTTTGAAGGTAGTGGTGACTATACAACTTCACTGACATATGTATTATACATGTATTTACTGTACTTCAATAAAGAGGATTGTGAAAAATCAAGAAAAAACTGCATATTTATAATTATATAGATGGTGATTTTTTGTGTTGATCATTTTACAATATATACAAATATTGAATCATTCTGTTTTATATCTGAAACTAAATGTTATATGTCAATTATAACTCACTTTAAAAAGAGAATGCATTAAATAAGTAAAAAGTGAACTGGAAAAATGTCACAGATGTTCCAATGGAAATATAAAGAATGTAAGAAAGGAACCTCAGTTATTTAGTTTACAGCTCTTGAACATCCCCTGAGAGCACATCATATAATGCCTAAATCTCCTCAGAACTCAGTTTGAAAACATCTATGATAACTGAGGAATGTGAAAGCCAATTGAACAGTTCGGGCTATGCATTAAGTGGTACTGTGTCAAAGGCTAGACATTTCAAAGTAAAGTAAGTTAGATTCTTGTCTCAAATCATATATAAGAATAAATCCTTCATGGATCAAACATTAAACATAAAAAGTTAACAGATGAAAAATGTAAATAATTAGTCATATAACTTTGTGTATGGCAAGCTCCCATAAGTATGACTCCACAACCAGAAATGATATGGAAAAGATTAACACAAATGTGGGGGAAAGATAAATATAATAATACAATATATGAACTTTTAGAAAATTCTAAATTTAAAAATTTAAAACATAGGTAAGAGATTAATATCCTTTAAAATACTGTTATTACTAAATAGCAATGACACACTAATAGAAAAGTGGGCAAGACATGAACAAGAAATTCAAAAAAGGCAGCGCAATTACCATCAAACACTTGAAAATTTACTGAGTATCACTAATAAATGAGAAAAAAACTGCTGAAATATCAAATTTCACTTACTTAATAAAATACCTTTGTTGTAAGAATGTGGCTCTGATAGAAATATATACTTATACCATATTTTGATAGGTACCAAAAGTATAAATGTCCCTTATTTTTAATTTTAAAATTTACTTTATAAGCTAATAGTTATCGAAACTTGTATTTATTTCAGAACTGTTTATATGGTGAAAAACTAAGTATTCTACATGCTCATCAATAACAGTTATGATGGATACAACCTGGAGCCATTAAACATGAGATTGTCAAACCAATAATTACTGACATAGAAAGATGTTCATGGCAAGTTGCTAGATGAAATATATCTTTAGTGTAAACTCATTTAAAAAATCCATCTTCCTCGTCTCTTTTCTCTACACATATATACATAGGCACATGCAGAGATACACACATGTGTATTTCTGGAAAGTACATGCTAAAAGATCTATAAAAGTTATCTGTGACTAGTAAAATTAAGGGAAAGCTTTGTTTTCTTTTTTAATCTGTCTATATTATCTGAATTATTTGTTTAAAAAAATACAATTATTGTTTAAAGGACTATTACAATATAATTTCAAATTGGGTAAGAGAAATAAAATTTCAAAGTTTTCTAGAAGTTTAAAAGTGAGCCATAGTCATCATAATCAATGTTTACACTAAATACGATCTACAGCGAATTTTTTTTTTAAGCACTAGACTAAAATTCTAGAAAAATTAACTTGAAGATTTCTTTTTCCACATGAAATACTCTTTAAAGACTTATTAAAGTGTCCTGCTATCCTCACCCCTGGTGTTTTATATTAGAACAATTTTGTTTCTCCAATAAAATAGAACACAGGCTTTAAGTGTCATTTCTTTGAAAACTGTTTTCTGCTAGGTCTTAAGAAAATAGAGTAGGAATGTAGTTTGTGTCTTATTTGAGAGTGACAGATAACCTTGAGTCTTAAACCTTCTCTGGTATTTTCTTGATCTTCACTAACCATGACCAAGGTAGAAAGGTCTCATCTGCAAATTACTAAAAATAATCAGCTCTGAGAAGTGACCTTGGATGAAGTAATGTTAAATTGGCCGGGAAATTTTTTTGAGGCATCACTGTTATTAACTCACAATTTTTTCATTTCACTCTGCCACTGATGCTTGGCAGGTTATAATTTTTCATTTTCGCACTTGGATGAAACTCAGTGAAGTAGAGATTATGGAGATAGTGGTAGAGAATTTTTACAAAGGGATTTCCCCCCTTTACTCCATAACATTAGGTTACAATATGGATCACTATTTAAGACAACTTATCAGTTGAAGACACATTATCAGACTGTTAGGGTAACAGTAATGACCTATTCATTATTTATTTTTTAAGTGCTGCCGTCTGTATATAGAATTGATGTTACAACCAATTTATATACTTGAAAATATTTTCAATAGTGGAGATGGTTTAGGCTGATTCTCCTTATGACAACTTCATGCCTTCATGGGATGGTTTGCTAAAATTAAAGAAAATGTGAAAACAAAAAAGTACTTCTTTATACAGAGAATTCCAATGATACAAATTGGAAATAAACTTGTAATACTCTTAATT
The DNA here is from genome assembly GCF_014176215.1 of Rousettus aegyptiacus. Taxonomy (NCBI): domain Eukaryota; kingdom Metazoa; phylum Chordata; class Mammalia; order Chiroptera; family Pteropodidae; genus Rousettus; species Rousettus aegyptiacus. Next base: position 33,733,683 of record NW_023416307.1, on the reverse strand, counting down.
GATGAAGTGCTAATCTTACTTAGATGACAAATATTTTGCATGCATCCTCCCTCCTTTTTCACCTCCATAAGACCAGTCCCAATGCCAGTAATCTTGTGATGTCCACTTACATTCATTTTCCTTCAGAATCTCTTTTCGGTTTGCTATTTACTAGACAGCTCATAACAGGCACTAAATAAGTGTAAATTGTCATTCACTTAAGTAAAAGAGTAAAGAAAACTCATTTAAAAATAAGGAATACTATAATAGAGATGACAGCAAATAAAATAAATGTGAATTTGGAAATTATTACCTAGAACAGAAAACAATGTGTAAATAGATATTTAAGATAGAAACTTGAGACTAGACTGAAAAGAACTAAGAAATGCCCACGTGAGTCACCAATTCCCTTATCTTGATTTGACTATTAACATCCAATTGCAACTTGGGTAATGTCACTACTTGCTAGAAACAACATTACGTTTTGTAACTTCCTTAAATTTTTGAACTACATCATCCCTAAGTGTCATCTTCATATTGTCTATCCCTTAAGGTAAATGTTGATTTTGGTAACTTCTTTTTGTTTATCACTAGTAAGGTAATAAAATGGGGGGGGGGTTAAGTTATAGTTAGGTTTTCTTAAGAAAAACAAAAATCAAGGACTATTTGTAACATCTGGAAAATCCTTATATAAATGCAGAAATACGGAAAATATTTTTTGTACTTTTATAGTACTGAAGCTCACTACCCGGGGTAGGATACAGTGCCTCATGTAGTGCATGTCCTCAGTGCCTTACAACTTTTATCTTCAACTTTCATAAATCTGATTGACTAAGTAGTCAAATATCTCTTCCTGTTTCTTCTGGTTCTAAATTGACCATCCACCCCTCTTGCACTGTCAAAATTTTCTGAACATAAGAAAAATGCCAAAATTGTTTTTCATATCAAGCCTATAATATGTACCTCAGAAACACCTTAAAAAGTACATCACAGAGAAAATGGAAAAAAAAATATTATTCTCCCCAATTAATAGTCTCCTCCACTTGAAACAGTGAAATGTAATATAAATACATGTCAAAAATAAACTTTAGGTATGAAAATGACTAATGAAAAATGTAGTTAAAAAAGATATGGGGTATTAATAACCATAAATAATGTGTATAATAAATGTATCAGTTTTATAGGCTATCACATTATATTAATTAAATGACTGTGACACCATTCAAGAAGTAGAAGTACTTCAAGTAATCAGGATAGCCGAAAAAGTTTTGTGCAGTTAAAAAAATAAAACTAAAAAGGAATCACAATAATGTAAATTTGACATCAATTATAACTACAAATAATTAATATTAATTTAGGCGAATGCTCTTTAAGCATGATACAATTAAAATAAAAGCATGTATACATCGCAAGTCAGAGAGGGAATCTCAGTTAACACATAGCTTGGTTAACTGAGTTTGGTGTTAAAGGAATAGAAGGAAAAAGATTGATCTAAAGCATGCATTAAATCATCTACGCTGCTCCAGCATCCCTGTTTTTCTTAAGCATCTTAAGTATTCCTGTTTTTCTTCTTAACCCATGAAATATAAAACTAAACCAAAATAAATTAATTAAACTCAACATTTCACAAAATACATCTTATGAATAATCTTTAATTCAAAAGTATAACACTTTCAAAAACAAAAGAGGAAAATAAAAATAATAAAGACTATAATAGAAATCAAAGATATTGAAAAAGTAGAAGTCAATGAAAAACTGATATTTTGAAATAATCATGGGGAAAATAAAAATAAAATTCTAGCCAGATTTATTAGAGAAAAAAGGAAAGCAAAGACACAGGAATCTGAGATATGGCATCACTCCAAATGTTACAGTTATTACAAAGATATTAAGAGAATATTATGAAAAACTTTAGGCCAAGAAATCCTACAATTTAGATGAAATGCAAAAAGATACCTTTAAAAACAACTGCCAAAACTCACTCAGAAGAAACAGATAGTCAATCATACTTTTGTACCTTTTAGGGAATTTAAGTTTGTAGTTAAAACGGTTCCCACAAATTAAAATCCAGATCCAGATGGCTACACCGGAAAATTCTCCTAAATACCTAAGGAAGAAATAATCTCGACACTGCACAGTATCTTGGAGAAAACTGAAGAAGAAGGAATATTTCCCAAGTCCGTCTATGAGACTATCACTACTATTATAGTGCAAGATAAAAATAATTGAGGCAAATATGCCTCATGTAAATAAGTGCAAAAATCCAAAAGAAAATTTTGCCAACAGAATCCAATAATATATAATGATCAAATGGGATTTATCCATATATTCATTTATCTATTTATTATGCAAGGTTGGCTTAACATTCAAACAATAATTAACATAATTCACCATAAGAACGAACTGAAAAAGAAAAAAAATGATAATTTCAATGGATGAAGAAAAATCATTTGACAAAATCTCTTTCCCAATCATGATAAAAGTTCTTAGCACACTAGAAATAGAAGGCAACTTCTTCACCCTGATAAAGAACATTTGCCAAAACCCTCTATTTAACATTATATTTAATGGCGAAACAAAGAATGTTTTCCTCCTAAGTTCAGAAGAAACATAAAGATGCCTGGTCTTATCACTTATACACAACAGTACTCCAGAAGTTCTAGCCAAAGCAGTTGTATGTATGTATCTATGTGTTTAGAAAAGGAGGTGTAAAATAATAAAAAACATTTATGCTGGGAAAGAAGAACTAAAACTGCCTTGGTAAGTGATCTTACAGGACACGAACAGCTACGGATAATGCAGTGGAATAAAAAAAAAAAAATGCTACTAGAAAGCAATGAACTTAGCCAGATCGTAAGAACCAAAATCAATATAAATATATGTCTCATTAATTATAATTCTATGTCTAGCAATAAATCAACAGAAATTCAAATTTAGAAAAATGCCATTTAAAATCATAAAATATTATATATTTAAGAATAATTCTGAAAAAATATTTGCAAGGCTTATGAAGTAAAACTACAAACCACTGCTTAAGAGAAATTAAAAGGATATATGAAAATAGAGGCATACCTTGTTTATAGGTCAGAACATGCAATAGTGTTAAGATGCCATTTCTCCCTAATTGATATATAGAATCAACATACCCAAAACAAAATTCCAACAAGCTTTTTGTAGAAATTTAAAAGTGATTCCAAAGCTCATGTAGACGTGCAAGGGAACAACAGGCACAAAGACTTCTGAAAAGAACAGTGTTATGGAGCTAACTCTACCTGGTTAAAAGTCATATAGCTAATAATTAAGAAAGTGTAGTGGGGGTTCATAGATAGGCAATACACCAATGGAACAAACGAGACTCTAAAAAGGGACACACGCATAAAAGGACAACTGATTTTTTTTTTACAAAGGATAAACACAATTCAGTAGAAAAGGATAGTCTTTTCAACAAATGATGTTGGAACAATTAAAAATCAGTATACAAAGAAAAAATTGACCCATTCCTTACTCTATACATAAAAATTACTCATAATGGATCACTCTTAAACTTTTAGAGCAATACATAAAAAAAAAAAACCCTTTATGACAAAGATTTTAGACTGTTTTCTTAGCTGTAATACCAAAAAAAAGCATCATTCCTAAAAGAACAAAGTAATACTGAAACTCCTGCTATTTAAAAGACACTGTTAAGTGAATAAAAGACAAATCAGACTAAAACGATGTATTTGCAAACCACATCTGATAAAGACCTTGTATCCTGACTCTATTAAGAACCCTCAAATCTCAATAGTACAAAGAACTCTCAAAACTCAACAGAAGTACAATTAAAAGTTTGGCAACAGATATGAAAAAATATTTCATCAAAGAATACATATGGGTGACAATCAGCAAATAAAAAGGTGCTCAACATCATTAGTCATCAATGTATATTAAAACCACAAAGATGTACCAGTATGCCCCTATTAGAATGGCTAAAATTTAAAAATCTGACTATAAAAGTGTTAGCAAGAATGTAAAGAGCATGGAACTTCTCCTACATTGCTGACTGAAATGTAAATGATACAATCACTTTGGAAAATTAATTTGATAGTTTCTTAAAAAATTAAACATATATCCATCATATAACCCAGCCATTCCACTCCCAGATTTTTCCCCACGAGAGATAAAAGCATGAGTCCATACGCAGTCTTTTATATCAATGTTCACAGCAACTTAATTTGTAAGAACCAAAAACTAGAAATTCTTACATGGTTATCAACAAAGGAATAAACAAATCGTAGCATATCCATAAAATCAAATGCTACTCAATGAAAAAAATAAAATAATCTACTACTACAAGTATCAATGTGGATGAGTCTCGAAACCATGCTTTAAAAAATAAAAAAAGAAAATACATACCATATGATTCCACTTACATAAAACATAGAAAATAAAAACTGACATATAATGACAAAAAGCAGACCAGTGGTTTCCTGGGAACTGAAAACAGAGACCAGGGTTAGGAAGATTATAGAGACATGAGGAAACCTTTGGGGCTGATGAATATGTTCACTATATTGTGATGATGGTTTCGTAGGTATATAGATATGTCAAAACTTCACAAACTGTATAGCTTAAATACTGCACTTTATTGTATGTCAATTGTACCTTAATAAAGCTATCAAAAATAAATAGAAAAAAATAAGACTTCTAAAATGTTAGAATTCACTGGTTTTCACATGACTCATTTAACATGTTTAGATTGAAAATGTTTATTTGTTTCATTCAAAAGATAGTATTCCTCGGGTTCATCTTTCAGTTTCATCATTAAAGACTCTAGCACTAGAAAACTTTAGAATTAAATATATTATCACACATTTCAGCCAAAGTTTTCTAATTTTCAAAATCACTACAAGTAATCAACAAGGAATGAAACTATCATTTATTCATTCAAAAATATTTGAGTGTTACAGTCTGTGCTAGGTAATGATATTTAAAAAATTAATAATTCCAACACTGAGTATTGAAGAGATCCCAGCATAAACAGATGGTCAAATAATCTTTTCCTTTACCCAATTCTACTGTGTATGTGTGTATAGAGGTAGAGCTATAGAGATAGACAGAGATAGAAATGATAAAGATAGAGATAGAGATAGAGATAGAGATAGAGATAGAGATAGAGATAGAGATAGAGATAGAGATAGACACAGAGATACAGAGATAGAGATACAGAGATAGAGATAGATACAGAGATAGAGATAAAGATAGAGATAGAGATTAGAGACAGATATAGTGTAGCTATATATATAAAATAAGCTGGCAACAGTGACTACATACCTTTAACAGAAGAGAATTCACTGTCCTACATTCTAGGTGAAGAAAAAATAAACACAACAATTTATGATCATAAAAACAGCCAAGAAATGAGTCAAATACATTATCAGCATCTCACATCAACATGAAGTCAAAGTGCTAATGGAAGTTATATTTTCTTCTTGGCATATTCAGCTCTTTGAGAAATATTAATGTTTTCATAGTACATCAAATGAGAAAAAATCAGGGTAGAAGAGACAGTATGTCTGAGAGACTGAGCTGAGAAATACTGAACTAATGCCTAAAGAAGTCATAGAACAAATCAGTGCAGCTGGCCTGCTAAGTGTTCATTAGCTGACCTGGAAGAGCCAGAGGTGTCTCACCTAGAGCAGCTGCCAATCCAAAAGAAAGCATCAGAGTTCGAGAGAGTCAACATCATACAATCAGAAAATTTTAGAGCTGGAAACGCTCTAAGAGGTCATATTAGTTCAGTGTCTACAAATCTGGAGATTGCTGCACTTCATCTATTCTATGAACTTCTTGAAATTATAAGCAAAGTTTTACATGTATGTGCTTAAGAACCATCGATCTAGTTCAATTATTTCATTTAACAAATGGGAAAACAGTCCCATTGAAATTGAATCTCAGCTCACTGGTACTAAATTGGAGGCAGGATCTCTTGAGTTCTGGCTATTGGTTTTTCCTATCATACCAAGTTGTCTCCTATTAAATACTAAAAATCTTAACTTCAGCAGAAAAAGACAGCTGGGATCCCAAATCCCTGATTCTCCAAAAGATTCAGCATCTTCTGTGTAATCACTCAATAAACTCTCTGTGAGTCCATTTATACTGCCCTTCCTTGTCAAAATGCCCAACATAACCTGGGTGACATCTGTGTTCCGGCAGCCCTTGCAACTGAAACATCTGACACAGTAGCTCCTCTCCTAGTGGCACCACAGAAGCCAATGAAGTCTGTCAAAATACTCGAGAGATGTGAGAAGAATATAAAAAGGTTTTGAGAATATAAGTGTTCAAGAGCAATGTTATGCAGTTACTTACATTGTATAGTTAATGTTCAATGTGTTGAAGTGAATTGAATTGGGGTATAAAGCATCTAACAAATAGTCACCCTGACCATTCTCAAAAGAGGAAGAATTCTTGCTCAAGAAACACCTCCCTTATGAATGCACTAAAGCTATTTAAACAAAACAAAAAAACAAACAACAAAAAACAATCTTTCCTTAAGCAACTCCAAACCTATTGATGAGTCTTTCGGTTACTCCAAAATGGCTCTGAATTTATAGATGCCGGGATGTTTATACATTCAAGAAATTAATGGAACTTTTGATGTTGCTGTTTACGTGTGTGTGTGTATACTTATATATGCATATCTGTATTTGTATATATTTATATATGTATTTTTTTTAATCTCTCCAGTAAGATAAAGAATCTTTCATCAAACTAGTAAGAATAAGTTCACTTACAGATGGCTTAATAGTGGTGTTTGAGGTCTAATAATATATTGCTAACTTGGGCAAGATGCCATTGGGCCGAATATCAATTTGTACTAAGTAAATTCTCTATCTCAATTTAAATGAAGTGTTTCCCCTGCAAAATCTGCTTCTTTCTATATACTGACTATTCTGATTAGTAGCATTATAATTTATCTAGTCCCTAATCTAAAATGTTTACTAAATTTCCCTCTCCCTTACCTCGAACATCTACTGAATAAGGATATCTAATCAAATATACCTTATAAACATCTATCAAATTCATGTCTTCCTTTTTCTCATGGCCATTACTTTGTTATAGGCTGTCATCATCTTGAGCCTGAATTCACAGTTCTTCCTACCTTAAACTGCTCCCATTCTAGTTTTTCCTTCATACGACATCAAAATTAATTTTCTAAAATGTACATATGATCATTTCTCATTCCTGCTTAAAACCTATCAGTGCCATCTACTATATTCAAGTAAACTCAGATTTTTACTTTAAAGTATATGGCTTTTGTAATTGAATCTTGTTGTCTTTCCTGTTCTTATCTCCAGCAACTGGTAACATCTCCCAGAGGCTCTTTAAACCTCCTGCTTAGATATCCTGTCAAGGTTCCCCATGCAATTGTTTTTCTTTATTCCTTTGACCTTTGGCATATACTATACCCACTCGATGAAACACTCTTTCTGACCGTTTTTCCATCTGGCAAAGAAACTAACCTTCCTTCAAGGCTTATGCCATATATGAAGTTAATTGTTTGCTCTACAATTTGCATTCTTTGTCCATATTTCTATCACTGCATTTTTAAGACAGTATTTTATGATTTGTTCAAGTGTTCATCTCTACCATTAGAATTTCTTTAAGAACACAAACTATACCAAATAAATTTGCGTGCCATAGAACCTAACAAAAAGTTTAAAAAGAAGTATAACTGTTTGATGAAGAATTAAATGAATGAGTTAATAAAAAATATAGAAGAACTAGGATCCCTATTCTGTTGTACACATAATTGGTTCAACTTTTTTTTTTTTTTTTTTAATTCTAGGATATTCAGACTATACTTGTTTCTACTTACCCTAGGTTCGATTAAATAAAACTCACTGTTTGCTAGGGCTGCCATAATAAAGAACTACAGATTAGGTGGCTTAAACAACATAAATTTATTTTCTCACAGCTTGGGAGGCTAGAAATCTGAGACCAAGAAAGAACATGAAAGGTTGGTTCCTTCCAAGGACTATGTGGAAGGAAGAATCTGTTCAATGTGTCTCTTCTTGGGTTATAGATGGCTATCTGCTGTGTCTTCACATGGTCTTCCCTCTTTCCATGTCTATATCCAAATTTCCTCATTTTAAAAGGACAACAGTGATACTGGATTAGGGCCCACTCTAATGTCCCCATTTTAAAATAATCACTTCTCTAAAAACCCTATTTCCAAATAAGGTTGAATTCTACAGTACGGGGGTTAATACTTCAACATGAATTTTTTTGAGGGGACACAATTCAGCCTATAACACCTATGCTCACACTTATTAAAAAAAGTTGAGCTATGGTTGTTTTTCGGTCTTTTCAGAATGTTTCTAAATAATTAGCAAGATTTTTAAGAATATTTTCTACTACCTTTAAATCATTTTCATTAAGAAAAAGTCCCTAAGGCCTCCAACAGTGGTTTTGAAACCCAACTGTTACACTGAAGTCAGCACCAGAGCTGAAGGAAGAACAACTGGATTGAAATTAATCCTAGCTGACCTTTTAACCATTGAGTTTTCCCTGGGCATAGTACTCAAACTGTGCCTTACTGTTTTACCTGGAAAGGAAAGTGGTTGGAATGAATTCCTCTGCAGTTCCACAAGCCCAACGACTGAGTCTACCTTGTCTTATTTTGCCAGGCAACTGGCACTGTGAGAGGTGACCTAGAAATAATACAAGAACACTTATTTAAATGAAGAGATTAATATAAATTCAGTTGAGTTTAGAAATGTTTACACAGCTGAAGACTATGAACCTTCCAGACTTCTTAGACAAATTTCATCCATTCTCTGAGGACAGACTGCTTTTGGAAATGTAAATGCACACAGATGTTGCCTTTAGCACATACATGAAAAAAAAAAATACCTATGATAGGTATCCCTCATGGCAGTTCTTATGCTACTTCAAAATTATTTTCATCGAGGTTGACTATTCCAGCAATATTCATTTTCTTGAAAATTAGTCCTAGAAAAATAGAACTTATCACAAAGTAGGTTAAAAGATTTTAGTTACATATTGATAAAAATTCTCTTGAATTCTGTGATGAAGTTCAAAGCATCTAAGTGTTCTCTTACTAAATGGTATCCAAGTGCTACTCTGAACTAACAAATTAAAAAAGAAAAGGAACACAACACTGTATCTATTTTATGATTATTTTATATTATACAGTACAATAGTCAGACATTTATGTATGACATGATCTCCCTGATTACTCTAGCACCCATCTGGCACTGCACACAGTCATTTTAATAATATTGACTATAATGCCTATGCTGTACTCTACATCACCCAGACTGTTTTGTAACTAATTCATACTTCGCCCCTTCACCTTTTTCACCCAGCCCACAAACCTCCTCCCATCAACCAATCACCAGTTTGCTCTCCGTGTCTATGAGTCTGTTTTCATCTAACTGTTGTTTCTTTTGTACCTTATATTCTGCATATAAATAAAATCACATGGTATTCATCTTTCTCTGACTTATTTCATTCATCATAACCTCGAGGTCCATCCACATCACTGCAAATGGTAAGATTTCATTTTTTAATGGCTAATATTCCATTGTATGTGGGTGTATGTATGTATTTATATGTATACATACACGCGCGAGTGCGCACACACACACACACTTCTTTATCTAATCATCTATTGATGGGCACTTAGGCTGCTTCCATATCCTAGTTAGGGTGAATAGCACTGCCATGAACATAGGGGCATGTAGATCTTTATGAACCAGCGTTTTGGTTTTCTTTGGATAAATACTCAGAAGTGAAATTGCTGGATCAAAAGGCAGTTCTGTTTTTAATTTTTTGAGGAACCTCCAACTGTTTTCCATAGTGGTGGTACCAGTGTACAAGGGTTCCCTTTTCTCTGCATCCTCACTAACACTTGTTGTTTTCTGATTTACTGATGAGAGCTATTCTGACAGGTATGAGGTGATATCTCGTTATGGTTTTAATTTATCTGATCATTCATGATCTTAAGCATTTTTCATATGTCCATTAGCCATCCGTATGTACTCTTTGGAGAAATACCTATTCAAGTCTTCTGCTCATTTACTTGGACTGGTTTTGTTGTTGTTGTTGTTGAATTGTATGAGTTCTTTATAAATTCTAGATATTAACCCCTTGTCAGATATATTACGAGCAAATATTTCCTATTCTATAGGTTGTTCCTTTTGTTGATGGTTTCCTTTAATGTGCAAAAACATTTTTAGTTTGAGGTAGTCCCATTTATTTTTATTTCTATTGCATGAAGAGATATATAAGAAAAAAATTACTAATGGCTATTCAGATTTTACTATGTTTTCTCCCAGGATTTTTATGGTTTTGGGTCTTACATTTAAGTCTTTAACTCACTTTGAGTTTATTATTGCATATGGTGTAAGAAGGTGGTCCAATTTCATTTTTTTTTGAATGATCTGTTCAGTTTTCCCAACACCATCTGTTGACAAGATTATCTTTACCCCACAGTACATTATTGTCTTTGTCACAGATTAAATGACCATATAGGCATGGATTTATTTCTGGGCTCTCTATTCTGTTCCATTGATCTAAGTATCCATTTTTATGCTGGTATCATGCTGTTTTGATTACTACAGTCCTGTAGTACAGTTTGATATCAGGAAATATGATACCTCCAGCTTCGTTCTTCTTTCTCAAGCTTGCCATGGCTATTAAGAGATCTTTTATGGTTCCATATAAACTTTAGGATTATTTGTTCTAGTTATGTGAAAAATGATATTTATATTTTGTTAGGGATTGCACCGACTCTACAGACTGCTTTGGGTAGTATGGACATTTTAATTGATTCTTGCTACTGATGAGCATGGTATATGCTTCCATTTATTTGTATCTTCTTCAATTTCTTTTTTTCAGTGACTTATAATTTTCTAAGAACTTACCTCCTTGTTTGATTCCTAAGTGTTTTATTGTTTTTTATATAATCATAAACACAATTTTCCTAATTTCTCTGATAGTTCATCATTGGTGTATAAAAAATGCAACTTGCCTCTGAATAGTAATTTTGTATCCTACTATTTTGCTGAATTATTTATCTTCTAACATTTTTGGTGGAATCTTTAGGGTTCTCTATAGATAGTATCATGTCATCTGAAAATAATGGCAATTTTAATTCCTCTTTTCCAATTTTGATGCCTTTTCTCTTTTCTTTCTTCTTTCTTTCTTTCTTTTCCTTTTTCTTTTCTTTCTTTCTTTTTTCTTTCTTCTTTCTTTCTCTTTCTCTCTCTCTCTCTCTCTCTCTCTCTCTCTCTCTTTCTTTCTTTCTTTCTGATTGATGTAGCTAGGACTTCCAAATTACGCTGAATAGAAGTGATAAAAGTAGACATCCTTGTCTTGTTCCCAATATTAAGAAAAAGACTTTTAGCTTTTCCCATTGAGTGTGATATTAGCTGGTTATCATATATGGAATCATCATATATGATCTTTATTATGTTGAGGTATGTCCCCTCCATTCTCACTTTGCTGAGAGTTTTTATCATAAATGGATGCTGCTTTATTTTTGTCAACTGCTTTTTCTATATCAATTAATGTGATCATATGATTTTTGTCTTTCAATTTGTCAATGTGTTGTATAACATTACTTGATTTGAAGATATTAAACCAGCTTTGCATACAACAAATAAACCCAACTTGATTAGGGCATAGATGTTTTCAATGTGTTGCTGAATTAGGTTTGCTAATTTTTCATTGAGAATTTTTGCATCCATGTTCATCAGGGATATTGGTCTACAGATTTTTTTTTTTTTTTTGGTAGTATCTGCTTTTGGAAATAATAAATGGTAGCCTTGGAAAAAGAGTTAGGGAGCCTTCCTTCCTCAATTTTTTTGGAATAGTTTGAGAAAAATAGTGTTACTTCTTTAAAATGTTTGGTAAAATTTACCTATGAAATCATCCAGTTCAGGCCTTTTGGTTTTTTGTAATTTTTTTGAATACTGATTTGATTTTGTTGGTGGTAATCAGTCAGTTCATATATCTACTTTTAAATACAACAAATAACAACAGCACACAATGAAATTATCTTTACTGACACAGAAAAACAAATATGTATTTGAAAGAGTTAAATTCTCTTGATAAATGTGCTTTCCTACATTTTGTAGAAAGTTTACTGATCAAAAGTTTTGGAAAAAAGTTTTGAAAGAGAATGACTCATAAACATTTAAGAAATAATGAAAATATTATAAACACAAAGCTGTAGGATATGAAAGGACAACTTGAAACAACATCAAATCTGGAAGGAAAAAATACATTCAGATTATTTAGGACACAAATAATTCCTTAAAAGGGATGTTTATGTTATATTAACCACCTGAGACTAATTCTTTATTTTTTTTTTGGGGGGAGGCTAATTCTTAAAGATACGAGGTATATATTTAACTGACATTAATTAATTTAAACATATATTTAATGCTGGAGAAGAACAGTGAGCTCACATCAAAAAAGAGCTATCTCAATATTCAACACTAGACAATATTAATGATAACAAATTATTTAAAGAGCATCACCAATATAAACTTTAAGATGCATATAGAATGTGGGTTTGGGTTTTTATTACAACTATGTTAATGAACAATTTGACGGTGCTTTTAGTACTTGAAGTTTCTATGGATTTACGAATTTTGCTTGGACTACTGCTCTTCTGGATAGTCAAAAGATACTGTAGAGAGTGGGGCAGATGGCAATACAATCATGGCCTACAGCTATAAGATTCAGTAATTGATATAATGGTAAAAAAAAAAACGATACAGGGTTGCAAAAAGAACACCGTAAATATTTATGCAAGTTATCGTGATCTGAGGTTCATATGTACTTTAAGAGTATACTGATCACACAAATTTGATAAAATATTTCTTCCATTTAAAGAATACCTCATTCCACAAGTCATTTCTTCAAAGATACTGTGTCTCAAAGTTCTTACATGGTTGATTCACTTCTTATGGCTAAGTGCTCCTAGAGAATGTTTTATTCATTCTTGCTGATAGCTCTGGAAAATATAAGTAGTTTGCATACCCATATTTTTAAAGCACACATCTCTCCTTTTCCTTCTATGATGAAAAATCATTGCAAATTTTAATTAAGATTTGAGGTGGAACTAAATATTTATATGTGTGAGTCTAAAGTAGGAAGGGATTAACTGGCCAGAATATTTTGCTAACCATGAAAAAAAGGCCAACAAACTCCCACTTCACTAAGATATCCAAACACAGGTTCTCAAAGGTATGTTTCCTGAATATAAAGGTTTTTTCCATCTGAGGGGTAGGAGCTAACATTACTCCCTACTATTTAGTTCATTCCACTATTTTCAGTTTATCTAAGTTTTTCCTCCTTTATACTCTCCACATATTTTGAAAATTATAGGCTGCTCCTTTCCTCTAAACTTGAAACGAGGTGTTCTTGTTTTTAAAAAAAAAAAAAAAAAAAAAAAACCACCACTGAAATATAATTCACATACAATAAAATTCACCTATTTAAAGGGTATAATTCATTGGTTTTCAGTATTTCACGGAGTTGTGCAATAATCACAGTTAATTTTAGAACATTTTTATCCTTCCAAAAAGAAACCCCATACTGATTAGCAGTCACTCCTATTCCACTATCTCTCAGCCCTAGGAAACCAATAATCTACTTTCTGTTTCTATAGAATTACCAATTCTAGACATTTCATATAAATGGAATCACACAGTATAGTCATGTGTTGCTTAACAATGGGAATACTTTCTGATAAATGCATTATTAGGCAATTTCATCACGTAAGAACATGACTGAGTTTAATTACACATAGATGGTATAGCCTACACATCACGCCTAGGCTATATAGTATAGCCTATTGTATTGCTCCTAGGCTACGAATCTATTGAGCATGTTATCGTACTTACACAGGCAACTGTAACCAAAGGGTATTTGTTTATCTCGACATATCTAAACATGGAAATGGTACAGTAAAAATATGGTACAAAAGATAAAAAAAAATGGTACACCTGGATAAGGCCCTTACCATATAACTGGAACTTGCAAGACTGGTAGTTGCTCTGGGTCAATCTGTGAGTGAGTGGTATGTGAATGTGAAGGCTTAGGAAATTACTGTATACTGCTATAGTCTTTATAAACATTATATGCTTAGGGTACACTAAATGTATTTTTAAATCGTATCTTTGAAAATTAATTAACCTTAGCCTACTGTAATTTTTATTTATTTTATTTTTTTTTTAAGTAAAAGAGACTTGTTTTATTCTGTACGGACTGTATACAAACAAACCACCCATTCTGAAAACAGCAGAGTCTCTGGGAAGCGGTTCCTTCCTAAGAGAGAGGAGTGAGAAAGGAGTGAGAGAGGAGAAAATTTTTTGATTCCATGGGATTTGGCTAGCCTCATCTGCAGCCACACACCCCTCCTTGCCTTAAACCTTGGTTCCAGCTTCTCAGGTCCAGGAGGAAGCCTCAGCCTGGGCAGGTTTAAACCAGTCACTCAACCTCCATCTTATTTTTCTGCAAAGAATCAATGAGGGCTTGCCATTCTGCTGAGAAAAACGCTTATAGACTTTGATCTTATTTCGAATTGGTTTCGAGTTGTCTTGATAGTAATTCTTCTCATCCTGGGCCATTGCCTTGTAGTCCTCCCCATGGTTCTCTACCATGTAGGGTACATACATGAGGTCCCAAGACACTGTATATCCTTTCTTTTCTGGGAGGCTGGCTTCTGTCTCCAAGTCATTTAGCACATAGGGCTTCTGCATAAGTTCCTGAGGCCACTCCACTCTGTCCACCCCCATGGCCTTGACCTTTTTCTTTTGGAGGGGTCCTGCCTTGTTGCGGTCCATTGACAACCCCATCTCAGCCGGGTTCTACCACACAAATTTAATGTGGTCCCAGGCATGCCGAATGTGGGAGCATTCGATCCAGGGCACTGCCTTCTGTTAAGCATTCCAGTTAAGACACTTTTGGTTAACACTGTAACCGATCTTCTGCCTCTGGGTCTTTCCCTTGGCCTTGGGCATCATGCTGACCACCACACAGGTAACTCAAGAGTCTGTGCTCTCACTCCTGTAATTTTTTTTTACTTACAAACTTTAACTTTGTAAAACTTTTCAACTCTTCTGATAACATTTAGCTTAAAACAAACACTGTACAGCTCAGCTGTACAAAAATGTTTTTTTCTTTATATTCTTATTCTTTATACTTTTATCAAGTATTATGTAATGTACATAATTGCATTTCTATACCTTATACAACTAGCTGCAGTTTTGTTTACACCAGCATTACCACAAACACCTGAGTAATATGCTATACTCTGACATTATGATGTCACTAGGCAATAGGAATTTTTCAGCTCCATCATAATCTTATACTATTATATACATATTCCATCATTGACCAAAATGTCATTATGTAGTACATATCTGGACCTGGTCTTTTGTGACTGGTTTCTTTGCCTTACCATGTGGTAGAATATACCAATACTTCATTCCTTTTCATTGCCAAATAATATTCCATTAAATAGATATATCAGATTTACTGATTCATTCATCAGTTGATGAACAGTTGGGTTGTTGCCACTGTTAGGCTATATTAAATAATGGCATTATGAGTATTCACGTACAAATGCTTAAGTAGACAAACATGTGTTTTCATTTCTCTTGGATATGTAGCTAGCAATGGAATTTGAAACATATAGAAAGTCTATGTTTAACAATTTAAGAAACTGTCAAACTGTTCTCTAAAACAACTACACCAGTTTATATTTCCTTCATCAGCAATGTATGAGGCTTCTAGTTTCTTTCTACCCACAACAGCACATACTATTATCTGATCAACTTTTTAGTTATCCTAGTGGGTGTAAAGTGGTATACTATTTATGGTTTTGATTTGTATTTTCCTAACATGTAATAATGTCAAGCATTTTCATGTGCTTATTGGCCATTTGTATATCTTCTTTGGAGAAATGTCTATTCAAACTCTTTGCCCATTTTTAATTTGGTTATTTGTTTTTATAGTACTGAGTTGTGAAAGTTCTTTACACATTCTAGATATATTATTTGTAAATATTTTCTTCCATGATATAGATTTTTTTTTACTTTTTGGTGGTAAAATTTATAACAAAAAAGTTTTAAATTTTGATGTAATATAATTTATTTTCATTTGTTCCTTGTGCTCTTAGTGTCATATATAAAAAATCACTGCAGAGCCCAAGATCATGAAGATTTCTTCGTGTTTGTTTGTTTGTTTGTTTTTTCTAAGAGTTCTATAGTTTTAGCTCTTATGTTTAGGTTTCTGGTCAATTTTAAATTGCTTGTATGTGTTGTGAGGTAAGGCTATCCAACTTCATTCTCTGCATGTGGATACCCAGTTGTCTAAGCCCCATTTGCTGAAGATTCTTTCCACATTGGATCTTTTTGGTACTCTTATCAAAAAGCAACTGGCCATAATTTTAAGTTTACGAATATAGTATTGAAGGAAAAAACTGACCTTAAATATTTCCATCAAATCTGATGAGATTTACTAACCAGCAATGTGGTAGAAAAATAGGTAGCCAGCATCTAGATGACAGATACAACATGGCAGCAAAATACAGACTCTCTATATATCAATATCAAAAACAAAGCCGATAATAAGCTAGAAGGAAAAAAAGGTGATATCATATGTTCATAAAGCCACAATAATGACCCAAGTCAAGTAGGTAGCTACAAAGAGATTTTATGTGATTCATCTAGATTAAAGATGTATGAGGAACAGCCAACTGTTTAACAAGCTGGTTCAGTATAGAGATTCAATGAAACAAGAAATGAAAATAGAACACAAGCCATGTAGACAAAATAAATAAGACACAAATTTGGGGAATGCCATGAGAATGTAAAGAAATAGACTAAGATTTAACCCAGATATACCAGATATGAAATTGAGAACAGTCTCCCCTCTTCAGTTAGAAATATACTTATCAAATACTGCATCCTTAGTAAGGCCTAGCTTATGGATTTGTAGAGACTTAGGGAGCACATCACTGCCTACGACTAAGAAGCATTTGTTGACTTCTAGCTAAATCCCAGGCATCTCTCAGTTGCTTTACATATATTATCTCACCTAATTCACATGAGTACCATAAGAGGTTAATCCTCTTATATTCATATTAGAGGTGACAAAACTGAGATTTTAAAAGGTTAAGTATCTTATCTAAGTCTCCCAGCTATAAAACAGCTGAGTCTTGATTTAAACCAGATCTCGCTGACTCCAAATTATATGGTCTTTTGATTATAGTGGTGAAGATTTTTTTAAAAACTTCATTTAGATAAAGCTTAGCCTTTCACTTAAAATAATATATGAGTGGTATGTGGCTTGGGTGCTAAAAGCTAGAGGTTGACAGGATTTCTAATATTCATGGGTTATTAATAGTGCCATCAAGCTAATCACTTATATTGGAAACTTATAAACTATCTCTGATTTCCTCTCCCAACATATCATTTATACGTGACATCCGTTTCCTCCTTTCCATTCTACTCTCTTAGATCTATTTCAGGTCATCATCACTCCTAAACTTGTTCACTGTAATATCTTCCAAACTAATATTCTATGTGTTGGCTCTGTTCACATAAATTCAGGTGATTCACTACTACAAAACTAATCCTGAAATGCAGCTCTGATCATGGCATATCTACACTAAAAAATATTAAATACTCTCCCCTCATGCTCACTAAATCAAATACAGCTAATTGATCTTCACATTCAAGACATCCATAATACAGCCATGACTTTCCATTCCTGCCTAGACAACTTAGCTGCCTACAGACAAACTGAATCATTTACTATTGTTGGAAATTACTAAATGCTTTCCAAACTTAATGCATTCTCTCCTCTAGGAAAGGAAAGCCTCCCTCATATGTCTGCACAATGAAATCCAATCCATCTCAAATGCCACCCCTTCCAGAAAAACTATCCCAAATCCTTCAACATGATGATTGTGCCCTCTTTTAATTAATTTTTCTTATATAGGTCATATGACGTAAAATTATTCTAGCTCTGTGGACTTACTTAATCTCCCTTTTTAAGCATCAAGTTCTAGACATGAAAGCAAAGCTTGTATATTCTTCTCTGAATTCCGTGAACGCTTAACAGATTCTCTGAAATTACAGGCATTAAAAACTAACCATTGGATTAAATTATTAAAGTTAAAAAATATAGTCTACGGCCATGCTACCCTGAAGAAGCCTGATCCCATGTGCTCTTTGAAGCTAAGCAGGGTCAGGCCTGGTTAGTACTTGGATGGGAGACCACCCAGGAAGACCAGGTGCTGTAGGAATAAAAAAATTAAAAAATAAGGGATTGCAAACTGGCAAGGTCCTTGTAATCTGTGAGGTCAACCAAGAGTTGCTTCACCTAAAAAATAATACTAATAAATAATAAATAAAAATTTAAAAAATAAAGTTAAAAATATAGTGACATATTAACCAGAACTACATTGGTTGTAAATGACATGTGCTTAGGCAAAAGAGAGAATTACTTTTGGCTCATATGAACAAACTATGGAAAAGGAATGATAGGATGGCTTCCAAATGACACAGATACAGACAGGACTTTGTTTCATGTCACTATGCCTCTCCTTTGGAGGTGGGGGGCAGCTGGGAGAAAGCGGCGAAGAGTTAAAGAAGTACAAATTAGTAGTTGATAGATGGT
Source organism: Rousettus aegyptiacus (assembly GCF_014176215.1). NCBI lineage: Eukaryota > Metazoa > Chordata > Mammalia > Chiroptera > Pteropodidae > Rousettus > Rousettus aegyptiacus. The sequence continues at coordinate 33,714,996 of NW_023416307.1, read as the reverse complement.
CATGGGAATGGGGAGTATGGCATAGGGAATGCAGTCAGCAGTAATGTAATAGCTATGTGTAGAGCCAGAGGAAAGAGTAATCACATATATGTGTCTAACCAATGTACTATATCCTTGAAACTAATAAAATCTAAAAATGAAAAAAAACTAAATGAGAAAAAAATGACCTCTAAGGCAGTGAGTCAAATGAATTATCCATTTATTCTTAGTCTTCTCATATGATATTAAAAGGTAATACATAGTGAGCATTTATTAGCATTCTCATTTATTCCGTTACTAAAATGTTTAAAATGCTCAAATGAAACCTCCCCGTGAAGACATATACATCTACTATAAGCATACTGCTATCTTTCTTTGAATTCCTACAGCTCTTATTTGTTGTCTGTTGCTTAATCACATGTAATCAGGCTTCCAGGAGCTTCTTTACTAATAGAAGTGAAACATCTACACAGTGGAGCAATGGAAAGAACTAACTTATTAGGAGATCCGGTCAGATTCAAATTCATGAACTGTGGGATCCTGGAAAAGGGAATTAAAAGGTCTGCTATGTACATCAGCGGGAATTCTTCAGCAGTAGTCAGCTGACAGAGAGACAACAGAAGGAAGCCAGGATTTAGTTGTCCTGGCAACTGTCAATTATCAATCTGTCAAAACAAAGGAGATAGATATGAGAACTAGAAGGGTAGTCCTAACAGGACCTACTATGAATAGATGTTAGTAGAAAGAAAAAGAAGAAATAAAAATGGATGCCAAGTTATGTGGCTAAAAGGTAAATTTCTAAAGAAAATATAATTGAGTGCTTAAAGCAAAAAATAATGCAGTGTGGATTCTACACATATATAAAAGGAAAATCTATGAAAAAAGAGCCCGAGTGAAATAATAAGGGAAATGAAGATATGCTTTATTTTGTAGCAAATGAAAGGAAAGAAACCCCACCTTAAGAGTTAAGAAGAAAAACAGTAGAAAACAAATAAATAATACTACAAAGATGAAAAGGACAAGGTCTGAGGTAAAAAATATACCAGATCAGTTTTTCAGTAGATTATGTGAACCAGAAAAACACAAACAAACAAAAAAAAGGGTGGTGAATTTGAAAACATAGCAATGGAGACTGTGAAAAAAGAAACAGAGAAGGAAGTAAACAAGTCAGTATAGGGAAAGGGAGAGATGGAGGGGAAAAAGAAGAAAAAAGAAGATATTGTAGGAAATATAATACGTATGTAAATAAAATATTTGATAACAACAGCATAAAGGATGGGAGAAGAGAAATATTAGAATATTACTGTAAAGTTTTTTATATTATATATATATATATGAAGTGGAATAATATCACTTGAAGGTAAAATCTGGCAAATTAAAAAATGCATGCTATAAGTTCTAAAGCAACCACTAAAGTAACAAAATGAAGAATTACAGCTAATAATAATAAACTGAGATAATATGAAACTATTCTAAAAAGTACTCAATCCAAAAGGAGGGAGATAAAGAGGGGAGGAGATCAAAATAAAGATAAAATAGAAAACTAAAAGCAAAATGATAAGCTTAAACCTCATATCAATAATCGCACAATATGTAAACTGTTTATAAACACAGCAATTAGAAGGCAAATATCATAAAACTGAATTAAAAAAAGATCTAACTGTGCACTACATGTACAAAACACACTTTAGGTATAAAAAAATAAAAAGGTTAAAAATAAAAGGACAATAAATATATACCATGCTAACACTAGTCAAAAGAAAGCTAGAATGACTATATTAATATTTAAAAAATTATATTTCAGAGCAAAGAATAATACTGGGAATAAGAGGTTTTCATAAAAGTAATAATTCATCAAGAAAACATAGCAATCCTAAAGATTTATGCATCTAATAAAGGAATGTCAAAATACATAAAGCAAAAATTGATAGAACGGGCAGAAATCAATAAATACATATAGTCAGAAATCATAGTTGGAGCAGAAAACATCAAAATAGAAATGTAAAACAATGATAATCAATAAAATCAGCTGATTCTGAGAAAAACAGAGTAGATACAAATTAACAATATCTGATGAAACAGAAAACCTCCCAAGAAGACAGCACATAGGAGAGTTCATTCAAGAAAAATAGGAAACCCTATATAGACCTGTATCTACTGAAATGACTGAATTTGTAGCTAAAAAAACCTTCTCACAAAGAAAATAAGATTAGAGAATAACTAAATAAATGCAGAGATATTCCATGTTCCTTGACAGAGAGACTTAATGTTGTCAAGATGTTAGTTATTCTTAACTTGATCTATAGATGCAATAAAATTCCAATCAAAATCCCAGCAAATAATTTTACAAATATCAACAAACTAATTCAAAAGTTTATATGGAGAGGCGAAAGATCCAGAATAGCTAACACAATATTGAGGACTGACACCACCTAACTTCAAGACTTACTGTAAAACTACAGTAATAAAGAGTGAGCTTATTGGTGAAAGAATGGACCAATGGAACGAAATAAAGAGCCCATAATAAGACCCACATAAATATAGTCAACTTATCTTTTATGAATGGACAAAGGCAAAAGAATGGAGCGAGACAGTCTCTTAAACAAAGGGTACTAAACCAACTGAACATTCATATGCCGAAAAAAGAAAAAAAAAAGAAAGAAAAAATCTAGGAACAGACCGTACAGCCTTCATAAAAAATGACTCAAAATGGATCACAGATCTAAATATAAAATGCAAAACTCTAAAACCATAGAAGATAACAGGAGAAAACCAAAGAAAAATAAATAAATAAAATAAGCAGTTTGGCTGGATCCCAGCTGCTAATGGAGTTTAGCCCACATTTCTGTTTGGCTATAATATGGAGCTTCCAACCTGATAGTTACCAAGTAAAGTTCTTAGGACGCAAAATTTTTAGTTTGTCTTTAGTAAGATTTTGCATTCTTATCCTTTTCCTTTTCTTCTTAAATGCAGAACAATTGTACCTCCAATGTACTGATTTATTTTTTTTTTACAGTATCTGCAAATATCTGAAGGCAAAACAGCAATCAGAGTGGACTTTGTTTTTTTTCTAACTTTTGTCCTTCCATCTTATTAAGGAAGTCTTAATGGTTAGCCATTGTAACAATATGACAGCTCCCCTCTCCCATTTTTTCTTTTTTTCAATTTGAAGTTTTTCCAATTCAAAGGATCCATTGGCTAGCCACTGAGGAGCAACACCTAGTCATCTCAATAGCGCCTCAAACCAAAGAACCCTTTTATGGCTTAACCAAAAATGCAAGCACTAAATCCAGAAAATTCACTCCCAGAGTTAGCTTAAGAAAGATGAGGGGCCTCTTTTAGCTAAATAGCCATTTTAAATCAAAGGGAATCACATGTTTCCTCCTTTGGAACAAAATAAGGTGACTTATCAAGCCAAGAGTTCTTCCATTTTTTCATTTCCTAAACTAGGATCCACAGATTACTTGGCTACCCAGGAGATGGATATGCATCCTCTAGCTAGCAGAAAATCCATCTCTGGGAAGAAAAGTATTAACAAAATCCATGAGCACTCACACCAAATAACCAAGAATCACTATACCCAAGCAACTACTAATTCCACAAATAATTTTTTTTTCTGCTAATTTAAATATAGGGGGAAAAAAAAAAAACAGACTGTCACCACTCTGCTTCCACTGAACTCTTCAAGTAGAGATCCAGAAGTATGACTTGGCAAGAATGCTTATTTTTGATGGAAAACCTACCCACTATGCTAACTGTTGAGGAGGAAAAATTGTGTACACTGCCCCTCTGGTTCCTTCGACTGATCTAATTACATCAACATGAGACCACTTAAAAGGAAAAAATAATCAAATTTAATTACATACGTACAGAAACCCCACATACATTCAGTTAGAGACTGAAAAATAAAATAAAGTATATATGACATCCCAAGCTAAGGAATGGGATAAGGTATCTAGGGCTTCAGGAGGGAGGAGGGTAATTCCCAGGACAATAAGAAGAGCATATGTTTAGTTATTAGATATTTGCCCTGCTATATAGATAAATCATAAAAAGTTATTTCCAGCAATAACTATAGCAAAGGTCCCCAAACTTAAATTCTTTAAGGGAGAGATAAAAGTTTGTCATGAGCTCTCAGAGTCTCTACTGCCCTCAGCTCAAAATAATCCACATGCCAAAGTAACACATCTTGGGGAGTCCTATTCTGAACCCCTTCACAAAACATATAAAAAATGTTCTAAACTAAATAAGAAAACACAGCCCCAATTAAAAATTTGGCATAAGAGTTGAACGGATACTTCACAAAAGAAGATATGCAGACAACAAATAAGCAAATGAAAAAATCTCATTTTTATGTCATTTTATGATATATCATTTTAATGATATAAAAATGTCATCATTCATCATTAGGGTAATACAACTTAAAATCATTGTGATACCACCACTCCAACCCTATTGGAACGACTAAAGTTTAAAAGACTAACCATACCAAGGGTTCGCAAGAATGTGGAGGAACTGGAACTTGCATAGTGGCACACGCTGCTTATTAGAATGTGATATGGTCAATCACTTTGGAAACTAGTTTGACGGATTCTTAAAAATTTAAACGCACACCTACCATATGTCCAACCATTTCAATTCTAGTTATTTACGCAAGATAAAAGAAAGCACATAACCATACAAAGATTTATACACTAATGTTCATAGAGCTTTACTTGGGAGAGCAAAAATCTCAAAACAACCAAAAGACTAGGACATAAATAGAATTGTAACTATCATCATAAATAACAAGACTGAATCTCAAAACTGCCTTGGGTGAAAGAAAAGAGAAGATACTACATATTTCATTTATATAAAACATTATAAAATGCAGAGTAATATTCAGTTACTGAAAGCTGAGCAGTAGTTACTTGGTGCTGCAAGGAAAGGGGTCAAGTGGGAGTAATTACCGAGGGGCATTGGAAAAGGCCAGTGAACGATGGATACGTTTACTATCTTGATTGTGGTGATGTCTGACAATGTATAAACAAATTCAAATTTATCAAACTGTATATTTTAAGTAGGTAGTATATATTGCATGTCAATTATATCTCAAAAAAATGTTAAAATAGAGAAGCATCCTTCATTCATCAAAGGATATGTGACAGAAACATTTTTAAAGAGCTCTCTCTCGATTACCAATGTAAATGTCAAGTCTAAAACAAATGGCCCATAATTTTCTCCATGTAATCCATTCTTTATCAGAATCCCTAACATAAACAGCAGTAAAACAATATTTAAAATGTTAAAATAAGACTAAAGGTCATCTGAGTCATGAAAATGGAAAAATTTTCTCATGGAATCTCCCCAATATTGAACAATATAAATAAAAAAACAGGTTCTCCATCTGAATCAATGATATAACAGTTTCTGAAACATTCTTACTTCTATTTGTTCAAATTGTCTCCCAAGCCTGGAATTCTTGCTCCTTATTGCTTCTGTCGCATCCAAACGATAGGAAGCCTATCATTCCTTCATCACATCCCAAATGCCATTTCTTCTATTGAAATGCTCCTTGAGGAATATAATTCCTTATTCCAGGAGTGGACAAATGACAGTCTTGGCCTGCTCCCCGTTTTTGTAAATCGTTTTACTGGAATTCAGCCATAAGTATCCATTTGAGAACAGTCTATGGCCACTTTCATACCATGGCAGAGTTGTGCAGTAATGCCAGAGACCGTGTAGCCCACAAAACCAGATATTTAGTATCCAGCCCTTTATAGACAAAGTTTCCCAATTTCAGTTTAATTCTTTTTAATCCCTACACTTCATATCTCTCTTTAGCAGCATTCATTAAAATATTCATCTTAACTTACACTGTAAAATCCTTAAGGACAGGGACTCAACTTTATAAGCAATACACAGTGCTTTGTGATTACTCGGTACTCAATAAAAACCTGTTAAGTAAGATTAAGTACAATTTATGACTGCCAAAGAATTAAATCAATAGCAAACACTAACGAGAATGAGCTCTGTAATTGTGAAATAATAAGAGTGCACTGCTTTCATCAGGTTAAACTGTGATACTGCAGTAATCTTTGCCTGCGGTTCAAAGAGTGTGAGAGTTGTAATAGGTTTTAGAGGTCATCACATCCAAACCATTGCTTTTTAAATGAAAAAGCTGGGGGCCTGACACTTTAAAGTAGCAAAAGATAAAATAAATGATTAGTGTTTTAAACCCTAACGATCATAACTATGAGAGATAATGGAACCAGGTAGGTCCATGGGCAGGTTTCAAGAGATATGCTAACCTCCTTAAACCGGATAGCATACAGAACCATGCCTATGTAAACATGTAAACATCTTCTTGCGAAGCGTTTTATATTTTCATTAGAGTCCAAAAGGAATTCATAATCCCAAAATAATTAAGGAAAATCAAAACTTTTGGAGGAATCACTGATTCTATCATCTAATAAATAAAAATCCATGAGCAGCCCACAGATCTAATTATCGTCTCTATGTTCTTCATTATATGCAAGACAGTAGTAATACATATTCTGCCAGCGTAAAGAACCAATGTGAATAGCTCTTCAAACAATCCAGGCATCCCTCTTTATTTGCCCCTTAAGATCCCACAATATATAAGTATTTTAGCAGTACTAATCAAATGAATCAAACCAAGAATACCTGTGTATGGTGAGGAGATAGGCGGTAGTTAATGTGAATTGAAAAAGCTGTGCATTTCCTATTTTTATTATTCCAAGGAGGTTATAGGATATGGGGGAAGAAAAATAATCTAAGGAATAGATGTCAAATACTTTACTGGTGATACTTCTCATTTTATTTTTACAAGATCTCTTCACTCAAAAAAAAATCTTCCAATAAAATGATTCAATGAGACTCATGATGAAATACAAGTACATACTCAGTGTGACATGAAGCTTCTAGAGATAATAATGGGCGATCCTTTCATGTATTCTAAATCCTAACGTGCACTGCCTCCAAATAATAGCATCACTCTTACCAAACTTATGAGGCCACACTTAAAACTTAAAAACCTGTAAAAGTTATAACACTTAAAAAAACAAAACACTAACTTGAAAGTTCTAGTGGAAGGAAATTACTAGACTGAAAATTGGTTAAAGAGGTTAAAAACAATATAAATATACAAATATTTCACTCATGATCCTCGAAAAAGAATAAAATACTTAGGACTATTTTCACCAAGAATGGTCACAAAACCTTTATAAAAAAAAAAAAAAAAAAAAAAAAAAAAAACACTAAAATCTTATTAGAGGATATAAAGACATTCCCCAACATGGAAAAATAATACTTTTAAGTCAGAACTCTTATTATTAAAAATATTGTCTCTCAATATTACTATGTATATTTAATGAATTCCCAATGAGAAACCTAATTTTAGTCCTTAATCTGATACGATTATCTTAAATTTATATGAAAGAGTAGATGCCCGAAATTTGAAAAAAAAATCTAGAAAGGACACGTACATATCAGAACTTACTGAAAAAGCCTCTATTATTAAATAATGGAATTAACATAAGAACAAAGAGCAAGAGATAATATGATTATTATCAGATAGATAATCTCCAAAAAAATGAGACCAATGGAAAGAAAAGGTGAATGGCTTAATATGTGGTACTGGCAAAATTAAATATACATCTGGAAGAAAATTAAATAGGATGACTATTTTATATCATATCTTTAAACATTTAGGATTAAAGACTTGAATATAAAAGAATAGAACAAAAAAGTGCCTGTTAGCAAATACAGCCTGTTATGTGTATAATGTAAAGTTCTGGAAGACTTTCATGGTCAAGGTAAATATATTATAAAATTATAAAGAGAAAAGATATATTTGACTATACGAAGTTTTAAAATTTTCATATGGCAAAGACAATATGAATAAACTCAATAAACAAAGTATAAATTTGGGGAAAATATGAAATAAAGAGAGAGATTAAACTCTATGGTATAAAAGTGTTCTTAAAACTTGATAAGACAGGTATAAACAACCTAACAGAAAATGTGCAATTAAGCGGCAATTTATGTAAGAAAAAATTAAAATTGGGGATGGGACATTAAACAAAAGCTCAAATTCAGAGATTTACAAATTAAAGTAACAATGAACTATCAGTTCACATCTACAGAACTATAAATATTTAAAAGACAGATTCCCACTATCATTAGTGCAGATAAGCCAAAAAGTGTATTCTCAGATATTTCTGGCATAAAAAGACTATATTTTTAAAAAAATCTTATATATAGTTAAAACATTTCTTGGTAGTTACTCATGAATACCAATAAATAGCTTTTCGACTGATGTCTAATTACATTAATATATTTTAATGAGGTTATTTATGAGGACTATGATTTTATTGAATTAGAGGGAGAAAAAATTTCCCAAATTATACCTGATTTCTAAAACTGACTCATTTTTAAAAGTGATATTATGAACATTTATATATATACTGTGAATAGTTTTAAATGATACTCTCAATAGACTCTAGATATTTGTGGAACTGCACAATACATAAGATAGTATTCTTTTTCAAATTCTTAAATTCCCAGAAACATTGTTAGAGATTGTCACTAGGGTGAAGTCTTGTTTTCCAGAGGCTAAAATTAAATTGCCATTAACAGTACAATTGCACATTTCTATAAATAAAAATATATCAGGAGATATAATTCAAAACACAAAATTTTCCTTTCTAAATCAGTCATAAGTTTCTGAAAACACAATCCATCCTTGTGAAATGTATTAAAAGTAATTTAAAATTTTGCATCATATACAGATCATAAAGTTTCCTTATGTAAAATGGAAAATAAGCCATATTTCACTTTAAACAACTAATAATTTAGATAAATGGGCATTCTGTTTTCTGCTAAATGTAGTAACTTTTCAATTCCTCATTATAATCTTCCTGCACAGATAAAGCCAATGACTTTTCTCCATTCATCCATTAAACTCTTTTACCAACTTCATAGTACAATTGTTCCTTGACAATTTCCACAGAAATACTCATGGATAAGTGAAAGAATAATACTTTCTGTAGTTCCTTACAATTATTCACCTATTCAATAATGTTTATAAACCAAGAATGTTAAGTCTCTTTAGGTTGCTGACTTCCCAGTTTTAATCCTCCCCCAAAGGAAATCTATGTGTGGGTAATTTTTGCTACAAGGCACTTGCTCCTGATAATAAGAACTGAACAGCTAAGCTATTGCATACGAATTCTTGCTCTGGGAAGCATATATTTTTTTTTGTAAATTAACATTGTAACTGTGATTATTTCAAAAACAAAGTAAACAGGGGAGTTCTGTAGAAAGCCAATTAACCAATTTAGACAGCGACTTAATGCAAATCACTGCCCTTTACTTTCTCTCAACAAGATGTTTGATGATTGTAAGATGTCAATTTCTAAGTGTATAACTATAGCAAGTAACTGTTTAAAAGTGACTATACAAGCATTCCACTGAGACACATACATTAAGTACCAGTTTTGATTTATTTCCACTTCCTACCTTTGTCACATGGTTTTGTTCTTTCAATGCTCTATTATAAACAAAATCGGAAAAATGTGTAGAAAGAGCACAGAGCTAAGAATCACCAGAATGAGATTCCAACCCCAGCTGTGTATCAAGGAATTATGAAATCACTTCAGTCAATGCATAAACATGAGCCCAGTGATCAATGGGGGAGGGGGGGGAGGGAGACACAATGCAATAGATAAATATTGACACTGACAAGCAGGTAATGGTTTATAAGACTCTATTTCTGAGCATTTATTTACTACTAATTTTAAAAAATTAACCTCACTCTTCTATAACATTTCAAAGTTTATATAGCACTCAAATATTTTAAGGATCATACTCATTTTGGGGTATTTATATACCTAAAAAATTTTAAGTGTAAAAATGAATGGACCTCTTGAATAAACTTCGAGAAAATTAAGACATTCTAATGAAACATAAGAGATTGCAGTAACTATAAAGTGGAAATAAAACTAAAGAAAGAAGACTGAAAATGAGAAAAATGAAACGTGATGGGACAAATAAAAAGCAAATATTAAACAAAAAAATGCATAACTGATCTCTGTAAAGTTTTTGTCTATTGTCCTCCTCTCTTGCTGTACACAGTTCATTCTATCTGTAATATTTGCGTCCTTTATGTCAAAAAGAAGACTGTTCTGCTTTTGTATTTTTAACCATTAGCAAATCATAAGGACAGATACTTGTCAAAATTGACTTATACATTATTAAAATGCATGAGGTAATTCACAAGCAATGATGTTCTCACAAGGATTTGATTATTTCATTAAGCATTACCTTAGAAAGAAAAATATCTTGTGTTAAGAGTGTAGAATCGAATAAATAAAATGCATTAATATTTTGGTGTCAATTTTTAAGATCTACACAGTGCTATGTTTCTCCTCAGGGAGCCAGAGATATCTATTCTTTGGAATAACTTCTATCTCTGGTATCGCTTAACCACCATTTCCTCTGCCCACCCACTTGACTAAAACACCTTAATGACAGTTTCATTTTTTATCTTAATATTCCTATACCTATTATAAGGCCCTAGGCCTTCTAGGGACTCATTAAATCTATTTTGGGGATGGACAGATGAGTGGATGGATTGATGAACTAGCCTTACGAAAGAGAGGAAGAAATGGGGAAGTGTTCCATCCCTAAGCTTTCCTTCAGAAATAGCTCTTTATTATTCGTATTTATCATTTTAGCAGTTAGTATGGTATCTGGAACATATTAAATCTTCAAATAATGTTTGTAGAATAAATGAGTGCCTGATTTATGTTGGCATTTCCCATAGCATATGATTCTTCCAGTGTAACAGTTTGTATCATTAATTAGAAACTCAGTCAAACCTTTCATAAATTACTCTTTTCTGTCCTAAATTTAGTCCCCATAACAAATTTCCTATGACAATAAAAGAAACAAATTATACAAACATATAAATAAGACTCATGTTTATGATCATCCTTTAATCTTATTCATTCAGTAATTTAATATTTTCTCTGCAAATAGTTCATTTTCTTTCCTTCTTATTTTACATAACTAACTTTAATTTAAATCAGACTATCTTTTCATTAATTACATGTTTCTTTGCTTTCAGACTGAAATTCTTTTCTCTTCCAGATGATTGATACTAATTTTACTATTTCTAACTTATGACCAGCTTGATTTTTTTTTAATTTTACTATTATCCACTTGGAACTTATTTTGTTATGAACTGTTAGGTGAAAATCTAAATATTTTCCTAATTCCTAAGAAAAAGTCCAAACATCATTAATTATTCTTTCCTCACAAATTTGAGTTGTCTCCGGACAATGTCTTATATTCTTACATAGATTCAAGTTTTATTTGAACAGCAATGTCTATATCAGATTGTGAATGACTAAAAGACAAAAATCATGAGTCTGCTGAACGCAATACAACAGAAAAAACTGCTAGGTACTTAGTTAATAAATGCTTTCTATTAACAAAATAACAAAATTCTCAATTATTTTACCTGCTTTGAGATTTAAATATAATAATGAAAATGAATATGTAGTCCTTCTGTAGCATACTAGAAGACCCTTGAAAGCAAAATACCTGTCTCACTCATTTTCAGATCCAATATGTTTAGTATAGTACCTGACACAGACATTCAACAAGCATTTGACAAATGAACATAATTATGACAAGACTGAAAGAGAGTTCCCTGAGAAGTTAAAATGCAAAATGCAAGAAGGTAGAAGATTTTTTCCAAGTAAATAAAAAGTGGTAGCAGGAGAATTTAACTAGAAACACACCTGCCTATTCACATCAATTACTGTATAAATATTATTGATTTTCAAATAACTCCCTTTTTATAGATTAAGTTAGGCTGGTTCTCGCTTACACTGACAAAAATTACTCTGGCAAAATACACTCTAACTCTCATTCCTCATTAACTACTACATACTAATTATTCAGGCAAAAATTCTTATTTCTAATATGATTTGAGAATGTTTCATTCATAAATGGAAATTGTGACCCTAATTTTAAAGCTCTGAATCCTCATGACTATATTCAGTGTTTTTAAAATAATCTGAATTTCAACTTTGTTAATTAAAATTTGTGAATCAATGGCCTGAGGAAATTTTCACTAGAAATGTTAAATTTAGTGAAGCGTTATTTAGAGAATGTATGCAATTTCCCTTAAGCTGAGTTGTGGAGGATAAGATGCATTTTATACCAGCCACAAAATATCAATTTATCAGAAAAACATTCTTCGCTTCAGATAATATCTACTGTAATTAAATAGTGCATTCCAAAACAAACAGACATATTTCATCTTTCTTAAACCAAGGTTATTATTACCACCACATCACTCCTCTCTACCCCGCACTCTCTCCACCCTCCACTAAAACAAACAAAAACAAAAAACAAAAAAGAAAATATCCTTTTATATCATTTTCATGAGGTACGGTAATCTCTTAATAACAAATTTAACTTAAAATGGCTTTTAAATATGTTGGCACATTATTGTATTTCCAGTAAGAACAACTGCTTGGCAAGTAAACAGAGTAATCGTGAAAGAGTAAGAATCTGATTCTCTAACTTTGAAACTGAATTCCATTGACATATAAAATAAGGAGAGTTTACAGGAAGGAAAAAGGTTCATTAAGAAGGTTAGCTGACTCTTAATAGCCAGAGGAAGAAGAAACATATGATGATGGCTCCTGACACTGGAAAGTGAGTATAGAGATGAATGCTCTTCTGTAGATTTGACTTCAATTAAGCAGAAAGTGGTGTTTTCTTAGGGAAGATCACCTGAGACTGCCTGAAAGCCTTTCACAATTTAACAATCCTATAGCCTCTCGATCTTCTGGCTAAGATCCAAGGCAGTAACAGTCCTCAATCATTAACCAGATCTACTGATTCAAGTTGGCAGACAGGGCAAATAGTATGAGATAACTAACTGTCACCCAGATAAGTATTATTAGCCCCATTCTGTAAATCTTGAAATTCAGGTTTGAAGCTTTTAAGAAACAGGAAAAATCACACTGCTAATTGGAGAAAGTGTCAGGGTTTGAACACAAGTTTCTCTCTAATTCCAAAGACTATGCATTGTACACTGAACCACATTTATGATTATGAGGAAAAAAAAATCTACACAGATAAAAAATTATAGGCCATTGAAGCCTAGGTTATATTTTCCTCTCTCCTACTCATTGAAGGTAGTGATACAAGAAAATGAACACAAATATGCAAAAGGAATAGTTGGTTATACAGATGGCTTTAAAAGAGCAACACCTGGTTCTGAACAACACTTGGGATTCATTCCACTGAGATGCAACTTAACGCCTAGTGGTATAGACAGACCATTACAGTTGGCAAGGAACAATGAGTTTGTCCTCAAGCTTAATGAAATAATAAATACAGTAAAGAACAGACATCTTGAAATTTAAAATGAGAAATGTTATAAATAGAATTTTGTGATCTCTCCTCTTTCACTGATACCAGTTCCTCCCTAAGCACCAGAGCAATTCTGTATACTTAGTTGTTCCATAAACACTCGCTGAATGAATGGAAACCAATGATAGAAAAAGTGAAACTATTCGATTCCAACTTAGCTCTATCAAAGAGAATGATCTTCAAACTAGAACAGGTATAATAAACATTATTAAGAACTAACAGAAGGCTAAGATCGAGGCAGAGACAATAAGAATACTTGTCTTGCATGAATGATTCCAACTTCTCAGACTCTGACAAATTCTTAGAATTTTCTCATGAACTACAGATATGATTTCTGACCGTGCCAGAAGATTGAGACTAGAAAATAAATTCTGATTCCCAAAATGAGTATAAGATAAAACTATAGAGAATGGAGATAGTCGTATAATCCCTAGCAAACTTTTAGGCTATATCTTATAAAAATAATTATTTAATAAATGATCTGTGAGCTCTTATCAAAGGAAGCACTGATCACGAAGAGCTATCATGAGTTAAGAGGCCATGCCAGATTTTAATTTTCTTTTTTTATTAAAATTACCTAAAAAATTATAGACACCAAAGTTATTAACAGGAATATCAACACTCATCAAACACTTACTTTATGCCAAGCATTGACAATAACCATATGAGAAAAGATACTATCATTGCCATTTTAAGGATGAGGAAACTGAGTCATACAGAGATAAAGCAACATACTCAAGGTCATAGAGTTAGTCAATTATGGGTATATGATTCAAACACAGAACACTCTACTTCTGAAGCTTCCTTCTTACAACCACTATGCATGTTACCTCACATAAGATATCTAGAAAAAAAAAACTGATAAAATATCACATGGACTCTTATGAAAAAGATAGAAAACTGGGATGGCTGAACATTTGCCCAGGATTATGACTCATTAGTAGATCTTTATCAATGTAGATAAAATGTTTCTAGTATTATGCCTTGTGATTCTAATTTTGCACTCAACCTATTTACAATATTGTGATCAGTGAACTTGATGATGATATAATAGGCTTATGAATAATACATTTAACAGATAGAGTAAATCTTGAAATTATAACGCATCTTTTAGGAGACATAAAGAGTAATTTAAAAGGACTCGAAGGACTTTAAGGGAAAGCTTATACTTATACATTGAAATGTTAAAGAAATAAACATAAGGTCTTACCTCAAAATACAAACCAACTGAAAATATAAAATGAAAGACAATACTTATCATTTTAAGCTATCTAATTGGTAGGCTCTGCAGATAAGAGTACTGCTGGAAGGCATTTGGGATTTTTTTTATAAAAGATTTGAAAATTATGCCTGTCTTCTGACCCACCAATCCTATTTCTAAACATTATTCATAAGAAAAAAAATAAGTATGAAGACATTCGGCTGATTTATTTTAAATTGTTAAACAAATTTATTTAAAAGTGTTAAAAACAGAAACAACCAAAATGTCCAACGAAAAGGAAGAGTTAAAACAAATTACAAAATCAGTCAATGATGGGGCCATCTACATCATGGAATACTCTTTAGTCATTTAAAATGCCTCTAGAGACAAATGCTTGACATAGCCAGTTGTTCAAAACACAGTTGAATGAATTAGTCATTAAAAACAGCATGCAAAACAGGAATTCATTTTTATAAAAAAATAAAAGGAAAGAGAGAAAGGAAGGGAGAAAGTAAAAGAGGAGGAATGAGGACAGAGAGAGGGAAAGGAAAAAAAGAGAAAATCAATCCTCTAACTTTTTCAGTGATCGTTCTTATAAATACCTTGTACATCTTGGTCCACCGCACACATACATACATACATACATAAAAGTATTTAACTAACATGGAACTTTCATAGAACGATACTTACTCTTTCTGTATACAACGTTATACAATAATTTCCATTTTACACTAGTGTGTGTGTGTGTGTGTGTGTTTTTTAATGCTAGCTGTAATTCACTAACTTGACTTAACAGCTGACTAATGGGTATCATCCAGCAGCCTGCAAGGATACGCAGAGAAGTATTAATAGAGGCTACAACTGAGTATAACTTGGAATCTCCTTTCGCTTTTCAATTTTTTTCTTTTTCTATAATGAACAAAGGAGAAACATAAGAATATTTTATGTAAGAAATAAAAAATACTGTAGACACAGCAATTGTAGAGACCATCATTAGTAGTGGCTCATATAAAAAGTATATGGGTACTCTAACAGCCCTCGAACTCAAAATGAGACAACAAATGTACCTCAGGTGCCAAAAGAACTAATATGTTCTTAGTTAGCAGTCACACAGACACACACACACACACACAAGCTCAATCTCAAACAAGACAGGTGCAAGATCTAATATCATTTGTATTTTTAGATACTGTCTAGAAAGTTGTATTCACTTCTGTATGCCACATTTCCATTGAAGAATATCCAGAACAGAAGACGTTAGCATCTGGAAATAGACTATGATGAACCATCAAAGGAATAAAGGTTCTTTGGCCTGGTGCCTCTTTTACTAAAAGAATAATATCTAAAAGGCTGTTAAATACGTCACAGGACAGAATTAAGATCTAATGCATGTAAGTCATGGAAGAGGTTAATCTGGGTAGATTTTATCATCATATAAAGAAGAATTCTAACACTGTTTAATGGGATGCACTGCCTCAAGTAGGAACAATGGGCCCTCTTTACAACATTTCTCATGGCAATTGGACCACTTATTTCAAGAAACCATTTTGAACATTTCAGTTCTTCTAGGCTAGTAATATCTAGTTCCCAGATCTGTCCTACCCTAGACAGATCTTCTTTGAGCTTTCTCACTATAATTAAATCAACAAAACTAGCTATTGTAGAAAGGTAATCAAGCCTCTATAATGTCAGTGTTTAAACACATCAAGGACAACTAATTAGTAAGGATACTGTGAAGAGAATTTCTGCATCAAAGAGAGTTGGACTAGCTAATCAATAGTTATTTTTATAAAATGAATATTGTAATTTTTATCATCATGAAGAAAAATTCCCTTTACTACACTAAAACAGACAATTTCATACAGATAAGACTAGGAATCCTAAGAGAAAACTTTATAGTGTAACTCCTAAATGAAAATATTTTGTTTCTACCATATGCATTTCTAATTCTGTAGGAGATATTTTCTGTGCTTACAAGCATATATGAATATATACTATTTTATTCCCTTTTTACAAAGGAGTCTTATCGCATGTTTTTCTATAGTGTTTTTCACATAATAAATCATAGTTTTTTCATTTCAGTATTTAATTTAAACTGCTTCATCATTTTATATAGCTGTATAGTATTCCATTTTATGGATGTACCATTATTTATTTAACCAGTCTCTAACCCACAGTTATTCAAGATGTTTTTAACCTTTGGTATTACAAATAACCTTATAAATACATCATGTCTCATGTGTAAGTATACCTATAGAAACAGAAATGCTGTATTAAAAGGTATGTGTATTAATAATTTTCATAAATATTAACCAATTCTTCTCTAAATGATAATTTAGACTCCCACCAGTAATATATGAATCCCTGAGTTTCCTGAGCTTCCACAATGTTTTAATGTGAAAAGCCTTACGGCCCAAGATAGAATACATAAATCATAAACAAAAAAATGTTCTAATAAATCCTGCATTTCATTAACCTAAGACTGTGCAGACAGTGGACAATACATGAAAAGCATCGATGGGAATTATAACTTCACCAAAGTGCTAATAAAGAAAATGAAGGAAATTACAGCTGTAACATTAACATTAAAAGGAATGTTTAACAATATGTACACAATCTCCCTTAATAAAACTCCTCAAACCCAAATTCTATTACAGTTGATACTTAAGGGAAAGTCCTTCCATGGGGTCACCTAGGCGTTAAGTCCTACTAATTATGCTTAACACACCATGCTGCTAGATCAGAACAGACACATTCCACAAAAATGAGAATACTCTATCCTTCCCTGGATCTCTTCCTTAATTGCCTCAGGGGACAAATGAAAGAAGACCACCAACCAGCACGATACTATTTAAATGCATTCTGGCAACTAGTAGTGGTCACCTAAATCCATTTTTCCCTTCTTTCATAGTAATAGAGTTTTAGCTGAATGAATGTCCACCTATGAGGACATTGTACTTCCCAGCTTCCCTTGGAGTCATATGTACCCATATGACAAGGTTCTAACCAATGAAATGTCAAAAATGTTGGCCACTTGCTTAAAAGGAAATTGCTTGCCTTCTACCTCTACTTTTCCCTTTCTCAAACTAAAATGCAGACATGGCAGTAACCCAGATATAACCTTTGACCCAAACTCAACTTCTTAAGACACTGCAGAGCAATCAGATACAATGAATTTGGGGCTGGTAATCTTATGAAACTAATGGCTTTGACAATCTGAACTACCCTACTCTTGTTTCATGAATAAGCTTCTATCTTATTCAAGCCAATGTAAATGTTGAATGTCTTTGTTATAGCTACTTAACGTCTATAACTACACAAATGCATGCAAATACATACATACACTAAATACTGGGCAATGGAGGTATTACGAAAAGTTAAAAACTTGAAGTAAAAATAAATTTTAAAAAGTGCATATATATTTAGCTATCAGAGTAAAAGACTACAAGTAATAAATGAAAATGAGTACAAATTAATAAACAGAAGGACAATATTAGAGAACTGACCAAAATGAGGCTGGTGTCAGAAAACAGATATTTTCTATGCTCAAAAAATTGCTATAACATTGCAAGAGCATTAGAAAGAAAAACACATTGTAGTAGTTCAGATAGCTGATTTTTAATTTAATGACTACTTACAGCAGAAAAGCACAGTAATTTAAATATAATTAACAACTATATTTGGAAACATTTAAATTTATTTGAACTTTCAATGGATCATATAATAGTTATCTTAGCTTAATTAAACAGTGACAAAAACTTTACAAGATGCTGAAACTCATTCAATAAACATTACTGAGTATGTACTTAACTAGACACACTTGTGCTAGAATCGGGGATTCAGAGGTTAATGAAAGACAGTCCCTGTTTAAGAAAGGATCACTACCAAATTTCTTTGCATTGATATATAATGATAAAAGTTGTTCAATTCAATTGTGTCAAATTACTTTTTTAAATATCGATTGCTTGAACAAGTCTTTTTAAAAACACATGCACAGAGAATCATTCATATATAATCTCTCTAATATAAGAATCCTAAAAAAAAATTTTTTTCTTGTGCATAAAAATGAATTTTCAGGTCAAAACAATCAAAACTCACATTACTTATACTCTAAATTTACCAGTACCTTTTAATCATTAAAGCAGTGTTCCTGAAGTAAGACACTAACATTTCTTAGATCTTTATATACATATGATCCGCTCAATAAATGCTAAATGCTTACAAATCACAACATGGTCACCAACTTCTTTACAGTCATTAGTTTATTCTAATTATTACAGGAAGAAAAATATCAGCAACACTGAGATTTCATTTAACATATTCACCTGAAAAGTGACTCATAATCGAATATTTACAGTGTTAGCAACTTGAAAATAATTGATGTATGTTAATCCAATGAAAAACAATCTATACATTAATCTAATTTAATATTCACTTGGAATTTTGTCAAAATCAAATATTTGTTTAACTCACTTTAATGCATTAAAATCCTGGAGCAACTGGCTATTATATTAGACAAATTCCATCAAATGAAAACATAACTGCAACAATTTTATTTATTTTCAAAAACTGTTTGAAACTTCAAACCACCCGGTTATGTGAAGGAGAAATAAGATCGTTCCTTATTCAAGACAATGTAAATGGTTTAATAAGACAACACTCCTCTCCCTTTGAAAAATGTCAAAAATTACAATAAGTAAATATAATAAACTAAGGTAAAATAATACAAAAAAATGAATCTAACAAATTAAAATGAAGATTGCAGGGTTCAACTTATAAAGTTTTTCTACTATAAAACCTATTACTTTTAACTTGATAAAAAAAATGTTACAGATAAAGGTTAAAATAAGGTACTACAATCTCATATACATTACTTCTTTAAATATAAAACACTTTAAAAGGATTTGAATATTAGTTGTGGAATCAGCCTACCAACTAAAGACAGTAAGGTCTAAATCAAGAAAAGAATAAAGATTAAAATCAAGAAATATTGTAGCTCAGAAATATGAGGTTTTCTGGAATTCCTTATTTTTCTTATTGTTAGGTAGCTAGTCTGACGTGAGTGACAGGGGTACAAAGAAATTGGGGCCCAGCTCTGTAATCATAGAAACTTCCCTTGAAGACCTTCCTTAATGAACTCCCCAAAACACCTCCCTTTTAGGGTTATAAATTACTCCAAATCCTAGAGCATGAAAACCATAAGAGCTGCTAGCCTTAACCAGCTACAAACGCATGCGCAGAAAATACTGCCGATCACATAGCCTCATTATACCATCATGAGTATAATATCATGACTATATCTGGAAGTTCATGAGTCTAATTATAGCAGACTGAATTATGAGGACATATGTGAGCAGTAGGCAAAGTTATTGCCTAGTGTCAATCAGATGTCAGTCAAAATGACCTCACTTGCCTTTGGAACCACCCATCACAGCCCAAATAGGAGCTAGACTTTCCTACTTCTGGGTCCTTTGTGCCCTTCGGGGCTCTCCTCCCTTTTTGGTGACCTTTTGGCCCTTTTGTAGCCATTTTGGCCCCTTTGTGTTGGTTATAGCACTGAGAACATGGGCCTCCTTGGGGCATTCTTTGCCTTCCTAAAATAAACTTTTAATAAAATTATTAAATCTCAATGACCTGTGATTCTTCATGGCTTCATTTGAGGAAGAACCAAGGAAAAATGCTAACTACATGTCTGTGCTGTCTTATCCCTCTCCCTCTCCCCTACCCTTAGGGCAACCAAACTCCATTGGCCCCAACGGTGACACTACCAATACATATTATCAGCTTCCTAATTTCTAAATTAGCCTTCTAACCTCTAGTGATTACTTGTAAATTTATTTCTTACTCAACTTTGGATTCTTCCGTCACTTCTACTTAAGAAAAAGGTGCTTCAGAGACAAAGTAAATTTAAAAACCTGACTACAAATAGAAAAAATAGGAGGATGTTAAACTACAGCATTAAATTTAGGATTCACACAAGAAGACTTCAGATATATCTACAAATCAGGTATCTTAACCTAATTTTTCCTCTTCCAATTTGATAGCTATTTCTTAAAAAGTGTATGCAAAATCATCTCAGCTTATCAAATCGCCCTTCAACTTGACTGCCAGTCTTCTTGTCAAGCTTGGCTATAAAGGTCCTCCTCATGTAACTGATATTTTTCATTATTTTTATTCTTTTCTTTCAGTGTTTTAATACTGTTACGGTTTCCAGCAAGTAGAAGGCTTTTTACTTAGTAGGACAAAAGCATACAGAGCACAGACAGTTGAGAACCATAAGCAATCCTGCTGGTTCTTCCCCACAGGAGATAATGTGCTATAATGCAGATTTTGCTTGACTCTCCGCAGGATCTCACAAAATCTGCAAATCCCTCCCAGCAACTTAACTGTATTTTCCTGTCTCCTCTGTACAATGTTTTGTTTTACGTAGCATTCTTCTAAGGGAGGTGATTCACTGTGCTCAAGTTATCGGAGGCTGAGCAATTACTTTCACTTTAAAATTCTGCAGGTTCTCATGGCTAATTAAAGCCCAGAGATATATAGACTGTTCACAAGTATCTTTGTAATATGACAGAACACTGACAACAAAACAAATGGGATTACTGAGTTACCATTTTTATAAACTGGATTCTACCAGCACCTCTACACTATAAATCAAAGAAAACAAAAAAATTTTGTAGGACCCTTTCCTATTCTAACTCTGTAATATGAATTAGCTTATTTTAGCGAACTTCATTGTGTGTTGTTCTGTCTTCACCTTTATTACTTTCACTTCAAGAGTGTGCAGTGAAATCTATCATCTCCTAACTGAAAGATGAGTATCCTGACACCTTTCTACAAACACTTGACTTCATTCTCTAAATTATCTCAGAAATGTCAGTTTTGAATCCAGATTTATTTTTACTTTTCAGAGCATCAGTCATTTTATTAAATGAAGAGATATATAATACTAAATTTTTTTTCAATTCATCTTGGCAACTTTTCATTGATTTTCATAGTACTTCTACGTTTTTACTCCTAAAGACATCTTTTTAAATGGTCCATAGTATTCTCAGTAAATGTTTGTTAAATATTTTGAGAATTACTCTATTAAATTAACTAAAACAATACAGAAGAAATTTGAATTCTGATTTCAGTACATTTGTGAAAACAAAATATCTTTCCATTTGGAAAGATAGTGAATGCATCATTTTATTCAATTATTCATTAAAGCTGTACTGTGCTGAGTTCTGAAGGATTTTGCAACAACCAAGGATAAATCCTCTAACAGCCATTCGTTTCTGGAAATACAGAATAACATTTAAAAAGAAATATTTAAAGAAAAATGTTTTAAAACAAAAATCAGGACTCTTCTAGGGGCAAATTAATATTTTTCCAATGCCTTCCATGTAGAACAGTGGTATTAAATGAATAAAATATTAAATATTTGCAATAAAAAACAAAAAAAATGATAAATTGTATCTTGTTATATGACAAATTTCTAAAACAGTCTAAGTGGAATATTACCATAGAACACACAATTTATTATTTCAACTTCAAATTATTATTTTAATGATATATAAAATTCATAGTACATAATGGCAGATAAGCTATTCTTTAAAGTAATTTGAACATGTAGATATTAGAAAAATAAACCCTTACATACACACAAGCATGCACACACATACACACAGAGCACTGTCTTAAAATTCTTTAAAATATATAAGAGAAATGTAATTTAGAAAGCCTAATACCATAAAAAATTATCTTTTAAATGAAACAGTAGACCTTGGTTTATAATCATATTTTGTGACTACTACCAGAAATAAGTTTAACATTCAATTAAATTTTATTTCACAGCCTTATTTAAAAAATAAATTATTATAATGTTTGAGAAAAGAAGTGTTTAGAAAAGTTTTCATTTGAATATTAATCTACTCGTGCACAAAGTGGCAGATTTTTCCAATATAAATACAAAGATCTTAAACCAGGGAAGGATCCACATAGCCTTATCACGGAATCTATAAATCAAAAATTTTGTTCAATAATCTTGTCCACAACATTATCCATCTTTTCCTACAAAATGATAAAATGTATTGAAAAGACTATAATTATTAAACTCAGATATGACCTAAGTAGTCATCAGATTGTTTATAATACAAACTGTTGCTGTACTTCTGAAATCAATAAAAAATAAATTATACATAAAAAATCAATAATTCATGCAGTCATCAGTATTAATATTGGCATAAAACACTTCATTTTTGCATACAACTGAGGTAAATGCTTGATACTAGCAAAAAAATTAAACTATACAGTGAATAAGTAGTATTTCACTCCTTACATTCAATTAGGCATCTTTGTATATATTCTAAGTATTTTTATGGCTCTCAAGCTGCATAAGAACCTGTGGTTGAGGTTCCTAGTAACTTAAGAGGAGTCATATGTACTTTGTACAACTGCAATACATTCATTACAACTAAGCTAAAGCTGTCATATCGGTAGTGGAGAACAAACTTTTCAGATTACAAAGGACAGGGAGAAAAATTCTAGGAATTAGCTAGCAAGTAATTGAAAGGATGAAAGAAAGAAAAATGGAATCAAAAAGTTTTTTTTTTTTTCAATAACCTTACTCAATTGAAGAGAAAAGCCTCAACAAAACAAACTTGTGTTAAGGATTTAATATTCCTACAAGCAACTTAATATCCAACAAAAGAGAGAAATAGATTTATTACCACCAAGTGAGATGATGTACCATGCAGTCATCAACAGTTACATTTGCAAAGTTTAAAATAATATTTTAAACACTCTATAAATGTTAGGTTGTAAAAGCAAAACATTAAAATTTCTAGTATGATCTCAAAAATGTAAGAAAAAAAAACAAAATAGAAAAAAAATCAGAAGAAAAAAATGCTGAGATTTTAAAGAACATCTCTGGGTAACAAATTTTTCTATTTCCTTATACATTTCTAGGCTTTCTGAATATTCTGCAATGATTCTATTACTTTGATTAGAAAAAAATGTTAATGTTAGTTTTTCAAAGAAAATATTCTCTGAAAGTCAATCTGAAGTAAATGTAATAAACCAGAGTAATAATGTATGTTTGAATAACTGTGCTTTGCTATCAGAAAATAAGTAAATAAATGCATGATCTGTATCACTTGGATCTTCCCATCCAATCTTCTTCAAATGGGATTAAATGCTAAATGTGTCCATTTTCCTAACACTTTTTTAATACATGAACTAAAAAGCTAACCGAACACAAAATTGATCTTTGAATTCTTTCTCTTTCTGATCCAAGAGGAAAATACATTTAAGGCTTTGATGATATGAAGAAGAAAAAAATAATAATAAATAGTTCTTAGTATGCTTTATTCTATGTTTGATTCCAGGTGTCATAATTCTTAATGCACTAGAACATGCTCTTATTTGTTGAGGATTATTTATGAGTGTTATTGGCAAGGGGAGTGTTTCTGCTTTTGCTTTTTCATTTTGCTTTAGCAGCATGCATTTATGTTCCTATAAAGTCAGAACATCTGTAAGCAGGTTTTGCTTTTAATCTTAGTAATGTTGCCAGTATCCTATTAACATGTTAAGGCAACTTTCCAAAAAAATTAAGTAATTTTTTCACATCACTTCATAATTACAGAGCACATACAATATGACATGCACATGGTTTGGAAACATGAATAAAGGGCAAGATTGCTGTCATTAGGAATACTAACACCACTCTGTAAAGCTTCAGTTGAATCTCATTTCAAAGTGGAGTAACTGTATCCAAGTGAGCAAACTGTCTTTGAAGTTTTCAATGGTACACTTCATTTGAGAATCCCAAATCGCTTTAAAAATCAGCATTTTAATTCCCATTTTAAGGGTGAAGCACTCAGCAATTCTATAACTGAGCTAAAATTACCAAAGAAAATCAGTGCAGACACCCAGAATTCCAAATAAGCATTCTTCCAAGCCACTGTCCACTGCATGTTCTTCCTATGCAAGTAACACCAACCCTGAGAAAACCAACTAAACAACAGCCTTCATTTTCATTTTCCCCACTTCCCCATTATCTTCAAAGCTGACATTTCCTCCATTTAAAAACACACCAGTCTCTTTCCATCTTTCTCATACCAGGCATCTAGTACTTCGCTATGAGCCAGTCTTCTATTAAGAAGCCTCGTCTGGGTCTTTTCTCCCTAAATAGCATGACAGATTTCTGAATGAGTCTTTTGGATTTCATCACCCATAAACTAAAAACAAAACAAAAAATTACAGATTGATACTAGGTTAGCAACTTTGTATTTTGTCAATAACATTATTCAATATAGTAGGACAGATATAATTACACAATAAAAGAGTGAAAAAATTCGCCTGCATAATCCTTATTTTCTTTTTGTCAAAGACCAGTGGAAATTTTCTAAAGACCTTGGGAACCACTCCTCTAGACCATCCCTTCCCTCCAACCCACCTCCCCTCAACTCTCCTGCTCATTCCTTCAGGTTTTCCTCTGCCCTGGAAGAATGCTAGCTTGATTGATATTCTGGTTTTCTTTGTAGACCCAAGAAACATAAGAGAGGCTTGAAGAAAATATTAACTAAGAAGCGGTCCTGAGTAGTTTAATAGTTCCATCAAAATAATGTGAAATAACATAAATTCACTGAAAGTACAACTGCACAATACAATGGGAAAAAAATGGTAAAGCCTTTACTTGTACCAAAGCTTCTTAAAAAAAAAACAAAACAAAACAAAACAAAACAAAACAAAAATAATAAAAATGCCAATGCATGGACTTAGATAATAGCAGAGACCTGGACTGCGAGCCAGGACATCAATTTCTAGTCATAGCTTGGTCTCTTTTGAGTCAGACCTATGTGAACCTGAGCAGGTCATTTAATACAACTTTATAAATGAAAAGAGCGAAACTAGATGATCTTTGAAAGTAACTTATAACCTCTAATATAAGAATCATGTTCTAAGAGAGTAACAATTAATTAAATGTAAAATAGTGTTGATTTTTGTATCCTAACACCTTTGTTTATTTATTAGTTTTAATTTACTTTATCAGTCACATGTTTCTAAGAAGAATGTGGTACAGCTTCTAATAGAGGACACATAAAATTAAAATGTTATAACAAAAAGTAGATATTCTAAAAATATTACATTTTTTCAAGTTTAACTAACCTCAGTTTTCACTCACGTGTTCAGTCATAAGAAAAAACAAAGCCAGAGCAAGCTGAAAAGAGAGTAGGCATAATAAATTTTTGAAAAAGCAAATCCTACATATGTGTTATAAGCTACTGCTATCTAATAATATCAGTATCTAACCATCATCTCCCTAGTTTACCTTCATTACAACCCTTTCTTACCTTTTAGTGACTGTTTTAGTCTCTCATTCCTCCAATGATAACATAAGCTCTTGTGAAGGGCAAATCAGGGCATCCTTTGTTTCTCTCAGCAAAAACAGCCCTCAGTGTTTATTGACTTTACTAAATGCAATGTCCAAATGATCTCCAGCTATCTATTATCACTATAAAAACCCCTGATTTCTTAGATCTGTCCACAAACCATGTTTCTAACAACATATCCAAATAAATATTCATTCTGGGAAAAATATGGTCAAGCTGATTTAATCTTTCCTTTTCTCTGTTTCCCTATGCCATCCCTGTTACGCAGTGTAACCTAGTACCTTTAAGCGTCCCAAAAAGTGAACACAAGCCCAGTGGATGGCATTTTTATGACCTGCATGTGACCCATTCACAATTACATTCAACTCCAATTCTATTACTAACCATCACTCATTCCTCTCAGTTTAACTACATGCTTAATATAACTCTTAAACATAGTTTATATTCTCAAGCTTCCTGCTTCTTTCCTCACAAAGTTCTCTTTACCTATTTACTTCAAGTGTCCTTGGGAACTGTTGAGAAACAAACTTCCCTGTAGAAACATAGGATTTGTCATTGTCTTCATTCCTGCCCAGCTTACCCACACATCTGTACACCATCATGCCCTAACACACATACTCCTTTGTAAGCTTGCAACGGGGCAAAACCTGGCCCTACTGACTATTCTCAGACACTTTCAAGTAAAGGAAATCCTCAATTCCTATCTGTTAATCCATTTTCTTTTAAAGTACACCAGCTTTGTGTAAGCAGCAAAAGACAGTGAAATAATACAAAGTTGTATCTTCAACCACTAATCCTACCTGATGTTAGCCTAAACCACCGTGGTGCGCCTGGCAAGGCTAAGGAGAGTACAGTTATTAGATTATGATCCACTTGGGGGAGGACAACTTTACATTGAGGGTCAAGGTGGAATCTGGGAGTAGCTTTGGTTTGAATGGCTATATTACAGGTTACTTAGATTTTGTCATGAAAATCAATTCATTTAATCAGTTTAATAAGCACACTCTGGTCACTGTGCCCATGTTGCAAACAGAACATGGGGAAAATGGAGAATGAAAATATATTGAAAACTGTGCTAATAAAAGTAGCCATGTATACAAGGAAACATAGGACAACAGTAAAGAGAGTGTGACTGTCTCTGGGGTTAGAGAGGGCATTTACAAAAAGATATATTTTAACTGGGTCTTGCTGGATAAAGAGGTATCTGTCATTTAGAGAAGAAGGGAGAAAGCAGAGTGTCCACATGTGTGCAAAGACAAGAGACTAAAAAGAGAATTATATTCAGGATGGGCGTGAGAGAATTATATCAAAAAGTATGTTTAGGATAAGGGATAGGAGATGAAGGTGAAGCCTTTAATGAAGGCCAGATTACAATGGGCCTTGTTCAGTGGGCTACGAAATTTAACTTCATCCCGAAGTTAGTGAGAAGCCACAAGAGATTTTTAAGCAGAGTGACAGTTACATGACCAGATATCAGACAACTGTTGAATGACAGGTTGTAAAATCTATCCAGTCTTTCTTTCACCCATAAGGAAACCCCATCACTAACCTCAATGAAGAATTTCCTTTGGGAAAGAAAAGCCCCTTTCTTGGTGCCTTTGGCAAAGAACAGAGAATGAAATGGTTTCATCCTAGTACACATTGATCTTACCAGGTCCCTATCCTCAAGACTGTAGAAAATGAGAAAATGCTGAAAGGGGGAAGGGAAGGAAAAGGGAAATGACATTTATTAAGTATTAGGTGCCAGTCAATGTATTGGTGTTTCATATACATTTATCATGTTTAACTTCAAAATAATCTGAGGCAGGTAAAACCATTACTATTTTAGAGAGGAGAATATAGAGGCCAACCAAGTACTCAAGAATCACGGAGTAATGGAATACTAAGATAGAAAACTATGATTTAAACCGAGTCAAATAACCCCAAAGATACTCATGTATGTAGATTATAGTTTCCTCAGCATGCCACCTTAACTTATTCTCACAATAATCCCTGTATAGTGGACTATTAGTATCACTTCATAAATTTTAAAAATTAAAAATCTGAAACATCGGTCAAGAAGAGTGAGGTGCAAGAGAAACACAAAGCAGATGTCCTAGAAGGATGTATAACTGCTTAAAAGCAAGCTACCAAAATACATATACCAAAGTGACAAGGCCCTTCCTTCACCACTCTGCTAACCTTAGCACTTCATTAATGACTAATGTTTTATTGGTTTCAAGGCAATTTTGTTTTTACATTAAAGTGAAGGAACAGCTACATAGCCAAAATGTGTTGTGAAAAAGGTAAAGACTTTTTCGCCTACCCCCCAAAAAATACATAAACCAAAAAGAAGATATGAGCAGTAGAGTAATTCCTTAATGGCAAATCTTTTTTTATCAAACATTAATGTACAGGTTTTGTAACTACTTTGTCCTGAACACACTGTGATGGGTTTTTTAAATCATAAAAAATGCTTAGAGGAATTCAGATTGGATATATACTAAGAAAATGTCTAGATTATAATACAAACACATCAAGCTTCTATTATGTAGTTTTCGACTTGCTTTAAAATTTAATTCTTGGTAACAATGACATGAAAAAAATCACACAATTAGATTTTTATATTTGATACTGAACATATAAATGAATGGCTGCTCTTTTATAAATAGACACCAGGCAGCAATGAAGTCAAAAGCAACTTTTTCCATTGAGGGGAAGAACTGGTGATGAGGAGTCATTTTAATCTCTCTGATATCATTGTCTCTAATATTGGCAATAAATTAAACCACCAGTAATAGCAGTATCCACAACAACATTCCCAAACTGAGATTGATAGAGGTTAGAGACAGATGGCAGCATACCATGTTATCCTTGGTAAAAGTAAAAACTATCTGTACATGCGCAATATCAGGGTTTGGTTTTTTTTTTTTTAATTAACTTAAAAAAAATGTTCAACATTTAATAACCATTAAAATAAATTTATTTTTTCATTCTGAGTGAAATTAAAGATTTTGGAAAAAATCATTTTCAAGCAGTAGAACAGAATAAATATATTTGAGAAGATGAACATCTCACTCTCTGCCTTGCCATTCCTATGCACCCAATTTAAAATTAATAAAGAAAACGAAAAAAATATGTTTATATATATATTTGTCTTAACCTTGGAAAACTGATTAGGTACATAATAAAGCAACAATGATATGTACCTAATATTTAAATATCACAACAGCAACAATATTATGAGAAACATTTAGACTACTGAGTAAACTGAAGAGACAGGAATTCTTTGTTTTATTCAAATAACCTAAAAAGAAGGAGAAAAGGCTAATGGAGAAGCAGCTATCATTATTAGAGTACGAAATGTCAAGAGTATCTCCAAAATTCCAAAAAGTTATTACCTGTACAGCTAAAAGCCAGACAGAAGGTACCTAGTTAATATATTGAAAATCATAAATTTTCAAATAAAGCTAAAAATATCTTGTAAGCTATTAAAACTAAGATATATGAAATCTGTACTTTAACAATACCTTTACACTGTCAATATGACAGTATATGAGACTAAAATCCCAGATCATGATTGCTGGGAAATACTTCTGAGAAAATCTATCAAGAAAACCTTCAGAGAACCCTAGTAACAGAATAATTATCCTCCCAATATTGGTTAAATGAAATAAAGTGAGTGATCTTGATGCAGTTGTAGACATTAACACCTATCAAATGATCTTGATGCAGTTGTAGACATTAACACCTATGTAGACACCTATGTAGGAACAACGTCATTTAACAGTGATTTTGGTAATGTTATTTTCCTCCAACTCTGGGTTCCACAGCAAGATAAAGGTTGCTTAAGTA
This sequence comes from Rousettus aegyptiacus, assembly GCF_014176215.1. Taxonomy (NCBI): domain Eukaryota; kingdom Metazoa; phylum Chordata; class Mammalia; order Chiroptera; family Pteropodidae; genus Rousettus; species Rousettus aegyptiacus. The sequence continues at coordinate 33,685,146 of NW_023416307.1, read as the reverse complement.
CAAAACCCCTCTATTTGCTTTCCCATTTTCTCTTCTAAGTTATTTTCTGGGATTTCAGCATACATATAAGGATTACTAATAGAGATGAACACTGATATCATCTAGTCCCTATCTCCAAACATATGAATGTCTAACATTCTAAAAAGTTTTCAAAGGCAACTTGAGATTGAGCCTTCAAAAATTTCTTTCACAGATAACTTTATCCATAATAAATATTTTTACTAATTAAGTTTTCTTCCTCTTACATGGCCAAAACTACTAAATGATCTAGTATTTGTATAAAAACATTTCAAAAATTAGATGGGAGCAAGTGATTAATTCCTTTACTAGATTAAACGTCTGATTCTTTTAGTATCTCTTATGTCAGATGCTGTAAGAGAGATCTGTGTTGTGATGGAAGAGTTTTATATCTTGATTGTGGTGGTAACTATGATTCTACATGAAATAAAATGGTATAGAACTATACACACAAATTGTACCAATGTCCATTTCCTGGTTTTGATACAGTACTTTAGTCATGCAAGATATAACCAATGGGGAAAACTTAGTTAAAGGAAACACAAGACCTCTCTGTACAGCCTTTGCAAATTCCTGTATTTCTATAGTTTCAAAAAGAAAGTGAAAAAGGGAAAGGAACCTTATTACAGAAATCATATCTCAATCTCAGGAGTATGGGAGAAATATAAAAACAGTAAAGAGAAACATTATTCCCACAGACCTAAGAGATCAGTATGGATAAATACTAGGAAAGCAAGTAAACCAAAGCAGGTAAACAGTAATACTCTGAATATTTGATAGTTAAAAAATAAGCTCAACGTGACTAAAAATAATGTGAATATGACAACCAAACTGCCTACCTGTATCAACATGTGTCCCTTCCTGGGGTCTGAAAATATATTCTATAGAGATCTACCAAAAGCAAGAAATTATTTTTAAGTCTCATCTTTTATTTTTAAAATCATGCATTTTGCATTGGATATCATATTTGCATTCACTTATGTTTTTAATTTACCAGTTAAATTACTTAACTACTTAACTACCAGTTAATTACTTAACTACTTTTCCAAAAAGAATTTTTACTAAATCTGAAATTCCAAGAAGATAGCCATGTTTATCTGTGGCCTCGAGTCCTCCAACATAGCTCACAAGACCCCTGTTAGAGAATCATCATCTTTAGGTGACATACAAATCATTCAGGCTGGCCTATTCTGAGGTAGCCACTAGAATCCTGGTGACTAGGCTACCTTTGGAGAAATTCTTAGAAGAGGGATAATTTCTTGCACTGTATGAATTCAGTTATGACTTACTAGAAAGGGGCTTATACTAGGAACCATGTAGCTCCTGTAAACAGAGCCTCCCTCAGAAACATCACTAACACACTGTCACATCTCAAAAGAAGCAGTAAAGCCTTGAGGCGTTTTCACAAACACACACTAGACTAGGCCTCCTACATAATTAGCAGCCATTTTGCTTGAAAATACTTTCTTATTTTGAAAGTTTTCTGGGAATTTAGCAAAATTAAATTTAGGGAAATGGTACAGGACTGTAAGACTTCTTAATTTGTTCCCAATCAGATTCATATCATTTGAGAAAGTTAAAAAAAGGATACTTTTATCACCTAATTGTAATTAAAAATTTAAAGCTGATTTCTATGACCAGAATTTCTTAAGTGTTGAAATGCACCAGACTGTATTTACTTTAGTTTCAGTACATTCTTAAAGTTCTGAAGCCTAGAGGAGACTGTTTCAGTTTGGTTCAAAAAACTTACATGGTACCCCTGGGAGCTAACTAGGATGTAAGTGCTGCTTAGAACTACGAGATGCCCCAAGAAGTTGTCAAGTTACTGAGTAGTGCGTTAAATTAAAAATCAAGGAGAAAAAATATAAATATATATATATGTTAATATATATATATTATTCACAGAGATTATTATTTGTTTAAAAGTGTTTCTGTTTTGTTTTTTTACTCCAGTTTCTAAGTGTAAAAGGATAAGGAGACCCAAAGTACATTTAGGAATGCATTTGAGGGTTTTTTTTTTATCACCAATGATAATTAGACAATGCACAGGAATGAGAAAGCACAGGCTATGCAGAGTAATAAATTTATCAAAAGATAAGGCTGGAAGAATATAAGTTCTAAATCTAAAGAAGTTCATAAATAATTTTACATGTCAAGGTTATAAAAAAGCAAAAAGCCACCTGTAATATAAAAACACTCATATGTTGTATTATATACAATGAAAATAAGTCAAAAGTGTAAAATTTTCATTATGTTTTTAAAGGATTCATAGCTCTTCTTTTCATGACTGAATATCTAAAAAATAAAATATCTATAACATATTCCTATCAAATCATACTTTGGTAAATAATACTGAAAGCATAAATTCCCATTATGATTAAAACTCAACTTTTTAAAAATTGAAATATTTATAAATAAGTAGTTAGAGAAAAATCCTGTTCGGCTCAAAATACTAGGTTTCTATGCAAGATAAACCAACTTTCTAATCTGAACCACTCAGATCAAAATGTCAAAACAATTAAATTACAATTGTGTCTGACATCAATATACCATGTAAAAGTATAAACAGGCAACCCTGATATCAGACATAGTTTGCTTTTAAATGACAAACAAATTGAGCAACGAATCAAATTTTGCTAAAGAAAATATGCGACAATGTCAGATCACAGAGGTCAAGGAATTCATCAAGACTTACTTTCCACAAAACTGTATGTTTTTGTTTTCGTATTTTTTTTGGGGGGGGGGGGATCTATTCCCTCGTACTAATACAAAAACACACAAATATAAGAACAGATGTTTACCTACACACCAAATGTAACTATAAATCACAATGATTTGTTATAGCATATGTACAGGTTAATATTTGTTTATACATATCTGTATATATGTTTATGTGTGTATAGAGAGAAAAAAGGGGAGCTTAAATTTTTGCCTTAACAAACCTGGTTCTTCCACAGTTACCTCAACTATTTCTTTGAACGTGCCATGTAAAAATTTACACAATCATATTTTTGAGCTATAGGAAGCCCCAAATAATCTTGAGCTATCTTCTTGTTTTTCAGTAAAAAAAAAAAAAAAAAACTGAAAGCCAGAGAAGGCCTGGGCACAAAAGCTAGCTGGGTCAGGACTTTGATTAGAACTTGTCATATATTAGAGATGGACCCCAAACAACTGACAAATACTGTCACAAGAAACAATATTTAGGCTCCTATTGTTATATCATTTTATATTTACTCACTTTTTAAGTAAAGCATCCTGCTTTCAAAAATCCACTAAAGCTACATGAGAAAATGATGATGTACTAGAATTTTCTATCCACGCATATCTGAATTTCATACACTTTTCAACTGTAATATACTTTCAGGATTAGTTGGCATCTTAAAACCTTTACATCTGTAACCACAATATAGGACTTTACTTAAGTGCAAATCATTGATTTATGAATTAATTTTCATTTTTGACTAAAATTCTTTTCATATGTATTTGCTCTATGTATCTAAAGAAAATGTCACATTATAGTTAAGGATACAGATGCTGAAACAGGACTGCCTGGGTCCACTACTTACTACTATGTAACCTTGGGCAAGTTACTTACCCACCTTACGCCTGTTTTATTTGAGAAATAACAGAACCTACCTGATAGGGTTTTGAGGAAGATTAAATGAATTAGCACATACAAACCAAAATAACACTGGCTCTTAGTAAATGCTCAAGAAAAATTAGCTATTATCCCTAATTTTTAGTCTGTTATTTAACAGATTAACATATTTGAGCTAACGGAATCTCAGAGATCATATAGAATAGGATTTGGCAAGCATTTTGTAAAGGGCCAGACAGTAAATATTTTAGGCTTCTCTTGCCATACCATCTGTGTCTCAACTACTCAACTCTACAATCTACAGCAAATGCAGAAACAAACAATAAACTGATGTAGTTGTGTTCCAATAAAACATTAACACACAAAAAAAAGTGGCATACTGTATTTGGCCTGAGGCCTGTAGCTTGAAAGCCCACTGATATAGGTAGAGTAACCACTACATTCTACAGAGAAAGTAAAGAATAGAGAGATCAAGTGAGCAATAAAAAGTTACCCAAAAAGCCCCACAGGTACAGAACCAGAACCAAGAACTGTACAAGACACTTTAATGTTCTTTCTACCTCTCTTATATATGAGTTGCTTGATTAACTCTTCCTATCCTGATCTACAAATAGAAACAATCTCTCCCTTCTCTATTCTCCCATAACACACAAGATTAGGAGAAAAATGATACATTTTGAAAGGTGATGAGTACACTGGAGTTCATTATTCTATTTTTTTTTACTTTTGAGTGTCTGATAATTTCCATAATAATTTTTAAAAACTCTCAAAGCACTTAGAACTCTTCATAAGGCATTCATCAATTCTCTCTAAATATTTGTGTACATTTTCTTTTTTCTCTACTAGAAATGGTCATTTGAGGGCAAGGATCATGTCATTTCCATCTTGGCAGCACCATCCCTGACAAGATCTCATACAGAAATGTGTTTAATAATGAAGATTCAATAAACAAATGGTTCTTACATGACCGAGTCATCTCAAATAAAGTACTATTGCCAACTCCAACAATTCTCCCCATCTTGTCAAAGTGCTCAATATCCATGAGCAATGTTGTCAAAATATTATCTTTGCACTATACCCAATTTGTTGTCAATCCAGTCTTCATTACATCATTTTCAAAATGTAACCTGAAATCTATGCCCAGTTAACATCTCTTTAAAGAGTTATTAGACCTCTGGTATTGTCTCTCTATGAGGTTTACCATCAGCGACAATACTGTTCTCCATTGATCACGTGGTCTTTAAAGTACCTCTCTGATATAATAGTAATATTCTTAGAACTTTACTGTAGTTATACAACAGCACTGGAGTTAAGAGTTAATGTTTTACCCTCCTTATCACAATCTTTCCCTATGATCTTGCTTGACTTCCTCCTTTGCCTCTAGCTAACTTGTATTTTATAATCTCAACTTTCTTTCCAAGTCTTCTGCCAAACAGAACTTAAGGTAGAAATCCCTTCTCTTCTTTCCTTAATTAAACACTAAATTCCTTGCTTCCAGAAATTCTCAGAATCTCAAAGTAATCTCTCATCAGATATATCCTTGACCAAACTGGAAAAGATAACATTTCCTACAAATTTATCCAGGAACACAACTCCTCTGCCACTCTCCAAAGAGAACATCCATACCTTTCACCTGCACTTATGTTCACACAGTCTTCCTTCTCACTTTATACTATCAATAAATAGCCCATAATCCTAAACAACAGATAATCTCTCCTGTTGCATCCTCCTTCCCCTCTCCCCTGCATCAATTTTGCATCTTTACTCGCTTTTTCTCCTTAACATTCCCTTATTTTGCATTTTTAAACTCTTTATATCAAATCACCCTCCAACTAACGCTTCATTTCTCTCCCTCCTTTTTCAATAAAATTCTCTGAGGGATGTATGTGTGTGTGTGTGTATGTGTGTATATATATGTATTTATACACATATATACGTATATGTATGTGTGTGTGTGTGTTTATATGTGTGTGTAAATCATACTCTTCAATTTCTCTTCTACTCTGTCAAATATTCCAAACAAGCTTTCACTCACCACTCCATGGAAACTGCTACCATGAGAGTCATTAATCGAACAGTGATTTAGTAAATTAATTAAAACAGTTGACCAGTTCTTTACTTCTTCAACACTTCCTTTATCCAAATAAAGGGTTCTAGGATTCCACACTCTCCTGCTCTTCTTATTTAGCATACATCTCTTTTTCAGAATCCTTTGCTGGTTGCTCTCTATCTCATAATGTTGGAGTGCCTCAAGGCTCAGTTCTTGGTCTTCAGTTTTCTAATCTCACACGTTTTTAATGAATTTATCAAACTCTTAGCTTTTAAAACAAATTATATGCTGAAGAATTCTAAATGTATGTTAGCCTGGCCTTCAGACTGCATGACTGACATCCCTTCTTGGATATTTAAAATTTACCTAACCCTTAATATGTGCAAATCCAAATTCTTAATCTTCACTACCACATTCTGCTATCTTCCTCATCTCAGTAAAAAGAAATTCTGTCTTTTCAGTTGCTTAGAAAATTAAGTTCCCCTTAATTTGTTTTGCTCTCACACTCTATATCCAACAACAGCAAATCCTGTGGATTGTACCATCAACATACATCCAGAATGTGAACTTTTCACCAGCTCCACTGTTAATATTCTCTTCTAAGCCACCCTCATGTCACGTGGATTATCATAATAGCCTAGCCTGCTCCCCAGCTTCTGTCCCTGCCTTCCTGCAATCTTTACTCAACACGATAATCAGGCTAATGGTGTTAAACAGTTCTGTTAAACAGTTTTGATTAAAAACAAGCAAACAAAAAAAAACACTTCAAAGGCTTCCTATATCACTTCAAGTAAAACTAGAGTCATCATAATAGCTTACTAAACCATTAGAACTAACTAGCCTCTATTTTATTTAAGACCATATATCCTACTTTCCTCCTTCCTCAACTTCACTGCACCCACACTGGTTTCTTTGCTGATTCTTGAACACACCAATATGCAGAGCTTCTGCATTTTTCTATTCTATGCACCTGGAAAGCTCTTGCCCCAATCATCACATGGCTCACTCCCTCTCCTTCAAGTCTACTGAAATGTCACCTTCTCTGGAGTCTTTCCTTACAATCCTATTTTAAATTGCTAAATACACACAAACACAAACTCTTGCTTTATGTATCTCCAGAGCACTTATTACAGTATCAAATTATATTTTTCTCTTTCCTATAATGTCTTCCTCCACTGGAATGCATGCTCCAAGAGGGCAGTGTCAAGAACAATGCTTATAAGCAATTAAGAAATCTTTGACTAAATGAATAAATACTGAGCTCTCAACTTGAACCTGTAATATTTTATTCATGCAATTAAGAAACTGTATCATTTCACTCTTGTTGGTCCTATAATAAAAGTCTACAATAGTGTTTGTATGGTACCAAGAATACCATACATTAGATGGCCTTTGTGAAAAGGAGTTACTTTTATGTTTCCCAGAAGTTTTGAGATCAGGGATTACTGCCAGTTGTAAAGAAAAATCTCTGAATAGTTTGAAATGAAAGTACTGTTGAAAGATCTTTTTATTGAAACTTAGGGGGGAAAAATAGGGAAAATCTTACTCAAACATCAAAGCACAATACAAAAACCAACCCTTTCCTTAATTATTTTGTCAGCCATTCACCCAGAGCGATTTGTACCACTATCCCAGTACTCACTATGGTCCCTTCTCCTGGAAATGGAGTCTCTGGAAGACAGGAACTGAATCTCTTTTCTCTTTTAACCTGTCACCAGCTATCCGTGACTGATATTCAATGAACTGTTACTGGATTGAACTGAATGGAGTGAATACTACAGGAACCTATGACTGCTTGTGAAGATGCAGTCCATCAACAGAAAACAGGACCGTTGTATGTTTCCAAAGTCGGTTTCAAACAATCTCATGTCCTCCTGCTCTGCATGGCTAATTTAGGCAATAGGACAATCCAAAAACTTAGTCACTTGTACAGGTCCAGGATCCTTCACTCTGCTCCTCAGGATATACAATGCATAGTAAGCAGACTAACAGCTAAGAACTACAGAAAAGTAAAGGCTATTGTAGGTGTACTTGTTATTCGAACAGTGAGGAACAAAAGAACACAAGACACCAAAAAAATGAGCTACCCAAAAAGAAACAAATAGAAAGGGAAAAAAGTAAATAATGTGGAAAAAGAAGAGGGTGGGGACTAGAGCGATGGAAGGATGAGACCGTTGAGCAAATGTGGTAAACTAGACACTAGGACAGAAACCAGCGCAGGCACTCGTAACAGGCTGCTCTCCCAACAGCCTGTTGTCATAAACTTCCTCCGGCACCTCCTCTGGACAGGCAATGCACACGCGAGGGCGTCGCACCGGTCCGCAGCGCGGCTCGTTTTTACCTGCGTCCCGCTAGGGTGCCTCCTCGGGCAGCCAAATAGGCACGTGTGCATGAGTGGACATGTGAGAACGAGCACTCGGGAGCTGCTGGGCTCCGCTCTTAAAACGACCGGCTTGCGGAGGTGGCCGGGGGCCTTTAGGCGGCGATGGGGACTCCGTTTGGCAGCGCACGCACGGAGACGGCCGGAGCCAGGCGCCCCGCGCGCTTCCCCTCGGGGTCGCCCCCGCCCCGCCGCCGCCCAAGCGCCCCTCGGCCGCGGGACTCGGCGCCCAGGGACCCACGCAGGGGTGCGGTCGGAGCCACGGCCGCGCCGGTCGGGGCGGGAAGGAGGCCCGACAGCTCGGTCGAGACCGCGCTGCCTCCGAGCGCCGAGCTGGTTTTGGCAAAACTTTGAAAACAGAAGGACTCCAGTTACCTGAGCGGCGCGGGCGCGTCTGCGGTACGGCTGCCGGGCGCGGGCCGGGTTTTCAGCAGCCGTAAAGCGGGAGGAGCGCGCGCGAGCCGCGGCGCGAGCCCTCGCCCCCGAGCGGCGGCCCCGGCGCCTCCGCCGCGAGCGTCAGCCGCCTGGCAGGGAGCGGGCTGGGCTGAGTCATAATGAAAGACACGTTTGCCGAGCAAAGTGGGAAGAGGGGCCTCGAGGAATAGCGTTAAATGGCGAGAGGCCCAAAAATGGGAGAGTAGGGGGTTAAGTAGGCAAAACTGGAAAACTTGGCCCATGGCGAGAGAGAGATGAACTTCTTTTATAATTTGCATATATTTTACAAATATTCTTTGTATCTTTTAAAACTTTTTAAATATGTTTTTAAGTGCATTGCCTCTGGAGCCAGATGGCTGGGTATAACGCGCTGCGTCATCACTTCTAGCTCTAGGACCTTAGGCCAGTGACTTGAATTCTGTGCCATCTCATCTGTTGAACAGAATAATAAAGGTACCTCCCTCGAGAGAGAATGAGGGGAGAGTACTGCCTATCGCGCCTGCAGTTTGCACTCAGTAACCATTATTATAATTTAAAAATAAAGGGGTAAGTGAAGAGCCTAGATTAACCGCTTTAAAAGCAAGGAGACCGAAGGGGGACGAAGGGGATTTATTTTCAAGTGGGGTAAATTAGACAAATGTCTCAATAGAAGAAAAGAAATTGCAGCCTCCAAGGAACAAATGAGGCCAAGAGATGTAGTTGAGGTGAAAGAAAGAGACGGGAAAATAAAATTCATTAGCCAAAAGCTGAGGCATCTTAGCGGGAGGGAAGTATATGCTTATTCTCTTTAGAAAATCATGACATACTCCCTCTACTGAGGGAGAGTTTAAAAAATAAAGACTTTAAACAGATAAACAACTTTAAAAATGAGCCCCAAATGAGGAGCCTTCGCAGCAGTGAATGAGATTTGGCAGTTCTGCAAAATGAGGAAATTCTTCCCTGTGCTGCATCTTCAGGGGGTGAGTCATCAGACCCATAGCAAAAATTAGTGGGTTGGATTCCTGAAAGGCACGCCAGATGGATGCATTCTGCTTAATTTTAATAACTGTATGATGTTCCCTCTGTAGTGTCAATTTAGAAGAAAAATCTGAATAAAGATTTGAGATGTGAACTTGAAAAAAAAGGCAAGCTAGTTACTTAATATATGACTATCCACCCACAATAAGCATACAGTTAAAGATTCCCAAACAAGTAACAATTTCTCCTCCCATTCTTCCTCCCTTTTGTTTCTGCTTTCACTCTATTTCCTTTTTATTTACTTTTGTTATTTTTATACAATAGAACTGTATAAGGGAAAGGTGATTTTAAGAATGGAAGGAATTTTAGCTAGGCTTTTCTAAGTAGGGTCAAACTTTTTGAAAGAAAGTATTTTCACTTTAAGTTTTAATGAGAACAAGGGTAAATTGGCAGATGTGAAATCAAAAGTTGTTCTAGAAAAACAAAACAATAGTAAGACCAGTGTGGAAAAGAATTTAATAAAAATCAGAAACAGTTCTATTTCCTAATTACTGTAAGCACCAAATACTAGAGCAAAGTTTTCTCTAGCAGATGAAGAAAAATGAATGCCTTGCTCTACCAACCAACCTTTCAAATGGAAATGAAAAGGGATGGGGAAGGAAAAATCCTCTATCAGGATCTTCAAATGACTTACCCTTTCCTAGGAGGGCTCCTGCAGGGTAAAAGGCTTGAATGTGCCCCCCTCAGTGTTGGAACTACAAGCAAAATACTTGAGGGGATTAATCTTTACAGAATTGGGGAAAACCCTAAGTAGCATGAGAATCCCACTCTTTCTTTCAGTTTGCAAAGCCCTGGAGTTGAGGCAAACATTGTCATTAAATCTTTATTAATATGAAACAAAGAGGTAAAGCTTTAAATGTTGTGGAAACTCTTAAACTAGAAGGAGCAAGAAAACAAAAACAAAACCCAGAAAATAGAGAAATAATAGGAAGCTTTTCTAGGGGAAACTTTGAACTTTTGGCTGTGATAGAAATGCCGATGACTTGCTTTAGACAAATAGGCAATACAAACTAAAGCTGGGAACGATGATCTGGTAAGATCAGATTTAAAAAAAAAAAAAAAAAAAAAAACTTGCCCGAGATATTTTGGTCTGAGAGATAACTCTGTTTTCTGTTCATTTCCGTGGAGACAAAAACTCACTACCTGACTTTATACGAGCATTAACCTCTATCACCTGAGTCCACTTATATGCATTTTTTTAGTTGGACTCATAGCATTCTGTGAATGATGGGCCTTTGAGCACTTTGTGAACATACCCAAAGGTGGATTTTGCCTAATAAGCATTTGCTTTTACAGCTTTTAAATCCATCATTAATTAATGTTACTAATGTAAAGCAGAGAGAGAGATCTACTTCTCAAGTTGTTTTATGGATAGATTATAACAGTTATAATTAAATTAATTTGGTGACATTATACGTCCCTTTTACATAACTGAATTTATCTTTAGTGTGCTAATATGATTTTTATGTAAGATTTTTGTATAAGATGATTTTGGAAATGACTAATGATTTGGATTGCAAAAGGCTATATTCTTTCTAATTTGAAACTTCAGCATAGTGATGATTTCATGCCATTCTCCAAACACTGTTACACTACCTGTTGCTAAATCACTACTTAACAGAAGCAATAGTTAACTAGCCAGACAGCTTCAACAAATTCATAGTTTTGGAAACTAATTTCAGGAAGTGAGGTTCTCAAGCCAAATTTGAGCTTTAACTGAAAACTTTGTGTTCCCAATATTGCCAGCTAGTCCAGCTCAATAAGGGGAGACAATCTTAAAGATTAAAATCCTTATTCTTCTCTGTCAATACATATATTCACTTATGGAACATGTCGTGCATATTTTAGAAGAATATTCTAATTGAAACTATTCAAATGTAAATTTTCTGATCTTTTTACACATTTGAAGTAGGTTGAAGAATGGTCACTTTATGGTTTTGGTTTTTGGATATGACACATCTAGAAATTGTCTGGTAATTAAAATAAAATTTTCATTGAAAAATTAAACAACTGAAGAAATAGGTACGCTCATACATTTCTGATTGGAGTGGAAATCAATAAAACCCCAATGGAGAGAAATTTGGTAACAAAATTATATACACCAAAATTTTATTCCCCTGGAACCAGCAAATTACTTATGGGGATTGATTCAATAGAAATAATACATGTACAGCATTATTTATTACAATAACAAAAGTTTGGAAATAAGTCCATTTATAAGAGACTCGTTAAATTATAAAAATTATAGAATAATATACAACAGAATGTACTATATGCAACTGTAGGGGGCAAGAAAGAAAAAACTTCTGTAAGCAGTTAGGGAAATACAAAAAGACATAAATTTTAAGAAAGGTACAAAACAATGTGAAAAATATAAGACCTTTTTATAAAGAAGAGATGTTTACATTTACTTGTACATGCATTAAAAAATTCTTGAAGAAAACATAAACTAACTACAAGACTTATTTATAAATGGAGACGTCATATGCTCTGATTAAACAGGGAGAAGGGCAAAGGGGAATTTTTATTGCATACATTTTTGTTTCAGGGAGGCCATGCACATTATTTATTTGAAAAATTAGTTTTAAAGAATGTTAAATAGTTTTCATAAGGTGTAAACAGATAAAGCTGGAAAAGTTATTTTGAAGTTGAATAATCTTCCTGTCTTAACCCCAAAAGTATTGAAGTTTACTGTTAAGAATTCCCGCTAAGTAAACTATGAATTCTATGTACATCTGTTCTGACTATAAAGATTCCTAGTATGTGAAAATAGCAGATAAATCTTTATACACAGATAAAATGCATTTTTATTTCTTTCCTATTAAAGTTCGCAGTAATAAAGTATGCATAAAATAGTGTATCTTGTGCTAATTAATTACCCAGAGAGTCTACAATTTACTATTCTTTTGCTGATAATACTGCATAGTAACAAGTACTAAATTTTGATTCTATAATAACCAAAAGAAAATAATTCTTATATTAAAGTACCTCTGAAGCACAGACTTTATTGATAACTATATAAAATTCCTGATATTTCTAATGTTTCTTGAGAAATTAATAACCTCAATGTGAGGAACTCAATAAATAAGTAAATAAATAAACTCAAATCACTGTGCTTACAGAGTGTTTTGAGTTTTTGCTGAAATTTATTTGTGTAAAGAAAGTTACTTAGCTGAGAAAGTGATATCCAGGAGGTGTTGACAATGTGTGTATGACTCTTTGAAAATTAAGCAGTGAGGCAGAAACTGTTAGTCTCACTATTGTCTGCATTCTCTGTATAGTAGTCTGTCGGGAGCCATTAAGAGACACTGAAGAAGTCACGTAGCTGATAGCCATGAAGCTGCTGACTGCTTAACAATGGTTCAAGGAAGCAAGATGTTAACTTAAATGTTACTGACCCTGGTGGGGAGACTTGCATCATAAAGAAACCCTTTTAAGATACTGGAATGTTTTACAGCCCAGAAAAAGATGTTCTACCCTGAGGGAAGGATGTATAGGAATTTATGTAAATGTCAGCATTCCTATGGTAATGTACTTTGTGCTTTGCCATTGTACCCTGTACTTTACTATATTGTACCTTGTGCTTTGCTATGGTATCCAGAAACTTATATAAGGGCTGTGCTAAATAAACTCGGGGCTGCAGCAGTGACTGTATGCCCTCCCGAATTGCTTTCCTATCTTCTTTTTTCTTAGGCTTCACCCCCCTCTTTCAGGTACTGACCGATCTCTGCCGGCGGGCTCCGGCAGTAGTCCCCCCTTATCAATGGTTTAGCTTTTCAGTATTTCAGTCACCAGTGGTCAACCATAGTCCGAAAATACTAAATGGAAAATTCAAGAAACAAACAATTCATAAATTTTTCCATAAGTTTTTAATTGAGTGCAGTTCTGAGTCCCGTGATGAAATCTGCCATCTAGCTCCATCCTGCCCAAGACATGAATGATCCCTTTGTCCAGCAATATCCACACTGCGTGTGCTGCCCGCCCATTAGTCACTTAGCAGCCATCTCAGTTATCAGATCCACTACTACGGCATTTCGGTGCTTGTGTTCAAGTAACCCTTATTTCACTTAACAATGGCCCCAAGACACAAGAGTAGTGATGCTGCTAATTCAGATATGCCAAAGAGAAGCCATAAAGTGCTTCCTTTAAATGAAGAGGTATGTGTGTATAGAGGGAAAAAACATAGTATATTTAAGGTTTAGTACTATCTGCTCTTTCAGGCATCCACTGGGGGTCTTGGAACATATGCCCTGTGGATGGTGGTGGGTGGGTACTGTACATTTGTCACCTCTGTATTTGTAAGCAGAATGGTTGGAGAAACTCCAGCACAGGATTCTAAGTTAGGAAAAATAAACCACACTAGCTAAAGAGAGGAGATTGTATTCAGGGCGACGATTACGCAGGGTATAATCTGTGAAGCTGAAGAAGCACTCAGGTCACTCAGAGATAATTGTGGAAAACAGCTACCACTCATAGGGCTGAGTGTTGTCAAGAGCTTAGAAAATGGCCTGCATAACCTGCACCTCCTGCTACTCAAACCCTGTGCAAAACTTCCCTTTGAATATGGACTGGACCTGGTGATAATTCTAATAGGATAAAGTAGAATAAGATGTATCTTCCAAGATCAGGATATAAAGAGACTATGTCCTCTCTCTTAGTATGCTTTCTTTCACTCTCTCCTGGATCACTCTCACTTGGGGAAAACCAGCTGACAAGTCCTGAGACAGTCCTGTGGAGAGAAAGGCTAATGGGGCAAGGAACCTCAGCCCGCCAACAACCATATAAAAGAGCTTGGAAGCTGATTTCTCCTTCCAGTCAAGCCTTCAGATCAGTCTGCAGTGCTTACCAACAGTTCGAATGCAACCTCATGAGAGACTTTGATCCACAGGTACCCAGCTAAGCTATATCCACATTCCTCAAGCCTGGAGTCTTTAAATAATAAATGTGTGTTTTCGGGCACTAAGTTTTGAATAATTTATTATGCAGCAGTAACAACAAATACTTTAAGAAAACAAAAGGACAGGGATGAGTTACCAAAACCTAAGAACTCAGAGAGTGACTATATGTAATTTGGTTCTCAGTCCTCTGAGGAGGGACTGTTATTTTATGGTCACCTCACCAAAGTGGAATGGACTCCCAATTGTAGTAGGATATAGAGGCTGATGACACTCCACACACTGGGAAAATTTGAGAAAAATTTATTGCTCACACAAACGACTCCTGAGGAAAGAAGAGCTGGCACAAACAGGTCCATGCTGACTTGAGTGAGGCGGAGGGATTGGGTTGGGCCTTTATAGTCTCCTAGCCGCTACTGGGGAGTAGAACTGAGGATAAAATTTGAATTTCCCACTAGTACCAAAGGAGGAGGCACACTTGGGCTTATCAGCCTGTTCAGATGTGGGCCCAAACAGGAAAAGACAGATGGAACTTAAAAAGAAGTCAGAAGTCAAACGTCAAAAAAGAAAGTTAGACTCTTAAATACAAAGCATTCTCCCAACTACTGCTTGTACCTCGAGAGTTCAGAGGAGGGACCCCAGGATATGGAACTCCGACCTTTTCAAAGGGTCATTTGTCTGCAGCCGACACCTCAGAGAGCACAAAAGACAAGTTCTGAGAGTGGCAAAAGACAATTGAGACCATATCTAACTCTTGCTACTCAACTCATGCTGACAGAAAGAAAAGTCCCCTTTCTCCTTCTCCCTCTTCATGCCACCTGTTAGCAGAAATTAAACAATGTTTCAGAAATGTAACCTAGCCTAGCTCCGCATTTCAGAAGACACTAGGGAGGGTGGATTTGGAGCAGAGACAATAGGCAAATACCTAGCACGCTCCTCACCTTTGTCATCTCAGCATCTGTGCACATTCCTCCTCACATTTTTTTATAATTTTATAGCAACAACCGTATATGCCTGCATTTATTCAAACAAAAACACTCTCGCCCTCTCCCCCAAAAGGGGAGACACCAACATGAGTGTCAACATTGCCTTATTCTATCGGTTAGATTAGTTCCTCTATTTGTTCAGTTCTACCCCAACCTTGGACAATCTATGATGGAACATGAATGTAAAAACACTAACTACCATCACCAATTCTTATTTAAAATAATAATGACATAGGAGAAAAGTAAAAATACTATATGCAACATTGCTAAAGTACTTGTTTCTGTAATTAGTCTGAAGAAAGTTACTAATCATAACTTCTTTTATTACCCATTGCACATTCCTTTGATCTCAGCCAGTATCTCTGGCTGGTCATGTCTACTGAGCAGGTTGAGTAATTTAGATCTTTATTCTTGAAGAACCTGATGACTCAGTTATTCTGTCTTTATTGAGATTTTATATTTTTCCATTAATTTTTACTATTAAATATGAACATACTAAGATGTAACCCAGATAATCCACTAGGTTTGAGATATAGTCCTTTCTGTCCACATTGTGTAGCAAAGTCTAATCTCTTCAATCACTTAAGACAAGACAGTATCTCCCCTCTTTGATATTTAATTCAGTGATAGGAAATGCCCAAAATGGCCAGGTAGTAGTCTCAACTTCAGATTCAAGAGAACTGTGGTTGTTTCCATGGTGGAACATTCCTTAGTTCCTTAGGAACTGATAGCACTAAATCACAGAGTCCAAAATTTTAAGGGTTAAAAGAACACTTTTGCAAGTGAATAGTTAGATATAGTAGTGAGAGGAAACACTTATATTTCCCCCTCTTCATTCTCAGTCATACATTCTGACTTTGGGAGAAAGAGCACTATATGCTTTCAAAATATATGCTGTATGCTGCAGGAGAATATCTCAGTTGGTGACATAGCTGGAAAGACCAGTGAATGCTATTCTATCACATTTCTTTTGCTGTGAAACAATGTTGTATGGGATTTCAAGACGGTGAGTTTAGGTGTTGTGTAAGTCCAAGAGTGGTGCTACTGGCCAAAGCATTGCTGGCAGGTAAAGCAAATGTGCATTCCTGTGAGGTCAGATGCCTGTCCTCTCCATGGAAGAGCCACTAGATGAAAAGAGCCTGGGTCCTTGACTTCCTCCGTAGAGGAGAGCCATTAGGAGAGCCACAGAACCCAAAACATCTGCTTTGGACTCTGTATGCAAGTAATAAACTTTTATTGCATTAAGCCACTGAGATTTTGGTGTTGTCTGGAACTGCTTGTAGCCTACTTTGACTAATTCAAATGGAAAACTTCCCTTCAACAAGAAATAAAGGAATTCTAAAAATGTATCAAAGAATAAAGATAGTTATTATATACAAAATCTTTATTCTTGTAACATAATATTAAGAAATACACATATTTCTGTTTGATCTATGCATTGAGTTTTATATCTTTATTTGGAAATAATTGCCATGTCTAAAATGTGAGGATAAATTTAAATTTTTTTATTATTACTATTATTGTTTATTATTTTCATATTACTATTACCATTGATTGATTTTTTCAAAGTAACATTTCGAGTAGCTCAAAGTTTTCTTTTTCTGTCTTTATGAAAAGATATGTTTTATTTTAAAAATCAGAGAAAAACCACATGGAATCGAAATTTTAATTACTCAGAAAAAGTCCTTTTCTTTACCTCCATTCCTTTTTTCTTCTTATGCACAGTATAATCTACTTATTTTCTTATTATATTCTGGTATTCTCAAATGGTTTATTAACTAAAAGGATAACCGTGAGATGGTTAGTTTTATTTTTCATCATATTACAAACCATTAAATACGATTACATATTGAAAATCCATTTTTCACAAAAATTATTGATATGTGGCTAAACTGTAAGGTTGAAAAAGATTTGAGATTTTTTCTTTCCCTGTGTGTGAATATACCAAATGAACCAGAAAAAAAAAATGCAAATGATATATACTGCCCACACTTTGTTTATTGAATAGATGGCTTAGCATGAATATCTGTGAGAGTTTTCCACACTAAAGCATGTCTTACATAGTTATAACAAACAGTCCTAAATATGATTTAGTGTCTCCTTTGATATAGAAATAAAATGATTGTCTAATGATTAAGAAGGAAGATTACTAGAATGCAGAATGGTTTAAATGACTTAATGTCTTGTATAGGGAAAGACAGAATAACCCATCACAAATATTACATAACATTTTTCTTTTAATTTATTTATATAATATATATTTGATGTTTCCTCAATTCATTACTTACATTATTTTTTCTATTAAGTGTATGATTTTATCTATTAACATAACTTTTATCTCTTCCATTACTTCCCGATACCCCCCAACCCCACTGTATGTCTTTGTCTTTGGGAAAATTGTTTTCTTGCCATATAGATCTGATAAGGCTATTGAGAAAAGGGCCCTTCCTCTACCACCAGAGACAAATTCATGATCCAAAAGCATCAATTATTATTCATAGGGAAAAGAAAGTTGCAATTCTCTGGAAAGCTATACAAGATCCATTGAGTAACATTGGGCAAGCCCAGCACCACTCTGTTGTAAGATGGAAGTGGTATATAGATAGAGTTCGGAACTCAAATATGTCCAGAGAGCATACGTAAGCTGTAAGAACAGATGACACTGATCCCCATGTCATTTGCAACTGTTGCATTAGCAGCTCTCCTTTAGCCTCATGGTAGGGGATCTCAATTTCCAGCTAATGAAAAAAGAAAGTTTGAACTTGATCTATGAACGGATTATCTTGGTATATGACTGCAAGCTGAAAATAATCTTATATTTTTACTACACCCTCCTACTTAAGAATGTCTCTTAATCACAATGGTAAGGGTAATCCTCTCAATGAGCAAAGCATCAGCCAGTTCTTATGGTCACTTTGTGTAGAAAGAGAAGTGGTCCAAAGAGAGTACACCTGGGCTTTTAGACAGTGGTGAATGTTTCAGCTTTTTGGTCAGAACTCTGAAAGGAGCATGATTAGAGAGGACCAGGGTCCAGTAGGTCTAGGAAAGAGACATACATTTGGAGTGGGCATGCAATATGAGCATCTTAGTATTGCATGCTAATGACTCTCCTTAGACCCCTTTTCCCGTTTTTCTTTTCCATTTTTTTTTTTTTTGGATGGACATGCCCTCAGATTCCCTCACCTCTTTTATGCCATTTCTCATTAAAGTTACCAGATCAGTTGTGCTGCAGAATGTCTCACATTTTTCACTGAACTGATTATATCAGTATATTAATTAATATGGTCCTCCAAACCCATGTTTTTGCAGTAATCTAGCAGTAGACCCAGACTTGATTAGATTCAGCTTTGCTCCTCTTTCATTTTCTCTCCCAGGAACAATAAACCACAGAGAGGTGATATGATGTGTACTTCCTATTGCATCTCATCAAGAAAAACATATGCTTGTCTCACTTTTATTTAGGTTAAGATGGTCAAATACTATCAAGCCATTAAAAATTTTTTTATAACTTTTCATTTAATAGTTTAAGCATTTATTATTTTACTATGCACTACAAAATGGTGATGTTCTAATTCTAATGTTCCTCTTGAATTTACTAACTATTTGTCTTCTATAAAAAGAACTTTCATCATTGGAGGCAGTATATTCTGAAATACAGTCTGAATAAAAAAGGCAGAATAAATAAATACTTTCTTTTTAATTTTATTATTATAATAATGAGTTTCTTTTTTAGCAACCATCAAAGCCGACCCATGAGTTTCATTTTAAATATAATTATAAAGTTCAGGGGATACACACACACACACACACACACACACACACACACACACACATATGTAAATCATAAATGAGACAGATTTTAATCTATTGCAATCATAATCTTTTTATTGCTCAACTTGTTTCATCTTTACAAATAGTGCTGAAAAGAATTTTTTTAGAAATAAAACATAAGTTCATTATTTGTTTTACTAATTTATTTGATTTTATATTTGCATCTCTTTTCTGTTGCTTTGAAAAAACTTGTTTCCTAATGATATAAATATAATTATTCACTTGTTTTATCAATGTGTACCTATATAATGTATGTATAATGTATACAATAATGTCTATAGTAATTAAAAATAATACCAGTATATCAAATACTAAAATAACGATTCCAAAATTACTAACTTCAAGGCCACTGAACACAATTTCAGTGTTTTTGGTTTTGTTTGTTTTCCTTAGGAAATATCCATTAGGAACATGGAGTCAAAATAGTATGTTTTAAAGATATTTGGAATAATCCGTGGCCATGCAATTATGGTACCAACCACATATACACTTAGGTTGATTTGTTTCATTTTGTTTCCCAATCTGGGGCACAGTTAGTCTGTCACCCTTTGATTTATTACTTAAAAAAAAAATTCTAAATTCAAAACTAGCATCCATCCTGGGCTGGCTCTTCTATTCTCTTTGTCTTTGTATAGGTAAACCATTTTTATTTGTTTTTGGCCTTCTATCGTTTTGGATTTTGAATTTAAACCCAGGTAATCTGATTTCTTAGTCTATGGTCTTAAACAAAATGCTAGACTGAAACTGCTTCATCAGAAATTACCAAATCATTTTTGGGGGAGGTGGCGGAGGGGAGGGCAGTTGAAAATTACATATATCTGGAGCTAGTTCTTAAGATGTAAACTTGGAAAATATCATTCTATGGCTCTCCATAAGTCCCACCCCCACCTTTGCCCTCCAAATTTAAAACCACCTAGCAGCAACTAAAAGCCTCTTTTATGGCTTTTTGTGTTCCAAAAGCTTATAGCCTTAACCCAGATACCTACTTTATAAATTCATAGCATGCAAGCTTTGCAGATATTCTTTTGAAGTTTGCATTTATAAGCCTTTGTGTACCAGCCTCTGTGAATTTTCATGTGACCTGTCTGAACTTCTTGAAGACAGAGTGTGAACAATCATTACAAGCTTTTTGTGAAAGAGAATGTAGCCTCCACATAAAAGATTTTTCCTAAATCCCATTATACCTCCTTTAACCATCCTTGTTCATTCTCAGAAAGTTTCGCTACCCTTCTTTACCGTAACATCTCTCCCTTCTCTGCTTTCGCTTCTATTCCTCCCAGCGTCTCTAACTCCAAAAAGTCCAGTCAGTTCACAAGGCCCACTCAGCATAATAAAAAGCTGGTAGTAGGTAGAATAGCTTTAGACAACAAAAGCACCAATAGCTTTAGACAACAAAATCACCAAAGCAACAAAAGTACCAAAGCCACTTTATAACCACTTATTCTTCTTTATGAATACCCCTGGGATTCCTCAGTTTATCCAGTTACACTTTAATTTTTTCATGACCTTTGACCTAGTAAGTCCTGGGAATCTAGCCCAATGGAGTAATGCAAACTAAAAAATACTCACAAAGATATTCATCACAAATATCATCTAATAATGAAAGTGTATTAGTACTTAAGTATCCAACAATAGGAGGATGATTAAATGATGATACTTGTTTATATTAGGCTATTAAAGATTAATTATATTATACTATAAAGACAGACATCTTAATAACATATACAAGCTCTAAGTGATAAAGTATGAGCAAAGTATTATCTGAAGAAATATTAACAATATTTAAAAAAATAATTAAATGTGATAAACAGCATTAATATATTTTCTAAATTTGAACAAGTGGAGATACATTACTTTTATTACTAGTGTATGCAAATACACACACAGGTACAAGCCTGTGAGCTGGAATGGTCACACTTTTTATGCCTATAAGAGACTGCTCTGAAGGACAATAGTCCACGGAGAAAAGATGGGGCTTATAGAGTATTATAGTTTGAAGATGTGAGCTTCAAAGGAGGACTACTGCCAAATGAGGACAAAGTCAAAATCTGGAATAGATAATGAGAGAATACATCTCCTGGCCTTTTGGTAGCTGGAATGTAAGAGATTAGCAGAGTACATACTAGCAAAAGTAACGGTGAAATTGGGGTTTTCAATAAAAAGTCTGGTTTTCATTACCACTTCTTAAACTTAAGGCATTCTGGATTTTTACCATTTCTACTTTCTACATACATTATTCTTTTCTCAATATTTTTCTTTAAATACTCATCATTTCTGTCTCTTTTTTTAATCAAAGGACTTCCTTTAATTTTAACCTAAGTGATAATGTATGTAAAAAAATTACTGAGATATATATTTTTCTAATCCATGTTAAAATAAAATGGAACTATTAAAATTTAATAGTTGTCCAATGAACAGCCTGAAATATCTTTGAGACATTACTTTAGAGCAAGGAAATAAAAGAGAACTTTCTCTTAACAGACTGAATATGCAGGGGAAAAAATGTTGACAGTGGAATAAAACTACAGAGAGTAAAGTGAAGGGGTTTGAAGAGCAGTCAACAAGAATACAGGAGGTGAGTTGGGATAGGTATAGTAGATCTTTAAATAAGAGAAAAGAGTAATATGCCAGGAGAATCTTCATTTTGGGTGATGCTTAAGTATTAAAGTTGAGGAGCACGAATTAATTATCTGTAAGCATTCACCTTTGACTAAAGTTATTTTGAAAATGCTAGGTCTAGAACAAGTAGTATGGACTCTGCAGGTATTGTGTCCTTACAGCAGGGTGGGAAATGCCTTTGTGGCCCAATGATACCAATTGACTATAGGTAATAAATAACTGAGCCCTGAGTTAGGTATCAATCTCAGACTGTTGGCTAAAATTTCTCTCTGGTTTCAGGAAGCTACTTCATATTTTTTCCCAAGTTATCAACAAAACCTTACTACCCTCTATAACATATACATCTAATTGTAAAAAGGAAGATTATACTTACCTTGAATGTGAGTCAATATGTCAGATATTTAACACAAATGCCTGAGAGGTTTTTGGCTTCCCATATCTGAGGTGCTATTTTACACTTGTGCACAAAAGATATGGGAAGAAGGAAGAAAGTGAAGAAAATTTGCCACATTAAATAAAAATTATCTTTAAAGTCATTAATGAGATTTGAGTCAGTGACCTAGATCACAATTTATCAGGGAGTAAATGATTTAATAGGTGTGCCCCTGCAGTCCATCAGTATGAGGGGATTAAAAAATCAATGAATATTATTGATAAGACACTAAAACAAAAAACAACAGAAATTCACACTTGTCCTTGGTGAAAGTCCTCAACAAGTAATTTCAAGGATTCTAATATTTCCCAAATCACTTCCACTCCTAACAAGGAACCAGTTTGGGTCTTATTATGCCTTTGATAAGAACATCTCTCTTTCTGTGAAATGATACAGGTAGTATCACATCTCTGTTCATCCCTTTTCTTCTAACCTGCTTTTTTCTCTTACAGTGGTTGTTGCTACTGAGTATTGCACTGAGCCCACAGACAAATTTCCTGCTCTAATGAAAAGTATGTTTCAGTAAGCAAAATAAAAAAAATAATATTTAGCGATATGAACAAAATAAAACAAAATAGTGCCTGTCAATGGTTAATAAAGCAGGTATTATTATAATTATAATTATTTTATTGCTGTATCTATTTAATGCCCTACTCTAATGCAGTTAATATTAATTTCAATATAGATGAGTAGACCCAAATATTAGGGACTAAGCCTATTTGACCTCGCCTATGTGTGAGATCATGTTTTTCTTCCCTATCTTCCTTACAGCTGAGCAATGACACATCTCTTGGTAACTAGAAGTTTGCTCTGCAAAGGTTACTCTGGGTTTAGTGCTTGCAATGTCTATCTCTGCTTGTTAGTTCTCCATGCATTAGACTATCCCTCTAGATCCTAGTGTTGCTTCTGTCGGTCAACACACTCCCTGTTTATAAACATATCTTGCACTGTGAGGTTGCCATTGTTTGGTCCAATTGTTCGAGATCCAAATTCTCCCTTCTCTCCATCACCTCCCAACATTTTTTTTTTCTTGTTTAAAACGCCCTCTTTTTAAAGGTGTTCCAGTGGAACACAATCACCAATCAGAAGCTTTCGAAGACATATTCTTAGAGCAGAGAATGAGGCAATCAGTGTTATAGTTTTTCCATGCTCCACTGATACGATTCCCTCGTTACTCTTTCCAGTGTTTTTCTCCGTGAAGCTGGTTATGGACTCTGACTGACTGGGTTCAAATTCCATATCTACCACTAGATAATATGTAAATTTGGATGATAAAATAAGTTTATCTTTTTAAACCTCACTTTCCTCACGTGTACAATGGGATATGAAAGTCTTAGAGGAATGCTGATAACTCCAAGCAGTAGTGAGTAAGTTTTTTTCCAATGGTAGTCTCTAACTAGAGAAGTATTTCTGAGTGAGAGAGGAGAGAGAAATAAAGGGATTAAGTATAGTGATGCCATGCTTTCTGGACAAGACCCCACGAGAGATCGCCTGCATTGTATTTCTAAACACTTGAAGCCTCCTAAAGGGTACTTACAAGGTAAACTTGACCCCTCATGACAAAGACACATGCATATTTTTCAGCACCTCCATAAGACAGAGAAATAGAACATGATTTTACCTGAGAAAGTCAAGTGGACAGGATTAAGACAGGGTGATGCCACCTCAGTAAACACTTGCATGAACATAAAATTCAAAGATGCCTTGGGATTTACCACTACCCTTCTGTGCATTAACCCATCAGTTGTGTATCGAACTTCCAGAAGTAGACTGGCTGGATTCGAATTTAAGATTCGTCATTTATTAGCTCTGCGCCTTAGGCAGGTAAGGTATTCCATTTGTGCCTCAGTTTTCTCATCTTTAAAATGGAAGTAATTACATTCTCTACTTCAAAGAGAGGTTTTGAGGAACAAAAGAATTAATATGCCTAAGTGCTCTGAACTGTGCCTGGACTGAGCTGTGCCTGGAATGTAGTTAGCACCTTACAAATGTTAGGTACTGTGTTGCGGGTCCCTCAGAGCTGGTGATTTGCTAGGAGTCACAGGACTCAAATCCATTATACTCACAGCTATAGTTTTATTTGTTTTCCAGTTTTAAAGAAATACAATTGACATAAAACATTGTGTAAATTTAAGGTGTACAACTTGATATTTGATACACTTAAATATGATTGCTACAGTAGTGCTAGTTAATACCTCCATCACCTCATGTAAATACCAGTTTTTGTGTGCATATGGTTACATTTAAGATCTACTCTTTCAGCAAATTTCAGGTATATAATATAATATATAGCTATAGTCATTATCTGTTACATTAGATCCCCAGAACTTTTCATCTTATGACTGGAATTTTATACCGTTTGACTAACATTTCCCCATTTCCCTACCTCCCCCAGCCCCTGGTAATTGTGCAAGAAGAAATTTTAAGCCATCACAATTTTTCATTGTATAAACCGGAGTATCTAGTTAATGAAAACAATGTTTCATTAACTTACATTTTTCTATATGTATATGTTGGCATAATACTAGTTATTACATTTCACTTGATATTTTAAATTTGAAATAAGGATGAAGAAGCAGGTAGTAGGTAGATATGAAAGAAATAAAATTAAGCCATAGAGAAAAAATTTGTCAAGCTTTTGTGTTCTCATCTTTTACAGCTCAGAATTCTTTTTACTCTTCACTTTTATTAGCAAATACAAAGAGATTTATCAGTGTCAATATTAATTTGTACCTAAATTTCCTCATTTATCCATTCCTTAATTTATCAAATTCCTGATAATTATGATATAATGTATAAGATATTACCAGGAATTCTTAACTGCGATTGTTTTATAATAAGAGAGAACATTTTCAGCTGAAGTGTCATATTTATAGTGAGTTTCTTTTCATTCGTATCTTCTAGGTATCTTCTAGGTGGGAATAAAGGACTGAATCACAATTGCACTCCAAGGTGACGTCTGTAGCACCTCCTTAAGATTCATATTATACAATGGAAGCTCTGTAGACAGAGCTCTGGCAAGGCAGAGGAGAAGCGATATGAGTTTGTTTTTAGAAATCAAGGATAAACACATCTACTCTTTGCTAAGAAATATCAATTTTTCTTGAAAATCGTAACAAAGAAGATCTTAAATTAAACAATTTTTCCATTAGTTTAAGTAGGAAATTTTATAATGTGTTCCATCTTAATTCAAGATAACCAAAAAATGTTCACAGATAGGAAGACATTTCAATAAAACAGCAAAAACAAGTTAATGTATGTAAGAACAAAAAATTGAAAGTAAATACAGTTTGTACTTAAAATGTAATGTAACTGCGGTTTATTGCACCTGCCAATAGAGGGAGAGAAAACTTGATAAAATATGATGAATAGTAGAGTGAAGAGAAAGGATGTAAGGAACTGATTCTTTAGAAGGTATATTCTCCTATTGTCACCATTTTGAAATCATTTCTTTTTCAATCCTTCTGAGGCTCATAGCTCATTTACATAAAACTTCCCTTAAGTTATAGCTCAAACAATTTTAGAATAAAGATGTGTGGGACAAAATAGAACCAAAAGGTAAGTGTTAGAAAATATTTGGAAATAGCTCAAGTTCACAATAGAGCAAAAATGAAAGACAATACTTCACCTTTGTTCTTTTTTGCATATATAAAACCATGGTGACAATTCAAATTCGTTCACATGATATTCTCTCACTAGAAAATCTTGTGAAAAATAGGTATGTTTTTCCCTGAAACCAGAATGTCAAAATATGATTTCATGTAGAAAATTTATTTAAAGTGTTTTTGAGTTTTTTTTTTAAATGTTGTACTGAGAGAAACTAATTGCCTGAAAAGTGCTATAACTTGTTAATGATGAAAGTAGTTAACCGAATAGTCACTCTGTATGATTAAGGCTGTAGTTTTCTATCAACCTTCTTTCCGGATTCCTATCTGGAGGTGAAGGACTAAGGAGAAACTTTATGAAGCCATTTCAGGGCTACTGAAGCATCTCTGCACAGATTCTTTACTTCTGGAAATACACACACACACACACACACACACACACACACACACACTATGAGTCATTCATTCATCCTGACTACTGAATAGAAATTCTACAAAGAAAAAAAATCAACAAGCAAAAACAGAAACCAGATTTTATAGTGGCAGCAATATCTTATGCCCCTATTTCATGTGATTGTAGACTCAACCACATCTCCTGATACTAAACCATGATTTAAGAAGACTCATCCTGCACTGATTTAATGTTTGTTTGTGTTAGATGTCTATATAATGTTGGCTCTTAGAGTAAAATCGAATTTCCCCAGATGAAAGCAGGACACTAGGAATTCATATTTGCAATTCTCTTTCATTTTAAAGAAATGTGATCCTGTGCCTAAATTTCTTCACCTGTAAAATGGAGATGGTAATATGTATTTCCTTCATAACAAGGATAAAATGAGGGAATGCATCAGAGTTTTTAGATCTGTACCTGATACAAATAATTATAGTCACACACCCCTCATGACCAAGAGGACAATTTATTTTACTATCTACCAGAAAATGTTACCCCTTTTCTTAATAGTTGAACAATTTAAATGTCTGAGTGAAACTGTGTTTAGCCTCTTCATATAAAACTTCATGATGGTTGATAATGGTAAGCAAGAGATGGGGCAAGAGATGAAAATTATTGGTGTTATTGCAAATATCTTCTTAGTACATACCTCAGAAACTTGGCAAACTAAAGTAATTGGAATCTTTTATGAGTAAGTAAGTGTCACTTCTGCCTTCTGGTCATCATTAAGAATTAGTTATGAAACTGGAAGGTGGTAATGGTCAGCCAAAAACATCACTTGGCATTCACTAAGCTGGAGTGAGTGGCTAGTCTACAAATTATACCAATGGTTCTCAACCTATTGTATCCAGTGGCTCCCTGTTTTTAACAAATATTTTAACACTCTATCATGTGACAGTTAAATTCGTAGTTAATATAACCTAATTACACAATAATAAAAATCAATCAATATGTTTAATGTAATATGAAAGAGGAATAAAAGGAATGTAATTTATAATAATATAGTATGTACTTCAATATGTAAATATCCATCACCTAATCACTAGAATATATAATAATGGACAATTATTTGTACCTGTACGTACGATTGCTGCTAATACTATAACTACTTATCTAGACTGATGAAACAAGTTTTAATGCCTAAAAAATTATTACAAATAGTACTGTCATTGTGAATTTCAGCAGTGAACACTCTTAACAAAGTCTTCCTTCAATTTACATAGTATATGGTTCGTCAACAAATTCAATTTGGTTAAACTTGTAAGAAATACATATTTCAACATATAAAATGAAGTTAGATTTTAGGTTTGATTGTTATAAAGAGATTTTTATCATTTGTGGAATATTTGGTGGAGCATTATATTGTCTTATGGGACATAGGACAAAACTTGGTTATATGAGATGTCAAGCAGCCCTGCTTCCACTCAATGAATAGCACTATTATCTACTAATCATTGTAATGAACAATATCACTTTTCCTCAAAATCTCCCACATTTACAAAACATCCCCCAGTGGGTAGTACTACTCTCATGGAAAACACTGATTTATATCCTGCAGATTTCAACTGCAAGTACCATTCAGGGGAGCAGCAATCAGATAGACATGAAATAGTCTCAGGAGAAAAGTGCCAAAACACCACAAGTACATTGCATGACTTAAAGGAGGTCCATTTTGTTCTCCCTGCCAAAAAGAAACAACAAGAAACACCCTACTCTGTACCTAAATGTCACCTTGGAGAGATATTTGAGAAGCTAGGAATTTGTACCTAAAGAAAATGCAACCTAATGCTGGGGCTTAAATTATTACTTTGGACTAAATTTTCCCTCATTTTACATTAGGTGAGGACTTACTATATTCCAGACAGCTTAGCTCTACCCAAGAAATAGTTATCAATTCTGAGAATTGCTTCAGGCAATGATGCAAATGCTAATTGCAATATCAAGACTTCTTGTGACCTTAAGGAAAACAATTTTCATGGAGTTCTGTGGCCATTAGAGATGTGCTTGGGAGATAAGGATATGGAACCAAGGAAGCCTGGCTATGAAAAGAAGAAAAATGTTTTTTTTTTTCTCTTGCTAATTTGTTTTTTCTCAGTTTAATTTGCAGGCCATAAATACTGAGTATAAGAGGGTATAGAAAAAGTATTTTTCTAGTGTACTAGCTAGAGGGAACTGAGAAACGAAAAGGATTTTTTTTTGGGGGGGGGAGTTGTTTTTGAAAGTGGAAGAAACTTAAACATATTTATATGCTAAGGGGAGGGGTTCAGCAGAGAGGAAATGGTTGACATAACAGAGAATAGAGCTGATCAATGAAAGATGCATTTCTTGAACACACAGCAAGATGAAATGGAAAAAAATGGGGGAAAAATTTTTCTTGGACTACAGGAGGGACCAGCTATGAGAGTCAAACCAAAATATTCATGGATTTAAAATCAATTAAAAGGAAAAGCTTGTGAATTATTGAGGTTTACCCAACGCATGAAATCATTTTATTTGAATTATATCTTGAGTAGATTTTCAGGAAATTTTTAACTTAGTTTTAATTAATTCTTTTGTTAACTTAATTATTTTATTAACTTTTTAAATAAATTATAACACATAAATAAAATTATACAAATCATAAAATTATAGCTCAACGAATTTTTACAAACTAAATAAAACCCCATAACCACCATCTAGATTGAAACACAGCATGTTACCAGCATCCTCAGAAGCACCCTCTTGCCCTCTTCCAATTACAATCTGCTCCCAAGTGTAACCACTAATCTAATTCTTAAACCATAGATTAGCTTTGCATGTTTTTTAACTTTATAAAAGATATGGAATCCCCTATCGCATACTCTTTTTTATCTCACTTCTTCCACTCAACATGTTTTTTGAGATTTATTGTGTGTTATATTGTGGTTATAGTTTTTTCATTCTCATTGCTGCATAATATTTCATTGTGTGTATATACCTCCAATGCATTTATTTATCTTACTCTTGGTTGGCATTTAGGTAGTTTCTAGATTTGGATATTGTGGATAGTGCCACTATGAACATTTGTGATCTGTTTTGTTTGTTTGTTTTACATATTTACATATTTATTGCATATATACTTAAGAATACAAATATAGAATAAATTAGGTTTTTCTAACTGCCAAAATTTGTTGCTCCATTTTACTAGCATGGAGAAACAGTGACATCTGGTGTGTAAAATAATGAATTTCATGTCAGTGTATATTTAATAAGGAATCTGTTTTTAAAGGTAGTCTGAAATCTTATAAGAATCTATATGTACACTGAGCTTACAGTTCTTGCTTCTAATATTAAAATTAATCTACAATGTATTCACTTTGAATACTTAGAAAATTTGAGAATAATGTTTAAACTCTTAAATAAAAGATAAAACAAAGTAATTAGATAAGATTAATAGATTTATGGAAGAAAGGCTATTTTGATATGTACTAATGACTACTTTCTAATGCAAATCACTATCCTTAAAGTTGCCTCACAGCAAAATATTTTTAGAGTTTAGGAAACACAAAATTGCCTTTATAACTTAAGCCAGTGAAATCTGAACAAAATAAAATGCAGATACACGCCATGACATGTTTATAAGGTACTATAAAAGTAAAATTAATTTATATATTGGAAAATTTTTAGACTTAAATTAAGGCAGCTCTCCTTCCCTTTGTAACTTTTCTACTGCTACTGGAAGAGCTAAATTTTTTTCTCCCATCACATCATATGATTAGGAAATATATATGCGCATTCTACTTTACTTTTATGTTTGTGTGTGAACTTTACCGCTACAAAATAGGTGGAGGGGTTAGGTATGTCCTTGAGACATTATTGGGATTTATATCTACAGTTCTAGAAGGGTGATATAGTTTTCTCCTTTGACATCATAAAGCTCATAAATCAAGATTTATCATTCTGAAATTTAACGCTTTCCAACATTTATTTCACAAATATTTGTCATAATCTTTTATTTGCCAAGCATATTAGCTGGTAGAGTCCTGGACAAGGTTCTTCTTTAACCCCCTGCCCTCTACGATTCCCTTATTTTTTTCTTTCTTTCCTTCCTTCCCTCTTTCTTTTCTCTTTCTTTAATATGAGAGAAATCTGACTAAAGTTAAATGCTGACAAAAAAACTTGATCTCTGGCAATGTTGAAGACACAGGACACTGCTGGAGTGATTGATGGAGTAGAGAAATAAGAAGTCAAGTATGGAGGCCATTAACATTATGAGAAAGAAATCCTTTTGAATTGCATCAGGGAAGAAGACAGAATGGGAAAATGTGAAATAACAATAGAGTGGCAAGAAGTTGAGAAAAATTTGGTTACTATTTTTGACGAGGTAATGTTTGAGATCATGTTCTGAAAGTGACATTGAAAGAGATATCTTGACAGTTTTAGTAAAGTGAAGAAAGTTTATGATAACAGTTGTTGGCAGCTGAGAAATTTGGAAGCAACTACAGGAAATACATAGGATTCCTGAGAAGCACCAGTTTACGCAAAAGATTTTGAATTTGTGATGATGTCAATCATCGGCAGTGCTCAGTAAGCAAAGTTTAGTCAGAGAAAAGGACAGGTGAAATGATTTTGATTGTTTTTTAAAGAATATATATAATGGAAGACAAAGGGCCAGAGAAAAAAAAATGTAAAGGATGATGGTAAAAACATTTCATGGAGTTGATGTGGGTCTAAAGACAAGAGGTGTATTATAGGTAGAGTGTAGATTTTGACAGAGAATGGTAATGATTCTTAAGTACTTGGCAACTAACAGAAGACAAACTATCATGGTAATAATGAAGTAGGAGAACTGCAAGGATGAGAGAGGTTAAGGTCAGAGGGAAATTGTGAATTTATAACTTTATGACTTTAAGAAGCATTTGCAGTGATAAGTGAGACAGGAAAGTATGGCAAATGTGAGTTGGAGATGAAAGTCATTGGAAGTGAGGAAGTAATAAAATGAGAGGCAAAGATATTAAATGGACATTGATAGATAATCAGAATAATTACAGACTTAAGCAAGTCTGAGTGACTTTACAAATCCTTAAATAAATGAGGGGCAGTGATCAGGATGTTAGTAGATGAGAGGTGAGAATCAAAAGTAAATGATTGAACCATATTAATAATTTTAATAGAAGAAAATTAACTGATTAAAAAGCCTGTGAAACAATGTCCAATTTATAATTAATAACTGTAAATTGAAAAAAATGAGAAACCATTTATTTTGTCTACGAAATTAGCAGAGATTAAAAAAATCATTGTCAAAGGTCTAATGAAATAGACACTTTTATAATGTGGATGTAAACTATTCAGACATTTAAAAAAGCAATTTAGCAATATTTGTTAAATATGTATCAATACCAACTAATTTCACTTCTAGGAAACTATTATAATCATTAGTGTGATTTAAAATAATCAAATTCGAAAATAATCTGAGCATTTAACAAGAGAGGAAATGCTTCTCATATAATGTTAATTAGAAAAGTATGTTATAATATTTTATACACAATACGATCAAATTGTTTAAAACAAAAATTGATACATATAAAAAGTGGTTGGAAGAAAATGTCCTTAGAAGAAAAAACATTAATGTTTTTTTCTCTTGTTTAAAAGTATTTTCCTTTGTGCTTTGCAAAATTTCCCTAGTGTTGTTTTATCATTTTTCGCTGGAAATATACAACCAAGTTTATTAAGAGTATAACCAACTCCCAACAACACTGCCATCAACAAAAATTATAATGGACTAAAAATGTAAAAGAAAATTAAAATTATATGCAAGACAAAAATAAGAAAATGATAACCTGAATTATAATTCTAATGGTATTTAAAAGCGGAATTTAGCTGATTCTAAAGTTATTCTTGAGGAGTAAATGAAATTGGAAAATACATACTGTAGAGTTTAATTTGGTAGAGCCTCTTCGTAAGTACTATAAAAAGTTTTATTGACACAGCAATTTCACTTCTGGATCTCAAACCTGTAAAATTGGTAGAATGAGTACAGAAGATGTTTATAAGGCTTTTTATCATAAAATTGTTTCTAATAGTAAAATCTTATAAGGAACTCAATTGCCTTTCACTGAAGAGTAAATAAATAAATTGTGTTATGCTCGTGTTATAGAATGCTATGGAGGTACCAAAAAGATTGATATGTGTTATGTAATATTAATATAAAAGATCTCTAAGGCATGTTGTAGGTTAAAAAAATCATAGGAGTTCTTGCTTCTATTCACAAGAGTGTCAGACTCACCTTTCTGATGCTAACAATGATAAATTCTGGAGAAAACATTAAAAACAAGATTGTTTAAAGGCAATCAAAATCAAATAGAAATTGTGGGGAGTGTTAATCTTGGAAGAAGGGGACCCCGTGAATACTGACAAAACTCATTCTCTGTGTATTTTTTTATTCTAAACTCTAAATCTTTGACACGTTGGACTCCAATCTCTATCTCATCAATTCAGTGAGATCATTGTACTCTATTTGGATGTTCCTTCCTAGTACTACCATCTGGGAATAACTTCCAGTCAGAGAGCCAAGGCAATGACAGAAGTCACCTCATTTGTTTTTCTTTTCTTAGAGATCACAGTCTTATGCTACCTATTTCCCACTACCTGAAAATAGTAGTTTTTTATAATTTTTCCATTTTCTAGTTGACAGCAAAAGGTATTTTCAGACCATCTTATTTTCTCATTGATTGTAAATGGAAGTCTCACCTAGAATTTTAGATCTAGAAAAAATATCTTTCAAAATGAAGGAAAAATAATAGATTTTTTAGAGAAATTACCATTTATTTGAGTAACTGAGAGAACTTGTTGCCAGCAGAATTTGCCACAGTACAAAAAATGCTAAGGGAATGTCTTCAGGCTGAAGAAATTGATGCCGGATGATAATTCAGATATGTAGGAAGGAATAAAGAATATTGGAAAGATTATATATATAAGTAAAGGTAAATCTTATCTTTCAGTTGTTTTCTTAAATTTTCTTTAAGTTATGGGCTACCTAAAACAAAAGTAATCACAATACATTTTGAAGTTTATAACACATGTAAATATATAACACAATATTGCAAAGGATAGGTGCAGTGCAAATTGAATTTTATCACTGTTTCTTATGAAGGGACATAATATTAATTCAAGAGGTTGTGATTGAGGATATATACTCTAGATGAAATATGCTAAAAACCAAAGAACAAAACAAAACAAAAATCCAAAACACTCCACAAAGCCATATTAGCTAAACAGCTAATAGAAGTGGTAGTATGAAATTTTAAAAATTGCATTAACCCAAAAGAAGACAGATAAGGAAGAAGAGAAAAATGAGGCACAAATAGCAAATAGCATGATGGAAATTTAATCTTGTTTATATCAATAATTTGGATTCAGAATTTATCAGACTGTGTAAAAAAGCAAACCCCAATGATTTGCTGCCTACAAGGAATCCACTGTAAACATAATGATAAAGATAGATAGAATGTAAAGGATGGAAAAAGATACACCATGCAAACACTATGCGTTTGAAAGCTGGTATGCTATTCAATGTTGGACATTAACTTCATGACGAGAAACATCATTAGACATAAAAATAGTCATTTTATAATCACGAAAGGGTCAATTCATCAAGAGGACAAAACAATCCTAAAGTGAATACATTTACTAATAATTTTTAAGATACATAAACCAAAAGTGGATGCAATTAAAGGGAGGAATGTGTAAATTCCCAAAGTTAGAGATTTTAATGCTTCTCTTAGTAATTGACACAATAAAGAGACAAAATGTTAGTACAGATCATCATAGACTATTTGAACAACACTATCAATCAACTTGAATTAAATGACATTTACAAAACACCATATCCAGCAACTGCAGAATAGTCATTCTTTTCAAGACACATGGAACATGCATTAAGATAAATGATATGCTAAACTATACGACAAATATTAACAAATTTCATCATTTTGAAATCATGTTGCCAATCCACAACCAAATTAAAATTTAAAAGGTTGTAGAACAATATGGATAGTATGATCCTATTTATGTTAAACAATATCCAACAAACAAATATACTGTCAATCTACAAAAATATGCATGTACATGTAAAAAGAAACTGGTAAAAAATAGATCAAAGATTATGTCTTAACAGGAAAATGAGGATGAAAAAGAGGATTAAAGAAGAACATTCATGCTTTATTTATATACATATTTCTTTATCGTTGGATTATTTTTATTCATTTATCACTTGTGTATTTAGGTTGATAAGTCTTATAACTAATAAATGAGAAAAGCTCATAAAAGTTTTGAAATAGAAGAGTAGTGAAGAAGAACCTGACCTATCTCCATCAAAGAGTTTTATATAGCTATGGTACTTGAGGTACAGTTACAAGAAGCAACAAAGACCTAAATGAAACAGAGTCCAATAACAGACTTATTGCATATGAGAATTAAGTAGACAATAAAGGTGGTGTTTAAGATTGTTGGGCAAAGGATGTAATCTTCAATAAATGGTGTTAGAAAAAATGACTAAATGTTGGTGGCAAATTAAACACAATTGTAGTCATAAGTGCTGTTCTTTCTATGCTTTTAGCTCTCTAACTTTGGTCACACGGTTGGCTTATATTTCCTCACCGTCTTTGAAGTTATGTGTGGCATTGTGATTTTTTTTGGCCACTTCCTTCCCTGTTGTCACAGTGATGACTGATGTGCATGTTGAGATAGCATCTCTTTAAGATTGGCTCTTTTGAGTGGCACAATGAGCAGAAAGCCTTCTTTCTGCCTGAATTAGATAAGAAGTGCAAGTGAGAAGTAAATTTTTATTGTGTTAAGTCACTAGATTTGGAATGGGTTTGCTACCACACATAAAATGATTAATGCAAAAATGGATATCTAAAATTTTAAAGGTATTGTGATTAAAAAAGATTTCTTGCATTGGCAAGGAAGCTAAGAAGCAGGTGGGAAGAAAATTATTACTGGAGGTTGGAATATTTCTTTGCAGTAGCAAATCTTAATGTAAAATTGTTACTTACAATGATGTGGATGACTAATTATGTATCTAATGAAATTTTGTCCTAAGGGGAAAAGATTGGAAAACAGAATGATAGTAGCAGGCATTGGCTAGCCTAAGTCTGGCAAAATACTACAAGAAGGGTTAGCTCAGATAGAAATTTCCAATTTGCAAGCAAAAAGGAACTATAATAGAATCTATGAATATGAATTTGTAAGGGACGGAAGAGGGAACTGCTTCTCAATCTCAAATAGTTAAATGTAAAAATGAAAAAAAATAATTCGAACAACAAAGGCAATGTAAAACTCCACCTTGGTTTATTTATAATTGCCCCAAACTAGAAATAACTAGATGCCCTTCGACTGGAAAATAGAGAACACACACAACTGGAAAATGCACTATGGTGTATCCATTCAGTTGAATATTACTTAAAAGGAACAAATGACAACAAAATGGGTATATTTCAAATGCATTATACAAAATAAAAGATGTTAGGCTTAAAAGGCTACATATTATATGATTCCATTTATATGACATGTTTGTACAGGCAAAACTATAGAGACAGAAAACAGATCAATGGTTGTAGAAGCTGGGGGCGAGAAGAAGACAGTGTAATTCTGGGGATATTTGAACTTTATTTTCATTGTGGTGATTATGTGACAGTGTTAAGGGTGGAAAATTTTTAAGCAAGCCAACTTCTGCTTCTGTAATCTGCTTGCTTTTTTTGATATTAACCAGGGTGTTGTAATCTGTTTAAAGATATGCTAACAGCCAATTTCTGCTCCTGTAATCTGCTTGCTTGTTTTTAACCAGGGTGTGGTTCTAGGCTTTATAAACTGCCTCTTTTGGGAGCTCGGAGCTGATCTCCTCTAACCCTGCGTGGTAGAGAGTCAGTCACAGACCAGCTAATAAAGGCTCACAATTCATCTCAATTGGCTCCGTGGGTCTTAGATTTGATCATGCCAAAACAACAGTATACATTTATAAAAAATTATAGAGTTGTACACTAAAAAGAGTATATCTGAACACATTTGTAAGCCCAAGAAAAAATTTATTTTCATGACAAAAAAGACACGCAAATGTGGAGGCCATTCGATGATCTTAGAGAAGTTGGGAGAAATTAACCTTGCTAAGGAAAAAAGATATTTTTTTCCTCAGAGATAAAAATAACATTAATTCAGCACCTATAATGTCTCAACTAGAGCCAATCTCTTAAGCACACTTATATAGAGAGATATACTTTATTTTGAATCTTTACATTACTATTCCAATTTTAAGGAAATTAGAGATCAAAGAGATGAAATCACTTGCACAAGGTTGCTTAGCGAGGAAGTAATGCAAATCTCTTTAACTTTTAAGTTCTGGCAGCTTCCTCTACATAATGTAGAATGTACAATGAGTGATGATGGAGATATTCAGATGGGAAAGAAAGTTGAGGAAATTATAATCAGGAGATTCTATTACAGTGACATTATAAGATTGGACCATCTGTTGGTAGTGAGGGGATTAATGGGGTAAAGTGAAGTTGAAGCCTTGAATAGAGTGGGGAAAACTGAAGGAGGTTGTGATAATTTTGACAATGTTTTTTCTAGCCTTTGTCCTCATACCATAGGGATGAGATAACCATTCCATTCTCAGTTACATTACAAGGAAGAAATCCTGCAGCTAGATGCAGAAGACTGGCAGTAGTATTCATTCAGTGCAGATTATCATAAGAATGTGCAACTTGAGAGCCTCTTATTTTGCAAAGACCAATTCTAATCCATTCCCCAAGTCCCATTCATTTCTGTATTCTGTTTACAGAGTATGTCATTGAAATTATAGTGTATTCCTGAGGGTGGGAGAGGAACTTTGAAGTATAAAAAGGAATTGTAATTTGTGGATGATTGTCACACTGATCTCTGCTGGATTGATTAACCTTGATTTCTCACAAAGTCTTTAGGATCTCAGAAAAAAACAAGAAAACATAAAGTATAAGATCATAACTGCAAACCCTGTACTCATGACATTAATGAAACCCAGACTGGGTTCAAAGAGATCTTTTCCATGAATATCATCACTCTGCTAAATTGTAAAGTTCATGTCAGCTTCCTTTTATAAAGGTGCATAGTATGAAGCTCTGGATATTTTCAAGGTCGATATGGTGAGTAACAGTCAGTGTTGAAAGTATTAGGAAATTTCATTTCACAAAGCAAAATTAAATTGATTTAAATAGTGGTAAATGGGAAGAAGTCTTAGAAATCATCCAGTTCAACTTCTTCATTTTGCCTGTAAGTAAAATAGTTTGGATTAAACAATTTTATCTTAGCTCATGAGAATTTGTTAACTATTTTCAGCATACCTTTAAAAAATTGTGTTACATTTACCTACTCCTTTATCATCCTTTCTTATATTGTGCCTACAAGGTGACAGAATCAACAACATAAAAAAGACAACATCATTCTGAATAGTAATAAATGAAGGTTTTTAAAAATACTGTTATAGGTATTATATTTTTTGTTCACCTTTAAGGCAGCACAACTGGAAAGAACACTGAATTAGCGATCTGTAGCCAGAGTTCTAATCCTGCTCACTCTCTTCTGGACTAAATTTCCTCATTTTATACCCATGGTTCCTCTAGAATATAAAAATATTTGATTTCTGAAAAT
Organism: Rousettus aegyptiacus; assembly: GCF_014176215.1. Taxonomy (NCBI): domain Eukaryota; kingdom Metazoa; phylum Chordata; class Mammalia; order Chiroptera; family Pteropodidae; genus Rousettus; species Rousettus aegyptiacus. The sequence continues at coordinate 33,647,188 of NW_023416307.1, read as the reverse complement.
ATATTATTAAAATAAGTGAGGTTATTAAATGTTATTAAAATAAGTAAGGTTTTAGATATATAAATAGAAGCCCTTCTTATAAATTGGATGATTTTAAAACAACCTTAAAAATTATGGAATTTCTTCCTGGAATATGTTTATAAAGAAAACAAACAACCATTAGTCTTGAATGATACTGAGATATTTGGAGAAAAATGTGTAAATCTGACAGTCTCTAGAGGTTTCTTTTAGATATATAGTCTGATGATTATGTCCCCAGTGTAGTATGTGAAATATAGCTTAACACACAAATTCTCATCATTGCAGAATATGCTATCTATAGATTCATAAAATTTTACTGGATTACTATTGGTTTACATACATGCCATAGCAACCCAGAGGTGATATCAAAGCTGTAAATGGGTGATCTTTTGATCTTTTATAAGAAAATAATTCAAGTAGAACTGCATCAAGTAGCTGAAATTGAGTATTTCCTGTATAAAAGTTGGTGTATTGGTTAGAAGTAGATTCCTGAAATCACATTTAAAAATTTTCACAGATATCTTATGAAATAAAACAAACAAACAAACAAAACATCTTTAGACATAAAAGGGTTTTCCTTTACACAGAAATGATAATGACAACCCCACTGCTCTTTTACAGTCTCTCTGGGAGTTTTTCTTACCACAGCAGTTAAAAAAGAATGAAAGCTTCACGCCTCGGGAAGATGGCATTTTTATGTCTGGAGATTTTCCATTAGGTCACACTGTTAAAGGCACCGCTCCTTCCTCAGGAGACCTTTCCTGCTTCATCGCAGCCCCTTATATTCTGCCAGCAGCTGCTCTGTTTCCTTGGACTCCATGCAGACCAACCTTAGTAAAACAGGTTAAAAATGGTTCCTATGAAAAATGCCTCACTGTCGGCTTACCTAGTTATTATAAATGTAAAAAAATATAGTTTCGAGTTTTGGAAAAAAGAAACTGTCTTACAAGTTGTATTTGGACATCTCCAGGAACGAGCAGACATAATACTGCCAGTATTTGCACAGTGCATATGTTTGGCTTCCTCTATTATGGTCTAAAGAGAGGTACAGAGATGACTCTATACTCCCTGGAGGATAAGGAGGGAAAAACCCAATGTATAAAGTTCATTCTCATTTGCTGATCAATATGCCCAGCAATGTCAGGATCCTCCCAAAGAAGAAACAGGGAGTAGAGAATATAATATGGTGATTCTGCACTCTTTTCAATTACTTATATATATTTTTTCTTTTTTAGTTGTTCAGGACCCCAAGTTCTAAAATATTGTTACTGTTAGTGGCAGTCTGAAATCCGGCATTGCCCCAGTAACACTGGAGGTCCTCAATTCTTTTTACCAGTGCAGTAAAGAATTAGAGCTTATTGAAATTTTTAAAAAGTAAGATTTATTACAGTATGTTTCAAGAGAAAACTGGGGTATAGCAATGAGGGCTATTCCCGCACAAACAAAAGGTATAATTAAAGAATGCTCAAAGTGAGGGGTGGGTTACAGCTAAGAGCACTATAACCTTGTAGAAGTGGGGAGGTCTGCGTTATACTAGGGCCATGAAATTAAAAGAGTGGTCCTAGATGATTGGCACACGAGGTCATTTTGGTTGATATTTGGCTGTTATGTAACTCTGACTACAACTCATGTGGTTATCCATAATTCAGTCTGTTATAATTAGATTCATGAACTTTTAGGCATAGGCATCATATTATAATATGGTATAATGAGGCCAAGGTAAAAAGGTCAGTGTAGGACTGATTGTGCAACTGCTTGTGGCCAGATTTAACCAGCTATTGGTTTATGGCCCTTTATTCCTTTTGTTCTTCGGGATGTAAGGATGATTTCTAACCATAAAATGGGTGTTTCAGGGAGGTCTTTGGGTAGGGCCTTTATTCCTTTGTTCCTCTGTAGCTCATGTATACCTAACTACCCAACAATAAATATCATCTTAACTTTCTTTAGCGAAATGCCAAAGGGAGTTTCCTCTAATAAAGCTAACTCATTTTTCCCTTACAGCTGAGTGATGTAATTTCATCTGATCTTTCCTTTGTTTTTTTCTTCTGCTTAAAATATGGACATTTTATAAAAACATAGATCAAACTCACAGATATTAAACTTAAAAAAAGTATATATTTTTATTATCGTGAAAACTACTTTCTGATTCAAAAAATACAGTGGAGGCTTTATTTTCTTTTTTCTTTTTCTTTTTTTGTATTTGAAGATGAAAACTGGAGCATGTTTCTCAAATCCAAATCAACAGCAAACTACCTTTTCTGAGCCAAGCAGCTGTTGGACCAACTGACTGGGGCCTGGAGGGTATGAGGTAGGCCTCGACTCTTCCAAGAACAGATGGAGAGAAATGGAAGACCTTTTGTCCTTCTGGTCTTAGAATGCCTCTGGAGACAAATGATGAATTGCTATGAGATGCTGATGAAAATTATGAGAATCCTGGAGAGAAATTTTGCCCTACAGAGACCCACAAATCCCCAGAGGAAAGATGAGTGTCCCTGGAAAAACCTGCTGGTTTGCCCCAGGCAGCAGGGATAGCAAAACAGGTGGTGTGGGTCATTTCTAACACCAGAGCCTGGGAAACGATACCTTTTACACATGAGATGCTAGCAGAAAAAGTCTTTGTGGTGCTTCCTTTTGGGACTGGCGAAGTGCTCTCTTGTATGCACCAGTCCTTTGCTGTGCATAGTGTGGTCCTTGACCCCAAGAACGACTGTATCACTTTGTTTAATAAAAATTCAGAATCTCAGGCACAATCCCAGATCTACTGAATCTTTTAATAAGATTTCTAGATAATCTATAGGCACATTAAAGTTTGAGAAGCCTACAGATGCAGAGACAGCTGTAGCTCCCTTCACCTGTAGTATGAACACTAAGGTAGATTAGCAGTTGAACTGAAATCTCACTGAGAAACCTAAAATCCTGCCAGTGGTGTTCTTAGCCAAGTGCTGCTGGAGGGGTCTGATGTGCACAGTAGATGGATGGGATGTAGCAAATTTCATGTAGAATTGAGAGGAAAAGACAAATCAGACATCATTATAAAATCCTTGGATTTTAAAATTAAAAAGAGCATTTTACAAACTGAAGATTGAAAGAAAAAAGAAATGTTTACCAAATAAAAGAAATCAGATTGACTTTGAGCTCTTCATCATCAGGAAGCTAATAGAGTTATAGCCATAGACACCTGAAAGGTTAGAATTGCAATTGTCAGGAAGGACAAAAATTTTTGTCCTTCTAGGTTCTTTAGTTGGTTTAATAATTAAATTAATACAAGAGATTAACAGAAGAAAAAAAATAATTTTGTACTTATGAGGGCTCCATAAGAATATGAGGGCCCAAAGACAATCAGGCAATTGCGATGTGTATGTCATCCAGAGCTAAGGAGAAAGGGGTAGGAGTTTGGTACTTCAAAGGTAAGAAGGCAATTCATGTGGAGATGAAAAACAAATATTTAGTAAACAGATAGTTGCCATGAAGTGCAGAGACAATGGGACACAAAAGAATTTGAACGAGCAGTACTTGCTAAGTTTTCTCCAGTCTACCTACCACATTTTTTCTACTTATCTCTGGTGATAGCTGTCTTCCTGGAACAGACCCTCTGTAAATTCTTTTAAGAATATTAAGTGAGGGAGTAAAAGAACTCTTTTTAAACGTTTTGTTTCTTAAAAATAATTAGCCTGAAATAATCCTCGTACCAAACAGACATACTTTGGGTGGTAAAATCTTGTTGCCCTATGCAATGCAGCCTAGATGTCACCTGCCGGAGAGGAGGAATTATTTCTACAGAGCTACAGGAATTGAAAATGTACTTCCACTTTTCTCATGTGATGATCACAACTGAAAAAAAACACCACCTCAACAATAATGAATCAGAAGATAGTCCCTATGATAAAAGAAAGACAGTCGTAAGTAATGGATGGATGGATGGATGGATGGATGGATGGATGGATGGATGGATGGATAGATAGATAGATAGATTTCTTCTAAATAGAAATTTCTAGGAAAATCTTTCATAATCGTCTGATGCCAAAAGTATTAAACTATCTCAGTAAAAACTAAAGATTGGTTGGCTAGATGTGTGGTGGGAAGTACAATCATACTAAGTCTAATATATGTGATGGGAGGAGGAAGTTTTGAGTAATATGGCATTTTTGTTGAGGGGAATAAATAATTGGTATCTTGTTTTCAAATTTTAAGAGAGATATACCCTTGATTATGAACATCTTCAAAAATATGGAAATAATTGCTAAATAAATATAGAGAAGCAAAACAGAACTTTAATAAGAAGAAAGTAAAGAAAGAACAATAACTTAAAAACCAGAAAAAGAAAAAGCACTAGAACAAGTAGGCAGGGCACAAAATAAGATAAAGGGAATAAAATCAAATGTATTGGTTATTACCTACATGTGAATGGATTGAATTTTCTTATTTAAATATAGAAAGGACACTAAAATAACCCAGAAATTTCAGTTAAAAAATAAGCTATATATATGCTGTTTATAAGACACAATGTGATAAAGATGGTAAATGTGATAAAGAAAAAAAATAATTGAAGAGATACTAGGCAAATAAAAACTGAAAATAAGCAAGAGATACAATAACAATGTTAGTCAATCTGGAACGCAAGGTTAAAAGGGATGAAGAAAGGCATATTTTAGTGATTTAATGTACAGTAAACCACCATGCATCGAACAATGTAGCAGCAAAATAAATGGCCAAAAATATTTGAAATATAGTGAAGGCCCAATACAAGCAATTATAGTAGAAGAGTCTAACACACAGTTTTTTTCCAGAAATATATTTGACTAAGAGGATGTTGCATAGCCATTAGAAAAATTGAATCAGATAATCAACAAACTTTATAAATGTATATATGCATGCATATATATGTGTATATATATATGTATGTATGTATGTATTTGTATGTATGTCTATATACACTCTTTGGATGATTTAAGAGAAAAATGTCATATGTCCAAAAAAAAAAAATCACAAAAATTATCCCTCCTTGACCACAAAGGAAACTAAAATATTTTGCAGAGATTTTTACCATATATTACCATGTATTCTACAATATATAATCTGATAAAATTAGAAATAAATAATAGAAGCTTACTTTAAAACTCTTAATTGTTTGGAAATTAAGACATATACTCTTGAGTAATGCTAAATTCAGGGGTAAAATAAAAGCTTAATTATAAACTCTCCAGAAATAAAAGTTTAAAACCTTTGAAATAGTTCAAAAATACACCAGGGTATACATTAAGCCTTAAATGCTTTTGTAGTTAAAAATATTAAAAAAGGAACCTAGTATATGTCTCAATGTATTTTCGAAAACAGGAATAAAGAATGGCAACAATTACATTCCTATCGATAAGTACCTTAAATGGAAAAGAATTAAGTGCTCCAACCAAAATCAAGAAAAAATAGAAGGGAATGCATAAAGTTAAAAGCTGAAATTAATAAAATGGAAAAAATACAAAAAGGATAAATAAGTCTAAAAATTGATTTTTGAAAAGTTCAATAAAATAGGTAAATTCTTTAGAACCTTGATTAATCTATCTCTGATGCTTATACTTAATGGTTTAAAAAAGATTAAATAATACAAATTTGGAAGTCAACTTCGAAGACTAAATGTGTAACTTAGACTTCGAAAATTTTTAATCCAGATGAGAAACCCACAATATATTGAGAAAGATAGACATATTAACTTAATAAATATTAAGACATATTGCCTACAAAACTTGACAGGCAAATTATAAATACAACATATTTGAAACACATATGATAGATAAAAAGTTAATATCTATGACAAAAAGAACTCATAAATTAATAATAAGAAAATATATCCCAATAGAAAAATTATAAGAATATTAAAAATCAATTCACAAAGGAGTGCATTTAATTGACTGTTAAACACTAAAAATATGTTAAATATCTCTAATAGTAAGGAAAATGCATATTAAAGAAACAATGAGCTATATCGTTTTACATCAATCATATTGATGTATTGATATAAAGTTTAAAAGTAGTATTAATCTCAAATGTTGATAAGCATGAGAAGAAAAAGCTAGGTACATTGCTGATAGAAATGTAAAAGGTTACAGATCTTTTGTAAAGCAAGATGGCAATTGATTTTAAATTTAAAAAGGTATGCATGGCCTTTGATCTAGCAATTTCACTCTTGGAAATCTATTCTGTAGAACTAAAAGCATTAGTATGTAACATTCTATACATATCCAAGTGTATTATACAGCATATTTCTTATGCTAAAAAACCAGGCAAGTAAGTACTTATTGATAGGTGTATGTTTGAATAAATTTTTAAATAGAAAATGTTATATTAAGAAAAGATTTAAAGATATATAAAAGTGTACAGCATAATACAATGAATCTATAAACTTACGCAATAACATGAAAAATTATTAACGGTTTTTTCAATTTTATTTTATCTATCCACGCCTACACATTTTTTTTTTACTTTGAGTATGAAAACATATCCTATCATTACATCATTTCACTCATAAATACTTCAAACTATTGCAATATTATTTTACCTAGGAAAATTCATAGTAATTCTTTAATATCTAATACCCACTTGGTATTCAAATTTCTTCTTTGTTTTAAAATGCTTTTTATAGTTGATTTCCTTGAATAAGAATCCAAAGAGAATCTACACATAGCATTTTGCTGATATGTTTTTCAAGTCTCTCCCTTTTTCAAGTTTACTCACTTTTTTTTCATGCATTTTATTTGTTGAAGATACTTGGCCATTCGTTTCACAGCATTTTCTACATTCTAGATTTAGATTTACTCTTTATATCTTTTTGTTTTTATTTAGCATTCGCTAATTGATTCCTCATGTTTTCTTGCAAACCGGACAGTTATTAGACACTGAGGGTCTAGACGTCAGTTAAATTAGGTGGATAGGACTATTTCATAGATGGTACTAAATACTTCAAGTTACATCACATCTATAGGCATATCACGTCTAGTTGCCCTATTTTTCAATGTTAACATTAACTAATGGGTTCAGGTGTTATCTGTCTGATCACCAAACTACTCTTCATTCAAAAGTTTTAGCATCCATTGATGATCATTGCTTGCCTAGATCCTTATTTCACTAAAGGTTTTCTTTTTTTTTTTAATTTTAATTAGTTTCAAGTACACAGTACATTGTTTAGACATCTATATAGTTTATAGAATGATCTCCTGAATTGCTCCCTCCTTCCCCTAACCCTCCACCTACCCAACGTATTAATGCTAACTGCATTCCCTCTGCCATGCTCCCCGTGCCCAACTATCAACTACTAATTTGTACGTCTTTAATCCTTCATCCCATTCTCCCAGCCCTCAAGTCCCCCTCTCCTATGTCCATCACAAAATTGTCCACTATATTTATGAGTCTGTTTTTGATTAGTTTGTTTTTTTATTCCTTAGATTCCACATATAAGTGAAATCATATAGTGTTTATCTTTCTCTGTCTGACTTAAATACCTTCTAGGTCCATCAAAGCAATATCTTTTTCCATCTCTTCCTTTTCACATGTAGGAGCCTTGTTTTCTTATCCTTTCAACCACTCTATCTTTTGGTTGGAACACTTAATTCTTTTCCATTTGTATGCCAGATATTGTCATTTTTTGAAACTAGGCATTAAGCACTAGAAACTAGTGCTAGGCACTAGAGAGCAATAGAGATAGATCCTCATAATATGTCTTGGTGTGCTTTTTAAGTTAGCATATGTAGATGAATTTTATTTTTAAGAGCTACTTAGTATTTCATCACATGGATGTAATTTATCTAAGCATTTCTATGAATAAGAGATTAAGGCTGTTTTCACAATTTCACTTACTTTAAATACTTTAAATAAGACAAGAATGTAATATCCATAAGGGCAAAGACTTTTTCTCTTTTGCAATGCAGTTTAAAATAGCACTAGAAACTTAGGCAAAAAGAAAAAAATTGTAAGTGCGTTGAATGAATAGTGTCATAAATAGTGTCATCTTTGTATAAAACTCTACCTGTATTTCTGATTTTTTTTTTATATTTTAAAAGTGGAACTTTTTAACCAAATAATATGTGCTTTTTCTCCATTCCTTACCATACACACTTTCCAGTCTCTTTAACTGACTTTTAAAAAATTTATTTGAAAAAAAAAAAGTAATCATTCACATGGTAAAATATACAGAATGGTGCATCACTATATTCCTAAATATAACTAATTGTTTAAAGTTTCTTGTTTATACATGAAACTTTAAGAAGTCACGTACATGATTTATATGTATTTTAAAATTTTTTTGAAGAAAAATATTATAAGAAAATAGATGGAACATGCCAAAATTCAGAAGACCAAGACTCAACTAACAGAAATACCAGAAAGAGAAAAGATGAAACATATTAATGAGATAACAGAAACAAATCTACAAGTTTGAAGACCTCTATGATCTCTACTATCACTTTAAGGCTATCTGTCCCAATCTTGAAACAATATTTCCTCCTTTAAAGTCTGTTCAGTGTTTAGTTAATTCCTACGTTAGTGCCAGGGATGTATCTTAGTTACCTTCCTTGTACTACCTCAATCCTCTCCCTTTCACCATTTACCTCCCATTTCTGCTGCCATCTGACAAATGTGTTTTTCATCTCCTAGTTTGAGCCACTCTCCACCCTACCTGGAGATTGGAGATTGGTAAGCAAATTCAACTCAAGGATGTTACCTTAAATTTTTCACCCCATTCCAAGGATATCTGCTTCTATCATTGGCCATATTTCCCCATTGTATTATCTTTCTCTACCTAACAGTTGCTATTCTTGGTTTCTAGAGCTTATGTACTCAAGACCTATCCTAAGTAAAAGTCAGGATTAAACAGCAGACCACACTTATAGCTAATAGTTCTCAAATTTATATGCCCAGTTCTGAACTCTCCCCTAAATCCCAACCTCAAATATCCAATTGCTAACTGCTTATTAGGTATCTTGAACTTCACAGGTTTAATAACTGCAAACAAAATTATAGGCATCATCTCTCTACACCCTAGCCCTTTTTTGTACCCTTCCTGATTCATTACAGTTCTGCAATACTGGCCTTCTTTCTATTACTAAAAAACACCTAGCTTGTTCCAAACTTAGGGGCTTTCTACTGAATGTCCTTTCAGTCCTAAATAATCTTCCCTCAGATCTGTATGTACATCACTGGCTCCTTTACATCATTCAGGCCTCAGCTCTAATATCATGTCCTCGGAAGACTCTTTCCTGACTAAACTAAAGCAACCCTCTTCTCCATTGTTCTGACTATGTATTAGTTTATTTATACCACTTTCACTATTTGAATTATCACATTTATTTTTTTATTATGTGACCCTCTCCACTATTTACACATGCTTTTAGAGAGAGATATTATCTGTCTTCTTCACTTCGTATCTTTAGGCAAGAGGAAAATACTGTGTGGGGCATAGTAGCTGCACAGTTAGAATTTTTTCACAAATGATTGAATGATACTATGTTTAAATAAGTACAACAAAACCAGGATTTTTTGTTTGTTTGTTTGTTTGTTTGTTTGTTTTTACTGTAGAACATACCACTATTTCTTATGTTGAGCACTGAAGGAAATAGTTTGATTTGTTTAAAGACCGTGTTGTACAAGGAGTATGTGTCTTCAATCTCTAGCTTCAAGCTAAATAAAGGCGATAAAATATGGCACAGGGGATCTGAGAACCCATAAAGGAAAAAGCAGATTTATATTTTCTGTTTCATTCTCACTCTGTGGTTTCTTCAATTATAGTTTTAGCTTCACTTTAGTCTGCCCACCCTATAGATTTATTGAGACACCCAATTATAGAATTATCCCTGCTTTCCGATAGCACTAAATTCACAGCAAAGCTCTACTTCTTTGGACCCTCTCCAAAATCACTCAACCAAAATCCAGATTATTTTATAAATCCTTTCTGACACTCTCTTACTGAGACACCTGAGGATTCTCCATAATGCTTGTTTTCTCTTTAGGCAAACAGTAATAAACCCACTTGCTCAATTAAATGTGTTCCTGGATCTTTGGCTGGAGGGCATTGTTATACCTGAAGCTTGTTACATCTGGCGGCAACTGGTAAAATCTTACATATACCCAGGTAACCCCATATAAAGTCTACTCCTCCAGGATGTCTACAAAATTGCTGGTACTGGTACAGTCCCTGTAGGCTGGATTGGACAAGTCTATGGCAGGACACGATCCAGAGCTTCAAGCAGTGTGGTTTCCCTGGCATTGCTATTTTTACAGGTAACTTTCCATCCCTTGAACCAAGGCATGTGAGCACTTGGCTCTAGCATGTTGTCGCCATTCCAACCAGAAATTGGCACAAATGCTACTGTGTCAGAGTTGTAGCCAATTTTCCTAATGTGGATGCTGACTTCCTTAACAATTTCCTGTATCTCTACTGGTGGTAGGATGGCTCAGTGGAATTCATTTTGTTAATACCAACAATTAGTTGTTTCACACCACGTGCAAGCCAGAGGGAATGAATGCTCATGTGTCTGCCCATTCTTGGAGATACCTGCTTCAAATTCACCAACACCAGCAGCAACAATCAGGATAGCACAGTCAACCTGAGATGTGCCTGTAATCATGTTTTTGATAAAGTCTCTGTCTCCTGGGGCATCAATGATAGTCACATAATACTTGCTGGTCTCAAATTTTTACAGGGAGATATAAGTGGTGATACCATACTCACATTCAGTTTTCAATTTATTCAAGACTGACACATACTTGAAGGAGCACTGTTCAGTCTCAGCAGCCTCCTTCTCAAATTTTTAAATTATTCTTTTGTTGATTCTATCACATTTGTAGATCAGATGACCACTAGAGGTAGGCTTGCTAGAATCTATGTGTCCAATGACAACGATGTTGATATGAGTCTTTTACTTTCCTATTTTGGCTTAGATTTAGCAGTGGTTTTCATGACACTTGTGTTCTGGCAGGACACCCATCACAAAAAAGTGAGAAGCTAGTTTTTAAAGGACCTATGAGCTGCACACTTAAACTCTTACTCCTCAGATAAGCATCTATTTCCTCAGATGCTCAGACAACCACCTAATAGGTGAAATATGGGTTGAGTCCTGAAATTATAGACTTCTGCCTTTTCTTATTGTGAACAAAGGGTAGGAAAAACAGAAGCTTTGTGTTTAAATTAAAAGTGTGTACATATGTTTGTGTTCCTAATCTTTAGGCACAATCAAGAGCATAAAATATTTTAGATCGATTTATAACCAGGTTTGTTATTCACTGTCTTTGTTTGAATTCCCCCAGAAGTACACACTGAGAGATTTGAGAGTCAGCAGGGAAGTGGTCCTACGGAACACAGTAAGGTAGTAGGAAAGGGAAGCAAGAAAGAGAAGAAAGACAATAGAGAGTAAATTACACAACTGTGAGAAACTGAGCTTAGTTCCATCACGAAATTCCTGGGATATATGCATATTATATTTTAGAATTATCTCAAGAGAGAGATGTCTGTACTTCATTGGTTGAGTTCTGCTTCAAGGGAAATGAGCTATCACTTTGTTATTCCCTGATAGCTGGCGTATTGTGTTACCAAGCCAGAAAAAAAAAAAAAAAAAAAAAAGTAGCGAATAAGGAGTTACGCTTATTCATAGCAAGCAGCCTTCAGCTTAGAGGTGAGCATTGAGGAGATATGGGGGGCCATGGACAGCAACTACTTTTTGAGTAGCAGGGACCTTTGCTAACACACAGGCGAGAAGTAATTCACATATTAGCCTTAAGAAACTATAGATGTTTCTGATCAAGGAAGAATATGCCTGAAGCTAGTTCCTGTTACAAACAACTTTTCTATTGTGGGTTGACAGTAGGGCCTCCAGAGAGATCCTAAAGCATCATTCAAATGGTTAAAACTTTACTCTTCAGATAAAAGCTCTCTTTTCTTTATTCTCATCAACTATAAATGCTATCTGGTAGTAACCATTTTGCAAATCTAACAAGGTGAACTCTAGGTGTTCTCTATAAGAAGTCTATTGATCACTCTTAGTTCAGCAATTAACAGTATGTTAATTCACACACTCTCAATTTTTTTTCAGACTTTTTTATCACTATCACAATTGGGGAGGCATATGGACTATGATTCAGTAATGATCCTATTAACTAACAGTTTTTCAAATGATCCCTTAGGTCATTAATCTCCCACAAAGCAATCCTCCTAGATTGTTCTAGAAATGCCCATGAGTCATTGAACATGATGGTGTGCTGCTCCCCTTGGGCACATCTCACAGCTAGGCTTGTAGGGATTGACTTCGATTTTCACCTTAACCCCACCTTATGTTCAGATGCTAACGATACCACAAAGTGCAAGAAGATGAGGCTTGGTTCATGGATGTTTCTAGCACAAAGTTAGAGAGAAGGAAACAAGAGAACATTTTATTTACCCGCCTCCACATGCATTTAAAATATTGCGTATTAGACATATTTGGTTTGGCTAAATATTTCCTAGTGTTTAGCGCTAGCCATGGTGCTCCGCAAGCTATAGAGAGAGTTAACCCTCATCAGAGCCACCACTACCAAGCCCGGTAAAGCAGGACGTATCACACAGCTACTTATTATTTCTTCCACAGTCTCTTCAAAGGATTTCAAGATCATGATAATGCACCTTACAGGACTTGCTCATGGTACCCAAACCCGATCTTGGTTGGATCACATGTTAACTCTAGAAGCACTCGAGGATCATATTTATCCAGATTTATATGATGTGACTGTTCTTCCTCCTAATTTCTGGACATACTACATACAGTTCCTGAGGGTAGAGGTAGCAAAAATTAGTTGAGTCTATTCCTAGAAGGGTTCTTCCCTACTCTTCTCTTGTGCCATAGGGCTCTTCCAATACTGACCTGGTAACTTTTTGACTTGCCTTTTGTCATTGTTGTTTCCTAAATGTGACAGGATAGATTCCCTGGTGTATTCACTGATATTGACTTCACTGAAGTTTCCCTTTGTCTCTAGCAAAAAGAAAGGTTCAGAGTGATTTTCTAGGACTTGTTTCTTTCTTCTTGTAGGGAAATGTGAGAGAAAGAAGAGGAATTGGGTTGTATTTGAAGGAGAGGGAAGAACATCTAGTAACTCCCATTCTATAAATTGATCTAATCTCAGGATATAGATCCATACCTACAGCTCACCACCAAACCCAGGTTGGGTCACTGCTAATATTTCTTTAGTTTTATACTTGGTCCTTTAAACTTCTAAAAGTGTTGTTTTAGAAGTGTGTGCCTCCTCTGTGATAAAAATCATTAGTGAGAAATCAGGGAAAGAGGTTAATTCTTCAAGTGTCTCACATACTCTTAAGCTTTCAAAGGTTTCAAAACTCAGGTTAGAAAGCTTGTTTTTTGTTGCTCTAGATGAGATTAACTTGATAATTTTAACTCAAAAGAGAGGTTGTTTGTTTCCCTTTATAACAGTCTTTCCAACATGAAGATTGAACTAAAGATCTTTTTCCTCACACCTGGCATTGTTGTGAATTGAACTTTAGGTTCCTCTTAATAATATTCACTCATTTGGTTGACTTTGAACTAATCAGCTATAGTCCTAGACATTTCCATAAGGTGATCCCATTATGTAACACATTATATATGGAAACTGAGTCTTGGAAAATCCCTGCACCTCTTTCCATCTCCTTGTGCTGTGGGAGCAAGGATACTTCTTTCTGCTACTAGTGCTATTGTGGCTTCTCAATATCCATGAATGACCTGTTAGATGTCAGCTCCTGCACTAGATAGCTTTTCCTGCTTTGATACTTTCCCTCTTCCCATTCGGCTGTCTATGTAGAAGAGAGGGTGACCCAAAGAATTTCTTTTCCTCACCAAATACTGGTCATCAACCATTCTATTTGTTTTCAGTCTGCCACCTCCATCCAGTTTTCTGAGCAGATTTTGTTTCAGACATTTTCTTCACAAATGTAGGCATTGTTTATTGTTTATTTTTATTTTTATTATTTTTACATGTATAGCTGGCTCATGCTGTTTCTTACTCATCTACATCAATTAAGATCTATTGTTGTGTCTTCAAGAATATCTAGTTGTCTACCTTTTTCATCATACCTTTATTTATTCTTTGAAATTACTCTAATTCATCTCCTTCCTCAATTTAAAATGTTGAAACTAAGATAGTATTGGTAGAAAAAAAACATTAACAAACATTTAATGCAACTTCTTCTTTCCTAGATAAGGATACGGAGGCCCAGAAAAGTTGTGACTTAGCGAATAGCAAAGAGTTGTTTAGTAACAATACTAGGACCTGAATGCAACATATCAGAATAGTATCAAAAGATCTTTTCTCAAAGAGAGAAGCCCTGTAGGTTGTAAACACCTGACTTCCTGTCAACCTATAACACTAGTTACATTCTGCTATTTATCAATATTTGTTTCATTGTCATATTCCCTATTTGATTGTAAAATCTTCCTAGGCAGAGGTTATGTATCACTCATCTCTGTATTTCTTTTATTATTAAGCACAGCCCCTGCTCTGGGAAACAGTTGGTGCTCACTAAGTGTTTAACCAGTAAACAATGCATGAATGAATTAGTGAATGCTTTTTTTGCTAACAGTTATAAGGCAATAAAATTAAATTGAAGACTTAATGGCTCTGGTATGCCAGTTGTTTTGTGTGATGTTACCTTAACAGCTGGCTAATTTAAAAGTAATATGAGTCAAACCAATGTTTTGTCATCACATAGACAAAAATCGGCTCATTAACTGGATTGTTCACTTTCCAGTTTGTGGCTGTAAGATCATGTAGTTAGAAATTCATAGTGTTTTGTCTTTTTCCTAGATAAAGCGATGTTTAATTGGATAATCTTGACCAAGTAAATTAAAATCCCCCTGGGTTTTCTCCTCTCCATCTGCTAAACGGTTTAGTCAACTCTGCCCACTCATTGCTTCACAAGGAAATTGTCACGCCAACATTTTCTAAAGAGGATTTAATGGAAAGAAATAAAGGACCAAGTGGCCCAGTTCTTATCTCCCCCCGAAGAAGATTCTGTAACTGAATGGTTTTATTCTAACTCATCAACAGTGCTTTGTGTTAGAGCTATGACAATTTGTGAGGCACAAACTCCTCGACATCATCCTTATTTTCACATCCTCATTTTTTGGTTGATTTACTAAGTAATGTGATTACAAATAAAGACACTTATGGATTTTTTTTGGTTGCTTCGTTCTTGTGGTTCCTTGGACTATAAAACACACACACATATTGAAAGGAGAGATTTGCTTTTAAAGATCTTTAAGCTTTTTGGTTATTGAATTTGTTTTTTCTTTTTTACCAAGAAATAGACATATAAAGAAAAAAAATCACTTATTGACTTAAACTAACACATAATCTATTCTTGTGCATTTTCAAAAGGGAAAGTTCTAAGCTATAAAGAGGATCAACATGTGATCTAAAAATTTGACATATTTATATTTTATATACCTTTCTCCTTTCTTTTCATGCCTTCTACCAAATCTATTGAGTCTTAGTCTTCTTAAGCTTTCTCTGCCTGTGTTTCCTTCCTCCTCCAAATCATCATGTACATTACTAACAAATTCATCCTCAAAAAAGACATCTCTGACTAAATCCTTCTCAAGCACTTTCAGTCACTTATTATCATTGATGGCAGGAGTTGCAAACCATGGCATGAGGACCTAATACAATCTACTATCCGTTTTTATAAATGAAATTAACTTTAACACAGACATGCTTATTCACTTTCTTATTGCCTATGGCTGCTTTTCTACTGCAGCAGCTGAGTTGAGTAGTTGTCAGAGACACCACACAACCCAAAAAGCCTAGAATATACACTGCCTTCCCCTTTACAGAAAAAAAAAAAAAAGTTAGCTGACTTCTGAACAACAGGATAAAATAAAATTGTCTATATCCTGGCATTTATGGCCTTTCATAAATGGTAGTTAACAGGTGATCAATAAAAGCATAATCTAGGTAAAAATTTATGTTGGAAATAGTCTACACTATTAATTCCTAGCAAAGTCTCTGAGCTCTAGCAGTTTCCTGTCCTACTGGCAGCGAATTGTCTGGATACATATGTAGCCTGGGTTCAAGGTCAAACTTTGGCATTTACTAGTTGTGTGACTTTGACTTTTCCTTTTTGAACCCTGATTTCCTCATTCGTAGAATAACTTCATGGGAGTCTAAGAATAAAATGAAATAACACATTTAAAGTACCCAATACAATTCCTGAAATATAATAGTTCATACTCAAAAAAAGTTATTGTATAGTTTCTTGAGTAGTTCAGGAGTTAGAAGTGCCTGAAGGGTAGAGTATATTAGTTAGCTCTAGTTGCCATAACAAAGTATCACAGACTGGATGGCTTCAATAATAGAATTTATTTTCTCACAGTTCTGAAGGCTGGGCAGTGTAAGCTTAAGGTGTTGTGCAATTTGATTTCTGGTGAAGACTTTCTTCCTGGCTTGCAGATGGCTACTTTTCTTGCTGTGTTCTCACATGGTGGACAGAGAGCAAGCTCTCTGTTGTCTCATTTTATAAGGATACTAATCCTATGGGCTTAGGGATCCAACCTTAAGACCTCATTTAACCTTAATTATCTCTTTATAGGCCTTCAAATATAGTTACATTCAGTGTAACTATATTTGGGGTTAAATTCAGTGTAACTATATTTGGGGTTAAATTCAGTGTGTGAATTTGGAGGGACACAATTCAGTCCATAGCATGTGGCATACAGAGAGCAGTGGTTGAATGTGGATTAGCAGATGTTCAGTCCTGTGCAAAACAGCCATAGAGACATTTTGTCCACCATGTGAGAACACAGCGAGCCGAAAGGTCTTTGATAGTTGGTATTGTCAATACATCCACAGAGACACGTGGTCCACACTGATCCATCAGCCTAATTCTATGTGCCATTTTCAGCTGGGCTACTGAGTTAGAAGAGTAATTATTGGCAATCACAATGCAATTATTGGACCAATAAAACATGATAGCGTTTTTAATGTATTAATCCTGTAAAGCCAAAGTGTAAATAAACATTATGAACTATCTGAACTCATGGACAATTCTGAGAATAGATATTTGGGACAGGACCAATTATCAAAGACTTTTTGGCATAGACTGAATATCTTCGTGGATGTTTTGGACCAGACCAAATATCCTGCAAGTTTGTCTGTACTTGGTGTGTTGGTCATTTTATACCTCACAAAAAAGTTTCACATTTAAGTAAGGTGGGTATTTAGTTTTCAAACTTCAAAACCATGTCATCTTATTGTCATAACATTTATGTATATCATTAAGCTGCAAAAGCATATTGCAGAGCTACATAAGTAATGTGATTACATTTTTATGAAAATACACAGAAAAGAGATTGGCAGAATATATGCTCTCAGATTCACCGAGGTTGGTGATAGGTGATGCAATAATGGGTAATTTAAAAGTTATTTTTTTCTTTCCAGCTTTTTATATAATGAATATGAATTGCATATATAAAAATAAATAAATAAATAAGCACATAATTAAGCAAACGAAAAAATACATACCAAAAGCTATAAATTCAGACAGTGCCCATAACTTTTTAGTTATTTCATTTTTATTTATGTGAAATTTCCATAACATAAACATTTAAGAGTGTACAATTCAGTGACATTTAGTACATTCAAATGTGCAACCATCATTGCTATCTAGGTCCCTACCCGTAAGTTTTTAAAATAATTTTATTGAGATATAATTTACATATCATAAAATTTCTCCACTTAAAATTCACAATTCAAAGGTTTTATGTATTTTCAGAGTTATACAACTATTACCACAATTCAGTTTTAGAACATTTCTATCATCCGAATAAGGTGCCTTATGTTCATTTAGAATTAATTCCCATTCTTATTTCTAGCTCTAGGCAAATACTAATTGACTTTCTGTATACTTAGATTAGTCTTTTCTGGACATTTCACATGTATGAAATCGTACAATGTTATATTTTGGTTTTCTGGCTTCTTTTATTTTGCATAATATTTTTGAGTTTCATTAATGTAGCATGTATCAATATTTTATTACTTTTTTACTAAATAATATTTTATTGCATGGATGAATCACATTTTGGTTATCCATTCACTCATAGACATTTGATTTGTGTCAACATTTTTCCTATTATGAATAATTTTGTTATGAACATTCACATGTAAGTGTTTGTGTGGACATATGATTTCATTTTCTCCTAGGTAGGATCTTAAAAGTAGAATCACTGGGTTGTATTCTAAACTTATGTTTAACTTTTTATTAAACTGCCACACTTTTCTTCATAACTTGATAATTGATCTATACAAACATGAGATGAGAACAATTACATCTTTAACTTCCTTAAATTTTGTATCTTGGGGTCATTTTCTTATGGCCTCTATATCTGTTTCTACAAAAAGGAGGGAAACATGGAACTTAAGTCATGTAATTGTTGTAAGAATTAAAAGTATGATATATATATATAAAACACTTAGAACTGTGTTTAATATGTGTGAGTGTAAAGTTAAGTGTTAGCTGTTATTATGAAGTTTGTTCAGATGATTGCTATTCCAAGTCAAATTTCTAACATAAACTTAATACAAAGCCATAATAAAAACATAATATAAATACAATATAAATGATATAAAGTATTTATTATTTATAGATTTTACTGTAAAATAATTCTTGCAAACTTTTTCTAGATTTTTAGAAATTTTTCATCACATTTTTTTATTTCATAGGTCACTCCTTGTTTGATGATCTTTATTTAGTTCTTCCAAAACCATTCACTTAGTTTTCATGTAAACAAATTTTTATAGAAACATCGACTGTCACTCATTTTGCACTCGTATATTTATGTTTCACTATTTTATACAATCATATGTCTCAAGTGTTTGAAGCTGAGAGGCTTACTGAATGTTTGTTCATACGTTGAGACTATTAGCAAATTTTACAAAATAAGTGAACATGTCTAGAAAATATAGTAATTGAGAAGAACTTAGTAAAAATCTTTAATTTTTTATAACAATATCTAGAGACATTTCTACTAGTTGCAAAGTTTAAGAAAAGGACAATGCATACTTGCTCCACATTCTGCAAAATATGAAGCAGAATTTGGCATACCTATGTAAGCTACATCAATATTTGTGGGTAATTTTTTAAAACATGGGGAATAAGATATTAAGATTAAAAAGTTGAATACAAATAAGTCTTAAGGAAGAAACTGTGACTCTCAGTGATAGAATTATAGGTTAATATTTTTTTTCTGCCTGTATATACTTTATTTATTAAAACTTATGATGTGGATAGATTTGATAAAAAGATAAAAAAAATAAATAGAACTACTGATTTCAGTTCTAACATGTAAAAAGCTTAGAAGTCAGCAGTTTTATCCTTACAATAAGAAAAAGCTAAACAAATGGAAAATCAACAACTTTTGAACCCATCAGATAACTGAGGTCACAGGAGATACTGCCACCCAGAAATCTGTAGACAAGTAAATCCAGAGAGTCACTGGAGCCATAAACTGGTAGGAACGCTTACATGGTAATTTTAATGAATCTTAGTAGGCTGAGTGTAGATTCATAAATCCTGTGGATATTATATTAGCTTTATTATAGTAGCTTTATTCATAATCACCAAAAACTGGATATTATAGTAGCTTTATTCGTAATTACCAAAAACTGGAAAAAATAAGATGTTCTTCAATAGGTGGATAAATAAAATGTCTGTGGTACATTCATATAATGGAATATTATTCAACAATAAACAAAAGGGAAGAAACTATGAAAGCGCAAAAAAGACTTGAGTATGAATCTGAATTGTATTGCGCTAAGTTAAAGCAGCCCATCTGAAAAAGCTATATGCTTTATGAGTCCAACTATATGAGAGTTTGGAAAAGGCAAAACTATGGTGACAGTAAAATCAGTGTTTTCCAGGACTTTGGTGGTGGAGGGGAATAGGTGAATCACCGAGGATACTTGGAGGGCAGTAAAACTCTTTGGTATGATACATGACACTATGCATTTGCAAAACTCATAGAACTTTACAGCATAAAAGGTGAAGCTTAATGTACACAAATGTAATTTTTAAAAAATTTAGGGGGTTAGAATTTTCCAGGAAGGACACTGATGAGAGAAGTTATCCATACTATGAATGTATGAATTAACCTCACTGAATGGGGCAGGAGGGAAAGGTGCTTGCCTAAGTACTTTTGGAAATGAGTGATATCTGTAAAATGAACAGCAAAAGGAACTGCACATAAACACTGTTCATACTCTAGTTGACAATTTTTTTTTTTTATAATGAGGGGATAGGTTAATAATTCTGAAACTTCTATATGTGTATACTGGAATTGAATGATTAATTAAATGGTGGTGGATAGTGAGAGCCAGATGTCTAACTGTTGGAGTAGGAATATATGAATAAACGGTGAAGTTGTCTAGAATGATCCATGGGGTACTTAATGAATTAGAGACATCAATATAACCTCCTCTTTAGTTAGTAGAGATGCAGATGGTTGCAAGTAAGAATATTTACAACTCTGTGTGTGTGTGTGTGTGTGTGTGTGTGTATGGATTAGTATACACACATATTTCTTTGTTCTGTTAGCTGAGAGAACCTGGAAGCAATGATACACTTAACGCCCAGATCTTGGTTTCTAATACCATTTCTTATCAAAATGAACTAGAGCTCCTTGGAGAAATGTTTGATTCTAGTACTGGAGCAGAAAATACACAAGATGATCCTGGAGAATCTACTAGTGCCAAAAAGTAAGGAAGTATTTAAAAATGAAAAAATACAATAATGAGTATGTAGGACATAGGAGCCAATTGAGAGAGATTTCAGTGGCCAAAACTGGGAAAATTTGAGCATCAAAATAAGTAAAGTATGGGTTATAACTCAAAATGTAAAATAAATATCCATAAGACTATATTGTTCTAAAATTTAAAAGTAAATAGATGAAGTATTTGAAGTGAAAGAATAAATATGATAAAATCCATGGTAAAATTAGTAAAGAAAAAAAAAACATACTCTTCTTTTTAAAAATATTTTTAAAATTTTTCATTTACAGTTGATATACAATATTATATTAGTTTAGATGTATATCACACTGATTAGATATTTGTATGACCTGTGAAGTGATTACCCCAATAAATCCAATACCCATCTGACACCATACATAGTTATTACAATACTACTGATTATATTCCCCGGGCTATCCTCTACACTCTACATCCCCATGACTATTTCGTGACTACCAGTTCGTACCTCTTAATACCCTCCCCACTTCACTCATCTACCCTCTGCCTCCAACCCTCAATCCGACAACCATCAAAATGCTCTCTGTATCTATGAGTTTGTTTCTATTTTATTTGATCATTATCCTGTTCTTTAGATTCCAAATATAAATGAAATTATATGACGTTTATCTTTCTCTGACTCACTCTGCTCAGCACCTTCTACGTCCATTCATGTTG
The DNA here is from genome assembly GCF_014176215.1 of Rousettus aegyptiacus. NCBI lineage: Eukaryota > Metazoa > Chordata > Mammalia > Chiroptera > Pteropodidae > Rousettus > Rousettus aegyptiacus. The sequence continues at coordinate 33,625,708 of NW_023416307.1, read as the reverse complement.
TTGCAGATGGCAAGATTTCATTCTTTTTTATCTTAAGTAATATTTCATTGTATATGTACCACCTCTTCTTTATTCATTCATCTTTTTATGGACATCCAAGTTGCCTCCATATCTTGGCTCTTTTACGTGCTCTTATAGATGGACTGCATATTTCTTCTGAGTATCCTCACAGTCAAAGCAAAGAATAAAGCAAGTTATAAGACTCCTAGTATATGTTAGCATATATATAAAAAAAATTTAAGGAGAAAGCCAGCTTCTCTTGAAAATGAGATTCAAGAGACATTTCACTAAAGATGAATTAATAGGTAATTTGTTTAATTTCTTGTGGTACATGTACAAGATAAGCTTTATAGATACTATAATCTGTACTTGTAGAAAACCTAAATCATCACTTGCTTCTAAAAGCTTTGATTTATTTGAATTATTGAAATCAGGTGGCAGAAACTGACAAAAATTAAAATATTTAAACATGACTTCAAATTTTATCAATTTTATGCTTTTTACTGATAATTAAGAAATTTACTTGTTAAAAATACATATTTCTAATTTTAATCCTGGCTTTTACAATATGTATTTTAGGAATAAGACTCCAGCTATTGACCTTAATTCCTCCTTTTAACATGATTGTATTGTGGCCATAAACCTCTGTCTATCTCCAGTTGTTCACACAGCTTCATCTAAAAGCCAGAATGGTTCCAGATTTATTTATAATAAGTTGCTTATGGGTCGAAAGGCAGATATTTTCATCTATTCTGAACTTTCTTTGTAAGGTTGGCTTGTCTTTCTAATTTACTGGAGTTGGAGAACAAAGCTGCGAGATCCCACTGAAAGTGGTCAATTGGTGCCCTGCAGTACTTTCTTCCTCAAGAAGATCTAGGAGCACTGTAGGGAAGGGGAGGAGGATGGTTTATACAACCTTAGGTCTAAATAGAAAACCAATCTATATTCCCCCATACTGAGGATTGAAACTAATTTTTTTCCAAGTGGGGAAGAAAGACTGCAGAATCCCTGCTTTAAACTGTGTGAATTCTTACCTTTTAACTCATCATGGAACTTCCCACAGAAGCTGACCTGGAATTGTTTTGAAATGAGACTACGAAGAAAAATGCTTGTGATGATACTCTGATCTAACTGTTTCCATCAGATGTCACATTTAAATTACACTGTGCTCTAATACTCAGTCAAGTAGAGTTTCTATAAACAGAGCTGCTGCTTAATTTGCAACACTTTTATTACTTCTAGTATTTAATCCAAAATAGGAAGCTATATCTAAGGAAGTGATTGGTAAGTTAACTGAGGCTCCTTTTCCTTATGTTAAAAGACCAAGACCTATATTCTTCTCTTCAGTGTACAACTGAGTAGCTTGGATTAGATGATTGGATTATCTTAGAGCCAGTTATTTTGTCAGGTATCAAATAAACTCCAGTAAAACTGAGCACTACCCTCATAGTGTTTGTTGATAGTGTGTTATTTAATATAAGAGAACTTTAGCAATCCACCTTTCAAAGCTTCAGCAGATACTTTACCTGAGAAACAAAATTTTAAAAGTATATCCTTCCCTCCATCAAACCTTTGTTGTGGTGTGTTTTAATTTCAGGAGGAATACATTTCTTCTAATAAAATTGTGCCTTTTAAAGTATGTTATAAAGTAATAAAATTATTTCCTTATTTAGCACCCAGGAATCTGAAGAGAACAAAATAAAAATACCAGCTTAATCAGGAGTACTTATATAAAACCTAAATGTTTACATTTAAAATATACTCTTTAAAAATTTTTATTGATGGATAATAGTAAACATTATGACACATTCATACACTAGAATGATAAAAGGCACTGCTATTACTTAGATAGATACTAGGTGAAACAAAACTTCAAATATAGAAGTGGTCACTAAGTAACTAGTGTGAAAAAAAAAAACAATAGCTGCAAAACTCTGAAAAGTTAATTGGGAAAAAAAGTTTCTATTGGGGGGATTCACTTTTACTTAAATTGTTATAGGATTCCAAATTTCATCTGTCTCTCCACTTTCAGCATGTTTATCTCACTCTCTTTCTTATATCTTCTATCTTTTTCTCACTCCTAGCTATTTTCACAAACATTCTTAAATAATCTCAATTCAAAAAATGACTTCCTTCAAACCATTTCCCTTCTGCCTATTGCATTTTAACTCTTCTTTCATTTACCTGTACACATGGTGAAACTTTACTTTGCTACCATTTATGTTCAATCACTTGCCAACTGTCACTATTAATTATCTTCATATTGTCAGATCTCTTTAAATCATCTTTTGACATGAACTCTGTTCCCTGTATGTACCCTGCTCCCACTTCCCACGTGAAATATATCCCCTATCTTGGCTTCTTGGGTAACACTTTATTTTTTTTTTCCTTACTAAACTTTTTCTTTCCACTGTGACTGCTTTTCGATCTCTTTCTTTGATGTCTTCTCTATGCCTCGCCTAAAATATTGGTTTGCTCTCCTTAGCCTTCTTCTAAACCTGTGGTCATGCTGAATGATCTCATCCATTACCAGGGCCACAGATACCACTAGTGTGCTGATGACTCCAAAATCTGAATGGATCAGACAATGGAAAGTTGGGCTATCTAAGAAGAAAAAGTGGACATTATGAGTAATAAAAACTGAAGGATAATTTTAGAATAGTTATGAAAGAATACTCAATATATTTGATTACAAAGTAGATTTACCGGCTCTAGCTATTAAAGAAAAAAAAAAATTGAACCCAAGATACTGAATTTGGAGGATGTGGACGATAATGGAATTGCTTAAATAAAGATCAAAGGGTCATTACAGTTTTTTTTAGATCTCAAAGATGCCCCTTCTTCTTTGCTGGATGGAGCAGAAATCTCTTGGCCTATCCCTATCGCTTCCAGGTAGCTTGTACTAAATAACAGAAAATGTCATGTGATAAAATTTTCTTGCTATGATTACAAGGTATGGATCTTGTGAATAGAGAGAACAAAAATAAAAACAAATAATAACAAACATTAGGATTTCTAAATCAGCCATGAAGTATTGTATTATCACATCTCAAAGTGACAAAATGAGATGAGTGGTAGACAGACAAATTAAGATATTACGGCTAAATGGCTCAGGACTGCTTTCCTGACTCATTGGGAGGTATACAATGCAATGTTGAAAGAACCTGAAAAAATTGCCTGAGCAAGAACTGGGTTTTGTGGGGCAGCAGTAGCATGTGGCACAAACAGTGCAGCTTAAGGAGATAGCCAGGGTTATATGAGGGAACCATACCGAGAATGGGGTAAATCTTCATATTTTAAAAGTGAAGAAAAAGGAGAGCTTCATTGATTAAGTAGCGTCACAACAAGGGTTTACTAACGGACATGGTATTGAAATTCAGATTTCTGTCTTGTGGGCCATTATACCAGGCAGCCTTTAAAAAATGAGGAGGGATTAGAGAAATTTAAAGACATTCTTTCTTTTTGAAAATCACTTTCACATGCTTTGCCCCAACCAAATAAACATCAACATTTCTTAAACAAAACACCTTAATTCACAGGGAAAATGGCAAGTTTTGAAGGGTAGCTGACAAATGTTTCATTGCTTCTTCTGCTGTTCTGCTCCCTGGAGCCTGTTCAGCATCGTTGACTACAGGGACAATTTGCCACTTCCAAAGTTCTCTAAATTTAGAGCTGAGATGCTCGGAAAATCATTCATCACACATAAATGAACAGCCTGATTGTTATTTCCAAAACACTGAAAATCTTGGAAAAGACAAAGAACACAAACTTCTTTGAAAAGGGTATTGTCTTTGCTGTGTGGGCCACACCAGTTTAAGAGGCTATTTGGCTTCTGTTTTAGACAACCCATACATAGCACATTCCTATTTGACAAATCAAGTGGATTTTTTTTTTTTACAGTGGGACTATTCTATTGCAGACTTTTCTTTCTCATTTGACTTGATTATTAACAATTTAGAAACATTTACAAATGTTGAAAATTGTCCAGTTTAATTAAAAATACAATATAGATGAGGTATATATTGAATGAGATTTTGTAATAAAGTAAAATCAATCTTTAAATGAGAAAGGCTCATTTCCTATAAAGCTCATGCACAAATTGAGCGCTATCTCTGTCGCTCCATCCTCCCAGCACAGAAAATCACTGCATGGGTGCTGTACAAAGGCTTGAAGCTTTAAGGGATGGGCCATGTTGATTGGGTTTTGGTAGTTGTTTTTAATTTTCTTTTTTTATGTTCCATGAAATTCCTACAATTAAAATATTTGAGCTCAAAACAAAGAGTACTCTGATAATAATGCCACATTTCTGGAAATAATAAATGGCTTTTAGGCATTTACACGTCAGTATGGACTCATTTAATCCAGTTATTTTCCTTGTAAACTCACCTGGTCTTTGGAAAAAGGAGTTTTGTTTGGAAAAAGGAAAACAAATAATTTGGAGACATAAAACACTCATGTTGTTGTGGATCTGATCTGGGTGGGCAATGCTGTTGGAAAGAAAAGATACCGAAAATAAGTTTGATGAATTAAAAGAAAATAGATTTTCTTAAAAAAAGTGTCCTCTGTTTTCTGTGTGGGTATGTGCATGTGCACGTGCCTGTGTGCCCCCCCCCCCCCCACACACAAACACGAACACTCTCAGAGGATATATTCAAGTTCTCTGTTTCATCAGGAAATAGAACTCAGGGAATATTGATAACACTATAAAGATTAGCTATTTCGTGGCTTAAATAGCTTTTATGAACCTCGCTAGAACATCTTCGTGAATTTCAAATTACAGACAAAAATAACAAAACTTTGCAATGTAATTGGACTATAAATTTTAGAAGTTCTAAATCAAAGGAGATTTTCTTGGGTAGTATTTTATATAATAAAATTATTTTTAGGGTTTAATACCCCCAAAGTGTTTTTCTATCTCAAAGAACTGAAGAGTTTCCTTTAAGTAGTTAATAATTTTATAACTATTTTGTTTTGATCTTTAATAAATCCAAATTTTAGGCCTAATCATATATACGAAACTGCTTATTTGTTGGCTTATATGCCACTCATTTCTTTTAATTATTTTGATTTTCAATTTCTAATTAAGCAACCTACTTATAAGTTGTTCTCTTTTTTTAAAATATAGTAACTAAGAGGAGGAAGAAACAGAATGCTATAATGAATGATGTGCTACAAGTTATACCTTGATTATCTCAGTTATTCCTTCCAACAACCTATGACATAGGTCCTAAACGAAGCTGGGTTCAAACAACTGAAGGGTAGTATTGATATTCAGACTTCAGTGCGTATAACCACTTTATTGAATAAGCAATATTCTGATAGGTACTAATAACAGGACACAACATTTTGTTTCTTCCATGCTTGCATTCCAAAAAGATCTTTTGTGTCTCCCCATCATTTGATCAAGAGATTGCAGTTTTTAAGTCACTTTCAGCATAAGGAAATTTTTGATTTTCAGATATTATCAAGCCTAATCGTTCTTAAAACAAATCTTCAAACGTCCATCTAATTCAAAGCTTTTCCTTTACCTCAGCTAAGGTCTGAGAAGGACATTCGAGATTGGAAGTGATAAAGCTTCTGTAGGCCTTTCATTCATTCTCTCCACTTATTCTGTACGTGGCTGCTTCAGAATCGGTATTGAGGGAAAGGGGACCTGGAGAGGGATGGAAGTAGAAGGAAAAAGTAATGTCTCTCTTGCATTAGGGCTCTAGTGATTCATCTGTTCGTGGCTTCTTTTATGGCAAGTTTACAAATGCTGGCTGACACACGGGATTCACTTTCCAGTGGACTTCTTAAAACTTCAAGTCCTCCACAGGAAGGCACATTTCCAGCTTCCTTCTATGGGATGACATTTTGCCTGGGGTCACCAATATGGTTTTTAGGTATCCATTTGACATGAGGAAATTCAAATTTCCTTGCTTCACAGAACAATATAAATGCTGTCTGCTGCCCGCTGCTGCCCTCTCTACTTACCTTGTTATTCAGATCAGTTTATCCATCCTCTCACTTTTACCACTTTCCAGGTGAGAGGCAAGGACCAATCTCCATGTTTGCATAGGTCCTGGAAATATGTCAGGTTCTCCCAATAGCTAGCTGGGGAGTGAGATTCTCAGTCTTTCCTTTTAGACATCTCTACTGTTTATGCCAATTCTCTTATTCCTTCTCATTTATCTTGAGGTCAGGGGGTGGGAGGGTGGCAGGTAGCATACCTCAACTTTACCTTGATTAACCTCTTTGATGAAATTGTTTTCTTCTATATAGCTAGGAAGTTGGAATCAGTTGCTGTACTGATTTTGCTATCTTACATTTGTCCCATATAGGTATATCTAACAGCTTTCTTTAGGATGTAGAAAGTGCCTATCATCCATTTTTCTCAGTCTTGGGGCTTTAGATGAAATTCAGAGGCAATACTATAAGCCCCATTTAATACCCTGTTATATTGCTTTTAGAGTTCATAGCCTTTTCACTGTAACATATTGTTTTCCCAAATTTACCTTAGGTGGATCTACTCACATTCTTCAAATGTCTTCTTTTAATCTAGAAGTACAATATAGTAATAAATGTATACATAATATATTAAGTACAGACTTATATTGTGAATCTCTTCTCTTCTTCTGTTGTCTGTTATGAATATTATACATATTTTCTGCTACACATATAATATTGAATAGCAGCTATGGATTTTCAAAATGTCAATATTTGACAAACCTTAAATTTTTTCTATGGAAATAATTGCAAGAAAGCATTAAGGACTTTATCACTTAATTCTGATTTCTTTTCAATATGACCACTAGTTGGACAGTCAAAAGTGCTCTGCAAAGAACTGCTATGTGAAAAAAAGGTGTAGGTATCATATTTGGCCTTTGTGTTACATAGCTATGTGGATTTGGCAATCACGTTAACCTCTCTTCCACTCAGGGTTCTCATAATTAAAGACTCTTACTTAGTAAACTTGATAGTCACAAAAGGTTAACCATGCACATAGCACTTAGATGAATCATTTCAATGAAGCACCAAAATCCTTCTAAATAAAGTCAGGGCCATTGAAGCTGCTAACTAGAAAATAACCCCTGACAGATAATATGTCTGGACAAGCCATTATCCAGGATGGGTTGCTTAGATTTCAGTAAAGTGAAGTGCTAATCTAAGCAGTTAGTTCTTTAGAGTTTCCAGAGACTAAAGAAGAGGCATACCAACAAAACAAGCACACTTACAGAGCATGCTATTTCTTAAACTCATAGGCAGTATGTTTTTGTGTGTTCACAAATTAATAAATAATGTTCTGACATTTCCACAAATAATAAACTAATTTTCATAAATAAATATATTTCAAAATACAAATGAATATCCATCTGTTCCAGGATAAAAATCAAACCCTTTGGCATAAATTACTAGGATCTCTATGACCTAGCCTCTGCTAATCTCTTTAGTCTTGCCTTTTACCTTGGCCTGACTCGAACTATCAGCTACTTTTTCTTGCTAGGAAATACCAGGATGTTTTAAACCTCCATAGTTTGTCTTAGGCTGCTCCCAGTGTCTACTGGTTCAGTTACCTACTGCTGTGTAATAAATCTGGCCAACACTTTGGATTTTAGCAGGGCTTAGCTAGATGGTTCTTGCTGAGTGAGATTTGTCATGTGGATGTGATCAGATCGTTGCTGGAACTGGAATTGTTTGAGATTTGCTAACTCATTTGTTTGGCTCTTGGGCTTGAATGGCTCAAAGAGCTGAAATCCGGAATAGCTGGCTCCGTGGGCACCTCTCTTTATGCAGTCTCTTGAAATGATCTCTTCGACATGGCAACTTTAGGGCAGTCAGACTTTTTATAGAGTAGGTCAGGCCTTCAAAAATACATGTCTCAATAGAACAAGAGAGTCATCTTTTATGACCAGCTCTGTTGCACTCTTCTCAGTAGAAGTGAGTAGCTAATAACAACTCATGTTCAAGCGAGGGGGACTTAGACTCTACTTCTTGGTGGAAGAGTGTCAAAAAATATGTGGACATGTTTTTGGATCAGCACACATACATAGGGAATACCTTTTATCTTTCAACACTCAACTCAAAAGTCTTCTCTATGAAGACCTTGGATCATATTCACATTCCACCTTACTCCTTTCTCTTTCTCAAATTGACCATTTGCTCCATTGAACCTCTAATCTTCCTTGCACCTGCTTCTATTACTACATATATGATATCTTTTTTGTGCCTATATTAGTTTATGTTTATCTGACCTATTAAAATACACATTTCTTAAAGATGGGAAATGTTTCTATATCATTTTCTTTAGCCTTATTATTTAGCCCAGTGCCTCAAAAATAAGAGATTTGTTAATTGAATAACTAATGAATTGAATAGAATATTGACTAAAAATATGAGGATATAGGTGAAGATTATAGACACCAGAAAATTTATTTACTATAAAAACAGATTTACTTTTTAAAATGATATTAAAGCATTTCTTCCAAGGTGAAAAACATTTAGCTTTGGGCATTATGAAAGTTTTTAATTTGCTCAGCACTTTTCTTTATTGAGCAACAGGTGATTGGAAATCCTTAAGTTTTTTTTTTCTTGCTAGAATTATAATCACTGAAAGCAAAGTGCCACAGCTCAGATTAAGAGCTCATCTTCTTTGTTTTGAGGCATTGAAAAAAAATTAAAGAATAATGTAGAATATATTCATCTTCTTTCTCCCAGAACTATAGATTACATGAATCTTGTAGATAATCCACACTGATTACAATGAGAGCCATCAAAGGTCCATAAAAGCCCAATACAATAATGGAAGAAGGAAATTTTCCAAGATGAATTTAAGATGTGATGGATTTGAAAAATATAATAGTTAACTTCTCGGCAATTATCTAAAGAATGAGAAGCAGAATTTAAGCAATGCACTTCTATTTGCTTTAGATTTATATGTTTGCCTTTTGGATGCATGCTGACCACTTAAATTGACAGCATTAATCTTTGGCATCTTCATTTTATCTCCTTTATAAAAGCTAGTTTAAAAAGATGTTCCAACTCTTACCCAAATTAGTGGAAGCAAAGCTATTTATATTTAATTTTCTCAAGAGGTAGACTTTTTACTTCCTATGCATTTCTGTATTAATATTAGCACTTTGTACATTGAGAATTTTTAAAAGTTAAATAGTTTACTGACATTTTGGCAACTCAAAATCTCTGCCACTTGCAATTGCAATTGCATAGGGAATGGGTAATTATTCTTTAATAGTAGAAGAATAGTAGGGATCACATTTGGCTCAGAGTCTTGGGTAGTGTTTTTATTAAATATCACCCTGGAGTCATTACTCATTGCACACTTTAGCAAGACAGCTGATGAGGAAGGATGATAGAACAGGCGCATTGCCATCAATAGGCAGAGCACGCACAGGCTCAAGAGTGTAATTTGGTTCGACTAGTACTTGGAGACACTTACTGTCACACTTTGCCGCCCTACAACTAAAAAGAGTTTAGGGAATAAAAACTATTGTTTAGGGAAAATGAGTGGTTGCTTGATGGCACACACTTCAAATTCTGTTCAAATAAAAGCTAAGACAAGTGAGAGAGTCCACCCATTCTATTGTGACTTCAATGAAATCTAGGACATTGAATCTACAATTTCATAATGTTTCCTTAGGCAATACATGTAATAGCATCCTTCATGCACGTCAAGTGATATGAAGTAAGACATGCTGCCCAATCATTATACTTAAAGCTTGAATATAGATGGAGGTAGAGGCAGGGCTCCTTTACTAAGTTTTTGATACCGTTAAACATAGTATAAAGAAAACTTTTACACTGATTCCCATCATTATCATTTTATATATTTTTAATTTTTCCACTTGAGAAATAGTCATAACTATGATTACTCATTAATTTTTAGACACTTCAATTCTAATCCTTTGCTTTGTTATTTTTGGTGTATTCATAAAGTGAAAAAACAAAACCAAGAATCTCAACAACCAAGGTACATGTAGTGTTTAGTATCAGTGCACATGGATGGCTTGAGAAGATTTATCTCCTCCATCGGTCACGCTTCTCTTCTTAAGCTTTTTCAAAAGGAAACACATGCTCCAAGAAATCGGTGAGCATGCATGGCCAGCACATCTCTCAGATGAGTCTCTGAACCTCTGATTCCTGCCAAATGATTACCTCCAAGTTCCTTCTATACAAAAATCTTGAAGTTGTCACTGGTTGCATTATTTTCATTGGCACACCTAGCTCCCATAAACACTTTATGCTTCTTCAAATGCTTGCAGAAAATGAGAAAAATAAGTCTGGATATGTATTATTTGTACTAGCTTATTACTTAAATTATGACAAAACAGTAAAGTTATAATTCTGTTAGTCCCCTAAGAGATCAGGAATAAAGACTATTGAAAGAGAGCAAAAGGATGGATAAGGTCTTTTGTATTAATAATAATACTTGAATTAAATTTATAGGGTTTTATAAACTTATTTTAGGGGGAAATTCTTTTACTTCGTGTTTCAAGTGTTTAGTAGATTATCTGTATGTTGAATGAGAGTAATCAATGTTGGTGTATGATGCTGGTCAATAGGGGCTTTCTCTCATTCATGAAATAAGAAAAAAGAATAGGAAAGAAAGCAAAAGATTCATATCAAAAGAGAGGTCATGATCTGAGAAATGACAGCCAACATAGACCGTGCCTGTCTCTTTGCCTCATCTGAGATTGTCTGTCATAATTCTTCTCTTCCTACCTATTGTTTTAAATTTGACTTCTGCCTTTTAGATGATCTTGTGGCTCTATGTAATCTCTTTTATTTTCTTTTTATTTTTTAAAATGGTGAGATATATAGTGCAAAAAATATAATGTAGTTTTAAAAATAATTATACACCCTGTATCCACCATTTACACCAAGAGCTGAATCATATTTACAATAAATTTACAATTTTAGTGGGAAAGAGAAAAAAGTAAGTGATTGTGGGTGCCAGATCCAAATAAATCCAAGGTCTGGCTGGTCCACGGTTTGGCAGTCCCAGGTTTGGCTGTGATCCAAGCCCGCGGCTAGGAATAGGACCCTGGATTTATAATGTTACATTAGTGTAGTAGGGCACCTGTGCCTAAAATATGTAAACATAATTCAGCTTTTGCATCACGCATGTGTGGCTTAATGCTACTATTGTACTCAGCTATGTGTAGAGCCATGTGGTCCCCTGAAGAGCAGAAGGGGCGCACAAGAAGGGGAGCAGTGAGTGTGCACAGTACTGCACTCCCTCCACTCTGTCCAATAGAACTGCACTTCTAGAAACAGAAGTGCGCTCTGCACAGTAAAGCTGGTGCCTGCCATTTCATTCTCATGCCTGCCCCTTGTGCATTCTTCCAACTGGGCATCTCACCATCAAACCTTCCCTTTTGGATCAGCTCAGCACTGACAGTGACTACGTATAATAAAATGTTATAAATATTTTTAAAAACGCATACATGCAGATAATGAGGACACTAACAACGGAACAAGAGCTGTTGATTAATTAATTGAATGTAGAGAGTAATGAAAGGAGGATAGAAAAATCAGCTGCAAGTTTTATTTTAAGTGATAGCACTTAGGTTGATTGTGATACCACTAGGTAAGATAGAAACTTTAGTAAAATGGCTCTTAAACATGAATGTTGTAGATATAATGGAATTTATGATTCATTCCAATTTTCCTTGCATCCCTAGTTCTCAAATAGGAAAGATACGAATGAGCAAAAGAAAAGGCAGGGGGAAGGATATGAGCAAGGAGTAATTGAGAAGTGAGTGCCTTATGATCTTTGAGATTTTCTCAATGAGTGTGTGGTTATTTACACTCAACTTATATTTCACTATCTTTACTTTTGTGCCTATTATAATTTTATAGCAAAATTTTAAAATTAACCTTGCAATAAAGTAACCTTGAATTTTAGCTAACACAGTTTTTTGAACCCCACATAAAGAATTTTTGTGAGATTCTACTGTATAGGAAAGAGATAGAATCAAAAATATAGAGTTGAGTTTTGCTATTGAGTTCAATAGTGCTTATATGCATGAGCATGAAACCCATTAAATAGGTATATAAACAAACATATTTGAATATCAAAACTGTTTGAGATGGAAATAAAGATTTGGTAGCCATTAGTATATATTGATACTTGAAATTATGATTATATTTCCTGAGGGAAACAGATATTTTAATTGTAGGCAGAAGAAGAGAAAACAGAAAAAATGATCATGATCAAAAATATTTCAGGTGATCAGATGAATACATCATCATGAAAATTGAAATAATACAAAGTTGTTTTGAGAAAAAACAAAATGAGGCAGTAACATAAAACTGGAAATTTTCTCTGCATTTGATAATTAGAAAGCAATTTGCACCCTTGGTTAGAGCCATTTTGGTAGCACTCTGTGGGTAGAGGGCAGACTGTAGGAAGATGAAAAATTAATGATGCTAACAAGGTGAGATGAGTGTATTCTTTTAAAATGTTTGAATAAGGAAAAGATCGAATTTGGAGGTAGTATTTCAATTATGTAGGGTCAGAAGGTTTTAAGATGGAAGAAACTTAGGGCTGTTTGTGGTGTCAGCAGCTGGAGAGAGATCTAAGACTCAGGAGAGAGAGAAGGTAGGTTATAGAGCCAATCTCTTAGATATTGATGAGAATTAGATCAAGTACCAGGATGGCAGATGTGGCCTTGAAAGGAGGAGGAACACCTTTTTTCTTAGATTAATCAAGAGAAAATTAGGGTAAATTTGTAGATCAGAAGCAATCAGAAGTAGATCCAAAGGGAACAGAAGTAAAAAGTGACCTTGGCTGATGGCTTCTATTCTATCAAGGAAATAGGGGGAAGGGTTGATGACAGACCATGTGGCTCTTGAATATAAACTAACAGAGATTCAAGGCTCATTAATGTGTGCTAGTGAGAAAACGACCCAAATGTACCAAAGTGCTTTATGCTTTCTTAAGTGATTTTATAAAAATACTTTATCGTTTTGATTACCAGAAAGAAGAAATGAGAAACACTTGCAAAAGAAGGAGCTCTAAAGTGAAAATCTGGAGACTGGCTTTTGATACCAGTCTTGCTATATTTCCAACTCCATCATGTTAGAGAAATCAATTTAACAGATTTCTCATCTGAAAAGGGAGAATTAAAATAAATGACCTCTAAATGTCCTTCCTGATACAAACCTAACTTTATTCATTTTAATTTTCATAAAGACAACTAAAAAGTATGGAGAAATGTTTAAGCCACACTATTTAATTTATATACCCATGCCATGCTGTAGACACCTGGTAGCAGGAGACTTAAACTATAGCTTCAGGTTTGGAGTAGAATTTTTAATTTATTTCAAAAATATTTACGGCATTTCTACTTTGAGTCAAACACTGTGCTAGGTGTTGTGTGAATAAAAAGATTTATTAGATGGATTTGAGTCCTCGGGCGAACTTACAAACTAGTGAAAGAGTGGAATATACATCTTTGAAATGGTGAAACTATAAAACTGAAGACATGAAGAGATAATAAACATTCCAGGACCAAGCATAACAACATAGATAGTCTTTGTTCCCAGGCTGTTTGTTAATTGCCACAGACATTTGCTGTTAATTGGCCAGGACATTTTCCAGTTCAGTTCATGTGATACGCTGCTAGTTCCCTCTTGTCTACTAAATCTGTTGCCACCATAGCCTGGAGAGATTCTAAAAGTACCACAGAAGACTACAGAAATGTTACCTCCCTGCAGAGGGAATTGGTTTGGGCATGAACCCATGAGCAGTTTAATGTCATTCAGCTGATGTCATGTGTTATCCTTGAGCTAACTAAACTCTGCCATCAGAATCAGAGTTGCAGCTTGGGGGCTGGGGATTGGGGGTTTCGAGGAACAATATTCTATCTATTAAACTTGGCATTAATTTCTTCTCTGCATATCTGCAAACCAAGTGAATTTCTAACACTCCTTTCCTCCTTTCTTCTCTCCCTCCCTACCTCTTTTCTTCACTCTCTTCTTTCCCCTCTCTCTCTTTCTCTTTCTCTCCTTGATTTCCCCATGCATATATAAATTTGTATTTATATAAATTTTTATTTTAATTTTACTGGGCCCTGTGCTGGATGATGCTGCAAAGATAAAAATATGATTTTTGTCATAGAGTTCATAGTCAGGGGAAGAATATAAATAAACTGTAATAAAACATCTTGATAACTGGTTTTTTTTTTTTTGGAGAGTATTGTTCAATAAAGCAAAAGAGGAGTGATACATCTGGAGAAGAGTAAAAGGGATAATAGTCAGGGAAGACATTCTGAGTTGAGTCTTAAAAGATAGATGTGTGTGCATATGTGTGTTTGCATTTGCTTTCTGGAGAAGTTATTGAATGTGCAGAAATCCTGAGGCAAGAAAGGGAGAGAGTTGATGGAGGTCTTAGCATTCTATTTCTTCTCCATATGCTGGAAGAAAATTTGGAAGAAGTCAGCAGAATCCTACTTCTGCTACTCACCTCCTTCTTTCTCTCCTATTACATCTTCTCTCCTCTTCAAATGACATTTCATCAAGGCACACCTCCTCTACACATAACCGTAGTTCCCAGGACCTTGTCTTAATCTATTTGAATGGCTCAAAAGAAAAAGAAGAAACGCCACTTTTGTTGTTGTTGTTGTAGAGTAAGTGTCTATGTGCTGTCACTCATTTTTACTAGTTAGGATGCTAATGAGAACAGGACAGGGTCGCAAGAGGAAGTTCCAGTGGACTGGATGGGGCTATAGGGTGCAAAAAAGAAAAGAGTACAAGGATTGAGATTGGAAAGGTAGACAGGGGTCAGACCTTGAAGTGCCTGGTATGAATCTTACCCTGAAGGTTATAAAGTAACAGAAGACTTTCGAAGAGGGAAAAGATGCAATCAGCCTTATATTTTATAATGAACATGATTAATCATCTTTCATAGTGTATAGTCAAGAATTTGGCATTGCCCAAAGAGAGTTCTGACCTTTACCTTCAGCTTCTGGGAGGTAATCTATGCCAAACCTGTCAGGAGTATCTTTGTTCAGGGTGGCAGATATCCACATCAAATCTAAACATGAGGCAAATCATACCTGATAATCTTATGGTAGAGATTGGTCATGCCAGAGAAAGCAACCCTGTGATTTATAGATTTCAGTGAGTTTTATGAGTCCTTTTGGTGAATTACTAAAAATAAGGGTGGCTTTGGGAATCTCCTTTCCCTAAACTTCAAATTGATGGCAAAATTGGTGTTCTGCTACCTTCCCTCGGCTTACCTGAGATTTAGCTGCAGCTGTGCTTTATCGTTCCCTGTGAACTCAGACTCACCTTGCCCTGGTAATAGTGTATATCATGTATCTCAAGAGTGTGCTGTGTATTTTTCCACTTTTTGCCCCTGGACTGTGGGAGTTTCTTAATCAGTGCAAATATGGCCCAGGGCCTGTCCTCTACCAAGTGGGACAGCAGCTGTAGCAAATGCCTGAAACTCTTATCTTTTGAAAGGCCATTTACTGGAGGCATTCTGTCCATCTCTCAGATATCCCAGCACCTGTTGCCTATAACAGCAACCATGATAATCTACCTTATATTAGCTCTTCCTCCCTATTCCCTACTACTTTCTACCAGACCTTTCTTATGTTCTATGTTAGAAGTTAAACTAAGACACTACCACATTCTTATACGAAGAGTAAGTGAGATACCATATTTACTTAAAAGAGATTTAGTTCTCAGTATATAAAGGCTGCCATTAGAAAAGGACCTAAATCAAGGCAATGTTTATAGAGATGGAGAGAAGGGTACTCATTTGAGAGCTTTAAGGGAATCACCTGAGTATTTTTTTAAGTTACTAGACAAGCATAACATATAGCTAGATGTACTAAAGGATAGTGAAGAATCCAAGATAACTCTCAGATTTCTGACTTTACCATTCTTAGAAAAAGAGACTATGAGGGAGAGGCAGGTTCACTGATGGAAAGTGCTAAATTTAATATTTGATATATAAAGCTTGATATTCCTGTGGGTAGGTATGCATAATTGTTTATTATGATGTTATTTCTACATATCTAGATCTAAAAATTCAGGTTGTCTAAGAAACAAGTTACCACTGATCCTAAGTTACTTTTGACATCATCAGAGATGTATGTAGAACAGGGGTTATAAACTGGACCTGTAAGTCAGACACATAAATGGCTTTTGTTTGGTCTGAATGGTGTTCCCTCAGTCAAAGATTTGCAATATTACAAATTCCCAGGCTCTACTATCCTCAGTATGAGTATTGTCCCATTTTTATCCAAAGAGTGGTTTTAGGATTTGTAAGGTGTGGTGCCTGTAAAAATGCCTCTCTCAGATCTCTAACTGTGAAGAATGTAATTCATGTATGTCCACAGCTGCTGCACTGCGAAGTCAACACCACAATCATGACAACTTAGCACTTTCTGGGGGCTGCTCCCATCCCATGACAGTGCAGTAAGCATACTAAGGGGAGCCCATTCCTTGAGAATGTGACACTTGTATGATGGGTAACTTTGGTCCGAGGACTCCCTGTTGACATTACTAGTCTTTTAGAAGTACCTGTAGTCTAAGACTTTCCTACCCGCCCTTCTTTCCTTCTCTGTTTATAAGAATTGGACTTACACTGCAATCTCTTGGCTCCTCCAAGCTCTTGTGGCTTCCTCCTCATTTTCCCTCCTAGGCACTCCTCCTGGTTAATCTTACTAATTCCACATTTAATTCTACTTTCCTGTCTATTTCTTGCAGACCTGGACTAACACATGAATGAAACTTCTCTCTAGGGCCCAAGGCACATGACATTGTCTCTTTCTCAGGTCTTTGCTTTCCTAGAAAGCATTTTGATAACAAATCCGCAGGATATTTAGAAATTTCTTATCCAAATCAATGAGTTCCAAAGATGAATGTTCTCCCATGTTTTTAGTTAATGTCATTTATTCTATCTTCTCACTCTTCCTACTTCTTATATTTCCCTCTCTTCCCTTCTGGTTCTCCCCACTGCCAGAGAAAGCAATGACCTCCACAATAGTTTTAAGCCATGAAATTTTGCCTGCATGCCTCCTTGTTTGAGGAAAATACAACACATCACTACCAGATGATGTGCATAGGACTAAAGTTTATTATTTAAAGTGTATGTGTATGTGAATGCACACATGTGTGTATAAAAAGATTTCTTGACACTCTAGAAATGGTAGCAATGAAAAAATATTAGATTTGATGTGGTCGAGGTGTCAGGTTCTTGAGCTCTAGTTCATATTCTGTTAATAGCATATGACCCCTGATAATTCTCAGTTTGAAATTTTTCTTCCTTTCTCCTTCATTCTTGGTTCCTTTCTCTTATACTCTTCAGGGGGTCTCACTTTTAAATCTTTCCCTCCCTCTCACATATGAGATCTACTGCCTCTCAAATGAGTTTTTCTCTGAAGCATATAAGCATTCTTAACTGCCTCCCATCTAAACAAACAAACAAACAAACAAACAAACAGATAAGACTCAAAAGAACATAACTTCTTTACCTACCTCACAGGAATATTATAGATGGGCATGAAGCTCATTTGATTGTAAACTTCATGCAAGCAGAGACTATGTCTACCTTCTTGCCTGTTACCTGGATCATGACAGAAAACAAACAAATGAATAAACAGTTATTGAATAGATGAATGGAATGAGATAATACATGTGCTTTTTGAAAGATAATACACATGCTTTGAAAATGATGTTCAATGCAAATATAAAGGCATATGTCAACTAATTTTTATTTTCTTTTTGAGTTAACTTTTACCGAACTATAAAACACATGCTGAAAAGTATACACATCATGGCACAACTCAATGGCTTTATAAAGTATCCATGCTTGTGTATCCATGACCAAAATTTAGAAATGGAATATTACTGATTCTAGGTACTCCAGAGTTCCCTTTCTACTTCACTTCCAGCTTTCTGGTATTCAGCTTCACCGAATCAATTTTTTGTTTGGGAATTTCATCCGTATTATTTTATGCAATTGATCATTCTCATGGCCATGTAATATTCTTTTAAATATATGTACTAAAATTTATTTATCAATTCTATTATTGATGGACATTAGGGTTATCTCTGGTTTTTGGCTACTATGAATAGTGCTTCTCCGAACATTTTTGAAAATGTGTTATGGTGGATTATATCTAGGAGCGAAATTGCTGGGTCATATAGTTGATCCTTTAAGGCTATGTATTAAAATGCTTCCTGTAAACACTCCTAAAACAACTAATAAGGAATAGAAACTCACTCAAGTAAAAAGGATTTTATTGAAAGGTACATTAATTATACAGAATTCAAAAAAAAGAAAAAAAGAAAGAAAACTATCAAAACCAGACATACGAATTCATAAAGCACAGCATTTGGGTTTAAACAATTCTATATATTTTAATAGATCTAGAAGCATTTTAAATTTTAGAATACCAAAGGATGGTCACAAGAGCAAATTAAATTGTCAGGGTTATACATTTTAGAAAAATTTCTATTAATAATTAAAATATAATTTGGATCTTAATAAGAAAAATATTTGTAACATAGGAGTATCTTCTACCCAAATCTTGCTTTATTAAGGAGTCTCAATTGCTGCTATTTTATTGAGAAGGAAAAAAATATTTTCTATAAGTGAAGAAAAATATAGTGGGGAACCCTTAAATGTACTTTTCAGCATATTTCAATTTCACATTTTCATATGCTTTAAATATATTTTATAAGACTAATATGTAGTAATCATTTAATAAATACATTGTTATAGTTATGAATTATATAATTATCTTACATATAATATACATTTTATAAAGTACAAGTAGAAAGACTTTTATTAAAATGTGTTGATTAAGAGCATATATGTATTACATACATTTTATATTCATCTATCTACATTATTAAAAGTTCTATTAGCCACACAGTTCCATCCAGGTGATGAATTTGTGCACTAATTTTTATTCTGATTTCCACAGTGATGGCCTACCTATACCATTAGGGAAGTAATTACTGTTTTCTCTAGGTGCTTATATAGGTGACCTAGTGCTTTGTTATTCAACCTTCATTGAAATGTGTCACAAAGTGTACGACTGTTATATTATTAGATAAGCATACCTGTCCCCTGGTTAGTTCAAAAGGACATTGTAAGAATTAATGAGATTATATCATTGAAGTACCTTTAAATACTGGAAAAATTCAAACTATGTAAATGGTTATGACTTTAAAGTGATCACCAAAGGTATATTTTGAGAGTTTGATTGTATTACATTCAAAAATTATTAAGTCAATAAATTAGCTTTATAATGTCATTTTTACTAAATTCCAAAGGTAGAGTCTTGAACTGATTTAACTTCTGTGAGAGACCTTTTCTATAAGGCAGGATTCTCTCAGTTGCAATCTAAAAACCCAGCCCTAAGGAGCTTAACTATTAAATGGAATTGATGGGCTCTAGTAATTGAAAAGGCTGGGTGGGGGTGGTATATCCTCAGGCATAGCTAAATGTAGTCTCAAAGGATAGAGTAACGTAATGGTCACGCTCTCTTCTCAGTTTTGCTTTCTCCTAGGTTATTGTCATTCTTGGACAGATTCTTCTATGTAAGAAAAAATTTCATCAATAGCAGACTTCAGAGGTTTCTCAATCTATTTGGACACTCCAGAGAAAAAGGATAGCCTATTTTTTCCAGCAGTTTTATGAAATTCTCCAGACTGTTATTTGCCCACAATGACGATGCTTTCCCCACCGTGGTCAGTGAGATGTGGCCTCCATTAGCCAAGACTGGATCAGTATTGTTAATATTCCCTGATCCATAGACAGAGGGGGAAAGGGCTGGCTGCCCAAAGGAATACCAGGTGCTGCTACTGGAGGGCAAGGCTCAAAGCAAAGTCGGCAAAGGACCAAGATTCCTTTCACCAGTGTGAAACGTGCAAATCAGAAAATCCACAAAGAGAAATTCTTCCACTAAACCCAATTTTGTTTTTAACATATCTTGAATATTGATAAAATATTTAACAGTTTGTATCTAAATATTCTGCCACTCTAAATTACCTCCTGGGCTTAGCAAAACTCCTTGTCAAAATCTTATTTATTCTGTGTTTCGGAGATTCACTGCCACATTTTTCCTCAGAGAGATCACAACTGTACATGTGTTAATCTGGATATTTGAGACCCATAACTGAACAATTAAAAAATGCATAAGGCAAATCAAATGACTCAGTCATGTTTGGACACATTAATTAGAAAGTTGTGAGGTTTCAGAGAGCAAGTAACACATTACAGTCTCCAATAGTTAGAGGAAAAACGGATTACCAATCAACCTGATTTTGTCAGTAGAAGAAATTCTTCACAAATAAATAATTAAAAAGGAATTTATAGCCTCGAGGGAAAAATTAAAGCTTTTGTAGGATAGCAGGAAAAAGTAACAAGGGCAAAGAAAGTCAAATTACAATAGATGTGCTTGTTGGTGGCTCATATGAATTTTGCTGGCGGGGTAATCCCAGCAGGAGGGGTAGTTTCACATCGTTTAGCAGAGGCCACAGCAGGGATAAGGAGTTCTAATCACTTTATTAGAATCCCAAAGTCATTAAAGGAGGCATGGGCATGGGGGAACTATTAATAGAAATATTCGATGAAATGCTTGTGTGACCACAAGAAATAATGGCAAGTAGATGTAGCTCGTGAACATATTAAGAGAAAAAAAAATTGATTTATTTTGGCTGAATAGATGGACTTATGAGATTCTGGTGAAAAAAAATTTGTACTGAGAATGAGGTCTTATGCTGGCAGCTTTAGGGCACAATCTTGGACCATCGACTCCAATTAAGTTCTTATGCCTCTTTGGTTATAGTGATTAAAATATTAATCTACCTTATAATGTTGACTGTAACAGATAAACTTGGACAGAGTTTTTAAAAATCACTTCTGATAGAGAAGTTTTGAACTATTTGGGATTCTGTTTTTCCCACAGATGATTTCTTACCGAATATTTTTAACCTGACACAACAGATCTTGGTGATTCTATAAACTTAAATTTGATATGTAAAATCTGCTGGTTCATAACACCAATCTCATTCATATGCATGGATGAGAGAAGTCAAAGTGTGAATCTGAATGGCCATGCTAAGATAACACCTATCAACCATAGGCCAGGTATACTTTTATATAAAGTGAGTATGTTTAGTTTTCTATTGCTGTGAAACAAATCAATATAAATATAGCAACTTAAAATAACACCCATTTGTTAGCCCACAGTTCTATAGTCCAGAAGTTCAGACATGGGATTGCTGAATTCTCTGCTTGGGGTTTTGTAGAGTTTAAAACAAAGTGTTGGCCAGTTGTATTTTTCATTTTCGGGCTATTTTCTGAGGGCTACTCTTTACTCCTGGAGTCTGCCAGCATACCTCGGCACAGGACCCCTTTAACCTGCAAATCCAGCAATGGAGATCTTGTCCAATCTCTCTAATGTGTTGAATCTTGGACTTCAGGAAGAGCCCAGTCCCCTTTAAGGTCTCACCTAATTAGATCTGGCTCACCCAGGATTATGTCTCTTAAAATCTACTGTCCATATACTATAACCTGATAATGGGAGGAAAATTCATCATAAACACAATTTCAGGGATTATGCAGGCTATGTACACCGGGGAGCAGGCATTTTGTGGGTCATCTTAGCATTCTACCTACTAGAGGTAGGGTAATATTTTTAACCTAAGTAGAGGTGGTTAAGTCTACAATGGTCTACAAAGAAATCATCACTCCAGTTTTCAACCCATTTCTATATATCTCTATCCCAGCCGTGAAAATTGTCAAACTGACACAATAGGCAGTGGTTCCCAATATTAAGTGTGCATAATCTCATGGGAAATTATTAAATTTGCAAACTTCTGGCTACCCCTCTTAAGAAATTCTGGCTCAATAGGTCTCAGAGAGAGAGCCTAGGAATATGCATTTTAATGTGATTCTGATGTATGCAATCACCAGAACACAGTTCAAGAAACACTATAGCTTCAGAACCCCTGTAGTGATCCTGGCATGGCCACATAGGCTGGTATGGCCACATAGGCTAATCATAGCCTGGTGTACATAGATAGCATTGTTCAAATTTGACAGCTGAGATTTTTGAAAATATTTAAGAACTAAATTTGAGATTTACTTTATTTAGTTTTTAAAAAATGGCAAATTTTTTAATGTAAAGGAACTTTGAATGTGAAACATAAAAAAGGAAAAAAAAGGCAAGTATTACAGAAGAATTACTTAAAGAGTTTTAATGTTGTTTCTTTGAAGGTCATTATTAAAATTGTCATCTTTTAAATCTGTCCTATGTTTTGTTGGATTTACATTAGTTACTCTTTATTAAGATGATGTGGTGTTAATATTGACTGCATTTTGCTTTTATTCATACATAATAAAAATCATGGAACAAAACATAAAAAAAGTCTTGCAGAATGCACCTGAGCTGAAATAAATGTTTTGGGAACATTAGTTGACTCTTAAATGCAGAGTCAAAGACTTGATTTATGAAGAAAAATGAAAAAATGAAATAAAAAACATTGTAATAAGGAACACACTCAAGAAAATATTTTTCTTTAGATAATTTTTAGAGTTATTCTGAAATAAGATTCTTTCATTTTTTTTAATTTCAGTGACTTCAGTTAATTCATATTTTATTTTGCAGACCTTTCTCCCATTATTAAATTAAAATCTTTTTGTCTCAGTAAAATATTAAACACTTTAAAGAAGAAATTTGTGCATTTCAGCTAAGTCATTTGCAATCAGGTATACAGTGAATTTCCCTCATGATTATGCTGCTCTGAAAAACAAAGTAATAGATACAAATTCAGATACTCTCTTTAAGAATTTTAATACATATACAATACTTACCTTGTCTTACTTGTGAGATGCAAATAAATCTTTTCAGTTGCCACTAGTAGCAATGATTATGGTAATAAATGAATATGAATATCCAGCTTCACTTTTGCTTGCCCAGTCACATAAACCAGTATAATATACATTTATCACATTTTCATGCCTGCTAATGCCATTAGGTAAAAATCTTGGATTTTTAAAAGCAGATTTTCATTTGCTATTGAAACATTTTTATGATAATGTTACTGAAAATTATTGATTTAAAAATATATGTGATGATTACATATGATGATTACCAATGCAAGTATTCTAGAACGTAATTCATCTAATATGTTGAAAATGTATATATCAGTGTTTTTTTGTTTTTTCTGTTTTTTTCTTACCACTGCCTTTTCATATACATTTTTCTTTCAGGAAATATTTTTTCTTTTTTTCTTTCTTTTAATTAGAAATTTATACCCTCCAAAGTCATCTCTCCATGAATTGAAAGGCAGTTTTTTCCCTCCCTCAAGTCCAGATCTTTCCTTAATATCTCCCTTTCTTTTCTATACTTTCTCCTCTTTTCCTTGTTTTGAATTCATATGATCTTGAATTATACTAATGTGTTGGAAGACAGAGGTGGTAATTTAAATAACTGGCATAATCTTCATCACCTTTCTCATCACCCTTATCACCTGAAGACATGGCATATGACCCTCCTCCTATTTTATTGAGTAAAATCTAAGTTCTCACACATAAACTCCTTCTGATTTCTTCTCTGAAATTCAAAGTGTATTCATATAGCGTCCCCTGCTTGCCTAACAGAAGAAATGCCTTATTGTATTAATACTAATTCATTTGTCTCTGTTCCAGACTCCAAATTATTATGTCTCTTATGAGAACTGTTTTATCACCACCTGTTTTTTTGTTTTCCAGTTTGATCACTAACTTTTTCTCTTTAGATACGTAAGGGAGGAAAAATAATTGTCATTCTAGATTCTTGGCTGAGAAACCCTTTAAAAAATAACAGATTAACAGGAGAAAAAATTTAATTACATATTTATGTACAGGAGACCTACAATGATATGAGACTCAAAAGGCAGCCAGATGATTTAGGCTTACCAAGCTGAGCTAAGAAAAGGAATAGGGGTCTATGGCTTCAAAGAGAAATGTTAAATCATGAAAAGGTGAGGAGAGGAAATATTTGGTAAACAAAAGTTGCCCTGCGATGCATATGTCTCTCAAGTAAAAAATAGTGTTCTCTAGTAATGGCTCTCTTCCTGGTACAGACCTCCTTTCTGATGTAAATTTCCCTTACAAAAGGGGGATTTCTACTCTTTTCAGGGCATCTTTATGTCTATGGTTTCTTAAAATAATCAGCTCAAAATAATCCTTTGCCAGCCAAAGACATATATTTTGGCGTGGCACATTCTGCTCCCCTTCAGCTTATAAACAACACATTCTAGTCTTTCTTAATTAACCTCACCTCCCCGCCCGCCCCCCACACAAAACAAAACAAACAAACAAAACCAAACATTATCTTGACCTGCTGACTATTCATTCCACCAATTATATTTTCTAATAGCGTAGTCTACATGAACTTTCTCTATTTCTGATCTTTAATTGACAGTCTCTTGTATTCTGGCTTTTCCTCTGTTAAACTCACATTTTCCTTCTGAAACATTTCTTTTTCTGGTCTTTTCTCTTTCTAGTCACTCTCTGTTTCTTTTGATTGATGACTTCAACTCTTTGAAAACTACTTTTATAAATTAATATCACTTCGATGATATTCTAGCATTTGGTTTCTATTATTTATATCTATCTCTATCACTAGTCTAACATAGTCTTCTTTATTTTTACAATGTATACTTATAAATATCACTGTTCTGGTTTTTGTCTCTGGGTGTTGCCTTTTAGTCTATTTTCTTTTTCTTCATGATTTCATATATGATGATAGCTGGAAAAATTACCCCTAACAAAATTTCTCTTAGCTTAACTTCTCTCTTAAATTTCAAAACCAATTTTTCAATTTTTTTTTTTTGTATATTTCACAAGAATGTCCTACCCGGATCATAATTTCAGCTTGTCCAGAACTGTCACCATTATCACACCGGTCATTTTTCAGAATGGTGCTCTTTTCTGTTCATCTTTATATCACTAGTATCTGGCATTGGGAAGGATTCGATTGTTAAACAAGACACTTGCAAGGCTGAAGGCTTTTCTGAAAGAAAGGGAGTCATATGCTAACCCAAAGAAGAAAAGACCAGGTCCTGGGGGCATATGATCTGAACCAATAGCAGAACAGCTAGTTAGTAGGGACAAATATGTCCTCCATACTGAAGCTGAGATTTTTTATGGAAATAGTTCTGGAATCAAAGATATTTGCTGTTTTGAAAGAATTTTATTGACTATAGGAATAGGAGGTAGGAGAAAGTGAAGCAAGACTGATCCTGGGATAGGTGCAATGTTGGTAAGGAAGAAGTGTTTGCTTCTTCGGACTGGTAATGGGCAACTGTCTGGAAAGTTCTTGTGGAAACAAGAAACAGAGGCTCCTGCTGGTCTATGGAACCTGGATATAGGTTTCAGCATACATTCAGAAATGTAAGCAGTCTTTTGTTGATTTTGCCCTGCAGTTGTTAACTAATTAACCTCTCTTGTCTCTTCCTTCTACCCTCTGGCCTGCTATAATCAATTTAGGACATCTTAGAATTTTCTCCTTTTTACAACATATGCTGAATAAGTTGTTCCATCTCTATCAATGGTCTTTCTGTTTTTTTTTCCTGTTACTTAGCTTTAAGGCCATAGAATTTTTTTTTTTTTTTGAAATTCTTTTTTTCCTTGACCATCAGTACCAAGAAGTCTCTGCCAAGTCAATCTTTACAATAACTATTGCTATCATAGCCTTTTTTCTCCCATTCCTTTTGTATTTGATTATTAAAATGTGAGTCACAAGAGGGCAAGGATATTAGACTGTTTTGTTCACAATTTTAGCCTAAGCACCAAGAAGAGTACTTGGTATATAGTCAGAGCTCAATAAATATTTATCAAATTGAATTGAATCAAGGATTCATTGGTTTTTTTGTTTGTTAGTTAGTTTTTTGTTTTTTGTTTTTGCATGGACTATTATGATAGACTTCCATTAGAATTCTCTGTGCCTGGTCATTTCTTTAATCTATCCTGCACATCACTGTCACCTATGTATTACCACTTCCTCTGTCTTGGTGTAAAAATTCTAACTTCTTTGAAGTATATACCATTCCATTCTGCCTCATAGCTATCATTGACCAATCTCCCAGTTATTCTCCAATATCTGTCCAAGCTTTGGATGCATGAAACACATTTTTCTTTTCCATTTCAAATTCTTCCATCACTGAGATTACTTTAGTATCTATGTATATGGCCATTTAACATCAAATATCACAATTTCTAGTTCACTGTAATCGCCATCCAGAAATTCTTGAAGATTCCTTAATTTGAAAGTATACAGTCTAGGCCTTTCCTGAGGTATCCCTGTATCTTTTAGTTGGTCTGATTTTTTTTTTTTCAAAGTTTCTACTTAATATCAGAAACTAGCTTTGATAGCTTGTAAGCTTTCATAATATACCTATAAGACTATGTCTCTACCTCTCTGGAAAAAGTGGGATGGGGTCAAGAAGCTCATTAAAATCAAATTAGAAATTACTAACATAATATATTGAGAAGATAGTATTCCATGCATGATACTTCTAGACAATGTAGAGACATCATGTTGTCTTCTTATGAGTAGTTCTCCCGAGAAAAATAAATTATTTTCTAAATCTGAGTTGCCAATCCGTTTATAGTATACTTTAATCAGATTAGCTAGATTATTTCTCATTTTAGTCTTTGCATTATACCTTTGCATTATATAATATTAATGTAAAACATTATTTTTTAATTGACTTTATAAATATTTGATTAGATGTTGACCTTTATGTTCTAGATCTGTGTTTGGAAAAGAAAGCATATAAAATGGACATCAATTTTTAGAGTCATGTTTCTGTATCTATTTCATTTCATTCTCATGGAACGGAATTTTTCCGTCAATTAAAAGATTATGTTTCTTAAACTCTCTCCCATATTTCAACTATAATTGCATGAAATTTGATTTCCCACACATTACAAAAAACCCAAAGACAATTTCTTTTACACATGGAGTTTAATAGTTTAATTGCAATTTTATAGTTTAAGGTATCACTTTGCCATTACCTGCAGTCATTTGCAGAAAGTTTGGATTAGAATATTATCAATAGATAGTTTTGCAAATTGAGCTCATACATCATTGACAGCCATCATCTGTATTACCACAGATGCAACAGTTTGCATGTTTTAACTCTGATTTGATACATTAACTACTACGATGAGTTACTTAACAATTTAGTTCAGAAAAAAAGTCAATAAAATTAAAAATAAGAGAGAATAAAAAGATAACGGGTTTATAATGAAAAACCTAATGAATGGATTATTTTCTGGAAAAGCATAAATTGCCAAATTTGATTCATGAATAATTTAAAAATATAATTAGAATAACAGGAAAATGGATAATAGTATAAAATAATTATTTCTAGAATACCTTTAGAGCAAGATGACTTGTTGGCTAATTATTTAACCTTCAAAAGACATATAACATGTTATACACCATAGCAAAAAGGACAAAACCATCAAAACTGATTTTTAAAACTAGAAAATCTCAATATCAAAACTTGACAAAAAACAAAACAAATTTTAGGTCAATATTATTTAGTAACAAAACTATAAATAAATATTAAATTATAAATAGGATATTAATATGTCTAATTATAAATTATAAATAAAAATAAATTATAAATAAATAGCATGTCAAATTTAATTTCACACTAAAAACTATCACCTATTATGACCAAGTAAGGTTTATTCCAGAAAAGTATAGATGATTCAATCCTAGAAAATCTATTAATATGATTCATTACTTCAAACCGTCAAGGCAGAAAAGTTTTAAAATACCAATCAAATCTAAATCAAATCCTGGGAATATCTCTAATAAAATTTAGAAAAAATGTTTGTTTAAAATCATAAATAATTTCTGTTTTGATAAATAGCTCATGTCATACTTAATGGTGAAACCTTAGAAGATTGCTTTTAAAAATTATGAACTAGATAAGAATGGATTCTGGTTGTCATTTCTAAAGGAAATGTAGTCAGGATCCCAAAATCTTCTAATCTCTTTCAATCATCAGTTGCTCATATAGCTATTCTTGCCTATCTTTAGTTTGTACACATAAAATATGATAGCTAAACTGACATCTTTTCTTTTGTGCTATAGCTTCAGTACATGCTATCAGGGAGGATACATGAATCTGAATAAGTTAGCCTGTTGTATGGTTTATCTATCAGTGAGAAAGAAGTCAGTCATGCAGGAATCCTATCAGTCTCAATGTTGTTAAGCCATCTACGTTACTGTCCAACACAAAGATCAAAACCAATCCTTCTTGGGGGCCCTCTAACCAGTGTATGAATAAAATCCACTGGGTGGGATGGGAAAAATAAGAAAAATGGACTGACTATTAATTTAATTATTTCTTACTTTAAGTAGCTGTGACCCTCCAGGTGTTACCAGGAAATTAATGTGAACTGTAAATACCAAATATATTTTATAATTTGTAGCTTGACCAGTACTATGTGCTTATAACCAAGCTATACGGAATGTCAACATTATCAGACAGTTGAGGTGATCCTAACTTAGAAAGAGGAATATAGTTACATAATATTAATTTATAGTAACAATATCACAAGAACAGCAGATACTACCTGTATTAATCTTGTGTAATTGCATAACAAATTGCCACAAATTCAGTGACTTAAAACAACACAAATCTATTATCTTACTGTTTCCATAGATCAGGAGTCTGCATATGGCTTAACTGGTTCTCTGCTTGGGATCTCACCATGATAAAATTATGATATCAGCCAGTTTCACCTGTAATTTGATGTGAGAATTTCCAGTCTCTCTGGTCGTTGGTAGAAGTTATTTCCATGCCTCTCTATGAAGTCCCATTTTCTTACTGGTTTTCAGCTGGGGACTACTCTCAGCAACTAAAGATCCTTGCCTATGGCCATCTCTTCTCACAAAATGGCAGTTTATTATGTCTTTGAAGTCAGCAAGAGAATCCTTCTAATCTTAAAAGACTCACTTGATTATGCTTGGCCTACTGAGGATAATTTCCTTTTTGATTAATTTTAGTCAACTGATTAGGACTCTTTACTTTTTTAAAATAATTCTTTTATTCTTCAATTATAGTTGGCATACAATATTATATTAGTTTTAGGTGTACAGCATAGTGATTAGATAAATTTATATAATTTACAAAGTGATTGCCCTGATAAATCTAGTACCCATCTGACACCATACACAGTTATTACAATATTATTGACTATATTCCTTATGCTACATTTTATATTCCCATGGTTATTTTGTAACTACCAATTTGTATTTCTTAATCACTTCCCCTTTTTCACTCACTCCCCTCAACACTTCTCCCATTTTGCAAACATCAAAACGTTCTTTGTATCTATGAGTTTGTTTCCGGTTAATTTGTTTGTTTATTTTGCTCTTTAGATTCCACATGTAAGTGAAATCATATGACATTTGTCTTTCTCTGTTTGACTTACTCTACTTAGCACAATACCCTCTAGGTCCATTCATGTTCTTGAAGATGGCAAGATTTCATTTAAAAAGCTTTTTTTACGGCTGAGTAATATTCCATGTATATATGTACCACCTCTTTTTTATTCATTCACCTGTTGATGGACACCAGGTTGCCTCCATATTTTGGTTATTATAAATAATGTTGCAATGAATGTACAGATGCACATGTCCCTTCAAAGCAGTGTTTTGGGTTTCTTCAAATAAATACCCAAATGTGGGATTACTGAGTCCTTCTTTGTCTCTTGTTGTAGTCTTTATTTTAAAGTCTATTTTGTCTAGTATAAATATTGCTAACACAGATTTTTATTTTCATTTTCATGAAATATATTTTCCTATTTCTTTTGTTTCAGTTTATGTATGTCTTTCAATCTGAAGTGAATCTCTTGTTGGAAGCATATCCAAGGGTCTTGTCTTTTTATCCATTCAGCCGCCCTATCTTTTGATTGAAGCATATAATCCTTTTTCATTTGAAGTATTTGTTGATAAATATGTAATTATTGCCATTTTATTATTAAAATTTTGATCTTTTTTTTTTCTTCCTAAAGAAGCCCCTTTAACATTTCTTGTAAGACTGGTTTGGTGTTGATGAACTCCTTTAGCTTTTTATTGTCTGAGAAGATCTTTGTCCTTCAATTCTAAATGATAGTTTTTCTGGGTAGAGTAATCATGGTTGTAGGTCCTTGCCTTTTATCACTTTGAATATTTTGTGTCACTCTCTGCTGGTTGGCAGTTTCTATTGAAAAATCAGCTGACAGTCTTATGGGACCTCCTTTGTAAGGTGACTAACTGTTTTTCTCCTGCTTTTAAGGTCGTCTTTAAACTTTGACCTTTTATTGTGATATGTCTTGGTGTGGGGCTCTTTGGGTTCATCTTGTTTGGGACTCTCTGTGCTTCCTGGGCTTGTATGGCATTTATTTTGCCAGGGAAGGGAAGTTTCTCATCATTTCTTCAAATAGGATTTCAACTCCTTGTTCTCTCTTCTTCTTCTGGTACCCCTATGATGCAAATTTTGGTGTTATTTCAGAGACTGCTTAAACTGTCCTAATTTTTATGGATTGTTTTCCTCTTTTTGCTCCTTAAATAAACATTTAAACCTAGTTTCCGATTGGGTGTTTTTTTGCTACCTTCTCTTTCAAACTGCTAATGTGATTCTCTGATTCATCTAATCTATTGTTGATTCCCTCTAATGTATTCTACTTCATTTCAGTTATTGTAGTCTCCATTTCTGACTGGTTCTTTTTTTAAGTTTTCTATCTCTATTTTTATATTTTCTATCTCTGTTTAAGTTCTCACTGAGTTTATCAACTCTTCCTCTAAGTTTATTGTACATCTTTATAACCAGTGTTTTGAACTCTGAATCTGGTAGATTCTTGTCTCCTGGGAGGGGCTCAGCCATAGGTCAACTTCAGCTGCAAACTGCGCCCTGCCTGGGGCCACCTGGCAAGAGTTACCAAGCAATTTGCAGGTAGCTGCCACTCATGCTGGCCTTAGAGGTGCTTCGAGAAGATAGGCTGTGAACTGAGGCTGCCGACACTAGTACTGGGCTTGGGGCTGCTCAGCATGAGGCACAGAGCATGCTGAGGCCAGATGCTGCTTGTTTGGGGTTTTGAAATTTTAGGTAAGTCTGCAGCATGTGCCAAAGAGCAACTGTTTATATGGAAAAGCCACTGGAGGTGGTTTGGATGGGCCTGCAAGTTGAGAGGGGCAGAATCTCAGGGAATAACCTGGGCAGGGTGATGTTAGCTGGGTTGTTGGAGACTCAGATATGGCAGCTGCCAGTATTTGCACACTGGGCAGGGGAGGGCTCAACAAAGAAACAGTGGATTCTGCCAGCATTTTGTGTGGGAAAAGGTTGCTTTTCTAGCATTTGCCCTTAAGCTAGATAATACAGTTCCTCCTCATATGTCCCTGGTGTTTTTTGAGCAGCTGCTCTAGCATTGGAACTCAGAGAAAGTGAGTCTGTCAGTAAGCCTGTGTGCTGGCCTTTTAAGAAAAATGTCTGCAAAACCCAGAGCCCTCTATCTCACTCAACCACAATCTCCGCTGGTTCTCACAGTCAGAAGTTGTGGGGCTTTTCTTCCTGGCACTGGAATCCTGGGCTGTGGAGTCCAATGTGGGGATGGGACCACTCATCCTTCTGGGGTGACCTCTGAAGCCAAGATATCCCTCCTGATTCTCAACCACCACATGCAGTTATGGGACTAACCCGTTTTGTGTTTCTGCCCCTCCTAGCAATCTCAAGGTGGCCAGAACTCAGGTAATTCCCAATGATAATTATTATGTAGTTATAATTTTTACATGGTCCAGAGTCTACCACTATGCCATCTTCACCAGAAGTCTCCAACTGTTTAGGAATCTTAAACATGGAAGTGATGCCCTATCATATTCACTGATTCTTGTCACACTCAGGGGAGGCGATTATATGGAGTGCGTACATAAGAGGAGGGACTCTTTGGAGCCATGTCTGAATTCAGATTACTACACTCATAATATTTATTGAGTGCATACTTTGTATTGGGCATTATGATAAGCATTTTATATTCCTTATTTCATTATTTTATTTCACAAAATCATGTGCAGTAATTACTATTAGTCTTACTTTAGAGATGAAAAAAATGAATGTCCCAGAACAACCCGCTTGTATTAGCACAAGCAGCAATTGCTGAGTCAGATTTGAACTCAGGTTTGAAGGACCCAAAATGCAAAGTTAGTTTGCTTCACTCTATACTACATTGTTTTTCCTTTTATTGCCATTACTGTTGTGTGTGCCTAGTATCACCACACTGGACATTGCTTGCATCTGTGCTGGGTGCTTTGTTTTTTCTTTATACATCGCTCATGACACATCTTCTTCTGAGGGATGTATTTTTCAAGGCTTTTTTTTGTTTGTTTGTTTGTTTTTGAGATTCAGGTGTTGCTAGTCCTAGAGCCATTCTGTTTTCCTGAGAAGGCTTCGGCTATGTCTGGTTCGGTCTATCAAATTTTAATATAACTTCCTGAAAGGCAGTTTATTTCATCATGCTCCAGGTATTCCCTATAGAGTTGTGGAAGTGGATATAAAAAAAAAAAAAAAAAAAAAAAAGACACTGAGTGCTGGTGAGTCTACTTCTAAAAAATTTTAGTTTTCCTTAAATGAGAGAAATATTACAGGCACTGTTCTCTGAGAGAGAAGAATGTTTTCTTCACTTGAGCTGCTGTTGTTTTTAATCAAAGGCTATGGAAATTTTAGTTTTGTAACATCTCCTGAGAGATATATCTTCTAAGTGTTATGAAGTTTACTTTTGTTAGTTTCTGAAAAACTGGCACAAAATGCCTGACATAAGCTGAAACTCAGAATTTGAAACCTTAGTTCTTTTTCTTTAATCATCTGTGTCATCTTCTGATTCACTTAATCACTAATTCTCTAATTTAGTATTCAGAATGGTGATTCTTAGGTTGAAAGGGAATACGTTTCGCCTAAAGTACATTTTTTCCAACTCTTTCCTCATAGTTACACATTTTAAGAGGGAATTTTCTTTGTTTACCCCTTACTCATCTCCATATCCTCAAATCACTGTTGCACTGAACCACTTTAGTGGTGGAAGATACTATCCTGTGGATATATTGATGTTGGAAAATTGTTTGAGAATAATGGCCCAGAAATTAAGAAAAGTTTTGGAATTTGTTACTCATAATTTAAAAAATTTTTTCTTTACTTATGTGTAATGATACTGCATCTTTTTAAAAAATTATTTTAAAGTTGAAAAACTTAGACATTTATACAATCCATAAAGTGATCTCTCCAATTGCTCTGGTACTATATACAACCATTACCATACTATTGACTATATACTTATGCTATATTTTGTTACTCAACTTTGGAATGAGAAATATTATTGTAAAGAGAAAAGTACATAGAGTAACAGCAGTTAAAGTTACTTTTGTTCTGAATCTGATTCTGTTTTTGAAAGTCTGTGGGTGTGCTGATACATATTCTTATGTGATTGGCTGGAAAACAGAAGGTCGATAAGGAAGTCTTGGAGCTGAAGTTATACACAATTTCGAAGGTTGTGGAAAAGTGTCTCAGCCATAGCTGCTGAATGAGAAATCCAGACTTAAACCAGTGACTCTCTGAGTAAGATTCAAGAGAATATGAAGAAAATTGGGAGCAGGTTGGCTTATGTACAGTTAGCTAACTGAAAAAGATACATTAGGTGGCTTAGCTGGATTGAATATTAGATAAGGTTTGAAGGTTTAAATTTTATGGAATGGTATAAATGTTGGGGAATTCTATATAGTATTACATTATTAGGTTACAGATGATATTACCTTTGAGGCAGAGATAGGGTAGAGGGGAACCATTCTCTTTTTGGAGTCAGACTGCATGGATTCTAATCCCTTCACTTACTGGATTAATTAACTGGAGTTATTTAACCTATATGTTTTCTAATTTATAAAATAAGAATAAAAGTAGCATCTGCTAAATAGGATTATATATAAGTATCAAATGGATTAATGTCTGTCAAAGTACTCAGCATAATGCCTGACACATAGCAGTTAATCATTGTTAGCTATAAAACAGTGTGCTATTAGTGTAGTAGGACAACAGAGCCAGGAATATTTTGAGAATTGGGAATAGTCTAGGTGTGGACTACTAGCTCAATATATAAGGTGGAATAAGAAGGTCACTTGAAATATTTCACTGGCTTCTGAAAAACACCAAACAGCATTTATAAATGACTTCAGGGCTAGGAGAAAAAAAATAAAAATAATTCTCATGAATGTGCAGGCAGTTTTTAGGAATAATCCTCAAAAGGGGAAAACAGCTAGGAAAGACTATAAATTTACAAATACATTGGGTTAACTCAAGGAAGAAAACATGATTGAGAATGAATGTCACAAGATTTAATCTCAAAAAGGGAGTTGAAATGTTCTCATTCCCTCTTACACTTTAGTCCTCGGAAAGACGACTGCAGAATTAAACTCTCAGTCATATAAAATTATGCCAATGGCTCAGAAGTTAATTTTCTGTGGGAGAGATGTACATATTACAAGTAAAACTCAATCTACCTTGAATACTTTCTGAAGCAAGTTGAGTAATAAACAAATATAAATGTATCAAATCTAGAACTAAATTAAATGGATTTATTTGATCTTTCTTTCAAGTACTAATGAGGTATTAGACCATCTGTCCTATCACCCTCAGAGTATAGCTGCAGACCATAAAATTACTTATCAGGAGTCTAGAACAGACTTCTCAGCAATAGGGTATCGTACAACTCATATTGCTGTCAACTAACACCTTTTTGTTTTGTGTCACCCATTTTGGTGTATAGGACGATTCAAGGAGTTGGCACTTTTAGCTATTCTTACTTTCACTGTAAATATAAGTAATAAACTCTCTGGATTTAATAGTGGCTCATTATATCTTTACTGACTGAGTCATTCAGACCTTGGCCTTTACCTTTCCTTGCCTTGGCTCTGCCCGATGTTTTGTGCCTAACAAATAATTCCCATGATTCCTTCAAGTGTCAACTTAACCCTCTCCTCACTCTGAAGATAATTCTGTCCCATAGGCTGTCTTAGGATAGAATATCCACTCCTCTACTTTCATTATATTCTGTATACACCTTTATTCTAACAAGACACTGTACTTACATCTGTCTGTACTGTTTAATATGGTAGCCACTAGCCAGACATGGCTATTGAGCCCTTAAAATGTGGCTAATGTAATTAAGAAGTAGCGAAGTGTAAAATAAACACTGAATTGCATACATTTAGTATGACCAAAGTGTAAAATTTTTAGATCAAATTTTAAGAATATTGATTCCATGTTAAAATAATATTTTGGATCTATTAAATTGAGCATATTATTAAAATTAATTTTACCAATTTTCTTTCTTTTTTAATAAATTTTATTTTTTTAGAGCCAGTATAGTTTTATAGAAAAATTTCTCAGAAAGTACAGATAGTTTTTTATAACTCATCTCCTTCCAGTTTCCTCTATTATGATTACCTTGCATTAGTGTGCTATATTTGTTACAACTGATGAACCAATATTAATTCATTATTATTAACTAAAGTTCATAGCTTACATTAAAATTTACTCTGTGCCGTACATTCTATGAGTTTTGACCAATGCATAATATCATGCGTCCATGATAACAGTAACATACAGAATACTTTCTCTGCTGTAAAAATTCTCTGTGTTCTATGTATTTATCCTTCCCTTCTCCCAACCCCTGGCAACCACTGATCTTTTAACACTCTCCATAGTTTTGCCTTTTTCAGAATGTCGTATAGTTAGAATCATAAAATATGTATGTAGCCTTTCAGACTGGCTTCTTTTATTTAACAATATGCATTTAACGTTCTTCCATGTCTTTATAGATTGATAGACCATTTCTTTTTAACTTCATCCCACTGTGATTAGAGAAGATATTTTGTATGATACTTTTTAAAATCTACTGTGACCTAGCATACGTTCTATCCTAGAAAATGTCCCAAATACACTTGACAAGAATGTGTCTGCCATTGTTGTTGGATAGAGTGTTCTATATGTCTGTTAGACTTGGTTTATTGTTTTAAGATCTCTATTTTCTTATCTTCTGATGGTAGTTCTATTATTAAGAGCAGGTAGTGAAGTCTCCATCTATTTTTTTAGAAATGTCTATTTCTCTCTTTGACCATGTATTGTTTCATATATTTGATATTCTGAATGTTTTGAACCTTTTACTAATATATATTGTCCTTCTTTGTCTCTTATAAACTTTTTAAATTTAGAGTCTATTTTTCTAATGTCATCCCTGCTATTTTTGGTTACTTTTTACATAGAATATTTTTTTCACTCTTTTACTTTAAATACATTTGTGTCTTTGATGTAAAGTGAGTCTCTTATTGACAGCATACAGTTAAATCATATGTTTTTATATGTTCTATCAATCTCTATCTTTTACCTTTAAGGTAATTACTGCTAAGGTAGTATTTACTTCTGTCATTTTGTTATTTGTTTTCTATTTGTCTTAATAACATTTTTGTTGCTCATTTTTTGCACTACTATCTTTTGTGTTTAGTTTAATTGAGTTTGTTTTGCAATAAAATGTTTAAATTCTTTCCTCATTTCCTTTTGCGTATATTCTATAACTTTTTTTTTTTTTTTTTTTTTTTTTTTTGCGGAGAGAGAGTATGTGTGGTACCATGTGGATTACATTTAACATCTTAAAGTTAAAACACTCTCGTTTGAATTTATACCAGCTTAACTTTAATAAAATAAACTTCAATAACTTGAGCTAAAACTTTAACAAAAACTATGCTTCTTTACAGCTCTATCTCAACCTCTTTTTGGTTGTTGATGTCACGAAATTACATATTTATACATTGCGTGCCTAAAAACATACACTAATCTTTCTTTTAAATGCATTAACCTCTGAAATTGTGTAGAAAATAAAATAAAATGCAGACTTACAAACCAAAGTTAAAATAACACTAGATTTAGACTATTTCTAAAAGATATATCAATCTCTTAAATTATGTAGAAAATAAAAAGTGGATTTATAAATATTGCTATGATAATACTAATTTTTATAACTGCTCTATAACCTGTAGTAAGGTTTTTATTTCATCAGATGGCTTTGAGTTACTGTTTAGTGTACTTTCATTTTATCCTTTCGCACTCCATTGAACATTTATTGCAGGGTAGTTTAGTGGCAAAGAACTCCCTCAATTTTTGTTTGCCTGAGAATGTTTTAATTTCTCTCTCACTTTTGAAGGATAGTTTTTCCAAATATGGGATTCTTGGTTACAAATTTTTCTTTTAGAACTTTGATTATAGAGGGCCACTGCCTTCTGGCCTCCAAAGTTTCCGACAAGAAATCTGCTGTTAAATGTATTTCATATGATGTCACTTTTCTTTTGCTGCTTTCATGAATCTCTTGTCTTTTGAAAGTTGGATTATAATGTATCTTGGTGTATGTCCTTTTGAGTTTATTCCTAGAGATTGTTGAGATCTTTGGATGATTCTATTCGTGTGTGTGTGTGTGTGTGTGTGTGTGTGTGTGTGTCAAATTCGCCAAAGTTTCAGGCATTATTTCTTTCTCTCTGCTCCTTCTGGGACTTTCACAAGACATATGTTGCTTTTCTCGATGGTGTCCCACAGGTCTCTTAGGTTCCATTTTTTCTGTCTCCAATCTTTTCTCTTTCTGTTTCACAGACTCAATACTTTCCATTGTCTTGTCTTCAAGTTTGTTAATTCTTTTATCTGTTCTTTTCATTGCAGTTATTATACATTTAGTTTCCAGATTTTTTAAAGGTTTTCTTTCTCTTTACTGATATTTCCATTTTGTTCAAGCATAATTTTCTTGACTTTTTCCATATCTTCCTTGAGTTCTTTAAGCATCTTTAAGACAGTTGCTTTAATGTTTTTGTTTAGTATATTTGTCATCAGACCTTTTTCAGGGACAGTTTCTGTAGAATTATTTATTTTTCCCTTTATGAGCCACACTTTCTTGTTTCTTTATATGCCTTTGATTTTTTTGATGAAAACCAAACATTTAATCTAATATGTGGCAAACTCTAGAAGTCAGATCCCCCACCCCTCTTTCTCATGGTTCATTTTTAAAATTTTTCATTTATAGTTTTTGTTGTTTGTATTGTTGTAGGTTGTTTCTGTGCCAAGAATTAGCTTCATGTATAAATTTAAGGTTTGCTCAGGTCTTTGCTGAGCCTTTCCCTGGGCATACACAGTCGCTTTATAATTTTTCTTGCATATATAGTTATTTTTAAATGTCCTGGTCTCTAATGTCTGGCTCCCAAAGAGAAAAATGAAGGGGGAAAAGAGTGTTGGCTTTTAAGATCCTCTGGAAGTCAGTTAGGCTAGAGGGCAAGGAGCTTTCAACAATAGAGGGAGTTGTGTTGGTAATGATCTCCTTCCTCTTTTTCTGCACTTCTGTGATTGGAAGCAGCAGGAATCATAGCATAGATCCAATATATTTGGAGGACAGAGTCCTTTTTGCCTACCTGGTTTCTGTAAGCTGTGTGCAGGTTGCTCTAGGAACATGTACACAGCTGCCTGCCATGGGTGGGCGATGGGTGGCTGCTATATTGTACTAAGAGATAAAATTTATGAAAATTAAGCCAGATGTACCATACAAGCTTTCCCACTGGAAGTTGTAAACCTTCAACACACTCCAGAGTTTCAAAATAATGACATAAATCAGATTCTACAAGGGAAATTTTTGTCTGAATGGGAAGACACATTCCTGGTGCTTTCTGCTCTACCATCTTCTTCATTAATTTCTTTTTATTTAATGAAGTTACTAGAAAATTTAAAAAAATTCCATGGCTATATTGAAACATCTTGCTTAGAAATCAAGAAAAAGTACCACGTAATTTGAATTTCTGCTCATATAATCCTAGAAGTCTTGATAGTCTAAAATATTTGTATCTTCAGTATGATGTAGACATAACACCTAGATAAATATCTGAAATTTAGACCTTCATTTTTCAAAATTGTATTTTATGTACTAAGAATAACTGATATGAGATTTACCTTCTTAAGAAATGTTTACATGGATAATACAGAATTTTAACCTATAGGTAAATATTTTACAGCAGCTCTCTAGAACTTATCTTATTTAACTGAAACTTTATGTCTTGTCGTGAAACTTTATGCCTTGTTGATTAGCAACTCTCTATTTTCCCTAGCCCCGGCACTTGGCAGGCATCATTCTACTCTTTGATTCTATGAACTTGACTATTTTAGATACCTTATATAAGTGGAATCATTCAATGTTTGTCCTTTTGTGAATGAGTTATTTCACTTAGCATTATGTTCTTAAGGTTCATTCGTGTTATCACATATTGCAAAAGTACCTTCTTTGTTAAGGCTGAATAATATTCCATTTTATATATATATAATATTCATACACACACACACATTCCTTTATCCTTTCATTCGTCAATAAAAATTTAGATTATTTCTACATAGAGCTACTTTCAATAGTGTAGCAATGAACATGAGTGTTTTAATATCTCTTTGAGATCTTGATTTCAATTCTTTTAGATAAATATCCAAAGTGGTTATCTAGTTATCTAGTGGTTCTGTTTTTAATTTTAAAGCAAATTTCATCCTGTCTTCCATAGCAGCTATACCATTTTGTATTCCCAGAAACAGAGTAAAGACTTCCAACTTCTCCACATCCTTGCCAACGCTGTTATCTTTCTTTTTTTTTTTTTTAATAGTAACAATCCTGACAGGTTTGAGGTGATATATCATTGTGATGTTGATTTTAATTTCCCAGATGAATAGTGGCTCAGAGCATCTTTTCATATACATGTGGTTATTTGCATGCATACCTTTAAAAAAAAATCTTTTTTTTTCCAGCTATTGAGTTACAGATATTCCTTAATAGTTTGGAAATTAACTCCTTATCGGATGTATAGTTTACAAATATTTTTTAACTTTCTGCAAATTGCCTTTTGAATCTTTTGTTTGTTTCCTTTGCTGTGTAGGCTTTTTAGTTAGTTGCAATATTATTGATGTATTTTTGTTTTTGCTTTTGGTGTCATGTCTATGATATCATTGCCGAGATCAATGTCATGAAGATTTTCCTCATTTTTTTCTAGAAGTTTTACAATTTGACATTTTGCATTTAAGTCCTTAATCCATTTGACTCAATCTTTGTGATGTTATTAAGATAAGAATTCAATCTCATTTATATGTGGATACGGAGTTTTCCCAACACCATTCGTTGGAGAAACTAACCTTTCTCCATGCGTATTCTTGGCACACTTGAAAATCAGTTGACCACATATGTTCAGATTTATTTTTAGGTTCTCTGTTTTGTTCTGTTGGTTTACATGTCTGTGTTTATGTCTGTGTTTACATGTCTGTGTTTATGTCTGTGTTTATGTCTGTTTTAATTACTATAGCATTATAATATATTTTGAAATCAGGAAGTGTGACATGTGCTTTTTTCTTCTTTAGACTTCGATTTGACTATTTGGGACCTTTTGTGGTTTCATATACATTTTAGAATATTTTTCTGTTCCTGTAAAAATTATTATTAGGATTTCAATAGGGATTGCATTGCATTTATAGCTTGCTTTGAAGTAGTATGAACATGTTTACAATATTAAATATTCCAAACTGTGAACATATAATGTCTCTCCATTTGTTTGTGTCTTCTTAATTTCTTTCATTAGCCCTATAGTTTTCAGTGTAAGTCTTTCACTTCCTTAGCTAAGTTTATTCCTTAATATTTTATTCTTTTTGGTGTTATTGTAAATAGGATTGTTTTCATAATTTCCAATTTAAATAGTTATTAATTTGTTGATGTATAATTATTCCTAATTTCCTCTCATGATCATTTTCCCTTCTGTAGCATCAATTATGTCTCCTTATTTATTTCTAATTTTATTTTTTTTCCTTAATAAGTCTAGTTAAAGGTTGTCAGTTTCATTGATTTTTTTTTCATTGTTTTTCTATTCCTTATTTCCTTTATTCCTGCTCTAATTTTTATTATTTTCTTTCTTCTGCTAACATGGAGTTAGATTGTTTTTCTTGTTTTATTTCCTTGAGGTATAAAGTTAGGTTCTTTATTTTTATTTTCTTTTTAATGTAGGTGTTTACTACTATAAACTTCCCTCTTAATACCACTTTTGCTGCATCTTGTAACTTTGAACATATTGTATTTTTATCTTTATTTGTCTCCAGATATTTCTAATTTTTCTTTTCATTTATTTTTTTTATCCACCAGTTATTTAAGAGTATGTTGTTTAATTTCCACATATTTGCAATAGACCTTTAAATAAAAAGTGTTGATGTGTATATGGCTTTCATGATAAGTTTTTGAAAAAATTATATGCCTATGTGACATGTAGCAACTTCTCTCTTCTCTGCAACATTCTGTAACTGTCTCTATTATTATGTATTTTATGTTCCATTCTAAGAGTTGATTATGCATTTGCACATAGCATACCATGCTGTAAGTACATTAAAGGTAAATTCTTATCTAGTGTTCAGAGTGCCTATTCAGTGTCTACTGGTTTATATGTGCAAGTAATTGAGTAAATGTTTGCTGAACCAGTGAATAAATCAATAGGTTGAAATATCTGTGGTGTCAGATGTGTTCTACCATCCCCCCAACCAATAAACATATGCACCAGGAATAATTATATGCAGTTAATATTGAATTCAGAAAGCCAGCACAATTTTAAGAAGCATGAGTTTTTGAAAGAGAGGGTGACATCCATGTCTTAACCCCAGGAGGCACAACAAGTAATCCTGTGTTTGAAGGCATGAGTAACACTTCATTACAAAAGTCAATTTCCTAC
This sequence comes from Rousettus aegyptiacus, assembly GCF_014176215.1. Lineage (NCBI taxonomy): Eukaryota > Metazoa > Chordata > Mammalia > Chiroptera > Pteropodidae > Rousettus > Rousettus aegyptiacus. The sequence goes on along the minus strand of NW_023416307.1, from coordinate 33,583,886 downwards.
TAGATCCCTGGAGCAGCTAACACAGGAATTGTCGGTTTTCAACTTATTTGCAACTGCTGTATTTTATTTTTCTCTTCAAGGACAATATGAGTTTTAGTAATTCTAGTACTCTAGAGAAGCAACACATTTGAGCACAAGCCTCTGTTCTAATAAAGAAGGTAGCTGACCCTTTAATTCTCTCAATGTTATATTGCAGTGTTGTTGTTTCCCTCAGAGAGATAAAAGACTAGAACAATTTTTAGAAAAAGTTTAGGAGAAGATAGTGAGCCAGAGGAAAAAAATAAAAGGAAGAAGTCTGAAAAATTCAAATATGTCAATCTCTCATTGATACTACTCAGTCTAGAGCAGTCAAAGCAGTTTTAAACTTGTAAAAACAATATGTACTATGTTTTTGATTTAATTCAAACAGATTTCAAAGATAATTTATTTTAATGTTAATTTTTAAGTTTTTGCACATTTCATCTAATATTTACATGCTAAAACTATCATAAATACATTTATATGAAAGAATTTATTTGTTTCCAAAAAAGTATTTTTTTGTCTATACTTCTATATTCTTTGCTTTACATTAAAGTTTAACATTTCTAACTTGGCAAGGCTTTAGTCCTGCTAATTATAAATAAAGATTCCAAGCTCTATCCATGGAATTTAAATTTATTTTGACTCTGATGTAACTGACACAAGTTGTTTTGGTGACAAATCATGCTGATAATTCTCTCTTGTTACTGATCAGAATTATAGCATATCTAATAATATAATAGAAGTTCATGGAGAAAACAATGGTTCTATAAAGTATCAAAAAAAAAAAAAGGCATTCTTTTAGCTCTTTATAAAAATTTTGTCTTTACAGTTTGTAAAATGATTTTACATGTGTTTTTCACATGTATTATTTAATCTTCAACTTCATATTATCATTCTCATCAGTCAGAGGTTCAGAGAAGTTAAACAACTTCTCTGACATTAACCATTTCAAGGGTGTGGCAGAAGTGCCAATTGAATGAGGTTATCAAAGGGCATATTTTACAGACAAACTGTTTAGAACACATCTGTTCATTGTCTGTTTTATGAAACATCTTATTTAGCTTTGAGTAGAAAAGCAAAAGTATTTTACTTCCTGGAATAAACCAACCAATTCCTAACAACAATAAACAAATATATCCATGCATAAACAAATTTTATTGCCAGTACTAAAGTAATTGGGACTTCAGTTTGCTCCAAATCTTGTAAAGCTTGTAACAGTAGCATTATAATGTTTCTGTTGACATTATATGGAGTCTACCTGCAGTAGCATTCTGTAATGGTACAAGATCAATTTCTTTTAAAACCCCCTGTTAATCGCTTTCAAAGAATCATCTACTCACCACAATGTCACTTCTGAAAGGTAGTTGTTTAATATTTATAGAGTTCTTGTATATATTAGATTCTGTTCAGAATATAAATAGCCTAAATCCTTATTCCCTGGACCAATAGTTTCCAACCTTATACACCACCAAAGGTGCTTTTTATAATTTAGCTATAATTTGTCTGATGGTTTGGACAAATATTATATCTTCTAAGCAAACAGTTTACAACAGTTTATTGTGGTCTTATCTTGGGGAAATAGAATTTTTTTTCCAAGAATTTTTCAAATATTTAAATTAGTTTGAGACTTCTGTGGCTGCCTCTTGGGTGTTTGGATTCCCAAAATTTAGGCTTCCTTGTGCGAATCCACACATCTACATATACAGAGCAACCAACACCTCCATAATGGGACTGAGACAACTACTCACCTGCCTGGTCACACTATCTACCCTAAAATCTCCACGTTTTCACTATTTTCTTGTGTAAACTGAATCTAAGCTCCAGAAAGATTTTATTTTTCAGACCAGAGGTAGCTCTGAATGAAAGAACACTAAACACAAGATGTTGGGGGTTAGGGGATTAAAAAAATGTCTTGAGCATAGAATTGGAGAAAATTGAGAGAAGTTGACTAAGAGAGGCCAGGATGGACTGAAGAGGCTGGGGAAGCTTGGCAACGGCCTGAAAACAGTGATCAAGTTAGATGTTTGGGAGATATTGCTAAGGTAGCGAGTAGTAACTAAGTGGTAACTTGCCATTGAGTAAAGTTTAGCTAATACAACATGGCTTCTATTTCATTTTAGTTACCTCCTACTTCAATTACAAATGTGACATTAATTTTTTTTCTCTGCTGCTTTCATCATTTTATGTTTCTTATTTGGTGTAATTTGGTGGATAGGATTTCCCTGGTGGCATCTGGGCTCAAATTTAAGAGTGTTAAGAGTTCTTATAATTCTATTGAACTGAACTTATGAATATTGATTATTAGCAACTGTTAGAGCCTAAAATTAAACAAATTATATAAATATTCAAATAGACATTATTTTAGGTTGTAATACGATGTGAGTATTACTTTTGGCCTCAAAATTCTACTAGCTTTGTAGTGACATATGAGTCACTTACGCTATTTAAGCTTTAGTTTGGCTCTGTTTTAGCGTGGGCTGAGGAGCACCTGAGGAGACTTCTAGAAGTAATACTATCTCATGTTTAGTGAGAAAACATTAAATATTCTTGGTAATTTAATTCAGAGACCTAATAGAAGACAACCTAACAGGGCTAATTAGGAAATGTGCGGTCAGATTTTAAAAGAATATAAAGCTGAGGAATGCTTTGGGATCTAATGCTATGCAAACCAAAAAGTTCTATCTGGAATATTAGCTGAAAGTGAGGTCCTCTAGATTTAACCAGATGCCAGAACTGTTGCTTCAGGTACATCTATACTGAAGAAATAAAGTGTACAAAAATGTGTGTGTATACATATATATATAAATATAAATATATAATATTTCTATATATATAATACTTTTAACCACGGAAATTCCTATTTGGAATTCTGGTTTAGTTCAAGTTCCAGATTGGTCAGAACCATGGTTAGCAAACCAGACATATGTTTATTTATTTCATTTAAACTTTTTAATTGTAAAATATAACATTTTAAAGGGCATATGACATAAATACGTAGCTTAATGAATTTACACAAACGCCTTAATGAATAAACACAAACGCCTGTGTAGCCACCACTCAATTCAAGAAGGAAAATGTTATCAGCACCCCGAAATCCTCCGGGGCACCACTTCCTTATTACAACTGTCTATCTCCTATTAAAAGTAACCACTAATCTAGTTCTTATGGAAATCACTTTTTTTTTGTTTTGCTTTATAATTATGACACAAAAGACTGCATTTCTAAGCAATAGAATTTAGTTTTGCTTGTTTATGACGACAATATATTTTTGGCTAGAAATTATTTGATGTATCCAGAAGCCCAGGTCACCACCACTCATTACTGATTAAGCACAGTCAACATGATCCAATCACAGCAGGAGGCAAAGTGTGTTTCCCCCAAACAGCCTAGTTATGCCTGTATTCATAAGAAGTTAATTGGTTTTTAAACTACATTTTCTTCCATTTAAGCTCTCATCCTCTTGATTTCTCCTTTTTAATATTCCTCCTGTTCCCTTAAAAATGTCACAGGATGTAAATGTTAAAACACAATTTTATAATACATTAAAAAATATCTTGGGCTATTTTTATATTCATGACTGTAGACTGTTCCAACTTTAAATTTAATTAAGCTAATTAACTACCATTTGCCTACACAACAGTATGATTGGTATTGATTAGTTCAGTCTTGCTGATGTCTATAAAGACTGCTGAGCCTTTTAAAAGAAAGTTGTGGCTTGGGCAGTTCTTAGTACCATTCTGCCATCTCCTGTGTAGACCAGTCTATTGATCTCATAAAACTTATGGATGTACTTCAAATTGTTTTACTTGTACAAACCAATCCAAGAAGAGTTTAGCCCTTTAAAAGGCAGTTGCCGGGCATACAGAGGCTAAGAGTTCAATGCCTCAGAGTATTTGAGACTAGCAGAAAAAAAAATGAAGTTATTTTTCTTCAGCTCAAAAAAGACTAAAGGGACAAAGACTCCAATACATTAATAAATGAGACATGACCCTTCCCACTGATCCCAGATATTAAAGCTGCTTTTCCAAAGTAAGAGTTTTATTTTTCAAGAGAGACAGGGTCATGCGGGAAAGAAAAAGATCAGAAAATGAAAGGTGATGTCACATCAGAGCAGTTATAATTAATAAGTGCTATTGGAAATGTTATGATAAATGTCAAGAAGGTAAAAAACATAATTTTAAGTGACTGTTGTAACTTAGAATGTTGTTTAAAAAATACTTGCAAATACAAATTTGTGTGCGTTTAATTGGATCAAGCTAAGTCACAATTAGATTAAATACCAGATGTAAACTAAATTATTTCAGGGCATGTAGAATCAATCTCTCTTAGTTCCTCATGTGCAAAATGATAAGTCAACCTATGCCCAATGGAAACAGTATATAACGGCATGTTTAAAAACTTTACAGTATGGGAAATTTAAAATATATATGAAACTAGGATAATAACTATGTTTCTATCATCCAGCTTCGGCAATGATTAACTCAGGATCAATGGTGCCCTACTTGGACACCATGACGTTTCATTAGTAAATAACATTTCAGCAATTATCTCCAAATACATGGACATTTATTGTTATTTTTACAGTTATCATTGTTTAATGTTTGTAAAATCTCTTCTCAAATAATTACTTTACTTTTTTCTTTTCCTTCATAATAGTTTTCAAACATTGGTGTGAGTGAAAATTATTAGGAGAGCACCTAAAATAGAGCTCAATAATGTGCATTTTGAACATGCATATTGGAAATTTTGATACTGTTGGTCTATGGAACACACTTTGAGAAATACAAGTGTAGAATTCCATACTAGAGCTTCAAAATAATTCAGTGAAATTAAAAGAATAACATTTCATGTGAAGACCACCTTTAAAGTTTTTTTTTCTCCATGTCCATTGTAAGTATTTAGAACTCATCATTATAACACTATTTGCTATTTCCATTATGATGATTTTATTTTTCGTTTTCTGTTTAAGTAAGTTTTAAGTAAGATTATATATTTGTTTTCTGTTTAAGTATGTTTAAATTTAAGTAAGTGAGTAAAATATAGATATTATACTGTTAAATACATTGGGATTTTATCACTTCTTTTAGGAGGTATTTAAATATTTAATTTTATAAATTGCACAGCTGAAGTTCTCTTTAGGAAGAAAGACATAAATTTGAATTTTTCTTAGAAATAAACAATAGCTAAATAAAAAATGGCATTCCTGTTATTAGTTTTAAAAAAGATAGAAAATCATTCTAGTGGAGCAAGCTTGGGATGCACTGATTTCTCTTTTTGACTCTGCCCATGAAAGCTAAGAATTGATCTACCATATGATACGGCAATCCCTCTACTGGGTATTTACCTCAGAGACGTGAAAACTCATACCCCAAAAGATATTTGCACACTGAATTTCATAGCAGCATTATTCACTGTGGCCAGGACATGGAAGCAACCAAAGTGTCCCACGATAGATGATTGGATAAAAAAGCTGTGGTACATATATGCAATGCAATATTACTCAGCCATAAGAAGAGATGAAATATAGCCATTTGTGACAACATGGATAGACCTTGAGAAAATCATGCTAAGCAAAATAAGCCAGAAAGAAAAAGTTGAAAAATCACATGATATCACTTATATGTGTGATATAAACCTAAAAGCGACAAATGAAAGGGACAAACAGAGACTCATAGACATGGGCAATAGACTAGTGATAAGAGAAGGTGGAGGAGAGGGGGAGGAGAGAGATAAATGTGGTAAAAGGAGTCAAATATGTGGTGGCAGAAAGAAATCTAACTATGGGAGGTGAACACACAATGCAATATATATACATATACCTTACTGTTGTATTGTACGCCTGAAACTTATTGGATTTCATTAACCAATGTCACTATAAAAATAATTTAAAAAATAATATTAAACAGAAAAATAAAGCATGAGTTGAGAGACTTAAAAGCCAAGCTAACTTTTGGCCAAAATTCTTGGAGTAGAAGGATCGTTGTGAGGAAAAGTTAATGATTGCTCTTTTATAAGTTGTCAGTAAGCAACGGTTCTCACTAGAGAGACAAAGAAAAACTTTCCATGTTAAAAAAAGTTTAGACATTGAAAAACACTTTCCTCAAACATTAATATAAATGATTTGTATCTCTCTTGGCCAAAAAGGTAAGTCTAACAAGAAGAGATATGTGGTCACCAAATATTTCAAAAGAAAAATGAAATTCAAAGATCAACTTTCCTGCCCATATAACACCCTTAAGGATTTGTCCTTGTTTTGGCTGCCCGAATAGGGCCTTTACACGGAGACTGAAATTTTCAACTTATTTTCCTAAACATCCAAAAAGTGCACATTTCATCTCTTACTCTTCTTGGTATCTTCTCTGGCCTCAGGCCAGATCCAGGTAAGTCCTTGTTTATGCCTCCAGTGAGGATGTATTTCAGATTTTTGGAATCATTATTCTGCAGGTCCTCTCTCCTGCTTTGATCCCTGAGTATGTAGAGAAAGGGGTGTTGAGAAAGCAGCTGGACCTCTGTCCCAGCAAGGAAAAGCTCAGGGTCCATAGGCTAGATCAAATGCCACATCCCCACATTCTTTCTCAGATGCAACAGAAGTCAGAATTCTTTGTGGAGTGTTTTAATCCCTTAAGAGATGTTCAAATTGTGGAGGGAAAGAGACTCTTACTACTGGGCCCTTAGGAATAACAGGTTGTAAAGAAGCACTGTTTTCTGTGTAACATATGTTGATTTCCTTTCTCGCATTATTTAATAGGGGCTCTAGAACCTGGAGAATAGGCATACTTATCAATGATGATATGAATATGCTGGTGGAAGAAGAGTTATTAAGAGAGAGACTGATAACTTCCATCATTTTCAGTTTCTTCTACTTTTAGGATAAAGGTAAGTGTGGATGTGGCAGAAAAGAACAAAGAGCATCTCACACCAGGGTCTGGTGCTGCTTACTTCAATTCTTGTACAGTTACAAAAATATTTGAAGTCCATCTAGGTCACCAGTTGTACAAATCAGCTGAATGTTATTAATAGATGTAAAAAGCAGATATGACTCTGAGGGTTGAAGTAAAGCAATGGAAATGGAATTCATAACTTTAATGTGAGAGAATATTATAGGTAAAGAAATGCAGGGAGTTAGATTAAAATTTTATGGTGTCCAGGTAAATGCACCAGGAATGTGCTAGTAGGCAATATAGAAATACAAACCCTCTAATGATCAATTGATATGTTCCACTGTGTCGTCAGTTTGATTTTTGAGTTGGGAATTTATAGCCTGTGAGTTCCTTAAATGGTGCCATCAAAAACTAGGAGACATTTGGGGAAGAATACCCTTATTTTAAACGATATGTGCTTAAGTATTTGGTTGTAAAGTGTCATACTATGTGTAATTTATATCCAAATAGTTTAGTCAAAAGAGAGAGAGAGGGATAAAACAAATGTAGCAAAATGTTAACACTTGGTGAATCTTAGTAGAAGGTATCATTCTTCCAATGCTTCTGAAGCTTTGAATATTTTGAAAAAAAAAATAGTTGGAAACTAAAAGAAACTGTACAAGTATATTTATAAATATAAAGGTAAATACCACATAAAATAATCAAAAGAGTTGAAATTGATTTCCTCTGGAGAGAAAAATCTGATACTAGTAGCTGACTACTTTTTTTCATTATGTGACTTTTAGAACTATTTGAGTCTTTAAACCCTATGAATGTATTACTTTGGTGGAAACTAAACACTGGCTTTAAAATAAAAAAAAATTAAATAGACAAACTGGGACATCATATTGTTATGTGCTTCATGGAATCAGAAAATTCAATGATAATATGCTGGAACAGTTTTATCTACAGGTATAAAGAAAAAGTGCACCATCTCTATGAAGACTACAGTCACCCCAGGAAGAAGATAGTATAGCCATATGAGGGAGCAAGTCAGAGATGAAATATAAGGAATCTGAGTGTCAGGAGAAGAGACAACATTCTCTATGCCCACTTAATTTAGTCTTTCTTAAGAAACGATACAAGATAATTTATTCATGAAGAATTACATGACCTTGGTCATTTCATAGATCGAATGGAATCACTAGATGCTTTTATTGTCTCACTACATCTCAAAAGTCATTGTCTATACCTCAGCTTCATGAGTAAGTTATAGGTGCCCTAGAAAACTAACTTACTAACTATGGGTTCTTGTTCAAGAGGTCAGAGATCATCGTGGGTAGAGGAATGCAAGTAGCTACTTCATATTTTATAATTGTAATGGGGAAAGAGCTCACCAACCCAATGTTTATGTTTTTATTTTATTTTGTTTGTTTAACAAGAACATCAAGATGCCTAAGGGGAGGGAGAACCTTGGTGATACTTCTGTGTTCCAACAAGAGATTTATGACTAAGATTTGGACCATGATGCTGTTCAATATTTCTGAATCTTGGCGCAGATTAACCTGTGCTGCCAGTCCTTTTTCTCTGCTCTGTTATTACATTTTTGTTCCTGGGTGAAGTGCAAGAACTGCACAGCTTCATTGGTAATTGATCTTGCCTCCTGTTTAAGTTGGTAAGTAACCTTTGTGGCTGTCTCATTATAGAATGTAAGAAGTTGCAACTCAGTGCTGAGCTGTCTTGGTGGCCATGTGATCCAAATGACTCTGCTGCATGATGGAAGAGAGATCCAGACCCACTTCAGTCTTTGTGCAATATGAGAAATAGCCTTTATTATGTTAGGCCAGAAATGATCATCCTCATTAAATGTAATATGATTTGGAGAAAGAACTGGAAGACCTCCAGTTCCACAGTGAATCAATACATTGGCATCAGGTACTTTAGAGGCATTCCTGGGATAAGAGTACTGAGTTCTAAAGTAAGAGAGTAGATTCCACATTTGTGATTAGATCATGGTTCCTGGTTGGCAGAATTAGGTGGAAGCTTTCAGCAGCTGCCATGAGTCAAGCTCTGTAGCAAATCTCAGCCGCTGCTTGGAGAGAAAAAAAAAAAAAAAAAACAAAAAACAGTCACTTAAGGAAACAGAGAGGCTAATGAAAAATATTAGTTCAAGGTATTCTTGTATGTTGGTCCCAGATGTCTTTTTGCAAACCCCTAGAGAGAGGGGTGTGAAATAATTATCTGTAGTTGTGTTGTAATTTTGATGTAGACATGAGAGGAAGCGAGCACAGTGTTTACCTGCTCTGCCATCTTGACTGGACTCTTTTTATCACCACTTTTGGTTTCACATCTCTTCAAACACCTTTGTAACTGTTCCCTATATTTAAGGTCCCTTTTGAACTACCCTGTCAGGGGCTTTGTTTTCCTTATTGGACCTAGCCGACTTGGGCTATAGACCTCACTGAGGTCACGGGAGCCAGGTCTGGATGAAGTAGTGCATAGGAATGGACCTATAGTTGTAAAAGATAGATGGTGATGCCTTTGGATTTGTGGGATGATTTGGAAAAGATTCTTGGCAGAATGGGACATTGAAGGAGGAAGGCATCTTTCGTGGGGTTCCTCTATTGGTGCTGTTAAGTAAAAAATGTGCATATTCTGCATCCCATTAGCCATGTTTTAGTCCTTCAGTTTTGAGTGGGCTTACTTAGGAAATCTAACTTTTCTCCTGCTAGCTCATTATCAGGACCTGAATCTGCATTTTTCTTCCAATGAATAACTACACTCACTATCTCTCCTGGTATCTGAGGGAAGACATAGACCTCAGTAATATAGACAAATTGTTTTTGAGATGTCGAAGCTGGTTTTCTTAGGTAAACTTTCTCTTCCATCTGGACGGTTTGCCTTTTGCAGGTGGTAAGGCCCTTATGTAGTTTCTGACTCACATGCTAGTACAGGTATCAAACTATGCCAATACTTTAAACTTGAAGTCAGGTTCACAAATATAATTAAAGTAAAAAATAGAAACTTAAAATAATTAAATTAATACTTTTTCCCAACACATCGAAATTTTATTTAAAAGTTAAATATAATTAACACTGCCAATTAATATACTAAAAGTTTATCAACTTAACTATCGATCAAACATAAAAATATGCTGTGTCCTGCCAATAGTACTTAGTTAGACTTAACTAATACTCCTTTATTTTTGAACTGTTTAGTTAGTGTTTCGGCATGCTTTTTGAGCAATCACTTAGGAACTAGTTTAATTGGATTCATTATATTTCTACTCAAGTCTTCTAATATTACTTATTATTGTTATTTTAAGTGGATGTATATGTTCATAAAAACTAATAATGCCATTAAATGTCCTTAAAAACATTCAAATATAAGTTCCCAGATTTTCTATTCATAAGTTCACTATTCACACTGAAATGTGAGAGAAGAAGAAAATAAAGGTGAACTGAAATGCCATTAACTTAAATTAGTTCTAAGCTTTTGGAGAGAAGCTATAAATTGCTAAGGAGGAACTTTAAAGACCAAATTGAAAAACACTCTATTTCTTTGTAACATGCTTCATTTCATGCTTTTTAAAACTTAACCAAGGTGATGTGTACTCATGGTGGCAGAGACGTTCCAGGATTGTTTGCACAATTCCACTCAGGCAAACTGGGTCAGGCAAGGAGGCATGATTGAAATGACAGATTATTCCAGTTCTCTTTCAATTCTTTCTCCTTTATATCTAGTCATCTCTAACCTGTCATTTAAGCCTAACTCAAATCCTTCTTCCTTTGTGTGGATTTTTTTATTTGGAAGCCCTCTGCTTATTCCTAACCTGTCTGGTTATATTGTTGGCTTTTATAATTAACACTTCACACAGGGGGAAATTTTATTCCTTTTTTTTGTAATGAGAAAACTGCACAACCTAATACTTTTTTTTTTTCTTTATATGTGACTTTTTTTTTTTTAATTAGAAAAATATCAGGAGAGCAGGCATTAAGAAAAACTCAAATAATACTAAATAGTTCTAGTTTAAAGGGCAAGTTTTTCCAGTTTTCTTCCCCAGGGCCATTTCCCTCCCAGATGTAACCACTTCATTCAACACTTTTTCACAAGTGCTTCTTCATGCTTCCGTGCCTTTGCCTGTCATTGTTTCTCAGCCTGGAATGTGTTCTCACATTCTCTGCCCATATTTCAAGACTCTTAGAAGTGACATGCTCTGTAAACTCTTACTTGATACTCTCAGTCAGCATTCGGCATTATGTTCTCTGTACTCCCTCAATATGATTCTTGTACTATTTGACATTCATTCATTCCGTCCTGTTTAGTAAAAAGCTCTTTATCTATAAGTTTCACTATAGTATGATATTCTTTCCTTAAGGGAAGGAGCACATTTATTCAACTTTGTTTCTCTTACAAACTCTAACCTAGCTACTCTTACTACATATTTACGTGATTGGATTAAATGTATATAATATAACATATTCATTATCCATTCTTTGAGGCTTTGTCACAGCCAGACTGTTAACATCTTTAGGGCAAAGGCTGAAGCTTTTTGCTTTTGTAATACAATAAAAATGACATTAATTAAAATATTATAATAGCAACTTTCTGTAATGCTTTGTTTTTTAAATAAAGTTCTTTAATTTACGAAAGTTTCTTTGAACTTCACAACATTCTATATTAGTAGGTTGCATTGGTCTAGGGAAAAACAATACACAGTCTTTTAAATGGTCTTTGGAATTAGATAGGCTTGAGTCTGAATTCCTTCTCAGCTATTTGTAGGCGTGAAATTTTTGGAAACTTCTTTAACTTCCATAAGCCTCAATTTTCTCATATGAAGACTAAAAGTTAGTCTTATAGAATTGTTGAGAGGAATGTGTGATATGTGATACATATTCGACATTAAACTTAAGTGAAGAAGCCCCCTTGCCACCCTCCTTAGGAAACAGAAACTTACATAGGCTAAATGATTGTCTAAGGCCATGTTGCTGGCAGAGTTGCAAATGCAAAGCTGGGACTAGCATCCAAGTCTTCCAAATCTATGCATATGTACATGCCTGTCCCTTGTGCCTAAACTCTGGGCTGATACTGAACATTCTGCAAGAAGCTGAAAACAACTTGCCTTTGCTATCATCCTGCTACCATGTATACTCCATTGCCTAAGATACCACTGAAGACTGTCGTCTCCTGGTGTGATGAGAAAACTGAGGTTTAGACCTTAAATGACTTGGTCAAGGTCAAATAGCTGTTTAGAGTCGTGTCCACCTTGTTGCCCTCACTCTTGCCCATGTGACTGAAACATTGTGGTTTAATCTGGATGGACCCTATGTGGCGACATCTACATCAACAGAAACAGCAGTATCAGGCTTGGCTCCAAAGCATCATGGAGAAAGACAACGACTTGGTATTTCTTTTCAAGACAGCCTCAGATATGATGGCATGAAAGAGGAGGATATGATAGCATGAAAGAGGAGGATGATTAAGATGCAAAAGATAGTGAAGTCTCAGAGGATGATGAGGACATGGAGGACATGGATGAGACACGTGATTATAGTGCATAGCCTGATGATGGAGAGGTCATTGAAGTAGACATTGAAGGCAATGAACAAGATCAGGACCGGTGGATAATGTAGTATAAGCCCTGACATTTGTTTATATTTTTTTCTTTAAATAATACTAGTGCCTAAGTTTGTTGCCAAGGCACTCATTTCAAAGAAGTGTTTACTTCAAAGACAGCTATCTACAACGAATACATTGCTAGCCACATGCCCAGATAAAGAGACAGGTCACCTCCCCAACTAATACTCCTTTTTTTTAGAGACCTTGGTTGATTTCAATGATTTACCACTGGGCTACTGGTTTGTGTTCTCTTCCCGTGCTTTAAATTCCTGCATTATGCTTTAAACTCACCAATATTGACTGAGCATGTGAAACCCTAGGCCCCCACCCTGAACTCCAATAAAAGCAGAACCCCAGGCCAATATGTGCCCTCTCTTTCTACCTTTGATCTCACTCTGTGACCTCAGATGTGCTGTGTAATTTCCAAACTTGTAAGTAACAGAGTTTTTGAAACTTTTCAGTTTCATCATGGTTACTGCTGAAGGGCATCTTACAATTATAAGAATCACAAGTCTTGTCCAGCCACAACATTGGTTATTGTTAGGCTGAGACCAGTACAAAACAGATAATTTAGGTAGACAGGCAAGGAGGCCTCAGGAAGATTCCAGGACAGCCCAACATGCTTTATACTCCCTGCAGAACCAGCTTTAGGAAAACAAAATCAAAACAGTAAGAAAGACTTCTTCTCACTTGGGCTACCCTTAAGAAAATGTCATATCCAACCCATCTCCAAGTAAGGAAATACAAATAGTAAAATTGTCAGTAATTTATTAAACTATGGAGGTTTATCTGTTACCCATGAATGAGTATCTAGTTAACATAAATTGGCTAAAATTATACATCCAGTAATTGAAATTACTACCCATGAAGTGGAACCAGGGAGAAATAGCTATTGAGCTATAATGAGTGAAACTCACATTCCCAACACATTCTTTCTGTCAATCGTGCTCCCTCTTCTTCCCTTACTAAGATTTCTACAAATTAAGTTGGAAAAAAAAATGTGGCATGCGCATAGTAAAGTAAGAAGGGTTTTTAACGAAAAGAATAAACCCTCACATGCATTCAACCACTATGCTTTAGTATAAGGAGCCTGACATCCTTTTATGAACTCATGGGAACTGATTAGAAGAAGTAAAAAGAAGGACTTGGCAACTAAATGTGAAAACTTAGAAGGACTTGGAGCTCCTGTGATATCACAATATCAAGTATTTGTTGGGAAGATTTTAAGAAATAAAATTAAACACAAATTCCGAAATTACTGAGCTCTAGATCAGAGGTTACCAAATTTGTAATGCGTAAATTAATTACCTGGTGAATGTGTGAAAATTCAGATTCTGACTCAGTAGGCCCCTTGGAGGTCTCTAGGTCTCTAACAAGCTTCCATGTGTGCTGAGGGACCATATACTGAGCAGTAAATCCTTTGACCATGTTGACCATTTCTGGGATGATGAAACACTGTGATTCCCTAAATAATTGCTCTAATGTTCACATTTTGAAAAAAATGCATTGCTGGCAGTAAACATGTTCAAAAATAGTAGCTTTATCTGAACTAATGAGGGTGGAAAGCCAAATCATGAGTCAAAAGTGAGCCCCAGGATGAGTTTGGGTCACAGTGAAATCAGCTTCAGAACCTGTTTTAATCCATATGAAGATAGGTCTACATTGTTTCTCAGGTTTGTAAGTACTGAATTATTCATATGAATGCTTCAGAGCAGCCTTCGATAAATCAAACAAAAAGAATTGAATTGGGAATTGTAATGGTGAGAGAGTTTGAGCTCCTAACCTGATTTACTTGGGCATTCTCTCAATTATTTTTCTCTTGTTCTGACCAAATCATTCCAGGTGATTTAACGGCACCTAAATATAGCCACAGAGGATCTTTCATTGCGGTATGTGATTTTTAAGCTCTGTGATTTTTAAAGCCTTGTTAAATGGATATTAGAGTCAAAACTGAAATCTCAAAGTGCCATGAGAGAGATCTAGAGAAAGTTTACAGTAGTTCATCCAAATGCTTTTTCTTGATTAACAATGTTGGACTAATAAAACTCATTCATAACAATGGCTAATTGTGATAAAATCACCTTGTCCAACTCATTTATAGGAATATTCTGTTATTGCATCTAATAATACAATGTTATTCCCTTTAGCCCTTAGGATAATTTGGCTTATATAAGAATCGAAATATTTTGTATAGAAGAATTCCATTCATATATTTTGATTTCTATTGATACAAAGACCTTAAATTACGGGCTGATAATAATACACTAATTAAAATAGTAAGAAGTTATGCTCATTGCAAATTATGTGTAAAGATTTTAAAATGAATTGAAATAATCATCAATATGATACAAGCAGTTTTATGGTAATTTTTTTAAAAGTTAGCTTTTGATAATGCTTCCTCTTACCTGCCTCACAAGATTGCTGAGGATTAAATAAAATAGTGTCTTTGAAAGTGATCTCTAAAGTTTAAATGGTATTGTTGTCTGTCTCCCCTCCTACCGCTATTTTACATAAGACAACCAGATTAATCTTCTTAAAGCCTCACTTTGATTACATTTTTTCTCAATTTAAGTATCTTAGATGCCCATCCCAACTTCTGATGAATTAGATTTGGCTTCCCTATTCATTTAAAAATTTCCTTCTGCCTTTCTAGCCTTATCTTTAGCTACTTTCCTAATCTAACCTCACATTCCAAAGTTGTTTGGTTACATGAGATCTACCTTGAGTTCCTGGATGAAATTTTCCACTGTCTTCTGGACATGTCCATCTGGTTGTTCATAGCCACCTGAAAACCAAACGTGACCAAAACTAATAGTATAAGTTTTATTTATATATTTCCTATTGCACAGTCAGCTACCTAAGCCAGAAAATGGAGAGTTATTGTTGTTTTGTTTTCTACCTCAAATCCAAATTCAGTTAGTAATGGGGAATTTTTCTTTACTAGCTCTTCTTCAGGCCCACCTTCAGCTGTTACTCATATTCATTTATTCTGTCAGATATGATTCAGGCCTAATATCCTGTGGTTCTTTTAGTAAGCAAATATTTATGAATCATCTGCCATGTGTTGACTATTTTATCAGTTTCATTTCATTGCTGTAATATATTACTATGAACTTAGTTGCTTAAAACAACAGGTTTACTATTTTATTCTTCTGGAAGCCACAAGTCCCAAAAAGATTTCACTGGGCTAAAAAGAAAATGCAGGCAGAGCTATGCTCCTTCTGCATGCTCCAGGGAGTAAGGACTCCATTTCCTTGCCTTTCCCAGCTTCTATAGGCTACTGGCATTCCTTGGCTTGTGACCGTCTCCCATATTCAAGGCTACTGATTGTATCCATCCAGCCTGTGCTTCTGTTGTCATATCTTCTCTGACTTTGACTCTCCTGCTTCTGTTTTCCACTTACAAGGATCCTAGCAATTACATTTAGGTTCTACCTGGATAATACAGAATGGTCTTTCCATTTCAAAATTCTTAACTTAGTCACATCTGCAAAGTCCCTTTTGACATATTAGGTAACATATGTATAGGTTCTAGGGATTAGGACATGGACATCTTTGGAGGAGGGACATTATTCTGTCTAGCTTCCTAAGCAGTATAAACAGAAAAATCAATATGATGATATGGCCCATTCCTCAAGGAAATCAAATGCAAAGCAGTTAAATAAGTGGGTGGCTATAATATGCTGAAATTACAATAAAAAACTATAAGAAATCTTTGGGGATCATAGATGTCTTTGGAAATAAGTGATATCTGAGATATATGATTAAAATTCTATTTGAGGTTCTTATTACATTTTAGAAGGGAGAATAATGGCACCAAGATAAGTTCGATATAGTAATTTAGGCTCTAATAACATCAATCAATCTGGTTTTTTCACATATACATTGGTAAGCAAATGGGTTTAATGTAGATATTAGTTCTGCTCCAAATATAGGCACTGTATGTACATACCCTGTTCATATACATATTCTTTATGTATATGTTATATACCATTTAACAAATAATATAAGTGATAGAACTAAAACATATGTGCAAGAAACTTTTCTCTGGGTAAAGGGGAATGCCAAAATCAGGCACAAATTCTGCTCTCTGGGAACTCACACTTTAGAATGAATATAAGAAATGAGCATAAATATTCACGAAAATATGAGGCAAAGAGAGATCATTGTCATTGAGAGATACAGATACTGTATTTTGTGTATAGAGGACTGGAAGGAAATATTTTCGGCTAGAGGAAGCAGGAAAGACTTCACAAATAATGTCTGATTTGAGCTGGGGTATCTCAATATGTATGATTGGGCTTTGGTCATGTTGGTGATAAGAGAAAATGTGAAAAAAGGGTGTATATTCTACATTGTTCTTAGGTAGAGGAGAAAAAAGTTTCTGTTGGAGGAAGATCTTTGAATCCTTGACACATTAGTTGAAGAAACGTGAGTTCTAATTACGATTTTACCTGTACCAAACAGAATTATTCATGTACTTCTATTGCTACCACCAAACCTTTGGAAGGATTTCTGCTACAGTTTGGTAAGAGAAATATTTAGAAATAAATCAGGTAGTTCCTAATTAGAATGAAAAAGATTAAGAAATTCATAAGTGGGAAAAGTGCTATTACTGAACATTTTCTAGAAAAGTTCATAGTTTTGGAAAATGATTTCACAATAATTCATTCAATACATGTTAAGTACTGACTCTCCGAAAAACACTGACAGATTATGTGGAAAATATGAACATTTCAAAACATAGTCCCTACTTTTAATCCACCTATTTTGGGAGAAAAAAATAGAGATCGAGTATACTACAAAACAGTGTGTGATTCATGTTACATGGTTTTAATACAGAGCAGATTAATTCTAGTGGGTCTGATCAGGAAATGTTCATGAGAGAGAACACCTGAGACTGACTTGGAAGAATAAGCAAAATTACAATAGACCAAGGCATGTACATAGGGCTGGAGGGAGGGAAAATTGGTAGGAATGAAATTCAGGCAAAAAAGAACATGTAGAAAATCACGGAGATAGAAAAGTAAGGGCATTTTTAGGAATTGTACATGCCATTCCTCCCCCCAACCCCCTGCAAAAAAAAAAAACAAAACAAAACAAAACAAAAAACCCTAACTGAGCAGTAAATACAGGGAGTACAACTGCAAATAAGATAGTCCTTCACTTTAAAAAGTTTATAGCCTTGAGGAGGGTACAAAGAAGCATACAACTAAAGTGTAATTTATGTTGTTGCAGAGATAAAACAGAGAACCCAGTTTTTACCTAGGCTAGAAGTCACAAAGACCAGGTGCCATTTGAGCTGAATCCTGAGGAATGACTTTGATTTGCCAAGAAAAGACAGGGAAGATGGAAGAATCTGTGCAAAGACCCAGAGCAGATACGCCAAGAGCACAGTGCATTCGAGGAACATCAGAAAGTTTATTTGTGGTTGAAATCTAGGCTATATGGAAAAAGAATAGGGAAGCTTATTGATTTAATAGCAACTGGGTCGTACAGAATTTTGGAGACTACGTAGGAGGCTGTTTTATCAATTAGATTATAGTTAAGGGTTAAAGCTATGAAAAGGCAGTGGGGACTAATAAAGAGAGTAAAAGTGAGATAGATATGAGATACATGAAAGGAGGTCCTTAGAAACTTACTTTAACTAGGAGGGGTTTTAACACAAGAAGTATCTATGCATGTACTGCTATAGAGATCTATGAGGAAAACACACTGAGGAGTCAAGTTGATGTGAGAAAGACCAGGTGCTCCATTCAGGGAAAAAGGACAAAAACAAGTTTGCAAATAAGAAAAGAAAATTTGGGGGTTATAGAGGGCAGGAGAAGTGGGGGAAGAATTAAGGATATTCAGGGTTTGCAATATGTTCTTTTTGTATACGGGTCACTATAGAAAAAACTTGGTGGAAGGTTGCCTTTGTAATATAATTACCTTAGCTGGGTAAATGCAACTTGATGGATCTTTTTACATAACGTACAGAAGAATGGTTAGATGATTTGGCCAAGATATTTAAAGCTGAATCCTCTTAAAACAACAACAACAACAACAACAACAACAACAACAACAAAAACAACCTCGTGGGTCTCAAATCACCTTTTCACTTCACCGTTTTGCTGGTTTACATAGCAAAGAGAAGACATAATATTTCCTGGTAGATGGAAGTAGTTACCTTCATGTTGAATGTATACAAATATATAGGTTTGTATTTCTTGTTTCTTGGTGAAAATAACTTTCTGATTTAGAAAAAGGAAAGAAAATATTTAACAGTGGATTTAAACTGTGGGAAAGTCAAAGGGAAATTGACAAGACTGACTCCTATTTATGAATATTATCTTGATGACTGCTTCTTCCTTCTATAAATAATGATTTCTTCAACTTCAAGTTCTTCAACTTCAAAGAACCTTTTCAGTTGCCAGAGGAGAAAAATGCTTATAGTTCTCCCTCTTTAACACATCTTTTCATGTGTATTGGACAGCCCAGTTCTTTTTTTCTTCCCTTTCTCACCTAATTCCCCACAAAATGTTTTATTTAAAACTGTGCACACATTGCTAAGCTCTTTTGTCTCCCAAAACTTTATGTACATATGTATAGAATGGCAACCTGATGTAGACATAGGATATATGAATAGTAAGGATACCAACCCTCAACTAAATGGGTTTTTTTTTTAGTCTTGCTCACTCACAACCAATTAACCTTTCATCACTTTCAAAAACATAGCTTTATGGCATGAGCTTATTCATCTTTGCTAAAAGACTTCATAGATATTTGAACAAAAGTAGTTTTCATTAAATATTCTTCAACTCTAATATGGAGCCTGCTATTGTTTCCTTTCAGTTTTCTTCCTTCCTTCCTTCCTTCCTTCCTTCCTTCCTTCCTTCCTTCCTTCCTTCCTGCCTGCCTTCCTTTCTTCCTTCCTTCCTCCCTTTTCCTCCTCCTCCTCTTTCTTCTCCTCCTCCTCCTTCTTCTTCTTTTTCTTTTAAATAATTGTTCTTAGACTTGTTAAAGCTTAGGGCTAAAAAGTCACGTAGTGAAGTGTGGGCCCTGAGAATCAACCTTAAAAAATGATGTCCAGAGAATCAGAGATGCAATAGTGCAATAGATACCTTGGGCAATGGGTGAAGAAATTAGGCAAATGAATAAATTAGATTTTTCTCAGTAGCAGGAAAAAAAGTGATCAGAAGATTATCTATTCTATTGTACAATTTGGGAAAAAACAAGACCACCAGTAGGGTATCTTAACGATGTCAAGACTATCACTATTGTCTTTAAAATGCTCTACTTGGTAGAAATCCCTAGCAATCCTTGGACAGCATGTATGAGGCATTTGATTTAGTCCAAGGGAAGGAGGAGGTATACTTTTTGTAGTTTTGCTCTTTCCTGACTCCAACCTAAATCAAAATATTTACCCATTACAGTTCTCTTTTTGTCATTGATTATCTTCTGATTTAATGGCTCAGTAAAATTGTTATACTTAAGCTATTTCATGTTGAGTTGCAATTAGAAAACATGGTTTGTAGATGTGAATATACTTCATAACCCAAAGCCCCATGACAACACCCATGTGTAGACTGGGGTCATAACCCAGAGGACCTTTCCTTTACTGGCTGGGTAGTTTTAAACTCTGGAAGTTTTCTATTTGAAAATCAGATGTCACATACTAAGGAAGTAGGCAGATTTCTGTCATAGGCATATAAGGAGAATCCAGAAGTAGTAACATCCACACGTGGTTTAGCTAGCATCTTGGTCTTCTACAGTCATGTAAATTTCAGTGGCTGAAAATAAAAGTTAGCTTTATAATAAAACACAATCCATTTTCCTCAAGTCTGAGAAGTTTAAAATTTTAATTTATCTAGGAAAAAGTAAAATCAAATTTCTCCTTACCTGTTATGTCAACGTATATTTCAGAAAGATCAATGATTTAACTGTAAACAATGAGGCTACAGAAGAAAATATGAGCAAATAAAAAAAAAATCTTGGAATAAGGAATGTCTTTCTACACGAGACACAAATTCCAGAAAACATAAAGGAAACACAGATACATTTAAATAATAAAATGCAAACATTTCATCCTAACATAAAATTGCATAAAATTAAAGGAAATATTGATTAAATTATTTACAACACACATGACAAACATTACTGGTTTTATTTGTCTAGAGAGCTCTTATAATTTCATAAGAAGAGATTTAATAAACGATTAGAAAAATATACAAAATAAAGGAAGGCATTTAATATAAAAAGAAATACAGTGGCTTGTTAGCATAAAAAGATGCTTTTCCTCAATTTAAAAATGCAAATTAACACAATGACATTCATTTATGTTAAAATGAAAAAGTTAAGAAATTTTTAAATGCATTTTTGGCCAGAGTGTAGGGAAATAGTTACTCTAATATACTGTTGGGGGGCGAGGGACACGGTAAATTTATATAACATCTTCGAAAATCAATCAGAAAAGAGTAAAAAAAAAAAAAAGAGAGAGAAAATATCCTTTGATCCAACATTTCTATTTGTAAGAATTATCAGTTAAGTGTACTTCCATTCACATGCCCAATTATACTTTCAAGGATTACATTCCATTTCTTACAGTAACTTTTGTTTTTCTCTGTATTTACGATGATCATTTCATTGCTTAGTTTTTTATATCCTTTCCAAATTCAGCAAAAGATTATAAAATCATACAAATAATACTTATTTTCACATGATAAAACACATTAGATACTCCTATAGTTTCAATTTTATGGTAGGGACATCTTTACCCAGGTTTCCAGAATCACAGTCTGAGCCAGGCTTATTGTACTCTGACCTTGTAGCAGCCGTCCTAGATTCCCTCGATTTTTCTCCTGGATCCATGCCTTCTTGGATTGATACACTACGCTAATATATTGTTTAGAAATAAAATTCTAGGTTAATCATAATTTCCTCTAAAAATGTGAAGGCATTTATTTGAGTCTTCTAGCTTCTGGGGCTGCTGTTGAGATGAGAACCCTTTTTCTTCCTTGCTTGAAGCTTTAAACACTGATATCCTGACAATTCATGCTGGTGTGCCTTGATGGGAAGCTTTTTCCATCCATTATACTAGACAGTTGGTAGGCTCTTTCAATTAATAAACCTGTATTTTTTAAGTCTGAAATCTTTTTATATATTCTCTTTTATTACATTTTCTTTTATTGTACAATATAACACAAGCCAAACCTCATGAAATATATGTTTGGTTTAATACATCATTGTAAGAGATATACCATGTAAAAAAAGAACACCAGTTTAAGAAATACAACCTCCCAAACCACCGCCAAAGTCTTCCACATGCTCCATCTCATTTACAACTTCTCTGCTCTCCTACAAATAATCATCATCTTGGGGGCTTGTTACCTACTAAGTGGTATTTCTTTAAAAAGCTTTTGTAAGTTTCTTTTAATCTTCATGTTATTTCACCATATTTTTCCTTGTAACATATTCATTGAAGAAACTAGGAAGTTTAATTAATAATATTTTCTGTAGTACAAATTTTGCTGCTTTCATCTCCATCATGTATTTTAACTTGCTTTTTTGCTAATTGGACCTACATATTTTGTGCCCATTGTTCGTCCTTATATCAATGTCACTTTTCTATTTGAAGGCCATTTTCTGATACTTTTCTTAGGAAGTGTTTATGGGAACAATATTCTCTGAGTTCTTCAATGTCAATAACATTTTGTCTATGACCTTCATACTTGTATCCTAAGTAAACTTAGTTTATAGCTGAATATAAAAATCAGTGGCTCGCATGCTCTTTCCTTCAGTATCTTGCATATGCTAGTCTATTTTCTTCTGGCATAAAGCATCACTTTTAAAAAGTCTGATGATAATCTAATTATATAATAAGAGGCTCCATCATAAGTGACTTGGTCTTTTTACCTAGGTGTAAATGACTAAAGATTTTTTCATTTATAGTCAATAATCTTACTAGAATATGTCAACATTTATCATTTTTTGACCAATATTCTCAGATAATCAGTCTGTCCTTTCAAAATGTAATTTCAAATTTTTTTCTATTATATTGAGAAAGTTTTCTTGAATTATAGTTTTTTTAATATTTATTCTGTTCTGTTTTAGTTTTCTTTTTTGAAGATACCATGTACACATATGTTGAGTCTTTGTCTCTCTTCCTTTTTCTTAAGTTTTGAATCCTTTTGCTCCCTTCTTCTTTTCTTTTTGCACTTTTCTTCCTTTTACTTTCTATTTCTCTTTAGGCGTGTGTGTGTGTGTGTGTGTGTGTGTGTGTGTGTGTGTAAAACATTCTTTGGTCTTGTGTTTCTTTTGGTGTAATCTTAAAATTAAAATCTTAATTTTTCAGTCATTGTTTTTAATTTGTAATTCTTTCTTGATTTTTTTCTAAAGCACCTCTACTTTTCTAATTCTAATTTACGTTATTATTTTTAGGTTGTATTATTTCCTCAGGACAATTTAGTTTATCCACTTTTTATCTTCCAAAATCTTTTTAGAATTCCTCATCTGTTATCTCTTCCTTTATTCTTGTTCTGATGGGTTTATGTATTTTTTACCTTTTTAATGTATTTTTCTTGTGAAGATTAGAGAAGAAAAAAAGATATTTTCAATCTGCAATATTTAATCAGCCTCATTTTTTTTCTCATGAGTTCTTTTCCTTATTGATTTATATCCTTTTTCTGTCCAATTTCTTAATTAATCTTTAATTACTTATGTGTATTGTAAATATTTACTTTATTATGTACTTGTCATCATTTTAAAAATCTTATCTAATACATTTAAATTTTTAAGTTCAATTTTTTATCCTTTCCTTCATGGTTTATATTTTGTCTTGATTAGTGAATTCCCTACTTCAAGTACATGACAGTGTTTTCCTATATGTTCTTCTAAAACATTAAAAATTTGCTTTTTACATTTATATTTTTAATTTATGTGATGTTAATGTTTGTGTGTAGTATGACACAGAGATAATTTTATTCTAAATAGATTGTTGTTTTTAGCTGAAGAGTTTCTTCTTTCTTCTGATTTATAATGTTACACTACCATACACCAAAGTTTATTTTCATAAGTCTGCTTGTGAGTTCAGTGTTATTTTCCATTAATTTCTTTCTGCATTGATACTATTACTGTTTTAATTACAAAATCTTAATAGTAACTCTTGAAATATGGCAGGTTACATAGTTGATCCTTATTGTTTTACTTCAAAATGATCTTGGCCATTCTTAATATTAACTTATCTAAGAACTAGAAACAAACAAGCAAATATATTCTGTTGCAATTTTAATTGGAATAGCTTTGGATTTATAAATCATTTTAAGACTTATTTTTATTTACTTCAATTTTCTCATAAAGCACATATAGTGTGCTTCCACAGAACATATCCAGATAAGTTAAAAAATATATACACATATAATGCCTCCCCACATATATACATAGATAATAAATATTTGCACATATTTTTATATGAATGGAATATTTGTAGAAATGTATACAAATTTTTAATTGTCAAATATTTTATCTTATCTGGATTTTCTTTTCTTTTTTTTACTTTGTACATGTTTTTCTTTTTCTATTAAGAAATCTCATTTGAAGACTATACTCGACTGGCCTACATCAACATCTTAATTATAATGAGTAATTGGTGCGAGACTTTGAGAAAATATCATAGTGGAAGAATCACATTTTTAAAACTGATTTCTTCTACTATTTAACATAAAGCACCAGCAATTGAGAAATCTCCATATAGAAAGCCTAAAGTAATTATCCCAATTTTCTTACTAAAGTTGACTATGCTGTCAAACATTTTAAATGGAAGAAAGTAGGTTTTTCAAATAAATCTGATAACACTTTTGTATATGCGTGTAGACAAGATGAAGAATTCATCAGTTTGTATCTAGTAATGGGAGAACAACTGCTACGTTTTATTTACTTTTTTATCACCAGTAGTTCAGTGACTCTCATATCATAAGTCCTTAATAAATATTTTTTAAAGAATGAATTACTGAATAAGTATGTTCAAAAGTATTGACAAGTACTTTAAGGGTGGTATGCAGTGGTATATTGTGAGATGTGATATAGAATCTAGGATATAGTAAGTGCTCAGTAAATGACAGCCATTGCTTTTCTCAATACTGTACATGCTATCTCTATTAATATTACCCCACAACTTTGTTTCAACCTGATTTTGAACAATATTTTTTGTAAACAATCTGAGTGAAGATAGAAGATATGTTTATCACTTTATTGGATTTCATAGCACTGGGAGGGATAGAAAGATATTCATAGGCTAGAACAAAGTGCTCAGTCTAATGAGGTAGAATATAATAGAATTCAATATATTGAAGATAAAGTAAAACTCAAATCATTAAGGACAGGATGAAGGCAGACTTTGCCTAAAAGCAGACATGTAGAAATTTTAAGGAGTTTTAATAGTAAGTAGGTCTCAATTGGAATTGCCAAAGTGCTGTAGCCACTAAAAAAAAAATGATACTACCAGAAGTAATATTAATACACTCTGCTATGAGGAATTTGTAGTAGTCTATATTAGGTAAAGATCCACCAATACTTAAAACATTTATTATATTCAATCCCAGACATCATCACACTTTCTAAGAAATTTAGGCTTGGGAAATTATATATATATATATATATATGTATATATATGTGTGTGTATATATATACATATCACAATGGTCAGAATGATGTAAAGATCAAACTGTTTTGTGATAAAAATAGGAAATTTTGCTATGAGAAGAAAATGACTCATAGAAGATATGATAGTTGTCTTCAAATATTCGAAAGGAAGTCATATGATGAAGACTTTATGATCTTTAGAAGAAAAAAAAATAGAACAGTATGTTAATACAAGAAAGGAATTCTAAATGGTCTCAAATATAGACACCATCTTTAGAATTCCAGACTCACGATGTTATGCAATGTTAGGGTTCATCACTACATATTTAGATAGAGGATTAAAGAATTAGTTAAGTGGTTAGATCGGATGACCTTTAAGATGGATATTTTATATTCCGTGATCTATTTTGGCATAGTACTGTGTAGCTTCAGATATGGCCATATTTATTATTGGGAAGGACTGCTTCACACCTGCCTTTATCGATAGACTTGCTCAATAGAATTCAATTAATATTGCTGTGAACTCAACAATAATGTTTTATACTTATAATTTTGAGTCATATAAGACAGATAAAACAAAGTGTTGTGTAATGATTTAGCACAGTGGGTAGCACAAAAGGTGCTTTGAATAGTTTGTGTTTAAACATATTTCTAGCTCGGCTATAGTTGTATGTTAATAGGTAATTTATAGAGTTGGCCCATGTATGTAACAGTCAATACATCATCTGGCAATAGTGGGCACCATTTGTTGAGTGAATGAATGACTAATTTCTATCATGGCTTGATTAATGTTCATTAGCTGCTACCACCCTGAATCACTACTTAATTACTTCCTCTTAAAACTTTTCCCACATATTCCATACCCTTGGAGGAAAAGGAAAAATTTTAATGGGAAAGGGCATAAAAATAGAAGTGGTGGTAGCTGGTGGGAAGATCTTCTCTAGAGCAGAGAAAGTCAGTTCTGAGAGTGAAATTATTTTCAGAAGAGAGATAGAAATGTTTTAAGGGGATATTTAAGTCCAGGATTGGGGTAGTCGGAAATACTTCAAATTATAGCACTCCACTGGAAAATATTGCTTTCAATGAACATTTACAGGATATATTTGAAACTTCTTTTTTTATGACAAAAAAATATACTGTAACCTGAAAAGAAATATAAAAATGTAGTAAAAAAAATGTAATTATATAAAACAACATTAAAACCCATAAAACATCAAAACTTTTTATGGAAAGTAACACTCTTGAAACATGTTTTTGAAATGTTTATTTTGTATTGATGTCTACATGCAGCCACAAAAACCTGCAAAACTATGTCAATTATTTTATTTAGCAATTTGGAAATATTGATCTGTAGGCCATGTATGGGGAAATTCTTTAATGTCCTTTTTTTTTTTTTTTTTTTTTTTGCTATATTCTTATCTTGGGCTATATTTAGATAAGAGTTGCCCATACTTTAGTGTTCTCTACCCAGATCATTACTGATTAGAGATAGTACAAGGTTAGAAATACATTACTCTAAAATTTTATTTTTATTTGTTTCCAGTAACGTATTTGACCAAAACTTGGATCAAGGATTAAATTTACTGTTTCTTCCTAAATATTCTTTATTTTGTTCTGCAAAGACAGTAGATTATGTTTTAAAGAGATTTATTGAAATCTGCTCTTTTAAAAACAAACTGTCAAGTCTCATTAAAAACAAACAAACAAACTCCTCAAAGGAAAAAATTCATTAATTTAAAATTGAGGTTTTTCCCCCTTTTTTCCTCTATCATTTTCTCACTCCATTTTACTCTTTCTTCTTTCTTTTACGACAAACTGTGTAACGACTGTATTGAAATTCCCAAACTTTACTTTCCAATTGTTTTCCCTGCATTCACCAAGAGATGAACATTGTTCCTATCAAATCAAAACTGTCAGCATGTGTGTGGGCAATACAAAGAAATTGCAAGACAACATTTATCTTGGAAATGTTTTTGTGTGTGTCAAACAGAGAAGTAATTATTTCTAAGTTTAAGAAAAGTCAACACAACTTGGAAAACACAGTAATATTTATTCATGATAATAAAAATGTTTTTAATGGAAGCCACGGATATCCAAATACAAACTGAATCGTGACAACCCAGTGGCCTTTTTTACAAAAACCATGACATATGTCCAATTAATGTGCTAAATGATATGAGTGCAAGAAAGTATGAATTAAAAAACACTGAAATGGTTTTAAACATACCTGGTCTAATATAGATATCAACCCTGGACATAGCATTCAAAAATAGTCCCTTTGCCTTAACTTAATCTGCTGAGTTTTTGTCACTGTACTTTTAACGATTTTCTTTAAAGCTCTAGTTGTTATAGTTCATTTCAACACAGGACTGCTAGCACTTTGGCTTGACTTTACAGAGAGGACTAAATTCTATGGTATTTGTACATATGTAGGAAGATACACAAAATTATTTGTAAATATATGATTCCGAAAAGACCATCATAAATATCCTATAAACCATATAATACTTAGAATATATATACCATGTGGTATATATAATGGTTGACTAGAAAAAATTATATGTCTAATTTGTGTTTGTCCCTAACAATTTGACTTATTTAAATTGATCTTACCTAGTATTTTAGAAGAAGTTAAAGTTTGTTAGAGATTTAAATTTTTACCCATAAGTACCAATAAATCAGATGTGTAAATAACTGTTGCTTTCCGAAAATTCACCTCACTCTTTTCCAGGAGTCATCTGGATCCATTTGGACCCATTTAATATTATACAAAAATCAAATTATATGTAAGAAAAGGCCTTTCTAAATAAAATTTTCTTAGTTGAAATTTAAAATATGGTCACCCTATTATACCTTTTAAATTGAATTATCAGGCTCTGCAAATTAAAAAAAAAAGATGACAAAATTTATAAATAAAATCCCAGGAAGAAAGGCACTTATGCTCTGCACACCGTTATTGCAGTCTGTATACTCCACGACACTTACCAAATGGAATTTATTTCTGGACTGCATACAAATACAGCAAAGTGCTAGGATAAAATCAAATCAGAATGCTTATGAAAAAGTTGGCTATCAAATGTTTTACATCAGTAGGAAATTTCTTTAGAGATTTCTGATGAAAATTTAAAGTGTATGTTGTTATATCAAGTACAGGAGAGGTATAAGGTTGTTGGAAAAATTCCCTTAATTTATTAACTAAAAAGCCAAACAATTGTCATTAACAGTAAATCTTGACAAAATAATTAATGAATGATAACAAAATCTCAGCAGAGAAGTGCCCATTAATTAAATTTATTTGAGAGCATGTTTCACAAGGATAACCAAATTATCTAATTTTCACTCATATTAAAAAGTGATAGTCTATAACAACTAATTACTAGAAATGAAGGAAAAGGCCAGTACTTTGAACCAATAAAATAGAAGAAAATTATCAAAGGACTGCCATTATATTTGACAGCTTCCTGAAAATTCCATTCATTATTTTGCCCTGTGAAATATTTCTGTGAAACTCACCAAAGAAAAGAATCCCAGTAATGTCTATATATTAGTGTTTTTAAAGTTGGAACACATTCACCACATTCTTTTTATCTTTTCATGATGTTAATATGTGTATCAGTATGAGTATGCCAACAGGTGAAATAACTGAGAAGGTTATGTTACATATATATCATATATATGTTATGTTACACACACACATATATATATAATATATATACATTTCGAATGAGTTTTGGCATTTCTTTTCTGTAAGAAAGTTAATGCCATTCTGTTTTCCTCTTTAGTGTTACATATAATTATTGATTTAAAAATTTTTTTGGCTGCTTCCATATTGTACAGATAACAAATCTAAATTAAAGCATTATTATAGTGAACTTTTAAATTTCAAATGAACGAAATGCTGTATACTTTACTTGGATTTTCCTCCTTGAGTTGCTAGCATGATCTTTCCAATTAAAATTGAGTATTTTTAATGCTTTAGCAAATGACTTTCTAATTCCCATGAAGGGAGGGATGGACCTCATGATACATCTGTAGTACTCAACTAGATTTCGTTCATAGTGAACATATTCGATAGAAATTTAAAACTATGAAATCTGCCACTTTATATTTTTAATTCCATATTCTAAAATAACATTAATCTGTTGATAACATTTGGCAATAATTTTAAAAAATAGTAAAATAGTTAAAGTCCATTTGGCTTAATGTTTGTATAAATTTTAAGCAGCCTGGACTATTTATAATTTAATCTGAGGCAGGAAAATCTGAATTAATAAGTTATGCCAAAAATATTTTTTAATTTTGTGACTCACATTTTTCTAAAGAAAATTATCGTCTAAATAATACATTTTAAACATATTGGTTAAAAATTGAAAATAATTTTCAAAATATTTCTTGCACTTAAAAATTATGTTTCAGCTTTAACAACAGTTCTTAATGTTTGTTTATTGTGGGACATCAGTTTACATTCAGAAAACTAGCTGCCGTAATTATAAAACTTCAATTAACACTCATTTGCAATGACTTTATCACAACAGTAATAAAACCTAGAACAGGTTTATCATCCACAAAGTTGATACTATATTAATTTAGAAAAAAAGGATATGGCTATGTTTTGTTTCCCTAAATAATTTCCCGAAATTAATATAGAATAGATGCCAGTTATGGTATAATTAGGTATATTGGTTGACAGATAAATTTAGAGTAACAAATAGGTAGATATAAATGTGGCTATCATTGAAATAGAATGTTTGATTTTGCCAAGTGAAGTAATGCATATGAAAGGTTTCATTCATATCTTATTTTGTTGTCATTTCTATTTTTATTTTGATTTTTTTGTTTAATCAATATAGTAAAAAAAAAGTTTTCTGGTTAAACAATATTTCAGATGCTAAACAATTCTTTTTATTGGTTTACATTGGCAGTTCACAGTTTAAAAGTACATCCACATCGGGCAAAAACTACATGTGGATTGTTCTGGATTTTGAAGACTTTTTGCTTCTATCAAATTTTTATTTCAAGTTATGGAGCAATATCTACATTTTACTGACAGTTAATAATTGAAAGGGGGAATTATAGGCAAAGGAATTCCTTGAAATAGAAGATTTTATCTTTTAGTATAAGCTTAATGCCTTGCTCAGCACTTTTAAATTCTCTTTGAAGGATAGCTTTCTCTCCATTACTTTATGATAGTTCAATCACCTTTACATTATGGCCCTCGCTATTCTCATTCCGTGAAATACAGCACATTTACTTCCAATGGATCTTTCGCTCAATGATCAGAATTGGAACTTGTGTTTGTAACTGAAAACAATTGACACATTTTATTTCTATAACACTTTCACATAAGAGGTATTTAAAAATACAAAATTGATATTTTTTCATGAGTTCCTGGGTTTATTAATTCATAACATTAAAGTTTCATCAGTTTCATCTTAGATGAGACTTGCCTATAAATACATAGTGTGTTTTCTGTAGAAGTTACCTATACGTCTTCAAAAATTCAATTGATCTAGAAAAATGACTCTGAGACAGTCATGTTTCTTTCTTTCTTTCTTTTTTAAAAAAAGACAAAACAGCAATAAACATTTTAGCTCTTTAATGAGCAAAGATCATGTCTCTTAGCATTGGACTAATAGTCATTATCCAGATTATCTTTATTTCACGCAATGACCAATGACATGGCCAAGATGTACAAAGTTGCTTCCATCAAGTAGTATACAATTTTTTTTTTGTATAATAAGCTTTCATTCTTGAAAAAGAGTAACTGAAAAGAAAGGTTTCTGTTACTGCAGTTAGTTTGTCAGAGAAAGTTCTTTGCATTATCTTACAAACTATCAAAATTGCTAGTCATCTGAAAAAATGTAAAAAAAAATCACATAACTTTAGTCTAATAGAAATATAGTACAGGTAAGAGAGAAAGTATTTATCAGGATGTGCTCTTTAAGTCCATCTCAATTTTTTTTTTAATATAAATGTACATCTGATTACATATACAAACATTTGGAAAGGTCTGTGATATACCATTACTGGTAAACAATAGGAGGATGAAGAGTTTCCTGTGGTCTTAGAATATTCATTTAAAATCACATATACGTGTAAGACTAAAATCCTCCAGATGTTGACTCTCCTTCTAGGTTCTGTATCTACGTTGTACTCTACTGAGATTGCATGAGTAAATTCCAGTGAATGAACCTCAGTGAGAAAGGTAAGTGATGTGACAAGGGACATAACTTTATATTGAAATATTATTAGTAAACATTTTGTCATGCAACATGAGTAAATTAATTAACTGAGAACTGTATTCAGAATGGTAATATGGGGCATCCTCATATCATAAAAGACTGTTGCAAGTAACTCTTTGGACACATTTCACCTTACCAAAAGGAACAAAATACAGAGTAACAAAAACCACAGCAAATTATAGATCCTGTAACACATGTCCAGTTAGGGTTATATTTCTACAAATTATTTAGATGGAAACAAAAAGAACATTAAAAACACAGAAAACTGTTTTTTTTTTTTTCTGGGATTCATATCAGTGAGTATTCACCACTATACCTATATTTTCTTCAAATACCTTTAATAACTAATTCCTGCTATTATCGAAACTACTGTGAATTATTTAATTGTAATTACTTTTGCCCCTTAAAATCTTCTTTAGGTTCTGCCAATTGATGGAGGAAGCTTCTATTAAAAATTCCAATGGGATGAGAAGAATTTTAATTACGGCTTAATCAGCAGCACAGCCACCAAGCATATAAATTATCATGCACATCGTGCTAAAAATATCCAGTTTCCTTTATCCCCACAACTTTATACTGACAGCACTTATGTGATAATGTTGTACCTGCCAGTCTTTAAACTTCTTTGTTTTACTGGCAAATTTCAGCGTGAGCCTCTGCTAAGGCCATTAACAGCATTGGTGCTTTGTGTACTTATCCAAATATGTAAATATGGTCTACGGAATAAAACAGCTCCAAATAAAAACTGGTGAAAATTATCTGACATTCCATTGGTGTGTCCCTTGTGCATATTCATGGTTGTTTTTTATTTTTATTTTTTATATTTCAGACATAGTTCTTTCCTGTTTGGTGTTCCACATGCCTACTTCCACTATGTAACATAAATCTTCAAAAAATTAATTCTTGAATGTGAATGAAAAAGTATCATTCAGAACAACTGCTTCAAGCAATTGAAATTCATTTTTAGAGTTGATTTGTGTATATATGTACAATTCAATTTTTCAAAACCCCCAAAGTTCTTGATATGTATATTCACATAATATTCCTCCTTATTTAAATAGTAAGAGTCTTGTAGGTTGAAAGCCAAGGGATCTTCAGTAATCTTTTACCATAATCCATCAAAAATAGAGTTTGTTTCTCTTGTCTGGCTATACCCTGGTTGTTGAATGTGAATGGGGGTGGGGATGGGGGTGGGGCAGAGTATTGTTCTGTCCTCCGGTAAATGTATTGAATGTGTGTAAGGGCTGGATCCCTGGTATAGTGTTGGGAATCATTGTAATGGTGTTGGGTGTCATTAAAGGAACATCATCAGGTGACCTCCTCATAGCTAGTGTGTAATCTGGGGGGCAGGCGGTCCGAAGAACCACCTCATGTGGATGGATGGACTCACATTCATGATCCAAATCAGTGTGCTTCATTTGGAGAGACATGATCTCCTCTTCTTGTGCATGGGTCAGATCGTTGGTAGTAGTACGCTGAGGGCTACATCTCCTATGAACGTCATGTCTCCTTTTATCCTTTTTGTAGTACAGGGCTGCAAAGGCCAAGATGTTCAGAAATAGCAGTGATGCTCCAACTGCTATAGTGACACTCAGCTCTGTTGAGTAGTCCCTTTGATCCACTGAAAATGGACTTGGTTGTTGTTTAGGATCATCTTGCTTGGCAGTGGGAAAGGCTGATGTGACAGGTACAGAATTTTTTCTTGTAGGTCTGAAAGTGATGTCAGTTGATGGCACTTTAGTTGTTGTCGAGGTATACTGAGAAATATCATTGAGATTATGCAGATGAGGTACCAGTTCCAACCAGAGGTTCACCTTATTGGCTCTATAATGTTCTTTAACTCTTGGTTTTAATCCAATATGGAGATAAAGTTGATCTTTCTGGGAATATCTGGTCCATGCTACTTCTTCAAAACGGTTGGGTTTGGTATGGATGAATTTTGTGTCTTGAGGGACGGGTTGATTTGGGTCACTAGAACAGAAAAAGGCAATTAAGACAACAAAGTTATTTTACTATTTTTCTTGATAGAAATAGTACTGGTTTAACATGTAATTGAAGAGATAATTCAGCAAGGCTTTAGGTTGTGTTTTAACAACTTGGGTCAAGTTAGAACTATAAATAGCATCACAGGCAGATTGTTAGATAGATGGCAACGTAATATGAGTAAGCCTTGTTCTCAACCTGTTTGGAGATGAGATACTATCTACAAAAGGCTTTGAAATTCATATACTCATGCATTGTCCTATAGGCAAATTGGCAGAAACATCATAGAATAGTGGAAAAGACAGGATTTAAAATAGACAGATGAGGATTTGAATCCTAGTACTGCTATATATTAGACATATTAATATGGGGTTCTCATAGCTTTAGGCCTCTCCTTCATAAAATGGGATTAATAGTGCTTGACCTGTCCACCTCACAAGGTAGTTGGGAGGATCAAAGGGCATGTAGTTTTAGAAATTGGAAAGCACTATGAAATAATATTCATCACTATTTAATAACAATAATAAGCCATGTGTAATTAAAACACCAAAATAAATGTAATTATCAAATAAAATAATAGAAATATAAGCCTTTCTTAATAAACTTCTAAAAAGTCAGAACTAATTAAGTAATGATTTTTGAAATATAATCACAATTAGCATTTTAGAAAAACAACAATATATAATTGCTGGTATTAATCTATTAAATTAAATCATTTGGGCACAGAATGTATATTATCTTTAAATGTTTAAAAGTATTTCTATTAAGTTATAGAAAACTTTATTCTTTAGGTACATACCCAGTTTTAGCAAAGTTTGTCCAGTATGTCATTACAACTGCACTCAGCATCACATCATTTTTGGAGAAATTGCAAGGAAATAGCTCTGTAGGCCCAATCATGGGGATTCCTAATACGTAGGGAACCTCATCTCCATGAGCTGCATCAGCCCAAGCTGGAACCTGATCAGTTTGGCAATGATGGTAAAAGGCATAGAAATATGTAGGTGAACCAAAGTTTGAGTGAAGATCTGCTGTTGCTACAGCTGGTGCCACCCACTGATGGTCTGTAAACAAAGCCAATAATGTCTTCCTCCGAGTTTCAGGGTTATGACGGTCAGCCCAGTCAGTGTACATAAATTTAATGGTTTCTCTCAAAACATCTTTTCCTTCAGGATAGCCATATAAATTATCAACAAAATTGGAAACAGCAAAGTCAAAATCACTAGCTGATATACCATCATCGCTATCTACTATATTTTCAACAAATTTTAATCCTTCCCCTTGGTTAACTCCTAACATTATATCATAGTTGAGAAACTCTCCTTGCTCCATTAATATCTGAGGGTCATCTGGTATTACATCACCATCAATCACAGGTCCAAAGGCTATGTGGTATCGCGCTGGTTGAATATCTTGATCAACAAGTTCTTTGTAAGGCTTCTTCTGTAGGCATTCCACTAACTCTACCGTATCTGAAACATTGCAACCAACTTTTGTGGCCAACATTCTAGCATATTTTGCAGGCTGGAAACTAACAGCCCAGCTGGAAAGGGCTGTTCCACTTTGAGCAATTGCTCGTTGAAAAAGGCCTATGGGAAAACAACAAGAGTTTCAGGTGACCTTTGAATAATGTTGTGATAAAACAATAACATTAGATATTTTAGATATGTATATAAAACCCAGATACAACTCGAGAAACAGGAAGATAGAGACATTTTTGCTTAAGGTACATAAAGTCATCCCCAGGGTATAATGCGTCAGAGAAGTGGATTAAGTCTTCTGCTTCAAGTGACAACCACTTTATGGATCAAGAGGCATAAATTGTGCCATGTCTCAAAGAGCCAGTAAGCAAGGAGAGAAAGAGAATGTGTAAATACTAGTGGTAAAAAGTCCCCAAAATGTTTTTGGTTTGCATGTCAATATCTATATTATTATCAAAGCTAACTAGATAGGGCCAACTCTTTCCACTTGAATACTTCATCAGATTCTGTGTTGTCTTTTGAGGATATTTCCTCCAATTTGGCTCCCTATATCTTCCTTCCTTCAAAATGGCTCTGTATGTTTGATTCGATGAGATTTTATTTGGAAAAGAATTGTTGAAAGCTCACACAAATACTGGGGCTGGGGATTTGCTCATACCCTGGGGATGGCCCCGAAGGCACACAAAACAGAATATCACTTTAGACATACTCTTTCCAGCTCTTCATGTCAGACATAGTATGCTGAATATTCATCTTTCAGAAGCAGACATAACATTTGAAGTGTTTTCACTAGGTTAAAGAAAAAACTATCAGCAGAAGGATTTAGTGGGGGTGATTTAACTTTTTTCCACTGTTAAATGTGCTCCGCTACATTTTTTTCATAAAAGATAAAAAGTACATGGTCCACTGCTTTTCACTAAATTGCATTTAAGAATTATAAATTATGGTCCAATATGTAGTTTGATTAGAGCTGCATGCCGTTCAAATTTACAAATGCATGTTATCTACCCATTAAGGTATTTTCAAATAAAATGCTTGTTTTAAAAATATAATTTATCTATTTTCTTTTGAAAATTACATTTGTTATCAATTTCCAAATATAGTTTTGTAGTTCAGTTATTTAAACACAGGCTCAATTATTCATGTTAATGTTATAAAAATGGTTTTTACAAAAATGAATATGTATTCAAACTTCAGTCTTCATGTGTTCTTGGATAATTCTAAAAATATTTAAAAAGTCAAACAATACTAATTAATTTGTTTTGGTTTCTTATATCTTTATGAACATATTTTTAGTTTGCAGGAGCAATGTATGCTAGAGTAAATGATATAAATATAGATAATTTTTTAATTATTATTGCTTATGCCTATAGCACCTAGTCTTCCTAAGTGGTCTCCCACCCAAGTACTAACCAGGCCTGACCCTGCTTAACTTCTAAGATCAGACATTGGGCTTGTTCAGAGTGGCCTGGCCGTAGACCACGGACCGTGGCTCCACTGGGGCGTGAACCCAGGACCTTTTGCATGTAAAGCGGATGTGCTAACTGCTACACTATGGAACCATGTTTGAAATATAGATAATTTAAAAAATTATATAAGCTATGTGTTTGTCAACATTTGCTCAGAAAAATATTTTACTAATTAAAATCTTAACAACTAAAATAAACCTGGTTATTTCTATAGTACGCTTTCTAATTTCAGGGGTTCGATGACATTAACTAAATATATGAGAAAAGATTTTAAAGAAAATACAAGTCAAATATAGTCTGAAATATGCCATCTAGATGGTGTTGGAAAAACCACATCATTAGTGAGAGTGCTTGCTTTGTGTATGAAAGCTGTGGTCGATTCCTAATGATACAGGCCTAATCGTTGCCCTGGATCCGAGAAGTTAACAAACATTAACGTTTTGCCTTACTGGAGATAGAATTGGCCTGATGACTTCAAGACATGTCCTAAGTATCTCCTGGTCAAATCAGGCAATTTTATTTGTGGAAATAAGCTTAGGACTAGAGCACACGTATGCCCATTTGTGTGGTCAGGACAGATTTCCTTAAAGAGGGCGATGAAATGCTATTTTTTGAACTGTTTGCATAGCCATTTGCCACTGTTTACCATATCATCGATTGATAAAAAGCAAAGCCAGCCAGTGAATTTATTAATTCATCTCTTTACTGAATGCTAGTTTTGGACTGGCTGAAATTGGCTTTGGTGCCCATTTTTGGTGCCCATTTTGTAAAAGAGGTCTGAACGAATTGTTTAATGTTAATCTACATAAATACTGGCATAACTATAGTCCTCAGGCTAGAATAATCTAATCTGTTCAATTAAAAAAGCATGAAAATTTGTCATTTTGAAATAAGCCATTTCATTAGAGACCAAAATCTCTGATAATTTTCTCAGGTGTAACATTTTATCGTCTAGAATCAATTGAACTCAACTAATTTAAATGCGCTGTTACAGAAACTATTTCCATAAATTATGTTTATAATAATATATATTTCTCTAAATATATATACTCATCTAATTAATGGCCATCCTTTTGAAATTCCACATTAATTTGTCTTTGATATCAAAAACAAATATTCTATTGGGTGCTTATATCATAAAACTCAGACAGTATACTTTCTTAATATATATGAAATAAAAATTAAAAAAGAAAAAATATAAGATGATCTATTTTGATGTCTATCCTCTATCTTCCTATCTTTTATGTATGTATAATGGAGAGAAAATATTTGCATTTACAGACTTCTCCAACAAAACACTTCTGTTCTTGTGTATATTTCAAGTTAATAAATACAATCGAATGAGTGACTAAACTCATGGTAAGGTCCATGAAAAAGAACAACTTGATAACTCTTGGGCAGGCACTTTGGAAAAAAGGTGTCATGGCCAGAAAATGGAGCTAGGAAAAATATCTTATGGGTTTAAGCCACCTCAGTGCTCCATGCTGATTTGCCAAGCTTTGAGAGGGGAAAATAACACTTTTAGAGTCGAAAATTGAAAAAAAAAGAAAGCACAATTTCAAACCTATTTTTCTTTTTAATCAAAAGCTCTACTAGTGACCTTGATGGTTTGACAATTTTGGATCATGCATGCAAAATAATCAAACATCCATTCTCTACTCACATAAGTGAAAATCTCATTTTCAGACAAACTAGCTTATAACTGCTTCCTTCTTTCTAGCAAAAGGTTTTAAATGTCTATTATCTTGAAAATAGATTATACACAAGCCTTGCATTAAAATAAACCTCGTTTTTGATTTTGGTTACTGAATAAACAGAGATGACAGAACTGTGAATGCCTTTGATTTTTCCAAAAATCACCCTCTAGAAGAATAAAAAGTAATGGTAATAATAACTATCCTAAAGTGTGCTTGAAAGGGCATACTTACTAAACTCCACAGGAGACAAAGAAAAGAGCTTGACAAAAATCTAAACATGCATACCAAAGCTAAAGAAACAACATTTCTAACAGTTATTAAATTCAACCTAAAACTCAGTTTGAACAGAGAAATATATACAGAGCATCACATACTACTGATGGTGGTGGCATGCAGACACCAAAATTGTCAAAATTTGCAACCCACATAATACCTTTGGTTGAATTGCTCCAACGGTTACCTTCAGAATAATGGGATAAAGTCAGCAGATTGACACATGAACCCCCAGCGCCAGATCCAAAAACAGTGATTCTTAAGGGGTCACCACCAAAGAATCCAATGTTCTCACTAGTCCATCTTAAAGCCTGTATAAGATCAAGGAGTCCATAGTTTCCTTTTGCAGCCTGATCTCCTGTACTCAAGAAACCTGGAAAATCGAAATGAAGAGATACCTTAGAACACTGTTTTGAGTTGACATGAATCAAATAGGCATTAAATTTAAATGCAACTGAAGCCTGTGTTCATCAAGATAAGAACAAATTTTTTAGTAAAAAATTATTTCCCATGAGAATAAATGGATTTCCTTTAGGATAATAGTAGAGACTAAATTCTGAAAAATGACCTTTGTCTTCCCTAAATTATCCAGGTAATAGGTTATAGGGGGCAGAGAAAGAGAATGAAAAACATTTTGAAAGTCCTCAAGGGAGACATTCTAGAGGCCAAGTTACTAGGTGAAGATATTTGAGATAGTGTCATATAGCATATGAGAATGCGATTTTGCCATAGAACAGTGTGTTGGTCCTCAAGTTGCCCGTTGTGTAACATGATTGGAATTTAAGGTATGTGTAGCAGAGAGGCAGGATGCAGTGGTGAAGAGCATGTGTATTTTTCTAAAACTTGTGCATAAAGTAATATACAACTCTTTGCATGTATATGTATAGATACATTTTTATTGATGGTGCATGGTTAAGAAAGAATCACTGTGTTAGAGGTAATCTGAGACCACATTTTGGAATACCTTAAATGCTAAACCGAGGAGATTTGTTCAATTAGAAAACCGTATAGAAGAACTGAAGATTTTTGAAAAGTTCTGACTCGTAGTTCTAGAATGTCTAAAGCTCTGCTTTGAAGTGAATCTGATAGATAATAAAGAGAAGCATATGTTGCACAATAGAAAGAATGGAAGTAGGGGAGAGGTTATAGGAATCTGAATTGACAGAGTGGCAAAGGCATTTGAAAAAAGGAAATAGAAAAAAAATGTGGCAGTAAGAGCTGAGTGACTTTATTACGCAGAAGGTTCTCAAATAACATTTCATGCAATGTCATTTCATCATAAGGAATAGATGCTGTAGGTACTGAACTCTTGTTTAAATCAATTAGCTTGATGTAAAATTGGTTTCAGTATATGTCATTTCTCTTGAAGTCGCAGAACCTATCAATGATGTTAAGTGAGGACTTAACCGTATTTGGAAGTTGTACAGAGAAGAGTCAAGTATATTACTTTAATAATACTTTGAACATATTTATTATTTACACTGGCAATAGATTTTATAATATGTTTATTACAACTTGTAAGACAAATGTTTACTTTAATATATTTCTGTAGTTGGTAGAAATAAAAAAAAGTAGAATGTATTTCATAAAATGTTTTATTTTATAGACAATTCATATATTATGTAAAATATTTATAACTATATTACATAAACATTAATTAATTATATTCAAGGATATAATTTCTGAACTCAATAAGTTTATGAACTATTTTTTTTTTAATTATATTATCTTCTACTGAAGACCCATTATAGAAACTCAATATAATGGGTCAATATTTGTCATTAAAATTATGTTATTTAATTTGTAAAAACATAATTTCACAAATTACATTTGTGAAAACTAAACTGTGATGACAATACCTATGAGTATATCAATCTATACCCAAAATGAAAATATGGACAAAAATTCTTTAGGATCATTATAGGAAGTAATAGATAAGGACAAATTTTCTTGAATAATTTTGAAAAACATGAAAAAATGCACATGATTAGTCCTTTTCCTACAAGAACAAAAAGAAACAAAAAGACTACTCCATTATGTGTGTATATGTGTGTGTGTATGTTTATATGTGTGTGTATAACTCTGAAAATATTAAATCATTTTTGAGATGAAAGTTAATTTTCAAAAATTAGGTTCCAAATAAACATATTTTTCCTATAAAAAAGAAAATTTTTATAGGATCTGCTTACCTAGAAACACTTTCAGATACTCAATAGTCAGATAAATAAGAGCATGTAAAAATACAAAACAAAAACATGGCAGGGAATTCTTTTTAACTTTATTTGCTATTAAGTACACTTTGGTATAAAACCTAACCATTAGCTTAAGTTCCTGAAGGAATTTGTTGCAAATGTTTTGACCTATATAAATAGACTGTTGGCTCAAACCCTGAAAACAACATTACAGAAAGATTACTGTGCATTAGATAGAAAGGCTCTTGAAAGATAAAGGAGGCATGAGTTAGGGAGTATGTGTGTATATGTGTGTGTTAGAGAGAAAGAAAAAGCGAGAATGAATGAAAGAATGAAAGCACACTCTAGGTAGTTTATTACATATATAATTCTATACCACAAATATATTCAAGTAGAAATTTGATTTCTGCATATAGCTTATACCACTCAGCCCAAAACCCAAGATTTGTATTTAATTCCTCTTGAAATAATATTGAATAACTCCAGTTAATATTCAAATGAATCTCTACATTTGTACAAAAATGACTCACTAACAAAATAATCATTCAATATAGAACATGTAGAGAATCACAGTAATAAAATTATTGCCTCCACATTAAATAAATAGTATCCCCTTTATAGTTCCAGTTTTAGTAGCATCATTTTAATTACTCTGGTAGATTGGTAAATAGTTTTGTGTTTACATAACAATATTGTAATTCCAAAAATTAGGGATCCGAAGAGGCCCACACCAAGACATATCATAATTAAAATGCTAAAAAAAAGAATATTAAAAGCAGCAAGAGAAAAAAAAATTACATATAAGGGAACACCCATATTACTGACAGCTGATTTCTCAAAAGAAACTATGCAGGACAGTAGGGCTTGGCAAAAAATATTCAAAAGGATGAAGATCCAGGATATACAACCAAGAATAATTTATCTAGCAAAGCTATCATTTAGAGTTGATTGACAGAAAAAGAGCTTCCCAGACAAAAATAAACTAAATGAATTTATCACCACTTAGCCAGTATTACAGGAAATGTTGGAGGGGATTCTTTAAGAAGAAAAAAAAAGCGTATCAAAAATAGGAATAAAGAATGGTAACAACTACATTACTATCAATAAGTAACTCAAATGGAAAAGAATTAAGCGCTCCAACCAAAAGATAGAGTAGCTGAAAGGAAAAGAAAACAAGCCCCCTACATATGAAAAGGAAGGGAATGCAAAAAGATATTGCTTTGATGAACCTAGAAAGTATTTAAGTCAGATAGAGAAAGATAAACACATTTATATGATTTCACTTGCATGCAGAATTTAAGGCTTACAAGAATAAACCAATTAAAAACAAACACAAATATAGTGGACAATTTGGTGACAGACAGAGGGGACGGGGGTGTTAGGGGTTGGGAGAATGCGGTGAAGAGTTAAAAAAGTACAAATTAGTAGCTGATGGATGGTCATGGGCATAGGGAGCACAGCATAGGGAATGCAGTTAGCATTAATATGTTGGCTAGGTGGAGGGTCAGGGGAGGGAGGGAGCAATTCAGGGAATCATTCTATAGACTATATAGATGTCTAACCAACGTACTGTGTACTTGAAACTAATTAAAATTTTAAAAAATAGAAAACATTAAAAAAAGTGTGAAGTTAGAAAAAAATACAATCTGTAGATAGAATATGTTTGTGAAAATAAGCAGAAAGATAAAAATATACACATATGTTTGCATATGCACAGTATATCTCTTGATGGACACTCAAAATTGATTGCAGTGGTTACTTCTAAGGTGGGCGACTGCAGGACTGAGGTTGGTGGGAAAGAACAATTTATTCTTCAGTGTATAACCTTTGATAGCTTTTGCATTTTATTACATGTGCATGTTTTATTAAAAGTATAAAAAGTTCAAATTTTGGAAAAAAACAAGTAACATGCTCTTCTTTTTAAAGGGAGATGGTGGTGTGTGTGTAGGGAAAGCAGCAGAATTTTTCAGAAAAAATCAACTGTTTAATTTAACTGACTCATAAATATAAAACATTGAAAAATTATTACATTCAATGTAAAGCAAACTTTAAAAATTTATTATTACTATTACGCCAAGAATTATTTCACAAGTGTTGGAAAGATTTGTAGAAAAGGGAACCCTCATACACTGTTGGTGTGTTTGCAAATTGGTATAGTCACTATGGAAAACAGTTTGCAGGTTCCTCAAAAAATTACAAATGGAACTACCTTTTGACCTGGCAATTGTACTCTTGGGTATTTAGCCAAAGAAAATCAAAACCCGAATTTGTAAAGATCTATATAGTGGCTTATGTGTCCACTACAATTAGTCTTCAACTATGTGATAGAATAATTTAATACCATTTTTCCCACCTAAAAATTCCTTCTATTAAAAAAAAAATCTCCAACTATTGTTCCTACATGCAACTACTAGTTCTACTGATCGTATTAAATTTACTGAGTAGGTTTGGTTTCAATTTGATGTTTACCTGATCTAGCAAGTAGGATTACTTTCAGGTGTTAGAGAGAACCCAGTCAATTTAACAAAGGTCCATAGGCCCTTAGAATGGAAAAATAAATTGGGTAAGGGGAAAAGAAATAAAGACAAATAAGTACTGTGACCAAAGTATTGGTTTAGGTTATTAACGTTTACAGAGCTCAAATAGCTCCCTGAAAGGCAGACCTGATGGTGTGTGAGAAGCTAAGCTGTCTGGTAGCACCCTCTGCAGTTTATTGGTTGACCCGGGTCTCCTACATACAACAATATAGGTATTGTCTTTAGAATGTAAAACAAAAGGAAAGCAGGGTGCTTCACCATAGGAAAACAAAAGATCTAAACATATTCAAGAAGGAAGTTGAACTAGGAAAAATGCAGACTGTTTATATTTATGGTGACACTGGAATGTTGGAGATTTAAGATGTCGGTGATTCTATACAGCAGTTGTGCTTTTTTTTTTTTTTTTTTTTGAAGGAGGGGGAAAATTTAAATGACTATGCTTATGATGTTTATTCTCTAGAAGTGTTACATAGGATCTATATATATTTAGAGTCCACAGTATGTAGTTCATGCTATAAAGAAGTAGAAGAGAACTCTTCTGTGTTTATCAATGTCGTTGCCTGGATACAGATTACTATAGTTGGCTTTTTGAGTCAAATTGGTAAGTACTTCAAAATAGAGACCGTACTGAGCATTAAAGAGCCAGCCTTGAGACTTTAAATGATAGCAAGACATTCTTCTAAGAATTTTAGGATATGAATCCAAAAAATAATTCATTAAGAATTTTGCATCTCAAAAGGATTTAAAACTTTGGGATTAATATTTCAAATCTTCCCAACTGAAAATGCAACTGGAAACCCCATGTGTTAGCTCTCCCTACCTTCTTAGTTGCCAAGTCATCAGTTTTACTTCTGCATTGTCTCTGCCTCCTGCTTTCCACTCATTTCACTAACTT
Source organism: Rousettus aegyptiacus (assembly GCF_014176215.1). NCBI lineage: Eukaryota > Metazoa > Chordata > Mammalia > Chiroptera > Pteropodidae > Rousettus > Rousettus aegyptiacus. Next base: position 33,540,000 of record NW_023416307.1, on the reverse strand, counting down.
ACTTTAGGTCCTCCTCTTCTACTCTTAGACTCATAAAAATCTTTTCACTAGTCACTCAAGCTCCAAACCTCCAAGCTCCCAGCAAACAAGTATTCTGTCATCAGACTTGCTTTTGAAAAATACTCTGTTCTAATGGGGAGACGCAGTTGTATCAAAATAAAATTCTTATGTTAAAACATAATGGGATAGTTTTTCCTTTCTTTTTAAGTCAAAATTGTTTAAAATTTGACAGCTTAAAATCCCCCAATTGGAAAATATGGGATCTGCATAGGGAAAAAGAAGACACACAATACTGTTTAATTACCCATCACCTCTAGATAGTCTCCTTGTGTTCTCTTGAGAGCTACTGTCTAAATTCTTCTTAGAAAACAACAAAGAATAGCTTCAAAATAACTTTCTTTTTGCATATATCGTCTAGAAAAAAAGTTGCTCTGAAATGAGGCTGATTTCTTAATATCATGTATTGGTGGTATTTTCAAAATTTAATATTTTGATGCATTTATTTATTTGTTCGTTGTGAGATAATTTGATTTTTAGTGGCTCATCTTTGGGAAGATCAAAATGAATTACTGGCTAAGCCTTCTGATTCCTGACAGCTGGACACAGAAGCATAAAATAAGAAAGAAGGTGACTGCCAAAAGATGCCTGGAAAGAAAACACCTGAAGATGTTCATCTATTTTTCAGTCTTAAATGCCCAATACTTCCACCATCTTTAAGGTAAACAGCTGAGACTGATTCTTCTGTATAATATTTAGTTTTAACATGGAACTTCCAAATGGAAGTAAAATATTTATTTTAACCAGTTTATTCTGAATATAGATAGTAATGCAGAAGACCCTGATTTCCTTAGCTCTGATTTATGTATACTATTCCCATATCGAAATGGCCCAAAATACTGGGGCAAAAGGAACCCCCAGCCCCAGCTGTCTCGCCATCCCCTTTATTCTCTACCACAGCCTAAGGCTGTTAATGTTCACACTTGTTGGTTTGCATGTCAAAAGAAGCTCATCCAATACTCCCTGAAGCAAGCTGTTGTGTAGTGTAAGCCTGTTTGAATCTGGACAGCAAACCTGATATCAAAAATAATGAAATTGCCATGCTTTATGAATAACTGCTCTCACAAAGACATGAAAAAGGCTATTTAAAGAAATCACATTGTTCATTTCTAATTGTTCTTATTATGCAGGAATGTGTCTAATGATTTAAATTCATAATTTACAACAAAGCATGACATTGAGGGAGCCACAATGGCTAACATATAAGAAAAACTTTCAGGAACTATACAGTTTAGAACTATACTATATAGCATCAGGAACAATAATAACTATAAAACTTGCATAAATTTCTGTCTAATGCATGTTTTGGTCCCTTTTATGTGCTCCCCTTGTAATATGAGTGTGTGTCTGTGTGTGTGTATGTGTCTTGTAATTTATAAATTGTATTTATAATTTGTTCATATTCTTTATTTTCTCTGGACTATGTGTCTGCCCTTTTCATTTTTGCTGAGTGAAGGCAGGAATTAATATATTACAATTCTGTTACTGTGTGGGGACAAATAATTAAACTTTCCAAATAAAAAAAAAAGAAGGTCTATGTGTTTTTCTTTGTTGGCGGCAATGGAGTGGGAATTTAGGAGATAACCCACTCAGCAGCCAATCTGTGGGGAAAATGATCTTAGATACAGAGTGTGTCCCAGGAGCTTTAAAGGAAGAAAAATAGAACAGTATTGGGTAGACCCTACCTGAAGAAAGAATATGATGACATGTGGTCCTGCAGGCTAGCCCAGGTATTGGCCCAGGTTATAGGCCTGAAGGCGTGAATTTGAGAGGCATTTGAGATTATCTCAAAAATTAGTGTTGTGAATAGAGCATCAGGTTTAGCAGGACAACTTGAGTGTTAAAGCAAGTGACTGTGTGAGCCAGTAAGCCCCTATGAATCGCATTTTCCTAATAAACAATATTAATAGTAGTAGCTACCCTACAGAGTTATCTTATTAAAAGATAGCATTTTGGCACACAGGAAGGTTTAATGTATTTTGGGTAAAAATGCATTAATTAACTAAATTTGACTTTTTTTCTCATTATCACCTCCTTGTGAAATCTATTTTTATTAAAAAGAACTATACATTTCAGAAAAATTAGAAGAATAAAGATCAAATATTACAAAAAATGTTAAACATATGCATGTAGACAAGAGGTTAAATTTACCATAAAGTTGTTTAAATTGTTCTACAGACTGTAGTTGGCCAGGCAAATGAAAATGCATATGTTCTCTAAGTTCGCAGTCCCCAACCTTTTTGGCACCAGGGACTGATGCTCCTATGAGAATCTAATGCCTGATGATCTGAGATGGAGCTGAGGTGGTGATGCTAATGCTGGAGAGTGGTTGCAAATACAGATGAAGCTTTGGTAGCTCACCCACCCACTGCTCACCTCCTATTGTGCCGCCTGGTCCCTAACAGGCCATGGACCAGGACCGGTCCCTAGCTCAGGGTTGGGGACACTTGTTCAAAGGTTTAACTGAGCAGTAAGGGTATTTGTTATGATATAAACACATTTAAAGAATCCTATTAAGGGCAAAGGACAGATTTGTATTTACTGTGGGTATTTCCTTAGAGTTCAACTCAAACATTTAATTGGGTTATATTGAATGAGAACAGTTTTGATGATTAAATAGAAGACTTTGTGTCTTGCTTTGCTGATCGCTCATTTTAGAATAGTTAGCAAAATTACTAAAACATGTTAGTAGTACATATTTTTAGACAGTAAGAGAAAAACAGCAGAAAAAAGAAAAGACAAATAATATATGAGTAATTTTGACCATTATAATATAGTTAGTAGTAGTAAACTGGATAAAGCTGAGACTTGAGTGGGAAGAAGGGATATCGTGTTATTTAATTTCACACTAGCTGACCCCTGTGGAGACACAGTAAAAATAAGGGAAGAATAGAAGATAAGGTCTGAGTAATGAATAAATCTGACAAGACAACTAATTTCATATAAATATTGACTAAACCAGATTATTTTACTTATTTGTTTCTACAATTATAGGATTTTTTGAGAAAAAATCTCACCCTAAGGTATGAATAGTAAAATCTGGTATTCATCAAGTGCTGTTTTTATTATTCCTTCTCTATTAAAAGCAATTCAGGCTGATTTAGTGATTTAAAAACTTATATTAAAATAATTTTAGTATTACAGAAACATTTCAAAAATAAGACAAAAAATTATGAGTACCCTTCATGCAGATTTCCCACAAACTAAAATCTTCCTTTCTTTCTTCCTTCCTTCCTCTCTCTGAAATCACATATTGAATTTAGTTTTCTATTTAATCTGTTTAATTTTGAATATTTTATTGGTCTGTCCTTTATTTTTTCTTGACCTTGACCTTTTTTGAGGGCTACAGGTCAATTATTGTATAGAAAGTGTCTCAATTAGTATTTGTTATTTTCTCATGATTATATTTCCTCAGGTTATGAATTTTGGCAGAAAGATTTTAGAAGTAATAATGTGTTCATCTCAATGCATCATAGCAGGAGGTACACAATGTTAATTTGTCCCATGGCTACTTGGTTAATTTCAAGTGATAATTTTCCAGATTTCACTTATTAATTTACTATTTTTCTTTGTGGTTAATAAATACAACATGGTCAGACTATGCTGAGACTATGTAAATATCCTGCTTCTCATAACACATTCATCCACTAATTTTAGCATGTGTTCATGATTCTTCTGTGAAACAAATATTGATTTCATCATTTATTATTAATAGAAATTGGCAGTAAAAAAAAGCTTTCCCTTCTTTCTAGTTTGTATCCATTCATTTATTCACTCATTTGTTTATTCACATCATTATGAATTCATGGGTTCTTATTTTATTCTAGAGCTTATAATCTTTTACTGTCTTTTACTTTGGTGCTCAAATTGTCCCATATTTGGCCAGTGGGAGTCTCTCCATGAAGTCTTCTTTCTTATTTTCACATGTTCTCATCATCATTGAGCACATCCTTACTCCTCTTTGGCACAATAAAAATAGCATTTTTGCAAGAAACTTTTAACTTGTAATGTGGTCTTTCTTTGTCTTCCTTTTGGTTAAAATTTTTGAATAGTCTTTCATATACAAAGCACTTAAAAATTTTTTAACAATTAAAAATTAATTAGATTTACAAAGTAATTTAGTGAAAGTACATTAAGATTATAAAAAATAATTACAAAAGATTAGTAATTATGAAAAACAGAAATGAAGCTCATTCCTGTATTTTGGAATATAAGGATATCTCAGTGAAAAAGTAGCATTCAATGAGGTAAAAACACTAATCTGGAACAACACTAAATCTCACAAATACCACATATAGGTGTACCAACACTCCTCCACACACACACAAACACACATGCACACACCCAAAACAGATAGCAATAACAAATCTATAACTGACTCTAGCTAAAAATATTTTTAATGACAACGTCTGTGGATTGTGGAAAGATCACGGCAGTATGAGTAATCTAGACGATACCACTAGAATAAAATAAAAGTGAGGAGGAGGGCAGGGGAACAACTTCTTCCTTGTAAACAATAGGAAAGATGCACACAAGATTATTTAACACCCAGTCTCTGGGTTACCTCCATCTGAGCTCTTGCCACACTGTACTGTCATTGGTGTATCAGTTTATCTTCCTGAATAAACAGAGAACATCTTTGTGTTCCTGATACTTAATTTGATTATCATTGAATAATATTCCATATAGTATTCAATTAATAAAAAAACAAAAAAGTGAATGTCTTACTAGGAAATTCTATCACTATGCTGTCTTGTTTGATGGAACATGTAGCTAAATGAACTTGGTCTTTCCCTTGATTGTCAAATATTCTTTTTAAATCTCAAAATTCATCAAAATACTTTAGCCACTGCAGCGAGAGGAAGACTGGCTTTGATTTGATCACTTCATCACCTTCCTCTACTGATTCTTCTCTGCTGAAGACCGCTGCTCTTTAGTTTGTTTAAATGGTCAACTTCTATTCTATCTCCAAGGCTCAGCTCAAACGTTGCTGGAAGAACTGCAAACAAAGTTAATCCACTTCCTCTAAATGCTCAGTTTACTCTGGACATTCTTTTGTGAGTATGTATCAACATTGAATTGTAATTATTTGTTGGATTCTATCTCCAGATGGGGTACACTGCCACCCATACAGTAGGTATACAGTAAATGCTTACGGAGTTAAAGGTGACTATTTCTAGGTACTTTTGATTCCAGCAAAGGTGGTTAATATATATATGTGTATGTGTATATATATGTGTATATATATGTGGGTGTGTATATATATGTATATATATGTGTATATATATACACACATATATATACATATGTGTGTATATATATGTGGGTGTGTATATATATGTATATATATGTGTATATATATATACATATATATATGTATATATATGTGTATATATATATACACACCCACATATATATACACACATATATACACATACACACTAATATATATTAAAAATATATATAATAACATATATATCAAGAGAGAATTAGTTAATAATTTCTTTTTATGCACAGCCTAAATATACATATAATTAGACTATTCGGTGTTTACAAATACTGGAAAAATCTGGCACCATTTCTGACATTATATAGACATAATTACTAAGAGAAAGCTAAATGTCCACAAGATAAACCTAATGAAGGTAAAATGTTTATTTTTATCTAATACAATTATTCATGATTAAAGGCATAATAGTTATATGTAAAAGTGAAAACAAGAATGATGTAAGTATTCTACAAAAAATGGTTTAGGAACATACGTAGAAAGGGAAAAGTCTCAGATTAGAAGTAGTGAAAGCTGCAATCAAAAGAAAATTAAATTGAAGCTATTTCCCACTAATGAGATCTCAAATAAAACTGGAATGATGATCCACAAATCTCATTCCCCAAAATTTTAAATTATAAAGATATATTTTTTAAAAACTCAACTTTTCTTGGGAACTTTCAATTACTGATTCTTAAAAGACAAGCTTCTGAACCCTAGATTAGGGCCATATGGTAGGCATTATAGAGCAGCTGCTGGTGTCCGTAAATGTATTAGACTAGGGAGCCGCAATATCCTGAGGCAGTCCAGAGACCAACATAGCAGCACCAGCAGCTCGCCTCAGGTCATCTTATTTACTAATGCCAAAGGGATATAAGACAGGTCTTAATTAGATGTTAACAACAAATCCACCTAAATAATAAAAATTGGAATAATTTTTTTGCTTTTTGGATTTTACTCAAGCCTTGTGGCATTATTGGCCCTGCAACCCATCGAAAGTACTGCCGGAAGCCCCAGATTTACTGCTGTGTTAGCCAGTGAGGGCTCACCAAGGAGGACACTATTCATGTAACTTGGCCTTCATTTAGAGAGATTTTTCAAAAGTTTTCCTAGCACAGCAATTCCCACAGTCGCAAATATGGATCTTTAGCTCAGAGGGTCATGGAATGCTGTTCAATAGCGAAGGAAATATTGAAACAAGTAGAAGGTCAATTTAGAAGAAGCAGTGATCTGAATCTCCCCCAGGGTGCCCTCACATTAAGCTTGGATTTGTAATTGAAAATAAATCTTTCATGTGTGGGTGACAAGTCTGAGGTCCTGTCCTGGGTGCAGTTTTCACTAAGCATTATATTTTCCAGCTTGAAGTCGCTGTCCTTTTCAGCTGATTTGACCTGCAATGCCACAGTAGGGTGTTGGCTGCCAAGTGATTAGCTATTCAAGAAAAAGTGAAACTAATCTCTGTATTAATATACATGAGGTGAAATGAGAAAGAATCTGAAACTCAAAGGCACAGAGACTGATGTTACAAGCTGTGCAGCGAGGCATACTCCCCCAGATCCAGTAGCAGAATCAAACCCCAGAAAGGAAGGGTGACATTTGGCAGAGGTGGTGCAAGAGACAGCTGCTGTGGGTTGAAATGACAGCTTGATTTTCTAGTACTTAATATAAAGAGGTAGTCCTTTTCCAGAATAAAAAGAGCATCCTATTATTATGCCACTGTGTAAAAAGCATACAAGGGCTGAATTCAATTTTTTTTCTTTTGCATTGAGGATTTAAAGGGAGCTATAAAGAAGAGAAGATATACATATATATTTTAATTTGCTAACTTACAAACCACTTTACGTCAGTTTGTAGTTACTGAGGAATCTGAATATAGCCCACCTCCCTTCTGTTAGAAATGCCCGTTCCTTCTCTTAGAGCTTCAGATAATCATGAAGATAACTTAATATCGCAAATATGAATCTTTTGATAAAAATAATTCATTAAACCAGCATTTGCAGGGCATGTACTCTTTGCCATGCACTCTGCTAGTTACTCAATATACAGTCTAGTAAGACATGTTTCCTGTTCTTCAGAAAGTTAGGTTTTATTCGAATGTTTTTTGAATATATTCCTTGGCCTTCTGGCAATCTCATCAAGGAGAAATTCATTGAAAAAGAGGTTTTGGACTCTACCTATGGAATTAGAATGTCTGGGGGAGAGGCCCAGAATCCCTGGGGGTGGAATCTGAACTTTTAGCAAATTCCCAGGCAATTTTGATGTACACTAAAATTTTAGAGCTATGATGTCTTAAAGATAAAGAATGTAAGAAATTCCTACTAAAAATACGAGGACTGAAAAGAACTTTAGTAATTAGTGCAATCACATAATTTTACAGATGAGAAGACTGAGAATCAGAGAGTGAATAACAGTTGCCCCATGTCTCACCAGTGGTCAGAAACCCCCTTTTCCTGGCTTCTAAGTCCAGTACTAGTAAAGAGTAAAAAGTAGGTTGTGGAATTTTTTTTTACTCAAAAAATTCACTACATTGAACATGCTCCCCCTTCTTTTTGCTTTACATAACATCACCGAGAGTTATGTAACAGTGTTTTCTATGATAAAACTATAATGGCAAAAATTTGATATATGACACTATCTACTCTGTTAACCTTTTCTCCAGACTACCCTTTGTTCAGCCTTAGCTATTTTAGACAAGCAGGGGTATTTTCCCATGAAAAATACCAGTTCTCCCACAACAACAACAAAAAAAATGAATGTGTGAAGTCTATTCTATGTACCTTTATTAATTTTTCTCACATTTAAAAATACTGATTTTTTGTTTAAATCTACAAATTATCCTTATATTTCCAATGGAAATGAAAAACTGTATTTTAAAATGTAAGATAATAAAATCCTTAGTCTTACTTTTAAGATTCTATTTGCCGTGGGGGAAAGAGTTTTCTTATAGACTAATTTTATTATTCTCTTTGCAAGGAGATTATTTTCAAAGCTGAAATATCTATGTAGTTTAAGTTAGTTTCCTTTTGTTCTGTGTGCAGAGAAGATGGAAAACATCTGGCAGGTTCTTCTGGCAAGATATTCAAGGAAAATCTTTACTCATCAGGCAAAACTATCCAATTTTTTTTGTTTACATTGTATGGAACTTATTCTCCAACTCTTATATAAATAGATAAATATATAACGTCGATTGATATTTGTTGATCAGAGCCAAGTTATAGTAGTTTAATTTGCAATTTATTTGAATAATGTCAATTATAACAAAAGCAATGTTACAAATTCTACAGAAAAAGAAATATTATACAGCATGCTAAGAATTTTTCTTGAGCTTATGTAATAGAAAAGACCCACTGTTACCCTGTACTTGATCAGCATTGCTCAGGTGCTATACGGTTGCCCATAAACAGGGCCACCTCAGGGTGAAGAAATTGTTGTGGCACAAGGGAGTTGGCCTGTAGTAGGTTTTTGTTGTTGTTTGTTTGTTCGTTTGTTACTTACACGAAGGTATCATGAGTTAGTGACAACCAGTCCGAGAGGTTCACAACAAGCTTTCACCAATTGTTCAGCATAATGTTTGCATGTAAACAGTTTTAGATGCTGCCCAGATGTTGAGAGAAGTCCATCCAACCTTTCTTACATTGAAGAAAATACTACCAGTAAATTATATACTGTAAATTGGTTCCATATTAAACAAGTATTATTTGAAAAGTTTTCATTACTTAGTGACCAATTTTGTAGATAGTTTCCTTTTGTTTTTTCAAAATTAGAGTTGGTTAATATTGCTATCATTGAAGGTGAAAAATTAATTCCACCAAAGTATATGTCGTGGGCTGACTCATGAAAACTGGGCAGCACCGGTTATAGGAGCAAGTTTGGCAATAGAGCAAGCCTTGATATCCCACTGAAGTGAGCAGGTATAGTCATATTGTGCTCAATGGTAAAACTAAAAGTCCTTTCCTTTTTAAAAACAGCATATCAGATTCTGCCCAGGGAAACCTCATGCAAAGGAACAAGTGGAGCTCTGGGAGTAGAGGTGTGATCAGTATTTATCTATATACCCTAGGTCAGAGCTGCGCCTTTCCTCTAGCTGGGCCACAGTTCCTCTTACCTTATTGATGATCAGAATTAAAGAATGTTAACTTCTTAAACTCAGCCTCAAGGCCCCGAACCATCTCCACTAATATGACCTCCTTCTCCCTCTCTTTTCCTCAGCCTCTTTGATTTGGCCAGGGAAGACTTTTATTTATTTTTTTTCCCAGAGTCTTCCTCCAGGCTTTCAGTTATGCTAAGTTTCTCTGCAGGAGATTCTCACTCCTTTTTTTTATAACCCTTTCCCCTGAACATAAACTTTTTAATTCAAACCAAATTAAAACAAAAAAAATCCAGTATATATATGTGTGTGTATATATATATATATAGTCTTTCCAGAATATACTAATTTCATGACTTTAGTAGTGCTTATTCTATTATAAAGCAATTAATTATTATTAGTCCTATATAATACAACTGGAATTTGTTTAGAAACTTACACTATACTAGGCGCTTGGTTAATACTTTGCATACCATGTTTTATTTAATCTATATAATAACCCTGAATAGTAGATAAGAGATTGAGGTTACCTAGTGAGATAATGACAGAGGAAGACATGAAAACTTTGTTTTGAAAAAAAAAATGCTCTTAATATTTCGATAATGAAATGTGCCTTTATGTATGATCTTTTTAAGCAAAATATTCATCTGCTGTAGCAACCTGAGAGATGACTTTTCCTGGGCTTCTAAGCATCTATCTTCTGAACACTTAACTTTTTTTCTCCCTTAACAAATCATCTAGCCTACATAACCCTCTTTTCTCCTTTGATAATATAATCTCTCCTTTCCATAGGTCACACACTGGAACAAATGTATGATCCATTTGTGACAATGAAACACAGCAGCCTCCTTCTTAGAATACAAAGGCACAATCAGAGAGGAGAAAAATAACTCAGCGAAAAAGAAAAGTGGGAGAAAACTCCTCTGGTTTTAAACATAACTCAATAGAAAATTTGTCTTTCATCAAAAGTATTTCCAGGCTAATAACTTATGGTTTCTTCAGCCTTCGTTTAAGTAAATGGGGCTCGCTTTTCATAAAGTGGTAAGTGGATAAAGTACTCATTCAATTCTACATTAATTTTAAAGGGAATGTGAACTACCTTCACTTGATGAGAGCACTCATCTCAACAAAAGCTGGCTGTCAGTAAGGCTCCTGGGGACAGAACTAGTCTTATTTCAAGAAAGGGCCACATTCCTCAGTTGTGCAACTTAAAGAGACTGGCATTGGATCTTTGCCTGAATGTTCTATTCTTTATATCTTTTATCTAGTACTATATGGTTTTAAGAAAGGGGTAAAAGCTCTCATAATTACATTCAGAACATATCTTGTAGTTTGGTTCAGTAAAATATGTTTTGGAGCATGTGACAGAAACTGAGTTTAGAGAGGCATGGGAAATAAGTAACACATGAATTAGAACTATTGCAGCTCATTGCTATCTGTAAATGGAGCAGTGGTATAATATAAAAGGTGGGAAAAGGCATTACTTATACTAAATATGTTTTTTAACATTGAGAAAACAGAATTTTGTGGGTACATCATTTTATTCAGAGTCTAAAGCTGTACCATTAAGAGACAAATATATGGGTACTAATGCAATTGTTACATTTCCTTTATGGTTCTTTAAAACTCTTATCTGAAACTTTTTAATTGTATAAAGGGCCATCACAAATTTCCTGGGCATGGAGAAGCCACAGAGTAGGCAGCAGAGAAGCAAAGGTGAGAAAATGAGTGTGGAAGTGATACAGAGAGCTCTAATATAAAGATTGTAAACTGGATCATGTGTCCATTTTTGGTTATAATCTCCCACACTATAATCTAACACAGTCTTTACATTAGAATTCCGTATTATGTAATATGTCTCTATAATACTTCCTAGAAAATAGTAAGTAGTCAATAAAATGTTTGCTGAACTATACAAATTTATTGAAGATAATCTTTATAAATAGTTACTATGTGCATGACTCTTTTCCATATTAGACTATAAATATTGGAAGAACTTGAGGAAAGACAATGAGAATACATCTTTGTATCCTCTGCCAGCCTCTAGTACATAGTACACCATATGTAAAAATTTATAGAATGAAAGAATACATCAATAAATTTAGGCATCATTTTCCTAAGCTAAAAAGAGGTCTTGGCTCTGCTGTCCCTACTGCACATCCCTTCACTTGCCAAAGATCAAGCCGAGCTCCACTTGCAAATCTGAAGGTGGAGCTCGAAGTCTGGCACCTACAGCTTCCGCAGCTGAACTGATTGTGCAGTGATCCACATCACTCGCTAACACAGCCAATATGAGTGAATTAGTCAGATCTGGTCTCCTTATTTCTTGTGTACAGTCACGGACTAAAACATGTCCTGTGGATTTTTATTTTTTTAAGAATCTGTAATTTACACACATCGCACATCTGCAAATTTTCAGGCAGTTTTACAGATGCTCTCAGTCTTTATTCAGATGAGATCAAACATTGGAGCAAAGCAGAGCAGTGGACATTACCGTGAAGCTTAAAATGTCTAGTTTTTCACAGCCGGGGAGGTTTCCAGTTGAGATGGCTGTTAGTGGCTTCCTGAGATAGCTATAATGGACTGTTGGCTTAGGTTCTCTATCTCATCGTCAAGCTGGGCCTCTTGATTGGTGAATGATGAATGTAAGTTGGTTTAGCTGACAGCTGTCTACTACCAAGGGGCTATAGATAACTGTAAGTAAAGTTAGAAGATTGGAGAGACTTCTTGGCTGCACTGATAAAATCATCCAGATAAAAGGTCTGAATAAGAGATAGAGTTGTGAGAGAGAGCCAGGACAAGACCTGTCACAGAGCCCAGTTTAAGGATTTTTTAGAGATGGACTCTTAACAGAGAAATGAAGGTGGGTTTTTCTCTCAAAGACATCTGCCAGTTAAAGATGGAGAACCCATGTTAAGAACCAGCTGAGTGGCAAGCCTGTGGAGATCAAGATTTATTTTTACAGTATCTTTAGAGCTTGACACATAACAGACACTCAATAAATGTACATGGACTTGAACTGAAAATGGACACAGCTCTGTTAAGACCAGAAAATCACCTTTGATGTTGGTCTCTAACTAATGGCAGAAAACAATGATGACTCATAAATTTTATTGGCATTTTAAAGAGGCATGAGCAATCTTCCTTAATGTATGATTGATTTACAGCAATTTAGAGAATGCTTAAAATGTATCAGTCTTCAGAATTGGAAATGCTCCAATTAAATAGGTTCTTGTGCTACTGGTTCCTAAAAATTATTCTATTCTATTCCATGTGCGTACATGGCCCATAGTATAACAAGGTTAAGGATCAATGGGAACTGAAGTTGGAATAGCTCAATATACTAGTCACTGTCCTGCAGCAGACTATCTGTGATGCCTTTGGTTCCTACTAAAATTCCATCCATTTGTGTGGCCAGCTGCTGATTATCAAGAGCTATTTTTTCCCTCACTGCAAAGGACTTAACCACCCATTCATTCATGAATGTATTTCCTCTATGATCCAGAAAATAGCCTTATTAAAAATAGAACTAGGCTTATCCCCGTGGAAAGCTGCTTTTGCAATAATAACCAGTTGGATTTTGAGATAAGATCATATACAGAGCAACCAATATATTGAAAGGCCAATGATTTCATTTTCATTAAACTTGACTTGCAAAATTAGATAAGTAAGATTATGGTGGGAATATTGCCAATTCTGCATTTTTTTTAGATCTGTCTGCTTTCTTCTAGCCTCAGTGGGAATCTAATGCTATTCAGGGCCAGTGCTACCATCCTCATTCCTGAAATATTTGTTTTGGGACAAGCTAAATAATCTGATGAATGATTATTGAATGTGTAAGAGTCACTTAATGTGTATCCCTAAGGTTTGTCACATAATTGGAGCTCAATAAATATACAGTGAATTAAATTGAAAATAAGCATAATTCCATTAAGGCTATAGAATCACCTTTGATATTAGTCTCCAAGTTATGCCAGTCAGGTTCCATATTAGGTAATTTTTGGAGAAAAAATTCAGAGCTGGTTATGTCTTAAGAATGTGAAAAGTAATTGGGCAAAATATTTGAATCAAAACATAAATTAATTACCTCGATCATATAGAGAAATTATAAAACTTACTTTTAGCAAACACCTAGTGGTATAATCCTTTGTACCATTAACATTTACCCATAATGTTGAGAATTGGGAAGCAATTTGATTATCACTTTTACTCTTTGTCTAGTTAATTCTATCCATATCTATTTAGTCACTATAATTAAAGACCATATTTATTTTCTTTATGGTTTTTAATTCCAGGTAAAAACTGATAAACCAATAATACTTCTTCCTCAAATGATAACTAGTTAGGAAAAAACAGAGACTGTATTTTAAAATAAGTTACCTATTAATATTCAGCAGGTATTGGCATATGTCCTTCTAACAGTTTTTAAAATTGGTGAAATGAAATGCTTAGTATTTAGTTCATTCATGTTGACCTCCCACATATTCCAGACAAAAAGCTTAAGTCATGTTTTATATATTAAATAGCAGCTATGTAGGAGAATTAGTTTAAAAAATAATAGAGGTGGTTGCCTTTTGAATTAAAAATCACAGAGACTCTAAATGCCACTTTGAAAAAAATGAGTGCTATTAATCTACTCTTCCCAAATGGAATCTGGGGAGATTAAACTACTGCTGGCTGCACATCTGTTACACAAAACAGCTGCATCAGAGGATATAGATTAAAATAGAAATACATTGTATAGATGCTCTTTTGGCTCTAGAATATCCTTATGAAAGACCTAGTTGCACAGAGTCTCCCTCTAATTTTGTAGCAACAATTTAAATAAATACAAGATGTCAGACAATGGTGTTAGTTCAGGGAAAAAAGGGCTTCAGTTCTACCCTAGTTAATTGAGGCTAGAATCATTTCTGCAACATCTATGGCAATTTCACATTGGTGCACTTCAATTAAGGAATAATAAGAGTGCAAAGTAATTTATACCCATAGATTAGATGTCGTCTGTGAAAAATTACCGATTAACTCAAAGGCAGCCTCTGGAGTGCTCACAAAGCATTTTAATGGGGGTCTCTCTGTCACCTCTTGTCCTAATATCTGGTCAGAAACTAGCAACACTCTAAATTTGCCTTTTAAAAGAGACAATATACATGTTTTACACACCTAAGTCTTCCCCTTTTATAATTCTCTAAACCACAACCATTTTGCAGTAATACTCAATTTTAATCATCTCCTATTTTCTACTATTTCACCTCCAATTTTCCCCTTTTATTTCAATTCTTATTTTACTTAGCATTAAAGCATATTTTCTTCTATAATGTAACAATAAAAAGACATTGTTTCAGATAACATTGTTATTCAAATGTTCTGCATTGTATTTCCACCTCAATGAGCATACATAACTACTCTCAACTAGAAAATATAATGTTTGTAGTAGAGACCAGATTCTTAATTATTGTTTTCCCCAAACTAAAATTTTAAGTCTTAGTAGATGAGGATCATCATGGAGAAAATTTTGTGCATAATATTTGACCTTTATAAACTCTCCACAAATTAAACAGGAGGATTATCACTTGATTAACTGTTTTCAAATCAGTACTTTTTTTCTTAAGTGTCTAAAAAACATGGTTAAGAAATATTAAATTAAAATAAAAAGGCTAAAATTAGCATTATTAAAATCATTATTTCTCTTTTCCTCTTCAGTTATTATTTGAAGAAAACCAAACTGAAACTTAAAGAAAACTCACATTTATTATATTAGGGAAGAACATGATCTACCTTCAGTTATTAATAATTTATTCTTAGAGGTAAAAGACTGAAATTAAACGCAAGTGAAGTGAATTGACTTTTGTTCTTTTCCAGTGATGATGGAAGTGTCAGAGAGCTTGGACCTAATAATGAAAGTCAGAAAATCTGGGCCCTAAGGTGAGTTCTGTCACTTACGGTTGGTGTGAATTTTGAATGAACATTTTGACTTCCATGAAAGTGTTCTCTAAAAAATGAGGCAATATCTCAATTAGTTGTTGTGAGAACTAAACATATTAATGTGTGTTCACTCTGTGTACTCAGTTGTCATTTTCATACGGTACTTTTCAGAAAGAACACCAGAACTTTTGGAATGTTATTTCTATCTGTTACAATTTGTCCATGATCCTTTTTCTAAGAGTAAGGAATTACATATACTGTTATTAGTAAGAACCTGCAATATCACCAACCAAATATAACTTTCAGAGAACATATTAAGAAATTTAAAAAGGAATTGGAATAAAAAAGGGGTTACAGAGGGAAATTAAAGAGATTTCAAGAAAGAAAAGGTCCATGATAGGGACTTAGCTAATGTAATATCAGATAAAAATTTCTGAGCTTATAGTCATTAAAATGTGTTTCTGTGCTTGGTTTAGAAGTCTTGCTTTGTGGCAGCAGCTTATTTATATTTCTGACGCTGTTTATTTAAACTTGTCATTGCCATAGTGACTAAGTCTCCTGGCTGCTCGCCCACAAGCCTGAAAATCAAGTTAAGTCATTTTATTACCCCTAGATCGATGAAGACAGACATGTTTGAAAGGAGGAATTTAAATATGATATCTTACTTCCTTGAATCAAAGGGTTATCAAAGCAGGAGGCAAAGGGCATATTTTTTTTTGAATATGAGAAATATCTGTAAGTTAACATTTGAATACACCAGTGGCTTGGGCCTGTTTAGATATTCGGCATTGCAAGATTTAGGATTAAAAACGTTATGTGCTTGAACAACCCCAACATACCCTCTCTCAACTTTCTCTCAAATAATAAAAAAGATATAAAAAATTAAAAGCTTGAAATAGTGAAAATCAAAGCTGAGAGTTAAACTACAATAAGCATCTTGGAGGACTTGGAACTGATCATAAAGTTGATCAAGGTGGATTTTATTTATTTAACACTGAAGTTCATTTATGATGTATCAAACAGTCTGAGCAACTTACAAATGTTGACTCATTATGTCTTGATTAGCCAGTATTATATCCATCAGCTCAAAATCACACAGGTGTTTTTGAAGCTGGATGGTCTGACTCCAAAGTCCATGCTCAAAACCAGTATTCTCTGCTGCAGTGAGAAACTAGACTAAGAACTTCAGAGAACAGAGTTGCTGTGCTTTGTTAGCATATATCCAAATTGGCAAGGATAGGTAGGAGATTGGATTTATTGGTTTACTACCTGTCACCCTCCAAAACTGTAAAATGATAAAGGACAAGGACTATGATAATTTTGTTCTTTTATGTATGCTAAGTACTGGGAAGATGTTAATTTTTTTTATTTGTGAATAAGTATATGCCTGAACAATGGCTAGAAAACTGTATCTAAGAGGCCTGGCTCAGAAGTCCAAGGTCAAAACCTGGTCGGGCATCTGTCTCTGTACTGTGTGAAAACTGCTTTTTAAAATTTTTAATTGTCTATTTTTTTTTATGATGAAAGCAGTATACTAAAGAAAATTTGAAACCTAAAAAAGAAAACAAAAATTAAAATATAAACTAGAGAAAAATAAATTACTCAGTTTATGTTAGAAAGATAGAAAAATAGTGACTTAGGTTATGAAATTTTAAAAAGATATAGAGAGGTATGATCAAATTTCCTGGTGATTGAAATAATTATAATGTGACTTCATTTACCTCTGCTTTTCTAGGAGTGAAATAAAGGAGAAGAAGAATTACAAAGTGTTCTAAGGGACGTACAACTCTTGAAACTACATTTTGTCATTGCTAGCAAGTGCTGAACTAGGACGATACCTGTTATTTTAAGTGCTCATTAAATAAGTTCAGATAGGCTGTCTCAATTGTAAAATGGAAGATGTGGCACAAAGAATACATTCTGGAAACTGATGGGGAGGAAGAAAGATAAGAAGTAGCTCTATAAGAGCAAATAAAAAGTCAAAGATACAAAAGCAAAGAAAGAATAGAAATTAAAGATTGAGAAAATGGGTATGTAACCTTAGAGTTATAGATACATATTCCAGAGGAAAACATCATCAAGGCAACTGCAAAGTAGGCAACTGGCAACTACAAATTAGCAAAGCCAAAAGTCAAATACAGGAATGATACTTCTAGGAGTTTAAAAACAACACAAAACAAAATAACAGTATTGTAATGGTTAGTATGAAAAGATACAAATATATAGACATTTACTATAACAAAAATTTTGAATGACAAGGATAATTAATACATCCTACTATCATTTAGACAGGTTAAAAAGAAAGTTACCCACAAAGAAATAAAAGTCTGACTAATGACTGACTACTTTGAGATAAAATACCTGGAGATAATAGAAAAGGCGTTATAGAGTTTTCAGGGAAAGATATTAACATATGACTTAAAAAATTTATCCTAACATTTATTCATACATGAGAACAATGGAATGATAATTCAGATATGCTTGATTTGGAAAGTTATGTTTATTTTGCTGATATTACTACAAGATGCATTCCAGTTGACTGAATGATGAACTAAAACTCAGAATTTAAAAAATTGGAAAACTAAATCATTAAAGGACTGATGTGACATAAAATTGTTAAAATAGTTAATAAATATCTTAAGTAATTGTAGCTTAATAAATAAATACAAATAAATAAACAAATAGACAAATAAATATAAATAAAGTGTAAAACAATACTGAAATAGAAGCTATATAATCTATAAAAATTAATGTACACTTTTATATCCAAAATGTTGATTATATTAAGACTTTTATATGGGAGGGTAGTAAGTAAGAGTGAAGACAAAGTATTTTGTGAAATTTCTTACATTAAATTAGGACAGCAAAAAAAAAATTTAATTTTGACTTTATTAATGAATTGATTCTAACATAATAATTATTGTGATTTATTAAAAGCAACCCACTAAAATGAATGTTTCATGATTTTTGTTTTAATTACTGATATACCCCAACTGCCGAGAATAGTTTCCAGGATATAGTAAGTGCTCAATAAATATCAGTTGAATGAATTAATTAATGAATTTACTCAGAGTTAGAAACACAGTGTGAATATGTGTGTGCATTTATTTACTTTTATAGATTTGGAAATAGTTGTACTCACTGGGAAACAAAAAGTAAGCCCACAAATTCCATAAAATAAAAACTAAGAAAATAAAGATATCTGCCAGGAATTACAACAAAAATAAAGACTAAAAAAACTAAAGCAAAATTTAGTAAGATCAAACATAGTAGCAATTATAATCAATATAAATGGAATAAATTCTACTTTTAAAAGATGACGAATTTTTGACAGGTTAAGAAATAAAATCTAAATGCATGCTGATTGCAAGCAACACAATAAAAAAATGTAAAACTCAATGGATAGACAAACTTTACAAGGTAAACATAAGCTAAAAGCAAATGCCGAGAGCAGTATTAAATTTAGAAAGAGTATAAGTTAAGAAAAAATATTAAACAACTTATTTTTTTAGAGAGAATTTTTTTTTGATCAGAGTTACACCTGCAATAAAAATAGTCGTCATGAATTATTACATAACAAAGAGAATAACACTAAAATATGTAAAACAAACCTCTTACAAATATAACAATTTAAAGAATTAATAAGATAAATATTAGTAGAAGCCCAACTATTTTAGAAGACTTTTATGTAACTCTGAGGATTTTAGATATTACATGGGATATATATATATATTATATATATATATATATGAGAATTTCAATTACATGGTTTTAATTTTGTTGTTTGGATTATGCATTGAATTAATATGCCTGTATTAAATCACGAGCAACCTATAGAAATCATAAGTTCTTTTCAAGCACCTATGTCATATTTTTGCAAATTGATTATATACCAGTCCTCAAACCTTTATAGATTTCAAAAATATTAGTAATATTTAGTTAATCATTTATTTGTTATTATTTATTGATTCACTATGAGCCATCGCTCTTCTGAGGTAAAAAAGTGAATACCACAGATCAACTCCCTACCTTCTTGAAATTTAATACTAGGTGTTGGGGAAGATGGGAATAAACAAATAAGCCAGTTAATATATAGACTTAAGTAATGACGAGCAAGGGTAACCAGGGGGTGATGGTTTTGGAAGAGATTTTATTTTTTGCTTTTGGGAGGTCTTCTTTCTCAAACCTACTGGGAATTTGGACTATTCTTAGTTCTACTCTTTAAGAAAACATTGTTCTATTTAGAATTAGACTTTTTATAATTTTACATAAGCTATATGACAATAACACAGAGGGTAAATTAACAAATCCACACTTTTAATATAAAAGTAGCAACTATAACTCCTATTTATAAGCACAAAAAACACAAATTTATAAAATATCAAGCCTATAAAGGAGGACTTTCCATTTTTAATTAAACTAAAGTTCTTATTTTATTTTTTCTGGTTCTTAGGAATCTGAATTTATGATTCTTTTGACCAGGGTATTATAAGAGAATAATTTGGTAACATGTACTAGAAAAATTTTGTTAACCACTGAGTGAGACTCACATTATCTCACAAAGATACAGTACTGGAGTGTGAATAAGAAACTTTATTAAGAAGTATGTCCTCTCTGCTCTTCTCTTTTCCTCATGTCAACCTCACTGAAGTTAATCTCTCCCTTGGATTGAGGTCTCAACAGAAAGGTCAGGGAAAGAGAGATGGAAAGAGTGGATGTCAGATATTTTACATGTACTTAGGAGGGATGATTCTTATTTAATTCCCTATTTAACCAAATTAAATATTCTTAAGAGTAGATTTATAAATAAATCCTTAAAATTCAGATATATGAAATCTGAGTTTTCAGCCCAAGTCAGTGACAAGGTTGAGAAAATCCAGGTCAAATGTTCAATATGTTGATTCGAGACTGTGTTAAAACTATAAAAACGACCAACCAACCAACCACAAAACAAACAAACAAAAAACCACACATACATAAACCAAACAAATAGTAAACAAATAACAATTCTAGCCATCATAAGACTAGTGAGAGAAATGATTTACTTTTTTTTTTTTTACAAAGCCTAAAGGATGAGATATAAAAACATGTACCAAAGGGAAGAAATGTAAAGAGAAAGTATTTAAAAATTCAAGATACAAGATAATTTCAGAAAGATTTTCTTATGTATTTTTATATTGATGTAACAAACGTCAAGATTTTTATTTTACATTAGTTTGGTGCTAAAAGTTGAGTGGTTTAGTGTGAAATGACTAAATTTTATATTCTTTTATTCACACAGAATTAAAGTAGGTTACTAAAGAGAACTACAGAATATTAAATTTTAAATCCCCACATAAAGAATAAAAAGAAAATGAAAGTATATGTCCACATAATAGCCACAACCAAAAATAGTCTAGAAATTAGCATATAATGCTGAATATGATAAATGTTGAATTTCATTCTGATGCCCTCTACTTTTATTTTAGTGTCAACTTGCTGTCCAGCAGCAACACCCAAAAGAACAGCTGACCCATTTCTAGCTTTATACTGCTCAAACTCTAAGGAACATTGTGAAATCCTCTGCCACCTCAATCACAGCACAGCTAGGTTAACAGAATATCCCACCCCTGGAGTTCTGTCCCTCAAAGGAACTCAGAGAGAGTAAGGGGCCATCTGAAGGAAGCACAAACTAGAGCCATGGGGGAGTGCATGGTATTGAGAAATCACCTCAGTGCAAAGTTAGTTGTTGCTGTGAGTCTGGAAGCTTCTAAATGTTGGGTAGCTTTATATCTGATAGTAATAGCTGAAAAATTATGCACATCTTTCCCTTGTTTTCCAAAAAATGAGTTGAGTTAGGATTTAGCAGGCCAGTTCTGAAGAGCTGACCACTCATATCTTGGGCATTCTGAGACGTCTCTCTCTTTTCTACTTGCAAATGACCTGTCAGTGTATCACTAGTTTTGTAAAACTAATTTAAACAGGCTACCTAGAATAGTTCTGATTTATACTTCCTTTCTAGATATAATTGTTAATAGTGTCTCTTTTTGCTTTCAAAAAATGTCCTGGTTTGGTGAAGATGTAATCCATGCAAAAACACCTCAAAGAGTTACAGTTTAAACCATTATTTATTTGTTCCAAACCATCTACTATTTTCCTTTCTCATTATTATGGCTTTAGTTTTAGGTGACATCGTTCCACACTAAGAATAATCTTTTAGCTTTAAAATAAATTCCCTCCCTCCAGCCTTACACTTCTCCAACGTACCTTCTATATACCTCTGCCAAATTAATAGAAGATCCATATAACCGCTTTTTCCCCTCTTCACGTTAAAGACCTCCATTGATTTCCCATGGTGTAAGGTTAGAAGATAAGATTTTCAGTTTGGCACATATGATCTTTCATAATTTAGCTCCTACCAATGGAATAGAAAATACTCAATAAATGCTACTGTTTGTTATTATTATCCTGCAAAAAACAGCTGTATCATTTCTGCCAGGAAGCCTTACCTAGAATTTTTTGTGCTACCTCTGTTTGTACATCCCCTGTCAATTACTTTTCATACTATTTTTTATTCTATGTCTGTGTTCCATATTGACCTGTGAAGACTAGATCTTGTCTCTGTATTTCCAGAGTGCATGCCTAGGAGTAGGTGCTCAAAAATATGTATTTAGTTAAATAAAATTTAATTGTTAACTGATGTGTATCAGAGTCTTTCCTATGGATCAGCTCGCTGAGGACAGGTTTACAAAGCGGAATGGAGAAGATTTGGGCCTTAGGAGTCTAAGATGTGGACAACTAATTCATGAAAGAAATGCTGATAGTGGAAGTGATGGGGCATAAGTATTCTGGACAACAGACTTCACCATAGTTTTCCAAAGCAGTATGTCTACAATGTTTAAGATTGCAAGCTGCCAACAGGACTGGTATCAGACAAGTGGTAAAATAGATGAGCTCTGCCTTTCAAAGTTCTCATCTTCTCTGCAAGATAGCACTCTCTCTAATCTAGGTTTCTCCAGACTCTAGATTCCTGATCTCCAGGGCTCTCATGCCCTACTGTCAACCCAGAACCTTAACCATGGATGCCATTTATAAGTCAAGCTGGCCTGGCCAGTGTTGGCCTGCTCATACTTGTCTCTTTTCTCATCTCGGCTCCACTCCACAAAGTTCTTCTTCCTGGTAGTTATGTAGAGAAATGCCTCTGCCTTTCTAAGTCTGGGCTAATCCTCTCTAAAAATTATGAAATTGAACATTCCTTAACTTTATGGCATAATGATAGCTGAATTTTTAGTTGATTGTCCTCTTGAGTCAAAGAAATGATTTGCAAATGTGGAAACTTCAGCAAAGATAGCTGTGCACTGAAGATGGTATTTAGTGACTACCAAACACTGAAGAGTGGTGCCATTACCAACTTCAGATACAGAGCTACCCAATGTTTAGAAGTCTCCAGACTCACAGCAACGACTAACTTTGCATTGAGGTGATTTCTCAATACCATGCACTCCCCCATGGTTCTAGTTTGCGCTTCCTTCAGATGGCCCCTGATTCTCTCTGAGTTCCTTTGAGGGACAGAACTCCAGGGGCAGGATATTCTATTAACCTAGCTGTGCTGTGATTGAGATGGCAGAGGGTTTCACAATGCTCCTTAGAGTTTGAGCAGTATAAAGTTAGCAACAGGTTAGTTGTTTTGGATGTTGCTACTGGACAAGTAGTAAGTTGACACTGAAATAAAAAGAGAGAATATCAGATCTTCTGCATCAAGGACTAATTTTTTTTTTTTAATTCATTAGAAAACTTTCTAACATATGCATTAGGGATTAAATCAATTTCCATAAACCAATCATGTGCTAACATTTTAGAATCCTTTGCTGTATTTCATGTCATTCGTAATCATATTTGCGTAGTTTTAAAAGGCATTTAAGTGGCTGTACTTATGGTACATGTCACTGTTGAAGAATTTGGAAAAAAGAAAACTATGCAAATGAAAATAATTATCACCCATATTTTCTTCATCTGAATATCTATTGTTAAATGATAAGAGAATTTCTTACATTTCTGTACACAATATATACAACTTTCATTTGGCTTTCTCACTTAAAATTGTACCAGAAATAATTTTTTATACCATTAAAGGCACTTCAAAATATAATATGTAATAACAAGATAATATTTTGTCTTATAAATAAGCATAATCATATAGATTTAGATTGGTGCTAAATTTTACTGAACATTTAGTTTGGTGCTAAATTTTACTAAAACAAATAATGCTGAAGTGCACACCTTTGTGCATAAATCTTTTTTTCCTATATTCTGATCAATTGTATATTTTTAGTAGTGAAAACACTAAGGAAAATTTGATTCATATTTTAAAGTAGATATATATTAGAAATACCTTCAAACAAAGTTTATATTACTTGATACACCAGTAATAGTGAATGTTGAATCTATATCATTATATTACTCTTAACATTGGGTATTATTTTTGTAATTACCTCTGATAATTTCATGAGCGAAATGACATCTCATTTTCTTTTAATTTGTAAAATTAAATCTTTGTTTTTTTCAAGTGAGGCTGCAAGTTTTCTCATGTTTTTACAAATACATTTAAGCTTTCTTGATTGACATTTTCTCAAGAAAATACTCATCTTAATTCATAGTCATTTTTTGAAGTTAAATGTAGTGCTTTTTCAATTTCATATTCTTTATCCCATGACAAGGTCACATAAAATCCTTATGGAGGTGCTGTGTGTATAATGGGTGTTTAATATATATCAGGCTGAAAACCTTATTTGCACCTCACTACATTGCTAGGTATAGACATGTAAGGCCTTTGCTTGTAGAAAAATTTTCTAGAAAAATGTATCTGAAGACTATAGTAAAATGGAAAAAAAAATGTTTTGATGAGATGAAATTTAAGAATTTTTCTGACTTTTAATTTTTTAATTTGAGTTGAGTGTGTTTACTTTTCAAATTAATATCACAAGAATTGGAGGTTCAAGTATTTTTTGAAAAATACAAAAAGATAAAAAAGAATATTCTGACTAGATAGGAGTGGATAGATTCCCAATGCAGGCACTAAACAACAACAATAACAGATTTTTGTAAACTAGGCTTCAGAAATTATCATATCACAATTACAATGAAATGAAATTTTATTATATTATTTTGCTTTTTCTTATTAAAAACATCCTTAAATTAATTCACCAAAATTTTGTATTTTAAAGAGATTTAGTAAATCCTATAGATATATATCTGCAACATTTTTTTTTTAACCATCCATTGGGCAGAAGAACTTTGCCTAAGACAAAAACCTGAAAAAAGTGCATTATGCTTTAATAAAAGCTACTAAAACAAATATCATTCCAATTTTATTAATTTTGAAGTCATCTAATCTGATTTTGTTATAAGATTGTAACTGGGAGTTAGAAGAGAAGAGGAAATGGAACAGGGTGGGTGTGTATTACAAACCAGTCTTGATGTATAATCTCAGTCCTATTTTCAGATGAGGAAACTGAGACACAAATTTTAGAAAGATCACACAGTCAATAAAGGCAAGCTCATAATTACAACCTACTTCTGCCTGGCAGTAAAGCCCAAGTCCTTCTACGTCACTATCTGTCTCCCAGGTCCTCTTATAAATCCTATGGAAATAGTAACTAATTCAATTTTCTTGACGGGAACTACTATTACTCTTATTTTACTGTGGGGAAACTAAACCATAGGGAGAAAGAATTTGTCCAAGGTCACACAGCTAGTGAGTGGCAGAGCTAAGAATGAAATCCAGGCACCTTGACACTAGAGTCAGTACACTGAACCACGGCATCGCATTACCTACTGGCATGGTATGGAAATAGATGGAATAACTGATTTCGAGTGGGAATATTACTCTCCACCATAATTTCTGCAAGGTAGCACCCTCGAGAAAATTATTAATTGTCTGCTTTATAATAGAATAGTCTAATATAATACAATAATCTACATCATGATCCGTATTTGTACTATTTCTTGGTTCCTACAGAAAGCTGGCAAACTAGAAACACTATGTTATTATCTTGTCACTAATATGTGTATAAAAATGCTTATTTGATGACATGTCATACTGTAAAGGAGAGCTGTGGAAAGAAAGAGAATATTGTATGCTGTATTTTGAAATATAATGTTTTTCATCTGATGTAATGAAATTTTATTTGCAGGAGCATATCTTTATGGGATTAAACTGGCAACTATATAGTTACCCCTACACTGAATAACATTTATGGTTAATGTTCCCTCCCCCTTATATGCATAATGAAGGAACTATATCGATGTCTCTAGTTTTGTTTCCTTAGTCTCTACTATGTAGTAGATTTCCTGAAAATATGTGAAAGTAAATGAAGGTAAATGATTTATTTTAACAAAACCATGATTAGACTCATAATTGTGTCAAATCTCTGTTATGTAGAACTGCATACCATTTGATTTGCAGAATTGTTCCATCTGACTTTATAGAAGATATGCTGATGATGTATCATTTTAATTTCTTTCATGAGCACTCACTGGAAAAAAAAGTGGCAAATGACAAGGTTGTTTATTTGTTGTAGTAATGCTTCTTCAAAATCTAATGAAAAAAGGTAATCCTAATTTCATGAATCAATTACCAATCGAGAATTGATTTAAATATAAGAATGTAGAAATATAAAAACACAATAATTCTGAGTTAATAATAAACTTTCTCACCACCATCAAAAGCGATATAGGAACTTTCCTAAGTATATGTACAAATATATATAAAAGATCACTTAAGTATATATAACATGGATATTATGTCAGATTAGAATCTGTTATGTGTGCTCACTCATACAATGGCCAAATTTGAAGGCAACTAGCCAAATTATATTTTTAATACAATTAGTATATCTATAAGGCAAATAAATATTAGTTTATGCTGACATTATTTCTGCATCTCTGTACTTCGTATATAATTTCTCTTGAATTAATTAAATCATGTTGTTCAATAAATATTTTGAAAGACTTGGAACTCTAGGTTCTAACACCTGACACATTTGCCACCAGATATCTATTTGTCTGTAGGAAATTTTCTCTGTCTTTTTTGGTCGGAGTTTTCTCATCTGCAAAACAAACATGTTGAAATCTATACCTCTTAAAAATATGACTACAGTGATGAATTATGAAATAACTGCAAGTAAAAATAAAATAATTATATTAAGTGGTGTGACTACTTTATGTTATAGAAAAATCAAATAGAAATTAGGGGATTGAAGAGAATTTTGTGAATCTCTGAAAGTCTGATGAACTTTTTTGACCTTATTAATCTTTCTGAGCTTTAAATTCCTCATCTATAAAATAATGATAGTAAAAATCTTATTTTTTTCCTAATAAGTAACAATATGTTCCTAATATGTTTTAGTCTTACGATTTTATAGGAATTTGATTAATGTAACAAGTCTACAGTTTTTTAAAATTATCTAAATGTTCAATTAGCTAATTGCACAGGTAATAAACATGGCTTTCTGTTTTTCACATAAAGTCTACATGTACCTAGCAGGTAGGTACAATGATTGCTTGTTTCAATTTATAAATTCAAGTAAAGCCTATGCAGTTAATACTTATTGTTTTTATCAACTTGTTTATTACAAACCTTATTGGACCAGGCCTAGAATTATTTTTAATATTTGAATCGTTAAAAGTCAAGGATCTTTACTTGCTTTCATTTCTTGTACACCAGTAATAAATAACCAGGTCTTTAAGATATAACTTCATTAAAACATATTTGCTTCTTTATAGCTGGAACAAATGGAAAACGTCATCACTTCCAGAAGTGAGTAATTCCCTGAACTGCCAATTTGTATAAAATGGCCATAATCAGGCCGCCTGAGAAATGGGAAGAATACTCATAAAGGAATATTTCAGCAAGTCATTTCTTCCTTATAGAGTTTTGAAAAAATTTTAGTAGATGGTATATTGCCCTTTTTAATTGAGTAACAGACATATAGCACCTGGTTCTTGTGTCGTAAGATACTTTAAAAGTAGAGAAAGTAACAATAAAATTTGATGCCTCATGAGCTTAGTAAAAGCTGAGCTCTACAAAAACTAGATTAGATGAGTCTTGTATATTGTCTTTATACAGCAATATAGAAAGTCATATATGAACTGGAACTTAAAATTACCACTAATGTGTCATGTTAATTAAACAAGAAAAAAAAATCCCTGTTAAACCATGACCTGTTTAGTTCTTCACACTGAGCTAGGCCAGGGTCTTGGGTTGTATGAGATACAGAAGGTCACAGATATACCTAGATAACCCAGGGAAAGCAGCTAATGGTCCATCTCATCCTTCTATGATGCAGTATGTGCATTTAATTAGAAACCATATACTTTCTTGGCATCTATAATTATTTCCTAGCTGTGCTCATAAAGAACTTCAATGCTTCTTTCATAGCTGAGACAATTCCAGTCATCTGTCTTTTAATCATCTCTTTGAACAGATTTTGATGATAATTAAGTCTTGGTGGCCATTAATGAGTTTCAATTTTGTTTTGTATAAGAAACACGACATTCAATACAAAGGAGAAGACTATATGAAAATATATGAAAATTTGTCTTCTAATAAAATAAGATTTCTGTTCTTTTGCTATATTTTCTGTTGGTTCTTCTGCTCTAGAAATCTTTTTACTGACTTGTTTAATATGCCTTACTACTCCAGGGTTTAATTGTACTGATACAAAATAAAAACAATCCCCAAACCCCCTAAAGTGAAGATACTTATATTCCTAATTATAAACCTTGTTTTTCCCCATCCATATATTTATGACTTGCAAGAATAATTGAATAGTACAGGGATAAACCAACGGTGCATTGCATATTGTGTCCCTTTGGGTATTCATATTACCAGTTGGTTGGACCACATGTTGGTTGTTAAACTTTCTTCTCCCCTCACCCACCGTACAAAATAAATGTCCATTAGGTCCCAGGGCAGGGATTCTTTACATGGGATCCATGGATGCGTTTAGTGGGATCCCCAAGCCCTGAAAATTTCAGGTATATTTTTGTTTGTAGAAAAAGTATATATTTTTGTGTTAAAATTCTAAACAAGATTTAAAACTTCTATCTTGAGATATTTTGAGAATATTATATTATAACTAACATCTCAAACTGCACAGACAAACATTTCCGACCAGGCATGAAATTGACATACTTAGGACAGTTGACTTTTTGTTTTCTATGAGAGAAGATAAGGGCAGGAGAGACAAAGAAAGAGCCCATATCAAACCTAAAATAAAAAACAAAACAAAACAAACAAACAAACAAAAAAACATGAACTATATAACTTAGAAGGTTTGAATTTTCCTTTTGAGTTAACCCTTGGGAAGCTCTCTGAATTTGGACCTATCAATTTTTCCCTCTTGGTCTCAGATTCCTCATCTCTAAACAGAATGTGTTAGGCTACATCAGTGATGTTCGAAACATGTTCCTTGATGCCATACAGATTCTGAAAAGACAGTTCAATCACCATTCCAAGATGAAAGACTGGTAGGAAAAGGTTCTGTAAGCTTCATGCAGCTCCTAAAAAAAAAGGTAGCAGTGGAAGCTGCCAGGCAAATGTGTGGATTCACTTCTTCAAGATTGCAACTGTAAACTACGTTAGGTCATGTCTTCGGATTCCCACATCATTTCTTTTTTTTGAGGTGTTGACATTCTCATACTTTTAGGAGAACATTTTATATATAGTGCGGTGATTATAAGTTTACAATTCTTTTTCCTCCACTGAATTGTACATAACTCGGGAGAAGCATTATTTTTGTCCTTCTCTAGAACCTAGCAAGTTTGCTGCATGGAAAAGAAAGATAAGCAAATAGAAGGTGAAGGAAGATAATTTATGCAGCAGTGAATTTGAAGGTGAATTAAGTGTTCATGAGACAGATAAGAGACAGGTAGAACTATCAGGATTACCATACAATAATAGTCCATTCAGTGGGATGGAGATTTGGGGTTAAACTTGAGAGATATTTAAGAAGTAGAATGCTTATGACTTTGTGGCCAACTTGCTAAGACATATGGGGGTGGAGAGAGTCCAAAATAACTTTCAGATTTCTGTACTGGGATCACATTAACAAGGAGAGATAATACAGAAGGAGGAACAATCTGGGAGGTAATACTGATTTGTTAACATGATCATGTTCCTCGGGGCGACAAGTCATGTCTTCCTTTTGTGTGTTTAGCAATATCTGGTGATTTAAGATACAAAATGCATCTACTTCTGTGGGCAGCAGTCAACAAAGTTTAAAAAACATTTCTTAACAAAGTGCGCATGAGACGTTCAGTTGTTGACAAAGTACTGTCCCGGATCTAGAATTCATACTTAGAAGTCAGCAAGAGACAGCCGCCTGCACACACTGATTTGAGAGTTGCCGGTGGGCAGTTTAGTTGAAGACAGGTGAGTGGGTGAGATTAGGGAAAGGAAAAGTGAGAAAGAAGAAAGTCTGGAGAATGTCAATGTTCAGGGACAGACAGAGCAAAAGGAGACAGGAAAAGAGATTGAAAAAATCTTCTGAAAGCTAAGGGAGAAGACCACGCTTATTAGGAACTTCATTGTGTGTGATATTTTGGTGTAGTGCCAAGAAAATAACACACATTTGAGCTTTCCCTGTAGGAACCTGTCATCAAGGACCAAGACGACATTGACCACATTAACAACAAATACAAAAAGCAGAAGTGGCACACTGATTGCTCACAAAGGGAGAGTAAGCTAGGCAAAGCAAGAGTCGGAGGAGAGGTGGGAGGTGCTGAGAAGGATAAGAACAATGTAAAGTGGTCATCTCTCCTCTGATCGATGCTGAGAACCCTGTTAGGAGAAGGTAAAATATTCTCAGTGATTTACAGAAGAGATATATAAAGTATCTGAAGAGTCGAAACTGGCTGCTCCCCTCTCTGGTGGCACAAAACATGTAAGAATTGATTTTGAAAAAGTGAAAAAAATATTAGTTGTACACTTTCAAAAGTAAAGTAGAATCTTAGAATAGTAGATATATGAGGGGGAAAGTTATATTTTCAAATAAATAGTTCCACTTATATCAATTCAACAAATCCATATGGTAAAATAGATACAAACAGGCACTGGGATAGTCTAATCAACACTTAGGAAGCAATGGATGAAAGAAATGAACCAGCGGTGTGCGGAAGGGAGATTACATTTGCATGTGTCTTCTGAACCTGAAAAATGGAAGAGAATTGCAAATTCAGAGAAAAGAAAACATCACTTGCCCAAACAGGAATCTTATTTGGCCAGTTATATTTTCTGAACTCAATCTAATGAGTTCTTATGCCCATGCAAAATGGACCCTGAACCTAACCCAGGAAACTTATTCCAAAAATGATTAAGTGAGAGAGAAACATGTCGATTGTGAAATAATAAAATATTTGCTTGGCGAGCCACATATTACATCTATTTACTGTTTGAGATAATGTGTGCATTGAGTCTGGGCAAGGGAAAGGCTCTGATTTATCTGTTTCCTAAACTTTGAAATCAGATTATCTTGTGTCTATCAAGTCTCTATATAGAGCAAAAGAATGAATTTTTAACACTAGAAGTCTTTTGTTAGTTAATGTGTTTGCAAATAAAGTACAAGCAAGAATTATACAATTTTATGTTATTACAGCTAACTAAGAGGTTTTAAATAAAATGAATGTTTGCTGTGTAAGTTAACATACCAGAAAATCAAGCAGACTGTGTTGGTATATAATACATACATGCAATAACCCATTACTGAAAAGACTTATGATTCAAATTACTTAAACACTCATGTCTAGTCATCTCAAAATATTAAAAGATTTAGGACTATAAATTTAATTTTCCTACTGAACAAGGTTGAATAGTGTCTCCCCAAAATTTATGTTCACCTGGAACCTCAGAAGGTGAATTTATTTAGAAATACAGTCTCCACAGATATAATTAGTTACGATAAGACCATACAGGATTTGGATGGCCCTAATTCCAATGACTAGTGTCTTCATAAAAGAAAAGAGAGGGACATTTCAGACATGGACACACAGGGGAGCAGGCCATGTGATGTTGGAGGCAGAGACTGGAATGATGCCAGCATAAGCCAAGGAACACCAAAGATTGCTGGGGTCACAGAAGAGGCAAGTAAGGTTTTTCCCTAGAAATTTAAGAGGGTGCATGGCCTTGCTGACAACTTGATTTGGATTTCTAGCCTCCAGAACTTTGAGAGGATAATTTTCTCTTGTTTTAAATCACCCAGTTTGTGGTAATTTGTTGTGGCAGCCTGAGGAAACTAATATACCACTTTTTTTCTTTTAGAAAAGAAAATGTCTAAGAACGTTTATGTAAGTATTGCTTACCCAGGAATCTAGCTTCTGATGACATTTAAGGATTGCTCACAACACCAAGAAGTTGAGAGACTTGTCCAAGATCATTTGGTGAATTTGTCTTTGTCGTAATTGGAACCCAAGACCACCATTTATTACGAGTCTTTGCTCCAGTCACAGTCCCTTGCTGCCTCTGACTTTATGAGGATCATTCTGTAGAAAAATGACTCCTATAAATTCTGCTGTCAGTCAGTGGGAGCTGGCAAAATGCTCTCGCTGATGCCTTTCGTGATTAGAATACAGGGTAAACAGACCCACACTCTGGTTTATAAAACAAGCTTCAGTGTCGCCTGCTTCCTCACCTCATCATTTTTTGAATGGTACTTATCTTTCAAGCCACAAAACAGTGCTGACGCCAAGGCCATAAAAAGTATTATATGGCTCTGCCTGCCATCTTTTCAAGGTGGGCTAGCAAAGCAGAGGACCAAAGACAGAAAAATGGAGTAATAAAGTTTAAATAGTAGGCAATAATATTAATCTGCTGTGCTGCAGTGCCGATTAAGAGATTGAACCAACTCCCTGCAGTTCTAATTGGATTTTTTCTGTGTTTTCTACAACCCTTGGGGCTCTACACTGATAAATCCTATTTTTGTTTGCCATTTATTCCCCATGAATGATTCTACGTAATGGACTTCTCTGTTAAAACACAAAAATGCTTGTATTGCCATAGAATTTTTTTTGTGTGTGTGGTTTTCTTTGCAGGCCGTTACTTTCTAAAAAGCAAGCAATTAATACACTGAGTCACTAGGTTAATTGCTGTCTAAATATTTCATATACATAGTAAGATATAAGGCTATAACTCAGGTACTGGGAAAGTACAAGCATGGGTCAAGAGATACCCTGGAAAACTGTATTATGTTAAGACTAGGAAAATAAATTTATATATCGTTATGAATAATATTTGAGGTAATCAAATGTAAAATGAAAGAGAAGTAAAACTTTATGTATACACATGTCAGGTATATTTCTCAAGTCTCTTAGATCATTTTCACATGGTCAATTTGCTATTTGTAAAATAATGCTATCTTTGTATAAATTTGTCTTCAAGTATGTGTGTAGCTAAACAATCCTTTCATCGGGATATTCCATACATAAAGGTCTAATCACTGTTTGGTTATGATTCTAATAAGAACCAGGTTAGCTCTAGTTATACAAATTAATTATATATTCCTTGATCTAGATCAGAGATGGAGAGTGTCCCAATAGGTACAGCTCTGCAGAAGATCTCTATACTGATTTAGAACCAAAATTTTTGATTATGTAGGTCTACTCAATTTGTTTGATTTTATCGTAGAACTAGTGATGTTTCTGTTTCCTTTCAGTATAGTTTTAGTTTTGATTTCATCTGGTACCACCCCTGAAACTATCTACTTCTGGTGATTTGCTTATCAGAATTTCACTGCAAATTTCCCAAATCAGAGAGGAGCCCGTATTTTCTGCTTCAGACTCTAAAGGCAAAATC
Organism: Rousettus aegyptiacus; assembly: GCF_014176215.1. Lineage (NCBI taxonomy): Eukaryota > Metazoa > Chordata > Mammalia > Chiroptera > Pteropodidae > Rousettus > Rousettus aegyptiacus. The sequence goes on along the minus strand of NW_023416307.1, from coordinate 33,506,841 downwards.
TGTTCTCCAGCTTGTGGTGCCTTGCCCTTCTTTCTTGACTTTGTTTGACACCTTGGTTCTGATTGCCAATGAGTTTGCATCATCTCCCTGCTTGATCTTTTCCTGCACAATATCCATTATCTTCCTAACTTTTTCCTTTCACTGCCTTTCTGATGGCTTCTACCTGTCTGAGACTTGGTGGCTGCCCTTTTGCTCTAATGCCGATATTTGGAAAAAATAAACTGCAGTCAGAAATCCTGCTTATTTCCTGATGTTATATCTTGCTTTTGTGCTGTTTCACTTGAACCAAAACTTCACTGATTCTCCTGGTCTTTGCTTTCAACTCTGGTGATTTCTAATCATCTACAAACATTTACTGAGTATCTGCCATGTGCCAAGGCACTGTACTATTGGGATTACAAGGGTGAACAGACACTATCCCTGTTTTTGAGGAGCTGATAATTTGTCCAGGGTAGATCTGTTTTTTTTTTTTTTTTTTGTACTCCTACTGCAAACCAGGTGGTTTACACTTAAATCTCACAGCTGTGGTTCTCTAGGGTTAGCAAGCGTGGTAGTCATCTGGGATGCTTGTTAAAATGACAGAGATCTGGGTTGCATTCCAGATTTATTAAATCAGAATCTTCAGGAATGGGGTGTAGGTATCTGCCTAAGCAAGCAATCCCTGTTATTATGTGATTATGCTGCAGATAATCTGAGGACCCTGCCTTGAGGTATAGTCTTATATCAACTCTATGGAGTAAGTTTAATAATCTCCATTTATAGGTAAAGATACTGAGGAGTGGAAAATTATGTAGCTGGATGAGATTTGCATTTGAATTGGTAGACTAAGAAGAGCATATTGCCCTCTCCAATGTGAGTGGGTCTTATCCAATCAACTGAAGACCAGTACAGAATAAAAAGGCTGAATGAGAAGGCCTGATTATTGAGCTCAGATGTTGGTCTTCTTTGGTCTTTGGACTTGGACTGAAACACCTTCCTGATCTTTGGTTTGCTGGTTTTTAGAGTGGAATTATATGTCAGCTTTCCTGGATTTCTAGCTTGCAGATTGAAGATCTTGGGACACATGAGTCAATTCTTTATAACAATATGTATCTCCATTATGTTGGTTCTGTTTCTCTGAAGAACCCCAACTAACATAACAGCATTTGTTAGCATTTTAGAAAATAGGGAATTTGTGGAGGGGGGGGCGGGATTCGAGGGGAGATATCCTGACAAGTTGCCTGAAATAAACTTGGATATTTTGTACTTATTTTAAAGAGGAAAGACTGAATATGAACAAATATGGCAGAAAATGATCTAGGTCAGGGTCAGAATGAATCATCAGCTGAACATAAACCAGGATTGTCTGTCAGAACTAGAGCATCATCCCAATTTCAATAAATGGCAGTAACAGCCTGGAGGCAATCTTTCCACTTTAGGCAACTGATGAAATATTTTCAAGTAATAGAAAATGGGTTGTCAGCTGGATCCCTGAACAGAGTAGGAAACTTAGAGAATGTCAAGAATCAAGAAACTGCAATTAAAATCAGCCCATGGAGGAAAACAAAGCTTAAGAAATGTAGGTTAATTATCTGATACAAAGCTTAATAAACAGCACCTCAGAGTGGTCTTATTCTGAAGGGTCATATTAGCCCCATCCAAGAGTTTTCCAAATATGAGGATACTTGTTCTGAAGAAGGTTCATAGTACAGACCTTGGCTGCAATACTATTACGAGGTAAGGACATAAGCACTGTTTATTAAAAAAGCAACTCTGTGCTAAGAGGCAAAGAAAAAGAGTATTTATGCTAGGAAAGATTTTGGTTAAACTAAGAAAAATTTATGACTGAGTGGAGTAAGGCAGCATTGCATTCAAACCATTTCTGATAATCTCCTTCCTATTCTTTAATCTCTCTCAAGGAAAGACGATGTAGCAATACTGAAAACCAACCAACCAACAAATACCCCCCCCCAAACAAAACAAAACAAAACAAAAACACCTGTATTGAGAGCATTTTTATTATCTGTCTTAAATCCTCCCTAATGCAATTTTATCTTTTTACTCTCAGGAAGGTAGGGGGTGGTCAATGAATGGCATTAGTCATAGTTTTCTTGGTAAGCTACTTTCCCCTGGTGGCAGATTCTATTATCATGAATATTCTCATTTTAACTTTGCTTGATTATTTAAAGAGAACTTAAGTGGTATGGATTCAACTTGTCTAAAGCATTTATTTTTCCCAGGAAAAAATGATGTAAGCCATATAAGAGCTGTGAGAGGACCAAAAACAATTTTCTAAGGAAATTATTCATTGACTTAATTTACTTTAAATTGTAAAACTCTGCTTTTAAATTTCCTTTATCTTCTGGCCCAGCCAAACTTATGAAGTAAGTAAAGTTTTTTTCCTCATCTCCCTTACTCCTTTAGCTGGCATAATCCTTTTGTGCCCCACTTTAATACTGAGTATCTGGTTTTCTGCTTGACCAAAAATTGCCTGTCTTTACACCTCATTTGAAACTGGCCTCATTCCATACTGCTTCACATTTCTTCCCAGCCCTCTCCCTCTCTCCCTTCTCTCCACCTTGTTTATACATTTTTTTCAGAGTTCTTGTTTTCTGTTAGATCTGACTAACCCTATAAGCAACTTCATGTGTTAATGGAAATTGTTATGATTTGAATTGTGTCCCCGGCAACAGATATTTTGAAGTCTTTACCCACTTTATCTCAGAATACAACCCTACTTGAAAATAAGGTCATTGCATAGGTATTTAGTTAACGAGGTCATGCTCGATTAGACCGGGTCCTAAATTCAGCATAACTGGGGTTCTAATAAGAAGTAGACACACAAGAAGAAAGCACCATGAGATGTCAGAGGTAGGAACTGGAGTTATGTTGCCACAAACTAAAGAATACCCAAAGCTACCAAGAGCCGGAAAAGGCAAGAAAGGATTCGCATCTGGAAGCTCTGGAAGGAGCATGATCTTGCCAGCCAACACCTTGTATTCAGATTCTAAACTCCAGAAATGTGAGATAATAAATTTTATTTCTAAATAATTTACTTATGTCTATTACAATAAGGCCTTCAGTAGACAATGACATAACACAAGCAATGCTACTAATGATGTGACTCAGGTACCTGAAAGGTCACTGAGAAAGGTATTTTGAGATGGAAAGGGATGTGTGGCATTTACCAACTACTCAAAATTGATTTCAGGGTTCTCTGGCAATCTGATATCTAAACTACCCTGTTTAGTTCCTAGAACTTCAGTTCCTAAATATTGCAAATACAGAGAGGGACATAGAAAAAGAGGGAGTTTTCATTGGTTGAGAGCCTAACGTATCAGGGACTTTGGTATATTCTTGCTCTTTCCCTGCAATTTTGTGACTCAAAGTTTTCTTATCAGTAAGGCGTGCTTCTATCTACCCAGTTGCTCAAGGCTAACATAACAAAGATGAAAGAACAGAAATTTTTTTCCCTTGAATCCTGAGTGCCTTGCATAGTGCATGGTGCATAACATGCGTTCAAAAACTATCCAAAAGAAAGGGTGAAATAATAATCAGTTTAGAAAGCCTGAACAAGCTTATCCTCATGATAGGAAGTCACTATTTGTTGTGGTTTCATGGGTGCTCTGCTGGCGGAGAATTATGCTCTTCTGTTTATTTCTTACACTGATTCCATGAAGCCTTTTTAAAAATCTTAGGATGCAAATCCATTTACCGATGATTAAAGGGCGTACAGAAGGAAGTATTAGAGAATCAGTGGGAGGAATCCAGATTCTAGCCTTAGCTCAGCTATTGACCAGACAACCCATACCTGAACAGGGTACAATTTAATGAAAATTATTAAAGAACATAGTAACGCAATTGAAAGTGGATTGGAAATCCACTAAAATTGGATTTCTAATCTCTGTACTGCCAAAAACTCACTTGTGGGGTTGTTATGAATCTCCTCTGGGTCATATTTTCTCCTCTGAATATTAAGGAGATTTGACTATTTAAAAGGAAGCAAGCATAAAACTATTTGGTGCTGTGGGGTGAGGGAGTGTGGAAGAGTGAAGGGAATAGAGGGAAGAAGGTTGTCACACTGGGAGGCTGCAGCAGAAAAGATAAAAACACCATTTTATTTAGAGCCAGTGATGAGTATAGAAATAGTTTTCTTTTACTGTCCTCAAGTATATTCATTGACAACACACTGCCCTTATGTTAGATTTCCATGGTTTTCTGTGACCTACATTTGCTGTGATGTTTTACTGACTCCTTCATTTGAATTATCTGCTTTTTTTACATGCCTCCAAATGCCATTATGAATCACTGAAGCTCAAGACCATCTATCACAGTTATAAGGCATATGAAGATGACAATCATCAGTCAAATATCCTCACTCTGCCTGAAACAAAATTTTCTCAGTACAAAATAAATACTTTCCCTCCTGCTGGATTAGCTAAGATTTATATTCCTAATATGCAAATAACCCTCAAAATTTTAGATGAATAAAAGCATTCAGTGTCTTGCCCCAATCATAGGCAGGAGATACAATTTTAAATAAGTATTTCTGCTTTAAGGCTTATCCACAGGCTTCTGAAAGTGTCACATTTTTTATTAGTGGGACAGTAAGTGGCAGTCTATGTGCTTAAATATTTCTCCAAAAAGTTCTTAATTTATGTCTTGAGCATACTGGAAGCCTACCTATTAGTTAAATCCAACCATAGTTTGTTTCTTAGGCCAAGAAAGAAATATTTTTAAAAGAAAAAAATGCAAATTGAAATATATTATAAAGTCATTGAATTTTTGAACTGAAAGAAACCTAAGATATATTTCCTGTTAAGTCAGATAATGATACAAAGTTCAAAGTTTAGGTAATTTAACCAGGGAAAACTCCTAATTAATAATAATTGGGCCTGAAATACAGAAGTCTTGGCTTTGATTTGAGCTCTCTGTCAATTCCATCAGATTCTAATAACTAATTTAAATAATTAATTAAGTGGCAGAAACTGCTCATTACCACTGAACATTCAGTTTTCCCTTCCTTTTCTGATTTTATCCCAGGCATCCTTGCACTCAACCAAAAGCTGCATTCCCCAGGTAAGTTTTGGACAAGGACATTTAAGTGCAAATATTTGGTGCAATTTCTCAGAAGCTGCCATTTATACTATAAGCTGACCTTTAAGGGGGAACCTAGGCAAAGATTACAACTCTGAACTCTTGGTACCTAATAATCATCAATTCACCTTACTTTTTGAACCTTTGGAATGTTTGAACTGGGCAAAAGAAACTTTGAACTGGCAATGTAGCAGACATTATGACTGAAAAAGACTGAAAATTAAAGACATCCTTTAGGATCAGTAAATAGCCACATATAGTCAAATAAGAACTTAGCTTATTGGCACCAATAGAGATTCCTTCCTTCTGTCATGTAATTATTTCCCTTTCTCAGTAAAACCTGTTGCTTTCATCCCATAATCAGGACATAATCTATGCCCCTAGATTGCAACTCTTTTTTTTAAGATCAGATAAACACTCATTGCTAATAGAATAACATCAAGAACAATACTGCTATTATTATTAAAACAGTGCTTCATGGATATTATCCTGATAATTTTTTTAAAAAAAACCCTTTAAGACAAATAATTGTAAATAAGATATGGTGAGACAGCATCACAAAGCCAGTGCTTCATCTTGAAATTTAAATCTAAGGGAGATAAACTTTCATCACCTAAAACTTAATAGTTTTCAAAAGTTCATTGTGACCTTAAAATTATGCATAACTTTTAAAAATTTTCTGAAGAAATTCATTCTAACTTGTTAGGAAAAATTATCCAAATCTTAGAAGTAAGTAGGAGAGTGACTGCAGTTCTTTTCAGTGTCATTGTTTTAACAGGTGCACCCAAGGACTAAAAAATTATCTAAGAGAATATACCTAGATATTTGATGACGGTGAAGAATCTGTGAAGTTAAATCTTCACTAGTAGATTTCTGTCCAGTAGAAAAAAATAACCTCAAAGTTTATAACTTGATGGTCCCATAAAATGTTAAACAGTTTTGTTTCTTAAAATTTAGTATTTCTTTTATTGATTATATACATCTCTTTTCCTCACATATTCCTTTGAACCAGTCTCACAATCATGGTTCCTTTATTAGTTAATAGGGTAAATAAATATTTGACAAGTGTTTACCTTAAACTTACATGAGAGTCCTATTTTTAGTGTTCAGAAAATTATACTTTAACAGAAAAATTAAATATAGATTTGAGCAATTATATCAGCAGAATTAGTCAACACCAAAAACTGTGTACAACTCAAAGGGATCCACATACCCCCAAATGTAAGTGATAATTATTTTGGAAGAAGGATACTTCAAAATTTTTGCTTCACATTCCTTCTTATAGGGTAAATAATGCACCCCAAAGATATCCACAGGTTATTCCCCAGAATTTGTGAACATGCTACCTTACACAGGGGAAATTTTCAGATGACATTAAAATGGCTAATTTTAGGACCTTAAAAAAAAAAGAACATTATCCTGAATTATGAAGGTTACCAGTGCAATTACAGGGTCCTTAAACATGGAAGAGGGAGGCAGAAGAAGGTCAGAGTGATGCAATGTGAGAGAGACTTGACCAGCCATCACTGCCTTCAAAGATGGAAGAAGGTACCATAACCTAGGAAACATGGTGGCTTCTGCAAACCAAAATGTCACGGAAATCAATTCCCCACCAGATCCTCCAGAAGGAAATGCCATCCTGCTGACACTTTAATTTTAAAGCAGGGACACCTGTATCAGATAACCTTGTGTTGTTTTCATCCACTGATGTAACTTGTTGCAACAGCTATGGATAACTGATAAACTTCTCTATTTTGAACAATGCCATTTTTAATAGAGCTACTAGGAGTGTACGGTCTGAAGGTAGGGGTTGGTAGGAAGAGGGAAAGCAATGCAAAGATTTTGGACTTAGTCTGTTATGCCAGTTATTAGCTGTGAAACCGAAGATCTTATTCTTTTTGGCCCGCGAGTCCTTTCCAGGTTTTAAATTTTACGACATTTTAGGGCCTCGGATGATTTAGTCATTAGAAAAAATATGCAATGATTCCTCCTATCACCTTTACATACCAATCACCTTCATTGATCCGGTCTACAATACTCTTTGAATGGTACAATAATTTATTCAACAAATATTCGTTGTATATCTATTGTGTGCTAGGTACTTCTCAAAGTGCTTGGAGATACAATAGTGGGCAATAAAGATGAGGTCCTAAATCTCATAAATCTTTTACAGTGGGAAAGGGATAAATACACAGAGAAAAATAAGAAAATAAATATGATATCTTTAGACAGTGATAGTAAAATAAAGAATATCAAACAAGGGAATGTGACAGGTAAAAACTGGTGCTAGTGGGTGTGGAAGTGGTTGGGGAATATAAATTACATGAATTCTATGTGATGATCTGCAAGAAGAATGTTCCAGGAAGGGGTAATAGAAAATACCTAAGATAAGAATGACCTCGTGAGTCTCGAAAGAGAGACAATGCCGAGTACCTGTGACATGCGATGTGGGTGAGGTTTGTGGGGGATAAAGGCAGACAAATGCCAAAGTAGCCAGTGGGGATGTACCAGTATGATGAGCATAACCATTTCTCCAGAGTGACAATATGACTATTCAAATAAACACATATTCATTCTCATTTGGCCTAACCACTTCATTAGGCATTTATCTGCAGGGATATGTCTACCATTGTGTGGAGGAAAGATCACTGGAAAATACAGAATCAATACTATTTTTATGTTGAGAAGTACTGAAAAACAACAAACTTTGTGATGTTCTTCCATACTCTGATCTAAAATATAAATAAAGCACAATACTAATGATTGCAATAAGAAAGAAATAGAGTAATGGTGCAGTCACAGGGAAGGATGGAGAAAGGGTTTAACAAATCATCAAAATAAAAGTAGCAACACCTCAGTCAAAAACATAGAATTCCTACTTGCCTATATCACCAGGCTAAGAGACACACATTGCTCCCTGCCACAAATATACTAAAAACCCTCACAAACACAGAAAAATAATAAAAAAAAAAGTATTCTGTTCTTTAAGGTTTGCAGTTGATTTCCTTTGGGCCTTTGCTGATTAAATTGAAGTTGTAAGCACTGTGCTTATTTTCTTGGCTCTCATGATTGATAAATTATCATTCTCTTTTTCCTCTGTAACAGCACTATCTTGCAATAATGGTACACCTTTGAAAGCAAAAAATGGATAGGCTGTCAGATTTATAAATGCAAGCTACTTAAGGCAAACTATGTGCCAGAATTCTAGAGAAGGTTAGAGAACTTTCAGTAAGGGCTTAGACTATATCTGATCCCAGACTTTGCTCTCTGAAGTAATACTGGTCAGATTTAAATTAGGTGTTGGAAATGAGGGTCACGTCAGCCACAGTAATGGTGAAGCATCTGTCTTGACCTACTGTTTGTTTCCTCTTGTCTGAACAAACTCACTGTTATGCTGTGGTAGCAAATTGGATCACTCCCACCCCTGCTCTTTGCTGCACAGATTTAGTGCAAGCTTTGCTAAGAGAAATAAAGTTTGACCTGACCAAATTCAACTGTCTCCTTACTTTCCTCAGAGTACTGTTTAAAATGAGAATGTAGTCATACTGCTGCTTTCCTTTGGTTGGTCATGCGGGAATCATAGAATTGAAAATGAATGATACTTTCATGATCTAAAAGTAATGGGGAAAGGACATCCTTTTTATATCATTCATTCATGTCCCCAAAAGACATGCTTAAAAAGTCTCTGTTAAAATAATTGATTTGCTTTTTGCTAAAGCTTTGTTTTATCAGGTGTCAAGGGATTTGAAAAATATAGACAATTTTCAAAGAATGCAAACACATGCAGTGTTTACATTATTTACCAATTAGAATTTGGCAAGCAGTTCTAATTTGCATAAATTTGAATTAAGAGAAATTCGTTTGCACTTTTCTAACAAGAATATTAATTCGATTTTCATTGAAGGCCAAGAATATGTGAATTTCTATGCTTGACACTATGAAGGGTTCAAAGAAAATAAAAGATTATAGTTTGGTGAGGCAGCAAGATATACACCTAAAGAGTTATTAATAGTTATGACAAAGTGTGAGCAAATATCTTTGAGGACAGTTATTTCTGACTATGTTACTTAAAGAATGGGATTTATAAAGTATCCTAGAGTACAAAAACATCCTTATAGTGCAAATTTCTCATAGCCTGTGACATCCACGTATAGGAGCCATATACATTTGAACTATAATAAAATCCATTCAATTCGCACATTTAGCTTGGCAAGACGATATGCATCAATTTCTTTGTAACAGAAAAAATATTCATTTTATTTCTAATTGAGCTGAAAACAGAACTGCAGACTGTCTATATCCTTGTATAGGTCCATTTGTTGGACAGATATGTACTGAGCCTTGTGCCCAGGCTAAAGAATCTGTTGGGATCTCATAGGTAGGATTTGGGCAGAGCCATTATACCAGGAGCTTTTATAGGGGGATAGACTGGCCAAGTATGTCATCTTCATTTCTTATTATCATTTTTTTTTGTTCCCAAATCTTACTTTTAATCATGGATGAACTTAGAAAAACTATGTAGAGTCCTCATGTACCCCATACATCTCTCAGCTCTAGATATTAACCTACCAGCCCTGAGCATCCAGATAGTTCTTTTTATTCTTCTTTCGACTTTTTTTCAGACCCCACTTAGTTACCCAAAGGTATAAACATAAGCACCTTTTAGTTTCAAAATCTCATCACTCTGGAAGAGAAAAGTATTGACATCTTTTTACTTGTCCCACAAAAGGCTAAACCAGCAGCACTTAGGACTGGGCAAAGTTGTCTTACCCATTTTGAGGCCCTGATATGTGTATTGTTGTAACTCTGAGAGGGTAAGGGAAGTAAGTACGCAGAAGATCATACTTCACATTCCCAAACAGAAATAGATTCTCTTGGATACTCTAGGAGGCTCATGCCAATTGACTATATATATATATATATATATTTTTTTTTTTGTGAGACCTAGTATTAGATCTTGCTGAGTAAATAAAAGCACATCTCGGCCTTCTAAAGTCTATCAATTTCAAAAGGATAGGAACATACAGTGCTGTCTGGGCTCTAATGATCTTCCTCCCATTCCACACAGGTCTTTAGAATGTCAGTTAAGATGAGAAGTACAGCAAGCAGCTCTCAGAAAAAATCTTTGTATGCATTATTTCACTAAGAACTGAAAAAAAAAAAAGCCTGGGAAATTCCAGGAGGTAACTTCTATAGAGTTCCAACAAGTTTCCAAAACAGTTGAAAATGAAGAGCAGTGAGGTGATGAGTCTAGAACACAAAGCACTCCTCCTTGTCTGGGAGTTGGGACCTTGGAGGTGAGGAATGAAAAATATTGAACAAATAAAGGTTTTGAGTCAGGGGAAGTGGTATGAGGTTAAAGAGGAGCTCTCCCTGGAAAAATGGAAACACAATTCACAATTTTGCCAAGGAGAGGCTTTGAATCCCTGATGCCTGATATTGCCTCTTTCACCTTGGTAGCTGAAAGCTAATGTGAGCCCTGAGCATACTACCCAATTTCTCTCTTTTCACTGGAGAGACAGAGGAAATCGAATGAAGAAAGGAACATGTTGCCTCTTCAAGGCTTTTGGAAGTTATTGCTCAGGAGATGATTTTTGATTATTTTGAGAGACCACATGCTACATTTTCTTAATTTGAAATCAAATCATATGTTTTTACTTTTGGTTTGGAACAAATATGGCCATCATAACTGGAGAGTTTGGGTAGATTTGTTTAGCCTTTAACCATTCAGGTGTTTGCTCAGTTGCTCCATTTGTTTTGGGGTTCTGGATTGACCAAATTAACTGCATGATTCCCAATCCACTTTATCTATATTGACTAAAATATTTAATAAAAACAATCATGGCCATTGACTATTGGATGCTGAGTACAGACACTGCGCTGAAGCATTTTACATGTAGTTACCTCAGTAATCCTCATAAGAACTTTCTAAGGTCAAACTTAGAAGTTTTGTAACACAATATTTAAAACAATAGTTTAGAATATATTGTAGAAAGACATTAAAATTAAAAGAACACGTTTTCTAATCATAATTTAAGTACTACTATATTTTTTATTAAAATATATAACTTATAGTCATCTATATCAGTATTTTCTTTTTAAAAGCAAAATCACAGAAATTAGAAAGAAAGGCATATTCTCAGGTGATTTAGTTCAATATTATGCTATTGTAAACTTAATTTTCAAATTTCTGTGTTAATTCAACTTAAAAAGAAATACAAAAGAACTTCACATATACAGATACTATAACTGTGAAACACATAAAAGTGCTAAATAGTTAAAAACTTTAAAAATGACTGCCATAAAAAACATTAAAATATTATTTCCAGTAATACAAATGCAGTTATTTTGATTTTTCAAAGTTAACTAAAGTTAAAACTTTTATTTATATTAAATTTGGAGTTGTACAAACAAATTGTTAAAGAAGTACTAAAGTGATAGCAAGCAATGGAATTCTAAACATCTCCATTTTTTTTTCACTTCTTTTTGAAAATTATAATGATATAAGATTTAGCTCTAACTTCAGGCTAATTGTATTTAGAAAATACATGACAAAATCAATGTTAAATCTTCAAGTTCTTTGTTTTGAATATGTTACTTTTCTTAAGAAGGAAATTCAGTGGATTCTTAAGGGTAAAATTATCACAGTTATATTTTAATGTCACTTGAGATATTTGTTGAATCTATAAAACTTTTGTTTTTAAATTTGAATCATAATGAGATTAATAAAAGTGTCACAATAATTTGCTAACTATTTGTGTTAAGCACAATGCCATAATTTCTGGATCAAGAAACTGCGACCACATGATCAGATGACTAGTTTTCTAAGTTCCATTACTTTCAACTCATTGCTGGCTATCACATTTAAATAGTATTTAATAAACCCTGCAGCCTAAGATATGATATCTTGAGGTGGATAACCCAGACGGATTCTCAAGTGGCATCTAAAAAACCTGTTTGAAGTTTAGTTAATAGGCATTTTAAGGTTTTACCTGCCTAGAAATTCAAAAGTTGGAAAGTTCTGGTAGATGATCTACTAAGCTGTCTTAGAATGAAACATTATTCATGTTAACAACCAAAGTCTTTGTCTATGAAGATTTTCTAGGGCGTTAGCCGTGGAAATGCCATAATTTTCTATAATCTACCATGCATAGATACAAATACTGCTAATCAGATTATAGTTTTGCTTTTTTGTGAGCTAATGCTGTCTTAGAACTTTCATCTCAAACTTCATTTTTAGGAAATGCAAAACAAAACAAAAACAAAAACAATGTTTAGTGTAGCAAATGCCAACAGAATTTGATACACTCCACTAACACTACAAGGACTTCAGTTACCATTCGTGGATGAGTTTATCTCATGAACTAATTCAGTGACCGATCAGCTGGAATGTTCAATGACGATTTCTTTACATTAGTGGAAACACAATTAATCCAAACTTTGGGTTAATTAAATTTTAGGTTAAAAATATTTTTAATATAGAAAAAATATGTTTCCCTCTGGAAACAAGTGTAGAGTGTTGTGGAGTGTTAAAATATATTCTGATTCATTGTCCTTTAAATAAAGCAAAATTATTCTGGCATTAGAGGTTATTAAAGATTTGAGCTAATGATATACTAATTTTATTTTTTTAAAAACTTACTTCTCTACTAAAAAATTAGATATTTGGAGAAATAATCCATATTTAATGAATACTTACTGTCTGATCTAATTCTACGTGTATTGATACAAGTCTTGTTTCTTATGTTTAATTGAAAGATATAAGAACCTTAATTTGGGCATGAGTTCCTTGCCCTAAAAATGTTAATGCATTGAGAACTGTACAATCATTGTAACTTTAAAATAACAACCCCAATACTACTTCTATGTTATCTGAATCAAATTATAATGTCTGCTCAAGAAATGTGTTTTGTGTCTGTGTTGCTATAGAAATGTTTTGTTTGTCTTTTTATAATAAGAAATGATTGGATTAAGTCTCCAAAAAGAACAGATTAGCCATGTCGCTAATAAGAACAGAATAGCCACAGCATTATCATTCAAGTCTAGAAATTCTGTAAATATACTTAGTAAAAAATCTGCTTCGTGAGGCACAATTTCACAACTCCTAGTCTTAATTCATGTAAGATGGCATCCTACGCTGGTGATGCTGGAAGAGAGATGATGGGGCAGTGTTTTCTGGTCTTTCATATATTTCCTTCAGATATCTAGGTACCCCAGATGTATCAGATCTATATCTGCCTTCTGCAGGTGAAACAACATGGTTGATGATGAAAATAGCTGTGCCATGAGCAAGAGAAGAATGTCCGAGACAAAACACCACAGGAAAGCATGTGTACAATGCCTTCTCTTTTTCTTAAGATCCATTCAATTCCAGTTGTTCAAGAACAAATGTTCAACCAACTAATCTGTAGGTGTTAATGTCTACATGCTCCCCCACTCTCTGCCCACTCCAAGATCTTCCAAAAAAAAAATTCTAAACATTTCTCAATAAAGGAAATCTTCAGTAGCAATTGAAATAGTAACCTTTGCTAGACTGTATGGGGACAGAAAATTACTCCTTTTGTCTAGGTCACTGCAGCATCAGGGAATTTCTGCTACTCAGAGATGTGAGATGGTGGGTAAACATGGCCAAGAACTCTAATAAGCAAAGAAGAGATCTTAAGTGTGTGCTTCAGTAAACAAGTACTTCATACAGACATAGCTGTTCAGTGACACGTTAAAATCTGTCAAAAAAAAAAAAACTTGTAAAGGAAGTGTTTTCTCTTTTATAAGAAAAAGAGGAAAGAATCCAGAACTTCTAACAAAAAATAAGGCAATTTACTCGACTGACGGGTTTCAGCATTCACCGAGGGCTAAAATCCACTCATGTGCAACTCACTGACTTTTGTGAGTGCTGACCTCTATTATTATCACTGCAGATATTTATTCTCGAATAACAGATTTTTGGATGAGTCACACTCAGATTCTCCTCTACTTCTTCCCCACAGTAACACCAGAAATCTTCATTTGCATCTCTGTTGCCATGGAAAAATGAACATTCAGAAATGCAGGCAGGATTATGAGTTTAAGGAAAAGTCCAATAGTAGGGAACAGAGAGAACATAGGTTGAAAACATATACACACCACAGCTAATATTACAGAAAAATGCCAACTTCAGTAACAGAAAGAAAAAGAAAGAAAGAAAGAAAGAAAGAAAGGATAAATAGAATTCCATTGAATCTCTGACCTTTTAGTTAATATACTTTGAGCTTCAAAATATTTTTCAGTTTGTTTTGTTTTGTTTTGTTTTAGTAGAAAAACACCCTGAAGCTTAGGAATGAAGTAGGCACACTATTTCACCACCTAGTATAACGCTGGCAGACACAAAGGACATTGTGCACCAAACAGCAGATAATTGGAATTCTATCTATGCTGTGAGCTGCTAGATCATTAGCAGTCTTTTCATTTGGAAATAGATGTGGCTATTTAAGAGGAGCAAGGGATAGGAAAGAAACACCAAGCCCTCTGTGTTTAACTTAGTAGGGCAAGAGAGTTTGTGTTTGGATGCAAGCTATTTTATTGCAAGTTCTGTGGTTATTGTGTACAGAAGACATGTTTCAAGGGAGAGAGAAAAGAAAAAAAGGAAGAGGGATATTGAGAGATAGGAACATGTCAAAATAGTAAGAAGAGAATAAAGAAGTAAATTGAGAGTATAAGAAAAAGGAAATAATAGAGAAATGGGATGAGAAAGAATCATAAGAAAAAAAGGGAATGATCAAAGAATAAGAAGCAGAGAGAGAGAGAGAGAGAGAGAGAGAGAGAGAGAGAGAGAGAGAGAGAGAGAGAGAGAGAAAATGAATAGAAAGAAATTTGAATGAAAAAGAGAACACAAAGTGAAAAAAATCTTCCAGTAACAAGAAACTTCACCTAAAATATCTGGGCAAATTAGGTAAAAGAGAACCATGGAAAGAAGCAAGTACAATGAAACATTTTCATCATCTTAGTCTCATTATCTTGTCCAGGGAAGTGAGGTTTCCTTTGGTCAAACCCTAAGCACAAACTTTAGTTGGAAGTGAATGACAGTCCGAGCTCTAAGAACTGGCGGATTTTTTTTAACATTTTGATACTTACTCCTGGTTGGACCTCATCCATTCAAGCTTGCAATCTCTGGATCTCCAGGATGCAATTTCTAACCTGCCAATCCATAGGGTGAGCAAACTGTCAGCAACCTGCTGTTACCGGGGAGAAGTGATGTGGTGCAGTAGAGGGAAGGCAGAACTGAGAGATGGAATACCTGGAATCAACCTTAGACGTGCCACGGAAAAAAAAAAAAAGATTTTAGAAGAGACGAGAACTAACGGGAGCTCATATCAGCCCTCAGGACACACTTGTAGATTCTAAGGATGTTACTTTTCTAGGTTGAGAAAAAAAGGTTATTGGTGCCTTGTACCCCATATAATTGGAATATTCGTGCCTGTTGGCCAAGAAAAATAATGAGAAGAGACTTAACTGGTATGTTTAGGGTCAAATAAGATAAAGTTGCCCAATGGCTAAGAGAGAGGTTCGAGTGAAATTTTAGTCCCAGATAAAAGTCTATCTAAAAGGAAAGGGTTGTTAATATTACTACTTTGTGCCCTTTATTAGTTGAAAGTAATCTTTCCTCAACATTTATAGCACTTCCTCTGAAATCTGTCCTATTGAAACATTTACAAGCATTTTACTATGTGTATGAATTGTTGATATTCACAGCTCATCTTATCTGCTAGACCAGCATAAAATAGCTATCCCCAACCTTTCTGACCCCAGACACTGGTACTCCAATGAGAATCGAATACCTGATAATCTGAGATGGAGCTGAGGCAATGATGCTAGTGCTGGGGAGTGGCTGCAAATACAGATGATGCCTCTTAGCTTGCCTACCGCTCACCTCACGCTGTGCTGCATGGTTCCCAACAGGCCATGGACTGGTACCAGTCCATAGCCAGAGGGTTGGAGACTCCTATGCTAAATCGTAAGGACTTTGAATGCAGAATCTGTGTCTGACTAACCGTAATGCCTCCCACAGTATCTAGATAGACTCTCATGCACAGTAATCACTCAGTTTACATTTAGTGTGTAAGTGACAAAAATAGTGAAGGAAGTCTGTTTCTGGATCAGGATATGAAGAATTAAACTTTGGGTTTATATGAGTGCTAATTTTGAGGCATTTAAGTTGAGAACACAGTGTTCAAAACTTACAAGTTGAGTAGCCAATGTCTGAGTTACTACTAATAGCTACAAATTATTTATGTGTTAGGAAATTTAAAGCAGTTACTTCTCCTTGTGTTAACACTGTAAGGTAGCTTTTGTTATCTCCATTTTACAGTTGAGGAAATGGAGAATTAAGTTATTTGTCCAAGGTGACACAATGAGTAAAAGGTGGAACAGGAGGACTGAATACAAAGTCAGGGCTGCTGGTGCATAAATATTAGCACCTAAGTCCCTGCTGGTTGACTGGAACTATAAAACTTCCCCTATTAAATCTGGTCTCCGGAGAGAGCTCTCCATGCCTAGATGTCCAGTAAAGGCTACTAGCAAGGAAAAAAGTTCCAGACTAACTTGACTGTAACTGTGGGCTTTGAGTAGTCATTAAATTTCTGCAGTGTTTTCTTGCTTCTCTTCGAATAATACTACTCTGTAAATAACAGTATGTTATTCACAGCTGTCGGGTATATTTTTGTGTTAGGTTGAAATGGGAAGTTTGAAAAATTAGAACAGTGCCTTGGCACATGGTAGGCACCTCAGTGAGTGTCATTTGAATCTGAATTTCTGCAGAAGGAGTAAAATGTTGATATTTCTGGTACTACAATGATAATGTGACATTTTCTTTCCATGAGTCTTTCAGAACACCTATTCGAGAGCTCTACCACCTCTGGCCCTGACTTCAAGGCAAATCTCATCTGTCATATGCATTCACTGATGCAGGTATCTTCCCATTGAGAGAATCATGCTGAATCAGACTCTCCTAGATTTGGAACTCTAGGACAACCCTGTCCAGACTTGTCTCCCTCTGCACCTTAGATCAGATCTCTCAGAATTAGAATACTATGCTTTTAAGAAAAGATAACCTTGACCGCACATCTATCCTCACTCTTTATACTATTACCGTTATGACTAATAGTAGCTAACATTTATGAACACTTAGAAGGAGTCACGCATTGTCCTAAGCCTTTTATGTCCTCCTTCACTTAATCCTCGCAAAAAAACCCTACAAGATGTGTACTATTCTTATCATCATCATTTTACAGATGAGGAACCTATAGTTTATATTCTTTGTCACAGTATTAGATAATTCAGTGTATCAAGGTTCGATTGACACCCACAAAGCTGATGTATAAAATCAGTATAAGAATGTGCAATCCAGCATAAGATCAAATTAGAAGAGATCTCATGAATATTACCTTTATCATTAAATAATACTTCAGGGGAGAAAAGTGTGGGGGGAACTAGATAAATGTGGCTCAGTGAATGTTACTTAATTAAAATTAAGATAAAAATAATTAGTGGAACTATAGCCAATCTCCTTATTAATTAAAAATACAGATGAAAGTAAGATCCCATTTGTTTAAATCTGAGCACATAAATAATAATGTCCAATGTTGGGAATAATGTTAACGAAATGCACATTTAGTATACTCATATAGGCAAACTGTATTAAGGGCTTTGCAAAATTTCACATTCTTTGATTTAATGATTCTCCATCTAAGAATTTATCTCAAATAAATAAGTTGTAAAAATATTTATATATAAGAATGTACATTATAATATACTTAATAATCACACAAAGCTGTAGCTAGCAACTAAAAACATAGGCTCAAAAAATTGTCTGGGTTTAAATTCCATCTCAGTAGTCATTAGATCTTTGACCCTTGGGAAGTTTCTCTCTTCAAGCTGTAGTTTCCACTTCCGTAAAATGGAGCTCTGCAGAATGTCTGACACAGAGTATATAATCAACAAATATTAGCTATTTTATGCTTATTTTCTTTATTATAATTATTACTTATTTACCTAAATGTACACTGTAGAATGGTTGCATTATATATGATAATCTATTAAATTGAATCATACATTTGAAGATTAATGATGTATAGAAATAATAATAATCAACTAAGTGACACATGTACAATTAAAAATTATAAGAATTACATTTTTTTGTATATAGTGGATAAATGCATTTATGTGTGTGTAACTATTTGTAGAAAGAAAAAAAGAAAGAAAAAACCAGAATGTTAATACTAGATAGTGCTTGAGATTACAGGTGACTTTTTGTGTTTTCTTCCAAATTTTCTATAGTAGATATGTGTTGACTTTTATAATCAGAAAAATATTTTAACAAAATATGATTTTAAAGCAGTTTTCACGACAGATTGCTTTTATCCACTCCCAAACACACTCAGAATGTTGTTATTATTTTAAAGCTTGCAACCATAGATATTCGTATAATTTTGATTGCACATATCTGTTTCTATTTTCTAATAGTAAGCTCAGTTGTCTTTAGGAAAAGTGTGTTGTCCTCACTGAACAACAGTCTAGCAAGATGATATTTAGTCCTCTCTTCTGGTCAAGGAAAAGTCATGTTGTTAAAGTCAGGTTAATTGGGTCCTACTTTATTAGAATTTGAATCTAAAATTTGCCTAGAACAGGAAACAGGTTGAAAATATTTATAATTCACCCATATTGGTGAATTAAATATTCTGTCGAAGAAAAAATTATTACATTAAGAGTATGTAAATTCTTACTACAGCTAGAATAAGATAATGTACATACACTTAACATTAAAGTTATACCAAATATAAATTTCTCTTTCTACAATGATTAGAAAGGCACTTTAGAACCTTGAAGTGCTCATCATCATGCACATAATTAGCATATAATAATATTTTTTAAATGTGAGTATTTGAACTTTTGGGCCATTTAGTTTCTGAATACAACCAACAAAACCTATAGTTCTCCCATCCTTCTCCACCAAGATGACTTGGTTCCTGCTAATTTCCAAGCTTGGTTCTCCAGCCTCCCCATGACTCCATATCTTCTGCTATGAGTCTTTGTTTTCTGTTGCTTACAATCAGAGATCACTTCACTTGTATTTCATCTCCAGTCTTGAAGAAATGGTTAAGTAACTTTATAGTATTGTCTTCAAAACATATAAAGTATTTTGGTTTATCATCAGAACACAACACACACTACATTATTCAAATTTATCTTTGTCCTTCATTCCTATGCTCTGTTTGTGAGTACTCAATACATAAAACCTTCTGTGGGCATGGCCTATCCAACATTTCAGCAATAATGATGGCTAAAAAGGGTAGTGATATATGTTTTTGGCATTCGTACATCCCCAAATAACAAGAAATGTTATGAAAGATTTTGTTCTTTTAAATAGACAGAATGACATTTTCATTAAGCACAGACATCTCTTTTAACCTAGATGAAACATGGGAATCAAGATGTGGCATGTCAGGAGTGAGGTATTGCTAGTTTACAGATAATTGGGCTGTCTTGTACAATGCGTGACTCCTAGAGATTTCCCTACACCCCAACTAAATCCAAGTCCAAATTCAGACCTTGAAATTTTTAAAAGCTCCATTTTCTGAAAAAGAGAGGTCATAAACTTTTTGTATACTCTATTTTAAACATAAAATCCCCCAAATTATTATATGTAATGGGAAGAGAAATAGTATAAAAGTCAAGACTTCTGTGTTTGGGCCAGCTGTGATTTGAATAAAAAACATGAATTTGAGTAGGTTACTAAAAATTTCTGGGCCTTATTTTCTTTATTTTTTGAATGAAAAGGTTGTACTTTTTTATCAAGATTCCTTTCAGTTCTAAAAGGTGATGCTATATCTGTTTATGTCTATATTTATATATGTATATCTATATCTATGTCAATGTATATAGTATCTATCTAATATTTTTTAAAAATAATTTAATTCTTTCTCTAAAAATGGCTTTGTGATTTTGTACATCTTGGTTTGCTTTAGCTCTGGCTATACTATGACTTAATTTAGCTGAAAGCATTGAAAATGGATAGATGAGCTATAAAAGAGAATAATAAAGATTGTTTCTCAAGTTTTAATTAAGAATCTGGGCTTTTGGTATTTTGGGAAAAGTTGTAGCGAGTGAATCTTACATCATATTAAGGGATATTGTTTCCTTTAGTAAAATAATAACAACAACAATAACAGAAGCAGAGAAGCATCATGATCCAATGAATAGAAACACCATTTAAAAATGACGGGGTATGGAGTCCCATGGGTAAATGTAAATAAAGAAAAATTATAAACAAAATAAAATTTATTTTAAACTCTGGGGTAACTTGGCTTTTTAATTATTTTTAAAAATAAATTGATAAAACAAATAGAAAATTTTATGAAATAATGCTATGCTAGGGAAGAATTTTTAATACACATTTTCTGAACCAAAGCTTTAAAAAAGTAATCTTATACAAGACAGCTCAGCAGTGCTACTTTTAGAAGTGAGAGATGGATAACCTTTTTGGTTTTCTCTTTATAAAGCAATTATTCATTCAGTCTCCCCATATGCCCATCTACACTATTTTTTCATGGCAGAATGGAATAACCTTAGTCATAACTTATTTCCCACATAATGGCAATTTCTCCATCTCTCATGAAAACCGCATCAAGAGGCACAGGACTGAGATCAGTGGAGTAGTAAGTAGTTTTTAGATTGTGTTATTGGATCTCTGAGAAAACTCCTACTACTCTTATTTCTCTTAGTGCTTGAAACCTCATAATTAAAAATCTACTTCTTTGGTTTAAAGTAATTTATCTCTCATTGGAATGTAAATACGTCTGGAAAGTATATCATCATTACACAATTGACCCCCTTCCCAACTGTAGTGTGGAACATTTTAAAGTGAGAGGCTTCTGAGAAGGATACTCTGGGGAATCGAAGAACAGAAAAGTCTAAAGAAAGGGAAGGAGTTAGAAGCAACCACAGATGGAATTATTCTACTTGCTAATTTAGCCAATGATGTCAATAACTGATTCTTAGGCAAAGTTTGAAATATACCCAACTCCCTTTTCATTATAATAAGCCATGTTGTTGCTTTGTATCAACTGTTATATGTTACTTTATGGATATTCATATGCAGCAGGATATTTTGACATAGTAATTTTAATAAGGATGTATCAAAATGCAAAATCAGCAATTTGCCAATAAATATCTCATGGATCTTATATCTCTCACTTTCTCACTAACCTCTACCCCATTACTGATTCTCACTTTACAAATGAACCTTCTTCCATCTCTCATCCTATCTGGCTGAGACAGGGGTATGGGCCAGGAATCATATATGGATGTTTATTTTATAGACCCTAGGTAAATTGAAAAAGCTGACATTTGTTTGTTTTTTTTGTTTACTAAATTGCTTCAAATGACCCTGGCATCAAAACAGCATGTGTCCCACAGTTGCTGGAAAATAACAAATGTTTAGTAAATATTTTTTAAAAATATAGAAAAATAACCGTGTGTGTCTCTCCAATTAAATTGAATTCAACTCATACTTTTGAATACCTATTAAGGATTAGGCATTCTCCTGGGCACTGTAGATAAAGATAAAAAAAAGATACTAAACTTCCAGTAGCTTAGTGAGATGGAAAGACAATTATACATTAATGAAAGTAAGTTTTAGGTGGAACCAATTTGTCTGGATTTTAAAGGAGGAGTTAAGTTTGTGAATAAAGGGGTACAGGACTTTTTTTTTTTTTTTAGCATGAGATTAGCAATAGCAAAGGCCTAGATATTTGGAAATACAAGTCAGTCTGAAGAAAAGTGAGCAGCTCTGTGCGGATAAACTTGCTGGCTGGGGAGAGAGGGTCAGAAAATGAATGAAGGAAGGTCATAACACATGTTTTTCATAAGCAAATAATAAAAAAATAGTTTAGTAATCACTTTTTCTGTGGAAGCACTCTGGGGAACACTTAAAACTGTATAGCTTTTCCCAAGACCTTATAAGCCAATGGGGAAAGCCAAGACCAAAACACATAAAATAATGTAGTTTAATGGCAGAAACTAGTGTCTGCACCTCTCTGGGAGCCTAGTTGAATGTTAAGCACAGAACAGACACTTAATGAATGGCCAATTCATACATAAATAAATATATTTGCCCTAGTAACAGGTTGAGAATAAAATTCATGAGTTATAACATCTACACAGTATCAGCGATTTCTATATGAATTTAATCTCTTAAATTGCATCTAGATAGAATATCAAAGCAACTAGTTGAAAAGGTAATGTCACCTGAAGAAATTATTAGTCATCAAGGAAGCAAGAAATCCTGGTTTTCTTGATCGAATTTAATATTTTCCAAAAACTAAGTTTAGAATAAACAAGGTTTCTGTTTAAGATTTTAAATTTTTTTTTAAATTTTTCAAATATGTTTCAGGAATTCTATTACAGCTTATTAACCAATGTAACCCAAATAATTATCATTTTAATTTAAAAATTTCTTAAGAAAGAATTCTATTATATCATATCTTTTGTAATCTTTTCAAATAAAATAATATATATATATTTTTTTACCCTCTGACATTATCAAGCAAGTATCTGCTCTGGGTATCCTGCTATATGGTCAACACAATGGCATTTCAGGGATTTAGGTACAATAGACTATTTGAAGTATAAGTATTATTGACTTTGAATAAGCCACAGTCATGTTTGTTTGTTTGCTTTAAGAAACTTCTGTCAAACTATGTAAGCGAGAAGTTCTAATAAATCTTACTGAAGAATTGAATAAGAAACTCTTTTTGAGGTAAATTTTATAAATAGGTACAATGCTCAAACACCCAGATTATTTTATTTGAAACACAATTTTAAAAGATCTGAAAGTGCATGTTCAAGCCCCAGAGCCTGTGATACAGCATCTAAGTATTCTTAATGGTTCCACTTCTTGAGGCTTGTTGCAATTGTAATTTTGCTAAGCAGACAACACCTGTCAGCACTCTCTTCATAGCTTGAATGAGATGGCCTGTTCAAACAAGTATATGAACACCATCAGACGAAATGTGATTTGTAGTTTCATTTTTGGCAAGTGACATGCTTTTCTTATAGAGAGGTCATAAAGTTGCAATCCACTCTCACTCTTTGATCTCTGTTAATAGCAAACTATGAAGCAAAAATACCTTTATTAATTTATCTTTTGCTTATTAGCTATATAATTTCTCTAATGACTTAAAGGAAAGCATAGTTGTAATACTCCACTATGTACTAGTAAATAACTATATACTGTACTTTGATTACTTCTTTTCACATGCATGTCATGAGCAATGATTGTGACAACAAATGCTATTTTCTAACAGCAGGTAAAATTTTGATAGAGTAAAAATATGTTAGAGAGATTACCATACAGGTCTGTTTATTTGCATAAAAAAATTCCTTTATAATAAACTTGTGGAGACCAACAAGTGGATCTCTAAGGAAGACGTGATCTGTGAATGGGCCAAACAAGCCTGGCAACTTTGGATTCCTTTCACGATGTATGCTATTTTTACCATGTGAAAAAGCCTCTGTTAACTGGAAGAATATTAATGTAATATATTGGATGTCTGAGGGAAAATAAAGGTTATATATATTAAAATATATATGTATATAAAACATATTATATATGTTATATTAATATATGAGTAATATACAAAATAATATACATATATAGTTTTTTATGTATATATACACACATACAACATACATATTATTGTCAACAGAAAAAGGAGAGAATAGAATAAAATCTCACTATTTCTGTCCCCAATCAAATCTTTAATATTTGCCTTTGGAAAAAAGGTTTCTGGAAAATCAGTTGCTTTTGGCTACATGAAGAGTCAAATATGACATTCCTGATGACTGTATGTAGAGCACAGCCTGTTTGGACACAAGGAAAAGGATTTTGGAAGTGTGCAGATAATATTGAAGTGATGAGAAACAAAGGTGGGATTTATTTAGGTAACAGTTATGTGTCATGAACAAATAAATTGTGTACACATGTGCAAACCAGCATCTATACAGAACCATAAAGAGATATCTTCTTAAACGTGTATGTATGCATAAATGAATATATTGATCGGAATAAATGATTTGGTTAACATAACCTACATTAAAAATTTCTGATGTTTTTATAATCAAAAATATTTTATTGTTAATGTCAAACAAATTGAATATATAGTTACAAAGGACAAATGTACTTTTCTGAGTTCCTTAAAATGTTACATGTTTTAGAAAAAAAGAAAATGAATGACACTTATTTGTCACTTTTTCTAATACTGCATATATTTACAATAGGGTCAGTGTCGGCTAATCAGTAGGTTCATTTTCTTTGCTTTTTAAATTGTACAAAATCTAGTAGATACTATTCTTGAACATGATATTTTTCTTTTTAAAAATATGGAACAAATATTGCATTTGAAATCATAAACAAAAATGTCTAAAGTTCTTATTCAGCATGCTACTCAAAAACAACTCAAAAGTAGAAAATGTTTTCTAAATCATATGATTCACTTTAAAAATCTGAATTGCAGCACAGTGCTTAAGTGTTGTACCCTTTCTACTCTTAAGCCCCAAATGGCATCATGTTCTCATTTAGTGAATACCCCTGATATTCAAGTCACCTAGCTGTAAGTTGGCTTCCTTCCCAGTCTAATAACTAAGAGGTTTTTTTTTGTAAAACAATCGTAGTATTAAAATTTAGACAAGAGATCCCAAAATGGCCTTAGAGGGTAGGCCTACACTTTCCCGATTCCCAGTTTTCTTATTCCCTCATTTTTTAAGTTTTGCAACATCAATTTTTATACTGTTGCTGTTTTATCCTCACCAAATGATCGTTGAATTTTAATGAACTGTCTCCCTTTGACAAATGAGTTATTGTTTGATATGTTACATTAGGGATATAGAGAATAAACTACTTAAGGATGCTAGATATTTGGATAAAACACATTTACATAATACTAGCCTATTAGTGTAATGAGTTCTAGCAGTTGTAAAAAAAATACTACACAGCAGTTTTTGAAACATGCTGAAGAATGATGGACATATACATAATCTAAATTCCAGTACCTCAAACAAAATAGCAAATATTTTTACATTATATAACTTGATTTTTTTCCCTAGTTATGATGCTAAAGAAAATTTTTCTTTCATGAAATAAATTTGAAGGATGGAGAATTATTTTTTGATTATTAACAATTACTCAAATAAGGTGGTAGTTGAATGCACTATTAATGAAATAAAATGTGTATTGAAGAGTAATTCAGAAAGTTGAACACACTGGAGCTATGCTCCCCTTCCCCCATAATACTTCCATTCCACCAGGGAAGGTGACATTTTTTCGCTCATCTGAGGATGTAGGGCTTGGATTAAAAGTGCCCTGTGCTCTGTGTCTTCCACTGAATTTGATTTCAAAATAATTTACCCAGATACTGTTACAGTAAAGGAAGATATATAATGTAAACTCACACCTTTTCAGAAACTCAATGGCCCAAAGGTTCAAATGCTCACATTTAAAAAAATATTATTATATGCTAATTATGTGCATGATGATGACCACTTCAAGATTCTAAAGTGCCTTTCTAATCATTGTAGAAAGAGAAATTTATATTTGGTAAAACTTTAATGTTAAGTGTATGTACATTATCTTATTCTAGCTATAGTAAGAATTCACATACTCTAAATGTAATAATTTTCTCCTCACCAGAATATTTAATTACTATTGGTATAAGGTGGCAGTTAAGAACCCTGCTGCCTCTTTAAAGTGAACTTGAGTCCATTCTCTATTCTATCATCGACTAGATTTGTAAACATGAGCAAGGAGCCAAGATTCTTTACGCCTCAGTTTTCTCATCTGGAAAACAGGATAACCAAACCTACAGGATAAATGATGCAATGAAGATCCAGTACAAAGAACATATGATGAGTGTACTAATAGTATTAGTTGTTGTTCTTAGTGTTGTTATTTAAGACTGAGGAGGCAGTTTAATTGGGTAGATAAGAGCATGGACTTTAGGGGCAGACAGACTTGGGTTCTAATCCTAGTCTTGCTCTTCCCCCACTATATGACCTTTGACATTCTTTCTCAGATTTCTAACTCTCAATGTCCTTCAGCATAGCAGGGAGTTTCCAGTAGTTCTTCCTTCACAGGATTGTTGTAAGACTTGAATGATGACACACAAAAAGTATTTTTTTCTACTGGCTGGCACATAGCAACGATTCAGTGAATGGTAGCATGTGTTTTTGTCATTATTGATATTATTTTTGTTATTATTGGCTATTATTTTATACTTTTTCACTTCTCCATACATCCTGGGTGAACAGAAACTTATTTTATATGAATTCAAATATTCCATATTTCATAACTATACCAAACAAAAAAACAGAAAACATATCCAAAGGAACTTTAGAAAAGCATAAAATGTGATGCTGTTATCATAAATGTTATTCTAATTATTAAAATATTTGACAGCTCTTAGTTCTGCCTTCAAAACTTTATTCTCTGTGATAAATGTCATCTAGATATGAATGTCCTAGAACTCAAATAGCTTTTTAAAAATATTATTTCACAAGTCTTTTTATTTCACTTTTGTATAAACACTAGAATATATTCATTCAATATGTTGATTGCTTGATTCAGTCCATAACTATGTAATGAATAACTATCACTGTGCTAAGAGCTGTGCTTAGTGTGAAGGATACAAAGGTAACTGAAGCACCATCACTGGCGTCCAGGAACTCACTGTCCCAGGAAACCTACAATATCACTTCTACCATGGAGAAAATCATGGTGGAGTTTAGAGATAGGGACTGATTCTCCCAGGAGTCCATGAAGTCAAGGTGGGCCTAGAAACAGTAATGTCATCATTCCTAACTTTTAGGAAGCAATGAGGTAGAGGCCCCCACCCTAAAGTCTGCAGGCTCTTTTGGGACTCCGTTGGATTAGGTTGACTCCTTGTTATGGTCGCCAATTTTCCTAATTTCCAAACTTCTGTGTTTACAAATCCCCAACCTTCTGGTCTGAGCTAGTAAGTATGTCACTAGGAAGGATTTAAAGTTGCTTTCTCTGGCCCCTACTATGGCTACTAGATGAGAATAAAATAATCAACCATTAACCACACTGTTTGAACAGTATTTAAGACAGGATCTATCATGAAGAAACTCACCTGATCTGGGATATCAAGGAGGGCTATGGCTACTTCCACACTTACCCTTTTCTGAGTACTTGTCCTGTTGTAGCCCCCTTTCTTTATAACTCTCATCATGACCTGTTTGTTTGTCCATATTTTCCCCTACTAGTTCAATTATTCCTGTGAGAGTGGGAACCATTCATATTTGTGTCATTCCTCCTCAAAGACACTTAGCATGATGCATCATATACTGTAGGCATTCAATATTTAGATAAATATAATTATTAAGAAAATTATTAATCTACACCAAATCTCCTGGCCTTTTGAATTATTGTGCATAGCTAATGTCCTTCTCACACTTTGCCTTTGCATTTTCTTCATTTAAATCTCACCAATCTTTCAGTCTCAAGTAAAATTCGAGTCATCATATAGCAAAAGCATTATTTCTCTAAGCTCTGAAAACATTATGCTTTGTGCCAGGTACTGGCTAAGAGTTTTATACGTGTGCCAGGCACAGAACAATGTTAAGGTATGCACGTGCTTGGTCTCTCTCATCCTCCCTCAGAGGAGTGGGTTTGGCTTTATTCAGATTATAGCTCAATAATTCAGAGATGAAAATAGTATTATTTGAGAAAATATTAAAGATGAGAAAATTAAAGCTCAGAGAGGTTACCATATCTTGTCTAATGTCACACAGCTCTTAATATGAGAGCCAAGATATAAATCCAAGGCAGTTTTTTTAGGGTTATTTTCTAAACCATTGTTCTAAACTTACCTATTTCTGCTTTGCAAGTACTATATACATATGTTATATTCCAGAAAAGACTATATCGTTTGAGGCCAGCTTCATGCATGACTTACATGTATATCCTTCAAAGCACTTAGAGTACAGTCTTGTATAGTAAGTGCTTAAAAAAATCTTTGAAATTAACATGTCTTTTCAAAGCATCAACAATCAAATCAAGATCTGATTTTTTTTTTCTTTAATTGATTCCTAAACTACATGAAGGAACAAAAGCTAAAGATGGTAACCCAATTTTGCACTTCTCAAGGGCAAAGTAAAAACAATCCCTCCTGACTTGTTAGGGCCAAAAACTATGCACTGGCTGGCAAATATAAACCAAACTTTAATCTATCAAAAATGATAAATGGGATATGCTAGGCAACATGTTAGTTCTGAAGCAGAAGCATTAGGCAAAACTCCTGCAATTTGTTCTGATTAGTCTTTGGTGACATTTTCATCCTTGCATACTCATAACCACCTACCACAAGAAAGCAAAGGAAACTCAATTCCACTCTCTTAAGGTCATGGAAATATTAAAAAAAATAATGAAAAGGCCAAAGAGGCTGAAACCAAATTTAAAACTAAAAGAAATGGGACTATATAGAACAGGAAGGGGATAGAAAGAATAAAACAATTGTGATTTTGTTTCAGAAAAAGTTATTTGAAATAGCACTTAAGGTTCATTAAGATATAAATGAATACATAAAGTAGATGTCGCACAGTGCTTTATAGATGATAGACAAAGCTTTTGCAATAGCTACCTTTCCTTCCTGAACGTCAACTCTGCTAATTTTATTAACATACTTTATTTACTGTTTTTTTTTACTTATCCAATAAACATTATTGAGTGCCTACTATGTTCTAGGCTTATGTTAGAAACTGGAGATACGGTGAGAACAAAAGTTCCTCTTCTCAAAGAGATCACAGCCTAGTGTATGAAGAATTAGATTTAATTGACAGTAAATTATAAGGGGGTAAATTAAGTATAAATAAATTAAGTATAAATATGTAAAAAATATAAAGCATCAGTATTACAGCAGAGTTTAGGGCTAATTTCTATTCTAGGCCACTAGTATCAGTAATTTTTTTTTTTTTTTTTTAGGTGAGGCAACACTTGGTTGACCTCACAGATTGCAAGGACCTTGTCAGCTTGCAATCCCTTATTTTTATTTATTTATTTTTTATTTATTTTTTACACCTACAGCACCTGGTCTTCCAAGGCGGTCTCCCATTCAAGTACTAACCAGGCCCAACCCTGCTTAGCTTCTGAGCTCAGATGAGTAATTTTTTAAAAGTAAACTTTATTCATGCCACATTATTTATTGTCTGTACTCGTTTTTCATTACTTATCTTGAAGTGCCATTAAAATTTGTAACTTTTTCATGGGTCTTTTATTTATATTCATCACTTCATCACATACACACTGGGATCCACTCAGATTTGACCATTCATTCATTCATTCATTCATTCAACAAAACTGTATTGAATATTGCATTGAATATGCTGAGGTATTTGGATGATAATATACAATTCTTTCCTTCAAGAAGCTCATAATCTAGAATTACATTGTCTGATACAGAAACCACTAGCCACATGTAGCTGGCTAAATTTTCATTTAAATTTATTAAAATTCAATAAAATAAAAAAAAGATCAGCTCCACTATAACATCAGCCACATTTCAACTGCTCAGTAGCCAATGTGGCTAGAAGCTCTTTTATTGGACATTGGAGATGTATTTTCATCATTACAGAAAGTTTTATTGGACAGTGCAGATTTATAATTTGTTTGGGAGGAGTAGTAGTGAAAGTTGATAGGATGATTGTATATAATGATGGCCTATGGAGAGAACTGTTAATAGATGTACAGAGTGTGATGGAAGGTTGAGGATCTAGAAAGGCTCTATAGAGGCAGTAACGTTTAGATCTCAAAGGATGGAATCAAGTGTGTTTAAGAAAGCTTTAAACAGCATAACATGTTCATAGAACTACAAAGCAGAGTCTTTTAATACAGCTGGGTAGGTTGTACATGTTGCAAATCTAAAGGGCTCCATTTATATCTTTATTGTGTGTGTACTATACTCATTCCTGCCCCTGGATCTATGATGATGTCCTTTCTTGGATCTGGAGGGCTTTCGATCTTTTCATATCTCTTCACTCTGGACTTCACTTCATGTCTAGTTACTTCTGAAGTCTTTTTGATCTTTCCCTCTCCAATCCATAAGACCATGCCTGAAATGTAGAATTTCTCAACACTGAATCCCAACAGCAATTTCATCCTGAGCTAATGATAGAGTTTGTATGCTGGTTTCCACGGTTCCTCACTGTTCCCATGGTTAGTATTGTCTTCTGATACATTTTAACACGAAGGAAGGTAGGCAAAGTCCATGTCCTCTGTTTCTTCAGTGTGATTCTCAGCATAAAAGTAGATGTGTCAATTGATTGATATTATAACTCATTTTTGTTTAACTTCAATATATATTAAACTTATAAACAGGTAGAAACTCTGAAGTTCTGGGTATAAAAAGATGAAAATGAAAGATGAAATATGAAAGTACTATAAGAATGTAAGAGGAAGGTTAAAATACATACATTTAATTACTACAGAAAAATTATTTGAAGTAACTCTGAGGTTAATCTTTATGTAACATTACACTATTCTTCACAATATGATTAATTGCCCATTGATATTTTTATTTACATTAATTTTTAGTTTAGTGCTTTTGTTTGGAGTGAGATGTACTGAATACTTCTAAATCATTTTACTCATTGCCAAGTTGCTTTTATATTATTGATGTAAGATTTCTTAGTAACAATAATTCTGATAATATAATTTATTCAGTATAAATGACAGATCATCTTTTAAACTTTTTATCTGCTTGATGGCTTATAATTTTGTCTAATGTTTTTGACTTTTATATTTTTCTATTGAGCAGTGGTCTAGAAAAGGTGCTAAAGATATCCTTTTTTTTTTTTTTTTTTTTTTACCAATATAATCATTTATGTGGTTTTCTCATGAGTTGCTATGGGGCATGATTTATTTTTATTCAGGATCATCTCTGAATTGCTTCCTAACTTTCAAGGTTGAGCTTTGCTTTCAACTGAAAAATAATCATTCACATACATTGTCTATAAGCACAGCCATGCCATCTATAAATAGGAGGTACACTGACCACGCTCACCATGAGACTTTTCATTTCCGTTCAATCCATTACTTGAGATATAACTTTCAGGACCTAGGCAAATAATGAAGTCACTTAAAAACACACTTTTCTGTCTTTTCTGCTGATTTCTGGAAATAGGCTACATTTGGTAGAATTTTAGGGCAGCTTTAATTATGAAAGTAGTGTGTGTGCACATGCACGCACACATGCATATGTGGAGGAGCAGAGACTTAACATGTAAGTAATAAATATCTGTTTTCCTCCCTCCTCATTGCAATGTTTCTTAGCATTTTCCTCTTCTATCTTCTCTTTCTCTTGCATTTTTACTTCAATGATTAGTTAATTCCTCATTATATTGAAATTTCATCACAATATGCATTGGTTTTGTTGATTAGTTAGATCTTAAATTATTTTCTAGTGCGTAGAAATATTTGAGGAACTAACTAGTTAGAATTTACTCATTCATTTATTCATTCTTTCAACCAATACTGACTGAAATATCTTTTATGTTTTGAAAATAGCCTTATGGGTAGAAGATGCAAAGAAAGATGAGATTCAGATCCTTCCAAATAGAGGCTCATATGTGAGTAGCGGCATAAATAAAAATAAATAGAAGAAGGTAATGTGTTACACACTATGGAAATAAAAGGAGCACTGAAATATCTAACTCTGTCTGGCCAGTCAAGGCAGGCCTTCGGAGGAGGGGAGTGTCCTCTGAAGAATGGGTACATTTTGCCTAATAGACAATGGGGACTGGGCTTTCCAGGCAGAGGCATCAGCCTGTGAAAGCAGAGGTAATAAAGAATATGGTGAAGCCCAGGTGAAGGTGGATTACATGTGGTGGAAGTGGTGGAAAGTGAGGCTGCAGAGCTGGGCAGGGCTGGATGGGAAGGGCCTTCAAATCTGGAATCTACATAGCAGGTGATAGAAAGACACGAATGGGCTTCGAGCCTAGGAATATCAAAGTCAGATTTGTGTTTTATAAAGATCTTTCTGAGCATACTTCAGTTAATGCATAAGAAGGGGGTTGGGAAAAAAAACAGAAGTGTAGTTATGCCAGGGAGATTCAAGAGGCCTTTAGAGGTGAGATGAGAAGTGAGTCATGTCTTAAAAACCGACTAGGAATAAGATATGGACTTATAGCCTCGCAGTTTACATTCTCCTATCAACATGGGGAGTTTTTTCTTTTTTTAATATCTCATACTGCCTCCATGAAGCCTTCCCTGCCCTTAGAATCTTCACTATGATGTCCCTCTATGGCACTTAGTGGGTTTTAATATCTTTCCATTCAAAGAGTGGACCACAGACCAGCAGTACCTCCATTACCTGGGAACTTTTAAAAACAAAATCTCAAATGTCACTTAAAATCTACTGAATTTGTATTTTAGTAAGATCGCCAGGTGATTTGTATGCACCATGCACTTTGAGAAGCACTTTTTCACAGTTCTCCATGCCTACATTATAGTGTTTTGGGTGGAGTAGTTGTTTCTATGCTCTGCTTCTTCCCACTCCCCCAATTAGCACATATTATAGGGGGGCAGCAGGTACTTGTGAGTTGATTTATTTTGAAAATAAAAAGTGTTACTTTAAACAATTCAACCATTTCAATTTAATAGACATTTACTGCAACTGGGAGACCAGTTACGAGTTTATTGCAATATTGTCTCGGTGAAAAATGAGGTACTGTATTAAGCAATGACAGTAGAGATAAAAAAGAGTGCAAAAGAAAAGAAATATTTAAAAGGGAAAATTAGTAGGTTCTGATAATTACAGACAATGATGGTGAAAGAAAGTACAGGGTATATGAGGATTATGAGGATTATGTTCATGGGCCAATTTCACTGGCCAACTGAAGTTTGGATGAGATTTCATGTTTATTTAGAGATGTTCATTCTACATTTTTTTACTTTTGTTTTTCTCAGTCAACAATATTTATTGAGCCACTACCTTCTATAGGGCAGGCTCTGTTCCAGGTGCAATAGATAAAAGGCTCATCTAATATTATTTGGACTTTGCCTCAAGGAATCTACAATCTAATGAAGGAGATAGAAAAACAAACTGGCAACTGAAACAGAATAAAGTGCTGTGATTAAGATAACATCAATGGGCTGTGTGGCCCTGAAGAGGAGTACATAATCAAGATTTGGGCTAGGTGGTTTCAGAAAATGCTTTTTAGAAGAGGGGCTCCCACAATAAGCCCTCAAGACTTAATAAATAGCTAGGTATATATGCATACAGTCAGTGGATAAGGAGGGAGGGTGGATGTGCTTCCAGGCTAAAAGATAACCATGTAGAAAAGGCCTAGGAGAATGAGCATAGATCGTTTATTCAGTAAATTTATGTTGTTCCATGTGGCAGTATGCAGTACCAATAAGTGGTTTGCTATATCAAAAAATACAAGTAAATGATGTTTTAAAGTGTTACTGATCTGGCTGGTTATTGAAGATCAAGGTACACAGCAATTTCTTGCCAACCTTGTCTCTCAAATGAAAAACAAACACGGCAACTTAGTGTTATCCTTGCTCCTTGCGTGCAATGAAGTAAATCAAATTTAAATGTTTTCTCTGCACTCCAATCACTTCTTAGAATCCTGCTGATCTTTCAAAATACCATCTAAATACCTCCCTCCCCCTTTTTAAAGACGCTAACTCATATTCTTTCTCTTTTTTATCTAAAAGTTTTTTATCCAAAGTTTTTTGTACCTTTCTTAGTCTTATAGTCTGAATCTTCTACTTGGTTGTGATCTCCAGGAAGTAAAGAATATTATCCTATTTATCTTTATAAACATCTCAGTAATTGATATCATGCTTAGTATAGAATAGTCACTCATGGAATAGATTTATCACCTCAAACGCATAAACTGAATTCTTAATTATTGAACTAGGTCGATAATTGATGATGCAGTAAAATTTACCATCTTTATAAGAATAA
The DNA here is from genome assembly GCF_014176215.1 of Rousettus aegyptiacus. Classification (NCBI taxonomy): domain Eukaryota; kingdom Metazoa; phylum Chordata; class Mammalia; order Chiroptera; family Pteropodidae; genus Rousettus; species Rousettus aegyptiacus. The sequence continues at coordinate 33,472,747 of NW_023416307.1, read as the reverse complement.
AATCAAAAGTGAGCTTTTCCCCAAATTTACCTTATATGTATAAATCATTCGTAACTTAAATACTAGGTTTTAACAGGGAAAAGATTAGCAAACTTCATCCCTTCATTAAAGCCATTTTTTTTCCTGTAAAATATTTCTGGACTCCACATTTGTTTTTGTTATATTTGCATGATATTTCTTTATAAACATCTCACAAATAAATTTGCATTTGTTAATTTTCTGTGTTAGCTAAATGCAGTCAGTCAGCTAGGTCACTTCCACACTGCAACACCTTGTGTAGCCACAGGAAAGAGATAAAAAGAGTAATAAAGCTACCAACTTTCCCTCAATCACTGGAGGTTTCTTTTTGTAAGGGACCCATTGCCAGTGATACTGGTGTCCTTGATATTTTACTCTCATCTCTCTAATGTATGCTAAAAGGCACTCTTATTTTGCATTGTGTTTAATTTTTCTTTCATCTCTAACTCTTCTGTGACTCTTTTGCCTCCTTATTAAATTGAAAGAAGGTGTTTCATTCTTTTCATATAGAAATGGCAGCAGGGGGCATAAATTGCGCTTGACAGCTCTTTTCTTTTATTTTATTAAAGAAAAATAGATGGTCTCACTGAATCAGCTTGTGATTCTATTACTATAATTCTATCGCTGTTTTGGAAAGAACATCCCTCCCAATGTAGGGCACCGTAAATGATTAACTATAAGCACAGATCAAAAGCTGTCACTGTTTGGGTCCTCCTCTATGGGAGGAGGACACAAGTTAAAGAAATGTATCACAAGGTGGCCTTGAGGACTTTACTCCTTAGAAATGAACTTCAAATTAAAACTTTGTTCTTAAACTATTAAGGCCCTTGTTAAAAAGCTGAGATCACATCTAAATGGCAGTCATTAGGGTAAAAGCCCTCAGAAATGTTCTGTTTCTCTAGAATTCAAATTTACTCATTTGACTCAAGCATGTATACTATTTTGATTTTACAATGGACTAACTCGTTCTTCTCAAGGGTAGATATGGTATTCTTTAAAAATCTACAACATAAGTGTCTTAAGTTAAAAATACATTTATATGATACTGAACCTTTTTCTTGCCAACATCTGAAAAATAATATTAAGATGGTGTGATCCTAGAAGGGGAGACTAAAAAAAAATCTACTTGATATTTGACCCTGGGTATGTATTCATCAGAAACTGTCTGGATACTGATGTTTTTCATTATGCTATTGCAACATACAATATATTTTCTCTCCTACTGCACTCATCACTTTCTCAAAGACACATATTCAATTTTTCTTAGCTCCTTTCCCTGCAATTTCTCATATTTCTAAATATTCTTGCAGGTACACATGGACCTTAAAATTTCTTTTTTTTTCTCCAAAATTAAGACAAGAAGGTAACCTGCTATGTAGCCAATAACTCAATTTAATCCTACCTAGACCTTAACTTAATAGTTTAAAATATTCTCTTTTGAGACAAGCAATTCATTTAAAAATATATACAACGTTTCTCATGTCACAATCTTGGCCTAGCAATTGTTGTATATTTGAAGATTCTAATGACAACCTTTGGTTTATCACTGTAATTATCATAAAATCTACTGGTAATAATAACTCATTGACAAAAAATAATCTGCAAAATAATGATGTGGTAGTTAAAATGAGTTGAATCACATATTCTTCATACACTTTCCAGATCCATCACAAAATGATTTTACAACCTCAGGAAAGTCACTGGACCTCTTTATACTTTTATTCTCAGCTCTTAAAAATAAAGATAATAACTTCACCTTATTATCTACTTCAGTGATGAAGGTGTTAAGGCTAATAACCAATAAAAAGCACATCAAGCTTTCTAGAAGCCAAGCAGTACAAATATAAGGTATTTATGAAAAACAGCACATGCAGAGTTTGTAAATAGAGTTTTAATAAAATGTCTTGGATGAAAATACATAGAACAAATAAATTATACGCTGATTTAATTTTCTGAGATACGCCTGTGTCCACCATATCGCCTGCATTGTTAGTTCAAATGAAAGACCTGAGGGAAATTTTATGTCATTGCATTTAACATTCAGCTATGGCTTTCTATTTCTAGGCAGTGAAATACTACTCATCTTCTACTTTAAGCACCGGATTTACTGCTCCTAATGGGAGATTTGCATTTGTTCTAAGATTACAAATAACAATTATGCCAAAGCAATTACTCTTAACCTCAATTTGTAGTTCTTGCTTGCAGCAGGGCACTTTCATCTGTTCCATTTATTTTCATTCTCATTTTGGCCTGGAGGTATTTCTAAATAAATCAATCACAGTAGATGTTGGAACAGGTCTGTTGGATAACACCTAGGCTGACTACACATACTGCGTAGAGAATGAAGAAAATTATAATTCAAGTAAAAAAAGAAAGCGTGCTTCTGGGGTCAGTTATCTGAATAAATCAAGAGAAAAAGCTTTTGCCCTAGATTAGCTAGCTTGTTCTCCTTTCCACTTTTTCTTGTGAGTACAGAGACAGCATTTTATGTGGCGAATATAAAGCAAATAATGCACCGCCTGCTTTAAAAATAATTTGTCAATACCCCGCACAGCATACATGTTTTCTTTTTCAACAACCATAATTTGTAGAAATCACTAATTATAACAATAATAATTGTTAATCTTCGTCACACATTTTCTGTCGTGGCATGCACTATTAAGCACTTTACCTTTTTTGTCCCCATTTTACAGGCAAAAAACAGGCAAGGAAGATTAAGGAACTTGCCCAAATTTATAAAGCTCATGAGTGACCAAGCTAAGAATTCAGCTTAGGCCTGACTCCTGAGCCTTCATTCTCTTCACTTCACTCCTACTTTCTCACAATGGGCCGAATGCATCATAGAGTAATATTGCTATCCAAGTTGTCATTACGTCATAGTTAAAGGCTGACTCCACCATGAAGAATATATTAAAAGTTTACTAATTGCAACTATGCTTTTACTCCCATTGTCAAAATAACTTATTTCTTGATTAAATAACACGGTGAAAGATCATGGGTAAATTATTATATTTTGACGAAATGAAAGTATAATTGAATTTTTAAAACCTTGCATTTTTCTTTATGTTGAGACTTGGTTAATCAAGTAATAATCTATTACTTGGTGTTGTTACTTTATATCAAATGATTATTCCTCTTTAGGATTGTAAGACTGAAAAGACTCTTGTTCCAAAAATTTCAATAACATTCTTCCTTATGAAGACACTGACTTGTAATTTGTTATTTATTTCAATTTATTATACATGATATATATATAACCAATAATATAGTTTGTAAACAAAGAAATCAAACAAAATTTTTCACCAATGTAGTCATTGCTTCTAATCAGAGTACTAATTAATATTGTTTTCAGTAAATATTATAATTTAATATTCTATTTACTGATTTTCTAAAGCAGCTTTTCAAAACCAAAAACTATAAAATATGCACCCAGTATAGAAAACTGGAGAAAAAATGTAAAAAGAAGGGAAACAATCACCTATAATATCCTCAGGTTGAGAAAACTAATGGGTAGGTATGTTTCCTTCCAAATTTTTTCCATGAAGATTTTAAGGAATCATTTGTTGTTAAAGTAGAATGTCTATACAGTCAAAAGTTGAAATAGTTTCCAAATTTTTAATATATTACATAGATAAGAGCACAGTAGAATTTTAATAGTATACTTTCTAAATTAACTCTTCTATAATAGCATTATTTTAAATTAAATATTTATAGCTTCTCACATTATAACTGTCTTCTCCTCTAGGCATAGCCAGACAACTCTTTATTTGGTGTGTTTCATGAAATTTAGCACTGCACAGTTAAGAGCCTGCATGGATTAATTTTGATAAGTCTCAGAGGTAACTTTTAGTTGAGGCAAGCTATACACATGACTAAAAACCCTCTTTTCTATCTATATGTAATATATATAAATTATGGCCAAATGGTATTAACTATGAGTATGTGTGAGCCTCTGTGTGGGTGTATGTACACACTTGCATTTAAAAATATATGCTTCTGGTCAATGGCCATGCTACCCTGAACAAGCTTGATCCCATCTGATCTCGGAAATTAAGCAGGGTTGGGCTGGTTAGGACTTGGATGGGAGACCTAGGAAGATGTAGTGCTGTAGGCATAAAAAAATAAAATAAAATAAATATGCATACTTTTGATTTTAGGTTCGACTAAATGATGTTACTGGCTTCTCTGCTTCTCTTTGGATAGAAATCTATATTACAAAGTCATTATTCACTGTTCCTTTACTGTTCTGCACTTGAGCACATAAAACAATTTATAATCTTTCTTAAAAAATAAAATTCAGAGTACTAAACTCTCCTGGCTCTCTCCTTCACAAAGAGGCAGTCTATTTAGTAGACAAAAGGACTCTTACACCCGATGGTCTACAGAATATTTGTACACTGTAAATGTAAAGTTCTATTGTTTTATACATCATGAGTGAGACTTTTAAAATGTTACTGGTGATTTATTTAATTTATATCTATGTACGACTAGAGTTAAGAAGTAAAGTTTTAAACATCATTTGAAGACTTTTACTGCAAAAATCTTGAATGTTTGTGTTACGTAAAAGAATTTGAGAGATTCTTAATTGACCATTTCCTATATTTAACTGATTCAAATAAATTTAATGAGGCTCCAATTGGGTATTCTAAAAAGTGAAAGATATTTTACACTAAAAAATAAACAATTATATGTTTTCATTTCCCAACATGACTTGTAAATTGTACAGTAAAATACAATATTTAATGAACTTAATTTCAGAACAAGAAATCTGACCTGAAAACAAAATTCATGGATGTGTGTTAAGTACAAAATCCTCCTAATAATGTGTATCTTGAACTGTTTGTAGATGTGGATGCAGAGTTAATATGAAAAACATATACTCAGTGATGAATAAGAAGAGCAAATCTATTATTTTCACCACAGGTGGGAGAAGAGAACTATCTCAAACACGTTCTTAATGGTGATTATGGCATTGTTAAGAAGCCATTGTGATATCTCTAGCATGGACCCACCAAGTATTGCTGTGGCATCTAACTATGTCTGGATACATTACTTGAGTAAGTCTTTTCACCTCCTCTGAGTCTTTTTTTCCTCACTCTGAAAATGATGAATAAAAATGTAGTACCTGAATACTTAAATATGAGACATTTTATGAATGCTACAGCCCCTTGCCCATGTGAGGTGGAAGGGTTAATAAATGCCATAGGGTTTTGGGAGTGGAATTTTAATAACTTTCCATGCACTATTGATGCCACTAAAGTAGCAGATTTTATAGGTCAGGAGAACTTCATAAGAAATTTTTGTCATGATAGAAAAAGCCTTAGGAAAAAACTCTTAGCATCCCAAAACCCGAAGATCGGAGTTTAAATCCTATCTGGGGATTACATTAAAACTTGAAGTTAGCAAATAAATTGAGGAGAAGATTATTATATTAAACAAAATGATGAATAATTTGCCTGAGAAATACAAATTGGGGGAAGAGTGAAAGAATTGAGTTATTGTTACTCAAGGTGGTGACTTTGACATATAGAACATGAGCTTCTTAAGGTAAAAAAATTTGGATGGAGAGGTAGAAAAATTGGTGATAAGGAGAGGGTCTTAGATTGTAAAAGAAGAGATCAATTGATGTAACTAAATGTTTCACAGTTTGGGAATAATGTAATACCTGAAAATTAAAAATCCCAAAGTATGATATGATTTGTGGTGCTGGTATTATGAGAGCTCTGTAAAAATGCTTATGAACTCATTTTACTCAATTTTATTAGTGGCCTCAGAAGGAAATTAAAGACTTTAATATCTAATTCTTCAACATAAAAGATCTTTTTTCGGCACTAAATGGGTTTTTAGATAAAGATAGAAACTCGTTTACAAGCTCACTCTAGAGCAGGATTCTCTTTGTGCACAGCATGGTGTCCCACTATTTATTTTTAACAAGCAAATTCTACCGTTGGAAAAAAAGATGCAGAGGGGGCGTATTCAGGATAATGGATATAACAGGCTTTGTCCTAAAATTCATTATGTTCATGATATTATTTAATTTAAGAATAAAGAACAACAGTGTAGGCACACTAATGTACACATTAAGTCTTGCAAAGCCCATGTTCTCTGTACAACTCTGACAACCAAAAAGACACCTACACCTGATTTTAAATTATTTTTCATAGAGTTATATAAAATGTTAATCTAATTTGCTCGCAAAAATATTTGGCTCGTTTTATGACTCTTAAAAACATATTACTGTACATTTCAAATGGATTTATTTAAGTAAGAAATTAACTTAGAGTTTATCATATATTTGTCTATTCGTTCAACAAACATTAAAATCCTACTAAATGTCAAGTATTGAGTAAATAAATAACAAGTTTTATGATTGGTTTTCTTTCATAAGAATGCAAATTTTTGTTTCACATTTTTGTGTACAAATAAGTAAATATGTATTATTAAATTCAGTGATAAATCTGTTATTCGATAAGAATACATAATATAGTGAGAAATTAATTAAACATTTGGGTGAATTGAGCAATAGCATACATATGTAAACATTTTTTGAAGAATCAAAATGCACATATTAGAAAACCTATGCTGATATCACTTAAGTATTTTCTTTAATTTATATGATTCTGATTATCTGTAAGATGTTGCCAAATATTGCAGTCATTGTTACACACATTAACTGGAATGATACATTCAAAATGAAAAGAAAAGTCTATTTTGTGAACCAAGAAAATCTGGTGACTGCTCTCAAATATATATAATTCATAGAGCTGAAAAGTATAGTGAGTTTTCCTAACTCATCCATACTGTTTCAAACCATTTTTTTTTCTTTCATTAGAACAAAAACAATTTATGAATGAGGCCTGTTTGAAGCACTTTCTTTCCTGTCAGCCCTTGGGCTGATGATGTAATACAACAATCTATCATGGAGCCAGGGAGCCTTGCTGATGGATTATGGCAGTGGCTGATCCACGTGCCGCTGTACTTGAAATATACTATTACCAGGGTACAAAAACAAAGTAGCCTTGAAAGAACTAAAAGTTCTAAGAAAAGTTCTATTTTGATTTTTTTCCCCCCAATTTAAAAGATGTTGTCAAATGTTGTGGAAGGTGAGAAATATCCTGGATTAATTGAGCAAAATTTAAAGGTGTCACAGAAGAGAAAATAGAAAGTTTTCTAGGTTCGGTTCTGAGTCATATGGAAATTTACTTTGTAATTAAAGGAACAACATAAATTTAACTAGAGAAATTAGGCTTAAAAATGCCCATGGGTAGTGAATGATGATCTCAAGAAAGGAGAGAAAAGAAAACATAACTTTCTAATCTACAAGAGAAGGTTCTTGCTTTTTCTTGCTGTCCTACCTAAAAAATATTCTAGTCTAGCAGATAGCAGTGTCCTGTAGTTAGTAACAACCTGAATATAAACATCATTTATTTATAAGAATTCTTTTTGTAAAGTTTAATCTCATCTGTTCTGTACTTTAAGATGAAGATTCAAGGAACATGCTTGTAATCCATGGCTAGCAAGTGGTGGATAAAAATGTGAGCCTAAATGTCTGGACTTTAAATTCGGTGTGGTAAAGCACAAAGAGAAACAGATCTGTGTGTGTTGTCCTCTTAGGATGACGGCATCTTGTAAATAAATAGTGAGAATTTGTACACCTAATCCTGTGCCTGACAAGGGACTAGCCACAGAAAAAAAGTGATTTTTTTCTTTCCTTTTCCTCATCCTCATTTAGCCAGATGTCTCTTTCTTTAATTATAGGCTATTATAGCATCCTAGATGTGAACTCATGGAGAGTTCATGAATTCACAAGATGGCAGAATAACCATAAGATTACCTTAAACTTGTCACATTTCTTAGTGCAAATCATTAGTCAGGATCCGTAGCCATTCTCTCATTGAGGGTAATTCAATAGTTTCTTTAGAAAATAACAAATTAAAATTTAGAAGAATAAACACAAAACCTCGTTTAAATTTAAGAAATCAATTACACAGTACAAAAATGGACATAATTCAGTTTATAATTGATATTAAAAAGCAGAACAAGAAATAATAGCTTTATTAATCATTTTCTTAATGAATGAAAAACTGTAAAGCAACAGCTCTCTAGAAGTTAAGCAAATGACAATAGTTTTTGATTAGAGTTTATTATTCCATCAAACTCAACCCATACCTAGATTACTACATGTCTTTTGAAATGTTTCACTTTGATAGAATAAATATTTATATTAGAGTCCAGAAACCATTCCGAGTTAGTAAGGCCCAGAAGAATCGACTAAATAGAGCTGACAAAGGGAAAAAAAAAACAACCTAGGGGGAACATGAGAATTCTTACTTCTATTTGTGCATGAGGGGTATGATGTTTACATTATCATGTTTATATTGCTCAAAAAGTCATAACTAGAACACATAAGCACAAGATACTCAGGGACCAGACTCTGCCTCAATTTAGACATTAAATTGTCCAGAAGTAGGTTTGGCTGATTTTTTTCTATGATTAGTGAGGGGTCAACTGTGAACATTTGTTGAACTAAATGCTGGAAGATTCCTATATTACATGGAGATTTGTATTGGCCATCTAAACGTCTTTCAACCCTAGAATTCCTGATTTTGTGGAAGCAGATGGAAGCTGAGGCTCACAATGAAGAATATCTTGAGTCACATCGAAATGGCTTTTTATACAAGCACATATAAGTACACATATTTATTGAGCACATAGTAGGTACTCAATATTTTCCTTCCTCGATTCCCTCTAGAAGTTTATGTAGATACTACCTAAGTGTATGTGCAGTCCAAATGAAGTAATCTTTTTCTTCCTGAGTAAATATTCTACTTCTGAGGTGTGAAACCCTGACAGTGACTAATGATTTTCAGGTCGATTCTTTGGGTTGTTATTGTATTTCTAAGTTATAATCTATTACCCTGAATATTATTCATATAGTTTTTCATCACAGATTCAGAGTTAATTTCACAATGTTTTACTCAATTGAGTAGATAAAAGGTAAAGAAAAGACAAATCTGCATTATCATGTTTTAAAAATTGGTCATTATTTTTCCATAGAAATGAAAGTGACTCTATATATAGTGTTACAATTAACATTTAGTTAGATTAACAATTTAAGAACACACTAATTTTCAGTGCTGCTACATTTATTCAACAATGGAATTATAGATAACACTAGAAAGAATTTTCTCCTAACAACTGATTAAAAATTAGATATGTTAAAGTTAAAATATAACAATAACATCTCACAGAAGACTTTATACTTTAGGATGAATGTTCATAAATATTCTTAACTAATGGATAGATTAAAAAAAGAGAGAAATATATCATAGACAGCAGGAGTATTGTGGCGTGAAAAAGCTGACGTAGGATGCTATTTTCAAATAGTGTTTGGAGATGGTGATCTGGTAATGAAATGGGAGGATGAGTTGGAACTAGAATACTAACACTACAGTAGAGACATGACGTGGTCCAGTCTAGTGGCAGTAAAGACAGGAAAAAGTACGAAGAGGAGAATAATTAGATGTATTTGCCTAGAGATAGAAGTAGAAATGCGGTGGAAGGGGAAATAGGGAAATTTGATGATCACTCTAAGAAATTAAACCTGTGTGGTTAAAATATGATATAACCATGGGAAATTAACAGGAAGAAAAGATGGTTTTGAAGAATATTTTGATGTAAAAAAATAATAGTAGGAGCTCTCATACAACATTTACTGCCTGGCAAACATTGTTCTTCAGTGCTTTACATTTATTAATGTACTCTATCTTCACAGAAGCCTCACGTGGTAGATATTCAGCTTGACATGACTTCAATAAAGTTAGCAATGCAAAGATTGCAATTACAGAATTTGATGTTAGCTGATGAAAATAAACCACTTTCAGTTCTTGTGATGCCTTTGTTAAAGTGCATATTACATTGACCCGTTTTAAAGTGAAAGAGCATTACACTATTTGTAGAGTCAAGCCTAGAGTTTAAGAAGGAGATGGGAATAAATAGTTAGAGGAAAAAGCAGTGTTCATTCTTAGTATTGTGCTTTGCAGTCATCTCGTCCAAAATACTTCACAAACATGTAAAAATAAATACGAAGAGATATCAGCAGCTAAAAAAACTGCTCTTGTGGAAAACAAAATGCTGAATTAAAAAGACATTCTTTAACCTCTACTTTTATTGTAAATAAGGCATTTAGTGGTGGAGAATATAAGTTTTAATAGTAGAAAAAATATTTTACCAATTGGTTATTATGGTTAAAAGTAAAAGAATTTCCTATTTTTTTTTAGATGGAGGGAAATACTGAATTATTTAGGAGCAAGGATCATCAGGATTTATAGGTTCACAACTTCCTCACACATGGCTTGGGAAAAAAATAAGAGAGTAAATTAAAATGTAAAATATTAACATTTGAAAAATCGTAGCTAAATTTTTTTGTATAATTCTTATAACTTCTGTATGTTTGAAATTATTTTAGAATACAAGCTAAAAAAGAAAAAAAGTAATGGGTACTGTTTGTTGAACCCACGTGTGTGTGTGTGTGCGCGCGCGTGAGCATGTGTGTGTGTTTTGGGTTCTGAGTTGGATGAAAGGAAAAAAAAATCTATGCCAAAAATCAGGGAACAGAGTACATCTTTTGCATGAAAAAGAAAATCCCATAAGAAATTGATTTCATCTGGCCCACTCCAAATACTTATGGCTCTAATACTACATTTAAGAGAAAGAGGCCTTCATGGCATCTTATTAAATGCCTACCGAAGGTTAAGATATAAGATATAAGAGTAGTTGAAGAGCAGTGACTAGTGGTAATTGCAGAAAAGCTCTTGGAATTTCAAAGAATAACAGCTGATAACTTACTTTGATGACGATAGTACAAATAAACTGTGAAATTGGACCAATCGCCTAACTCGATTAATACATCACCCTCACAGCCTAGGGCACTTGTCTTTTGTTGCCTTACTAATTTTTCTCCTACATGACCTTTTCTTTATAAGTATTTCTTGCCTCCCCATCTCTTTGAGAAACTCTTCTTTCTTTACTGGGCTTCTTTTTTCTCTCTCCCAACTTTTCACTATATTTTGTTTCTTTTTCTTATCCTTTCCTATCTGTATAATCAGAACAAATTGGATTTTATAAAACCAAGTTGTTGTATTTAGTGAATACGATGTGAGCCTTGCTATCTTATATTTTAGAGCTAAATTTTAAAAATGTTTCCCTTAATTAAAAAATATCCTTAAATTGCTATTTCCTTGGATTTGGCCCTTTATTGATTTTGTTAGTTTAGTGGTGGTTGAGCAACACCATTTTAAAAAATGTATCAAAATTTTACTATAGTCACATAGGAATAGAACCAAAGATTAAAACCTCTCAAATATCTTATTTCATACTTGCCATGAATTCAGAGAACTGCGGCTAAAGAATAAAAAAATCTTACTTCTTTGTAACAGCCATTCCCTAGGGAGCTAGTCAGGATATTTTACAACAGATACAATGGTATCGAGTGCATACTGAATGAATATCAGCCTGAGTATTCCTGAGTTGGCTCAGTGGTTACTCAGTAAAGAATTCTTCTCTACTATGAAGAAAGAAAATATCTTATCTTTCATGTGCACTATAAAGACCTCAGAAACAAGATTTTAGAAAGAGACTGAAAAAAAAAAGATGAAGACATCCATCCAGTAGTTGTGAGCAGCTGTTACTGTGGCCTGGATTAACATAGAAAGTGATGCGAGAAGCCTGAAGAATGAAGGTTGGTTTATAAGGTGGCAATCAGGAGCTCGGATGTGATGAGACTGGTATCTGTAAGTGATAATTGATATCTGTAAGTGAGCCTTGATAATTTGATTAATGCTTTTTCAGACCACAGTATTTATATCCTGCCCTGGTTCCTCTCATTCCCCTCCCATCTCCTCAGTCCCTTACCTTACAAAGTACATATACACCCACATAAGAAACACTGTTCTACATAAGTGTTTCTCAAATATTAATGTGCACACAAATCACTTGGGGATTTTGAAAATTCCGACTCAGTAGATATGAGATAGAGTCCGATACTTTACATTTATAACAAATATCTAAGCTGGGGCTTCTGGTCCATAGACCACGATTCAAGTCGCGAGACTTTATATCAAAATGACTCTCTGGTGAATGTTAATGACATTCTATTTTATATTGTATCTAAAGTTTATATAATTATAAATGTTATCTCCTTACCTCCCCAGACTATTTGGGATTTGGTTTCTACTTATATTTTATTCCCACACAATATATAGAGCTCCAGATACAGTAGGCATTCAAAGAAACACACTTGAATTCTATTTTAAATTGTATCACTTTACATAATCTTTGAATATAAATTTTATTTCACATGAGAGAAACTCATGTGCGAAATTTTGTTGGCTAGCACCCCAAAATAAGAGCAGAATAATTATTTGATATAACGAGAAAAAATACATTTAGCAAGGTAAGTAAACACAAAACTAACTGCTGTTCTTTTGACAATCTTAATGTCATCTAGACATAGCATTTTATTTATCACAGATATTCTCTCCCACATATGACCCTACAGAAGCTCCATAATAGATGAACTAATGGACTGGAAAATGTTCTTTCTACTTAGAGCAACGGCAAGGAAGCAATTTTAGTGAGTGGCGTTACAATCTTAGATTGTTATTTAAGGCTAAAAGGTAGTGAAAAAAATTATGTAGTAGTGAGTAAGAGGGTTCCAATGGGGAGAGAAAAAAAGGATGTGATATAGGAAAATATCTTACTAATGTTTATGATGTTTCTTCTAAAATATTTATTTCTTTCCTGTGCCCTTTCTGTTTTTAATCTCCTCGCAGAACTCTTTGCTTTCTCCTTGTGCTTGGAGAACAGATGACAGGAAATCATGACCAGGGAAATCTATTTCCTCAGTTGTGGAGGGGAGGAGTTTGAGTAGCAAGTAAAAGTTCTCAGGATCACTTAGAGGTTAAAGAGACATTTGCAATAATCTCGACCAAGAGTGCTAGTAGAAATATGTATAAACATGCAAGTAGAAATACATATACACACACACATATATATGTCATGACACTTTATAAAAGCTTGCTCTACTTTCATAAATACCTAACATTTATTGAGCACTGCCTATGTATCAGGCTTTTTGCCTCTTTTAATTTATTGATTTTTTTGGAGGGGAAGAAGGTTATATTAACTAATGCTTGCGGGAAAATTCAAAGCATATATTTTTAAAAGAATATCTAAGTTATCTAAATGTATTACCGATAGGGAAGAAATTAATGTTCATCAATTACATTTAGTAATATGACATAATACTTTTTAATAAGCAAAAGTATATGCATTATATAAAAATATACTACTTATTTTACTTAATACTCTACTGAACAACAATATGAAAGAGAAAAAGAAAAGTGTTTTAAAGTTACCAATTGCACTGGTTCCTTGTATCTATGTTTTTAGTTAAATAAGCAGCTCATTAAGGAACATCTTGAACATAAATGGTCTAAAATTCTTATTCACAGCACATTGGTCAGATTGGCTTTGGAGTAAAACATTCATTTCTCTTCAACACATTTCCAGATCTACCTCTCACCACTTGCTTTTTAAGTTCTTGTGTTAATGTAATGAGTAGTTAAAATAAAAATATAGGGCATTTCCATATCATTTATTAAATATATGTGTGTATATATTATATATATTTATTTTTTAAAAATTAAATGATTTAAAATAAATCCTTACAGATGATAGTGAGATATTTTCATTTATCATCTCAAGCGGTATTATAATGTAGAAATAGAGTGATATATAGTTTATAATTACTTAGTCAGCTAATAATTACATTTTTAAATGGTTCTTGTTTTAAATTTTGGCATTAATTGCAAATTCTGTGCAAAAATTAGCTTTATTAATATTATCAATATCATACTTTTTCAAATTTGCATATTATAAACTATATTTACCTCTTAAATAAGAAGACCTCCTTAAGTGTGGGACCCCTTATGCTTTAAATTTAACTATGTCTTAATTAAGATCATTCTTAAAATGATTACTTTTGATACACAGGTATCAAACCTATGTGACCTGTAACAAAATTGTAGAGAAAAACCTCACTTTTTCACTGACAGATAATTAAGTATATAAAGTCATTGAATAAAACGGATTTCTAAATATTTGATTCAAATTAGATCATCTTAATTTTATTCAGAAAACTAGGAGCATTAACAGAACAATACAAAACAAAACATGTCAAAAAGAAAATCTAGCTGCTATGTACTAAATTGTGTCATTTCCCCAAATGTTAAAATGTCAAATGTTCAAATGTTAAAGGCCTAACCCCCTGTGTGATGGACTTTGAGAGATAATCAGGTTAAGATGAGGTTATGAGGGTGGGGCCCTCATGATGGGATTAGTGTCTTTTAAGAAAGATCAGATAGCTTCTACCGGCTTCTTTATCTCCTTCTCCCTCTCTCCCTCCCACTTCACTTACTCCACTCCTCACCTCCCACTCCAACCTCCTCTATATACCCCTACCCCTATCCCTGTACACCTGACACGTGAGCATTGTAAGGAACACAGTAAGAAAATGGCCCGTCGCAAACCAGCAAGGGGGCCCACATCAGAAAACCACATCAGCCAGCAACTTGATCTTGAACTTCTTAGCCTTCAGAACTGTGGAAAATAAATGTCTGTTGTTTAACCTACCCAGTCCACGGTATTTGGTGATGGTAGCCCAAGCTGACTGAGATATAGGGCAATAAGATGAACGTATTTCTGGGAGCCCAGCTGGCCCTGATTGAAACATCTTCTAGTCAGATTTTCCCCAAAATATACTATTCTAGGAATAGCTGTCAGTTTAAAAGGTTTACTATAGTATTAAGGCAGCTGACTGGCTTAAATTGTATTATTAATGTCACTATCTAGCAAACAAGGAGTTTCAACTGCCTTTACCCCATATAGGTCATAGAGAAGAAAAGAAGTACAACATGATGTTATTTATTACAGAAAAACAACTTTTTTTTTCACCAAAGTTCCTACGACTGCTCTTCACGCCTTGACTTGTTAAAGCTGGTTAGTTTTCTTCTCACTGCCTATGTACCATGTTACTTAAAATAATCAATGTGCCTTAAATTTGGCTTCCTGCCGGTTTATGTTATCATGGAAAGGTGTTTCAACGTATTGTAGCTAGATTACAAATAAAGACAGAAACATTTTAAAAAAATAAATAAAGGAATATCTTTCTTTTCTGCAAGGCTTATAAAAGGAATTTTACTAAGAATTAGTTTGCTCTCCGGAAACACTGCAAGACTTCCTTTTCATTACAAAAAAAAAAAAAAAAAAAAAAAAAAAAAAAAGTTAAAAAACAAACACACACACTCCAGTTTTGCCACCCTATTTCTTTATTAATTTTGATACTTTCTTATTTACTATGAATATTTTTATTTCAAATTATGCTCTATACTACTTCAGTAATATAAAGCAAGTCTAGCCAAGGAGACATTTCTTTTGTCTGAAAATGAGAGCAAATTGGAAAAAAAAAAAAATTACACTCTTAGTAGCTATTTGGTTGACATATCATTGAAACCTGAAAAACATACCAGTAAGATTTTTCTATTTTGTCTAATGAAAAGTTTGCAAGCTTATTTTCACTATACATTGTTCACAAATGCTTCATTGTCCCCTGACAAATGGTCTGTAGCAAATCTTTAAAATCTTCTCTCACAGTACTACAGCTTAAAAGATTCATACCATCAAACACCATACCTCAAAGGCTAATGTCTACTCTCCAAATTTCAAATACCATAGCCTAATAAAAATTTAAAGTCTGAGCTCCTCTCCAGGGAGCAGCTGTCAAGCATCTCTTGAAAGAAAGAAACATAAACAGCCTCCACCTAGAGTACCAATGTCTTGTCTTTGAGAAAAGACATAGTAAGGGCAAGTTTTTTTTTTTTTTTAATAAAAAAATCCAAGTTATGCTATTTGATGTTAAAATGATAGACTTTTGATCTTTCAATAATTGAGGAACAAAAATGTTCCAAATATATAAGAAATATTTAGGAAGCAAAAATAAAAATCTTTCTACATATGTAAAGATATATCCACACACCAACACACACACTTATACACAAACATATACACACATATTCTATTTTGGGTACATTGTGGTTTTTTTAAAACTGCTTTCATTGTCAATATTCTATATAGAGTCTGATTTATTCTGTTCATAACTGTATTTCGTTAAATCATGGATGCCCTGGAGACAGAACAAAGTTCATTTTAGTTCAGCAGGATTTCACATTTTGCACTCTTTTCAACACACTTTCTCAATGATCCTTCATTTACACTTTCTGGTTCAGTAAAATTCTTTGTAGTAATAGTTCTTCATAAAAGCTTGATCTGAAAAATCCTATGTAGAAAAAAAGCAAACCACTTACTTTACATTACCTACAGAACAATTTATTTGAGAACGAAGAGCCCTAAATTAAGTGGGAAAGATTGCCACTTGCCACCACAGAAATGCAATTTCTTTTTTTTTCCATTACAGCATCTTAAATGTATTTATACTATCACTGTAAAGAAATTTGTTTAAAATCAGTTTAACATTAAATTTCTTTATAAAATGAAGCATAAACTATCTCTTTTGTGATTCATTTCCTTTCAGGATGCCTTCTGCTGACTTCTAGTTTGAGAAGAAAACAATGCCCATTTTAAAGATGAACGCTCAATGAATACTATGTGCAAGCCTAAATAGTATGTTTTTTAAAATAATATATTTTATAAGCAAAGTATCACTCATCTTTAAATTATTTTTTTGTTTCATTTAAATTGAGAACATCTTTTCTCTTTTCTTGGTGAAGAATCTATGCTAAATATGGTTCAGATGGTATATTTATTCATATAGGCAGACAAACAGACAGATAGGTAGGTTGATAGATATAAATATATAAACATATTATATATAATTTTTGCTATATGAATAGTATATGATACATTTGGGATAATCCTAGATGAAAAGTTTATTTCTACTCCCTCCTTTTTATATATTTTAGAGTTTTAGTTAATAATTTTTATTTCCCACCATTGTATTTTGCAATATAGAAAAATACAAAAATCACACCTATTCTTTGTTGGCTGCTTTTCTGTGATTTCTGATTAAAGCTTTTTTATAATGTTTCGATATGAGAAGTGATATACAGAGGTGTTTTTGTACTTGTATTTTTTTTCTCTCAGCCATTTTTCATTCTATTCACATTATGAGGTTCAAAAATGCTAATAAATGTTCAAGACTTTTTTTTTTCTCAGCTAACTTTTAACTTGGAAATAGGTTTTTGAAATAACTCTTTTGTCCATCTGTAGTGTGGGAATTAGTTAAAGAACAGAAGAGAAACTCTGGCTGTTCCAAAGGCTTGAAGAATATCTGAATCTCATATAATACACAAATGGATCAGGCAGCATATTTGGTCTAAGTCAGTCACTCAGTCCTTAATGCAAAAATCTTTATAGTACTAGGTTGAACAAAGGAAATTCATCAACATAACACAATGATCTGAATAAATCTATACGAAGCTGTGCTTGTTTTCTGAAGGCTATGTAATGGTTTACAAAGAACTATTCTAGAGATTCATAGGAACTTAGTCTGTCTGTGATAGTTCTTATGAGAATTTATTTGAGAACATAAATACATTTTCACTTAAAGGCCTGAGGACAATTCAACATTCCAGAGAAATGCAAACAAACACAAACTATGGCAGAGATGTCAGAAGAATGTTTTAAAAATTGTGTACATGACCAGCATGTTCAAATAACAGCAACTCTTTATAACACCCATAGAGGTTCTCAGGAGGTAATATGGGTAGAAAGTAAAATTTTTGAATATTAACAAGCATAGATCAATTGATCAATCACTAGAGAGCAACTTTCCTATTAATAATCATCATTTTCGAAGTTATAGTACAAAGCAGAGTTAAAAAAAACTTCTATAAGTGAGAGTGAAGAATTAACTTCTATTATATAACTCAGTGTTTCAAATAAAAATTGTTTTTATTTTCTATGTGTAAAGGCCACTACTTGTCAATGTATGATATTGCAGCCCTGCTCTGTTAGATAGAAAAGAAAAAGGGAATTATGTGAACTGTAAAGATGTTTCCAGACTTGGGGTAAAAAAAAAAAAAAATCTATGACCCAGGGAATTCAAAGACAGAGGAGAGTGCCTTCAATAGGGGACAATGTTGTTGGAGAAGAATGATCTTCTGCACCAAATCCTGCTAGTTTGAGAAGACTGTGTTTTATGACATAATTAATGGCCAGCATGTTACAGAATTAATTTTTGTTTTAGCATTTTTATTATCAAGAACTTAGTTCTTGATTATTTTATCTTTTCTTATGCCATCATAGTCTTCAATGTTCGAATTTTCTACTCTTCTGTCCCTACACTTTTCACTCCAAATAAAACTAGTGATTTACCAACTCTTCCTAATATACTCCTCATTCTCTTCTATCCTTTCACTATAGGGTCAATAGTAATTATATGAGGCTTCAGTATTCATATAGTATCACATTAGGTTATGTTGTGCAACTTTCCTATTTCTGGCTTATCTGCAGCCCTTGCTCCCAACATGACCCTGGGATTGGCTTTAGAATAGTGATTCTTAACTAGGAGCATTTTTACCCTATGGGAGACATTTGGCAATGCCTAGGGACATTTTTAGTTGTCATAACCGAGAAAGTGCAGAGGTCAGGAATGCTATTAAACACCCTGCAATGTACAAGACACTTCCCCCTCATTAGTGCTGAGGCTGAGGAGAAACTCAGTTCTAGGGACATTTGTGTATAATCGACTTTGTCGAAACACGTAGATTTTGATATAAAAAAGAGAAGGGGGCAGAATTCATTTTTGTAGATGTTAGTAAATATTTACTAACAAAATTTAACAATGCCCACTATATGGCCTGATTTCTGATATTTTAGAGAAATAACTAAGTTTCTTTTAGCTGAATTTTCCAGTCTTCCTATGGTTCAAGTTACCAGCTGTATTCCTTCTTCTATACTGTTAACTACATTGTGACCATTTGTCTAGTCTTCAATTACAGAATATAAGAAGAGAGGGAAAAATACTACTTTGGAGTTTTCCTTGACAAAATGAGTAAAAGAATAGAGATTATCTATCAACAAGGGTTGAAAATTACCCACGTATTGAACAATCATGTCTTAAGTTTATTTATAAGAAAATATATTTATAAGTCATATTTGAAAGAAAGCAACATCTGCATAATTTAACATGTTTTCCTTATTTTCATTGCTATTCAAAAGCTCTCTTACAAATTTATTACCCAACCTCAGGTTTCTTGTTACCTCTGTTACAATAGTATATGATCTCTTTCTATTATTTATCATAGGTTGGTCTAGTTTTGACTTGTAATCCACTTTAAATATTTTTAGAGATCTTTGGGTTAAAATTTTTAATGGTATTCAGTTTATCAAATATTTGTTCAGTACCTATATCAGTTTAAGAAAGTGATGAAAGTTTTGAAGGCCATAAAAGATAAGAACCGACTTTACATTCAAGGATGTTTACAATTTGATATGCAAATAAAGAGATGCATACTGATCAGTATCAAATAAAGCAGACAAAATTAGAGAAGATAAAGACAGACTAAATGTTCAAAACACAGGAGTCACTCCTTTTCATGAAGGAGAGGAGTAAGAAGGCTTTAGGATAAAGTTGGTTACTGAAATGTGGCTCTTAATAGGTAGAGATATCAGAGGAAGAAGATATTTCAAAGAAATGGTATGAGGGAAGATAAAGATTTAAAAAAGAATGGTTAAGTTGGAATTATAGTAAGTGTTTGTGATAGACATTATTGGTGGATTAGTCAATAGTTTAGCCTAGGACAAGACGGTGATCTGATTCTGACCAGTAGAACACTGGAAAACAGCAAGGTTGAAGTTAATGAAAGTTTTGCCTTCTTATTAAATATAAACATATGAGAGATAGATGAGGTCGTGACCCCTAGATGAAGGCAAATTTTCAGAAATTTCTTGTTCGCCAGATCCTTGAAAATAAGAATATTCCCATTGATGGTATAATCAGATGTAACTGAAATATTACACATAGAAAAAGAGTAGGGAATAATGTTCGAAAGAGATCATGTACTATTGTAACAGGTTTTGAATAGCATACCGTAGGAGCTTGTATTTCATTTGGTAAATCTCTAAAAGATCTAATAGCAGAATAATTGTGGAAATGTATAGTAAAGTAATAAATGCTTTATTGTTATATCACTCACACTTATATTAGTAAGTGCTAAGTAAATATTTGATGAACAAATGAATTAAACCATACAAATAGTTACTATAGAGTCTTCAATAATTATTAATAGCTTAATATCTTTGACCCTTATTTAATAAAACTACTTGGATTTATCACAAGTAAAATTTCTTAGAATGCATGTGTAAATATAAATGGTATCTATATCAAACAGATCTATATACTTAAGTGGGAGGACACAATTAAGTGCTGGTAAATCTAGTTATACTGCTGAGTATTAATTATATGCTACTAAAAATGGACTTAAAAGAATATAGGCAAGAGAGTCGGGAAGGAGAGAAAAAAATAAAATGCAACTATAGGAGTATAGTGATTTGGCATATATTTCTAAATTAGCAAGGGGAAGATGTTGCATATTTATGTTTATTTATGCACCTGTAAGTAATGAAAAATTACCTATCATTTAGGTATAATTACTTTTAACCTACCACTTCCACAGGTAATGTATAACTTGTGTAAGATTGTAATATCCAGTGCATATTATGTCACTTTTGAATGTCATCTAAACTAGCGAAACTGAACAACAACAAAAAAAACCCAACACATTTGTAAGTGGCACATTTTTCTAAGGCTTTCTTTCTTTCTTTTTTTTTTTTTTAACCAGAAAAATGTTGCAACATCTACAAGTGGGAAAACAACCAAATTCTTTAAACAAATTGAAGAATAGCTGATATTTGTCACTGACAAAATTAAAAATTCATTGTTCAGTTTAGTAGGTTGAAACCTTGTTATGTCACGTTCTTCATTGAATGACACATATTCTTTTGTAGAGTGTTCATCTGCTAAATGCACACCAGAATGTTGGTAATTGGGGCATGCAAATTTGTTCTGCAACTAAGAAAAAGAGGAGGATTTAGAAGCTATTTTAATGTGGTGGTACATTTATGTTTAAAGTACAATAATATTCATGTCATTATCATGTATTATTCATATGCAGTGTTTGAAGTTGAAGTCTTTCCAAATATATTAAGAAACTCTTATTCACAATAATCTAATTAATTCCCACACCCTCTCTTACTCTGGTTTCAGCAAGTGTGAATCTTCAGGATGAATTATATCACAGGCTATAAACTGGTACCTCTTGGGCCAGATCCAGGCAGCAATATGTTTTGTTTTGCCCACACAGTGTTTAATTTTTTTTAAAAAATTATTTGCCAGAATCTAAAAATAGGAAGCTATTACACAAAAATCCAGATTTTTGTAAAAACTCTTTTGTAAAAAATCAGAAGAGCTGGCAACAGGGAGCCTACACTTCTACATGGCAACAATTCGCTTCCTGGTTAGATATGTAGGTGGGGCTTTTATGCTCTGATTCCACTCGGGCACCACCACTCATGACTTGTCTTCCTGTGTTCTAAAGAGAACTCCTCCAGGCATTGAGAACGGTTATGATGTAATCTATAACATCCTTTTACACAACCCAATTCAGTTTGGTAGACTATGGCTTTAGCTGTAGTTTGGCATGAATAAAATATATTAGCTACAATTAGTATACTATTTCTACAATGGGATGAATGGCAAAGCCAAACTCAACTATTAGGGGAATTCACTGGGTGTCTACAGCTATAAACCATCTTGAAGAAAAAAGTTTTCAATTTTGTTTACATGGTGTTTTTCACCCTTGTTAAAGCAATTTTCAAGAACTGAATTTTTTTCTCATAATCCTGTTTTATGTAAACCTTATTAAGGAAATCGCTATACTACAGGTTACAGATTACTTTGTTAAGAATCCACTTTGTATTTCAGATTCGTATCAGCTCGTTTATAACAAATTTTATTTAAATGATCTATAAACAATCAAAAGTATTTGCTTTGACTTAAAGTTAAAACTACTAACACTTTTATTGTTACTTCACATTTATAGAGTAATTATTACTGCTGATAAAATTGTGTTGATTACTTTATATACATTAATATTTTATTTAATCTCAAAAAAGATATATGAACTTTGTGCTTTTGCTATTCCAATTTTACTGTTAAAATTTAGATAATGCTTCTAAGGTTGCAGAGTGGTGAAATCAAGTCTTGAGACCAGTTTCGTTTGATTTCAAAGTCATGGTCTTTATCACTATAACGGTGTGAAGGAAAGACAGGAAAGAATGAATAAAGCAAGGGAGGGAAGGAGGAAGGATGGAAGGATGAGAGGGAGGAAAGGAGAGAGGGAGGGAGAGAAGGAGGAAAAGAGTAGAGTAGAATAGATTAATACAATAAGTTATATCTAGGTATATAAATATTTTAATGGTAAATTTAGATTCCGAAAATTTTGATGTAGTTAAAAGGTTTGTGCATGTGTGTGTGCATGTGTGTACATACGTGCTAGGAGGAATGTAAAAGATTTTTCTTATTGTGAAATTCAATCAAAAAATTTAAAGCCACTGTACTACAGCATACTGACTTCTAATAGAGTTTAAGTATTTAGTAAAATTGTTAATACTTTAGGTAGATGTGAAGTTTAGATTTAAACATCTTTATAAAATACATTATGTTCCTTTAGCTTCACAATGCCAAAAAATACTAAAATGTATTATAATTTTACAAACTAAGAATTACAGGTGAATCTTAGACTATTCTTAGTCATTATATACTCTTAAAATGGAGAATGTTATTAGAATAGAATCAACTTGTCGCAAAATGAAAGTAGTAATATTGGAGATTTAAGACTAAAGACTCATTTTAAAAAAGCAATGCAGTATATGTTTCATCAATGACTTTTTCTGTTTTATCTTAAATACCTTATTTCTTCTGTGGATACAAGGTAGGCACATTAATTAATCAGGTGACACTGCTTTATTCACCTTTGTAAATGTTGTCTAATCAGTAATTAATTTCTGCTGTAAAGAGTTTGTTAATAAATGCTAAACATTTCTGATGGAGAAAAATAAACATATTGGATCCTGAAATAACTGACTGTAATTTCACATTTAAACTGTTTCTCTGTGATTATGACAAGGAGTATGTGATGGGAGAGGCTTTAGACCCCAATTCTTCATAAGCATTTGACAAAGTCAACCCTAAAAAAGAAAACTGAGTTTTAATCTAATACACACCTTTTCTGCTGGCTGCTTCTCAGCCGGGCTAATCAGCCAGGGGCCATTAGGAGCAGGGAGACTATTAGAGGTGACATCTTCAGGGAGATCAATTGCATCTTAAGTTGGAGGAATAATAATTGTAAAGATATGGTCAAACATCAATTGCAGCACCTTTACTTTCTGTAGTTCTCTTCATTTTGGTTACAAAACTTGGAGTTTTTCATAAAACACAAATTTCCTAGTTGCTAATGATGGCTCCAGTTGTCTCTCTGTTCTATATAGTCTATAATAGTCTGCACATTATATATATATATATATATATATATATATACACACACACACACATACACACACATATACATATATATAATTTTATTATTTTATGTATCTCTTATATAATAATATGTGTTATACATAATATAATATAATATGTATTTATATTTTATCATATTATTGATATAAAATAAATTTATATAAATTTGAAGGTTGAGAACAATTTGGTGTAGTGCATAAAATCATGTGCTCCTCATTCTACTCATTATTTCAAATGTCTTAAAAGACTCTAACTTTTAGACCTCTTGCTTTGTTTTAGCTTCTCGGCCCTTCTTTCTTTTCTTAGAACAACCAAGGGCCTTGCGCCTTAGGGCCTCTGCTTGTATTTCTCTTTGTATAGAACATTCTACTTCCAAATCATCGCATTTCTAGTGTGCATAGATATTACTTGAAAAAACAGAAAATGTATCAGAAAATTTAAACAGGAACATACCCTGTGACTCAGAAATTCCACATCTAGGCCCATACCATTAGAGAAACACATATGCATCAGAGTAAAAGTATGATAAAAAATGATTAGAGCTATGTTAGCTGTAATAGCAAACAAATGGAAAACAAAACACCCTGGAAACAATCCAATCGTCAATTGCAGACTGGATAAATACACTGTGATGAATTCATGGACTAGAATATTATACACAGCATTGGAAATGAATGAATATGCAGCATGAATGGCTAACAGAAACATAATGTAGACTCGAAAAGCCAGTCATCCAAAAAAGGCTATGATTTCCTTTATATAACATTTTAAACATGGAAAACTAAATAATTTTTTTCATGTACATATGTGTGTGATAAAATCATTAGGAAAACTAAAAATGGAGGCAAATTCTGGAGATAGGGGTAAGAGAGATGTTGAGATTACAAGCATGCGCAGATCTTCAAATATTTTATTTCTTAAGCTTGATTTTAAGAACCTATGTATTTTAGTTTTATATATTTGGCATACACATGGAATAACTAATATAAATAAAAGTATTAAAAAGTAACATATTTTTGCGTTTAATATTTTAAAATTAAAATAATAGACCATCAGTCCTGAATTCATCCTGTTTCATTTTCTTATAACTTATCACTATCTGCAATTATCATATTTATTTGTTGCTAATCTGTTTATTGTTCATTTCTCTCTCCTTCCACATGAAACTGCAGGGTTCACAAAAGTTGATACCTGGTTTAATGCTCAAAATTAGAAGAGTGCCTCAGACTTAGCAGGTACTAAATATACTATCTATTGATTTAATTAATCACCAGCAGATATGTATTACAATATACTAACTGTAGAATATTGGAAGGAGAACATTTTTATATGTATTGTTCTTATAGAGGCCTTTAATTTTAGTTGTATTTGTTCAATATTATATATCTTCAGGGAAGCAAATCAATTTCTTATCAGTTTCGTGTTCATGTACCCATTGCCCTTCCTTGAATAGCTGACCATCAACACGTGTAATTTTATTTTCTTCGCAGAGAGTATTTTGAATTTTGTCATTTAATAAATCCAAACTTGACAAGATAAAAAATTAGGAAACACTTCAGCAACCTCCTCTCATCTAGTTATCATTGGTTAGAAAAATTACTAGTAAATTTCCTAAAGGATGTAATCCTGTTCCTGCTAACTGCATGAAAAATAATTTGCTTATATTAAAGAAATGTCTTTTTCTTGCTAATTTCTTAACGAAAAACAGTGTAGAAACTATTACTTAAATGGCACGGAAAAGCCTGAAGTACTTAATTACTAAACGAAGACTAGAAAAATGTTAAGTGAAGTGTAACAACAATTATAAGAAGAGCCAAGAAGCCATTAAACAACATTTAACATACATATTTTATAATTTTGCTTTTACTCAAATTGTGCTATTTGGCTGTTTAATTATTTTAGAAATAATAAATGATAATACTTTAATGTAGAAATTAAATACAGATTCCAAATATCATTCCAAAGAATTGTCATTAGCCAATATAGTTTTTTTTTCTAATCACAGAGTTATAAAAAATCACTCAACTTTTAGCTATACATTTATCATTATGGCCACTTATGGAAAAAATACCCTAAGTGAAGTGATATTTTCTTGCTCAGCAATTTCCTCAAAATTTAATTTCTGAAAAACGGTCACTGATTTGTTTCTTAAAAAAAAAAAAAAAAGATTAATTTACGTGATAGAAAACTGAAGGAAATACTACCAACCAAGAGAAATCATGAATTTTAACATTTCAGGGAGGAGGAACATGACTTTCAGTAGTTAATAGATAATCCCAGGTTCCTGGACTAGATTGCTTGGGTTTGAACACTATTTCCACCACCGAGGAATAAGTCATATGACCTTCAGAAAGTTACTGTCTCTTTACATCATTACCTCATCCATAAAATGGGGATAATAATAATAGTCCCTGTCTCATAGGATTTATTGACTGAAATAATACATACGAAATACTTGGAACACCCTGAGAATATAGTATGTGTTTTACCACTGCTTATTTAAAATATGAAACTTTAAGTATGAAGATTAATTTATCTGACTAATTTCTATGTTAAAGAAATGATGGGTATTTTATAAAATATCTATTAAAGCCTAACTCTAGTCGATGAATATGTCTAAAATAAACTTAGAATATGTATTACAAAGAATCAAGTTAGCATATAAATTCATCTGGCCAAAAAAAATGGATCAATTCTATGTTTAAAGTCTTATAGTAAATTTTTGCTCATCTGAAATTACAAATCTCTTCAAAATTTGATAAAATAAATAATATGCGACAAATCATCTTAAAGGTATATATAGTATTTCCACGAGGGGGAGAGGGGCGAAATCAGTTCTAGTCAACAGAAGGAGAAGACAAGCCATAAACAGAGAAAATATTTGCAAAAGACATCAAATAAAGGACTGTTATCTGAATGTAAAAGAATTCTTAAAACTCAACAATAAGAAAATGAATAACAATTTACAAATGAACAAAAGTCCCGAACAGCCACCTCACTAAAGAAAATAATTCAGATGAAAAGTGATCTTATGAAAAGACTAGGAAATAGCAAATTGAATAATAATGAGATAACATTACATACCTATTGCAATGGTCCAAATCTAAAGCATTGACAAAACTTATTTTATTTACTTCATGTCAAATTCTTTATGTTTCATCTTAAGCATTATGTTACATTTTAGGGGACCCGAAACTTCCTAGTATTTGGAATGATGCCTTTAGATTAACAAACAGAATGGTTGGAAAACAGTGCCATTTCTAACTCTGAGTCAAACCTATTAGCAGTGCAACTGGAGTGAATAATTTTTTCTATGCTAATGGTGTCTAAGTCGAATGACAATCAATTGTTACCAGATAAATGGTTTCCAGATCAGTTTGGGCACTGTATGTACAAATAAAGCCAGTTTTAGTTTCTTTCTAGAAATCAAGAGCTAGATATTATTACCCCTTTATGCCCAATAAGACTAGAGGAAATATTTTAACTTTTCAATATTTATATTTCCCCCCATGTAAAAAAGCTGAAATAATACAGACCTATACATATTTTTTTTTACCCAAAGAAATGTCAAAATTAATGTGTGTATACTGATTCATTATGCATATTTACAGTGTTTTGTTATCTCAGAGCATTAAATGATACATAGTATTTCTGATAGAGCATGATAATAATCCTCCAATGCAACAGTTTTAAAGTTGTTTCATATCTTTGACCTTATTTAAGATTTCCAATGATCCAGCAAGCTTGCTAAAATAGATGTGAATATTCCTATAGAATGATGAAAAAAACTGAGGTTCAGAGTTGACATTGCTTTCACAAGGTAATATGACTACTAGGTTAGGTAGAGCCTATTGAAACCTAGGTTAGCGATTCCCAAACTAATACAACAACCTAAACTTTTCTTAACTACAGAATCATATCATTTTCATTTTTAACGTTAGAGTGTAATATTTAAACAGCCTTAGGAAACTATGTAGTTCATATTTACTTATAAATTTTTTTTTCTTGCTGATGTATTTCACTTTTTTTTTTTTTAAAGATTACACAGAAACATATTCCAGGAAAAATTGTTCAAGGAAATATAATTTATAGCAGTGTTTCTCAAACTGCATTCAATGTGACTGAAGTTAATAAATATTCCAGAAAAAAAAGTTTCCACAGTCAAATTAGTTTGGAAAATCTAGTATATTAGTAAGTTTTTAAATTAAAAAATATTTATTAAATTTATTGGAGGACATTGGTTAATAAAGCTATATAGGTCTCAAAAGTACAATTCTATAATATATATATTATAATATGTAATAATGCATTGTGTTTTCACCACCCAGAGTCTAATCTTATTCTGTCACTGTGTATTTGACTTCCTTTACCCTTTTCTACCCCCATACCCCCTTTCATTCTAGTAACCACTACACTGTTGTCTGTGTCTATGAGTTTTTGTTTGTTTGTTTTGCTCATTATTGCTTTCAGTTTTATATCACACATACAAGTGAAATCATATGGTTCTTGACTTTTTCCCTCTGACTTATTTTGCTTAGCATGATATTTTCAAAGTCCATCCATGCTGGGTAGTATTTCATCTTTTCCTGTGGCTGAGTAATATTCTATTATATGTGTACCACATCTCTTTATCCAATCATCTGTCGAAGGACATTTCAGTTGTTTCCATGTCTTGGCCACAGTGAATAGTGCTGCAGTGAGCATAGAGGTACTTATGTCATTACAAATAAATGTTTTCAAAAGTTTTGGATAGATACTCAGAAAAGAGATTGCTGGGTAATTTGGTAATTTCATTTTTAATTTTTTGAGGAATTTCTGTACTGCTTTTCATAGCAACTATACCAATTTACATTCTTACCAGCAGTGTATGAAAGTTCTTTTTCACCCACAACCTCTCCAATACTTATTATTTCTTGTCTTATTGATGATAGGCATTCTAACAGGTGTGAGGAGGTATCTTATTGTGGTTTTGACTTGCATTTCCCTTTTAACTAGTGAAATTGAGCAACTTTTTATATTTCTGTTGGCCTTTTGTATGTATTCTTAGGAGAAGTATCTGTTCAGGTCCTCTGCTCATTTTTAAATTGGATTATTTATTTTTTTTGTTGTTGAGTTTTATGATTTCTTTATATGTTTTAGATATTAACTCCTTACCGAAGCTGTTGTTTGCAAATATCTTCTCCCATTTCCTTGGTAGCTTCTTTGTTTTGTCGATGGTTTCTTTTGCCATGCAGAAGCTTTTTAGTTTTATGTAGTCCCATTCATTTATTTTTTCTTGACTTCTCTGCTTTTGAGGTCAAATTCATAAAATCCTCTCTAAGACTAAGGTCCATAAGTTTAGTACCTATGTTTTCTTCTATGAATTTTATTGTTTCAGGTCTTATACTTAGGTCTTTGTTCCATTCTGAGTTAATTTTTGTATATAGTGATAGCACTTTTTTCATTCTTTGCATATGGTTTTCTGATGTTTCCCGGCACCTTTTATTGAAGAGGGTTTCTTTTTTCCATTCTATGTTTTTCGCTACTTTGTTGAAAATCATTTGTCCATATATATGTGGTTTATTTCTCAGTTTTCAATTTCGTTCCATTGGTCTGTGTGTCTGTTTTTCTGCCAATACCATGTTGTTTTGATTATTGTTGCTTTGTAGTATAATTTGAAGTCAAGAAGTGTGATACTGCCAACTTTTTTTTTTTTTTTTTTCCCTGAAGGTTGCTTTGCTATTCTGGATCTTTTGTGGTTCCATACAAATCTGATGATAGCCAGAGAGACCCCGAATCATCAGATTTTTAGTAGCACCTTTTAACAGTTAGTGTGCTAAGTCCTGCAGTAAAGCTACATGTTTAACTTTGTTACATATCCCTTATGTACTTATGATATAACCTAAATTGATTTAATCATCAGCTCCTTTTCTCATGGAATAAATTAGTATATAACTGACCACAGAATAGTTTGTGAAATATTGTTTTGAAAAAAATATACTGAAAAATAAATTACTTCTAGTTTTTCTTTAATTTTACTTTTTCTAGTTAAAGCCTTAACTCTTCTCTAGGTTAAACAGTTAAATTACTGGTATTGTAAGAACTTAGTGGGCAGAGACTATATGTTACTCATCTTATCTCCTACTAACTAATAATTGCTAGGCACATAGTGGTAAGTTTTATATGAAAACAATCATCAGGCATTTATTGAGTTGTTATAAGTAAAATAATCAATTTGTAGTAGTTTTTCTAGTATTGAACAAATATGATGAAGAAAAAAGATTACACCTCTAACTTTGATATCTTTCTCCTCTTTTCAGAAGAGAATACAAATGCATCCACTCTGATAGAAGACAAAAAAAAAAAGTTGGGTGTTCCTCTGAGAACACTCAACTTGAAAGGGGGAAACTGATTTGACTGTAGACAGGATAAACCAGAATCTCTCTCTTTAGCATGTGCATGTACATGCACGCACACACACGCACACACACACACACACACACACACACTTTTTTAAGTAAGATAAATGCAAAAGATAACACAGCGTGGGGGTAATACATTTACTGAAGAATACTTTCATGACAGAAAGTGTGTGGACTTTCAAAAGTTGAATATAATACTCTTATCACCTTTAGCACGATGTTATGACAAAACTAACTCCCATGAAGGCAGAGACTGTATTTCCTTTACCACACAGTACCTGAAATTTGACTGAGAGCTGACATATGGTAGACATTTGCTGAATGAGTGCATGAATGAATGAGTATACAATTGATCCTACCCTTCTCGGTATAAACTGATTAATTTTCTCATTGAGCCAGAGAATTAGGAGTATCTTCATTTGAAAACTCCTACTATTTTCTTCTCACTGAATAAGATTGCAAGAAAATACCCTCTAACCAAGTTTTAAAAAGCAGTGACTTATACACAATAATGTGTATCTAATTAAATCTTTGGGCATGGAGTCGCATAGAAAGATAACTGCAGGATTAGATCACTACCAGCAATGTTAGGGGTTAAGTCTGGGCCATGGCCAAGAGGGCCTTTGTACTATTACAGTTACAAATGATCACTGTTCTTTGTAGTATCTGGCTCTAGAGAAAGCTTAGAAGCCTGGAGAGTTTGGCCTAATACTGGAACATACTCCCTTGTCCTAAAGTCTCTTGCAAAGCTGCTATCAGCAGACCTGCCTGAAACAGATATATTTTCAAATGGAATAGAGCTAGTTTACTTATGGTAAACTGAGTTGTTTCCCTGGAACCTAATGAAAAATGTCAAGAAAAGAAGAATATTTCTCTCCAGCTTCTAGTAGAATCCTCTCCCTAGCTTCCTCTTAATAATCAAGTGGTCTCTACTAGGTATCTTTTTCCTAAAAAATTATAGTTGGATAATTCTTACTGTCATAACAATGTTGCTTGTCCTCCTCAATAGGAATGAAATTTTCCCTATATCTAATTTGACTTCGTGGCCTTACAATTCAATGATCTAAGTCCAAATTTGATAATACCGAGACACACATATTTAGCATTAGGGTTCATGAAAACAGGCTTGAGTATTCATTTGACTTGGTACCTTCTTATAGTATGTATCTGAAAAGTGGAGGTAAGAAACACCAATAATAAGATACATATTGCTATGTGTCTTTTTATTTTCCTGTTCTGAATAGTAATATGAACATCCCACCAATACATCAAAAATTCTAGTTTGGGAAATTACAGACATCTGCTATATTCTATGAGCTGCAAAATATTCAGTAATTGAAGACTGTTCCAATTTTGCAATTTTGGACTTATTTCCAGATTGAGCAAAGATCGAAGCCCTCTACTACTGTGCGTATAGTTTTAAATATATTAGATTAAAAACTAAGCCATATTTAATAACATTTTAAAATTAAAAAACAATGATCTGCAAATAATAGCCACTTTTCACTTTCTTGAATGTTCATTTCCAATGTTTCTATTTCTTTATATCACCAGATTTGATCTAGGTCTGAAGATTAAAAATGGCTTTTTCAGAATTTGTCAATTTAAAATAATTAAGAATTACTTGGTCAATACAGTTTTTGATCTGTAAATTTTATGCTACATACTGAGCAAAAGATAAACATCATATGTCGAACCCGATAGATGTGTATATATATTATTCCATGGAAGATCTGCAAATGACAGGATGTATTGTTAGAAGTCACAACCGTTAGAGCATTAAACCCACTTACCTAGATTTAGAGTGAATAATAAAGATTGCTACTTTAGAGATATATTCAGATCATTAAAACCTTATGAGAGTTATAAAAATATTTTCTTTAAACAACAGATTCTCCAGGTAAATACAGCCCCCTCCAATCATATTTAACACCATTTACCTGGAAACATGTTATGCCTTCATGTCATCTGCCTATCATTAGGATACAACCAAAAACAATTCTGATGTACATTATAGCTAGCTACTCACAATTTTACTTGATGAAAAAAATAAAATTTTACCTCATCTATTTAGTCGGTATTTTCAGACAATTATCTAATAAACAATTTAAAATAAAGATTCTTGAAAACATAATCTTCATGAAATTGCCTAAAAGTGATTAACTTAGGAAACTGAATGTATGATTAAGATGCATTAGAAATCTTAAGAAACAATATTACATGTGGGATGATCAGAATGATAGCTATTATAATAAAGACATTAGGGAAATGGTTTTAATAATCTCAGGACTTTGGCAGAACATTAAATTGCCTTTTACTATATCAGAAGTAGCTACAATTGTTTCTGAAAAGAAAGCAGATTCTTGCAGGGAGAGAGCCAGCTCCTCCAGGACAGACACAGCCCTGCAACTCCCTTGCATACCCTTCTGAAAATATGCTTGATATCTGGGAAGGTAGGATTAGACTCTGTTCTTTGCTTTCATCTGAGCACCCAGCTGGACCTTCACTGGTCATGTAACATTTCACTGTGTATGATAAATCGATCCAGTCTTTGTTCCCCCAGTGACATGAGTTTCCTCAGAATTGCTGGGCCCACACTATCCAGCTTCAAGACATTTAGTGACAAACTGCAGGCTCCTTTGGGGTTATGAAGAAATATCAAGGATAAATCAGGTTTTTCTTACTGCTTTGCACGCCTCAGTCTCTTTACGTAATAGCACATTGGACACCCACCATGGGGCTGGTTTCTCAGCCTCTCAGTACAAAGTTAAAAAGGGACAATACATCTCAGACTCACAAAGGGATACAGAAAGTACCCTCAAAGCTTTAAACATAGATATAATTAAAATTATAATATTCCCCAAATAATTAATTTAATGTTTTGGCTAAGTAAATTGCTTTCTGTACATGAAAGTATTGAATTGATAATCAAACAAGATGAGTCATATTGCTTTCCCATTTTTCTCAGTTTCACCTTTAGACTTTGTAAAAGTACTGTTGGTTTTTAGTTCACCAATTCCTCATGATCTAGTCACTCCTTAGTGTTCTGCAAACTGTTCTTCCCATTCACCATTTTCTAAAATGGCCCTTTGATTTTCTTTTAAGTCCGCTGGCTACTTAGCCTGTTACTGTCCTATTTCTGTCCTTTAATCACAATCATTCCTTCTTAGTCTTATGGCTACAATAAAATATAATTTTTCCTCTTTCTTTACTTTCAAGATCAAAACTGAGGAGGAGTGAAGCCTTGCCTAGAAACCTATTAATTGTCTAAGTCCCTATTAATTGTGGCTTCAAACCTTTGTCTAGGTATTGGAATAACCATGAGAGTTTCCCAGGTGTGCTTCCAATTCTTAAAAAGCATCAAAAAAAAAAAAAAAAGGAAAAAAAAGAAATGTGTGTGTGTGTGTGTGTGTGTGTACATGTGTGATGTAGTGTGGGTATGGATACTATTATATGGGGAGATACAGTCAGGAAGAGATTTAAAAAATCACCACTTTCTGTGATAAAAAATATTTACTCCAGTGTGAGAAAGATGGCCTTGGTAATTAAGAAGACAGGTGGGAAAAGGTTTTATCTTGTGGGATTTGATAATCTGCTTCTCAAAAGTTACTGTTTCTCTTTGGGAAGAGTGTGGATTCACTTCTACAGTCATAGGTGGAATTAAGAAGGTCTTCTGCTCACACTGAGGAAAGACCTTCAAGTTGGCTCAATTGGGAGACCTTGTCTACAAAAGACTATGTAGCCTGACGGGGTGTGCCAAATCCTCTTTCCCCATTTTCCATCTCCTTTGCACCTAACCCTTCACCTGCTTCCCAACAAAAGTCAAAATCATGCTTGATTTAAAGGGCAAAAGCCCTCTGAAAATTAACTGGCAGATAACTCAGGCATTAATTCACACTGAATTTCTTACACTTGGACTTGAACTGTTGGGGAAAAAGGGCAATTGGTTCTGAAGAAGAGAATAAATGGATGGAGTTGCCTAAAAAAAGGTAGTCAAAAATTTAGATGTCAAAGATTAGAAAGACATTTTCCCAGCAAGACTAAAATCTGAGGACAAAGAAACAGGTTAGAATATGTTTTTTTTTGTTTTTTGTTTTTTGTTTTTTATGAGGGAATGGCCTATGAAGGTTTTAACTTTTTGGCTGCTATTTTCTTTGTCTTTACATCTCTTCCTTTCTTAAACATAATTAATGTTATTGATGACATGGCCTCTCACAATATTCTACTAAACACATAAAATCTGTGTTTTCACATGAAATTTAAGGAATGGGGCTGAACCGACATGGATAGAACAAAAACTGAATTAAAGTACTGACAGTAGGTGAGTGGAGTCTGAGATGACTAGGAGAATCAACAGTACCTAGAAATTCACAGCAACTATGGGGAAGGCACTAGACTTCCACAAATCATGGACTAGGCATTGAGTCTAATTTATCTCTGGCCAAAGGACAGAGTGATCCAAATAGATTCTTGGATTCTACACTTAGCAACCATTTCCTATGGCTCTCTTAACCTCTATGTCCTTTAAGCAAGCTCATTCACTCACTTGGCAGAGAACACTCTTATACCTGGGACATATTCAATCATTTGTTAGATTGAATTTCCTTGTTGAGATCACTTAAAATAATCTCATTACTGGATAAAGAACAGAATCATTTGCTGACACCCAAGGCAGTGACTGAGTCTACTCTGAACACTGTTAAGCCCACTGTGACTAGTAGAGAGCCTTGAACTCTGGGAAGTGCTTAGTAAATGTTTATTGATAATTAATCCAAAAGGTTCCAGAAGCTTTACAGGAGGTTATAAACAGACTGAAAAAAAATCCATAAATCTCTCAAGACAGGGCCAGTCTTACAAGAGTACTGAAACTGTTTTCTCTGAAGCAGTTTTCAAAGAAAAGATGCATGAAAAGAAAATTCTAGATATTCTATCTTTATGATACAGGTTTGCAACCCTATAAAAGGCTTGGATTTATTGGTTTAACTCTCCCTTCTTCCATTTTTTATTGTAAAATATTTCAAACAACAACAACAAACATAATAGAATAGTAAAATGAGTGTTCATATGCATATCATTTAAATTCAGAATTAATAATATTTTGCTATATTTACTTACTCTCTTTCTTGTTCCAAGAGGGATTATTTGAAAATAAAGTTTATATGTCTTTTTTTAAATAACTCATATTCATCTTCTAAAAATAAATATATTTTTTTATGTAGCCATATTATCATTGTGCTTAAAAATTTTAGTATTTCTGTACAGATATCCAATTCATATTCAAATATTCTCAATTATCCTGAAAATGTCTCTATAGCTATATTTTTCAAACCAAGATCCAATTAAGGTTCCCAAATTGCATTTGTTTGTTATGTCGAGGGCAGTCCCTGCCATATGCAGTCCCTCACTACATCGACCTTTTGAAGAGAGCAGGACAATTGTCTTGTAGAATGATCTACAATCTAAATTTCTCTGGTTATTTCTTTTTGGTATTAGTTAACTTATTCCTCTTTCCTCTGCATTTCTTGTGAACTGGAAGGTGGATCTAAAGCCTTGGTTAGATTTAAGTTGACAGTCTTGGAAAGAATACTCCATAAGTAATACTTTCTGCTTTATCTTACTTCAAATAAGAAGGTACACAATATGCCTGCTCTTAATGAAGTTAAATTTGACTTCTTGATTAAGGTTTTTCCCACCAAATTTGTTCACAGTAAAGGTCAATTTCCCTATTTTCAATTAAAAAGTGATCTGTAGAGTAATACTTTGAAACCTTGCAATTATTCTGTTACCCACCCAAAACTTTCACATATGGTTTTAACGTCCATTGGTGATTGATTTCTGAATTAATGTTTCACTGGGGGTTACTGAGAACTTTTTATTACTACCATATACACAAATTAAGTGATATCCTAAAGGAAGTGCAAAGAGGAAGCCAAACCATTAATATAAATGTTTTTGTCTTGAATTCATTTGGAAGTTTCTAGATCAGCATTAATAAACAGAGAGCAGATGAGATATGTTGACAACATAGCAGAACATATTTGTTCTATGGAACAGATATTTGAACAATAGCTAAAAGATTTAGGAAAGTTTCAAGAGGGTACGCTTTATAGTTTGTCGCTATGCACTATGATGGTCTTCATCAGTTATTGATTACCTATTTTAAGAGAATCTGGAACAGTTTGATAATAAGCATATTAGAACCATCTACCAAGAAACAAGACACATAAGAGGGGAAATAACATAAATAGTAAATACCTTTGAGGTCTGAATAATGAGATTCTAAAAGTACCTTAAATTAGAAAGACCAAAGGACATCTTTAAACATTGAAAGAATTCCTTGACTTCTCTAGTGCAGACCATTTCAACATTTTACCAAAATCAAGAATTGAATAAGTACAAAGAAATGGGAGTTTGCTGTTGAGTCATGAAGAAGCACAGCTCATCTGCAAACCTGTTTGCCAGTTAGAGTTACCCAAGTGGCTTTTGTCAGCCTGTGAGTTCACAAGCTTGTTTTTTAGTTCTATGATTTGAGATAGAATATAATTTTCTATTATTGCTTTTTCTTAGTATAAAGATTTGATATGTCATTAGCAGAAACATGCAAAATTATAAAAAGAAAAATAAGGATCACCACTAATTATGCCTTCCAGATATAATCTTTTCTAATATTTTGGTGTAAATCATTCAAGATGTTTTCTATATATATTTCAACAAAAATACGATTATACTATTACACGTTTTACTAATCTGCTTTTTCATCTAATGAACATTATGGATGTCTTTCTGCATCAGTAATATAGTTCTATATTATCATCATCAACATGGAAATTATTACATTGTACAGATATACCATAATTTATTAAATAATAAACTGTTGAAAGAAATAAGGTATTGCCAGTTTTTACTGTTGTGAACAATATAGCAATGGTCATTTCTATATTGTAATTTTTATGCATTCTGTAATTTTCTCATACAAAATTCCTAGAAGGAGAATTGAAATCTAGTTCTTGCTACATGTTTAACTGCCTGTTCAATTTTGTTTTGTTGAAATCTGACTAATTTTATTTTGTCTAAATCTAGTTTTTAGAACCTTTTTTATCGTATATTATTCTTTTTAGATTCTAAAAACTTACCAGAAAGGTAGATATAACATCACCCTCAATGGTCTGCTTCTCCTGTAAATATCTGTAGCCTCTGGAATCAGTGGAGTTCTGCAGCTCTCCAGGCTGCCAGGTGGTATATTACAGTAAAAGCAAATCTTACACCAAATTCTTTAACAAAGGTTGACTGGCAAGCAGACACAAACATTATCATACATCCTTTTCTTGTAAGTTCAAGGGAGCTCATACTCTTTGTACTGAGGAACTCTGAAAAAAGGTATGAATGAAAAACTCCTTTTCTTTTACATCCTAGGCAAATGCAACAAAGGTAGGGCCAGCTAATTTTTGAGCTGAGCCAGGCACCAATGTGTTCCATAACATGGGAATGACACAGTACCAAATGGAAGTCCAGACCTGAAACACATTTCTGAAGGCAATAGGCTATTGAGCCTTTTGTCTCCCTCACTCCTTGCATAAGAAAGGGAAGTGATGTCATTACCACCTTTCTAGGCAATGACAAATTTTAAACAAGTGTCATTTCACTATGTAGATATCTAACATCCCTTGTACTAATTGTCAAACTCTCTGACAGTTTTACTAATAAAGTTTGAACTGCTTACATAGCACCTTAAAATGTGGATTTCTGATTAGGGTTCTTCGAATGCTCAGTAATAGATTACAATTTATTTAAATGGACGCACAAACATATTATACTGTTTATACCAGTTTTAGAAAAATAAATTATCTTTAGATAATATAATAGGTGTTATTATTTATTATTATTGATGTTAATATTGTCACTATTATTCCCATTTTCCAGATGAAAGAACTGAAACTCAGAGAATTCAAATAATTTGCTCCAAATTATGAAAAAAAAACTTTATGGCTATGTAAATCAAAACCCAGCTTTGGATTTTCATCTTCTACTGTAAAAAGGTAAGTGGCTTATGTAGCTTTCTTATGGCTAATAGACGAACACGAGAACTAACAGGAACATATGTGAAAATTTTACATATATTGTTTTGGACAATACAGTTGTTATTAATAGTTTGACCAATGCAGAGATATTCCTTTGTATGATTATTTCCAACATTAGCCTTGAAAAAAGATAAAAGTGTCATGCTATCTACATGCAGAATTAAAATGCATGATGATGCTTAAAAGCTTCCTGGTGATATGGCTTAATATAGAGATGAAGCTTAACAAATGAATGATTAACATACTCATTGCACTATTTTTTTTTCTCTTCTTGGGAAGGGGACATGATGAATAAGAATCACATGAAGATATTTCACAATATATGCCTACATTGTCGTGACATTTTAAAAAAATGTTGTCTCGGTGAGCATTTGGCAGGGACCGAATGCCAGACACTACAAGAACATAATTTCTAGCAAGTCATTTCAGAATAGGGATTCTCTACTATTCACCAAAGGATGTTCTGCATGTTCTTAACTTTTAGTATAAAAATCAAATTTCTAAACCCAGTTTTTACTGTTTTTTCTCATTTTTCTTCCTCTGATACACTATGTTTCTGCTTTCATGAATGACTGCAACTCTGCTAATGCACTGTCCTGTCCTTTGCCTTTATTCTTGCTGCCTGCTTCACCTGACATGTTCTTACTGGACTGTCTTCTAGTCACCAGCTCCCAGCTTTTTCTGTTTTTTGACTTTGTGTCTCTTCCACACCACACTGCTTGACATGTCATAGGACTTCAAGACTATGTGGAATGAATAAAGGCATGCGGGAATATTTTTATATTAATTATATTATATTATACTTATTATATTATAATAGCCCATTTATAGTCCTCTGGATTCAGATCTTCCAGGCAAGGAACAGATTTTGGTTTGGAAACTGGAAAAAGATTTAGGGGCATGTGAGTTGATCTGCAACACGATGATTCGATCTCTGGGTAGTATTACTTGCCTGCTGCCCTGATGCCGCATCTCTTTCTTGGTATAAACTGCAGCTGCATTCTGTAGGCAAGCAGTAGATGGTCTCCTATAGATGCTGATGATTATAGTAGAAGTGTGGATTCAATGGCCAACACAGCATGATCGGTAATAAATCTAAAGATATCATTTACTTAAAAATTACACATGAACTTTGAATGGCAAATTGCTGAAACAGAGTGAAAAATTATACTTAGGACCCATTTAACATATTTATTTGGCATCTTATTCTATAAAGCACATTAGCTACTTTATCTTTGCATGCTTAAAAATTATTATTAAATGCAAATATTTCTTTGCATACATAGTGGTATGGACTGACATAGTTATCAGTATTACGCTTAAAGATAAAGCTATATTGTTTCATTGACTAGGGTATCCACCTGGCCAGCAGTACAGCTGTAGTCTGACCAGCTTAAATTTTTTAAAATGTCAAGTCCTTAAGCTATCAATCCCATCTTAACCCATGTCATATGCAACTTGACCACTAAATTCACCTTTGTGAAATTAGAAAAATTTCTTTTTTCCTAAGAATAGTGCCGGTTGTGGTTTCTGGATATTTTTAGCCTCACCTCACACTTTTTAGTAGATACAGTAGACTTAATAAATGCATGCATTTGTGTGTGTGTGTGTGTGTGTGTGTGTGTGTGTGTGTGTGTGTGTGTTGTGTATCCAGTGGGGGAAGTAGGAGGAACAGGTGATGTGTTGAGCACATTTCTTCACCCATTCCACACAAGCTGTATGGGATTCTTACTTCTTTAAATTCTGAATCCCAAAACTGATTATTTGAGCTCTAATGCTTCTACATCTTGAAGGAACAGGATCGAAAAATTCCCTGGCAGACCAAGACTTCTGAAACCAAATAAGTGCTTCACAAAAAGTACAATCATCCACTTTTACTACACAATACATACCTGCTGTTATTAGGTCTCCCATCTCCAGATTTGACAACAGGCTAACCATACATGTTTGGACATGTTTGAATTGAAGACTGTTACCCATAATGTCTAGGTAACGACCCCAAACAGATGCAGTGTTCTTGTGCTCTTCACAGTACAGGGACACACTCTGAAAATACACATGTCTCTAATTTCCTTTATTTTCCGTTCCTATTTTGATTTCCTGAGCCTGCTGTATTTGGCAGGCAGACACATTTTCCAGATGAGGCAGTGAGGAAGGCAACAATCAGGACGTGCTTTTTGATGTTCTTTTCAGGTTGTTTTATGCAGCACCATATCTAAAGAACCCAGCCTTCCTGAATGTCCAGGCAGGTGGCTCCTTTATGAAGCCCACTGAAATAGCTTGTCCCAAAATGGACAAGTTACAAGCTACCAACTGAGCAGGTAAAAGCATTGCTCTCTGGGTTCTCTAAGGTCAGTCAGTTTGACTAAACGTACAAAGACAAGAACTACATGACCTATGGAGCTGCTTTTAAAATGGGTCAATAAATAATCACCATTCAATCAGAACAGCAGTGAAGAGACTGGATGTATTCAAGGGCAGTAAAATGGAGGTGAAAGCTACTTTCTTTCGTTTTAACCAAGCCTGTTGTAAGGATCAAGTGAAAATCCAAATGATAATATTACAGAAAAAGTTAAATATAATTTCTATCTATCCTGTATACTATTTTTCTATTACTATTGTATAAACTTTCATGACTCTAGCTTAGGATAAGCTAGATGTAATTTTTGAATTATTAACCTTTATAAAATTATTAAAAATGAACTCCCTCTAGAAAATAAATAAAGGGTAGGTAGAAAATTACTGGCTCTCAGGTCTAGCTTGGTCTGTAGATGTATTTGGTCAGAACAGACTTCATTTTAATGGACTAGTCATCAAAATTAAAAACTGAGAGTGTATTCAACAACAGAGTTTGGAATTTTTCTTCTTTGTTGAGAAATTAGGAGATTTGTAAGCAATAGTCTTTAGCATTCATTTATTTAATTAACCAGTCACTTATTCAGCAATACTTACGGAGGTTCTGTTCTGTGCCAGGCCTATTTCTAGGCACTGAGAAAATGACAGAACAGTCTGGTAAAAATCAGCAAAAAGATCAGGGGCTGCTTTTATACACAAGTATATACTCCCTAGTTTTATCACAATTACCATGCTATGATAAAATATTATATTCTGACTGCCAGGTTCACCGTACTCATTTATTTTACTTGCCTGGTCTCTGTAAACATTTGTATTTGTGATGCCCACAACACACTTACAGTTTATACATATTTGCTCAATTTCCAGAAAAAGATATTTAATGGACCAAATTTATTAAATCTCTGCGGTGTCTGCAGAGATTAAAACGGTCATAAAACCAACTAAAGGCCCAGAGACTTTTCATGACACATAGGCACCATCGACTCTAATGACACCCCTGCAAAACGCAGCTGCTCTTTAGTTAGTCCGAGTTCTCTGAGCAACCCACATGCCAGTGATGCAGTCGGTCCTTCTTATTCCCAGGGGTTATGCTTCCCCAAATTGCTGGACATGTACTACATAGTATATGAGGAATTAAGTTGGGATGAAAATTGTTGACTATTACTAAACTCAGCTCAAGCCTTTATTGAGTACCTGCTATGTGGATTTTCTTTGAGAGGGTAATCTTGGAATTGAGCCTTGAAAAGAGCGGAATTTCCATAGTAGGGTACATGGGGGATACGTGACATTTAAGAGGAAGGTGATAGAACGGGAGTGTTTAAAAATGTTGAAAGGACCTGTTTGGCAGGAGTGTAGGATGAGGGAGGGAGCAGCATTATTTCATAGCACTACACATGATCCCAAAGGTGCTGATGCTATTGTCACTCTCTTCAAAGGAAATAGCTATCACAGGTAAACAGATCCTCCAGAAAATAACAGAAGGATAACATAGAATCAAGCAGTTTAAAGATATTATGTTTGTATAATGGCTAAACAATACAAAATGAACATACACTAGGATCATGTAGTTGTTACCATACTTGTAAAGCTCTGAAAACAGACAATTAAGGAATTTTTAAATGTTTGAATTATTTGGTCCCACATAAAATCCCACATACTTGGACATGATTAGATTTTAGGTAAGATTTCTCACACAATATAGTAAGCTTGATGAGTCATGATGGTAAAAATATTTATTAAGCCTTGACTTGAGTCTAGGAAACATTTTTAGTTTGTTCATGTGTCAAAGATAACCTCTGAAATTATTCTCATGATATTTTTGGAAAGGATGATAAGATATACCTTATTATGCATGACTATAAACTATACATAACTATATTACAAATGAAGTTTAGAGCAGTAGTTAAGAAGTTAGAATGCCATGTTAGCACCTGACATTTTGTAGTTCAGGAAAGAAAACTTTGAATGGTCTTTAGAGGCCAAGAAATCTCCTCCTTATCAACATCCATTTCTTTTTTTGTTTTATTTTAGTAAGTACTGTGTAAATATCATGTGCCTGGTGTTAGATTAGGTACAATGGAAATGGCAGCCTAGAGAAATCACCAAACTTGTCCTCAAAGAGCTCGTGATTTTCAGGGGTCTAGTTTTCCATTGTGGCATTTGCATAGGCTTAAGGAAAGGCAGAGTATCTCATTTTCTATTCTCTTCTTAGTCCCAGGGTAGGGAAAATTTTCATTATTGGGAATGGATTGACTTCTAAACTATATTAACAATTATGATGGGTACAATTAACTGATGAAGAGCTATTATCATTTACAGTATCCTAAGAATTAAATTTGATATTTATTTAATCTTACTCTGTAGAGCTCATTGGGCTGAAAGGAATACAAAGAAATAATAAATATCACAGTCATTCAACACATGGCTCATCTGTACCTGTCACTCCACTAGACACTTCATGGACATTATAATTTTTAAACTCTGACCCAAGTCTGTCAGGTTGCAAAGTCTATTTTCTTTCTCCTACACTACACTCTAATGCTATGCTCTGGTGCTTGCCTTTAGCGAACTCATAAATCTAGTGGGAGAGACAAGGCTACTACATGCACACAAAGCAATAAGAGAATAAACAGAATCTAGTTCTGTAGCCTTGATTTAAATTCCAGAATAAACAAAACAGCAACAAGAAAAACAACATAACCAGTTCAGAGAAGGGCGGAAGTGGCAGAGTAGGAATATAGGGCTCCAATATCATAGACCTGAATTTGAACACAAGATTCGCCCCCGCCCTTTCTAAATGTGTAACTTTGATCTCTGATGCTTGGTTTCTTCATCTGCCTGATGACAATAATACCTACTGACTATGAGAATTAAAGCTAGATGTAACACGCTTTGTATGGTGTCTGCCCTAAAGTAGAACTGTGTTATTAATTCCAACGGACATTTTCTACCTCACATTATATAACCTCAGTGATTTTTGACAAGGGAACTGTTAACTACTTTCCTGAAACATTCTCATTCCTTGTGGCCTGAGATTCTAGTCTTAAAGTTTTTCTCCTATATCTTTGGATACTTCTTGATTTTTTTAGGGCTCAATATTGGACCGTAGCATGCTACTTTTATCACTGTATACGCTCTTTCTGCACAACCTCATGTACAACCATGATGTGTGTGTGTGTGTGTGTATTCTGACAATCCTTAGGTGATGTTTCAGAGTTTGCTCTCTTTTGAGTCCCAAACTAGATTATAGAATTATTTATTCAACACTCCACTTGACTATC
The DNA here is from genome assembly GCF_014176215.1 of Rousettus aegyptiacus. Taxonomy (NCBI): domain Eukaryota; kingdom Metazoa; phylum Chordata; class Mammalia; order Chiroptera; family Pteropodidae; genus Rousettus; species Rousettus aegyptiacus. Next base: position 33,428,955 of record NW_023416307.1, on the reverse strand, counting down.
GACTTGATCACCATCCCAAGGGAAATATGTCCAAACCTGATCTCCCTGTATCACAGCAACACCTGCCAACCAACTCCACCTTCTCCATATTTCCTTGTCTTAGTAAACGGCACTATCACCTTCCTAGTTGTTGAGGCCAGACATCTAAGTCGTCTTTAATAATCCTCACTTCCTTGACCCATATTTAATCAATTATCAAATTTTTCATAATATTGAAACTTTGATTTTTAATCTTCCCTCATTGTACCCTAGCCAACTTTGCCTCCAGAGTAAACTATTAAACAAATCTTATTCTTTTCTTTTTGTGATTCAAGTTATCCTACAAACGGTCATCGAAAAGTTCTTTTAAAACTGAAGATCTACTCATAACATATTATTAGGTAGTTAATCAGGGATGAGTGACAGGAGCAAAGGCTCAGTTCTGTAACCATAGAAACTTCCCTTGAAGACCTTCCTTAAGGACCTCCCAGAAACATCTCCTTTTTAGGGTAAATTACCCCAAGTCCTAGAGCACAGAGGCCAAAATGAGCCTGGCTAAACCAGACACAAACACATGAACAGAGAGTACTACCTTCACCTGCCCACAACCTCATTCTCATTATACCATCATTACAATGTTATGACTATGCCTGAAAGTTCATAAATCTGATTATTACAGACTGAATTCTAGGTAAGCACATGCATAGTAGGTAAAGTGTAATGTAGCAGGCAACTGTCAGTCAAGGTAACCTCATATACACAGATCATCTAGGACCCTCCATCACTGCTCAAACATAAACAGACCTTCCCACTTCTGTGTAATTACAGCTCTCTTCACTGAAAGTCCTCTTCTTCCTTGGAATATATTCTGTCTTATCTTTGCACCTCCCAAATTCCACAGGGCTGCAGCCTTTCTTAGTGCAGCCCGTTTCCTTCTAAAATGTACTTTCAATAAATTTTACTTCTTCTAAGTCTCACTGACCTGTAATTCTCTGCGGCATTGGTGGGGAAAAATTGAGGGAAAACACATAACCTACCAAATGCTGTTTAAGCCCTTTGATGGCTTTCTGATGCGCTTAGAATAAAGATTAAAATCTTGATCTGTGCCTACAGTGTCACAATGTGATCTGCCAATTAGATGTTTATCCAGTTTTACCTCATGCCATTCTTCATCACACTCAGTAATCTTCAGCTAGACTGTCTTTTGTTAAATTCTCCAAGTGCCGCAAGTGTTTTCCGGGTCAGGGTATCTGTATCTGATGTCCCGTCTACCTTTTTCCCTGGTAAATTGTGGTCAAATTTTACTTTTTAGTTTAAACTTTCTCAGAGAAATCCCCAGGAACTTTTGGACTTCTGTTACATGCTTTCATAGAACTGTGCTTCTACTTGCCAGCACTTGGCACATATACATTATGTATTTGTTTTATTTCCATCTCCTCCTGAAGATTGCTCCATAGGACTGCAACATTGGCAGTTTTATTCACCAGTGCCAGTGTATTCAAAACTAGTAGAGCATCTTGTATAAAATATTTTTGTAATGGATTAATGTTTATCAAATGATAGCTGTTAATAGAACAGCAATTAAACTAGTAACAGTGTATATTAATTTCTTTAGGCTGTTATACAGATATCACAGACTGGGGGGCTTAAACAACAGAAATTAATTTTTCTTACAGTTTTAGAGGCTAGAAAGTCAAGATCAAGGTATTAGCTGATTTGGTTCTTGGCTTGCAGATGGCCACATTTACACTGTTTTCTCATGAAAGAGAGAGAGAAATAGAGAGAGAGCTTTTCTTATAAGGCCTCGATCCTATTGGATTAGGATCCTGCTTTTATAACCTCATTTAACTTTAATTACCTCCAATCCCTATCCCTAGATACAATCACATTGGGGGTTAGGTCGTTAACATATTAATTTGTGTGTGTGTGGGAGGAGGGTCCATAGACAATGTTTCATAACAGAAATACGACTTGAGATGGAACGAAGTATGTGGGAGGAGAAAGTGACTGAAGTATATAGTATATGTTCATAGAAGATTCTCAAAGCCAAACAAAGGTGTTGATTAGTGCAGGAGGCATTAGAAAACAATTGTAGATTCTTCAGCTTTGAGCAGTGACAGTAGAATGGATTAGATGAGTTCTGGCTCTGATATTCACCCATGCATTAGGCATGAAAGCAAGAACTTCAAAAATGGCAATGAGAATAGATAGAAAGGAATGATTCTAGAAAAATTCCATAGAAAAAGAGAACACCCTTATGATAGCTGGAAGTGAAAAATATATATTAATGACTCCATGAGGCAAGAAGGTGAAAAGAGCACTATAATAATAAGGCTTGAAGGGATTTTTTTTTTTTTTAAACTAGGAAAGAGACATCTTAGGCAGATTTTCAAACAAAACAAACAAAACAAAACAAAACAAAACAGCCATTTGACTACAAGCTCTGCGTTGATTACTCACAGGCAGAAGTCTTTGACCACCAAGCAACATCAATTCTCAGCTTTGTATCTCCTGTTATTCGCAAGCAACAAATCCCAATGTTCTGCCCACTTCACGTGACCATCATTTTTTCTGCCTTTTCTCACTGGATTTTATCTCACAAACATGTCTGAAAATGCTTCTCTCTCTCTGCCTTGGATTCCCAGTTATGAATCGTAACAAGTTGGTGTGGTATAAGAGATATAGTTGATCTTTGTTCCTGGTTCCTGGGACAGAGCTCTCACATCCTTTGAAATTTTTCAAGTCAGAGGGGTCTCTTTTGTTATTCATAAAAAGCTCCTTTAAAGCACATCTAATTTTATGCTAGAGGTCAGTTAGGGTGGGGTCCTTAGATAGCCTCAGGATGGGGCTTGACAACCAAAGGACCAAGATTTAGAAAATTAGAATTTTCAGCCTTACCCACTGGCCTCTGGGAAGGAGAGTGGGGCAGAGAAAGATGAAGATTTAGCTGTATTGTACTCTTGAACAATGAAGTTTGATGAACTTCTGGGTTAGTGAACACATGGAGGTGCTGGAAGGTCATTGTGTCCAGAGAGGACAGGGAAGCTCCACGGATCTTTTCTCTTACCTTGCCCAATGCATCTCCTCTAATTGGCTGTTTCTGAGTTGTATCATTTTACAATAAATCTGTAAATATAAGTATATGTTTCCCTGTCTGTGAGTCATTCTAACTAATTATCAAACCTGAGGAGGGAATCATGGAAATGTCAATTTATAGCAGATTGGTAAGAGGCATTGGTGCCAATCTGGACTTGCAGTGGGGGTCATTTTGTAGGACTTAGCCCTTAACCTGGAGATCTGATGCTATCTCCAGATAGATAGTCCAATAGTCATCTACTGAGAATTAGAGAATTGCTTATCGTGGGAAAATCCCCATCTATCTGATGTCAGAGTTTTGAGAACAGGGGAGAAAAATAGCTTTCCTTTACAGTTGGAATCTAGACCAGAGAGCCTCATGTTGGGTAAAATTAGATTAAGTATCTATGGTTCCACTTGCCGACTACCTAAATGCATAACTAGCAGTATTTGGCAACCCCAGCCTTAGTGGTTCCAAACCGTGCTCAAATATCAGTGGGTATTTGAATATATACTTACCGTCTTAAAAAGCTTTCTCCTTATCTCAGCCAAGGAATCGTCTATTTAGTTATTTGTTTATTTGTCAATTTTCTTATTTTTTAAATGACATGCTGCTGAAACAAATTTTCTTTGTATATCTCTGACTACTAGAGCTACCAAGTTATGCAGATATGGCAGATCAAGTTATATATATAAAGTGAAATCTGTCCTTTCCGTTATTTAAAAACTATAAAATAAGCAAGGCTAGGAGTGATGTTTTATGTGAGGGAGAAGCCAGAACAAGCAATCTTTGCTTTAGGAGATCTAGCTCTAGGTTTTGGTTTAAAAACAATGTCCTTGTTAAATCGGAAGGGCAAATATGCCACATGGTAATCACGGGGATATCATAAATTGCATTCTTTCCTTCTCCCTGAAGAGGTTATTATAGAACAAGAATTATTTTGAAAATGTCATCTGAGAGGTAGAAAAAAATAATCTCCCCCTCTAGGTAGAAGATAATAAAAGACTAAGGGATCCTGGTGGATTTTGAGCGAACAAAGGGCACAACCCTTCTCTCAGTTAAAGCAAGAAAGAATGCAGAAGGTTATATTTCCTTTGTACGACCCTTCTATTTTTATTTTATGGTTATTAAGCATTTCTTTCATGCGCAAGCTCTCATAGAACATGCAGAAAACCAATTTTAAAAATAGGTAAAAACTTCAGTTAAAAAAAATTTGCATACAAGCAGGTTACCTCTTAAAAGAGGAAAAAATAATTAGGTACAGGTGACATTAAATAATTTATAATGTTTTTATGGAGATTGAAAATAGGCAGTATGACTGAGCTTAGGAAATATGTTTACTCACTTTTTCTTTCATCTATTTCCTTAATTCCACAGGACATTTCAAGGCAGCATGATCAAGAGCCAGTCTAGAGGTGAAGAGCTTTCAAAGAGGGGAAAGAGAAGTCTTTACTTATGAAAAATGGGAAAATTTTTCACATATATAAAATAGGGTAAAAGAATAGATGGAAGAGAGTGTGGGTGTAAATTAGAAGCAGAAAAGTCTGCTTGATTTAAAGTAGAAAATGACAAGTATAAAAATAGTGAGTTCAGTTTCTCATATTTATATGCTCATGTAGTTCAGCTCTACAAAATAAAGAAATTAGAAACATATGTTCTGATAGTACATTCTAGTTTATGATTTTTATCTCCATAAAATCCTGTGTACCATAAATGATGTATTTTTTTTTTTAATACATGGGCATATAGTTCTCATTGTATAAGATCCTAGAGGTGTAGGGGTTTAAAAGTTAAAACAAGCTGTTTATATTTGATGAAAAATTCAGTGGTGAGGATTGGATATTTGAACATACAGAAATGAATCTATTCAGAACTAAATTTTAATCCCATAGCAATGGAGCAGAGTTTTTTTTCTTCTTCTTTTTCTGTGCTGAAAGCCTACCTTAGAAATAATTTCTAGGGTTACTCGAAGCTCATGCCCTAAGAGCTAATTTCATACACTTGCCAACTTGTCTAGAATACAAATGTGGACCAATGTGGCAGTATTGCCCTGTGCTCTAGACGCAGCTTTTTCACACGAAGCACTGGTCACCTTGCTGGGTGAAAATGTGTCTGGTCAGTGATCTCAAAATAAAATGCTGCTGTACACAATAGCACTCTCAGGTACACTCATTCCACTTAGGATCTATGGACAGAGTAGAGGTCTAGCAGAGTTAAAGAGATCAAGTGGCTCTTAGAATTGACTGCTTTTTTTCTTTCAAATGCTGTCACCAGTCATTGCTCCAAAATAGCAGAAGTAATGAGGGTGTGTGCTTGTCCTGAACCTTCAATGTTTTACCAACTGTAAGGCACATACAAGGCTACTCAGTTGACTCTAAAGGTATCCTTCAAGTTGAACTTGAATTTCCATGGCTCTAAGGTACTTCCTAGTGCATAAGTTACAGGAATTTGAAAGCCACAGACTATTAGGTTACTGAAGTGAAGAGCTAACATAATAAGGGCCATTGCTCTTGGTTCAGATATACTTCAGGTCAAATAATGACTATTTGGCCTTATTTTACCAAGAATCAGGAACACAGCCAGCATAGTGGTGTTCAGTGAAGGCTGGATTCAGAATTAAGTAGATCTAAATTTTAGTCTTGGTTCCAGCACTTTTAAGTTGTTATGCCTTGACCAAGAAAGTTTATATTTTTGAGGCTTAAAATTTTACTTTTTTTGGGGGGTGAGGATGGGGGTGGAGGGGGGAGGTTAACTTTCCTCTGACAATTCAACTTCTCTTCTGCTCAGAATGAGAGAGATAGATTTCTGTGAAACGCAAACATGACCATGTCATAGCCTGCTTTAGCATCTCCAGATGTTATTATTCAATGCCACAGCATAAAATTTAAATTCCTAAAGAAAACAAAGTGGAAAAAAATAGGAAAGTGTTAGGGCCACGAGAGGAATTTAGAGAAAATGTTTGCTGTTTCCTCCCCCTAAAAAAAAAAAAATCTGAAAAGTGATACATGATATTGACTCAAATAATTTATAAATTTTAAAAATAAAAATAAATTAAAAGATGAAAGAAAAATAACACTTTTAAAAGTAGATGAAAAGTTAATGTAAGTATTAATGATATGACCTTAGCAGAGAGAAAAAAAAAAAACCTCTACGTGAAGCAAATTTACTCTCTGCATATAAGATTTCTTTGTTCTCTTTGAAACCAGATTAAATTCAAGTCCTGAAATAAAATATTGGACTTCAGTGACTGTTAGGAATATAAATAATGTTAAATAAAGGAAATTATAAATGGGTAATACCAAAAAAAAATAATAATGTAAATGTAAATGAAAGTAATAGAGTTTTCTTCTACTCTGTGGCTAAATCAGTCATATGCTTTACGGGTCCAGAGCTTCTCAGCTAGTGGGCAGCAGCACAATGCTGTGGTGCAGAGATTGTAGGTGTATTAGATATTGACCTCTGGCAACCCCCATGCCCCATTCCTCACCAGCCATAAGCAGAATGGCTCATTTATCCCAGCGATTTTGCGTGTGCGTGTGCTATGATGTAAAAACTTGAGAAACATTGATCTACTGTTACTTGAAATCTTCATTCTTTCACATAAGCCAGCTTTTTGATAAATGTCTGTTATAGATTGTAATGTAATTGAAAGGAATGGCAACAAAACAAAATTGAATATAGAGTTTAAAATTTTTAATCATTAAAAATTTCAAATTATCTGTGCTCTTAAAGAAGTGGCTTAATTTCTTTTATCCTTAGTTTGCTTGTCTGTAAAATGGATAAAGTAATATCTGCTGAGATTGCTTTCATATGATTGCTATAAATATCAAATAAAATAATGGAGGTAAAAGTGGTTAGTATACTGTGTATTATTAAATTATAAGGTTGTCAATGCCAGCTTATACTTTCCCCGCCTCCATGGAACAAAAATCACTTTATATACATCATCCCTTTAATTCTTCTCAGAAATAAGAAAATATTATAAGTGAAAATCATTTAGGACTGAAATAAAATTTAACTGGAATACGGCTCATGTGCTTTCTATTTCAATTGTCATTATCTAAGAATATTTGAATTCTATACTTGCACCAAGTTAATATTGAAGTCCAACATCAATATTGAGTTTTTTGGTATGCAAGCATATGGTTTCCAAATGCTATTTTTGCCTGTGTTCCCAAAATATTACAAGTCTCAATTCGTAGTGCAGTAGTACATAGAACTGGTGTTCACATATGTAAGATGATGGTCATGTTGATTTTAATAATGATGACGATGGTAGTAGATCTGCTGGTGGTGATGACGATGTGGGTGGTGATGATAAAAATCTACATTTGACTAAAATGTATACCTTCGATGCCCTTTATTATCTAGCACAGCATTTATAAGCGTGATTATACAAGTTCCATGAAGGCTATTAATGTTGGGAATTTCTGGGGTTAATAATTTTCCATTTGTACTAAAGTTTCTAAAGATTTAATATTTCTAGAGGTTTTTATTGTATATTTTCAGAAGATGGATGGCATATGCAAGAATTTTCTATAGGAATATTTCATCTCTTTACCCCAAAACACCAAGAATATTAGATATTTAGTGGAATATATTTTATGATACTCTCATCTAATATATACACACATAGAACCTTGGTACTGGAGGTGATCACAGTCACATGTCATCTAGTTCCATATCTTCATTGAGCAGATAGAGATTTGAAGATCAAAGAAGGTAATAACATCTTTAAGGCTACATAGCAAATTAGCGGTACAGGAGAAATTGTAGTCCTGACTTCTAAACTTAGGGCTTTTTGAACTTAGGGCTTTTTGTTTTTCCTTACATCATCTAAGATGTAAAAATAGCCCCAGGTTTCCTTTATCTCTGCTCAGTCTCTAAGTTAACCCTGTCATCCTTTCATTATCACCTGTTTCTAGACTCACACCTATCCGTTCTTGGATCTGGGGTTCGAAAGTTATCTCTATGACTTCCAGAATCTCTGGGTTCAAGGACCTCTCCATGAATCATTTATACTTTAATATACCTATTTAACATATGAGGAAAGCAATATTCAGATGGATTTGTGCAAGGCCATGCAGCAGTTAGTGACATGCAGAATCAGGGTAAGAGCATAAATGATGCCTGATTTCTAATTCTCTGTCCCCACATGCTTAATAGTTACAAAATAATGGCTATTATTTATTGAACTTCAGTATCAGTCATTGTATTTAACTGAGAACTTTAGTTATATAATTCATGAGTAAACTTTGGGTGATTACATCACTTTCCAAGATTCCAGTACTAGCAAAGCAAGCAGTCTTAGAGGATTTGAATGCAAATCTAAGTTTAATGTACTGCTCCCCTGATTATACTCTGCTGACTTTGATTTCTAATTTGCAAATACGGAAAACCAAAATCATAATAAATCTTAAAGAAGCCAGTCCACAATCATAGAAACACTTAATTGTCAGTGTAGTAAATAAATAGTCCTTCGCTAACCGGGCAGCATGGACGTCCCTTTCTCAGTTTGGGAAACGTAGGTTCCTGTCCAACTTTTACTTTTTATTGCTTTGTAATCTTGAGCAAATCATTCCAAACCTCAGTCTCCTTGCCTTTAATAGGTAAATAATGATAACCACTATTGTATAAGAGAGTTCTGAGATTAAGGAATCTGTAGAGTCAGAGATGATTGAGACTTGGTAGACTCTATCCTCTGAGAGAGACCAACAAGCATTGCTAGGGACCACCTGCCTGTGGTGAAAAATGAGCTTTAGGGAGAGAGATGCATTTGCTGGGTATATCTGTGAGGTAGACAACGCTAACGACAACTTACTGATATGTAGAAGTGAATGTAAACTACCCAGCATGATATAAATGTGACAAACATAACTAGAAGCTATGTAAAGAAAATCACCAAATTCGTAATTTAGGAAGAAACTTATTTTAAAAGAAGGAAAGCATGTGTATACTTTTTTTGTCGTTTTTGACAGATTAATTATTTTTGTGCCTTGGTCTAGTTGAAACTGATAGCCTCATTGAGTGAGTTATCAAATAAAATAGTATGAAGCATCCATTTTACAATATTTAGAACACTCTTGGGAGTTTTGAAATTGTTTATAAGCCATTTTAAAATGGAAAATTATGCAAAACGAGAGAAGAGATCATTTTTACAACTTCAGTCATATTACTGGGGGCTTTACGTTGATATTCATAGATTGGTATTTTGATGACTTACATAAGTCTCCCTCTTAATATTTATGACATGTTTGTTACTGCAAGCTGCATTTCTAGGGACTTATAAATGCCTAAATACTTCTAATACCTTAAAAGCCACATGTGTGAAAACAGTCAAGGAATCCAAGCAGGTTGGATCACGTGGCATAAAAACCAAAACCCGTGCATGTACAACACTGAAAAATTAAAACTGGTACCTCAGCCTAAATAAATGTGATGCAGAAACATATTTCTGTTACACAAGAGTAGTTCCAATTTAACACATGTTGAATACTTATATCTAATCTTTGTACTGCTTAATCTAAAAATAAAGAAGGAAAGGGAGATAAAGTTAGAGAAGAAAGCTTCTGGCAAAATGAAAAATTATCTTTATTAGAATAGCATTGACCACTGCTGCATTGTAGTTAAGTTTTGTTCGAGCTTATGTTGTAAGTCCTGATTCCCAAAGATGTGTAGTGTGACTATAAAAGGGGCTCAAATTTTCAGCCTTTAAGATTTGAGTTGATTCATTCATATATATTTATCAATATTTAAGAACTTAAGAGCAAGCTTATTAAAATATCAGAAATATTTAAATTATTATTATATTATAAATATTAGGCACATAAAAATAATACAAGAACAACAGGAAGCATCTCCAGTTATTGTCCTTATGATAATAATTGTTGCAAAGTCCTCCGGACAAAATGGGGATTTAAATTCATTTTAGCTAGGGAGATGAAAATGATGGGAAAGTCATAGTGTCAAAAAGTTTAAATCACTTTTTACTGACACGTTTCCCTAACAAGTACCAGAGTAGAATTTGAATAGATAGTAAAAAATGTCTCATAAAACTTGGCCTCATTTTGCATTGCTTTCACTTTATTGTTTTTCTTCAGAAATATCTGGAGCTCGAAATCACTTTGTTACTGTTTGATTCTTTGAAGATCAATTTTTGAAAGCATTAAAATTAATATCCTAAATGACTGGCATGTGAAAATGTGACTTTTGGAGCTTATATACTGTTGATAAACAAATGCTCTTAGGAATGTTTATTCAAGTGAGGAAAAATGTCAAAGCGCTTACCCATGGTATAGGACATAAAGGCAAACATTAAAAATCTAGTATAACTGGTAGGATTATTTATGTTTTGACTAGTCTCATATTCCCCAATCTTATTGATATTCCATAAAAAATAGGATTGCAGGAATTATAGAGGATGCTACATGCGCGTAGACATGTGTTCATATACATATTCTATAAAAATAATGCATATATACATGCTTGTGCTTAGCTATAAAGGTGTAGTTTGTATCAAGTTGTTTTGAGAGTAAATTGAAGGAGAAAAAGGCCAAGCCATTAATTCATTTTCACTATTTATTGAGTGCCTACTATATACTAATCACTGTGCCAGATTCATGATCAATAAATAACAGGCCCCAAATAATGAATAAGTTATATTTACATTTTAATCTAAAATATCTTTTAAAATGTGATATTATAAATATTATAAATAAGGACTTTAAAACAATTTACTTTGGTTTCTTACTATTTGAATTCATCATTTTAATAGAGATGCAGGAATGATGAGTGGCATTTGAAAATGACTTTTCAAATTCTGCATCCAACCTAAGCAGTTAATCTATGTCATGGATCTATTGAACAGTGAGAAGAACAGAGTGGTATTAGCAAATATCACTGAAATGGCATTGAATCAAAAAAAGAGAGAACTAAGAATTGCAATGATCAGGTTAGAATAATAACAACAATAATACTGACATCTCTCACACTTATTTTAATGACTATGCATGCAGTTCAAATTAGATTTTCAGAATTAGTTCTTATATTCATAACAGTCTTCTGAGGTATAGGGGCTTTTAAAAAATGTATAGATATGGTAATGGAGTAAGAGAAAGTTTAAATTTATATCTATATATTGCAATATCCAGGTGACTATTTTTCTACTGAATAATTTGACTTTGTGAAATTCTTATATGTAAATTACCTATACATCAAATCTTAGCTCTTATATCTCATGTAGAAATCTTTCTAAGCCATTTGAGATGTCCCTAATTGATGATTTAGTGTCAATGGCTTATGTATTAATTTGGCAATTATTTTGACATTACTTTGTGACATTTCTTGAGTCATTTTATTAAACTTGTGTTTCTTACGTGTCAACATCTCACCCAAATAATCATCATCTTGCTAGCTGAGACATTCTCTTTGAGCGGAGGTTGAAAATTGAGCCTGGAACTGATAGATCTAACATGTACATGTGTTTAGCTTAGTCAAATATATATTTTTAATTAATTTCAATATGCACAGATTTTGACCCTTATTTCATGCCATACATTCCTTGTAATTTTATGTGTGGCTCTCATTTATTTAGTTCTCTTTTAATTAGTTATTTTTAAAATGTAATAGCACTCAGGAACCTCTTCACTCAAACCATAAGATAGGATCTTAAGTATAACCTTTATTTAATAATTCATTTTGGTCCTTCCTCCACCAAATATAATTCCATTCTGTGTTCTTTGTGTTCATTATTCTATTATTTTCCTTTTCCTTGAATTGTATTCCACAGGCATATATTCATTAAAAGTAGATTTTATAACTTTAAACTTTACAAAAAGGTAAAGAGTTTAAGTGAAATACTTGGGGACTCTTTTTCATTTAATATATTGTTAAACTGTAGTTGGCATATTTCTCTAATTTATTTGTTTTGATCACAGTTGGTTTAAATGCACATAAAATAATTGTCCCCATTTAAAGACTGAGAGAGAAGAGTTCACAAAAAAAGCTGAAGTTCTAGCTTCTCTTACATAATTTTAAGATCTGGAGATATTTGGTCTGCATTCTTACATATGATTAATCAAGGGTAAGAAGCAGCTTTAACAGACTACTTTCCAGTCCATATCTCTTCCAACTTCACTACCTCATTTGGCATACTATGGAATGTGAGTTGGTACCCTCTCTGTTAGATTGCTGATTAGAAATTAACAAAAATAATAGCTAAGTTAAGAAAATCACAACAATCTTGACTCTTCAAAATTTCTTTAAAAATTAGAACTATAATTTAAAAACTGATCTTTTTTGACTGATCTATCAGGACAGTGTTACAGCTGCTCAGTACCAGGTGGTACCCAAGCGTGTATAAGAAGGAATGACAATAAATATTTCTCAACGCTTGCCTTGGGTGCTTCTGAATGTGACCTTTAAAAAGCAGCAATAACTATTTACCAAAAGCCAGAAAAGGATTGTTCTCTAAAATAATATATTTTTTTGTGCAGTACTTTAAATTTGTTTAATCCATCTACATTTTACCTTGGTTTTCTGCCGGTTAAAAGAAAATACTGTAAGGCTCATGTTTACCTAGTCAAAATTCACTGAAAAATTGAGGCATTTATTCAAATAATTTAAGCAAAGAACCATGATATTAGGAAAATAATTCTCTGGTCAAAATGATATATTTTGACAGTCTATACCAAGCAATCATTCTTTATCGCTTATAATTATTCATTTGTTTATACACTGGAATGATCTTTGAGTACCTACTAAATGCCAGACATTGTCCTTAGGGTTTGTTTGTGTTATAATAACTAACCCCAATAATATTCATTCATTTTTACAAGGTACTTAAAGAACCAATTAGTAAGGAATAAAAACATTTGCTTTCCACTGGTTTCAGGTTTTTATGCTCTTTTACTGGATGTTGGATCCAAAGAACAACAGGAATAATATCTAACCTTACCTGAAGAAAAGCAAGAAAATAAATATCCCTTTAAAAACAGCTAGATTCAAGTAAAACCCAGACACAGTAATAATGCGAGAAACCCAAGTGAATACTGTGATTAGTTCATTTGGGAGGTAGGGATGTGGAAAAGAAAGTACAAATCTACAGGGAAATGTAGCACAGTACCTGATGGAATAGAGAATTAAATAACTACAAATCAGGGAAATGTTCACTAAGGAGAAGCCACCCAAGTGAACATCTGTACTTTCAAGCTTTAACAAGTCTGGGGAAGTATGTACTGGCAGAATGTTCACTTCTAAAAATGACAAATCAAGTGTATACCTCTCTGAAAACCAAAAAAAAAAAAAAAATTGTAGAATACGCCACAGCATTCAACGAAGGTAGTGCCTTAGGTTTTTGCAGTTCTTTAACGTGTCTTTAATTCACAAAAAGACCTTTCTTTGCATTTTCTCCCTTTTCAACTGACCAAGCGAGAAATGGTTTAGGAAATTATGGACAGCTTTTGATTTTACTTCAGACATAAATGCTACATCAGCAGACAAGAATTCTCATTTAAATTTCAAAGGATTTGTTCCTAGAGAATAATACCAACTGCAACTCTGGAAGGAAAACTTTAGATGCTTAAAATATCTTTACATCTTTGCTTATAAATATTCCAATAAGATACAACACCTTAATTGCTAATACTTTTTCTTCTCTGAATAAAAATTCAACTTAGCCAAAATAAAAAAGGATAAATATTTGTAATATCTTAGTTTTTTTTTATAGAGTCATAAAATCAGCAATGGAAAAAATACCATCAAAAGAAAAGGAAGAGAACCTTTTCGACAGTGTAGAAGACACTTGTTTTTAATTATATTATGTTATTAATTATTAAGAAGCCAGTTACTTCTGAAAGCTTAGCAAAAGAAAAAAACACAATAAGACAAAACAACATAAAGATTATTTAAATATTCAGTATGTAACTGTACAAACAGTTCTATTAAAAGTTACAGAGCATCTCTTGCTATAAATATATTGAATACTCACTTATAAAATATAGAGACTCATTTAATATTAAAGATGTTTACATTTTAGCATGCAAAAACATAGATATAGAAATAGATAGATATATGTACAATCACCTGAATGAATCTCCAGAGAGTTAAACTGAGTGAAAAATGCCAACCCCAAATCTTCCTTACTGCATGGTTTCATTTACATAATGTTCTTGAAATGTCAAAATTACAGAAACAAAGAACAGATTAGTGGTTGCCAAAGGGTTAATGAGAGGGTGGAGCTGGAGGGACCAGATGAGGCTCTAAAAGGGCAGACAGACAGCAGGAGAGAACCTTGTAATGGAAGCATTCTTTATCTTGGCTGTGTCAATATCAATATTTTGGTTGTGATCTGGTATATCATTTTGCAATATCACATCATTGTGGGAAACTGGGTAAAAGTAACACAGGATCACTCTATTTATTTTTTTATAACTATATGTATATCTACAATTATCTCAAATAAAATATTTTAAAAATATGGTGTTACAGAAAGTCATGGTTTTTTATTGCTTTACATAAGTGAAATGCAGTAAAATAATTCTCAAAATCGTAAATGACAAAAAGAGAACATTTTGTTGAGGAACCCTGAGTGTGGATGACTGGATGATTTTTGTACATTTGCTTGTAGATCAAGGAACATTGAGAGAAAAGATCAGATAGAAAAGCTCTAGCTTCCATTTATAATGGAAAAAATGTATCCAATCTTGAATTTTTGAGAAAATATTATTCACAAAGAATAAATCTAAGTTCTTGGAGGAAAAAAGCATATGTGAAAGAGCCCTTTATTCTCATCAAAGAGTTAACAATGTAGTTTATAAACTTTAAACTAGGACTAGATTCTAACATCAGTTAAAATCATTTCTCCCTGACTCTAGTTGTGAGACTTTGGCCAAATGATTTAACCTTTTTGAAATTTTAATATGTCTAGCTTGTAGTATATGTTATATTATTTGTTGAATTTTTAAAATAAATACAAAATACTCAAAGGCCAATTCTATGCCTTGTAGATTATCTTTGAATCCCCAGTATGCTCTGTGGTATTAGATACATGCAGAATACTCAGTTCTAAACAGTCAATAGATATTTTTTGAGTAAAAGAATGAATTACTGTACACATCAGTATCCCTGCATGAATTTACTCTAGTGTAATATATCTAATATGTGTTTAGTAGAAGCTATTTGAGTAAAATAGCTTTAGTGAAATATTATTATAATATTTCTAAAAGCTGATATGGTCAATTTGAGTAAAGCATTATTAAAATACTTTTGAAGCTCAAATAGCCAAAACATAACACATGGACAGAAGATAAATAACCAAACAACTGCAGAATGAATAAGGAAATAGCAAAGGCTAAAGAAAGATAGTTTGTAACACTGAAATGAGACGAGAAGCTATTGTTAAAGACTGGAAAATAGAAAATTGTATTAAATATATGAATAAACAAAAGATAAAGTGAAATATTACTGTATAAGATAGAAGAAACAGACAGATGACTGTTGTTTTTTTTTCCTTGCCTTTATACAAAAGATAAAGTAAGAAATGTTACCAAAAATCTATTTATGAGAAAAGGAAAATAATAAATATCAGTTGTGTGAAGTACATAGTGTTAAGCATCATGGAGAAATAATACAAAACAATAAGAAAACATTTTATATTCTAGCCATTTTCCCTCAAAATGTGAGAACAGGTTTATAGGAATTCAAAAGGTAAATGTAAAGCTATGTCATACAGTGCAAACTATATTCAAGGATATTGGTTCTCTGGGCTGTGAACAAACAATGCTATATATACAGCATTGTTTCATCTGTTTCTTCTATCTTATACAGTATATATATATATATATATATATATATATATATATATATATATGCTTTACTGTTGAATTGTACACTTGAAACTTACTGGATTTCATTAACCAATGTCATCATAATAAAGGATAAACAAAATAATTTTTAAAATATTGGTGGTAAGAGATGTAAGTGTGATTCTATTAGGTAGTAATGTCTTTGTTATGTTATATACGGCAGCTCACCATACCACTAGTACACTGCAACGTAGCAAAAGGCTCTGATTCTAAGGCATATTTTCTTATGAAGTACAGATAGATTATGTTATTTTACTACATTGCAGTAACATATGTAATAATTGTCCATTCACCAGAACACTTAACTGCCAATAAAAACGAACCCCCACCATTATATTTAAAATAAAATCTGATCCAGTTCTGAAAATTCAGATGAGAACATTCTCTATTTGTGATAGTGTTTCCCAATAGAAATTTTTAACTTGAGATGATATTCAGATAAGCAAGAATGAGCCTTTATCTATAAAATTAACTACTTTGAAATATTTTCAAAAAGATTTTTGAAATACAAACAGCAATGACTACTCTTTTGAATATTCCTTCTTTTCAATGAAAAAATTTTTGAGGAAATTGCTTCCTATCTCTAATCAATTTTATGCTTAATCAACATCTTTCTTGAAAGATTTCAACAAGGGTGACACACCAGGACCTTCCATGTAGAAAAATGAAAACCTGCTCACTATGACTAACTTCTAATGCAAATAAACAAAAAAGTCAAAACAATGTGAAAATTATAAGTACAACTTCAAGCTGAGAAAAAGATTTACAGTTCCTCCCAGTCCCCCATGTATTTTATAGCTGCCATATGAGATTTTATTTCTGGATGAAAAGTGCATTGATAAAGAGGTTTAATTGTCTGTCAGTGTGCCGTATGGTGAAGTTGCTTCATTTACTTCAAGCCTGAATCTCATTACCAATTCAATCCTCTAGGCTCCTCTCCATCTTAAGGTGGTGCTTAATTAGTGTAACCCTGGTGATGAAGGCAGCAAATGCAGCATACTTTCCTTTCCTCGTCTTCTCCTGACGAATCTAATAGACTATTGATTTTCCAACCTCAGAAAGATCAGGCACCATTCGATCATGATATTAGCTGTCCATTAACTTGAATCCCCCACTCTGATGGGCTGTCAACACCATGAAGGCCATCCCATCAACCAATCAACACCTAGGCACAGCTGCAGTTGGCGATTTCTTTGAAAACCGTACCTAAAATTCTGTTCTTTTGTTATTTTTTTCTCCAGAGGAGTCTCTATTCCTATTGTCATTTTTCTTATTTAGCATTTGAATAAGGTTTTCATTTCCTAACAACTATACTTGGAAAGAGGTGTTTGCTTTTGAAAGGTTGATTGTGTTATCTGCTGACAAACCATAATTTTACTCAAAACTAATTCTACCCCTTTTCCACATCTGTAATATTTTGAAAATAATCTGACACTATAAACAGTTAGTACTTGTCAAAGCAAATAGATCCTTCTAATTTTAGAAAAAAAGCTCTTTATTAATTTCAACTGCAGTTTTATGTGGTTATCATATTAAAAAGCAAAGGGGGAAAAAACGAACACTTCACTCTCCCCCACCACATACACATAAACATTCAACACTTAAACCAAGAGAAAACATAAAGCCTGACTATGATTTTTTAAAAATTACATATCAACATAAGACAAGTTACATTCAGCAATACCTCTGCCATTGGAAAAAAAATGACAACCATAAAGGTGTCTACAGAGGATGGAAAGCATGAACTTTTGCATTCAAATTTCGAGATGCTATTTATTTTTTAAAGTTATGGTACATATCCTTTTTACTAAGACAATCATTGTACAATAAAAATATGGTGATCATGCCCTTTGTCTGGAATGTCATTTATTTTCACATCTTTCTACATGTCATATTAAAGTACCATTTTCTTTGTGAATACTCTCTCATTGCCTCAATTGAAACAAGTGCAATTTCCTCACTGCTCCCATTATCTTTTATTTATTAGGGCACTTTTAGCATATAGCGTGGCTTATATGAAAAGTACTTTTCTTCTGTTGAAGACAGGTAATATGTCTTCATGCATTCATTTACTCAGTCAGTCAATCATTCTTCTAGTCATTTATCGATTTGAAAAACATTTATTACAAATCCTTAATATGGCAGCTACTGTGCTAGGTCTCAAGGAAAAATAGAAAAGACAAACACAAGTCTGTCTTTAAGAGGCTCAAGGTCCAGTGAAGGAGGTAACAAGTAATTACAATACAGTGCCATTATTAACTTAAAAAAATAAGCTGTAATTTATTGAGCCTACAATGTACCATGAACTAAACTATGTACTTTGCATGCATAATTGAATTTAAAATCACAAACCACCAGAAGTTAGTTATCATTTATGAATGAGGAAATTGAAGCTAAAAAAATGTTAGTAGCTGCCTATGTTCACATCTCACAGCTGACAGAAAGTAGAAGGCTTTGAAATCGGACCTGGCTGACTTCAAAACAGTCATGCTCTTGGCCCTTTACTTGCTGCATAAAGGCAGGTGGACGGCTTAGAAGTGTGACAGCCATGAAATATAGTACCCAAATTCTTGGGCCAATACATTATATTGTGAGGGAAAAGGTGTATTCATCAAATGTAAAGCAGGGATTTTAGAAAGTTTCTGGTAGGAGACGACTTCTGAATTGAAATTGAGAAATTTTGGAGAAATAACATAAAGTGGCTTTTTAGATATAAACTTCAGTTATGTAAAGAACTGGTAGCTTGGGAGAGGATAGTCAATTGGGGGAACCACTTTTAGAAATCAAAATGACTGCAAGCCAGAATACGAGAGTGAAGAAATTGGATTATAAATCAAGGTAGGTACAGCCAGATCATAAGGAATCTTGAATGCTACACTAAACAGGTTTGACTTTATTAAACAGTTTTTGACAGTAGAACCATTGTAGGACTTTAAACCAAAAGACAGCATTAGCCATGCACTTTTGGAAGATGATTTCAGCAATGGGGCAGAGCTTAATAAAAGTATGTTAAATTAAATTAATAGCAAAGTTCATACTTTAAGTTAAATAATAGAGAATAACTATAAATAAAATAAATCATTTTAACATAAAAATTTGTTGATTCATGCAAAATTTGAAACCATGTTGAAAGATTCCTAAGTTGTCTAGACTCCAGCATGGCAAATGGAAATAACGATAAGAATATGGGATTATATTGTGGGTTTTCATTTCAAGTAAAACCTTGGAAAACTCAAGGAAGATTTTTCTTCCTATTTTTTGCTCAACAAGGAACACAAACCCCATACTCAATGCAAAATCTGAAAAACTGATTTACGTAAACCTTCTATGGTCCACAGAAAGGTCTAAGATTCGCCATAGCAAAGTTTTAACGCACACCTTTAAAGATGATGTATCAATCTTGATCATTGCCTTGAGGAACTCTTGACTCAGCAAAACACATCAGAACTACATTCCATCCATAACTGAACATCTATAAACACTGAAACTTTTGGAACAAATGTTCATTGCTTAAGAGCATTAACTCCACAGATATTTTCACAGCTTATCTTTCTTTGAAATATATGCATCGACTGACATTTTCTTTTTATAAGAGTGCTTATTTCATGCAAGCAAATTCTTTTGAACTTTTGACTTCCAAGATTCATTAATTAAGCCTTCCTTCATATTTTTTTTGCCATGTTGTAATAAATGGTTAACATAATGACACATATAAAGTAAGTTAAAATAATCACTAACACCCACCACTAAATAAGTTTAAACCACTTTTGTAACTGTTTACCCAGTAACAAAATGGAACTCTATTCTCTCTAGTCCCAGAACTCCAGGGACAGACTTCAATAAGAACTATTATGTTACCACACGTTTAAATGGAATCTATGCCAAGGGAATCTTGAAGTTTATTTTCAGGTGAAACCAGGGCATTTAAAAAAATGCACAACCAAATAAAATTGACCATTTTTTCCCCTACATATGTTAAAAGCTAGAGATTATAAAACAAACTTACATACTGCAAAGTAGCATATGTACCAATTTGGACTATTTTATGGCCCGGTATCTATAGCAGAATATATATAATATTTGAAATTTAAAAATGTTTTATGTATAAGTTATAAATTATTTCAAAATGCATACATGTGGGTTATCATATTTAGATCTCACTACATTTTATGAGATTTAGGGTAGATGTTTATCATCTTCAATTTACAGATAAAGAAAGCTGTTTCCCAGAGCAGAGCTGGGACTAAAATGTCTGTTTAATAACTCCTAAAGTTTTCCCTTGGATATTTGTTTTTTGATTTATACAGTCATTTTTAAAGATAGCTTTTAGTTTTAATAGAAATGACCAATTTTAATAAAGCAATTTGTTTTTAATATGATTAACTATCAGAATTTCACAACAGGCAGCATAACTTGGTAGATATCTTTATTTTGCGGCATTTCTATTCATTTAATGAGATCTTATTTAAGTAAACAAACCTAAAACTTCCAATAAATGCATAACCAGCCTCTTATGTAATAAATTTTCTAAGGGTTTATATATTTTTAAGGCATTACTCACTTTTTATTTTTGGGGTTATAACATATCATTTGCTTAATATTTGTTTTTTTTTTAAACTGGAAGTGATTCTATCTATTAGTAGTTTAATAAACCATCCTCTTGCTACTCCAAGTGTGATCTACATGTGGACCAGTAGTATTTGTGGGATTTGGTTAGGAAGGCAGAGACTCAGGCCTCACATTAGACTGATTAATCACCGTCAGACTTCAACAAGATTCCCCGGGCGATCTGGATGGCATGAAACTCTGAGAAGTACTAGTCTGTACTCTAGTGTCTCACTCCTGAATAGGAATGGAGAAAGCTCAGACTACCGGATACCCAATGTTTATATATCTTCTTATTGTCTACCACATTTAAAAAACATTTGAAACAGTAGACTCTGAATTTGACAAAAATATTTTCCATTACTCCTTTTTTTACTTTCACCAAATAATCTATTAGATGGGTAGAGAGACAAAGGGACATAGACATATGTATATCATACGGAGAAAAAATTTGCCCTGTACATTATTAGTCTGAATTTTATTTTTTATTATAAGAACAAATTTTACAAATTTGCAAAAATTGTGAATTACCAGATGTGAAATATAATTAAGTATAGTAAGTACATAACCATAAATGAAGGAAAATTGTTTGGGGAGGTTAATGGAACTCTCAAGAGAAAGGGTCCCAATCCCAGATAATCTCATTAAGAGCTTTACTACAAGGAGTAACAAATTAGCAATTTTATGAAGGCGATTTGTAGTTAAATTAATTTTTTATTTTTCCTGTAAATGTTTGCTTTGGTCCAACATTTATGGAGAAATGCTTTGATTTTATCAGATGAATGTTAATACCGCCTCAGTGACATGCTGCAGAGAATGTGCTTGGAGGAAAGACGGATAAAGCAGCTAATCCAGACACATGCTTAGAGTACATTAGTTACATGGTGGGCAGTTACGCTGGTAACCATGCACCACTCGCCCCCTGACAATGAATCACGGCCTTATTAGGAGGAACTGTGGTGGAGTGAAAATGAGTGGGTATCCTCATTGCTAATTAGAGGCTGTGCCATACCTTTGACCACTTCCGTCAGGACTTGATCTCTCTATGAAACTCCAGGAGCTATTTCAGTTACTCTTGATAACTGCTTTCTTTGTAAACCCCAAGAAGAGATTTTTTTTTTCCATTATACACTATGTTTTTATTCACAGCTGGATACACTGACTCCAAAACTGTGCCCTGTATTCATATCAGTTGAAATAATTTTTGATTTAATGATTGACTATTCAAAAGATTGAGTGAGTGACTGCCAGTATTATCTGTTTTTAACACAAACTTGATAGAAATAACTCATATACATTATATTAATACATAAAAACAATTCTTTGCACATCTAAATCCAAACAATTTTAAAGGCTCCCTTTTGGTTCTGAGTACTTCCATTTGTCAATCTACACTGATCAAATAAATTGAACAACTGCCAAGTTTTCATTGCTTTTTGGTATGTTGACCATCCAGTTATTCACATCCATTCACTAAATTTTCCTCTGAGAGATAAATATGAATGGTTTCTAAAAGTGATTTGAGTTCTAGGCAGAGCTATACTTGAACTTTTGAATAGTGATAAAAATGAAATGATTAAGCCTTTGAAATTCCTTGCCATGAATGGAAATTTCCCATCTGCTTATTAAGAAAACATTCAGAAAATTGGATAATTATAATCATTTATATGTAGCTAGCATCTTTCTACAGTGGCACTCACAGACCTATTGTCTCATTAACCCTCAAATCATTCCCAGGGTAGAGAAATGGAAGCCCTTTAAATAATACTCAGTAATGGCAAAAGCCACAATTCATTGGTTAAAAAAATCACACACACACATTTATTTGTTTGTTTATATCTTCATTTATTTATTTACTTAGTTACACTCCAGGATGTTATTTCTAGAAACACATTTCTTTGCCTTTTAAGGTGACCTATGAAAGTTTCAGAGAGTTTTGAAATACTACTATCATGGTTTCTAAAAACGCAATTATGTTTTCAAAAAATTTGAATATTTTTAATTAAGAAGAGCAATATCCAGAGTGTCAACTAAAATCATATATTTCAATAAATTTTCTCAAAAATAGTCACTGCTAACAAAAACCTAAATAACAAAAAAAGTCAGGTGGTTTTCCATTGTGTTATGTTATTCAAAAAAATCACAAAATATTACTAGAAACCACATCTCAGTTAAATGTTCATCCTTATCTACATATTTATTTGGGGTTTTTCATATTTTAATTGTATCTATTTTCAAATTGATCTCCTATCTACTTTAGTAATCTGGCAGTAGGGATATAGTCATAGTCTCTTGCTATTGCCTCCCATTGGTTCCTAGCACTTCATTTAGTATTACTCTTGATTAAGACTTGCAGGTCATTTTTAAATGCATGTGTTCTCTGTAGGAATGAAAGAGACATAGGTATAAGCTGTTCTGTTGATATTAACACCTATTTATTAATCATCATGTATTAGTTTATCTTGAAGTCTGGATTATAAAAGAAAAAAGCAAATCTGTATAAATGAGTGTGATGGTAGGATGTATCAATGAAAAGAGCTCTGCCTTTCTTAAGAATGGTTTTCAGGGATAGAATGGAGAAACTGTGCCATCTGTTTCCCTGCCCGTCCATTAATATTTGAGGGTTTTATCTAATTAAAATCAGATGCATAAAGGACTGCTGCTACCTTGTTCCAAAAAGAATTTATTTACGTACTTATTTACCGAGAGTGCTATTTGTTGGCATAATTTGAGGTTATTCATTCATAAAATTAATGTGTTTATATTAATGTAAAATTGAGAGCCTCCAATGGACCAGGGGTTGTGCTAGATACTGAAGCTATGGTGACAATATGACATGGTCTGTCTTCAAAGAATCTGAACTTCACTGGGGACCCAGAAAAATACTGATGTAGCTCCTGGACCATGTGAAAAGCAGCATGATAAAGTATTAGGGGACAAAAGAAGAGAGGCAGCTGAACCAGTTTGGGAGAATTAGAGTTAGTAAAGAATTTAGCTGAAGAAGGGAGGCAGGGGAAGGGCACCTCATTGTAATAGTGTGGTCAGATGAGATTTCTGTACCTAACTGCAATTGCTTTACCATTTCTCAGCAAAGCAGAAAATAAGAAACCAAGTTTTTAGATCTTTGATGGTTCTTTAATGTCAGATGTTTTAATTTTTACTTAATTCTCATTCACATAGAGGACGAAGGAAAGTAGCATTTACAGTATCTGACTGATGACAAGTTTCTGTGAATAGGTTAAAAGAATTTCAGCCAACCTAATGAAGCTGCAACCAGCCACTCACTGCAACCACACCAGAAAAAAAGGTTAATAATATGTCAGGAGAAAATAGAGCAAATGCTTATCAATTTGAGAAGAGGTTTCTTTTTGTTGTTGTTGTTACTTCAAATGTGTTTCCCAAAATAGTTTCTAAATAATAGAAATTAATAGTAAGTGCTATGCAGAAAAAAATATTATCAACCTTCATATCTCCATTGATATTGATTTTGAAAAGTCACATTTATAATTTTTATTGATGATAATAATAAGCAGCCTTTGGCAATTTTTATCTTTGGGTTTACTTATTTTCCTGTCTACAACAATACTACATGGATACATACATAAGGTCTCTTTATTGGGAACCTAAAAGAGCGTACTGATAGTAGTCATTAAGACAAGAAATGAATCTCAGTTCTTAACAAAACCATCGACTTCTCCAATAGGCTTATAAAGCCACAATCTAGACCTCTTTCACCCACATGCATCTTTCATAAATTAATAATGAATCTGCACTAAGAAATTTTTCTCCATTGCCCACTTTTTTTTTTCAAATATGAGTATAATCTTCTATCCTGAAGCTGTGCCAAAGTGTGATCCTGGAAATCTTTAAGAAGAAAGCTAGTCTGGGTAGGAGATCGACTTGAGTAGTTCACCTTATGACTTCTTTCCCCTAGTCCTACATCGATATCTGAGCCAAAGAATCCTTTCTACACCTGGAACATGAAGCATAGAAGTAATCTATTTCACTCATTCTCTTTGAGAGTGGAGGTAATAAGAATGAATTTTGACTTTCCTCTAGAGTTCAAAGAGTTTGATGAGCTTTGCCATTTACATATTTAAGAATTAATAGAAGTTTACTTTGGTAAAATTTCCAAAGAACTAAATATATGAATATTTACAAAATACTTTAATCCAGCTAAATATATTGAGTAGCTTGAGAAAAATAGCATTCCCATGATTTGGTCTCTCGAGCCTTCTGATTTCAGATTATTCTCATCTAAGGTTTTTGTAAATGTACTGAAATCTTTCACAACACAAGTAATATTTTTTTGGGACCCCCTCATGCAGAGCTGCACATAGATGGAATACCTGCCATCCAAGGTCCAGGAAATGGAATTCTGATGCAAAATACAAAGAAACCACTTGATCTTTACTGCTCATGTCTTCCTAGGAAAATTTATGAGAATAAAGTCATAAGAGTCTCACTTTCTTCAACTTTATTTGACAAATTTTTCTCAAAGCCTTTCTGAATTCTATAACTTTTGTAAAAATATTTGTTTACTTTCTGATTTATTCCTACAAAAATAAGGTAAGAGATATTTCTTTACACAAGTAATTAATGCTCTATTAAATTATATTTTTATGTTTATATTGTTTAAGTGTGTTTTAGAAAGTTTTACACTATTAAAATGTATAGGCTGGGACCCAATTATCCTACTTCCAGGCATTTATCTGAAGAAACTCAAACCACTATTTTGAAGGGACATGTGAATCCATATGCTCATTGCAGTATTATTTACGGTAGTCAAGATATGGAGGCATCCTAGGTGTCCATCAATGGATGAATAGATAAAGAAGGGGTGATATATATACACGATGGAATATTACTCAGCCATAAAAAAGAATGCTATCTCGCCATCTGCAACTACATGAATGGACTTAAAGGGCATTGTGCTGAGTAGAATAAATCAGGCAGAGAAAGACAAATGTCATATGTGGAACCTGGAGAACAGGATAAACAAACACTAGAAGCAAGCTAATAGAAACAGAGAACATTTGATGGTTGTCAGATGGGGGTTGGGTGAAAGGTAGAGGGGTTTAAGAGGAGCTGGTAGATACAAATAGTCATGGGAATGTAGAGTATAGCATGGGAATATAGTATAGTCTTTAGTATTGTAATAATTATGTATGATGTCAAATGGGTGATCACTCATAAGTTATATAAATGTCTAATTACTGTGATGTACACTTGCAATTAATATAATATTGTATATTAACTATACTTAAAAATAAAAAAATTAAAATTTAAAATAAATAAATACATACGTGTGTGTATATACGTGTACACACACACACACACACACATACAGGCTGTATTTGTCCTTGATTGGATCAACTCAAGTTATGTGGAGGACCTTACAGGGGCCACATGGGAAGGCCAAATGCAGGGTTTGGAAATTGCTAGTAACTTTCCAGGAAGGTTATCTAAAAGATGTGTGAGGACTGCCCTTAATTTAATTTTCATTGGCTACCCATTTGTTACTATAATTAAATTTTCCTTCTTGAACTAAATACAGATTCATACACATGTAATTTATCTTTGACAAAACACTTATATGACTTACTTTTAAAATTTCTTTTGCAAGTTCAAGGTTTATTTGTCTATTTTTCAGACTGGATCAAGTGAACCTTGTATATTATCTTATGTCAGTCATGGTGACTCTGAAGAAATAACATGACAAGAGTACTGAGAGAGGAGAAGGCTTGTCCAGTCATAAATCCCTTCTTTTATCCCCCCACGAATGCCACAAAGTAGGTGTCTATAACATTTGATGATGGCCACATGCCTGACTGTCTTTGCCCCTTCCTAGGGAAGAGAGGAATGGTTAAGTGCTACTGGCCAGCCTTCTCCGATCAACCCGATCTGCCTCTTTCCACTTTGATTAGGCCTTTTACTTTTCAAAAGGAAAGATCACTGCTAGCCAAGTCTTAAAGCTGCTGAAATGAAAAACGTTAGAGCTTTTATGGCCGACTCACCATGCTTCTCTTTTCTAGCTGAAAATATATGCTCAACTCCTTTTCCCCCCCTGGTGCCAAGGAACGTTGTGCAGAAAAGCAATTTATTTTTCTTGGAAACAGAGAGGGAGAATATTTATCATGGTTTAATATCAAAGGAATCCTAAAGAGTAAATAATAGATACTATTGTTTATACCCTTAGGGCAGACTGCCTGAAAAAGAGGGAGAAATCAGGCTTTGGAGGTTTTACAGTGATATCGTTTGAATGATTATCAAATTAAAGCTAAATTATGAGACAAGGGATATGAAAGTATTTTGAAAAGTGACTTTAAAAGTATGTCATCATTATTACAAATTATAACTTGGTTCCACAAAGATACATAGAAACTATTGAATCTTAGAATAAGTCAATAAGCACCAACCAGGAATTGACAATATGTAGGTATAACTATGAAAACTGTGAGAACTAAGAAAATCCCTGCTCATATTATTTTTATAATTTAATAGGAGATATAATCATGTAGATAAAATGGAGGAACTGGGGACGTGGAGACTAGTCAGGAGTTAATGCAGATTTTCAGATATGAGACAAGTGAACACGGAATAATAAGGAATAAGGAGTCTTTCAGATAAGAAATCTATTGGGATGAATAAAGTGAAGAAGATGAAGGACTTAAATATAATCCCCAAGTTTCCTTTTGGACTAGGAGGAGGATGAAGCCATTACAAGAAATAGGCAGTGCAGAAGGATAAGTAGGCTTGATGGAAAGTACGGGAAAAAGAGAAATAATAATGAATTGAGCTTAAGGCATGTTGAGCTGAAATGTCAGCAACAGATCCACAAGGAGATGTTCAGTCAGTGATGAAAACCATCCAACCCAATCTTCTGAGACGGTGTCCCTGGACAAATTCTACTTTCACAAAGGCACTTAAAATTCTGTTTTTTTTTTTTTAGTTTATTTATTTTTTGTTTATTTTGCAATTCATTTAGTCAGTAAGTATTAATCGAGTGCCTTCTATGTACTAGTCACTCTTTAGATTCACAAAGAGGAACAAAATAGATATGCTAACCCTCTCTCATGAAGTTTGCAGTAAACTGGAGGAGACAAACAACAAATAAGTTGAAAAATAAGTTGATTAGTGCTATAACAATAATAACAATTAAGTAAAATAGGTGGGATGTATTTTAGAATCAGTAGTCAGAGACATTCTTTTGGATGACGTGACCACCTGAGACCTAAAAGAGGAGAAGGAGCTAGATAGTCAAAAATTTCTTTTAGGTAAAATGAACAGCATGCATATGGATGCTGAGGCCCACAAGAGCTTGTCAGTTTTAGGAATTCAAGACAGTGTAGTATGAGATGGAATAGGACATGTTAAGTTTACAATGATGGAGACCTCTAAATGGAGAGAGATGTAAAGTATGCATCAGATAAGAAGCCAGTTTCATCCGGTGACCCGAAAGAATAGGGATGTTTACCAAGAATAAAGGACTCCTTTGAAAGCATTTTTCTGATTTCTATGTAACATATCACTCTTTCCATTTAGAGGCATCTCAGTAAAATGAAGCAAAGCAAGAGTTTATTGAAGAAAATGCACTAATAATCCTTCATCGAAGTAGTTCTGTGCTATTGGGCAGGAAGGATGAAGTCCATATGAACTTTGCGGTTGAGAAGAAGGAAGTCATGTGTTTAGAAGTACTATCTAACAAGGAATGCACATTTTTATGATGGGTTATTTCAAAAGTGAGTACAAAATTTTCTTTGCTATTTACAACACAGAATAAAACTAGCAATAGCAATTTTCAGAGTGATATTATTGGTTAACATATATAGCACAACTTTACAATTTACAAAGAGTTATTATACCTTCATTTATTTCTTACAACAATCTGGTGAGATAGGTGTTATTATTATTAATTTTATTTTATTGAAGAAACTAAGACTCAGAAAGAAGACAATTGCCTAGGACATTACACTAGCAGATGGGTAAAGCCCCAGACATTCCTAAAATTCCACGTTTTCCAGGAGACAATTATGTTTCATAATAAAATTTTCAAATAGAATTTCTCACAGAGATTTATTGTGGATTAATATAAACTGTAACCTTTAAATTTGAGCCCAAACAAAATGAAACCCAATAAATACCTATTAACATTAATGGCAAATTGTGTAAGTAATAAGCATCATTTCATATATGGGGAAATTAAGGCAAACTGATATGAAAGGACTTGAGTTTCAAGCCATGTGAGCTTTGATCAGGTTGAAAGATGGTGACTTCACCTAGTAGCTATAGGTTCTTATTAGATAGGAGTTTTTAAAAATACAAATGTTTAACCATATTACATGGAAAACAAAAGGTAGGTGATCTTTTCATTTATGGTTTTAAATTATGCTATTTGCAGATGTAATTTACAAATTGCTTATTATATAATCGAATACTATATCAATGAAATGTAAAGTAATGAAAAAGTTTAATAAAATTTATAAAATCATCTGTTTCCCTAGGTTTGAATTAGGATCACTACTTCTTTGAATTTAGTCTATATTATACAGAACACTAGGATATAGATTTTTACTTTTTTGAATAATGTTCAGATTCACGCATTCATATAATAAAATCAAATTCCCTCAATTTCAAAAGAAAATTTGAATTTCCTTACTTAAAATTCAAAACCATAACACTGAATTTTATTATATTCTCCTCTTCAGGTATATGAGAATGTAGAGAAGAAAGGTAATTAGAGGAAAAGAATGGAAATTTATGAAACATTTCAGGATGGGTATATTTTGGGGGTGAGAAGAAAAGAAGCTCAATCTTTATATTTGTAATAGGTAGTGGATATTAACTGAATTATTCTGACTGGCTAAACAGATGGTCTAAATGTTAAAGGTATACTGGTAGAAAAAGTATACTAGTAGAAAAAACTATATCTGAGAAAAATTATATTTATTATAACACATTATATATAATTTGAAAACTATATCATAATTATATATAATTAAAATGTTATGTACATAAATTATAGATATATATATTTCACTATAAAGTCAAACTTGGGAAAGATGCAATCACAATCAAATTCATACCTTCAATAAATGTTTCCTGTGGTTTCATTTATATCAAATAGGCTAATGTGTAGCATTAACCTATTGCTAGGCATTAGCATTATTGATGAGTCTGTGTGTAACTATTAATCAGTTTGCTTCAGAGAGACAAACTGTGGTTCTAATTTGTTTTCTTAACTCTACTGAGATCTGCCTTTACTTTCTTTTTCTTAGAAATATCTTATGTACACCTGCGATATGTATTGTAACTGCTTAGCTCAAAGCCGTACCTCTAAAATACTGTTGTCTTCTAACAGACTAGGTGGGATCTTCCTTATTAATAAGAAAGCCGTATGCTGAAAACATGTATCTTTATTGCTTGCAGTTATTTAACCATAACTGGATTTTTGTATCTAGTTAAATTTATTTCAGATAGATATCTCAATTCTTCTTTTTCTTTCTCTCCTGCAAAATTGTGTTTGCTGAAAATGAGGATACATGTTGGCACAGTGCCTTTCTGGTTAATGCAAACAAATGGAAGATTGTATTCCTTTAGATTCCTGATATGCTGTCCAAGGTTAAAGTTTCATTCTCATAAGAAAACTAAGTTCTTTAAAGCCTTCCAGAGTTTGATATATTTTTTTGTATTCACTGTTGTTAGGTATGGCCCCTGGGACTGACTAGCTCAGGGAATAACAATGAACTATGGGGCTGCTCACTTCTAGAATCCAGGTACAAATCCAGTTCATTTTGATAATAGCTGGAAAATTTAAAGACTTGATGGATTAAAGATTGGGGGAAGAAAGATAGAGGACAGATTTAAGGTTCAAATCTATAGGCCATATTTGACTCGACAACTGTCCATAACTTTTATATTCTTTCTCTTTAGAAACACCATGACTGGACTAACTACATATTTTCATGAGATGACCAGAATTATCATGCATCAAAGTGCTTATGTGCCAACAGACCTGGGCTCCAGAGACCCACTTACCCTCTGAAGTGGAAAAGAAAAGGAGAGAAAAATGTTATGAAAATGTTACTTTTTTGGTGTTTCGAAAATGTGAAACATGGGATACTGTCATTGGTATTACTTTCATTCTTGTTTTTCTAAATTATCAAATGACAACTTACTTTGAAATAAACACAGCTCTTCGAGTGTCCATGTATAAATGAAATCTTCTGATGTACCAAAATTCTCATTTTATCTTCTACAAAATGTTCTTCTACAATTGCTAAAAAGACAACAAATCTTATCTGTTATACCATGGTAACTATCCTTCATGTTTTGTATGTGTGAAATTATTCTCTCTCTTTTTTCTATTATATTTGTATATTTTCCTTTGCATAGTCTCTTCCCTTTGTTTTTTTCTCATGTGTTTTTCCCAGCTAATAGTTTCTGCCTCTCATTTGACAGTCCACTACTGTCTTATAAGTTCTCTAGAGTCACTCGTTTTTGGTTTCTTCTCAGAACAGCTGCACTTTACAATACATATCCATGTGGCTATTAGGTACCTGAGGAAAGCTTTGCACGAATCATATTAATTTCATTTCTCTCTTCATACTTATTTATATTCAATGTACTTTTATTTATAATTATAATATAAATATATTCATCCATTATATGTTGAGAGATTTAAAAGCTCAGAGATAGTCAGACATTTATTTTTCATCTCATTTACTTCAGGATTTCCTCAGTACAGTATTCTTAGAATAGATTCAAATAATTTGTTTGCTCTTTACTTTGAGACTTGGCCATATTTGAGGAAGCTTAAAGCAGTAGTGATATTATCAAAGTCTGGATGGCAGAAAGAGGCAGAGGAACCTTAGTAATTAATGAATTAGAAAGTGGCTTTTAAGCACAGTTATAAATTTAACTGGAATTAAGTAGACTTCATAAAGTTCTATTATAATATCTTAAATGCAAAAGAAAAATCCCTCTAAACAAAATAAATGTATTACATTTAGAAAAATCAAATTTTTACAGTCATAAATATGTATTTTAGTTCCTAAGGAAAGAAAAAATAAATGATTCATGGAAAGATGTTAAAGAATGATATTTCTGAATTAAAAATGATAGTAATCACAGGATGATCCCTTTGTTAGTTTTAAAAAGAAAATCAAACAGTAGTTTTGGACGTAGCATGGTCCCTGGCTAGAGACTATACTGTACTAGCTAAAGAAAATATTTCTGCAACAGGCGAAGTTTGAAGGCAAGCTTATTATTAATTTGAATTTTTTCTTTTAAGTAATTGGAGAATATTTTCTATCATCAGGTGTAGTTCAGCATAAATCACCTAAAGGAATTTTTAAAAATTTACAGAGAAGAAATACTTTCTATAATTGTTGAATAAATATAGAGACCATATGAAGCGGTGGTGATTAAAATAGAAAGCTATAAACACAAATAGCTGCTTTAAAAGATTTAACCAGAGATGACCAGAATTGAAACCCTTGAATAATCCATTTGCCAGAATGATTAGAGATCACCACAAATCTCATTGGCTTCACAAGTTCAGGTTAATTTCCTTCAAGCACCAGGTCATCTAAGATCAATCATTGCTCTGGGTAGGTCAGAGCTGATCTGAAAAGAGAACTTCTACCTCATAGCTTCAACACTCTACCTTCTCAGGCGACACCGGCTTATGGCTAGCAGTGTTTCAATAATATTTATAATTGAGAAAATCTGAAGTGGGTAGCAGATATCTTCGAAGGCTAAACATTACTACTTTAACTTTAAAGGGATTAAGAATCACTTGGGTTGATCAGATTAGGACCAGAGATTGGAATTTATAACCAGCTCCCTAACGATGCCTATGCTACCGGTCTGAGGGCTACATTTTGAATATAGAAAGGGGCTAAAGATCCTTGAGCTTTCTAGAAGACTGTTATGACATTCTGAAAAAAATCTTTGTTTTCTTAAATCTCACTGTGGATTATGTACAGATATTGCCAGTCCTAGTAGATTTTCGATACTTACATGCCTCTGAAGTAAATGAATGCTGATCAGGCTCCAGTCCCTTGAACTATATGAGATCCACAAGTTTGGTTACAGAGCATGCCTTTTAGTTTGGTTCTCAAATGACCAACTCTCATACTGTCTCTGTATTTTCCTCTGAAATATCTTGGTGAGTCTTTCTAGAGCAATAAACAAATCCTTTCTTAAGCCATTCTCTATTTTTTTTTCTATTTAAAATTATAACATGAAATAATTTGCATTACATGAAAAAACATTTCATTGATTGTTATGCAGAAATCAAATGATTACACAGGAATGTGTGCTCATCTTTATAGCAGCCAAGTTGATTTCTCTCTACATCTCTGGTCTATATTATATGCATGGAATTTTTTTTTCTTTATATCTCACTTCAGAAATTAGTGCATTAAGTAGATGACTATGTTATGAGACAAATGGTGGCAGATCCTTAATGAAGAGCAAATATTTATTGAACTGTTTTTGGCCGATAATGAGTTAATGGGTTAAAGAAAAGTAATGATATATTTAGATACAGTGAATGTACCACCAAAAAAACCTAGGCCTGCCAAATATTATGTTTAAAAAATGGTCTGTTTATATAGTTTCTAAGGCAAATATTGCTTAGCATATTTTGCCCTCTTTATGCATTTTTGAATTTTCCATAAAAATTCTGGATGTCTATCAGTGAGAAAATTACTTCTTGAACTTAATTGGATTAAATGGATCTGTTGCACATTACATAAATACTGCAGAATTCTCTTGAATGATTTATTAGTGGCCTCACCCTTTATAAAAATGAAAGTGCAGCTGAAAGACCTTTTATATTAATATATATTAATTACTTTTTAATTTTTTTAAGTAGAGGTCTCTTTTACCCCAAAGACTCATAAACACAACGGGTAAGATATGTTTTTAGGTACTTGCAAAGACCGCTTACAAAACTGTGCATTCCTTTAAGTTTACAAAAGTCTAAATTTAATATATATACATTAATGTTTAATTTACTCTCTTACGTTTGAACAAAGCTGCTGTTTTTGTGGACTCTGGACTACATGTCTTTAAACCTGAGGCAGAAGCCACAAATTCATGATATTCTGCTCAAGTTCTAGTTAAAAAAAAAAAAAAAAAAAAGCAATAATAAAGAGCAGGCTAGAGGAAGAACTACATACTGAGATGGCTATGTAAGTTTCCATGGAAAGTATTTTAAGCAAATGATACCCAAGACAGGTTATACGTTTATTTATGGGACAAACTTCCACATCTTCCATTATACTCTGAAGTAAATGAATGCTGATCAGGCTCCAGTCCCTTGAACTATATGCATTTAAATTAAAAATATAGAAAGCACAACATACACTGAGGTGGGATCTATTGACTGTGTCAGTAATAGCAGCGTTTTCATTTTTCCTTTTGTAATAGAAGTCATTGTGTGTGTTCAGGATGGATTCTTGGTCTTTATTAATCTCAGCAGTGAGAGCATTTGGGATTTTAAAAGCTATTGATTTTTTAAAAAGAGATCGTATTACGACCTATTCTATAGAATCCTTCAACTTCTATTTCAAATCTGTCATAAGTGGGTATTTGGTGTGGAGGCTCCAGCACACGGTGATGCATTTCAGACACCTTCTTTAATGTGTCTTGAAAGATTTGGATATTTGTTTAATTTTAAGGAATAGAAAATATTCTTGTTTAATTGATGATTTTTCTTTATTTTTTTCTCCGCCCCTTTCTTTTAACAATTTGATAAACAAGTTCCTCGATTATGATAATAAAGGTTGCAAAATGGGCACTTTTAATGTGCCTTTTATTTGCATGCTCTCTCAAGGTGTTCTAAGTAATCAATTTCCCTTCTAGTCACTTGTTTATTTTCACTTGCCTCTGAATTTTATTGTCTTCTCTCTTGAAGTATTTAAAACTTTATTGGCCCCTGGAATAAATTGTTTACTTTTCTTTAAATTAAACATTAACTTATGCTCTTAATAGCAGTATAAAATGAATCTTGAAACAAAATAGATGGCTTTTTCTATTACTTTATGATATTGCTTTATTTTACATCATGACTCTGTAGTGAAAAGCACAAAAAGTAATGAATGCTAAACATAATGTAGTGAAACCTATTAAAACTTAGTTTGTATTCATAATGATTTAAAAGTCTCTGCCCTTTCCTGCCAACCCACACACACTGCAGAAATACAAAGCAAAAAGATGACAATAAAAAATCTTTTTTGAGATAAAAACTCATTTGTTTATTTCCTCCTGTTACGTAGTTTGAAATTAAGAGTATTGCATATGTCACCGCAATTCTCATTCAAAGAGAATGGGACAACGGATCCTTACAATCCATTGCAAAGCGTATTCTAGAAACATGGGCAAACATGACACATGAAAATTAATTTTATGGTGGCCACTCTAGCTGTGGCATAGAACTTTACATTTAAAGGCCCAGATGTACAGTTATAAAAAATCCTAGAGAATGAGCATATGCAAAGGTCTAAAATTCATATTTGGGTTTAGATTTTGAGAATGGGAGGATAGGGGAATATTTAGTAGTTAAATCACTTAAAACAGTATACTTTTTTCCTTTGATGCTATCTTTGTGAGTCAAGATAGTAAATGCATTTTATACTTTCAGTAATTTACTTATGTATTGGCAGCTTTGTAATTTTACATTTAACTACTGTAGTAACATTATCAGCTTGTTCTTATGCTAGGTATAAAACAAAGTGGCTATAAGGAGATAAATTCTTCAAACTACTGCATGCTTTTTTAAAAAATATAAAGAAACTAATGGTTTGTCTATAAAAAATAATATAATTCTTCAAAAAATTTTACATAATATTCTCAGACTAATTACATTTTGGATGCAAGAGATTCTGAATTTTACCTTTGGGGATCTATAACTAGAAAAAAAAACAATATTATAAAATATTAATTTATTTTTATAGATTTTGCTGTAATCTTTTGATATATAATAAGGAAAATGAATCCTGAATTATACATTATTTAACCATACATTTTTTCAAATATTTATTTCAAATAAAGTAATACTCTGAATATTTTGAAAAGTGTTGAAATTGTTGTGGGGCAATGAAGGGGGGGGAATCCTTGAATTACCACGGAGGTAGAAAGGCTATTAAATATTTTGAGTTTTCATTTCCAGTCATATTAAGTAAGTATGTGATTTATATAGTCATTTATATGATTAAAATTTTGCATTATTTTCTGAACTTAACATGATGTTGTATTCACTTCTATATATTTTTACTGAGGCTTTTTATCCTATCATTTTAAAGACTATAATGAATATTTTTACATATATGACTTTTTTCCTTAAGAGTGGATATTAAAGTTATTAATAATTAAATTAATGTCTCTAGATCAGAAAAATTACTTAACAATGACATAATAAATCCAAAATTGTATACATACATAAACATATGTATACATGCTTCATTAAACATTTACAAAAGGAAAAAGGAATTGTGGTTGAGGCAGAAAGTTGCTGAGATATTACATATATTTGTTCAGAAAAGAATAATTTTCTACTGTATGTATATTTTCATACTATTTGATTTTTTAAAAATTATGGATGAATATTAATGATTTTATCCAAAAACGCATTCATTTTATTACAAATCTATGGACAGTCATTATTGTAATGGAAATTAGAAAACTGTTTGTTAAGCAAAATGGTTTGTAGTGCCTGATGTGACTACTGCCATCTTAAGAAGCTAGTTGCTCTAAGTGACTACCACTTTACTTCCAGAGGTGTGGATCTGTATCACCTGAAAGGACTGTTATTACATATGTAAGTAAGCTCATTAAATTGTTTACTGTTTTGTAATATACAGTGCTTAATAAGCACTGTGCCACTGGACTAACAAGCCACTTGTATTCCTGCAGACTACATATATCAAGCCCCCCATCCCCTTTTGGATTCTACCCTCTTGCTACTGGCCAAGACAGCTTCTGTGCATAAGTTCCAGTAATAATCTATTTAATTCTGAACTTATCACTCTCTTTCTTTGGTTTCTTGGCCCAGTCTTCCTTTGGAGGTCAGTGCCAGTACACCCGGAGAAATTTTCTCCCAATTGTTCTATTCAAGGACTTTTTAAAACTATAGTAGGAGCTCAAAGAATATATATTAAAAATTATAGAATAAATAAATTTATTTTAAAAAGTTGAACTTACATTCAAATACATTTTAAAATCTATTTGCTGTCAACAAACTGGATATATTAGCTATTTCACTTTTCAATAAGTTGTTTAGCAATAAATAAAAATTAGAAATTTACCAATTAGATTTTTAATTCAAGGAATTTAAAACCATCCTTTTTCCTTTTTTCCTAAAGCTATCCTTTTCCACCCTATAATCCTCTGTTATGGAGGGTAAAATACAAATGATCTTCTCTCAAAATGTTAAGAAACATACACAATAACTACAATACAAGGTAAATATGAGGTATTATAGTGGAAGAGCTATGTGCTATGAAAATTATTCAGCATAAGGTTTGAGTACCAAGTTAGAAAGAAATTTGAACAAGATCTAATGGATAAGAGTGAGATCATTTATAGGGCCTATATTGCCCAATAAATGACTGATTCTCACTAGATTTATGAGGTACAACTTCATGAAAACATATTCATAAATGAGTAATGACAGCAATAATTCAGTGAAGTAATTGAAAGCCTAATAAATGCTATTTTTTTATAATTTCAATCAGGAGTTTTTAACTGTTCCATTCTAAGAAGCATATTTTTCCAAACATTTCATTTGAAAATTATTCAAATATACAGCAAAGTTAAAAGCATTCATATAACAACTACACCTAACATTTTATAATATTTGCTTCATTATTTATGAATCCATCTATCTATTCGTAAGGAGCAAATTTTAAGAGTTTTTACATTTTTGTAATTATAACATATGAAATTAAATCACATTACACAATCAATGTATATTTTAAATAAGACGGTAATGTTTTTCTTTCAAGGATTGTTTCTAACTTAGTGATGATCTTACAATCAAAGATATTTTGGAAATATAGTTTTAGTTTTGACATAAAAAATGAATTAACTTTCTATTAAATTTTTTAAGAGATATTTCACATTGTTCAAATATTTGGAGTTAACTTTAGCAAGATATCAAGACTGAAGCTCATCATTCCAGTATAAAAACATGAATCATGATTGAATTACAGAAGAATAACTTTAATGACATAAAAGAGTGGAACAAAAATTATAGGAAGAATTTAGAACATTTAATGTCAGGAACAGTATTTTCTCAGGGAAGTTATTAACAGGTTTTCATCACTGTTTATTTAGGCCAGATAATCCTTTTTCATCACCATTTTTTTTTTTTTTTGCTTTGGATACTAATAACTGCAACCATATCTCTCCCTTATTTTGGTTATCTAGATTCTTTTGTATTCTAAATTCTTATAGAACAAATAATACAAAAATATAATCTATATGTTCGATCTCTGTTAACGCCCCCACTTTCCTTACCATTAATAAATCTTCAAGAACTACTGTTAGTTAAATTAATTGACTGTAGCTGTAATGTAAGTGCCTTATGATTTTAGAAAAAAATATATGAGAAATTCAAAAGGAGAAAACTTAAAAAAAAAAACCCTGTGGTTTAGAATTTCTGTATTAGCACTTAATTATCTGAAATTGTTAAGGAATCAGCTATTTCGTGTAATTATTTCTTCCCACATCACATCCCACACAAAAGTACTAAATTAAAAACTTACCCTTCTAAAATGTGTGGGAAATTTTCCTACTTTATAAAACAGTGACATCTAATAGTAACTTCATGATAACAAGTTAGCAGAAGAATCATCTTTTTGTATTCAATGTACTGAAAAATATTAAATCATATTTTGCTCCCAGAACCTGTTCCTCCACGGAATAAATAGTTAGTAAACTTTTTTGTTTTTATAATACGCAGCTGTTATGTCTCTGTCCTTACTATCTGCCTATCTCTCTCTCTTATTCCTGTCAGAGATTCTGTTACTAATGTCCACTATATTTTTATCTATTCCTTTTCTTTGTGGTTATGGGGGGAAAATACAACTGGAGTATTAGTACTGAAAAATAAGGACAAAATCTCTGAGGGCTTGAGAATTTTTAAAGAATGAATTATGTGAGCTCAGTATATAAACATTTTGATATCTATTTTTTAAATATTCAAAGACTTAAAATCCACATTTTTAATATGTTCAAATTGTTTAAGAATTTAAGTAAATAATCAAAAAATGGGGTGCTACTGAAAATTATAAATTAAATTTCAGGTTTTAACTATATATTTTCAAAAAACACTGAATGCTAGTTTGTCCTTAATTTGTAATGTGTTTTTAATTACAAATTTAATCATAATAGCTAATGCATGTTGACTGTCTTCTATGTACCAGGCACTTTTTAAATTGCTTTATATACATTAACATGTCTGTTACTCACAACAGACCTATAAGTTTAAACTCTAAGTGTGCACAATTTATAGATACAGAAATGGAGGTAAAGAGAGTTGAAACAACTTGCTGAAGGGGAATTACTGTTTAGGCTCAACTAGTCTGGGTCCAGAATCTACATGCTTAACCACTCTGGATACCATATATTAATGCAACTTCACATTAATATATATTCATCTAAGTGCATGTTATTTTCTTTTAAGAACATAATCTTTGTTCATTAAAGAAAACTATAAATGGGAAAAAATTTTTAAATGACCAGAAATTTTACCACACACACATGAAAACAAACTGTTAATATTTTGACATATTTTCTTATTCTAGAAAAGTTTCATAGCTTTTTTAAAAAAGCTTTAATCATATTGTTATATATATTGCATTTGCTTTTATTCAGTTTACTATATAGCTTAAACTCTCTACAAACCATTATATAGTTCTTTTGATCATTACTTTTTAGTTACTGAAGAATATGCCATCAACTACTTACAAAATGGTCTTATTTTAAACTAAAAAACATAAAAAAAAATGATTGTTAAAGCTAGTATCAATAAGCCTGATAAAATATGTACCATCTCTCTTTAAAATTCTACTTAAAAAAAAAATTTCTCACTGGCTCATTGATCTAGATAAAGTCTTAAGTAATAGAAAGTTAGGATGTATATAAAAAGGGAGGGATAGGTAGTCATATTAAGAAAGTTTTGATAATATATATATACATCTTATATAAATATATGGTTTGCCTCATGAATAAATCTCTAAATTGAAGATTCAATTAAAATTGTTTGATATTTTTACTTTAATTGAGAAGCAGGTACAAAAGTATAATTTGAATAATGAAATCTATTCCTTAGACCTCATTTAATGTACATCACCTGTCAAGTAATAAATAATAGTACAATAGCCATTGTACATTCTTCTGTATCAGTCTTGCAGCCTAAGTAGCTCATATTAGAACCTTTGATTGCTCTCTGGTATTAGCTCAGCTGGGTAGTAAAAATGTCCTTAAATCTGATTAAATAATTCAAAGTAAGCTTCTGTAATTTAAGTATCCCTCTTTCCCCAAGTCATAAATAAATATGACATGAGCTTTTTTTCCTCTGATGCAAACCGACATGGAGCAATGCAGAATTTTTCTTGTCCAGTTAACAACTCGCGGTTAAGTACATAGCAGAGAAATGCAACCTACCAAATGATGAATATGATCTTCAGACCTGGCAGCCCAGGCAACACAACAACCAGATTTCTGACATTTAACTTCTATGAAAAAGGGTGAATTTATTCCATCTATTATGACTGAGCATCTCTGTCCCATTGGCTAAGATAGCAGGGTGGAAAGAATCATATATGGTAGATGAAGATCATGCATTCTTGAGCCAAAAGCACTAATACTGCTATCTGACAGATAAGTAGGAGAAAAATATTTTTTCATTTGCACACACATAGTTATATCATGCTATTTTGTTTCACTAAAATAATAAAGTATAATCTGAGTTTACAGATATCCAGCTAATTTTAAAGGAAAGATTCTTTAAATTTGTAGAGTGGTGGGGAGAGTTATGCAAGATATTCCCAGAGTAAGAAGGTGCAGAGCATGATTGAAATAAAGTTTCTCTTAAAATAACACATACAGTGTTACTTCTAATGGAAAACATCAGTAAACAAATTGCCAGCCCTTTTCTTTTTCAGAGACTTTCCATTAGACCATTTTCATGTTTTTTTTTTTAATATCCATATATTTTCATGGGAGGAAGAATCTTATAAATACATGAATAGGAAGACAAAATTAAGATAACATAAAATTTTGGAGTTGTAGAAGGCTTCAAGAAACCATATAGACTAAATTTCTGCCTGGAACCTTCAAACGGACAATTGATCACTGTTAATTATTTTAACAAATGCTATTGAACTCTTCCGCGTTTTCTCAACTGAGCAAAAATAGAGTGTTTTCAAACTTTTCTTCAAAAGGGGTAAATCCAACACATATGTTGGTTATCCTTCGATAACATTACATGCTAT
Source organism: Rousettus aegyptiacus (assembly GCF_014176215.1). Taxonomy (NCBI): domain Eukaryota; kingdom Metazoa; phylum Chordata; class Mammalia; order Chiroptera; family Pteropodidae; genus Rousettus; species Rousettus aegyptiacus. The sequence goes on along the minus strand of NW_023416307.1, from coordinate 33,387,922 downwards.
AAATCAATTAGCAAAATGACCTGTCTTACATATATTGCTCTCCTGGAAATCCTCACTAAATAATAGTTTTTTTTTTTCTAAAAATAATTACAGTTATCATAAAAATTAAAATTTGAAATATTCTACTTTAGAAGTTTTTAGCAATATTAAGTATTTATTTTTCCTCTACAGGCATAAAAAAGTATGTAGCATGTATAAATAAATATTTAACTATTCAGTTTTGTTCTTGCATCTCCTACTCCCATTGAAAAAAACTCTAGAAAAAAGGCTTAAAATTCATTACAGAGTCACTGCGCATCTGTGAGGTTTTTTTCCTGGATTTCATTCTCTCTAGAGCCCAATTTTTGAAATTTTGAGCTATATAAAAATGTGCCTCCCTTGTCTGATTAATGAGACAATTGAACAAAAAGATAAAGGTCTAAATATACTAACTTTCTTTATGTTATCTGAATATTTTCTGAGCATTTACTACTAGCTATACAATTAGTTTTACATTACTCATTCTATTATCACAATTTATAAACTAAACTACTTCCCTTGAATAAAACAAGTTTCACTTAAAAACCAAGTTAGTGAAACTATTTTACAGATTTCAATGTTGTAGTAGTACATACACTCCTGTAAAATTATGGTACCTTGGTTGATGCATTCAAATAAATCTTAATGAAGCAACACTTTAAATCAGTGTAATGCTTCATTTCCTCACACAAAATATACAACATAATCTTATTTTATAAGTGAAAATAAATATTTTTTTCTTGTAAAAAAATTCTAGTTTTTTCTGTAATTTGTCACTTGATGTGTCCATCAGAGTGCTGATTTATCACCAAAATAATGCATATATGACACATAAGGTAAACTCTTTTGAGAATCAGTTTAAAATGTTGTTATTTGAATAAATCAGCTTTATAAATAGCTGCAAAAATATTCTGTGGATTAATCTATGGCCATGCTACCCTGAAGAAGCCTGATTCCATGTGATCTCATAAGCTAAGCAGGGTCAGGCCTGTTTAGTACTTGAATGGGAGACCACCCAGAAAGACCAGGTATTGTAGGCGAAAAAAATAAAAAAATAAGGGATTGTAAATTGACAAGGTTCTTGCAATCTGTGAGGTCAACCAATGGTTGCCTCGCTTAAAAAAATAAAATTCCATAGATTAATTGTTCACAAGTTGGCATACCTGGATCTGCTTTAATTATCTAGGTGCCATTGTTGAGAATTTCCAAGGGCTCCATATAATCTCATGGCCTGCTCCAGTAAGTGGTGATGCTCTTTGGAAGCAGCAGATAGAACACATTAGCCTTCTCCTGTATCCAAAATGTACTGTTATCCAGACAGAGGAAATGTTATTAAACAAGAAGTCTCCTTGACTCACATGCTAGATAGTTTTGGTTTAAAATATTTTGTGGCTTCTGCCAGCTTTTAATCTGATGTTTTCTCAGTGGGTAAGTATCATGAGCTAAGAATGTCCATACCTTTCTTATCAAAATGGAATTTATTAGCCTTTCTTTATTGGATGAGATCAGAAGTGACCTGCTATTAAAGAGACCTGTTAAAGGTATATCAGCACCAAATTGAGACTTTCTTTAGAACTACGAAAGAGAAATGGGCAGAAACTATTTCCCAAATATTTTTTGCTGAGAGGATAAATAATCTTAATGACAGTTTTAGCATTTTTTGGTTACTATAGTATAGGGAAGGTTTTAAATATATCATCTCTAATTGTCTCCAAACTCTGCCAGGTAGAATCTATTATATATATGTCACATATGTAGAAATAAAGAATCAGAAACTTAACGTGGGACACAATCTCCCTAACACCAATGTGTTTGTTTCTTTTATACTACAATGTCTTTGTATTTGAGTCTCCAGAAACTTCACCTTGCAAAAATTACACATGAACAGAAAACAAGAAAAAAAAAATCAAGATATATGGTTCTCAAATGAGACTGCAGCAAGACCCACTGAGACCCTACTGAATGCAGCCTGAGTGCAAAACAACTGTGAGGCTTACTCACACGTTCAGTGGCATGTTCCCCTGCATATACTTTACAGCTTCGGAATTAGATGGTTTAGGTTTTGTGGGGCCAGAGTGTATACAACTTGAGGTGGCTTCTTCTTTTTTTTAAAAAAAAATATAAAGACTAATTTAAGTACAAAATAAATATTTATTTAGAATAAGAAAATAAAGCACAGCAAATATTGAAATCTTGGGCATTCAAATATCTTTCGAGATTTCTTTACTATAAATAAATAAGGGATCTTACAAGCAAATAGTTTATGATCTTGATTGCCCCCTCTAAACCTAGATCATTATATACCTTTCGTTAACTGCCAGTACTCACAGGGACCTATGCGAATAAGAGATCTTGAATATTGGGCTTCTTTAGCATCATGTAAATTGTTTTGAGTGTAGACGATTCAAATGTACTTTAGTAATATTACCCATTATTCCTGATAATGAATCTTTGGGTTACCCACTTTCAATCCACAACCACCAATAGTTTTAGAACAGACACACACACACACACACACACACACACACACACACACACACACTCACATATTTTATAGTCTTGGAGGAGGGAGAAACTAATCCTGGCAGCGTCAAGAAAGATTTCATGGGAGATATGACAACTTAATTGTTTTGGGAAGACGTATGGGAGTCTGTTAGGCAAAAAGAACACAGAGAAGCAATTCCAGTTGAGATGAAAGCTCCGCCCGAACACAATGAAAAGGTGTTTGGGTCTTCTCTGACCCATCCTGCATCTCTGTAATCTGGTGCAGATCTAGACCCATTGTGAGTGTTCAGGAAACCCCAATGAAGTTTGAATAGAGTGATGGGAAGAATGCTAAAGCTTTATCACTGCATGCCCACAAAGCAGCTAACCTAATAAAGGAAAACTGGGTCTAATGATTAAAGAGCAGAATTAAATATATTATAAAATTTAGAATTATGACATTGCCTGTATCACTTAAAAAATCAATTATTTAAAAAATTATAAAACATCTTAATTTAAAATTACTGGTCAAATTTTAGACACAAGATATACATATATACGACAAATAATATAATATATAATATAAATTATCATTTAATTGGGTTAGCAATTACAAACTAATTGAATGATACGGTGTGGGCAGAGATATGCCAAATAAAGTGCTGTAGCTTAGTTTAATTATGATCTCAGATGTTTTATACCCAGAGTGATTCTTCACACAACAATGTAAAGTGTATATTCATAATATTAAATAAGCTATTTCCATGCATCATTTAGTAGTGATAAAGTTAATTACAGCAATAAAATTAATATATTAATAGCTTATTTTCAGTTGCATGGAGACATATCTAAATAGTGATATCTACAAGCATCAATAATCTACCTATGGATTATTTCTGTGTCTTCTTTATTTTTCTTTTTAGCTCTAACAGTAAGAAATAAATATCTTCAAATAAATTTGATTTCCCCCCTAAGATATTCTTTAATACACAAATGCTTGCCAGGTTTAGTGATAAAAACTGAAGGAAGAGTCATTTTAATTTGCAGAAATGTCTACTCCTATGTGTCTCCATTCTGCCCTCAATTAGAATGTGTAATTCCAGGGCGAGTTATACTGCCAACATGAGTATCAGAAATAAATTTTGATTCATTTTGTGACATTTTCAATCATGTCTGGCATTTACTTTAAAGAACCACTTAATCAAAACTGTTCTAATTTAGAGGTTCTGATTATCATTTAAATTGATTCACTATTTATTGATTGATTAAGGGACACAATCAACCAATATTATGTGGTTTAAATTTTTCATGTAATGATTTATCTTGACAGTAATCTTCCTTAAAATAAATTATTGGGTGTATTCTAAAATTCCCCAGATCCTATGACATGGAAATAAATATTTTTTTCAAATATTAATGGAATCGTTTGTAATTATTTTTCAGATTAATTAAAAATTAAGTTAGATTATTATAAGAACACCCTTTAAACACCACTCAAATTGGGATAAAATTTTGTGGTAGATTCCATACTTCTTTGTTAAATAGTTCACATAACTGTTTAAGAGTCTGTTAACACCACTCCAAGAGATATCTGGGTAATTAAACCTTGCTCTGGTTCCATAGCACTAAATTCAGGAGTGTACTTCGTTCAAGTGGGGTGATGTTAGAAGAGCATGAGTAATAGATGAGAAGTTTGTTCAGAATTAAGTAAACAAGGTATTTACTATACAATAGTAATCTTATTGTTCATTGTACAAGCCCAAGATTGATTAGCAGCTCCTGGTTCATGTGTGGTGGTCACTAGCCTCTATCTGGGCAGGGCTGTGTCCCACTCTACTTAACTTGCATGTTTTTAAGGCTGGACTGAAGTGAACAGTTGAGTTTTCAGAAGGTCTGATGTGACCCTTACCCACTGAAAATGATCCACAACTGTTTCTGCTAGTGAGGTCTCACTAGGGAAGCCCAGAAGCTTATGTCAATATTTGTCATAGCATAATGTTGCTGATTTCTCCGCTGTCAACTGTGTGCTTCCTTCGCATCTATCCTTCAGAAAAGTAAACTTGTATAATTTGCTAAAGTTAAATCTGTGTCTAATCCTAAATATTATCACTTGCAATTTGTTCCAGATTTTCAATATGTTTTCAACAAGAAAATATGTAATACTCCATAAATTAAACTCACTCTTTTCATCTTTTAATTGGTTGTAAGTATGAAAAACAGCTTTGAATTAAATATTTCCTGGTTTATGTCTATGTTTCCACTGAAATAAACATTGTTTAAATTAGTATAAAATTATAATCACAAGCAACACCTAAACTGCAGAAGCTTAACCATATATATTAGCACATTATATCTTTGCCAATAGGAAATGGGCGATAATTCTGATTTATAATTTCTGTTTGAGAGACTTTATTTTCCTAGCTATTAAACAGAGTCAATCTTAAGCAAAAGCATATGAGTTATCATTTACACCCTGAATCCTCTATTTGGAAACAAACCTTTTACTTTGAGAAGCTTTTTTCTACACTGGACTCAAATAAGCTTATATTACAAACATTCCTATTAGAGTCCTGTTTATGACCTGATTTCAATTTGATTGAGATTGACACCTTTCCTGTATAGTGTATTAGTCTCTGTTTTCTGCTAGTGCTTTTGATAAAGCAACCTTTGCTTTTACATTGGGTAGGAACTAACAGTTTACTTATTATCTCAATCCAGGCAATATTTACATTTTAAGTCATTCCCCAGTGGTGGTTCTCATGCTTTTAACCTACAAAGGATTGCTTTGAGTATTCCCTTGTACATCTTGTTTTGAAAGATTTTGACTATCATTTTATATTTTTGTGAAAATAAGTGATCAAAATGGATGCTATGATGAACATATACTAGATTCACATAAGAGTGTCTGCTCTATCAACCACTTTCCAGGAGCCACAGTGATTTCACTAACAGATCATCTGAACGTGTAGAATTACTATACTTTTAACCAAATGTGAAGAAGCAAAATAAGGTTTTTCATAAGGATTTCCAAAATACTAAAAATTATCTTTTAAGCTTCACTACTACTTATGTGGACTTCTACATGGGTGGAAGAAAGAACTGAAGCAAAGAATCAGTGTCTTAATCCAAAAGAATGATTTCAAGGTCTAGAATTTTCTACCAGTGGAGGAAATGATTTTAGGTAAATCTCATCAGCTCTATGCTCAAAAGATGTTCTTAAACATTCATCCTGAAACTATTCAGATATTCTAAGGTGGCTTCCCCTTCTAAGAATTCCGAAATTCTATTTTTTATTTTTATTTATTTTTTTGAACTTTTATTTTTTAAAAAGTTATTAAAATATATGCAGCATAAACTCTTTGTTAATCTCAGTAAAATATAATACTAAAATATGTAAAAGTTGTATATACTTAATAATTGATTAGAATTTTTTTGGTATTAAAGGAATGCCCTCTGTAACCCTATTATAACTTTATTCTATTCATTTGAAGAAACCAAAGGGTTGAATTAAGTATTTTCTAGATCCAGCTCTCACAATCTATGCTTCTTGACTTAATTAAATCTAACATTTTATTTTTTTATTGATTCATTATTCTCTAGAGAATCTGATTTAATAGTTGAGTTATATAGTTTATATTAATACCATACAAACATAACCTATGGAATTATTTAAGTATCGAAGCCATTTGATACTTGGAAAAACTTTCACACAAGAAAGCATGTTTTATTCAAAGTCATTCACTTTATTAATAGAAGAACATGATACCCTTTACATTGGGAGCCACAATATGTCTTAATGTCCTCAATTTGAGTCCTTTATGTTTCAAATACACTGCACAGGTACAACAAACACTTATACCAGTAATGTTTCATCTGTCTATTCCCCAATCACTCATATATCATTAGCTTCCTCATAGCGACTCTGGCCATGAACTCATTTTAACTCTATGGTCAGTTTCTTCTGTGGTGCTCCCAAAGCAGTCCTTGATCCTTTGCCTATGCTAAAACAGCCACACCAATACCTTTCCCTAGGCCACCCACAGTGTCTGCTTTGTCTGTTCCTGCCCTGGACTGACAACATTGTGGGACGCAGTTAGCTTTACTGACACAGCCGGCCTCACATTCACGTTGCCCAGTTTCAATTCAGACCTCACCTTTGTACCACAGACCTCTATTTTGCCATCAGTGCCCTTGATGTGCTCCCTGCTTTCATAGTTTTATTATTATAAGTCATCGATTTATAACTTTTGAGAGTACATTTTCCAATCTTGATTTGGCTTTTCTACAGGCATCTGTTTCATAAAAATCTCAGAACGAACTCTTCACCATCAGGTCAAATTTAGTTTTCTGCTGGCTTTCTCTGGTCCCTACAGAACACCATTTTTCAGTTCTTTCAAGACTGAAACCACTTCTTCCTCCTTAATCCTCTTCCCCAACGATATAAAGTCTCTCTTTGGGATGGGGAATCTTCATATCACACTTTTGGTTAAGTGATTTTTGACAAATTAATGAATTCTCTAGTTCTCAAATTTATTTTATAGAATGAATAAAGTAAGCCACTGCTACTCAGTGTAATTGTGAGGCTTAAATAAAGTAATGAAAAGTGTTTTTCTTACCCTAGACTTAATGTCCAAAGTCTCTCCACTATATTTGCCCTTTTTGTCAGCCAAGTAGCCTAATTGTTTTTACTTCTCAGTTAGCAACAAAGCATCTCTTCCACCCATTTATTCATTCAGATCCCTCCCACATGGAATGTCTTCTAACCTCTGTTAAAATCTTTCTTTAGGCGTTGTCAAAATCACTTCCTTCAGGAGGGTTTCCTGATCCTGCAACTATATCTAACTTGTATGTAAGCTACTTGAAAGCAGAAAACTATCTCTGTATCCTTATAAATTCTTAGCATAGTTTCCCACAGAAAGTGTGTGCTTAATAAAGAATTGAATGGACTAAGAATATTTCTTATCTGCTCGCCAGACTCATATTTTTAAATGCCTACTTGACACTTTCTTAGGTGAGATAGCCTACTCTTGCCTCATATTCCACACAATAAAACTAAATTTTCATCACTTCCTCCTAAGTTGATTTTATTTCCCTACATACCTATGTCCTTCAATATTCAATCAACATTTCCTTATCTTACAGGATTAAACACTCAGTTATCTCTAAAACAAAATTGTGATAAAATAATACAATAATGAAAAACTGAAAGCTGCCTCAAATCCCTGTTATTTTTTCATGATTCACCAAGAAATGTAAAAGTTTTCCTATTTAGATTTTCACTTTTTAAAAAAATCTCATCTTAGCCATGCTCCTTATTCTTAATGAGTACAACAACTTCGTAGTAACTTATCAGCTTATATATTTAGCCATTCCTGACATCTAAATAAAAATAGTTTTAAAATTAATGTTCTGATATTTAATATATAAACTTTTATATTAAAATGTCAGGGATTATGAGGTGCATGTTATAAATTATCTGGCAAATGATAACAACTACTACGCATAGTTATAGTGCTTTTATCCTACATTTAATAGAAAATCTTAGGCAGGAACCTTTTTCCTAGGTTCTCTTTAATTCACCTTTGATAGTCAGCTTTTTCTAGAGTTGCAGAAAAAATATCATACTCCACATTGCTTCTAACCACCTCCCAAACCATCATTCTCTGCTCATTTATCCATATTATAACAGTGTCGTAATGATAACAACTAATATTTATATACTGATAAATTATTATATGTGAAACTCTACATTAGAAATTGTATGATAGCTGTTTCACTTAATCCTTACAATCACCCTATTATTGTTTCCATTTCACCGGGGAAGATAGTGAGATTTAGGAACGTTTAAGTCACCCAGCTCAGGTAATACAAGCAGTAAGTTTTAGAGCTGGATCTCAAAACCTGGTCTTTCTGCCTCCAAATCCTGTGGAGGTTCAGACTACTTTCCTGTCACTGATCTGAATACTGAGATAATTTCTTTATCTCTCTTGATCACCAGGCTAAAAGCTATCTAGACAGCTGCACAATCAATGAGCTCCCTGCACTGTTTCCTGTGTGGTCCAGTTTCACACCTCCATGCACTATTATCAACTCAATTGGTTGAATTTCTCCTCCCTCTAACTAAAAATATGTTTAAATAATATACATTTTAGTTTTACACATACTTAGGAGAAAAATGTGTGATACACATGCAGGTGGATATCTCAAGGGTATCATAACCCCCCCCCCCCCGCCTTCATGTGCCATATATATATAAACAGAAACTCTCATCCATGAGATATCCCTTCAAAATGACTCCCAGGATATTCCATATTCTTCATTCCTACTGTCATCATTTCTCTGGTCACTGCACTAACCTTCTAACTTGTTTCCATCATCTGGTCTCTTCCCTACAATCTTACCTATGCACAACCCTGATCAGAGTTACATTTCTAAAACCCCACTTTGATCATGGTAAACCCTTGCTCACAAACTGAAGGACACATTTCAATTATGTAGCCTAGCTTCCAAGGCAGTTAAGTTCCTTCTAAGTACTTTACCTGACTTCTCCATGAGGTTCTGCTATAGCTAACACACTACTTTTTCTATGCCTTAATGCGAAGTCACAGTTATTCTAACTTATATGTCATGAGGCTTCTCTGCTTTTCCAGAAACATTAAACCCCTTTCTTTATACCTCTCCAAAGCTTATGCCAGTCTCCTGTTTTCTAATATGAACCTCCTTTTTTTGAAACTGTTATCCCCCACAGTTTAGCACAGAATTACACACACACACACACGCACAGAATTACACACACACACCCCCACACACGTATAGCAATAACTCTTTTCTTCCCACCAACTCATTTCTCTTTATACCTGCATGTTATAGGTATAGTATCACCTTCTCCTCCCCCTTCCCCACACCCACTTTAATGTGGAATATACTTGCTGTTCAACAAAGTGTTTTCAGTTTGCATTTTTACATTAAAAATTCAAAATGTATTTTTACTGCACTTATTATCTTGAGAAGTGTCATATTAAGAGTTTAAAATGAAGCAGAATTAATGTCAATTAAAGGGAACTTGTGGCTTAGATAGTTTCTTTATAAAATATAACTTCTTCAGGACTATCAACATTTTCTAAACCCATAATACTTAAAGTCAAACTAAAAGCTTACAAATAAATTCAATCTACAGCGAATATTTCTGTTGAGCAAATTATGCTTTGCAAATTCTAAATGCAAAATAGACTTATTAGGCTCAAATCAAGTAAATGCAGGGTTTAGAGAAGAGAGACATTACAGGAGAAAATAGCTAACATACTAAGCTCATGGTAGCAGTCTGTGACAGACTTGAAGCTTTGCAACAGATGCCGATGTTTTTTCTACAATATATGCATTCAGTACATTTTTGCTGTGCTCCCTAACTTACCCTCAAGATAGGGCCCTAGAGTACTTAGAGCAGGCAGCCACTGTACAGCAAATTTAGAGAAGTTCTAAAGGGCCACCCTCAGCACCACTTTCCCTCTCAGCTATTTTCACAGTGCCTGAAATGCCAATTTCCAGTAGTTAAAGCAAGGAAGCCCAGTTAAAATGCAAATGAACATATATTGTTAGAAGGAATGACTCAAGGGGGATGAAAAGTACTCAAATCTCGCCTACTTCCCAGTTCTGCCTCAGGCCAGCCTGCTGAGAGGAAATCCTATATTGCTTCAAAGTAAATAACTTGGGTGTGCTGTTCAGGACTTTTGTGTCTTGATTCTCAAGACAATTTCTCTGTACTTGAACATTCCAAATTTACTTTCTTTAATATTTATGTCCTTTGGAAATTTCCTTCGAATGCCCCAAACTATTTTCTTCAAATAGATAAATTTGATCGCCCCATTTCTTAGAGGGTGTTTAAGTTTAGACATCCCTGGCACAAGGTGTAAAACATAACTTAAACTAGTCAACAAAGCTGGTCTGTATAGATTTATAACAATGTTGCCAATGAAATTTCTCTTTTAGAACACTGTGCCCCATTAAAGTAGAGGAAACTTGAGAACAATTACTTTTAGAGAAATCTACTCAGGTATACCCACCTCAATCCAACTAAAACTTCATCTAACTCAGTAACTATATTGAGAAGGAAAGTAACACTGACCTTTCCAGTAGACTTTTAAGATTTTCTAAACAAATGCATTATAAACCTCTTCTCTAATTTAAAACAGAAGAAAATCAATTCTAGAAATTAAATTTTCAATTATTGATTTACCATTTCTAAATACTCAGTAGAAGTTTCTACAGTTAGCACAGCCTCTATAGTCAGTAATAATACACCCCCAAAATATATTCTATTTTTACTAAATTAAATTCTCAGTTGCACTATAATTTAATAGGATTTTGGAGGTAGAAAGGAAAATTTATTAAGTTTATCTCGGTCTCTTAATAACAAAAAAGAAAAAAAAACATTCAAGATTTGCCAACTCTGACAGTTTTAAACACGGTGTTATTATTAACATATTTTACTGTGCGACGGTGTTTTAAATTTTTATTTTTTCCTTTATCTGAGGGAGTTACTTAAGGCAACTTCTTTCAGTAAAACAGTGAAATAGGTATAATTTTTATTAAGCAAAGAACTCAGAAATACCAGGAAAGAAAAGGATTTTAGATTAAATGTGTCAAATAAATTTTTCTGTTCAATTATTTTTATCACCAAGAACATCAGTCTGAGAAAAACATTAGTTTCAGTGAAAATATTTTAAGAATTTACTTGCTATCAAATCTCTCTTGTATCAAACACTAGGCCAAGTACTTAAACAAACTGTTGGTTCTGATCTATTGTGTATAAGTCATAATTTCCAACACGAAGAAGTCATTCAGATGAAAAATCCTGCCAAAACACACCTTGCCTCAAGCAAGGCTCAATTTAAGTTTAGCAATGGAAAAATAAAGAATGTCATGGAGATATGATTTTACCTCCAGATCACATAATACATCCTTGTTGACAGATCTTAGTTATACTTAGCTACAGTAGAACTATCAACCTAAAAACAACGAAAACATGAGATACATATACATATACTAGGATTTGATCCATAATCCATCTAAAAGTTGTATTTAGATGTAATGGAAATCTATCTGTGTCAATAGAAAAAGTTAAATAAGAAAAAAAGCTTTTATTAAAAGTAAACTCAACTTTGGAATAAGTTGACAGGTTACTTATATATATTTGAAATAATTTGACTAGATTTGACTAGATATTTATACCTTATCTTGACAAATAAAAACCAGTCCATTATTTTCAAGTCACATTAGTTACTAGATCATCTGTTCTAAATGAGGGGAAGAGAACAAAAAAGAATATAAACTACCTTGGCAAATTTGTATTAGTGAGACCTAAATTATTTAGTCTAAGAATTATTTATATAGTGATGTTGGCATTAAGTCTGTTGTAAAAACCCTTTTAAGATCTCAAAAATACCATTACCATATCTTGCGATTTAAATTTACTTTAAAAATCCACTTTTGTAAACCCAAATGTATTAGTTATCCAATGCTGTGCAACAAATTAGCCCCAAACTTCATGGCTTAAAACAATAATATTTATTATCTCACAGTTTCTGTGGGTCTCAAATTTGGGTGTTGCTTAGCAGAGTCCCCTGGTTCAGGGTTTCTGACAAGACTGCAGTCAATGTATGAGCCACGGCTGCTGTCGTCTTAAGGCTCAAATAGCGGATTGACATGCTCCCAAACTCATTCATGTGGTTCTTGGCAAGATTCAGTTCCTTGAGGATTGTTGAACTGAGGTCCTTCCTCATTTCTCTCTGGTCAGAGGCCACTCTCAGTTCCTTGCCTCATGGGCCTCTCCACAGGGGAGCTCATAATATTGCATCTGGATTCGTCATAACCAAGTAATTAAGAGCCAGAGGGAGAGAGAGTGTAAAAGGGCAAGACAGAAGTCACGTTGTTTTACAACCTAATCACATTAGACATATTCTATTCACTAGCAACAAGTCAGTAGGGACCTTGCTCACACCTGAGGAAAGGGGATTACACATAAGAAAGTATAAATACCAAGGAGCAGGGTCACTGCGAATAGCCCGCCACACTGCACAGGGAGATTCAAATTAATGTCTTAAAACGTTTAAATCTTGCTTGAATTATTCTTCATAAAGAGAATCTCTCTATTAGAAGTTAAGATTTGGTTATGTATTTTAAAGAATATTTTCCAAATATATTTCAGAAGATATGATAATGAAGAATTTATCATAAAAATATAAAAATATATTTTGTTTCAGGGCTATATATTGTATTTATCTATAAAATGATTAGATGCCTTATAAAATATGTACCTTTCTTCAAAAATATTTTAAAGTGTTTGATTATATAATATAATAAGAGCTAACATATCTATAGTACTTACAATGTGCCCACTATTGTTTTAAGTATTTTATTTATGTGTGTATATACATACATATGCTCAAAATAACTATACAGATAAGTAGGGTAATTAAACTAGTTCAAAACTCAGACATGGCACAATTAAGTAATATATCCAAGATTACACAGCTAGTAAGTAATGGAATCAAGATTTGAACTCACACTATAAATCTATCTCCTAAAATTATGTTTTTAATTACTATATTATATGTTCATATGAGTAAGATGACAGATTAATACTCAGAATTATCTCCCTTTTCTTCTCTCTACTCTCCCTTTTCTTGTTTCACTATTCATTAACTAATTAATCCAAAAATATTTTATACCTACTAAATTCCAGTCCTATATTAGTAATGAAGTGTTATTTTCATGCAGCTTCCAATATGTTTTTCTTAGGTTATTTCTCTGTTTATTTTTTTTAATACTAAAAAATATTTAGTTATTCATATTTTAGGATCTATTTCTTTTGCCTCTATTTTATCATTAATTTTTTTAATTTATAGAAAAATTGAAAGACTAATAAATAAATACCTATAAACTCTTTTCCTAAATTTACCAAATGTCAAAATTTACATTCCTTAATATAAATATAAATATAAATTTATATAAATATAAATCTACCTCTCTTATTATTGTTTTTGGTAAGCTATTTGATATCAAATTTTAGTACTTCATATAAAATATGGGAACCTCACAACAACATAATTTCATTTATCTTTCATACTCTGAGCTATCGTTGTCATATATTTTATGCCTATGGAATAAAACCTACAATACAGCACTATTATTTGAAACAAACAGAAATATTTTTAAAAATAAGAAAATGAAAAGTGATTACCTCCTCTATTTACTCCAAAATTTATCATTTCCAATGTCTTTCATTTTTTCTTGTAGATCAGTTTCCATTGGTGTTATTTCCCTCAGCATCAATAACTTTTAAAAAGCATATCTTGTAGAAAAGGTCTGTCAGTGATGAATTCTGTCAGCTGTCAGTCGTTATTTAATGCTTAATTTTGAAAGATATTTTCAATGGAAATAAAATCCTGAGTTATTTTTCCATTCTATCAACATTTTTAAAATGTCAATCTATCCTCATCCAAACTCCATTAATTCTGATGAGACATCAGCCGTTGTTCATATCATTGTTCCTATGTACGTAATGATGTTTTATATTCTTTGGTTGCTTTCAGGGTTTTCTCTTTAATGTTGGATTTTAGCAGTTTGACTGAATGTGATTCTCTTTCTATTTATCTTGACTGGTATTCCCTGAACTTGAATCCATAACTCGACATTTTTAAACAGGTTTGGTAAACTTTTAACTATTATTTCTTAAAAATTTTTCATCATTCTTTCTCTCCACTCTTTTTGGGACTCCTATTATATGTAACTGAAGTCACGACATCATCTCTCAAGTTATTCAGACTCCATTGTATTTCAAGCTTTGAAAGTATTCTTTGGACTGAGGACCTTCTATTCTGTCTTCAGTTTACCAATCTTTTCCTCTACAGTCTCTAAACTTCTTTTAAGTCTCATCATTAACTTTTAAAATTTCAGATATTATAACTTTTAGCTTTAAGGTTTTCATTTGTCTCTTTTTCATAATTTCTACAATATTGATGAGATTTCTCCATAGATTTAATGATGCACACTCCTTTTAAATTCTTAAATTAATTTATAATGGTTAAATTTCTTTTCTACCAGTTCTAAAATACAAATCATCCAAGCTCTGTTTCAGTAACTGCCATTTTATTGATTACGAGTCATATTTTTCTGTTTCTTTATGTATCTAACATATTTTAACTTTTTTTCTGCTGAAGGGAGCAGTAGGGATAATATATTTCTGGGACTTTATATTGTCAATATACACAATTTTGAACTTTTCTTTTTTAAATTCACAAAATGTCCTGGAAACTATTTTATATCTTCATATTGAGATATGTCTCATTATTTTTCATGGCTACATAGTATTCCATTACGTGAATATATGGCTTACTCACACTGTGTTTTCTATTATCTCATCAACATTATCTCATTTTTTTATTAAATTTTCAGAGAGTTAGGCAAAAGTAGTCTCATGGCTTTTAGTTTTTTTCTATCTGAAAATATAATAATGTATATGATATCTATTTTCTTTTTTCATTCTGCCCTTTTTTCTTGATCAAGGTAGATAATGGTTCATCTAATATGTTGATGTTTCAAAATGACAACCTTTTTATTTATTTATTATTTCTATTGCTTTCTCTTTTCTACTTAATTAAATTCAATCTCTTTATCATTTACTTTTTTCTTGTGTGTGTGTGTATGTGTGTGTGTACTTACCTTCCTGGGCCAAGAAATTCATTTATATCATTCTTTCATATATATTAATATAAATATTTAAGGTTATGAATTTTCCTCTGGTCCCTGCTTTATTTTCATTGCATATATTTGAATATGTGGTCTTTTAGTATTAATTTTTGAAATTAGGGCTCATATTTCATATTTCCCCTTTTTCTCAGAGTTGTTTAGTATAGAATTATAATATTTCCAGGCAGAAAAGTATTTTTAAATTATTTTCTAGTTTTGTTGTGTATTGATAAGAAACTGTTGCTATTGTAAAACTTTATATAACATAATAAGATTTTCTTTATAACCTTTACTTCTTTTATATTGATTTCATTTTGCCCTATCTTATAGTGATATAATAAAGTCTTCTTTTACTTCGCAATGGCATTTTACATTTTACATTTATAAATTAAAATAAAAGATATATGCCTTTCAGAAAAGTTTGCATGCTCATATTTAAAAATGTCATGGTGTTATCAACCTTATCTATCTCTTAGCTCATTCTGAGACAACTTCCCGAAATTCATACTCAAACACTGGACTCCCTTTCCATGCTTTTCAGAGCATCTAACTGGTATATTTTTAACTTCTGCTTCTTAGATTGACTTTACCCAGCCAACTTCAGTTCATCTGCCCAAGCTATTCTTGCTTCTTCCTTCACTCATCCCCTTTAGTGAAGTCTTTTCAATCCACTAAGGAAGCTAATTAGTCTCCTCTCTCCAGGTTGCCATGAGCATCATGTATTGTTTTAAGCATTTATCTTTCTGGATTGTAATGATTTTAATTCCTCTGTTCTTCTACTGCCTCCTCTACTTGGCAGTAACTTCTATGAAGGCCAGAAGCCTTCTTTACTTATACATTCAAAGAGTCCAATACAGTGGGTGGCACACAGTAGCTGGGGAAGCCTCAATAAATATTTGATAGACAGTGAACCAATTAACTCGATAACAACTCTGAATGCTTTCTGAATGCCAGGCCCTTAAATTATCTCACTTATTACCCAAAACCTCCCTGATTTCTATATATGACAAAGTACCCTTTTGGTAACTATTCTACTGCCCTACATATACTCATATACATATTACCATTATACATATTACCATCTGAATAGTAATTGTATTCCTACATATCTAGTTCTTTGCTAGATAATAGGCACTTATCTCAGAGGAAATTTTCTATAGCTTGGTAATACGATTGCTAAAGAATCACTTGTTGGATGAATGAATGAATAAATGAATGTATAAGTGAGACAAGTACCACTGGCAAGTCAAAGACTCTGGTTGCTATAATCAGCACCTAGCATAATGTTATACCTGGGAGACAACATAATAAAAGTAATTATTATATATAATTATCATACTTAATTCATTATTAAATTAGTAGTCAGAGTATTTTGAGTACATGTATTTTAATAAGAAGGTAGTTTCTAAAATGGTAAAGAAATAACATTAATAAGAGATTATGTTTCTGTCATCACAAAAGCAATGATTTCAATGATACTTATATTTTGGAGAAAAAAATTTAGGTAAAAAAATAGTTTTCTCCTCTGAAAAATAAGACTGTGAATGAATGATACATATGACATATACAGATCATTGTAGTTTTAAAAAGCTGTGATATAACATTCCAGTTCATACAATTACTGTTTTCTTTTCAAGAAGTACTTTCAAGCCACTGAATTATATTGTCTTTTTAGTTGATATTTTATCAGTTAGAATTTTTGGAAAACAAAAATTTAAGAATTAAGAAATGTTGTGGTTTTTGTTTGTGAACAACATTAGGAGATACTCAAACACCACTTGGCCCAAGGAGGTCCTTTAACAGGTGTTAATAAGGAAAAAAAAAGTCAATTTGTATCTAAAATAGAATACCGTAGATGAAAATAGAATGTAGGAATTTCTTCTATTTTATAAGCCTTGATACCTTAATATTTGATAATTACAAAGTAAGCTTTTGAATAAATTGTCAATAATTTTCTATTGTCTGTCACTTCTAAACTTTGAAAGCTTTTTAAAAAGTCATGTCTACTTTTCCAAAATTTTTATGTAATTTAGATCAATGGATCTGAATCAAGCTGAAACTACTAACAATAATATTGATTTTATAAAAAATGTATCTTAATTACTCTTATTCTTCTTTAGAAAAAGCATTTCTATCCCTCCTCTTTCACATAGACACATCTTAAAACTGGTATATAAGTTAAAGAAACACATTGAACTAGTCTTGTGAAATGTCTAGGCTTCCAATTATTTTCAACTAAAATTCAGACAGTTGACTTAAGTCAACAACAGATGGCTTGAGGCTTGTTTAAAGAAGAAATTATTTCACTTCACATGTAAGCTTCTGAGATGTGCAGTCAACTGCTGCGTTTTCGCACATAATTTCTAGAATCTCATTTTAAGAAAATGCATCCAAAGAAAATTCAACGAAGAACTGGCAACTTTTGAGTTTCTTCCCCTTTTAGAGCAGCTCGGACCTCATTAGCTTACCTTGCTGGTCCTTACTAAATAAATTGGATTGAAGGTGCTGCTGTTTGATGTTATTTTTATCTCAAATACTTTTAATTAATTCTCTAGATAGCTATTTTAAGCATTTTAATTAGCTATACTTACACCTATGGACCATTAAAGCTAAAGACAATTCTATATATCTTTTTAAGAAATTTCATATGAATTGACAATACTTCTCACAATGGTGACCAGGAAGGCTGAAGAAATACTTTATCCCTCTAGTTCTACTATTCTTTTTGGCTGGCCCATCCACAGAGCATTTACCAATTCCACTGGCTTTCCTCTGAATGTAATGACTTTCCTTGTACTCTGTTAAAAATATATCCCCACAAATCAAGAAGCAGCAGATTCAGACTAAGTGGCTGAGAAGATTTACATTCTATTGCTAACCCAGTTATTACTCTGCTGAAAACCCCATAGCATCAATATAATGAATCCCTCAACTTCTGCAGCAAGCGCAATTTTTCTTCCCAACCTCATTGGCTTCCAACTTTCTGCTTGACCTTTTACAATCTGTGTGCGGCAGAACTTCATTACAACCTTTTAATGATGCACAAATGGCACACAACACCAAGGTCACAGAAGATCCCAAGTGAAAACTTTTCAAACACCACCAGAATAAATATTGAGACCTAATTTAAGAGGCAAAATAACCTTATGGAGAAATCATACCTTAGGATTTAGTACATCTCCCAAAGGCTGATAATACAAAATATTGACAGTATGGTAAGTTGAATACACTCAATGCACCCTTTTTTAAGAAGAAAAGAATCTGATTTCTCAAGCTATAAATAGCTAAGGGATCCCGAATGGTTCCTTTGGTGTCCTATCTCAGTGCTAGAAGGATAATAGTTTTAAAATTCCAACCCAGACAGGTTTCATTACATAATTCAAAACATTGATATAAGCTCAAGAAGCCAACACTCATATATTTTTTCTTATCAGCTTGAGCCAGCAAAAAGCACTTCAAAATCCCACTGTAAAATAAGTTAAGAATGTGAGCAGCACAAAATTACAGCATGGATCTTCACATGATTGATTGACTGAAAGTGGAGGAATCTTGAAGGTGTAGGAGTAAGCAAGTTGAATTATAAGACAGGATGGTGTGTAGCAAGAAAGAGGAAGGGAGAGTTTGATTCTGATCAGCAATCTCCTTCAAAAAAAAAAAAAAAGAATATTTGCTTGGAGAGAGAGTAAAGGGAAAGAGACTCAAAGAAAAGTTTAGCTTCACTCATTTTTAATCTTACTGCTCAAGGAGAATAGAGAATAAAGGAGAACACATATGTGCTTCTTTTCACAGTTTTAAATCAGTTCCATGGTTGGTTCCCATTTTCTTTTTTCCTGTCCTTCCTCTTCTTCCTCTTTACTTTTTACAACTCAAAAAGTCCAACTTATGCATTGCTGAGGTTGTGTGATCTGCTAACACAGGAGCAGCCTGTTCAGGTTTGTTTAAAATAGGGGAAACATTCTAATTCATTGTTCCCTCTACCATTTTCATCTCCCAAATCAATTTTTTTATTATAAAGTACATACTGGATACCATGTGAAATACAAAAGGGAAAAACAAGTCCCTGATCTGAAGACTTGAGTCCAACAATTGTGGTCCCATGATGATCACCCTCAATGCCCTTTGAAAAGCTAAGTAATTACTATGGATGCCTGTACTCTAGCTCACATTCACCAGAAGTTTTAAAGAGGACAAAGATGAGAGTTCAAAAGCCACAGATATTGGTTCTAAATCTCTGAGGGCCTTGAGCCCTTAGATACAATGTGTACAATGGAATAAAAAGGTGGGTTATGCTGCCATAACACAGCCAGTTTCAAATATCCAGCCTAGGCATTTGATAGCTATGTAAATTCAGCAGAATTATCTAACTTCCCTGAGCCTCAGTTCTTTTTTGTCAGTTTGTAATACTATCTAACTTGTGGAGTTATTTTAAAAAATTAGAAGTAATTATACATATAAAGCTTCTTGCACAGAGGCTGCCACCTAATGGTGTCTCATTAAATGGCGATGGTGGTCATCATAAGGCATATGACTTGATTCAAATGTTGCCAGAAGTCATAGATATTCAATTTTACTAAGAAGAATCTCAATAACTATGAAAAATGGCTATTAGCTTAAATAACAAGTATGTTTTCCTAAGATTTTTGCAGAAAGGGGCGTTTGATTTAGTTTAGCACACTATTTAGTAGTGAGTGAAATCGGGAATAGAGGCTGGTGCATTGTATATCAGACCCACAAATTTGATTACTTCAATTTCCCCCACACTCTCTCCTAAATTTATAGTAGTTCCAATCTTGAGCAATTCCATCTCCTTAGCACTGAAAATACTGTTATATGGACTTCTAACATATTATCTTTTCCTGGCAAAGTTGACTTTGGGCCATGATAACCCATGGCTTTATTTCATAGTCCAAGTCAATGCTGGGGACAAAGCGATCCTTTTACTATATTAACTAGCTAGGCTAACTCAAGAAGAAATACTAGATTGGGCCATTTACCCTGTTAGGATCTCTGCCATAGGCTCCGGGGCCCACACAGTATGATAGCTGGCAGCTCTGGTAGTGGGCACATTGTGAAAGCTCAGAAAGGTATTAAACAGCAATGGAAAACTGTTCATATTCTCTGTAGATACAGCTGCTATACACATTTGTGAATATATTTGTAGATCAGATTACTCACATTTCCTCCTCGAGCCTGCAGGGTTGAAAGTGAAAGACCTGGCATTTGCTTTAAGAGTTCTCAATATCTTACCCAAGGAAATGTTGAACCTTTGGCAATAGAAGTTATCTATAAACAAAGAGGTTTCAGCAAATTTACTGCTTTATATATTTCTGCATAGAAATTTGCTGCTTTAAAATTTTAGAAAAATTGTATGGGTTATTTTAAGAAATAATTTTTTTTTAACAACAGCCATACAAAGCATATGTCTACTTCTAAATTATCCCTACATGTTCTGGCAGAGGTAAGTCAGGTAAAATTAATAATAAAAGATGCATCAATATTTTTATTAATATTTAAAATATATATGCAAGTGACTTATGATGTGAATTATCAAGTAGTTTTTGATTCTTATTCATCTATATACTTATGAATTCTTAAGCAAATATTTATCAGTATCTACCTATTGTGTTTCAGGCAATTTGATGAGCCCTGGGAAATGGCAAGAGAGAAACAAGATGAAATACATAATTCTCTCTATTAGTGCTACAACATGACACTCCTAATGATTTTTTCCAAAATCCGTAAAAGTGAGATTCATCTGCAGTGGGATGGGAACTGTGTCCAATTCATGCGCTTTTATCTAATTTAACTGAAACAGGTACTCTCCAGTAAAAATGCCTTACTTTGCCATAAAATTTCATTGTGTACAAACACATGGAATTAAAAAAGTGAAGTTTTCATAATTCTAAAAAGTCAACTGTGAAAATATAAACTGCCTCTCTGGCTAATTCCCCATGCACAGATCACTTATACATGAATAATGATATAAAAAGCTCTGAACTCATTCATTTGACAGAGGAGGCATAACAAATACTGGTAAATATAGTCTTACCTGCCTTGTTACAACTTGCTATCTGTATTGTTACTGCGTTCTGCAGTCACTTCACTGCAAATGCAAAGAAATTGTCTTAGCTATAATTCTTTCTTCTCTCATATCACCATCGATGCCCTGGGAGAATGCCAGTCCAAATCTTTTACCCTTCCTTCTATATCTGACTTTACAAGAACATCTCTTCAACATCTAAGACTACCTTCTTTCCATAGTAAAAGAGGTGAAAATTTATAGCTAATTAAAAGAAATTATTTCCCCCAACAAGTAAAGCTAGTTTTGTAATTATACCCAGGGAATTAAATACCTACAATACCTTTGATTGAAGATAATTTCTTCTCCATATTGAAAGTCATCTTTTTTGATTGAGCTTTGGGAGAGATGCTAATGAAGAAATGAGGGGGAAAGAATAGCCTACCTAGCAAGTCAGATGAACAGAAGCAACTCTGGAGAACAATGGGTGATAGATGTGGCAGCCAGATTGTTCTCCCATCAACATAACACCACGACGATTGTAGGATCAATGTCACCTTCAGCCAGAACTGGCTTCTGGTGGCAAGAATAATGTATATGAAAGATTAGAAGACTTTATCAGAGGATATTCCTCATATGCAGTTGCCAAGCAACTCGTTTCTATGCCCTGTGTCTTGGTGGATGGTTTTGTATGTATATTAAATTATACTTTTAACATTTCTGCCTGGCTATCCCCAGTCCTGGGCTGGACAGAAAATATGGAATGCCCAGGAGTTCTTGCTGCCAAATTGCAGCTCATCAGCATCTCCACAGGTGCGGACTTTTTTTTTGTGCTAAGCATTGCATTATGTGTAATTACTAGAAATTTCCCCCCATCCCAACCAAAAACAGTGCCCTGACAGATCAACACCTCTGTATTTTGTTGTGATACAAAACATCTCAGTTATGACTTACTTCTCTTCTCCTCTAATTACATTTCAAGGCCAATTTAAAACCAATTAAGTCCTTGGATTTTTTTCCCTCCAGTCTGCCACTAATAGGCCCTAAATTACAAGAATATAAGAAGGTGTGGAACATCAATCTACAGTCACAATAGTTTTAGTAGAGTTGTCATGAAATTACAGAAGGATAACGAAATGATTGGATGTAATTAGGTGAGAGGAAAACAGGACCGAACTCAAAATGTCGATCAGTGAATAATTAATCTTAATGTAGAAGAATGAAAATCTGTATACATACACATGGTTTAAAAGTCACATTATAAAAAACTGTATTCCCCACAGGGATGAAAGCATCCAAAGATAAATTAGAAGTCCTTTATTATTAATTGGATATAGTTCATATGTATCATAATAAATGACAAGGCTTCTCAATTTATTAAAATTGCCTGGAAAGAGAATGGTTTTCTTAAGTCTGAAATATAGCTCTTGAGCTAGTTTGCCAATGACATACAGAAATGTAATGTTTAATTAAATGGTTTATTACAGGAAAATAAAAACAGATATTGCCATTTTATTTTTGAAGAATGACTATAAACATCCCATTACGTGCACTTGTCTTAGAGAATTTCTTTGGTGAGAACTTCGAATTCTCCTTTATACTGAAAGAAAAACCTGCTCCAAAAAAAGATTTAAGGTTTAATATCTTTTAAGAATATTATAACCCTGAGTCAGCAGAAAAAAAAATACACCGTTAAAATGACATGTGAATGATAATTTCTATTACATCTATTTCAATAAAGAGAAAAATAATTGTTCCCAGAAGGAAAAGATTATTAAAGAAGAAAATCTTCAAACCCATCTTTGTGCCTATTCATTCAACCTGCTTTCAGAACCCCCAGAACTTGAATCTGAAAAAGAAGGAAAGAAAAACTATTCTGCCATTAGTAAGAAAGTGTGTTTGAAAGACTGTGAAGCATGAAGTATGAAAGAAAAGGCAGGCATGAGGACTCATCCAATACACTCATTACAATCATTAGAAAATACTTAAAATATGTTTCTTGATAGACTATATGATATCATAGATAAGAGTTTGATTTCTAGGGATAGACCTGTGCTCAAATTTCCTTGGACAAATTAGTTTCTTCATCTTTAAAGAGGATAATAAAAATATCTGCTTCTTAAAGTTGTGAGGATGAAATAGTAGAGAGGATGCATGTAAAGCCTGAGCACAATGCTTGGCACATAATTTGCTCTCAATACACACGACTCTTACCAGAAAGCACAATTTATACTTAGATTCTGTTGGGACACACATTGGCTGTAAACTACTTTTAAAAGTGGCAAACAAAACAAATCCTATGTCCTGTTTTATTGGATACATGTACTTGACATTAAGAATGTTGGGAATTTACTAATAATATTAAAGGAAAAGAAGTCAGGTACAGAGATGATTATTGCTAAAATTTATGGAGTGCTTGCAATGTGCCGAGTATTGTTTGAACTGTTTTATTCATGTTAGATTATTTAATCATCACCAAACATCTTGAGGTATATTCCATTGCTGCTTGTCCAGTTACTTCAGTAGCTGTTTGAGAATAAAGATTATGTTTTAGGGGCTGGACTAAACATACTACATGGCATTCAGTTGTTGCTTAGAAACTGAACACATGAATAAATCTTAACAAAATGTCCCAAATCTTTAATAATTTCACATATCCTACAAGTTCAAATGTCCCCCTTTCCAGATTTCTCTTCAGTTTTATCTTCCAGAGACCCAAAATTCAAGCCGCATTAGACAAGGCAGTTTCTTGATCACATCATGAACTCATGATCAGTATCTCTTTCTCTTTTTGCCATATCTGTGGGCTAAAATATGTTGCGTCTTCCTTATAACCAGTGTTTTGAACTTTTTATCTTATAGATTGCATGTCTCTGTTTCCTTTAGTTCTTGTCCTTTTCCTTCATTCTATTTGGAACATTTTTTTTTTATCTCTTCATTTTGGCTTTCTCTGTTTATATCTCTGAATTAGGTGAAACAGCAACTTTCTCCATCTCGAAAGAGTGGCCTTATGCAGAAGCTTCTTTGTGGAGTGCATGTGCCAGGTGTCTTTGGTAGAACAGTTGGAGCTGAAGGTGAAGTAGGCAAGGGCCATGAGAAGTCCCTGTGGCAAGCCTTGCTGGAAGCACCTTGGCAGGCCTCCTGGATCTGCAGTTGGAATGGGCAAGGCCTGTGGGGAGTCCGGGGGATGAGCCTCAGAGGTGGTTTGGGCCTAGGGCCTGGTGCTGTGCACTCTGAGGGTTTTTACTGGCTGACTAGAGTTCCTGAATTATGCTTCTGCCCTAGATAAAGGAGGTAGGGGATAGCCAAAAATGGCACTGTTTGATGCCTTCAACACAGAGAGAGTTCCTGCAGTTCCTCTTTCATTGGACAGATGCTCTAAGATTAGTGATTGGATTTTCTTCCTATATAGCCTAAGTGCCCTTTAAACCACTGTTTTTCACTGTGCCCCAGGGTGGGGCAAGTCTGCATGCAGGCCCTTCAGTGATCCCTCCCAGTCATTGGGGTTGGGGTTCCCATGTCACCCTGTCTCTGTCTCTCCTACCTGTTTCTATGCAGTCTCTCTCTAGTTTGTTGTGCAGAAGCTGTCAGTCAACCCTCTATTCTTTGGAGGAAATTTCTCTGTTTGTAGGTGTAAATTCAATTTGTTTATGGGAGGAGGCAAGTTGAGGATCTTCCTTCGATGCCATCTTGGACCAGAAGTCTATGTTGTTCCTTCCTATGCCTGCCTACTTCTTCTTCTTCCTCCCAGAATTAGTTCAAATACTGCTTCTTCTGTAAAATCTTCTCCAGTTACTTCAACCAGAATTAATGTCTCCCTATTCTGTGTTGCTTGAGCCATTCACATGCTTTTTGGTTCACTCAATGATTCACTTATTCACTAATTAGATATTAAATGTCCATGGTGACATTTAAGTTAAGTTATTACTTAAAACCATGACCCATCAATTCATTGGCAGATTGTCCACAAAGGGTAAGTTTAGAAATTGGGAATAAATGTGTAGAAACTTGTTCAGAAAGTTGCCCCTGCTGTGACATCAAAGCATTGATGGACTCATCGTTGCCTTGAGTATGGATTAGGTCAATTCTCATCTTCTGGAACGAGTGTAGCAAGTCATTGTGGCATGAGCAGTATCCTAGTCAAATGCACTAGGACCGTGTACTCCTCCATGGTGGATTAGAAATAAAACAAACAAAAGCAATTGGTCCTTCAACCCAGTTGAAGAAGCACTGATTTAGAACACCTGAAGCATAGGAAGGGGGTGCATGGCAAGAAACTGAGAGAGGAAATGAGGGGTCAAATTATGAGAGGTTATGTGAACCTATATACCACATTTTATTATAGAACTCACTTAATTCAATCCATCAATATATTAAACTCTTTGTCAGTGATTGATTTTATTTTAGACAGCTTTGTGTTCTTCACAACTGCTTATGTCTGTACTACCAAATGTGTTTTTAAATAAAATCGTGTGTGTGTATGTGTGTGTGTGAGTGTGTGTGTGTGTGGTTTGCTATACAGAAAGAGTTGGACTCCATGTAGCAATCGAGGCTTTCTTGATGTGTTAGCGCAACCTCAATACTATTTCAAAACAATAGCTTATGTTTATCAAATCTGTCAATTTTCCAATTTGCTTAGTTACTCAGAGCTCTAAGCTAGGTACTAGAAATATAGTTATGAATCAGACCCACTCTCTGCTGTCTAGTTGCTCACAAAGAAGTTATACTTTAAACAAATTAGCTTTTTTACAAGTTTGGTTAACTGTTGCATGTCCCTAAAAGTTTCAGTCATCTTTTTAAGACTATTGAAGTCTTGAGACCTGTTAAAATTTGTATTGGATATTAAAAAATATTCAAGAAATTTGCTATAAATATATACCTTATACATTAAAACTTCAGAATTTTCAATAATAAAGACAGGCAAAAGATTTAAACTAATCAATTTTAGGCAACTATGTATTTTCTTCTCTAATAACTAGCCACCCAAGGAGAAGGTAGCAAAATGAAGCAAAAAAAAAAAAAAAAAAAAAAAAAAAAATTAAAGAGTGAAATGTCAGAAAAAAGGAAGAGAATTAAGGAACAGAGAACAAACCAGGATGCCTCTAGAAATAAAAAAAAAGGAAAAGCAAGGAAGGAAGGGCCAAAGTCCAGAGGAAAACAGTTAAATGTTGACACCTAGACCTAATGATCATTAGCTATCGTTAGCTTCACTCACTCCGTTCTGTTCTTTTTCGAGACACCAATCCCTCAGAACAATGACTTCAAGTGTTTACAAAGTGTTTTTGTTTCAAACTAACAAAAATCAGTAAAACCAACTAAAAAAAGTACATTTAATTAGATATGATGTCGAAATTATATATAAATGTGATCAATATCAAATATTGATTTTATAGTTAATAAAATTGTAAGGCCACTAGAAGCAAATATTATTTAAATATAACAATGGTCATTTGTCTCTTGTCTCACAGTTTACAAAATACTTTCACTTTTATCATCATATTTAATTATCGACAGCACTGGGACCTGAGTAAAACAGAAAATAAATTCACTTCTAGGTTGTCAATGAGCACACTGAGACTCAGGGATATTGAGGAATTGGCCCCTAACTACACGATATTAAGTCTTAAAACCAAGAGAGACTCGACCAAGGTTTTTTTTTTGTTTTTTTTAGTACCATTTCAGAGAACTTTATTCAACAGTCCCCTATCCTCCTAATATTGCTCTGACACAATACAATAATTCTGATAAGTACTATACACGTGCTTTGGAACTAGTACAAGGACAAGCATGGAGTACAGATAACTTCACTCCAGAATGATTCTACTTGGATGAGGTGGCAATTAGTTAGCTATAAAACATTACTGCCACATCTTGTTAGAAGCATTTTTGATATAGAGAATATTGCTGCTACTTGAACAAAGCAGTTGGCACTGTAATTTGATAATCTCTACTGATTAAACCAAATTGGGAAGCCTCCTAAGAAGTCTATTGATTGTGAATTTTGTTGTCAAATTTGCAGTACTAAAAATCTTACAAATCTCTGCCATTAGTGTCAATGATTCTATTGCTAAAACTGTACACCCTCTAATAGAAGCATTCAATTATCTCACCTTTGTCCTAACGACTAATAAGATAAGAATTTAAATAAATGATACCATAAAATATTAGCCTCAAGGCTCCCTATCAAGTAAATTTGGTTAGTTATATTTGATTTTTATAACCATATTAAAATATGCCTGTATCTCATCCTATTTAAGGCCTTGAAACAAATGTTATACTAAGAAATATGGCCATTTGCTAAAATGTATATAAGCTAAAAACTGAACAGGTCTCAATGAACTTTGCCTATGGCTTTATAAAGTATTATGCTTATTTACTATAAATTATGCATTTTCAGATATATCTTTGCTTAATTTGAAGAAATCATTAATTCTCTTGTCTTTAATGAAATCTCCAGAGAAAATAATTAAGATTTTTATGAAAATAAAAGAAAAGTAGAACATGATCAACAGAGTAATATCAGAATATGTCTTAAACATGCACTACAGATTGGTGCACTGAGTAATTTTGTCCCTACCAAACACATGCTCTTCCTTTGCTCCAGATTGAAACAACAGCCTTGTTTTACATTTTCCACCTGACACATTCATCAACCAGTTTATAGAGGGAAAAACCCAGTGACATCTCAATACAAGTGTGAGGCTGCAAGTAAAAGGAGACATTAATATGTTACCGAAGAATTGTTTAAAATATGTGAGCCTCGAGGTAAGTGGTAGAACAGATTATGCTACATGAATAACTGAATTTCTCCACTGAGAGAAATGGGGTTTTTTGACACTTGAAAAACAGAGAACCCAAATGTATAGAGCTATTACTGTCAAACATATAAATCTACATTTCTTTTCAAAATTATTGCATTGTATTTTTATTCAGGCAAACAGGAAATTAGAGCAAAAGCATATGAGGTTTATCTCTCAGGGGTATACTTTTCACTTCCGGATGAGTGGGATAAAAATTTTAATAACACAAAGCATAATTCTAGTCTTTCTGAAGCTCTCACACAAGCTAATGTCATTTGCTCTCAAGAAACATCTCTTTTTATTAGTTTAATCCCATTCATTTTTTTCTCATAGCCCTGAGTACCATAATCACCCTCTTTCTTCAGTTTGTGTGATATGCCCTGGTATATAAGCTTTTCAATCCCATTCACGTCCTCCAATCCCTGAAGCATCCTCCAGGTGTCCATGTAGAGTTGAATGCCATACATAAGGGTAAGAAAAAGTCATAGCCATTCCAAACTAATCATAAGAAATCTGCCTTGCAGCAGATTGTAAGAAATTTGCTACAGCAAATGCCAGTTCACACAAAGCACATGAAAGCTCTCCTTGGTGTATGTGGCAGCTGACCAGTACACAAAAGTGAGATTGGAACAGTCTCATCAGTGAAATGCAGGGCTTGGCAACATGTCAGACATGCCAAATATTCATTTAGTCTGTCTCTTAAACTCAGGCTATAAAGTTAAGCCAACTTGGACTCTTCACACAAAGGCATGATGACACTGTGGGTAGCATCCTGGAATGGGGAGATCAGTGGGAGCTTGGGTGAGTCACTTTGACTCCCTAAATCTCAATTACTTATATTTTAAAAAGAAAACACTTTAAAGAGTAGAATTTCATTTCTCAATAGAATAATACCTGGAACTTCAGTGTGCAAAACAAGTAAAGGCAGAGTTGGTATGGTAGAACCACAGGAGAAAACCAGAGGGCCTCTTACTTGGTCTCTGCACACTCACCAAGTCCTAACTGCCAGTGAAATGCACCTACAGTTTTCAGTAATTATAATGATAACATTCTGAGAAGCAATGGTGAGGGCATCCCTCTACAATACTTTGCTAATTGTAAGATTCCAAAGTTAGCCAAGTCTTTTCCTAATATCTGATCTCTTATCCTAGTATTCTCTTTTCTCTGTAGCTGGAATCATCATGCTCAACAGACCAAATAGACAGAAGTGACACTTCTTACCCTCTGAGCAATATCTCTAGACCCCATTTCACCATAGCTTCCTTCTTATGATCCTAAAATATTCTTCAGTGTTCATCAGTTCAAGCTTTAAAGACACCCTTGGTGAGAATGGGTCCAAGTGTTGGGGGTGGTACGATTTCAACAGAGAGAAAGCTTACGAAACAAACATAATTAACTTAATATTTTAATCCGAAACAGAGCCTCCTCTCTGCATGCAGCCATACTATTAGTTATCAAACTGTAACGTATCTTATGATTAAATAATGCACTATTTTCTATCAGTTTATCGTAGACTTTTAATCTACGGAAAACATTTGTTCAGTCTGGTATTTAATCATGTTAGGAAGAAGCAAAAGAAAAAAAAAGTAACAGACATTTCAAAGCCCAAATTTTGATGAATTTTTTTTCCATGGTTATCGATATAGGTATGAGATATAAACATGATCCTAAAGTGGTTTTTTTGGACACTCCACATGTTTATCTCCCTAATATCAGTACCACAGTAACCTATAACAATGTCCATTCTTTTACACTCTAGTTATTTGAACTCTATAACTGTAATGAATGTCTTTGAAATAAAATATTATTCTATAACGCAGCTGTATATGGAAGCGTTTATCATCTTTGGTATAAAATTCAGAATGTAAATCTATCTGCATAACTATTCCCATTTCTTTCAATAGATGCTACCAATGCCCTCTAATTTTTATTTTAAACTTTTTTCTATTCTCTCTTAATATTGAACAGTGACCTAAAATACTCACTTTTTTTCTTGAAATTATTTAATGTAACATAGATCCCTTTCACCAATCTTAACTCCCAAATGCATTATCTCCTTCTATTTTCTTTTTATTTAGTATTCTTCTATCAATGTCTTTAGCCCTCCACATTAAACACCGTATTGATTATCTAGCTTCTTTCTCTCTCAATATCCTTAAATGGTTCTCTTGTGTTGGCTTGGCACATCCATCATTCTGTATTCCTCTTTTATACATAATGAATAATTGTATTTACATAATGGCCAGTTCCAAAGAATTAAAGCACTTTAGATTTCTTTGGGGAAATATGTGCAATCAATTCTGACAGCATCTCTGAGACAGGTGGAAACAAAACACCATAATCCATTTTTACTAAGTAAGAAAGATGGCACCAGAGATAGGGCATTAGCCTTAGGTCACGCTGTCATTTTTCAAAAGTTACAAATTGACATTCAATTGCTGGCCAAGTTTGCAACCTTCTCTGCACTCTTGTTTTCATTCCCACTGTAACTTCCTTACTTTAGGCCACTTACACAATTGCCATAATTAGACTTCCTACACTATTGCCATAATTAGACTTCTTTCTGAGACCTCCCATCCTAGAGGCTCCTTGTTCAAATCCTGCTTTGTCCTATCTCTTCCTGACAGATGTGTCTTCCTAAAGAACTTCTCTGATCGTGCCACTTACTGGTTCATAGACCTTCAATGGCTTCTTATCATTCAACAAGTTGAATATAACTTTTTGTACACCACCATTTAGTGTCTCAACTTAACTTTTCAAATATAACAAAAGCTACTGTCTCCAATACTCTATGTAACCAACATAGTTACTAACCATTCCCCTTAGACTCAAACTTTCCCACTTCTAAGTCTGTGCCCATGCTGCTTCTGATGCTTGAAAACACTTGTCTCCTCCCCTCTGTTCTAATTTTGTCATTTTGATTTTAGAGATTATTTTGAATTTTTCTACTTCTGTGAATTCCACCTTAGATCTGCTAGCCAGATGTAACCTATCTTTTTGAAAAGAACAAAAAATTTTACTTGTCTTTTAACATTTATGATAATTTAATTTATTTTTGTTTTACTTCATTGCCTTTCATAGAATATAATTTTTCATAAAAATTTTAGAACTGTTTTTCTAGTATTTTAAAAGACCTGTGTTATCTAATATCTATAATTACTCATCTAATAAAATTTATTTATGAATTTAATTTTTATTCATTAATTATATTTTATCATACTAGTATATCTTAATCTCAAGTACTTTTTAATTACAATTCATAAAATCATCATTTATCATTATATCCTCTTCAAATTCCTGAACTTTGTTTTTTTATATCATTCTTGTTGTCTCCTCTTTTTAACCTCTTAATTCTACCATTCCTTATGGAGTGGCACATTTATCCTTATGAATAGTTCATGTCTCATACATTCCTTCCAAGAGAAATTCTTTTTCTCATCGCTCTAATTCATGACACATGACACTAATCAACAATTTTTTTTCAGCCCTGATCAGTCCCTGTTGCCTGGTTTCAAACTGTCTCCCTAAGTTTCTACAAGGATGTCAACCAAACTCAGTAGCTCTCCCTCTGAGCCTATTCTGCCATCATTCATACCAGTGACTTCATCTCTCCTCGGCACATTAAGTTAAAAATCCTTCTCTAAATCATCTAATCAATCTAATCCTCTCAGTGCGCACATGAGGAAACTAAAGCTTTGAAAGGACTGGTCCAAAACTGCACAATGCCACTAATTTCCAGATCAAATTAATATTAAACCAGCAGTGCATCTGAAGGGATGTCTTTAAAAAATCCTGTGAAATCTGTTGTGTTTATAGCAATGATGTGTTGAGGACATCAACTCCCATATTCTCTTCTCAAAGATAAATAGAAAACATTTCTCTTCTTGCTAGGCCTTGAGAATAAATGGGTTGCTTCTTGTACAACTTAGACTTTTATTTATATCTCCTAAATGACAAACTTGATCAGATATCCATTCTAGTGCCTTCTGCAAAACTCATGCTAGTGCTTTTTTACCCACCCAAAGCATGTGTTTATATTTTAGAGCACCCGTCTTGAACCCTAATGTCCCTCTTGCTTTCGGATTACTTTTTTCTGCCAAAATATTTATTTTACATATATTTTTTTCAATTATCTTTGTCTTACAAAATAGCTTACTATTTTTGGATTATCTAGAAGATTTTTGGGAATAAAACAGAATAAAAATATTTAACTATGAAAATAAAATAGTGATAGATTTAGAAGCAGTTACAAAGTTTCTAGACTCCAGTAGCACACTATGTCTTTGCTGTTCTTTATATTTATTTGAAACATATTGCTATGTGTATCCTTGTGTATGTGTGTTTAAAATTTATTTTTCTTATCCCGTCTATCAGATTGTAAAATCCCCAATGACTGAAATTGTCTTAAAATTTTTTTGCAACTTTTCAAGCAAATATAATAGTACGTTCATATGGTAGCAACTCAATAAATGGATTTGGATGGTTCTCAATCTATCACTAAATCCTAATTCATATCTCAAATCTCAATCACCATCTCACTTATATATAGAATTTTCTATCTGACCTTGGCTAAAACTGTCATCTTCTACTTGATAGAATAGATATGTAATCTTAGGGTTTACTGTAAAATAAATTTCTGTTAACAGAATCTTGTCTTCTCACTAACTTGGAGGGAAAGAAAAAAGTGTGTATTTCATAAAAACACACATGTAATGCAGCTAGTATTTAAAATTAGGGTAATATGATAACATTTAAATACATATTAATTTCAGAATATCAGTAATATTATTTTGTGCTTAAGATAAGTTAAATATAACTTATTTTATATTTTATTTAATATTTTTATTTTATTTAACATTTATTTCAAGGTGAAAATAGAAATATTTACAATTCTAAAAATCCTATCTAATCATCATTGATCTCTTCCTTTATTTTTATTTATTTATTTTTTATGCCTATAGCACCTGGTATTCCTAGGTAGTCTCCCATCCAAGTACTAACCAGGCTTAACCCTGTTTAGCTTCTGAGATCAGACATCAGGATTGTTTAGTTCCTTTAAATTTTTTA
The DNA here is from genome assembly GCF_014176215.1 of Rousettus aegyptiacus. NCBI lineage: Eukaryota > Metazoa > Chordata > Mammalia > Chiroptera > Pteropodidae > Rousettus > Rousettus aegyptiacus. Next base: position 33,354,787 of record NW_023416307.1, on the reverse strand, counting down.
AGGTAGATTTGCTTTTAACTCTTTAAAACCTTTAAAAAATCTTGTAAATATACTGTATCATTTTCATAGATATTCACTATCAGAGTCTGCAAAATTTGTTGAATGGATGATGCAACACTAAAAAAAGTTAAGGAATGAGAAAGTAATCTTTGTTTAGCAGTGGAATCTACCCCTAATACTTTACAAATATATAATCATTCAGAAATTCTGTTTGATCTTCACCTCAATTTTATAAAGTAGGCAGCATGAGTGTGGAGAGTCCCCTTATGAGACAGAAGTATGAATCATGGATCTATACTTCCTAAGATATAATTCTTAGGAAACAAATACTTACAAAGTTGCATCATTATTATTATTATTAGTCCATGTAAACACAGGCAATCATGTGTTTGTTGAACCTAGCAATGTAGGCTCAAACACAGGAACAGGAAGTAACTGAGGGGGGCTGGGCCTGTAAGAGCATGAGCAGATCCCAGAAATTCTATACAGTCCCATTTTCCTTCCACTAATATAGAGCTATAAGAGACATAAACAAACACAGAGGAAAAAAAGTCTGTTTGCTTCTATTCGAGGCGGCATGCCTGCTCTTAATAAAGCAGGGGGAAATATATTATTCTTCCAATGTTCAATTTCCTTTTATTATTTAAAGAACAAAACTCTTGTGTTAAGAGTCCATTTGAAGAAATACCATTGTCATCTTTCTATATATAAAAGCAATTTCAAGTCACTGCTAAATTATATATAAGAAAATATAGTATGAAGCCTCAATTTTTCACATGCTTTTGCAAAGCAATAGAGTTTTTACTAATATGCTTGCAATAAATTTTATATATATTGAGATAGAACCTTTTTCTTTAGGTTGTTGTTAAAATACTAAGAATATAATGACCAAATATTCCTTGAACAAATAGTTTTCAGTCTTGTAGTACTCTAAATCATAATTCTTTTTTTCAGACTTTCTGAAACTAAGAAAATCTGATTTGAGATCAGAATTCTTGTGATAGAAATTATTTCAGAAGATTAAAAAGACTGCTTTGTTTCAACTGATAAAAATAATTAAACAGCTTTCCATACTTACTCTCTGTGGCATTAGTTTTAATCACATTTATAAATACATTTATTCAAACACTGTCAGTACAATATAGAATAAAGGATAAAAACATGTCATTAAAGACATCGAGATACCATTTAAAGAAATATTGGTTTAAAAACTCTATTTTCTCAAGGTAGAGTGTGAATTCAAATATGCCTCTCTCTAGGTATTAGAAGCAATCTTAGCTAATGTTAAATCACTTTCCACCATATAAAATATATGATTGGCACATTAGTCTTCATTATGGGCAATATAGCCCACTGATTAGGAGAACAGTTTGCTGACTCAGATAGACCTTGTAGTTATTTTGATTTTGTCACTTATGAATTGTGCGACCTAAGCAAATTATTTCACCACTCTAAGTTTGTTTCTTTATCACTAAGTGGCCATAATAAAATGTTTATTTAATAGAGTCAATTTGAAAATTGAATGAAATAATCTATACTAAGAAACAGCAACAATGACTATTAAATTTGGCTATTTTTATTTGTATTATTTTTCATTAGCTACAATTTTGGAGGGGATGAACATAAATAGCATTTTTCAATCAAACATGAGTTTGGACTTTTGTTCCTTGACCTGCTACCTGTGAAATCTTGGGTAATTTACTTAAAGTCTCTGAGAAGAACCGAACCAATCAATAAAGAAAAGTCTTTTCAGTAAAGCGTACTAGAAAACTGGATATTCACATGAAAAAAAAAAAAAACAACAACACCTACCTTACACCATGCACAATAATTAATTTGAACTTTGACAGATCTGTAAAATCTAAAATAATAAAGATTTTAGAGAAAAATACGAGAGAATATCAGTATGACTTAGAGCTAGATAAAAATTTATTAGATTATAGAAAATAATAACTATAAAGAAAAATTAATAAATTAAATTACGTCAAAATTAAAATCTGTTCATCAAAACACACCATTAAGAAAATGCATAGGCAAGTCACAGAGTGGGAGAAAATATCTGTGAAACATATATGTAGGAAAGAACAGATATTCAGAATATAAGTGATTCTATAATTTAATAACAAAAGTCCAATAATCCAATTTTTAAAATGGGCTAAACATTTAAACAGGTCTTTTATTTAAAAATATATGAATGACCAATAAGGACATGAAAAAGTATTTCAAATCATTAGTCACCAGGAAATGAAAATTAAAATCACAATGGAATACCACTGTAAATCCTAGCAGATTGACTAGTATTAAAAGACTGACCACATCACTGTTGGTAAGGATGTGGAGCAATTGGAACTCACAAATATTGTTTGTGGGAATACAAAATGGTACAGTCACTTTAGAGAAATATCTCACAGCAATTTCATTCCTAGGTATTTACACAAGAAAGATGAGATTATATTTTCATAAAAAAGATTTGTATAATATTATAGAAATTTTATTTATAATAATCTAAAGCTGCAAACATCTTAGGTGTCCATTAACAGGCAAATGAATAACAGACTGTAGTATAATAATAAGGTAGGTGACTACTCAACAATAAAAAGGAAAAAAAAATACTGATATGCTAACAACATGGATAGATCTCAAGATAATAATGCCGAGTAAAAGAAGGCTCTAAGGAAAAAGGGCACACTCTTTGATTCCATTTATAAGACCCATCTAAACAGGCAAAATTGAACAATTGTAAAAAAAAATCAGAAGAGTGGTCCTTTTGTAGGACAAGTGGAGAAATGACTGTGATGGAGCATGATGGTGAAGCCAGTGTTCTATATCTTGGTCACAGTTACATAGGTGTATTTGCATTTGTCAAAACTCGGTGAATAAACATTTAAGATTTGTTCATTTCATTGTATGTATGTATGTGTACGTGTGTATGCCTTATATCAAAAGGAAAAGAACTATGAGCAAATATTGAATTCTAGTTAATGTTATGGATGCTGAGACATTTAGGGAGAAATGTGCTGATTTCTGAAATTTACTTTGAACTACATTAAAAAATAAGATGTAATGATGGATAGGTAAAAGAATGAACAGATGGATAAATATGAAAAATAAGTATAATAAAATGTTAATTATAGAATTTAGATGGTAGATATATGAATGGTGACTGTAAAATTCTTTCAACTTTATTGATGTTTAAAATTTTTCATTAAAAATGTGAAACAAATTAAAAATTTCTGATGTTGCTTTATCTTTTGGAAAATGGAAAATTATAATTCCTACCTAAAGGATTTATAGGAAAATAAGATAAAATGAGACAATGATGTCTCAGGTATGTTTTGCAAATATTTTTTCCCCACTCCGTGGATTTTTTTCACAAGTAAAAAGGCTTTTCACTGCCTATTTATTTCTTCATTGGTGTTCTTTAATAAGTAGAAGTTTTACATTTTGATGTAGTTTATCATTTTTTCCTTTTCTAATGAATAAGTGAGGTTGTCAGCACAAAATTGATCATCAATTGTTCATTCTTTTATCCTTTATTTCGCCTACACTCCCCTAGTGGAATCTGGAGTCCATTCAGATTTTGCTACCTAACTTTAACTCCTCATCCCTCTTGCACACAGACAGCAGTCAGTTGCTCAGAGTTTATTGTGAAAGGTGTCCTTGACCTCTCCTAGTCACAGATTTCCTTTCCCTCACTCCCCTTATAACACACAGACCTAATCAGAAGTAGATCTATGATGGCCATTTAACTTTCTTTAGCTCCCAACTCCCTTTCCTTGAAAAGAGAGGAGGAGTAAGAAAAAAAAAATGAGAGAGAGAGAGAGAGAGAGAGAGAGAAAATGGAAGAATGCATAATCCTATATGTCAAATTAGTGATCATCATGAATAGTGGTCAAATTCTATGAAAAGTCGAGGAGAATTAGGACAGAAAAAATGCCTTTGAGTTGTGAAAATTGACCTCAGAAAGATCATTTTCAGGAAAGTGGTTGGAACATCAGAGGATTGGCCTTATTTCTATTCTGGGCTTATCAGTAGCTCGACTTCAACAAACTTTCCAGCTACTGTTGCTGCAACATGAAGGTCTAACTATTTTACTTTAGTTTCTCACATTCTTAAGCAGAAAATTGTTACCTCTCAATGTTCCTTATCTTCCTAAGCACAGGCAGTCACAGACCTACAAAGGCACAGTGAACACAAACGATTCCGAACATACTGTCCTTTGCACCCTCACTGCCAGAAACCCTGACTGCATTTGTTGGCCCTGGAAATCACTCTATTGCAGTTTCATTTTTCAGGTGTATATATTTTGTCCTTTGCAAGGAGTGAGCTCCAATAGCTTCAATAACTTACTGAACCTTATCTTTCTTACCTGATGCCTTTGAATGTTTCATCCTCAAGGGAAAAAGAAAATCACTTGGAACCAATGAAAAGGCTTTGGAAATATGAAAATTAAACTGGGGATCTTGGATAGCCCTTCCATAAAATCACTTTTACTGAGGTAAAAAAAAAAAAAAAATGTCCTGGATCTGAAGGTAAAATGTATGAGGTACCAGAGACTGGATGCCTTCTTCCTAAATGACTGGCTCCTAAAGCAGCCTCTCTTATTTTTTAATGTTCAAAGGAGTCTTATACTATGTAAAAAAATCTTCAGTTGGATTAGAGCTAGCTAAGTGAATTATGTTTACATTCAACGAGCAATTTTTGATACTTAAGATTATGATAGGTTGTGTGGAGCATAGAAAAGGAAAATGCCACATGTCTTTTTCCTTAAGAGTTATGTATATGAAGCAATCAGGGAATACTTCAGAACAAAATAATCAAGCATCACTGACTACTGTGGTATGGAAGGAAAGGGATTAAGGGGGCTGGAATATATTTCTTTAGTCCTCCTTCAAAGATCCTAGAAAAGGAAAAGGAAAACAACTTCAAGAATGTGTAGGCTTTACGCAGGATTATATGGACACTCAGAAAAAGAAACAAAAGAGATTTTGGACTGCTCCAGATCCAGAACATGACTTTTTTTTTCCAAAGCAAAAGATGTTACCTCTTTTTACTTGTTGTTTTTCATTTTTTAGAAGGAAGAGTTTTCCTTAAATTAACCAGTGATGGATTCAGGAGGTGATTGTAGAGGAAACGTTCCATAAGATGCAGCACATACAGGGACATTCTGAATAGTACTTAAAGAGAAACGGTAAAGGAAGATGGTGTTAAACTTCATTTTTCAGTAACTTTTTACTAAAACTTTACTAACCTTCATCATTTAGTAGTTATGTGATGCCAAGACTACCCTTAGAAAAAGTCGTAGACATGGTTCACTGCTAAGATCTTTTTCTGAAAAGGTGTTGTAGGTAGAGTCCATATCCCACATTATACAAAGGGCAAAAGATACAGTTAAATTGTTCGTTGATGGAATGAATGAATTGAAAAACAAGCAAGAGATGGAATGTCTGACATCTCAATGCATCAGCTTGGTATACTGAGTGAAAAAGACTGTCTACTAGACACAGAGCAATTAGACGCTGCATAAACAACTTTACCTTTCACTAAAACCCAACAGTTCAGTAGTGCAGTGAAGTTCCATAACTTGCTCATAGAAGCTAAATGAGATTTACTGAGTTAAAACCTTGTTTTAGTTCTTATTCTTTGGGAGGCTTCATGCCTCATAACACTTTCAGAATCAGAAACATAATCTCCCATATTTGCAAAGGTATTTGCATCATAAAATTCATTCAATATATTTAATCGTTATTGGAGGCATTAATACCAGGCATCATCTCTGCCCTTACTTTTTGCATCAACACTTTTTTCTTCAACCTATTAAAACCACAGTTCTTATAGCAGCCTTCTTCACTAATGTTTCACCACACTGTTAATTGTACTTTGTTATTGTTGAAATCATCACCCAATTAATATGCTCAAAACCACTGCCTTATCCTTCATCTATGGCTATTAATTACTCTTGTGTGTTTACTTCAGAGGAAGCTAAAGGTGCTAAAACATGCAAAGTAGCATTAGTGACAGGTTTATCCTTTAAAAAGTCATTATCCAAAGTTAATCCACTACAAAATCAAATTTATCTTTAACTAGCAACCTTAGCTAATATCTAAATAGTTTGTTCCTATTTCCTCACCCGTGCTTATTAGTAAATAGTATTTTATGTGATGGCACTGTCTAAATATACTTGCTCCATGGAGCTCTCTGTTATTAAGCCTTTTCTCCGAGGGATCTTATATGGCTAGTGTTTTCATCAACATTGTGATCTCTAACACTGTGAGTTTTCTTAAGCTTAGTCCTGCATGTGGAATTTAGCTCACCTGACAGGAAGGTGGCACATTTGTTTGAGTTGCGTGTATCGAGAAAATATCACTAACAATACTTAGTTTTGAAACGTAAGCAGAGGTGAATGAACGCATGCCTGTATGATGCAAGTTAGTGCTGAAAACCTCTTCCCATAAATGCTAAGGGTCGCCAGATAAAATTTGTTTTGGTTTTGCTCCCTAAGTTTTCTTTCTAGGAATTCTCAGCTTCTGGATTTATAATTTGATGCAAACTTCCTTCTGCTTAATAAGGGTTGGGATTCTACTATTAGTTTTTATTTGCATGGAGAGACCCTGTTGAAAGAGCCGGCCAGAAAGTGAGGGAATAAGGCCGATATTAAAGGAAGTATCAAGGGTCTTTGCTTTTTACTCTTTGTCAGCGGTTTGGCCTACATCGGAATCACTCAAAGAACTTGTTATAACACATATTTCTGGGCCTCATCCTCAGGTTTCCGATTCAATAAGTTTGGTGTGGGTACTGAAAAATTGTATTTCTAAGAAGATCCTAGGTCATGTGAGGCCACGCACACCTTGAAGACTGTTGATAAACTCATCGTTTCCAGAGAATAACTTGCCGCCTTTCTAATCCATGGGACTATTTTCTCCATTATCCTCATCTCCAAATACTTTATGCTCTCATCGGTTCTCTCGCAGGCTGTGTATCTTCAGACTATGTTCATTTCCCCTTCTGGTCACCCAGTTCACTTATTCTTAAACCCAGTTGAAACATCATCTCCTCTGAGAATCTTCCTCCGTGCTTCTTTTCTCTGTGAGCCTCCAATAATTTTGACCTGTCTCTACCTCAGCACACTTCAACGTTTATCTTTCCCACTAGACTCAGCTTTTTAAAGAAAGAAAACTAGTCTCTGTCACTTTGTATTCCCAGAACATAGCCTTGGATGTAGTTACATAGCTAGTACCTGCTACATAGGTACTCAGAATCGTGTTCGCTGCCAGGATAAATAAATAAGCTTAAGAAAGATCAGCTTCATCCAGCTAGATGTTGTCAGGCAACTAAACAAACATAAATAAATAAATAAATGAGAGTATCAAACATGTCTGCTGTGAAGGAAAATGAAGAGCCATGCACTCACCCTTCAAAGACGAGGCACACAGAGGAAACAGGAAACCTGGATTGGAGACTCAGTTGGTCTGAATCCAGAAACTAGGGATTAGTTTCTGACTCCCAAAATAACACAGTTATTCCAGGATAAAAGAAAGACTAGAACTTCTCACTTCTGATCCTCAGCCTGTTGTCTGTTGCCTATACCAGGCTGCCTAGCTCATTTGATAGTTATTGTTGTTTTAAGTTTGACCAGTCGATGTGACTCTGGGCAGTGTAATTTTCATTAGATTTTTCCTCTTAATGATGTAAATTTCATTTGGCTTCTGTGAGCAAGTCGTTAAACTTCACCGTCCACTTAATTGTTAGTTTTGAGTCAAAAGTGAACTCCTTTATGCCTTGTCTAGTTCCTCTGCAATCAGTAAACATCTAGGGTGTCCTTATCATGATTTGTTAGGAGTAATGCATTTCCATAAAAGTAGGAATTTGGCTTGAAGTAATACTGAAATTTAGCAATGAGGATACACTGTTGTGTGTCAGGTAATATAACACAGAAGTAGTTTTAATACCAGGCTATGCAGCATCTTTGCCTGGTTAGACTCTCAGCTCTGTCACTTTCTAATTGTGTGACTTTTGCAATGTTTCTTAAGCTACTTGTGCTTCAGTTTCTTAATTAATAAAATGGAGGATAATAATAGTACCTAATTCATACAGTTGTAACAAGTACTAAATGATTTCATATTTGTAAAGTGCTTAAAAGGGAACCTGGAGTTTAATAATCACTATATATAAGAGTGTTAAATAAAACTAATATTTATAAAATGAACGCCTGAAGCCAGGAAGGAAGTCCGTGGCATTAATATCTAGGTCAAACTATTTGCTCGCATCATTATTTATTTATTTATTTATATATTTTCGATCTGGGTTTTACTTGTTAAGTTTCTCTGATTTAAAGAATAATATTTATAATATAGCATTAATGTTTTGGTTTCTTGTTTAATAAATTGCTATGTACACCTGATAAAATGATACCAACTATTGTAAAGATATCAAAAAACATGGCATTTTTCATATCAGAGTAAATTATAAATATATTATCTATTTTGTAAATAAAATGCATAAGGTTGGTGATCCAAAGGGTCGTTTAACTATAAATGAAGTCAGGGGCTTGAAATACTGATGTACAGTACAGGGATAATCAGATGTAGACTTGCCAGCATGTGACTTTCTCAGGCAATTTTGTCAATAACACCATCAGCTCTTTTTATCATTAAGTAAATTGCAGATCACTGTCAACAAGACCCTGGATTCCAGCCAGCCCAGCAACACTGAAGACACACTCCCTCCAGTTCTGCTCTGCGGGGTTAGGTGCTTGTGAGTGATAAATAGTAGCAGGACACCAAGGCAGGAGCTGTATTAAGTGGAATAAACAAACTTGGCAGGCAGATAAAACGTTCTAAGCACATACTGAACACAATATCAAACCATAGGGCAACGTTGTGAAACACTAGAAAGCAGTAGAAATTGCCACCAGGATTACATGTGACAGAGACTGCATGGAATCAGTATCCTATGAGACAAGATGACCACAGACCACACATGGCAAGATGACCACAGACCACAGGCTGGCATGAATGATTCTGTTGACCACAGATCTTCCTGAATCTCTTGCCTATCTGGGAGGAGTAATGGTGTGAGCAGTTTTGAATAGACTCATATGACCATAATCAATGTAACACAAGATTAACAAACATAATGGCATATTTAGTTCTTGTTTGCAATTTTCAAATGCCAGTTTTCTGTTTGCTATTTCAATGTAATTTAAATAAATTTTAAGTAAAAGGAAAGCAATGCAATGCCATTTTTTACATTTTATTAGTTTTTTTTATATATATTCGGATGTAGAATAAATGCCACTCACAAATTGAATTTTCATGAGAAATAAATGAGATAATGAAAGTGAATAAACACTGTCGTGATTTTAGACACACAGTAGGTGTTTTACATGTAATACTCCTCTTAATCTTTGGTAATTAATCTCCCTTGTTCTGAAATTGGCTATTTCAGAAGTTTACATTGTTAGTCCATCAGCTTTCTGATTAGGGTTAGTATGGCATATCTTTCTGCCTCCCTTAACTTTTAACCTATCTGAGTCTTCTCTTTTAAAGTAGATTTCTCATGGGCACATAGAGTCTTGCTTCTTTACCCACTCTTAGAATCTGTTCCTAATTGGTCTGTTTAGATTATTCACAATTGAAACAATTATTGATTTAATTGGATTAATATTTAGCTAGTTTGTAACTCTTTTCCATTTGTTATATTTGTTCTTTGTATCTCTTGACCCCCCCCCCCCCCCACTTTATGCCATCTCTGGTTTTAAACAGGCATTTTATATGATTCTATTTCATTTCCTCTTTTAATATGTCAATTATATTTCTTTAAAAAACTTTTAGTAGTTGTATTAGAGTTTACAATACACTTTTAAAACTAATCTCAATCTACAGGTAACATTTTACCACTTCACAAGTGGTTCAGGTGATTTACAAGAGAACTCTAATTCTTCCTTTTCACCTCTTATGACATTTATGGCATTCATTTTCACTTATCTGTATGTTAGCTGAATTTATTTACTATTAGTGCTTTAAACAGTTATCTTTTAGATAAATTAAGAATAGGAAAAATAAAAGATTCTATTTGTCTTCATTTATTTCTTCTCTGGTGTTTTTCCTCTATGTGTAGATTCAGGTTTCTAATGTATAGCATTTTCCTCTTGCATAAAGAACTTCTTTTAAGATTTCTTGTAAATTAAGTCTGTTGAAAATGAATTCCTTCAGTTCTTGCTTGTCTAAGAAAGTCTTTAATTATCTTTTACTTTTGAAGAATAATTTTGCTGGATATATAATTCTACAGTGGTGTTTTTTTTTTTTTTCTTTTTTAAAGCGTTTAAAATATTCCACTCCATTCTCTTCCTTCTTGCATGGTTCTGATAAGTTCTACATAATTTGTTTCCTTGTTCATCTATAGCTAAGTTGTTTTTCTCTGGTTTCTTTCAAGATTTTCTCTTTGTCTTTGATTTTCTGAAGTTTAAATGTGATATACTTATTGTAGATTTTTTATATTTGTTTGGTTGGTTGGTATTTATCCCATTTTACGGTCTTTGAATTTCCAGGATATGTTGTTTGGTGCCTGTTACTAACTTCAAAAAGTTCCACACCATTTTTATTTCCAAGATAACTTCTGCTCCATTCGCTCTTTCTTTTCTGATATTACAATTACACGTATGTTATACCCTTTGAAATGATTCCGCTGTTCTTAGATATTTTTTTTCTGCCTTTTTAATTATTTTCTTTAAGAGAATTCACTTTTCAGTTTGGGAAATTGCTATTCACTTATACTCAAGCCCATTGATTCTTTCCTCAGCCATGCCAACTCTATTAATATGGCCATCAAAGGTATTCATTCATCTTGAGTGGTTTGGATTTCTAGTTTTTCCTTTTTATTTTTTTTTTTAGAAATTTTGTTTCTCTGCTTCTATAGAGTTTTAACCAATATTTTCCCTTTAAATCTCATTCTTATCCTTGCTTCTAGGGATACCTAATTTGGTAATTTCTTAAGCTTTTTGAGGATTCTGAACCATAGTTTGGTTTCCTATTGGTTTAGAATTTAGTTTTCTTGGTATTCTTTAATTATTTACTATTTGTCCATCCACTTTTGAGTTTCCAAAATGTTATTGTTATCTTTCCTCTAACACCCTACCTCTCTCTTACCTACCCATGAAAAAAGCAGTTTTAAATATATCTTTGCTGTTATTTCAGTGAGGTTTCAGGAAGGAGAATAGGTAAATACATGTGTTTGATCTGTCATCACTGATCAGGGGTCAATTCTTTGAGGTTAAGAGTCAAAAGTATGGTATATGATTAAAAGCACATGCCTTGAGATGTTTTTAATCACATACCTTACATGGAAATTCAACTTGGGGCACAGAGTACCCAGATGTATATGGGCAAGGTACTGAGTATCACTGTCCTTCTCTATACAATTGGGGTAACAAGAATATCTAACTAAAGAGTAAATGTAAAATTAAATGCAATAATGCATGTCTATGGGGGCCATAAAAGTATATACTATTATTAACAATGATCAAGCCAATACCCATTATGTATTTATACAATGATCTATGAGTTTTATGCAAATAACTGATGATTACTATACTTAAAACTGATGTACAGGACAACATTCTTCCATTTCGATTTTGTAATTCAAAAGCAATAACAATTAAGCTTTTAAAAACTCATTTTATAGCAGAACTTGACCTGATCTAAATTTATTTAGGGATAAAACCTGACCTGAAGTGATATGAGTCTATCCCATGTAGTATGAATCTCTTATGTTTTGTTGCAGAAAAGATTCTGTAATTGCTACTGTATAGTGCAGCCCAGTCTCTTTAGTGGTCTTTCTTATAAACCATATTTACTCAAAAAACCTTAAATAGAATTCTGAAATGCATCTGATTCCACAGGGATGTGGCCCTGTTTAAGAATTTATAACTGTTTCCTCTGAATTAAGATAATGAGTAGTATTGCAGAGCTCAAAATGAGAAATAGGCGTATCTATGTTAGGAAGAGGAAAAACTAAACAACCCGAAAGCTGGAGAAGAGAGCGCTGGAGAAAAGGATTGGAGCTATTAAGAGAATCTAAGAAGAGGAATTTTGCAGAGAGTAGTTGTCCAGATGAATAGGAATTTGGGCAGATATCTGGGTAAATAACATTTTAAGGAATTTCTTCTGGATGTTGTACCATGCAGAAAATTCAGTACAGGCTTATACTGTTTTAAAGACTCGGTGAAGATCAATTTTTGTTTTTAATTCTTTTTCTCTTTCATTTTTTAAATAGAACTGAACCTAACTTAGCCAAGCTTTATTAGGATTATCATTCTAACCCTATTCTTCTTGAGCAACTAGGAAACCAATTCTCATACACAACTTTAGCTTAATGAATGTTTTGAATTAAATTATAACAATCCTTATAGCATGAATATTTTGTGGAAATATTTAGTATAAAAGTAGCACATAATTTAGAAAGAAGATAAAATTAGGAACAGAAAATTTTACAGCTCTGCTTTCAGTCCTGCCTTTGCTGTCAGTAGCTATTTAAGAGAAGGCGGGGGTAGGTTGATTGTTTCCTTATTGGATCATACATGCAGAATTTGGTTAACCATTTCTAACAGTTCATGCACATGGTCACGCTAAAGATTTTATTTATTTATTTATTTATTATTTATTTATTTATTTATTTATCCCTTTGATTCCTGACCCTCTCTTTTATCCAACCTCCTGCCTATTCTTACTCTACTATGTTTGTAAAATATGTAGTAGTGTTGTATGTTTGAATGTTTTCTTTTTTTATATACATGAGTACTATTTGTGATATAAGCTACATTTTAATTCTGTTTTGTTTTTAACATCACATTTAAGATTAGCCATATGGCTGTATGTACTTGTTGGGCATTAGGATTTTAAGTCAGCTATATTTTTAAAATTTATTTATCTAAAATAATTTATTAGCATAAAATATATTTAAGGCACGATAATGGACATAGACTTTGGCCTCTGGGAATAAAGAGATAAATAACTATATCTAAAAAATGTTTTCAATATTTTGACAAAATTTAAATTTCCAGTAAAGGGTTTGAACTACTGATAAAATAACTTCTTTGCCCTCTTATGTTGTAAGAAAACATTTCCCATGAAATACAAGTTATTGTTTCTTTGTGACTTTTTAAATATAGGAGTTTTGTACAGCTGAGTTCTCCTCTGAACCCGATGTTATACGGCAGTCTTATAAGTGCTTCTTCCCAGTGATAACCTTTTCTCCAGAAAGACTAATTCAGGTTATGCTCCTCTCAGCAGCACACAAATGTCGCCAGCTTCCCACACTGCAGCAATCCTAATAGTTACTCACTTTTCTAGTTTTTGCCAATATGATTGATATAAAATTACATCTAATTGTTTAACTTTGCATTTTGCTCCAGTTACTAGTGAATTCAAACATCTTTTTTATAGGCTCATTATCCATTTGGGCTTCTCTTTCTGCATCTTTCTTTTTCTAAATACTTTGCCCATTTTCTTTTGGAGTCCCTGACGTTGTTGATTTGAAAGTGTTCCTAGTATATTCTAGATAGCATCTCCTTTATCAATTTTAGATGCTAAATACATCTTCTGTTAAGCTGCCATCTTTATTCTAGCTTGTGTATAGAACAGAATATCTTAATTTTCTTGATTATGCTTTGTGTTTTTTGTTTGTGTTTTCTAAGTCATGTTTGTCATACTTTTGTAACTTTAAGTCAAAAAGATTACAGGCTCGTTACTTAATGATTCAAAAAAAAAAACCTATGTAATTTTATAATTAATCAGAACTGAGAATGTAGTTAAATGAAATAATATAAATAAAGTATCTCTAATTCCTAGCAGATATTATTACTATTAGAAGAGGTATTAGCCAGGAAGAGCTAGAAAAAGAACAGGGTGGACTCATGAAAAATAATGGGTGTGATTTAGAGGTGGTTATCTAATTTTTGTTTATCTCTTTCAATTACACATTGGTGAAATGGAATGTGTTTATTTTCTCTTTTAAAGATTTCTAAGTGAAGAATGTCACAAAATACAAATGGCATCACTATAGAGCCAACTATTTAACAATAGCTAGGTTGACAGTGCAGTGGTGATCTTATATTGTCAATAAGCAGGTGAAAGGTTTCAAGGAGTCATTGGTGATTATGAAAGACTTGATTCATGGTGTCCCTTTGGCGGGCACTCTGATTTTTACCAGCCTTTTCAATGCTTCTGATAGAAGACTTCAGTCTTCCACGGCTTTGAATGATGACTATTTTAAAATATTTTACTTTATTTTTTATTTTTTTGCCGGAAATGTCTTTGGGGGGGTCACATATAAATGATTGTCTTGTGTCCAAGGGGGACATTTTTTTCTCAGTGGGCTATAGAAAGTATAACATGGTGAGTTGTTATATACAGGCCATAAACCTAACGTATTTCCAATCCTAACTTGTTTTTATTTCTTAAAATCTAATTGATTCTACCTGATAGATAAACTATTTTCCTAAAGAGAGACATGATATTCCTATAGCCCTCATTGCCTGCACTACTCATTTAGCAGGCTAACATTTACTGGCAGGAATCCTGGGATCTCTCTCTTTCAGTCCCCTCAAATACTTAACACTTCAAGCCTTATACCCAATAGATACTCAGAAAACATCTGCTGACTTATGGATGATCTATGCTCTGCTATGACAGTTTAACTATGGTCAAGTCCATGTTATTATAGGGATCTTAGTAACACCAGGGAGCTATGGAATTCTGGATGTAGTGAACAAAGCCTTGGTGCTCTGTTTCAGTTCTTGCAATGGACTAGAGTTTTGTTTTTTCTACACTACCACCAAATATACTTACTTGCACCTTGCAATGTTACCAGTATATTTTATTTCCTAAGCTTCTACATGTGATGGCTGGTATAGAAGGGCTGGGGAAACACATGGAACAAAACTCCCCGAAGTGTTATTGGCAGTCAGCTCTTCCCATTTTCCAGATCAGTTTGCCCTTCACATAAAATCTGCAGCTGCTGACTACAGGGCCTGTCACCATTACCAGTTCTGCCTCTTCATCACATAGTCAGCATGACTTTTTTGCTCAATCAAACTTACCTCGATTCGGAAATGTTCCATTGGAGTGGTCTGGCTGCTGCCGCTGCTATTTCCCAGCTATTAACACAGACATTACAGCGCTCCAACCACTCAAAGACTGCAGCAACACAGTCATCCTGGACGGCAGCCACTTCAGGGAGATCTCAGACAGATGGCTGTTTGCAGAGGGCAGAGAATTTAACAGCAGTGCCTCTCCACACTGTGATGATGGATTTCTACCTCAAAGGAAGTAATGGGCATTAATCCTCTTGAGAATTCATGATACTCATTCTATGCCTTCCTACCCATATCCCATTCCTCACTCTTGCAAACAGCAAGCAGATGCCAGCATTTTGGATGCCTGAGAAGAGGGAGCTCCTATGATTCCCCAAAAGTACTGTATATATCCTGAAATCATATAACTTTACTGAATTCTTAGTTTTTCATCTGTAAAATGGATATGATAATATTTAAGTCACTAAGTGTTAGGGAGAACTAAACGAGGTGCTCTGGCACTTTCGTAAGTGCTTGATAAATGTGAGTGGCAGCAAGGGGAGCCATGCTGTGACAATGGCGTTCTGCCTCTTTTACCTCCATTTTTTTTTCCCGTTTTCTCTTTCTCTCCCAATGATTTCCTCTTCCAGTAATTTATGGATATACTTTTTCCAGTGATTTCTTTTTGTATGATAGAGCTTTTTAGCTTTTTTTCTTCTTAAGTAAAATCATATTTAAGTATACCATATGCAGAGAAAAGCATCCAAATCTTAAATATACAGCTTAATGAACTTTCAAAATGAACAAACCTGTGTAACACCCAGATCTAAAGGAGACTATCATTATCATCTACAGAAGCTCCTTTTTGACCCTTTCTAGGTCCTATAAAGTTTTGAAGGAAAATTGAGAGCCAGAATGTACTTAGTAGATTCAACATATCTTGAGAAACTTTGTACCAAAGACAAATGAAAATTGTATACAAATACATGTTCTTCCAGAAGAAAAAAGATAGAGCCATGACTTCAATCTGTGTCCAGCTCTGCCTCATTGCTCATGGATGGCAAGAATTCAAAAACTGAATTCAAAATCTTGAATCATTAGGATTTATTTGTGAAGACAACTCTGAGATTTTTTTATGTTGTGCAAACTCATGTTGGTACAACCCTAATTATACAGTTCAATTTAAGTTATTATCAATAAGTGATTGAAATTTTTGAACTTTTAAAATTACTACTACAGTCAATACATAATTACCAGTTTGTTGTCAAGAGAAGGAACTTGAGGATAAATTAGAATGTTCTAAAATTAGAATATTGATTGTTTGCATATATATGTAAATTTAAAGCACTTAAAAATTAGATATTATCTTAATAATCATGCTAATATTATTGATTTTCTCTGTAAAAAACATTTATTTCTGTTATGTGGTTAAAGATACATAAATTTACAATAAATTATTTGTATGACTTATTACAAATCATATATTTCTTGGATAATCATCATTTAATGGACCTTATTTAATGTAAATATGAAAACTACATATCATTAAAAGAGAATGAGAAAAGTTAGAAAAACGGAAATAAATACCAGATATTTTAGATAAGGATTTTCAAGCTATGATCTCATACAAGTACAGTTGACCCTTGAAGAACATGAGGCTTGGGAGCTCTCACTTCCCCATGCAGTTAAAAATTCCTGTATAACTTTGACTTCTCCAAAATTGAACTACTAATAGTCTAATGTTGACTGGAATCTGTACCAATAACACATACATATATACTGTATCCTTACAAAGGAGTAAGCCAATGAAAAGAACATATTAAGAAAATCTTCCTTAAAATGTTAAGGAAGAGAAAACACATTTACAGTACTATATTGTATTATCAATACCATAAGTTTATATTATCTGTTTACAAGATGGATCCTTTGTCTGTCAGCACATACATTAATATTATCTTAGGTAATATAAAACACTGTAAACATTATACATATTAGTAACACTAGACATCAAAAATTGAAAGATAAAGTGAAAAAAATCATATTTATTTACAGGTATAACAATTCATGTATTAACTAAGAAGCAGCAAAATGATTACTTTATGGTAGCCTAGTGTAATCAATACAATTGCTTCATAGTAGTAGGAAAATCTCCAATTTTCCAATACATTTACTGAAAAAAAATCTGCATATAGGTGGACCAACACAGTTCAAACCCATGTTGTTCAAGGATCAACTGTGTATGAAAAAATGTGTTGAAAAATCATACAAGTCCCAGTATCCTTCCTTGTTTTTGTACTTATAGCCTTTGAAAAATTCACTGCTCAGGTATTCCTTCTCACCTTGCAATTCTGGGATTTTTCTAGATCGTTTCATGCCACAGTAACAAACATTAAATTTCAGCTCAGAGCGAGAGCATGATGCTGTGTAAAGCTAACTGAATAAATAAAGAGAGCTGTTTTATTGGGGTTGAGGAGAGACCTTAGGGCTCTGCACCTGACTGCCAGAGAATGCTCTACATTAAAAAGAAGATTTATTTCAAGTGGTAATTAATCAAGCAAGAAACCTAGAGATAATGCAAGATCAGAAATTTGCCAAAGGTGACAGAGATTCCCACCACCTACTGGCCAGCTGCAGAACACCAAGTAACAGAGCCTAGAGATGGGAGAGGAAACAGCAGAGAGCCTCCTTGCAGGCTGAAGTTACCTAAACTGGGTTAAGATTCTCACGCCCATATCTGACTGCAGGCATTGTTCTTGAAAGAAAATGTTCAAGGGTCCCTCACAGGTAGCTGGAGATTGCCCTTTCCCAAAACTCCTTCACCTGAACAGGTGTATTTGCAAGTAACTAAAACCGAACTCAAACTATTCTGGGCAGAAAATGGAATGTATTATTTCATGTAACTAAAATTAAGGACAGAGCTGGACTCAGATTAGGAACCAAAAATGTGATGACCTCTGGATCTCTCTCTCTTCCCAAAACACTCTCTCCCTCTCTCTCCTTCTCTTTCTTGATTTTTTCTCTGATTTTCCACATACAGAATTATTCTCTCAAATCTGCTTTATTCATAAGGCTAAAACCATGGAGGCTGGCAGTTCTCAGGTGTGCATTTTCACCTGAATGCTGAAGGGAACTGCCTTTGTTCTTTTAGTTTCTACTAGGTTGTTTTCAAAATAATTGTGTTTTATAGAAAAGTAAAATTAAAATATTTTAAATTGTGTATATTTGGACAATCAAAACAGAATTTCTACCTTATTGCTTTCCAAAAAGAGATATAAAAAAAATCCAAACTTTTTCTATGAAAATCATTTTATTAAACAAAGGGACATTTTTAACTCAAAAAAGAGAGAGTTTTATAATCTCAAAAAAGGGCAGTTCTTTAAATTGAATATATTTAGTTTTACGAAAACTTTATTACATTGCCCTTATATTTTCCATTTCACCCATGAATGCATCATCACTGACCAGCACTAGTTCTTGTAAATCATTGTTTAAAGATACCTAGAGATACAAGACAACTGTTACAGGAACCTGCAGTATAAATTTATTTTTTCCTCACCCAATTTTGACTTTCTAATCTTTCCCATAGTCCAATCTTCTCAACCCATTAATTTACCAGAGATCAGAGGTAAGAAAGGTTCATCAAAAACAAGAAATCAAGAGAAAAGAGCAAGAAGAGAAAAAAAACAATTGAGTAAGATAAAATGGTAAAATCATTTATGGGAAAGGTGTGAAACTTGAAGGGGATCAGGATATGACACCTCAAAATAAACCACTTTGACATAAGATTTCTTTTCAGCTGAAGGCATTTGAGTTTCTGAAATCCTTTATCTGCCTAAAAGCAGAGCCTCCCAAGAGAACTCAGTTGTCATAAATCTCCTGCCCTAAAGCAGGTCCTAGAAACAGAAGGTGCTGAAAGGACTCTCTGACCTCCGCATTCTCCCCTGAAGCAAGTGACAAGACCCTCATGGGAGAGATGCCCTCTCTCTACTCTCAGGAAAGCAGCATCCTGTCTCCAAAGATGAAGACAGAGGGACGCCCAGAGGAATCTTAAAGAATGGCCCTTGTTGTTTGTTCCTCACCATTTACTGCCTTTTAGTACCTTTAGCTCATACCCTTTGTCCTGTCATGGTGTTCCATGACTTTCCACTCTTCATTAAATATAGAATAAAAATGCTCAGGTCAGGCTTAACCATTTCTTTGGGTCTTAATTTTCTCGTGAAGGCTCCCATGTCACATAAAACTGACATCAAATTTCTGTGCTTTTGTCCTGTTAATCTGTGTTGGTCAGTTTCATTTTCATACCCAACTAGGGAATTTATGATGAAAAGGTTGTCCTCTCTACAGACACCTCATCTCTTCTGGATTATGTACTTTGAAATCCTTTCTTCTTTCAATCTGCTACACGATATAATATAAAAACACATGGATGTGAACTGAAGCTTTGCTTTTAGCACCAATTAAAGGATACAATGTTACTTTTGAGTTCCAGATATTCACATAAGACTAAGCATGCTAATTTGCTGGTATTGTTTTCTAATTGCATTTTGCTCATTCCTCCTCAATATTCACAAACAATGAAATCTTGAAACTGAAAGTTTTTCTCCACCACTAAAGAGCACAACCCAAACCGCTTCACTGAAATATATCCATTCAACAACAAGCCAAGCTTTTAAATTAGCATTTGCATTAGTGAATGACTCAGATATAATATAAAATTAATCATTTATAAATTTCTACAGGCTTCCTCACACTGTTACTGTAATAGATTTTCTTATGAAAGCACATTTAATTACATCTTTTGGGGAGAGTAGTACATCAAGACCTAGAAATCAGTGTTTAAAAAAAATTAGGTAAAATTGAACTTCTAAAAACTAAAAACTAAAACAATACTAAAATGATCTACATAATTTTCAATCTTCAAAAGTAGCTGATAGAAATTCCCCTCAATTACTTGGAGTCATTTTTGATGGGGAAAAAAAAATCATCTTTCCTAGGTGATGCAGCTTTTGCTCAAACCTCAAGTTAAAATTTTTCTCTTTGACAAAAAAAAAAAAAATCACATCATATTCATGTCACTTTCTCAAGCATTTATTACAGAGAGAATCAATTAACAGTTAAGTTAATTACAAACTATAAAATTGCTAATTGAGACAAATTACACATGATAGCTTTGCAATTTGGGTAAATGACAGGTTCAGTTGAATATGTGACCTAGAAACTTATGTTATCCAAGGTATTTTTTTAACAAAAATCTCAAAAAAGACATGTGTGTAAAATTACACAAAGAGCAGAATATAGCACACTATATTTTAGCAAAAATACAATAACAGGAAGTCTCCAACCTATATGCTTTATTACTGAAAATTTTAAAGCAGGTCATTGTATATTGTTAAACTCATCAGATAATCTTGTGATATAAACCCTGAGAGCTGAGTTATAGTGAGCGTCAAGGTATATTGTTTAAATAGCTTCTATTGTGCTTGTTATTTGCCTATTATTATTATAGTTTAAAAGTCAGTCATTTGTCCTGGTGCATATCTATGCAAGAAGTTTAAACTAAATGCTAAAAGAAAATAAAGCTCTTTGGAGTTTTTCTTTGTGAAAGCTGATTTCTCCCTTTCTCCTAATATAAAGTGATACATACTCATTGTAGAAAACCTAGAGTAAGAAGAAAAATAAAAATCACTCATAATTCTACCATCCAGAGATACTCACTGTGAATATACTGATGGCTTTCTGTCTACCTATTTCTAGCTATATTTGCCTATATGAAAGTGTGTACTTGTAACAAAATAGTATCATATAATACATAGAATTTTATAATCTACTTTCAGATTATTTAGAGATATCAAGAACAATATATATTTTTATTACTGCTTTTATTTGGTGTTATTGAATACATGCTTTAATAGAACTCATTTTTTTATGACATTTGGAAGTTTCTGGTTTACTACTATAAACAGTGTTGTCGTCATCACATTTCCTGTTTACATTGGGAATATTTTTCAATTTTTCTTTCTTATATTCCAAAATAAATTTGCATGTTCATTAGATTGGTCTTATTTAAAAAAAAATGTTATAACAAAAGTAAAACACACACACACAATGCACATGTTATGAGATCTAAATTATACATAGGAGTATTTGGCTATGTTAATCCAAGGTAATACTTAATCCTGTACTTTCTTGTTTGACAATGAGGCTGCAGAGGAAAGAGAAAAGTAGGGAAAACAATCAGTATCACTTGACGGTTTAATAGACTTAAAAGGAGAATCCTCTGTGCGATGCCCTCTAAAGGCAATTGTAATTTTGTTTGAGAATGTTTCTAGATATGTCTCTGGAATATCACTGAATATGAAGTCATGTAGAACCTTCTCAATAAATCCATTCTAAAGAGACAAATCGTATGAATGGATCTCAACTAACTAGAATACTTTGAAAGGATGTCAAAGAATTGATTTATTATACACATTCCAGAGATTAAGGTATACAGATCTTTATTATAAACCTGGCCTGAAATAAAATGGTCATGAAGCAGCCATAGACTTCTGTTAAAGTCATAGGCGATGATATAGACATCTCTAGATCCAACATTAATCAAAAGAAGAGTGAGAAACAAGATAAATGTTATACTAGCTGTGTAAACTCATGATCTAGGGGTTTCATCTATTCTACTACATTCATCCTTCAAAAATTGAATACCTATAGTTTTTAAGGCCTCTAACAATAGAGTAGCAGATAATGGGGGTTCAGGACACATTGTCCCCAAATAGGGAAACTTAGCATATTGAATATTTTAAGCTGAAGGAATTTGAGAAATCAAATGTACAGAAGAGACTCTCCGACCTTCCCCTGAAACAGGTCATAAAACCCTGATGCGAGAGGAAAGGAACACACTTATCTCTAAAACATGAAGAGAAAGCTAAACAAAGAGGCCTTACTGTTTCCCCATTTACTATTCTTAGCTTACACGTCTTTTTGTCCTATCACGTTTTTCTATGACTCTACTACTCTTCATCAAAACTAACATAAAAAGGAGAGTTAACCACCTTTTTGGGTCTTCATTTTCTTATGAAGGTCCCTGTGTCATGTAAAACTTAAATATATTTGTATGTTTTTCTCTTGTTAATTGTGTTTTTTGTTTGTTTGTTTTGTTTTGTTACAGGGGCCCTGGCTAAAAACTTAGAAGGGTAAAGGAAAGTGGTTATTTTTCCTTCCTTATACAGCCTTATAAAAGTTAGTTACTTGTTGATTAGATTTTATTTCATGTACTGAGTCTTTCTCTAACATTAGCACACTCTTGAGAGTTGCAACTTTTGTTCCCCAGATCATATCGGCCATTTTCCCTATTCCTCATACTAAAATGAGTCATGCAATAATATTTTTCTGATTGCACCTTTCTTTATTTTTCCCTACTCTGCTTCCTTCCCAACCCAATTCAACGTCCTTAGCAAAATAAGACTTCAGTGATATTCCTCCCTAGCAGCTTGGGAATTTCTACTGTTAGGAAGTCATCTTGGCTGCCATATGGCCTCAGGTATTTCCCCTCTTGTTGAGGACTGCAATGGGGGATATACTTTGTAATTTTCAATGCCAAAACCAACAGCTCAATAGATACCCACAGAGAGTGCTTCTATTTATTTTGACATTCCCCCTGTCTGCTGATGCTCAGTATTGAGGGTGCTGCTGTCTATGCCAAGATCATCGGCTCTATCGTGGTTCCCAGCCCCAATGCTGTTAATGTCTTGTACCCTCAACGTCTCATGGTCATTTTAATGAAACGGCTTTTTCTGGTGCTTAGTCTTTTATCTCACAGTTCTGGAGGCTTGTAAGTCTAAGATCAAGGTACCAGCAGATTCAGTGTCTGGCAAGAGCTATTTCCTAGTTTGCTGATGGCTGCCTTCTAGCTAGCTCTCCTATCTAGTTTTCTTCTTATAAGGGCACTAATTCTATCATGAGGTCCTCATCCTTATGGGAGTAAGGCATGTTTTCATAGGGAATCTGCCCTAACATAATCTCATTTGTATCTGAACTTTTTCCTTTAAACTCTGTCCTGTATACTCTCAAGCTCTATTCTAAAGCTCTATAACTTTAGAATAAATTATAACCCAGAAGTTTCTCTGATTTTGACTTTAAACTTCCTCTGTCAAATTTACATTTCTAGGTTTCCAACCTCATCTCAATCTTAGCATAAACATAATTTAGGCTCAAATTAAAGCATCTGCTACCCATATGTTGTTGGTCATTATTCAGAACTCTTGGGAACATGCTATTGCAGCCCAATCCTATATGCTCTAATTCCTAAAATGTTAGGTATGCTGCTGCTTTATATAAAATTCTGTTTCATAGTCACATCTGCCATTCCTTCAAGGCTGCTTAGACTTCCAGACATTATTCTCTCCTGTTTTCCAATTTCTTGCTACCCCTTTGGCGATCATTCTCAGTCATTGTTTTTACTTCTTCTTCCAAAATTTTGTTCTCATTTTTTAAATTCTCATTATTCATGTGTTTTCTTAGTGGTTTATGAATATGTGTCACTTTATGTGTTACTTATATGATGAAAACACTAGATGAAGACTCAGACGACCTGAGTTCTAATTTCTTTTTATCTGTTAATTGGTGTAATGTTTTGGGCAAGCCATCTAACCTCTTCTGTCTTCTGTTTTCTCACTTGTATAATGAGAGACTTTGGATAAATGAAAACTAAATCCCCTTAAAATCTATAGTTATATTGCATCTATAATTAAATATTCAAATATTTTTATGTATAGCATATGGTTTAATAACAAATTCTATAAGAATATAATGTGTTATTTCTTAACTGATGACCATAAAATTATAATAATGGTTTAACATATTTTTATCTTAAAATCTATAGGAATAAATAGAGGCAAAATATAGTTTATAAAGATAAAATCACCACTTTGACACACAGAGTAAATAAGACTATGTTTTTGTCCATCTAAGAATCTCTAGTTATTCAGTTTGTTTGTCAGACCTGCCCCTAGTCATCATTTCCATTTTCAATGCTGCTCAGATAGACTTGGAAATAATCTCTCTTCCACTACCTTTTCTTCAAGAATAGTTATCACTATTTATTAAGCTCTACTCAGCGTTAGGTGCCATGCCAAGTGCTTTCCGTGGTCTCTCACTTGATTCCCATAACAATCTTGAGAGGTAGGTCATTACTCTCATTTTATAAATGAGCAAATGTAGGTTCAGAGAGCTTGAATGACTTATTCTAGAACATAACACTTGAGAACTCAGAGTCCTAATCCTATCTGGTTTGTCTGCCTCCAGAAACTCTCTTTTAAGACATGCCATTAGAAATTAGGGGAGGGAAACTAACAGTTTAATGAGTAAGAAATAGGCAAAGAGCAAAATGCAATCAAATGGAGAAATGATAATAAGTATTTAATAGAAATATGCACCAAATGGAGCAGGTGAAGGTGAGATGATTAATTCTTCCTAAAGTAGTAATATTTAAATAGGGCCTTGAAGAATTAGTAGACTGTTGACAGATGGCAGAAAGAGAGAGAACAAAACAGATGGGTTCAAGGATGAGCAATTGTTGGATGTGGCTTAAATTTAAGCAAAATATGAAGTAATTCTGAAATTGTAGATTAGGGTAATATAGAACAAAATTTAAAATGATATAGTAAGAAGTTTGATGCTTAATATGTAGGACAAAAGAAGGATAAAGCGAATGTTTATCATTTACATGGAATAATACAGTTTACCTATCTGGGATATTTAGAAGTTATTTGGTTATTTTGTCTTTTTGATCTTTTCTTTACATTTTCCAGAGGACTTGGGTTGTTTTCAATTTTGAGAACCTCTATTAACTATATTGTTAACTTTTCAACATTTGTAAGATCTTGGATAAAGTTTTAATTCACTTAAACCATGTAGCAATATTAACAGTACCTTTGTACTAATAGGATTTTTAGAAAACATCAGTTCAAGATAAGAATAAAAAAAGAGATTTTCCTTATGTTTTCTCTGGTTTAAGGAATATATTCGAAGTATCATAAATGCATGAATTCTGTGTTTCGGTCTGGAATTTTAAGTTCTATTAAATCACCAATAATTTTACATAATTGCTAGATGACCTTGTAGCTAATTAGAAGTTGATGCCATTGTATTAAATTTGATCTTCCCAAAGATAAACTCTCATTCACTGATGTAATTGCCTCTGACTTACTAAAATCCTATTATTTTACATTTTATTTTTTTTTTGATTTCAGATAATTATGAGCATATTTGCTTTAAACTCAATTGTGTTGTTATTTTGAGGGAGAAACAGTTATTTGCAAACCATGCAACATCAGAAACTTTCAAATTCTTTGTAACAAAATATTAACAGTGTGAGAACAGCTAGAAATAAAGACTTTGTTCAAGCACACTTGAAATCCCAAGTATCTATTATCTTTTCAAGAAAATACCCTTAATTAAGAATTAGACTCATTCAAAATGTACTTCCTTGTGATAAATATGGAGGAGTTATTTGAAAGACTTCGTCTATCATGGGTATCACAATTTAAAATTATTCTCAATTTGTATTTGCTATGCCCTCACATTTTTGCAGAAGCTTCTCTTTATATTCGAAGACAACAATTTTGATGCATTTATTGGCCATGTATAAATAGTAACGTAGCATCTGCTTTCTCCCTCCTCACTATCTGATTCACCTTTACTGCTCTATGCTTTCTCCCTGCTTTAGTAACTTAACATTGAAGGGTAGCAGATAATGCCACCCAAAATATGCCATTTTGGCATGTGGATTACTTTGAATTGAAAACAACCGAAAAGAAGTAGATATAAAAAAAAGTTGTTTGCTCTCCCTCTTTTGCCTAAAAGCAGGACATAAATTTACAAAGATGCCTCTTCTACCCTAACACGAAGGACAATGATTGATCTCTTGACAACTTTAGGCCCTATTAGCCTGGAGAAGGCACCAGAGGAATGTACATAACAAATTTCACTAACTAGCTTTTAGCTCTGCCATTGGAAGGCTAAAACTATTTTCTTCTGTCTTGTCATTTCTCCACAAATTTATTGTTCTTTATTGAAAATGCTATATAAACTGGAATTCTAAACTACCTCAGAGTCATTCATTTTTCCCTGGGTATTTCCCATGTATACATATATACTTGTTAATCAATTTTTCATTTTTTTCTTGTTTATCTGCTTTTATTACAGGGGTCTTAGCTAAGAACTCAGAAGGTAGAGGGTAAAATATTTTCCTCCCCTACAATATTGTATCAAAAATCCTCAAAGAAATAAAGAAGAGTTCTTGGTTAATTAGTATATCCAAATCTAGCATCTCTATAACATCCCTTGAAACTGGTATCCACAATCTCAACTTTATTACAAACAAACAAATAAACAAACAATAACAACAAAACCAGAAAACAGTGTATTATATGTGACAAAGAGAATACAGTCTTTCCAGGAGCAAAATCTGCAAAAAGAGTAGAGAGAGCATCTACTACTATCATTTTCAGGCTGAGCTACTAACAAAATTTGATTCTAGTTTTTTTGAAATTATAATCGTGAGAATGGAATTGTGACTCTTAAATTAGTTGGCTTCAAAACTAAGAAGCTGAGGCAAGGACAGTAAGAACTTATAGAATTTCTCCACTGGAAGAGAAATGGTAAAGAGGATCGGACTAAACGATAGGTACCTGGCAGTGTTAGTCAAGAATGAGAAATATTATATTATGCTAACTGTTCTATAAGAAGCTAAGGGTAAGGAAATGTGCCCTTTGAGTCAGAAATGGTATTTTCTCTGATGCCAGTGAGATTTATAGTCATTCATGCTAATATATCTATATCTACATCTACATCTACATCTATATAAAATCAAACTAAGGGATGAAAACCAAAAACTAGAGAAATGAGCTTTATCAAGAAAATGGAGTTGAGATTAATTCGTTTTCTGCCTATCAGGATAGTAGGGTAATGAGGACTTGGCATTCGTTGAGGCTGGGGTGCAGATTTAGGAGGGAGGTACTGTGAGGCACTTTACAGGCACAGGGCTTTGCCAAGCACAAATTCAGCAGCATGACTGTCATAGGGGCTGGAGGAGGGAGAGCCAGGCAAGTCTTGAGCAATTTTTCTGAGTTTGCACTAGAAGTCTCCTTGGGGGCTCTGAAAAGCACTGAATGATGTTTTGTTGAGAATCTCGGGTCCTACATCTATCAAAAAATTGGCATTTAAAAGAAAGTTCTTCTAATTTTATAGTCATAGGTTGGAAAGTTCTGGAAATAGTGAGCACCTGCTCTGTACCATAAAATTGCAGTTTGTTTTCTTATGTGAGAAAATATAAGCTCCAGGGGAGAAGAAATCTTTCTAGGTTTTGTTCACTGATATAATTTGTGCTTAGACAAATATCTAGCACAATATGAGCCTCAATGAATATTGATGAATATGTTATTTTATTTTACTCTTACAATAACTCTGAAAGGAACTTTTACTATCCCCATTTTACAGGTGAAAAAAATAAGACTTGGAGGAGTTAACAAAACTGCCAGGGCCCCACAATTTCAAGTCTACACTTGAACCTGGTCTCTTCATTACAATTATAGCTACAACTATTCCAGCATAGTGTGCATCCATAAAACATACACTGAAACTTTGACAATACACATATTTAAGCCCCAAAGCTAGTTTATATTTTGTGTTTATAGCTACTCTTCTGAACTAAAACTGTGAATAGAGATACTGTTTTCCCCTTCGAAATATCAAGGAAATTAAAATAAATGGGCAACATTCACTAATGTGAAATTAGAACCATTTTCCTTCCAGTCAGTTAAAAAATGAAGGCACATTATGCAATACAGCAAAGCAGGAAGACTGAAGGGAGGGGAAAAGCCAACAAATACTAAAGCCAATTTATTACTTCAATAAATGTCAAGGCAGTAATTGTGTGGGACATGGGGATTAATACCAAAAAGAATGGATATGTGTCATTCTTAAAATATAAATATAAATACTTTTGATCACAGAGTTAAAAAAAGTATATTGTCTACAGTAACTAGCAATTGATGTGAAACAGTTACCTTTCTGTTATCCTGTAAATGGAAGAAACAAAGCTTCCACTGAGGGGGCTATTCACACTTAAATTGTGTTTTATGGTTTCCTGTTAATGTGTTCTATTTTTATAATGAAAGTCTAGCTAAATTATAGGAGAGATTCTCTTAACTCCTTTATTGCTATCAAATTGAGCAGTAATTGAATCAGGCAAGAAATCCCTTTTGACCTTGAAGGCTGAGATTTAGATTTTACCTTCTTGTCCCACCATCAAATTTGACAGAGCCATGGTATTAATTTTTCTAGCCTTTTACATTTAAATGGTAACCTAATGGCACTAAATAAAATGCTTGGATTTGAAAATGGAATAAATCATCAACGAACTTTAATTTTCATACAGAGACAAAAAATTTTGATGAAGCTCAACTTTATTTCCCCAATTCAAGTTTCTCATTCAACACTACCTGCTATATAAAATTTAACTAATGAGCAATTCAGATGTTATGTGAAATCTGTCATAAGAAAAATTGTGACTATATGTAGAACAATCAAATCAGAAGGAAATATAGTATATGGGATAGACAATACTATGTTTAGATACTGTTAGGTCGGCAGGGAGGGAAGGGCAAGCCCGAGTCCTGCCTAGAGACTTCCCAGCTTGATAGCGGAATCCAGATCTTCCAGCCTGACATCAAAGTCCTGAGTCCAACTGATAAGGGCCCACCATAAAGCCCTGGTGCCACCACCCTAATCCAGATGCTCAACTAACATTCAATTAACACTTCCACATTCAATTAACACTCCCTCATTCTATACCCTACTCCCACATGACCCCATAAAAAATATACCCTTCCGCCCCAGGGAGGGACTTCTCTGACTCCTCTCCTCTCGGGACCAGTGAACCTTGTCTGGGAGAGCTCTCACAATAAAGGCTTGCTTTTAAAACTTCTCTCGGCATGTCACGCGTTTACCTTACAGATACCTTAGCAGAATTGTTTCTAAAGCATTTAAATAACATGTAATTCAACTGAAAAGTGTTTTATGTCTTTTTATTATTAGGTTGTGAATTATAAGAATCAAATCATAATTTGAAAAACAGAGTCAGTATTTGGGTTCAACGCTTTGAAAGGGTTATTCCTTTATATAACTTCAGTGACTTTCAGAAGAACATGATGTACATGCAATTGACAAATTACAAGCTACATTAGACAGATTCATACTCATTTTAAGGGAGTAAATGGCTAATTCCATTCATGATCATTTGAAATTTAGAGAGTGAATTGGTCTTAAGCATTACAGTTTGTCTTCAGAGGTATTATGTTTTGATTTATAAAAATTATTTTTAAAGCCTTATTATTAATCCATCCTTAAGCTGTCATTCCACATTCCCTAGAATACTCATAAAAAGTTGATACTGATTTACAGGGGAAGAAACCCTATACTGACTTTTTTATAAAAGTGTCCAAAACTTCAGTAGTATAGTCGCTAAGGTCCTTTGTGATCCTAAACTTCTCTAACCTCACTAGGTATCCTCTTCATGTAACATCCTCTCTGTACAGCCACATCCCTCTGACCTTGTTCAAGGTGCAAATGCCCTCTGCCTATGAAATGCCTGCTCATTCTTTATGCACAGCTTAACCACTGCCTTCTTGATTAAAGATTCTCATGGCCCCCTTCTGTTGCCTGTTAGAATCAAACACTTCCATTTTTTTTCTATTCGCCTATGGAACTCTGCTTACAAATATGTTTTGTTTTCTTTTTATTTAACTTAGATATTTAAAAATCGATACTTCAGATAATATGTTTCCAGAGGAGGCAAACTATGTATACTTGGTGGTTAAGAGTGTGAGCTCAAGTCAGAGACCATGATTCATACTCTAACTCTACCAATTTCTGGCTGAGCAAATGTGGCAAAGTTGTGTAGCCTCTCTAAACTTTTTATTTTTAATTTTACTATAAAATAACAGTATCTACTGCTTAGAGTTTTATAAAGATTTAAAGAAATAATGCCTTTGTAATGCATTTATCATGATGCCTGACACATAGTAAATACTCAACAAATGTAAGATATTTTACTTAATAGTTAGTATCTTTCATAGTGGAACAGAGAATATAACACAGGGCAGAGAATCAATACTGTTGGATGAATGACTAAATAAATGAATTAAATGAAGTTAATACAAAAGAAAACAAGGTTCCTATTTGAAAATGGGTTTTTAATATTTACCAAAAAACACTGTACATCCAAGATCTTGAGAAGACTCTAAGTTTTATGAAGAAATTTGCCTCCTCATTGGGTAGGTGATCATATAGGGAAGGATATCCTTGATCCCCTTGTCTTGCATTAATATGTGCTTCTCCTTAACTCTGCAGAGGACAAGCTATGTTGCAGAGTGAGGATCAGTACCTCGAACACCTTTAGGACGTGCTCTCCTCCTTCAGTGATGGATATATCCTACAAGCACACCGGAGTGGTTTCTTGAAAAGCCAAGAATGAATCAGCTGTTCTAGGGCTTAAGGCAAGAGAAAAGGTGAAAAACAAACTGAAGAGGAAAATGGAGATGAAAATGCTAGGGTGGGAAGCCATGGGAATTGAGGATTTTTCCCTATCTGCCTTAATTTTCATGTTTTTAAAAATTTTCAAAATTAAGCATTAATTTAGCTATCGATATAGAACCCTTCTCTGTGATGGAAATAGAATTCCCATCCTACTGACATCAGGCTTGGCCATGTGACATGCTTTGGTCAATGAGATGTGAGCAGTAGAAACACATGCCATGTCTGAGCAGAAGCTTTAGGAGATATTGTATGGTCTTTTCATTGTCCTTTTTCCTTTACCTGACATTTGCCTGGAAGAAATAAAGAGCAAATGAAACAGAGACATAGCTAAACTATAACCTTAATTGTTGCGAGAGTAGAGACTTGAGGAATTATTACCACAGCATAACCCAGAAAAAGCTGATTGACACAGAACCCTTCTGAGATTTATTCTTAAGGCCACTAAATCCTGCAAAACCTTTCAGCAGCTTCCCACACACTCTTGCCACACACCCTCCCCCCCCCCCCACACACACCCACACACAAATACCATGATTAGCCAAAAGTAGTCTGGGCCAACAAAATCAACGCACTCACCCTGGAGAACTCAGTAGTTAAACTACTGCACACTCCTGCTTTCTAGGACTTATAATATTGATGGGATTAATACATGAAACCCTGGGAACATGAAAAAGGAGTCCTTTTAGTGAGCATTTCATTACATTGTGTACTGGTTTGTTTCATATAGTGTGCTAAATATAGAGCAAGATGCATCAACTTCTTATTAGATGTGCTTTCTGTTAACAAGGAGATTACCTCCCAGCTGGGGATATAAATATGCACATGATCAGCTGCGACCTCTCCTAAGATATATAGTAGTAATATGTGCCATGAGGGAAGAAAAAACAAAGTGCTATGGGAGGTTACAGTCAGAAAATACTTCACAATGAAGTGGTTTTTGAGAAGATTGTTGATTGATTGATAGGAGAATGGGAGAAAGGCATGATCAAATAGAACAGAATGGGAAATAATAACTTGTTTTGGTTAAAGCATTGGGCCTGTGAAAGATGTATTAGATGTGTTTTAGTTTGCTAGGGCTGCCATAATGAAATATTACAGATTGAGTGATTTAAGCAACACAAATGTATTTCCTCACAGTTCTGGATTTTGGAAGTCTAAGATCAAGGTGTTGGCAAGTTTACTTTTTCCTGAGGCCTTTCTCTTGGCCTTCTCTTGTTTACCTTCCCCCTGTGTCCTCATATGGTCTTCTGTGCAAGCATAGCTATGTGTGTCTTTGTGTGTCCTAATCTTTTTTTTTTATATAAAGCCACCTGTTCTATTAAAGCCCCACCCTAACGGCCTCATTTTAACTTAATTACCTCTTTAAAATCCTGTCTTCCAAAACAGTCACATTCTGAGATACTTGGGGTTAGAGTTTCAACATATGAATTAGGAAGGGACACAATTCAGTCCATAACAAGGTGAATAGAGGAATTAAGGTAGAAGCTGACTGGCAACTGGAAAGAACAGAATTTTGAGATCAAGAGATGAACACACAATTAAAAGTGTGATTTAGATAGATTGTGTTTGTGTGTGAGGTGTATAGGACTAGGAGAGATACTGAACAGATCTTTTAAAATATAGGTGACTGATAACCTGATTAAAGAGAATGAGGATGGAGAGATGGGTATACATGTAAGAGAAAATGTGAGAGAATAAAGAATGAAAATGAAAATATAATGGATTTTATTTTTGTGATTGGATGACAATATACTGATGGCCAGAAAAAGGTAAAACTTTTGATTAGATTAGAAATAGGAGTCTTAAAACTAGAATACAGTCTAGAGAGGTAGAAAGAGATCCTGGAGTGAGCTATGAAGTTAGAGAAGGAAGATTTTACAAAGTCAGTGGGGTCTTTAAAAATGGTTTATGGGAAAAAACAAGAACAAGTTCCAAGAAAGGTCATTAGATTTAGCAACCAAGGAAATATTGATAATCTTATCAAACAGTTCAGGAGAGAATAAAGTGTAGGTTATGAGGAGATGAAGGTGAAAGCTGGAGAAGGAAGCCTGACTGCACAGTATAGGGGAGTATAAAAACAAGGTCTTAAATATAATAGAAAATATAATAAAGCTAACTTAGTAAACTTTTTGGTCATTTAGTTTTTACAAAACCCTGTAAGGTAGAAACTATCATACTCTTCACTATAGAGTTGAGGAAAATAAAATACAGATAAGGTGAAGTATTGTATTTAATGTTAAAAGCTAGTAAAGAACTAGATTTAACCTCAGGTGTCTCATTCGAGAATACATATTTAACTGCGTTTTTTTTTTGCTTCTCTGTGTAAATTTAGTTTGATGGTAAAATAAAATTTATTTAAGATAGCAAGAAAAGCATGAACAATATGAAATTGCCGAACAAGGCATGTGTTTTTGTGGGAAGGGTTGGGAGGCTGTGTACACTCGATTAGCACAAATGCAGCAGAGGGCTTATGTTGAGTACTCATCATAAGACGTAAAACAGGAGTAAGTTGATGGAAAAGTAAAGTTCATGTACCTGGACTTTGCAAATGAAGTCTTTTCCTAAATTAAGAGTCATATATATTACAGTCAATTGGTACATTCATTCAACAAATATTTATTATACCTACCACATTCTAGGCACTTATGCTAAAATCTAGAGATATGACGGGAAATAATACAGGTATGGTCCCAGAACATATGGATTTCCCAGCTAGTAACACTTAAAGGGATCATTAGCAATTTGATAAAGAATCAAGCTACCTATTTGATATAAGAGGTCATAGATTATAATAAAACTACCTTCATCATTAATAAGACATACAATTCAAGGAAAGTCATTACATTACGCCTTTGATATGTCAGCTTGTCTATCAATGAAACAGAGATCATATTATAAGACATTATACCCTTGAATAAAAGGTTCATTGGAAAGGTGAAGCAATATTAATAAATGAAGATAGCATATAATAATAAGAAATTTTCATTTTGTTTTTATTAGGGAAATATTAATTATTGGATTTGACTCAGGTAGTCTTGTTATTTTAAACACATTGAATAATCATTTTATCTAGAAGTAATTAAGCTATAATTTGTAAAATCAGAAGTTAATTAAATAAAAAAATCTTACAGTAAAATGATGTTATGATTGAGATTTAACATGAACATAATGTAAGACATTTTTATGATTCCCACAGTAACCGTACCTGGCCATACGTTGCCCTCTTCTCTGTAGACTTTTATCCATTTAAACAATAGATGCTAATGCTTGGACTGAGTTATTCTCTGACCAGATACTTTAAAGTATTTCTACATTTTGAAATTTTGATGACTATTACTCCATATTAAAGATAAAGTAAAAAAAAATTTCTTATTACTTATAAATGAGCACTTTTTCATTCAGAATGCCATGAACCAAACAGAAGGAACCAACATAGATTCACATAGAACCTTCGTTCAAACTCATCTCATTTTATTCAGTATAGTTACTATATCAGTAAATCAGAGACCAAGAATATCTTGATTTTAACAGAGTGGTCCTTAGGTTTAAGTATTTTTGTCATTTAGTTAAATAAGGATATAAAAGTTTATATAAAATTTACTGTTGACACATAAAACATGGAGGGATAGCTAATAAGCCAAGTGACAGAATCAAGATTCAAATTTATCTTGACCAATACTAATACACTAGTCCTAAATCTAAACAACTGATAATATAGCTGTTACATTTTTGCTTTTAAAAAAAATTAATTTTACAAGCCCACCTTAGTAGAGAACCTCCTTGGCAAGAACTCATGGGAAAGTGTCCTGATATTTTGGTTAACCAGAAATTTAAACAAATGGCTCTAAATAATATTAATAGAAATATATTAATAACAAAGCTAATCTTTGGCTACACAAATAATGTATAGTTTCTGGATAATAGGAAGTGATTATTGTTTGTGAATCTGGTGCTTGATTTAATTTTGAAAAACACATATCAAAACCTCATTCATAGACACAGAAAAGAATTACGGAATTGAATGTGAATTACTTTATTAGGTCATTTATAAGGTCTATTGCAGCATTAAAATTCTATGATTTCATGCAAAGTATGAACTATTGCAGATCATGCTTATATCAAACAAATCTCATTAAGTACTATACATATAATCTTTGACTTACTTCTGAAACTCGAGTTTACATCAAAAATTTTATTATCATAAGTGCAATTGTAAAACAATACCAGTTCTTACAATATTAACAAAGGGAAGACATCTAAATTATTTAAGCTTTACAGTTTTTTTAACAAATTCTTTTTTTAATTAAATTTCTTGGAGTGACATTGGTTAATGAAATTATATGGTTTCAAGTGTACAATTCAATAATACATCATATGCATATTACACTGCGTGTTCACTACTCAAAGGTAAAGTTTTTTCCATCACCTTACATTTGACCCCTTTTACCCTTATCTGACTCTTCACCTCCCCCTTTTCCCTAACTAATCCTATTTTTACATTGGAATTTATTTAAAGAGATATATTAGAGTTTAAAAATAATTTTTTTGTATTCTTATAGGAAAAAGCATCTATTAGATTTTAAAAAAACTTTTAAAATTATTTTCTGGTTAAGCATGACTTAGAATATGAAAGAAAGGATTTCCAAAAATTATTTTGTTTTAATATATATGCTCACTCAAGCTTGACTCCCAAATTTAGAGCAGTACTTCTCAAACTTTAATGTACCTACGATACACCTTCATATCTAAGTGGAACCTTAAATCATGCATTTCCGGCAAGCTTGTGGGTTATATTGTTGCAGCTGGTCCATGCACCACTCATTGTTTGGCAAGGATTTAAAGAACTCTCCTTCACTAATGCCATTGATTATTCTTAAGCAATTCCCACTAAATATATCACATAAAATAAAATGTTTTTTCAAAAGGGAAAAATAATCTTTGCAGTTTTCCTTGTAAGTTCTTAGCAACTCTGATGCTATTCCTCTGAATAATGTCACTATTATTTCTTTGACACACTAAGGCCTTTGTTCTACCTCCCACACCTCAAAAGGTGAGTCCCTTTTTCTCCAAAAGGATCATAAACTTGTCTCTCATTGAATCATTGCCACCCAGCCTCAATCCTCCTCAATTCTCTGCTACTTCCTTTTGATTTTATGCTATACCCATTTTCACAGGACTTTGAAGTTATGAGGAACTGAATGTTACTGTCTTATCAAAATTCATATGTTGAAACCTGACCCCACAATGTAATGATATTAGGAGGTAAAACCTTTGGGAGGCCATAAGGGTGAAGCTGTCACGAATGGAATTAGTCCCCTTGTAGAAGTCTCAAGACAGCTTGCTGCTTCTGCTCTGCTCTCCACTGCATGTGTCTGCAGCCCGGATGAGAGCCTTCACCAGAACCTCACACTGCTGGCACTCTCATCTTGGACTTCCACCTCCCAAATATAAATTTCTGTTGTTTATATGTCACCTAGTTTACGGTATTTTGTTATAGAAGCCTAGACTAAGAAAGAGGTCTTCTGTGTACTTCCCTAATTTCTTTTTACTGAAGTATTAACATTTTGTGGATAAATGAGTTATTTGAAAGGTTTTATCCCAACCTACCTTGAAATCCTAACTTACACGAGAACTTCTACTTGCTATGAATAGTCAAGATTCTGACCCTAACAAAGCCATGAATGGGAAAAATTGGGGCAGTCCCAATATATCTCCACTCCACATACTTCTACTGTTCTCCCAATTTTCTTTCTAATAAATGGCATAAAATGACTTCCTCACCGGGCATAACATTTTTCTAGAAATTCACTGTGGCCTTTAACATATATCTTCTTCCGGGGAACAAAGACTCCAGGCACAATTCATACAGCCTTCCATCTATTAGTGCTTTCATCTAGACCAGCAGTGCTCAACTTGTGGTGCCATTAAAACTAACAGGGAAGTGTTAAAACATATGGACTTCTGGCCCCCACCCTCCCCCTCAGAATACCAATCTATGTTTCTATTATCTTAACTTATCCCCCTTGCATCCTAAATACATTTATTTTTATCTCTATGGCATGTTTTTACTCATGTTATGGAATTTCTTTTTTCTCTTCATTTCTCAACCCCAGTAGTATGGACTTTAGGAACTGAATCATTATTAATTGTGGGGCTATTTTATACATTGTAAGATGTTTAACAGCACCGCTGACCTCTCTGAGTAGATGCCAGCATCACTTTTCCAGTTTTGACATTAAAGAAATGTTTTCAGACATTTACAGCTGTCCCCTGGCAAGCAAAGTCATGTTGAAAACCATTGCTTTACATCTTTATCATCATTGCATTTCCACCAACACCATCATATTAACTATGTCTTTCCATATGCCAGGCATCCAACCAATTGCTGTACACAGAAAATCTATCTCATTTCATCCTCAAAATATGGTTATGAGGTCAATGCATACTTTACTTAAGAGGAAACCAAAGCCTAAGAGATACAGACATGGTATAAAAATTGCCAAAGGTCCCCACTTGGAAACTGGCAGATGCAGAATACAAACTTACATCTGTGTGATTCAGACTTTAGTGTCTGAGCTCTTTGCACCTACAATGTATTTTAATTTTACTTCATAGACTCTTTAGTTGCTGATTTCCTTTTAAGACAGTAAGCTCTCTGGAAGCTTATCACATAATGATGTATCCTCAATTCCTGGCTCATAGTAAATATTAAATTACTATTTATCATATTAAATTGTTTCTAATAATGAGTTTATGTGTTTTATCCAAAGCATACCTCCATTCCCAATTTTCACAGGTATCCTTATTTGCTTCTCACTCTGAGTTGTATTTTATCCTCCCTTTTGCTGACCCTCTCAGTACTTATTTTGTCTTGGAAGCCTATCATCTTTCTACTCAACTCAGACCAAGCCCTTTCCAGTAGCTTTTTTAAAAAAATAGCATACTTTATTTTTTTACCGCAGTTTTAGGTTCACAGCAAAGTTGAGTGGAAAGCACAGAGAACTCTGATATATTCCCTGTCCCACATTCACAACTTTCCACACTATCAACATTCCTTACCACAGTGCTACAGTTATTATAATTAATGAACCTACATTTGACACATCATTTTCATCCCAAATACATAGTTTACATTCTACGGATTTGGACAGATATCATTGTGGTATGATATAGAGAAATTTTACTGTCCTAAAATTTTCTGTGTTCTGCCTAATCATCTCTTTCGCACCCTAATCTAACCTCTGATCTTTCTATTGTCTCAATAGTTGTGCCTTACCCAGAATGTCATATAGTTGGAATCATAGAGCATGTAACCTTTTCAGATTGGCTTCTTTTACTTAGTAATATGCATTTAAGTTTCTTCAATGTCTTTTTATAGCTTGATAGTTCATTTCTTTTTAGTGTTAATATTCCATTGTCTAAGTATTGCATAGTTTACTTATATACTCACCTACAAAGAACATCTTGGTTCCTTCCAAGTTTTGTCCATTATGAATAAAGCTGCTATAAATATCTGTACGCAAGTTTTTGTTCGAACTTAAGTTTTCATTTAATTTGGGCA
The DNA here is from genome assembly GCF_014176215.1 of Rousettus aegyptiacus. Lineage (NCBI taxonomy): Eukaryota > Metazoa > Chordata > Mammalia > Chiroptera > Pteropodidae > Rousettus > Rousettus aegyptiacus. The sequence continues at coordinate 33,316,562 of NW_023416307.1, read as the reverse complement.
AATACCAAGGAGTGTGATTGCTGGATCGTATGGTAAGATTATGTTTAATTTTGTAAGAAATCACCAGACTCTCTTCCAAAGTGGCTGTACTATTTTTCATTCCCATCAACCAGTTTCCACTGCTCCACACCATCACCAGCATTTGATGTTGCCAGCTGTAATAGGTGTATAGTAGTGTCTCACTGTTTTCATTTGCAATTCCCTGATGACACATGATGTCGAATATCTTTTCACATGCTTATTTACCATATGTATATCTTCTTTGTTGAATTGTCCAATCAGGTCTTTGGCCCAGGGTTTATTGGTTATCTATTTTCTTACTGCTGAGTCTTAAGAGTTCTCTGTGTATTTTAGAGTATAGTCTTTTATTAAATATGTCTTTTGAAAATATTTTCTCCCAGTCTATAGGTTGTCTTCTCATTCACTTGACATTGTCTTTTACAGTGCAGAAGATTTTGATTTTAATACTGTTATGAATCATGCCTTGGGCGTTGTATCTAAAAATTATTGCCATACCCCATTTCATCTAGGTTTTCTCCTATGTTATCTTCTTTTAATTTCACTATTTTGTGTTTTATGTTTAGGTCTATGATCCATTTTGATTAATTTTTGAAAGCATAAGGTCTGTCCAGAGTCTTTTTTGCCTTTTTGCTTGTGGATGTCCAGTTTTATCAGCATTATTTGTTGAAACATTTTATTTTCCACTGTACTACTTTTTGTTTCTTTGCTCAAGATGAGTTGGGTATATTTATATAGGTCTATTTCTGGGTTTTCTATTCCGTTAATTAATCAATTTGTCTATTCTCTCTCAATAGCATACTGTCTTGACTATAACAGTTTTATACGTCTTGAAGTCAATAGCGTCAATCTTCCAACTTTGTCCATCACTTTCAATACTGAGTTGGCTTTTTTTGATCATTTGCCTTCCCATATAAACTTTAGAATCAGCATGTCAATATTCACAAAAATAATTTGCTGGTGTTTTAAGTCGGCTTGTATTGTATCTGTAGATGTAGTTGGGAATAGCTGACATCTTGATAATATCGATCTTCCTATCTATAAACATGGACTCTCTCTCCATTTATTTAATTCTTCTTTGGATCTTTTATCAGAGTTTTGTAGTATTCCTCATATAGATCTTATCCATATTTTGTTAGATTTATATCTGTCATTTTTTTAAAGTTTAACTATGAATAATTATGTGCTTTTAAATTTCAGATTTTACTGTACACTGCTGGTTTGTAGAAAAGTGATTGAATTGTATATTAACCTTGTATCCTACAACCTTTCTAAAAATACTTATTAGTCTAGGAGTTTTCGTTAGTTCTTTCAGATTTTCTACACAGAGATCATGTCATCTTGAAATAAATAAAGAATTTTATTTCTTCTTTCCATATGCCTTTTCTTTTTTCTTTTCTTCTTGTTTTTCTCCTTCTTTCCTTCCTTCCTTCCTTCCTTCCTTCCTTCCTTCCTTCCTTCCTTCCTTCTTTCATTCTTTCCTTCCTTCCTTCCTTCCTTCCTTCCTTCCTTCCTTCCTTCCTTCCTTCCTTCCTTTTATTTTTTTCATGTTATTGCATCAGCAAGGACTTCCAATACAATATTGAATAGAAATAGTGACAAGGGACATCTTTGCCTTATTCTTGATCTTAGCTGAAAAACTTCTAGCTTTTCACAAGTAAGTGTGACATTAGGTTTAGATTTTTGTAGACATTCTTTGTCAAGTTGAAGAAATTCTCCTCTATTCTTAGTTTGCCAAAAGTTTTCATCTTGAATGAGTGCTGAATTTTGTCAAATGCTTTTTCTGCATCTATTGATATGATCATGTGATTTTTCTTTTTTAGTCTGTAATTGTGACGAATTACATTAATTGATTTTCAAATGTTGAACCAATCTTGCATATGTGGGATAAATACCACCTGGTAGAGGTGTGTAATTCTTTATATGCAATGTTATGTTTGACTTGCTAATATTTTGATAATGATTTTTGCATGTATGTTCATGAGAGACATTGATCTGTAGTTTTCTTGTAATGTTACTGTTTCCTTTTGATATTAGGATAATGCTGGCCTCACAGAATGAGATTGCAGAGAATTTGAATGATTTCTTCCTTAAATGTTTAGTAGAATTCACCAGTGAGCCCATCTATATCTGACGCTTTCTGTTTTGAAAGATTGTTGGTTACTGATTCAATTTTTTTGATAGATGTTGGTCTATTTAGATTGTCTACTCTAATAATCTGTTAATAGTTTTCTCTAGTTCCTATATTTTTTTCTTTAGACCCAGACTTTATTCTAAATAAAGATAAATCTTTTGAAAATATGGATTTTTAACTCATTAAAGAGTCAGTTAAAATCATTCCATTATGATTTTTATGGAGAAATATAAAAATTTTAGGCTGGCAGTTTGAAGCTTATTTTAATTTTGTCCCCATCTGCTTTTTCAAATTTATCTTCCATGGAAGATGTTGGATTATCATGCTTTACAAACATCTTTTTTTTTTTAATAAACATTTTTTGTTGATGAATCATCGGTATAATTAAATCTTGCATTTAAACCTGACAATGTGGAATTGAACTATATGTAGGGTGGGTGGGAGGGGAGGTTGACAGATAGCGTACATTAAGTTGTAGTACCACACAACAAACCCCATACGGGCAGTCCTTGGTTGAGCTCCCTGGATCTCTTGGAGTTCAGAAGAGCCCAAGGGAATATTAGTGACCATCACAGCACCCCTACTCAGAGTAATTTAATCCTGCCCCACTGCTGAACACACCTGACATATGTTTGGACTTGTACATGTTGCCACATTTATCCTTTCAGGTCAATTTTACCTCTTCTCTCCTTCACCTCAGTATTTAAATCAACCTGTCATTTAAGTTCCACTAATCTCATGAATTCTTCTCCCCCTCACTTAATGGGATCTCTCTCTCCTTTGCATCTGTGCCCTATGGGTACCCATTACTATCACATTGGGTGCTTAATGTATTTTACCTTTTATAAAATGCACAGATAATTTCTTAATTAATATAGTAAAATTTTATTAACTAACTTTGATTTATCCAACTCTGTGGATAATTAAGGCTCACTGTTAACTTTGTAAAATCTACTGACTGTTTTCTAACACCTATGGACCCTGGGAGGTAGTAGAATTCTCTCTGATTCAGCTACTTGTTTTTGTTTCCACAAGTGGAGTTATCTGTCTGCCAAAATTGTTCTTGACATTGTTTATGTCAGTTGAACTTGTTACATATATAAATTATTTTTATAAGGATGACAGTAAATTTAAATATAAAGAGTCATTGCTACAAAAACTAATATAAATGCATTGACAAGCTCAAATGGTAAATTAGGTGTGGAGGTGCAACAATTAAAAATAAAATAGTAAAAATTTAGAAATATTTTTTTTCTTATATTGATGAGTAATTTTCTTTAAGATTTTACTCCACTTTAAAGAAACAAAAGTTGGAAATCTGTAGTCAGGGTACTGTAGATGACAAAAAGTAAGAGGAATTCCCATCAGTGGAAGAGAACAAAAGTCTTATATCAAAACTTTGGCACAATAATGTGTATGTATATGTTTAGAGATAATAAAAGTTTTAAGGTATTCATGCACCTTCTTATTATGATTTTTCACTTTAATGGACTTTTAAAAAATCTAGTCATATTAGAAAATGTATTTCTTCAAATTAATAACTCTAGAAAGCCATGCAATTATCACACTATTTAAAATAAATTTTTATAACTTCTTTTGGAGATGCCATTGTATTTTAAAATGCTTTTCCCTGTGATATGTTTTCATTTTTCAAGGGTGGATTCAATTCTTTGGCTTAGCTAAATGTCAACTGAAGCACTTTTGTAAATAAAATAGTGATCATGCTGGTAATACCAGCTTTGGGCAGAAACAAGATATAACTAGAAATAAAATTAATTTCTTTGTCTTATATGTTAACTCGAAGAGCAAATGAAGAGGCATGTTCCCAAAATATTATTAGTATTTTAAAGTTTAAAGCGGTGGTAGGAGAATAAAGGTAATATTTAGCCAGAACTCTTAAAAAATTATATTAATTCTTTTAATCAGTGATTTCATTTTTTAAAAACATATTCTATGAAACTTCTATTATTTGAATCATCTTACTCTTAGTAATTTTTTTCTATTATTAGAGAATATACAGCTGAAATTGTGTTTCTGGCTACTTACAACATAAATTTGGAGATACCAAAGCTTAAATCATCTCCCAGAACTCCTCTAATGTTATTCATGACAAAGTACTTCAAATAAAATTAAGTCTTCAAATTTTTAAAACCTTGCTAGGTAAATATTGGTGGAAAAAAATGTCATCTAAAAACTTTCTTCAAAACTCCTGGAAATCTCTTTTGGGGCAGATTGTTCTTCTATTCTAGGAAAACTACCAAACAGAGTTTCTATTATGAGAATATCAAGCAGCTACCCTCTTCTGAAATGGATATGACTAGTCATTGACTCTCTATGGAGTTCAACTGTTCGGTAAAGTAACAAAGGTTATTTTATGGGGCATCTAGAGTTTCACTGCATCTGTGGAGATAATAGTGCCTATGGGGACAGTTTTCTAAGTACAGAGAAAGCATGCTCTATGTCTGAAGACTGCTGCTGGCCCTTACAGAAGTAGCATGCTTCTTTTACTGGTGTGTACAACTAGTAATAGGAGCTTAGTTGCTGAAGACTAGCAGCAGAAGAAATTGTTTGCAAGGGACCTTTCATAGACTGTGTAATGGGTAATAATGCTTTCAGACCCAGGTGATAACATTTAGCATGGAGTTGGAGGGCATATGTAAGTGACTAACATTCCTTTCACCTTTGTCCAGAGCCCAGAATTAGATTAATATCTCAGGGGTTGGCAGGTTTGAAATAACTAGAATTGGAACAACTATTGGTGTTCTCAAGAACAGCAGTGGTAGGACAGGCAGTAACTACCCAATGAGAATAAACAATGTAAATAAATTTAATCCTGAACACATGTCAGCGTTCCAGGGATTCCGAAATAACTGGCCTATTGGTCGCTAATCCCTAGTGAGCAGGGAAGGGAGAAATTATCACTATTTGGGCTTAATAAAAGTGATATATTTTATTTGATACACATAACCAAATGAAGCCTGACTTTGAGGTTACATTCTACCATTTCTTCTTAATATGTTTTAGTCACCTGCTAAAGAGAAGTAACATTATTATCTCCTTCACTTAAACACTCAGGGCGCATAGAAGTTTTCTACTCAAGGTGTAACAGTGTACCTTAAGCTTAGATAAATTATATATGAATGGGAAAGCTGCCTCTGAAGTGGGAATATTTCAAATTCAAAAGTAACATGAAAATGGAGTACCTGGCAAGTGAAATATCAATGGATGAGGTAAAAGGAATGAATGCTTTAGAGGCAGGTTATCTAGACTGTAAAGCCTGCCTGTGCTCCTTACTAAAAAGGTAACACAGGAAAAGTTATAAATTCCGATTGGACTTCACTTTTCTCCTAGGTAAAATACATATAATATGAGTACCTACCTGGAGGTTTTGCAGATCTTGAAAGCTAGCCATAGCTATCCCTTCAGCTAATCTCAAGTGTGGCTCAATTTGTATAGAAATTTGTACTGATGGTATTATGTTGCCCATCAGGACATTAGTTGTCAAAGTGTACTGACAATAGGCAAGATCTTGTTTGAATCCTTAATTAATGGGAATAACATTGAAACAACTGTGGACCTCAATTCTAGGCCTGGATCCACAACATGGAGCCTGGTTCTAGTAGTTTACTTCATTGAGTTATAAAAGTTTCCTCCTTAAATTAAGTGATTGGATTAGCTCAGGATTAAAAAAAAATAACTTCATTTGTTTCTTAATTTCAAAATTGGGTTTAGTCATACTATGAGATGTAGCTATAGTGTAACAGTTAAGAACACAATCTAGGATCTTGGGCAAGTTATTTAAACTCAATGTGCTTATTTCTTCAATTGAAAATTATGGATGATAATATCTCCATCCTCATAGCATAGATATGAAGAAGTACAGTGCTTGGAATACTGCTAGGATGATAGTAAGAATTTACAAATGCTTTTAACCCTAGAATCCATTCAATAAAGAGCTTTAATTGAAGTAGGATTAGGAAACCAAGAGCCCTACTCTCTTGGCCTCCATTTCACAATTCTTACCAGCTATTGAAACCTTAATACACTCTTAGGATTCCGTAAACATAGTTTAAAAGCCACTGTAATAGATGATTCTGGATGTCCCATCGAGCTCAAAATTGCTGTGACTCTTGAAATATTTGAAAGTTGCAAAATCCTAATCAATTAATATGAATCTCCTGTGCCTCCTCTATTAGATAACTGATTTCCAGTTTGACTATGAGATGGGAATATTGCTTCTCCATCATCATTATTTTGCACGGAAGTGCCCTGAAGCCCAATTCCAAGATAATTAAGTTTTCTTATCTTTTATATCTCACCTACTTCTAAAAGTGATTTAATGAAATTTATTGTAAATTTTTATAATAACTTTTAACGAAAGTTTCACTGTGTAATAATGAATAACCTTAGGTATAAGATACCCTCTGATATTTTCCATCCTACTTCATCCAAAAAATGATAGATATAATCCACTAAATTGATTTCATCATTCATTAACATGTCACAATTCACTATTTGAAAAATATTTTCCTGTACAAATTTGGAGTTTATAGTATGCTTTGTTAGGATTTTTTTTTTTTCTGAAGAAATTCCTAGAGGAAATTCTTGGGGACATACTCCAGACTTACTGAATTAGAAAACCTGGGTGCGAGGCTGAACAATCTGTGTTTCAACAAATTTTCCAGGTGATTCTGGTACACTGGAAAGTTTGAGAAGCACCAATTCAAGAAAAAAGCATTTCTCTGCTGCCACATATTATTGTAGAATAAGGAATAGAAATAGAAATAATTTAAAACATATGGATGGCAAGAAAGTACTACGTAAATAGTCGACGCTGAGCCACAGCTATTGAATAGAAGCACTAGTTTTCTATTTGACACCATTTGTGATTCTGTACTTTACTTTCGATCAAAAAAATGTCAAAACAAATGCACTAATGCTTAGACTGATGCTCTGCTCGTGGGCATTCAGTACATATTGGTTGATATTTTGGAACGAATTAAAGTCATCGTTTTGATTAAAAACAAAACACAAAACAGTTTATAATTAATCAGGAGTAATCAAAGTGTCTGATCAATTTACACTAATCTCTTCCTTAACTCCCACTTCATTCATGGCAGAAGGTCCTCTGCAGCCATGACTTACAATGGGATGTCATCTGAACACATTTGATTGGGTCAGGATGAGTACCTGACCTATTCTAGCTCAGAGTTTCTCTTGTAGAAATTTGGGAGCAGGATTCATAGAGATCTCTTCATTCTCTCTTTATGCAGTTGGACTTGAAGCATAAATTTTGGAGCTAAGAAGTAGCCAAGTTTTCTCCTATGTGTTTTTGAAAGAGAGAAAGCTGGTCTGCAGAAAGAATGGAGTAGGTGCACAGACAGAGTAGAAATTTCTATTGGGCTTTAAATTACTGGCTTCAAGTCCTTCCTTGGGATCAATGGCATGCTCCCCCTTGGGTTTATGACACATGAATAATCTTGAAATGAAATTTCCTTTTAGCTCAAGCCAGCTCTCATTAATTTCTCTCACATTCGACCAAACATTGCAAATGATAAACTGGTGGCTAGATGAATTATGTGGTCCAAGAAAATCCACAGAAGTGAGTATGTAATAATTAAGAGATAAAAGCAAACAGAAATTTTGCTTTTCACTTAAAAAAAAAATCTAGTATTGATCGGAAGTTTGGTGCCCACTATTATCTTTCATCTCCCTCCTTCTGTCTCCTCTTTGCAAGGGTGAAGTTTCAGACATTTACTCTGGAAAGCTACTGATGTTGGTCTAGCCTTCTGCTTGTATTAGTATAATTATTTGACATTTGTAAAGTGCTCATAGTGTTCCAATAACTGTTAAGAATTTTAAAAACAAAAAATACTCTGTCCCCTTTAGGCAAAACACATGTCCCCACTTCTAACCTAAAGCCAAGAAATTAGATGCTGGTAGAGAGAAATAAAGGATTAATGTTGTTACCTAATTTGACTGGGTCTTTTCTAAACAAAATGTTTCGCTACGAAAAAGGCATAAATCACATGTGAGATTAAAATTTTGCCATCAGATATAAGATAGAGAACTGAATTTTAACGGGATTTAACCTGGAGTTAATGCATTACTAATTAGGCTATTTTGCTTGTTCTCAATGTTAAATATGAAAATTTTCGCACAAAAGAAAATCTCACTAGGTAAAATATATCAATATATTATCTATGTGTTACACATTTTTTTAATGAAATATGAAACTTGCTTATTCTTTCTAATTTATTTAATTTTTTTTCATAAAAGTTAAACATGCAAAATCCTTTCTGGAAATCCACTTACATTGATTGATGTAAAATATGTCTATTATAACATGAGACAAAAAATCTGTTTGCTTTAATTTGATTTGTGTGTATATATGTGTGTATGTACAAACACATACATTCTTAAGATTAAATTACTGAATGTAAAAGCTGAGTTATCCTTTGCAGATAGAGAAAGATAAATACCATATGATTTCACTTACATGCAGAATCTAAGGAACAAAAAGAACCAACTAATCGAGAACTGACTCACAAATGTAGAGGACAATCTGGTGACGGACAAAGGCGATTGGGGTTTTGAGGCTGGGAGAATGGGGTAGAGGGTTAAAGAAGTACAAATTTGTAGTGGATAGACAGTCATGGAGGTGGGGAGTATGGCATAGGGAATGTAGTTAGCATTAATATATTGGCTAGGTGGAAAGCCAGAGGAGAGAAGGAGCAATCAGGGGGATCATTTTATAAACTATATAAATGTCTAAACAATGTACTGTTTGCTCGAAACTAATAAAATAAAATTTAAAAAAGCTGAGCTATTCTTAGTTGGCTCCTGTACAACTGTGTGTGTGTGTGCGTGTGTGTGTGTGTGTGTGTGTGTGTGTATTTTTTCTGTTTTGAATAAAGCCGAAGTCTAAAAAAAACATGTCTGGGACCGGCAACTCCATCTGCTGACCAAAAGTTACCATAGCATTCTTAGGGACACACACACACACACACCCCCACACACGCGTGCACACACACACACACACACACATACACACTTCTATCTCCTTTTTTCTCAATATTTTACCTATTTGACGTAACAACTTTTACAACTGGAATCTGCTCTGCAACAAGGAAAGTAAACCATATGTCCAAATTCAATCTGACATTATGTTGCAAATATAATTAGCACAAAATGGAGCATTTAGAGCACACATGGTATATCTTTTACGAACCACAAGTATCAACATGAATAACTAAATGAGTGAGTTGCCTTGGCCTCATACAAGTTAATTCATGAAGGATAGATCTTCAAGATGGTCTATGTGCTCCTATAACACATTTGACTATCTATAAAAATGTTTTATCGCTGAATATGGGATCTGTGAATGGACCACTCATTATGGGAGTAAACTGTGTCCTAGAGATATCAAAATAATGAAAATGTCTGTGAAGTGTCCTTCTTCTATTTATTTATATATTTTAACAAGAAACAAAAAGAATAATACATGATAATGAAGAACAATTTATCCCCCAGGGATTGAATAGTCTCTTATCCTATTATACCACACGATCATTAATTTTAATTGCTTCAGACTTATAACCCGCAAAGATAAAATTAAGATCTATTTCAACAGGAGAAAACAATAGACTAAAACTGCTATAAACAGAAATATCATCAGGCTATTTTTTAACAAAAACCACAAATATTGCTGCGTTATTTGGCTTACGGGGACATAATAAATAATTGGGCTCTTACAGTAAACAGAACTTTAGACTATATGTGTGCTATTAATATATTCTTGTCTTTTCATGGTCTATAAAAATGAAAGAATACATTAAAACTAACATAATATACCCCGAGAGTACATTAAAATTACTCATTTACTGTTCAGCATAAAAAGTCACCATGGTATCTATTTTTGGACAAATTCATCATCATATTTAAAAAGAAATAAGCTTTTTTACTTATGAAAATACTTTTTATATGGGACATTAATGTTCGATTTTTATGGCAGACAAAAATAAATATGTAGTTTATTTTTGAATCATTTAAAAGACAAAAAAAAGCCACTGGTGCATTTGTTGAATCAGAAAATTTTTAACCATGTGGGGGTGCAAATGGCTTAGTACATGTGAAACAGAAAAGTTTTCTGCACTTGCTGTCTCTGTACCTCTGAGGTCCTATGTGCAGCCTCAGGGCCTGAATAATGACTATCCAGCATGACAGTTTTTCATTTGAGTCCTGATATATCATTGAGTCACAACTCATTTCAATGGGTCACCACCAGATTTTTAAAAAATGAAATAAAGCACAATATAATTTAAATGATCAGAATTCATTGCACTAATAAAGGTAAATATGCTTTTGTGAAACATATATTTTGCATGTGCGTATACATATACTTTATATATATTTCTATATATTCATATATATTTGTATATATTTGTGAGTAGTATACAAACATATGTATATGCATATATATATGCATGCATACATGCATGTATATACACATGCATGCATACATGCATGTATATACACATGCATGCATATGTATATTTTTAATTTGTTTGCGTGTGTGTTCTGGGTAATGATAAATTTCTCACTATGAGTCGTGGACAAAAAAGCATAAATGTTTGAAAGTCATATTCAAGTGAGAGCAGTTGCTGATGCTGGTTCTTTCAGACAAGCTGGGAAAAGGATACAAGCAGAGCTTACAACAGTGTCTTTCAAAGCATGGCTCTCAGACCACTTGTATCAGAATCACTTAATCCTAAACTCAATTTAAAACTTTCTGATCAGGCATTCACTGGTGTTGAGGATCTTCATGTAAAATTGGTTCTCCAGGTAATTCTTCTGTATCCTGATATTTGGAATTCATTATTCTAGGGACCATCACCACACTAAGAGAGGGGCATCTAGAGTTTTCAATAATGTACAACAAAAGTATTCTTCACTTAACTTTATACTTCCTTCTGAATCTGGGATGCCAATGCAGTAGTCACTAGCCACATGTGGCTATTTAAATTTAAATTAATGAAATTGAACAAAATTGAGAAATCAATTCCCCAGTTACACTAACCACAGGTCACGTGCTCAACAGACACATGTGCTAGTAACTATTGGATGGTGCTTTTATAGAACACATCTGTTTTCACAAAAATTGTTATTGAACAGCTCTGCTCCAGAGGTTTTCAACAAATTATAGAATTAGGCACACTGTATTTTGACACTGAATAAATTTAGAATACCAAATCACAATTTCTAAAATGCATATGTCATATAGATGATATATTTTATTGATATTAAAAGCATTTATATTAGATCATATAAATTATTAGGTTTTTTAACATTTCAAAAAATAATATATGGGGTGGAGAGGAATAAGTAGGTAGCACATAGAGAATTGTTAGGCAGTGACACTATCCTGCATAATACTATAATGGTGAATATGTATTATGCATTTGCCCAAACCCATAGACTGTACAACACCAAGAGTGAACCTTAATGTAAACTCTGGACTCTAGATGAGAATGATGTGTTAATGTAGGTTCATCAATTGTAATAAATGTACTGTTATGATGAGGGATGTAGATAATTGGAGAGGCTATGCTTATGTGGGAGCTGGGAGTTTATAGAAAAATCTCTGTTCCTTCTGCTCAATTTTGTTATGAAGCTAAAACTGCTCTAAAAAAGAAAGTCTAATAAAAAAGAAATATATGCTTAGAAAAAAATATACTTAACTAGAAAATAAAACACAGACTCAAAAAGTAGTTTTTAGATTCTAGTATTCACCATTTTTTCTCAAGAAAAAATAAAATTAATGTATTAGGATAAAATGTTTATGAATATTCATTACTATACATGCACATTTCATATCCAACAGCTGTGAGTTGTTTACTAATTTTCCCTTTAAATTATAATGACATTATCTCATGAAGGCACATATTTCTCAAACTGCCATTATAATCAAGTTGCCAATAGAGTAAACAACTTTCATGACACTAGCTGCGTCAAATAATTTTCAAATGGATTTAGACCCTCTGAAAAATAAAACTTTAAAGAGATGAAGCATCGTTAGCTGGAATTTTTATGCAAGTCATGTAAAAATTTGCATGTTTATTTGCAAAGATTCTCAAACTAGCTGAAATCTTAAGTATGTTTGCATCAAACAAAATGTGTCTTTCTGTAAAGCTACTGTTGACCTATTCTTTTCTAAAACGTGTTCAACTAAGACAGAGAGAGTAAAAAGATAGTCAACAAACAGAGTCTGGATGAAAAAGAGAAAGGTAATGTAAGCAGAGAAAATTATGAGTTCACCTAGCACTCTAAGAACTTGGAGAAAAACAAGTCACATTTCCTTAAGACTATAACTCTATAATCACCTACTAGGGTGTGATGTGGCAATCGTTTTTATTTCTTGCTTGTTAAGAGAACCTCATCTCCCACTTCCATTTTGGGCACGTGCTCAGCTGTACAGGATGGATCATAATATTTTAAACCAGTTATACTACCTATTTTTCTGTACCAGTAGCTTGTCTAGAGAAGAGTGTGATCCAGGTCTGCTGAAAGAGAAGTATAGTAGGAAGGAGAGCTTGGAGGAGGTGACGTGTAGATATAGTTCCAATAAAAGAGTGCTCCAAGGTGAGATAGCTTTTTTGCCCCTTCCCTCCCTGCTTAGTTTGTGTACAGTTCTATATGTACCTGAAGGTATGTGAGTGATGAAGTGCAAAACCAAAACACTGCACAGAAAGAAAGGAAGGGTGAGAGAAGAAGGTCCTCAATGACATAGTTAAGCTGCTGGTACTACTTGCCCTGAAACTGCAAACTCTCAGCCTTCTTTTTAAATGTCTTTATAATTTTAGCCACTGTGAATGGGATTTTTAGGTCCATTTTGGCTGAACACATTCTAAGCATTAAAGAGGGTGAGACCAAAGATATGTAAAGTCATCTTAAAGTTACAGAAGACTATATTTGACTCAATGTATCACCATAATTTAAAAAAGAATGTGTCAATCCTATAGAAGTCTGCTCAGACATGGAAGTATAGAAAAAGAAACATCAGAGGAAAAAACAAACAAACAAAACGAACAAACAAACAAACAAAAACAAGAAAAAAAAAAAAAACCTGAATGGCCGTTCAAGTGCTGGAGAGGAGATTTTGCCCAGAGACTTGAAGTATTACAATCCTCTTGTCAAAGTCATCTTTTTAGCAGACAAGACTTTTCAAACTTCCTTAGCTGAGGATCATTTCTTAAGAAAAACGGACTCAGGTTGTTTTGAGGACAGCATGTGATTTCCTATGCAGATTTGCCTAAAACTAAGGAATGCGTATGTCATGCTGATGTTGTTACAGCAATCAATGTGATTGCTGGGTTTCTTATTCAAAGACAACAGAGCCTTACACCTTAGGTTCTGTGGGGTTAGTTAACAAGGGACAATCTATAAGAAATGTGACAGAATGAAGTTAACGGAGTCAAACTCTGGTGAATTCACCAAATTAAATGCCACCTCATGAAGATTTCTTGCCAATCAACTGGCTGGTTTCTTGTGCCTTATCTTTCCTTCAACATTCTAAGGGAGAAAAACAAAAGTGGATTGAGCCACAGAGGTGGACAGAGAATGAGAACAAAGATGAGAGGTGACTGAATAAGATGACAAAAAGCGTAGGTAGAAATGGTAGGGAGGTTAATAATGTGCTTGGAAGAGAACACTGGTAGTGAAGAAAAGGAAGGTGTGCAGTTAATAGGAAAACTAAAGTAGGATCGATTTGTTTAACTGAAGAAAGTACTAAATTATTTAGGAATAAATAAATTTCAAAACAGAACTATATGGAATTCAAGAGAGTTGAACAGAGAACAAGGAAAGTAGAGGAGAGAAAGTTAACTTCTGCCTGGACAGTTGTGCTTCCAGGAAGCATTATTAATATTTATTGGAACAAATCCTAGTATTGCTTTGAAGTTGTGATAGGTAGCCTTGTACCAAGAAGGTAAACCCCTTCCACCCTGGTTCTTCTAATTAAAGTCAGAGCAACCTTTTTTTTTCTTCATTCATCTTAGAACTGGTTAAAAATAGTGGCTATGGGAAGCTCTAATAAAACACAGCAGGTTATTATAAAGGATTGACAAACATAGTAGAGGAGAAAATAAAAACTTTGTATTTTCACCTACTTTTAGAGAATGAGCTTATCCCTAACTCACACAGACCTTTATCTTATACAAATAAAGAACATTTAAACTAGGTCCTGCCATTTGTTGTAAGTCTTTCTCCATAGAGAGAAATAAGCCGGATGAATTCTGGGCCCAGTCCCTGACAGAGCTATCAGACAAATCGATTATATTTTATGAACTTGTTCATGTTTATTCCAATATTTGTTCCCCCAAATCTCTTATATATTTGGAAACAAAATAAGAAATATACTCATGAGTACATAAAGCATATTTCAAAGTGGTCCTATTCAGTAATTGGGCATCTTTTTATTTGGGGTGGTAGAATTTTTTTTTCCCACAGTTCATCTTTATTCTTGTTCTAGTCATGTGAACAGAGTAGAAACTACTAGCTCTAATAAAATGAAAATACAATTTACAATATTGGTATTGATAAGGAAAGGGATTTGGAATATTTGACAATAAAGCGATGACTAATTGACAATCTCATTAATTCTCAAAGCAAGTGAGAATTAGGAAGGAAGACCTTCCTTACTGATAAAACCAAAAAGAATTATTAAGTCATATGCTAAGTCCAACTAAATCACAGAATGGACTATTCTCAATACAACAATATAACTATAAATAACTACAGGGCAAACCTGGGTCTCCTCATTCTTTGCACAACTTCAGGAGAATAAAGCACTGAATTATTGCTTTATTGGGGAAAATGAAGTTAACAGTGACAATGGTGATGTTGTAAACAATGATGTTTTTCAACAAAAGTAAGCTGAATGAACAGATATAGAAAAGAACTGTAAACAGAGGAGAAAACCATAGACAAAGCCATAGCAATTTTCAGACTTTGAATTCAAACCTTGATATTTTTCATATTATATTTCCATATTTGTCAGCCCGCTAGAAGTTAAACATCAGCACTAACTTTCTTTTTAAACTACAAAATACAAACGGCGATCTAATTTTCTCAACTGGTAGCATTCTCACAGTTGATTCACTTCGATTTGGATTTCTTGATTCAATAACAGGTCCAAAGTCAACTTTAAGTAACATCTGAACTAATTAGTGACAAGAGCAATTTGACTCTTCCCTTAGTGCCCTTTTAAAGCTCAGACCTGTGTTAGGCTGAAGAGGTAGAAAGTGCATTAGTCCAGTCTTCAAAAAACAGTGGAAATGGTATTAGTAATTTCAAAAAAGATCCACTTCAGTTTTCTATAGTACATATTTCTGACATCCACTTAAAAAATCCAGACGGTTTTTTCTCCAAATGGTTTTTAGTCAATCTTCTGGGATTGTACAAAGTATGTTTCAAAGTAATTTCATTGCCTTTTATCTTTCCAAATATTTTTTTTTTATAATCTTTCCCTATTATTGCTGAAGCAAAATACACTAGAACAGTGAAGGAAGGTTCACCAAAATGTCATTTAGAGTACTATCCTATGACATGAGCTAAACCAGCTATTCTAGGGCATAAGAACCAAAGAAGAAGATTGCTTGCTGATCTGCTCTGTTGTGCCCCAGGGTTACTTAGATATTTGATATTCTGGAGAGAGAAACTTGTCTAGGAATTGGATAAGTTTCTATATAGGACCAAGAAACTGGATTCCAAAATTTAGACCCTCTATTATTTCGTTAGGCCTGCTGAAACAAAGTGCTCAAAATTGGGTGACCTAAAGAACAAAAATGTAGTGTTTCACACATTGGAGGCTAGAAGTCTGAAATTAAGGTGCAGGCAAAGATGATTCCTCTTGAGGGCTGTGAGAAAGGAATGTAGTCCAGGGCTTTCTCTTTGACTTGCAACTTTATCCTGTATCTTTTCACACCATCTTCCCTCTGTGCATGTTTGCCTTGGTATCCAAATTTACCCTTTTTTTTTTTTTTTTTAAATGGCAGTCATATTGAATCAAGAGTCCACATTACTCCAGTACGACTTTAAACTTATCAACTTATATTTCAAGTAATTACATTAGCATTGGCCCTGTTTCAAAAACAGGTCACATTCTGAGGTGCTGATGGTTTGGAATTCTACATATGAATTCTGGGAGGGACACCATTCAAAGTATAACAGATCCAATAGTTTCTTTCTAAAGACAGCAAGTGTTGGTGAGGATGGGGAGATAAAGGAACTCTCTTGCAGTGTTGGTGGAATTGCAAATAGGTGTAGCCACTATGGAAAACACTGTGGAGGTTTCTCAAAAAAATTAAAAATAGAACTACCTTAGACCCAACAATTTCTCTTCTGTGTATTTCTATGGAAAAATCCAAAATGCTAATTCAAAAAATATATGCACCCATATGTACTTTGAAGTGTTATTTAAAATAGCCAAGATATGGAAGTAACCTAAGCGCCCATCAATAGATGATTAGATAAAGAAGATCTGATACATATATGTGATGAAATATTACTTGGCCATAAAATGAATGAAATTTTATTTGTGACAACATGGTTGGACCCAGAAGGTATTATGCTAAGTGAAATATGTCAGATAGAGAAAGACAAATGCAATATAATCTCATTTATATGTGGAATCTAAAGAATAAAATAAATGAATAAACAAAACAGAAACAGACTCATGGATGCAAAGAATATACTGGTGGTGATGGTTGCCAGATGGGAGGGGGTTGGGGGCTGAGTGAAAAGGCAAAGGGTTTAGGAAGTTCATATTAGTAGTTATAAAACAGTCATGGGGATGTTAAGTACAGCATAGGGAATATAGTTAATAATATTGTTATAACTATGGATAGTGCCAGGTGGGGACTAGATTAATTGGGAGGATCACTTCACACATTATATAAATGTCTCACCACTATGCTGTACACCTGAAACTAATATAAAATAATATTGAATGTCAACTGTAATTGAAAATGAAATAAAATAAAATGCATGACTTCAGAGATATATGAATTTTCTTGAGCAGAATCATTCAAACCATCTGAAGTATGGCAATATTGTGCTAATGACCATCAAAGAGAAATTTTTAAAACTCCTCGCTTTGTTTTTTAAATGCATATTTCCTACAGAAAAAGACAAAATGGTCTCTGTTAATCCATCGTCTGGCACAAAATTGAATTTCTGTCATCAGATTAAAGGTTCTCTTGACCTGAACCCTTTAATCTTTGCGTAGCTTCTGAGACTCAGAACTTGCCAAGATGGAGAAGGCCGCCTGCACACGCTCTAATAGAAGGCTGTTTCCCATCCAGGACTGCTCTAAGCCTTAAGAATGGTTTCAGCATTGGAAAGCAGAAAGGTGCCAATCACCATAGTTCTTTCTTTCCACAGATGTGTACCCTATCTCAGGGGGAGTGTAGAGCTTCTAGAGTGGATGGTGACTATGCATGAAATGTGACACCAATCTTGGACTGTATGAACCAGAAGATAGCTTTAAGGTCATCTAGTCCAGCATTTCTTATATTAAAATTGTGGAAAATTAGTTCATAGTTGTTGCAGGATCAAAAGAACGCTGTGATAAGTTTGATGAATGCTGGGTTAAATCAGTATGAACAGGTTTATTTCCTGAAGAATTTTCCGTATTTTAAAACTGTAAATGTGTGCTGTGAATCTCCAAGTGAGGTATATAGCAGCTCGAATTTCTTACTGTTTTTGACCATATAAGTTTTTGAAATTTCTTGCATTATTTTTAGTAAGAAGTCAATTTTTAGGTCTTAATGAAATAGCATTTTGTAGAATCCAGTATGGGTTACTAATCTAATCTCATTCTCTACTTTAACATATGTAGAAATTTAGGCCCTAAGAGATAAAACACTTCTACGAAGTTCCTAAAGTCTATAGACTTCAGTGGTTTGGCCTAATGAATTTATATAATAAACCAGCAGAGCCAGGGCCCAAAGTCAAGGTCTTGATCCCAGCCAATGAACTTTCAGACTGCACAGGGCTTCTCTATATACCCAAGTATTCCTGGAGGCTTCAGTTAGTTTGATTAGCCTCAGAGAAGACCTGCTTACCTAGAACAAATGAATCACCTGAGCCATCACATTGTTTTGTTTTTAATTGAGAAAAATATGCTAGTCCTGATGTATTCTCTAGCCCCATAGTATCAAATTTGAGGTGACAGTCACCTGAGGAGCTTGTTAAAAGTTTAGTCATTTATTCTACAAGCAAATATAAAAATGAACGAAGCAAAGAAAGTCTCTGTGCAAGTAGATTTTCAAATTTATCAGAATGAGACAGACACTAAGTATTAAAAATAAAGTAATAAGTAATATCTGACATTGCTAAATACTTTGACAAACACAAAACATATTAACGAGGCAGAACATCTTGTGGTGAGGGTGAGGGTTTACTTTGGGTAGTCAGTGCGCTCTGCTCTACAGAGGTAACAGTTAACGTGAGAGCTGAAGGAGCATAAGGAACCACTCAGGAGAAAGTTGAGAAATAAGAGATCTAGGCAGAGGAAAAGCTGTGCATAGGTTCTAGTGAAGACATACTTGGTATGAGTTAAAGACTAAAGGAGGCTGGACTACATGGACCAAGAGGTAGGTGGAGAGATGGGCATTAAGATCAGATTCCTGCCTGAGACCCAGCTTCAGAGATTTCTATTAAATAAGTCTGGGATAGACTCAGGGATCTGCCTTTTAAACAAAGATACAGGTGTTTCTGATTCAGGAGGCCCATGAAAAATGTTTAAGAAATTTCCACACTAATCCTTTGTGCATACACTGGACTCAAACTCGAAGTCCAGAAGCATCTCCTGAGAAGAGTGAGACCAATGCTCTCCACTTACACTTACAGCTATATATCTATAGCAACTTGGGAACCACTCAACAACTGATTTGAGAAAATTTAAGGAAAGGGTGCCCTGTGTTCATGCTATGCATAAAGTAACTTACTAGTTAATTCTATAGCACATGCCAATTGATAATGCCTCCTGATATACCCATGTAAGGCCAAGTAATGTGTTGCTCTTCACATGTAAAGGTGAAATTTTTAAAACTTGACAATTTTATGAGAAACATGTTAAGGAGCATATCCAACATAACAAAAAAAAAAAAAAAAGGAAGAAAGAAAAAAAAAGAAAACTAGAAGAAATAGATAATGTTATTTTAAGTTAAATTATTTGGTATTTATTTCCTTTTTTTTCTTCAGAGAGAAAGAATAGGTAAAAGGAAATACATGTTTTTAAGAGGAAAGTACTAGAACTCCAATAGTCTATCATTCTAACTCTATCCAATATCTTTATATAGTGATACACATTTTGCTCATTTGCCTAGTGATCTATGCCTTCGTTAAGATAGGTGCCAGGTATAGAGTTGCATCTTGATGTCATGCAACAAAGTAAAGTTTGTTTGTGACAAGGGAATGTAATGTATGTTCCTCAATTTGGAATATATATATTTTTAAGTATACTGTAATCAAAACTCAACTTGAAAAAGAGAGTCAGATTATTTACAACGTACTTAAATGTTTCAGATATATATCAGCACTGCCCTCACTAAAACTCACAGCAGCCATGGAGCTAAAAAACTGGATCACCCTTACTGATGTGACAGGCAGCAGTCTGACTTGGTAATTGATACAGGGTATGTCCGATCGAGGCCATCAATCAATTCATTCATGGTTTATCATTTCTAAACTTTCTTATTATTTAGAATAATCAATAATCCTTCACCCTATAGGTTAACTGCCCTTATTTTAAATTTGCTATCCATGACATTCTCTGGCTACTTATCTATGTGTTCTTTAGTTCTATGGACAAAGCATTAAGGATATGTGGTACAGTTAGAATGATAAAGAGGCTATTGCTGTTCTATTTTTTTCTCCTAAAAGCATTTTCTTTTTCCCCCATTAACCTTGTTCTTTCTTTCTCAAGGGGAAAAAAAGTATATAGAGAATAATTAAATATTAAAAATATAAATTATTCATTTCTTAGTTTTATTTTTTTAGATAAAGTTTCTTGGTGTGTTTCTCAGCAAAGTCATTGAATTTTTTTAAATCCTCAAAACCAGAGTGGCTCTCTCTCGGCATTTACATATATACCTAACCAAAGCATGACACCCATGAATGGTTAGAATAGAGCTAGTGGTTAGTTAGACACCTGGATTCTAGTCCTAGTTATTTCACCTTACATTCATATGACCGTACAAAATGTCAGTTATTGCCTTGGAGTCTTCATTTTCTCATCCTTCAATCAAAAACACTAATATTTATATTCACCTCACATGTTTGAGGTGAATATAAAAACTGACTTTTTAAAAATGTGACAATGAGGATGTTTTAAAAATCATAAAGATGGTACAAAAATGTCAGCTATTGAAGTCATTTTACTTGAAGCAAAGAGAAAGCAGCATGGCAGTTGATCTCTTTATTATGACACTCACGTGTGTGACTTAAGTAAAGCAACATTTATTAATCAAAGAGAAAATGAATGCTTGTAACATGTTTTGAAAATTATGAAGTGCTATGTAAATATGCATGCTATTGTTTTACTATATGCAAGAATATATGCTTGGTACCTTTTTGAATATGAAGAAGTATACAATGCAAAGAACAGACACTATTACATAGATATCAGTAAATTCTATTAAAAAAAAGAGACAACCCCAATAAAATAAACAGCACATCAAAATATGACTTTACATAGCAGTATGAAAAATAGATGACATATCTAGCCAATGTCATTGAACAGTAGATGTAATTCACTGAATGAAATGAGATCCATACTTAAATATAATATAGAAATTGTTGGAGTTATGTGGTGTATCAGTGATACCTGTGAGTAGTGAATTAGGCTTTCTAGCATTTTGAGCTAAGATAACTTCATATGGAAATATATTTGGTCAATATTCTCGCTAAACATTTAACCATCCCTGTATGAAGCCAGCCAAATACTATCAACAAAAAGATAATTAAAATGAAATAAAATACAATAAAATAAAATCAGTTCTTCTAACTTGCTTGACTGATATCTAAATCAGCAAATAGGCAAACTTCGTTAAACAGAATACTTAAGTACTTTATATTTAAGCCTCACACAACTGTTATGCTATAGTTATTATCCCCAGATGATAAATAATTGATATTTCTCAAAATATAAATGGGCTAATCTTATTACTCAAATATTGAAGGAATATTCACACAAATTTGAAATAACTCCCCCCCCAAGCAAATTCAAGCAAAGGTGCTATTTCATACATATTAAACTAACAAACATTTTTAAACTTGATGCTGACAAAGATGAGATGACTCTGGAACTCAGTGTGACATTGCAAAACCTTTTTCCGAAAGCATATCAACATTCACATGAACGTCTACCTTTGATCTAGTAATCCCACTCATAGTTACATATCTCAAGGAAATAATCCAATAAGAAAGAATATTATATTCCCAAAGATGTTCATTAAAGTATTGTAATGAGGATAAACACAAATAAACTAAATGTCAAACAAAAGGGGAATAACTTAGTAAATTATAAAGCATCGACCCAGTAGCATTTTGTGTGGCTATTAAAAATGATAAAGATAAAGACTATACAACAATATGGAATACTTTTATGATATAATGAAAAGTAAAATGAAATGTAATATTCTATAATACTATGATTAAATAATAGAAAACAGTCACAAAAGGTGAAAATAACAAGAAAAATTAAAAAGAGCGCATATTTTAGAATAATGTTATTTTACGTTCAATGCATTCCTTACCATATTGCTTTTTGTTTACTAGATATTTTAAATAAGGGGTTCATATGTTTACATTACAGAATAATTTTTCAAATTAATTTCCTATTATTTAAATTTGTCCAAGAGACATAACTGGCTGATACAACCCACTATATTTGTATTGAGGTTTGGATGAGGAACAACACTACACTACTTTTAAACCTTTACATCCTAAAAATATCAAATCTCAACCCGGAAGATGGGATGAAAGTTATTTTTATTGCTACTACCTGGAAGCTAAAGATCTACTTCAGAGATACAAATATACTGGTCATTAAGATGGCGAATGGGAAAGCTCACTGAATCTATTGGACACACTTATTGAGTATCTTTATATTCAGAAATCTTCGGTGTGCTTTAAGAGAAGATAGAAAGAAGTACTTCAGGAGCTCATAATCCAGACTTATCTGGACAGATACATAAACAATTAATAAAATGAGGTGGTGATAGGACTAGAATAGAACACAAAAAAATACCATGGTCATGCTGGAATGTAATGTGCCCCTTTGGTAACCTTGGGAAGACTTCTAATCCCATGGTTATCTTGGAAAATTCTGCACCGCGTTCCAGGTTGACCATAAACTAAGTTACAACAGAACTCTCTAGATATTGCTACTCGATTACGCTGATTACTTCTGTTGTTACTCTCATAGAAATCTCCACATCATTAGAACTTTTTATTTCTTATCCTAGTTTATCCTCACACCTTCCTTATTTAACCTAGTCTATAAGCTGTTATTTTCAATAAGCTCTCACATTTAATAACTCTCTGATCTTGCACTTTGTACATACCTTATAAAATCTGTGCTTTGAATTTCATCCCTTTTCATCTGTTGATATTCCCTTTATTTTATATATCTTTAATTTCTTGCTCTTTCTTGGATTACTCCTATCTACATTTAACATGTCCAGTTTTCTTTCACCAAGCAAACAAAATAACTGATCTGATCCCACTTTCTCCTTTAGCTATTGCTTCCTCTCTTTACAATTAATTCTGTGTTATCTACATTTATAGTTTGCCATCCTTCCTGTTTCTGTTTCCCCAAGCACTTTTTAATTCACTATAATCTGACTTAATCTTCCCCTCTCACCTGCCTTTATCTCTAGTTTATCAGTGAAACAAACATCTCTTGATGTCATCCATGTCCTTAGTCGTAAATTAAAATCGATGTTTTAGTGATCATTTTATTCATTCTCATTTTACTTGATCCTCAGGAGTGTCTGACAAAGGTAACCCATCTTTTTTTTTTTTTTTGAAAGTCTCTCTTCCTTTGGGTTCAATGACATCACACTTTTTTTTTCCTTCTTCCTTTCAATGTCAGATGCTATACCTTCTTCAATTTCTTTATTTGTCTTTTATAGGCAATTCCACATACTTTTGTAACTTCACTTACCACTTTCTTTTAATTTTAATTGCCCAGACTACATCTGCACTTAGATGCCTCACATATCTCTCAAACTCATCATGCCCTATAATTAAACTAAACTTTGCTCCAAACGGCTCGTCTTCTATATTATATATTTTAGTGAATAACACCAATATATAAACAGATGCACAAACCAGAGTTTGGGATCCATGTTTAATGTTTCCTTATCACTCACCCTTCCATCCAATGAATATAGGGAAGATAGGGCCAATGCCACAGAAGGCAGGAGGGGGAGAAATATTGTTCTTAATAGCATTGTCTGAATGAGGCTTTCATGAAGCTAGACCAATGTCAGGTATTAACTACAATTACCAGTCAATGAATACCATTTATTTGTTACTTGTAAAACAATAGAGTCATGACCCGTTATCCCTTGCTTGGTGTCTCGCAAACACTGACACTATTGATACTTTCCTTTCCCTTGACTTTCTCCTTGTTTTCATTCTTTTTCTTTGTCTCCCCTTTCTACTCTATTGGCATTCTCATCCTCCAATCCACAAAATGTTAACATTCTTCTAAGATTCTTAGCTCTCTC
The DNA here is from genome assembly GCF_014176215.1 of Rousettus aegyptiacus. Classification (NCBI taxonomy): domain Eukaryota; kingdom Metazoa; phylum Chordata; class Mammalia; order Chiroptera; family Pteropodidae; genus Rousettus; species Rousettus aegyptiacus. The sequence goes on along the minus strand of NW_023416307.1, from coordinate 33,292,610 downwards.
TCTCTTTTTCTTACTTGATACTTTCTCCCTGTGTGATCTCATCCATGCTCACAGATTCAATTATCGTCTAGTCACAATTGATTTACACAATTATATCTCTAGGCCATAATACTCTTCTGACTTCCAAATGTGTATAACCAACTGCCTACTTTACATCTCCTCCTGGGTATTTCAAGGACGTCTCAAATTCAACATAGCCAAAATTGAATACATAATTTTTCTTCTCTCCCTCTCCTAGAGTCTCACTCTGCCCATTGTTCCCAGACTCAGTACATATCACCATTAGACTTTTAGGAGCAAAAACCAGATCATTAAAGTCATCCATAGTAACTTCATTTTAAAACATAAAAAATTTAAGTTACTGGCTAAAAACTTTCAGTGGCTGCCTATTTCTTTTAGGGTTAATGAACTTCTTAATATGCTGTACATGATCCTACGTGATTCGACCTCTATCTACTTGTCAACACAGATAAAGTTTCCCTGCACTCAGCACTCTGATTACACTATTGCACTGTTCTTTTGTCTTTCCTTTGCCCTCATCCCCCCCATCACAGAATCAATCTTTGTGCATGCACCCTCTACTCAGCATCCCCATCTAAAACATATTTCCTTCCTTGATTTGCCTAATTATCATCTGATCATGCTTCAGATTTCAGCTTAAATATTATTTTCTCAGAGAAGCCTTCCCTGATCACCTTGGCAATGTTAAATAGTTGTATCATAGGTTCACGTAGCATGAGTATCTCTCTACTATAGCATTTATCACAAATATATGTGTATTACACTCTGTGTATATTACTCATTGGGGTTATACAGATTTATCACCACTTAACCCACTTCATATTGTAAATAGTCAGTTAGTAAATGATTATTGTGGAATTACCAATAGGATACTAGGTGTGGGGGAACAGTGATAATAATTAGATTTAGAAATAGCAGTGAACAAGATAGAGTATTATCCTCAGGAGACTTCATTTCTAGTGGAGGGAAACAATGAATAAACACACAAATGTGTGAAAATAAATCATAATGATATAAATATAGAAAAGGTCATAAAAAAGGAGATAAAGGGTAATGTGATAGGCAATGCCTGGGGTAGAAGAGAGTTGATAGGATGGTCAAGAAAGGCCTGAGCATTCAGCTTTAGAGTAAAAGGGGCACTGAGAAAGGAGGAATAAGATACTAACTCCAGATAATAACTCATATTACCTGTACGACCTTGAGGTAAGTCAGGTACCTTATAGGAATCTCTATTTTCTCATCTTTTCAATGAGAAATAAAATATCTCCTATATTTATTTTTCATATTTCAAAAAACTACAAAACTTTTAAGCTTTGGTATTTGAGTAATTCACCTTCTTTGAAAGTCAATTATATTTTTTGTTCTGCAATTAATATTATCCCAAAGGTTACATAGCACCAAACCATCACTTTCTTGTGATACAATAATTCTTTTGTTGTCATTCTTTTCCTTCCACAGTCTCTCTCTTCAGTCAACTACTCTTCACCGATTGAACTGGAAGACGGCAGATGGGGTGGAGGGACAGAGGAAGAGATTTGGAGAAATCCCCAGTGTTGAACTCCGCTCATCAAATATCCATGTAAACCCATTTCCTACTTTCCCGGGAATCCCAAAATTGATGAGACAAAGCCTAGATTCTTTTTAGCCCAAGGCATCTAGGAAGAAATAATGGATATACTTTAAAGCTAGCCGAAGAAGTAACTATACTCATTTTCTGAAACGAGCTCAGTCCATTTCCATGATGGTGACAACATCGAAAATCCTAGCCCTGGGAATGTCTAAGTCCCATCAACCAATGTTCTTTCTTTTTTTTTAGAGAAGTGTGAACTGAGCCACCACTGTATTTTGAGCTCATTAACCTAATATTAAATATTCAGAGTGGCATGTAAGAAGAGTATTAGTTTTTGAATCAAAATAAGAGTGGATAGCCTAACATTTGCAATTTATGGCCCATGCTTTGCTTCTAGTTTCAGTCATCTGAGGAATAAAACCATAAGACTATAAAATTAAATACATACTTTCAATTATAAAAAAAATACACATAAACTAACAAAATATAAAATAGGGCTCACCCTGTGGTTATTGTAAAACAAAATGGTCCTTTCTTTATCAATATGTCAGATTATTTAAACTTTTAACAATTAGGAAGCAATCGTAAAGTTTTCTCTTAAATCCTTGCAAAAGTAATCAATTCTTTCTAACTTTGCAAGTACTTCATCTCTACCTTTCTTAAAGGTTTTCTACTTTGTTCCACTGTGAATCAGAGATTTTTAAAAACACACTTGAGTTCTCCACTAAACTCAAATCTCAAAGGTTAGGATTTGTGACTGTTTAACCTCTCTTCAGGTAAGAGGTAGTGTTTCAACAATGTTTTATTTAGAGCCTTGCATCTAGTAAGTGCTTAATAATTACATCAGGTAAATAAATGAATCAGTCCAAAGACTCATTGAAATAAAAGTACGTGCATTTGTAAAAAAATATATATATATATATCAATGCAGTATAAAAAGTCTTAAATGTTTCTTAAGCAATGTTAAGAAAATGTATGCAATAATTCCCTCTTTTAAAAGTTCAATGATTATTCTAGAATACCAAAACATTTTTTACCCCCTTAGGAATAAAGTAAATCTTTCACCAAATACCCTCCTAAAACTTCGTGATTTTATCTTTCAGCCTCTCTTAATCCTAATCACGAAATAAAATTTTATTAACTCCAAATTGCTCTTTGATCAGACATTTGATTATTTACCCTGAGGCTACATTGTAGATTCCAAGTTGTTTTGCACAGTTGTAATTGCCATATGTTTTCATTAATCTAATTCTGTTAGCTAGCTGCTTACTGAGTGGTCTTAGTGTCAATCAATTATCCTGCTAGCCCATGCATCAAAGCAATTAGAATGGGGCTTCATTCTCAAGGTGTAGCCATTAGGTTATTTTATTACACATTTCCAGACTATTAGAGGGTAACCAGAAAAAGACAAATAGGAGATTTTCAAATGTAGTTTTCTCACTGATACTAAGTATAGATCCATGTGGCTAACATTATGATCAAAGGATACAGGTCTTGGAAAACATTATTAAACACAAAAAATAAAGTCATATAAATCTAAATAAATGGAAAAATAATCAATGCAAACTGACATTTTTTTAAATATACTAGAAATCAGACCTCTAATTAATAAAGAAATTATCTTTTGCCTGACCAGTATATTCGATACGGTCTCCTAGCAATGTTTTTTCAAAGAAATATTTAAAGTTTTACCAAAAATATTAAAAACAATTTTATTCCTTGAAATTATTTATCACATATTTGTTCAAAATTCCTAGAGAGTTTACCTAATTCTATATGCATTGCTCTGCACACATTATTTTGCTCCTTCCTCCATTTCTTCAATCAAATGGTCCCTGAGCACGCCTCGTGCTACTAAAGCCATTGCACACCCATGTGCGTACACACACACACACACACAGAGACACACACACACACACACACACACACACCACAGCTCCTGGGCTCAGAGTCTTGTGGCAAGGGACTAAAACAAAGAGTTCATGCCACTAAGGGGGCAAATGTCACAAAGTGTATCACTTTAGACTAATCAGAACTACCAAGCCTGAAGGGATATTTAGAATTTTATTACATTTTCCCTCAATAATAATAATTAACATCTGTTGAGCACTTTCAATATACAGGAGACCGTTCTAAAGACTAAAGATGTGTTGAGTCATATAAATTTTATAATACTCTGAGTTGGGTTCTATTAGATAGCCTTATATTACAGATGTAGAAAATGAGGTATGAGAGGCTGAATAATTTGCCAAAGGCACTCAATAAGTAGCAGTGTTACAATGTAAACAGAGATCCAACCTGTGCCTTTAAACCACTCTGCCAGGGTGGTTCTCAAACTTTATAGCATGCATGAGAGTCACCAGGTAAGCTTGTTAAAACGGATCATTAGGCATTTAATTCAGTAGGTCTGGTCAGGACCAATAATTTACATTTTTGACAAATTTCCAGGCACTCGCTGTCCAGAGACCACACTCTGAGAACGACTGCTCTTCTAGATTCCAAACTTCTATCATATCTTCGACCTTCCAGTCCACCTACCCGCTCACCACCGCCCAACTGTCAGCAGGGAAGCTTATCACCTCCCAGAGAAAATAGGACACAGCAATTCACTTTTCCCCCCAAATTATTTCTGTACTCTCAAACCCCTCATCTAACTAAGTCTTATTAGTATCTTCCTTCATTCTTTCTTCTTCCGCATCTATAAATCTTGTTTTTCAAGGTTAGTTTTTCCAAATGTGGACTCTTCCATTCACACTTCCTCAGGACCTTATTTAACAACATGTACCAGTATCCTTAATCAGTATGACTTGTATATTATCAAAACACAACTTTATTTTTGTGTTCTCTTATCCTTTTACATGTATTAGTAGAGGAGTCCCTCCCCTATATCACCACTACTATAAAAATCCAAACAGTCCATGACTTTTCTGGTCATTTGTGGCTAGTAGAGAACTAATCACTTTAAATCACAAATAGAGTATCTACTAAATCATAATCTAGTCCTAAATAATAATCACAACTGAATTCTTATCCAAGTCGAAGCTTCTGCTATTACAGGCAGGAGGCATCCTGTTGTCAAGGTAAGCAATGTGATAGTCTGTGTTTCTTACTCTCTCCTCTTCCACTAGGAGAAGGAAGATGGTACATTCTTACTTGACTACTGCTGTTGTAATATGCATTAGGCTCTCTAGTCCTGTTATATATATTTAAAGCTGACTCTTTATGGAGATGTTTGTGGGTTCTTCAGAAGCTCCTCAGCTGGGCAGTTTCTACTGTAGCTTTCATAATGTAACCAGTGAATTGCTCCTTTTTTGGATCCTGGCTGCCTGGAAGTCCACTCCTCATAGACCTCTAAACCTTATACCACCCCCAGGCAGTCTACTTGGGCAAGAGACAAAATGACTACATGCTGATTCTCAGTCATAACCATATCTGGTTCTGAGGGAAACCTCATACATCTTTGGCCCAGTGAAATTCTTGGGAGGCACTGTCTTTCTAGATGTGTACAAGGAGGTCTTAACTCTCTTGGAGTGAGCTGGGCACCAGTTCTAGGTGCCCTGTGACTGAAGGAACCTGTGTTGTGGTGCCAGGGAAGCCTGAGAATCTTAATTGATATCTCTGGTGCCTCACTTTAGAATTTCACATTTATTTTTTCTCAGTGCTTTGGGAAAATTTTTCAAACAAATTTCTGTTACAAAATTATTTACTATTTTTGTGTGTATTTATCCTCCATCATTTTTTTTCTCTGGGATGTAATAATCTATTTCAATTAAAACAAAATAAAACATTTGCATCCTTCTCTCTCAGATTCATACTTCTTTCTCTTTCTCTTTTCAGCCAAATCTCTATATCTGTTTCTTCATGTTTCAATCACTCTTCATCCCATTGAAATTTGATTTTAGCCCCTTTATCTCTATGAAAGTTGCCAGTGACTTCCTAGTTGCTCTTTTCTATGAATATTTCTCAACCTTTATCAAAGCTGACTTCTCATTGGCAATCCATAGTATAAACAATTCCCTTTCTAGAAACTTTTTTTTTCTCTGACTTTTGTAATATTACTTTCCCCTAGTCCTCTTTGTTGTTCTCTCTCTCTCACTTTGAGAATTCATTTTTTTCCAGACCATTCCTCAAATATTAGAAAGTGTATGCAGATTTTCATCTTTGATATCTTCTTGTCTATATCCTCTTTCTAAGCAATTTCATCATTCACATACAGTTTCAACAAATCGGCAATAACTCACAAACTGATTTCTACTTTCTTTAGATTTCCACTTTTCATCTCAATTTTCACATGTCTAAATCACCAAACTCCAAATCCACTCTTCTTATATGTCAATTCTTCAGTAGCACTGAATTTCTCCTTTACTTCTAGTATTCAGTCTTTAATTTCACTTTTTAAGAAGTGGAAGTAGCAACTAGCATCAGATGTAAAAACTACCACTTATTGCACAGTAACTATGTTTTGTAGATAAGGACATTTAGGTTTAGAGGTTAAATAACTTACCCAAGTCACAGAAATCTTAGTTGAAAAGGACAGGATTTAAAGCCAGATCTAGGCAGATCCTCTTAGTCACTATGCTATGTTGTATTCTTTGAGTAGCTCTGAAATATACTCTTCCTATAAATCTCTAGGCTTTAATTCTTGCTTTATAACTTTGGATAAAATCCAACTTTCCATTGCAAGCAAAGCCCTTAATTATCTGGCTCACACATTTCTTCCTACTTATTCTCTTCCTACTTACCCAAAAAACATCTAGACTGTAGCCACACTGAACTTCTTGCATTTGAATTCAACTCTTGTCAAAATGCTATTCCTTCTAGCTAGAATGGCTGTCACCCAACTAAGAACCAAATGGCCTTCAGGGTTCAGGCTGGTGAGGTGGCTTTCCTCTGGTCTCATAAAGCACCCTGGACATCTTCTCTCACCATACTTACCACAGAATACTACAAATATTTACTAACATTTACTTGTCTCATTCTCTAAACACAAGTGCTCTGTTGGGCTTTAGCAAAAAGGACTGTGCTTACCTTATTCTAGGTGCAGAATAGACTAGGGTACATTTTTTTTTATTAATCTGTATTTTAAAAAATACCAATCTTAATTACTCCTATTGATTTTAAATATCAATATCTATGAAAAGAGTTAAAAAGAAACTCTACTGTAGAAAATGTAACACATATATGAATTTATTAAATGCATTAACATAACTATAGTTCATTTAAAAATATCATAGTGATATAATAACAATAGGCCATTAAATGGTTTTATTTTATTGCTAAAGTTTTTAAGCACAAATATCCTCTCTGCTCTCTGTTAAGCATAACTCTGAGATTTCAAATTACTTGAGCCAAACTCTTTTTTGGTAATGATTTTGATTCTATCTGTAAATACCTCTCTGTGCAAAAGTGGTGAGAACACAAATCATGTTCTCAAATTTTCATAATAAATGTTAGTTCTACCACAGACTTATGTCATGTTTAAAGAATATAATTGCTATTGAATCAACAGTATAGAATATTGGCACTTCAAAGGCTCATCACAGAATCCAGCCCTGAACTAACTATAGTGTAATCCTAAAACAGACTCAATTAAATCCAGGATATTTGAGACAGACTGTTCAAGGGACAGACTAACGTTTGCTCTAGTTTTCTGTATGTTATCCATGTATTAATTTAAAATATAAATAATCTAAATTGCAGATAACCTCCAATGTATTTGCTAATGGTAGTTAATCCTTGGATTTTATAAATGGGTAATATAAGAATATATAAAGAAATTTTCCTCTTTTCTGCAAAATACATTGTTCTTATATTACTTTAAAATCTTTTTTAAAAATTTCATATTAAACTTAAAACTAGTATATAATCTCTCTCTCCAGATGAACCGGTATGTACTCTTTTATTAAATAATAAAGATCATATCACATGGTAAATTGTCCTTATAGCTTTGTCTTCAGGAAACTCAAAACTTCTTATAATTTATTTTTTATTCCCTTTGGTCACATTTTGATGTTGAAATTATCTTCTAATCTTTTTTGTTTAGACAATCAGAAGTATGTAAAAATAAGCAAAATGACAAATACATATCAACAAGTTGACAGTAACAAGGAAATTTGCTTTTTTAAAATCTGCTTGCATATTCATGTCTTATCTAATCTGTTAAAGATGATTTTTTCAGTAATTGTAGTGTTAGAGAAAGTGATAACTTTCCAAAAAGCTTAGGATTCAATAAAGCATTCATTGCGTATCCTCTGGCTATAAAGTTTTTTTTTTTTTTCTAGTTAACACTTTATTATAAGCTTCAGGCAGTATCGTGTCAAAGAAGTAAAAGTTGGCATTGACTTATTTTTTCAGTAGTGAATTTGTCCATAGCGCTATAGTTGTTTGAAAAAAAAAAAAAATATATATATATATACACACACACACACACACACACACACACACACACACACACATATACACAGATATAGATACGGGTATATGACATAATTAATTATTTAAAAAATAAGATTTAATTATATTCGAAATGCGAAAGTCTAATAACCATACAGATTGTGTAGCAGGTAAAATGGCAATTCGAAATTAACTCATTATTTTAAAAAATAGTTTTCTACAGAAGGAAAAGAACATTCTGATAGTAACTAATTAGAAAGTAGAAACTTGAGAATTGCATGCTATAAGTTATATGACTTGTTGTAAAATTATATAATTGAAAAACTGAGATGTTTTCAAGGATTGTGGGTTTTTCAAAATGCAATTTCACAATTTATTATAATTTATAGACAAACAAATACAAATATGAACCACTCAAGTTTTAAGGAACCAAGGTAAAGTTGAAAACTCCAGCAAGTTTCATATGATGACTGAGACACGTCACCTACCATCAAAGCTTGTGAGGCATTGAGCCCAGTCTTCTTAACAGTAGAAACTTGAATATGTTCTGATTAGCTTTACTGCTTTGAGAAGACTTCATGCTGGGGCTTAGACTTTATGTTAAATTTCTAAGGAAGAAAAATGAAGTGTTTAAAGAAATGCAAAGAGGATGAAATAAGATGATGCATATTTACTGAACATCCTTATTTTTTTCTTAGTACTTATGAAAGTAAGGATTCATGGGACTAACAATTTCGTAGACAGGCTAAGTCTGAAGGAAATGGAATGAAATTTTTTTTCGGAAGGATTGAGAAGAATACTAGACCTCTAAAGCAAGAAGTAAGGATCATATAGATTATCCTGAAAGAGACAGAAATTAAATAAATATTTCTAAGAAAGTGAATTATCTGGAATTATGAACACGTAAACAGAAGTTATAACGCAAGCTTGGGGTGGCTTACAAGTGAAAAAAAAGGCACCTGTCAGAATGACAAAAAATAGATTTGGACAAGAACTCCTTCTATTGAAAATATTAGTTGTTTTCAAATGAACACACTAACGATTTATGTATATTTAAACTATTTCAAAGAGAAAGTATGCCATTATACATCTCTATAGGGTCGCCATATTACAGTTCAGGCGAGAGTCCTGGAGTTTGCATAGCAGTCACTAGAAGGGAACCGTACGTGTTCTGACTGCTGTGTGCCAGCATGGTCTGTTAGCTGCTATCACTGGCCAGCAGTCGGGAGTTATGCCACATTGCTTAAAGGCCTTAGAGTACTTCTTCTACCTACTGTGCTTACAATCACTCCATTTCAGATAGTCTATCAGCCGCTTAGACACCCTGCTGTTATCCATCTCCCACACATGTCTGGCCCAGTAAATCTGAATTTCAGTGAGCTTGACTTCCATGCTGATGTCCCAGGATCCTGCTGTTGTTGACCTTGCTTTGCCATTAGATGTTAAGTATGACTTGTAGGCAAAGTTGATGAAATTGTCCCAGATATGGTATGATTTTTAAAAAAGATTTTAGACCCTTAATTCATTTACTGAAGATATTTTGTCACTGCCATCATTTAGTCCTAGATTTTTCTCTTTGGGTGAGGCTAGATGCTTGGTCCATGTCATAGTTCTATATACTTCACGTGCAAAATGTATTCTAGTCCATTAAACCACTTTCATGTGAGGTTTTACCAAGATCTACTACTAAGATTGTAGTACAAGACAGTGTCATTATTTTAAGAATACATTTCATCTATTTTCTATGGTGTTATATTCAACTTTTGTTTTTTTTTAATCTATCAGTATTTTCAAAGTTGATTCTGCTGAGCAAGCAATTGTCACAACTCATAAAATCTACTTATCACTAAGTAATATATGATAGATAGAGTCAGCGTATGGAATGTATCTATACTTTTAGTGATCAGCTATGGCATCTGAATATTCTTAAATTGGTAGCTACAGGTTTCCATGTTCTCTTATGTAATGTAAAAACATGGGTGGGACAAATAATTCACGTACTGTCTTCGTTTATTATTTAATTATATTTATGTCTTTTGTTTGATAACACAGATGAAAGTTTGTTTGTTAGCCCCTTGGCATCTTTAGTTTAACCATATGTTATATACTTTTTGAATTTAGGAAAATTGCCTAACAGGAGATTGTAATAAAGTGAGCTTTAAAAGGCAGAGCTGGGTCAGATTCTAAGCTCGGGAAGGAAGAATTCTAGGTAAGAGATTGTTGGCTCAATGATAATAGAAAGGGACAAGAAATCAAATCATGATAGAAATAACATTTATCTCAAATATCAGTTGATGCTATCCAAAGTTACAATCTTTAATTTTCATAAAGAAGACAAGGTAAATACTACTGAATTGTACAAAACTGAAGTATTCCCAAGATATGAATAAACCTGATTAAAGGTAGATATTTGTACTGATAACTCTATCCTGCAAAATCTGTACACACACACACATGAACATAATAAAAAAATAGTTAATATAACTACATATTTTAAAATTATTTTTTACAGTGTTAGTATCGATAGCATTTACATGAACTATAACAAAATATGTCACATTTTCTCTTTAGCTGTTTAGCTTAGTTCTTAAAGTGTAGCAAATGTACCTTTACTCAGGGGAGGATAAATAATTTGTATTCAAAGATACTTTAAAAACTTGGCTATTTAAATGTAAGATCCTAAGAAGAAGAAAAAAAAAAAACTAACCCAAGAAAAATTTCCCCCACTTGTAGGCTGCTTTTATCTTTGAGATGGTAATAGATGCTCCAGAAAGCAAAGCAAAGCAAAACAAAACAAAACAAAACAAAACAAAACAAAACAAAACAAATATCTGCTTTGTGGTCAAACAAATTTGGAAAACATGAATTCAATAAAGCTAATAGGGGTTCTTCACGCTAAGACTATTTAGGCCTTTAACTCTGAATTATACATTTTCACATAGGGGTAAGGGAGAAGTTATAGTAAAAGTATGGCATCATTTGAGCACAGACTTATTCATTTAAAGAATACCTATGAATAATTCAAGAAACACAATTTGAAAAACAGTGGCTGGAAATATAAACCAAGATACTAACATGCCACTCTTGATAGTTGTCCTAAGAACAGCTATGCAGCTCTCATCTCTAAACAGCAACCAAAAAATCCAAAATCTTCTCTAAATTTAATCTACGTGATTGTCGATCTAGCCTCATGTACTACCTGAAAATGTTTACTATAACTCAAACAATGTTCTTTTTTTAAGAAACCTTTACATAAATTCTCCCCATCCCTCCCAAAATAGTTATTTGGATTCAAGGACATAAATGTATAACACTATCATGAAAAATCAAACTGCTATATTCTTACCAGGCCTTCTTTCACTCATTTAAGGAGAACCATTATTAAAAATTAAAAGGTTAGAATTATGGCTGATTCACATAGCTTTCATGAGCAGGACCAGTTTAGAAAGCAAGAGGAAAGTATTCCCAGCCTATACATCGTATCAGGTGAATTCAAGACTCAGGATGCTGCGAAGAAGTGTTTTGATATTCTATCGCCAGAAGCATAGGCTTGAGTCTTCATTTCTTAGTTTAGTGGAAAGAACACTGACTCGAGAATCAGAAGCAGATCCCGGTCTTGGCTCTGCTCCTACCTAGCTACATGGCCCCTCATAGGGCCTGAATGTGCTCAAATTAACATTTCCAGGTTGTGGTAGATAAACTTGGGGTCCTTTTTTTGTCACCAACATTCTGTCATTTCAGTATGGTAATGAGATGAACTGTAGGATGTTGTGCTGTCACTCACTATTCAGAAGGACATAAAACAATGCTAGCCTAATGCTAAAATTTGGGCTGTTACTAGCAAAGCTTTGTACAAATTAGAAAAAGGCCATCTCTTTTGGGAGGATGAAGTGTAAAAGGTGTCCTTTCTGAGAAGACCAAATGGAAAAAGAAGCCCCATTTGGTGGGACAATTAACAAAAAAAGCTCCCTATTCTCTATCTGACATGGATTGGCAAGCAAGGCTCAGGCAAAATTTTGACATCCAGTCTCTCCGTCCAGTCTCAGTGCCTTACACAAATGTCTGGGGTTAGCCCTAATTAGGACATGCTGTTGAGGTCTATGTGCTGAACCTCCTTCAATACTTCATTTTGGTATCATCTATCTGGCCCACTTTCTATCTCCACTGATAAATGTGTTTAAGTCTTCCTAACAAAACACTTTTCTTGAATTCTAGCTACTGACCTCTTAGTCCACTTCTTTGCACACACTGGTTATCATAAAGTTTCCATTTACTTTCTCGCCTTGCCACCTACCATTCGCTCATGAATACATAGAGCACCGAGTTCTCAATGGTGACTACCTCAACTTGCTCATTCGCTAACTAATATAAGCAAACCCACTACATACATTTCAAGTCTTATCTTACTTGACCCCATAATTCAACATTTTTGGCTATTCTCTATATCATAAAATCTCTTTTAACTTTAGTGATAACCTTGTTTGGATGAATAATTTTCCTAATACCTTTAATTTTTACTGCTTTTTAAAATGTCAGTGTTTCCCAAACCCTATCTTTTGTCCTATTTTATTCTCAGTCTATGATGCTCTTTTAAAATATCTTCTTGGTATCTAAAACTTCAACTTTTATTATATACCGATGATTTTCAAAGCTATAACTCAGATCCCTTTTCTGAACTCTGGACCCCTATATCTGACTAATAGCCTTCTGAAATCTCACAAGCATGTTAAGTATAACATTTGTGAAATTAAATTGGTCATTTTAATTTCCTTCTGTGTTTTCCTTTATCTTTCCACAGTATTTAAGGCATTACTAAAGTAATTTATAAACCTACATTACAAAAGCAATTTATAAACCTGTAAAAATATTACCTATAAGATTTTTAAAAGTCCTTTAATAAACCCCATCTTCTAATTGCCTCTTTTACCCCACCACCGAACTCCCGGATCCCAAACCTGTCTTAGTTTAAACTGTCCTTTTTCTCACTTCAGTAGCTTTAACTGTAGAATTGAAATGATAACTTTCCAACACAGTCGTGGCATGACTCAGATGAGATAATGCATTTAAAAGTCCTGGAACACAGCAGGAGTGCAATAAATGGTAGAATATTATTATGTTGAAATCATTATTTTTATTACTAGTAGGGTTATGAAGTTCCATAAATTGCAACTCGACCATAACTACCACTAACTTTATTTGCTACAGTAATAATAGTTTAGGGTTGAGCTTGATCCGATTTACTAAATTAGCATTTTTTCAACTACATAGCAGTGGAAGAAAAGATTACAGACTAACTCAACATAAGAGATCCCAGATTAATTTAGAATCGCAGATAGATATGGTATACTGAGCATCAGCTTTCAAAATTTTAATTAGAAAGCACCCTTAGGCTATTCTGTATCAGAAGGATAACTTTGTAGTTAGTTACTGAGTCAAATCCAAGAATATGTTTGTTAGTTAATGGAACTATCATGTACCCTTGTAGTAATAATTTCCTAGTTTATTGAATAGTAAATTCTTTATCCTTTTACAACTTTAATATTTGGGACTAAATTTTACATTTGAAATAAAAAAATTAAACTATTTAGAAACTATCTGAACCATTTGACCATTTGTTTTAGAATTCTAAACTACTTTCAAGTGTGTTCAGGTTATAGGGAGAAATTAAATGTCCATGCTGAAAGCATTGACTAAAATGTGACTTTTCGCCAAGCGCACATTGGGTCTAAGTAAGCTCAGACTAAAAACAACGTTTGATTTAACACATTGTATTATAAAAGAGAGGGTGAAATTCTCTCTTCACTGGGCTTCCAGTTTAAGATGACATTTGACTAAGAAGCTTCATATTTGACCACTCCCTTCTAAGACCTCCAAAATGCTTCCAAAGATAAAAAAAAGTCATCTAAAATCCAATTACATCTAACAGACCAATTGCTGACCTATGGAAGAAAATCCTGCAAACTTTTGTTTGAAGTAAATAGGAACAAACAAAACACAACACAACACAACAAAACAAAACAAAACAAAACAAAAATATATATATATAATTATATATATATACACACGCACATAAATACACATATATATTCGTATACATATATACACATACATTTTTATAAACTCAGTGTTTTGTATTTGATTTTCAAAGTTTAACTTCATTTTTAAAAACTTTCTTTCCAGTAAAAACTGCTTATGAACTGAGTACAAAGGTTCAAGTCTTTTAAAATGTTTACTGGTTTTCTGCTTCTTTGTCACTTTCTACTCGGATCAGCAGGAGGCAGAAGAGACAGCTTGAGAAAGGTCTTCATGTGACAGAGCATCTAGGAGTCACTTTTGGGGCTCAGAGAGCTGAGTAAACAGTAGAGACAGCCTTAGTAAGGTTTAAGTGGTCACTGAAGCTTCTCTAACTTGGGGTACCTTGTATAAAGTTATTTTCCCAATTCTCTTCTCAAAGAAGATTCTTCAGAGACCTGAATCCTCAGACCTTCCATTCGTTGTGGAGTAGACCCTTCCCATCTACATATGGGGCACCATCCCCATCTGTGCTATACTCTGAGTCCTCTGTCTTCCCACATGATTTTTCTTTATTTACAAAAAATTGAATCCACCTTATATTTAACATGTATAACTACTGCCCTTGTCATCAACTTTAGTCTACATCGTATACTACTTATGTATGCACATATTCCAGCTATTACAAATGAATTGCCAATTTAAAAAATATCCCATATGAACAAACAATATTTTTATAGAATTACTAAATCAGCCCTAGGATGGAGGGAAATCAAACTCCAATATGCCGTGGTTAGTAAAGTTGGAAATAGATTAAAGTTTTTCCCAAACCTAAGATTAGCTACATATCTTTGGTGAACATTTTCACACTGATTTTTTGAGGCTCCCATTTATTATTTCTACCATATTATATTCATATCTTTATACAAAGGCAATAGCTCTCAGGAAAAAAAAATAGCAAGAATAAATGTGGCAGAACAACTGGAAAAGTATAAATACATAAATAGAAAAATAGATATAATTTATATTCTAGTTCATATAGGTAAGGAATGTAAAGTATATTTAGAAAACAAAAAACAATCACAAAAATAGAATGTAGGTTACCAAATTGTTTTACAAAACTAAATCCAAATGCCATCCATAAAACTACACCTAAAGAATGTGCCATAGGAAGATTAAAAATAAAAACACAGATAAGGATCAAGGTCCAAATTCATCGTGAAGACAAAGAACATATAATATAAATTAAAGTGTTATTTCAGACATTGATATTGTAATATTGATAATCTGTACAATATGTTTTAAAGATAGACTAAGCCTGAATATTTACAAAATTAATAACATTGTATTTAACATATAAAGAAAAATTTTTTATAACTTCAAGGGCAAAAGGACAGAAACATTAGAATGGAAGAAAAAATAACTCACCTCGTACCTTTTTTAACTCAAATATGTAGCAGATAAGTATGCTAAGGTTCTAAAAAATAATATCAATACATATATGTAATATACTTTTCTTTATAGTTTAAAATGTCTTTGTTTTAAAATTCCATGCAAATATATTAATTATCATATATAAGTACAAAATAAAACTGAATAAATCTCCAATAGCAGATATTCACATTCTCTGAACTCAATATTGTAAAAATTAAAATTAGTAATAAAATCATGACCCTTCTAAAACCCCTGAAATTTAAAAGAAAAGGACTTGGCAAAGTAACTGTTGGGGCAAAAAAGAGATAAAAATTATATTTGGATATTAGTAAAAAAAAAAAATGACAGTGAGAATGTCACATATCAAAAATGTGAGGACATGGTCTAAAGTTTAATTTGATATTAAAATCTTATCTGCACCATTACCAAAATGAAAAGCTAATTCATTGAATGGGGGAGATATTTGCAAATCATATACCTGAAGAAGGATATCCAAAATATATAAAGAACTCATATAACTCGACAAGAACAATAACGAAAGCTATTAAATGGGCAGATCATTTGAATAGGCATTTTTCCAAAGAAGACATACAATGGCCAGCAGACCCATGAAAAAATGTTTAACTTCGTTAATTATTAGGGAAATGTAAATCAAAACCACATTGAGATATCAACTCACAATTGTTAGAATGACTACGAAAAGACAAAAAACAAGTATTGGAGAGAATGTGGAGAAAAGGGAACCTTGGTACACTATTGGTGAGAACGTAAATTGGTGCAGCCACTATGGAAAACAGAATACATATTCTTAAAAAAATAAAGTAAAAAATAGAAATGCCATATGACTGTGCTATTCCAATGCTGGGTATTTACTCAAAGAATACAAAAACATCTATGAGAAAAGATATGTGCACGCCTATGTTCATTGCAGAATTATTTACAATAGCCAAGATAAGGAAACAACCTAAGTGTCCATTGATGGATGAGTGAATAAGAAAGATGTGGTATATACAGTAGAATATTACTTAGTCATAGGAAATAAATTTTACTGTTTGAGCCAACAAGGATGGATCTTAAAGGTGCAGTGCTAAGTCGAGTAGGTCAGAAGGAGAAAGGCAAATTCCATATAATTTCACTCATATGTAGAATCTAAAACAAACAAAACTCAACTAAAATACACCCATAGATACAGATAACAGATTGGTGGTTACTAGAGAGGAGAAGGGAATTGGGGGGTGGGTACAAGAGGTCAAAGGGATCAATGGTATGGTGAAGGAGGGTAACTAGACTTTTGGTGTGAGCACTTCATAGTATATATAGATTTTAAATTATAATGTGGTATACCTGAAACTTACATAATGTTATATAGAAATTTCACCTCAATTAGAACAATTTTTCTCTACAAATGCTTTAATTATTAAGCAAAAAAGAAAAACCTTACAAATAAATTAATGAATAAACTAATTCAATAAAATAAAAAAGCACAATAAAAAGGAAGAGATGGTTTTTATAGTAAGTTAATAAATTGTAAAGTAGAAACAAATCGGTGAAAGTTATTTGACTAAAGCAATAAAATAGACAAACTTCTGCCTTATATAATACTGAGAAACAGGAAAAAAAAATCCAAAAACACCATTAACAATGAGAAAGAAATCCAAAATCTGGGGAAAAATTTGAGAATGTGACATACAAATCTGTGTAATCCAATATACGAATCTCAGTGTAATGATAATTTTCTAGATGTATGTGCTTAACCAAAATCAATCCCCAAAAAAAACAATTCCAAAAAAATGAAAAACAGAGAAAGCCTTGAAATATTGATAATTATAAAAGAAACTGAAAAAGACAGGATTAAAATTGTTCAAAAGCAATTTCTTTCAAGCTTTCGAGTATTCCTCTGACATATAAACTATACATGAGTATAAAAATTATGAAAGATTCTGAAAATCAGCATAGAAATCTAACATTATTCTGATATCAAAACATTAACAAGAAGAAATTTATAGACTGATATTACTTTTTTTATGTGAATGTAAATAATCTAGGTAAAATAATAGCAAAATGAATTTATTGCAAACTCCAGTAAGTAGGTTTATTTTAAGAATGCCAAAGGTTTGTTCATTAAATATAGATTCAATATTCATGTAATTCCTCATATGATTATGTTAAGAAAAAAACTATATGTTCATCTCGATAGATAACACAATTTTATAAGTTAGGTTGTATAAAGCAAAAGTTTATTTCTTTCTCATGCATGAATATAAGCATTGTAAATCCAGGGTTTGTATGGTGGCTTTAATCATGGGTTACTCAGACTCCTTCACTCTTGTTATTTTGCCATCCCTAGGTGTTTCCTGCTTTTGACCAGAAAAAAGACTCACAACTACATGTACATTCATGAGGGAGACAGAAAGAAACTTCTATTTATGTCCCAGGAGACAGAGCTTATACACATGCCCATTTAAATGGGATTATTGATTAAGAATAGAAATACAGCCTTTAATCTGGGTTAAAAATCAGGTGCTCTGCTAGAAGACGAGATTAGATATTGAGAAAACACAGCAATATCTGCTTCAGAGCATATATTTCTCTTACATGTCGGTATTTGATTCTAACCCATAAGAACCAAAGAATAATATTTTAAAAGTTCCTAATAGTCTATAGCTATCTAAAATATAATGAGCTTTGATATTTATATATGCATTATAATCTACAGGGTTTGAGCATTATTTAGGAGAGAAAATTCTTATAATATTTCTTTTTGCATTAATGTAGACAACAATTAATTAGTGTTGATTAAACTTAAACAACTTGTCCACACAAATAAATATCACGTGTCTTTCAGAAAGACATAAATTTTTAATGCTAAGATATTTAAAACTTGTCTTATAGAGTATTTGATTCTCATTAAATCGCTATTTGATTCTCATTAAATAACTTTGCCCTCCAAATGTATTTTTTCCCCTGTAATTTTATAACACACATCTTATAGTTTTGCAGCTCTATCTCTAATATTGCTTAGTTATTGATAGCCTTTCACATAGATGCTTAAAATCATCATTTCATGCTGCTGACCATATTATCAACTCATTAAAAAAATTCTAACTCAGCAGGAGAGTTCTCTGAAGGAAAAAAAAATCTTCTATATGCTCAAATCAGTGGAAAAAAATAAATTTTAAAATCCCTATAGCAATCTGTGTATATTTAGGATTCATGGGAGAAAATATTATATTTTAAGTTAGTTATCAATGAGAAATTTCAATCATGAACAGTATCATCATGCTTTGTTCTAAATAAAACAAATACAACCGAATACAACTCTTTAAGTTTATTTAGTATGTCAGAAATATACCGAAATATTCAAATATACAGTCAGTACCACTGTGTAGGAATCAGTGTTTCATAAAATGTGATTTAATTGAGAACGCATAAAATATGTTTTTTTAAAGATAACAATAATGACAAATGGTGTTTAATTTTTTTTAAGTCATAACATTAATAACTTACAACTAGCTTACTAAAGAAGTGGGAGGAATGAGAGAGTGGAGTGGAGAAGAATGAGATGATGACAACAATGAAAGACCTTTTGGCTAATTTAAAATTTCATTTTATTTATTCAGTTCCCTAGCTAGCTTTCTCTTACTTCCTTTGGTTATAGAATATTGTAAGACAGAACACTCATTCTTGTCTTGATTTACCACTAATTTGCTGTGTAACGTTAAATTTGCATCTCTCTATTTAATATCCTGTTTCCAAAGGAAAGGGCTTGGTAACACCGCGTGATGCAGTGAAGCATTTAAACTCTGCTTCAACAAGTGACTATTCTGATAAATCGTTATTTACAAAAACAGGCAGTGAGTACACAGTACATAGGACATAGTTCGTTGACCCCTGTTCCAGATCTTAAGAAGAGTGACTGGTTGACAGATGATCATTTTTATTATAATGCTTTATAATTTTCAAGCATTCTAACATATCATATATCAGATAATATATTTTTTACGTAACTTTAAAAATCTATACCTTGGAACAATTTGTAAGGTTTGAATAAAATCTGTAGATTAGATAATTGTATTATATCAATGTTAAAAATTACTTAATCTTTGGGTGTTTTTTATTTTAATGCCACTTAAGATCCCTACAACTCACTCTTTCTTTGTAATTTTTATATTAAAAATAATTCACTAGTAAAAATATTACATTAATTATATATTTTGTTAATAATTGGCATCAGATTATAATTTACACTTTCATATGGTAAACCATGCTTATTCCTGAGCATTCTGTATGGTTTCTAATTGTATTAATAATATTTATATATGTAATAGAAATGTTTTCAAAATGAACTATTTGCCTAAACAATAAATTAAAGGATATCAAACATTTCCAAAGTTCTTTCCTCATTAGATCTTATATTGATGGTTATAGGGGAAACAATTTTAGGATAATTTCTAATACATTCATATATTAGTAATATTCTTCTTTAACTATTTTTACCTAAAGTTTAAGTCAAGCAATTATCGGTTTCCTGTTTATATTCCATATTCCAACCTATCAATCAAACTGTGATTATGCCCAGACACGATGTCATACCTATGTATAGCATTGTTTGGACTGGCAAGAAAGCTGGTTATACATAAAACTGACATCATATCTCTGCATAAAAAAACATTCTCTTGACAGTATATTTGTCATGGACTCTTTATGTAAAAACCAATTAGAAGCAGATGTTTTTATAGAATTTCTCTGGTGCTATAATAATTTATTTTCTAAGGGAAAAATATATAAAGCCTCTTTTTAGACATATTACATGTACCTTGAAGCACAGAAGCACATTTGGGAAAATTTGTTAAATGCCACACACAATTCTTAAATTTATTTATTTTTTTTTATAAAGCACAGCCTTAATGCTCTATGACAGAGGTCAGCAAACTATGGCTCACAGGCCAGATTCAGCCCATTACTTGTTTTCTGCGGCTTATAATTTAAGAATTTTTTTTTTGTATTTTAACAATCAAAACAATTCAAAAAAGAAATTTATTTAATGACTTATGATAATTATATGAAAATCAAATCTCACTGTCCATGAGTCAAGTTTTATTAGAGCATAGGCATCCTCATTATTAATGTTTTATCTATGGTTGCTTTTGTACTACAATGGCATAATCCAAATCACAGCCAAGATCATAGGGCCCATAAAGTCTAAAGCATTTACTATCTTGTCCTTTATTAAACAAGTTTGTCAATCACTTTTTTATGGTCTGTTGATACTGAAGGAAGTTTTCATAGATTCTGCAAATACTCAATATTATTTCAAGATTCAATGAATAATTGTCATATTCGTGAGCTAGTTCACTATTTCTGTATTTGTGTGTGTATGTATATACAGCTATATAAGGTAATAAAAATAAAATGATGAAAATATACTTAAAAGGAGAGTCCAGAAATAGAAGCCTTGGTTTTAATGTGTCCTGCGTTTGAACCCTAGTTTAATATGGCTTAATATGGATTATAAATTATAAATAATAAGTTGTAAATAATCAGCTGTTATTCTCTTTTTACTTTAGAAATAGATTGTGTTTCTACTAAAAGAATATACATGAAGAAGATGAGACATAAGAGCAAAAACAAATCAAAAGTGACGTTTAGAATATTTGACAGATGTAGTGAAAAGTTGATTCCACTTTAACCTAACAGTTTATTCATCTTCCAAAGCAAATTTTCTATAAATTTTAAATGTAGGTTTCCCAATGGCTATGGTTACACTTTGATGCACTTCAATGATGATAATAATAATATTGATAATATTAATAACATTTTAAATTTATCTCAAAATTTATAATTTAGAAAGATCTCCTTAGTGGTGAGTACTGATATAGATGATTAGTGAAGAATGTTCCATTTAGCATGAGTCTTGCTGTAGAATGCATTGACATAGATGAATCAGGTAATATATGTGAGTCAGACTTGATTCTTGTTTCTTAAGAATAGTTTGCTGAAGGTTAGCGAGTAGAGCAAAATTCGGCAATAAGCATATACCACATTTCTTTCATTCTTTTCTTTAATAAATATGGTAGTACAATGATGATAATATTTTAGATTTTATAAATTGTTTCCATATATACCATTTATAGTTATAAAATGTCTTCCAGATGCCTCATGTGTTGTCCAAGGCCTACGAGTTCATTGCCAAGACTTTTTCCCTTATTTTTTGTTTTAGGGTCTTTGGTGGCCATATCTGGGATGATCATATAATTTTTTTCCAAATTGGTATACTTTTGATAGTGAAATGAGGGACAGTTAATAATTATGTCAAGAAACTAGACATAAGTTGAAACAGACCTAGGCAATCTGGGACTGTCCACCATTAACCAGGATATCATACAAGTTTTGCATCCATTTGGATAACAATCAATTCTAACAGTGCATTTATTTTTTAGGACAGTCTTTCTGCAAGACAATTAATAAGTGGTATTTTCTGTTGTTGTTTAGAAAAGTTTGTCTTGTGGTACAACAATCTAAATAATGATAATAAAATTTGGATAAGTATGAGGTAGGAGAATCTAATACAATAACCTTTTTTATAAATGTCAGTTGTTTTTTTATTTCACAGTCAAATATATGATTAAGTATAATCACTCATTGAAAAATATGGAGGTTAAAAAATATGGAGGCTAAAGAGACTAAAAAATAAAATGAAGAAAAGCAGTAAATACTTATGTTTTTTTTTCTGATATAATAAACCTATGTGCTCTCTGTAACATAGTTCATGTGGTTATAAATATAAGCTTTGATTTCTGAAAAGGATGTCATGGAATATTTATTCTAGGCCCTTGTTTTGTAGTTGAAATAACTACAGTACAGATTATTATATCTATCAGTTATTACTATACTATCCTCTAGAAGTTACAAGTGGTATTAATCCAACTCAAACAGGCTTAAGCAAAAATAAGGTCATTTGTTAGCTGATGTAACTAAAAAGAATGCAGCGTAGTACTAGATTGAAATTGGACAGCATTCAGAAGTCAAAGGATTCACAAGAACTCTTCTTTGCAGGAGCTCTCCTCTTGTGAAATGTAAGCTCTGGGCTTACATTTCCACCTCAGTGACTCACTGAAAAGAGTTAGACCAGAATCTGGGACTTGAGACTGACTGGCTCTCATTAGGGCATATGTCCATTCTTAAACCTATCTCTGTGGAGTGAACTCAATTGATTGGTCATGTGTGGGTCCCATGCCTGTCTATGGGTCTGTAAAAAAGAGACTGCCGTGTTTAAAGTGTATGTATGGGCTGATGGAGTGGGAAAGAGGTGTTTTTCTAGTGTGTCCCCACTCCCCTGCAAAAATAGTGTCATTATGAAAAGAAAGGGAAATTGGGCCAGGAACAATATCAGGTGGGTGTGATACGAATTGTCCAGTATAGTAGGTATGACTTTGTTCACAGACATACTTTCCACTGCACTGTGCATGAATCAGCTTTGAAAGAATTATATAAAATGACTTAACATAAAACCATGGTGAAATCATGTGAATATATAAAGACATAAATTACGTTTTACAAAAATTCTATAATATAAGATACAGCCTATGAAGATAAGAATGATACTTGCTCTTAAAGAGGTTACATCTATTGGGAAGAGGATGAGATAAGACCAATTACGTGGTGGCTTCAGTATTATTAATATACTAATCAATACATACTGTTAAAAATGACAAGCAAAAGTCTTAGTCATAGTCTGATTTTATCATATAATATATGCATGTATTAAACTTTTAATAAACTAAAAAACTATCACAAATTTTTCAAAGAGAATGTTTTTAACATTTATTTTTTCTGTTAGATGAAATCTAGTTATATAATAACATCTTTATTTTTTATTATTTAGGACTTCTTAAGAGTAAGTTTGAATATGAGTTTATTTGTTTAAACTCTCCTTTGCCTGTAAACATATATTAAATAAGATTAAATTTACAGCATATACTTAAGCATTCTAATTCCAGATTCCTTTGTCACTACAAAAAATTTATACTTCCCAATAATCATATTTTTTTGTCAGCAAATGCTCACCTAATATTTATAGGAGAGATAAAACACATTTGACTAAAAGAATCTTACATTTACAGAGACAAATTTTCTAAGTACTTATCATTTTGTTCAATACAGTTTAAAAGTTAAGCATAAATTATTCTATTAATTATTTTTTGAAACATTTTATAGATAATAAAGAAAACCAATAATTTTACCAAATCCCCTTCATTTTCTTAGCTAAAAAAGAAGATGTTTGTTTAAGCCATAGCAACCATACAATAACTATTTGTATCTTTCAATTGCTAACGCTTAATAAGCACTCTGTTGAAGCAATTTTCAGGTCTATAAATGGAAATCTCTCTAGAAACAGATTGTTAAACATCCATCAAAATCAGAAGACAAAATTTATTAGAAGCCACAAAGGTAATTGATCCAGCAACGCAAGACATAATGATTTCCTTCTGACACCTTAAAGTCTAGCAACACTCTGGTAAATCTACCGTAATAAATCCTTATAATTTCCAGTTTTATTTAATTTTCACTTTAGGATTATTGCAATGTCATGCTTCACTTTCTGACATAACATTCTACATATATTTTTTAGTATTTTTTGAGTGAATATTTATAGGATGGCTTCATTTTTTAGGACTTGGTTTTACCAACTGAAGATTATTTAACAATTCACTATATTTAGTCTGAAAGCTGTAAAGAACAGATTTTAGAAGCACAATTCAGATACTTCTTTTACCTGAGTCTATAAAATGACATTTGTAGCATTTGCTATTAGGAAGATTTTGCTGAAAATCTAAATAAACAGAATAGAACTTGTAAAACGTCCCAAATCATATCGGTAGATAAATCTTTCTAATTATACTTTATTTATAGTTTACTGTTTTCTACTCTGTAGATTAAGAAGCCTTATATTTCTAAAATGTATCATTTCTGCTAGCGGAAAAGAATGAGGCAGCATTGTATATAAGGCCCTCTTCTTGGCAGTCCAATATTGAAATAATTAAGAATATATTCAGAAGGGGTATTTATACCTCAAGGATTTGCAACTATAAAAGAAGATATCTAAAAATACGTTATCCTTATGTAAAGGGAACTGCATTTCTGGAGAGAATGTGCTAGGAGTTATTTTTCCAAAAACTAATTTTGATTACTTAATTGTTTAGTTGTTTCTCTTTATAAGTACTATTTTTTACGTGGTTTGACGACAGTTAAAATAACAGTAAAAAGAGATGTCTGCTATAGGACAAACCTTTTCTGGGAGTATAAAATTATGATTTAAAAAATTAACAAATTATCTTCCATTTTTAAAAAAATGCCTTTGAAATGCATTCATTATAAATAAGTTACTCCAAATCCCCCCCCCCCCTTTTTTTTAGGTAGGGTGAGTTTATTGTTTATTACAATCAACTAAAACTTCTAGATCACTTTAAAATAAAACTTTAGGAAGAACCAGATGGAAAGCATTAGTTCATTAAATAATTCAAAAACACAGGTACTAGAGTTTCTGAGCAGTTTAAGATGAATACATAAATATTCATGCATCTATTTGCACCCATCTTCACCTTCTCTCTTGTTGTCATGGCTTAGACATCCCTCTGCCTATGTATGTAAGATTTTCTCTTTCTGTGTCCTAGGCTCTATTTTCTCCTACTTTTTCAAGCACACAATTCAACTAAATGTTAGTTAGTTGCCAGATAGGAGGAGATTGGAGGGATTGGGTAAAAATGGTGAAGGGCTTAAGAAGTACAAATCGGTAGTTACAAAATAGTCATAGGAATATAAAATACAGACGGCATAGGGAACATAGTCAATAATATTGTAATAACTATGTATAGTCCCAGATGGGTACTAGACTTATTGGGGGAATCACTTTGTAAATTATATAAATGCCAAACCACTATGTTGTATGCATGAAACTAATATAAAATAATAATGAATGTTAACTATATTTAGAAAAAAATCAAGCTATAATTTTTTTTAAATAAAACACAGTCACTCATCTTCACTTGAAGCCAAATGTCAGGCTATTGAGAAGCAAATGAACATAGTGAACGATATGACATTTTAGTTGCTTGATTTCATATAGTAGCAGATCCTATAATTGAGTAAAATGGAGAAATCGTTGCTTTTTTTTTTTTCACTATCCAGATAGACTACATCCATTGTTCCAATTCACTAGATAGCTGCTTGATTCTACTTCATTAAATCTATATATTCCCATTGTAGCAGTAAGAACACTGAATGTTGGCACTTGATATGTCAATAATAATTATATTACTTACTAACCTATTTCTTAAACATTCATTCTTTTCATACTTTTGTCTTACATGAAGCTGAAAACCAATTTTAAACTGCCACTCACAATATTTAACATCTATATTGGATATTTTAAAGCAATTTAATGTGGATGATTTGAAGGTGTTCTGATAACCATACTTTTCATCCATAACATTAGTATATATTTAGCACATACTGTAAAAATAAACATACTAATTTTAAAAATAACAGTTAATATTTATTCAGCATTTACTATGCAATAAGCATTGTATTAGATGCTTTGTATATAGCTTCATAATATAATAAAAAATTAACATGTATAAAGTGCTAAAGGTAGTACCTGATACATAGTAAGTACTATAGAGGTATTAATAATATGTTTATTGTTATTATTATATGTGGGAATATATTAATCCTAACAACTAAAGTGTGAGATAGTTACCACTATTGTCCACATTATATAAATAATTTAAGACAACTGTTCTAGGTCACATGACTTATGTGAATATTGTAGAGAACCAGGCCATCTGACTTTCAAAACCACACTCTCAAAAATGACACTAAGCTGCTACTTAAGTTGGGTTTTCCTTTCTAAATAAAACAACGATTAAACATTTGATAACTATTTAAGTTCACAAATGTAAATTAAAGAAAAGATTCCGTATTTCACCTGTCATATGGGCAATGATTAAAGATAATGAGAATCTCAGTGAGCGAGGCCAGTGCAGAGAAAAAGTCTTTCATTTTCTGCTAGGGGAAATATAAAAATAGTTAATCTTTTTGTAGGGCAATTTGTAGTAGATATAAAAGTTCCAACATATATATAGCCTTTGATCCAATAATTCCATGTCTAAGAAAATGTCCTAAAGATATTATCCAGGAAATGTACAGATAAAATTTATGCACAAACTAAGAAATGAGCTAAATGTCCATTAACAGGAGGATAGGTTAAGTAAATTATTGCATTGCCATATGGGAGGGTATACTAAAATTCATACTGTAAACAATACTTAGTGATATGGGAAATGTTCATAAACCGTTGCTAAATGAAAATGCATGCTACAAAAACATCACATAAAATGCTACTTTTCTGTGAAGGAAATAATACATATCTGTGTATAGATACACACATAAACGCACATATAAACATGTAGAAACCCTTACATAACCCTCAAAAGGACTTCACCAGAATATTAAATTTGTTATCTGCAGGGTGGATCGACAGATTATTTTGTTATTAGGTACATTTTTTATGAATTGCTTATGTTTCTTCAGATCGAATGCATGTTACTTCTATCAGAAAAGAAAATGTTATTTAAAAAAAAAATCTAATTTAACAAAAGGAAAAACATTCAGTGGGCTTTTTCCTATTATGTGAAAGTTGGTCTGTGTGGAAGAAGCTGATGACATCTCCAAGGAAAGGGACAGATGACATAGACACATAAATATGTACTCAGCATTGGTTTATGGCACTAGGCAAAAATCATATTGTATTTGCCTCAAAGTTCTGTTGCCACGGCCCACCCTGACAGCCCAGAGATGCTTTCCTTAAGAAGCACAGTCTGCTTTCTCAGGGAGACTCCAACTTAGCCTTGTCCTTTTCTTACAAATGCAACATAGAGAAAAGAAGATTGACAGCTTGTTAAAAGCTAATTAGGAAGAGTAGGCAAGAAGCAAGCCTTGTGCATCCAAGTGGGTACATTTTCCTCCCTCAATTATGCTGAAGACTAAACCTCTCATAAATGCAAGTGGGAAAAAGTACATTTATATATCGAATGTATCATGTAAATATGAGGTAAGAGTAGAAATTCTGGATTCAGAAAAATAATATATGTGTAAAATAAACAACTTTTTATTGGCATCAAAAATATGTGCATATTCCTTACAGGGGAAAATAGCATTCCAGCTCATTAAATTATGTCGAGAATCATAGCTAAAACTCAACACAGACTGTCACCAAGCATCACACAAATAATATGGCATGGGTTGGCAGCTGAATACTACAGACTGTGCAAATAATGACAAGGAAAGCTTTTATTCCCAAACCACTTAGTGAAGATTCTAGCCAGCTTTGTAAACTTCAGAAGCACTAACATTATGCAAAGGGAAATTAGGTTTACACCCACATCAAAAAGAAAATGTATTTGTTAGGATAGAGGTGTAGGAGAAAATACTGATAGCTGCACAGATGCAACTAACATTTCCAGAGAATGATTTCTGGTTTCTGTTCTCACCGCCCTCTCCAAAGGGAGTAGAAATATGATGGAAAACACCCATCTATTTCAGAATTTCCAAAAGACTCCATGAAATCAAGGCATAGATTAGAGTCCTTCTATTAGCTCATGTTATTGACTTTCAAATCAGGTCAAATGAAGCTCAGATTGGATGAAATCAACCCAATTAAATTTTTATTTAAGTCCAGGTAAAGGGGCTTATGGAACTAAATTATTCAGAAAGTGGCTTTCATCTCATTTTCTCTTCACCATCCAAGTTTGTCAAATATAAAATTACCCAGAGAACTCTCAGACAAAACAAATAGAAAACTTTGGTTAAAACTCTTATCTTTATCACATGTTCATTTACACAAATAATGATTACTGAATACCAACTCTGAAGAACTAATGTGTATCTGGCATAGACATTTCCTTCAAGGAGCTGTGAATCTAGGAGAGTGAATGAAGATACAAAACAGATGGTTAAAATACAGCGCATCAAACTGTCAGTCTAGAAAGCACTGAAAAGAAGCACGGGTGTCATCAACTAGCCTGGGGATTATGGAGCAAAGGTGAAAGACCTCCTTGAAAGGCAGTTTCACAATTTTCCAGCTGAATTTAAATTGATAATAGAAAAAGTCAATGAGACTGGATGGAGGCATCCTCCTTCCTAGCTCTAACCTCATCCCTCTTCCCTCTTAGCCTTGCTAGGCAGTGCACACTCTGGGCGTGGAAGAGAGATAACTTATTACTAACATTTTATCTCAATCAACTTCTACAGGACCAGAGAAGGCTACCCTCCAGTTTGTTTCTGAAGTCCAGCATAGAGCATCAGAGTGATGCTGCAGGGAGGGTTTCTACTGACTTCACGTTGCCTAAGTAAACAGCATTTCAGAGAGAAGTTCAGTTTTAGACCCTTTTTAATATGGTCTTTTTCTCCCATATGATCATTCATGATTTTCTAAAATTGCGCTCAATTTGGGATTATCATAAAATAAAATATAGACATATATTATCTTACAAGGTATAACTGCTTCTAAGAAAGAGGTGCAATGTTTCCTTCCTGGGGTATTTATTTTAATTCTCCTTGTACCGGGAGCAGAAACTTTGGGTAATATGAACTGGACATTTAAAATTAGGTTTTATTATAAGATGATGAAATGTTTCAGTTCCTTATTTTATATTTTGCTTTGTCTAATATTAGCTGGCACATTTATATGTCTGTCAAATTCTTGTTAATTATTTGCATTTCCTGTCACTTCTCTTGGAAAATAGAAGCAAACATATTTATTACTAATGATGTTAGGAAGAGATTGATTTTCCTCTGTTTTACTACATGGTGAATAATTCTTTAGCAGCTGCAAAACATTAAATGTTAAGTAGAAATACAGCATTGCTTCCTGAAGTGGTTCTGGAATAACAAAATGTCACAGCTTCGCACTTGGGAAGCCTTGTTGGGCTCCCTAAATGCTGTTCTCCCTTTTTAGGCAATAATAGTAGGAGATGAGAAAAATCAGATGGCAGTGAGGGAACATTGCCTGTAAAACACAAAAGCTCAAACCCACCAAACTAAATGAGTTGAATTCCTCTGGAAGCTTCAATTACTGGTTCATTTTCAATTATTAGAGTTCCCTCACAAAGCAGATGAAGAGAATGTTACTCAACCCAAGGAGGAGTACCTGAAGAAGAAAAAGAGCTCAGATGTAATTGATTGTGAATGGCCTTTCACTTAAGTTAACGTCTAGCCTTGGGTGCTCTCCTGAGCTGGCTTGTTTTCCTGGTGAGAAAGACAGGGGCTTTAAGAAAGCATAAAGAACTAAAGTCTGGTTCTGAAAATCCAAGAAAGAACGCATGGCTCAGCAAGAATTGCACTGTGATTGCAAGAAGTAGAGAAAAACTGAAGGTCCCTTTATAAAAGTAATTGATATGGAAGTCTTCCTCCCCCAAAAGTGTTTGAATATTTATGTCCTTTATTACTTTCAGGACTACTGATATCCTAAACTGTCAGTTCAAAAAGTGAATTAAGTAAAAAACAAACAAACAAAAACCTGCCATTATAATAATAGTTTTACTGCTAACCCCAGGTCTGTATATTTCCTAATTTTCAGGAATGTCGCTACTTTTGTGAAAGATTAAGTTATTCATGCAAGGTAATATTTGAAGCTATAATAAACTGTTAAATAAAAGGGAAATAAATGCAATTTTGTTCTCATAGGCATGAATGTTTTATCTCTTTTGATTGTAATTTGCCCTCAATGAATGAAAATAAAAATATTTTCTCCAAATTGAAATATATATATGTGTGTGTGTGTGTGTGGGGGTGTGTGCATGTGTGTATAAAGGCCTTGAAACTAAAGTTGAACTATAGAGCTTATGCAACTTTAAGTAATTGTTGGTGCTGTTCTGAGACCAGTATATGCTGGAAATAAAGTAAAATTTGAACCACATTATAATCATCTGAAACAGCCTGAGATGTCTCACCCTCACCCTATAATGGCAACTAGGCTAGTCCCATTGAATAATACACTTTAGGTTTACATTTTTTGATCCTACTTCAAAGCAACACTGTTAGAGTTTTCCTTCTGGGGTTACTTTCATGAGTTAATTAAGCAGATGTGACTCAAAACTGATTGACCATAGCTCTTAGCTCTAAAACTAGAACAGTCATTACAAGCTGCCGAAAATACTGACAGTGTGTGTGTGTGTGTGTGTGTGTGTGTGTGTGTATGTGTATACTGTAGTATATATAGTATGTATGTATGTATGTATACTATAAATATGATTTTATTAAAAAATGTAATATATATATTCCCCCTAATATTTTTAACCATGATGTTTCCCTGGAAAAATGTTCCAAACCCAAGAACTTACTTAGAAGTGGATAAATCAAAGTTCTGCCAATTGTGAAGAAGTGGGCAGTTCTCTTTATCAGTGTCAGTGTCTGGGAACAAAAAACCAGTGTCCCATAACATCTGTGTATGTTTGTTGTTCATAAGTAGATGATTTTAAGGTGGGCAACTCATGTATATTTGTGGCACGGTATCAATTAGCAATTGACAATAGCAACTAATGGACAGTGAAATAATCAAAATGGGAGAGGTGAACTCTAAACAATCAAATGCATAGTTAGCCCCTGAATAATCCAAAGATTACTGCAGACGATCAGTTCACTCTAACTCCATCTTGTTTTCCCTTAAAACAAACTAAAAAGAAACGCTTTGAGAGTCAAGGACAAACAAGCCCAAATAGATTTAATTTTTTAATGTATCATCTATAATCTATCTGTCTATCTTCTATCTATCTATCTATCTATCTATCTATCTATCTATCTATCTATCATCTATCATCTATCTAATTTATCATCTACCTACCATTATCTATCATCTACCTACCATTATCTATCATCTATCTATCTATCATCTATCTATCTACCTATCATCTATCTATCTATCTATCTATCTATCTATCTATCTATCTATCATACTAGTCATTGTCAACCATCCAGCTAGCTAGCTAGCTATCACTTATAGATCTACCTCTATCAATACATCTATCTAAACAAGCCCTCAAACGCCTTTGTTTTTGTTTATTTGAACATCCATCATAAAATACATTTTGATGTGCTTAATGTAGTGCGTGAAGTGGAAGTCATATCCAGTCAACCTTTTAAGCCAATTGTTTTGTTTTAGGCTTCAAACCATGGCAGTAGTGAGTAGGGGGGGAGTCCAATAGGATAATCCGAACTGTCACTCTAAAACATTTAGAGATGCCTGATTCTAATTAAGCGTATCAACTCTGATGCCTGACTTCAGTGAAACAAAGGGTGCCATCAATTTGATAAGACTCTGCTAAGCAGGGTTTAAAATTAATTCATAATTTCTTTTATGTTTGTCATGTGTTGTGAAAATGAACTGTCATTCAATTTTTCATAAGCCATGCACAGGCAGAAGATTTAATTTCAGGCAGTGTTCTGGAAGGCCTGGGTAGTTTGAGGAGCAAATTATGATTCCATACTGTGATCTTTTGTATAATTGGAGCAGCAAGCAAAACTCTCTGGCATGTAACTATTGACCTTCACTCTCAAAGTCTATACACATTTATACAATTAGGGAACTTCCTCTTTTTCTCTCCATAAGTAATCCTTGAAGTCTCCTCAAAAGCCCCTTTATCAAAATACAACAAGTGTAACATTTAAAACTTTTTAAATTTTCTATAATTTTGGAGGATGGAATAAGAATTTGAAATATTAGAAGCAGTGAAAGTTAATGGCAGCCATTAAAGCAATTTATAGTCAGTATTCATGTATGTAGTATAAATTGATATTTATTATTATAAATATATACTGATAAGCCAGTTTAAGAATATGCGGTTGAGAAATTCACATAATCTTAAACCATTTATGATAATTCTGTCACTATCAAATGTCACCTGGGGAGAAATTATATGGCTACTTTATGAAATAAGGAAATAACAAAATATGACTATGGAAAGACAGCAAGAAATTTTACATCAGATATTCTGTCTCCAAGTGTTCTAGATGGGTCAGTCTTCTCTATTCTTGTTGTTGTGAGTTGGAGTGGAAGCTTCGTTTTGGAATTTAATTTATTCAGATTGATTTTTCAGAATGGAGCATATCAAATCTATAGTTTTATATAAATGTTAAAAGTTTCAGGAAAAAATTTAGGAAAGGTAAACACATGCTGATTAATTTAATGGGCTCCATTATTTCCTTCAAGGAGAACTAGAATCTACAAGATATGATCATTAGAGTGTGAAATGTTTAAAGATGAGTTTTAATGTATCCATGACTTTATTTTCTGTTCCCAAACCAGTGCTTGAAAAATAAGTTTAATATATTTTAGTTGATTACACACAATGTGCTTTATGTTTAAGACCAAAAGATCATTTTTAATTGAAGATGCACCAAACAATTTTCAAGAACTCTAAGATACATATCATCCAACTTTTAGATGATAAAAATGGACCTGCCTGGATACTTTAGGCATTAGCTAGGCAAAAACAAGAGCAAAAACAACCCAATAATATTCTAAAGGTAACAAAAGGCATGTTTCATGATTATTTGGACAAAAATGCAATGCAAGAATCAAATTCTCCATTAAAACAATTTATTTATTTATTTTTTAGTTTTAGTTGTAGTATACTGAGGCAAGAAAAGTGGCTATGAAAGCCAAATGTTAAAAACATTTTTCTGCCAGCCGGAAATCCTTATGTCTGTTTTGACAATCCTATCACACATATACAGACTGTCACAAAGGAAAAATCTTTCAGTTTCCTCTCAGGAAGATCATTATGAGTTTTTTCTATTGATTGCTTCCTGTGGTATGTATAATCCTCTTTGTGGTTTTGTGCTATCCAGGGAACCTGTTGTGTGTAAACAACCCCAGGTGATTAGCAATCAATGAATGATTCTAACCTACTAGATAAATGCAATAGGACATGGACCTTCATGTTAAGGGCTGTTTAGTTTTCATTCCCTACAGATTTAACTTGATTCTTTTCAACTGAAGGGAGAAGAATATGGAAAATCGATGTTGCTGGTTGAGTCCAACACTGTTGAGCTCTCCACGCAAGAAATGTTAGATGAACATTTCCAGTTGAAATATTAAGCTACATTGTGGACAGTAATTTTTCTGGTATGTGCATATTTGGCATTTTGGAGTATGATTTTACAAACAATTCATTTATATAAGCTCATTTTGTATAACCCACACAATGTTTCTCTAATTTAGAGAAAAGTGAAGTAAGGCACAAAGATCCAAGGTCAAAGTTATTTAATTGTCAAGATTAAACAGATGGCAGTTATATGAAAAAAACAATAGGAATGTCTCAATTTTATAGTTTAGTTGGAGATATTTTAGAATCTAAAATGTGCATTCCCAAAGAATGTTATAGAACCCTTACTGCAGCAGTTTTCAAAATGGCTGACCATTGAAATTACCTAAACAGTTTTTTAAATGTAAATATACCTGGGGCTTTCTTCCAGATATACTTAATCAGAGCCTGTGTAGGCCTGATAATATGAATTTTAAAAGGTCTTCAACTAGAGATATATTAAGAAAAAGAGCAATGTGTAGTATAACTATCATATATAAATCTATTTTAGCAGAAATAAAACATTAAAAGCATGTACTGTATATATATATTTTTCCATGTACCATACAAATACATGTATATATTACATATTTCTGGGAGAATACAAAAACTACACTAATCCTTTCTTGAATTCTAACAGCCTAAGAGAGAAAAGAGATTTATGCTTTTTATCTTATAACCTTTTGATTTGTCTTACATTTTCCTTGTGTTATATATGGCCTAAAAAAAGAAATTTACCTTTTAAAATAGGCCCCTTGGGCTATTATGTTGACTAGCTAAGTTTGAGAAACACCGATTTAGTCATTCAACCTCCAAATTTTATCCCTGAATCAACTGAGAAGTGGAAAATTCTGTGGGGTATAGATTATCATCCCTAAATTTTGCTCTTGCCATCAAGGACATCAGTCATAAATCACTGAAACTAGGAGTGTCTAAGATGAAACTTTTTCTCAGTACCTCTCTCTGTAGAAGCTGATCCAAAGCAGAGAAAGAGGTCTAAAAGCCTACCCCAGTCTGGAAAGTGTTTGTTCTAGTTCACTGGTCAAGTGATAGCATTGGAGAAACCAAGCTTATGATTAGACATTTGATTCTATTTTTTACGAGCTAGAACAATATGCTGAGAACTTCCTTCTTTGTGTCTCCTTGACATTTTATGCATAATAGCAGTGTTATAGTAGAAGTTAAACTGCAGTAGCAAAGAACTCCAAAGTCTCAGTGGCTTAACACAACAAGTAAGTATTTCTTGGTTATTATGCATTCTAATGCAGATCACCAAAAGGCCTGCTCATCCGAGTAATTTGGCAACCAACGCTGAGGTTCCATGAGGAATACATACTGCAGTGCTCATACTGACAGTGAGGAGGTAAAGGATTGTGGTGAATCACAGTCTGGCTCTTAAGTGTTCTGCTATATAGTGACACTTTTGCTCACATTTAATCTGTTAAACTATTCAAATGGCCATACCTAACCTCAAGAGACTAGGGAGTGCAATTCTACTCTGAGTTTAGAAAGAGAATTGAAATTCTTGTGAATAGCACTAGTGACTACTTAACTATGTTCAAAATGCAATGCAATTTTTTTTTTTCCTTTTTCCCATGCTATAAAGTGAGCTCCTTGAGGACAAGCATCCTCTCTTAATCATCTTTGCATCTGCAATATTTGAAAATTTATAGACGCTCAATAAATATTTAACTTAATAACCAACTTATATTTGTTTTAAGTGCTATATTTACCTAATGTTAACCCTAGAAGCATTATTTTTAACATCAGAACAACTATAATATTGGGCCACATATTAAATTTCAAATTTTGAAATGTTAGAGCAACTAGCACTAACTTTGTAAAATGTAAACAATAATATATATCTTACTTAATTAACCAGAGTTTTTGATGAAAGACATTTGCCTCTATTATGCTATCTTGGGCTAATTACATTTGACAATATCCCAACATTTTACAGAAATATAAATAAAGAGTTATGGATGATATAAAATAACTCATTATGTATATAGAAATGATTAGTGGTTAATTTCTAACAATTGCTTTCTAGGCATAGGGCACAGATAAGAAAAGTCACAGATTATCTGTTTTCTCATACATATTGGCCCTGTCTCTTTTTTTCTTCTTTTTTCTTTTTAATTATTTTTTTTAAAGCTTACAAACTTTGGGTATTTAATTCTCAGTAGTAACGAATCACTTGCAATACAAAGATCTGATCAAGGTACACCTGTTTGAAATATCATCATTGGGATCTTCCACACTCAGTCACAGATCATGACTCCCAATTTGAGCTACTACTAAAGTTTGTCCTGAGTCAGAATTTTTGTTTTATCTGTACATATCTCAACATCTCTCATTGGTGGGTATTTTATAAGTTCAGTAACCTGAGAATCATTTTATTAATAAGAAAGAAACAAAGAAGGTACCTGAGCAGCTGATATAGTCATAAGTCCATTACCTGAAGTTTATACACTCATAACTAATATCTCATGCCCTTACTTAGAGCCAATGTATCCTAAATTTGGTCATATTTCTAACAACTTGATGGTCTAGTTGCTCATTAAATGGTCTGAAAGACACATTATGGAATCAGAAGAAGCAGATGGAAAAACAATTTTTAAAAATTATTAGTTTCATAATTTGAAATTTTGTATTACAAGTTAAGTCAGTAAACTTGCATTGTGTTTCTATGTATAAATCCCTGTGTTCATAGGAGTTTTGTCTTACATGATTTTACATGCTACTCTAATTAGAGGGAAAAACTCTTATTTTGTTTTATTTCTAAACAATGAAAATAAATGTATTAAACTAAGACAGATACAGTAAAACTAGAGTCACTTCAAAATCTTCTAATTTGTTAATATGCTCACTGACTAACATGTGATGGTGAATGCTGAAGCAAGAGT
Organism: Rousettus aegyptiacus; assembly: GCF_014176215.1. Lineage (NCBI taxonomy): Eukaryota > Metazoa > Chordata > Mammalia > Chiroptera > Pteropodidae > Rousettus > Rousettus aegyptiacus. Next base: position 33,256,131 of record NW_023416307.1, on the reverse strand, counting down.
ACCAATATCAGAGTGAAAAACTGAGACAAGAAAATCTTCCTTTTCAGGTTATAATGTTATAACCATTATGGTACAACAAAACAAGGCATATACCCTGAATTCTTAAAAGAATGATAGAATCAATATGCTAATTATGAAAACTTATGCAAATTATATCATTCTAAAGATCTTTCCTTCAGTCTTTTGGTACCCTTTCAACTGAGAATTTCAATTTAAAATTTGGGAAAATGCTTTAGTAAACTACGACAGTAATGTCCACGATTGCCATCTGCCACTGTAATCTTGGTCGTCCACACAGATTCACAAGAGTATCACAGTGCTTAGATGTTATTACCCTCATAGTGCCAGAATAAATGAGAGAAATAATTTTTATAGTGTTTATTAACCTGAAATTTCTAAACTCATGATGTAGGAACCTGAAATAATTCAAATTAAACACACTGTAATAAACATAAAATGCACAGTACTTATGAGAACATGTAGGAGGTAGACACCTATATGGCCATGCTTAGATTGAAAAATGGTAGCCTTAATGAGAAAGCAGATATAAAGACTGGATTTACAAACTATAAAACAAGAATAAATCTTTGAAACATATAAACGCAATACAGAATCCGACTGTTTATGCCTAGCTTATTTTGTGACAGCTATTATATAAAATTCTTGATTTAATTTTTGCCTTAAAACTTCAGACAGTCTATCCGGAATTTGAGTAGACAATAGATAAAGGGTTAGTATCCTCAAAACTTAATTTGTTACTATATTCATACTTCACAGCACACTTTGAGGTTGGCATAACTACCCCCATTCAATGTATATGACAGATTAAATATCTTACATAGGAATTTGAGTCAAAGTGCATATTCTTTTGATTATAACAAAAAGATTGAGAAAGAGCATTTTTTTTTCTTTAAAAATGAAATTTCCAGAAGCTTCCTTTCAACAGGTGTCTCTGTTTAGAAAATATATACTCTCAAGAAAATATTTTTTGTATTAATCATCTTGATGGCTGAAGTTACCAGCTTTATAGATGTAATGAATATGCTAGGCCTTGAGAGAGACACCTGATAAAAGTAAATCAAAGGAGTTTCCATACTTTGGCAAAAAGAGAAACAGATGTCTTCCACATTGGAGGCAGTTTTGGAAGACTTAAAAATCACTATCTTAGGTCAAAGTTTGGCAAATTTTTACTGTAATAGTCCAAATACAAAACATTTTTGGCTTCAAGGGTCGTAGGATATCTTTTCAACTACTTAATGCTGCCTTTATAGTACAAAAGCAGCCATAAACAATAATTAAATGAATAAACAGGGCTGTGTTCCAATAAAGGTTTATTTATGGACACTGAAATTTGAATTTCATATAATTTTTACATCTCGAAATATTCTTCTTTGATTTTTTTACAACCACATAAAAATGTAAAAAGCATTTTTTAGCTGTACAAAAATAGGCATCAAGCTCGATTTGGCCTCTGGGCTGTCATTTGCTAACTTTTGTCTCCAATGATCCTACTCTTAAAAACTATTTTGCTAGCAGCAAGTGAAAATAATGAATGTTTGAAAAAAGTAAAATTAACATAAAGAGTGGAAACCATTTATTTTAAATGGTTAATAATTATGTGAAATTCAACATTTTTTATGAAGTAAATTACAATTTTGCACAAAGAAATCCATGTTCATGAAAAATTTTGGCAACTAGTACAGTATTTTCCATGAGGTATTGCTCTTGAAACTATGCTTAAGAATATCTAACTAGCTCAGAACAGGATTTGCTGAAGGCTTTATACTGTCCATAGGTATTGATATGTCTTTGGAGTCTGAAAATATATATTAGTTTATACTTATTTTTATGGTACAATTCCACATTTCTTAAATTTACAAATTCAAATAATTTTTGTGTCCTGATTACTAGACAAAAAATTACTTCTCATGTCAAAAACTGGTTTAAAAGATTCAAAAACATTTACACAAAAATCACACAAAATTTCAGACAAACTAGTTAGTCTAGCCCAAATCTTGTTTCTGGTTTTAATGGATTTTTCTTTTGTCTGAATCAACATAATAGGAAGTTTGCATGTCTGTGTGTGTATGCGCACGCACATGTGTGTGCTTGCTATGTAGACTTCATATTCTCCTTACAAATGGAACCAGTCATTTGGAACTTCAAGGGACTGGAACTTGGCTGACTTTGCAGAGGAGTGGCATTATTGGATATTTTGTTTCTCCTGGGTTTCAATAAAACTAGCGTCTATTGACCTTCAGGGCAGATACAAAAATCAATAGTTTCATGTTGGTCTGCATGAAAGAAAAGTTTTAGATTATACTTTTGCTGTTGATTCTTGTTTCAGATTTTAACTAAGAATTGTATCTCTCATTCACTAAGTTGCAGCTAAATCCTATCTCCGATATTTTTTTTTATCTGTATAACCTTAGGCAAGTCTCTTAACTTCTATAAGCCTCATACAGTTTAACTGCAAAGTGGTAGACAAGGCCAAGATAATAAAATGCTTTGTATGATAGAGAACTAGTTGGATGTAATGGAAAATAATGAGGTAGCAGGATAAGAAGAGAAAGAATCCCAAATGCTCAGAATTTAAGAGCAATGGCTGGTCTAAAAATTTAGCTTTGCTTGTGAATATGAAAGCGGTCTAGGACCATCAGGATATAAAAGATAAGGGGAACATCTTAATTACCAGGAATAAACTACGATGATCTCTAGTGCAGAGAAGGACCAGGAAGCTAGCAGCCCAATGAGAAGTAGATAAATAGTTACACAAGTAATTCTTATCTTTTATTTTTTTTTTAAAAATCTTCACTTGAGTTTTATAATATAATGCAACTTGATGTTGGCATGTAATCAATGAAAATATCTGTTGATAATTTAAATGCAAACCTTTACTATTCACACTGCTATTCACTTTTTCTTGCAACCTCTTTATAAGACAACAAAGGTGAATGAGCAACTTAGATAGTCATTGTTTTATTTATCTGCCACAGAATGTAAACTGTGTGTCTTTTTTTCATGATTTTGGTAAAATAACAATTTAGATGTTATTCAGATGTTTTTTAAAATTGTTTATTTATTATAGCTCCTTTACTTGTGCATATGGTTTTTTTCTAATGATATTATAAAATCTTGGAAAGTGAACCAGTATCTTTTGTACTTTCAATGTTACTGAGAATCACTGCTGTGCATCGTTCAGGTGTTAAATACTTCTGCTTCAATGAATGAATTACTTGTTTATTTGATCATTATTCAATAAACATCTTTACTCAATTACTATATATATTTATAAAAAGGAATGTAATCTGACAAACATCTTAAGAAAAAGAAAATCTACCAAAACCGAACTAAGCCTTTGCGATTTGCCAAAACATATGAGATTAACATTTATAGCTGGCACTGAGAATCTACTTGATGTTATTCAGAGCACAGAAATAACTTAGTGGGATTTGTGTCTACATTAAGGAAAAGTAAATAAAATATCACAAGAAAGCTCAGTTGATTTATATGATACCCATTATCATCTCATCATATGTTTCTGAAAGAGGAAACAGAAAAGGCCAGCAGGAACAATGACTAATTATGTAAAAACTGACTCCTCCTAAAGTGCTTGGGGTCCCCTCAAACACCAGTGGGTCCGAGTTGCTTGTAATTTTTGTGGCAAGCTAAATAAACTGACTCAAATGTCTGCTATCTTTATTTGTCACTCAAGACAGCCATTTTTTCATCTCTTCTTATCACCTCTTTTCCAATGCACTCTTTAGAATCCCCATCTGTTGTCATCAAAGTACCATAAAACATGATTCCTTTTAACTTCTGACCTTACCTGAAATGTGGTTTATTGTGAAGTGTTCTTCAAGTGAAGGCTCATTTTTATCTTACTTGCAAGTTCAGTGTTAGGAAGCCCATCCCTTTTCTGCACAATGAGGCTTCCAAACCATGACGTCACTGTGCTCCTTTCTCTGCCGTTCACTGAATTTCTAGTCTCTCACATGCAGTACCATTAGTCACTAAAGACTTTGCCATCTGACTTATGGTCCTTCCTAATACAAGTTCTATAGTTGCCCTGGATGACTCTAATGTTCCTCTGAGTGTTTAATTTGTTTCCTTCTCATCTCTTTGACCCTTGATCCCTATTTTTCCCATTTATTTATTCAGTGACCCCCAAGATATCATTTTTATTCATCACTAGTACTCATCCCTAAGATTGCCTAAGCTTCTTTGCCGTCTGTCCTTTTCAAGATTTGATATTTTAAGACTTTCTGTGATTCCTTGAGCATCCTTCAAATAAATTCTACTCTTAGCCATTGCAGCAGCTACCATCATGCTTAAATTATCTTCCTTGATCTCAGGTGGCTTATACCAAAAGAACCTCTGCAGATACTCTCCCACTTACACATAAGCTAAGCTATAACAGAGCAGCTCCCTGAGGCAGCCAGTATCTGGGATGAGTCACATTTTCCTAAATGATCATGTCATGCACGTACATCAGTCATTCCCTGATCTTCAGCCAGTCACCCATACAGAAATCTTCAAGATTGCTAAACTCATTCATTGTCCTTAGCCTGTGTGAAATCTGATGAAACTATAACCCTAATCGAGATTAACAATAAAAAAAAATATTTTAGTTATTCTATCTGTTTAGTAGTTTAGGCCCCTACCTGCTGCCCCTGCATCCCCAAAGAATCTGTTCGCACACCCTAAGTTCAGTCACTGCACATATTATTATCTCAATAGTTCTCCAGAACAATAATATTGGAGCTAATTTTTTTATTTCTTTCTACTCTTCTAGATTTAATTCATAGAAAAATCCCATTACATCTTTTTTTAGTTTATTTATTTATTTGTTTGCTTATTTATTTTATAATAGGCACTTTCCTTTTTTCTCACAGACAAGATTTCTTAGTTGAGGATGGGTTCATTTTCTAACTAGATACAATTCTTTGCTCTCTATTATACTGGAATTAATCCTAACATCTGCATGTTTTCATATGTATCTAAAGTTTAGTAATAACTAACAAAAATTATATAGAACAATGAGGTAGTTATAGCCTAATTTGTTTCTTATGAATTAATTTTTAAAAAGTCATAGCTAAAGACTAACTTATTGCCACAATAGTATAAATCAATTTGAAATAGTACTAGATTTTTCTTGATAATGGTAGGAACAGGAAAACTCATTATAAATAACTGGATAAGTATAAGCAAGTAACTTGCCTATTATAGACCCTATGTACACACTTGCTAACCCAAATACAAATACACTAAAAAACAAAACAAAATAAAACAAAACTCTACCCTCAGTTAACAGACACCTAATTCTTCTATTTGCTGAGGTGAAAAACCTTAGAGTTATTCTTACTCCATTTTTTTGTCACATCTCTCATCCAAACTATGAATAAGTTATTTTGGCAGTATCTTTAAAAGACATCTAGAATCTTAGTACTTTTCACTACTCTCAGTGCTACTACCCTTTCCCAACGGACCATCTTTTCTCACTTGAATCACTGCAATATTCTCTTACTGGTCACCTAACTTCACACAGAAACCAGAATGATCCCATTAAAATATAGGTCAGATCACATGGTGTCTCAAAACTCTAGTGATTTCCTTTCTTCTACTCACGATCAGTAAAAGATAAAATTCCTCAATGGCCTAAAAGTCCCTATGATATCTGGCTTTCTACTCTCTGGCCCTATTTCTACCCACTCTTTTCCTCACTCACAATTTTCCAATCTCTTAGGAGTTACTGTTGTTCTTTGAATACCAAGAACATACTTTTGCCACAGGGCCTTGCTTTTGTTGTTTCCTTTCCCTGAAATCCTCTTTCCACGTTAGCCACAGGACTTGCTTCCTTACTTATTTCCATGTTGAAAGTTTCCACGATAAATCTATTTTTAAAATACTGTGCCTAGCCCCCTACACCCCTGCCAGCCTCCATACCTTTTATCCCATTTCCATGCTTTATTTTCCTCTCAAGCACTTCTCATCTACAACAAACGTAATTTGTTATATAGTTATTACATTAGCTTCTTGTTGACCTCCCCTAAATAGAGCATTGGCTCCATGCAAGTGCAATATATTATTTGTTTTGTTTATTGACTTATCCTGAGCGTCTAGAATGATGTTTGGAATATAATAGGTTATTAAATATTTATTAATAAAGTATGTGAATTTATTTATTACCTCATTTATTACAAGAGAAGAGAATAGAGGCAATGAATGTAAAAATGTTAGTATAACTAAGCAATCATAGTGATTGAAACTAGGTTCCACGTGTATACTAAAATTAAAATTAGGTAATTATAATAATCGATAATTGCATGTTGCTTCTTCATTTATAAAACACTGCTGCATACACGTACTCTCACTCTCTTTAACAAGACCTTATCAGTGAGGCTGTAAAGTTATTTTTTTTACGAGTAGAAAACAGCATCAGAGATCTCAGTGACTTACTAGAGGCCAGACAGATTTTAAGAAACAGGCCATTTGGCACGCTTGAATAATGCTATCTCTAGGAGACTATAATTTATTACCTCTTCTAAGAGAACTCTAGATCGTCAAACCACCTCCCAAATTCAGACAATGATAGGATAATAAAAAGCACTCTGTTTTCTTTTATTATGAAGATTGGGCATCAGAAGCACCAGGATAAAGACGACAATTCAATTAACTCTCCATTTTCTTAATTCATGGTTTGTGATACAGAAGGCATACTCTAAACTCTATCCTTTCTTAGATTATCTCATTCTATCCTGTTTCCTTAGCTGAGGTAGAATAGCTTTTCACCTACCTGTATTGCATTACCTTAAGTACTTAAATTTCATTTTCAATGAAACCCTGTTTAATGAATATTTATGAGTATGTCCCTGCAGTGTTCATTCAATGTGTAGACTTTACTTCACAGCAGGTTACAGTTTTACATTTTGCTTTTTATTGCTAAAATGTTAGCCATACAAATTGATGTTGCTTAGGAAATATGAAAATAACAGTTCCTCTTCTAACTGGAACATTTCCACTCTAGTCACCGGGTGTAGCACTGATGGTGCTAAAAAATAAATAATAATAATTAGAATAATTGGCCCCAACCCAGAGTAATATGTAATTTACATTTTTGATAGATGACATTAAAGTGTAATTCCCCAGTAGGTGCAGAGTTTCCTAGCTAAAACATTCATCATTTTCTACAAGCATCAAGTGCAGAGGCTGCGATTGATATTCTCTCCTCACCATGAATAGCATCTACTAAGTTTTTTGCCATCAGGTGTTAGCAAGAGGAGTTCTAGGAAGGAATTAAGTTAAAAGTTCTTATTGAATAGACATACCCTTAACTAAAGAGACTTGCAGTCCCAGAAAATATCTGGGAAACTTTAAGCTGCTCTTTTTTTCTTCTCCATTTGTGACAGTGATCATCTATAAAATATCCCATTATAACTACAGAATCAAAAGTCACATAATTTCTAACTCAGCAAACGTAACTCCAATTAAAACTCTTAGTGGGTGGTCTGACATCTGATATTGTGTGGGCAAATCTGACAGCCTGCCATATACTTTGAATTCCTTTAAGGTGAACATACAATTTAGCTGGTAATTTGCAAGGAAAAAAAGAATATGCAGGAATACAAAATAAGTGACACCAACCATATGGTGCTCAGATTGTAAATCCCTGATGACAAGATAGCTGATCATCCTGCAACTGTTACAAGTTTTTCTTCCATCTGAAGTCACTGTAAGCGATTGAATTATGCAAGGAACACTTTGCTCCTTTCAAATCAGGGAAAAGTAAGAACTTCATGTAACTTTTGTGCATGAAATGGATTAAACTGAATGCATCTAATTTGCCAAGATGATATAAAACCTCTGGATTGGGCATATAGAACCTGACTTTCACAAGAAAATTTAGAAGTTCTTTAATATAGAATTATATAAAAATGGGATTTCTAATAACAGATGTTTTCTCTTAAAAATTTAAACCTCTCAAAAGTTAACTATACATTGTCTATTTGATAGTAGCTCTAAATGTCCCTTTGTCGATGATACCAAAAAAATGAGAAAATTGATCAATTCACAAAATATCCAGAAATGTTGTGAGGAGTTCTTCAGTTATGGGGAGGAAAAAAAAAATGATTTGCTAGAGTTTATTAAAAAGGAAGATAGTAAGAAAGACTCAATTGGCATTTTGCTTATTTCCCACCAAAATGAAACCAGGCAGTCCAATAGTAATACAGCAACCTGACAGTTCGAAGGTAAATACTGAATTGCCTTAAGATTTGGTGACACTGGGTTAAGGCTTATGTTAAAGTTAATGCCCATAATAATGCATCATGTACTGCTTCCTCTGCCCCTCTGCCCCACTCAATCCAGTTTCTTAAAATTTCTAACATGAAGCTCATAGTCAAACATATGGAACACAAAAGACATTACAAGACCCAACAAATGATAGAGGGTAAAGAGAGTACTAGTAATAAAAACCTCATAGAATCAAAGAAATGAAATTTACCGTGCCTCTAGTCTAGAGAGGGAACAGTTTTAATAGGATAAAACCTGGTTGGGTGGTAGAGATTGACAGATGTGAGAATATATAAAACAGGTAGGTTCTATTGAAGTAGATTATCCTCAGAATGTAGTGGAAAATGAGATCGGGATCAGAGAGTAGTCCTTACAAAGCTGACTCAGGTGGACTTTATTCTCTAGGGACGCTATAAATTGTTTTTTAAGTCTTATGGTTAGAAAAGGAAAATGATGAAATAAAACAATACATCTAGGAAAACTAGAGTTGGGGACTTTAAATAAAATTTTACAGAATACTTAAAATTATTATTTTAAAAAATTTTCACAGAATACTTAAATTATGATTAGTAAAACTAAATAATTTCCAGAATGCAAAAGGTAACTCTGTTAGAGTTAGAATGGTGGTCTTTTATGACACAGTTTTTGTCTATTTTTTCATAGATAGTCAGAAAATAAGACAAAAAAAAAGAAGCCCATACTATTTAAAGAATAAAATTATACTTTAAGAAATATCTTTAGATGTAAAAATTTAGAAATATTTCATTGCACAGTCATTTTAATTTTTTTAATGGAATTATAGTAAGGTCCTTGATTTTTTAGTACACCATAAGTCTAATAAAAATGATAGCACTAGAATAAGAATGAATGACAGCAAAAGAAATTTTAAATAACACATATTTTTGAAAATCTTTGCATCCTAATCAGTGTAGGAGAAATCAAAACAATGAGATAGATGTTACTTTAAAATTAATACATTTTGTAAAAGTACTGTAATGTTGTATTCATTAATCTGGATGTGGATTTATTATTATGTAAACTATGAATACATATTTTTCACATGTGTAACTACAACATATTTTAAATAAAAATTATAAGAGAAATGTTTCAAACTAGACTTTTTAGAATATATTTACAAATATATATCTGTCAATAGATCCATTTTTTGAGGAAAACATTCAACATTCCCTTTCTCTATTCTGTAATTAAGCTTTGCTCTGAGAGCTGGCTCTTCTTATCTGTTGTGCCACATTCAGAAATGGAACTCTTAATTCCTCTAGGTCATGAGTTAGCAACAAGTAGCACAGTGGTTCTTTGAGTTAGGCAGCTAAAGAAAACATTTAGTTGATAATAAAGTTGTTACTACTCCACATTTGGTCCACGTAGATGTATTTTTAATTGTCCCGAATTGATAAAATAAAAAGTAGCTGTCTCGGAAATTTCTTTTCTCGTTTTCAATTGCGTTGGGCTGGTTTGTCAGTTGGAGAGTTCCTACCCTTTGAATTTTTAAAATAAACTGTGTTTTCTTTTTTTTTCAAAATGTTGTTATTCCAAAACTTGCATTAATATACCAACATCCCCCAAAGAACCTCAGTGATCTACTTTTATTGTCCTCGAACAGCTTTCTAAAATGTCACTTTTTAATTAATTACTTAAAATGGATTACAATTGTCCCTCCTTATCTGAGGGGAATGCTTTCCAAGACTCTTCGTGAATGCCTGAACACTACATATACTGTTTTTTCTTATACATACCAATGATAAAAGTATAATTTCTAAATTAGGCACAAGAAGAGATTAACAATAATTAATAATATGGAACAATTATAATGATATACTATAATAAAAAATTGTATGAATGTCTCTCAAAATATCTTATTGTACTGTACTCACCCCTCTTGATGTGAGATGATAAAATGTCTATGTGATAAGATGGAATGAGGTATTCGTATCAACACACAATTTAAACCTTATGAATTATTAATTTCTGGAATGTTGCATGTAATATTGTTGGATCATACTTGATCATGCATGATTGAAACCATGTAAAGTGAAATCTTGGATAAGAGGGAACTACTATATATTAATATCTACAAAATTGAAATTTGTGGTAATCTTAAATTTTGTCTTAATTACTATTCCCTGGTTTTCCTCTGGAAAAAAATCCCCAAACCTCAAAGGTCTGGTCCATTGTGTGTTTCTATGTGCAAGTACTCTTTTTTTTTTTTTTTTCAATTTTTAGGAAGAATATCAAGTTGCCAAAGAGAATTTCCACAAAGAAATAAAAAATATTGAAAATAGATTTTTACAGGTCATAACGCTAAATATTTTTAAAGAAATTCTTAATTCTCGATAAAATTTCAAATAAAATATTAAATTCACCAAGTAAAGATTATTTCATTTTCAAAATAATCATTTAATCTTAGAACCAGATGATTCCTTGAAATGTTTCACCAGTCAGTGGTTTGTAAGCCCTTTTGCTTATATACCTTCTAAAAGAATTTTAAAATTTTTGAAAATTATGCACTTTCATGCATTTAACATCTAAAATGTTTCCTCAAAAATTTAACATTTGAAAATATGTAATTCCCAATATACCCAAAATATTGGAAGATTAAAATAATTGTTCTTCTTTTTATTTGTATTTTAATTGATTCTAAATATCACATCAACTTAATAACCCCTATCATACATTACAAAATAGAGTACATCAACAAGCTTTGTTTAAACACTAAAAATATTTTGCATCATTTCTTTTTCTCCTCGAACTTTATTTTAATTCTCTGACAACATTGTATTGTAATGGAATAACTTTTTTACACTTGAAAGATCTCTACTGGTCACCCTCTTATAATTTTCTACTATAAAAATATGAATATAAATAGAAAGAAATGAAAAAATTTCTGTGATCATAATTTAATAGTTAATATTTTTCTTCCAGATTTAGCTATTAGTATAATTATTAGTAATATAATTAGTATTAGTATATAAGTGATCAAATCAAATAAATATAAAATTTGATAATTACTAAATATAAAAATAAAACCATTTTTGAAATTAATTTTTCAATGGGATGGATGGCCTTGTATCTCTAATCTGTAATGTTCTTGTATCTTCAATGTTCATATGTTAATGGCTGAATATTTTTATTGCTATAACAAAATAATATTAAGCATACATTTTATTGTTAGTCTTTATTTTTATACATGTCAGTACTGAGAAAAAATAATTTACATAAATAAGAAAATGAGAATAGAAGTTTTGTTATAGAAATGTCATTCACTTCTTTGAACTCCTTCCAAATTATGTGCCAGAAATCACATAGTAATCTATAATAAAAAATTACTGTTAATGATCTCAGCTGACAGCTCAATTAACATTGCCTTCAGTTTTGTTGAAAAGAAGAACTGAAAATTAACTGACTTGTAAAAGGATTTTTCACTCAGCCATTGTCTTTCTCAATACAATCACCAATATTCCAAAGTTTCTGTTTAGTGCTCTGAAGATTGTTTTGTTTTAATTCATTCATCAAATGTATACTGAAGATTTAATGAGCTAGAAGAGGGAGATTATATCATATATCGCTTAGAAAACTAAAAATATTTCCTCTAGGTTGCTTTACCTTGGAAGATGTTTAACCCACCCCTGAGATTTTTAAACTACAAGGATCAGTAATCTTTAAAAAATAGAGAGATGAATTTTATTCTTTGTGAAGTACACCTACAAAAGGAGAAGGAAAGGAGCACACAGTACAATAGCTCCATACCAGGCACACTGTCAGGCCAATCCATCTTTGAGTGGGTATGACTCTTTGGGATGCAAATGGATGTTGCTTTCTTCAGAAGTGCTGATTCTTAAAACTGGAAATTCTTGATGTTCCAGAGGTTTGCCAGTTTGGTTTGAAAAAAAGCAGTTACCATCCAACAGGACCCTATACTAAAGACTGTAATCTCTACTGCTTGTTTTCTGTCCTCTCTCACAGACCTCAGCAAAGATGGTTATGAATTGACTTTTTTCCATTCCCCAGCCTCCTATTTCCTCTTCACTTCTAAGATCTATGTGGTTAAATTTTAAAAATATATTCAAACGAGTCTTGAAAATATTGAATTAGCTTTTTAGGTAAGATTCTTATCAAAATAAAATATTTATGAAACCACAATTATAATGATGATGATGATAGCAAAAAATTACATAACACTCATTAAGTGCCAGTTATTGTAACAAAAGCTTTTCATAGAGCAAATTATTTAAATTTGAGAATAGCCTTATAAGGTGGGCACTATTACTCTTTCCAATTTGGAGGTGAGGAAATTGAGGAATGAAGAGGTTAAGCAACTTGCTCATGGTATCTAACTCAAGAAGGCTGCATGCTGCTACTGTACACCTACATCTATTTCATAAAAAAAAAATCATTCTATTAATCAATGAAATTGCCTTCCAGAGAAGATAAATAACATTAGGAAAAAAGACAATAATTGTCAGCTTCTTTTCCCAATTAATTTTACCTAAAATCTTCCATCTTCCCTATTCCGAGAAGATACTGCAGTTATTGAAGAAGTATGCAAAATTAGTATAAATAAACCAGCTTGGAAAAATTCAGCCAATTCTCACTTGGGAAAAAATTTTAAATAATTCTATAGAAGTATAATAGGATTTATAAAATATAATGATTAATATGTTTATCTATTTCCCAAGAATAACTTCTCAATTTCAGAATGTGAACAAATATGTTTGGATGCATACAGAGAAATGGCTTTTTAAAAAGTTTAAACTATATTTCCTAATAAAGTTAACATCATATATGAAAATTTATTGAAAATTAATTAGGCATAGTGATTAAATTGTGAGACTGGTTTTAAAGTGAATGACATATTTGTAATATTCCATTTTCTTATATATCTTAATTGAATTACATTATTACTTTTAATATTCATGTAGGAATTATAATTAGTTAAAAGTTACAAAAGGAAGATACTGTGATTTCATAGTTGTTAAACAAAGAAGTACATACAGCTCTTTAGCATTTACATAGCATTTTAATGTTGAAATTACTATTAAATATATAAAAATATATTGTGAATACAACTGCTTATGCAGTTATGATATGGCAACTCTGTGAGTCACTGCCTAACAAATATTATTTTAATGTAGTAATATCAGCTTTCATATACTCAAATCTTGGTTTCTTTAAATCATCATATCACATCATACAATTCTAAAAATCTGTAGAATATAGTTTGTAACGTGTTCATTGTTTAGAACTTTTTTCCGTACTCGTTTGCTTCTTTTTCTATGTTTTGTAGATTATTATCCATAAACAAAACCAGACATGATTTAAATAACTGGATAAAAATCCATACCATCATGATAAAATTTATTATGTGAAATTAGGTATGAATGAGCATTTGTCAGAAAACACAAGCTTTGTAATTTATTCATGTTTTGTCAGGTAAATCATATTGTATTTGTATTGAATCATATCCATAAGTTATCATAAAAGGAAAAAACAAAGTGAAATCAAAGAGGCAATAATAGATGCACAAAATCAGATTTTAAATATATAAAAATTTAGAATACTACACATGTAATTTTACATAATGGTTATTAAGATATACATTTACATCATCAAGATAAAAAAAATTATTTTATGCTCATAACACAAAAGGTCTCAAACACAAATGCCAGCAGTTGCCAGGAAGGCAATGTAAGTATGAAGTGCACCAGGTACAGAATGTGGAGGCTGCGGCTTTCATGCTGTCCAAAAGTGTTAGCCATTGACAAGCTACAGATATTCTTGCCAGAGATTCCCATCACTAAATGGAAGGTAGAAAGGTGGATCCTTTTAAAGTAAAATCTTCCATTTTTTTAACATTATACATTAACTCCATTTCTTTTGAAGGTAGCTGGCCCTAAAAACAGCTCATAATTCTGCTTCCTGGCTCTTGTTAAAAAGTCCAGGCTGCTCTGCTACAAAGAGTCGCCTCATAGAAAAACACAGAGGCATCTGACAATTGAGAGAAGAAGCCATTTGGATGTTAAGCCCACTCAAGTCTTCAGGTGACTAGAACCACCGAGACCATTTGAATGAAAGACCCAAATAAGAACCATGTTAAGCCTAGTCAAACATAGAACCATGAGATAGCCCAAAAATAAGTTGTTGTTTAAGCTACTGCACTTTCAGTTAATTTGTTATACAGCAATTAATAATCAGAATGGGAACTGTGTTGGCTATATAAACAAATGCCTGTGGGTCTCAAGTTTGTAACCTCTGCTCCACTGGCCTATGGCATATATCAGCTCAAGGTTGATTTACTATCTAGAAATTTTCATCAAAATGTCATTTTATTTGGGTGTTTGGAATGGTTTTATTATCTTGTTTATATTGTTTAAAGGGACAGTTCAGACAATAGATTTTATTTTTTAGTTTTCTCATATTAAGATGTTTTATCATTTGAGCTGTTATTGCACAAAAAATAAAATGCTTTATTCAAAAATGTTGCTGTAATTTTTTGGTCACTTGGTATACATTTCATTAGTACATGTTACCAATTCAATGTTTTTTGTTTTTGTTTTTGTTTTAGTCTGAAGACAACAACTTGTATTTAAATAATTGTCTCATTACTGAGTCATTCCAGATACCTTTCACAAACATATGTCTAATAACCCATCAATTCCTCCCCTGAGTGTGCAATTCCCTCACAGAATCTAAAATTATTATATTCTTCTGAGACAATTTCTTGCCATGTACCTTAAATCATTCATTTGAAAGTGCCATGCAAACAAATGATTAAATAATTCTCTTCGAATTTATCCTAGTAAACATGCAGCTAGAGGCATATTGCCTAAACTATATTTATATTTTTTTTCTTCTCTCATGCTTGGCAAATAACCTATGTTTGCCTGATCCTTTCCACTTGAAGTCTAAAGAGAGTTTATTAATGAACATTTATCAAAAATATAAAAAAACATAAATACTTATTTCTTTATAGAACATGATTTTTATTTCAAGTCAGAAAGAAAATCTATCTCTATATTCTCCAAAGATTTCTAGTTATAATAGCCTGGATCAATGTGGCTCTTTCCTTAAAACCTTAGTTTATGTGATAAATTTAGCAAAAATTCAAGGAAAAACACCACCGTCAATACATTAGATAAGACTTAGAAAGTATGTGGCATACCTGTCTGCTAAGATCCTGAACTTGGCAAAGTGTTCAGAATGGCATTAAGGAAAAATGTTCTGCTTAGGATAGAAAATATGCAGCAAATAAGAATAGTCATGTCCTAGGGGATGTTTCAGCCAATCAAATGATTCAAATTATCCCAACTACTACAATTAGGAGTAATTAACAGTAATCAACAGTATTTCATTCTTTATAATTCAATTTTGATATAGTAAGCCCTCACTTAATGTCCTTGATAGGTTCTGTGCATTTAAGTGAAGCAATGTATAATGAAATCAATTTTACCATAGGCTATTTGATATAAACAAGAGTTAAGTTCCTACGGCATCTCATCAACATTATAACAAGACAATGTTGAACAAAACAACATTATTCCAAGGCCTGCTGTACTTGTATTGTCAAAATTTTTATATACAAAAGGAACACCATGGTGAGAATACACAATAGTCATTAAGAGTCTTCAGCTTCCTTTCTCGTTTTGACAATCGTTTAGCATATGATTTGGGACAGGTCATAGAATTCATACACATTTTAATTACTTCCTTCAATGAAGATAATACAATCTAGTTGGAAAATTACCTTGATTATTTTAAATGAAGTGAAAACTCATTAAATTTGAGTTACTATAGAATAATTATTTTCCTAGGGCAAAATAAATGAGATTTGATCATAATCAAAACAAAACAAAAGACTAAGCCTTTAGACTGAGAGAAAACCCAAATGTCTTCAAATGAATTTCATAGTATCAACTGAACTTGAACAAAAATAAATAAATAAATCACTACAACCAAAACAACAGGTTACTAAAATCAACTGCATTATTTTCTACTATATATACATTAAGCATCAAATTGGAACGAAATCTGTTACTATGAACTCCATACAAATTCAAAGTTGCTTTGAAGGATTTTTTAGGTTTACTTCATTTAGATTCTCAAAACTTGAAGAAAGTGTCTTAGTTGAAAAAGAAGTCAACAATAGATCTTGAAACTGAAACACGTATGCTGAGTTCCAATTCATTTTTATATCATGTTGCTTGAATTTATAATTCAATATGTGAAACCATACTAATCTTAACCATGTTTATATGCTTGTCAACCTGGTACAAGGTGCTAGAACAGTAATATTCAAACATTTCTCCTTTCTTCGATGGACCCCTCTCTGTCTCTCTGTCTTTCTGTCTCTCTGTCTCTGCCTCTGCCTCTCTCTCTCTCTCTCTTCTCTTTTTCTTTCTCTCTCTTCCTCTCTCTCTCTCTCTCTCTATCTCTCTCTCTCAGCCAAAACAAACTAAGAACTTAAAAACTCTGATTGACAAAGGTTGGATGTATTCCCATAAGTTCAAATATGGCTGAAGATGAAAACCACCAAATTAATGGGTTGGATGTTATGGTAACTTCTTCAACCAGGAAAAACACACACCTGTTATATTAGGTAGACTTTCCACTACTCTGTGCCTTCTTTTGTTAATATGATAAGATACAATGCTTGGCCTGAATCTGAAGGAAGCAAAATGTTATAGTTTTCAACTCTAACTTAGATTAATCATACTTTTCATTATCATATGAGCACTCTCAATGATGCAATAACATATTTCCACTATCTTTCTAACACATCTGTTTTAGGAATTAATAAATGATTCAATCTAAAGGGCCATTTATTTGCTTTATTTTTAAAATACAAGTAGACTAAGTTACTATAGAGGTAAAGTAAAACACCTGATAACCATAAGTAATAAATCATATTTTATTTTCACTTCACTTTAATGCCTTAAGGTATTTGTATTTAGTCTTTTCAAACTGAAAGAACAATACTGTAACTGATAATTCATAAGATATAAGGTTTGCTCCTCTTTTCTCAATGTTTCACCCTTATTCAGAGAAGTTTGCAATCTGGGGTCCCTGTACTAAAACTTAAAAAATAAATGTCATCTTGATATGCTCATTTGATTAAATAAAGTTACAGAGCTCTTCGACATCCATATTAACATTTTCCATAGTGATTGCATATCTTCTAAGATTTATGGAAATCTTAGAAAAATATTACCTGTTATGAAAGCAAAGTTAGTCATTTTTCTAGCAAAGCTGTTCACATTTAATAGTCGTACGTGTAATAGATTAATAATTTCTGTTTGCATGTTTTTCATTTTCAGTTTAGCACAGGTATAAGCAATTAGCTATGCAAAGTGATATAGAAATCATTAAAAATTTTATTTATATATTAGAAATCCTTTTAAATTATTCTAGTTAAGATACAATGACTTACAGGCAGAACATGACCTCATTAAGAGTGTGAAATTTGGAACTGGCTCAGCTTGTTCCTAATTCTTGATTCTATGACTAGCTGAGTGACTTTGGACAAATTGTCCGAGGAACCCTGTTTCTTCTTCTGTGAAATAGGGTAAAGCAACCTACTTAATAAAATGAGTATGGCTTAGATAATTTAATGAAATTATGTAACATACCTTGCATCATTTTTATCACATGGTAAAATCTCAATAAAAGTTTCTTCTGCTATATCCCCTTTGATTTATATTTGTAAAGTAAAATATGAACAACATTAAACTGGAATCATTCCCTTACTATGCTCTCTATGACCTCAAGGAAATAGTTTTTTCTTTTAAATTTGCTGTGGTAGACAAAATAATGGTTTCCCAAAGATGTCTATGAGAAACTGGAGCAAAATTAAACTAATATTTAATGAATATTGATTTTGTAGCTGGCCTTATGCCAATTACCATCACATATTATATGTTATACCTATTAGTGTTCTCATTTTTACAAAAAAAGACCTAAGCCTCACAAAGTTTATCTAAAATTACAGTCAATTTAATTCCAGGTGTGACCGACTCCAACAGTCATGACAAAGTATCAATCCAGAGAAATAAAAATAGCCCAAAAGATTGTTATCACCTTGTAATTTTCCTTTGTGATTCTGCTAACCAGGACTTTAATTTCTAAATTCGGCCCTTGTATCTGTTCTGTAGATTCTCAAATTTCCTTTGGAGTGCACTTACTCAGATTTTCTTGCTAGAACTAATTTTTAAGGAATGTGTATCTCCTTTCTTTTCTAAGTCGTTCTCACTCAATTAAGTAGTGTGCTGGAAATCAGCTTATTCTGCATAGTAGTCTGAAGTTGGGAACAAAATACAAATCAAAACAAAACATCCACATTGACACAAAACAAGCCTGTTTCCCTGCTCTCTGCTTCTTTTCACAGTTTAGTCCAATCACGGGAAACTATCCAAAACATTTCATTTCCTCTTATCTTCCAAAATTATACTGATTAAAGTATTTTATATTTGTTCTCAGCATTCTTCGGGAGGCAGTGAGCCCTCAACCTCACAATACTAGGATATCCTATTAATGAACTAGAATTTTCATCTTATATTTCAACCTCATCTCCATTTTTCATACATTTTGTGTAGTCCTCACTATAAAATGTATCTATTTAGTCTTTGTGATAATTAAAATAGGATTAAAGGAGTCATTCTGTTGTAATTGCTGCCTTGAAAGTCACCAGTGATTAACTGGTTACCATATCTAATGGCTTTCATGCAATTCTTCATTGTCATTATTATGAAAACACAAAGAATTTTACAGGTATTCAATTATTTAATATTAAATATAATTAGTCTATTGTAATTATGTGTCTCCCTATATAGTTTCTTAAGTTAGAGCTTATTATGTTCTTCTTTCCAATGTCCTTACATCTATGTTGATCAATAAATGAATTAGTCAGTGAATGAACAAAATATTTCTAGCATGCCACAGATATGTTGTACTAATTGTATTTGGAGTGCCAAAATATAATAGATATATCTTTAAGATAATATAGATATCTTATAAAATGATTTATAATCATTTTAAAACATGTTATGTGAGATTATAGCTTTTTATTTAATGCTTCATGATGTGTTACAACATGAAATGACTTAGTTATCAGGTATCACCACAGCTATTTTTAGTTTGCTCACTAACCTCAGTAATCATGGCAAAACTTAAAAGAAATTGGACTCTGACTCTTCAATGTTTGATGGGCATAATAAGTAATCATAATCACACTAACTTACTATGTGCTACATACTTACAGTGCACTAGTTTATATAATGTGCTTACCTGATCTTATTCTCACAAGAAACCTAAGATAGAATGAATCATTACCTAAACTTTATGGATATGAAAATAGGCTCAAAGGAGTTAAAATGTGTTCATGACATCCATACTCTAAACTCTGTTGGATTTCTCGCACAATCTTGATTCTGTCTAAACCAATATTATAATCTAGAAAGGGATAAGAAAGACTAGGATAGTTGTCAAATATAAGCATTAACCTAAAAAGGAAAAAAAAAAAAAAAGAAAGCTATATGGACATTGCAAATAAAAGAAGACAAAAACATAAACATTCTGGTTCTAAATAAAAATTAAAAAGCTAGTCAAGATCTAAATAGAGAAGGAGCAGATAACAAGATACATGGGTACAGCTTTTAATGGCAGTTGCCCACTACTATTTCCAACACATTTACTAATTCTTTACTTTTAAAAACGGTGATTCCAATGGCAAAAAATAATTCTAGAATTTTTCTTGGTTAGTTGTAAGGTAAAAAATGAATTAGCAAGAGAGTATAGTTTGGTTCTCCTTCTCGAAAGATCTTATAGCATGTTGAAAAATTGAATTGAATATTATTCAAGAGCAGTAAATTTCCTGGTTGCAGATACAGACTTTTCAGTCTACTGATCTGTCAAGCATAAACAATATTTTTAATGTAAATTTGTTTTATCCCGGCATCTGTTTAGACAGCTACATTTGAAAATGAATGAATTAATTATGTTTTCCATATGCAAAGATGCTGGTTACTATGAGATGTAGGTCATAAAATTTGAGTTTTTTCCAATAGGAAATCAATTTCCATTGATTTGTTCACATGCTCTTACAAAATACCCCTTGAGACCAGAAGAATGCATTTAAAACTGGCATGCTAGGGTTAGAAGAATAATCTATAATTATGAAATGGAGTCAGGTTAGCCTGTCCCCAGGAAATTAATGCCTATGTTCTTGGCCCTGGTATGCTGCCCAAACTAGCTAATCTAAATGGCCAAAGTCAAACTGAAAGTGTGAATGATTTTTTAAAAAGTCCCGAATAATGCTATTAATAATTTTATCTATTATTTTTAAATGCACAATCAAAAATTATGTCATTCAAAATAAAATTGATTCCACATACAAATGCAGGTACATCATCAATAAACATCATCACACACTAGGTATGACATTCTTTTAGCTTAAAGGGAAGTCAAAATAACTAAGCTTGAAATAGCCATTGATTTACCAAACAGTGATCTCTAGAGCTGACCTAGCATCAGTGTGAAGGGCCTGTATCAGGGAACTCAAATTATTACTCCACTCAACCTCGTGATCTTGCCCTATTGATTCATCTTTGCTTTAGTCTCCCTGTCTCAATATCTCTACACCTCTGCTTTCACTTCACATAGCAACAACCACCTCCCCACCCCCCATCCCTACCCGCACCCAACCTGGCTCCCGTCCATAGTTTCTCTACTTTGTACTTTGTCCTGGACCATGAAGGTGTACATCTTAACAGATATTAAGTTTTTCTCTCCTTGTGTTTTCTCAATTCCTTACCATTATTCAAGCAGCCCCAGTGCTTCATTGACTCTGGAGATATGTAAGGCTGACCACAAACGAGGCACAGTCTGTAAGTCTTGCTGGTTTTTGTTTTGTGAAAGCCTAAAGCTTTTGAAGAGGACGAGGGAATGAGAGGGAATGAGTGGTTAAAGTAGAGCAGAAGTTGCCCTCTGGTTCAAAAGTGATTTCCACAGGGATTTAGGGGAGAGGTAAAGGCTATGGCTAACATAGCAAAGGGATCTTAGTTCGCCATGTGCCAGAGAGTGATGAGATCTCAAAGAGAGACGGCTCCGGGAATGACTAGGAAGGCAGGAGCACAGTCCAAAGATGTGACGCACACATCATAAGGAAGCACAGGACCACCAAATTTCAAGGGACCCCTTTGGCTTATCAATGAGAATGCCAGTGGTGTCCGTACTTGATTGGAGTATAATACGCTTTTCTCGTTTTGAGTATACCATATATATCTACTGGTGTGTGGTATGATTAGGGCCTAGAGAGGAAACTCTAACAATAAATGACACAGAACTTTAACTAAGACCAGTAGGATAGAGTTTTAGACTATATTTTTAATCCTTTCCAGTATATATTTTGTTTTAAAACAGCAACAATAAAATTTAACAGATTCCTCAGGTAAAATAAGAATCCCCTCACGGTTAAAAGCAGAGCAGTTTAGATAAGAATACTGTAAAAAAGCATCAAGCACTTTATTTTTGGCTGTTACTGAGTTCTTCTGCTTGACATACTTTTTGCATGAAGTAAAATGTGGCCTGTCCTTGCCAGAGTAGATAATAGCACCTGGACACTAGCCAGTGTAGCTAGAATGTTGAGAGTGAAGAGCATGTCAGCATTCACTGCGAGACTTACCCAGCTGCCTCTGTCAATGCCTACTTATCTGTCTTCCTCACTCCCTCCTGAGCTGTCAGCACTGAACCTGGCACTCAATGAACCGCTGCCACTTAAAAACTCTTAGCTAGAAAATCATGTGTCTCTTAGTTTCTGTGAATATCGGTTTGAGATTATAATGAACTTTTAGCCCTATGGAAAACACTAGAATGTGGACTTACATGCTGCTCTTCCCACATGTGTGGGTATCTAAGGTCTAAATGCTAAATTTGAAAGAAAATGCATTCCAAATGCAAAATGCACCTTTTAATCAACCTTGCAAATTGCTTTCGCTCTTCCTCTTCTACTTACTCTATCTCCTTGGTGCATAAAGAGAAATTCTTTCACACATGGATTCTTTCTTGTAAATTCTTTTCTGTTTCTCACTTGAAGCAGTACTACTCTGGGGACATAAGGGACATGTTCAAAAGTGTTAGCAGAACCGCATTTTAGTGCCTGTCGTGGAGCTTGGGTGAGTGGATATTCTTAAGTGAAAGAAAAAGAGACTTAAGGATTCATTCTAATTGCTGTAGGCCACAGAAGGTGCTCCCCTCCCCACCCAAACCTCACATTCTTATCTTTCTCTATATTTTTAAATAGAAAAGGTAGTAAATTGCCTTAAAGAAGGTAGTTTACATTAATTAGTAATTACTTATAACCATGTACTATTTTTGTGTGGCAAGTTACCTTCTCTCTATGTGTATATTTTATATCATGATAGTGTATTATAAAGCCCATAAGTCTACTTCTGCTATTTGTAATACTATTATTTTTATACTATATCATATAAGCTCTTCCAGTCATATTTATTAAAAAACTAAATTTTAAATGATTACATCATATTTAATTCTGTTAATACACTTAATTTACTAATATAGAATTTACTAACTTATATTTCTAATTCAGGGCATAGGAATTGTTTCCAAGGTTTTGCTTTACAGATGATGCTGTGCTGAGAAGTGCTGCATTCTGAGAGCTCTGAGAGATACATGGGGGACAGACCAGATACTTACACGTGATTTATAAGGTTCCCAATCACCATTCAGGGTGGATACTCTCAAGTCTATTTTACAAATGAGAGAACTTGAAGCTCATAGAGGTAAAATACTTGCCCAAGGGCATTCAGTGAGCAAATGACAGAACCAGGATTTGAAATTTATTATTTTTCTGATCCCAAATCTCTTTCTTCTGCCCTATGTCGTAGAACTCTTTCTTCAGTGGAATTCCCCCAAGATAAAACTCCAAGAGTGGAATTGTTGGATCAAAGAGCATGACTATTTCTGTGGCTCTTTTAACTTATGCATCAATGAAAATAACAGTGAAAAGGAAACAAGAAAAATTACTTGCAAACTTATTGCCTACCGTCCCTAAATATCTCAGGTTCTTACAGATCAAGAAGGGAATACTTTAAGCCTCCATTTTTATATTTGAGAAAATTATATGCAGGGAAACTTAGTTATTAGCTCATATTTTATGCAACCAGATTTCTTGTGGTTTTATAAAAAGTAATAGAAAAAATGCTATTTAAAATTTAGCACATTGAAAATAAAATTTTATTATTATGGAAGATTAAAATATTTGTTTGCAAGTCTATTGGCATAGATGGAATTTTCGGTAAACAGAGAAACACATATTTAATCTATGAATAAATAAGGGGCCTTTGTGTAACAAAAATTAGAGGAGTCCCTTTAGCCAGAATAAAAATAAACGTCAAGGAGACAAAGAAAGGCTTTCATGGGTTGAGATACACTATTATTATTATGCCTTTTCAACAAGTATCAATGCTCTCTCTTCCCTTTCACTGGAAACAGTGGAACCTTTGCTGAACTGACAGTCAGTTAGAGCCAGTCAACAGAAGCTTTGGGTCACATGGTACCAAGAACTGTTGTTGCCATCGCAACTGCACTATGATAAATTAGCCTGTCTCCACTAAGTATTTGGTTTGCCTACATGCCCTAGAAGGTGCCGTTTTGATATCCTTCTTGACAGTTTTGAGCTAATCTCTGATTCAACCTTTTCAGCAGGCTTGCTAACATTTACATATATTAGGTGAGAGTAAAAGGAAATTAATATTTTTGGCTCATTAGATACACGTGTCTGTGTTTTTGAATGATTATCGTATTTAAGCAGTATATTTGCATTCACACGAAGTTTGATCATTGTTTAAGAAGCCATTCTGTGTAAGGTTAATATGGATTTATTTCACCTCTTAAATACTTACATATAAGTGTTACTTAATAATTGAGATAAACTACTAGATTTAGCAAAGCTAGAGAAAAAATATGTTAGCTATAAAAGCACTGGAGCTTGTAATAACTTAAATAATTATTTCTCAAAAATTAGCACATTTTTATTGTTTGGGAGATTACTTTCTTAATAAATTCTGCATGGATATTATAACAAACAGTTTATTTTCTTTCTAGAGATACAGTGTGTTCAGGAGGTTTTTTTTCCCCCTTTCTTTTATTTTTTAATTTACTCTACCTCATACTTAAATTTAATGAGGTTCATAGATATTGGTATGTGGAATACAATAAAACATATTGTGATTTCATGGTACATGAAAACTTAATGAATAGTCGAATTTAGCCACTATGTAAAATACTTTGGGTTGGCACGGTATTTCACATAAATGTTCTCTTTTAATCTTCAATACTTCATACCCATTTTAAAGATGATGATGAATATGAATAATTGGAAGAGATAAGAAAATCTCCAGAGTTAAAGTAAAATTAAAACAGTCCAAGCTTAAAATCAAGTATCTGACCACCATATAGATCCTTAATGATACGCCATCACTAGAATAATTGTTTATTTTTGCCCCAAGAAAGCACATAAGTATTTACATAATTTATATGTTATATGAGAGCATTATATATTATTAATAAAAATTTAGTAATTAAAAATTTAAAATCCAGTGGAGAATATTTACACTGAAGTTGTATGCATATCTGCATACCTTATATAGAACCTTAATAAGAGATTACCAAAGAATCATGAACTCTATTAAGGAATTATCTATATTATTATTTCCTGTATGAAATAAGAAAAGAAGAAAGAAAAAGAGAATCTCTATAGAGCAGAATATCTCTATTGTAGCAAATTTCAAATTTTAGACTTGGATGGTCACTTGAATTACTGGCATGGAGAATGAAGGGTAATATTCAGTTTGTTGTAGGAAAAGGTTTCCTTTTTTCCTTTTCCATCATTCAGGGTTTGGCTCATTCTGTAGTCCTTGTTACTCCAAGTATAGTCCATAAATAAGCAATATGACCTGTACCCCTGGAGGGCATGTTATAACTGCAGAATGTGAAGTGTAACCCAGTTTACTGAACCAGCATCAGCCTTTTAGCAGGACCCAGGTAATTCACATGCATGTTAACATTTGAGAAGCACTGCAACCACTGGAACTGATAACAATCAGGAAGAAGAAAGAAACTGAACATTAACCCCAGTGGTTAAGTACCCGAATCAAGACTGCAATGACTTTAGAGTTTAAAAGTCAAAGGCCCATGGGTTAATAATCTGTCACCCATTGACCTCACTTGTCTTCATTGTGAGAGATTTTTTGGAGGACTGTGTAGGTATATGGAAGCTCTGCCTTGTAGAGTCCAGGGTTAAATGTAAATACTGATAAGTGAGACAACAATATAATCCACCAGCAACAGTTCAGGTGAATTGATTGTTCAGTAATGGAGAATGAACAAGAGAGTCTTGATACGATGAGGTTTTTAAGGTCTAGAATGCCGGGGTCTGTAGCTGGTAGAGCATGTGCGTGCATGTGAGCGCACACGCGCGCGCGCGCGCACACACACACACACACACAAAATCCCTGTTGAATTAAAACTGTGTTTAGGGAAAGGCTCAAAGGATGCAATGCTTCTGTTTGGGAAAAGTCCTATAATAAAGTATGATCTGCAATATAGGCCCCTGGGAGCAATTTATCGACAAGTTATTCCAAAAGGAACAGAAGATCAACACCTTACAAGCTTTGTTGACTAGTGAAGCCCAGAGTTCGTGTTGCTTTTTTTTCTCCAGGTGCCGAATGCTAGGTGTGTACACATTTCTATATCTTAACTGGGCCTTCCCACTCCCTCAATCAAACCTTTCTATCTTGAATCATTTAATAAGAACTTTCTGACTTAGTGACTAGCTAATATAATAAAATGTATACGCTAGTCATTTCTTAAAAATGAATAATATTAATCTTGGGAGACAATGCCCTAATTCAAATGTGTGAAGTAATGAAAGAATGATCTATTTTCCTGTCCCACTGGAAGGAAGAAATACCTTGTGAAAGTTGAGACAAATGGTGACTCTTAAGGCACTTTGTTTAAACAACTTGAGTCTGGCCAATTGAAGTTATTACATTTTAATCTTTAGATAAATTAATAAAGCTAAAAAAAATCTTTGGCTTGCCAATAGTTTCCATTAAAAATGTTTGTACAGACATTATAATTATGTTAACAGAATTCAAAATGAAAGAACAATAATTATTGCATAATTATGCTATTTCAACAAGCCAAATCATTTTCATTTCTCTCTATTACCTTCTGGTTATTTACAAGCAGTGTCTATTTTTTTAATATTATTTCAGCAGTGATGTCTATATTAATTGCCCTTGGCATTGCCAGCCCTACTACAGTCACAGATATCTACCACCAGTGGGTTGCATTCTGCCTGTTTCTTGAGCCAACTCTGTACTAGATAGGCTTCAAACCCAGCACAAGCAGGTGGTGTTATATTGTTGGGTGTGGGGTGAAAGAAATAAAAATTAATTATTTTCCATAAAATATTAGGTTATTTAAATTTTTATATGTTATAAATAACTGAACTTTTCTCATGTATTTTTTTCCTTATTTTGAATTATTTCTTTAGGGTAATTTACCACAAGCAAGATTATAAGGTTCGGAAATGTAGATATCTTTTGTAGCTCTTTAAATATTATAAAAATTACTTTTAAAAATTATGTTTAACTCTAGCCCTAGGGTAGGAGCAGAGGTCATATTGGCAAGTTGCAGAAAATTCCCACAGGGTTCTAATGCACAGCCCTGAGTTGAGAAGCACTATATGAGGGTGACGTTTTTATTGCAATCAAACTAGCCTATACATTTTCATTTAAACACTTTTTAAAAATACTTTGTTCTCTTCTAATTTAATAGATATAAATAGTGGCCATTCCCTTATAGTATTCTCTTACGTATGTTTATCTATATTTTTATAGAACATGCCCTGTTTTCTACTTTTGGCTCTATAGGAGGTTAAAAGGTGAAAGATAATTGAAGTAACTATAAGTTACACCTTCTCTAGTATATTCTTTTCTGTCATAGTCACTCTCACCTCTTTACATAAGATAAGAAAAAGAAAATGACTCAGCTCAAGGACAGAAATATAGGGACATGTGAAGGAGAGTGTTTGTCCTTGGTCTAAAGAAATCCTATGTTATCCCGAACTCTGGAAATTCGATGAATGGGCTGTTCTCCACCAACTAAAAGGGATGATAGATATTTTAAATTGTTCCTCACAGTCAGAAGGTATCAACTGATATAATATTTCAATCTGAATAATAGGGACTTGCTGGGGGAAAAAAAAAACTCTTACACTTAAATATCCTTTCAGATAGAGATGTGAGAAATGCTGGTGGTGGCATTTTTTTTTAATAATGAAGCAGAGCTAGAGGCCTTCCTGCTGAGTCTGACCAGTTATAAGTAGCTATTTCATACCACCAATTCTACTTCAGGTTTTAGTAATGACTCAGCCCAGATGCTGGTGAAGACCTTCGACTGTTCTTGGTGGGATGGGGGTATGTGGGGGGGAATTGCCAAAAGCTAAATGAGAAAGCAGTTTACAATTTGCTTAGTATTTGAGGTTTTCAAAGACCTTTTCAAGCAGATATTAATTAATCAAAGAGAGCCTTAGTCAGGTAGGCATTCTTAATATTTCATAAAAGAGAAAAAAAAGGAAAGAAATGTAATGTTACAGAAGAAGCAGATTTTAAATAGTACAAAGAATCAGCTGCCATTTTTCTCTGTGTTGGGAATTAAGGAAAATGTAGTTATAATTTTATCACGTGTTTGTTTATAGGTTGTTTAGATAGATGGCTGTGTGGCAATACTCTGCAATTTTTCAGGGCAGGGGTGATATCACTTTTATATCACAAAGTAGGTATACAATAGTTGTTAACGGCAGTAGGTCTTATCGACTATTAACACAAGTCATAAATTCATTTATCAGATGCTTACTAAGTGGAAAGAAGCAGATACCAAATTTCAGTAGAGCAAGATACACAGTAGGTGAACTGGACAGGGAGGAAGATAGGTGGTAAGAATGGTAATAAAACGGAACAATATGATCCCATGCAAAGGGCTTATAGGCTTAGAGATCAGATGAAGTCGAATTCAAATTCTGACTGTGATACTAACCTAGCTGTGTGATCTTAAACATGTTACTTAAATGCTCTACTTTCAAGTTTCTTAATCTAGAACACAGTTGATGCTAACTAGAATAAATACTAGTTTTCTTCTTCCTCATAATTGGTGAAGGTGCCTCAGTCTCTTCCACTAGAAAACAACAGAAGTGGAATTAATAATCTTAATGTCACTTGTCAATCCAGGAGTTCTTTAATTCTTCAATCTATTTGCATAGCAGAGCTCAGTTTCCTTAGTATACCACAGGGATACGTTCCCTGTGATTAAACTTCAAGGACCACTCACAATCTGAAGAATGAGATTTTTATTTCTAGTAGGACAAGAGTTTTCAGAACCCAACAGATCTTATCAGGTCAGTCACACCCATTTTGCCACAAGGAAAGACTACGCACAGACTTCTTTACAATCATAGAGGCAAATCTGCTAAATAAAGTGTTGCTGGATCCATGTCCTCTGTTATTTTTGCCAAACATTTCTGTGCTAGCTTTAAATATCCCAAATGATGTATAACTTATTATATCCATCATTACTGGAAGATCTGGTAAAATAACTCACAACCAGCATCCAAAAGACCTATGCTTGCCTCAGGGGAGCCACACAAGAGGTTTGTCTTCTCTCTAAAAGATTTAAGATAGTGCTAGACAAAAAATGGGAAATGTCAGGAAAGCATGCTCTTACTCCCCTCCCTAGTCTGTGGGATATATTCTTGATGGACTAGAATTCTCCTTCACTGAACCAGTGTGCAGTCTTAGAATCCTCCTTAATATGTTGCTCTAAGCAGTACAAATTAGGGTAGAAATGAGTATGAAATCTTTGGCTCTCCTTCTCCCAGAGTCATCGTAACAATAAGGCTGTAGCTGCAGATTCAAACTGTGCAAAACAAATACAAAGAAATAACCAAGAGATGTGCAGTGTCATTCAGCTGTAGAAAATTAATAGAATTCAGAATAGCTCTCAGCAGTCAAAGCCTCATCTTGCTATGGAGATGGTCCACCTGGGAAAGAGAGCATGAGCAAGTGCATAGGGAGATTCTAGCACTGTAACCAATTACTTGCACCAGGCAGGTAGCCAGAACTTGCTTTTATTGTCAGGAGGAGTCAAGGAGCCAAAACACTATGAGACTAAAAAAGAGAGCTTTCTAAAGTTCTTATAGAATCCTCATCATAAGAAGATGACAGAGACAGCAGTAGCAGGGTCTTTATGGAGCCTGGAAAGCCAGGGCAGCTTGGCCTTCTCCCCAGGATCACTGCAGTGTCTCCAGCTTTGTGTATACTTTATCCACCTGTGCAAAGCTCATTCTTGTTCTGCATCTGTTGGTATTTTTCTGTCAAATTTTATCACTATCACTTTGCTGATTGTCAAGCAGAGCCACAAATGCAAGTATACTTTCCATGGTTAGATCTGGTCCATGCCATTGCCTCTCAGAAGTAGGAGTGATCCAGAAGAAGAAAAGAAAGTGTGTACCATTCATATCTTCCCCTAACTGCCACAGTGAAGGTGAAAACATTCAGTAGGCCTGTATGTCACCTATCTATGCTTGCTTACTTGAAAACTAATTGAAAAAAAAAATGCTATATACTCACATATGTACAAAAGTGCAGGCCATTTATGAGAAAAAAAAAGCAGAAAAAAAAATAAGCAAGATAGAAAAAAAGGTGAAAGTTAAAAAGGGAGAAGCAGATAAGATTCTAATCACTTTGCAATAGGGATAACCTTTTTCTTTTTATGTTTTCAGGGCTTACACAATGCTTTAAATATATTAGCCCAATTATAAATATTTGTTGGACTGAAAATGAATAAAGAGAGAAATAAGGAGGCAGAAAAAAATGAGAAAGGGAGAGAGTTTTACACTATACCTCTTTCATTAAAAAAAAAAAAGAGAGAGAAATGTAATAATAAAGTAACATGTGGTGTCTAAAGGAACCTACAAGAATTTATATGTGAACTAAAAGCCTCAGTTAACTTGACTTTTCAAAAAATAAAATAAAATTGGCAGCCTAAAGTCACTAAAGTTGAATATACCACAAAGTTCTTAAAGTTCCAATTGTACTGTCATACACAAGACCTTCAAAATTTCTTGGAAAAGTAAATCTCTAGAATTTCTTCAAAAGTAAACTTTGTAGCTACTTGAAAATGAAAAAAAAAAGAGCCTTCTGTGTCTGTGCTGGGGGAAAAAAAGACTACAAGTATTTTAAAGCCAACTTCTAGAAGGCACATCAAGATTTGAAAGGATGTAATAAAAGATCCCCTTACAGCTCCCTGAAATATATGACAGTATTTCAAGGAATTTGGCTGAAACTGACACTAACTCTCATTTGAGACTTTAAAATAGAAGACAAACTATCCCAGCTTTCAACAACCACTTCATTGTTTCAGAAGGTATATACCCTCAGGTATAGTTCCTACCTTCTCTTCTATATCCTGCACCTGGAATACAACTAACTGCCTTGATGATGTAGGCCTGGCTTCACCGATAGATAATTTTCACTTTTTAATCACCTCTTTCCAATCTGCAGCTGCCATCTGTCCCTTCTAGTAAAGCAATATGAGAATGCATTAGTAGAGAGCTTCACTTGTTAAAGAATTCAAAGAAACATGATTATATTTTATATAAATGTTTTTTTCTAATTTTTTCTAAATAATAAAAACACAGAGATTAAATCATCTTTACCACACGTTTCTTTATTTTTTTAACATATGCACAGATATGTCCTAACCTAAATGCTTCATGATCTATCGAGGCCACAATTAATCTTTTAATATCTGATCATTATTTCTTTCAACAGACTAGAAAGCCCTACTCTTTTATTTATTTATTTATTTTTTAACCCTCATTGAGTTAAACATAGAATAGACATGGGATAGACATCATACGTTTTGGCTTGTTTCTGGGGCCCCCGAGAACACGACTGTGATTGTATTAGACTATAGCTATTTTGTGATGATACAGGGAGTATCCATTTAACAAATATGTATTTTTTGACTGCTGTGTGTGAAACACTGTTCAGGTGCTGAAAACAAAATGTAAATGAGGTTTAATTAACATTTCTAACTCATTCAGTCAGCAGCCAAGTCTTGTCTGGTCTGCTCCCTCTCTAAACCATCCTCTTCATTCCATTCAAACCTCTTTCCTTAGATCTAATCACTGGTTTCTCTCCTGGATTATTACAGATCTAATCTGATAAAGCTATAGTCCTCTTAAAAGCCCATCAGTGGTGTCCTTTTGTCCCCAGGAAAAATATAATAGACATGAAATGCCCTTCCTGACCTGGGCACTGTTTACTTCATTATTTTCTGTGCTAAGATTTGTGCTAAACTTTTCTAGACCTTTACACACATCATTCACTCTACTTAGAATGCCCTGATACATTAGAACTAATTCAGGTACAAACTCGAAGTTTCCTCTAGTATTTTTACAGTAACATGAATCACACAGTATTTTATTTGTGTTGATCAATTTTATCTTATGAAAGTTTTTTAATATAAGTACTGAGTCTCACTTATGTTTTGTTTTCAATACCTGAACAGTGTTTGGCACACAGTAGTCACAAAATACATATTCGTTAAATGGATACTCCCTGTATCATCTTTAGACTTGATGTCGTGAGCTAACAAAATAGTTATAGTCTAATACAATTATAATCGTGTTCTCAGGGGGCTCAGAAACAAGCCAAAATGCAAAATGCTAGATATCTATTCCGTGTATATTCTATACTTAACTCAATGGGGGTAAAAAAAAAAAAAAAAAAAAAAGTAAAGCTATCTAGTCTGTTGAAAGAACCAGGGAACAAATCTTAAAATGTATTTGCCAAAGCCTTTCCAAATTAAAAACTGGGTTGAGTTTGGTCACTCAAAGGTCATGTAAGAATAAATGCAATCTTAAATTATTCCATCTGTGAAAAGGAAGTCCATATAAGAATAACAAGTAGGAAACATTGCTGCTATAGGAAATCAAGTTGACCTGTAAATTTGGGATATCACATTTTTCTTTATTCTCATACGAACTCTCTCTCTTTTGTAAAGTTTAAATTAATAAATTTAATTTGTTCTTTAAATAAAATTTACACAGAACATAGGAAAACAAAACAAAAATAAAGGTTCTTGATAATATTTTATTTACTTAAGATACTAGTTACATCTAATTAAGATTAAACATGTGCAGTTTTTTCAAAATAAGATGAGTGAATCCCTGGAATAGAATAAATATATCAAAAGAGCACAGTTTATTAGTGTGATCCATTTTCAAAAATTTAATTTGAAAGGCAATAGATGGCTTTGAATATATAAATAAATTGCAAAAATGTATTTTGGATGAAAAAAGCAGGTTTGGAGATACAGGCATTACCATTATTAAGAAAAAATGTACTATACTGAAAAGAATGTACTATACTAAGAAGAAATGTAAAGTACACAGTAAAAAAAGTATAAAAATTGAACAGTTTAGAATTATATAGAAGACAACTACAAGTTCTATCCTTTCAACTTTCATGCTGCCTATCCAAATCCTAGGAGATATTTATTCTTCTAAAAATAAATATTACTACAGTCCTAAAGATAAAGGAAGACATATAGATATAACTCTACCATATCTACTGACAAAGATAATGATATATTTGTTCACACATATGTATGTAAATTCTATGTTCATCAAGTAAGAGCCACAGGCCATCATTTTGACAAAACTTGAATAAAACATTATAAAAAATTAAATTTACTGTTATATAATTGGTTATATATGTTAGATATATGAAACGTAAGAGTAAATTTGCTTTTCATATTTTCAACCTATTTTATATATAATCTCTGCAATAATACATAATTTACTTCATAGAGTTTTAAGTGAATAATTTCTATAATCCAGTATTCACTTGTTTGGCAAATTAAATAAATGTGAAAAGAATTCTTTACATACTGAAATATTTGTATAAAAAATATAAACAATGTGTGTAAACAATTGCCATCATTATTTTCTCTCTCAGGATTATTGCACAGTAAGTTTTCAAGTTCGGATTACTCTCTATTCTTTCTAATATATCACAATTATTTTCTAACTTCAAAATACACCATTGATGCTTGACATTATATGTATGAGTGATTGAGTGATAAAATAAGCTTAAAATTTTAGTCTTTGCAATTTTAATGAAGGGTCAACAAAATGTGGAAAGGACAACACCACAGGCAGAAGCTGAGACACCTAAGTGAATTGTCTCATGGGTCCTATCCAAGAGGAAAAGGAAAACTGTGGGATTTGGAAAAATTAAAGGAAAAGAATCCAAGCTTTGGGATTTGGGATATGGCAGATGGCAAAATTGGGGAAACTGGAAAGTTTTTTGAAAAAGCATGAATACTGATTAAGATAATCAAATAACATTTGGTCAAGGGCTATCTGTGTAAGGAATCGAATTTTGAATGCTAAGCAAAGCGCAAACTTGTCATAATAAAAATCTAAACCAGAAGGCCTGACCATTAGATTTTATACTAAGTTGTCATTAATGACTTAAATAAAAAGTTTCATTCTAGACAAGCAGAATGTATCTGAAGTTTCAATATATACTGTGTAATGTTGTGAGACAAATGGCTCCATCTCTGACACAGCAACTGCAAAACGTCCTTTCAATCTAGCTCAGGTTTCTTGAAGGGCAGTGCAGCAATTTTCAAAGCAAATCAATACAATTTCATAGCATTTTAGGGCCTCTTCTTTAAAAGAAATTAAGCCCCTTGTATAAATTCAGATCATTTCTCAATGTAGTTTGCAAAATGAAATGATCAAATCAAAATATCCTGAGTACTGTGAAGAGAGATCCCACCATTTCATACTTTAGTTTTGCGAAATAGAATCCTTTCTTACTTTGTAGGGAATCTTAGAAATAAGGATCTCATTTTCCTAAATTTTATATATGGAATATGTAAATCTTAACTAGAAAAATAAGAAATATTCTTTAGGGGGAAGTTAACAAATATAATAACTATAAATGAGATTGCAAACAAATTTAAGTATAATTTTATAATATTTAAGTCTAACACAATAGAGAGAAATGGCAAACTACTGCAAGAAAACGTATTTTTTTAAAAAAATCACGGAAGCAAAAACAAAAATATCATAATAGCTTTCAAATAATCTAACTGCCTTTTTCAGTTAGTGGTTTCAAAATCAAATCTATTATTAATTGTGCTTCTTTCTTGCTCCCTTCCCACACCATGGTGGGCCTCATATTATACATGCACGTCTTAAAGACAACACATATGTATAAATTCCTAATACATTCTTAGTCACAATGCTATGTTAAACACTGGAAAAGAGTTTTCTTGGAAACTGAGAAAAAATAAATTTATATGCTAGATTTTAATAGGCCAATGACATTAACTGAATATTTTTAAGTTAATTGGTCCATAAAGTCCTAACAGAGCATTCCTGGTGCTTTTCTAAAACTCTACATTGTTTGTTGCAAAGATATGGATTTGGAGTCATAAGACTTAGCCTAAAAAATGGGGCTATATTATTTATTGTTTTTGTGACCTTGAAATAGTCACTTAACAATTATCTAGTTTTCTCTGATGCAATATTGGAAATGTATCATTTGCTTCACTACCAGTATAAAATGCTAAGCAAATGATAATTAAGCCTGAATTGTTTTATTGATAAATTAGGGTTACTTTATCGGTTAAAATGAATGGTGCCCTGTCTCAGCACAAAGATTCAATCTCTGATCTTTGTAGTTTGCATATCTGCCTTTTTCTGAAAATTTTGAAGACCTCAAGATGGTTTGAATTTGGATAGATAATCCTAAGTAAACTCGACTCTCAAAAATGAGAAGTTAGATTCTATGAAAACCTACTCAGAACAGGTATGGAGACAGAGTTATTCAAACCTACATTTAGTAATATAAGGAAAGTAATAAAAAGGGGATTCATGGTCAGAAGTCTATGATTTTTTAAAACCTATTTTTGTCTATATTTGGGCAGCCTTAATCTGGAGATAATTACCTTTATTTTTCACCTGGTTGGTTACCTGCTTTGCATATAAGCAGGACAAATGACATTAGGGTATATTCACATCTACAATATAATAGATGCACCCAAAGGTATGTCAGACTTTGAGAAGGTCCAGACAATGTCAATCATTTGAGGCTCTTACTATTAAAAAATTGAAGTAATGTCAAAACAGGGTTTATGAAACTTTGGTGCACTTTAAAAGTATATGTTTGACAAATTAATGCTTTAGCATTCAGAAAAATAGAATACAATATACATGAGACCTCTTATTTTCTGTCTTGAGCATTATCTTTACTGACTTTTTAAAAAAATATTTCCAAAAAGTTTTGCCCTTTTATCCTCTGTGCTTTGGTGAAGAGAGAACATGAGTGGAAGATTTACTAGCTGCTCAAGAGCCTTTGGCTGGAGATGATTAAGAGAAAAGAAAAAATCTAAACAAATAACCCATTATGAACTTGGTGGACTGAATATGCGTTATTTTATTGTTCACATGTTTAATGATTAAATTATATAGCTTTAGTGTGCATATAAAGTTTTGAAATTGTTAATTTGATTCCAATCAAAGAAATGGAATTAAAACATCAAATAAAAAAAGAAGTGTACTTTAGTCCATGATTAAGCAAACTTCTTCTGTAAAAAGACATATAGTAAATATTTTTGGCTTTGCATGTCATATAATTTCCATTGCAACTACTCAAGTCTGTAGTTATGGCCTGATAGCATCAATAAGGACATATAACAGAATGGGCATGGCTATGTTTTAATAAAAATTTATTTACGGAAATTTGAATTTCTCATAATTTTTATGATACAAAATGTTCTTTTGATTTTTTCAAGTATTTAAAAATGTAAAAATCATACTTAGCTTAGGTACTGTATAAATCATGTGATAGACTACATTTGGCTTATCAGCCATAGTTCATCAAGCCCTGGTTTAAGCTAGCTAGTCTAGTTTAACTAGGAGCTATAAAGCAATGGCCAAGGTTCATTTATGTTCTCAGTTGTAGAGTTTTATAGAAGCAACATCTTTTAGCATTATTAAAATATTTTTGAAAAAATAAACAGCAAATAAATGTAGTCTACTAGTGCAATCTAATTTTCTTTTACTAGTTTGAAAAATTATCAATGTGTTAATTTCAATTTCAAAACTTATAATACAGATTCTATTTTGACTCTATATCAAGATGAGCAACATTGTGTTATCTGAGTCTAATCTTCAGGTTATTTAAGCTTAAGTGCCTCAAAACCTCTAAAGTATTTTTTGTTTTTGCTAAACTAATTGACAACCAGAATTTGATGGAAATTGTAATGGGGACACTGAAGATAAAGTAGAGGAAACAGAGTCAGCTTCCTGTCTATATTATTTTGCTAAAATGTTCAGAGATGTATACTGCTTATCATTCTCTCTTGAAATTGAATTATTTCCACTTAATATTTTCAAGTAATTCTATTCTTCTTGGAAACAAGTAACTCCTTAACACACTAATCAAACTTAATTTTTATTGCTACTATCATTTTCAATATTTTCTGAAAGCTCTGTCAGAATGACCCACAGGACAATCTGGTTTTCCTTGGACCTCTTTAAAAGTATGTTGATTCTGTGGCTGATGGTTTATTACAGTGACTATTTGTAGTTGGTGCGCTGTTGAAGGAGTGCACCCTACTAAAAAAGGATTCTCAGTTCATAGGAATGATTTTGCTACAGAAAAGGATAAATCCCTTGTTAACTGTAAAAAAAAAAAAAAAGAAAAAAGAAATAAAGAAAGTAAAAAGAAAAAAAGACAATAACAACAAAACAATTAATCAGTCTACTTGGTTCGTCGGATCTCACAGCTATCTATATATGTTGTTATAGGAGATTATATATATGCTAATAACAATGGTATGCCAGTTAATACTGAAAACCTGCTCTCTGGGGGAGAAAAGCCCTGATTTGTAGTATTTGCTGATTTCCATGGTGTGAATATTCCCACTGTGGCCCATTTTAAGCTACTAATGTGACAACTCTGAATGCAGAATTGGGAAGACATGGATGCTGTTGGCTCTTACAAGCCAGTGTGAGCTAGCTTCATCAAATCACTGCCTGATACTATACTAAGAAATTGTAATTTTTCTCCCCATGACTGAAAGAGGAACTGAAAAGCAAAACTCCTCCCTATGTTTGTTTACTTAAGTGAAATGTAAAGTAAAAATGCAGAGTGAAATATAATTGTATAAAATGTACAATAAAAATAAAATCCTCTAAATGATTAAAACATGGCAAAACATTGAACTAAAAACACATCTTCAGGACAACTTACAAAGAAAGTGTGGCATTTTACATCTTTCACTGAGGTTTAAAATTGGTACATGTAATAAAGAAGAGATCTAGCAGTTAAAATGATCATTTGTAAATGTCGGTGGAAGCTAATTTTTAAGACAAACTTTCATTAGGTATTTTTTCTCTTTCAAAACATGACAATTCAAGCTTAATCTCAAAATGCATTTCTCTTACATGTGGCTTTTGAAGTCTTTTTTCTTCCTCCAATGTTAACTTTTTACAGTACACCATGGCTTTTAAAAATGTAAATCTGATTGATTGCAATGACTTGTATAGTCTAAAGGGGGCAAGAACATCATGCTATTCTATTACTATTGATTTGTAACATGAGTAGTAGATGTTCATGGCAAGGAGAGAAGAAATCTATGCTTTCCTTGTAGAACTGAGTCCCTAAAGCGTATCTAATTCAGCGAACAAGACTTTCCTCTTGTAATATATCTATTGTTTACCTTGCTTTCACTAGTTAGAACACAAATATTTTACTTGTTTTACATTTAAATGAAGGTATTGGTTTCATATTATACTTAATACTGACATAATGAGATCAAAATGTAAACTGTCAAAGGTGTACACTCTAAATAAAATCTCGTATTAGGATGAGCCATGCCTGTTGGTGGCTGAAACTAAACTCAGTAGCTCCACAACTCATTCAAACTTAGTAGTTCAGATTTGGATTCTAATTTTAAAGTTCTACAAAGCTGCAATGGGCATCGGCAAGTATGTTTGTTAATGATAGATTTGTAGAAACTAAAGACCGCAGCAGTATAGTGAAATATATTTAGTAGTAGGTTTGAAAATCAAAGCAGTTTGGGTACACCAATTGATAGTCTAGTTCAAGGAAAGGGGGAAAGGGAGTGTGACAAGGAAGGAAGCATTTTCTTGAGTGAAATGAGAATTGAGAGTCAAAGTCCCTGAGGGAGAAAATGATTGGGGAGTGATGAAGGTTAAGAAGGCTGGATTAAGAGAGCTGAAGATTTCACAGCACCTTATATGAAGCATTCCAATGTTCATTAGGTGAATGGGAAATGTAATCAGAGGCTGGATTAAAAAAGAGAACAAAAAAGGCAGAGGTAATATCAGAGAATTCCTAAGAGAACATATACTAAATTTGCTCCAGATGCCTATATTTTGTAAATCAAACTAACACATACCAAATTAGATCCTAAATACTAGGGAAGTAAAACACTTTCTCAGTGCATGGGGAACTCACCTGCACAATCCCCAAACCTTGCTATTTTAGAGATGAAAGTCTATCCCTACTTCTTTCAGAAACCTTAAAAGAGGGTGTTCAAAAGATTCAATTAGAAGATGATATCCTGTTTCTCAGAATCAAAGAGACTTTTACTCCATATATCATTAATCTCCTAGTGCTCCAAAAGCCAAGGCTGACATTAATTATTGAGTTCCATGGCAGGCAAAATAATGTTCCCCCAAAATGAGTATGTCCTAATTCTAAGAACCCCTAAATTTGCTACCTTCTATGGCAAAAAGAATTTTTGTAGATGTGGTATCCAGAAGAGCCTAACCTAATCACATTAGTTCTTAAAACGACTGTGGTCAGGGAGAAACAAGATGAAAGCATAGGCAGGGGTGATTCGCAGTAAATCTGGGAGGCCTTTAGAGGCTAGGAATGGCCCTCAGCTGACAGCCTACTGAGAAACTGGACCCTAATCCTACCACTGCAAGAAACAATTTTGTCAACAACCTGACTAAATGAGGTAATAGATTTTACCCTAGAGCCTGCAGCAAGGAATACAGTTCTGCAGACACCTGATTTCATCTCAGTGAGGCCTGTTTCAGACTTCCTAATTTCTTCATTATAAATAATAACTATGTGTCATTTTAAGCCACTAAGTTTGTGATCATTTGTAAGGCAGCAATAAAAAACTAATATACTATGTGACTCAGAAGTATCTGGGACAGTTTAACTTATCAAAGAAAAATAAGAGCCAATTTATATAATCTTCCAGGAGCATGAATGACTTGGATATATCTTCTCCCACTTCAGGTGGTTGGAAAAACTGCCAGCTACCAAGGACTATACCATTCCTATAAACTTCCATCTCTAGAGATGAATTATGCTTGGCAACTAGCTTGAATGTCTTCCTTTTACCACTTGGTAAGCCACTATTCTCCACTGGTTCCCCAGGGCTTCGATTCAGGTTTCTGCTAGGTGGTATGGTCAATGTTGGCATCCAAGAGGACTAGACTAGCTATATAATAATCCTCCTCCTAATCATCATCATGACTATTATTACTGTTGCATTATGATTATTAATGTAATACACTGTGATAATGCTGTAATAGAAGTCTATAGCAAATGCAGCATGTTATAAAGGATAAAGCAACCATCTCACCCCGAGGGATTGGGAATGGTAAGAAAGAGGTACTTGATTGGATTTTAAATAGTTTATAGGAATTTGAAAGTTGAATAAATCAGCAGGACATCTCAAACATAAGCAAGGACACAAGTAAGGGCTTGAAGAGGTGAAATGACCTTGACTCCTTTTCATTCACATCCTGCATGAAAAGAAATAAAGGGTGTGAGTGGCAGAAGGCCAAGAATGTTGTTAAATATTCAGGGTACATGTCGTGCAAGACTTGCTATGACATAAAAAGGAGTTTAGGATTTATAAACAATAGGCAAACTACTATAGAATTTTAATCAGAGAAAAGCCAAAATATATTTATGCTTCTAAGATAACGTGAAGGACAAATGGAGGTGGGTGAAGCAAGAAGTAAAGAAATAGGTTCGTGGCTCATTCAATAATGATTACACGAAAAATAATTAGGCTTAAAGCAAAGTGATAATCATAAGGTAAAGATGTGAAAGTACTTAGAATATGCAGAATTTAGTGACCTTTCGTGAGCAATGAATGAGGAAAAGTCAAGGATTATCATTAATCATCATGGTTGTCACCATAGTTAATTTTTGCTGGGTTTTAATACATGCCTGTCACTATGTCAAGCACTGTATTTGGATTATATCATATGGCCTGCAGAGAATAGTATGATTGTTACATACATCTTATTGATGGAAAAACTAAAACTCAAAGAGGTAAAGTAACCTTTCAAAGTCCCACTTTCAGTGGGAGAGGTGATTTCCAAATCCTGGCAACTGACCTCAGAACGTTCTCCCTACAAAGGTATGCTCTTAACCACTCTGTCACTGCTTGGGTGGCTGGGTAGATAGGGGTTTTTCTGAACAGAAAAGTTAAAAAAAGAGAGAGAGAGAGAGAGATCCGAGGTTGATAACAGATTCACTTCAGGGCATGTGGAGTTTGAGATGCGAGGAGACGAAATGTCTAGGTGAGACGAAGGGCTCTTGGATTTCTTGATCTGATTTTTCGGAGAGGTATGGATGGCAGATACCTGTTTCCTGTCTGATTCTCATGCTATGTCAAAATTTAATGTAACCAGCCGGTATTTGAGAGGCGAGGGCCCAGGAAATACAAAACTGTAGCACAGATTAATATCAGGGATAAAAGAAAAAAAAAAAAAAGTTTTCCAAATTTCCAAGGTAGTACAATATCGCCACCTACTGCAATGGTCGTCAAGGAATATACCTTTGAAGTCAGCTTAAAACCTAATCTCCGGGTTATTGGCAATGCCCTGTTGGCACTCTTCACTTCTTTCTCCCCTCTACGTGCTGCAGTCATCTCCCTCTGTTTCCTCACATTTTTCTGCCCCATGGCTCCTGAACCATAATTAGGATGTAGTTCTGGGTAGGAACCCCGCAAGTGTCCAGTAATTGGAAATCATAGCAGGTGTTCCAATCTGCAGATGTTACAATGTAATCTTGTATTTCTCATTTCTTTACTGTCATTTTCGTTGTTTGCTTTGTCTTTTGCTGGTGCCTACACTTATTAGCCTGTGGGAAGCTGTATACTTTTTAATACTCAGTTTTCTCATCTGTAAACTGGGGCTACCATTATTTACCTAACAGCACTATTCTGAAGGTTTAAAGAAAATGATGTATAACAAACATAGGGAAATCTTAATAATGTTTTGTTCTTCCCATCCTTCATCTTACCAACTTCCACTTAGAAAGGTTACAACATATCTGAAAAATATAAGCTGCAAAAAATAAAAACAGAGAACAGAGATGGCAGGAACTATTGGAGGAAATGACACAGAGATCTTTAAAGTGGTCCACGTTCACAGACCCAAACAGAAATAGAGAACAATATGGAAATATGTAAAAATAAGAGAATCACAAAACAAGCATTTACATATGTGTAGCAAACGTATTGTCTCAGTGATTTAAAATGTACTTAAAAGAGGTAAATACTAATAAAGTAAAAATAGATACTCTCTCTCAAGTATCAAGCCTCCATGGTGAATAAAACCCTTTCATTTATGTGTTTAAGTAGAACAGTATTCAGGTGACCACTACTTTCATGAAGCCTGCTTCGAAAAAATGTAATGGCTCTGACCTTGGCTGTAGAATATGCATTTTGCCATTTAGTGCACTTTCCTGCATATTTATTCATTAAGTATTTATTACTCACTGCAAGGTGTGAGATAGTGTGCTAGAAGCAATTTTGTCTTTTCTACATGATGAGCATTATTGTGACTTGATTAGGACAGAGCTTGAATATGTTAGATTTGAGAATTGTCTCTAGGATGCCTCACTGAGGTCCACTCATACCCACTGTTCTGGCAAGTTTTGGAATTATGCTGGAAAGGTTGTCAGTTGGCCCTGGAGATTGGCCAGTAGCGAATCAGCCCCATCGGTCAAGGTTTGAGGACATTTTGGCTAGGAAATATTGGATTTGGGCATTTTAGAAGGAAAAATTAAGGTCAAACTAGATCTAGCAGATGAAGGATGTACTGGGCAAAAGGCATAACACACATAAAGAATAGAAAATATTTTAGGGCTGTTCTTTGACCAAATGAAATACTATGAAGAAATCAAAAATCTTTTGCTATATAAATATCTGAAATGATTTTCCGATTATTCAGATAACTTTAAAATAGAACAAAATACTACATCAAATTAAAAAGAATTCAGGGAGATATTATTACCCTGTAATACTCCCAGCTGAGGAGTGAGACATCAGAGTACTTTCTATTTTCTATTATTTAGGCCATTGCGCCTAATCAATAGCTGAAAGAATGAATAGAGTAGATTCTAACTATTGTGTCCAGAGTTCGTAGTGCTTTGCCGGCATTACCTGTCAACATTTCCAACATCTCTGTGTTATGTGGAACAAGTGGTACTGTATCATCCTATTTCATCACAGAATTAAACAAAGGAAGATAAATGCTTTGGTGGAAAAACAGCTATTTATCACTAAGGAATAAACAGAGGAAGAGGCCATGTTTGCTGAGCTCCACTACTCTCTTCTCCAGTCCACACATTCTTTCCTTTGAGATAAACACTCAATGATGAAAGATTCAATATTTAATTTCCTTCTAGTTTTTCCAAGATCATTTAATTGAACTCTCATTACAGGTGCAACCAATTCGGTTTCAATTTGTAGCTGAAAATTGCCGTAGCACACAGATTGCAACCATATTTTAATGAGGCCTTTTATTAGTGCAGTGCCTTCTATTGCCATGTGTGAAGGAGCTCTCAGAGTTTCTATTAAAGGCCAAGCTTTGGACGGGTTTATAACTTGGATGTAAACTTTTCCATCAGGTTGAAGTAGAACAAAAAAGGTTTTAGCCTTGAGAGTACTTTGTTATTTCATAATAATAAATCAATTTTCCTTCAAGATCAGAGTGCAATAACAATTTTC
This sequence comes from Rousettus aegyptiacus, assembly GCF_014176215.1. Lineage (NCBI taxonomy): Eukaryota > Metazoa > Chordata > Mammalia > Chiroptera > Pteropodidae > Rousettus > Rousettus aegyptiacus. The sequence goes on along the minus strand of NW_023416307.1, from coordinate 33,212,646 downwards.
TTTCAATGCCATCTACTTGTATTTCTCCAGGCTTATATAAATGACCACCTATCACACATTTGTATCTCCAGAAAGCATTCATTTAAGGTCAGGAAAAGGAGTTAAGAATACGGCCGTTGAACAGTTTGTGCACAAGGCTAATGCAATACCCATAATGCCATGTAGATTATGATCTAAGAAGAATCTTGTACCACAGACACAGGCTGCATCTTAAATCCAGGAAGCCTTTTCACAAATGTATTCTGTCAATTGTCCGAGAACTAGACAAGCAGGTGTGGTTAGTTCTGACCAAACCTCTCTCCATTGTCTGAAAAAAAAGTGAGGAGATAGATTCCAGGAACGATAGTCTAAAAACAGGACAGATGGTCCTCTGTGAACTTGGTAATACCATCACTATTATAAGGGAATTTTATCTTATAGTCTAGGTTAATAGATGTAGAATCTTAAAGAGGATAGATTTTGATTGCAGATTACTACTCTATACTCTTTACAGCTAAGTAAAGTAACTAGAAATGATCCTTGGGTCAACAGAAAATGCTGCAAAGCCCAAATGAACTCCTGTAATTTACCTAATCAAATATACACATGCATATATAAATGCGCATCAGCACAGGAAACAGTAAGCCCTTTATTTTCAACAAAATCTTGACTAATTTCCACAATTTGACACATTTTTTCCATGTTATGAGCTTGAAGAATTAAAAAAATTTTTTTGAGTCATTCAGAATTGGAGTTGGTGATGGTGCTATCTAGAGTATAAATTTGAAACTATATCTCTTTGAAGGATGTGTATTTTATTGGATGCATCTGAATTAAACAGCTTTCTCAACCAGTACAACTAGTTCTTATTACTGCTGTTGGCAGCCAAACAACTATCATGGTTGTTGCCAGACCTTATGTTTGCTGTGTTCTTTTATTCCTTTTCATGTATCACTGTCTTTCAGTCTCAACCGTCCTAGCTACCTTCTTTAACATAAATTGGACAGAATTTTAAAACATCATTTAACAACAACAAAAAACCTTTTACTTCTTGACAACCTAGAGAAATGGATTCTTCTAAAAGGAAACGGATTGCTTTAAAAACGATATGTCACAACTAAATGGTTATGCCACCGAGCTTTATAATAAAAGGTATTAACCCCTTGGGATTCCTACACTGACCTCTATTTTACTCTCTTTGTCACAGTCTCCAGTAAAGCAGTGGCAGGTAGCTGGCTAGAGGCTGCAGTTATGCAGAAAGAAAGGGCAGAGAGGCAAAGTGGCTGCAAAGATGGGTAACCCACCTGTCAGCAAGTTTCATTCCTTCTCCCCCCAATAACTGTCTTGTCATGCTGCCTACAGGCAAAGCTCTTTTTGCTTATATGCAGCTCTGAAAATTATGCTTATTAATGCCATGATCTCAGAAAGGCAAATTATTATTATTATTCATTCCCACGGCCTACTTTCACACTGAACAATTATGACTTCAGATGAAAAATAACAGCTTCATATCAAAATGCTCGTACATTTATGGAAATACATAGCTGTCATTCTGCATAAAATTAGAAACCTTCAATTTTAGTTTCAAAATCATTCTACATGCAAATAATGAATACAAACAAAAATTTTCTACTGCTAGTTTGAAATGTAGTATTCTACCCTAACAACAGAAAGTTTTCAGCCAAAGTAGTTAATTACCAATAAATCATGTCTTATAAATGATGAGCTGTTAATAGGCCATATGCAAATGACGAAGAGGGTAACGAAATGAGGGCCTCTGAGCTTTGATTTTAATTAGGACACTGAAGAGTTTAAATACTCCTAAAATTCTTAATACTCTCTCAACACCTAAAAAAAGAAAAAAAATCACATAGGAACATAATGTGGGAGAAAAACATACTACACAAGAACTTTGTTGGAGCTATTATTTTAGGTAGAAGTCTGGAGAATCAAACATTTATATTAACAAAATTTCCTAATATAATATGCAGTCATTATCCATTCAAAAGATGAGCATACATTAAAATTAGCAAAACACAAAAATATATTCAATGTTATTTAGTTTATCTATAATGTTTATAAGTATTACAGAATCTTATTTTGCTTTAGGATGTATATTAAATAAATTCTTATTGGACTAGGAGATTCACAAATGCTTATAATTAAGAGTCCTGGAAATAAAATAAAGAAGGTATTGTGATTCACAAAGATTTTATTCCCTGCCTCATATATAAGGATGACATACAATACACCAACATGTTCACTATCATTTGCAATAAGTATTTCCTATTGGTACTAAATATCTACATTATTTTAAGGAATGGGATACAATTAAAATATCAGTTAAAAGTTACTTAGAAAATTTTAATTAAAGTTTATAAATTATTTCCTTGAAAATAACCCATATTTTATTAACAGTGGTTTTTAAAAGGTTGCTTTCATTTTAAATCTTCTGAGTGAAATTTTTATAACAATTGATTGGTAATTAAAAACAACAATTATTAAAATAATGATGAAAATAATGATGAATAAACTGTCATAGCGGGTTATTTTTAGATAGCAAAAAAATATGTTTTAATAGTTTATTTAGAAAATGATTGTGTTTCAAAACTAACCATGGAAGAACATATACCTTGCTCTTGGATAAAAAAAATTAACATCGTTATAATGTCCATACTATCTAAAACAATCTATAGATTCAATGCAATCCCTGTCAAAATACCAATGGCATTTTTCGGAGAGCTAGAACAAATAATCTTAAAATTTACACGCAACAACCACAAAAAGACCCTGAATAGTCAAGGCAATCTTGAGAAAGAAGAATAAAGTTTGAGGTATCACAATATCTGATATTAAACTATACTATAAGGCTATAGTAATCAAAACAATATTCTACTGACATTTAAACAGACATATAGATCAATAAAACAGAAGAGAGAGTCTAGAAATAAATCTAAGCTTCTAGAGTCACTTAATCTATGACAAAGGAGGCAAGAATGTACAGTGAGGTAAAGATAGTCTCTTCACTAAATGGAAAAACTGGACAGACACTGAAGTTGGACCACATTCTGACATCATTTACAAGAATAAACTTAAAATGGATTAGAGACTTAAATGTAAGACCCAAATCCATAAAACTTCTAGAAGAAAACATAAGCAGCAAACTCTCCGACATCGTTCTTAGTAATATTTTTTTCTGATGTATCTCCTTAGGCAAGGAAACAAACAAAATAAACAAATGGGACTACATCAAACTAAAAAGGAAACCATGGATGAAATGAAAAGACAGCCTACTGCATGGGAGAAGATACATCTGATAAGAGGTAAATATCCAAAATTTATAAATAACTCATACAACTCAAAAAAAAAATTAAAAAATGGACAGAAGGCCTGAATAGGCATTTCTCCAAAGAAGACATACAGATGGACAATAGACATATGAAAAGATGCTCAATGTCACTAATCATCAGAGAAATGGAAATTAAAACCACAATGAGATATCACCTCCTACCTAGCAGAGTGGTTAACCTTAATAAATCAAAAAAAAAGTGTTGCCAAGGTTGTGGAGAAAAGGGAACTGTTGTGCACTGTTGGTGGGATTGCAAATTGCTACAGACACTGTGGAAAACAGTTTGGAGTTTCCTCAAAAAATTATAAATAGAACTATCTATGACCCAGTAATTCCACTTCTGGGCATTTATCTAAATACATACATACATACATACATACATACATAAAAACACTAATTTGTGAAGATCTATACATCCCTATGCTCACGATAGCACTACTCAAACAGCCAAGATATGGAAGCAAACTAAGTGCCTATCAATAAATAACTGGATAAAGAAGAGTTGCTACATATATACAATGAAATATTAATCAGCCATAAAATAAATAAAATCTTACCATTTGTAAAACATAGAGGACCTAAAGCGTATTAGGCTAAGTGAAATAAGTCAGTCAGAGAGACAAATACCATATGATTTCACTTTTATGTGAAATCTAAAGAACAAAATAAACAAACTGGTGATTGCCAAATGGGAGAGGGTTTGAGGGTTGGGTGAAGAAGGTGAAAGAATTAAGAGGTACAAATTGGTAGTTACAAAATAGTCAAGGGGATGTGAAATACAGCATAGAGAATATAGCCAATAATACTGGAATAATCATGTATAATGCCAAGTGAGTACTGATTGAGGGGATCACTTTGCAAATTATATACACGTCTAACAATTATGCTGTAAATCTGAAACTAATATAAAATAATATTGAATGTCAACTATAATTGAAAATTGAAATAAATAAAACTAACCATCAAAAATTAGAATTAAAATGATCTTAAATAGCAAGACAAAGTATTAGATAGAGAACTGAATAAGAGTTGAGAGACTTGGGTTTTCTGTTAAAACTCTGCCTCTGAGTAGTAATTGCTATCCAACAAGTCACTTAAAGTTTTTAAAATATTAGTGAGGTGGAGAGCGAGAATTAGTTGACAGTGTTCAAGTCTTGTTCCAGCTATAAATATAAAACACTTATTAATATTTTAGACAAAATTTGCCAAATATTTTTTATTATGATCACTAAAAATGATAAGTTCATATTTGACTAGATTTTGTCTTTACAATTGAGTGTTTAGATGTAATGGTGAAAGAAAGAAGTCAAACAAAATTGAGAAAATACGTGTAAAATCTGATCTCTAAACTATTTAGTCTTCCAGAGCCACTGCTATCCAAGAAACAGAACTACAGTCCCCCAACTAAGTTTCTTAAACGTTACCAAATCCTGAGAATTATAAAGGTCCATATCTCCACTCATAAATGGTATCAATGAGCTTTTCAAAAGGAATATTGTTTAAAGATTATAAAGAAATGCACTTTGTCTCAGATTAGATAAACAATGCCTTAAAAAATGAGCGGCAACGGTGAATTTTGACTTTACAAATATTGATTTACATGCTGGAAGACGAACATCTCAAGACTGATTCTGCTGATGAAACTCTCCTATAATTAGCCTATTTTATAATATGAGGAGGATTATGATATAGCATGATTGCAAAGGCATGTGGGGTTGACAGTTATTTTTACTGGTTTCAGTGGTTTCTGGTTATGCACATACACTTCTTGTGGAGGTAGAAGGCTACTCTTTTTCCAGGAATTTCCTGGGTTGAAACAGCAGGGTGATATTAATGTAACTAAAGTATTTCATCAGTTATTTTGACTTTTACAATAATCATATCTTAGATTTTATTGGTAAAATGCATTATTAAAATATTTTTACTTTTAAAATATTTTGCCTAATATACTATTTAAGAGATCAGTTTATAATATAAGAGCTATAGAAATTCTGATAACCAGAGATACTTGCACTTGCCCCTTATTGAATACTGTCTTCATAAGAAAAGAAAAATAGTGATTGATAAAATTAACCAAACTATTAAATATGTAGAATACAGATTAGGGTATTTTTAGTATTAAAGATGTAATTTTTGTCATTAAAAAAATTTTATACCTTAATATTTATATTTACATTTAAAAAATAATATTTATATTACAGGAAATTTGAGAAGTAAAAGAGAACAAAAATAACTCATGGTTTTTCATAATGTATATAATCTTATAATTTTGAGGTATTTTTTTTCACTTTCTTTTCATGTGTCTTTCTTTTACATAACTATAATCATACTGTTTTGCCATTTCATATGCTAATATTTCATTTAATAGTACACGGGAAACATGCTGCCATGGCCTTAAAAGATCCAAGAGATCATTTTTTGTAATAGCTGCATAAAAGTCTGTGTAGATGTACCATAATTTGCCTAAATATTTATTAATTTGCATTTAAGTGGTGTGGAATATTTCTTCCTTGAGTAACACTGAAACGAACATCCTGTAGTGTGATATTTTTCTCATATTTAGAATTTTTTACTATCGACACATTCTTTATAAAGGAAATAACAAACACTTATCATGTATATGGTACCTGATACAAAATTTCAATTACTTTCTAAAAAATTTGAACAATCAAAATATAACTGATAGTATAAAAGGTATTATTATGTTTTTAAACAATTGTTAATTTGGGGATTAAAAATAGATCTTCAATGTCATTTTAATTTGCATTTCCTTAAATATAAGAGGAGTTAAATGTTTTTTGCAGATTTATTATATTTTTTATAATAATCACCTCATGTCTTTGTCCATTCATTTTCTAATATATTTTCCATATTTATGAATACTTTAGCTAATAAAGATTTGTATTATTTTTAATATTTGCTGAAAATGACATCAGATAATTTAAAATTTTTTCTTCTTTCCAGTTTATTTCTTCCCTATATTTTCTGTTTCCTGAATTTTGATGTTCAGCAGTTTAAAAATATTCAAGTGATTAAACCGAATATTTAGTAAATTGATAAGAGTGACATTATAAATTTTATTTCCTTTACATATTTATCCTTTACCCATTTACTTAATAATCTTCCTTTTTATTAATAATTTATAATTCATTTATCATATATTTAATACGGTACATATATCAATTCTTATATGTAACTATCTATTTCTAGGCTAAGCATATAACATTAAGTATTTCAGTTCTGCAATTTGTCCCTTGCCTTTAAATCTAACATGATAGTGATAATAAATGACTTAGCCATTTTTTTTCACTTCTCGATTCATCTATTGTATCTAGCACAAACACTTTGAATTTCATGTATATAAAGTGTTTCAAATGAGCTAGACAGATATAATGTATTTATGCAAAAAGTAACAGAATACAGTATACGAGTATTGTTCTAAATAGTATTGTTCTAAATTGCATGGGTAGTTGATTACAAAAACAACACTAAATAATAAAAGTCAAGACAGGAAAAAATGTATAACATAATTTCACAGTAAGATACTTGTTAGATTGCTCAGAGAAGATCTTCAGAATTCATGGATACTCTGATAATCTAGCTTAATCTTACTGTATTGGTAGATTATATATGTTTTTATCTGATTTTAATTCCTTTGAGACAAAAATAAGTATAGAATCCAGTTTCCTATGTATGTGCAGATGTAGAAGACTTCCTTTTATTTCCTCTGTGCACTATGCATAAGTGTGGGTGCACAATTTTCAACTCATTCCACAGGATGTAGGTCTTTAATAAGTAACCTAAATCAGTACTTCTCATCACTCTCTGTTAACAGTGTATTAGCAGATAGTACATAAAATGTTATAGTTACTTTTCTTACTTGGAGATCACTAGGAACAGATGTATGGCATATCATTAATCTGAAACCATCTCTATTCTACTGTGCCTTATTATAAATAGCCCATAAAAATAAAACTAAGACTAGGACAGGTGGTTTGAGCATGTCCAGGAAACGAAGTTGTAAATTGCAGTTGATCTTTTCTATATAATTTTTCTACCTTATTTTTCATTGTTTAAAGTATCTATTTATAATTTTCTCTCCTCAAGAGAATTCTTGTCAATTACAGAGCAGAGAATTTCTTGCAAAGGCAATGTAAATTTATTTTTTTATGTTGATCTGATCTCATGAGAAAAAAAACCTTTTTAGATGATCAAACACATTAATAGGTTTTAGAATGAGAAAGAAAAAAGTATATCTACATATAGGATATAGCTACAAAGTAATAATTTTTAAAAAAAGTCCAAAGCATTTATATGTACAGTAGTGATTAGTCTGCAAATATACTCTGATACTCAAAGCATTTTAAAATACACTTGAGAAATGCTTTCAGGGATCAGTTTACCAATCATGGCCAAGTGGCTCCTATTGGAACATCTGTCCCAAAAATGACAACTATAAATTCTGTAAAATACACAAAGCTATCTAAAGACACTGGACAACAACCACAAACAGGAAGATTCTGAGGGAGATATGCATACCTTTAGGAAAATATAACAGAATCTAAAGTCTCTACACTGTATCATTCATGATGTCCATGATATAGGCCAAATTACATTAAAAGTAATAGGAAAACATTATCCATACCCAATAAAGAGACAACTAGTGAAACTGATTCTAAAGTGACCCAGGTGTCAAGACTAGTAGACAAGGATTTTAAACAGCTGTTATAACTATGCTCAAGGATGTAAGTAAACTATACTCAGCCTTTCTGCAATAATAAGGCATGTCAGCTGATAAATATAAATTATTAAAAAATAAACTTTAGAACTGAAAAATACATCCAAAATAAAATTTCACTAGATAAGATTAACGTTAGATTAGAGCTAGCAGAAGAGTCGGGCAACTTAAAACTAGATTAACAGAAATTATCTAACTTAAAGAGTAAAGAGAGGAAAATATTAAAAAATCAGTTTACTAGGATTCTTTAAAACATTTCTGACAGGCTTGTAAATTGCCACAAATTTTTTAGGCAACAATGTGGTAGGTAGGTCAAAATGACACGGGAAATGTAAAGAAATATAAGATAGCTTCCCTGTCCCGGAGGAATTTTTCCAACCTCCTCAACCTGGAACACTACCTTACCAGCACTCGTTTACAGAAGACCACCAAGTATGTGGAAGTAACCGATGTATAAATCTATCTGTCTGCCCTTGTTCGGGGCTCAGACTCTGGAGAATGACTCCTCTGAGTCCGCCAGCATAAATAAACCTCCTTTGATTCTTAGTTTGCTGGGTCCTGCTTGGTTCTTCTGGATACACAGGCCAAGATCCACAACAAAAACAGGTAAACACGCATATAATTATTGACTCAACAATTTTATTTCTAGGAATTTATCCTAAAGAATATGAATTCCTTAAGAGCAAGAGATAACTTGTTTTGCTGTCTGCTGTATCTCTAACACCTAGAACAGTGTCCAGAAACTAGTAGGTAAAACTAAATAAATGTATTTGAATGAATAAATGAGTAAAAGAATGGATGAATGCCTAAGTGTGTAAATGAAAATAACAATACAAGAATGCAGATAAAGGGATCTTCATAGCAACATTGTTTCTAAAAGAATAAAACCAAATATCCCAACACAAATCCTTGTTAAAATGAAGTCTAATATATTCATAGGCTTAAATATTAAAAGTGATGCAGATGAGTAATGATAGCTAAGGAAAGATATTCATGATATAATGTTTAATCAAAACTGTAGATACATGTCATATTTTAATAGAGTAAGGTGATTAAAACCTTTCCTTTGAAATTTAAAAATAAAACCCATCATAAGACTAAAGACATGCTAGAGTCTTTACATGACTGCACCTTATTTTTTTATTTCAAACTACCTAATTTACTTGGCCCTAAATAATATAAAGACTTAGCACTTTCTCATAAGACAAACATTAACTAATATAAGAGATATTCAAAAGCATGTGCTACAAACTCTGAAATAAATTCCCAAGGTGTTTAAAGCAAAGGCAACATTATCATGGTAACCGTATTCTTTATAGGTAAGCCACTTATCTTGGAGACCATTATATAGAGACTAAAAGTACATATTCTAAAGTTAAAATTTTCTGTTGAAGTCCCACCTCCATCATCAACAAGAAGTATGACCTCAGGAAACTCTTATCTTCTCTTGGCCTCAGTTTTCTCATCTTTAAATTAGTGATGCTAATAGAAGCTAGATAATGTTGTAATCATTATAAAGTTAATATATGTAAAGAACTTAAAACAGTACCTGGAACATATTTCTATGTGTTAGTCATCACCCTATAATCATATATGTAAGTTTTATTATAATAACTATTTTTTTTAACTTTTTATGTTGCGATAACTAATAGGAGAGCTGCAAAAATAGTATAGTTCCCATATATCTTTCACACAGGTTCTCCTTATGTTAACATTTTACATAATCATAGAACATTTATCAAAATTAAGAAATTGATCTGGGTGCCATACTATTATCTAAAGTACAACACTTATTCAAGTTTCTCCAATTACTTTTACTGACATGTTTTTTCTTTTTTTCTGTCCCAATACCCAACCCAGAATCCTGCATTGCATTTAGTTATCACATCTCTTTAATCTCCTCCAATCTCTAACAGTTCTCCTCTTTTCTTATTTTTGATGAACTTGACACTTTTTAGAGGAAGGTTTTATTTCATAGACTCCTATGATTTGGGTTTGTGCGATGTTTTCTCATGATAGAGTGAGCTTGTGTACTTTTGAGAAAGATATCAGAGAGGTGATGTGCTCTTCTCAGTGCATCTTATCGATATGTATTACTGGTGACATTAACCCTGATCACTTGGTTAATGTAGTGTTTGTCAGGATTATCCACTGCAATGTTTTTATTTTTCCTTTTGTGATTACATAGTTGGGGAGGTGAATACTGTGAGACTATACGAATATCCAGTTTTTGTTTAAATTTTTACTCACCTATTTTATCATCCAGCAGTGGATGACTAAAGCGATTATTACTTTGATGTTCTAATAGTGGTTTTCTTATTTCTCTCATCCTTTCTGAATTTATTTGCTAGAATTCTTCTGTAAGAAGAGTTGTCACTTCAACCCCATTCACGTATTCATCCACTTATGCATTCGTGTCAATGTGGATTCATAAACATTTGTTTTAAGTTTTGGGTATAATCTAAAATTTATTTATTCAATTATTTTATGTATTTATTTATGCTACTTATTTCGTTGCTTAAGTTTTTCCATCTTTGGCAATTGGGAGCTCTTTCAGGTTAGCTATTATAACTCTTGGAAATGCTCCATTTTTGTTTGTTTGTTTGTTTGTTTGTTAGCACCTTTTATTTTCTGGTAATGCAATATGCCCCAGACTTAGCTTGTTTTTTCCTACTCCAGCTCTAGAATCATATAATAGTTTTTAAAATCACACTGTTTTTAGGAAGTTCCATAATTCCTTCACAGAAATGTAAACTAATAATATCCCTCTAAAAATCTACAATTATTGTTTAATTTTAGTATCTTCATTAATTATTCTAAATGAAAAGGTGTTTCCATTGGATGTATGCAAACAAAGTCCCTGAACATTATTTTAATTACTTAGAATTAATTAATTCTTGCTAAATTTTTAAAAATAAAGTAAAGCTTCTGAAACATTTTAAACTATGAGATACAGATATTTGGTGGTTGTGTTATGAAGATGAAAAAGCATTTTAGAAAAGAGATTTAACCTATTCTGAAGCACAACGACCAAAAATGTTCTGTCAAAATTACTCAGTTCCATAGCCGTCACAACCTACTGTTCAAAAATTATACACCTTGTTTCCTCTAAGAACCCCTACCAACTTGACATTTCTTAATATATTCCTACTTTCCAGGGGAATCGATTTGATTTTTCAGCTCTTTATCACTGCTACTATACTTAGAATGTTATCACATTCATCAATCACTATCTTAAGTTTTAAAATTTTCTTAGGGATTTTTTTTTTTTTTCCGAGAGGCTTTTAAGGCATGTATTAAGCTTTACAACTCTTATCTATCACAGCCCGACCTGCCCTAAACTCTTTGTAAGCATCTCTTAAGTTCTTACTGAGTAGTTAGATTTCATTTACAAAGTCATGTCTGAGGTTCTGCTTGCTAATCATATGAAAAATAAAATCTCTCATTAGGTAGATAAAATGTTCAGTTGAAATGTTGAACTCTTGTTAGAGTTTTAGAGAGTCAGAAGTTTCCTTATATCTAAGGACTACCTTATTTAATATTATAAAACTTACCGGAAGCATTACTCTATAAAAATGTAGGCCGGTATTAGGAATATTTTTGGACTAAACATTTAAAGTCAAAATGCTTTCTCATTTAAAAAATAGTGGTGGCTTTTCATTTAAAATTGTTTTAGATAAATAAAAGGTCTTGGCACATTAATTTTCATTTGCTTGTATTTGCATTGCATTTCACAACTTATGGTAAATGGCTTTTTTCATGTATTATTACGTCTGATGATTTAAACAGATCCTTTTAGAAGAGAGAACAGATATTTTGTTATACATATTTCATAAATGAACTAAGGCTGAAAGAAATTTAGTGTACAGTGCAGAGAACAGAACTTGTATACAGATCTTATGAATTAAGAGTCCAGACACGATTCTGCCTGCCAAGTGAGGCTTGGATGGAAGTAAGTGGTAGCTCAAAGTCACTATCACGTGTATAGCTAACAACTGCTACGAGTTCATGAACTCTTATACTGCCTGTATTGGTATATTTGGGCTGCTACAACAAAATACCACTGACTGGGTAGCTTATTAAGTGACAGAAATGTATTTCTCACAGTTCCAGAGGCTGGAAGTCTAAGATCAAGATGCCAGCATGGTCAGGTGAGGGCCCTCTTCTAGGTCTTACTTAGGCTTTTTATTTCTGTCCTTATGTGGTGGGTGGGGCTAGGGAGCCTTGTGGGGCCCCTTTTATAAGGATCAGAGTGCTACCCCAACAAAGCATACATTTCAGCAGTTACTACACAGTTTCTCTGCTAATTCTTAAAATCGTCATGTCCTAGATGGCAAAGTCTGAGAGGGAGTGAGGAAGCTTGTGAAAACATTGCTCGGCAACAGGAGTAACCTATGGGGACATGGTTTATCTTCCCAACACCGTGTTGCCTTTAAAAACCAAAAGCCTAGTGACCTGCTGAAGTTACTAAACACATCTAAGCACATGGCTTTAGTGCACATACTCCCTAAACACTTCACAATCCATTAATTAAAAAGGCCTTGGATTAGGTTTTCTTTATCTATAATCATCTTTCCATCATCTTTCAAAAAATACACTACTACTCACAAAACGGAAGGATCAAAAGTTGGAACAGAATTATGCAAATGTATTACTTGGAACACACATCCTATTAGGTAGTCTCAAATCTTTACCCTTTAATACAGTAGAAATAATACTCATATTCGTGCTTTATGACAGGGGTTCATAACTTTAATCTGTGAACTTGGATGAGAAAAAATATTACATGTCTATCATCACTAACCTATGACTGAAATTTTACATGGTGTTCCCTTTTGAATATAGGCAATAAACCACAGTAGAATTAGCAGTACTGTGACTTTGTCATCAATAGAAAGCGCAGATACTTTTACATCACATTCTAATTGTTACAGATATGCCAAAATATTATTTATGCTCATCACCATCTGGAAATGATGGTTGCTATTAGACCTACTTGCTATTATTGTTTACTGTGTTAATGCTCATGTAATCTTAAATCATACATTTAAAAATTATGTTTATATTTTGTAGTTTTATTAATTGTTTTTTTCAGTTTTACATATTTTATTTTATGCATTTAAAGCATTATTCTGAGAAGGCTCTATAAGATTCATCAGATTGCCAAAGGAGTTTATGGCACAAAAAGCGTTAAGAATCTCTTCTTAAAAGGAAAGGCTGACAGTATAGTCATCCTCCTGGAATGAAGGTAGGAAGTCCCTTGACGGATACCATAAAATTGTGGCTGTCCGAGGTCTGTTATCCAAGAGACAGGATGTATAACTGAAGGAAGAAAACACTATGTCTGAAGCCTGGTCATATAATTTAAAAAGACCAAACTTTTGCAGATAACTAGGCCATTCTAACTTGCAAGAAAGACCACTCTGAAAACCTTTACAAAATTTATAAGTATCTTTAACTAAGAAAAAAATTCCACAATGAAATGAAACAAGAATTTATATAATTTCTTGCTGCATATAGAGTGTAAAAGCATCTAGAATTACAAATGGCTTCTTTTAAATAGTTTATAGTTAAAACTTGGAGTAATTATAAGTTTATTTTCATCATAAAAATATTTAAAGTATCTTCTTAGCTTAAAAGTATATTTTTAAAATACATAATATATGCATTCTTGCATTTAGCAAGTAATAACTGAGTTCCCGCATGTTCTGGGCACTATTGACTTGGGGTTTTGAGGACATTGCACTGTGTGGGTGACATCATGTCAACACTCTAAGATCTAACTCATTTCCTCTTTCACCTACTTTTCCTATATCCTCTTTGTCTCCCTGTGTAATAAAGAACAAAAGACTAAAGATGCCAAAGGATGAGGGGAAGTTCCAGACAGTATTCAAATAAAAGCCCTTTGTCAGTGAAATCAACCGCAGATACTTAGTGAGATCACATGCTTTAAAACCCATATCAAAACTTTACATTTAAGAGAAGCCAAACAGAAACCGGAACACTAAAATCCTTTAAGTAAGCTAGCTGCAGGGACTCAGTGGGAAAAAGAAGCAGTCACTCTGATAGCCGCGAAGCCACTTGGGCTCACCCCAAACAGTAAAGAATTATATGGAGTGGGACATCTACCTAGCCTCAGGGAACTAAGGAGCTTCAGGAGGCAAACACACACACACACACACACACACACACACACACACACACACACACTCACTCACTCACTCACTCACTCACTCAGGTAGGGAAAATTTTTAAAGTAAAATTAGCAGAAAAAATTTCTCAAACAAACAAAACAACTTTATTTTGTCAAGACATCATTGAACAAATCTAATAGTCATTTAGACATTTTCCCAGAGCCCCTGTCTGCCTGCAGAGATAAAGGGAAGATGGCAGAGACAGTACAGAAGACATTTGTAAGTCTAGGTTTTTTACTTTCAGTTCAGACTACACTGCAGTCTAAATCACATTCACTCAATCACCAGCACAGGCCCGCACTGGAGACACATTAAAGACCCTCCCATTGCACATTTGCTCATTTTAGGCTAAATAGCTAGTCAGTCAGTCAGCAGCTAGTCAGAACAACCAGTTCTCCTGCCTGCTTAGAATCCCTTGGCTACTCCAGCCAAGGAGTCCATGAGACGGAAGCAACTTCCAATGCCCTTGCCCACATTATCAAACTCTCCTATCTCATTACCCAGCTACCCTCACCGCAGCGGGTACAGCCTCATTTTCTCATGGTGGATCATCCAATCGGTCTTTATTTATTTAATATATAGACCAAAGGTGGCATTCAGTAATTTATTTCTCATGAATTCCAGTTAACTGCCATGAGTGTTTGAAAATGAAAGGTCCTATGGGTAATAAATATTTCATATTTTAACTGAATGTCACCCATGTTTTAAAAATTGTATATCCTAAACAACATCCCAAAAGTTTCTGGCTGAATCAAGACAATGATTGGCATTTCACACATCACGTAAAGCAGCAACGAAGGCATGCATGCTCCTATGGCCCCTATCCAGACCATTCTTCTACCAGATGAAACGCAAGCAGTAACACACAGGCTTGGCCTAGTCGGGAACTTTTCCTGATACGATATCAAGACTGTGGTCCAGACACAGATCTATTGTACAATTTCTGAGTTTCAGGTATCACATACATGTGTAACTACTAGTTGGGCTATACTATCTTTGCAGAACTAAAACAGTGATCTATCTATAACTTGCTTTTTAATTGAGATTGTGATACTTCAATTCAAGCAACATTTATGAAGATCCTCTTATATGCCAGACATTTTTCTAAATCCTAGGGAAACAAAGATCAAAAAAGATCTTTCTTCCTCTGGTGGCTCCTGGATATAAAATCCTCACTGAGTAAACATGTACTTTCGACTCTCTCTTTTAATTGAAGGCTAATATAAGAAATGAAGACTGTTTCTGTCCCTTTCAAAAAACCGTATATTTTAACTATACTCCAGCTTTACATTTTCAAATTCAGAACCAGGTAAATTTCTCATTCCAAGTATTCTCTTTATTGGGCAGTTCGAGCAAAACCAAACCAATTCAATTTTTTTGCTGAAACTATCAGAAAACTCTGAGCTAAGATAAAGAAACACAAATGCTCATGATCTTGCTGACACGTGGAATCTAAAAAACAAAACAAAAATGAACAACCTCAGGTCACAGGTACAGAGTATAGATTGGTAGCTGCCAGAGATGAGAAGTTGGGGTTGGGCCAGACGTGTGAAAGGCGTCAAAAGGTACACTCTTCCCAATAACCATACATTAGACTAGTGGTGATCATTTTAAAATATATACAAATATTGAACATTATGTTGTATATCTGAAACTAATATCATGTTGTATGTCAATTTTCTTCAATAAAAAGTATTAACAAAAAAAGAAAACTCTAAGCTAAATTAAGTGCTAAATTTTACCTCAAAACAGCTCTCAGGTTTCTTTTGTTTTTCTAATTCTTTTTAATTTTCCGACTTGCCTCAAACTGAGCAAGTATTCATTCCTTGAACAAATAGTTGCCAACTAGGTGAGATGTATTTTATTAGGTTTTTGTAAAGATGTGGTTCCTAGGTTCATGAAATTTATAGTTTTTGGTTTTGAAGTCAGGAGCAGATATGCATAAATAACTTTTTTAGGACATGAATTTTAAATAAGATAAAAATAATGGCAAATATAATTATGCAACTTAATAATAACAGGCCTGAAAAGACACATCGTTACTTGATACAAAAGTGAGGCTCTCTACTAAAATCTAGGAGCACTTGCTTGAACAGACCTTCCAATAATCTTCATGCTTCACACACTAAAATGTATTTGTCCTGGTCAGCACTTCCTCTCTCCCAGTCTCTGGATCTATTGCTGAACATCACAGCTAGCAGTGAAGTCAGCCGTGTCTAGAATAAAAGACTTTCTTTCAAATGTGCGCTCAATTTATCTGAATCAGATGCCTCTGCCTGCTGGAATTCTTGATACAGACTGAAATTGTAATTTGTCCTCCGTGGAGCATCTGATACAAAGAGCAACAAAAATACCAGTCAAAGAGACAGTGAATTAGAGTCTCATTTGCATTATATATACATATGTATGTATATATATAATCCCAATGATGCCAGTAAAAAATGGGGGTAGAAATGGAGGAAAGTGCTCTTGTGCTGATTTGAGGGCTTCTTTTCCCACATCCAAGAGCCTGTGTTTTCATTGATATGATCAGGTCAGGTGCTGACCACCAGCAAACGTGGCTTCCAACAGTATTTTCATCCATTTTCTATTTTAAAAATCAAGGGTCCTCTTAAATGTAGATTCTGGGTGTGGATTTAAAGAGAACTTTCATGTTTTCTTACAAGAGAAAATGACAGGTTTCCGGAGTCCAAGGAATCAAACCAAACGTTTTCTACAGGCCGTTAGTTAGCATACATATGCAGTCCTAAATATGATCATCTTGCAAAGTTGAAGACTAGTTACATGTTCATTAAATTTTTTGGCTCTTCTTTAGCAGCATTTTATATGTAGAACTAGTTTTAAAGCATATGTTCATTTCCATGTTGAAAAAAGAGCTCATTTTTATCACAAATGAGCAAGTACTAATTGAAAGAAATTGCTTTTATTTCTTTCTAAATCTGATAGCAATTTCAATAGCAGTGCATGATTTGGCCATTTAAACTGCAAAGTTTTTATTTAATGCTATTCACTATTTATCAGCACTTTAAAAATAAAATATCATTGTAGACAAATGATATCCTCAGCAGTTGGAATTAACTTTTTCAGGTCTATTGCTATGTTCCTTAAAAGTTTGAAATATCACTCCATAAAAGTACAATCAGAGATATGAAAGGTGCTATTTAAGTCGAGAAAAGACAGTATCTTGTGCTCTTTGAGACTTTATTGATAACTTATGCCTTTCAGTCCAACTTAGGAAATTTCAAAGGTTTTCTCTTCTTTTCTCTCTTTTCTTTCTTCGTTCTCTCTCTCCCTCTCCTCTCTCCTTTTCTCTTCTCTCTTCTCCCCTCCGCTCTCTTTTCTCTTCTCTATCCCTCCATTTCTCCTTCTCTCTCTTCCCACCTTCCAAACACTTCATTCAAATAATATGGGTTTAAGCTCAAGTGGGGACTAGGGTACTTCAAAATTGGTTAATAGAACACCTGCCATAGATCACTCAAGATGCTTGTAAAAATGCAAATGTTATGTCGCACCACAACTATTGACTCAGTTCCTTTGGTGAGAGGGTCCTGCTAAGTTCAAATTTTTTACCAATGTTTGATATGCTTAGTGAAGATTGAGAGCCACTGCTGTAGACTTTCTTTATGTAAAACTAAGCAGTCAGATCCTGCCTGACTTCTGGTTGAATCCCTCCTTTTGCCATAACTGGAACCATTGTACTCTCACTCAAAATGTGGAAACCACAACAATAAGGGGCACAAGATGTCCAAGTGTGTTTTTATTCATTAATAAGAAAATAACTTTATCTTGTGATTTACTATATTCTAATTATTTGAAAATAACAATCCAATTAAATTCTGTAATGCCATATACACCAGAATCTCTGGGTAGCTAAAACATGGTATTTTTCAGCCTCTGAAAATGTTGATATAGACACAACTATTGATTAGACATATACAGACAAATCAATTAAAATATCACTGCCTTCGATATCTTCCCTTAACCTCTTGGGTGTCCAATCCCCATAGATTGCCATATTCACCTTCTCTGGTGCCCATACTTACCCATTTCACTTCTCCTATCCACTCAGTAATCAAACCAATAGGGTTATATAACTGCTCAAAAGTTTAGAACTCTCCTATTGTTTCACTTTCACTAAATATGTGTCAGTCATTGATGTGAAATAGAAAGCCATAGGTATGAATTGGGTGTTATTTCTGAATGTAAACAAGAAATATTAGAAAATTTGCGTTTTACAATCTACATTAAGATGCTAAAGTATATAGATCTGGACTAATGTCCGTTTGGTGTAGTAAGGCTTTTGGACAACATGTAACTTAAAAAAAAAAAAAAAAAAAGGCAATAAGCCACATGAAAACATTCCCCTGGGCTATATTTGCTAGAGCCAAAGCAAATCTAACTCCCAGTTCAAATAAGTAAAATCAGTGGCCTACCTTGGTACATATATACATGTATTCTTAATAACTGAATTTGAAATTTCTCAACCTATCACATGTTCCCATCACTCTGCCTCTTCGGGTGATTTTTCTAAGAGTCAAATGTGTCTATATTATTATAACTGAAAGAGTAATTGAAGTATCCTCTCAACCACCATCACATAATAATTTTTTCACAATGTTTATTAGTAGTAGTTGTCTTATAATATTAACTAACAATTTATCAATAAGCAATGAGGTAAGTGTACATGCCTAGATTTTATGTTTCTTTAAAAACTCTAATAGTTTGTCTAACTTCTTGAAAGTAGCTTTATAATATTTGTATTTAAAAATTATTATTAATAAAGTAAATACCATAAAAATCAATTTACCTACCAAAGGTAGACAAAAGTCAAAACCGTCCTATAAGTGACACAAATTTATAATGTCAAAGAACTCTAAATTAGCAACTACAGAAGAATACACTTTTTTTCCTATCTAATACAGCCTGTTTACTAGGTGTATGAACTCAAGCCTTTGAACAAGATTGCCTCTGCTTTCTGGTTTGATACAGGGTACACATTTGTTTCTAGGTTGAAATTAAATTTAGGAGAGCTGATTGACTGATTGCTATGTTGGATTCATCTTTGTAGATTTGGGTCAGGAGAGGGTTGCATTTTAAATTTTTATTTGACAATTTCTATATACAACAATTTTAAGAGTGCTTAATTGATCGAAAAATGATCCTTAATGTGCTGCTCAGATCTTCCTAGTAGTACAGACAGTCTATATTGCTGGAAGATAGTACTGTGCCTAAAACAGCATAAACATTCAAAACTTACAGTTATGAATGGTATCATTTGTCAAGTTTGAACTCTTCTCAATTTTTACCCTCCTCCCTTATAAAAACATTAGAAATGTCTCATATTTTTTTTGAGATAACTTAAGCCCTATAATATTTAGGAACGGGAGGCTGACTATGCCCCAAATGTTGCTATATAACCAAACTACCACTATATAAATCTCTACGGCCTCCCTAATAAATATTCTTAAATCAGAAAACATGGCTTTATCAAAAAACTGTTTATGTTTTAACACAGACACATCTTCCATGAGATTCCTTTTTGTCTGAAACCAACAAATCAATTGGATACTACTGAGGTTTTAAATTTTATATTGACTAAAACTTAGTTGAGAATATAAAATCAACTCTATGCAAGTCAGTTATCAAAAATTCAATTTCTAAAATAGTTTTACTCATAATATATGGTAGCAAAACACATGACCAATTTTTCAATTAAATATTATTTTCCTTCTCTCTCTAATTATCCATTCATTCATTTATTCACTCATTCATTCATGTACAGAGAAATATACATTAGTTCCTGTTAGTTATATCATGTAGAAAAATAATTACTATACATCTATTTACTGGCATTACTGTTTTCAAATGTCTGTCCCCCTGACCATGATCAGACATTAAAGTAATGAGCTGTCATATTACTTGTTTGCAGAGCAGTTCATAAAACTATTCCATACCCAGATCTTCTCAAACTACAAAATTACCCCAATGAAAGAACAAATGTCAGGCCCAAGGGAAAGAAGCAAATGTGGACATAGGTTATCTGGTTCCTTTAGGGGGCTCTCTCAACTGTGTAGGCCTAATACTGTTGAACTAGTCAACTGAAGAGGAAGCCTACCACCCTTACATCATATACTTCAGACTTACATAGCAAATACCACAGGACAGCTCTTACACATTTTTCTAATCAAAATTGTGATGTAAAGGGTCTTGTGTTTCTAAGATTCTAGCATCTCAGTTCTTTCCTCTCCAAAGAGCCATCTTTCTTCCAGTGTCAAATTTATGCCCATCAAAGTCTCCTTACCAATCATTCATTATGACATGAAATTAATCTCTAGTAACCCATTTAGGATCATCCTTCCAAGAAAGATCTGTATTTCAAAATATTAAAGCTCCATGTTTAAGACTCAGGGCAAAGTGTCTTGGAATCAAGATGCCTGTATTTAAACCTCACAATCCCACATCATGATTGGGTTACCTTGATGAAGTTTCTTCCTCTTTCTGTGCCTCGAGTTTTTACCTGTAAGTTTGAAAATATAACAGGACCTCTCTCATAGACATGTACTCAAGAATACATAATTTAATATAGATATAAAGCACTTAGAATGGTTTCTGCACATAATATATCCAGTAAATGTTGGCTATTATGATGTAAGCACGAGTACTAAGTGTTTAGATTGGAGCATTTTGGAGGTGAGAAAGTGTCTTTTCTAAAGATTCTGAAACAATAGTATATACATAATCATATAATCATATTGATTTTAAGACTTTAGGAGATTAAAGGGCTAATGGTGAGTTCAAAATTGAGGAAGTCAAGAATTAACACAACTGAGGTTATACTCATTTCATACTAAGTCTCTAAAAGAAAGCTGAAGATGTCACTTAATATGAAGTAGCATTTACTTTTGACAAATATCATACTAAACTCACAATCTTACTCTGGAGTTAGTACCAGCAAATTATATCATTATATTGACATTCCAATCAGCAATAATTCAAACAAAGTTTCATTAGTAAACATCATCTATATATGCTTTGTTATACTCCCAACAGAAGCTGATGGAAAGGTATTGCACATATAGTAGAAAATGTAATTTTCCAAAAAAAAAAAAAGGCATTTCAGATTTTCTTATTCTACTTTTTCTGTCTTTCTCATCCACAACCAACATTTCCAGAATTCCTCTGCAAATAACCCCTTCTTGCCAGTAGAACTATTTACTTTAACAGCACCTTTATAGGTTAAAGAGATGTATGTGCCCATGTTAAAACCATGGAGGTAACTCCTGCCTTCAGATCTGACTAAAATATTTTATAACCCCTTGCATTTAAGTTTCAGTTGTAAATATAACACACAGAAAACCTAAGTTCATGACATGGTTACAAAATTAATTGCAAAATAATTACATATTTAAGGTTAACAGACAAAACACAAATGTTTTGGGGAAGGCAAATGTGGAAATATCAGTCATCAAAAATAAAATTTTTATTATTTTTTTCAAGATACCAAGTATTCTGAAAATTCAAAAGTTGAATGATTCCTAATATATAGTTTTCTTCTCTATGTAACAGTTTTGGTAAAATTGTCTTATGATAAATAAAGATTTTGCTGAAGGGAAAGAAATTTGTCATCCATGATATAAATAGATTAAAGACAATGGAAGATCCCATTTTAATTTAAAAAGCGACAGTAAGTGATAATCTACTAAGCAAATTGCCAATATGTACATCTATTAGCTATCACATCCATGAACTAGGACACATTTATAATAGGTTAGTTATATCTCATTTCTACCATGCAGACAAGAGGTTATTTTTCCTATCATATTATGCTTGTGAAACTAAGGAGTATAATATTTCATGAACACTACACTAAATTCTTTCATTTAAGTAAGCTGTTCAATAGTCTATTACTAGATTGACAACTTTATTTATACCAAAACAAAATGGTAAATTTTTCCTTTCTGATCATAATTTTTCCATTTGAGACAGATCATTACTCTTTCAATTTTCCTCTCACTGCTGTCATCCAACTACCAGAAGCAGCTATGTCAGGTTGTACTTTGGATTTAAAGGGAGAAT
Source organism: Rousettus aegyptiacus (assembly GCF_014176215.1). Lineage (NCBI taxonomy): Eukaryota > Metazoa > Chordata > Mammalia > Chiroptera > Pteropodidae > Rousettus > Rousettus aegyptiacus. Next base: position 33,190,310 of record NW_023416307.1, on the reverse strand, counting down.
TAACTTTTTCTGTTGCAATAGACTAATAACTTTCCCTTTGTTGATGTAAAATGAATGCTCAATGACAGCCGACCAAGTTCTCTTCTGCCTGTACACTTCCAGACCTCATCTTCTAGGTTTCTACATTATGGTCACCATCACTCAACAGAGCAGTAGTCCTGCCAGTAACACAACTGATTTACCTAAAGCAAAGACAGAACAGGGAAATAACTCCAGTATCTTGAATTTTACTTTTGTTTTCAGCTTTAGGAAAACCCTGAAGGGAAATGGAAGCTAATGGGAAGTCACAGCCATCAAATGAGCCCACTTGTTTCCCTCCCTTTTCCTAACTTTGGTCATGACTGAGGCTTATTGTCCTTGAAAGATATTCAGAACGACTTCATTGACACAAGTTCTAGCATATTTAAATGAAATTCATTGAGGAAGTAAATGTCGTTATGCACTCTTGTACTCAACAGGATTTTATTGTAGATAGGACTTACCAAAAAAAGAAACATCACTCTGCTTAATAGAATCTGAAACTTAAAAGTAAGCAAAGATTTCTGCTGCTGGTTTGCTGATATGAAAGATAATAATGAAGAAGCTTAGGAAATACATTATCCATTTTGGAAAAATCTAGATTAAATATGAACCACAAAAACAGGCAGGTATATGCCATTGAGAGAAACAAAAAGGCGCAAATGAGAATATCCTATTTTTTATCTTGAGCCAAAATAATATGAAATTCACTTCTAAATAGTACTTTTTTAATTTTAAAATGAGATGTGTATAGAAATAGATCATTTAAAAACTACAGCTCGAAAAATAATAGAAAAAATAAAGTTTTCCATTAGCCATCACTCACATTGTTATTTTTTAAAAAATTTTATTTTGTATTTTAAAAAGTTAGACATTTATACAATTCATGAAGTGATCAACTCTAGTATCCATCTGGCACCACACACAACTATGACAATAATACTGACTATATTCCCTACGCTGTACTCCAAATTCTCATGACTACTTTGTAACTACTAATGTGTACTTCTTCATCCCTTCGCCTTTTCCCTGCAGCCCCACAATCCCTTTCCTCTCTAGCAATCACCAGTTCGTTCTCCGTATCTGTAAGTCTGTTTTTGTTTAGTTTAGTTCTTTTGTTCCTTAGATTCTGCATATAAGTAAAATCATATAGTATTTATCTTTCTCTATCTGATTTATTTCATTCAGCATAATATCCTCTAGGTCCATCCATGTCCTTGCAAATGTTATTTAATATGCCTTTACATTTCTATTTAAGTAATTTTTAATTTTAATTAACAAAAGCTATTAATTCTCACTAGTTCATATAGATTATTTTCTAAAGCAAGAGCTTTCATCTGTTGTGTAACTACTATATGCCACATATTACATTAAGAACTTTGCTTACATTTATTAATTTATTCTAAAAATATTTAAAGAGTTTCTATTTTGGATTTAGGGACCAATCTTGATTGACTGCCAGGATTAGAGCAGTGAGCAAGGCACAAGGAATTCTTGTACCCCTAAGGTACAAGTAGTCATGAGAATTTGGAGTACAGCATAGGGAATATAGTCAGTATTATTGTAATAGTTGTGTGTGGTGCCAGATGGATACTAGAGTTGATCACTTCATGAATTGTATAAATGTCTAACTTTTTAAAATACAAAATAAAATTTTTTAAAAATTGCACCTTTACCATTTATAAATACTCAGAATAAGTAATATATATATATATTACTTATATATAAGTAATATATATATATATATATCTAGTACGTATAAAGAAGTAGCTAATTATCTGAAAAGGAATTCTTTGCTTGAACTTGAACATTGGAGGCTCAGAGTAAATTAGGTTAAATTAGCTATCCTTCCAACTAAATTATCTAGGATCTCAATTTTTTTTTTTTACTATTAATATTTTATTGTGTAATCAATGCATTGTACTAGTAAAAAATTTATATAAATAATACAATGGAATACAAAATAAAACACTGCCCAAATAGTTACTGTTATTGGTTTGCTGCATTTCTTTTTGTATATTTTCCATGTATTGATTAAATACATATGCACCTTTACCATTTATAAATACTCAGAATAAGTAATATATATATATCTAGTACGTATAAAGAAGTAGCTAATTATTTATCTGAAAAGGGATTCTTTGCTTGAATTTTAATTATTAAATAAATTATTTAATTATTAAATAAATTATTTAATTATTAAATAAATTATTGTCATGCCTATGATTAAATATTATCAACCATAGAGAGGGGCATAAAATTAAAAGTTAAGAAACACACACAAAAACACATGCATCATAGTCCCTCATCTGCACTATCCAAAAGTTTTTATTATTAATTGTTCTATTGGTAATTATTTTCATTTTTATTATTAATTGTTAAATAATACTATTATCCTATTTATATAATTAAACTATTATGGTTGTAGATGTACAACTATATATACATATACATGCCAATTACTAGAATTACCAACTTCTAACAGTATCTATTAATTTACCAGTAAGAAAAATAAGAAATTTAGGAAATTAAACATTATCTTTCCTCTTTTCTTGATCTCTAAGCTCTGTTCTAGATTCTGCTATTTCTTTTATTTTATTATTTTAAAAAAGATGTCTAATGGTTGTCATAAGGAATTTAAAATTTATTGAACTTTCACTGTTTTTCTTGATTTACTAAGATAACACATCATTTATTGACTTTGCAGTACGAAAGACAAGAGAAAAATACTCATTTTCCTTCAAACTCTCATACATTTTCCACTATGCAATTTATGTTACTTTGTTATTATTATTATTATGTTGTCAAGGTTTAAAGCATATACTTTAATTTATGAGATATAATAAAGTCTTCTCTGACTTTATGACAGGCTAATTTTTAAAAAAAAACTAAAAACAGATAAATGGCATTATGACTATTAGTCATGTATTGTGTTTAAACTATAGAAAAGGAAATATAAATCTATGCTGTAAAAATCTTACTCACTTATAGAAGATGTCTAATACTCTTTGGCTACCCATCCATGTTTATGTCGACTAGTATAGGCAACTGCTATGGATTTCTTTGATGGTCTATATCATAGGTTTGTTCCTTGAATGTGCCCTCTTACTAAAACATGTGTACATTCAGGTCGCATTAACAGGTAACCTGTCCTTAATGATTTGAACAGAGCAAGCAGGCGACATAGTGGAATATTCTTCTTTAAGAACGAGATTATAATAAATTTAAATTATTTACATTTCATCTCCCTACATAGCAGTTTTCTTTAAAAGAGACTAGAAGGTTGGATGCAAATGTCCCTGCTTTCTGAAATCTTTAATAAGTCAGGTTGTTCAAGTTCAACCTGATCACATTGCTCACAAGGGTAGTTTCTTCGCTCTTTGAAATGTGTTTTAACTAATCTACCGATGACACTCATTTTCTTTTTGCTATAATTGTTATTCTATGTCTTAATTTACTAATTTTAGAAAGTATTTTTGACTCTCTAGTATGAAATGGATAATCTTTTTATGGGCCATAAAGGGAAATGTAAACATAAAAAATAATTGATAGTCTATAAACTGTGATCAGAAAAATCAATATAATTAGAAATTTAAAAATAGCCAAAAATTCTCAGAAATTAAAAAACTCAAAAATCACACATCTAAATAAAGCATGTTTCAAAGAAGATACTCTAAAGGAAACTTCTAAATATCTAGAATTGAATAAAATCAAGTATTACATATAAAAATATTTGAGATACATTTAAATGTTAGTGTTAATTAGTAAATAATAACAAACTTTAAACATTTAATTAAAAGTAAAATTAAAATTAATGAATTAAAGTGATACTAAAATGAATGAATTAAAAGTAAAATAAATCTTTCTAATGAAAAATTACAAAATATAACAAAGTAAGCTCCAAACAATAAAAAAGAATTTTAAAAAAAGCATAATATATAATGATAGAAAAACAAAGACAAAATAATGAGGATTAAGTAATACCAAATTTTGATCCTTTGAAAGATATATAAAATCAGCAAACTTCTGGAAGGAATGATAAAGAAAATGAAAGAGAAGCATAACTTTTTTAAAATTAGAAATAAAAAGGTTTAGGAGTGAGTGATACAGCTACTGACCTAGTTGAGATTTAGAAATATCATGAAAATACTGTGACCAACTTAATGCCAAAAATTTTTTAGTGTAGATTAAATGGATAATGCTTAGTGTAGGTGCTCTATATAACATTTTGAACAAGAATTTCAAGTGTATAAAAGCAGGGATCACATTTACACATTATTCGTTTCAAGTCTCTGAAAATACAAATGAGAAAACTGAGGTCTAGAGAAGAAAATTCAACATTTCAATGGGGAAAAAGCTGTTTAAGTTAACTTATTTTATTGACTGTATCAATGGATTCAAAAAACATTATCAAGTACCTTTTTTATTGTTCTTCTCTCTCATCGGTATCACATGACAGTAAAATATCCTAAAATAAGGGCTCTTTCCAAGACTCCCACCTGCATGGAGGTCTACCTCAGAATACACTGGGTTGGCTTGCTATTGGTACAAAGAGATAGACTAAGGAACAAACCAAAACAAATTTGCTGGGTCACAGTTGAATATGCCTGAGAGGCAGAAAAAAATAAAAGAGGCCCAAATGCAAACTTTTAGAATACAAACAGGAAGACAATTTTTTTGAAATATAACTATATCATAAGCTCTTTGAAAGCATGATATAGTTTTCATAATGTTACTTATTGGGAAGATGCTCAAAATACTTCATTATTTTACTGCCAAACTAGATAAAATGCCAAACCCCTTGAACTGGGAAGAGTTCCTTTCTTTTCTTTCTTTCCTTTTACTTTTTCTTTTGACTGAAGTATTTCAGGATATATTGTTATGCAAAGCAAGGCAACAACAAGTGAAATTAAACCATACTGAAATAGAATATTAAACATACATCTTTTTAATAAACAGAGAAACACCTTTAATTTATATTATTATTTTCTCTAATCTAAAAGCTTAGGAGGTTTTATTATAGACAAAAGTTGTACAGACATTTTTAAACTAAGACATGATCCATGATTTCAATTAACCACTGACATTACTAGTGTGCTTTCTATGACTGTGAAGACATGAATAAATGATTTGAAGATACTTTTCAGACCATTCTAGGGATTTTGCAGGAATGTTGTAGTAATAAAACATCCAGAGCTACCTGTATTAACTATACATGCAATTTAAATAAATAAAGAGTCCCGTATAAAAATTTTATTTGGGCTCAGTTCTTAAAGGTTTAAAACCAACATTCCAAATGAAATGAAAGCAAGTAATGTATAAGTAAGGAATTATTGTGAGAACCATCCACGCCGACTCCTTTTGACATTAAAGTTGTGTTTTACAATGGGATAACCAACGATAGAAATTTTGACCCATTTTTATCAACAACTCTGATGAATAAGAGAATTCAGAAACTGAAAACCTATCCAAATGTGTTTCCTGAATAAATCAAATCATAGCATTTTACATAGGCTCTGCATAGTCTTGATTACTAGATTATAATTTTAAAAAAGAAGGTAACTTTTTCCATACCTTGAAAAAGGTATCCGAATTAAACTTACCAGAACAGGAAATGACAAATCATTCTGTCCTTCTGTTTTGTCTGGTGTATGGATATAGGGAAAATATATGACTCAGTCCAAAGCAGAGAAATCTGGCAGAGCTCATTTTTCTTCATTCATGCATCTTTTAAAACCTAGCACAATATTGTCCTCTGAGAATTCAAAATGGAAGAGAAAAGGCTAGAAATCTCTTTCCAGGCTTCCCGTGCATGTGAAGATGATAACAGGTAATTGCAAAATGAGGTCACTGATATAGCAAAGTGAAAAATATATTTTTTATTTAGTTATTTATTTTTTTACAAAGAGAAATGTTTTTATACCTAGGGTAATGCTCTTTTAAACATTTTTTAATGCGGTATTCTTTCTATTATTAGCTCTTAGTCATTCTTGATTTACATTATATTAACATGCTTGATACAAAGAATAAAGGGATTATGGATTTTTGGGATAGTAAAATCAGAAAATAGTAACATCTAGAAGATGCTCAATGTAGCCCAATAAATGGAAACTATTTCGGAGGCTGCAGTCTGTAAATACTTCCCTCTTTTCCCCTCCCAAAGTGGAAACATGATTTTCAGTGATTTTTTTGTACTCGTGGGTTGGTTTTCAAAGCTTATTCAACATTGTTATCAGCAACTCCAAAGTATTCATTTTGTGTCTACTTTGTAGGTTTGAAAGGTTGAGAGTCAGAAAATCAGTCAGATCAGTTGGGAAAATTGGAAGTTGACTGGAGTTTTGAAAAATAAATTATAAAAATCTCAAAGAATGACATGAAAAGGAGTTTCAGGTAGAGAAGACTGTGTACAAATCATGAAATTGCAGATGTTAAGAGCATACAGGAAACACAAAGCAGTCTACTCTTTCAAAATTCTGATCACAAATAGTGTGTGAGTCCCAACAGGCCAGGCATCAGCAGTCAGTGAGTACGAATTGTCTCAACAGTAAAATATGTGCACAAATTATCATTGCTCTCACTTTCCATTTTCTGGACTTAAGGCCCCTCCACCCAAGGCCCACTCACTTGAAAACCTTTGGCAGTTATTCTTGCATGTTTCTAGAATGTTTGCGATTAATTCTTATATAAAAGTCCTCTTGTCCTTAAGAATGAGTTCTAAATAAGAGCATGAACCACATGAGGAATCTTGTTTTTCCAGTTTTTTGTTTTGTTTTGTTTTGTTTTGTTTTGTTTTAGATCTCATGCTAATTCACTCCACCCTCTAATTTTCTATCACTCCCTGGACCTCCATGTAAAGCCCAATTCTTATTTCCTTCAGACTTCCCGTGCAACAGTCTCCATATTATGAATTTATGCAAGTAGACTCTAGGAAGTGTCATCAAACTCTCAGTTTTTGCAAAGCTGGTTTTGAATCCCAGATTAGATCAAGCTGTCAAACTTGCAATATAACATATCTCTTCTATTTTTGCTGGACAATAGCTCCTGGCTACGGGGAAGTTCTTGCTGGCAAACACAGTTACCAGATTTCAAGTTTGTGATCCCTATATAGTCAGATAGTTTTTGCCTAAGAGAGGTCTGCCTTTTATAACTATTTTGACTACGTGATTTACGGAAAGTTTTTAAACCATTTTAAAGTTCCGTTATGCTTAGTTGAAAATTAGGAATAACACCACCTACATTACAGACCATTTTAAGGATTAGATGAAATAGCCTAAGCAAAGTGCACAGCACAATAGATAATGTGTAGTAAAAAAAAATTTTTTTTAAATGCTACTAAGTCCTGATTAATAATGTTACTATTACTACTACTATAATAAATTGAACATGTTGCAACAATACTACTTAGAGGTGAACAAGTTTTAGTAACATTCAGAAAGCAGCTTTGTGTTCTATAAACATTAAAATAAGAGGTATACACTTAACATAGTACCCCAAGAGGAATGCCTCAAGATCCTGATACTGGGTACAGCTAAGTCAAAGGACAGAAACAGCACCTTTGCTTTTTGCTCTTGATGGAAAAATAAGACCTGGTCATGAATATTTAGGGAGAGTAGATTCTGACCAGTATCATTCTTTCATCAAAAAGTAACTAACATGATGGGAGAATCTGAAATTGTTTCTTTTTTTAGAAGGATGGTAGTAATATGGAGTTATGTAGTCCCCAACCTACAGCCTGGGTGCCATAATGACATAAATCATGAAAGATTTGGCATATTTATTTATAGTATTGAATAAGGATGTTACCTTGCCTCCCCTGGGGGGTGACTGGCAATGTTCATAATTATTGGAATTTCATGTTAAAATTAGTTACAGTACTGCCTGAATTTCAAATCATGTACATTGAATAATAGAAATGTATTAAGTGTTAATACTAGCAATTTGAACAGTCATATCATCCTTTATTTTATTTGTAATGTCTCTTGGTTTGTGACTCTTAGGAAAGAAAGATTCCAAAATGTGCATATCTTGGAAGACAACAAGAATACATTATGTTGCCATAGAAGCAATCCAACTGGAATGGATGTCTCCAACTCATTCTTTATACTGTCAGATAATATCAAGAATTAAGTACTACCAAAAAGAAAAAAAAATAACTAAAGTACTAGAAGAAGCTATGTGTAAGCATGATTCTAATCACATGGTGACGAAGATCTAAGAATAACCCAGAAATCGCAACACAATGATTCTTAAGAAGGGTGAGAACTTGCCACTCAGGACCTATCAGGATCAACTTGGGTTATTATGTACGTTTTTATGACATCAGTAATAAGTGTAGTCATTACTATGGAATAATTTTCTTGTCATATTTTCAAATGTGTGTATATATATATGTACATATATACACATACTATATATAGATATACACATACACATATATTCATATATACATATATTCATATATACACATAAACACACACAAATATAGACATATCTCTATATGTAGATATAGATATAGAAACATACACACACATATGTATAAAATGCAGTTCATATAAAATTTTATACTGCCTTGGTATGTATTAATACAAGGACTGATATCTGGAAAGATATGTGCCAAACTATTTTTCAATGGATGGCGAGACAGCAGGGCTTTCTATAGTCTTCATTACATCTTTCTTCTGTATTATTTGCGTGTTTTTTTTTTTTTTACAGCAAGTAATCTATTTCATTTGAAAATATATAATTAAAACAAATACATTAATATAGGGAAAATATACTCAGATAAATATATTTTATTTTAGTGTACACAACTCTCTTACATTTGAGCTCAAATATACTTGGAGATATCAATGAATTATGAGTCACTTATACTTCTGAAAGAAAACATCTATTCATTAAATGGAGAATTTTCAGTCACTAGATCTAAGAATTATATCACAGTAGAAGAACATAGCAACCAGTCATAATTTTAGGTGTGAAGAAAGAGCCTCAGGTAGTTAAAATGGGTTATCTAAATCCACCCTAGTGGCTAAAGTTACAACAGGAATAACTTCCAATCAGTGTCTTGTACCACATCATGTTTTCTTACCATGTTCCCACCTCTGTCCCATGGTACTTGACGAGGGACACATAATTAGCATTGGTTGAAGTGGTATTTTAAGAAAGCGTAAAACTCATACCTGAATGATGCTTAATTACCAACCTAAAAAAGTGCTTAATATTTTTTATACCACAGATTTTATTAGTAAAATAGTATGAATTTTCAAACAAGCTTCTATTAACAGGTAAACCCTACTGTTTGTAAGTTGTTCAAATATATCTAGATGAAGGACCTAGTGTTACTTCGCAGTCTCTTGCTTTGTCTAATTTGTCTTACGATCCTTCAGATGACTGAGTGACACAGATGACTGAGGCCGGCTTTCTTGGCGAGTCAACTAGAAATTGAATTTGTCAAACATTCTATACTTTCATGTCTATAAAGTTTAGTTAGAGACTGAAAAGTGACTAATAGGAATTAAAATCAAGTAAAAATCTACCTGGTAACATATATAGAGTAATTCAAATAATAAAAACTATTAAGTTTTAGGAAAAAATACATTTCCCCATGTACAAAAACAATTTTATCTTCATTTTATGGTAGTTATAAATTTATTAGCTATAACCTATATCTCTGATGCATTTTAGAGTGTTATTTCCTATTCAAGTGGTTTCTCATTTCACATATAATTTTTCATCAACCCTAGAACCCCATGTACACACCTTATGTCTAGAAAATGATCTTTTAGTTCTTTATGAGTTTTATTTAAAAAGAAATCTATTGCAGCGAATTTTAGCTAATTTTTAACATCAATAGATAATTTTTAATTCTATAACATCTAGAAAATAAAATAGTTTACATCTTATTAAAACCCAAAAGAAGATGAAACAATTCACAAAGATTAAATGAAATATTTACTAAGAATAAAAGGAAAAATACCCAATAATATCAACAAGGTGTTTCAAATTGGAAGATGAATGTCTATACTTTAGTAAATGCAGGACAATTTTCTAGAAGGCCTATTGCTTATTTCAAATCTTCTTTTTCTCAGCTGCTCAGGGGGAAATGGAACTCTATTGTTTTAAATGCTAAAAGCAATGTAAGAGTAAAACATTTTAACATCAAAGATGACGTTTGTTGTAAAAAAAAAAAAATCGATCTAGTTTTATATTATACTACCTTGTGAGACAAAGGATTTCAAGATTTTTAAATGTTAAAATTAATTTAAAAACCAGTGTGAAGACCAGTGGCATTGGGAGTCTGGTGAGTTGATGTGGGATTTGCTTCATGGCTCTGCCCTCTCTAGAATACAGCCTGGAAGACTGACCTGACTTCTCTCAAATTCTCTGTCAGAAATTATGATACATATCTCATAGTTGTGAAATGAAAATCTGAGTTACAGATAGCCACTACTGATTTCACCTGTACTGTGTACCAAACTCTTCTAGACTCTTTACCCTTATCAATGTATTATTTTATTCATAAGTGCATTAGATACCATAATTATTACTATTTTACAGAAAATGAAAGAGGGGTTAAGCAACATGCTCAAGGTCTCACAGCTAGTAATTGTAGAATCTATAATTTAATCCAGGTAATATTGCTTGAGAAATCATGCTCTGCCATTAGCAATAGAGCTGGCACAGAGTAAATAAATGTTCAGTACAAGGAGACACGAAAGTACTTGTTTGTTACTAATTATTAGACTGTGAGCTTCATATGAGGAGAAAATTTCTGTCTATTGACTGTCTTTTATTCTTTGCTTTGACATTATATTCACCTAACCTGTTTCAAATCCTCAATAAATGCTTGAATTATATAAGTAAATAGCACTAAATGTAAGTTTTTCTCCTATTAACTTATTGGTTGAATGAAAATAACAGTTATTTTTAAAGGGGATAATTGATATGATTAACTTCTTTGTTATTTTTAAAAATGTGCTCATGTGGCCAAGGCTGAATTACAGAGATATAGGTAGAAAAAGATAAAACTAAATGAATTTTATAATATAATAGTTTTATCTTTTTCCCTACATACTTATAATTTTATAATGAATATAATTTTTATGAGTACCTAAAATAATACAATAATACAACTTTTTAAACTTTTCATTGGAATAAACCACTCACTTTAAAGCTAACATTTCTAATATAACTGGTAGCAAATCATTGGGAGAAACATATTTGAAGAATTAAGGACTTGGTCAAAATGTCTGTTTTCCCTTTGTATTTAATTTGCATTTGGTAAATGATATAAAAAGCCTGCCATTTTTTAAGATGTGAGGAAAATGCATTTAGAGATCGCAGTAGTTTATAAATAGTCTTTCTGGCCAAAAAGAAAAAAAGAGCAAAACAAAGTCATTCATCAGTTGTCATCTCAGAATGCAATTCCAAGATATCTTTTAAACAACCTTCTCATAGCAGTATATTTTTAAGCAAGAGTATATTTAACTGTCTTTTGCAAGTTCATCATTTCAAAATGTTGTTCTTTAAAGATCTAATCAGATAAAGGAAGATGTAAGAGAGGCACCTTTAATATATTTATTTAAGACAACTGCTTTGGAATACTATTAAGCCTAAAGGGCAATTCAACAATTTTCTTTCTTGTGCACTCATGGAACAATAGAAAAAAATAATTATGAAAGGCTTTAATTTTTTTTACCTATTTATACTTAATGGAGATATTTACTAGAGTGGCTCCTTGATTCATTTAGACATAAGGAAAATGTCCCCTATTCACATGGTTATTAAAGGAAAAGCTTCCATTCAATTTAGTAACTCATAGACAGCAAGGGATTATCTGAGTTCAGTGGTCCTAATTATGTGGAAAGAAGAGTGTCAGATTGGTATAATTCCGTGAGCACACGTGTTTCATTTTACTTGAGTAAATTGTCCCATGATTCAATTTATTCCTCAGGAAAGTAAAATATCATAATCTCAGGATGCTCTATGACTCAATTCAAGACATTTGTGTAAATGGGAAGGTCTACAGGCAGTGAAATCAAATTCTCCATCAGGTCAGAGTCCTGATTATAGCATCAAGAGAATTAAAAAAAACTTGTAATTTGATGAGATCTTAATGAATATTCCTCGGCTTGGGTCCATTCTATCCTCTTCTCACTGTCTCTCATCCCAAGGCTCCAGGTGATCTTTAGATCTCTTTTTAGCCTCCACCTGAATACTTGGGTGTGTGCACCTCAGAAATGTCCCTGAAATACCAGGACCCATTTACCTTATGCAAAAGCACTGAGCCCTGAGTAATGTTATTATCTACTGAGAGTGTACTCTGGTAGGCTAGAGAATTTAACAGAGGGGAGAGGTTCAAAGAGGCTTCATTTGGCAACAGTTGATAGATGTTTAAGTGGAGAATTTAGAATTTAGAATAGGTAGCTCATTCATACTAATTTTTTCAGACTACCTACTATGTTCTAGGAGTTATACTAGAGACACAAATAAGTAAAACATAGCCCATCAAGAAAATTACCATCATAGAAGTGAGTGTAAATAGATGAAAAAACAGATGGCTATAAGACCAAGTGTTGAGTACTGTGATATAAGGAATTTTTAAATTAAAATGTAATATATAAAGCTTTTTAAAAAACTAAACTATGAACTAAAAATTAATGAAAAAATAGGAAATCCCTATTTTTAGCTCTCACTTTTATTTTACCTCATCTCAATTTTTTTTTGCCTGTAAAGAAGAAACTGATCTAGATAAGTTCTATTTAAGTCCCTACCAGCTCTAATTTTCTATGTTTTCTATTATGTTGCTGCTGGAATAATTTGTCTGTCTGTCTATCTATCACCTATCATCTATCTATCATCTATCTATCTATCTATCTATCTATCTATCTATCTATCTATCTATCATCTATCTATCTAATGTGAATACTACTGAATCCTAAAGAAATGTTTGAAAAGATTGATTTACTTTATATAATCATAGAAATTTCTCATTAAAACATTAATATACTCCAGGTGTGCTTTTTGATTTTTGTTTAATAGAAGATCATTAACCTAAATGTTCTATAGTAAAATAAAAAAAAAAGTAGATGAAATTTGGCCTTATGCCTCACAGCACACAGAAGCTATTATTGAAAGTACAATAAAGCATGTCCTATTATGTATTGATGCTGTAATAAAATTGCAGGGTTTGATCACCAAGACACAGATTCATTGTACACATTACGAGATTACTTAAAATTATATTTGTTCCACCATATGTAGCCATATAAGCCTACCAATATATTAGAATCAGTTCAACTAATATCAGCAGGAATAGTGGGAGCATAAAACAAAATGAAGAGTGAGATACTATTTTATGGAAATCACTATTTTTTAAGATTACTGAAAAACCCTTTTCACATAATTCCGTGGTCTTTTCCCCAAACTTCTTTTCTCCCTAGAGATACTATCTTAAATGCATGGCATTTTACCAGTACAAAGAATTTTCCCATATATAAGGTAATATTTTCATCCTTAAGTCAGAATCTTTTCTGCATTATAACCGTTGATTATTCCAAACTCCTTGAATTCAGCAACTGTGTCATGTCTGTATGTGTGGGGGGAGGGGGTATAGTGGGTAAACCTTATTACAGGCTAAATGTCAAATGAGTGAGAATATTGATGAATAATCATGTAAAATAAGGCTAGTCCTATGCTTACTACATTAAACAAATAATTAAACAGTTAAAAATATTATCATTCATTGTCCTTCTTTCTAATAGTTACAAACTAAATCAAGAAATCTAAACATCTAAGCAGATTTCTTTTTAAGCAAGTTGAAAATTTTTCTTTCTCTGCCATTAAGTGTGAAGAAAATGTATTCTGAATTCAAGCCTGAGTATCTCAGTCTCTCCCTCATATTTCGGTAACTTGTTGTATCAATTATAAATTCCCTTATTAAACTTTCATTCTTCACTGTTTTTGTTTTCATTTTTTAATTTCCCTTAAGGGTAAGATCACCCCTCCAATACACCCACCTTCATGCAAATGAACTCACACACTCCACCAATAAAGAAAACCAAAATCAATCCAGCACTTTTCTTCCACTCTGATTTCTCCTCAAAACACCCTCTCTGTCTTATTCCCCCTTACTATCAATCTTCTTGATAGAGAACTCTATGATGGCTGGTCTTTCATCCTCGCTAAACATAAATTCCTTAATTGCTTACCATTTGAATTCTGGCCTTAACACTCTATTAAATCTATGTTCTCAAATGCATCCATGACTTCCAAAGCCACCAGTGTTTTCCATTGCCTCCTTGGAGGACCGACCACTCCTTTTTTTCATATTGTATCCCTTGGCTCTCCCTTTGGCCCTATATTTCTTCTTCTACTGATTCTCCTTTGCTGTGATTTTTTTCTACTTCTATAGGCTTTTTCAAAGTTTTCACCTTCAATGTATCTTGTTCTCAATATTTCTCCTTTAGTACTATTATTTGCACCCAAGACTTCAGCTATATCCTCTAAAGATACCATCTGAGTGTACATCTCCAACTAACAGCTCCCTCCAGAACTACAGATCAGTGTTTGTTATTGCTCATCTTGGCATGTCCACCTGACTATCTCATTATAAGCATAAATCGCTAAACATGGAAATGACTAACTCATCCTCTGTCCTATGTAGTTTGTGAATGAAGAGATAATTCTCCCCATTTCATCTACTTCAGGTGTTAGGTTGAAAACTTTTCCAAAGCTACCTTAGTTTAGAAAAAACAGCACAAAGTAATACTAGATGTTTTATATTTGGAAAAAATGTATAAAATAGCAATAATGATCTACTTATAACATCACAATATCAGTTTTATGGACTACCATGAAATTGTCACATCTGACTAGTATTTGGTTTAGAAGATGTAGATATAGCTATAAATATCCTTCTAAATATACTCACCTACTTGTAAACAAACCCACACATTCTAGATTAAAACAAAATCAATACAGCACTTTCTTCCACTCTGATTTCTCCTCAAAACACCTTCTCTGTGTTTTGATGTAAATATAGATATAAAGATAATTATTTGGTAAAGTTCTGAAATATTTTCAAAAACTTTAAAATTGCTTAAATACTGTAAAAAGTATGAAATAATCATTATAAAGCTGGGAGTTTCTATGCTCGCAATGCGAAATCATCTGTATTTTATAATTCTTAGAATGGGGTGACATCGACATATTTGCAGGACTGAGAGAAGAAATGAGCAGTACAGGTAAGTTAGTCATGTATGCAAGTATTAAAAACTAGGTAGGACATATCAAAAACATAGTTTCATCTTTGACTCCTCTTTTTTCCATCCATTCATGAAGTGTTTTTTAATATCTCTCACACACAATTCTCCTTCTTTTCATGCTCACATTTTTAGTGCAACCCCCTTTCGCTCCTGCGTAGTTAACGTGTATCCTCTGTATAGTTTCCCATCATTATGTACCTAGTTATTATCTGCCATTACTTTCTTAATCAGAGAATATCATTCTACCTCAAAAAACTGTCACTAGATTTCTGATCTTAATTTGTCTCTCAAATTAAACATAAGATATACTTTAACCAAGGTTTTAATTTGTAGAACAGTGTAGTACTTAGGCTGAATCTCTGCCTCAAGTTGTCTCTGGGTTCAAATGTCCACATCCATCACTTATCAACAGTGTGATATTTCAAATTACTCATTTTTTCTATGCCTCAGTTGCTTTATCTATTAAGTGAGGGACATAATAGTAAGGCTATTAGCTATAGTCATAGTAAGACATTTCCTGATGTGATGCAGTGGTTTTAGTTAGCCCATATAAAATTTTTTCTCACTGATGTTAATTTTGAGGTGATTTAAGCATTATCTAAATAGCCTTAAACATTTGTTAAGAGGGTAAGTATCATGTTAAATGTTCTTACTACGAAAAAAAAAAAGGTGCACGCTAGTTTTCAACGCCCTTCTGAGTGTCTTTGGAGCCTCATCAAGCTGATGACTAAGCTGATCATTAGGAAAAAATTCATTGTTTAACAATATGACAAATTTATATTCATGTAGACATTCTAAACTAACTTGAAACTTTTTTAAAAAGTAAAACAATAATAGGGCAATGACTATTGACTTACATGATTTAAATTTAAATCATGAATTAAGCAAAGATTGATGAATATTTTTTCCTATTCGCATTAACCAAAGGTAATATAACTGACTGGCTAAATCCATGTTTAATCTATCTATCTATCTATATATTTTTTAAAAGTAATCACCCAATTCAAAGAGTTAAAGAAATATCATTATGAAGTTTTTATTTTTCTTTTCAAAATTTGGTTCTTGATAATACAAAATTAAATTAAGAAAAAAAGGTTTGCTCAATAAAAAATAATTTATACACTGTAGCATCTTCAACTGAATGAATATATGCGGGAGAAAAAATACAGTTCAATAACAGTAAGACTTTTCATGTGAAGCATCAGTCAAACTAGACTGCTTGCACATCATATTTTTATTCGCATACTCTCAGGATTCCAAACATAGAGACAATTTCACTCTATGAGTATAGAATCCATTGCCTCAGCAATCATAAGCCCCAATTTTTTTCTCTCTCTAAGCAATTCAGATGTTCTTGGAAATATTCTGAAACTCTATCAACATAATTAGCCACTTTATTTTTTTTTTTACAAGTTTCATAGAAAAGCAGCCGTGGATCGTTCATTCATTTCTTGAGTGGCTCTCATGTGACAGGCAGGGATTTAAGGCTAGAAATCTAGCGTTAAATAAGAAAGACAAATATCCAGTTCATATTAAAAATACATTGTAATGGAACTGACTTTTAGACTAGAGCTTCTATTTTCAAAGGTACATAAAATTACTAAGCCAATTTTCACTTGATAAATGTCATAACCCAAATTAAGTGAACAAATCACTACATGAAGGCTAAAGGCTAACTTTCAAGATAAAATAGTTCAGGAAACTGCAATTGGTCAAACAAAATATGATAAATGTAAATTATTCTAATTTTGCAGGGCTATACATGTTTTACAAGGCTATACCCTTAGCCAAATCCAATGTTAAAACAGATAAAAATAAAATGTTATTTTTATATATGTCCTTCAAAATATGTTCTTCAGTTTTCCCTGTCGAAATAACAAGATGACCAGGAGGTATGCAATTTCAACTGTTCACACTAAGTAGAATGCTCAGGTTAACAGGCATTATGTAAAAAACAAGACTTGATGAAAGAATAAAAAAAACTGGTTCTAGACTCAATTATACCATCATTCCCTATCACTTACCTGAGTAGACCTGTTTCTCATTTTGTAAAGTTAGATTATAAAATATAAATGTGTGAGTATGACATCTGTAAAATTTCAAAAATATGAGTTTTTGTTGCAGCACTATTCATGATAGCCAAGTTATACAAAACAAAACTAAATGTCCATCGACAGACAGATGAATACAGAAAATACATATAATGAAATAAATATAATGGAATATTATTCAGCCTTTAAAAAGGATATCCTACCATTTTTGATAACATGGACGAACTTCGATGAAATCATGCTTAGTGAAATAAGCCAATCATAGAAGAACGAACACTACATGATTCCATTTATATGATGAATCTAAAACAGTCAAACTCATAGAAACAGAGAATAGAATGGTAGTTACCAGGGGCTACTGGGAGAGGGTAATAGGAGTTGTTTTTCAACTGCTATAGTTTCAGTTATGTAAGGTGAGTTAATTCTGGATATCTGTGGTAGAGTATAATGTCTAATATCAATGGTGCTGTATTATGCACTTAAACATTTATTAAGAGGTTCGATCTCATATTAAGTGTTCTTACCACAAAATGAAACAAACACAATAACAGTAATAACAAAGGCACATAAAGAAACTTTTGGAGGTATTGAATATGTCTATTACATTGATCATTGTGGTAGTTTCATGGGTGTATGCATATTTCTTAACTCATCAAATTATGTACTTTAAATATGTTTAGCTTTTAGTATCAATTATACGTCAATAAAGATGCTTAAAAATACAAGATAACAACAAAATTATGAAATTATATAAACATTTTAGATCAGGAATACTGACACATTAGCTGGAATTGTATACAGTCTCCAAACCTTTTCTCACCTCCTTTTTCTGCATAGAAACTCACCTTACACGCATACATTTTAGTTAGCTATTCTTTCATATTTTTCTGATTTGATTTGCAACGGTCGAAAAATAACAAATTTCTACTCTGCAGTAGAAAAAATTAATTAGCACTTTAATACATGGATACAAATGTAGAACACTTTATACAGTGAAATTTGAATTTAAATGTTCAAGAAGTCACTGAGTTTGCTTTTCCATGCTAAAGATTCAGAGAAGCAGACAGTCTACCTTTTTTGCTCAACATTTAGATTGCCTCATAAAAAATGGAGACTGGCCTATGTTTACTGTCCTAAAGTAGATTTTCCTCTATTCTGTAATTTCTATGATCAGTATATTTAAATATAAATACCTTTTTAAATTAATAGAAATGTTACACTAATGTATATGTATAATTTTACTTAATTTTATGTACTTTTAGAACAACAACAACAAAAATCCTTTTTTGTCTTTAAAAAGTAGCTATACATGAGCCTCAAGGAAGTAAACTAAGAATTAAGATGGAGTACTCCTAATTTCCTATTTCTTATTTTTATTTACTGTTTGGAGGAAAAAAAGATTTTTATTCAACATGCAATTTTACAATTATTTAGTGTATTATGTGAATACATAGAAAGGGTTCGAAAGTTCCAAAGGTGATAGTAACACCTATTAAGTAGATATATTTTAGATGATTTTCGTAATACACATCATGTTTTTTTTTTTTTTTCAAAAACGAATATCACATTACCCAATAGATCAATATGGGGCCTTTAGATAAATCTAGCAAGTAATTTCCGATATGAGTATTATAAATTTTGTTAGCTTTAGAAAACATCCAAACCAGAAATTACAATTTGAAGTTATATGAAATGCTATACTTTTGCTGCCACCAATGAGATTGTACCACATTGCCTGAGTTTAGAAAAAATATGGTACAGGGTTAGTGATAGGGGACTGAAAACGTTCCTTTCTCAGTAATGGAGGAGATGGAAGTTGAGTCTCAGAAGTTTAGGAAATTTTTCATAAATCATAATAGCACATTAAAGTGTTATATATAAATTAAATTTAATTTAAATGGCCTGGAATAAGTTGTAAAGAAAATTCCATAAAATGATATTTTTTTCTGCAAGTTTATTTTGTTTAATTTGTGAGAATACATTGTCAGGAACTTACACATTTCTCTTCAAAATTCAATTTATAAAATCCTCTGATTTGCATGTAAAGTCTATAAATCAATAAACTATTATTGTTATCCATAGTACTACAATTTTTACTATGACAATTAGTTATAATAGAAACAGAAGTAGTAATATGGTGCTAACACCAAAGAATAATCAACTTCATAATATGAATAACACTTTAAAATGCCAATATATATCTTACTAATAATGTTTTAAGACTCTTAAGTCATTATACAATTGTCCTAATGATTTAGACTTGATATATAAGGCATCATAAAGTTAGGACTGTACTCCAAAAAATTCTAGTGTCTTCAATGTCTCCAATAGTTATGATGGTATAGATTTATGTTATAGATTTATCTTACCATTTCGAAGTTACATTTTTATCCTAAGTGAGGATACCTGGTCGCAAGTTCTAGCTCTGGTATGTAACAACTATTAGTGAAGTTGCTAACATCACTGAGTCTCAGGTGTCCTACAAACAAAATGGAATTAACACTTACCTTGCTAACTTTACAGAGATGTTGTGAGCATCAAATGATATAAGAACTCTGAAAACAATTCATAATTGCCAAAGTGATATGTAAACAAATTTTTTCTAACTTCCTTAAGTTTATTAAATTATATATTCTCCTGTATTGAGCTATATTTGTTCTAAGTTTTACATTTTCAAGATTTAACAGATGATCATTTCTTTCCCTCCCAGAAGGAAACAGCTAATATTCTTGGATTGTAATTTGTGAGTTTAAATCAATATTTAAAACTTTTATGTTTTATGTATCTGTTGAATCCAAATATTATTTTATATCTTCTTGGCAATAGATAAAAGCATAGATGAGAGAAGTGTGTGTGTGTACAATATTAAATACATTATTACCTAAATATTATATATAATAACATTTTTATTCAATATATACTACATCTCTATTAAAATAACCCATTGACTGAGATTATTTTTAAAATTTTTTTGACTTAGATTATTGACAATAAAATGAGTTCCCAAAGAAAACATCTGAGCCTTAAATTTGTTGCAAATTTAAATTATGACTCCAGGAGTATTTTAACAAAGACAATTTTATCGAATATCAATTGCAAATTAAACAGATCTTTTATTGAGAAGCCTCTCCTTTTTATTTGTCTATGCACTGACACAATAACAGTGTATGAAAATGCATGGAATATTTTCAAACTGGTTTTCCAATAAAATACATACAATGTTTAGAGTCAACTACAAGAATCACTACTAACTTTGAGAAAAATTACAAAGGTACAAACACACAAGTGTAGTAGGGGAAAATTCTACATATTATTAATAAATACTTTCTCTTGTGATATATTTAGGAAGATTATTCGTTATAAGAAAATTTCAGTAAGCAAAGCATCCACTGGTAGAATTAGACAGCCCACATTGTTCTATAAACAATGAATGACCTTTATTCCAGTTTGCTTCTGGTGAAATGGAAAACATAGCAATGCACTTTTGCTCATGTGAAGTCTACAGGATACCTCTGTTAAGTTTCCTGCTCAGTTTGTAGATAAACTTTGCTTTTTTTCCATTGATAAGTCAGCGATCGAATAGAGATAAATATAGTGAGAGTATGAGCTTTAAATTCATGTCGATCTGGGTTCTATAATCAGTACTGCTGCAAACATATGTAAGTTAGTTAACTTCTCTGATGCTCAGTTTCCTCACTTATGTGATTACATGGTTCAAGAATTAAATGAGATAATATGTGTAAAGCTTGTAACATAGCATTTGGAAAAGACAGTGCTCCATAAGTGGTAATTGTTGCTGTTGTTGTTGTTTTTGTTGTTGTCGTTATTGTTGTTGTTGTTATAAAATTTAGAAAAGTATCAGATTATTTGTAAATATGAAAATTAGCTAAACAAAATAGCTTCATTTGAATGAATAGAAAACTATGTTTTCTATAGAATAATTTGCTGTGAAAGATGTTCTTCCTTAAGTAAATATGTAATGAAATCCCAATACTATATGATAAAATTTTATAACTAAAAGATCTGTTTCAAAAAATGCATGTAGGAAAAATAATACATGGAGGTTAGAATTTTTCTAAAAAATAAAGAGTAATACAGGGCAGGAATTACCCATTCCTCAAAACAAAAGGTATTATAAAGCTACATAAATAAGTTTGGTACGTGCATATGAATACATACAGCTAAACTAAGATGGAACAGAAAGTCCAGAATATGAATGTGTATGTAAATATAATAGAAATTTGGAATATAAAGATTTAGCATTTTAAATTAGTGAGAAATATATATAAATCAAAAATGATGTTGGGTTTGTCATTTGAAGAAAACATGGTTTTGAGGAGAAAAGTTTGATTTTTATTTTCTATATACCAAAGCAAATCTTATTTCCTACATGAAAAACTAAATCTTAGAACAATTATAAGTTTAATTAAAAAATAGTCTTTAAAAATAATGAGATTATTAAAAAATAGACTGATTAGAAAAGACCATATAATCTTGGTTTATAAAGCAATGCATAAAATGTTAAAGCCATTTAAAATACATACATTCGACTATGTAAAAATATATAAAGTTGACTGTAAAAAAATTTATAGTCTTATATAAGACTTAAAAGACTATGAAGGCTATGAATATGGGGTAAAAGGAAATTCTTTTCTATCTCTTTTCTAACCTTAATTTATTTAATTACTTTTATTGTACACATGTATTACTTTTTAAATAAAATATAGCTATAACAATATGTTTTTAATGTGGGCTAGAAATTAACTTTTATGACTTTACTAAACTAATAAAATTTAATAACAAGAAAATATTAGCTTTGATGATGAACATAGTCTTTTATATCTTAATAATCTTTCTGTTCTTTAAAAGGAGGCATTTCAACATGTCTTTTTGTTTTTAATGTTTAAACACACTTTCCTAGCAAACTGAGAGATTTATTTTTGCAGGGTAAAAATATAAGACTTGGCATAACTAATGAATAGCACATAATGTGGCACTATTATATGGTAGAAAATTTAGTAGTAATGATATAGCGAGATATAAAGAAAAAATAAATTGAATAAGCGATATATGTGTTTGAAGAAACATGAGAACTTTAATGATTCCTTGATCAGAATAAATCACTTTTTTAAAGAATAAAGTAGAATATAGGCAAAGCTGTATGAGAAACAATAATAATTAATGATTGGTTGGCTGTTCAACCTCGAAGGTGAATAAGAACAACAAAAAGAAAGAGGAATCCAAAATATTTCTGTCCAGGTTCTGTATGTATCACTGTTTAATTATAATAAATGATGTATGGCCACGGCATCCCTCAAGTACTTATAATGAGTCACCAAAAGTTCTAGATTGAGGGTTCTCAATTTAAAGGTTTAACAAATTTGCAAGTATATTTTTAACTGATATAAAGTAGGTTAGAGAGCTGTGCAGTGCATGGGACTATCATGCAAAATGAAAAATTGTCCTGTTTTCTCCATAACAATTAAAAACAACAGTTATGACACTTCGTACAAAGTACAAACATGGTACTTTGTTTTATTTGAAACTTTATTAAGAATTTTATATTAGTTCCAAAAATGACATCACCCAATAACAATACCACTAGTGGTGTCTGATCCACCAATATCACACACCAGTGTCCTTCAATCTGCCTTCATAGCTGTGCGTTCATGGTGTTACTACACACAGAGGAAAGCATCTGACTGTTTCTCTATGTCTTGTAGCACAGCGCTGGTACAAACCTTGCCTTTTGAAACACATATTTCTCTCAAAGTCATTTTCCTTTTATCTCCTGTTTTATTTTACAGACAGAAAATTTGATTGATATATTTAAACAATATATTGCCTAGGTAGGTAATACAATACTAAGCATATTTTTTTCTAGAATAATTTAATGTGATTACACATTATTGCTTTTAAAGGGGGATATTAGAGATGACCAAGTTGAGAACTATAACTCTAGACCAAAGCTGAAATGGTCTGTCTATGCTTATTAGAGAAGGCTGGTGGTCAAGTACATTCTTCGTTGATCTTACTCTGTACCAGTCTCCTTGAAAGTTCTGAACTTTCATTCTCATGTAGAACTTGGGTGGGTAAAACAGTGAAGGGGAAGACAGTCAATGATATTGTGGTAAGTTCTCACAGTGACAGATGATTACTAGGATTGGTGGGTTGTTCACATTGTAAGGTATAAAAATGTCAATCTCTATATCGTATACCTGAAACTAATATAACCAAACATAATATTGTATACCAACTATACTTAAATTTTTAAAGGAAGAGTAAATAAAGATTTTGGTTAGGAGGACAAGGTAAACATGGACTTGTTATTCATGTGATCCCTTCAGAGCATTTACTATACTGACCAATGTTTATAGCAAACACAGGCATATGACAGTTAATTCATCAGTATCATATCTCTATACAATGCAAATAATATATTAGCAATATGGGCATAGACTGCTTTCTATTCTAGAAAATTATATTTTATTATTTTTTCCTAAAGTGTAAAAAGCTAAATGTCACAACAGAAATTTTAAATATATATATGTGTTATGTTTGTTACATAGATTGGAGTACTTCAATATTTCTTAGCTATAGGGTGCCATCATATTTTAAAAAACAATAAAGTGACCACGTGTTCTAAATAGATGGATAATGCCAATTTATTTTGTTGAAAAGGACATAAAATGAGATTTATATTATAAGACCTAAATATTTTCAAGAAGCTTATTTCATAAATAACTTGGCTATTGTGCCTTGCAACTGTAGGCATACCAAGCACTAACCTATTGTTTATTATAGACCCATTTTGTCATTTTGATGGTACAGATTCAAGTATGGCAACCTTCTTTCCTTTCTCTGCTTCACTGCATACATGACTTCCCTTGGCTAAAACCATACCAAGACATACACGTGATTGTCATAAGTTCTAACAGCCTGGGATCTGAATGGAATTCTATTAACTCATCTACAAAATTAGAGAATTATAAATCTTGATGAGTATAGATTGGACTGTATGCAAAGCTTACTAAATTAAATAGGTATCTTTTTAATATGAGCAAATAAATCCAAGTAAACATAATTTAAACACATGGAAACATACTGATAAATTGATTGACTGTAAGAACTTTTAAATAAATATATATTTATTATATACTCTAGTAATTCTATAACCTACTACAACTCATCTGGAAAATAGTATTACTACTACATGGAGCATCTTGGGATCAATTAGCTATTTAGTGTAGGTAAGAAGAAAACATTATAGATGATATTTAAAACCATTAGATAGATAACTATGCTCAAGGATGAGTATTATATAAGAAGGGGCTGAACGTTGACTATTATAATACAAGAGGGTAGAAGAATAAATGGAAATATGAATGAAAGGGATTTAAGAAAACCAATCATGTAAACCGTGGCAAGGAATCCAAACGCTGAAATTCATAATTAGTTGGATTATGGAAACCCAATAATTTTCCAAAATTTTCTCTGTAGCCCAGACCTCTTTTCTGAACCCCAGACTTACATACTCAGTTATCAAGTATAAAGCTCTGTTTTGATACCTAATAGGCATTTCAAATTTGATATCCAAAACTAATCCCCTGCCTTCCTTCAGCAAATTGTTCCTCCCACCATCTTCTCCTTGGAATAAGGAAGCTCCCTCCTGGAGTGCCTAAGAACAAAAACCTTAGGACTATCCTTGACTCTTCTAATCTATTCCTTAAGTCCTGTCAGTTCTATCTTCAGAATATCCAGAAATCAAGCAATTTCCTACCACCTTTACATTTGCCACTCTAGTCTAAGCCACCATTATATTTTACCTGGTCTCCCTGTTTACATTCTTGTTCCCCTCTATTCTATTCTCAACACTGGAGCCAAAGGATGATAGTTATGGTCATGGCATTGTTGTTGAAAACTCTTCATTGCCTTTCCATATTACTCAGAAGAAAAAAATAGTCAAATTCCTTCCAAGGGCAGCTCTACGTTATCTGCCTCATCTCACTCTCCAGGACCTACCTAACACATCTGCAAGCCAAGCTGTTGTTTCTTGAACATACAAATTCCTCCTTCAACTCTTTTGCTTTTGTTTTTCCCTCAGCCTCTATAGAACACTCTTCTCCCTAATATCTATTGGTGTGGTCTCGATCAGGTTTTTGCTCAAAGCCTTCTCTGAATACCCTATCGAAATTCACCACTCCTTTTTCAAATATTCTATCTACCTTTTGTGATGTATTTTTTTCCTCAACAACCATCACTATTTAATATACCCTATATTTTACTTATTTGTCTTATTTATTGTCTTTCTCTTCTCATTAGAATGAGACACAACAGGGAATAGAATTTTGTCTCTTTTATTTGCTGCTGAAACAGTACCTAATATGGCTACTAGAATGGTAGAATATTCTGTGACTATTACTTGGATAAATGTTGAAGGATTCGTACTACCTGGGAATCACCTGTCTTAATCATGTTTAAAGAGATCCTCCCCCATTTCTGGATTTATACTCTTAGTCTTGTTTTTTAAAAATCTCATAAGCTTTTAAAGGGCCTACAAAATTTAACTTTTAAAAAACATGACAATATTCACATTTCAAAAAAAATCAGCAATGTCAAAATTAGTAAATGTTTCAACAAATGTCTATATGATATGACAGTAACTCAAATCACACTATTACATGTACATATAATGAATAAATTTTCATCATATGAATAAAATAGTTTTAGCAAACTCGAGATTACAAAAGTTATAAGAACATCCTTTAATTTCTTTAGGCAAGCCATATATTAATGGGGAAAATGATACAATTTTGTTTGACATTTTTATAGGGCACACACAAAAAAGAAGGGGATCTTTTAAAGTGCTGTCCTTTACTGTCCATGTCTTTAAATTCTTGGCACAGTCAGACATTACTTTATTGTTTTACTTTACTGTTCCCTTTCTCTCATTTTCAGCTCTAATAATAATGTACAGCTTAATGCTCCCTGCACGTGCTGACCCTCAACTCTACTGGGCCAGCTGACTCACATCCATTCTTTAAAATCCTGCTCAGGCATCCTCTCTTCCAAGCATTTTACTCATGAACCCCCTGCCCTGTTCTAAGAGAATAGAACCAATTTGACTCCATAAATAGATTATGCATATTTACATCTCTTCACTAGAATCCTTACTCAGCCTACAAATCTTACACAATCTAAATTTTGCCTCTGTCTCCAAATTAATTGCCTATCACTCTACTCCTGATATATTATGCTCCAGTGTCACTAATCTGCTTTTGTAATCTGACTAATTATAATTCAAGAAACTTAGTCCTTTCTGGTCTTTTCCCCTAGAATGCTGCATCACCATATCTTGGTATGGCTGGCTCCTCAGGTCTCAGCATGTATGGACCTTTTTCTGATCACCTAATCTAAAGTAGGTTTCCTGCTTCATCTTTGGACATCATAATGTATAATTTTCCCTAAAATACTTATCACTCTGTGATGTGACTTTTTGTTTGTTTATTTCCTATACACATTTCCTTACTCCCATCTAGAATATAATCACTATGAACCAGAAACTTTGTCCTGATACATATAATAGGACCTCATACATAATAGGTTGTGAACAAATACCTGCCAAAAAATTGAGAGAATTCATTTACCAGTAATATTTATAAGTTTATATGTTTTTTACACAAATTAGTAAGCTTCTAGGAAACAGAAAAACTATGTTCCGCTCCTCTTTTTTATCCCCAACGATATCGAACCTAGAATAAATTAACTTTTTAGTCATTGTTTTCAAATGAATGAATCATCATAAACATCCTCACCAGAAGCTTTTACTTTTGAGTCATTGCAACTGGATATTTCAAAAAAAAATATATTTAGGTGGAATCTCAGAATGAATCTCTGAGCAATCAGACACAGAGAGTTTGTGTTACCTTAAATGACTAAGGCATCATAGCTGAAGCACTAATGCTCATGACATATTGTATGCTTCCCTATATTTACCAGTCCTCATGCAGTTAGGTGGAGACAATGCCTGGCCAATGCTAACAGTAACTTTGAACTGAGGCAACACAAAGGCTGTGTGCAAATCTGTGATCTTTCCATGCCTCAGGAAAAATATTCACTTTAAGTCAGACTATTTCCATCAGAGCCCTAGCTCATATGCACTATGTTTTGCTCTACCAGAAGACAAATTTATAAACCAAAATCTCCATTTAGATTAGGCTCTCATAACGATTACAGAAAACCTTTCTTACAGTCAATTACTAATCTTTCACCTGAGAAACCTCAAACAGTATAGGATATGAAATAAAAATTCAAAATGAGGAGATGGGATTTCAATTTAGCATTCCTTACATCTCATCCTCGTAGATCTACTTCTCATTAGTGAAAAAGAGCGCATCGAGCAACATATAAATAAAGTCATGTTGAATAGAGATGAGCAACCAACTACTTGGCTGAGAAGTTCTTGAGCTTTTGAGAGCAGTGTGTAAACACTAATTTATTTTTGACAAATAAAAAGTCTTATATTTTGGGGAAAATAGAATAAAAGGGAAAACTTTAAATAACAGAATACATTTTTACTTATATTAGCCACTACAAATGTAACAAGACTGAGCAAATTACCCATACTATCAACATTTTAAAACATCCCTTTAAAAATGTTTTTGCTAAAAACTTTCTCTTTCTTTCAGTTGAGTATTATAGTCTGAAATGTAATAAAGCATAATTTGAATTCTTATGAAGTAATTGAAAATGAAGAATATTTTTAAAATAGAGATCTTAATTTCTCCACTCTTGCATTTGTTCTTTGGCACAATTTTCTGTGCTCTTCTCTTGAGCACAGTTTGAGGAGGCCTAAGTGGCGATTTGGCCCACTTTAAGGCTTCCAGATTGTTGGATGGAGTTTTTATATACTCACAAAGCTGAAAGAACCCATATAAAGATTCTGGTCTACTTTAAGAATATCACGAAGATTGTTAGTTAAAGAAAGATATTTCTAGTTACTTATATTAAATATATTGAAACTGTTCTCAATGATCAATTAAGAGAAAGGTCTTCAAACATAATATCGATATATAAATAATGTCACCAAATCATATTCCTGATAATAATGAACATTTTAACTTAGATCAGTAGTCTTCATAATGGTAAGTGCTTTCACAAGGGAATCACAATGTGATCTAAAAACGTGTAGGGAGAAAATAGTAAACATATGTTTATTTTATCTATCATAATAGAAAAAAGTAATTTAACTTTTCTAATAGATAGAATGACACCGAAGCCTTCTCTGGGTATGTAAATCAATCATGCCATTTAAATACACACGTCATATATACATATCATATGCAGTTCATGAAGACTCCTGAGGGCAGGGAGGACTTTGCCTAGCAGCCTGTTATACCCTTGATAACTTCATCGCTTTAAGGCATACGACATGATTGCATGAGCCCAGTTAGGTGGATTTATTATCGCTTATGTCATCTAATTTTAATAAAACTAGCATTCACAGGAGGTAATTGGCTTCAAAGGATTCTTACAAATAAATCACAGATTAAAGATGTTACAAGTACCAATAAACTACAAAAATGGCAAAGCTGACAGTTTTTGTTTGTTTGTTTGTTTGTTTAATTTCTGTTAAGAGTGACCTTGTAGCTATCTTCCAAAGGATAAATCATGACAATTTAATCCTGACAAGATTCAGCCTTCAGAATTATCACAAAGACTAGTGGATTTAAATATACTATGATTAACAATGCTCCTCAAATGTGGCACTTTTATGTTTTAAGCACTTAAAACTTGTACTACAGAAGAATTACATTTTTTAGTTTATATAATTTTAGTTGATTTAAAATTTTAAAATGAGGCAGTATCAAACACTTTTCTGTTAAACACAACTGTATTTTTTTTTTTTTGGTAAGAATATATTTTACATTAGCTGTTGGAAATACAGCATTTGATTTGAGATGTTCTGTAAGTATAAAAATACATATGCACCATACTTCAATGTAAAAAGATACAAAATGTTCCATTAATAATTTCATGTTGATTTCATCTAGAAATGGCAATATTTTAGTTGAATAAAATATTTGGTTGAATAAAATAAAATTTTTTAAATTAATTTTGCCTATTTATTTTGACTTTTTTTTCAGTGTGGTTACTACATAATTTAAAATTACATATGTGAATTACATTATATTTCTTTTAGACATCTGGTCCAGAAGCAGTAAGTGGTGGATAGGGAGATCTATAAAAGGAGAATTTAAGAAAATAGGTCTATAACTTTTGCAAGATTTAAGACAAGAATAATAGATCAATTTTTCTAACACATAAAATGTGTACTTATGCATAAAATTTTAAAATAACATGAAGATATTTTTAATTGGGATTTACTGAGCGCTATGCAACTACTATATATCATCTGAATTATACAGAAAAGCCGTATCGAGTTAACTGATATGACATTAAATTGTAATCACTCAAATTTAATTCTATTTCAGATAAATAGAAAGCTTTTTTTTTAAAAAAAAATTATTTTTATATAAAGTCTGGACCAAAAACAAAGGACATGAAAAAGAAGGATAACATAGCAAATTGATCTTTTTAAGAAAATAGGAAACAACAAATTTGGGTTCTTGATTATATGATAACATTTTTAAAAAAAGAAACCTAAGTAAGTAATTCTTTCCTCTTAAAGATAACAGATGAACTGGGCCAGCAACAGAGAAGCTCTCTTTCCTCCAAACCCACTGACTCAGTCTACCTGCACTAGTGAGTGAGCAAAGTAAATAATCAATCGTTTTCTCATACAAAGAAATATCGAATTAGAAAATTCACCTATAGAATACACACATAGCATAGAAATCCATCTCTCTCCATTGCTTTATTTTTAATCTTCCCTGCCCCTACCTGCTCTGTGTCTGAAAGATCCCTCTTCCTGGACTCCAGTAACACGTACAGAAAAGGAAACCCATGGAATAGATGATTGCAAGTAAATAGAGCACATTATAATATGGGGCATTAATAAGTTTGAACAATGGAGTTATCCCTGTTTCTTTTGTGAAGCATTTCACCATAGAATTCTATAATTGCCCCTTGAACATGAAATCCCACATGAGAAACTTCTTTTGAAAAAATTAATGCCTAGAATACCTTTAATTTCTCTAAAGACTTGTCATGTTTCACAGCCCTTCTGATATTAAGAAATAAATAAAACTTGGTAGTTTCCATCTCAGAGCCCAAGTCAGTTCTGAAAATCTTTTTAAAAAAAATTTTTTTTTTGTTTTTTTTTGTTTTTTTTTTTTTTGTTTGCCTTTCTGGGTCTTCGATTTTCTTTAGCCCTGATTACTTATATCTGAATGTAATTTTATTATATATACTCATGCAAGCTGTCACAAATACTTTCTAGAAAATGAAAGGGCAAAAAGATTGGCTCTAAAACAAAAAAGTCAAATATACACTCTGAAAAATAAATTTCTTATTGACTTTACAGAGATAAAATTGTGTTATTTTCAAGAAAAAAAACACCATCTAGTAAAGCCATCTTTTCATTTATGTCAAAATGGAAGAATCTGTATTTCTTAAGGCTTATTTTCATACTAGGTCAAAAAAAAACCTTAATTATAATACAATTAAATGACATAAAAATCATTACATTAAAAATTGCTGCTAATTCTAATTATATTAGCATAAGAATTCTTTTAAATAACTTATCTCTGTATGAGTATGATACACAGTCTCTAAAAGAATTGACTTTTCTAGAAAAGATATTGGTTTTCAAAGCTCAAATGCGAGGAGCCTGTAAATACCAGAACAGAAATTAATATTTCTTTTGGATATCTCTTATCTTAGAGATATGCCTTAGCTCTTTAGAAAGATTTCTAAATGGTGACTTTAATGTTATATAAATCGGTTGAGAAATAATAACTCATCTCATACTTGGAAAATTCTTCTAAGAACAATGGTTAAATTTATGGTCCTATCTGTACTGTTAGAGAAGATGGGTGGGTATGTGGCTAATAAACAGACAGTTTAAGATCTCTCATCTCAACCAACATCTGTCTGTCTGTAGCAATAGTTGGGCATCTGTAGTTCAATTCAAGATAGTGAAGGAGTAAAATGCAAAGTTAAAAAAATTGCAAATATTTTTCCCCCTTGGCTTTACAAAAGAAAAGCCTTAAGCTAAACTCAAAAACTTAAAGAATTCAGAGCCTGCTACACACACACACACACACACACACACACACACACACACACACACAGCAGGCAATAGTTACTTTTCTGCAATATTACATATATTTCAAAAAGAGAGGTATTTTGACAATATTTTCATGTTTATCTAATGCTCACGAGTACCAATCTTTTTACTCACATGCTAAGCAGGAAAGAAAATAATGCAAATATTAAATGCATGGCAAACGCAGAAATCACTAATTCATTTGAAATTAATTGTGGCTTTTGTACGTTATAGTTCCAGCATATCAGGCATTTTTCCAGAGGATCCATAGACTTTTCTTGACTGCCACTGGAGACAAAGTATTGCTTTTATCAGTAAGAACTCACTTCATATGTGGGACTAGACATGAGGCCTGGCATGCACATGGTTAGTACTCTTTACTACCCATTCCCTCTATTACCAGCCATTCTTTCTATCTACCCTGTATCCTAAGACATTATATCATATCCAGAGAAGAGGACAAAGAAAATTAATGTGTATGCTTATTGAGGACTTTTGAATTTTGTATGTAGAACACTCTGCCAGCCTTGAGGAAATTGGAAAGCCAGATAAGACACAGTATTTATTTTCTGGTTTGGATGGCAAGGCATCTACTATATTAAGCAGTTAATATACACAACGGTAACAAGTGGAGTTGACTTTATACATGGCAAAGTGAAGACTAGACCCCCTAAGACTAGCCTTGAGAAGAGATAGATCAAGCTGGCCTGAGATAATTTTGTAGACAAGTCAGGAGACAGCTGAGCTCTATGTGGATTGGGGAAGATGGGTTTTATGTGGCAAATAAGCAGTTGGAAAAGATTCTGGTAGTCAGTGAGGAGGTTAGCCTGGCTTGAGTGGTAACGGCTTTCAAAAACTAATAGAAAACACACTTTGCTAAGAAGAGGAGCAACAGGAAAAATTTGGAATTCATCCCAGAGATGATGAGAAACATTTAGAGATATAGAACAGAATAAAACTAAAGAAACTGGTATTCTGTTATATTTTTAAGGCTTATTTAAGGCAATCTGGCATGTAAGTTAGTGTCTGGAGGTTCAGGGATCAACTGGAAGATCTGGCAGCCCAAGGTGAGTAGGTAGGAATGATAGGAATAGAAAGGAGACAAATATAAGTGCTGAAAAAAAAAAAATTGAACTGTGCCAATTAAAAATAGAAAGACAAAGAAAAAGGAGTAATATCCAAATGTTTATGGAGTAAGTAGTTCAAGGAAGGACTTTAGAAAAAGAAAGATATTACAAGGTGTCCTGGCAGAATAAATTGCAGGGTATTTTTAAGTCAAAGTAGTAAAAGTGGGTGGAATATCAAGGATCATGGCACTAGGTCACAGGAAGTTGTGGGAGTAGCGCTTTGTTTTCTTATTGAGGAATCACCAGAGGAAGGAAAGAATCATAGAAAACAAACCAACCTAATAAAGCAAAATCCAAGCCCTCACCATTAGTTTAGAACAAAGAGGAAAACCGACATGAGGTGAAGAAAAGACCCATTATCTCCATTTAAAAAAACACTATACATTGCATGTTTTTTCTCAGGGTTATAGGGCAGGTGAGGGAGAATACCTTCAACATCTCTGAAAAGGCCTATAGTAACACTCTCATCCTATAGATCCAAATCTTAGATCTAGTCACTCTCCTGGGATCTTTTCCCTGTGTATTTGTATATCACAAACTCATTTTGCTCATTAAATTCAAATAGAGAAGTTGGTCTAGTTGTTTGTGTGTGATCTGTTTGGATTTTTGCATTTTTACCAAAGTTGTTTCCTTAAATGACTTATTTTGCTTCTAATTATCTTGCATCTTTTTAAATTATTTCAAAATATTTTATCTATTATTTAATATTTAGCTCTGCAAATGCATAGGAAACAAACAAACAAAACCTCCAAACTGCAGCTGTGCTAGTATGAGAGGTGTGAAGAGGCCTGTCCTGAAGACCTCAGTTTATATTTCACCTACACAAATAATTGTTTTTCTTAACACCCTGTTTTTTCTGAAAACACAACTTATCAAAATTTGAGTTAATAGTTTTGTTTCTTTGTTGAATGTCAATCCTCCTTACTCACTGCGAGGTACAGAAAGAAAAGACTGATATTTTTATAACACTGAACATGGATCCTCAATCTACCAGGAACCCATAGTGGACACTTAGCAAATGCTTATGGAATTAATGAATAAGTAAATGAATGCCTAAATGATCATAATGACCTCCATGAAAAGGAAAGCAAATAACTTTTTGCTTATGATTTGCTTATTGAAGTCCTTTGAGTACCTGGAAATAGTTGCTCACTTCTGGACCCGGAAGAACAACTTGGCCAGGAATGAGTGAAATTTCTATTCTATGTTCAAAGGTCCTATTTCAAATCACTGATCTTAATGACTCAAGAAACTAAAACACATACTATCAACTTTTTCCCAGAACTAATAAAAAATTTTCTCTTTTTTAGGACAACTAAGAGCTTAAACGAGGTCATATTAATAACATAGAAAGACCAATAAGGTGGCATCATAATATGGTACTTTATTACAATCTCTTATATTAGCCAAACTCTGGATTGGTACTGATCATATTGATTCACACTCCTTCAAAGAGGGAATTCAAGAGGTTTTCATAATTCTGGTTTGATTTATTCCATTGTAAAAATTTTAAAAAGGAGGAAAATTGGCAAAATCTCTGTTGCTTTTTGTATAAAGACAAATATCTATACTCATCAGAGTCAGCAAAGGTTGAGCCGGTCCCTTAGTCCTCTATGAGCAAAATATCAGTCTCATTCACTGACTTACAATGCATCTCATTTTAATGAGGCACAAGCCATGTTTTTTGTATTCATAGTAGAATGTCAGCTTTGATGAAGGTCTAGGATTACTCAGAACACTTTTTAAAATGCAAATCTAATCATGTCACTTATCTGCTTAATGTCCTATCATTGTTTTTCATTGTTCTTAGAAATCCTAAATCTTTAAAGACATGCTGCATGGCGTGCTGCCTAGTTTCAACTTAATTTGACAATGCTCACCTCCTACTCAAGGTGTCCAACTGGGTTTGCTCAGCTCCTTTAACATGCCAGCCTTCGCTCTCCCTTTTGCTTTCACCCAGACTTCCCTCTTTGTCTGAAACTTAGCCTCACACTCCACTCTATGACCACATCAGACCAACACCAATGGACTCTTCAGATAACTTTAAATTCATTCGACATATATTTTCTGAACAAATACCATGTGCCAGGGACTATTTTAAGCTTAGGAGAGCTAGACAGCAATAATAATAATTTTTTTAAAAAATTCAACTGTAAGTAGGAAAAGTGGATATGATCAATGGAATACAAAGAATTTTTAAAAGTAGATGACTTGTGAGGCGGTAGCAATTTTTAGAGTTGATAAATACAGATGGTCTCTGAGAAGAAGATATTCATACCAAGATCCAAAGAATAGAAACTAGTCTCACAAAGATCTGGGGCAGAGGGAAAAGAAAATATAAAATCTGTAAAATGAAAATGAGTTTGGTGTGCATGAAGAACAAAAGATGGCTGGAACAGGAAGAAAAGCAGATACGTGAAGTATAGGTACTAAGAGATATGGATACAGACTTATGCAAGGTTTTGTCAGGGCAGGGAAGGAGTTTGAATTTTATTCTAAGCGAATAATGGATAGCCACTGGAGAATATGAAGCAGAAAAATGAGCTGGTAAAATTTATGTTTTAAAAAGGTAATCTGATTTTGCTGTGTAGAGAATCGATTATGTATAGGAAAAGAACAAAAGTGAAAAAGGAAAATAATATGAGAAGTTCAAGGAGACTTGACTTAGTTTGGTAAAGGGGTAAATGGAAAAAAAGGAGACGGATCTGGGATGTATGTTGAAACAGTTCAGCAAGAGAAGCTGATCAATTGGATGTTAAACATAAAGAAGAGACAAGCTGGGGAGAGTCTATAGTGTTTTTCCTTGATCATCCAGATGGATGGCAGTGCCATCAGCATAGTTTCCTGTTGAAGACGAGACCACTTGGGTTAGATCCTGGCTCTACCACTTAATGCTGTTTGGCCTGTGTGACTGAATAAATTGCTTAGCCTGACTTCTCACTCGTTTCTGAATTTGTGAAACTTGAAAAATAACAATTCTACCTTATAGGTTTACTGTGGGAATTTAATAATGTAATTAATGTAAACTGCTTAAAACAGCTTTTGGAATATAGTACATCCTCAATGAATGCTGCTATTATTATTATTGTTATTGTTATAATTATTATAAGAAAGGTGTGGAAGAAAATGAAATACTCAGACCTGAGAAAATCTGCATATTTTAGCTATTAAATCTGAGATACTCATTAGACATCAATGGCAGAAACACATGAATCTGAAGTTCTGAGGAATAGTCAGTCCAGATGATGCAGTTTTAGAAGTCACTTCCATAGAGCTGGTATCTAGAGCCATGCATGAAATCCCCAAGGAAAACACTGTAGGGAAAAAAAGGGAAGCAACCCAAAACTTATGCTTAATTTCACTTCAGCATTTAGAGATCAGTGTAACATAGGAAGCGAGCAAAGGAGGCTGAGAAGGAACAGTCAGTGAGGGAGAAGGAAATCCTTGGGTGATGCCAAGAAATAAGCATTAAAAGAAGGGACAAGTTACCTGTGTCCTGTGCTATAGTCTCACGCATGATAAGAAAAGAGATGTAAACAATGGAAAGAACAATCTGGAGTTCCTTGGGAATCTTGTCAAGGCTTTTTCAGTAGAGTATAAGAAATCGGAACTTGAATGCCACCCCCTTCAGGAAAGCTTTTCTGAATGTCTAGAATAGATTAGTTCCTTTCTCATTGCACTTGTCATTTCTCTAGCACTTACCATATAGGTGATTGTAAAGAAAGTCAACTTTGCACTAAATCATTATCTATGTAAGATACATCATTTGTGTATTTATTCATTTTCTGTCTCTCCTGATTGCTGGTAATCTACTGAATAGTAGAGATCACATCTATCTTGTTTTCCACAGTATCCTCAATAACAAGCAGAATGCCTGATGCATAATATTGCTTAATTTATATTAAATGAATGGCTGAATAAATAAATTAATGAATGACCCTTCATGACTGTACCTAAAATGCACTTTTTAAAAAACTGACTTCTTCTAACTAATACCCACACTAATTAACACGATTGCTTTCAAGTTATTTATAAGTTTTTGGCATAACTATATAATTGCTTTTATTGAAGGCTACCTAAAATCATTTGGAAGTAGTAAGTAGAATAAAAACAGTAAACAGTCTACTTTTCACTTTATCTATCTAAAGTTTCTTTTTAAAAAGGACAAACAATATCTCTACTCCAGGAGCTCATTTTAGCACTCAATATAAAATTGATTACCACCCAGCCCTTATTAAAACCCAGTTAATACAACTGATATTTGAAAGAAGAAATCTATGGACCAAGTTAAGCATTCATTGCTCTAAATTGGTTTTTAGCTTTATCCTATTATAAGTGAAATGACCAAATATCTTACTTGAATTGTATTTGATTAGTTCTTTGTTAAAACAACATTACAGAAATTGTGGCCATATATTATTATTTCTTTGGCCTAAGGTTTTATATAAATAATCATATATTGTGAATATTTTTACAACTTCTAATGACTCCTAATGACCTATATGGTTTAGGGTTCCAAATAAAAACGAATCATATGAAACATTTCTTTGTAGTACAGAATAAACTTGGTAGTATAGAAAAACTTATAGTGTGAGAAAAAACTGTATAATTTTTTCTGATTAATATGTATGTTTCCTTTAGCTGATAATAACAATTATAAAATGCATTTCATTACCCTTCTTATGTTGCTTCTAGAAGAGTGGGATATAAACTTTTATTCAATTTCAGTAGATAGTAAATGCCTAAGTTTTGTATCTTTTCTCTACAATATAATCATAATTATTCAATATGATTTTAGCAACCTATTTATGCATACTCATGTCACAAATTATCTCTACTATTTTTGAAGAAGAAAGAGTATGAATAAATAAAAAGAGAAAGAATGTCCTCTTTTTCCTTCAGTTAATCCCAGTGATAAGCCACTCTTCTTGGTCTTGCTCAAATAAAACCAATTCTATGAAGACAGTTTTAACTCTGCAAGTATGGATTGACTCGCTCTCCTACATTCCAAGAACACATTTAAATTATAATCATAAAATTTAATGTCTGATTATATATTACTCTCAAATATGATGTGACATTGAGTTTTCTTGTTTGTTTTAGGATTTAGAATCAGAAACAAAATCAATTGCAAAAAAAAAAAGAAGAATGACAAAATATTGTTTCACTTCAGGAATTAATATGATTTTCTTTTTAAGTTATGAGCATTACCTAGACTTTACTCAAACTTCTTGCTACTAGGCTGCTCAGGTTCAAATATAAATTCCAATCACTGCATCCATATTGATTCATCTGATATTCTATGCTTCCTTTTTTGTTGTTCTGATTTTTATTCTTATATATCAAATGACTATATACACATAAATCAATTAATAAACTCAAATTATTATAAAATGTAAAGTAGAATATCATTATTATTCTCAACAATGTTTATGTCTCCCCTCAATGAGAATGAAAACTCTATCAAATAGACTATCTTGTTCTTACTTTTTATCCCTCATAGGAGATATTGCTAGAAATAAATGTTACGTTTGATCACTGACCATACAAAAGTTATATTTATTTGTCTGATTAAAACTGAAATATTCATATCAAGGTTTAAGTAACATTATATTTCCATCAAAAAAAATTCTTGTTTGCCTAAATGAGATCCCAACAGTGGTATAAAATTGTTTTTTCCTCTCTAAAATTAACATAAATTTATTCTAAATTAAGAGAGGTTGTTAAAACATATTTTTAACACTAAATTAGTTAATGTATATTATTCATTCTGGGGATTTGCAAATATATCATTTGGATTGTTTCTATCTTCAGAAACATTGCACAATATCTCGTCTTAATATTAAATGAGTTATTTCATTTTCTTTTACAATTCTTGTCCATGTACATATGTTTATCTTATTTACAATCATAATATTTAATGTTATTTTCCTCTTTTAAGAAAACATAATCGAAATATTTCTTCCTAAGTCTCCAATATGATAATTTTCATTAACTATGAATTAGAACATTAAAGCATAACTCTATTAACATTTATTTATTTAATATATTTTAAAGAACTATGTAATAATGCACTAAATAAGAGAGGACGAAGAATTCACACTGGGCGAGGACAGAGAATGTATGTAATCAAAATTAAAAGAAAGTCTAAACCGTCGCTAGAAGTGTGGGACTGAATGAGAGGTTACAGAGAGCTGTAAAATGAAACTGGAGAACTGAGGTTAGCATACAGAGCCCTGTAGCTTCCTGATGTTTTTCTCAACTTTATTAGCAGTTTTTCTTATCAATACCAATAACATTTCCCATCCAATAATAGTGACAGCCTATGTTTACCACTCCGAAGGAAACCACAAAAGGGTCTTGGTTGAGGAACTAACTCCAACCTCTTCCTAACTTCCTCAGAGCTGGCATCGGAGGTTTTTTTAGTTTTAAAGCTACTTCCTCTTTGCAATAAACAAAATATTTTTCTAAACATGAAATGCTTTAAACTGGAAACTTGGCTGGTAGATAGCTATATGAATTTTATGACTGAAACATTATCACATTTTTACTTATTGCTAAAACAAAGAAAAAAACTTGTAATAGTTCTCCTCTGGGAAGGCAAATTCAAATCGACACTAATTACATTGCCTGCTTCAGATGTCCTGATTTTTTCTGTCAATCATCTAAGAGCAATAGTGTTATAAATAGCCAGTTTGTACACTGGACCCCAAAATTCATTTCCTTCACACCAAAACATCCAAATTAAAACACAACTCAGGATTTCCTCTGATGAGGGATCAACTCTTATTTTTGAGTTGATTTCCAACATTCTCCCAAGTGCAAACTAAAGAGCAACACTTTTAAATCCATACCCAAGAAACCTTGGCTTACCTTGTTATTGTTAGGCAAATCATTAATGATAATAACATAAACCTACAGTCTTTGTTGTAGTACTCCAGTCAGAAGAGCTGCTGATCTGGTTGTGGTAAACCACATTTGCAAAGTGTGTTGAAACAAATGTTTTAATAAATTATTTTTCATTAATTAATTCATTTAAATAGATTTTGATGAGGCCCAGCTCATATTTTAGGGAGAAAGTGACCAGAATATATCTATTCTAGAACAAATGTTCCAGGATGTTCCTACAAGTGTATCACTAAAAGAGTTTTGTACTTTCCCATGTTGAGAGGAGGTCTATAAAGGACAGCTTATCCCTGGTACTGATTATTAGTGTATGATGTGTTTAAGAGAAACAAAGGAACCAGCTAAAAGTTAGATCCTAGACTGCAGTAGAGCCAGAATAAATATTTGACACTGGGAAAATCATCCATCAACACCAACACTGCTTGCCATTTTACAGACCAAACAAGTGATTGAATTCTTC
Source organism: Rousettus aegyptiacus (assembly GCF_014176215.1). NCBI lineage: Eukaryota > Metazoa > Chordata > Mammalia > Chiroptera > Pteropodidae > Rousettus > Rousettus aegyptiacus. The sequence goes on along the minus strand of NW_023416307.1, from coordinate 33,150,252 downwards.
ATTTTTTACCTGGTTAATATGTTGTCCTGCAATACAATCATTCAGAGAAAGGATATGGGCATGAATATAGGATTCAGATTGGATCACAATCAAGTCCTCATCTGTTTAGCTTATATTAACATAACAACACAGTTCATTTTATGGAATCTTTATGTGAGTACAACCAATAACATAATGAGGCAATGTAAAAAATAACCAAAAAATTTAAGTGCATGTGCGTGTGTGTGTGTGTGACTTGAGTGGACAGTCAAGCCCTTAAGAACATTATTACCACAATTTAGAATTCCATTTTATATTTTCAATCAATAAATTGGCAATAGGATTTTTCGACTCCAGAAATTCAGGAAAATGAGAACAATAATAAAAATTGAGGTATAAACAAAACTATAATTAAAACTAAATGCAGTGGAGATATTCAAGATCTTCACATTAAAATGTTCCATAAGAAACAAATGACAATATTAAAATATTTAAGAATTAATATGACCATCTCTTTATACATCTTCTAAAATACAAAGTTTTCACTGGTGAAAAGACATTAAACCCTGTGCACTGAAATTACAAGAACATCTGAAGCAAAGCATGATTAGACAATATAGAGAAAGTAATGTGTACTTGAAGAAAGCTACAGAAATATTTTATACCTACATTCATACAGTATATCTATTATATTATCTACCATATTACAAATTAAAAATAGCAAACCTGGAAAAGATCAAGATTTCAAGTTTGCATTGCTAAAATATCTCCTTCAAGACGTATAAACTTAAATGACAAAAGATATTTTTTTTATATTTTGAGTTAGCATAAATATAGGATAATGATTATATAAAAGGAGTTAAAAGGATAATAACAGTAAAGAGGAAAAAACTGATCTCTCAATGACTAAAATATTTGATATTAACAATAATTATAAAAAAGAATATAATTTAAATAATTTTTTCCAAAATATTTTAAAGAATGAAAAAGGAAAGGGCCTCTTTGTGTCCAAATAGCATTATAAATTATACCTATTTAAGTATACCATACAAGATAAGACTTTGAGATCAACAAAGATTAAAAAAATAAAATATTTTGAAATAATTGTACTGTCACAGCAAATATTAAAATAGTACAGATAAAGGTGTTTTATTAAATGATATAGAAATTATACTCCTCAAATTATGATGCTATTAAAAATTAAATTTATATAAGTAGAATACCAAGTATGTCTCTTAAAAATTGATCATTTCATAAAACAATGTTACTTTGCAAATAATTTCTCTGCATATTTTTTCAAAACTAAGTATCTCCACTTTGATTTTGTTATATGTGTATATACATTATTGAATTAAATTCTTTGTCACTTTATGAAATCAATGTATGTTTTCAAGTCAAATTCCACTAAAATACATTTAGACACACTATTTCTATTTATTGTCTGACAGATAATAATTAAAAAGAAACCCAAACATACACTACTCTGGCAAATAATCATTTCACAAAGCCAGTCCACACACATATTCTTGAAGAGAAGGAAAACTTGTTTCTAAGCTCATGACAAACCTCAGAAAATTTTATAGCATTGTAAAAAAGAAAGGTAGAAGGAGGAAAACTGTGTCCAAGGACTAATTCTTCTTTAGAAAGGCCCTGCCATAGTTGCCTTTTATAGTTCTATAAAGCCAAACCAGAAAGAACATTCCTCAACAATGTGAATAATTTTATTACCTTTACTTTTAAATCTTAAAATGAACCCTAGCTGTCTTTCATCTAGTAATTTGTGAACGTATATACTATTGAAAATACCAAAAAATTGGATTCAAACAAAGTCAACAAGCATAGAACAATGGGCAAAACAAAGCAAAGCAAAACAAAACGAGTCAAAACAGAACTATCACATACTTCATGGATTAATGGTGAAAAAAAAAGAGACTTCTTACCAAGTACCCCCAGTCGATAGTTGACTGTGATGACGATCACATTGCCATAACTTGCCAAGACACTCCCATCATATAAATTTCCAGTACCTTCCATATATGAGCCACCATGGATATACACCATCACTGGTTTGGGACCCCCACTGTCCCGAATATCTGAAAAACAAATGGTTGGCAATTGTTCTTATCCTCAAAAAACACACGTAATGAGGCAGAGAATACATTTTTCATTTTGGGGACAGTGTATGATTTTTATATAGCTCTTTAAATTTCTGTTTTTGTTAAAGTGTTTCTTAAGCAACTCATATTGAGAGCTGTTGCAAAAAAGAGCAATAGATATTTATTGTTTACTGTCTAAAATTTTGTTTAATAGTATAAATTGAATTATAATACTTGGACAAATTAAAAGTCACTATGAATTTTAGTCCTTTTTTTGATTAATTACTGACATGACAGTAGAAACAAAAGAAATAATAAAATGATAATGATTCTTTGAACTACTTTTTAAAAATGTTGTAGACTTCATTCAGAAATTATGAACCATAAACTAAGGACAAAAGTAACACTACTATGGTAAATAAAATACTCTGTTTTTCCACTTTTTAATTACTGTATTTTGTTGAATGAATCTTAATTACAGTGAATAATTTATGCTCCTATTTGTGAATGCAATTATAACACTGTTATTCATGTTTCAATTTTTATTTCACTACTTAAGTACTGTCAGATGAATGTGTAAGCAGTAAAGCAATATAGACGCCTGTATTTTTGTTGCTGTATTTAGGGGACTGTCATTTAAAATTATGTCTTAGTTAAGGCCCACTTATCTGCTAATTTTACCTATTCCTACTCTTTTGAAATAGAAAACAGCCTAAATTATATTTTTCAACTTTTTTTGTAACTCTTATACTCTTCTCAGCCTCGCTTTGGTTCTATGATTTTGTCATGTAGACGTGAGACAGGATACAGCTAAGTCCAAGTGTAAAGTGCCACAATTTAGAATGATGATGAAGTAATCTCCATAGCTCTGAACTTTAATCAATTGTATTTACTTTTCTAAGATACTTCCCCCTGATTATGTAGCTTTCGACCAGAATTTTGAAATCATATATAAGGGAAATTGGATAATTTAATTGGTATAAAAATTGACTAATTTCTATAGAAAAATTCTAAACTGTAATTGGACAAACATGATTTTAACAATCATGTAGATTAAAAATTGCATAGTACATGTTATTATGATTATATACACATTTAAAACATTACTATTACATAATAGTCCATCATCTCTTCTACCTACAATTAAAATAAAATTACATCAAGCATATCATATTTTAAAATTCCAATATAAAAGTGTCATTTAAAAGTGTGGTTTTGTTCCTTTGCTTTTGACAGTTTTTATCAAACTTAAATATTTAAGATTGAGGGTTCAGTTTTCAGAATGGGCTAATATAAACTTTGAATAAACTGGTGAGTATTTAAAGGATGCTTTACATTTCCTATAAAAAAAGATTTTTTTTAAAATATAAATGCCTCAAATTTCTATTGTAATAATAAAGTAATTTCTTTAAAGGAAAAGTCATTTTAGGATCAATAATTGCAGCTCAACTGGTTTGTCCAGAATTTCTAGTTGGGAAACTAGCGCACTCCAGAACTGAGAGACTTTTTAAAAAACTATTTTAAGTTTGACTTAATTTAGCAGGAAAACCTAAATGTATTTTCTCTTTAAATCCCTGGGAGAACAATTGGTATTCGCTCATTTGTAAAGATTTGGGGGCTTGTGGAGATGTTAGGTTTACGCAGAGAAAATAATCCTTTTGAATTTTTTAAACTATCCTCCTTAAATGCCTATTTGCTGCATATAGTTTTAGCTCATTCTCCTACTATGGTTGGCACTGAAGAAGCAATAATAAATTATTAAACTGAAATCATTAACTGACTGTTCACAGCAGACACTGTACTCTGCTAATTGTATGCTTGGAGGTAGCACAGAAGGGGGCTGTTTCAGAATTCTTCTTTAATTAAAATTACATAGAATTACAAAGCACCAACTGTGAACAGTAATGAAATCTTGGTAGAACCATTCTGTTCACCTGAAAACAATACAGGCACACATTGAGAAGACCTGCCACAGTTTATATCTAATAATAAAATGGAGTGGACACTGTTAGAAAACACTGAAAATATGACGATAGATTCTAGGAACTATTTTGAGTGGTATCTATTTTTTTTTTAATTAGACTTGAAAAGATTACTGATAGTTTGGGCTGGTTCTAGTTTCCAATTTGTCTTTTCAAATTTCTCAAAGATTTTAGTCTTGCCTAAGAAATTAATATGTCTAACAATTCTTTTCCAGAAAGTTCTATAAAATTCTAATGATGTGTTCTGAACAATATTTATTTTTGCTTGAAATAACTCTGAAATTAATGCTGTATAGGGTATTAATTACCAGAGTAAGTAAAATTCTTGTATAAATACCGTTTATATCGCCAGTCGAATTTGGGAAAATGCTGTATTTCTATTACTGAGCAATTAGAGTTCTTTGATAGTGTTTTATCAGAGTGGGCCATCTTAGATTTATTTTGATAGTGTTTCATTACAGAGGTTTATCCTACACTTTACTTTTCTCCATAGTCTATGGGTGTTTTTGATTATAACAATAAATATAATTAGTTTAAACTGTATCTATATTTACTTTAATTTTGAAAAGAATCAGAATTTTAAAAAATGAAAATAATCAGACAGTCTACTATTAAAAACTATCTGCTAATGCCATGATTTTAATAATAAAATTTGGGGGACCCATTATGTCTTACTGCAAATATATTAGATGTACTTTACTAATTCATAATTTATGACAGCCAATGATTCCCTCTAAAACTTGTCTCATATCTTTTCCTGTATATAAGGTGGAATTCACCTAAGATTTCTGACTTTGCTTGAATAGTTGCTACTGACTTTACTAAAATCAAATGAACACACTCAGAGATGAAAACACTTGCTCTGATTCACTAAAATCACAAATGTTCATAATACATGTTTGTATTTTATGTTGTTGCCATTTTTTACAGCTTTGCTAGGCATCTAGGTGCCTGAAAAGAATGGGTTGTTAAGAGAGAAATACTGATGATTTTTCTTCTAAATTTTTGATAAGAAAGTAATGTAATCAAAATTTTAAGCCAAAGTATCAAGTATCACTAGATCTAGAGCAGTTAATGGGAATTTATTTATGCCTGACAACTAGTATTTGGATCACAATTCCTTTTAATCTTCCTAGTGGACAATTATTTGTCACACAACTCCTTAACTACGTTTACTGGTTTCTTTCTTATTTACAGACTCATGAAGTTTTTAATTGCTCATGTTTTAGAGTTTTTAGAATTTAACACTTTTTAAATTGTGGAATATTACTCAATAAAATCTTTCTCCAATGTATTTAGAGATATTTCAAGATATTTTTGTGCTCCCTACTCATTTTATGAACTTCAGTTATCATTTCAAACCAGCAAAATAATATGGTTGTCTGAATGTTTATTAAACAGTACTTAGAGGTATAATTTTTATTTTAAAAATACAAAAAAATCTACAAACTCTATGTAGAATATAAAATTGCATTTGAATATTGAAATATTAATATTAAAGTATTCTTAGCACAGTTAAAAATTGTTTAAATATCTCTTAAATTCCCAAATGAATTAATAAAAGTATTTATTGCTTTACCCATTTACCACTTTAGATTAGCCTTTTTGAAACTATAAAAATAGACTATAAAATATGAGGTTCTTTTGGTTATTATTAAACACAAATGAAAAGTGACACAATTGTGTTTGGCCTAAAGATGGCAAAAGAACAACGGCAAAAACATAGACGAGATTAGAAGTAAAGACTAGTGCTCCACTAAGAGGCTTGGATTAGTTTAAGTGACTGAAGGGCATGCCTCTGTGTCTCGGGTCATCTCTGAATGCTGTGGCTTAGAAAAGGACTTGGAAATCACGTATAGAATAGAGTTATCAGGAAATAATGGTGAATTCCATTTAAATAACCGGATAATTAGACTTCTGTCTATCTAAATAAGTGGTTTATCAAATAATTTATATTTGTCGTTTTATGTCCATTAATACTGATTCAAAATTTGGAACAAATTAAAGGTGAAAATTGGCCTTGATTTTTCAAGATCAGTCAGGAAAATATTGCAAAAGAAATTGAATAGAAGATGCTCAGACTTCTCTACAGAGGTTTTTATCCTGGAGGGTATTTAAATTTATCTTTCTTCTCTTCTAAACAATTATCAAAACAGCACCATGGAGGAAGAGACTAAACCTGAATCGACTGCTTTGGCATTCTACACTTCTGAGCATTCAGAAATATTTATTGATCTGATAACTTTTATGACTCACTGATTTATTGCTTTAACCGGAATACTGTCAATGTAAATAGGGTTTAAGATATTTTTAATGACTATTTAAAAATGTTACATATGCTTCAAAACAGGTCTTGAAATAGAGCCACATTTACAGGGCTTAGCTTTACTATAGTCACACAGAGGTAGGTATCTTTTGTGATGTCTCACTTGATGCTGTTTTATACTATAAGAAAAAATCACATTAAATCAGTAATAAAAATATTTTTTTAAATAGAATAATGAGGTATACTAATTCTATGAGTACTTTGAGAAATTTTGGAGTTTGCAAAGCTACACTCTAAGAAGTCCTTTATACTTAGATTAAAAAATGTCTAGGAGTTAAAGAATGTTTAACAAGTCCCAAAGCCCCCAAGTAGAAGCAGTCTTCTTTAGAGCACTGGAAACAGTAAATTGTGTCTTCAAAGTCAAAAAATTTCCTGAGTGTTTGAATATTTCAAATTTCTAACAGTGTTTTTTTTTAAAAAAAAAAATCACAATTTATATTTTGATAATATTTATTTTTATTTATTTAGCATTCAAAATTATAACTCTTGGTAGCTACAATGATTTATCTCAAATATTAATGATTGCTTTGTGTTTAATCTTTAATTCACTGTTGGGGTTCATAGTAAATAACTTTTTAATCAAAGGTCAAAAATTTCATGACAAAATAATTCTTAAATATTAGAAAATTATTAGCATCCAATTTAATTTTTATGCTTTCAATACTTCTATAATTTTTCTACTATGAAGTAGTTTATTTAATACATATCTCAATAAAAACAATTCAAATTGTTAGTAAGGATTTATTCATTCTTAATTGTACTTAATGGAACTAGCACTTCTGCTGGCCTGCTTGTAGATTATTTTATTTTGGAAAACCTTTCTTAGCATATTATTAACATCTTTATGAGATTTAGTTTCTAAAATTCTGAGAATTACTTTTAAACCTGGAATTACGCTAATCATTTCGTTAAGAATTATAACTAAGGTAGTATTAAAAAAAAAAAGGCTGGAATTAAAATCAAGATGAACTGAAAGAATCAATGGGCCTTTCTACACACTCCACTTAACACTAGGTAAAGTCCACATTGGAATAAGAAATGTCAAATCAATGTAGTGTGTACTTAGATTTACAGAGAAAATCAGAATTATGTCATAAGGAAGCTGAAAAGAGAAAAACCTGTTTTGATATTAATAAAGTAGGAAATGTTTTATTACTTATAGTTGGCAATGTTTTGGAAATCAGAATATTTTTATCTGCCAATCTAGAATTATGTGCCTTTGAAATGAAAAGATATTCATATAATCTTGTTTAGGTTTTACCCAAAATATGCACTATTTGGGGTCCAGAGTATTTTAGCTGTCATACAATGTTCACTACAGTTATCTCAATAGATGTGATCTTTTATCTATAAAATTTCACTTATTTATGTGAGATTTAAGCAAATCAACAAAAACTATTTTTTAAAACTAAACTTTATTGCTCAAGAAACACTTTATATCAGCTTTTATTTTTGTCCTGTTATTGTGTATGGGATTCTTTTTAAGCAAATAACAAATATAAAAATTAAATACATTTTAATATTGGGTAAGATATTTACATATATTAGAAAACATGCAGAATGGGTACAGAGAGACTACAAGGGGAGAGGTTGTTAGTTCAAAGAATATGGACAAATTTCAGTCAAAACGTGGGATGAAACATATCAAAAGTCAGTTCAAGAAAACAAAGAAAAATGCCCCTCTTTTTAAAACATTTTAATGGTTGGTATCAAAATGTAAAACTTAACATTCATTTTTTAAAAAATTAAAAATGTATATTTATATGTAACAACAAGCAAGAAGACAAAACACATCAAAAACGGGAATTAAAAACAACTTTGTAAAAAAAGACAAGAAGTAAAAAAATAGAAAGGGGTGGAAAAAGTGACTGAGGCCCTTGTCATGCAAATAGATTTGGTGGAAAAAAATACCTTCATCTTCAGCACCGTCATTATCACCTAAATCATCTGTCTGTTTCTTTGTAAGGGGACCTAGGATTGAGAACGGAGAAATGGAGGAAAAAAAAAAAAAGACAATTCAAGAATAAACAAGACTGAGGGGAAAAAAATAAATGTAAATACTAAAATTCTCAAGGATATTTTCAAAAAGAGTGGGGAAATGTTTAAGTCAAAGTTGATTATCTATTTTAAGAGAAAAATCCCCTTCCCCAAAATATCTCATAGAAGATTTGATTTGTGATTATTTCCATCATAAAAAAAAAATACATTCTGGTTTGCAAATCAAGTCATAAGCAAGAAAATGATTTTTTAAAATACCCATTGCATATAAAAAAAGTAAACAGTTTTATTAGCTGAAAGACCTTAACTTATTCAGTGTCCTTTCTAATTAAAATTGGTGATAACAGTAAAAAAAAAAAAGTAAGCTAAAGTCATTCTTTAATTTGGGACAATATATTAACATTGAGGAAAACAGAGATATGAACATTTTTAAGGTGTTTTTTTTTCTTTTTTCTCTGTTTTTTGTAAGAGCATTAACACTTGGGTTTAACGCATTTTTATATCATACATTATTCAAAACTGTGACTTTTTAAAATTACTTGTCATCACACAAATATTTCCCCATGTGTTTTGATTAAATATTAGCTATAGATTTAAAACATTTGCAAACTGCACAAATGTATGAACAGGTAATCTCATCACTCAGAAGAGCAAAGGTACCATCAATGGAAGTCACTGTTGAGCAATTAAGGTAGTTACAAAGTCAGGGCTTATATTTCATAATCAATTTAGGAATATAATGGAACCATGCCCTAGTGCAATTTCATGCCCAGTATAGTTATTTATAATGAGATCATGTCTTTGGAAAATAATTGTATTAAAACACTGTGAATGTTTAATAAATGTTTTATTGTACTTAACAATACTAATTTGCTAGAATACAGGAGCACACCAAAGGGGAAGTCGAAGGCCACATGAAAGTAATTTTAAGCGTCACATATTGACATATTCAGCACAAAAAATGCAAGTGAAGCCCCACATACCTTTTTGTTTTCACAACCACTTAATTTGTATGACATATCATAATCTTCATGCAAAAAGCAATCATTACAAACACAGGACACTCAAGTTAAAAGACAGCCAACCACATAGCAGTAAGCAAGAGAATTTGTCATGCATAAAAAAGTCGCAGAAAAAGAAAGGGAAAAAAAGACTGCAAGTCATGTGATTTCAGTAATGTAAAAAGTAAAGAAGCAGGCATTAATTCTAAGCACACTTCATAGGAAAAGATCGTTAAACATTTTTTAGAACGATTTCTAAGTCTATTCAGCAATTACTGTGCATTATGTTTATAATTCATAACTATACCTAATCTCATAACCCTCAAAGAATGAAAAACATTCCAGAAAACTGAAAAACATAAGATATAATACAGTTATGGTTCATCACCTTAGAGAGATTGCCTTGAAAAATAGCAAGAAGTGGCAAAGATCAAAAGATTGGAAATGGAGAAATTGATTACAGGACCTGTTGACTACTCAGTTGTAAGGTCATGGTTTCAAAGTCATTTCAAATACAGACAGAAGAGCTGTACACAGTCATTTAAATGACATACATTTATAATCACTCCCAAAAGTAATCATTCCATTTAGAGAAAATCTAGATAAAAGCAATAGTTTATGTTAATTGGCACTTAGTTACAAGTTCACAAAAATCTACATTTCTTCAATATAACCCTATTGGAACATAAAAAGAACCCTCATATTGTCTAATATTCATACAACAATGTTGCTATATTTCTGAAAAATAGAAAATTTTAACTTAAATTTTAAAATTGACGTTATTAGAATTATATTTGAAATATTTCCGATTTAAAAATGTAAAATATCAGACTTTGAAAACTGTATTTTCAAGCTTTTTATTTTTCTGTAATTACCTAAAGCAGTAAAGGAATAGAATTCAACAAATATATTTTCTTGCTCTTTTATTTTCAAGGACTTTACATAGCAGTTTGGTTTTTGGATTTATTTACTTGTTAACAATACAGATTAAGTATAGTGGTAATTGTTTATTACTGTCAAATCATTATCTACTTTCAAATTTCAGTTAAATTACTTAATTTGCTTTATTCTTGGCTGTATTAAGAAATCACTAATGTGAGTTCAATTTTTTTTTTTTTTTTTTTTTTTTTTTCTGAATCATCGCTTCACTAATATTTGGAGACATATAAAACCTACCACAATTAAATTAAGTCACTCTCTTCATTTTTTTCAGGGTTTTATAAGATATCTCTCTTGGAGATTTCAGATGAAAGTGTCCCCAAGTGTACCCAAGGCAATTTACATGACCTTTGGAAATCCTTCAGGTTCTACAACCATGAGCCAATAGTTTTATGCACTTTGCACACCCACAGAATTGCTAGTTCTTGGTCTACATGAGATGTGACAGTAAGAGAATTTTTATTAAAACATAATCTTCCACTTGTTTGAATGTGGGACATAGTTCTTTGTTGCATTTTGACTCTCAGTTTGTGCAAGGAGAGAAGCCATGTAAATAATACGATATACACAATGCGAATTTTTCCACGGAGAAATGGTTGAACCAGCTTTTTGCTATATATTTATTATCACCTTCCTTACTTAGGAAGCTTCATATCTCTTAACTTATGTGGGGTAGTGATTACATACATCTACTGCATGGGACATCTTTCACTGTAGTAAATCTGAAAGGTTAGAAACAGATATAGATAATGCTTCAGCATCATAAATAGATGGAGACATCATTATCCTAGAGAAGAATTAAGTCGAATTCTCCCAACTAAAGAATTTCATTTACTGAAGACTAAATAAAACATTATGATTAGATGATATTAAATTGTTCCCACAGTATGGGTTCTAACAATATTTGTGATTTCAGCATAACTGAGTTATTATCTTAATAATTTTTTACACATTTGATTTTTATAGGTTCTTTGGGAAAAAGAGGGCTAATTACAATTTTTTGGTGAAATTGACTTAAAAAAGAAGGAAAACATTTCTTTTATATCCTATGCCTAAAGCCACTGAGAATAATATCTGAGATATTTATATATGGTTTACATGATTGCAAATTGAGAAAGTCAACTTTGGTTTCTCTGAAGAAGCCTCAATAAAGTACATCTATACCAGTGGATTACAGAAACAGATTCCTACAGGATCATAAGATTCCTTATTCCCAGGCTGGAAACAAAACAGCCCATTGCCTTGCCTTGAACTTTCTCCTTTCTAGGATATCAGAAACTCTGGTTCATTTTCCTCCTTCATCCTAAACTGTTATAATTGATCGAAGTACTGACATTGAAAATTTAAATAGAAGGAAAATATCGTAAGATTTTTAAATAGAAGGAAATTATCGTAAGATTAATAGTCATAATTTTCTTATGACTATTAGGCAACCACATTTTAGTGGCCACAAATTCTTGCAAGTTGATCAACGTGAATTTTCCAAATGGTAAGACATTTATCCTTCAACAGAAATAACAATAAGTAACAACATTTCAACTCCGGCTTATGTCTGTTTTAAACGACAAATAGTGCATTTTCAATACCAGCAGTTTATATGGGTATCTTACAGCACCAAGATATAAAGCAAGAGAGTCTTCGAAAACCTAAGTGTAGAAGTGATTTATGCTACCTTGAAACTCTATAGGGTCTGTGCTCCTTGAAGAACGCACACATAACTCTCATTAGAGTTAATAGGAAAGTAGACCTCATGTCATTTTGAAAGGGAGTGAGAGTAATTACTATATTTTATATCTCCTATAGGCAATAAATAGATTCAGTGGTGAAACAACAGTACCAAGGAAGGTAAAGGGAACTTCTAACCATGAACTTTTAACTCAGTTAAATCCAAAATAGTTCTTTTGCAATTAACATAAGCATGATTCAAAGTATCAGCCTTTAAAAAGGACATTCTTACATTTCAGAATCTGACCATGAGCCTTAATTTTTTTAAAAAAGGAATAAAAATATCAGCATTTCTCCGTAGTTAACTGAAGAATAATTATGAGCTTCAAAATAATTATTATCCAGCCATATTAATGCTGCTTTTTATCATTCCCTTTGATGAAGGGTAATATAGTTTAGGTCTGAAATACATTAGAACAGATTATGCCTTCCTTCATTATGGGTTCAATTCAGCAGATATTATCTGTACTCTGTGTCACACATATCTGCAAGAGGCAAGTAGGTTGAAGATATTATTAGCTCCTGACTTAGAAAGTTGGCTATGAGAAATACATCTGTTTTTAACAGAACAAGTCTTTGAAATTTTTATGATTATTTAGAGCTCCAGGCTCCAGTGAGTCCCATCTTGATAGATGGAAATCTCTGGTGACCTTGCTCTCCTCTTTCCTCACACTCTTTACCAAGCACCCTTTGGGATAAATTGACTCTGAAGAATTCTTCAGAATGGGAGAATTTAAAGATGTGGCCATTGTTGTTCTGGAACAATTGAAAATAGGCTAAATATTTTCATGAAAGTTTTTAGGAGAAATTATAGTTTATAAAAATAGCATCAAGGATGGAAAAAAGATCTAACTATATCTGCTTCATATGGAGGACAATGCCAGAATTCAATACATTTTAAATAAAAATTACAGTATGCTGCCATATTTTTTTCCCAAATTGATGAACATTAAAATGCAATGAGTTTAAGAAATTAAACATCACAGCACTTGGTGTCATTGTAAAGCTATCAAATTTTTCCCATTGAAATTTAGTCAATTTTATATAACTATAATATATACCTCTTGAGAATACAGAAATGAGTGAAGGTGAATGATTTAGAATAATATTTATTATTTTGGTACTACTGTATTTAACTGAAAGTAATCACAATTCTTAAACTATGGATTATATGAACGGATATAAAGAAATCAAAGATGAAAAGTAATTTTCTTTCTTGAGATTTTTTTTCCATTAAAAAGATAACATTTTGGAGTAATGTCAAAAATCTGCATCATAATAGAATTAAAAAATAGTGCAAACTGCTGCAATGAGATATTGAAAATAAACTTTGGAACAACTGACAGTTTCAAAGGAATCCATATCTTTGCAAATTTTGAAGGCACTACTATGTCATTCATGATGTTTGAGTATCTTTCAGGTGAGCTGCATGCTTAGGCTAGTGGTTCATATGTATACGTGCTATGGAAGAGACCAGCTTCTAAGAGTATGAAAGCAGCAGGCATGCTCTATCTTTGTGTTGAAAGAAATGACCCACGCGCACACAAACATATTCCCTCAGTTCTTCAGAAGCAGAGCACAGCTTAAAACATGACTTTTGAGAAAAAGAGAATCTGATGTTAAAACAGGGAGAGATGGGAGAGAAGTCATTCCAGACCAAGTATATTGAGAAGAGCTTATTTATAATTATAATAAAGAAAATTCTTTTCTTTATAAAATTACTTTAACAACACTTTGAAGTTAAAAGCAATCCTATCTAGAATCAAAGTGATAAAATCTGGAGGAAAAAAATATGTAAATAAAAAGTAGAATAGGCTACTTACTACTTGCTAATCTGAGCATCACCACATTTGCACAAGCTTATTACTTCTTTAACACTATATTTGTTTGATTTATTAAAATGCTGATGCACTATTTTTATAGCATAGAGAATATCAGAATAATGTTTTTTTTTTTTTCCTCATCTGGGTCAATGTAACTATGTGTTCCATAAACTCTTTTATACTTTGTGAAGACATACTCACCATGGCTTTCCACACATTACTCTAAGATGCACCTGCATTATGGTTAGGACAAAAGTGCCACAGGATGCTCAGAGATGTATCAGCAAGGCTTGAGGACTGGGATAACATCAATAGTCCAACTTCCTTGGTATGGCTGCAGTATTCAGTCATCCAACCACTCAACAAATATATATTATGCAAGGTGCTCAGGATACGTGGTGAGGAAAACAGGCAAGACCCTTACCCTCATGCAGATTAGCTTTTTTTTTTTCAGAAAAAGAGACATTAAGCAAATAATCACACACATAAACATGTACCTACAAATTGTATTAAGAAAAAAGAATCTTAGTGATGAGAGGATTATACAAGGGGACCTAGCTGACCTTAAGAAGTCTTCACTAAATAAGCGCAGTGTGGCCTAAAGACTAAAGAAGAAGTCAATACCAAAGGGGCTGAGGATGGGTAGGTAGAATGAGAAGAAAATTCCAGCCAGAAGACTCAGCATGTGAAAAGGTCCTAAAATGAGGCGGAGCCTGGAAGTGAGTGTAGCTGAAATATAGGAACTAGAACAGAGAGTAGTAGTAGCTAGACAGGCATCAATCAGAGCCTACAGCTCATCTTGCCTGAAGTGTTTTGTCATAGTCCTAAAAGCAATAAGAAGCCATTTAAAGGGATTAAATATGCATTGGTAAACTCTGCCCTATCTGAATCTTAATCAAAAAATCAGAAAAAGGTAAAGTTGTTCTAAGAAATATGGCTGAGGATGTTTTATACAGAAGTCTGCATTTTGTTATCATCAGATAAGAATAGCCTTATTAGAAGAAATTAAATGATAGCAAAGGATTCTATAATGTCTTATGTTATTTCTGTTTGAAAATAAAATTAAAATCATGTAAAGTAAATCTAAGATTTCAGAACATCTAAAATTTTATAAATATTTTTAAAGTTTTTTTAAAATTTGTATTGAAAGTTAAATTTGCTTTGTCCAAGAATTAGCATACTGAGAATTAATGAATCCTAATTATTCTTACATTTACACAAAGATAGCTATTTCACAAGGCATTTCTGTTTGAATATCTCATCTCCAGTATAGTACAACAAGAATGACCATCATCACATCCACCTCAAAGCTAGTTTTACCTCCCAACACAAGTTTTGCTTACAGAGGTATAAACCCCTCCCTGTTTCCAAGCTCTAAATCCTCAAATAATCTTTAACTATTTCTTCTTCTTTTCTCTGGTCTTAGACACATTTCATCAATTTTTCAAAAAAAAATATGTATTCCTATCATTCTTTCCAATCTTTTTAGCCTATTATTTGTCTATATGTCTAACTTATGCAGCAGCGTCATGGTCATTTCCACTGCCATCCAGACTCTAGACTGTCTCCCAAACCATTTCATATACTATAGGTTTTTAAAGTAGTAGATTATAATGGTGGCAAACCCCAAAAGAGAAAGCTTTAAATAAATTATCATCAGCTAAAATGCATACATATTTGACTCTTTTTAAGACTAAAGTTGCAAGCATTCCAATAGAGCAGGCACTCAAAAGCGTATACAACAATCTTGTACTGTGAGTTTTAAAATAGCTATAACAAGACAGATGAAAACTATATTTTAGCACTCATTTTTATGTTTTAGAAATTCATGAGAAAAAATATTTTTTTATTCAAAATAGAAACAAATCTTTTAAAATATGTTTTTAAATGAAGTTCAGATTACTGTTCATTAAACACCACTTTCATTGTTTCACTACTCTGTTTAAAAGTCCTTCCAATCTCTTTATCATTTATTATTTTAGACTAAATACCCCAAACTGAACCATAAGATCCTCCTTACTCTTTCTAGATTTTATCTCTTCATTCCACTGCTTTCTAAAACACATATTTTTCTGAATTCTACCAAACAGTTAAGAAGAAATAGTACCCATCTGTCTCAAACTCTTTGAAAAAATAGAATCGAAGAGAGCACTCCCATACTCATTTTACAAGGCCAGGATTACCCTAATACCAAAGCCAGACTAGTACACCCCAATAAAGGAAAATGAGAGACCGATATCTCTGATGAACTGCAACAATCTACAATAAAATATAAGCAAACTGAATTCAATAATACATTAAAAGGATCATACACTTTGATGGAATGAAATTTATTCCAGGGATACAAGGATGGTTCAACATCCACAAATCAATCAATATGACTCCACAATAACAAAATGAAGGATACAAATCATACCATCATCTCAATAGATGCAAAAAAAAAAAAAAAAAAGAAAGAAAAAGAAAAAAAAAAGAAAAAGAATTTGACAAAATTCAACATCCTTTTGTGATAAAAACTCTCAACAAACAAAGAGGGAAAAGTATACAGCTAATGTCATATTCAGTTGTGAAATACTGAAAGCTTTTTCTCTAATATCAGTAACAAGGCAAGGATGTCCACTATCACCACTTCTATTCAGCATAGTACTAGATCTTCTCCAGAGAAATTGGGCAAAAAAAGAAAGAAAGAAAACGTATCCAAAAAAGAAAAGTAAAATTGTTTCTATTTGCTGATGAAATAACATTATACATGAAACCTTAAAGATGTCACTAAAAAAAATAAAATTAAATTAATAAATGATTTCAAGAAAGTTGCCTGGTACAATATCAATATACAAAAATCAATTGTGTTTCTATGTACCAATAATATAATATCTGAAAGACAAATGAAGTAAACAATTCCATACACAATAGCATTAAAAAGAATAAAATACTTAGGAATAAATTTAACCAAAGAGGCAAAAGATCTATGTGCTGCTGAAAACTATAAGACATTAATAAAAGAAATTGAGAGGATACAAATAAAGGAAAAGGTATTCCATGTTCATAGATTGCAAGAATTAATATTCTTAAAAATTTATATTCTTAATATTATTAAGAATATTAAAATGCATATTCTTAAATTCATATTACTCAAAGCAATCCACACATTCAATGCAATTCCTATTAAAACCCCCAATAACATTTTTCACAAAAATAGAACAAACAATTCTAAAGTTTGTATGGTACCACAAAAGATCCTAAATAGTCCAAGGAATCTTAAGGCAGAAGAACAAAGCTTCCTGATTTTAAATCCTACTACGAAGCTTTAGTAATCAAACCAGTATGGTTTTAGTATAAAAAACAAACACAGATCAAAGGAACATTCCAGAGACTGAGAATACACAATGGGAAAGAATAGCCTCTTCAATAAATACTGTTGGGAAAATTGGATATACAAAAGAATAAAACTGGACCACTATCTTACACCATAATCAAAATCAACTCGAAATGTACTAAAAAATTAAATATAAAACATGAAACCAGTATACTCATAGAAGAAAGCATTGGTGATGAGGTCCTTGACATTAGTCTTGCAAAGTTTTTATTTTTTATTTGACACACACAAAAAAATGCAACAAATGCAAAAATAAACAAGTGGGACTATATCAAACTGAAAAGCTTCTGCACAACAAAAGAAACCATCAATAAAATAAAAAGGCAACCTATAAAATGGGAGAAAACACTTACAAACCACCTATCTGAGAAGGGGTTAATATCCAAAATATACAAGGAACATACTTACTACTTAATAGCAAAATAATAACAATAATAATAAAATAACCCATTTAAAAATAGCTAAGGGACCTAAATAGACATTTTTCCAAAGAAGACCTGCAAATGGCCAATAGGTACAGGAAAAAGTACTCAACATCACTAATCACTAGGGAAATACAAAATAAAACCAAAATATCACTTCATATTTGTTAGGATGATGATTATCAAAAAACAAGAGATAACAAATGCTGGTGAGCATATGAAGAAAAGGGAACCCTGTGCTCTGTTGGAATCCTTGTGCATAGCCACAGTGAAGAACCATCTAGATGTTCCTCAAGAAATTAAAAATTGAACTACCATATGATCCAGCAATTCCACTTCCAAGTGTATATAGACAGGAAACAAAATTATTATCTCAAAGAGATATCTGTAGTCTTGTGTTCATTGTGGCATTATTCACAATAACCAAGGTACAAAAAAACCAATGTCTGTCAGAGGATGAATGGATAAAGAAAATAAGGTGGAGATGGATTAGGTAGGTATGTAGGTAGGTAGGTAGGTAGATAGATAGATGGATAGATAGATGATAGATAGATAGATAGATAGATAGATAGATAGATGATTGATAGATAGATGATAGATAGATAGATAGATAGATAGATAGATAGATAGATAGATAGATAGATAGATAGATAGATAGATAGATAGATAGATAATAGATAGATAGATAGTCGCTAGCTCGCTTAGCTAGCTCGATAGATATAGCTCGATGATCGCTCGCTAGCTGCTGCCTAGCTGATGTCGCTGCTGATGCTACTAGTAGCTCATCGCTGCTGATAGCTCGCTAGCTGCTCGTCGCTCGCTGCTCGCTCGCTCCTCGGCTCGCTCGCTCGCTCGCGCGCTCGCTCGCTCGCTCTCGCTGCTCTCTGCTCGCTTCCGCTCCTGCTCGGTCGCTCGCTCGCTGCTCGCTCGCTCGTCCCTCGCTTCGCTCGCTGCTCGCTATCGCTCGCATCGCTCGCTCGCTCGCTCGATATATAGATAGATAGACAGATAGATAATAAATAGAGGAATATTATTCAAAATGAAAATCTTTTCATTTTTGGTAACATGGATGGACTTGGAGAGCATTATGCTAAGTGAAATAAGCCAGAGAAACACAAATACAACATGGTATCATGTATATACGGACTCTTAAAAAAAAAAAGTCAAAAGTCAAACTTATAGAAACAAAGTAGAAAAATGATTGCCAGGGTCTGGGGATTGGAGAAAATAGAGAAAGTTTAGTAAAAAGGGTAAAACTTTCAGTTATAAGATAAGGTCTGAGAACCTCATATATAAAATGGTGCCTAGAATTGAAATTTTCTATATTGTAGTATATGACTGAAATTTTCTAAGAGAGAAGGAGTTAACTGTTTTCACCTGAATAAACAGAGTAAAAATGTGAGAAAAAAACAATAAACAAATTACGACTTCTTCCATTGTGACTCTTGTCACTGTTACACAAAAAAACTGACCTAACATCCACATCCTATGTATTTTACCCATAGAGTTGATTATTTCAAGTTAAAATCAATTCACTTTAAAGAGGAGGAAAGAGGGTGGATGAGCATAGAGAGTATCATCTAGAATATGTAAAATTTTTTCACATTGATAGAAAAGAGTACCAGTGTATATTTTGGCCTAAACTGCTGCCTTCGGGATATGAAATAGAGGTAGTTCCACATTGTTCAGCAGTAGATAGTGAAAATACTTTAGTTCTTGGACATTACTACGTTTTATCTCTATAGGCGAGATAAATGAACTGAATCAGTAACTAGTGAAATCTTATTCTCTGAGTGGATTGATTCTATTTTACCACACAAGCTGAAGTCTGTCCAAGACACAGTTTTGTATTCTCTCTCACTTGATAGAATAAATATTAAGTTTACACTAGACAATATAGAAACACTTGTGAATCAGGTAATTATGCATCCAGACTCACTGGACACTAGAGCTAAAACGTACCCTACTGAGTGACTATCAAACTCTGTCATTTCGTAGATCCTCAAGAAAACAAAAGTAGAGTGTTAACTGATTTTGCCCAGGCCACAAAGCTCATCTACATCTCATGTTTCTTATTACTCTATCCATACGGAAACACTAAGTAGAACAGGCTTAGCTTCATGGTGGCAAGGCAGTCTGGAAGAAGGTAGAAAACAGGGTCTATTCAAAGGAGAACATCAGATTTGACCCGAGTCTGTTACTTAGTTGCAGGAGTGTGGACTCCAAAGTGCCCTGGGGCCCAGAAGCTGTGTTACAGTGGCCCGCACTGTACCCAGAGCCCATAGTTGTATGTGATGAGTTCAAGTTCTCTGGTGAAAGTGACCAAAGTAATAACAAAAGGCCTGCGTTCTACTTTGAGCTCTGCCATTTAAATAGGTGATGCTCTCTATGACATTATTCAAGTCGCTTCATATCTGAGTCTTCTTTTTAGCTGTAAAAAGGAAGAGACATATCTTCTAATTACTTTGAGAGATCATTGTAGGATCAAATGAGATGGTGTTTTGTGAATGCACTGAAAAAGGGCTTCACACATAACGTGGAAGGTTTGTATTTTGGCATTAGGTGAGTTGGAAATAATGGGGACTACTAATTACAAAAGAAATTGTTATGACACAAAGGACTGGCTGTATCAAGTACTCAAATGGAAAGTATTTATGTTATCCAGAAGTAAAAAGTCCATATGTATTAACTTTTCAAAATTAAAATCCTCTTGCTTCCTTATGTTCCAATTAAGAACACAGATTCTAGGATCAGATTTCCTGATGTTTCTTCCTGGCTTCACTATCCTACCTGCTGTCTGACTTTTGGCAAGTTACTTGATAATCCTGGCCCTTAATTTAACCATCTGTAAATTGCAGATAGAAATAATACCAAGCTCATAACCTTATTTAAGAGATTAAAGGTGATTATGTAAGTGTAGGTCTTAAAACAGTAACTGGCATATTTTAAGGACACAATAAATATTAAGAATTATTATTAAAACACAGTAAATGAAATATTAACCAACTAGATTAACTGATACTAGTGCAATTGGAGGAGAAAAATACATATTTTGTGGTATCTTTAAAAAAGTGAAGATTTCAAATATATTTAACAAAACATTTACCCACCTAATATTTACTCATTATAGGTTTGAAATTGATTACCAGAAAATGAAGATTAAAAAAAAACAAAAACACTTTTTCTTTTGTGGTAAAATGTCAGGTCTGAGTTTACAGCATTTGAAAAAAAAAAGTGCAGAAAATTTAAAAGCAAAATGTCACAGCAATTCTTTACTTCCATTGTAATAATACTCACTAAGGGGAGAGTTGACAGGTTTGAGACAAGCTAGCATTCATTTCTAATACTTTTTCTAGTTAAAATGCCATTTTTTTGTGTGGAAAGGTAAAAATGATATTCTAAATTAAAATTATACTTTTAAATTATTTGAATAATGTATTTTTGCTAATTCTATTACTTATCACCTTCGATGTGCTAGCTTTATTTTCATAATTCCAGTGGTATTTAAAAGGTGTCTCTGTTTACTAGCACTGCAAGAAGCAATTACTTGGGGGTGACCCTACTCACAATGCACTTTAAAGCAGCTCAGTTTAAAAACAACTGCAATAGGAAACATGGCCACTGAAAGCCATGTTTTATCTTGTGTATGAAATGTGTTTTGGGAAACCCATGAGCAAAATTAAGGGATTTGATCTTCAAATATAAACATGCCATCTTAAAGAGGCTTACCACTCAAGTATTTAATGGTTGCTGGATTACAAGAATCAATATGAAATAAGAGGCCGAATGCTTTATTGATTTTTTCCTTCCCTGCATTTTTGTTCTTCCCTTTAAGCTATTAAAATGCTTAAAATCAAGCTTCTTTTTGTAAAACAGTCCAGAATAATAATATTTATCAAAGATAACATATTTAATACTAATATTTTGCTATTGGCTTTGAAGAAAAAAATCTTTACCAATATAAATAGAAATGCTTTTACATTAAACCTCCAGTATTTTTACAACAAAAGCACTTTATTCCAAAAAACATAGAAATCACATTTAATTTTGTGAAATATTTCACATTTAATAAACAGCCATGTCCTCAATATCACAGCATTTTTACTTTAATATAGTAAGCTAGAAACAGTATCAAATTTTAAGGCAATAAAAAATGTGCAATTGACTTTAGGCAAGATATATATTTCAAAAATTTGCACATGAATCAATGCTTATACATTTTAAACACACTAAGAGAGCCTGCAATGTTGGCACCCTGTAGTGAATTACTTGGATAAATCTCACTCATAAGAGAATGATCATCCCAATATGTGTTTTCGAAGTTACTATTCCTATGTATTTTCCTTCTGAATATGGTAAATCTGTATTGTTAGAATTAAAACTCACTTATTCTGATACATGTTAAGAAATTGTACCTAATGGTTTAATTGCATGTACTTAGGTTTCTTTTATCCTTTGTGACTAACCTAAAGATAACTTTTCACTGAGAATGAATGATTTTCAACATTAGTTTGTTGAAATGTGGTAGAAATTTGTTTCTGCAGGCAGCTTCATTATTCTAGGCATTATTTGTTAAGAAGGGCAGTAAGAAAACTCATAAGAGAACAGAAACCTAAAAAGACTTAAATGATTCAATATATATATAAAGAAAAAAGAAAGAAAACTGAGTAGATAAGGATATTCAGGATAATTTCAATGCACAAAATTCATAGCAGGAATAATTTTCTCACATTGACCTGCCCGTGTATTAGAACGTATTTTTCAGAATTAATCCCTGTAATAAAATCCATAAAATTTAGTTCTCTAGATTGTGCTTCTCCAATATGAGTGTGCATAAAAAAAATACCTAGAGAACTTATTAAAAATAACAATTTCTACCTCCTTTCCCCCTGACATTACTCAGGGTCAGCCTAGATTTTAGTGATTTAATGATGAATTAGGTCTTTTAAGTATACTTTGTGGAAAATTTTGGGTCTAGACTATTTTCCTACTTTGGGGATCTTGGCTTTTTCCCTATTTTAAATTTTACCAGGGAGTAAAATGAAAATATGTGCATAAATACATGAAATTGACCACACTGTGCATATGCTTAGCTATGATACACATCAGCTAGAAATGCTTATGTGATTGCAAGTTCAACTTGAATGGTTACTCCTCATTGAGAAGACAATACCCAGAAAAAAGTGGCATCCTATTCTCAAATAATGCTTTATTTTGTGAGAATACTTTAGATAGATGATAGATAGATAAATAGGTAAAAAGATACAGTTATATATATATATAGTTTTATATATATACGTATATCTATATGCACACACATATAGATACAAACATATCATATATAAAAACCCATGTACATACACATATATAATATATACATATATATGCCATTAAAAGTATTAAGTAGCTCTATTCCTTTGCTTTCATATTTAGAAATATAGTCAAGAAATCATTTTTATCTCAGAATATTTCATACCATATTGGTTTAAAATTTAATACTATCTATGATTCTTTGTGGTTCACATATTACCAAGAATACTTACCTTTCTATTTTATATAATATCATATCATGCTTTAGTAAAACTAAGGCTGACAGAAAGAAATCATATTTGGGCAAAGCAATGAGCCCAAACCTGAAGCATTTCAGATAATACTTTTAGGAAAACTAAGAAATATAATGTAAGGAAGATGCAAAATTTATCAAAAAAAAAAAAATCCCAGGGGAATAACTGTTTAAAAGTGAGAGAAATTTTCTCTCTAGAACACGACGAAATAAACAAAAATAGAAAAATACGATAAGAACATAGTATGGTGATCCAAGGGTGGTGGCACCATCTGTGGCCTGGGAAACAGGAATTTTTGGCCCCCTGCCTAGTGCAGGAGCCAGGAAACATGAAGGCTTTTGAACTATTATTTTAGTAAGAACTGAAGTCTCATTCTTTTTTGTCTTCAGGCTATGGCTATCCATATCTCTTCCCATGTTTGTATGCATCTATCTCCGTGTGTGCAGATGATGCATCTGCCTTTTTGTGTACTTCTTTATGTATGAATGTGTGTAAATTTTTCTGTCTAGTTAAGCATATGTTTCATTCTTGTGGAGTTACATGTCTTTCACTTTGTTTTGTATGTAAATGGCTCTGAATGTACAAGACTCCAATTTTGTCTTGCTGCTTGCTCGCATGCTTTGCTTTGCTTTGTGCATCTCTCTGACCAGGCACGTTTCCCCCACCCACCCAACCCCCATATGCTGTATATATCTTCCCGTGTCTCCATCTAAGTCTCTTTTTTTTTCTGCTGAATGTCTTTGACATCCTGTGTCTCATTCTATCTGATTTTTGTGTCTTTCTTTCTGTTTGCCTCTCTGCATCAGAGACTTTACAGTGACTGTCTCTGGATGTGTGTGTGTGTGTGTGTGTGGTGTGTGTGTGTGTGTGTGTGTGTGTTTTCTTTTTGTGCCTCCAGGTATGGCTTGTGTGTGTGTGTGTGTGTGTGTGTGTGTGTGTGTCTTTCTTGTTTGCTTGCTCCATTTATGTCGGCATCACTCAGTTTGTGTCTCAGTGTGTCCACTTTTCTCTTTGTCTCTCTGTTGAGCATGCCTGTGGGAGAGTAGGCAGACAAGAGAAGCTCCCATGATATATATCCCCTCTCAGACCCAGTATGTCAGTGAAAAGACTCAAGGAAATTATCTAATCCTTTATTGCCTCCAGACAAGGCTATAGCTAATATATTCCATAGAGAGACACTAATATCCATCTTCCTTACCTACCCTAATATATTCTGTTGACATTCAAGTTTTACACTTAAAACATCTACTCCATGATCTAAATGTCTCTAAGCCTTATTTCCTTGAGTGAAAATGAGGATAAAAGTAACTTCTGTAGGATTGGTGTGAAAATTATAGACAGATTGTTCCTAGTATACTACCTAGCATATAATTGATGCTCCATAAATTCTACTACTTTTATCATGTCATATTTCTAGGCTTAAAATTTTGTCACAAAGTTAAATTCTTTGAGGGAAATCTATTATATAGTCAAACATTTTAAAGAAATATTATTTCATACAATGTTCTTACCTTTAAAAAATACTGCTAGAGGAACATTATAAAACAGACCTCTTCAAAGAAGTATTATGGCAACTTTTTGGATGGAAAATATATTAGAACATATATTCCCATGCTTTCAGTGGCCTGTGGCACTAATCTAGTAACTCTAGATTAAACACAATCTTATATCAATTAAAATATAACTCAAAGTGGCACCTAGGGCATGAGAAAATCTACTGCAACCTCTTCATCTGGAGCCAGTGAGAACACTGAGGCCAGAGAGACTGAGTCTGATGACTTGTCCTAAATTACAGGCAACAATGGCAAATGTGCTACAAAATCCCCCTCCCTTCAGGCTTATAGTCTATACTGTTTCTAACACATTATGCTACCTACATTACAGATTAAAAGTGTTTTTTTTTCATTTGATGATATCTTTCAAAAATGTAATTTATTCACAAAGTAAAAAAATCAAATCAATACATAGCAACTTACATTGAAAAGTCATGGTACTGTCTCTACTATCCTTAGCTCCCCTGTTCCTGCCTCTTTCTCCCAATCCTATATCGGGAACCGTGCTTTGGTTTTGTGATTGTCCTTTCTGTATTCTCTATGCAAATTCAAGGAAATTTTTTATATAGACGCAATCAATTATAAACTAGATGTATTTTAATTTCTTCTCTTTCTTACATAAAGATAGTATTCTAAATTTACTGCTTTGTCCCTTGCTTTTTTTACTTAATATATATGGAGATCTTAATATATATGGGAGATCTTTATATGTCAGTATATGAAAAACTTCCTCATTTTTTTTATGTAGCTGCATAGTAATTTCAGATTGTTTAAAAAGAAATATAATTAGTCATGACTGCTTAAACCAAAGGATGGAAAAGTGAAGTGCAGTTACAAAATATAAAGCTATATTTGAAAAATTCCTATACCAATTTTAATTCATGGGTGATGAGGAATGATACAAAGAAAAGGGACTAGGAAAGCTTGACGAATACAATAAAAGCTGCCTGGTCACATGTGTTCGCTCTCCTGTTCTTTCAGGGGCTACATGAGGCATGAAACAGATAAAATACCTACAGTTGTTTTATTATTTACTACCAGGAGCAAAAGTCCATAAAATACAAATGTTCATAAAATAAAAGCTGGTATGAGGAAGTGAACTTTTTTGAAAACATGCAGCGCTCAGATCTATCATGTAAAATTTTCAGTTTATCAGAATACACACACACACACACACGCACACACGCACGCATGCAAGCACAAACTCAGTTTTTACTTAAAATATGTTTTTTATAGTTTTATACTAAAACAATATCTTGCTAAGGCCTTTTTTTTTTTTTTACTAAAATTCCATTACCCTTTGCCTTTACTACAATCCAATTAAATTGCTTATCTATATTATAATAGAGAATTAACACTAGAGTGCCTATGAGCCTGTCACGAATATATTAGGAGTTATATATACTTTATTCTATTGAGTTTTTCCAATATCCTATCTTCCTCAAGCATCTCATGGCAATACCATTCGATTTCATACCTAATTTGCATTACTCCTCCCCATCCACAATATACAGTAGACAAAGATAACTAAAAACTTCAGAAACATCTCTGACAGTAGGATTGCTTTTGTGGGGTTCATGAAGCCAGTTGTAATAATAGTAACTGTAGGAGCAAAGAAAGGCAGATTGATCTACTCCGCCTTACCTATTGCTTAGTGAAATCACAAACTTCTCTTAAATCTCATATCAAGTAAAGTCTAATAAAACAAACGATCTTACATTCTTTTTCCATGCAACATTCCCCAGGTTTTAGTTAATAGTTTATGATTGCACCAAAAGCATGGGTGTTGAATCTACTTTATGCTTAAAAATCATTTCATGTTTTTTAAACACTTCTACATATATTGTTTCACTATGTTTTCCTAAGCACCTTGTAAGTTAAGGGCTGATGTTCTTGTTTTACAAATGTAATCCATCTTATACATGTAATCACAGAAAGATTGGAAGTTCACCCCTCCTGTCTAAAGGTACATCACTAACTAGTGTTGGCATTTGTACTGCTTTTGTTGATTCATTATTTTTCATGGAGATCAGCCTAACCTACCCTCAGATCCAGAAATGAACATGTGGCTTTGATAACAATGTAGTCATTGAGTAGATTCCAAAATAAGAATGATAAAAAACCAAATTGAAAACTAAAATATCCATTAAAGTTTACCTCTACAGCAGTGAACCAATACAGTTTTCTGCATTTGTTAAAATGAATTAGATAGACCCACATATTCTGATATTAAAGTTATCTAACATATTATTAAGTGAAAAGGCACATTTCAAACAATACCAAAAACATCACTCCGTTTGTATAAAAAAAGGATTAAAACCACGTTTAATACACATAGGCATTCCCTCGATGGATATCCAATAAACTATTTTAAATTGTTTTCTCTAGGGAGTGTGCATAGTATGTGATATGGGGAAATAGGTCAGAGTTTTACTTTTTCACTTACACTCTCCTCAATGTTTGCATTTTTAAAATCATAAACATATTTTATTTTTATCACTTAAAATATCACATGGTCATAAATTTTAACTCCTGTTAAACCTGGGAAAAATCGAGCCATTTCTCTAGGTATACATGTAAATGTCTGCTTCCCTTAAAGTACTTTTTGCTCTATGGTGTTTTGATTTTGTTTGTGCCAAAATCTCTATTGACTCTTTAAATAAATATTTAATTTCTCCAATCAGTTTTAATTCTAGTGGGGAGCTTAAACTCTGCATGGGTAAATGTATTAAATTTTTACCTCATCAATAACATTCTGGTTGGGTTAGCAAGACTCATGTTATTGTCTTGATTACCAGGGCACATGACATTGAAGATGGCGATGGACAATTCCAAAATGTACATGTTTCATGCAATAGTCTCTGAGCCAATAAAGTTTTCCAGCTATCTGCACTTACCTTAGCAATTATTCAGTTGATAAGCTATTAAGTCTGTTTTTAAATTCACATTTTAGACATAGTGTAACATCTTGATATATTTATGATACCAATAAGCATATACATATACATATATGAATATGTTTATGTATCATACAAAGAGAAACATGTAACAGACTTCTTTGGATATAGGAACCAAGTGACAGCAGTAGCAATTACAGATTAATAATTCTTTAACTCATCAAAAGCATTATAGCATGAATTAAGGACAAAGTGTCAACTTTAAATATGAACTTTTCAAAGAACAATTGATGTATTTCATAGACAGCTGTCTAGAAAATGTATGCCTTTTTATGTATGTAATTTTGTAATCCTGTTTACGTATTTTAATTCTCTGATTCACAGAACTTGTAAGTAAATAGATGGTACTTTTTGGCCAGAAAAAAAAAAAATGACAGAAATGAAAAAAACAGTTAAAGGAAGTTGTAAAATGAAGAGTCAATTTATGAACATCTTATATAATCTTGTGAAAATAGTAGTTGATGAAGGGAAACTACTAAAACATTTTTCATTATTTTACTCCATATTCTGCTACATCTTTAAGGTCTGTTACCCAGTGCATAGAACCTATACAGCTGACAACTTCTCAAAATCTACTTAATGGAAATGCAATCAGCTTAATTTTATCAGTTTTTATAATATGCAGATTTATCTTATGTTCCATAATAGTTAGTTCAAACCTCATTAATCATCTCTGTCACACTGCTTTCAGTTGGTTTGATGCTTCTCTGGTTTCTCCAATACATTTTGAGCATCTTAAAGAAAGAGACCATGCTGAATTCAGCTTTATACCTGAAGTCATTGCCCAGGGTTTGATACATTTTGGAACTCAATAAAGGTTTGTTAAAAATAAAGGGGGAATAACAAATGTTAAGAGAACTTACTTGAACAAAAAAATAATACTTTGCCTAAACTGGATGCCATCTAAAGATTCACCCAACTCTCCACTACCTATATAGTTAAAGGTACCATATGGTGTAATAGTAATTGGTATTCAGAATCTTGATTCTCAGGTTTTTTAGATACCTAATATAAGGGGAAAAAATAAAACAAAACCAAAAAATGCAGTCTGTGTTTAACGGAGTACACTCACTAAGATAGAAAAATCAAGTAATATTTTCAAGAAAGATTATAAAAAAGTATTAAAATAAATTTTTGAAATAATATATAATTAACCAGAAAAGCCACATGCAAAGTTTTCCATTTTATCAAAATCTTGTTTTTATTTATTTCCGGAGAAATAAATTAAGTATAATTAACATCAAGTATTATTAACTCTTATTTAAAAGGAATATTCTTATTTAAAATACTTGATACGTTAATGAATAAAACATTAAATGTGACACTAACCCACTCATCTTAATTGTTTATTGTCCCAGGGATATGTTAGATATGCAAATTAAATTGCATAATTTTGTGTTTACTTTACTCCATGAGAACAATTTTACTATTGTAAATTATTAATTAAGCTATATCACAATATTTAATGGCATCGATTTATTTCCATATCTTTCTTTGTAATGTATAATCCTAAATTCTACTTTTGTTCCTATATGTAAAGTACATGATGTGATTTAAGTGGCTTATTGAAAAAACATCAACCACTAATTGAAATGATTTTTGTCATCCATCTTTAAAACATTAACTTCATTGTTTAGAAAGGAAAGACTGAGAGACAAAATCCACTCAATAGTGATATATTTTTCTATAAGAAATATAGAAGTTAAATATTATCTTTCTATAGCAACCTTAAGGCAGATACACAAAAGGAAACACATATTAGTGGAGAATGATGGCAAAAAAAAATATTTTTCAGAGCAATATGCCATACTACTCATATATTCTTAGGGGAAAGATGGCAGATTTATTGTCTTCCTTCTGCCCTTATCCTCTGCCAGCAAGAACCATCTGTAATAAGATGGAAACATTGGTGCACAAAAAAATTCACTTCTGTTTCCTAAAACTATTGCCTAATAAAGTCTGCTGCATATTTTCCAAGGGTCTAGACTTTTTCATTTTTTCTTACTTTTCAACAATGATAAGATAGAGAGTTACTTCTTTAGGGCAATTTATAGTCTAATTTCAAATTAAACAAGAGATTCCTAAAACTAGAAAAGATAAAGTGGACTCACATTAACAAGACATTCATAAACGTAAATGTAAATATAAATATAGTCACAGATTATTAAAAATTAATAAAAAATAGACATTAAAGAAATGTTTTGCTAATTTTAAATATGCTTTAACCCCAGCCTCTATATCAGGAATAGCCTTTCAGGGACCAAGGATGAACTTCTGCCAGTTGAAAAGTGAATTTGATTAATGCTTCATAGGATTATATTTCTTAGGATTGTATTATACCCACTGAAGCATTTGTTGTTTAATAAAATAATTATTCTCATTATCAGTCAGAAATGTGCTGATTTTTCATGTATAAAATAGATAGCTGCTACAGTTGTTTGAACCCTTTCAGACCAGCATGGAATTTGGAAAAGTGTAGTAAATGTTCTGAAAAAGCAGTCATTTCGGTGTTTAGGAAATAGAGCCTACTACTTAATTATAAAGATTCACTGAGAGAATCCATAAGAACACTCCTTTGGGTATATAAAATCCTCTCTTATGGTTATAATACAATCTAATAAAGCTAACATTTATCATCTATTGTATTCTGGGCACTGGGTAAATAACCTTGCATGAATGGCTTCATTTATTCTATGCAGTAACTCTATGAGGTAGGTACTATTATTAGCCCTATGTTATAGATGAGTAAACTGATGCCTCTAAAAAGATTAACTTGCCCAAGCCAATGTGTGGAGAACCTGTGGTTTTAATCACTACTATCCCTTTCCAAGTTATACAAATACTCTGTATGACTGAGTTTTATTTTTAAAAGTTTGAATTCATCAGGACCTATCTGTGTGGTCTATATAGTCTATCTAGTTTCCTGGCTTGGATGGTAAGATTGTGGCAGTAATGAAGTTAGAGTCAGAGGTTTGATTTGTGCTATTAATGTTGTCTTATGAACATCTATTTCATTGCTACCTAAACCCATGTGCCCATCCTATAAGAGTTATTTTTCAAAGAATCATGAAGATCAAAGTGATAACTGCATCTAGCTTGGCGGAATCATTTACTCTTGGTGAAGAATCACTGTAAGATCACCCTTATTATTTCTGTGTATGAGGAATATAAGTATGTAACAGCAAAGTCACTCACATGGCTTCCATAGGAATCTGATTTAACATCAGTAGTGATTACATATGAGACAATGCCCCTTAATCATTTTATTGGTTTCCATCTCTCACATTTAAAATACTGAAATGTGATACTTAATGGCAATTGCTGATGGACAGTCAACTAAATAGATTATCCCATACACATTGTTGGAGTAATCATGACTGTATTAGGTTGTCAACACTAGAGCAAATTGAACTTTATCATCAATTTCAACTGATTAAATTTGTTAACAGTAAGAAAACTAAATCTCTTTAAATAGTTAATATTGTTAAATACTGAAAATAAGAGAGGAACAAAGCCTCAAATATAATTTTAAATGAGCCGTGATTCTTCATTATATCTTATCAAACTCTTCATATAATCCATATTAATTAAATCCCATTTATTGTCATATTGGTTTTTTTTTTTTTTTTTTAGCTTAAGGGCTCCCTAAAACCAGTTGATATCGTTAAAAAACCACAGAATGTCATAAAACATGACAATTTCTAAGCAAGTATTATTATTTGGTATCTAAATATTTTCAGGAAATTGCAATTATTTAGAATCGCATTTATTTGAGGCTGATGGTCAAGGAAGAAATTTAGTTAAGAGTTTTTTGACATGGATGTTTTTGTAAAGAAGTGAAAGAGAGAACTTATAAAAATAATACAGGTTGAATAGACAAGCTGCTAGAAAGTGACTGTGATGCACAGGAAAAAACTTCAGCAAAAAAAAAAAAATCTAAAGTAGATAAGACAAGGGCTGATGTTTTCATATCTGGTACTAATTGTCTATAATGATTGTCCCCCTTGAGCCTCAGTGCTGTGTAGTCTTACTTCATGATTTCTGTCTCTTTTTTCTTTGTCTTTCTATGTATTCTCTAACATTGGAGGTGATGTATTTTCTGATGTCCTAAGTTAACGAAAGGCGTCACTCTAGTTATGTTTCTCACACTTTGGATATATAAAGCACTTTATTATTTGTATGATACTTCAGTGTCCACTCTCACTGTTAATTACCCCCCAAATCCTATGCTCTCAGAAATATTAAGTTACTTGTCTAATGTATATTTCTAATAAGTGCTGATGCCAGAATAGAAACCTAACATGGAATCAGTAAGAACAATGGTAAATGATGTTTATTGAGAACAAGGCATTGTAAAAAGAGCTTTAAATATGTTACAAATTTATACAACTCTATGCAGAAGATATGATCCCAACTTTATGATGGAAAAAAGAAGTATGAGAGAGATTAGTACTTTACCAAAGGTCACAGAGTGGCAAAACTAGGATTCAAATCCAGGTCTGTTCAAATCCAAAGACCAAAGTATTAAGGGATAGCAGCATATCCCATTAAAAGATTAAAAACACACAAGAAGAAACATATGTATTTTAAAACCAATAACATGAGAATAATGAAGACTGTGAAGTTATGAAATAATCTAAATTATTTAATAATGAATGTAATAATGAATTATATCTTAAAGATTTAGGTACTTGTGATTTTACTTTTTAATTATTGTAAGTTAAATACAGGTATAGTAAACCCAGAATTTCATATAATACTCAGAAAATATAAGCATATTAGATTGTTAATTTATATTTTAATAAAAATAAATGGGGAATTTATGAATTTAGGGGGAAAAACCTATTTTATTGATTTAAGATTTCCTGCATTAATATGATGCACTGATAAAAGTTTAAACATTTTCCATACCTGAGGAACACTCAACTACATGCCGAGTATCAAATGTTATTGAAGTATCAAAAGTATGTTAATGGATCAAATTTGAAAAAATTACAAAACTAGCAGATACATTAAAAGTACAGCTAATGAATTTAAATATTGTAGCAATAAGAAAAAGTCTTCTATGTTAAGTTAATATAAGATAAGCCTTTCCCAGTATGTATATGTGTGTGTGTGTATGTGTATGTGAGTGAGAGAGCGAGAGAGATGGGAGGTTGTATCAGAGGTGGTCGAGATCAAAACAGTTAATTAGACCAAAGCTAGAGTTTCTCTCACTCCCCACATACCTAGAAAATCCAGGAAAAAAGGGTAAATAAGACTACCAATGTACTCAGAAACATCAAAGAATCCCAGAAAGAAAGAGAACAAGATTGGATTCAATTACACACACACGCGCGCGCGCACGCGTGCGCGCGCTTTCAAAATGCTCACCAAAAAACTACCACAAAAGGTGGATTCAAGAAAGGACCAGAAGTAGAATAGAAAGTTAGCCAGAAAGGTCCAAGAGAGGACCAGAAGCAGAAAGGAGTCCAGAAAACTCACAGTATAGCTATTTGAAATCTCACAGTTGGGCAGTTGTGGAATCCTTTACATCTCCTCCTACATTTCTTTTGAGCCAGTCCAGAAAAAAGAGTTAATGTCTCTCAAAAGGACTTTGAATAAAGAGTTTGTGTTGAGAGCATAGGACGATGAGTAGTCAACAATTCAGAGGAAGACTAGGTAATGCCCATAGGCGGAAGATTGGTTATTGAGCATCTTATTTGGAAAGATGCCCTCTTCTTCCTCCCATACACATTTCATGTCCGTTTTCTCCACCTCTACTACTAGTAGCTTTATCTGAGCCTCTATATTTCTTGCTTTGCCTTATAACTAGGGTGACCACAGATCGAAGTTTGTAACAACTTCAGTTTGTACATTTAAGTCACTCTCCTTCATAAAACTCTTAATTTCTTCGAATTACTTTGAAAAAAATCCAGACTTTTTACCATGGCCCACATGCTCTGCTGCTTGAATGAATGTACCACTCTGCCTTTCTTGCTGTTCTCTATCTATACTGTATTTTCTGTTTCTTAGGCATGCAGTTACATCCAACCCTTATGACTGCATCTGTAACTTTCCCTGACTAGAATGTTCTCTTCTGTTTCTCACATGACTAACTCCATTTTATAATCCATCTTAAATGCCATTTCTATAGAGAAGCTTTTTTGTCCTAACTCATCTAATATGAGACACAGTCACTTTGTCACATTATCATGTTTTAGTATTTTATAGCACTTAATTTCTGAAATCATTGTATATATTTATATATGTAATTATCTGTATGTATTTTAAATTTATGACACCCCCACAACTGCAATGTGAGACAGAGACCTTTTCTTTTAACCATTATATCTCCATCATCAAAAAAGAGTATGTAATGCAAATAGGTACTCAATCTAATTAACACTTCAACAAATTTGAAGTAATGAAAGTTATCTACCCAATATTTATATAACAAACATCGTATTCAATGGTAACATGTTGCAAACAGATCAGTTAAAATGAGGAATGGCAAAAGATCTTTTTAAACAACATATTTATATGAATGTTTTCTTTCTTAGACAAGACCAAGAAAAAAAAGGATTCCAAGATGAACTTTTAGATCACCTGTGTAAATCTTGCAAGGGAGATGACCAAAAAGCTGGCTTGTGACTCCTACCCCAATACTGACTACATAGAAATAAAAGATTTGTAGAACAATGTGTTTTAGAGAGAATTTCTTTGGAAAAAGCAATCTGTTGATGTATTCCCCTCAACCATTGGAGAATGGAAAACGGAAGCTTTTCCTCATTTACAGTCCAGTATGAGGGTTTCGAAGAGTGAACTTGTAGAAGTTGGTATGCATGCTTCAGAGCTCCCTTGCACAGTGGGACAAAGGTATAGGCAAATGTTGACTGTTGTCGGCAGAGGGGCAGGATACTGTCTTGGTGCAATGACCGCACTTCCACAAAGAAGAGCATGGGTGACTTTCCAGGAGAATGAATGAGGGGCATTATGACCTGTTGGCTGAGGGAGAAGAAGCTGCAGTTGGAGGAGGCAGGCAGCCCACAAAAAAACACGAGAGTAGGGAAGGAGGGTCAGGGTCACCAAGGAGCAGGAAAGAGGAGAAGACTATCACACTCCATTATCTGGTTCAGGTTTCTGACCTAAAACAGTAGAAAGTTGGGGCAGAAGAGAAGCTTAACTTTGAATAAAATGTGGGGTTTTCATACTTAAAATGATCTAGGCATAAACGAAATGTTTATATAGGAAAAGAATAAACTACATTTTCAAAATCGATAGGAAATATGAGCATTTACATAGAGGACAATAAATGTCAAATTCTAAGAATGAGTTGAATAGGTGTGACATAAAAATTGAAAGCTTTCAAATATAACAATAATGAACAATTAGAAAATATTATAGGAATAAGAGTCCATTCAAAATGTTAACCAAAACTATAAAGTTAAAATTTTTAATGCATTAGAGATAGAACTATTAGCTTACTAAAGACTACAAATAACAAAAATAAATAAATAAATAATATATAAAAGGCAAAAAAAAAAGCTGCAGGATATGTATCTAAAATCTATTTTAAGATACACATAAAATGCTCTTGCAATGGTTATGACTAGCATGTAAATAGATAGGTAATAATGGAAGATATACTGATCACAGTGGTTTCTGGAAATGAAAAGGACATTAGATAAAAGTTAAGGGAAATTTTAACTTCAGTTTAGAGTGTTTACAATGATGATGTAATTATATTTTCTTTGAACTTATAAATTTGCAAAAATGAAATAAAATAATGGAAAGAAATCATGCAGTTGTGAATGCATTAAATTGTTAGAAAATAAATGAATTTAAATATATGACAATTTAATTTTGCATAAATTTGAAAACAATGATTATAATTTTGCTTTATTTTTTCCATATTCTGTTTTTCAAATGAACACCTAAAATTTTATTACTCAATATGAAAGAATGTGAACAAATTTGATTTTTACTTCGTTGTAACAAAAGGTGTTTTTTCAAATAAAAAAAATCTACACTATTTAAGGTGAGGATATAAATTAGTCAAAACTTTAACATTCACTTAAGGAAATATGGAAATGAGCTAATAATCTTTTAATCTCTTCACCTCTCCCTTTAAATAATTGAAAAACACATTTATGTGTCTAATAAAAATGTACCATGGATTTTATTCCCTCTCTGATCAACAGTAAAGATCGGTACAGTAATTTAAGGGAATTATAGAAATTTT
Organism: Rousettus aegyptiacus; assembly: GCF_014176215.1. Classification (NCBI taxonomy): domain Eukaryota; kingdom Metazoa; phylum Chordata; class Mammalia; order Chiroptera; family Pteropodidae; genus Rousettus; species Rousettus aegyptiacus. The sequence continues at coordinate 33,114,287 of NW_023416307.1, read as the reverse complement.
AAAAATATGGTTACCCTTCTCTGTTTTTTGGTTAAATTTAAAACTGAAAAGACTGTAAATTAAAGTTAGAATGCTCAAATATTTGAAAATATATACAAAAGTATATAGATATGTATGCTTATATGTATATATTTATAATTATAATTTGTTTCCTCATCTTCTTTCCAAAAGAATTCTATTTTTACAATAGAACAAATGCAAATTAAGTTTGTTTAATAAATATCAAATTTTATTTTTAAATTAAAATTAGGTATAAACATTCTAATCAACAAATCTAATATTATTATCATATTTTAAAATATTAATTTTCAAATCTTAGAGTTCTGCTAAAGGCTCAATAAATATATTTAAAAAGCTGAATGGATAAATGAATAAAGCTCCAATCTTCTATGTTTACTAGCTATTATTTTTAAAATATAGCGTCACATAAAAACCCTATACAATTCAAGTTCTCAGTTTTTCCCTTGAATACTTACTCATCAAAGAAGTATTTCTTTAGCCTAAATTAAATATGAGTGAATTTATCATTGCTCTCCATTCAAGAAGATTACTTCCTCTACAGCTTTCTAGAATTATGATATTCTTCAATGTGCTCAGATACCTTAATCACCACATCTGCATTTCAGTTCATAGATTTGATTTTAAATGATAGCATATGATTTCAAAATTAAGATGAGTCAAAAAGATAATGAAGTTCTTCATTTTTCCATTCAGTTTAGTTCAACAGACACTTTTTTTTCAAGAACCTACTATGCACAAAATTGTGCTAACCATTCTCCATGTGTTCACAGATCTCATCTTATGGGAAGACAGACATAGAGACAATTTTAAAAATCAAGATGTTCTCTCTCTCTTTTTTTTTTTTGACAGATCTTTATTTTTAAAATTTTTCTATTTATTTATTTATTTATATTTAATTATTTTTTTATGATGACATTGGTCATTCAAAATAAGTGATATAAAAGTGATTTTTAAAAAAGCAACTATGGGAAAGGAAAGGGGAGATTAGCTGTCTGTGTGAGGTCTCAGTGATGGCTTTTTTGTGAAAGTGGATTTGAGATGAAACTTGAAAAATCATCAGAGGTAAAAGACAGGTGAAAGACAAATACAAGTTGGGGGAACAACTTGAGCAAAGAAGTGAGCAAAGGATTTCTACTTTATAAGCTGAAGGAACTTTGAGTTCACTTGTGAAAGGTTATGTCATTGGTAGTATGTTTTCTGATTGAAGCCGTACTATAAAGATTGAAGGGCTCTTCATGAAAAATTAAAAAAAAATAACAGACATTTTAAAAATTGTATTGAATGCTTACTATATGTTTATTGCATCACATGCAGTACCTTACTTAATTCCCTCAAACGCCACACGTAGGAGGAATACTGTCATGCCCATTTCATAGATGAGGAGACTGAGACTTAGTTCATTTAATTTGTCTGAAGTTGTTTTTCTTCTAAGTGATGAACTAGAGCTGTGATTCAAGTATCTCTCATTTAAAAGTCCATTTTCTGTGTCATTATACCATACTTTCTCTCATGGGAATTAGTTCATGAGCAACAACACTGAAGTAGGATTTCAGACATACTGTAGTAAACACTAACCTAATATTTTACTAACAGAAAATCAAAATAGAGACAATGATGAGATAATTAAAATATTCATGTTACTCTACAGTTTATAAAACTTTTAGAAACCAAAATTTTAGAAAGAGCAAAGGACAGAAGCTAATATAACTCATTTGTACCCTGAACTTTAGATTAACTACCAATAATCTGTGCATTCAATTTGGGCATATCAACTCACCTATGTGGGCCCAAATTCCATTTTACTTGTAAAAGTATCATATTACATGTCATTATTTCTAACTAAACTGTGAAGTTCCCAAAGAAAATCATGCTTACTCATTTTTGTCAAAGCACCAGGCATTTTCTTGGCATGTTCAAACATGAAATGGATGATGGATAAATAAGAAAATATTTCTTCATCTGTAAAATAATGACTTGCTCTAGATCTCTTAAGGTTCCTACCAGCTTAAGAATTCTCTCTATCAGGGTATGCTATTTTTCAGAATTCCAGGGAGAGAGCATAACTTCTAAATTGTGCTGCATCTTTGGGACACAGTAGAAATTAGGACCCTTCATTAATTGTCTTGAGCTTTGAAAATTATAAACTATATATGTGGAAAATATAAACAGCAAGGACAATGGATATTTTTCTAGTGTAATGTAGGGGAAACGTCACCTTTTACCAATGGGGTAGGTGAAATATCAGAAGCCACCTGACTCTGAGCTCTTCTTTTATGTAGCTCAAATCATCACCAGTAACATCCTCTTGTCCATGTATTTATTGGAATGAGAATAAAGGAAGTTAAGTAGAGGAACTCTACCTTTTTTCTTTCTTTCCAGTGTTTCTTCTGTTAGCCCAAAGCCCATCTCCAATCCTGCCCTCTATTATTTGTGTGTGGCACTGGATAGATCTCCATAAATACAAGATTCTCTGGGCACAGACTCACTGCTCAAAGAGTTAAGCACCTAGAAAGGCAAACAGCTGCATGCGTAGCATGTATTAATCTAGACACATACATGAGTTGCCAAGGGAGCACATGTTAAAAAATTCAAGAGTTTTCTGAGCTGAATGTTATTTTGTAAGGAGTATGACTAACAAGAAGAAAACACATGGCACTAGTACATGTGTTTGGGGAAAATTTTAGGAAGCAAAATGTGGATTGGGAGGCCAAATAGTTTAGAGTCACTTAAACATATACTATAACTCAAGCAATGGTGGAAAGTGAGAGGTGGGACAAGCTTTGGATGCCTCTGTGAACTATATTATATAGTTTAACCTTTCTCTTGGAAGAAATTGTGAACAAATGAAGGATTATGGCAAAGGAGTTTCATGGTAAATATGATATTCTGTCAGTTGTGGAGAAGATGGATCAAAGTGGGGAAAGGATAACTATTAATGCCTCCAAAACTATGCCTCCTAATTTGGACTTTCTAGGTTATAAAGAGTCTCAAAGTAATGGAGAGCTATCTAGGTCAATTAAAATGTTAATTTTGTTTTGTGGGTTGTTTGAGTATAATAATAATTTAGTATTTCTGGTTGGCTTTTGTATTTGTTTGATAAGTAAAAGTAGGACAATTAATTAAAACATAAATGTAGTTTGATGGAAAAAAATTTAATACACTATCTTACGAAGAGATAATTAAAAGGTCACCTTGAGGGATTATTTGGCATATGTAATATGTAAAGTGTAAACTGATAATAATAACCATTTTAAGAGTTTGAGCTTTTTTTTATCAGATTTTCACTTGAGATGAAAATCTTTTTTACAGTCCCGAGAAGCAAATCTGCACAGGATCACTCACTAAAAGTGAGAGAGAAAATTATTCATTCATTAATAAACTACTCAGTACATAAATCATGTCAGCAATTTTTCTCTCATTTCTTGTTGAATCAGCTTGAGAAATTGACAGCTGATGAGTAAATTTATCCTTGATCAGAACAGAAGAACTTCACAAAGAGGGTCTCTGCCCTTACCTAGCAAGAATTGGATATTCTCTAAAAACTTGATAATTCTCTAAAATACTTTCTGAATATTAACTCTAAACTTTTTGTATTTGCATGGCAAAATTCAGACATAAAAAAAAAATTTATTTTATTATATATTTTGACTACTTAATTTCCAACTTCTAATGTGGACAAATTTTCTAAGCATTTCATTAATTAATGCATATGAATTTGAGAGAAAATTTCAGGTAGAAAAAAATAAAAGTCAATATCAGGACCCTGTTTCTGAATAATAACTGTCTTTAGGTAATGTTGAACTAAGAAATTTATTAAAAAATATATTTTTAACATGTTGAAAAAACTTAAATATTACAATCCAAATTCTAAAATCGTAACTATTCTAGAGAAAACATTAAAATGATTATGCCTCTCCCACTTATAAATATCTTTCTACCTTCCTAGATTTTGGCTACCATTCCCTATATATAAAAGAACATACTTTTATGCTCAGTGCAAGTCAACTATCAGTCTATGTCATTCATCACTCATTTATGCACCAACATATATTGAATATTAGTTATATGCCAGTATGTGCCAGATTCTTCCTAGTGGTAAAAGCTATAAATATAATTTGGTCATCAAGAGTCAGAAATCTCTTTAGGCTAACAGTATTGCTTTAAATACTAATTTCACATTTTTGGTTCAGTATATATTATAAGACAAATATTCAATATTAAAGAAAACCATGCCAGCTTCTTCTCTTGTCTTTCTAGGTTATTAATTTATTTTTGCATTATAATTACACAATAAACATTTGTAGCCACTTATAAGTGAAGTTTTAAAGTACCCTCTTAAAATAAACTATAATTGCTATTTATTTTATCATTACCGATCTAGAAAATGAAGCACAAATGAAGAAGATAATTTCAAAGAAACATGCAGAAGATAACTTTTAATAAATTTGAAATCATTATTATCTAGACAAAAAATTCATAGTAATCATTTTTCAATTAACTTATGAGTTAGAGATATTGTTTATATAAGATTTTAGCTATAAAGTAACTCTTATTCCATATCCTGATTTATAAACTTTTTCTTAAATTATACAAGGGGAAATGTTTATTATTACTTACATATTTAAAACACATTTCCTTTATTATTGCAATATCTATGAGGTCAATTTTCCTAACTTTACAAATTGCGAATTTTTAGCCTCAATACTCAATACTCTGACTCCTGGAATAATTCAATGTCAGGAGTCCTGCTCTACTAACTTTGTGACTTAACCTTTTTTCCCTCTCTTTCCACTTCTATAAAATGGAGAAGTAATAAAGGTGTAGCAATATTTATAGGATTGTACAAATTATATATGATGATAAACGCACTTAACATAGTCCTCATCTAACATGCAAAAAATGCTACTGTTACTACTTAGCTACTAGTACAATTACTAATAGGCTACTACTAATAAAAATAAGAGAAGGAGGAAAGAAAATAGGTGAATGAAAAAAAATATGAAGGAAGAAGAATAGACAAAATATAACAAAGTATTTTTAAGTGTGTGTATGTAAAGTAAATATTATATATAATACATAATAATATGTATTCAGTGATTTAGAAAACACGAGACTTTATCCTCCAAGTGTTACTATGCCATCAAATCCCTGAGTATTACCTACCTCCAAAAGACATAAAGGATGAAACACAAAGATGATAGAAGATGACCTCTAACCAAATAGGTGTGTACTGGAATAAAAGGTTCTGGAAGAAAAATGGAAGTCATCCCATTTTTTCTTTTCTCACTGTAACACATACAAAAAGTGTGCAAAAACAACTTCTCTTGGTATTCTTACTGCATAATATAAGGTTAGGACTCTGCAAGTTATCAGTAGTCATTCCAAAACCCCAAGAATTAAAGGAAACTGGACAAAATTATTGATATAGACTGGACCAATGGTTGGAAAAGAGCATGTAAAATTCTATAGAGCAGGATGCCATCCCTACTAAAATGCTCACTGACTATTTTAGATTCTAGGAAACAAAAGAGAGCTCTAGGAAAAAAAGATTCCAATTTCAAAACAGGAAGACAAGAAATTCCAGTTCCTTTTTCTCCTCTAGTCTTAGTGGTAAAGTTCTTCTTTGCTTCTTTCATATCACTTTACGAGCTTCCCAGACACAGTATTGCTGGTTTTCCTCAACATGCTTAGGCCACAGTGAAGAAACTGCTCTTGTCTCTCTGGTCAATTAACTTTTATTATCAGCCCAATGAAACTTCCCTTTCACATTGTTTTGGATTCCGACAACACATTGTTCTGTATATTTTTTTTTATTAAAGTTTCTCTGTTGTCTCACATTTCTCCCCCCCCCCCCTTTTTAATCCTCACAAACCAGAAGGATTTCTGTGAGCCTGAAGGAATTTTATCCCTGAATAAACAACCTCCCCTATAAAAATGCATGCATACACACACCTACATGTGTGATTTCTGGCACATGCCTTCACTTATTCATCTTCGAGCTCCAGTAATAAAGATTTTTTTAAATGAATAAGATGAAAATTATTCAATGAGAAATATCAGATGGAATCATGTAGGGTTATAAAAATCATCCAAATGACTGATGTATTCATTGACATAAAGTATTTTTTCCAGGGAACTATACTAAGATATTTGTTAATAAACATATTTTTTGATAGACTGGAGAACTTTATATTTCTGTGTTCTATTCCTTTTCAGAAAATTGTGTTTTAGAATAGAAACGTAGCAATCCTTTCATTCAACTATCCACCTGATGTTGGAATTTTTTCCATGTTCTTACCAAGTAGTAATCTAGATATGTTAATCATTACTAATGGTCATTTACAGTAGCCCAATCTATTACTAATATCTGTAAGTATGAGAATACTCTCTAAAAAGTGAGCTGGCATATAATTCTTAAAGTCTTCCAACCTAACCCCTTGGGGTCACAGGAACAAACATACTTGTTCCACATGGCAGCCCTTTAGATAAGTGAAGGTAGCCATCCTGTTTCCTCTGGTTTTGTTCTTATCTTGCTTAATTTGCAGCCAAATCCCACAGGAGGCAGTTATTCACTCTCCTGGTCATGCCCTCAAAACAAAGTATGCATAGTCTGTTGACAGCCTTCTATGATAAATGTAAAACATATTTATGATAGGTCTGATTAGATAAAGTGTAATTATCACCTGCTTTCTGTAGATTATACTTTTATAATGCCACTTAAGATCATACATAGTTTCTTGATGATGACATCCCATTTTGAAAAAACTTTAAGATCTCTTTCTACTGCTGTCCCAAAGTCTTTTCCATCATGAGCTCTTGTTAAATTTCTCTGCATCCTGAACTGGAGTGGGCTTTGTTGTTGCTATCATTGCTTTGTGCTATTTGTTTGAAACTCATCTGTGAATATACAAAAATTTCACAGGTAACTTTAAACAGTGATCATGTCTAATAAAAAGCTTTAAAATCATAGAAGAATAGTGATCTATACTTTATTAAATGCAATCTCTCAGACATTTCTTAGATTATTAAACACAATAAAGGTTTTCTTGTAGATGTTTGGATGTAAATGCTTATCTCGTTTGGCCGCATTTGTGTGGGATAATAAATAAGAGTGAGTTTGTTTTTGTCTTTAATGTTATTGATTGTTTTCTCACTTTTAAATGTCTTTGTCTTCCTTTTACATACCCTTTTTTTCCATCTCACTTCTTTTCATTTTTTGTGTTATCTATTTTTTTTCTTCCTCATATTTCTCTTTATTTTTTGTATTTCTAAAATACAAGAGACAAGAGTCCACTGGGAAGAAGGTGAGGAAAAACAAAGTTGAAAGAATGGAACAGTTCTAGTCTTTACAACCTATCTTAAACTCTGTTAGCTATATCATTTATGCAAATTAAATGAGGAACTTCCTACTATCAAAAAACATGCTTCACAATTTCAGACAAAAATTCACAATGACAGAGAATAAGGTAATCTAAAAAATTGTAAATGCCCAATCAAGTAACAATTATATTTGTAATATAAAAATAAACCAAAACTATGAATTTCACTTAAGTGCTTTCCATTTTTATTTAAAAGGACATAGATATATATTTCAATTTTCCCCTAACCCTTGTGTATTATCTGTCACATAGTAGATACATGAATAAATATTTGATGATTAAAAAAATAAATTCAGTCAGATAAGGGAATATGTATTCTATACATTCTGGTAGAAGTTGGAACAAAAAATGAGGGGAGCTTCCCCATCATCATGTGCTAGTATAGCATTCCTTAAATAATTGTCTCTCTTAATTGTCTTTCTTCTTATTAGTATAAGAGGTACAGACAAATTTTCTGACCAAATAAATTGAACAGATTGTAAGAAAGAGAAAGAAGAAAGTTCCTCAAAACTTCTTTATTTTTCCAATCATTTATTTATTAGCAGTTATAGCAGGTACAAGAAGGCAGTCGGGAGAAATATAAAACCACATACCACATGTCTGTCAAAGATCTGTGTGTGTTATTAGAGACCTATTTTTCTATTGTTTGGACAATTTCAGGATAGTCATTAAAACTGATACCCTAGATAACCTAGAGTATTGTAAAATCAGTATTTAGTCTTTCTGTTTCCATAAGTTTGACTTTTTCCCATTTTCTTCCCTTTATGTTTCCTGACATGCTCTAAAGCGACCTCAAACTTCATCTTAGCCTTGGCATAATAAGAGTCAATGAACAAGCAGTCACTTTTTAATGTCTAAGCTCCTTTCTTGTAGTGAGCTAAGCACTAAAAGGGATCCATTAACTTTCAGGCCACTTGGGTACTACTCAGAGTAATGGTTTATAACAGTTAATAATGTATAACATAACTACAGAGTGCCTTAGGCAGGCTCATTGTGTAGTAAACACAATAAAACAGTTTCTTTTTAGTATCAATTGGAAGTACATTTTTTCCTCCATCAATAAGCCACAGTAAATGAAGAAAAAGATCTCATCATTTGCATATTTTATATAGTTCTAGTATATTTTCTCTCATTTAGATTTCAATCACTCAAATACTTTGCCATTACTTTCTTTTGCATTATCATTTTTTAAAGGTACAAATATTTGTTTGCATCATGATTTTTATGATGGACCCCATGTTTAGCAACCCACTGTTACAATAAACTGCTTTTCTTTTTATTAAAAAATTGAAATTGTGCTTCATTATCACGGATGGCAAGTTAAACCCCATATGTTTGCTAGTTAGAGAATATGACTCTCTGAAATCTACTTCAACATTGTCTTTCTCTATAAAGTATATTTCCCTTCTTGTTAAGTGAGTCACTTCTCTGCCTCTCTCCCCTAAGCTCAGAACCACCCAAACCACCCTTAGTTTATTTCTTGTTCTGGAGAAATAAATAAAATAATCAAAATTGAAGCAGAATGACCAATCAATATAGTTGGGCCTCTGTACCATGAGTTCTACATCCATGTACTCAACTGACCTCAGATCAAAAATGTTTGAAAAAAATGTTACGCTATTGCTGACATGTGCTATGTAGTTAGGCCTAAGATGGTTGCATCTGCACTGTACATATACGGACATTTTTCTTGTCATTATACCCTAAACAATATAGTATAACAACTGCTTACATAGCATTTACGTGGTATTAGGTATTACAAGTAACCTAAAGTAACTAAGTACAATAAGTAATTTAAAGTATTTGTGAAGATCTGAGTAGGTTATATACAAATACTACACTACTTTATATAAGGGACTTGAGCATTCACAGATTTTGGTGCAGGGGCAGGGGGAAGGGTCCTGAAACCAATATTCCATGGAAACTGAAGGATGACTGCATTATAAAATGGTACTAAAACCACCATTGTCAAAAGAATAACTTAAGAGTCTTGAACAAGCATCAGTGAACAAGCAGTCACATCAATGGAGGAGGCCATAAAAGCCTTTCACATGCAACCTCCTTTAACCCTTTAACTGCTTTCTTAAATTGTTTCTTTGCTTTGAACACTGAGAACTAAATGTCTCTGTTGGACTATTCCCAGAATTTAATCAAAGTCTTTAATATTAGACTGGTTATTCTTGGCTTATTTTTATTAGGTTGGCCTTCTGTCACCAATTTACTCCTGGTAGAAAGTCTTCATTACCTATCTCAATTGAAAAGATTAAATCAGAAAAAGTAAAGAAGACAAAAAAGAGCATACAATGCATACAGTGGTGGCCAAGACCTTGCTTGCTTGGTTTGCTAATTTTGGAGCCACCAGAACAGAAGAGACATTTCTGTAAGAAATGAAGCTCATAACAAAATACAAAGTCTATTAAAACATTAATGGAGGGCCCTTAATCTCAGAGTTGCCTAAAATGATCTAAAAACCTTATTTAAAAGGTAGTGATGTTCCATAAAACTTACCAATCAACCTACGCTATTACAACTCCTCAGCTTTTGCCCTGAAGCTGTTACAGTTTTGATTCACACTTGATTGTTGACAGTGGTTCCTTCACATCTCATCCCTTTCTCTGTATCTGTCTGTTAGTGCCACCAAGTGCACCTTTCTTCCTTGTTTGGAGCCCTCTGCCATCCTCTAGAGGGACAGCTTTTCTTTCTTCAACAGAAAACAATGGGCCACACCAGTGGGCATTGAGCACACTACCAGAACAAGCAAATTAGTTGGTTTTGCTTGTTTTGTTTTGTTTTTTAACACAAGGACTACCTCTCAGGATTATCATTACATGCTAATTTGAATATTAAAAATTATTACACACTGGCTTATACTCAGTTTATATGCTGAATATAAAGAGGAAAAAAGCATTATGTCAAAAAGGGCAACACTAAGTCAGCTTTCAGTGTTTCTTGGTGTACTGCACAAAATGGCTGAAGCTAAAGCAGAATTTCCTATTTTACTTTACCCTGAGGCTACCACAAACAGTTCCTTTACAATTGTTATAGGTCCAGAGTAAAGCTGCATGATCTTAGGTAGCTCGAGGTAAACATCTGTTAATTGCTCTATTTTACTGACTTGAATACCATGATTTGTGCTATGCCAACATATTAACGAATTCAAAATCTTAGTTGCTGTGATTTTCATTTATTATTGTATTACAGCAAATTTGGCATCTCAAAAGCTGCGATTAAGAAAAAATGGAATAAATCACCTTTTATCTATGGTTTGGTGTAATATTAAAGTTTCTCGAATCTTGAAGACATAAAGTTATCTATGTCATTGATAGCTTTGATAGGTAGAAAAAGGTGCTAAATAAAACTAAATTAAATTGATTACCTAATAAATTTACTATAGTACAATGAACTATGCATGAAGGAGTAGTCTGGATTTGTGTATCAATGAATACAACACTAAGAGATAACATAAATAAAATTTTTGATTTAACCGTTCACAATAGCAAGAAGTTCTGAAGTAAAATAAGAATAAAAACCTGTAGCGTCTTGGTCAGAATTGCCATCACTTTAGGTTTCTAAAACTATATGAAACTATTATAGTTTTTACAATTTGTGCTTAATCATTAGTATATTTATTCAGTAACTTTATGAGAAGTTTCTAAATTGTTCAAGAAACTGTGGAAGGTGCAAAGATAAATTAGATAAAGGCTTTCCCTTCAAGGATTCCACCGTGAGATAGCGGAGATATATATAAACAATGATAATTTCAGGTAGGAGGTGGTAATTGCCTTTAATAAAAATAAAGTGCTATGAGACCCAAGAGCAAGAAGACAGAACTTCCAACTATTGAGAGAGAAGATTTCATATGAGTGTAAAATTTTAAAGCCACTGGCAAAGAAGCACACATGCTCAGAAAGAGATCACAGTGTACTGTGGAATATAATGGATCACTAAGGAGGTATTTCAATTCATTTGAAAAGGATGGTCTAATTTAGTAAATGGATGTTACAACTGACTATCCATTAGAAGAAAATAAATTAGATCCCTGTCTCACTCGATTCTTGTTGATTAAAGATGTAATTATAAAACAATAAACATCTTAGGAGACAATTTAGATGATTATATTTATATATATATATATTAGATATTTGAGAGTTCATTAAAAAAAGACAGAAATCCTAGAAGCTATAAACAAAATATGAACATATTTACTAAATAAACATTTAAAATTTGTATGTGGTAAAACATTTTATGCAGTTAATAAATAATAGATTGCAAAACATGTACTTGTAATGCAGATAATGAAAAAGGGGTTTATATTTAATATACTAAAAGCTTTAAACCTTGAGGTTGATATCTCAGTAGAAAAATGAATCAAAGAATAAGAATAGACAACTTACAGAGCAAATCAAAATGACCGATAGATATGTAGAAGTATGATGAATTACCCCAGCGAGTAAGAAAAAATGAAAGTAATCCTGAGATATGACTATTTTCCCCAGTCAATGGCATATGGTTGAAAGCATGATAATGCCCAATATCTCCCCATGTACTTTCATATATTGCTTAAAGAAATGTTAACTCTCACAAACTTTTTGGAAAGCAATGTGGAAGCATGTGTTCAAATTAAAACACACATACCAGTGATTCTACTCCATAGAAGTAAAACCATTACTATATATAAGAATGTTCATTGATATACTGTGTTGGTGGCAAAACTAGAAAAGAAACTTAAATACTTATCCATAGGGAAATTGTTGAATAAATTGTGATTTATCTCTGCTGGGAAATATAGTTATTTTTTTAAATGAGTTAAATCTCTATCACCTGATGTGACAGGATTTCTGTAATGAGCTGTTAAGAAAAAGCAAGATGTGGAGAACTATAGCTGAAATATTCTTTGCAAACCAAAAAAAAAAAAAAAAAGACTTGAAACTTGTGTATGTGTGCATTTGTATAATTACACGAACTAAACTAATATAAAAGGACACTTAGAGGCAAGTTAAAATTGAAATCCTGGAGTGAGCATGAAAATGCAGCTAGTAGGAAAGGGGAAGAAAATATGAAAGGTAAAAGAAAATTAACAATATATATGAGCTGAACATTCTGCAAGTACATAAGTGCAAAACTAAGATCTCATCAATAAAGTTTTAGAAGCTAGGAGACATCCCTATACCAATGAGGCTCCCTGAGTAAGAACCATAAGAGAGGATCTACAGTTCTGTCAGAAATAATCTCATAGTGAGGCTGATTAGAGGTTATTACCAGTTCCTTAGGAAGGAAAAATTGAGGGCTGATATCAGAAACTAAACAGCCTTCATTTATTTAGCTGCATATAACTGGGTATAGTAACTGCTTAGTTATCATTTTTATTTTAATGTAAAATTGAGCTGAACTTGAAGAATCATTACAAATATAAATGGAGAGAGGGTATTTTTGACGATGTAGAAATTTCTTTTGGTTGAAGTATTAGGCTATTTTACAGAGAACAAGAAAACATTTCTGGAAATATTTTTTAGAGATTAATTACAGGAAAGACTGTTGCTGCAAAGGAGATTGGGTGGGATTTTTTGGAACGATTCCTAGGGGTTAGCAAAAGGTGATGGTATGTAGTATACCGATTGAGGGTTTGGCCTCTCTTGGAGTATAAGAGTAGAGATGGGGATAGATAGTAGGTAAGGGGAGGAGAGTAGACATTCTTTTTTAATTGCTTCTATGTTTTCACTGAAATAGGAAGCAAGGTAGTCAGCTGAAAGTGAAGTTTGGAGAGGACCTGTTAAAGACTTCAGGGCAGGAGAAGTCAACTAGGGAAGGAGGTAAGAGAATGAACAATAGAACTGTAATACAATTACTGGGCAGTCTGAGAGCCACTCGATGTTGGCAGTATATTTGGAGAGATGGGCCACTCAACATGATTGTCATGTTTACAAGAATGAGTGGAGAAGTAGACAATCAAGGTTTAGGAAGACAGAAGAGAAAGGAAATAAAGTATAGTTGTGGGTAAGAGATTCTTATCTGTAAAATAGGGAAGGAAAATTAACTTTAAAGGTGGTTGTGGGGCTAACATTAGATAATATATATAAAGCTCTCAGCATAGTGCCTGGAACAGTACTTAGTAACTATTATATTTTATTCACAAATCCCCTTAAATTTTTCCACTTCCATGATGTTGCTTCCATTGTTCTCTTTTAAGGATATACATCAGACCCTCACACACAGAGGCAACTTAGGTAAACCTGTTTGAATAGAATAAATAGATGTAAGATGGCTGTATTTGGGGAGAAGTGATAGCTATGTTGACATGCTTTTATTTTTACAAAAATATACAGTAAACAAAGATGAATTAAAGTAAAGCTACTTTGTTAAGGACTAGAAAAGAAATATTAATCAACAAATTCTGACTTTTATGTCTTAATTATATATGGGGGACAAGTGATGAATATACTATACATTTTTATGATCCTCTTTGGCAAGTAACAAGTAGAAATGTAGAACATTTATGCCATTCGAAATTTTTTGTCAGTTATTTCTTTATCAAAAAAACAAATGGTCTGTCTTTGCACAAAACATTATTATAACTAGTATAATCCTATTATAGGTATGCTCCTACTCTGGTCATCTTGGAAATATATTTTGAAATTCAAAGCTGTACTTCTATAGTTTATAACCAGAATTCACAGTTTCTAAAAACATATTTGCCACATGGTTGAAGATCCAGCTTTTTAGCTGTTTTTTAAACTATTATGTTTAATGTGATATTTTACCCAAACTGCCTTAGAATACTTCTAAAGCACTGTTTTTTCTCCAGGCAGTTGAGTTATGTGGAAATATTCTAATGATCCCAGGGTCAAGTGCATTACAAAGAACTTTTTTTGTCTTTGAATTTTCTTCAACACATCATAACTCTGTTGGAGTTTAGACCTCAGTATAAACTGCAGGATGACCAGCATTTGCATAAAGAAATTATGTACAATCTAAAGAGTTAACTACAGGGAAGTTGATTTATCTTTCTATCAAAAGAAACCTCTACTAACCACAATTTCTGGACTGTACTACAATAATTAGTGTGCATAATGATTCCTTTGAGGCACAGAAGTACATTCTGAATTCTCAATAGATATAAAATTAATTTGGTACATATCCACTACTACTTGTACCAAACTGTGTTCTAGTTCTTAGAAAATTAACAAATCCCATTCAGTCTGTAAGTTAATGTTTTGTTAAGTTTTGTCAAGTACAAAATATAATGCTCTGGCTATGCCAAGCAAATGAGTTTTCTATCTTAGTTCGGTAACCTCCAATTTGCAGAGGCAATTCAATACAGTGACATACTCTTACAAGAAACATCATTACTTGAGTTTAAAACAAACACGAGAAGCATAGGGGTATATTCTATGGCATGAGGAAAGTGTTGTTATGGTAATAAAATATCATTAAATATGGAACAAAGTCACAAAGCCTGGATAACATGAAATAGGCTTCAACAGACAGTCCAAAGTAATGAGCAGGGCTACAAGGGGTAGAGGAGAGAATGGGTAATCTTATGTAAAAGACAAGGAATAAGGAATAATGTTTTAGCACCGGGCAAATTAGGGCAGGGAATGCTCCACATTCCGGAAAAAGCCTCAGATGGGATGACAGAACTCAGTCTAGTTCTCCAGAGTTGTAGCTAGACAAATTTCTGTTCAAAGTAGAGGAAAGCATAGGGCAGGAAACTGGGGGACATACTTCATCAAATTTACTTAGTTTAGGCACTGTTGTCTTCAACTGACCATGAATAAACAAATGGTATAAAACTTTATCAGAAATACTTAATACAGTTTATGAAAATTTTATTGTAATATAGTTAACCTGTTACAAAGGTACTTAGTCCCGGAAAATCAGATAACAAAGGAACATGTCATTCTGTTCTTAGTTAATATATACCATTCAGCACAGTGCAGTAATAGTAATGTTTATTGGGTTATTATAATCTTTTATTGGAAGAGCAATGTTTTGAATATACACGTTACTGTCACTTAATTATTTTTTGGAATAGAAGCACAAGTTAAGGAAATGGTGTCTTAAAAGTGGAATAAGGATTACTGTTATTGTTTCAAACTGCTATTGTTTCAAAATAAAAGTTGTGCTTTCATTTTATAGACAGAGTCTAATTAATTAAATCAAAAGTTATGGTTTGCTTAATTGACATTGAAGTTATTTGTCTACATTAATTAAATTTGTCAACAACATGCCAAATTCTCAAGTCATATAATCCAGGATAAAATGTATGTTACAATTAGAAAGAATCCTAAGAGATAATCAGCTGAGACAACCTTCTCATTTAATAGATGAGGAAACTGAGGCCTAGAAAGACAAATTGACTCATCGAGGGCCAGTAGAGCTCCTAACACCTACCTGTTCAATAATCTTTTGACTAAACACTATTTGATGATAAAGAAAAATGACTTTGTAACTCTAGCAGACCATAAATTACCTTCTTACTTTGCACTTCATGTCAATTTTGCTATCTAAATTATAGCAAAAGCACACTTCGGTTAAAAAAAAAAGACTGAATGAGAAAAACATTTTTTGAAGATAAGCTGTATATTTAAGACAATTATAGTGTTCTCTATATTTTCACCTTCAGTTTTTAGTTTTTTGTAAACTAGAACAAATTAGGCATAAATAAAATATACCTAAAGATTTTTCATTCTCTGCTATAGAATTTTTAGTTCCCTAGAGAAGGAAATCAAATAGAAAAAATTTATATGCATAAAAGAAAATAGAAAAATGTAAAGAAAGCATGCCCAAGAGTATGACCAGGCAAAGATGACCAGGCATTCAGTTAGGTATCAAAACAGAGAATGCAGCCAGAGGGATTTAATCCATGGACTAGAACTTTTGAGTGCGCAAGTGTGATACCCAAGTACTCTATTCACCTATATATGATGGCATCAAGCACACAAAAGGTGCCACATTATATGCAGACAAGACATATGCATGCATTTGAACAGATCTGCTCTCTTTTTTTGTTTGCAACAACCATGATTATATATGTATATATATATGTATGTATATATATATGTATATATATACGTGCACACGTGCACACACACACACACACACACACGTGTGTGTGTGTGTGTATATGTAATAACTTCACACGTTTTGCAATCATGGGACCACAAACAACCTGGACTCTCTATACCTAGAGACAGAACCAAGGAGCAGCCACCATACTATCTCACCCTCTCTTTGTTATAATCCAAACTTCTCCAAATAAATAAGCAATCTTAATCAACAGTAGCCAAATGTACAAATATACCTTTCAAAGGTAAATACAAGTTTTCATTCTTCCAACTGCATTGGTACCAAGAAGCTTCTTTACAGAAACTTTGGAGCTTTTTCTGATCCTTCTTTATGAGAACTGCAGTCATAGTTTGGATCGCATTTATGGAGTAATATTTAGGAGCGAGTAACAAGACCTTTGGGCTAATTTGTAATGAACTTAAATTTGGAGTCTATGTGAGACTTCAGCCCCAATAATCCAATAAGCAATGCATTTATCTTAATAAAATGTAAACTGTTTTAAAGAATAGAATTAATGCACATATATAGTAAAGAATTTGGCCTCACCTAAAGAGAGGTTTGGTCTTCATCTTAGCTCCTTTAAAACCTTAGAATTCCCTGAGTGATAGGAGTGTCTTTGTATTACTCACGGTGCCCCACTCTTCATCTGATAATTTTTCCTAAGTGACTCATAGAGAGGTTTATGGATCATACCTGAGAGTTTTTGTTAACAAGGAGACTTAGTGTTGGGGGTCAGCCATAATAAAAAGACCAACCATTAGGTTATGAGCCACACATCTCTACACATCTCCAGGGAGAAGAGGGAAGCTGGAGACTGAATTCAATATTGTTGGCAATGATTGAATCAATAATGGACAGGTAATGAAGCCTCATTAAAATTCTGGACACAAAAGCCTCAGGTGAGCTTCCCGACAATAACTCTTTAAGTATCATCACACATCAGTGCAAGGAGAGTAACTCATATGTGAGGATGATGGAAGTTTCTCATTTAGAACTTTGCCAGACTTCACCTTATGTGTTTCTTCTTTCGACTAGCATATGTGATACAGCATAATATAGTAAGATACTGCAGTGGCCACTGTGGTGGCCTTACCCAGATTGCCTTAATCAGGCAAGTGTATTCTTCTTATTTGCTGAGAGTTTGCTGCTGCTGATCATAGTTTTGACTTTATTTAGAGAAATGTCTTTGGGCATGCATACAGAAGCCACCTTACCCGGGAGATTAAACATAACTCCTCTGACATACCCTTTTCCCATGATGGACATGATGCGCAAAAGGACAAGCCCCATATAAAGGTAGGACCAGCTCTGAGGGGTAATTTGTGTTCCGGGGCTACTCATGGGATCAGAATGAAGCTCAGGTCCCACTATGACTGCCTTGCTTGTTAGCTTTATCTCGTCTCCTATCTCGCTTCCCCTGTACCATTTTTTGCACGAGCATTCCCTCAGTCTTTATCTGTAAGAGAATTTTCTATCTCATACTCTGCTTCTAGCTAACTTGAGATACAATAGATAAGTTATCCAATACATGAGGAATTGTTATAAATAAATTTTATATCTTCAAATCTTCTAGCTCATATCTTAAGATTGTAACGCTATCCTTCTATTCACTACTGTTATAAGAATACTAGTTCCTTCCTTGCCTTTAAACAGAAGACAAGTAAATGCATTTTCATTTTGATTACTGGATGTGGATCACACACTATGCTGGGCACCACAGCACCATGTGTGTCATATACACATAATCATTTCATTTCTTCCATCATTCCATGAGACCAATTATCCTTATTTTATAGAAGTAGTAAAAGCTCCAAAAGGTCAGGTAATGTATGAGGAGACGGGTATCAGAGACAGTTCTGAATGCAAAGTTCATCATTTTTCAGAGGCAATGCTGCTCTTTTAGAGGCTGGTATAAATGTACTATGAGCTATAGCACTCTGAAAATATTGAAATATGTAAATAAGCCGAAATTCTGAAACTTTTCCAATACCACCTCTACTTTGCATACATCAATATTTATTTATTTATCTCTATTTATTTACTTATTTATATTCTACCTGACACTTATTTATATTTTTAAGCACATATTAATGCTTTTTAGGTATAGTTGCCACATTTCTCTTCATCTATGCAAGCGGAGTATATGTTTCAGCTACCTCCCTACCCCTAAACACTCACATGCAATAACCTAGAAATAGGTAACCCATATATGCCCAAGTAAAATCATTTTAAGAGTGATGGTTTCAACTTATAATTATTTAATTAAAATGTGAGTATTAAAAGCTAATAAAAAGTATTTCAAATTAAATATTAGAGACAAACCAAAGTATTATTAACTAGAGAGAAAATTATTACATTAGCACTTCACCTGTAACTTTTAAAGAATTTCCAAAGATTGGTAGATACTGATTGATGCCAATAATGTGAATTTCTAGCGGGGAGAGTATATGTGTATGTGTGCATGTACGTATACACACACACACATATATACACACATACATGTAAAATAATATTTTCATATATATATATGAAATGAATTACATGTATGTAAATGTGCCTTGAATACTAAGATGAATTGAACCAAATTAAGTTGTGTACACAAACTACATATTTCTAAGCCATATCGAAAGCCTTTATTACTAGTATAGCATTTCCAGCAAGATAGATGCTGGGGTTAATTAGGGGCAATTTTAGCAACAGCAGAATTTGAATGCACAATCTGTTTATATACTAAGTTTCGGAAATTATCTTCTATCTAGCTATATATTTAATGGACATGATTTAAATTTATTATACCCAGAGAATAAGATTGGGCATCTAAAAATCTGGATATGAGTCTCTAGTTTAGTGCTTATTAACTTTGTTACCTAGATCAAAATAACATTTTGATATTTATATCTACATTCTTTAAAGAATCATTGTGAGAATTCAATAAAACATTTTCAAAAACTCTTGATAAACTTTCAAAGGCAATTCAAATATAGGACAATATTGTTATAAATAATAATAGCAATTTATCTATCTATGATAAATTCATACAGAAAAGTTCTTTAATACCTGCATTGAGGAGAATTTGGAGCCACCATCAGAATTACTTCTCAAGCCAATATTCCAATGCTGTGTCGCCACTGCTTTTAAATGTGTTTTCCTGAGTTATGATATTATGGCCATGTTTATAGAAAAGTAGATATTTACATAGCTGAATACTTCAAATAAAAAGTAAAAAGTATAAAGTCATAGTCCAGCAGTTTTCATTTAATGGGTGGTTTTATGGAGAAAGATGATTCTTTTTTTTTTTTTTTTTTTTTTTACATCACATCTGGATGTTTTGATAATATATACACCTTCGGTCATTGTGAGGCATTACCTCACATTTATCCTTTCTCATTCTCCCTCCTTCATTTAGATATGAGGAGGTAAATATTCAAAGTTTGTACAGATATAAAACATCCATCCAGTTTCTTCTTACACATATTGGAGGATAACTCTGGGGGAGACCCACTCCAATATTGCATTTTTTCCCCAGAAACTGTCATCATGACTCAAAGATAATTCTACACATACTAGGTAGATAACATTTCCTTCATAAGAACTTCCACTTTTCTTATGTGACCAGATATAATGTTGTCTGTAAATCTAGGAAAGTTAACAGCAATGGTAAATTCAAGGTGTGAACTGTTTTCTCTTCTGAGCCTCAAATTGTTTAGTATTTGCTCCATTCTAGGTGGAATGTTTTCTGATTCTTAAAAAAAAAATAAAAAAGTAGAACAAAGCAGTTATTTTCAGATCAGTAATATATTAATGAATAATATGCCTTTAGGCTCTTAAATATGTTTTCAAGAGAAAGATTTTATGTCAGAGCCTTCTTATCATACCCCAATATTTCCACATATCCTACAAATATTCCCTAAATGACAAGACTATGAATTGCTTTGGAACAAAGGGTTTATTTTTTGTTTTTAGATACCCAGTCTTATTCAGCAGGTAACAGTAAATATGTATCAATGAATGAATAAGTGTACAAAGAAACATCTCCTAAAGGATTTGGAAGGGAAAAGAAGACATACCTTTGAGATTAGAATGGGACTCTCCCTTGATAATCAAGCAGAGCAAGGGCAAGTCATTTTTAGAGAAATTCATTAATTCCTTCGGATATTTACCAAATAATTGTTGAGGGCCTACTAAGTACCAGGTTCTGTTCTATATGCTAGGGGTTATATATTGAACAAAGAGATATGATTTCTGCTTTATGAAAATTACTTACCTTCAGGAAATAAAGACAAATATTGAGTAAATAATTATATTAAAATTATATTATTATATCTGTGACTAGAAAAAACCCGTTAAAAGATTCTATAAAAACATGTGATAAATTGGATTGAATGTAGACTAAATAGTCAGGAACAGTTTTCCTGAAGGGCATTTAGACTCACACTGAAAATGAAAACTAGCTAGTGTAGAGGCAACATCATGTTGGAGTCCTCAGAGGAGCTAGAGAGGAGCAAGGGTTTTGTGGCTGGAGCCCACTGAGTGGAGGCAAATATATTAGGAGCTGAGTCAGAATCGCTAGGAAGTGAAGGCTAGCTGTAAAAGGCCAGGTAGATTCTAGGTTAAGGATTTTAAAATTGACCTAGAGAAAAATGAGGAAAAAATTGAAGAATTTGAACAGAGTCCCTTAACCCGAGCTCTGCTTTTACTAGATGGATGAGTATAAACCCTCCATTCCCTCTGCCAGCTGGGAATCAGGAAAACGAGATGTCATTTCTCAGGGAGAAAATCCTTATAAGTAATCTTCATAACCTATCCTCTAGTAGAATGCCCCTCTAAAGAGAAGCATTCAGTGAATACTAGATGAGTTTTGATTAAGTCCAGTGCCCTGGTTACAAATCAGTTATACACCCTTGCGTAAGTGACTATAATGCTCTGATTCTCAGTTTGCCCATCTATGAAATGAATATGTATAATTAATAGTTATAAATAAATCAGTATACTTGCTCTGTCAAGAATTGCCTTTGTCAAAAGTAAATGAAGAAACAGAAATCTAACCTGTATTTCTGAATTAGCTGTTTTTTGCACTAGGCAACTGGGTTGCTACCAGCCATGTCACATTGTACCCAAGCATTTAACCTGATGCTTGGAGATTTCCATAAATGCCAGCCAGCCATGTGGCCTAGGGCAAGTCACACAATCTTATCTATAACCTATAACTGCAAGAGGTGTAGACTTGATGATCTTTAAAATTCCGTTTAGTCCTTAAATGACACATTATTTTCCTTTTTGTTCTTAACAATGATGCTACTTAGGCAGTTTTAGCTTCTTTTGAATTTTTGTCTGTGCAAAATAAATAATGAACTTCTGTGAAAAAGCTTTAGATATACATACATAAAAATAAGATCATCAATTTATTTAACTAAATTAGCCAATTACTAAATGTTAATCCAATTAAGCATAAACTAGGTAGGCTCTCCAAGGACCTACTACTTAAAAAATGATGTTTGGGAACATATTTGGATGAGTAAAGGAAACAAGAAAGAGAAAAAGAATGCTCATTCAATGCATGAGGAAAGCTGTCATCTGCTCCCAGTTTCCCTTTTTCTTTATTCAAAGTATAATGACATCAATCACAAGCAAAATATTTGCGAGCACAGAAAACATGGTAAATGCTGAATTATCAAGTCACTAAGTTCTACAGGCATTTCACAATAGGTGAAGAGAACAACTGCCATTGTGTGTGTTTGCCATAGTCTGCCCATACTCAGAGATCATCTGGCCTGGTTAGGAGCAAGCCATTAAGAATGCACAGTGCTGATCCAACTGTACCCTCTAGTTTAGTGCAAGGAAAGACAGGTGGCTTGATAACAATGCTGGGAACATCTGGAGTTGGTAATGTGGGCAAAGAGGGATCGATATGACTCTGCTGAAGGACAGAGAGATCTTTAATTGGTTGGATGGTATGTGCACTCGGGAATAAAGATCTATCAGCCTCATCCCAAGAGAGCAATGAAGAAGCCAATGATGAAAACAGCCTCTTCAGTACCACTACTGATCGGTGGCCTCCACAAGTGGACAGAGGCAGGGACACGCAAAGGAAAGATGGACGGAGACCCAAGGATGTGATGAATTACACATTTTGGGGGGGAGTGGGGATTTTACTTCTCTAAACGAATAAAAGAGACTCACGTTTGATAAAGGTGATGATAATGATGGCAATGATGATGATGATGGCAATGGTGATGATGATGATGATAATCATGATTCTTCACTCCCCACTTTACCTAATTAACTCCTACTTATCTTTCCAAACTAAGCTCAATTGTCACACCCTCATAGTAGTCTTCCTAGACCTTTGTGGCAGTTCAAATCCTTCTAAAATATGATCTCACCTGTCTCTCCCTTCTTGCAGCACCTGCACCTGTGAGAGTACTCCTCTCTTTGTATGACTGTTACTTCATCGTAGTTCTCTCCAGTCAGTCATAGGCTCCCTATGACCAGATACTACATCTGCTTGTTTTGCTTATCATAGTCTCCTTAGACCTAAGCATGATGTCTGCAGGCTCAATATATGTCTATTTAAAGAAAGAAGAAACAAGAAAGGCAAAAAGAGGAAAAAAACACTTTTTGTACACTCGTTGTGTAACATTCATTGTCCTGATATGTTATGTATTTCTCACGACAGCCCTTCAGGGTAAGTCCTATTATTTTTACTTCACTGAATCTAAGAGAATGAAGTCAATGGTCTTAGGTTCCACAATTAATGAGTAAAGCACAGGTACAAACCTTGATTAGTTCAACCCCAAATCCATGCATTTTCCATCATTGCTGTCTATATCATGCTGCTTCTTTATGTTACAGAAGTTTGACTTCCTAACTACTTTATTTTTTTTTAATGTCCCAGTATTTAGAAATCTGACACAGTTGACAACTGCTTCCTCTGACAGGTTTTTATTATGTTATTATGTTAAACATTATGTTAAACATTAAATTTATGACAAATGAAATGTGTCTCTCTCTGAACATTGGATTCGTCAGGCAAAGAAACTGGATGAGTTACACTTAACCCCAAAAGACAGAGAACCTGCCCAGAGAATCAGTTTTTGAATAATTCCCAGTCCCTCCCCACTAAACTGCCCAATGAGAGGCCAGCAACTTGCTGCATCTGTTATTTCATCCCTATAGTCTCAGCAAAGATAAAACATTTGCCCCTAAGATACAGAAAAGAGAATCTTAGCAATACTGTTTGAAAGCTGAAAAATAAATGAAGAGGAAATACTAAAAAAAAAAAAAAAAAAAAAAAAAAAAGTCCCATTTTTCTTCTCGAATTCCATGTAAAGGAGGCTACATTGTGAATACTTGCTATGATATATATTTGATAGTAAAAAGTACTGACACAAAGTAATATGAATAATATGAAGCAACTGTTCAAAGAAGCAAATATAACATGATAGAGTAAATGGTGTATTTGTCCCCGGAGCTGATGAGTACTTAGTCAC
The DNA here is from genome assembly GCF_014176215.1 of Rousettus aegyptiacus. Classification (NCBI taxonomy): domain Eukaryota; kingdom Metazoa; phylum Chordata; class Mammalia; order Chiroptera; family Pteropodidae; genus Rousettus; species Rousettus aegyptiacus. The sequence continues at coordinate 33,090,331 of NW_023416307.1, read as the reverse complement.
TATGAAAACATTCTCACTGAGAACATAATTTAGAATACGCTCCAGAACAAGCTACTCAGGATTCTCTACATGTTATCACTCCTTGTTAGATATTTGTGTGATTTTAAATATTAAAGCCGTTATCAAATATTAATGATAATAAATTAAATTTAGACTGCAGAACTCAACTGTTCCCATATACTGTTGAAGTGTGAGTTTATTATGAGTTTTTAACAACAGAAAACTTTCATCTACAGATATGTCACAATAATCATGCTACACAAGTTTTGGTAGACATAGCACGTTGAAGGAACGAAAGAAGCCCTATATTGATCTACTGTAGCAAAGCTGCTGTTACTAAAACATAGGTCTAGACAGGCAATCTCGTCATTAAAGTTTTTTGGAAAAATATTTTTAAATACAAATATATGCAAATAATTATAGTTATAATACAAATAAGCCACCCCCAAATCTAGAGAAATAATTTATTCAATATAGCATTAAATATATTTTCTGCTTTTTCCATATCAAAAATGACCAGTGAGAATAGTTTCTTAAAACCTTAAATAAAATAAGCAAACCAGGAACCACTTGCATGTGAATAAAATCACAACTTTTTTCATTCTTGCAGAAAAATCTAGTACAAATCAAAAGTGAAGGAGAAATATATACTTGAAATCATTGCATCAGTATGTCATATAAAAACTAAAATTTTAATTTTATTATATGGTCAATAATATTTTATTAAAGAAAATATAAGGGTTAACGCTATATCCATAATATACCTAGTTGAGTTCTTAAAGAAATCTCTTAATCTTTCTGATGCTCAATTTCCTCGTATGTTAAATGAAATAGACTAACTACCTAAAAATATCACTGGAAAAATTAAATAACATTGTATATAAAATGTATGTAGCATGTATTAGTATATGTATATCATGTGGTAAGAGTTCGAAAAGTATTTCTCTAACTTTTTTCACAAAGGAAAACAGTATTTATGAAGAGGCATTAATTATAATTAATCAATTGGGACAAATAGAAAAATTCTACATTCACTACCTGGTACAGTGATATCGGGTCCTAATGTTAAAAGAGAATCTCAGTTCTTCTATATTTTCCATCTTTTCCCCCAGTGTCCTTGTTAATGATTGTTTGAGTGTTTAGTTTCACTAAAACTGTCAGCATCCTTTAAAGGGAAAACAGATACTCGGTTCATCCCTAAGAATAAGTAATATAGGTATCCTTAAAGAGAAGGAAGTAAAATGGGGTTCTGGAAAAGGAGAAAAGACAAAAAAAAAGTCAAATTACAGAAAGGAGAAAGAGCATCACAGAGTAAATTAAGACACCTCTGTGACCTGGCTGATGTAAGGGTTAAAGTGAGACTGGTTCTGTTTGTTCTTTAGAGAGGCCAGAAGGAGCAAGAGTGCTGGCTTCCATGAAGGGAGCGTAAATTAGAGAGATACAGTATATAAATACATAGTCGACTTCCTTGGGGATTGAAGCTTTCTCACTTTTCTCAGCCTTTGTACCTTGGAATGTCTTAGCTAGATCATGACTATGTTTTCATGAGTTGGAATGCTGTTACAATAACAGAGTAGATGCTAATTAGTTCATTTACACCATTTCAAAGACTATCAACCCCTTCAAACATCAGTGTGTCCCTTCTATCTGGCACATAGTAGGCATGTAAGAAATCTTTGCTTGGCGAAGGCTGATAATATCATCTGCTCTGTGAAGGCACTGGCTAGAACTTATTTATATATTAACTCCAAAAGTAACTATTGATTGCCTGCTGTGTGTCAGACACTGTTCTGGGAAGAAAAATACAGTTGGTATCATTTAATACAACTCAAAGAGCAAGTTAGTAGATTATGACTGTGTTGATTCTTATAATATTTAAGATGTAATACTTACATACTAATAACTATATTAGATTCTATTAATTTATAGAATATCGACTAAATCAAATTTCTGTGTATTTAGTCATTTTCATAACTGATTGCATATCTATATGCCAAGAGTTTTTATAAATCTATTAGCTTGCTTTTGGATGCTAATAGATACATACATATTGTAAGGTCAAAACTGTTTTTCCATTTGCCTTGAAAGTGTTGCAAAGATAATTTGACTCCTTTTTGATTTCACAACTCATTTACTTTCATGTGGTTCTTCTCTGTCAGTACTAGTCTTTAGCTCTTATCTCTTCGATCTTATGCACAGCTTTCCTAGTTTTTGAAAACAATTTTCTTTCTTTTCTCCTTCAATTGAAAAATCTGTCATTATCTAAGAATTAAACATATGGCTACTTCTCCCACCTATGAACTGTGCTATATATAAGGAAAAACAAGCACATTTTCATTTTAGACGCCATTGCCTGTCACATAACTTTTGTGTTCCAGAGTCTCAATTTCCTAAACTTCACTCTATTTTCTTACTTCTATCTCTGGGAGTGTTCTTTGTTTTTGTCTATAACTCATTTTCTTCTCTTTCCAATCAACATTTCTTGGAAATCAGGGAGATGCTGTGGCCAGCCGGAGCTAGGCCGAGATGCTGGTTTTATGTTGGCAGGTCCTGACTTCCTCAACAGAGTCATATTTATTCTGTGCTATCTGAAAAAGATGGTTCATTCTTTAACTGTTAAACTCACCTAAGAAGGTTATGAAAGTGGCCATCCAGTGTTAAAGAACAAAGAAGTTATAATTTTTCAATTACCTCTACTGTGTGATTAAGCCTGTATAGTACGAATCACTGAAATCCTTCCAACTACCTAGTGCAGTTGATGCCGAGCAATTTCAATTGTTTGGCTTCTACAGCAGCTCCCAGGGGTAGTACTGTGTGTTAATTTACCTACCTACATGTTTTATGTGTTTATCACAGTGAGTTGGACCCATCTGAAAGAATGAACTGCTTTTTGAGTCACAAAACACTCATACCAGACTATACAACTAAAAGCCAAAGTAGGTTTTGTTGTTGTTGTTAAATAAACCAACTAATTCAGGGAAAGCAGAGAAAGCAACTACAATTGTTTCATGCCTAATATATTTTAAACTGTCTGTTAGGAAACAAATCATTCTGTTCAATTTTCTCCTGACTATCAACCCAGAATGAAATAATCCCAACCAGAACTCAGGAATGTCCACCAGCATTATCAAGACAAGTAATGCTGAATTTTTTTACACAACCTTTGTTTTGTTAACAAATAGTTTATTCACAGAGGCTGCTTAATTGGAAGTCCCAAGCCACTAGTTAGAGAGTCAGCTTTTATTTAAGGTATAAAAATATTTTAACCAGACATTCATATTTTACCATTTTCCAAGTAGAGTCATTTTTTTTTCTTTGCCCTTGTCATGATGTGACATTTAATTATGGATTCCCCAGAAACCTTTCCCTGAGGTCTTTTACATCAGAAGTACCTTTTCCGGGAGGACTCCAGTGGTGTTTTTCATCATGACAGCAGTTCCCTATGGCTTAGCTTCCTATTAAATCCTGATTTAATATAAGCAAACCCTTCCATTGACAAGATAAACAATGTTTCCCTTTGTTTTCCAGAAGATCTACTAGGCTGGTTTTCAGAACATTTAGTAGGTAAAATATTTTTCATGGGTTAAAATCTTTACAGGTACATGTGCTTTCCATCTAACCACATTTTATAACCTTTGTTATAGTATATCCTCAATCAAAAGATTACAGTGGTTCTGCATTGCCTACTAAGTAAAGGCTAAACCCTGGAAAATGGCATTCCTCAATAAATATGATTTATTTTGTGGGAAGTTTAGATAGATAGATGATATAGATAATATAGATAATAGATATATGATGATAGATAGATAGATAGATAGATGATAGATAGATAGATGATAGATAAATAGATGAGAGATAGATGATAGAGAGAGAGAGAGAGAGATAGGTATATGATAGATTGATCTAAATCTATATTTCTTATTTTCTTACCTCACACTTTCTGGGACACCTAGATTCAGATTCAAAATTTTTTTTCTGACTATAACCTGGTGGCTAGAATTGGCATGATTTAGGTATCTCATATATTTCTTTAACCATACAATTAATATACTAGTGTACAAAAAATACTAAATCCTTTAAATTTGTATTTCTTCATTTTTGTTGCTGATGTCAAACATGTTGAATGAACTAAGCCTAGAGTGAATGTATAGTCTGTTTGTATCTGTCTTTCAGTTTGGTTTTTACAATGCTTTGCATTATAAAAGTGAGGATGCTCCTACACTAAACATCAGTAAACTATATCCAAGAATATATAAAAAGTATCATGCACCATGATGAAGTAAAATTTATCTCAAGAATTTGAGGTTGGTTTTATATTCAGTTAATGTAATACACCATAACAATAGAATAAAAGACAAAAATATTGCTTCAATATATCCAGAGAAAGCATTTGAAAAAACCCTAGGCCTCTTCATAATAAAAACACTCAACAAACTATAAATAGAAGAACTCCCTCAATCTATTACGGGACACCTACGTAATGTCCAGAGCTCATGTCATCATTTTAATGGTAAAATATTAAATGCTTTACTGGTAGGATAAGGAACAAGACAAGCATATCTACTCTCAATATAGCTATTCAACAGTGGACTGGGAGTTTTTGCCATAGTAATTAGGCAAGATATTAAAACAAAGGTCAACATATTACAAAAGAAGAGGTACAACTATATCTAATTGCAGATGATATATCTTGTTACAAGAAATTCTCAGAAATCCATTCAAAAACTATTAGAACTAATAAATGAGTTTTGCAATTTTGTAGTCTGCAAGATTAATATAAAAGTAAATTGTTTTTCTGTATAATATGAGTGAATAATCAGAAATGAATTAAGAAAACAATTCTTTTATAATAGCATTAAAAATAATGATAAAATATTTAGAATAAATTTAACAAAAAAAAGTGTATGACATATACTCTAAAAACTACAAAACATTATTGAAAGAAACTAAAGAAAATTTAAGTAGAAGGAAAGGCATCTCACATTAATGGGTTAAGATACTTAATATTATTCAGTTGGCAGTAATCTCCAAATTGATCTAAAGATTCAACACAATTCCTATAAAAATTTCAACTGAATATTTTGCATAAATTGACCAACTGGTCTTAAAATTTATATAGAAATTCAAGGATTGCAGAAAAGTCAAAATAATTTCCAAAAAGAACAGAGTTGGAAAACTACAATTCTCCCTCTCAAGCTTACAACCAAGCAAAATTGTGTAGTATGGGCTTAAGAATAGAAATATAGTTAAATGGAATGGGAGTAACAATCCAGAAAGAAATCCTCTCGTTTGTAGTGACTAATTTTTGACAAGGTTTCCAAATCAATGAGAGAAAGAATAGTTCTTTCGACAAATCTTACTGGGTCAACTGGATATCCAAATGTAAGAGAATGAAGTTGGTCCCTTTCCTCACACCACAAACAGTTCTAAGATAGGAATACAAAATGGTGGATCCAATTTGGAAAACAATCTGTCAGTATCATAAAAGGTTAAACACAGAGTTTTCATATGACTCAGCAATATACCTAAGAAAAATGAAAACAAGTATTTCATGCAAAATCTTGTACACAAATATTCATAGTAACATTATTTATAATAGTCAACAAGTAGAACTCAACTGTCCATCAACTGACATGTGTATATCCATACAATATAATTTTAATTGGCAATAAAAAATAGGTATTGATACTTGCTACAACATGGATGAATTCTGAAAAGATTATTTTAAATGAAGGCCAAAATATTACATACTGTTTCACTTCATTTATATGAAATATCCAGAACAGGAAAATCTATAGACACAAATTAAATTAGTGGTTACCTAGAACTGAGGGGATTGGGAGGAAATGGACAGTGATAGCTAATGGATTTGGAACTTCTTTTTGGGGCAATAAAAATGTTCTAAAGTTGATGGTGATGATTGCACAACTCTGTGGATGCATTAAAAACCATTGAATCATATGCTTTAAATAGATAAATCATATGGTACATGAATTATATTTCAATAAAACTATTATTTTTTTAAAGTGAAGTTACTATATATCAGTAATCACACTAAGTACAGATGATTATCTTCTATTGGCTAGTATAGAAACTCAGCTAACATGAGTCCACACTACTTTTCCAAGCAAATGTAATCTGCATTCCAAACAGATTCACAGCATATCTGGCTTTTGTACTTACCTTGTGATCTACTAATTCAAATTGGTTTGGTTTAGCAATATGGCTATGATTTAAAAGTCTTTATAAAAATTAAAAGCCATTTTAAAGTAGGCAAAATGAAATCATAAATAAGTCTTCCAATTTACTGCTAGGCATTGAAATTTCAGATGAGCTTTAAAATGAACTGTCTGCACTGATATTGTCCATTATTAAACAACAGGATTATATAAATGTTTATAGTGTTAGTTTGTTAATAATGAACATTTTCAGCCAATACTGGGGACATGTACATGGAATATACACAAGCGTATTTTTACTTTGAACTTAGAATTTTACTGTAGATGGAGTAAGTAAAAATTATAAACTTATAGTTTAATAAATAGTGAATTAGCACCTTTAAATATTTTATAGGTATGTTGATTTCTAAGTGAAAACTCATTTTGATAACTCTGATAGCTCCTTTCTCACACTGCAATCTTCGCTAAGCTCCCAAGCCTCCTTCTAAAAAGGGGAAAGTCTCCTGAGACACGACAAAGAAAACATTTTTCATCAGAAATAAAAATAAAAGGGAGGAGGCATAATCACATCTTATAACTATGTTCTGGCCCCTTTCTGTGTTTGCATTTTTTCCCCATTCCTTTGATACTGGGTCTTCACACCTGTCTGTAAATCATGTTCCCTTACGCTACAGAGCATATTACATACAAACTGTACAGAATGAATCTATATGCTTTTCCCAAGAGCACTGATCCTGTTTGCAGGGCCTTATAAGAAAGGATGGTGGGGGAAAGGACCAATTTCCATTTTTAACCACAGAAATCAATGAGCAATTTCACCTCCCTGGATGAGAAGGTGGAAAAAAGAAGGAAAGGCAAAAATAATTGAATGTAGGTAGAAGGTATTCTCATTTTCATATATTATATTAAACATCCTATATAAAGCCTAAAAATGAATCAAGCTGAATTCATTTTTACTCTATTCCCATAATCCTAGTATCTTATGTCTAACTTAGGGCATCCGCTTCCTTCAGTCTCTGCCTATCTTCCAAACACGAAGTCTTCCAACTTTTTTGTGCTTCCATCTGCTTGGTGTCTGCCTGAAAAAGAAGTATGTAAGAGCTAGCTACTCCAAAGATCAAAATCACCCTAAGGGTGAGTATGAGTATAGAAAATAATGATATATATACATATATATATGTATATATACACACATATATATATATATGTATTTTATAACATGTTTGAATGACACACCACAGAGAAAAAATTTTCCAATTATATTGGAAAAATATATTTATATGTCAAGTTATTTTTAAAAAATCATGTAGACAACACTATTCCCCTGTGCAGTGAGTCAACTTTGGACCTGGAAGCGGCAAGCCTAACTGAATTGTCAATCTTTAATGTTATTTCAAGACCCTAGATCAGAAAATTTTTACAGCCTCCTGTGAAAAAGGAATAACAAAAATAGCAGAAGCAAATTTTATCCCAAAGGGATTCTTTTCCATTCACAATTTATCTCTATGTAGATATTAGACAAAAGAGCTGGTCTGGTGTACAAGGAACCAGCCAGGTGACAATAAGCTAGAAGAATAAAAAGTGAAATATAATTTATGAATTGGTAAGAAATTTTTGTCCCTCCTATACATTGGTAAAAGGGATCTTTTTCCAAATCCTTTGATTTTGATTTCCAGCAGTCTGGGATGTGAGATGGAATTATTTTCTTAGTATTTTACCTTTTTTTTGTCTCTAAGTCTTCAATAAAGTCAATTGGACAAAGATGAACTAAAAAAGAAGAAATTTGTTTCACTAGTTTTGATGGGCAGAACTATAGAGAAAGGACATTAAAATAAGCTCACAGGTATAAAAATAACAATAAGCTATTTACTGTCTACTCAAGATAGTTAGGACTTTGGCTTTCGGTTATTATTTTTTCAATAGCAGTTGCATTTTGAATGAATCATCTTTTCATTTTGCATCTTATGTCCACTCACAATCATAAAATCCTGGAAACTGGAATAATAATATAATATGCAAAAATATAATATGCAAACCATTAGAGCTCACATGGGCAAATTGAAGTTCATTCCCTTCATCAAAGACCTAGGAGACCCCTATTTACATAGCGTGATTTATAATTGACACATATTGTATTAAAATCTTTGCAGAAAAGGATGAAAGTTCATGTTAATCATACATAAGGCAGTCTGTACATAATCTAAGGAAAAGTCTATTATTTTATTTGTTTTCCTCTACCATTGCTGATACCAATCAGTCTGACCAACTTGAATCAGAGCTGAGAAAGAAACCATTACAATAATTAGTTGAAGAAATTAACTGTGGCAGGGAAAATTCCTACTGAGGAAATATACAAGAAAATGGGCCTTTTTGAGGGGGTGAAAGATGATTTACTCAGATGGCTTGCTAAACTATTCACACAATTTAATTAATATAATTCACAAGGAGAGAGAGAGCACACCTATTATTTAAGGAACATATAAGGTAGTTATCACCCTAAACTAAACCATCAGAAATCCGATTGTCTGAATAAAATAGACTCTAAAATGATCAAAACTACAAAACAAAATGTTATTTAATAAAATAACCAATAGAGGTTCTCTAAAGTTAAGAAATGCAATATAAACTGTTCTCTGTCTAGAAAGAACATTTTTTATATTTTTTATATTTAATATTTAATAATTAAAATGTAATAGTAAAGTATACCTGATATGCCCATGGAAAGAAGTAACACTAGGCAACAAGCAGTATAGTGTTCTTTGTTATTTAGGTTCTATGTTCATTCCCTAGAGTTAGTACATCTAAATTGAAAACACATGATCTATTCAAAAGCAAGGATTTCTGATTTCTTCTTGAATTTAGCCAAATGGATGACTCTTTTCTGGAGAATTTAGTACATAAATACCATCCCTCCTACTGTGACAAATGCCAAAAGACATAACTTTGCTACCTTTCAGGCCACATGTATTTTGAGAACTTAAGAAAGTGAAGTCACAGTGAAGAGCTCTACATGTTAACAACCACAGGCAAAAAGAGGGATCAAGCACAGAAGAGTGAACTTGAAAAGTGGAGCTGTAAACAAACAAATTTTTAAGGTGAAGTGAGGGATCGCCTTGAATCTCTCCCAGGTAAGAAAGTGGTACATGTCCAGGCAACAAGCCTGAATCTCTCTCCATATGCCTGACTATAGAAAAAATATACTATCCCTCTCACTTCCCACCTCCCAGGTGCTCTGTTTTAGAAGAAAGATTTCATCCTTCCTCTCTAACAGTACAGCTGCTGAAAGCCACTGTAGAACAGGAAACAATGATTAGAGAAAAGGGGAAGTGAGAGAAGGAATGGAGAGGAATTAAGATTATGAGTTCCAGTGATGATTCAAAGCCCTAATTAAGACTTTCCCCTTTAAATTGTAATGACACCTATACAATAAACAAAAACAAGAGAGACTATTCCTGAAGGTTTTGTAAGATTTTTTTTTTTTTTTAATATCTGCTCTAAATGCACTTATAACTCAAGCACCACCTGCTGGTTCAGCACTGGATCTTCCTACTTATTCAACAATAATTCCAATTTGATTTGCATTCAAATCAGCCAAGAGACAATTCAATTTTTCAAAGGAATAAGAAAAGATACCTACTAATTTTTAAAACCAGCCCACTGAAAATTGTGCTAAGATTTAAAAGAAGCTTTGTATTTCTATTTTACATTTAAAGCCTAACAAACAATTTTTGGTGACATATTAAAAATGTACTATTATGGCAATTGAAAGATAACTTGTTAACACAAAAGATATAATAATCTATACACATAATGTTGAAATGTGTACATATTTCTGTGTTATACTCATTAGTTGCTAGGTTACAAACATTGCCTTGCTAATGTTTACTTTTATTATAAAAACACTTTAATAATATATATGGACCTTTCAACATCTAAATAAAAATAAACCATAGTATGTTTTTTGCCACACAGATGAAATAAAAATCTAACAATAAGAGATACTATCAAATGAAGAAGCTTATAGAAATGACTCCCTGTGATTTAGCTAGTTACCTTTTCCAGTACTTCAATAACAAAAATATTATATTCTTGGAGAATGTGTCTTAGAATTAGGTCACTGAATCAATTTTGCATTTGTTTTAAAAACAGTAACTTCTAGCGTCTTCCACAGAAAACGAAAGTAAAATAAAATAACTGTTTTCTAAATAACTATTCAAAAAATACATTTGGTTGTTTCATTAATCAAAATGTACCTCCCCAAAGTATCTCTGTTAAATTTTTCTGATTTATTAAAAAGCAGCTATGTGCAGCACTTCCAGGCATGGCCTCAAAGACTAACTGGGAACAGCATCTTAGGGCTACATTAACTGTGTATCCTAGGCAACCAAGTAGTGTCTAAAGCACCACAGTGTTTGTTTAAAACGTGATGTGGAAAGCAATCAGAAGAGCTTCAATTCTGGGGAAATTCTTTTTCAATGTAAGCCTCACACTGTATTAAAGTGGTTCTATTTGCACCATTATAATTAAGATTGTGTCACCATACTCATTACTTTCAGGGATTTGTAACTGAGCTGTAAAAAATTAGTCATAGTAATTAAAAGACAGAAAACAACTAGTTATGCTAAGATTTTCTTCTGAGGTATTTAGGATCTTAGTGAAGGGTTTTAACCAATTTAAATGACAGACAATATGTTATCTTAACTAGCTTAAAATACTATCCTAACCACTGATAAATTGGAGGTGTCCATAAGAATAAATGTAAATAATAATTTAGTCTGTACTTCCTTTGATAAAAATATACACCAGCGATTCTAAAATTATAATGATTATTCTTTTATGATTTTTGAGTTAATTCCTCAATAATTTTATCTTTTGATTAATATATTAACAAAGAGTAGCATGTTCATTTTTAAAAAATTATTTTTGATTTTTTGACTACAAGTAATCAGTCATGACACAGAAACCTAAATACATGTTATTTAGCACTTTTCACTTAAATATTTACACACATACATAAATTGTAGAAACAAGATTTTGTTCTTGATGTATTTTTTTTAAGTTTTCTTTTATTGGTTTCCTGAAATAGGAAAAAAATTTTTCATATGCTGTTTTTTCAAATTAAAGAAAAAAATGACTTTTTTTTTAACAGAGAAATAAGCTGTAATTGGGTTAAGGGAGAAAGACTAGCTAATCTTTACTAAGAGCCTCCTATAATACATAAACAATGTTATATATCACATATTTATTTCATTTAATCTTTTCAACATTTCTGATGTAGAGAAAGATTATTGCTCCTACTTCATATTGAGAAAATTCATAATCCTAATGGGACCCAGGATCCAAAGTCCATACATTTTTTAATACTATTTGTGCATCTTGGAAGTAAAAATTTTAAATTAAACATAGTCCATTCTATATTTAAATGATTCTACAAACACTAGAAACAAAATTATAAAGTAGCTCCATTTCTTTTTTTTCATTCTCCATAGTTTGCTGCCAAGTTTCATTGTCATGTTTAAATAACAAATGTATAAAACTCATTAGAACTACAAATTCATCAAGAATAAAATAAAACTAAGATAAAAAAAAACAACCTATTTCTTCTTAAAGCTGTATAGTAATAAAACAATTTAAATTATGCATAAAACAATACTAAGTTCTGTCAGAGAAAAAGAGACATCATTATCATTGTCTGAGACTCAAAGTGGTAAATAGCAGAATGAAAACAGTTAAAGGTTACACAGTAAAATTACTCTGCAGAGCTTCTTCAAGAGAAAGAACTTGCTAAGGATCTCTCAAGGTACATATCATGGCTTACTTGAAGCCTTTTCTGAATTTATACATGTTTGCTTTTTCTTTAAATTTCTAATCTTAAAAAAATATTATTTGCTCAATAATTTTCAAAGAGAATATATCAGAGATTTTATTGGCTACACCTGATATCCGAATCTGATATTCCTGTAATGTAAGCTCTGAATATTTTTAGCTTTATAATTTTAACAAGCCTTTTTAATAAATCCTGTATTTTACTTTTATATTGAAATTCTTGAGAAAATAATTGAATATAATTCTTTGCTTCTCCCCACTTTTTCATTTGCAAGATGTTAAGCAAAGAAAAAAAAGATATGAATTAACCAATGACTCCATTTCAAATGAAAAAGGCCAGGGAAAAAAATCAAGGTATTAGATAGGTGGTGTCAAACACAGCGGCCACTAGTCACTTGTGGCTGTTAAACTCCTGACACGTGGTTACTCCAAATTGAGACATATTGTATGTGTGAAATACCCATTGAATTTCAATGCTTAGTACATACGACATACACACACACACATCCAAATCTCATTAATAATTTTTACATTGATTACTTGTTATAATGATAATGTTTGGAAATACTGGGTTAAATAAAATATATTTTTACCATTTACTTCATCCATTTTTCTTTACTTTTTTTTTATATAGTTGCTAGAAAATTTTAAATTACATATATGGTTGAAATTCATAGCTCATATTACATTTCTTTGGGACAGAACTGTATTAGGTGATCAAAGTATGAGGCACTGCAGTTTGAATCCGAAGTCACTGATATTATTTACAAGATACTTCCTGAAACAATTTTGTTTTACCGTTTTACTTATATCCTAATATTTCCCATATAATTGATAAAATTATCTCATGCATACATAAACATACATACATATTTTCCTCTCCTGTTAAATGTTATATTTTCAATATCTAGAATAGCATCTGGCCAATAATAGGCACTCAATACACAATTGTTGACTGTATTTTGAACTAATGTGTTTTTCCAGCACTAATCACAATTCAGAAATGGAAGGCAAACAGAGGATAATCTGCCTCTCAGGCCCATTCAGAAATTCTAAGTCCCGTAAATAAAATATTTGAAACAAAGAGACATGCAAATGAAAAATAAGACTTATGAAGTATTTGCAATAATATAGAAATTGGCAATAAATAAAAACGTTAGATGATATCACAGTATCATACATTTATGACTCCAACAATGTATATACTTAAATGAGGGTAACCAGGAAATTTTAAAATGCACTTACTCTTAATATAAACAAGCATGGCTATAAGATATATTTTTAAAGTTTCTTATTTCGTGTTGGTGATATTTCTTCTTCAAAGGAAAAAGATTCACTTGCCAGTGAACATCTATAAACAGCAGAAACTAAAATTTGTATTCCATCAAAAGTATTATGAAACATTCAGAAGAATCATTAGAAAAATTTAAATATTTTGCATATAGCACCGCAGTGACTTCCAGTTAATGGAAGTGTGTATATTTTAAACCACTCATGTGATTCATGTTCGTGAGTGAAAAAAAAAAAAATTAAGGATTATAAAAAGCTTTAAATTGAAAGCCTGAAGAATTGGGAGAGGTGGAAACAAAATAAAGTTATTGTAATCCCCAAAGGTCCGAGGTCTGCAGAAGGCCCAAGAAGTCTAAACACAGGAATAAGATATCTGAGGTAGGAACCCTTGATCCATTGCTGAATCCAATTAGTCAACAGAAAATATTTTTCAGAAACCCTTGAACCTTAAAACATATGTATTTTCTAGGATTTTCTCAGAAGTCGAAAGAATAAAGAAAAGGCAATTCGCTTGGTGGGTCTTGAGCCCCACTGTCACTTTGGTCTTGGTTCCACCAGTTACCACCAGTGTGTCCTTGGGAAAAAGTCCTTCAAAGCCTAGGTTTCCTTTCTTAAAAAGGATTTTATAATTGTCCTTCCAACACAATTTTCCATGAACTCATTTGAATAAAGTACTAAGTACAATGTCTATAACAATTTACCACAGATTTGATGTTTTGAAATGAGAGAATTTTATCCTGTCATAGTTCTGGAGGCCCAGAGTCTGAAATCCAGCTCCTGGTAGGGCCATGCTCCCCTTGAAGAGTCCAGCGAAGAATCTTTCCTTGACTCACTCCTAGCCTCTGGTGGCTCTCAGCAATGCACGGTGTTCCTTGACTTGTAGCTACCTCCCTCTATCTTGACATGGCATTCTTTCTCATATGTTTATCTCTGTTCATTCTCTCCTTATCCTATATGGCCACCAGTCACTGGATAGAGGGCCCACCCAAATCCAGCCTGACTCAACTAACTAATTACATCCACAAAGACCCTATTTTAAAATAAGGTCATATTTTGAGGTTCTCAGTGGACATGAATTATAAAGGGGCACTATTCAATACTCTACAGATACTTAACTCTAAGGCTCATGCGGCTTTAAGTAAAATAAGAGAAAAGTAAAAAAACAAAACAAAAACATGGAATATAAAAGACATAGTCAACTCTGTTGTATACTGTTTTTATTTTTTTAATTTTTAATTTTTATTTTTTATTTTTGGTACATATATATAATGTCTACTTGGACCTGCAGTGCAAAAATATCATTTTTCCAGTTTCCAAAAACTTGGCTATAAGAGAGCTTCTACTAAAGTTTTTGTCTGCTTGCTTTTGTTTTGTGTTTCTTAAGACTTTCATAGACTACGTACATAGACTTATTCATTTGTCACTAACATCCTGTCACTAAGTCCAACCATTTTTCTCTACTACATATCTCACAGTCATTTTTATTTCTTACTTCTAACTATACCTAAACTTTACAGCTCACACCAACATCAATGTAGTCACCTTTAAACAATACCTGCCTCGAGACTTTTGAATCATAGGAGAAATGACTAGAGATTTATTTCCTAACTTTTTTTTTTCACATTTTCACATAATCACTAAACTATCATGTCTCCCCATTTCTTTGAGGTAGAAGCTAAGCTCCGCAGACCAGCTGTAAACACTTTTAAAATTTGACCCAACTCACTTACCCAAATATACTTTCTTTTACAAAGTCATCTGCAGTAAACTTGGATTCATTGTGTTTATTGCCCTCCTTTACTTCTTGCTTGCCAGAAAAAAAAAGTAATTACAGAAGTCTCTTCTCAGCAACATCAAAAAATGTATAGAAAAATTCTGCCTTCATCTCAAAAGACACTTTTAACCAATGTTCCAAGGTAGAAAGGATTCATAAATGCACCAGAATATCTCCCTTGAATGAAGGATAAAGAGGTCAAATACGTATTTGTTGTGGACTGGGCCCACAGCACATGCAAGGTGTTGATGCTCTTGTGAGGGGAAATGGGTCAGGCAAGAGCTAGAATGAAAGGTTAGAAATTAGCTTTTACCAAAGTGAATTTCAGTTGAAAGAAGAGTATTCATTTGGAAATATCCAGCAGATGGGAAAAGGCAAGTCTGGACTATGTCAATATCATTTCTAGAAGATCAATTAAGATGCTGAAAGGGCATAAACTTCTAGCACTAGATAGATCAGTCACAGGCATAAACATAAGATATTGGCAAAACCCATTTATTTTAAGTGAGTAGAATTGGAAGATGTATATAATGAAAGTTTTTCTATTTTTTAATAATGGAAAAATAGATATTGGTTTGCAAAAAAGAAAAAAAAAGAAAAAAATGTTTCTCTCCCGTGAAGTTAGCTCTGTGTATTACATAAGATTTCTGGGAATGGTCATCTAAGCTTGCCATTTCACCAACTGACATGGTCCCATGAAATACTTATGGTACTCTGATTTTGCTATGCCGTAATAAATCTGCTCTCTTCTTGATTTATCTTTTGCTTTCTCCTCGCAAATATGAATATGGGTCCTCTAAGAGTTGAGAAACCATAAAAATCAAGCCTATCCCCAATTCTGTTCTCAAGAGATGCTGAGTAGATAAGCTTCAAATTTCTATCTCTCTTTCCCCCCACCTCTCTCTCTTTCTCTCTCTCTCTCTCACATTCTTGTCTCTTTCTGTTTTTGACTCCCTTGATAACGCACCAGAAGGTTTCTGATTTTCTTTTTTAATAAGGACTTGGAAAGTGAGTTGATTCTGAAGCAAGGAACATAACTTTTATTATTCCTATTCCCTATTACTGACTGTTATTAATTTTAAACTTTTGTTGCATTTTTCGGGTAATAAAAAAAGCAATAACGGAGCCCTTTAGTACAAACTGTGCAACACTTGTGGTTTGGTTTAAAAATCAAACATACTTTGTAAAGGGAGGTAAAACTATCTACAGCTCCCAGGATAAACAAAACTGGTTATGAACCAAAGGAAGAAAAACATGCTTTATTCATTCAACAAATATTTGAGAGCTTGTTATGGACAAAGTTTAGAGCAAGGTAAAAGGTGAAAAGGATACATTATTGTATCCTCCCAAACAGCCAATGAAAGCTCAGAACCAGAATATAATCGTCATAATAAAGAATATTGTCACCACTTTATAGCTCACAATTCATTCTTACATAAATTATTTCATGTGATAGCCATAAGACTACTGTAATAATAATATAAAAAGTGTTGAAAAGACACTGCTATCACCATTTTAAAGATAGGAAAACTGAGGTTCTGAGAGATTAATCACCTTGCCATATTCACATGATAAAACTGAAAGAAATGCTAGTAGAGCTCCTATCTTGTCACCCTTAGTTTCTGTTCTCCTACTTTCTAATTAAGGTGAAGAACAGAAATTTTACTCTTTTCCACAAGTTCCAGGCTACGGTGAAAACAGAGGAGAAAGGGAGAAGGCAGGAGGGCATACACTAAGATGACCCTCGATAAGTCAGATCCTTATAGAATCCTCTCTCCTTGAGTGTGGGCAAAACAAATTACTAGCTTCTGACCAATCAAGTCTAACAAAAGTGATTTAGCTCCTTCAATTAAGTGACACTTTATGACTAAGGTGGTGGGTTGTCATTCTCATGATGATGTTATATTATATAAGACTCCATCTGAGCAGATCGGAACTTGAAAGATGCTCCTGTTGTCCTTTAAGAGGTAAGAGGACATGCTCTGAATTTTCTATGGAAAGGATCACATGGCAAGAAACAAGAAGTGGCATCTAGGAGATGAGATGGATCCTTTATCCAACAGCCAGCAAGTAAGTGGGAATCTCAGTCCTATATCAATAATGAGATGAATGCTGCCCATAATAAGAGGAGCTTTGAATTGAATCTTTCCCCATTGGAGCGTACATCCCTGGCTAACACTTAGAATGCAGCCTAGTGGGATCCTGAATAAGAGAACTCAGTTAAACTGTACTCAGGTTTCTGAATCATTGAAACTGACATAATAAATGTGTGTTAAGTCACTAAGTTTGAGGTGATTAGTTATGCACCATAGAAAACTAACACAATAACACAATACCTATTACTTTTGCTGTATGTTACCACCTGAGCACTCTAACTATGAAATTGGTTAAAACAAATCGAGAAATATTTGAGAGAGAAAGTCTACTTTTAATAATAAAAACTAATATTTTGAGGGGCACTTAATTTTTTGAGCTAGGTATCGTTGAAGATCTTTGCACATATTATATCAATTAGACTTCTAAATGTTGAAGAACTCCAAAGCTCAGCTCTTGGAACTCTCTATTTTCTATTCTCACTCTAGGTCTAGGCCAGTATTTCTCAATCTGAGGGACATATAGTAACTTCAGGTTTTTGAACAACCAAAGGAAAACAAAAGCAGAGACAAGAAAAACAAAATGTATCACACATAGTAAGATAAAGTTACATGAAACAATACATCTTTTCCAGTGTGTATATTGTATATATTTGTGATATAAACAAATTTTTAAGTGCTGATAGTAGCCAAAAATATTGAGAAACACTGTTCTAGGTGATGTCATCTTGTTCCATAGTACTAAACAGCATCTGTGCTTAGATAGAGTCAATCTTCTATCTCTAGACTATACCTCTTTTCCGAACTCGACTAATCTTTTTCTGACTACACAACATTTCTACTTCAGTGAGTAATAGGCCATTCAAATATACCATGTCCAAAATTAGACTTCTGACCTTCTCTGTGGATGCTAACCATTTCATCCACAGTCTTCCCCATCTCAAGCCAAAAACCTAGAAGCCATTCTAATGTCTTTCTTTCTCTCATTCTCCACGTTCAATTATCAGCAATCTTGTCAGTTCTATCTTCAAAATATATCAGAACCTGATCATGTCATACCACTTCTGAACTGCCACTTCGAGTCAAACCACTACCATCTGCCTGAACTACTGTTATTAAAATAAACCTCCTGATCACTATCTCCTACCACTTTTGCTCACCTTGCTTTATACTCTCCATGGGAGCAAGAATGATGCTTAAAGTAAATCATTACTTCTTCTTCAACACCTTCTTCTTACTATTGTATGCTCCATATTTAACTTATTATAATATATATTTATTTTTTACACATGAAATTAAAAGGTATCTAAGAGTCACTGTCAGCCAGGTGGCAGTGGACATTGCTTCAACTTAAACAAGCTTGTTCATAGCTATTCATTGTGTCACCAGTTCAGTTGCATTATAGGCACTGTTGGGACTATACTACTAATTTATACAATACGTTTCAACTACCGTTCAACACTGAAATGAGAAGTTACTGTGTATGTAAAAAGTCACAGTGGCAGACCAGCGTGGTATATAAAAGAATCTTGGTCTAAATAAGACTAAATGAATTCTTCAAATAAATACAAAATTAAAAGTACATTTGATTAGAAAGAACTGTGGCACTTTTTACATAAAAGGGTTTTTTATATATTTTTTATATTTTTATTTATAAATTTATATGTAAAAACATATAAATATATATTTTAGTCATACATGGAATAATGGTGAAGTTAACATTCAAACGTGTCAAATTTGATAGTATACAGAAAAAGCTAGTCATAATGTTTTATAAGACTCTTATACGCTTTTACCTTTCTCCCCTTATGAGAGTTATTAGCATTATCATGGATAATGATAATATCATTATTCTCATTGTACTGTTAAAGAAATTGAGGGACAGAGAGGTTAAGTAAGTTGGTCAACGTCACAAAGGTAGTACATAACAAACCCTGGATTTGGTGTGGCTACAGTGCCTAGACAATAAACCTTCCCTTATTTTTGTTTCTCATGGCTCAATATATTAGTGCAAGTCTGAGGCTATTTATGAAAGTAAAGAAAGAAAATCTTGTGCAGGGTAGTGACTTCCACAGAGTTTTCATAGAGCTTGCTACTGAGATAGCAAAGGCTACCAACCCAGTTTACAGATACTAAATTTGGGGAAATTTTACAATAAATCCTGTTGTGTTACTAATTACTCAAAGGTACTTTTGCTTAAGGTGTTTCTACATTCTGGGGCATTTACAGTTTTATAGCAAACTTCTGAAAAAAGCAGAAGACTCTATACCCTTAACAGCTAAATATATAACTCAGATCCACAGGGGCCCTTTATTGCCCAGCATATATTCATGATGTCTATCAAGTTAAAGAAGCTACTTACTCAGCACTAATGCATGCCTGATACTTTACCCTGGCCAAATGGGGGCTACTTTCCCAATCTGTTAAAATGATTAAATGGCTATGCAGAGTGAAGAACAAGTCATGCTTTATTGACTACTATATTGCAGAGATGATAAAAAATATTTTATTAGTCTTTTAGCAGCAATAAACATGTTTTTTACTTTTAAAATTATCTTCTATCTTCAGGCTTTCTGCAATAATCTGCATGAATAATTACATAAAATTTATATAGTGTGTTTTGGCTTTGAAAAACCTAAGTTTTTGTAAAGATGAAACAGTGTGATTCATAAACATATTATGAGTACTACCTGGCACAGAGTAAGCACCCTGAACTAATTATTATTATTGTTGTTGAAATTATTGTTATTATTATTATAAATTGTTACATACTTGTATTTTACTTTCAAGTTTAGTAACCAGAACTTAGAAATCTGGAAGCACAAATGATTATGTAGAACTAAAACTGTAGAGTTTACACAGAAAATGTAGGCTGTGCTACATATGAAAACTCAAAAAAATATATCTTCTAAGAATGAAAGGATAGATTTTCACTCATGTTGTATCTCTGCCTAAAATGTTCTGTCTGGCTCTTTGCTTGATCAACTATCTCCTGTTCCTTCTTCAAGACTGTAATTAAATATCATTTCTCAAGGCAGCCTTCCCTGACCTCCGAGACTGGATCAAACATTAGAGTCTACCTCTCAAATACTTCTCCCGATTACAATTGTACTTAGATGTTATTAAAAATTATTTCACAAATAGTGACCCCTTTGAATTATCAAAAGCTCCATGAGAACAGGTATTTTGTTTTTTCCTCCATTTTCAGATCTTAACACTATGGCTGCAATCTAGTAACCATTCGATAACATTTGTTTACCTCTGTTACCTTTGCTACTAGAGAGACTGAAATGGAAAAAAAATCTAAAGGTCTGGAATATCCAAAAGATAGAAATGTAAATAAAACACTTAGTTTTGTTGTATTTTCTCCTTAATGGAATTAACTTCCAACTAATGTATGGTATAAGGAAAGATATATATATTTTTTTCTAGAGCTGAAACAGGATTAAAAGATCATCTACTCCTATCCTCTCATTCAACATCTTTTTTTCTTCCCTAAACAAATTATCTATGGTATATTGGACACTAGCTCTGCCTGATATGGTGGTCGACTTTTGATAAGCCTTGACATGTAGTCTAGAATTCCCTGTAAGTTCTTATTGTCTAAACTTGGCTTTCATGTCACATGGTCCCAGTGCCCATTTATATGGCCAGAGGAAAAACAAGTACCCGTTGGGTCACCTGGACAAGGGGACATTAAAACTTATCTTCAAACAAGTTATCACTTTTCAACATAAAAAAATATTTAAAATTTAGGTCTTTAGCATGTGTGGGTATCACTCAAGAGTTTATTTAAAAATAAAGATTCCTGATTATTATGTTCAGATTTAATAGGTCAGAGTATAACTCAGAAATTGGCATTTTTTAAGAGTACCCAAAAATCCATAACCACCATTTAAAAAAAAACCTTATCCTAGACCATAGCAAGAAAAATAATTATGCATAAATCTTTTGATATTTTCAGGATTTCTCATTAACCTCTGTCTCCAATATAGTCTCAGTATTTCCAGAGGAAAGTTCAAGCATCAATTATGAAGGTATTTGTGAGACACTGACATAATATTCTCTCTAGCTTCCTCATATCTTTCTAACAGTGCTAGTAATTCCCCCATATAATAAGACACCTTCTTCCAAAAGGCTCTGGTTAAAAAGTAAATTTTCCTGGAAGCAGTTACACTATAAGCCATTAATGAGATATCTTCATTTCTTAACATGAATTAGTGTGTAACTAAATAGTCTGAGGAACCGGATTCTGAGCAGGTCAGTTTTGTGAGGAAAATGTGAAAATATCAAGGCCAGAGGCTTGGACAGGCAGGAGGGTACTCACAGAAAGGAGTTAAAGCAAAATAAGAGACTAGAATTATGCATTTACTAAGGGAATTAAGTCCTGGAAGGACTGAAAAAAAGGAAAACTAGAGATGAAAAGAAATTTTTTCTATTTCCAAGTTACCTAGAGCAAGTCTTACTAAAACAAACTCATTCATCCATTCATACATTCATTTATATTTATAGATTCAACAAATATCTAATGAGTGCCAACCTGGGCCTGGAATAATGCCTTGCTTTGCTTTGGGGAAAAATGCTCAATAGGGCTGAAAGACATGAATGGTCCTTGCCCTCATGAAGTTTCCATGCCAGCCTGGCCTACCTGGGGGCAGAGAAAATGACAGTGGTATGAAAAGTGGATCTCATTACATAAGTTACCTTCAATGGTGGCTCAGCAATATGAGAAATTATTTTATTTTAATGGTTCAAGGTAAGATTTTCACATTCAGTTCACCACTTATAATATTCACACATTATTGTACTATAACAGGAAAGTTTCAAGTATTTATATAAGTGTTTTTGGTGATTATTAGGAAACATTCTTTAAAAAATTCTTACCACTTATTTTAAAAACAATTTGCATCATATAGAGCTATACACTGAATGGGATCACGCAGGCAGATGATGCATCTATGAGTTTATTCAGCATATTAGTTTATTCAAACTTGAATCTGACATGAGGATCCTATCTACATACATTTTCTCATCAGAGTCATAGATTTTTACAGTTGAGAGGAACTTTTAGAAATTTATTGTACACCTCCCACCCTGCTTGTGTAACATGTGGTCTAGAGCAGCGTTTTACAAACTGAGACTCATTTATGGATTGTGAAATCGATTTAGTGATTTATGACTAGCATTTCTTTCTAACAAAATAGGGTAGAAATAGAGTCCATTGTCTGTATGAAGGGTATTATTCTGTGAATTTTTTTTTCTTTTTCAGTCTTTAACATAAACTGTGTATACCATGTCACCATGTAAAATATGTCAGATACTATGGATCACAGCCTAAACATTTTGGAAGCCATTGATCAAGAGCTGTTACATAGCAAGCTGGGACCAAGACCTCTAGTTTTCTACCTTTCATGTACTCCCAATATTGGCTGGCTTTATATACCTTTTTTGTAAAAATGGAAATGAGCAACTCTCAAGTCAATATACTTCCCTTAAGAGATCTCAAAAAAAAATAAATAAAAGCTATTTAACTTTATTATTTTTCATAAAATTTTCAATCATATTAAAGTCTGGCAGAAGATAAAATAATCAATTCAGACCAGATTATATCAAATTCTATTAAAGTCCAAGTTCACTCCCCAGATCTACTAAATCTAAGGATTGCTATGGCATCATCAAACTGAATTGTCTGGATGAAATTTATTTTATTAGATGTTTCTTTAATGAACTTCTCATGACAATGCAGTAAAAGAATGAGCTTAGAAGTGGTTAAAAGCCATCTGCTAAGGCTGGAGTCACTTAATAAAGAGTAACTTGTAATGGTTGCTGGAGGCAAAATCAAATACTAGAAATGAATTCAGGTGCTGGAATCAAAGGCGCAGCTTCATTGATTAATGTGTCAGGATAAACGGTCTGAGGCAGTCCCCTCTTTTCAGTGCATTCAATGTGTTGCTATGATATCTTCATAAAGATACATGGCAATTATACACCTTGGAACAGTGGGCAATAAATAACTATAGAAGAAGGGAAAAATCCTAATTAAAAGGCCAACTTATCAAATAATAATCTAAGCTGCATTATACTTCACCCTGATTGCGGCGTTCTCTCTCGGACTTACGGATACATTTAGCTCCCAGCAACACTAAAGCTCATTATAATCATCATTAAAATAACACTTTTCTCAAGCCAGCGGGAGTTGGGTGTCTTGCTGAAGCTGTGCGTTCAGCTGCCCTGAAAGGAGTATCAGGCAGTGAATCAAGTGACCCCTCAGGACAAACCTGAATGGGCTCTGATGAGCTCCAAAGGGGTGTGATCCCAAGGTCTTCGGGAGGCTAAGATTCTGCTGCCGCTATATATTAGCAGTACTGAGACTGCTGTAAGAGAGAAATTGGAGTTTAAATGAGTTACTGTCTTACATTATATCTATATGGTGCTTTAAATTGAAATGCAGACATCACGCTTATATGGTATATATTATACATATGTGAAAAGTCATCCTATTGACAAGCAGTCATGTATTTGGTTAAAATTAGTATATCTACCAAATATATGAGCAATTTTTTTCAGAAAATAAAAAATATTCTCTTTAAATTCAGAAATTAGAAATGTCTATAAAAATTAGCTCCTTTAAATCCGTTTTCTAAAACTTCAAATTTATTCTCTAATAGCCCTTGTATATAGCCAGTTTTGACAAGAAATCAATGAAGTTGTAGACTTGATCAATTTTATTTTGTGAAATAACTCAAAGCTTTTTATGTTAATGATAGAATTGTTTTATAAATATATCTAGCTACCGTAATATGTTTATTTATTAGGTACTTTTAAAATCTTTCAAATATATTTTAATATAATTTAAAATAGAATTCCTTTTATTTAAATGTTTTTTGTTCATGAGACAAAAAATTATAACCAAAATCTAAATAAAGAACTAAATGTTAAAAAAATAAGTCTGAAATCCTGGTTTTCTAGTATCATGGCATAAAAGACAGTGAACAGAACAAGGATTTTATTTTTTTCATTTAAATCATCAACCAAAGCAATATGGGGAATACTTTATATATTCTCAACTAATAAATTTCTATTTAAGTAATTTAGTTTTTCTCAGCAATGTAATATCAGGAATCATAATAAGAACTTCTATGTGGTGTTCAATAGGCAGAAAATGAATAAAAGGTATATGAAATCTTTCTCCTGACACAGAGAAATAGCTCACTTAGTCCCTTTTTGCTGCCTTTGTTCTTTAGCATTGCCAACCAAGACCCTCAAATGTTAAAGCTCTTTAATAAATGAGATTATTAAAAAGTGATCAAAAAATTACTCATCACTTATGGAACAAGGAGAAAAAAAGTAGCATATTTATTTTGCTTGTTATTCTCTTGGTGTTGGAGCCATGGACTTAAAAATTTCAAGTAGAAATATTCTATGTGACAGTTGTGAAATTATACACGACCAATGCATATATGAAGGGCATCAAACATGAGTGCTATAAATTCTTATTGGATAAAAACAAATTACAGTGTCCAGATTGATACTTAGAAAATAAATGAAAAATGGGCATAAAATAATCATTTAAGAGAAGGCTTGTATTCCATTTTTTAAAAGTGAGGAAGCATCAAGTTTTTTTTTTTTTATTCTACCTGAATAGAATCCACTCATTTCTCTCTCACCCTACTGTTGTGCACTTTTTGAGGGGTTACTCTGACCTCCTGACTCTATTTTAGGAAGTTCCTCCAAATGAACTGCCTGCCTCCAGAAACTGCCTTCCTCTGTCTGCTCTCTATGTTGTACCAAAGTGAAGAGTAGTCTTTTAAAGTTTAAATCTCATCATGTGAGTAGCCTATGGAATCCTTGGAAGTTGAACCTCCCTAACACTCATGACAAACCCCTTCTGATCTTACCCCTACTCGCTCTTCTCTTTATCTCCTATCAATTGTTCCACTCCCCTCAGCCTACTCCCACATTTTTCTCCAGCAATACTAAACAACTTGTACTTTCCCAAAAGTATTCTAGGAGCATGCAGTCCCCTTAACTATTGATTCCTTCCCTACTTGCTTCTCAGAATAAATCTCATTTTCTCAGAATCCAGTTCACAAATTGCTTTTTCCAGAAAGGCACCCTTTGTTCCCTAAAATGAATGAGTTCTCATTACTCTTTGTCTAGCAGCAACCTATAGGTACTTGTATCCACTGGAGAACAATTACCACACTGTATTATAAGAGCCTATTTACTCTATGGTCTCCTCCAAATAACCTGCAATCTGCTTCGGACCAAGAATGGCATCTTTCTCATCATTGACCCTCCTAGCCTAAAGATCAACATTGTATAATAATAGTTATAATTATAAAATGCAAACATGGTGTCAGACACAGTTCTCAGCTCTTTACTTGCATTAGTCCAATTAATTTCACAACTATCTTTGTGATAAACACTATCATTGGCCCCTTTTTTCAGATGAGGAAATCAAGAAACGTAAGGTTAACTAAGGTTGTAGCTATTAGTGATGAAAATAAATTTTTAAAATTGATTTGATTCCAGAGCTCATTTCCTTCAATGTTACTTTTTAAAACATGTTTAACAAAGATTTTATAAATAAGTGAATGAAAGTTTATATATCTAGAGTTATCAATAGTTGCATTCCTACTTCCAAGATATAGTAGGTTGAGCTGGCAATAAAACATGAAAAAGATAAGCATTTAAAAAGATATTGTTATAAACAATCATTATAACCAATTCAATGCCATAATTTAAATCTTAACAAGTTAGTATTATCAAAAGACATTATTTTTTAATAATGTGAAATAGTAAATATATTTCCATTATTTTTGCATTTAAACATTTATCCTTCCTTTTCTTAGTTTAGTTGTTCCTTCATCTTTCTTCTTTATCTCTGTATCCTTGACCCTTTCTAACTTGGTAGAAAGCAAAAAATAAAAAAGCAACTTTTGGGGAATAAAGGCATATAGAAGAAAAGTATCATTGAAGCATTTTTATAATATCTCGTGGGTACATATGTGACTTGTTTTATAGACAGTAAGCTAAATGATATAATCATGTACCTAATAGCTACTGCTGATAGTTAACATTAGCAGTGAGCTATTAGGTACATGAATAATGTCTTATGCCTATCTGTATTCAACATTATTGAATACAGATAGTAGACATAAGACATTATTCTAAATATTTTGCATATATTAATCCCACTTGAAAGATGAAAAGTACGGAAGGGTCAAATAATTGTCCAAAGTCAGCCACAGAGTAAGTGGTGAAGTTGGGATTCAGTGTCAGGCAATCTGGCCACAGACAACAAGGTTATTATAATTTTAAAAATAAAAATAACATTATTTTTTCCAAAAAGAAAGGAGAGCCATTATCAGTGGCTAGAGCACAACATTTGAAGATATAAAAAAGCTAACAGCTGTGCTACCTTTTCCCTTTCCTCAACCGTTCTACTCTTCCATTGCACTAACTCATTAACACTTTGCTCCCCTTGGATAAAGAAAAAATAAAGTTGATTTTAAAAACAAATCAAACCAAGTTATGAAGGTATGTGTCTCTGTAATTTGTAAATCCAAACAGGAGGATATTTTACCAAGTCAAGAGAACACTGATTGAGTATCTATTTTCTCAATTTTTATTTATTTGGGACCTATCTTCCGTTCTTTCTTCTGATTCCACAGTATCACAGAATTCCCAGTTGATACTATGGCAGCTATTTTTTGAAAAGCTTCATTTCAGACTCCAACTGAATAAATACAAGAGAGATATTTTGATGTCTGTCCAGAATTATGAAAATACAACCTTGTTTAAGGTAATAAATAGTTCCTTTGAAATTACAAGCTAATTGTAACTTGATGAACAGTCTCTTGAAATGTCTATTTGCCTCTTTGTCTTTAAGTGTATCATCGTCTCTAACCAGGCTGCTGCTGTGTATGTTTCTCACTATTTCTTCCTCTATGTCTATCTGTCTCTCTCTTTATCATTTTTGCCTTGTTATTCTATATTTCTCTCTCTCTTTTCTAACCTGTTTCAAGTGTTAAAATTAACTCTTTAAAAGATTAAATTTTAATACCTCAAGTTAAAACAATGTTTCAATTATGTATTTATAAGGCTATTGTTGAGTCCTTACTTGTGGGATTGGTGGTATTTAATAATAGTAATAGTACTAATAAAGATAGCACTAATGACTACTATTTATGGAGTATTCACTTGATCTAGGTACTATTTGGCCTGATCACTTTCAATGTATTAACTCATTTAATATTAATGATACCCCTAGGAATTAAATTCTATTAGTATTCTCATTTTATAGTAAGAAATCTTATGCTCAAAAAAAATTAAGTAACTCCTTCAAGGTCATACAAATAGTAGGTGGTGGAGCAGGATCTGAGCCGAGGTAGCTTGGCCTAGAGTCCAAATTTTAAGCATTGTGCTAAATGTTCAGACAAGCTTAGTGGTTAAGAATCTTAACCATAGCTAGCTCATTCATAGCTAATAAAGAATGGCTGACTTAGGTTTGTTGAGTGGTTAGCCGTCATCTCAGTGCCACTCCAAACCTGGAACAAATACTGTTGCTCCTCTGGGGAAATATAAAAGGCTGTTGCTCACTATGTTGGGTAGCATCCAGACAGACTCTTTGCTAGTCAGGCTCTAGGCTCTAAGTTTACCTCCTTGAGTAGCTAGGCTGCCATTTCATGGGACTCAACAATACCCTGGTAGGCCAATTCTAATAACAAGCATAAGAAGCCACCATACTTAGTGGGTACTCCTAAGTGCAGGTAAAAGTTAAGAATCATGGAGACCACCCACTCCCTTCCCACAAAGACAAGTCCCTTCAGCCTCCAATTTTCTTTTAACCCTTTGACTGACCTGAACCAAAAATAATATGAAAATAATGTGCCTTGCTGCCTTCTTATATTAGCAAAAGAGACATGAATTGCATGCAGTAAGTGGTAGCTTTAACAGTTTGTGTTTCATTGGGAGACATCTTTTCTTCATGCTCCATGTTTGACTTGGGAGATTGCCCTTTGCCTCCCTGACCTGAAAAGCAAGTGACACTCTGATTTTTCTCCCACTGTCATCAAAAAACAAACTAGCTAGCATACTGTTGACTCTTAGCCAGAAAACTTCTAAATTGTGATACCTGTGAAATATCCTGAATCATTTAAATTCAAAAGGATAGCCAGAATTAGCTAAACAAAAACTAGGTACCCATCATAAAATCAGCACTATTATCCCTCCTAAGAAAGCATGCATCTCTTGATTTTTCCTGTTTCCTCAATTTAGAATATGGTGCTCTATGGACCTCCTTGACTATTTATGTAAATGTTGAAAAACAAATATGTATAATATTGGATGATTTGGGTTCTAGAGTCTCAAACTCATAGCCAAATACTCAAATCTTACCCATGAAAGTGTTTCGTTTCACTGGCACAGTATTTTAAAACGGTCCTAACTTCAATGACTTTAAGAGGTATATTCACTCCCAGGTCAACGCAGGTCAACCACAAGTCCCTGTTTTCTTATGAACTAAACAATTAACCCTCTCATGATACTTGACTGGTTCTTGTTATACTTTTGATTTTGCTAAGCCTGTATTAGAGGACTCCAAGAGTATGTAATACCTCTAAAATGTCTCAGGTAAAAAGAGACTTCATCGTTAAAAGATCCTCAGCTAACAAAAAAAATTTACAGATGCAATTAAAAATTTAATATTGAGGTTTCATTAATTTAACAAAAGCCCTGCTATCAGAGATATTACACTTGTTTTTTTGTGGGGCATTCAATGGTCATTGCAGGCATAGACTCAGAGAATATTCATAAACAATGTTTTAGAAAATCAAATTACTTTTTAAACAATATGACTTAATAGGCAAAAATTGGAAATAATTCAGAAAAATTGCATATAAAACTTAGTTCAGATATTTAAATGCTTAAAAATTAGACTGTGCTAGACAGTTAAGTAAGAAACAAATCCATCACTCTTGGGAAATCCATGTAATTTTCTTTTTTTTTTCTTTTTCTTTCTTTCTTTCTTTTTTAATATGAGTAGAAATACAGCTAACAATAGAGTATTAAATGAAATGTCAAACATGGCAGTAGTGAGATTCTAGAACCTATATAGTTCTAAAGAAGTCAAGAAAGGAAAGCTGGGTACCTTGTTGGTTCTTTTATTTTTTATGTAAGGCTAATATCTGCTGTATCTTTTGGTATATTCATTTTAATTGTCTTCCAGTATCAGATTATATATATAGTCATTCATTAAATATTTGAAAAAAATCCATAATTAGTGTGTCTACTGAATTTCAAATTTAATTAAAGGTATGTCCATCACCAGTTTAGCATGGCATGAAAGTAAAATTAACGTTAGATGGACAATACTTTCAAATTAACATGTAAGTGTTATATTATGTATTTATACCTTTAAAGACTATTTAAAGACTTTAAAGACTATTGCATGGCCTTAGTTTTAAAAATATTACAAAAGACTGAAAACATACAAAAAGTTTTAAAAATGTAGACTCCATCCCCAATGAAACCATTGTTAATAATTTGGTACCTATGGTTCTAATGTTTCTTTTAATTTTGTACATTATACAGGATTAGTTATTTATCCTGAGAGACAAATACCTAGACTCATATTGGTGCATATACTCCTGGTTGTATCTATGTTTAAACTATTTAGTATGGTTTGTTTTTGACATGTAGAAACTAGTTTTCTCAACTACATGACCAACGAATATGTTAAAAAAGAAATAATACCACATCATAATAGAACTAACATTCTTGAGAAACTTCTTAAAAGAAAATTAATATACTGAATAATGCTTTGGCTTAATACAAAGCTTTGTTTTTTTCTAAAGTGTATATAATTTAAAATCAGTGTGTTTTGGTAGGTATTATGATTATTGAGATTTGTAGCATTATCTAATTAATATCTCTGAAATATATTCAAGTGCTACTGTATGATCATCAACACCCCTAGACCCACGTAAGGTGGGTTCCATAGCCTTGTAATTTACAAAGTCTCACTATGACTCCCTGTCATCCTGCACTCCTCAGAGAACAAAGAGTCTGCAGGGCCAAATGGATGGGCCCATCTTTAGTTTACAGTAACTTTTCTACACCATTCTCCAGGTATCCAAGACTCTGCCGTTTCCTGCCCTAATGATCCTGAGCCCATGCCAGGGCCTGTGCAGACCTCTTTCTTGATCTATCCTCCTGAAGGAAGAATACTATACTAGTATGTGTATCCCTAAATCGAGACCATAAAATTGGTCATGATATAGCCTTTTGAAGCTGGAAGATGGTATTGAGGGGCTTAGAAGTATGATTCACTAGAGGCAGAACACGAAATCCTTTATGTTGCAGTTCTGAGCTGGGGGTAGGAAGGTAATGAATCAGGCAACAAATGAAGGGCCTGTTCTTCAACCAAGATGTGATGTAAAAGTCCAAGAGTTGAAAAATTCTATATTCAAACCTGGACCTCTAGGTCATTATGATAGTGTATTTATCAATATATGATAGAAAAACATAATTCAGAGTTTAACTTATTTTACAATCTTTATATATTTGTCCACACCACACAAAACCTTAAGGGCAGGACTGTATATGATTAGTACTCTTAACCTCAGTATAAAACTGTGATGATCAAAATATAATTTCTTATATAATTGCTAATATAAATTCAATCTGACTGTAAGGAGATTTACCTGGCACTGTTAATTAGAACAGTGCTTTGTCACCTGTGATCCATTTAGTACAGAAAAAGTCATTAATTTTTGAACCAATAACGAACTATAAAATGTAATTGCTAGGGTTGTTTTATTCCTAAGTATAGGCAACAAAAATCACCTTAATATTCAACAGTGAGGTAATTTTTAAGTGTAACCATATTCCTATCTCACAGTCCATTGGGTTTAGTATTGGCAGCAGATATGTGATAATTTTTCAGTTTCTTAATTAGATTTAGTCATTAATTTAACTATTCTATCATATAGGAAAGAGAGTATAACCCTATTTGTGAGTTGATTTTTCTGTCTGCTTTTACTAAACAATTTCTGTTGGATACATATGGTCATAACATTTACACGTGGAATCCTGTTATCTACTCATATACTTGAGATTCACATCATTGGGTACTAATCAGAAAAAGGGGTGTCAGTCTTCTTATTTACTTTGTATTGAGATAAAATTTACATCTTTGCCATAATAATAATAAATGTTCTTAGAAAAATTTTAAAAGCACTCATCAAATTATTATCTTGTTTATTTATTACTATTTATAAAGTATGTTATTATCTTCATTTCACAAATGAATTAAACTCCAGTTCAGAGCAGATGAAGAACATCCTCAAAGTTATACAGCAATTAAGTGACAAATTCTCACTCTAAATCCCATGTTCTTTTCCAGAACACTATACTTCTCTAAAATCGTACCTTTTGTAATAGGCAACAATGGACATTCAGAAATATGCCATGCTGCTTATTACCTTTCCCAAATCAATAAATATTGCCAGATCAAAGGTATCTGTGGAGGATGAAAGATGAGTAAGAATAGCTCTTGCAACCAGAGAGCTTACCTACTAATTCTGAAGCTAAGATATGACTAAGTCAAATTAAAGAGAATAGGATAGGTGTCCCAGAGGAGTGCAAGTCACTTTAGACACTCTAAGGAGGCAAAAAAGATTTCTGAGAGGAGCAATCAAAAACAGCAATGGCTTAATATAGACAGTGGAATATGAACTCAGCTTTCTAGAATGAATCAGGTAAATAGGGAAAAATCAAAGTTTTCTTGTAGATGAAACCACATGAGCAAAGGTTTATGATAAGAAAAGTGCATGTGTGGGTGTGTGTTTGTGTGTGTGCGTGTGCACACATGCATAAGCTTTGTCTATATCTGCATCCATGTTTATAACTATAACTGTAACTATATCTCTAAGTATGTCTATATCTACCTCTATAGCTATATGACCCATCTCTATAGGTTTGGTAGTACCTGCTAAAGCTGAGAGCTGAAAAGAAGACTAACCTACTAATAACAAATGGCAGCAGATTTTTTTTTTTTAAATCAGATGTATTTTAAATTATCAGAGCATCACAGAACAAAAAGATCAAGAACAATGTTACTAAGAGATATAGAAACCCAGATTTTCATATGCTGATGGTGGGAGTGTAAAATAGTATTAGCTGCCTAAACACCTTGAAATCAGCAAATTTAACTCCAGGAGCCTCTATGAAGGAGATAATTAAACAACTCCGTAAAGATATACAAATAATAATATTTATTATGGTAGTGTTTCTAATAAAGAAAATTCGAAGAGTTCAAATCTTAACCTTATGGAATTGTTCAAATAAATTAGAGTATATCTATTGCTAAAAAAGTGATAAAGCTATATGTATTAACAAATCCTCATTATACTGTAAAGTGAAGAGAGTAAATGATGAACAGTAAATGCAGAATGCCTCCATTTAAGTACATAAAATACACTGACATATGCGTAAAGAGTATAGATCATAAGCAAACCATAAACCAAATCACAAACATAAACAATATTTATCTCTGAATATAGAATTACAAAGAATTTTTACATTTTATTTAACACTAAAACTATTTCAAGGTTTTCAAGTACTATGCAAATTATACCTGCTTAATTATTTTAAATTTAATTATCATAAGTTATTATAACTACTAACACATAATTCTGCCCAAACCCTATTGCACATAAGGGGTAAATTACTCAAATAATCTCAACTCTATTTAGAATGTTTTCCTTGGTTATGTTTGATCTTCCGGAGACCCCAAAAGAGCAGTATTACAACTGAATTTTATAAGCCCTAAGTACTTTGAATACAAGGGAGGTATTTTTCTGGCCAAAATGTCCAAAACGGCACAAACAGGTTTAAAGAATTATGCTCTCAGTGATAAATAGTCTCACATTTAAGGGAAAAAAAATGCACAAATATGCTGTTTTCCCTGTGACAACAAAATAATTATTGCATTTGTTTTTATGACCAAAAAAGTCAAATTATTTCAAGTAAAACTTTCTACCTGCTAAGGTTATTCTTGGGTTTCTATTTTCTTCATCTCTTTTAATTAATAAGAAACACAGCCTCAGATAATCTTTCAAAAGCATTTTATTAGCCAATTTCTTATACAACTTTAAACCCTTCTTAGGAGTTCAAAAATCTAAGATATGCTTCAAAGCAACAATATGTATTTTTACCTGTCTGAAATCTGTTACCCAAAATGAATCTTCCAGGTAATATAAAAGTGTTTTCCTGTTTCTTCCTTTAATCAGGGAGAGAATATTTTTAAAATTAGGAAATAAACATCTTAGTACCAGGGGTTACTATGAAAACATTTTCACAATGACCTATTTCTTAATATGAAAAATGGCAGGCCTATGCAAACTCCACCAGTTTATTTCACTGTATTCTGCAACTTCTTATGACATTTTTCAAATTTAGCTCAGGTTTGCCACTCACTTCTATTATTTAAGTAAAAAAAAAAATGTTTTCAAAGGATATTAGTTGAAAAATAATGTTGATTTGTGTATGCATATGTCTTAGGCTGTCAGTCCCTTTTGAGGTTGATAATTCATGACATTATAAATTCGAGTGAAGATGGCTTGTCAATTGGAATGATAAAAAGCCTATGCAGAATAATTGTTCACTAAAGTAAATTGTCAAAATTTAAAGTATGGTAGCAGGAGTAGAATTCTCTGAGCAAATGGTAACAAGCTAACATGTTGAAGATATAGAGAGGTCAAACACTGTTAAGTTGAGGTCAAATGAAATGGTATACACGTAGAGTTTACTGTCACTTAAAAGAGTTTTGGTAAGAGTGAATACGAACATGTTATCACTATTGGATAAATAATTCCAAAGTAACATGCAGTTTATAGGGCAATTCTAATATAGAAAAAAAGTGATTTTCATCATTAAATTATTAACAGTAATCTCATTGAGTGCTTCTGTGTCATACAGAAGGTAAATAGACAGTGACCAAAATAATTCAGCAAAATTTTCCACTATAACATGAATTTCTATAAAAGCTATTAAAACTTGCAATATTTTATATAATACTATCAGATCTTACCAGTGGAGTCTCTGACTCATCACACAAATTGAATTCTCTCAGAAATGAAATGATCGTTACAATTGTTATGAGCACTTTTGAAAAGTGTCCCTAATATTTACCTCACTGAGCAACAAATAATTCCCAGTTGACTATAGGAAGCAAAAAATTATTCTCATTTAACAAATTACATACTAAAAGACTATAGTTTGGCCAACTCTGACTATCTTTTTAAATAATGAAATTACTATTCACTTTAGAGAATGGATGAAGACTTGTTCTTCCACAATTGAAAACATAATTATTTCAGGGACTATGTCGGACATCAGGACACTGTCATGTGCCAGACTTATATAATTTGTTTCTCTCCCTAGTTTGTGACTCCCAAACCGAGTTTTTGCATTGGCTAATAATTATTCTATGTACTCATAAGTAATTGAAGCTTCTGCATCTGCTACTGCAGGTAAAAAATAAAAGGCAGGCAATAACACAATATGTGTGTGATTTAAGGAACAGTTTCACCACAGCCTCTAATTGCTCTCAGGATTTAAATTGGCAAAACCATAAGACATTCAACAAAAGCCTCTATGCAGGTAGGCCAATAAAACCTAATTATTTCTCACAAAGCAGACCATTCCATTTAAAATAAAAGAAAGCTATGAGCAATAAAGACCATGCCATTAACAATTAGTCTTCTGCACACATGATTAGACTGAGAGAGATAAAGAAG
Source organism: Rousettus aegyptiacus (assembly GCF_014176215.1). Lineage (NCBI taxonomy): Eukaryota > Metazoa > Chordata > Mammalia > Chiroptera > Pteropodidae > Rousettus > Rousettus aegyptiacus. The sequence continues at coordinate 33,055,362 of NW_023416307.1, read as the reverse complement.
CCTCTAAATTTAATGACGAATCCCATATTTCTGGTGGGGTTCAATATTCTGTGCTAATTATGTTGAAAGACCTTGTGCTACTTAAAAGTACTTAAACTGCAAAGTATGACACTATCTCCATGGATTCACTGTTAACGCTTAACATTTAACTGATATTAAAATACACTTGAATGTATGAATTAAGGAGTGGGTTTTTTTTTTTTAAATGGTTTTAAGCTTTTGGCAACTGTAGTATTTACTGATATGTATGTAATTCAGTAGTTCGTAGAACTTAAAAAAAAAACAACCTTCGTGTGGGGCAGAGAACTCTATTTTAAGGAGAAATTAAAATGAATTAAAAGGTCCAACTAGTAAATAAAGCCAGTGTAAAAAGGGAAATCAGACCAAGGAATCCTGTCTGTTATTCACTAATTTTTTTTTTTTTTTAAGTATTTAAAACAAATGATGCAAAGGAAGAGGACAGGCCCATCAGGATCCAGGAAACAAACACTAATGTAGCATTTCTTTATTAGATAGAATTGCTATGCCTCTTCTAAGTAGAAAAGATTTGTTCTTTCCTTTCTATAGCTTTCTACTAATTTAGTTCTACAAAGGGTACTTTGCTACTAGCATGCAAATGTAACTCCAGTTAATACAAATGAAAGTTATCTACATGCCACAGCTGTGCAAAAGACCTAAGCTGAAGTTATTGGTAGTGTTTAATGTAAAAGTTATTTAAAAAAAAAAAAAAACTTCATATAATGCCCCAAAATTTAGATTTATAAGCCACACAGAGAAAACATTATCTTTGCCATTAGAATGGGGTGGTCAGGGAAGATCGTGTTTTCTGTTGGACAGTATTTAATTTGTAAATGTTCATAGTCTTTGTGAAATAAAAGAGAATTCTATTGGCATTTAAATTATATTGCTTAAAAAGAAAACCATTTTAATTTTATTTCTGAATGTGTGGAATAGGAAAATAAGGAAAAACAGTTTTAAAGCCACAGGGAAGCGGAGGAGTCTTTTCTTCCCCCTAACTGCACAATAGTTAGTGTCTCCATAGAAACTGATGGCATTGCAGTGAAGTGTCATCAACAAACCTGTGCTTCTAAAATCGACACAAGCACGCTTCCAAAGACATTGAAAAACACATGTATATATCCTTCCCCAAAATAAAAAATGATTATTAAATCTTTACAGAAAGAAAAACAGTTCAAAATCATATAATGATCTCTCTCGCTGAAACTAAATTCTTTTTTGGTCATCATCTTATTCAGAGACCATTAGATTTATGGAAAAATTTCCTGCATATTGTGATTGAAGACTTCTTTGCAGAACCTTGTTTCTTATAAGTAATTAATTAATTATAATTACATTTGTTTATATTTGGCTTCCTAACTTACAGGTATCAAGAGGGCAGGGGCCTTGGCTAATCATTTCGTGATTGCTTATCTTGGAATTTAGCAGGACTTAAATAAATTCTTATTCTGAAGTGAACTATGCCCTCACCCTCACACCCATTTTTAACTGAACTTCTTATCATAACATTTGAAAACACTGACCTTTTGCAGGGAAATATTTTTATACCGTAAAACAGAGCCAGTATGGTAGAAATTATGTATCAGTGGTCTAAGAGCCTTAGGAGCCACAAATTTAGTCTCATCTCTGTTGCTAACAAGCTGTGTTACCCTGAGCAGGTCACTTATCTCCTCTTACTTTAGGCTTGTATCACTAAGATATATTCTAGTTCTATTATTTGAAAAGGATGAAATGGCTCAAGGTTATGTCAAAATCATTGTGCTCTCATTTAAACCTCAGAATTCTGTATTCTAAAGTTAAAAAGTCAGATTAACAACTGTGCATCAGTTTTCTGTTAAGAAAATTACCACAAATTTTAGTGGTTTAAAAATGCCAGAAATGTATTATTTGATAGTGCTAGAGGTCAGAAGTTCTAAATCACTTTCCCTGGGATAAATTAAGGTGTTAGCAGGGTTGCATTCTTTCTGGAGGCTCTAGAAGTATCACTTCCTCGTCCCTTCCAGCTTTGAAATGCTACCCCTGTTACCTGGCTGAAGGATGCATCATTCTGCCTTCTACTTCCTTGTTACAGTTCCTTCTGCCTCTAACTCTCCTTCCTCCCTTTTATAAGAATGCTTGTGATTACACTGGCTCCACCCAGATAATCCAGCATAATCTCCCCACCTCAAGATAATTAATTTAATGACATCTGCAAAGTCTCCTTTGCCATATAATGTAACATATTCACAGATTTCAGATATTACGTCATGGACATCTTAGGGATGGGAGGCATTATTCTGCCTATGTGCTTTAGAAAAACTTTAGATAAACTTTAATGGGATTTTCTGGCACCTTTGTGAAGTCTGGTTTTTAAGATTTCTATTAACCACTCCCAAATACACGTTAACACTCTATCTATGTCTGGCTAATTCATAAGTGGTTTGCCCTGACATACATCAGTTATAGCACTTATAGAAAAATCTTTTGCATGCAAAAAATAAATGCGACAGAAATTTTGGAGAATATATTAGGTTTAGGCAACAGCTAGACACCAAAAACACAAATGTAGGTTTCTATCTAAAGAGGACTCATCAGAGAGGAGAAAACATATTTCATTATATAGAAAAATCTATGAAATCTTCATGAAAATATGACAGAAGTTTTGCCTTCAACATAAGAAACTCATTATGAAAACATAAATCGCTACCATTCAGCTTTGTTCATTCAGCTTTCTTAATGATGGTGGAATTTATTTCTTTCTACCTGTAGAGTCCTAAGTATATTACAATAATCCAGAGGTCTGGGTATATCTTTTCTCACCTTGTGAAAGTCACTAACCAGGGTTCACACTTATAATAAGGTGGTTTTTTTGTAAGGCTTAATTAAAATGAACTACTCTGGCTCTTTTGATTGCTTTTAAAATTACCTTGTATTTTTCCAAGAAATGGAATATTACAAAAAGTAAGGAATAATAGCACTTCTACAGTAGTGATTAACATGAGTGCATTTACAAGAATTTTTTAGATATACAATTAACAATAATATTTTAGTATATTTCCCAGGAGCCTGTGGTTTTTGGCATTTGGGGAATACATTTCATTTTGCTGATTTGCTCCATTGCCTATATCTTACCCAGTTATTTCCCAAAAGATGAATAACTAGCTATGCAGAGTTTTATCCTTTGGATGGGAAGAATGTAAATTTGCTCAGTTTGGTAGGTGAATTAGCTCTTTTTACCACAAAGGTCCATTTAATAAATTATGCTCCAGTGCACTAAATAGTACCTTTGTGACCTGCAAGTTCTTTTTTCTTTTTCTTTTCTTATCATCCTCTAACCTTCCAATGGTGGACAATTTTCTCCCCACTGCTGGGAGAACAGAGTTCATTATTATTTGTGAGGCACTTCACAGTGTCTCTATTAACTAGTCCTAAAAAAATTACCTGCTGCTACTCCAATACCTTTCTACACTACTTTTCCCCGAAAAACTTAGGACATAAAATACTCTCTATCATATTACAAATTCTCATTTTCAAGAATGAAAACCAAGAAGTCAAGGCCACAGAGGCTACATGGCAACTCAGTAAAGGAGACAAGGACTTGGATCTGTGACTTTAAACCTCTCATTCTGCTGCTCAGCCCACTGAGATAGTTAGTTATATTTATATTCACTGCAAGAGCAACATATTTCAAATAATCCATGAGAAAGCAGAACAGTTTTTACTGCTGCTCCAGAAAAATCAGGCCATCTGGCTGCCCTCATGACACATTTGAATAAGAATATCGGGTTAGAAATTTAGGTCAAAACAAACCCATAGAGAAAAGCCTGACAAGACTAAGCTAACATATTTAATGTCAGGTTGATTTTGGATTTGCCCTAAAATTTATGGATGTACATTTTCAAACTGCGTTGGTGACATTTAGTTTGGATTTGTTTATCTTATGCTCATGTTTGAAAAATCATCATGAATTTTGGGTTTTGAACTGGAAAAACAGGTAAGGTGGACAGAAGAAAGAATAAAATTAAGATGGAGGAGATACCTACTTTTAAATCTCTCCATTCTCTTAGAAAGCTAAAGAAAAACGTTTGTTCATATTTAGGGAAATAAAAACCAAATAAAAAACATGTATTATGAAAAATAAGTTATTGCAAATGTCTATGTATACACAACTGCATCATACAAAAATTGCCATTAAATTTCAGAGTTATACAAATATCTATATTGAGGTATGGCTTTGTAAAGTGCTTCTTAAAATGAGTGATCACATACTTTTAAGGCCATGTCCTGTTTTGAGAAGAAAAATATATTTATGTATCCAGATCATTATCAGTTTTGATTATAACTGTGAATGAAAGTATAAAGTCTAGAAGGGTACATATAAAAGCAAAACTAAAAACAGATGTGTTACCAGTTATAGTACTAAAGTCATAAGTGTTTAACAAATTATGAAATTTTAATCCAAATAAAAGAAAAATTAGATTGATTTTGGATTAATTCCCTTCAGTGATTATAAGAAGCATTATGACAAGTGATATAATAATTCATAATATTATTAAGCTAAGTATACATAGGACAACTGCAGTAATTCTACAATCCAAGTCAAAACATATATCTGTCAGTCTCACTGTATAATTAATTCACCTAAAATTATTATTTAGAACTGTATTAAACATGTGTTTCCCTTAATTTTCTCATTTTACACAATGAAACAATGAATAGACGTTCTTATGATTGGCTATTGCAAGGATTTAATCATGGCTTATGAGTATAGCCAAATAGATTAGTAATCTAAAAACTGGTTTTGCCATAATTAAAAGGGTGAAGAGTCCTAGTTTTTTGTTTTTAAAAATTCACTGTTTTCTAATTGCATGATGTTCAAAGCAAAGTCATTTTTTAAATTAATCTTTCATTCACTAGGGAAAACTCACCTTGTGTATGTGTGGAAAACAGAATCAGAATTTCAGATGTTTTTCCCTTTACTATAGAAAAAATTTATCTAGGTAAAGGAAAACAAAGAGGAAAGATGGTGAAGAGAAAAAAAAATGGAGTAAACAGATTTTTGCCTAAAACTTCTCTTCTATATTATAGAAACTTCATTCCCCTCCATTCTCACATACAGATGTCATACGACTCTCCATCTGAGTTCAGAAGAACTCCATTCTCAGGCCACAGATGATTGGTTCAACTGTGGGTCTACCACTGAATTAACAGGGTCCCTCAAAGCCCTTTCCCAAGATTTAAAGAACTGGAGATGAGAAAGTCTTGGAAACTAAAATAGACATTTTTTCACTATGCCATGGGAAAAGTTAGAATGCTCTGGTAGTCAGGGGAGTCAAGATCCAAAGACAAGCAGAAACAAAGGACCAAGAGAGAATGTTGTCAGCATTTAAATATTTGATTGTGGTTACTTCTGAGGGTTAGTTGCTCCTGTCTCATGACACTGTTATATTGTCCGATGTTTTCTTGAAATGTCTAATCTAATAGATTTCCATTTGTTGGTCAAGTAAATTGGAACTTAGTTTCCTCACAGGCAACTTAAAGAATTACATATAACTAGCTACCATATATTTAGTATCTCAGTATATGCTGGGCACTGTGTCAGGCACTTCATAAACTTTCTGATATCCTAACATATAGGTATTACTCTATATTTTACATATGGAGAAACAAAGTCAGAGAAATTAAATTGCCCAAGGTTTCACCACAAGAAGTGATGAAGACAAGGTTAAATTATGCTTGCAGACATGCTTCCTATGATACCAATTTAGAGAAAATCTATGGACTACTAACAGATAAAAGATTTAAAAAAAAAAACACCTTTTAGAGGTAGCATAGTAGTGGAAATGGCATTGAAAAGTAATAGGATTAAAAGATTCGAATATGAGGCCTAGTTTTACAACTAAAATTTTATCAATAACTCAGGACTATAAATGGGTGGTAATAAATCCCAAGTATTTATATGGATATATCCCCATAGATTGCACTGTTTGAGGAGGATTTTGTGGATGTGGGAACCTAACCACCATTTCCAATATAAAAGTGTATTTTTTATTTAAAAGCTATTGACTGACAAGTGAATGTCAGAACACAACTCCTTTGAAACTCAGGGGTTGACTGTGTTAATAATGTTTAGAATGACAAAATATTTAAAATTACAGAGCCATATTTTCAAAGTACTTCTAAATAGCAAAGATATTCTCTTTTTCTCTAGGCATTCTCTTTTTTCTCCTTGTAACCATGCAAATTATCACTTCCTTGAAATAATTTTTTCTCTTTCTCCGTGTTTCAAACTGGTCTCATATTCACTTTCTTCTTTTCTTTCTTTATCTTTCCACAATTGCACATACTGCATGACCACTCCCTTAATCATTAAGAACTTAGGCCATCAGATTCTGGTCAGCATCAGTCTTAGAAACAAAGCCTCAGTTTTGTTGATCACAGAAACAAAATTTTAGTCAAACTAAAGATAACATCTTGACTTCAGTTAAGTTTCAGCTCTAGATCTAAGAAGGTGAAACAACCATAGCAGCCATATGCCCTTCAAACCACACAGAATGACACCACGGCTGACATTAGAACCTGACGCAATAATCAACTGCCTCTTAATCTAGCCCTGACCCATCAGTAGAGCCCATGACCCTAACTTTCTTAGCTACCACAACTAATCATTTTTCCTCTATATAACCTATACTCTAGAGGCCATCAGGGAGGTCTTTGAGTGCTGGCTCACCTGTGTCTCCTGGTTTGGTGCCATTTTCTTAAATAACAAACCTTTACTATCTTTGCTACAAACCACTGTTTGTGTTTTATTTTGATCTGATGCACTCAGGCAAATTAACTCCCTTTAGTTTGGTAATACCCTGAAAAAGTAATTTACCTTGAAATCCATTTTTTAGCAACTTTATTTAGGCCATAAAATGTACATTTTTAAAAAATGACTAATTAAAAAACTAAATTAGGAGTTTTTACTCAACATGTGAACTAAAATTCTCTGAAAAAGTTCAAATGACAAATCTAAAAGTCTCAATACCATTAGTAAAAATGTGAGGCCAAATAAAGATAAATGTAGAATTTACTAGTAAAGTCTGATAAATCTGGATGTTTTCAACATCTCAATTGTCTATACTTTTGTGTAGGGCTGGCACTGGAATACACTTCTATTCTCCAGCTTTAGAATTCATTTACTGTTAAAATTCTTTGGAGCAATTGGTTATGTGAAGGCTGCATGTATGTTGTGTCACAGTAAATAAAAGTCAATACAAATTGCCCATGTGAGTAATCTTCTAATCAAGATTATTGCATAGATTATGTTGTGGGCCCTAGGTTAATAATCTTACTTTTCAATTTACAATCAAGGCTGGACTCTATGAGGTAAGTAATATTTTCAATCATGTTTATGCAACAATGGCATGTTTTGATTCTGGATACAAGAAACTATACACAAAAGCACATTCTATTTACCGAGCCACACACTCAGACAGACAAACAACTGTGCAATATTGCTTATTTTTGTAGCGCAAGACAATATGACAGCAAAGTATGTCCTGCTGAATTAATTCATACCTCAATTTAGATGAAGCTCTCTATTATGTACCCATCAATGTGTCCCAATGAATCCAAAACAATGAGGCTTTATATGAAGGCTTTATTGTTCAAAAGCCTTCAGCACCCCAGTTGGCCCTGAGGTGTCTAAACCATTTTCAGTATATAATGTTTTATTTGGTGGTTCATTTTGCCATATCTTATCCTACCTACCCCATGATGGATCATTGACTTAAATATATAGAAGAATAAGTATAATTGACAATTAATCTTATTTAATGCAGAGCAAAAAGAAAAGAATGCCTGAGTTTCACAGCAATCAATGCCAACCAACAGCAAATAACATACGTACCACAAAAATCACTAATAGTCAATCTCACAGCACTCTCTGTTGATATTTTAAGATTCTGTTACCTCTAGACTTGCCTCATCCTTTCCTGAAAGTTTTGTTCTCATATTATTTTCCTATCTTTCAATTATTGATAGTATGTTGTCCTTAAAGTGTGTTCTTTTACACTTTCTCTACAAATTCCATTCTACATCATGGATTAAACTAATATGTCCATATTAATAGTTTTCTAATTACTTTTGTTCTCCAATTTAGTATCTAAAACTTTCTCTAAAAATATTTTCTCTGGATATCCCAGAGACTGAAAAAAACAAAATCTTTTTTGGTAAATTCACCTCCTCCTTTTTTGTTCTGAACCACATTTTCCTTTTTTGTTATTGTTGTTGTTGTTCACTATTTTCTGTCATCTTCTTCCCCCAAACATTATTAGAAGAGGAAAAAAAATTCTTTAATTCATGGTACTAAATTTATGGGAGTAAAAATTAATATGGATTAAAGTTATAATAAAACACAAATATAACCAGGTTGTCAAGTGATACTTTGTAAGGGGAATTCTCTTCAATGAGCATATAATTTAATTTATTAATACCACATCAATATTTTAAATAACTTTTTAAGCTTTATTTGAAGTATTGGTAAAGTTTGAACTTAAGGTTTAGAATCTCCACTAAATATTATTTTCTAATTGTAGTCTTAATATTTCTGGTAAACCCTTAGACATATGTCAGAGGCTCAGTCTAACATCCTGCAGCCTGAAATTTGGCCTGCAGATGTTTGGGGTTTTTTGGCCCTACTATAAAGTATGAGTTGGATTTGAATACTTGGATATGGGTTATTTACTCTTAATTTTTCCATGTATTCCATTATTTTATATTGCTTTCTATTCTGAAAAGTTACATACTCAAGCTGCCTGCCTACCCTGGAAGGAATCTGCAACGATGCCACTTATTTTCTATAGTTGGTTGGTAAATTATATTTCAGTTCCTCCTTGAATTTCTCAATTAAAACATATCTCCTGTTATTAATTGGACTGACTTTACATATGACCCACTGTTCATCCAAAAATACTGCAAGATCCTCAGCATTTCACCTCATTCTACTTCAAGATATCAAAATCATTGGCTTTATTAATTTACTATAAAATTACCTTACAAAGATTCCTTAGCCGGCTTCTCATACCTCTAATTCTTAATGTATTCTTGAAGAAATCTTATATCAAAACTCTCTAGGTCACAAAACTGTATGACGTGAAACAGCAAGTATACTTGATTTGATTGAACCATCCCACTGGTGGAGAAGATATTTGCGTAATGAGCTCTTTCTGAAATCAGACATGTATTTTTGACTCTATACAGTAGCTGTTAATAGAAAAGTGACCTCTCCTTATTTCTAATGGCATTACTTCCAATGCATTTAACCTTGTTCACAGAGACCATCTTTACAGACATATTTTTTAAGATTAGAGGAAATGCAGCTAAAGATTTCTGAGAATCTTGTAAAAAAAGTTAGCTTTTAAGTATAAGGTATTATCATTTTAGTTCATATTAAATTCAAGCAGCTCATCTTTGCCTTCAGGGCTCTGTGGCATCTGTACACTTCCAAATCTCAGCTATCAAACACATTTCTAAAATACTCAATATAAAAGTTAAACTAGTATGTTACCAAGGAGTTTTGACACCCACTGCAGATATCTGATAAGTCCAATCTTACCTCTGTACTAGAGAAATGTGGTTGGAAAAGTCATACTTTGCATTTACATAGTATTTTATATTTTCAGACATAACTGATCACTTGCTTTAATATACAGTAGTCACATGGTATTTGAGGGCTGTAAAGATATTTATCAGTTAATTCTTATATCACAAATGTGAGTATATCATTGCTTTTTAAAAATGAATGAGTGAAAATGGACTTATGCCAGGCACAGAGAAGTGATAGTGGCCAAACGAGATTCATAGTTTAGTTCTATATATCTGAAATCACAGTGACTACTTAAGTAAATGATGTAATGGTGTCTACCACATTAATATGGGAACAATCTCCTTCTTTAAACATTAATGAGCTTAACAAAATGTTGTTTTGGAAGGAGAATTTCTATCTCTAGCATTTAAATATAAAGAAAATCATAATAATGCCAAGTTTTAGTATAATAAGTAGTTCTGTAAATTGTATTTATACATTTAATTTTATTTACTAGTTTTTGCTACCAAAAAAATAAATTTTCTACTAATTTCGGATATATTAAGTCCACAGTATGAAAGATATTGTGTGTACTCAAAGCAACAAAATTTTGCATTCAGTTATAAAATGATGCATTGTACTTGACAATCTTGGCTTTCAAATGACTAAAGTCCTTCCACAAATGGGAATTTAACTTGCATTTCAGTTACCAGCCAGAAACCAATAACCCTCTTTCAAAAATCTTCAATAGTGAAAACATTTCACCTAGAGGAAATAACTGTTGTTTCATTTTGTTTTTTTTTTGTTTTTTGGCAGCACACCAATATCATTTAGAACCAAATATGGTGAAACTAACACATGATCAAGCTAGATAATGCCAGTGAGGGGCAAAAATGCTATACAAAGCATTTACTAATTTCATATTTCATTCAAACACAAGCTCTGGAGAGGACTCTAAGTTCCCATCTAACCCTTAAACTTTTATTTATCCCTAAGTTGATATTTGGGCAACAGCTTCTCTCATTTCAAGTTAAAGATATGCATTAAACACCCACAAACCTAGATCTATGCTAGATAAAATATACAAGAACATAACATACAATCCCTGACCGCAGAGACATTATTTTTCATATCATCTACACAACCACCTCTGGACTACTGAATAAGACCACATAATATAATGAAAAAATAGTCTTTTAAGGAGTCAACTGGGAATTAAGAAAAATTAATGCAGGTGCTAATTTTGCAGTGAACACAATAAAAGTAGAGGATGTGGAGAAAGAATGAGAGAGAGACAGAGAAAGAGAGAGATCGCACATTGACTAGAATCATTAGAATAGCTTTAGAAATGGAGGGATTTGAAATAATCCTTGAAGGAAAATGGGCTAAAAAGAGGAGGAAGAAAAGGAAAAGAAATCTTCCAGATGGGAAAACAGCATGAGCAAAGGGCAGGAGTAGGAGTATTCCCTAAATGTTATTTCAAGTTCCCATTCTCAGAAGACAGCAATGGCTCTCAATTATCCCTTGAATATAATTAAGACTTCTAATCACAGGCTTCAAAGCTTCTATCTCTCTTACGCACTAGATTCTCCAGCTAATACTTTTGTCAGGCATATAAAATTAATATACTCTACACAGAACTTGTATTCACCCTCTACAACTTCTGCAATTTCTACAGCTTCTCCTAAGGCACTTTCCCTAAGGCACCAAACCTGTTCAGCCTATACTTCAAAATGGTTTAAATTCAAGCCTTTCTGCCTTTGGCTCTCTTCACTAGCCACACTTGGCTCTGATCTGCTTATATACAAAATTAGTCACGTATCTCTGTTTATGCTTCATTGTGCTTTTATTCTTGCATACATTTAATGTTGCTGTAAACAGAAGCAGAAACTATGTCTTTCATTAACTGTATTGCTTTATAAAGTACTTGAACCATTTATATACTAAGGATTTCTATGGAATCTAGGATCATAAGCTTTCATTACATACTTCAAGTGTTCATTCACCAAATGTTTACTGATAACTATGAGGAAAATACTATATAAATTTACAGCATTTAGTATTTGGACCACAAAAAAAAATTCAGTTTAGTGGGAAACCAAACGATAACTCAGACAGTATGCGAAAAATGTTACCTGAGGTAATTTTAAGAAATAAGAGCTTATTTCTAGAGGTGGTAATCAGAGTTGGATTTATGAATAAGGATGTGTCTGAGGTGGAAAAAAAACATTATAATGCCTAGAAGTGAGAGAAGATGACATTCTAGAAATGAGAAAAAAAAAGTGCAAATTTATGGCATATGTAAATCATGATGGGGTGGTGAGCAGCCTAGTTTAACTGCAGCAGAGGCCTTGTGAATATTTTATAGCATAATAGTTTATAAAAGCCAGTATGGCTTGGATGCATGCCAGAACTGTTATTTCATTTTTTTAAAGCATCACCTGTAAAATGGGTTTGCTCAATTTTTTTAATCTTCTCACTATTCTCTGCCTTAACATTCTGTTTACTTCTTTTGTAACACTAACTCCAATTTACTTTATTTGTTTTGTGCCCATTCTCAATTAACAGAATAAGGATCATGTCTATCTTCCTCTCCATCACTGTATTCCAAATTCTTACTAAGAATATATTTTTTTTACTAAGAATGTATTATTTTACTAAGAATATATATATTTTTAAATTATTAAAGTTCTTTTCTAGTGTGCATTTTTAAGAACAAGTATTTTATTATAGTTCACCTGAGGTACCTAATGAATGGGGCAAGGTAGAATAAAAAGATTAGGTAACAGATGGAATGCAAAAAGGAAAAAAAAATCAAGATAAAATTCATCTTTTGATTCAAAATATGATTTTGCAGCACATGCGAGCCTTGCAAACAAGGTCATTGTATTGGGAATTGTTAAAATTCTTTTGGCTTCTCCATTAGGGTTAGGAGGGTCAGACTTGGCAGGGCCAACATGGAAAGGTTGTGGGGCCAGATCCTACTCTCCCCTTACTTCCTCAGAGACTACAGGGAAGGATGAAAAAAATAAAAGAGTCATTCCAGCAGGTTGTGTCTCAACTTCCCCAGATTTTTTCAAGAGATAGGGGAGGGGCACCAGGTAGGTAGATTCATGAGCAAATTGGGGCTTGTATAACTGCAAGCTCCACTATAACTTTAGTCTCTATAAAGAAGCCACCTCATAGGCTTCCCCATACTGTTTCAAGACACAGTTAAATTTCATACCCTTGGAAACAGAAGTAGTCAAAGAGAGGCTTTTGGGTTTGCTTTTGCTGTGTTGCAAATTACCATCTCATATGGCCAAGACAGTTCGTTGAGAACCAGCAGACATGCTATGTGGTCCACCAGGGTAATATAGAGGAATCCAAAAGAGAGGTTGAAAGTGAATTGGGGCAGAAACTGGGGTGTGACTTTCTTGAAGCCAAATAGGGATGAGGGAGCCATTCAGAGCTGATCAATGTCTATCAGAGCAGGATATAATTTGAACTAGTTGTAGATGTCACTTAAAATAATTGGTATATTCAAAAGCAAGGTGCAGGGACTAAATGTGACAACAGGGTGTTGAAATGAGAAACTAACTTTGCCACAGTCTCATACATTACATCTACCCAAATACACCTTGACATCATTTTAGAGTGAGAAAGGGCAGTAGGAAAAGTTTATTTCAGAGATTAACAATTTTATCCATGAGATTTTGAAGACTAATTTTGAATGCTGACAATAAGACTGTTTAAAACAGATTGGACACTTACTTTTTAACCAGTAGAAGAAAACACAATCATTTTTCCTATACATCCAGTTAGAATAAGAGAGATCATATGACTTGCCTACAATATCTTTAATAATATAGTGGCTGCCATATGTTTAGTGCTCAATAAAAGACATTATTTTAATGACTGAAACAATTAAAGACTTTCTAAATAGCTATGATTCTTTGATTCCAGTGTATTGTTAAGATTAAAAAGAAAATGTAAGTGACCTTTTAGTCACTCTCCACTGCCCAGCCATGCAGCACTCAGAGGAATACAAAGTCCTAAGAAAACGGTATTGTTTCTGGGGCCAAAATTCAAAGTCTAAGGAATCATTAACTTTGTCTAAGCTTACTTAAACTTACTACCCCAGGAGAACAAATGAATTAAGAGATTCCAGTTGCCTTCTCAGGAGTCATTAACAAATCTTTGTGTCAGTATTCAAGGAAATCTCCCTAATAGAATTGTTAACATCCCTAGCTGTCTTAACGGTTTACAAAGTATGGTCATATGTACTTTGTTATGTAATGTCATTTAATTGTTGAAGAAAAGGGCCTTGAAAAGTCAAGGCACTTGGCCAGATACATCTCACTCAGACTTGGTCTAGGTCTACAACCCAAACAAATACATACATTTCTATTTATGAACTGCAGAACACCCATAATATCAGGCATCTTAGATGCCAGCATGTCTTATTATTACATTCCTTATGATTTTATTTGATTTTAGAACTTTCTTACAGAACTAATATTTTTGAAGTTTAACTGAGATTAAAATTTAGTATAGAGCAATAGTTCCCACCTACAGTGGTTGTGTCCTCCTGCTTGTTGTTGTTGTTGTTGTGTTGTGTTGTTTTTGTTTTTTAAATTTTGGAGGCTCTCACATTAATTTTCCAGCACTACTTGCTAGATGTTCTTCATTCAAGAAATATTCTGCAAAGTGAAGAATTATCCTATATGTCACATATCCTTCAAAATACCTTGCTGGACTTATATAAGTGAAAAAAACTATGTATATGTAGTGATCTGAGCACATAACTTAACTCCTTTTTACATTTTAATATTTAACTATTTTATTTTGGCCTCAGTTTAATATAAATGTGAATTCTCCCAAGATACAATAATTTTATAAATGCAAGAAAGTTTGTATTTTATTTTTTAGAGCATTATCAAGAGTCAGGAAACATTTAGGAATATCAGGTGACTGACAATAGAGCTGCTCACAGTATTTGTGTCTCTAACACAGCATAACTATCTGTCTGCATTTTAGCCTTCCCATTTTAGTAATTCTATATGTAGGCATAAGTATCCAACTACTTCATCTGTCTTCCGGCGAAGTTATATCCATACATTTACAGAATAAAATATATATCATCTTTTAATTAGTTTTAAAAATTGCATATGTAGGTAGAGAATATCATCTACTAGCTTAATTTCAGTATAAGTTAAAGTACATTACAAAAGATTTTATACAAATGAGTTGTTGAAGCCTGATCATATTGAGAACCAGTGTTTCAGGAGAGTCTGCCATGGTTCTACAAACATATATTTAAGTCCAAAATCTGAGCAAAACAACCCAAAAGTGGATTCATTTGGAGGTTTTTTTATGCAACCACAAAAAACACAACATGCATAAACTATCACTATCCAGTGCTACATCTTCCCACTCGTCAGAACCAATCCTTGAGTGTCTATTTACTTGCCAGGTTTTGGGGTGGGGTTATTGATCTTATCATATGTCTGGGAGAAGCATAAGTAAGCAACAGAATACCAATGATTAGGTTGGTAGAAATTTACACAGTGATGAAAACAAACAAAATTGTCCATCCTTAGGAAATCACCAGAAAACATAATTTTAACTCAAAAACTTTAAGGATATAGTAATCCTGACTTAAAAAAGAAGTGTAATGAAGCAAAAATAAAGTTAATACCAATTTTCGAAAATGAAAAAGGGAGAGGAACTCTCACTCATTAAACTGTGAACTTACATTGTTTTGTTTTTGTTTTATCTATTTTTATCCAAATACTTTGTGTTCACCTCCATATCACAGTATAATATTAAGAGAACTCTGAAATCAGCAACTCAAGAATAAGTTAAAATTCCTCTAGCTTCACAGTTATCTCAGTATTGCTCCAGAGTAATGCTATGAAAAATCAATCATGTACTGTGACCAAAAGAACAAGTTCTGGCCCTGGGTTTTAACTCAATAAAATGATTTAAAATTTGGAAGTAACTTGCTAGCCGTTAGCCACTTCCACAAGTGAACATGTTCAATGATTACTAGAATCTGCTGTGCTTCTTGTTCTTCCTCTTTCCTTTACTCTTCTCATAGCTGGATACAGTCCACTCTCCTCCTCTCCACACACACACCTCAAGTTAGGTTTTGATCCTCTCAACCAAGTGAGAAGAGTATTAATTTGATTTTAACTGTATGATCACATCTAAGGTTGAAGAAAAGTAAATGCTGTGTCCAAGCTCACAATTAACCCTCCAATCATGATCACCTTTTTGACATAGCATCTACAGAAAGTCCCAGTCCCTGCCATTGTGGCCCAAGTCTTTAGAGCTCATCATCTCAAATCGCTCACTTCTAACTTGCCTCTGATTACTGGATCCTATTATCCTCTTTTCTTCAGATTTCATGTCTGTCTGGTCTGTCTGGCATCTCCCGGTTCTATACAGGGGTTGATGGATGACCGAGTCTATTAACTTAAGGCCTCAAAAATCACCCAGCAATATTGTTTGGGTAGGAATCTTGAGAGCATTTTTACTGTCATGTTTAGGACATCTCAAATTATTGCATTTAAAACACGTTTAACACTTTATTTTCATAAGATATTAGTAACCTCTATCCATATAGCTCATAAAACCTGGGAACATGTCTTAACCATACATAAAAAATGAATCAAATCTGTTCTCTTCTTGTCCGCAGGGTTTTTAATGATTTTGTCTCATAATTAGTAATTACCAATAAGCTTCATTTTGTGTCTATTATAATATTGGGAGCAACTTATTTAAATTGATTTCCAACTTGAGCTACTACTAGGTATCCTGTAATTATCTTTTATGTAACACAAACTATACAGTATTAAATGAGTTCCCATTATTAAAGAGAAAGGCCCTTAGATGGTCCAATAATGAGGGCTAACATCATGGTAAGACTCAGCTGGTGCCATCCTGAGGCTCAGAGGATTAAAATGGCAATGGAAATTAAATTCTATCAGTATGAAATAATACATTATCTGCAATGCAAAAGAACTTTATTAAAAACAATAACTTCTGAATCATCAGATGTAGGGCAAGGATTATTTACCTTTAAAGGCTTTTGTAATAACATTCCACTGTTCATTTGGTTAAGTTTTAGAATAGCTTAGTTATGGTCTTAACTGTTATGGCCAGAAAAATACTAAACTGAGATGAATATATAGTCAATTAAAGTACATACAATTTTCAAATTTCAAGTATCTCCTCCATGACACACTTACTTCATGTAAATTCTCAGTATATAATTTTAAAACAAAGAAGCAAGCAATAACTGGATTCAGTGACAGTTACTTCCAATATGTCCTAAATTGGATATCACATGAGCTCAAGGATCTAATGGGACCATTTCAGCATATTTAAAAAATTTAGTTCTTTGAACATCATAAGCATATTTTCCTTTGGTCTAGTTCTTCAAAGCTCAGATGTGTAGAAAGCTAATGGCCTGCAAGTAAATTAGAGCAATAAACATCTTTTAAATCTTATTAGCCAGGTACATTTCAGATTTACACTATCATGAAGACATGGAAAGCACATTATATAAATCCTAACTCTTAACTTTCACATTTTTTTTTGTCAAATGTGTTTCATCTATTTCCTGAGCTCATAGTGAAAAGGCACTATAGGGGCACGTCAGATTATCTAAAACACATGTTTTAGATATAAAACATGTATATAAAATATTTGTATATAAATGAAGTCCTAAAAATCAAATTGTATCTTAATGGCACTAGAAATAAAATTTTATTTAAAAAGAAGCTATTGTGCCTTCAGAAGCAAAGAAATCTTTTGAAAAGTTAATAATTACTCTATATAATTTTTTTGTTTTAGTATGTTTGAATTTTACACACTGAATAAAATAAGGTACTTATATATAATTAAGTAGTAATAATATCTCATATTTGCATATTGTGATAAAAAAATAAAAACCACTAGCTTTGGATTCAGCTGGATCTTGGTGAAAATCAAACCCTAAACACTTAGCTCACACCCTTAGCCTATGTTTCTTCATCTGCAAAATGATGATAACATGCATCTCTTAGAGCTGAAATGATGATTAAACTTAAGCACTTTTGCAAAATACAAGCATACTACTTGACATGCGTCTCAACTTTCCAGCTTATTGTGAGCCTTTATATACATTATCTTGTTTGTTATGTTAACTGCCTGAAGAGAGTTACTTGTGTCTTAATTGAGGTCTAGTATGCATAAATAATTTGCTCAAAAGAAATGATTAATTGGAAATTAAGTCTTTATTTTTTTTATCACCATGAAAACGGAAGTGGAAAAAAATCATATTTGAGTTACTACTTCTAGGTTATCAAAACTTTTTATCTAATTTTTTATCTGTTACATGTCTCAGATCTATCAATGATAGCCCTATTTAAAGTCAATTCCACATCCGTAATTGTGACAGGCTGAGGAAAGTTTAGTGGGAAATTTCAACTTGATTTTCTAGGAAGGTAACATCGATACTCACTTAACGTAATGTTTTCAAACCCGCAGTGCATGAAACAGTATTAAAGTCTTGGGGAGAAGGGGAGAGGGAAAAAAGGGGTGACTTGAAATGTGTAGGAATGATCATTTCTACCACTGAGGACACAAAGTGCTAAAAACGAAAGAAAAACAAATCAAATAAAATCTCTGTATTTTAAAAGGAGTAAAAAATAGCTACTTATACATCATTTATAAATACATGTAAGCTGCATATTAATACCAAATGGAAGAAACATTTAAATTTATTTTTGTAACACCAACCACAAAAAATGCATGCTGTATACAGAATATCTTATCATGAAAAACACAGCTTTAATCTGTCAACAGTTGCAAGAAGATGTTATACAGGACGACAATTTAATAAAAGTCTGTAAATATTCTCTCATGCTGAGTAAAACTCCTTCAATTACAATAGTTTTGGTAGATTTCTTCAACTAAATAGATATCTAATTTTGATATGAACTTCAGGTTTCAACATCCACAACTTTCTAGTACGGAATTCATTGACACCAGAGGCAACAATTTAAAAGACTTGAGTTCTTAGATATGGAAAATCATGGCATATATAGTAATAGCTATTGTTTTATAGGTGGGAAGAGAAGATTTCCTAAAGGGAATCATTTAATAAAATTTTTCAAAATTATTTCTTGGATTAACTATGTTAGCCACTATGTGAGTTGTGCATATACATACACTCTTCCATCTAACACTTACAAAGCACTGTAAGGGGAATATTATTATTATAATTACCATTTTTTAAAATTTTTTCTTAAAAAAAGAGCAACTAAAGTTAAACAAATTGCCCACAAACAGCAGTACATTGCATAAGAGGTTCAAATCGTCTCAAACTTCACAACACATTTTCCTACTAAATAGGACTTATGTCATCTTTCAATTCTTAGTAAGTTCTTTTCACGAATCTCAGAATCCTTTACAAATGTTTTATTTTTAGTAATAAGAAAGTCGACTGGAATAGTTAAATGAATTTCCAAACATCATAGTAAGTGCAATACTGAGCATTTGTTGAGCACTCATTAGCACTATACTGAGGGCATTAGGTGCATATTCAACTTGACAACGTCCCTGGGAGGTAAGCTACTGTCTGTCAGTATTCCCATTCTCAGTGTATGAATCTGGTACAGAGAGCTTAAATAACTTGTCCTGATCATACATCAAGTGGGTAGTTACTGGCAGTCTGAGTCCAGAGCCCAGAGCCCAAGCACTTAATCAGAGAATTCAAATGCTTCTTACTTAGGGATTTCCTCATAAAAAAAAAAAAAAAAAAAAAAAAGCAGTTCCAGAAAAATTGTACAGATCTAGCCGTGAGAGGCAGCAAATACAGACATGCAAACCTCTAGTACATCGGTCAGAGAAGGTTGGAGAGGCCAAGGACGGATTCATCCTGCAGGCTCCAGAGGACTGACTGTCACAAAAATACCTACTTACAATTACTGATAACAGCTTGAGCCACAGAAATATATTATTTAGAATGACAGCAAGCAAGCATCAGTGCAAATTCATCCTTGCCTTTAGAAGAGTGAGAACAACTAAGAGTCAATTATTATCCATCAAAACATCAATCTTCTTCTATTTCTCTTTCATATACAAACACTGACCATAAAGTCATTTTGTTACCTTGGCTTGGAGCAAACATTTCATGTTTCTATTTCCTTACCATATTACAAAAAAAAAAAAAAAAAAAAAAACAGTGCACAGCATATAAAACAACCTCTGCTTAGCTTATCTCATTTCACGGGACAGAAAATGCTACATGTATTTTAAAGATAGAGTAGTCTGAACAGATACAAAGTTAACAGTTAATACTGTCACCACATATTTGATAGCCTAACAAATTTCAAATAAAACTATGTAGCTAAAATCCCTACTGGTAAACATTATTTTCTTGAAAAATACTACTTTAACATGAAGCAAATAAGCAATCTTTAAGATGAATTGTTTCAGGTTTTTTATTGTTCTTTTAAAGGTAAACTGCAGGAGAAAGAAAATCTGACCCAGTTTCCCATGACTCAAATTCCAATTCCAAGCCATGAAATTGCTTAAGCTGGAACCAGAAAGGGTGCATCTGTTTCAGTTCTTGATTCAGAACATTCTTAGACTATATATATTATATAATATGTATTAGTACATATATTTAACATGTATTATATATATCTATATGTCTATATATAAACACGCATAAATATATGTCCCATATATACATACACATATGAGGTCCAAGAATGTTCTGAACCAAGAACTGAAACAAATTATATATATATATATATATATATATATTTTTTTTTTTTTTTCAACCCCCAGTTACTTCAGTTTCCTTACATAGCCCTAAGAGATCTAACTGGATTGTCAATGAACTTCTCCTTCAATTACTTGCCATTAACACATCCCAAATGTAGGCTGGAATATCATCATTGTCACAAAACGGTATTACTGAGAAAACACAAGAACCATGACCTTGATTCATCTTGCCACTTGACATTCAGAAAATTAGAATTTAAAATGAACTTAGCTTAGATATTTAAAAATTTACCATCTTTATAACACAGGGAACATTGTTTTAAACATCAGTGATTGTATTTAAAATTGATTCAAAGATTACATTATTATCTTTCAACTTTTACTTTTTTTACTTTTAGAATTTCTAGAACTATGACAGTGGTGATTTATTCTTGCCAAAGTGATCATTTCGAAGTTAATATCTACCCACATCACTCTCCTGATTAAAAATAAAATAGTCATAAGTGGTTTTCATTTCTGGGAGAATGAAGACTAAACCCCTTAACTAGTGTATAAGTTTCTTTAAAATCTGGCCCCAGAATATCTCTCTAAGTCTCATCTTTAAACACTTCCTCAACTTCTTTATTCTGTAGTCGCTATAGCAACAATAAACTATTGTAACCCTGTGACCTCCACAGCATGGATCTGTTTGGAAAAAAACCCAGACTTTGTCCACCTGATAATTCCTACTATTTCTTCAATTTATAGGTAAAGCATCACCTCCTTTGTAAAGATGCCCAAGTTTCCCCACGACTTCATATTAACGAGGCAAAGGTAAGCTTTCCCTTCACTGTATAGCCAATGAACTTTTCTATTACCTCTAATGTTAACCACTCTGTATAGTTATTTCTTAAACATCTCTTCTACCAGCCTATGAGTACCATTAAAGCAGGTACCATGTCATATTCATTTTAGTTTTCTTAGTAAATAAAACAAGTACTAATAAACAGTAGGCATTTATTTTGTTTGTTGAATGACAATATCGGATGTCCTGTGAGAACTAATTAAAGGCATGTGGGCATTCACGTTGACTAGATGTATGGTATTTCAACTCAGAATTGTTTCAACTTGTTGATACTTTAATTGGTTCCACATATAGAAAAAAAAGGGACAAACTGAGGACATTACCCATATATGATCCCACTCACAGAACTGAACATACTTCAAAAAAAAAAAATGCACCAGAAACTATAGATAACTGAAAATCAAATTATTTACACTAGACTTTTATTTTTCTTTCTTTTCTTTCTTTCCTTCCTTCCTTCTTTCCTTCCTTCCTTCCTTCCTTCCTCCCTCCCTTCCTCTCTCTCTCTCTCTCTCTCTCTCTCTCTCTCTCTCTCTCTCGTCTGAAAACAACAACTTAGTGTCACAGAATAAACAGTGCTCTGGAGTCAGCCATCAAATATAATCTCATGTCAAGTATTTTTGCATGACTTTCAATCCATTACTTAATGTTTCCAAAGTATCATTTCTGTAACTACTAAATGTGGACTTTAATATGCAATGAAGGGTAATTATTAGGAAGATTATGTGAGTAGTGAGCACATAGTGCCTGGTGCCTGTCTTACTGAGAGCGAGGTAGTCCTTATGGTACTTCTTTTTGCCATGGATCTAAATATTTATATATCTATATCTTCATTTCTATCTATCTATTAATTTTTTTAAAGAATACATATTCAGAATGCCTAAGTCCCATATGTTGGTTATATAGTTAGCAAATGTATATGGCGGTCTCTGGGCAACAATATTTCCTTCCATCTGTGAAGAAACTGGGTTAAAAAAATGTTGCTAAGAAAGTCAAAATAACTTTTCTCAGTACTTTATAGGCAACTCGAATAAAAATAATAAATTGAGGCAAATTAAAATGAAGCAATGAAAGTAGACAAAAGAAATATAAGATCCATGGATTTGCATGCAATATGTTTAAATTTTGGACATATTTCTGGACTAGGCTGGATGTCAGAAATATATTTCAGCATCCAGTTCTGAGTAAATGCAAGATAACACTACCTTCAGGTCTGGTGGGAGATAACATTAAGTATAATTGGCTGGCTACCTATTTGTATCCCTAGGTATGAATCTTGGTCTCCAGATCATCCTTCTGGCCCAGATACTAGCTGCCTTTCACTCCACAGCTGCCTGGACATATGTACATTCTGCCCTGATCTCTTGACAAAGCACTCGTCTGATGGCTACAGAAGTATTATTTCTCTGGGTATCAGGCCCTTTAGTTCTGATTCTGTAGGCTTCTCTTTCCATGGAAATTTAATATTGCTCTGGAGAGTTATACATGCTATGTCACCAGACTTTTTCTCCTTACCATTCATTTTTAAATTATTTCAACATACATAAATTAAGCAACACTGTTTGCATAGTATTATGCTAGCCATTGGGGATCAGAGAAAAAGGAAGAAGAGAGACACAAACGAATGAATAAGAATTATTCCACAAGCTTAGAATTCAATGTCTAGACAGCAGAGAAACATGAAAACAAATAATTATAAATGAGCATAACAGTTGTTTTATTTGGAGTATGTTGAGATATGCAGTGAAAATTTAGGCATTCTTAAGTCTAAGGATGAATATTTACTTAATATTTCCAGTATTTAATGACTACATGTCTAAAATAAAAATCATATTTGAATTAAATGTATTTTCCAATACATAAATTTTTATGAAAAGTATATCAAAGGTATACACATAAAATCTGTTATGTATTTAACATATTACCTTTGTTAGGAAAAAAAGCACACAAAAACATATTATCTGGATAAGATAGCATGTGTATTTCTATATTTTAGCAATTTTGGGAGGCTGAATAGCCACTGTCAGGGCCCAAGAAAAATAGACTGGCTAAAATTCTTCACGTGAGATTTGCAATGATTTAGAATAAAGCAGGGTTCTGGCCCCATTGCCAGATCTGCTCGTTTATTCCGGTTTCCATTTGGACTTGTTAACATTCGGTCCTGCTGATCTCAGAATCCACAGTCTGTCAAAGGTGTCACTACCCCAGCTCTCCGGCAAAGTAGGAAGCAAGAAAGATTAGCAGGCCCCAAAGCTCACTGGAGGTTTTCCTTTCCATGCTCCTATTACAATCTTTTTGTAAAAATTAAATGTTATTTCAGACAAATGTAGATTCACATGCCATTGAAAGAAATATTGCAGAGATCCCCAGTTTTCCCAAATGGTAATATCTTGCAAAACTAGTATAATAGATATTGACATCGATACAATCCCCTGACCTTATGCAAATTTCCCCAGTTTACTTCTACTTCTATACAGATATGTATATACATGTGCATATGTGTATATGTGGATAGTGTTAGTGTATGTTTATATAGGTCTGTGCACTTCTATCACATGAGCAGTTTCATGTATTCAATACATGAATCAAGAAACAGAACAATGCCATCACCACAAACATCCCTTGTGTTGCCCTTTTATAGCAATACCCACTTCCCTCTTACCCCTGCCACATATGCTTCCTCTCCAACCTCTAGGAACCATTCATCTGTTCCTCATTTCTATAAATTTGTCATCTTAAGAATGTTACATGAATAATTTCACACAGGATTGCCCCCCCCCACTCAGCATAATACTCTTGAGGTTCACTCAACTTGTTGAATGTATCAATAATTCATTACTTTTTATTGCTAAGTAATATGACATATCATTGCTACATTTTTAGTACATTCCATTTAAAAATGGCTTAATAGAAGCAATCATGGACTTTTGCAGCAGGCAAGTTTGGGTCCAGTCCCAAGTTATGTGGCCTTGGACAAGTTACTCCAACTTTCCTTTCATGACTACACCAACCTCAAATGCTTTAGCACATTAAATTGGATGTTTACAAAATATCTAGCTTGGTTCTTGTCATCAATAAATGGTAGCTAATAAAGTAATAGCAGTCACCAAAAATAAAAAATTGGTTAAAACTATGAGGCAAAGTGATACTTTTCCTACCTATAGCCACTTTTTTTTTTTTTTTTATTTACCTATGGTTTGATTTTTCAGATGAGTTGTATGTAAGAATTTTTCAGAGTTGTTTTTGTTTATTTGTTCTAATGAATTTCTCAGTTTACGTCTGCTATCCAAACTCTTAAATGCATTAAAATGATCAGTTCTGGAGATTGAGCTGGCTGGTCAACTGAGAGATGTATGTGCAATGAAATGAGTCTGGGATTTTGATATCTTGAAAATCAATTACTTTGAAGATCAAAAAAAAAAAGTAAAATAATATTCTATTGACATTCATCTATGTTTGGATAATAACATTTTATTAAGAAAGAGCCATATGAATATCAGTGCAATCATTTCCAAACAATCAACAATGATTTCTTCCCTTTGATTACTTCTCTCTTACTTATACTAAATCCAAAACTTCACAGTCTTATGAATAACAAAGACCATTTATTAGTAATCAATGTATTTTATAAAGTAAAGGCTATAGTCGCCAATCAAAACTTCTAGTCAGCATGGGGAAAACAATGCTGCCATGCTGGTTGATGGAATTTGAATTAAAAAAAAAAAAAGAAATTCAGTTAACCTCATCACGTAATAACAAAGCAAAAAATAGGATTTATTTTTTTATGTAACAATAAAAAATATCTCAAATCCCTGTGGTTATTGTTACAGATTCCTGAGGGTAAGAAAAACTGGCTTAATCTGGATCATTGTCTCTAACTATGACTCTAAATTCTCTCGCCATGTCTTATCTACCACAAATTGGAAGAAAAAAATAACTCTAGAAAAGGTCTTTATGTTAGAAATTTTAAAAGCTACCCTAATAATTAATGGGCTTCAATCCTTAATATACTGTTATAGTAATTAACTCCTTAGTAATATTTTATGTATATATAGGGTCACTCATTCATTTATAAAAGGACAGTTGTTTATTTCTTTAACAAATTTTACTGTAGCTTTAAATAACATGTTCAAAACTTACCACTTTTTTTTTTTTTTTATCTAGAAGGCTTCCTCTTTAGCCCAAAAGATAACATAATAATTAACATAGTGCACAGACTTTAAAGCTATCCAGACATCAGTTCAAATCAGTTTTCCCAGTTAAGGCCTTATGAAAAATTTCTATTTTAATATTACTGCAAAAATTACAGCCAATAGATATGTTACCTTGACCAACCAGATCAATATTTCAAAAGGAATAAAACTGGTTATATTTTAATACCTCTTCTCTTAATGCATGTCCTAATGCTCTGATATCACTTTCAGAATAAATGCGCAGGGACTCTATCATAGCAAATGGGAAGACATTATATTATTCTATGTGGATGACATGACCACTTCATTATATATTAAGGATTGCATCAGGAGTTAACTAATACTGGTACCTAATTATTGCCAAAGGAATGACTCAACATGAATTATGCTCAAACTAAAATCACTGTCTTTGGAGACATTTTTCACAATTTGACTGGTCATTATGTCTTTTGGCAACTTAGCTTGTTTAATTACCTAGAGGTGCTTTTGATAGTATCAAGAAAATGCCATTTTAATCATGAACAATTATTCCACATTATTTATGAGGGAAAAATTGATATTGATAATGTAAACCTTTGAATTACCTATAAAATTTTCTAAAGTCTCCATTTCATCCTTAAAAATAAACAACACTTATCTATTACAAACCAGCTCCCTATTGTGGTTCTTAAAAATGTAACTGAGTCATTCCAAATTCATTTACTCTGAGAGATCAAGTGTTTATTGACAAGGTTGAAACCAGCAAAACTAAGTGAGCCCCCAAAGTTCTGTCTTCTTTTAAAATGTCTCCCAAATAATGAGCAATGTATAGTCATTTGTGCTATTGTAAACTGACACTGACCTCTATTTCTCAGCAAAGGGAATAAAATAATACAGTTGAAAGAGGTACTTAAACTTGAGAATAAAATTCTAAAATGCTACAAATACAGTAATGAGGTAAACAGCAACTAGATTTCACTAAAGTAACCTAGGCTAAAATAATTAAGTGTCTTAGGTGGTGGGAAGAGGAAAAAGAGAAAAAACTATCTTGAATGTGCCAGACCTCCCTTGGGCAATTGACATCTGCTTTCTCTTTTAATCCTTAGGTCAACTCTAGCCAAGAGGTATTACCAGTATTCCATTGTACTGATGAAGCACAGAGGCTCTCAAAGTTTTAATAACTTGTCCAAAGCCACTGAAAATTCAGCCAGGTTCTAAACTTCACCTGCCCAAGGATTTCTGCATCATCAGGTATCAGTCACTTAAGCATTCTGCTCAGCTTTCAACTACTGTAATAGCCTCCATCTGCTATTTCACAGGTATATATCAATAACATTTAAAAAATTTCTCTAATCTCTTTGGAAGAAAGGTAGCATATAAATCCCAAGTGTTACTCTGATAAAACCTTAAAGACCAATATAGCTTCATGACTACAAATAAACTATTTCTTTCTTTTTTGAACTCTGTTGAGCTCTAAATCCTTATTCTATATTTAAAATATTTTATCTACAACACTTGGTAATAGAGCACTGACCCAAATTCTAGTCTCAGGTCTTTCAAGCATTAGCCTGTGTTTGCCTTTGGGTCAGATACTAGAAATACCAGAAGCTCAGTTCCCTCGCCTCTCAAACGGGATTTCCTACCTACTCATCTGCATCATGGAAAGGAGCAAATGAGTAAATAATATGCAAAACTGTTGGAAAACAACAACAACAAAAAATGTAAAGTGGCAGGGGAAATATTGTTACATGTATAGTGAAGAATTGAGTCATTTTGTATCTAGGTCTTCCCTCTTACAATGTGGTTAACCATGTTAAGGTAAAATGAGCCAATCTGTTATCATTAGTGGTTTTATGCTGTCTCTTCCATTTGCTAAGAATTTTGTCAGAGAAGCGAAATTATATTTGCCCAAATCAGCATATTTATGGCCACATATGTATTTAAGAATGAATGGTAAATGTGTGAAGTGTGGACTAACAATACATTAACCCTCAGTCAATCAATGGTAATTAATTAAAAGCCAAAGCGAACCACTTTATAAGAATAAAATTAAGAAATCTTCCATTATATACTATAAAGCTATTTGCTACCTATGTCATTCTTAGCTACTGTAATTTGAGTACTTTTTAAGTATGTATTTTCTTTTTGTACATTGGGATTTACAGTACAGCTTTTAGCCTTTATTTTTATGTGAAAAACTTCTGATGTTTTAAGTCTCAACACTAATGATTAACATCTTTGCTTTAGGCCGAAAGCTAAAATCTAATAGGCCACTGCACATAGTGACATCTTTTCACAGTCACACACTTCAGCAGTTACTAATTTTCCGACCCAGTACCTGAAGAAGACATTTTGATAGATCTGCAAAGGACTTGCCAAACTATTTATTAGTTCAGTATATGAAAAAGTACGCTTTCAATAATGACATTTTGTTCCCAAAATAAATATATGTAGTGTGCTTATTTATTTATTTTTAAATTAAGCTACTTAAAGGAAATACCAATTTCTGAAAATATCAATAACATAAATAATAAATGGCACACTTGAATTTCTCATTTCATCACACTCAAAAGAACTGCATTTTTATCAAAGTCTAAAATTATTTTTTCAGAAAGAAAAACTGCCATGACACTTTATATTCCTCCTATAATTAAAAGACATGAACATCACTTTTTCATCCATATTCTAAGTTAAAATGAGGGTTATTTCTCTCAACATCAACAAATGGGCCAACAGTTAAAATAGAAATGGAATGGATGCAGTAAAACAATCCAGTGCTCTACTCGCTTTTGATGTCATATCTACAATGTAGTATGAATAATCACATCAAGATACCAAGCATTTATTAAACTACTTCTATGTGCTCAGAATATTAATGATAGTTTTTAAACTGAATGAAGATCAAGATCTAGGAGTATAAGCTATCAGTTTTAATAAATCAGCCGATGTTTTATAATTTATCTGCTTTCTAATTATTTATAAAAAAATAAACTTAAAAACAATTTTAGAAAAAAATCCTTATCTTATCATCATAATAAAACTAAAACTTATTTTTAGCATATTAAATATTAGGTGTTACATATTTCTTTCTTAATAATGCATTCATTTAGGGAATGTAAATCTGTGCATCCACTATGGAAAATAGT
The DNA here is from genome assembly GCF_014176215.1 of Rousettus aegyptiacus. Taxonomy (NCBI): domain Eukaryota; kingdom Metazoa; phylum Chordata; class Mammalia; order Chiroptera; family Pteropodidae; genus Rousettus; species Rousettus aegyptiacus. The sequence continues at coordinate 33,026,868 of NW_023416307.1, read as the reverse complement.
ATAGAGGTAACTCAGAAAATTAAAAATAGAACTACCATAAATCCAGCAATCATACTTTGGGGTATATGTCCAAAACAAGATATGAAAGAGATATCTGCATTCCAGTGTTCACTGCAGTATTATTCATAGTAGCTAAGATGTGAGAACAACCCATATCCATCAACAGATGAATGGAGAAAGATATGGTACATTAGGTATTACATGAATATTCCTTATGTAGTTTTAATTATATAGACACCATCTCACACTGCCTAGTATTTAAATGGTGAGGTTGTTTTTGATTTGCACCAATGAGCAGAGGCAACAGGTTCTATTATAAAACTTACACTATAACTAAAGAGTAGTTATGTGTTTTTTCCACAGTGCTGGAGAATACCTAGAAAGGACCAACTGACCTTGAAATCAGAAAGAACAATGTTATGGGTTGAATTGTGTCCCTCTAAATTTATATGTTAAGTCTGAATCCCCAGTACCTCAGAATGTGACCTTATTTGGAAAGAGAGTCATTGTAGATTAATTAGTTAAAAGAAGGTCATACTGGAGTAGGATGGGCCCTTAATAAGCTATGACTGGTGTCCCCTTAAAAAGGAAGTCCTGTGAAGAGATATACAGTCACACAAGGAGAATGCCATAAGACCGATGTTACGCTGTCACAAACTAAAGAAATACTAGGAGCTCGATCTTTTCCTAGCACCATCAAATGGAGTATGGTCTTGTTGACACCTTGATTTTAGACTTCTGACTTCCAGAACAGTGAGAAAAAATTTTTCTGTTGTTCTATGCCACCCAGTTTATGGTACTTTGTTACAACATCCCTAGGAAAACGATACCACCGAATTTTAGGAGATCATACAGTACCGCCCTCTATACACTCAACAAAACATAACACCTTCCTAAGAAGTGTTTAGTCTCTTTAGTCCCTTCAAGTCATTCCTCAAAATACCACCAAACTGCTCTTTCTTAACTTAATAATGCATTCATTTAGGGAATGTAAATCTGTGCATCCACTATGGAAAATAGTATAGAGGTAACTCAGAAAATTAAAAATAGAACTACCATAAATACAGCAATCATACTTTGGGGTATATGTCCAAAACAAGATATGAAAGAGATATCTGCATTCCAGTGTTCACTGCAGTATTATTCATAATAGCTAAGATATGAGAACAACCCATATCCATCAACAGACGAATGGAGAAAGATGTGGTATAGATATAGTTACAATGGAATATTATTCAACCATGAGAAAGAAGGAATCCTGCCATTTGAGACAATATAAATAAAATTTGAGGAAATTATGCTAAGTGAAATAAACCAGACTGAGAAAGACAAGACTGCATGGTATTATTTATAAGCGGAATATTTTTTTTTAAAAAAAAAAATAAAATACATAGAAACAGAATAGAAAAGTGGTTGTCAGCGGCTAGAGGTGGGGGAATCAAGGAGAGGTTGGTAAAAGGGTACACAGTTTCAGCTATAAAATAAAGTCTGCGGATATAATCTATAACATGGTGACTATAGTTGATAAACATGCATTACACAATTGAAATTTGCTGAGAGTAGAACTTAAATGTTCTCATCAAAAAAAGAGGTAAATATGTGAGATGATGGAGAAAAGAAAACTCCAAAGAATATAATAATTTTATCAACTAAACTCAAAATTAAAAGTACTCCATCTCAGTTTTTTTTTTTTTAAGAATGTTATCATGTTTTACTCTTCTGCTTAAAATGACTGTAATGACTCCCTTGTCTATAGGAAAAAGTGAAACACAGTATAGAAGAAATATAACAATGGTAGATTTAATATTTATGATACCTATTATGGGCTATACATGGGGTTTAGCCATATTTGTTATAGCATTTCACTGATGAGTTATTAGTATTCCCATATTAAAGGTAAAAGAAAAAGTAAGGAAGTGAACTGTGCACACCACTAAAGAAGGACCAAGCCAGGGTTACACCCAAGGCTGTCTTCCTTCAAGGTACACAGTTAGCCATCATGTGAAAACTAAGATAACTGAAAATCTCTTCCACATACAGCTTCTATTTGTATTATACTTAAATATTATTTCTTCACTTCACACTAACCTTCCCACAACCCTACCTGTCTTCTCCTGCACCCATTTTAAATTATTTGCTTTATATTTTTGCTGGGTTTTTCCCTGCTCATTATTTTTGCTAATACTTTTTTTAACCCTTCCCCTTCAAAAGCCAAACCAAACTGACAAGTCTCATATTTAAGTGCTGGCAATCATGACTTCTCTGAAGTCTACTTAGTTTCTCCTTAAGAAAAATTTGATGATCATCATCTACTTTCTGAATTTATGATAATCTAGAATGATGCCAATTATAGCATTTAGACAATTGTATTACTGTTTAAAAGTTTATATCTTCCTTCTAGATTGTAAGATTCTTAAGATTCTTAAGAACATTGTGTCTATAGTACCTACACAGATGAGATACACTTGAGATTATATAAATGAATAAAAGATAAAACATTTGTTCAGCTTTATTTAGACATAACTGACAAATAACATTGTAAGATATTTAAAGAGTACACATGATGATTTGATATACTTCTATATTGTGAAAGGACTCCCTCCATCAAGTTAACACGTCCATCATCTCACTTATTTACCTTTTTTCACTTCTTGATGAGAATATAACAATGTTGTTAAGATGTTTTCATGGTTCCAAGTTTTTGCTATTATAAACCATGTTTCACTATTTGTACTAAAATGTACATCCTCTTTCTCTTTAATAGATCCTCTCTAAAGCAAAAGAATAGAACGTTCTCTGGCTCCATAGTAACTACTCAGTACACATGTTAAATAAATGTTGAATCTTAAGCATATTTCCTTACATGTATGGAATATTATATATTAGTTAAAATGAAAGACTAGATCTATGTGTGTCAACATTGTTAAATCTAGAAGACATAATATTAATGTTGACAGGTAAAAACTAAGTAGAGAGGAAGTATATGTAGTTTTATACCTGATATGGTTTAAATAAAAATTTGAAAGGCACATTTTATAGTGTTTTTGATCAAATATATATGCAATATGTAATTAAAAATCCATGTGATTAACAAGTGCCAACTTCCTAGAGCTGAAAGGAGACTGAAGGGATAAGATAAAGGAATTTAGCTATTTTCTGTCATGTTTCATTTCTAAAGAAATAGCAAAACAAAAAGTCACACACTGAAATAAGATATCTAAAATTAATGTGCCAAATCCTTATGTTAATTTTTTAATTCAGGTTGAGAAGTGCTTAGATATCTATTTGCTTTCCCGTTTTCTGAATTTTTTCATTTTTTGAAATATTTCATAGTTAAAAACAAATCATTTAAAATGTGTAATTTCCATGTAGAGGGAAATGAAACAGAAAAATCACCATCACTCAAAAGGAATAGTAATAATTGCTGCAGACGAGATTCATTCATAAATACTAAAATTAGTGGGCAAAAAGTGAGAAGAAATAGGATGTTTGCATAGTCTCAAAGTATCTCTTCCAAGGTACTTCTAACTACAAAGTTAAGTACAGCAACTTTACAGTGGAGAAACCTAGTAGACATCATGTTGAAGGTGGGTAACATCACCAGTAGAAAGATACATGACATCACAAAACACTAGATGCCATGCATTGTGAAGGAAGTGGAGTGATTTTTCTCATATTCTAGCCAAAAATGTGTAACTTCATTTGAATCACAGGAAAACATTAAACAAACCTAAATTGAAGAACATTCTACAAAACAAGTGACTTATTCTTCAAAAGTGTCAGAATCGTGAAGGTCAAGAAAAGACTGAGGGACAGTCACAGACTGGAACAGACTAAAGACAGATAACAACTAAATGCAATGTGGAAACCTATATAGGATTCTAGTACAGAAAAAAAAAAAAAAGACATAAAAGACATAGAGAAAACTGGGGAGATTTGCTTATAGTTTTGCAGTTTAGGTAATAGTCATACCAATATAATTTTCTGGTTTTGATCATTATACTATGGTTACACTACATGTTACCATTAAAGGAAGTTGGGTGAGCGATGTTGGGGAAAACTCTGTATTATTTTTGCCATGTCTCTGTGTATCTAAAATTAATTATTTTAAAAATGTTAAAAAAAAAAGTATGCATTTCAATTAACCACACAAATTTACCCATGGAAATTTATCACAAGAAAATAACCAAATAAACCCATGAAGCTATATATATATGCTTGCATGTGTGTGTGCGCGCGCGCGCACATGTGCATGTGCATGCGTTCTATTATGAAATTGCCTAAAAAATTAAAATGGAAATAACCTAAATGCTCAACAAATAATTGTGTTAAATCTACTACATGCAACCATTAAATTTATGATATTCCTTTAGATTTACTGACATATAGAGATGTTTGCAGTCTATAGTCAGGTAAAAAAAAAAAACATAAAATAAATATAAATGTAACTACTTTTTAATTCTTGTATTTTAGGTCCAAAAAATGTCTGTATTTGAATATATGCAAAGGAATTGATCTTAAGCAACATAGAATACAATACAATTTGCTTTTTATGTAAATTAGGATAATGAGTGCTTTGTATATAGATGTGTATTTGCAAGAGTTCTAATAGTGCAATCAAAAATTATGTTGTTTTTAGAATTCAAGATGTTTTGGTGATGGATACCATAAATGCTAATATTATAAATAAAGCTACTCATCTTTGTTATCATTTTAGTAGTATCCATGCAAATGTAGGCTTTTTTTTTTTTTTTTTTTAATTTGTCACTGGAGCAGAGTTTTCACCCTCAGGATAACAATGAATCTATGACACATCCAAAAAGAACTGGGATCATTTTCAAAGTAAGACAGCATCATCAAGAGAGTCCCTGTTAGGGAATGATTGATCTGTTAATCATATCTCTGTACAGGAGAAAAGATTCTTAAACTCTGACATCCTTTGATTTAAATGGAACTGTACTGTTTCTAACACAATTTTCCTTCAAAAACAAGAAACTCTTCAACATTAATATATCAGTCATGCTTTCAACTCCCTTCATAGTATAATTTTAACTCTTACTACATATAGTTCATTTCAAATGATACACGTTTTGGTCAGAGACTATGGTTTGGTCCAGAATTGCACTAGTGTGTCATATTAATAGCAAACTTAATTTTTATAAAGAGGATCCTTAGCTTATGTTTGTCCATGTCAATAGAATATGATTGTCAGAGGAAAAAAAAGGCTTTATATAACTATTGCAATGCTATGATTTACTTACCAGAAATTTAAAATTGAGAGACATTTAAGAGAAGATTTGGAGCTAAAGGTTCTAGTCTACGATGATACAAAGATAAATAGCTAGTCCCTGCCCTCTGAGTGTTATCGAGAAGTCAGGCATATAAACAAAACACTTAGGCAGCATTCCATTATAATAGCAATGGGGGCTAGAAACTAATAGCCATACAAATGCAAAAAAAAAAAAGCATGAATAATTATAACAAAACTCATATTATGGAAACGATTTACCAAAAAGATTTGGTCACTACTATTTACAGATTATATTTCCCCTTTGCATATTAGCAAATGCACACACCACATAGGTAAGTGTAAAGGCCTTCCTTTGAAATACATACATATTTTTATTTTTCCCATGCTGTTCTAGACAAAGACTATTTTGGACACATACATAAAGGATTTTTTTTTTGGTAAGGCGATTCAAGCAGATTGAAGTTAAGCGCTGTTCACAGATATTGGAGTCTTCGGTGTCAATTCTGTAAACCTTGTTGCTTCAGTAGAAACATAACTACACATTTATTTAACGCTGGTCTTCAGAATATCTAAATGTTTGACAGGTATGCCATCCTACCATCTTTGTTTGACAAATGGAGGAAGACGTACTTCAGGAATGTTTTCAATCTTGTCATCAATTTAACAAATATTTCTAAGGACCAACCATATGCCAGTCACTAATAGTGAATATTTAATGAGCCACTGAGATGCAAGTTGTGGCTCTCGCATTGAAAAATTCATCTAGCAGTGAAAATTTAAAGTGGTTGGAGAGAGTTTAAATAGAAACACACACATATATATATATATATAAAAAACAATAATGCAGTATAATATCTAGGGAAGAGCATTAAACTTTAGAGTCCATCACATTTGGAATTAGTATTCTCATTTATAAAATATACACAGTACAGTTACACTCACAATGCACGATGGGTCTGAGAATTCCATGAGAATACATGTGAAGGTGTCAGAAGAGGGCTTTACCTACAGTGAATATTCAAGGACTAGAAATTTCCTTACTTTTTGCCCTAAGATCACAGAGGAGGGAACTGCTAATCGTCTAGTGCTCATTTTTTAGACTTTTAATTGTTCCCTTACTCAAGCTGCTTATTTCTTTTTCATAAAGGAGATGATCTGGCCATAGTTATTTTAGAAGGGACTTCATACATTTTTATACTTCTAAAAATTAGATAATGATCCCATTTAAGTGTTCATTTCCAAAAAGCATCATCTTAGTAAAAAGATAAGAGATGGTGGATATAATCTATTCTAAATTAAAGATTTGGTGAGCATTCAGGAAATTATTAAAATTTTTCAAAAGTTCATTTTAGGTCCAACTGGGACAGTAGCCCTTAAAAATGTACTGATAAAGATTTTAAGTATTTTGTTTTTGCAAAAGATGTGATTTTTATTATTTATAAAATAGCATTCTCTTAGCTAAGATATGTGCATAATTCAATACGGACCCAGTTCAATTGTTTCATTTTCTGGAGAAGTACATTTTTTAACAATTCATATTGTTTTGGCACAGAAATAAATTACAGTGCTGAAAGGCCCAGAATAAATATAATGACAGCGTACCTCATGCTGAATACTGCTCCATCTTCCCAACAGTTTGCTACAGGGGAAAAACATCTAAGAAGTACTTCTACAGTTCTTTCAAACAATGCACTCCTACTCATTAAGCAGGATTCCTTTGGGAGAAAGACTGTTGATAATGAAGAACAGCGCTGATTTACACATTTTAAACTGATGATATTCAAAGAGCTAGGCTTTCAGGTGTCTGTGAATTCACTGTTCTATAGTTGACCATTTCCTGTTCTAGGTTACTGATCCTTATAGGACATATTAGGGAAGAAAAGATGGAATGTTTAGAAATGGAAAATGGTTCCCAGCTCAACTACCAATACGATACTAGTCATCTTTAGACTGTAGCTTTTTTCTGATTTATTTGTGGGTGGTGTTAACTAACATCTTTAGGAGCTTCTCTTGTTTGACACAGTTCTTTACACTATCTTCCCAATTTATTACTTTGGCACCAGTTTCTGTATATACAAGTACTTTCTCTTTTATAGCATATGAATTTTTTTCTGTATTCTTTTAATGGGGAAAAAACATTATTTAAAGTCATTTTTATCCTATTTTCTCATTTCAATAAACACCAGAAGCATATATCAATATTCCTTTTCTGCTGTAAAACCTTAATAAGTCAAATAATAGGTGCAAAGATAATTTTGATTCATTTTGATACTTTTTTTAGTAAATCAATTAACAAAACCATAGTATCCACTAAAATCATTGTTATCAATCATATCACATGTCAGTTTTAAACAGCTTTTAGTTATAAGCACTTAATGCTTAAATCTTATGACAATGATGGGAGACATAAATACCTTTTTCAGATAAGAGAACTGAGACTCAAAAAATAAAAATAAGTTGTTCAAAGTCATATAACCAACAAATGATAAATTCAGGATATGAACTTATGTCTGCCTACTCCAGAGCCTATCTACTACCATTTAACCCACTGCCTTTCAAATATTTCTTTTTCATAAAGGAGATGATCTTTGTAAAAACTGAAAATTATTATTTATAGCTCAATATTGCTCGATGCTTTTTAAATGCTTAATAAATTGATTTACACAGTTTCCTTGTAACATGCCTTATGATATTTGGTACAAATGGACTTCCAGACTAGTTCCTCTTCACTCTAAAGTACATGGTTAGTTTAGGATTTCTCAATCTTGGCACTGTTGACTTCTGAGCATGATAATTCTTTATTGGGGGTAGGAATCTGGACTGTGCCTTGTAAGATATAAAAGAGCATCTTTGGCCTCTACCTATTAGACACCTGTAGCATTCCTCAATTTGTGACAATCAAAAATGTCTGTAGACATTGCCAGATGTCTCCAGTTAAGAACTACTGATTGAGTTAAAAAATTAATGAAATTGTATGCTAAAGGCTAAAAAAGCTTCTAATTTCCTACAGAGAATCAAACATCTAATATTTTATAAGGAATAAGTCAAGATAGGAAAGAATGCAGGATAGGAAAGAATCCATCTTGAGAGAAATATATACCTTAAATGGATCAATTCTGAATCAGCACTTAAACTGCACAGATTATTCCAATAATTTAAGACTAATCATAGTTATATGAGCAAGTTTTAAGTTATCCTAGATGAAAGACATATTACATTATATAACCTCCTCAATTCATATGTGAGGAAACTGAGATAAAGTACCTTGGTCAAGGTTCATATTAAAAAAATAAAAGTGGTAGAATTATGCCTAGAAATAAATTATCTGAGTCTCAGTTCATTATTCCTTCCTCATGTATTAAGTTTGGGAGCTGCAAGGGCCTAATTGACAATGGAATTGGACAGCTTTAATATTTTAGTTCTTAAGCTCTCATAATGTCATAATGTTCTTTGTAATAAGTGCACATGAGCTAAAAGGAGTCTTCAGCAACCAATGAAAGATAGCTTGTTTATCTTTCAGTGGGAGGGTAACAGAATTATAATCCATACAGTGAAGAAAGAGTAAAATGATTAAGAAATTTACTATGTACAAACACTTGCACAGTCTTATTATTTAAGTTCTGACAGGCCATGCCTTCAGTAATCAACCCACAGCAATTTAATTAGTAAAAAAGCTGCTGTCGTCTGATTAGCCAGGATCCCAAATGCTATTGCACAGACTGCTTCATGCTCTGATTTGCCCTGTCACTATTCACATGACATAAGTTAGATCACTTTTTATATTAATTATATTGGTAAACTTTTTTAATCAATAAAATGGATATTCTAATGGCCTTCACTAAATAACCAAAAATACTGGATTATTCTATTTGCTTAATCATTCTAGACAATTTATAGTCATGAATGACAGCTGCATTAAGAGATAGCTAAAAATGAAGAATAGTATACATTTCTCTCACCACAACAAAGACTCGTGTCTGAAGAAACATGGTTCTAGGTAAATGCGTGCCAAATATCTAATCAAAGAAGAAATTCTCTTTCCAAATAGTTCAGGCAAACTCAGTATCCCAAGGGGAATCATTCATGCTCTACGCCATCATTACCACAATGTAATATAATAATAACCATGTACTTTTACCACAAAGTTTGGTATGGTACTTAATGATGGGACTTTGACTCTGAAATCAGACATACAGTCAAATCCAGATGTTCCCACTTATCAGCTATGTAATACTAGGCAAGGTATTTAAGTTCTCTGATTTCAATTTTGCCATCTGAAAAGCATAAACAGTATCACTCATCTTTTGTTAAGGCACATAATAGTAAATTTTAAATATTACTATAATTGTCATAGAGTTATCGACCAAATTTCTTCTCTTGGAATCCAATAGAAATTTCACTTTTTTTTTTTGATTTGTTACTCTACTTTTAACTCTTTTGATCCTATTCATAAAAATTCTTCTTTAGTCCATTTCCATCTCTGCTGCACAACACCTATGAAAGATATGATAATTTTCAAATGGACTATTATAATAGATCTTTAACTGGATACCACTCACTCATGTTTGCTCTCCAGCCTTGAAATGTTTCATAAGCACTCTCCTGTTTTACAGCTGAGGAAACTCAAGCTCAGAGGAGTTCATGAACCTAAGGCCACACAAAGAGTAACTGATTGAGTCTGAAACTGAGCCAAACTTCCTTCTAGCACTAATGATACCACCAAGTCTAATGTGAAGAGAGGATGGACTGAAAAGACTCAGGTAAAATATAAACCAGTATTTCTCTCACCAGTCAAAGGGACTTTAGGGTGGATAATATCAGATTTTGGGGTACTGATTCTTCATTTTAAACTAATAGTAAGGTTTTAGAATTTAATACTGTCTCAGATGAAAAATAATACATTAAAACAGTTATTGCCCCATGTTCGGTTTTACCTCTGGGTTATAAGGCTGAATTTTATATAAAATATCATGTTCCAAAGAACTTTACTCAAATGGCATTTTCATATTAATTAACTATAGTGGTTTTGCTCCTCAATTACCTAGGAAATTTAATAGTTTTGATAACTTTCCAGAGGTTATAATAATGCAAATATATTCAGAAACTTATAACACAACATTTGAAAGTTGGGGGAGATAAATTTCAAGACATACATTCAGAAAATCTCTTTAACAGACTCTCAAGTATGTTTTTCACTTACAAAGTAAAGGTATGATAGGTCCAGTGTGGTATTCTGTTTTTCTTTGATAACTGACTTTTGTCCCCAAAGCTGTGATATCTGAAACAAGTGATCTATGGATGTCAGTTGACTTTAATAAGTGACTTATTGTACAATGGAAACTACTTTAAATTCTCTCTAGATGCTTTCACTCTGTGAAAAAGATAAAGTTCCACGTAGGTTGGGATGACATAGTGGAACATAATTCATCAGTCTCTGCTGTCTCTACATCATCAAAATTTCTATAGAATGGCAAGAATAATCACTCATTTAACTGGACCATGTGCCACATTTTCCCTTGCTGCATTCTTAGGACAAGAGACCTACATAAACCAACAGATTAAAAAAAACAACAGAGGAGAAAACCTAATCATCCATCAGTTAAACACAAGAAGAAAGGAAATTCAGAAGAAAACATATAAGGCTTTCAGGCACCACACTTAGCCTTCCAGATCAGTACTGGGGTGGGGAGCTGCTGTGATAAAGAATTTTGACAATACAGAAATAAATACATATAACTCCTATCCAAAAACAGACATGCAAATGATGAAAGCAGTAAAGAACCCCTCGCCAGCCCCCTGACCCCCAAAAAGGCGCACAAAAAAAGCCCAGAGAGTCATAAATAAGTAGCAACAATACACACATCAGGATTTGAAGTTAGCAATGCTCTAAAATTTGTGAATCAGGGATTGAGGTATCACAATGTCCCTTCTATGTAATAAACCCAAAGTGTTAGCTGGCGAAGAAGACCCTATGGCCCAAGGCTATTTTTTGAACTGCTGCTCTGGAAGGTTCTAAGTGCTAAATGATTCTGGTCATACTTACTTGCCTTTTAAATGACTCCCACATGGTAAATATTTCTGACATACCCTTGTATACACCAGGTAGATGGTTATGTCATACAGCGATTTTCATTTCAGCTCTCACAGTGTCGACACTTCAGCAAAAAAGAGTCAGCAATAGAGCAGACTTAGAAATCACCACTTGCTTACTTGAAAAAATTACGATACAAATGCCTTTTCTTTAATACACTTTGTTTTTAACAGCTTATACATAACCATTAAATATAATACGAGAATACATATATCTTAATTTGGCACCATTCTGAATTCTAAAACTCCTCAATGTTTGTGTTTTATTTTCACTGGATAGTTTATTATTACTCGCACTAGTTATTGCTCACAATGACACTAATGGTAAGCCAAGATTCTTTACTTAAAATATAAAAATAGAGGGAATAGAAATTAAAGGACTCATTTGCCTAATGAGACAACTCTAGGCTTCTAGTTTCTGGTGTTACATTTCTCTGTAAAGAAGACAGGACTGCAATAATTGTGTCCTTGTCTTTGCAGAAGTGTCAAATGAGACTATTTGGGAAATGTATTACCTTTGAATAAATATCTTATTTTATAGGATAGTTTTACAAATATCTTGATGATACATCTCCCTTCTATGCATGTGTATAAATCATATAGATGTAGTACTTTAAGAATAAATTACAATGTACATTATATACAACACACAGATATTATGGTCCAATGGATCATTTCAGGCCTCCCTTTAGAGACAACTTTGGAATAGACATTATGCCTTCATGCCCTAGAATCGCAGCCCTGGGGAGGGTCTAGCAAGATTAATGCACAAGAAACTCTTAGTTTAGCAGCACTATTAGCATTGAAACAAAGCCAATTAACAAGAGAGTTTTGATCTTCTTCACCCTGACTGATTTTTCGCCAGTTCTGCTAGAGCATGTACAACTGAGACTGGACACATTAGAAGTCATCTGATTGAACAGGAAGGTTCTGTGCTATTTCCAAATTAAGGTGAGAGTCATAAATATGGTTTAATATCGACATTAGAAGTAGGATTATCCTCGTATGTAAAGGATTCAGATTACCATCTTTGTAGGTCAGTATCCTAGATTTTAACCTAAGAATCTGGATTGCTTTTCTTATTTCTCATCCATAGTTGTCTGTCCCAAGCTACTTCTCTTTTCTACAAAGTAATTAATGGAATTGCACCCAATAGAGAGTCAATGAAAGAGCTTATTATAGCTTCCTAATCACACACCTGGTAGCAATAGACCCAAGGAAAATGAGAAGCAGTGGGATCTGTGTCTGCAAAGGCCTAACATCCCCTAATTGCTAACAGGTGTATAATGTGGTGTCTTGAACTTATGGTATAAATATGTACACCCACAGCCATCTAATATATGACGGTCGCCGGGTCCATTAAGTTACTTTAACTTAAATATACAAGTTATGCCATTTTTCTTTCCTTAATTATCTATATTTTATTGATAGGATTAATAAAACATAATCTCTTCCTTTCCTGGGTTTTGGTTAAAGTGTCTATATACTTTGAAACTTAGGTTTATCAATCCCATAGTAATAACAGGCATAATCTGCTATCATATTTATTAGCTTTTATAAGAGAAAAAAACAAAGTAATAAGAAACTTTTGGGAAGAACATTGCCAAAGAGGATCACCATCCAGTACTTTTCAAAATTAACATTTTTCACTGTTCCCTCTCTCAGGAAGCCTTGGTGTATGTATGTATTCATGTGTATATGTACATATCTAATGTTACTAAGAATGAAGTGAATGGATCTGGAATTTTGCAGTGGGTGGGATAATTCCAAATTTTTCAGCTGAAGGCAAAATATACGTACCATATTTTAAAACATTCTAAAACAAGAGTGTGAATTGGGTTTCCAACTAATGATTTTAAAGTAAACTCATTTACACTTTAAAAGAATAAATTCAAAGCAAACACTTTGTATTAGATCTCAACACTCTCCAACGCACTTTAAAATGACAGCTTAGTGCCTTTGAAAGAGGCAACATTTCACTAACAAGAAAGAGTAGACAATAGTACTATTTTGGAAGCTACAATGTAGAAAAACAAGAAGTACTTAGCTTAGAAAGTTGATTCCTAAACTATCAGTAGAGAAGGTCAAAAACCAATCCAGTTTGTACTGCAGAATTCCAAATGTCCCAAGAATTGGCAGCACAATAGTTCCAAGGATGGTGAATGCAAACCTGAAAACTGCAAGATTGTTTGAAAATGTATTTAAAGCAGTATTTCCAGATTACCTCATTCCCATAATTTAAGGCATACCTGAGATACCATAGTGAATGGCACCCAGGGCTCAAACACACTGTGAGACCCCAAGGCTCCTTTGCTACACAACTTCTTTAGTATAGTTAAATTATTAAACCACATGTTTCCATGATAATATTTAAAATTTATACTCACTTTTTTTAACGGTTTTCAAAACATTTTATATCTATTATCTAATATAATCATCACAACCATTGTCTTCAGTAGGTAAAACAAAATAATATCTATTTTTACATGAGGAAGAAATTGAGGTAAAATTAATCAACTTACTAGTCATGAGACATTGGATAGTGGCATTGGAAAGTCTTCAAATCTCAAATTTGTTGTAGCTTAAATTGCACTTTGATCTATTCCCATAGGTCTACTTTTCCAGGTAAGTAATTTGCCCTCATTGGTGTTTTTAACAATCTCTTGAGAAACGTGATCAAAATAACCCAATCCCAAAGATTTTTATTGAGTAAGACTGAGGTTAGAAACTGAATAATTAACCATTTATTTCGGATGATTCTAATGCAGGTGGTGGGGGACCAATTTCTGAGAAATACTTCATTAAATATTCTAATCGTCACCAGAACATAAAGCAATCTCTCTGGACCACATTAGACAAGTCTCACCAAAAAGAAATGAACAAACAAAATAATCCTAACCCCAAAACAAACTTAACACTTAAACCGAATGACATTATCAAGGATGGCTGGATTATGAGGAACATATGCAGCTTTTGCAAAAGCTCTATAGGGGATATTTTTCCTGGATAGATAGAAACCATGCAAGAAATGCTTTTCATAATTCAGAACGAGAAAAAGCAAATAGTCATCAATTCCAATTAACTTTAGAATAGTCTCTATTTTAATCAATGTTTCTCTTGGTCACCAGGAAGTTGAAAATTAAATTTAATATAAACTACCAATTTAAAATAAACATTATAGACATATATACTTTTTCCCTAAGAATCTCACCCACACATACACTAACATATAAGTCTGAGCCAATTTTATTTTAATTGTCATATTATACATGAATTTTAAAAAGCTATCTTAAAATCATTTGGTAACTAGGCAGGGTATAAATTATAAATAAACACACCTGAGAAATAAGTAAACAAATTCATGCAGGAATAATTTCAACATGAAGAAAGAACAAGGAGCTAGAGATTTGCAGTGGTAGATTTTTTTTCAAAATGTAATTCTTTCAGGCACAGTTGGTAAATACACCTGTCATATATGCTTCCAAAAATGTAGCTCTAAATGATAACATATTGAGAGAAAAACAAATCTTGGGAATGCAAAATTCATTTGTTATACCCAGTTTTGCTTACACTCTCTCAAAATAGCCATCTGTACTAAAATGTGTACATAACAGAATGGCTTGCTGCAATACAAAAAGATTTGTATATATTTAGACCTTGGAACTTTCTAAGGGCTTGAAAACTTTTCAAAAGCACCTTTCTTACTTGCTACAGAGATGCTACACGTAAGGGAACAGGAGTTGATGTAAATGAAGAGCAGCTGCTTAAATAAATCCTATTATAATGTAAGTCCTATTTCTCTTTTCTTTTTTCCCCCTAAAGTACTTAGTTATTCCTCTCACTTCTGAGGTCCTCCATGCCTTTTATTTAACAGTTTCATGACACTAACTATATGCAGATATTTTCCTGTGTGCTTTGTAAATATTAGCTCATTTAAACTTCATAGCAAACTATAATGTAGGCAAAACTTTCCCAAATTCACAAAGCTACTGTGGAAGAACAGAGATCTAAACCCAAGCAGTCTGGTTTCAGCATCTATGATCACTGAATATGCTACTGACTCTATGCTATATATTTGACCAAAAAGGCAATGCCTAAACAGAGAAAACAGGGTTGTGCATTAATTTCTTACCTCCTATGCAAAGTGGGATAACGTCCATCTACATTTGCCATTTTAAACAAAATGCCTAAAGAATCTTCTTGCAAATATTAGACATCTATAAATGTTTACTTTATTTTGGGAAAAAAACATGTTTCAAAATGTGTACATGGTTCCTCAATTGTGAGATACTTCTTTGGGTTATTAATAGGTTTGGGGGAAGGAGAAACACCATATTAAACATATATGTCAATCATAAGGAGCATTCAACATGATATTCAAATGTTAATATTTTAGTGCATGTGAGAAGTTAAAATAATATCTATATAGTTTTAATTCTAAGGCAATCGCTCTGGCAAATCTATTACTATGTAATAAATTACACCAAATATCAGTGGCTTAAAACAATAATCACCTTTAGTAGTTATTTACTTTCTTTAAAAATCTGCAATTTGAGTAAGGTTTGGTGGGAATGGTTCATTTCTCCTCTGTACTGCATCAACTGGGGTAAGTCAGGAGGCTGGAGAACCAACTTGTAGAAGACTCACTTCAGTGGCTGGTTAGAGAGTAGTGGCTGTTGACTCAGTCAGGATTTGGACCAGAATCTTTTGTTCCTGTCTATGTGATCTCTCCATGGAACTGCTTCTGCTTCCTCATAGCATGGTTTCTGGGTCCCAAGAGGTACCAAGAGACATGGAAAGTATCCATAACACTTTCTCTGCCCTAGCCACTAGATCCAGAATGTCACTTCTGCTACATTCTGTTAGAAAATTAAGTTACTATGACCAGCTCAAACTAAAAGGAATGGGAATTAGATTCTATGACTTCATATCAGTAAAGAATTTTTGAATAGTAAAGAATTTTCAGCTATCTTCAACCAACCATATCAATATGTAACTTGAACATGACATCTATAAAAATGCTAAGTTTTGATTTTCTTGAGCTAAATAACTTGAAGCTAAAGTTAATACAAGAAAATAAACATGCCGTAGCTAAGAAATCCCTAGATTATATTAATTGGGTACTAGTCCTGCCAGATATGAAAAAATCTACAGCCTTCTCAATTTAAAACTATATGATGCTTTTCCAATAGAACAAAATAAAAGACCAGAGATATACTCAAAAATCTGTGAAAACTTTATTTTATGGTAAAGGTAGTATTCTAAATCAATGAGAAAAAGATAGATTTTTAAAATAAATTATGTTGAGACAAGTGGATAGTCATTTTCAAAACAAATCTGCTCTGCACTTAACATTACTCACCAGATTACGTTCCAAATGAAACAGATATTCAAGTGAAAAACATAAAATAAAATAAAATAAACCATATATATTAGAAGGAAATATGTGAAAAAATATTCTTTTATAAACTAATTGTGGGGAAAGCTTTCTTAATTATAACTGAATATCCAGAAACAATAAAAGTGTACGTTTAATTATGATTAATTTTTTTATGTTCTAAAACACCGTAAGGAAAAGCAGAAGACAAATTACTAACCAGAAAAAAATGTTTGTGACTTATGTCACAGAAGAAAGCTATTTCCTTAATATATAAAAAGACCCTAAAAACTCAGACCAGAGAGACAGAGGCTAAGAGAGACTGACAGAGAGATGAAAATACAATATAGAGAAAAAGAGATAGTGATTATCTTTGAACATATCAAAAGGTACTCAATCTCATTATCAGAAAGATACAAATTTAGCCTAAAATATAATATCACTCCTAACCCGTCAAGTAGATAAAACTTCAAAAGTTTGGCAACAAACACAAAGGCGAGGCTGTGGGGAAACAGCTAGTCTGTAGGTTGCTGCTAGGAACGTAAAGAGTAAAGGCGCATGGAGGAAACGCAGTATCTTCCACAGTCAAAGCAATTCCACTTCTAGGAATTCATTCTTAAGATAAATTTCCAATAATAAAAACCAATATGTGCAACAGGTTATTCATTGTGTCATTATTTGCAGAGTAAAATAGTGGAAACCATCTAGATGCCATCTGTAGGAAAATGATTTGAGTAAAGAATAATAAAAGAGAAGTATGTAGCTGAAGAGTCAAAGAAAATAGCAATAAACTGTTATATCAAAGTAAAAAAAAAAGAAAGAAAACTGTAAGAGAGTAAATAACTAGATATTGTGAGATATGCCACATTTTGAATAAGAAATCAGAAAAAATAATATGAGAAAACGTGTTTCTTTTTGCAAAAAAGAAATTAAGAAAGTAATTTCCTTTCTACACAGGTAATGGATATAGAGAGTGAAGGAAATTATACGAGAAAATTTGCATATATGTTTCTATAATTTTATCTTTTGGACCATATCAATATTCTACATATTCAAACATAAATTAATGAGGATGACGAGGCAAATCATAAAATTCAAGCCAAGCATAAACAAATATTTATGGACCACCTTTTCCTTATTAGGCACCAGAGATATAAGGATTGGACCTCTCTTGTTTTCTTTTGGTAACAGTAATACAGGTGTAATCCTAAAACATTCTCCCCTTCATGGTTGTCCTCTCTCTCTCTCTCTCTCTCTCCCCCCCCCCACTCCTTCCCCCTCTCATTCCTAAGACAAAACAATGACTATGTACTCTGATCTAGTTAGGAACCAGTTTTCACTATGAGTGGAGTGGGAGGCAAATACAAGTATAGAATGTGGAAAGTTGAGAAAGAATCCTATAGTATTACATTTGAATTTGAGATAGTGATGTGAATGTAACATTTGTTTAAAATGCTTTGTTGGGGTACAACTGACATATAATAAATAGCACATAGTTAAAATTTATAATTTGATAAGTTTTAATATATGATATGCCCATTAACTATCACTATAATGAAAATTGCATTCATACTTATCATTTCTCACTGTTCTCTCATATTCCTTTGCAATACCTGTTTTGTCCCTCCTGCCTAAAATCCACCCTACCCCTTGCAGTCACTTAAGTTCTTTCTGTAACTATAGATTAGCTTGCATTTTCTACAGTGTTATATAAATGGAATTATTTAGTACATACTCTTATTGGCAAAAAGAGAGCCTGACTTATTCCATTTAGCGCAACTGAGAGTCGCTCATGTTGTTGCTTGTTTAAATAGTCAATTATCTTCTCAAGAGATTTAGATAATAAGAAAAAAATTATATATTTGCAAATTGGTTACTATTTTCAATGCTCTTCATTTCTTTGTGTAGATCTATGTTTCTATCTGGTATTATATTTGTTTTGCTTCAAAGATTTCCTTTCTCATTTCTTACATTGCCTGTCTATTGAACATTAATTCTTTAAGCTACTATTTCATATGGTTTTTAAAATATATTTTGTTGAGTATAGGGAATTCATGGTTTACAGTTTTTAAGAAATATTTTGAAGTATTTTGTGCCCTATCTTTTTACTTTTATTGTTTCTGATAAAAATTCTGCTGATATCACTGTATATCTAATGTCTTCTTTTTCTCAGATGCTTTTCACATTTTCACATTAGCATTGGTTTTGAGCAATTTGATTATGATGTGCTTGTTATATTTTTAATGTTTCTTGTGATTGGGGCTCACTGAGCTTCTTGGATCTGTAGATTTATTATTTTCACCACCTTTGAAAATTTTTCAACAAATATTTTTTCAAATACTTTTTCTGTAGCTCCCTCTTTCTTCTCTATGTTAGTGATCCCGATTATTTGCATAGCAGGCCTTTCGAAGTTGTGCCACATATCACTTACATTCCGTTCATTTTTCTGCAATCTCTCTCTGTTTCATTTTGAATAGTTTCTATTCTTATATCTTCATGTTCATGACTTTTCTTCCGCAATGCTAATTTGTCATTATCTCATCAATGTATTTTTCATCTTACATATTGTAGCTTTCATGCTTAGAATTTAGATTTGAGCCCTTTTTCATATCCTCCATGTCTCTATTTAACTTTATTTAAACATCTGGAATAGGGTTATAATGACTCCTTCGCTGTCTTTCTCTGTTAATTCAAACATCTTTGTCAGTTTCAGTTTAGTGTCAGTTGACTTTTTCTCCCCATTAAGGGTCATGTTTCCCTTTTTCTTTCATGCCTGGTAACCTTTGATTGGATGCCAAACATTTTGAATACTTGTTGAGTACTAGATATATTTGTCTGTAGTGCTATAAATATCCTTGAGCTTTGTTCTGTATTTCTGTTAAGTCACCAAAACAAACAAACAAACAAACAAACAAACAAACAAACAAAACAGTTTGGCCTTTTAAGTCTTGCTTTAAGAAGTGTTAAGTAGGTGCAGAGTAGTGCTTAGTCTAGAGCTAATTATTTTCCCAACTACTGAGGCTTAGTTCTACCCTGTACCTCATGATTTATGAGTTTTCCCAGTTTGGCTGGTAGGAACATGCATTGATTCTAGTCCTGGGTGTGCATTGTGCACTATTCACTTTAATACTTTCAGATACATAATCCTTTCCCTGGCCTCTCCTTTTTATTCACATGCATGCTCGAATCATTGTGCTGAATATTTTAGGAAAGCCTCTGAAGATCTCTGGGCTTCTGTGTACAATTCTCTTACCTTTGTATGCTATAGCCCTCTTGATCTCTTAGATTTCATTTGTCCAACTCTGGGAATTGGTTCAATTCCATCTCGATTTCCCTTCCCTGTGCCGTGGTCTGGAAGCTCTCAAGGGATGGGTGAAGGGCTCACTTTGTTTCTGTTCCTCAGAGATTGTTCTCTTTCATTTTCATTTCCTGACATTAATTGTCTAAAACCACTGGTTTCATATGTTTTGTCTTGTTTTGTTTCATTTTTTATTTTAGGCAAGAGGTAAATCCAGTCTTTATTACTTCATTTAGTCAAATGAAAAGTGAACACATGACATTTAAAGAAATGTATTCCAAACAGCCCACTGAAAGCATCTAAATCAGAGATTGACACGCTTTTTTTTTTTTTCTATGAAGGGTCAAATAGCACATAGAGATCATAGCACATATGATCTCTCGTAACTACTTAATTTTGTCATTATAGTGTGAAAACAACAAAGATAACTCCTAAACAACTGAGAATAGGTGTTCCAATAAAATGTTATTTCCAAAGCAGAAATAAACTAGATTTGGCCCACAGGTCCTAGATTATCTATTTCTGGACCATTTCAATGCCACCTCGGTATCTCAGATATGATGGGAATTGTCTTAATCAAGTTTTTCAAACGCCGAGTATTACTGACAATAGGATATGCTTGCATTACTTGCCTCCCAACAGAAGTAAATAACATTACCTAAATAGCATTCTTGCCCAAAATGTTTAAACTGATCTAACTCTGATAAAATAACCAAACAAATACTGAATATGGGTTATTATGAAAAACACTTGGAGTGAGCCATTAAAAATATAATTGTTACAAAAAAAAATTAGAATGTGGGGCAACTAGATTAAGACATTAAACCAAGGTTTATGAATTTAGATTAAACCCTTGATGAAAATTCAAACACTGAAGTTATAAAAAAAATTATTGGAACAACTTGATAAATTTGAACATGGACTGGCTTTAGAGTCAATCTGATCACTAGATTGTTTCATTTAATAATTTTAGTAAGAAATAATTTTGGAAGTAATTAGCAATTCATTCTTTATATATAATATACTTGGTATATTATGCATATCATGCACTCTGTGGTCCTTGAAAAATGACACATCAAGCAAATAAAGAAAGTTAATTACAAAGGTTGTTTTCCCCAAGAATGGATTAGAATATCAGAATTATACCATTGCTAAAGCCACACATGAAAAGAGAAAGGCAAGCAAAGAAAGGCAAACAAAGAGAGAGTGAAAAAAAAGGTGGCAAAGAAAAAAAGGAGATGAAAGAAAAAGAGGAGAAAGAAAGAAGATAATACAAACAAGAAGAGGAAAAGGCAGGCAGATAGTTGCATAGTGAGCATTATAAAATGTGCATGACTCCCCAAGGGAAAGCCGCTTTCCTATGCAGAGCCTAGGCTGCCAATCTCACATTTGCCCAGCCCCAAATTCTGGCATCAGCCTTGATCTTTCTCTAAGTGATTTTCAGGATATCTAGTTCAGTAGCTCAGCAGACTCACTGTTAAGTCAAAGGAATTGCTAGTTCTGTTCTGATCACCTTAAAAATGGTCTAGCCACTACATTTCTGTACTTCATTTCCATTTTCAGTAACTAGATCTCCATGTCAATTGCCCATATGGAACCATGCCTTGTTCTGCCTTGACATCCATCAGTTTTCACAAGACCAGAGTGCTGAAGGGCCACCCAGTAGTACTGGCCCTCAGAGGTACCTCAAGAGCTTGTCTGCTTGCCACGTTGCTTGCTGCCAGACCAAGTCCTATAACCTTCACTCTACTTCTGACTCATTAGCTACCTGCCTAGTTGAAATTCCAGGACCGAATGACCCCAAATAACTACTTCGTCCCATTGGGTGGGTATGAGAGAGCTGCGTGACAGCTTTCTCTAGGATACAGTTCTACCTGAGCCAGAGAAAAACTGTTTATTGATTAGATTTCTATTCTCAATAATCAGTCCCATCCACATTTAGAGCCAGAAAGCAAGCATAATGAAATAAAATTTTAACTGGTTAAAGTATCTTATACCATTGACTCAATTTCAACAACACTATCTCCCCCATCCCTACAGCATTCCCAATCCCTTTAGTATTCCTGTTTAGTATACAAAACAGATAAAAATAATACAAAGGCATGATAATCACTCATTTGAAGGTTTCAATTTTTTTCTATTTTTCTATTATATGTGCTTCTCCCTTATTCAAAAAATAAAACCCCATAATTCATATTTTACATGAATGATTCACCTTTGGTAACACTAAATATGAATATGCTAGAATTTAAAAGTATGGGTGGTACCAAACCTAGAGTTAAGTTTGAACTTTTCCTTAAATTTTCTCTTCTTTGAGTTTTTAATATTATGAATATACATCTCCAAATTATGTAACATTTCCTTCAGTGTGTGGCAATACCTTCTTGTACTATATGCTTATATTCTATCAACTAGGAAAGCAATTACTGCCTATAATTAGTACATGCAAATTAATACATGAAAAGAATTTCTCTCTCCAAAGCTACTCTGGATAGTTCTCACAGTGTTCTTACAGGAGAAATTATCATATAGTCATGAGATTTAAATCATATTTTAAAAAACTATTATTTCCATAAAGAGGACTCCCTTCATAGAGGCTCCATCTCTGACAAAATAATCCATTACATGTAAGAGGTCTAGGATTAAAACTCACATTTTCTCATCTAACTGCTCCTTGAACAGTAGGTATCTACTCTTCAAAAGAGGAGCAAATATATCATAGAGATTAAGAGATCCAATATCACATATTCGATAGGAAGAAACTGTTAAAAAATAAAAATAGTATTTATAAGAATATTATCTTAAATTTTATTTTTAAATCTATGTATGTATTTCTTATAATAATGCTCCCAAACCTGCAACTTATTGTCTCTTTAATTTTATAACAATTTTTGTATAACCTTTTCCTATTAAAATGTAAAATCAGCATCTGTCTACCAAAGTTGACTGAACCATCGCTCATTTTACACCCACTTCATTTCGCAGCTACAATTACACTTTCTCACCCTGGAACATCAAAACAGAGACACAGCCAGGCTTTTTCACCTTTATGGCTACATAGAGAAATACACTAACAAATGCATTTTCCCATCTATTCATTAGTTGGAAAAAAAGAAAAAAAAATTCTACCAATGAATATGAAGTGGCATAAAACCAGTGTTTTATCCGGGTGAATAAGAAAAACATATCTCAAATTTTATCTCTCTGGAAGATCCAAGGAAAGTTAACATTTCTATTAAAATCTACCAATTTACTTGATAGTATATATCTTCAACTGCAGGGAGTGCTTTAACATCAAAGTTTCACACACTTTCCACTTCCAAATGTTGTAAGGTAAAAAATGAAATGAAACAACATCTCTGGTGATTTTTGTCTGAGTCCAGAGGACTAAATCCAAAACAAAGGTACAGAGAAGCACAAGCACTCATCGAAGTTTATATCCTACATGCGTACTATGGTCACCGAGGCACCCGAAAGAAACCAGTTTCATGGCTCCTTCTAATAGTATATATAACTGGTCAATGTAATTTCCCCATGGTCTTCTCACCCATAACTCACTGCTAAATGTTAAGGCATCATAGAAACTTTCCTGCACTTAGTTTCCAGAGAACAAACACCTTTGATATGTAGACATGCCTCATAATGTCACAATATCTAAGTATCCTAACCATTAAACAATGCTTGTGAAAGCTATAAAGGTCATAAAAATCAATTTCTGGTTGCATTGGGAGCCTTAAATAAATATACTGTTATTTGCACAGTTTTTAAATGTTACTTTGACTATTTCATGGTAACTAAAATAAAAGCATCTAAAAACTTACATATAAAGGAACAGTGGTAAAAATCATGTGGGTCACTCAATCCGAATATTATTTGAAGGCCAATTATGGACTATTCTGACTATTGTTTTCTTTATTTGTTATGATAACAGAACAAATGAAAAAACAAGAAGAAACTAAAATTATTCTTAATATTTTAGACTGAATATTCCCAAAGGTATCTGATAATAAATTATCTGTTAGATATAGTTATCTAATCACTCCATGTATAAAATGCTAAAAAGTCACATAGGCCTCTAATTATTTCCATTGCCTTTCATATTTTAGAGATAGGTGAGTCTCTACACAGCCAAGTTCTTTTCTTGGGAATAAAGTGTTCCATATCACCCAGTGTGTACTGTTCAGCCAAGGTAACAATTTTCTTATGAATTTTGCACAAAGTGATCTGGATTATATTATTCACTATTAGATTAACATATGGAGACAAAAAAAAAGTCCCCAAATTATCTTATTTCTATTTGTACTTTGAATCATAAATTAGCAACTGAAAATGTATTTTTTATACTTGTTTAGGCACAGAACTGTCAAAAGACACCCCAAAGTCCTCTATTGACCTCTGTTCACTAGAGGTCATTTTTGTCCTAATCCTTTATTTTAGATTTCTAATTTTATTTGTTATTATAATCTTATTTATTATATTTATTAATGGTCCCAATACTGGACAAATTCAAGATAAATATTACCTAGAAGACAACTATCCTTTCCTTCCTTAAAGTTGTATCAAGTTAGCATTAAATCCCCAATGAACTATTTCCTGGCTAGTTCCAGGAATAAGTAAAAGTTGAAAATAATCATGTTCTGAAATTCCAGATCATGAACTCAATTCATTTGGCTTACAAATTTATGGTTATAACTTACCATAGAATGTCCTAGTCTAAAGAGTTAAAAAAAAAAAATACACTAATAATGAGGAATGAGAAATATCATAGTTAATAATATAATATGAAAGGAAGGAAGGAAGGGGGGAAGGAAGGAGGAAGAGAGAAAGGGAGAAATCATAGTTGTATTTTACATATGCCATTTTTTACCCTCTTTTACCAACTAATTACATTCTACTAAACAACAATAAATGCCATTGTTGTTGTTTTCTTAAATTAAAATAATTTAGAAGCTGAGAATAAACCACTGCCATTCTTGATGTCTTTGCATGGCCAATAAGTAAACTACCATTTTCCTCTGCTTGGAATTGCACATCATAAGCCTGCTTAATGTTCTTGATTATTGCCATACCTATGTATTAATAGATCCACTAGTAAAAAATAATAATAATAAAAAAATTAAAAAAAGTAAAAATGTGGGTTTCATTTTACTGAACATAAAATTCAGTCTTTTTAAAAAGGTTTTATCAAATTAACTTAACTCCCCATAGACATAGCCTATAATAATTTTGAGGAAGAATGAATCTTATTTCAAGCTTTCATTGATATAAAAAAGTCTTCTAATTAATAACAGTGATGAAAAAATTAAGATAGTAAAAGAAACTTATTTCTGAGTATAGAAGGTACCCCAACAAAGGAAGAGAATTCACATTTTAGTCAGTTCCTCAAATGGCCTAGTGAGCATTTATTTCCAGAAAAGTGTCTTCTGAAATCATTTTCTTCAGAAAAATCTTGTATAATTCTATGAGAAATGCAGTTAAGATACTATAGATATTTGTAATTGTTTTTCTCTTTTAACAAATAGAAAAAATGAACCCAAACTTTCAATTCAAAACAGATTAGAGGAATAACATTATTTCAAAAATAGAGGGCTCTGCTACTCTTGCCATTATGCTTATTTCAAATTTATTAGATAACTAATGAGAATTAATATAGTAAACAGGAGCTCCCTTTTCTTTGTCCCCTACCTGCAAAAGAAGTATATCTGCGAAAATAATAACTCCCTATAAACGCAAATTACTTGATATCTCCATGCCACATAAAGAAAGTAAAATGGGTACTGCAGTGCCTCTTTCACAGGGAGATTCTAGATAATGAATGGTATGTGTATGAGAAGCAAACAGCAGATAGCAACATATAATATAAATAACCTGTAGATACTTTTGTTATTATTTGTGGTGTTATGTAACTATTAGTATTTGTAGGCAAAATAAGTGTTTGTGCCTGTAAAAATAAAGCAATTTTACTATCGATGACCTTATTTTTTGTGTGTTATATTTTAGAAGAGATCTAAAATTAAATTAACCTACCCATGTGTCACAGCGATAAAATTACTACATTGTGTAGCAAAGCACTTTCTTCTTGTCTTCTCCATGTTCACTTGGATGTTCTATTGTCATCTCAAGGGTGCCTCCCTGACTGTGCTTCCTCCATCTCTCAGCATTAGCCTTTTTTCTGCCCCATCCTGGTCTCTCTCCATCTCTGATCAGGATCAGCACGCAGAGAAAAAATATCTTACAGCTCTTCTTGTTTACTTTCTTTCCCAGTTCCAATTCTTCTTGCACACTGATGACTGAACAACCTTCCTAAAGCCGAATTCTCACTAAGAGTAATAAATAAGCTGAATTATAAATAAGCTAAATACAATAATGCTTAGTGTGCATTTTAAAATATATTTCCAAGGCAAGAATTATTAAATGAATCATGGTACATTCCCTCCTACTACATATATATTAAAAATTAGTGGAAAAGATATGTATTATTGATGTGGAAGGAGGTCTACAATTTATCGTTAATTTTTTTATAAAGCAAATTGCTGAATAAGATTTATTATGTCACTGTTTTGACAATGAGTAAATTATCTACTTATTCATATGATAGCTATTTGAAATATATGCGTAAAAATATATTACATGAGACTGTAATACATGTAAATATAAAAGATTATAAATTTGTATACAGTGATCATATCTATGAAATGGAATTGGGGGCCATGGAAGAGGAGATTTTATTTACTTAGTCATTTCTTTTATAAAGGTATAATAGGCATTTCATTTAACTTTTTTGTTTTTTAACCATATTTTTATATGCTTTTCAACAAATTACCTAGTAATACTGAAGAAGTCAATAGGGATGTTCACTTATTGTTTCAGCCAATACTATATTGTTTGCTTTTTAAAAAAACAAACAACATGTATTTCTTTAGTAATTCAAAAAAGTTTAAGGCCCAACATATTTTTAATTAAAAATACAAATTTAGGCAAGTTTACCTTTAATGGCAGATACAGCATTGAGTAGATTGTCTTTATTGTAGTAGGGAATTACCTAGACAAGTTGTCATTTATTACACCATCTCAGAATTCTGTTTAAATGGGCAACAGAACAATGCCCTGCAGTGTTGTTGTGAGTATAAGCTAATATAAGTGGATTATACCTAAGAGGTTTAACAAGCTATGGGGAAATCAGCAAGGGTTATGAGAAAAAAAAAAAAAATCCAGCCCAATACATTGCCTTTTCCTATAAATATTGTACTGCTGTATGAGAATTAGGAGATAAGGAGAATTGGGAACTTTCTTTTTGTCCTGGGCTCTAGAAGTCTCATTTTCTTTACCTGACAGACTTCACGAGAAACTTTTTTCTCAGAGGGTTTGCTTCTAATAGCTCAAAGGACTGACTTCCTCCACACTTGGCAATTCCCCTGCTTGTCTCAAGATGTGGCCACACAGAACTTGAGACTGTTTTTGAATGCAAAGGTTAAGTGTTTGAATTAGATACCTTTGAGGTTCCTTTCATGACTGAGCTCCTAGGCTACCAAATTTATCTTTCCAATAATTTATAATTAATCTGATAGGAATGACAGAGAGGAGAGAGAGAGAGAGAGAGAGCGAGAAAGAGAGGACCTTTGACTGTATAGCCCTTCCCTTCATATCAGTAAGTTATATGAAGGACATGTATATGTGGCTAACAGCATACAATAGGGGAAAATATCCTACTGAGGAGTACATTAGAAATGCTAAGAGAAGTGACCACAGGGTGAGTGTAGAACCAGATAAAGCTGGAAAAGTTAACAGAGGTCAAACCATGGAGGATATTATATGAAGAGCAACTGAACACCATAGAAGGGCTTTTAACTGGAGTCTCGAGAAGGATGATAAAATAATCATTCACATTAGTAAGATATTCATTCTGGCTGTAGTATTGAGAACAGATTGAAAGAGGCTAAAAAAAATCAGCTCATGTCAATCCTTGGCTCACACCCCGTCAGAGACTGCTCTTCTCCTAAAAGTTAGTCCTTAAAGTATCTTATTGATGTAGGGAAAAGGCATGAGGACTACACAAATTGACGAGTTGTATTCAGAGCCTGCAATCTGCTGGCAGATCATAGGAAACCTACAGAACAAAGGAAGATTCCTGCAGATATTACTCACCAACTATTCACCCATACACTGAAAGGAAAACAGAAAAACAAACACAACTATTCATCCCCTAAGGCCAGACCTCAAGAAATTACATAACAAAGTCTGAGATTACTAATACACCTTTAACACTGCATACCTATCTTTCTTATTGCATACCCAGACCATCAAAGGAAAAAAGGGGAAATAAAGGCTTTAAACTACAATTCATAGAAACTAAGAATCATACAAGAACTGAGTTCTTCAAACACTCAGTGTCTCTCTCATTCTGTCTTTAAGAGGAGACCATGTTCTGTCTATGGAGCATTATTTCTTCTCCAATAAACTTATTTTGTCTTTAACTCTGGTGTGCATTTGAATTCTTTCCTGAACACAGTCAAAGACTCTCTCTCTCTCTCTCTCTCTCTCTCTCTCTCTCTCTCTCTCTCTCTCTCTCTCTCTCCTCCTCCTCCTCCTCCTCCTCCTCCTCCTCCTCCTCCTCCTCCTCCTCTTCCTCCCCACTCCTCTATGTTACACTTGAGTCTCCACTTGGGATATGAGGATTCACCCCATCCTATATTACTCAGGCTTTCTATGATCTGGCTTCCTAGTTCTCAGATTTTGGCTCCTACTAATCTCTTTACATAATAAATCATTGTATCAAAAGTCAAAAATATTTTAAGAGCAAAATACAAACTTTTGGCCTGTGAAAAAATTTTCTTGAAGCAATTAGACCCACATTGCTCTGAGAGCAGGTACTAAAGTAATTTCATCTCATCTTCTCTAGAAGACAACAACTACTAAAACCACCCCTCAAGGCAAAAACCCTCTGTAGCTATCAAAAACCCCATCTGTATACCTATTGAACCTACAATGGTAGAGTAACACAAATGTCTGGTCTGTTTTCCTAGGCTCTTAATCTCAAGAGAGAAAGAATAGATAGATAGTAGGAGCTTGGTCAGCTGTAAGAAAATCCTGCCTCCCTGAGCTTCTCAGGATATGCAAATATCCAAGCACCCAGTAGGTCGTAAATATCTAATGATTAACTGGATTCCCTGACCTTCACCTGAACATAAAGCATAAAATGACAGCAATGAAAGTAAACCAGGACCATTTTGTTCTGCTGCATTTAGTTTATGTTTATTCTTTGACTGTGTATAAATAGACCATCAACCAAAGCATCCCTTCTGATAAATAATCTCACAGTGACTTCAGGCATTTTCTATAAGACTAGGATGCACCGAAATTTTTGAAAGGGAAACAAGATGAAATTTTTCTCTCTGTTCCTAGAAATTTTATAGCTATGTTTTCCAGATATTATGGGGGAAGAGGGAATGAAGCAGAGCAAATGTTTGCACAACCACCATTTGGGAAGCCCCATATTGTAACCAAAATATCTAACAAAATTCAAGAGTCACTAAGTGATTGTACAGCATACCAACCCCATTTTACACTGATGCTGCCCTCAGCAAATTTTTTTTTTCTCTAAGCGAAAGATACTTTAGTTCCTACAATCTGGAATGCTCAAGATAGACACTACAGATGCATCCGAAAAGAAACTTCTATGTTGTCAGCATATCATGAAGTTTGAAGACTGCCTCCTAGCACTGGTAGATTTAAAGTTTATGGCAGAATTTCTATTATAAACACTTTTCTTAAGGTTTAAAATCCAACTGTAAGAAAATCTGCTCCCAGATCAAATTATGTAGGTTTAAGAAAGAAGGAAAATATTAAAGTTCATTATGAAATAAAAAATATTTTAAACCTCATGTTGAAATTGTAAGTCACAAAAAATAAATAATAAGTAAATAAATAAGTAAATATTTTTCAAGGTTTTTGTGCTACAACTTAAAATGAATATATAATGCAAGTAAAATGGCCAGAAATTTATGGAATGAAAACCCATTTTCACCTATTTAGAATATATGTTGAAAAATAACTTCAAGTAAATAACTGTCATTCCAGAATAGATTTTACTCCTAGTTAGACTGGAATTACTCTTGTAACCATGGATATAAGTAACTATAAAAATCTATACTTACTGAGTTGTCAAAAGATATTATACTTCACAGCTCTGGGACAAAAACCAGTATTTCTGAAGTACAAAGATAGAAGTGAAATTCTTGCTTCCAGTAGCATCTCTTTATTTGACACACACATATGTATAAACTCACACAAATACCTTCCCCCAACACATACACATACATACACAAAGAAACACATAAGTGTCAAACACAAAGTCTTTAGTTGTTTTTTGGCCATTTGGGAGTAAAAACAAACAAACAAATAAAAAACTCTCCAAAAATTAAGAGGAAAGTTAAGCCCTAAAGATTAAAAACAAAACAAAACAAAAACCATACTCTTAGAAAAAGATGAAGACATAGTATCATAAATAGTCATTCTCAGAACAAAGAATCTGTATTCTCCACATGTGAGAATCTTCTACCTACTTGCTTAACAGAATACACATTGGTCATTTAACAGATAGTTGCTAATAATAATAATTCGAACATTTGATTTAAAATAATCACTTTAAGAATGGACTTGTCTCTCCCCAATTATTTAAGTCTAATGCTACCAACACAGTTAATGAGATCATTGAGAAGGCAAATCATCACCCCTCACACACCTTCCTGTCCTGAGAAGGCAACCTACTGGCTTTTATCTTGGAATTTTCCCTGAAGCCCCCCAGCTTAAACAACTACCACCAGACCACACCTCTTCTCTCTTTCATTTCTCTATTACACCTCTCAAGTCTCACCTCTCCGAAAAGTTCCCCTCCTTAACCTCCAATAACTCTAATAGATGTATACAATGGTAATTGGGATAACAAAGTCAAGAGGTTTATGGCACTTGAAAGAAATTTAAGCTGGTCATTATCAGAAAAATATTGTTTTACATTAGGGAAATATCTAAGAAAACATCTTTTAAAGAACACTGGTTCCCCATATGAGATGCCCTTGCAGAAATGATAAATAGACCTCACATTCTCTCTGTGGAAAAGAAGAAACTCTGAAGGATGATAATATTAAATAAAAGTAATAGGTACTGCCCCCCGCCAAAGGTGGGGTATTGAGAATCTAATTATAAAAGGTTTGTAGGATCTACCAGAAAGGAATATGCTAGACTTGATTATAACCTTAATTTTGGAGAAAATACAGAACATTGTCAGCCACGCATATTTTAATAAAGTTTTAATTTTTTCTTTTAGATTATACCTAGCTTTATTTTAAAATCACCTTTGGTTTTAACTCTTTAAATATAGCAGATATACTCCCAAATTAAAGAAAACTAGTTAAGAGTGTGAATAATTACAGTTAGGGATTCTAGAACTTGATATTTATTACTTAAAAATGTTACTCTTCACTGTTCATGATCCCAACAGGGGGAAACATTAACTCTGTGCTTTGAAAATCTTCCTCATACTTTGGAAAGAATATCAGCCATTTAAGCACTTCCTTGAAAATATTTTTTTCCTTGTCTGTGTAGACTTGGTAATATTTTCCAAAATAGCCTAGCTTTCCAATTACATTTGACTGGCTCTGCCTTTGTTCACTCTCCCAGGAATGGCTCATAAGTAACTGAGAAACATAATTTATTCTAAAGACATTTATATTTTTCTCTCTTTTCCTTTATCTGTAATAAAGAAAATCCTCTCGAAAAACTTGCCTTCTTTAACCTTCAGCATTTTTCAAGTTCTCCTGAATTTTGGGTATACGCTATGTGAAAGAAAATAATAAAATAAATTTAAAAATTTAAAAAGCCTTTTCTAAAAAAGAATTTATTGAATTTCGAAGGTGTTTTCAACTATAATTACACAAGTCTGATAAAGTCTGAAATGGACATTGATTTCTTCACTGTTTTAACACAGTCTTTTTTTTAGGCAATGAAGGTACAGATATTTAAGCCAGCGACATTAAGCAAGATGTGAAGGAGTTGGAAGTAAAGGGATTAGTTATGCATATATGAGTCCATGAGATATGTCTAATAGAAACTTGAAAAACAACTTGCTGAAAATCCTTCATCTAAGAATTTTCAACCTTCAAATAACCTTTCACTGGATATTTTACAAGCTGTTGTTACATGTTTCTTCCCTTAAATCTACTTATCATCCTTTTGTGATAAGTAAAGCAAAGTCTTTGAATAAAGAATTTTTAATTTGACAAGTATTCGTTAATTAAAAAGGTAATTGTCTATTGATTATTTTGCTATTCTTTAAGTCTAATTTTTAGGAATTTAGAGATGGTGTTTGCAAACCTAATTACATTATACCAACTCCAGTGTGAGAATATGGTCCATGCACAAGGAAATAATTAGATCCTCCTATTTAGAAGACTTATCAAAGTAACAACAACACACAAAATGTTCTTTCTACAACTCAGCTATGTCTCGTCATTGAGATTAAATTGAAGACTAAAAGGAAAAGAATTAAAGAAACGCTAAAATTGCTTATACAGTAATAATAATTATTTATGTAATGCTCTATAAAATGTTTTGACCTCATTATATAATTAAAATAGTGCATTCGGTTTCCTAGACAAAATTTTAAAGTTATATCAGGCCCCAAACAAGTTAATTTCTTTAAAAATAAAGAGGTAGCTAAAGAACCTCTAAGATTCTTTCCAGTTTTATAACTTACATTTTACATATTAATTGAACTTATATTTTAAACTTTTATTTGGAGTATGCTTAACTCCTTTCTTTATGTGCATATTTACACATATTTTTTCATATCTAAGATCACAATCACAAGCCAAAGTTGCTCTGCAAAGCTTGGATGTTCAGTGACTATTGTTAAAAGGCAAAACCTAAGGCATTATCATATGAATTTTAGCATTAAAAGCTTAGCAAGAAAAGAGTAAAAGAAAGGTTTAGTGTTTTTTCCCCCTAGCTGAGTGAACTCACCCTAAGGTTAATGCCACACTGCAATCACATTTGTAACAAGAACAAAAAACATTCTCCACTAAGAAAAGCTTGTTAGGAGCAAGGTTATCCAAGAGGTGAGAAATCCAAGCCCTTTCAAATGGCCTCAAGGCTTCAGGAAGCTTTCTTACCCATGTGGGCTAAGCTTAAGTCAGTAAGAAGTATTTTCACTGCCTAAAGTCTCAGCTATGCAAATGATAGAAAAATGAGAGTGATATGTGACAGGAAGGGAAGTGAGCATTCACATAAAAGAGAAAGATACAGAGATATAAAAGAGATATTCAATGGACAAATAGTGGAATCCGATATAACATCAACAAAAGCTTCACAAGAAGACAGCAGAAGGGTTCAGACACTGCTGAATGATTTCTCTTGGACAGGCATCAGATTAAAAATAAAAAGTCTCACCTAGATGAAATGTACAGCCAGCTGTTAGAATACGTTAAAGCAAGAGTCCTTTTGAGAAAAAAAAAAAATATATATATATATATATATATTCAAAATAAGCAACATGTAGCTTCCTAAAATTAGGAAAAAACTCAAACTGTTATAAATAAAATCATGAGTAAAAGAATAATGACATTGAAAGTAAGAAGTTTTGTCTCAAGGGCTGTTATGAATTTATTTGCTACAAACAAATAACCCAACAATACTGGTGAGATGATGCAATGATGAAAATACTAAGTACTTTGACTCTCAGGTCATATGCTAGAAAATCAGAAATTGCAGATGTTTCCATATAATGTGTTCGACTTAAGACCATGGCAGATCAGAGTAAAGAAAGAAGACATTACTTTTGAAGACATTGGTTTATTATAAGCCAGTTTTATAAGAGAAAATGTTTTTGTTTCCCAGTCAGTGACTTTCAAGAGATCCCAAGAGAAATCTACCTTTCTCTCCCACTGGGATAGTTTTGCCATTTTGGGCAACAGCCAGTTTTTGAAAAAGAATAGATTATGAATCATCAGCACAGTCTAAGAAAATAATTTGAAACATCAACAGTTATAATGGTCAATTTAGAATCTCTAGAAACAAACTGTGACAAGTTTCTAAGCTGAGAGTCATAAAAATAACTAATAAAAATATTTCCAAATGATTAAGTTATTTTTCAGGGACCAATTCTAGAATAGTTGGAGGTATGTGGCTGACACTAGTGTATATCGTTTGGAGAATATATGGTAAACATTAGTTTCAGAAATAAAAAATTTCTTAACTATGTATCTCACAGAAAAAAATATTACCAACAGGACCCGACATCATATAGCCCTTAATGTTATGGATTGTTCTGAATATCTTTTGTTTTATATTTGAAACATTGATGATTAACTTTATGAAAAAAAGAATCTGCAAAGAGGTAAAGAGAAATTTCAATGTCCCATTCTAAAAATGCCTGAAATTAAAAATAATTGTACTTGACATATTATATTTAAATAAGTTCATTTCTTGTAATAATTTCTAGCTATTATCTTCTAAATTCACAAATTTTCAAAATATAGACACTCAGTTTTCGCTCATATTTCATAATCTTAGATGATTTTTATCTTTCTTCTGGTGATCCTAATACTCATTCTCTAGCTGCACTGTTCCAAATGGTAGCTATTCATCAAAGAGAGCTATTTAAATTTTAATTTATATTAATAAAAATTAAATAAAATTAAATTGTTTCTCAGTCACATTAGCCATGTCTTCAGTGGTTAATAGTCACATGTAGCTATTGGCTACCATGTCAGTCAGTGCTGATATGAAACATTTCTATAACTGTAGAAAAGTTCTATTACCATGGATCTACAGGCTATAAACTGAGAAGGTACTTCATACTTTTGAATGTATTGTGATGTAAATGCTAAATTAAATTCAATTACCGAAGTCATATTTCTAGCTACAAGAAAAATTAATCACACTAACTTTCAAATATGTTTCTATTATCCTTTATATTATAATGAAGTCCATAGTCTTAATAGTAAGTTTAATTCAATTTTGTTCTGAGTTTTTCAAACTGGTAACTGTTAAAAGTCAATTGATTTGTGTCTATAGACTCCTTAAGGACTTCTTGTATTATGTTGGGAGCTGCGCCCTTGGTCTCTCAAGCCCTCAGGCTGTGAGAACCAAACCCATGATAAACAAGTCTTTCCGAGAAGCTGGCTGACCACCAAAGGTGCTGATAGGCTCCTGCTCTCCCCCCCACCTCGTACTTCCCCCTGTCCTTACCGCTCCCCACACCACCAGCTGAAGACCAATCATATTGCAACAGGTACCCTTTGCCTGCCCCCCTTTGTTCTTGCCGTATAAATATGTTTGTTATCCGAAAATAAAATTTGAGGCTTGATCAGAACACTGTCTTGCCTCCGCTCCTTTTTCTCCGCCCGTTTTTCTTTACAGGCTGGGTCTTCCTCGCCCCCACGAATAACAAGTCCCGCGGGTCGGGACAGTATTATATTAAACATTCCAAGATTTTCTAGACAGATTCAAGTAATATGGTCAGGCAAGTTGAGTAAATACTCTTTAATTACCTTATTATTAGTTAACACATTCTCTTAATATTGTTTCACTAACTGAAATAAAGACTTATTAACTAACCCATAAATGGTGTATGACAGGTTATTTATTAAATGGTTCATGACTTGTAGCTTGAAAAACATGTCTTTTGTGTCTTTTCACAAAGAGAAG
The DNA here is from genome assembly GCF_014176215.1 of Rousettus aegyptiacus. NCBI lineage: Eukaryota > Metazoa > Chordata > Mammalia > Chiroptera > Pteropodidae > Rousettus > Rousettus aegyptiacus. The sequence continues at coordinate 32,991,150 of NW_023416307.1, read as the reverse complement.
AGAAAGAAGGAGAGTGTCCCAAATCATACCACACCCATATGAACATATTAATTGGGAGAAGAAGCAGAAGCTTAAGTAAACAGACATATGTATCCATTTAAACAAATTTACTAAAACCAATAAGTAAATGCAATTTAAAAAAAAATTATTATTATTCAACTGCAATCTGAGCAAAATATCAGGATGGTGGTCTTGGCGGTATATGTGTCTCTGGAAAGGTAGGATGAGTGAAAGAGGCACAATCTTTCCAAAATCTACACTTACAAAATACTTGTCCACATCTTAGAAAACTGTTCATATTAGCTTATCTCTAAAACCCATATTAAGGGTATTTTTCTAATTTATATAATGTCATTTCTTTACCTTAGTTTTTTTACCATTTTAATCTGTCCATTTTTTCTGAAAAATTACAAAAAAGGGGAATGACTCTTCTAAGAGTGGTATCCCCAGTCCCCTAATGACTCAAACTCAGTCTACTAAACACTGTTTAAACATAACAGAGTAAAGCCACAAACAGTTAATGACTGTCTCATCAGAATCAGGAAAATGGCAAGTGGGTAGAGTTGAGCATATTTGACTCAACAGCTCTCTACATCTCTCTGACCAAACTGGCATGGATGCCATTTCTGACAATTACTGTAGAGTTCAAGAAGATTCTCCCTGTAATACATATTAATTATGCTATCTTCACAAGCCTCCAGAAAAAAGAGAGAGAGAGAGAGAGAGAGAGAGAGAGAGAGAGAGAGAGAGAGAGAGAGAATAAAATATAAAAAAGAATCACTACCATATCATCTTCCTAGTGAAAAAAAAAAAAAAATGGACAGCCTGTGAGCTATAAATTTGTCTTGGAAATACTATTATTGGTTGCCTAATCATCTCTGTGTTCTGTTATAATTAATTAATTAATTAATTAATGGCAATAGCTTCTGTTTGTTCTTTTTGCATGTGGTATCTATATTGCATTCATGTTTTTAAAGTACTACACAGTACAGCCAGCTGATTTAAATTATTCCTGACAAATAAAACTACAATATACCAATATTATACCATAGTTAATTTATTTAAATTGGTATTCTAAGTCTTTTTAAATATAAGAAGAAAATGGATCGTTAATGTATCCTTAATTCATTGTAGTACATGGGAGCAGACATCTGCTACAGCTTAGCTTCTAGGAAACAAGAAAAAACAGCAACAGTAGCATGACAAGAAAACATTAAAGGTAGCATTTAAATTGTCATGGGAAATGAAATAAGCTCATGCTACGTTAAATCCATGCATGAAGTGAACTCATGCTTCTCCCTAGAATCCTTGGTAAGTCAGTGGAATAGGCAGAAGAAATACAGACAGATATGAACCCATTTATCCATTGCAATTCCTTTCGCGCCTATAAAAAATCCAAAAATGTGAAATATGGAAATGACTCTAGAGGTCATGGAGCCCAAAACCTCATGTCATACAAATGAAAACTGAAGTTCAAAGAGGTGATGTGACTTGTTCAAAGTCACACAGCAACACTTTGATGGGGCCAGACTAGAAAGTCATGAATCCAGCCAGAATTCTTTCCACAGCTGATGTGGAGGAGGTCAAAGGGCTCAGCCCCTTTCCCAGAGTGCAACTTTTCAACACTAGTTCTTCCAAAATACTTTTCCTTTTTTTTGAAAAAATAAAGGAGAAAAATAGCTAACAGTGCTCTTTATTGCCAATTCTTTGGAGCCTCTTAAACAGATATCAATGGGACTGTAAGAAAATTGAAATATTTATAACATTTTTAAATTACTAATCAACTATTTGTCAGATGGCACAATTATAAAAGCCTATTAACTATTTTTTTTTCAAGTTCCAGACTCTTGCAACATCTATCTAACCAAAGACAACTACCAAATTAATCTTCCTGAAACAGTTTTAATCATGTCACTCTCTTATGCACAAACATCTGGTGGCTCCCCTTTGCCTATCAAATTAAATGTAAAATCCTCATGCTGGCATTCAAAGTCCTTCACAAAAGTTCTAATCAATCTTTCCTTCTTGATAATCTTTACCTGTTTCCCAGCCCAACTCCAGCCACATGACAGTCACAGTCCTTGTTCTTTTCTGCCTCCATGCCTCCCTTCGCTCTTGCTATTCTCTCTTCTCGGCACACATTCTCTCCCTTCTAAATCGCCTTAAATCCTATCAGTTTCTTATTGTTCACTCTCAAACCTCATCCAAAACACATTCACAATTATATATCATCCCTTCTTCCTTTTAAAACTCCAAAGACTCAGGTTTTTCCTTTTTTTGTGAACATTATCGCACTCCCTTAAACCAACATTATATATGTACCTGTCCTACCTTCCTTTCCCATCAGATTGAGCTCTAGACAACACAGTCAATAGGCTCCCCGACTGCCAACATTCAATCAGTATAGTTAACTTCCATGCCAAAGGGTTTTAAGGACAGAATACACAGACTTATTTAACCTTCACTAAGGTTAGCTTGCACCGAAGTTTATGTGGAAGCCATGTAAGAGGCAGGCCGTGAGCATGGCAAACAAGGTGGACTGAGAAGAATAAAGATATGTTGCTGTAAAATACTGAAGAGACAGGATGCTGGCATTTTAGGTTTCAGAAATAGTCATTGTCTGATTCTTCATTCAGCTGAGCTTCCCTGGGACTCAACACTCCCTTGAGTGTAGAATGCATTTAGAAACTCTTTTAACTCTTTCAGCATAATTAGTGCACTGAAGAAGTCATTTGTTCAATGATCTGAAAGGCGGTGTGCAGCTCCCCTAAGGCCTGCATCTGTTATTGGGCAGAAAATATGGCAACTTGCTGTGTTTACTAATTGGGTCAGCTAGTAACTTTGTTCTCTTTTTTATTTTTCAGAAATCTCAAAAACTAAGTAAATTTCCTAATTAAATCATATTATGAAAAGTGATAAGTACGATTACTTGTCAAATGGGAACTTTCACTTTCTGAATCTCAAAATGAGTTTGAATTTCCCCCACCCCTCCTCTCTTTATCCTGGGACTATTTCTCTTCTTCTTTTAGCAGGTCAGCATCAAAAGGCAATCTGGGCATTCTATCATGCTCTGATCTTGCCAGATGTTCCTGCTGGTGCTTTAGATAATTTTCTACTTTATGTCCCACATTCTGTATTCTCAGGCTTTCTCTGAGGTTTATGTGGTTTTAATGATCTAGGTGTACAAGTCTCAGGGAAAAGCCTTACCAGTCTCATCTGTATTTCTCACAGCAAGACATGCAGCTTCACTGCTTTCAAGTTCTTAGGACCCATTATACTTCCATGCAAATAAACACAGTACTTGATGTGAACAGTTAAAGATCTGGAAAAACACACTGAATCTGGGCAATTGGTCTTGTATATATTCCTCAGTCTTGGCTTGTCAGTGAGAATTAAACTCAGACAGCCCATGGCAGTGGGTGGCCTTTTTTCTGAGAGAAGTATTATGTACCCTATTCATTTCTCTTTTGGAAATCTAACACTATACACAGTCGAGAAATGACAGAAATAAAGAAATTTTAGTGCAGAAGATGCATCATGTCCCCCCACCCCATTGGTAAAAAAAAAAAAAATGTAGGATTTTTTCAGAGCATTTCTTTACATTGATGAGGTTAATATTTTATTTGAACACACTACAAAGGCATAAGCAGGTTTTCTTATACCTTCATATTGATAAGAATAAAAAAAAAAGAATGGTAAATTCATTGACATGATCACTTTTGCTGAAAGTTGTACAAGCTCATCAATTCCTGGAGAAGATTTGGAAATATGATTTATTAACAACATCACCTTCCAATGGGTCATACAGTCTCCAGTCTGCTGCCAATCTTGCCAGTGGCTCCTTACTCACTGTCCACCTCCATATATTGGCAATCAATTTTCAATTCTGCTTTGAAATGTCTTTCAAATCCATTGTCTTTTTATTTCTACTGGTAGCCACTTTTTATATAAACTATAGGGCCATTATCTCTTATCTAGTCTCTTTTCCTACAATCTAATCAATTATCCACTCCCTATTCCTTGCCCACCTTCCTCTGAAACCACACTTTTGTTATTATAATCTCTTGCCCAAAATATCATTAATTTATACCAGTTGATAGCAAAACCACTCATCTTGGTCTTGTAGGCCTCCTGATATTTCACTACAACCAATATTTTATCACAATTTAATATTTTCTGTAATCTAAGTAACTGGTACTTATTTCCCCAGACTTTGCTCATCTCTGTGCCTTTCCTTTTCCTGCACAAAAGCCTTACATGTCTGCCTGCTGAGAGCCTACCTATCCTTCAAAGCGAATCTAAAATATTACTTTCTTTAAAGAACTTTTCCAGTTCATATCCAACTTGATGAGTTCTTGCATTCTCATAAGGACCTATAACATTTACCTCCCTTAATGACCTCTTTAGTTTTATAGAATATGTACTTGATTATTTATAATTTGCCTTCATACTAGATTTCAAGTACCTGAGTGTAGTGAGTGTATGAATGTCTGCCTGTGTTACTAATTTGTGCAGACTGGATTCGTGTTCTAATACCCAGCGTGAAGCAAGCCACATAGTCAATGATCTGAAATACATGTTGAATTCAATAAACATATATTTTCTGAGTTACCAGTGTTCTGAAAAATTATGTTCATTTTTGTTGTCATTAATACAAATCTACATAATTTATGAACCTGTCTGTTTTTCCTAGCAATTCACATTTAACTAAATGATTTAGTTTTCTTTCCAGCTGACAGTGTAGGATTTGCTGTCTATGCATATCTTGCTTCTCGTTTTCAAGCTTGCCCAAACCAAGAGTATGTTTCAGAGTTATGACTCCCTCCTCTATCTCGTTGCCACACTTCCTCATCATTTCTCCTTGCCTTGTTCTGACATACTCTTCTCTCCCTCAGGTTCTATTTTTAAAAATAACTCAGTAAAATATATGTGTGTGGTATTATTTTCAAGAGTTTACCTGACATCTGGCATATGGGAGATAAAAATTTGTTCAGTATTCCATTCCGTCCTTCTCTTTCTTTTCTGGAGCACCCCCACCCCCACCCCACCCCACCCTTGCTCTTCTCTTTCTCTTCTGCCACTGGAATTTTCTCTTTCTTCAAACTTCATTTTTTATTCTACCTCACTCTCCATTCTGTCAGCCCTGGTGAAGAAGTCATGTTGGAGGAAGCTGGTAGAGGTGGTAAGGGCAGCAGGCCAAGAGGCAAGGTTCTGGGCACTGGGAACTTCCAGAGCTACCCTGGGCTCTATCTCTTCCGCCCTCCCAACAACCAGTCAACCCCTCAGTCTTATCCTTCATCTTCTCCTTTCTACCACAGCCATTGGTAAGGCCCTCATGGTCACTGATACATTATTGCCATAATTTTCTACTCATCTCTACCGTGGTTTCCTATCCCTGGATTCTATCATTTATACTAATGTCAGAGAGGGTATTCTAAAGTACTCACTTGATTATGTCAAGACTTGGCTTAAAATTTTTAATGACTAGTTGTCACCCAGAGCAAATCTCCAAGCTCCTCAGAAACGAAGATCTGGGAGCTGCTTTATCTGGATTTATCATTCAAGGTACTTGCTGATCACATGCTGCTCTCTATCTAGCCAAGCCTTCCACCTCATCCAAGTACATCCTCTTCCTCAGCGGAGGGACAACTTGCTCATTTTGCATAGTCCATTTCAAGCAAGATTATTATGATAAAATCTTTTCTCATCAACTCCCATCAAAGATAGAACTGGCTATTCCCTCCTTTGGGCAGTTTAATACTATCTATAGCCTTTACTTACTTCCTTCATAGCACCACTAATATTTCTTATACTTAGTAGCAAAGGGTACAGTCAATGGAGTTAAGATGTTTGGTTTTGCAGCATGGGTATGCAGCATGGGAAAATGTCAGCAAAGACAGTAAGCAACACTGGCTACGTAATTTATGCAGTGCAGTGCCAAATGAAAATGCAGGATCCCATGTTCGATTATTATAAATTTCAAGATGGCAACAGTAGAGCACTTAACAAAGTGTAGAGCTGTTCTGAGCATAGATATCAATTTAATATCACTGATCACTCTTCTGTGAATACACCTTGCCAGGAACCTAACACCCTCTTCTCCATCAGCTTTGCAATGTTCTAAGACACTGATATAGTCTCTGTTACTGCCTGATTTTTATCTCACAACTAGATTGATAGACTCTAGGTCTGGAATGCTCTTACTATACCTCTCCACCCTGAATTTCCCAGAATCCAGCCTCTACCACCCACTAGAAAAGCCACTGGCCCCTCTCCATTTATCTCAGTAATCTAAGGTGCCCATTAGCTGTCTTGTTCAAAATGTTGCTTCATTTATCAACCATTTATTGGGCACCAACCATGTTCTCAAAACTCTGCCTATGGTACTGTACATACAAATAAGGTATCATTCTCTGGTTTGCCCTGTTTTATAAAGTGATTTGGCAGTTTCTGGGAAAGCTGGTAGTTGCTAATGTTGAAAAAAAGAAGAAAAGAGCAAAATAACCCTCTGGATGCATGTATATGTTAATGGTGATATGAAGCAACCAAAGGTTAAATCATAAGGAAGAAGATCCCCAGTAAAGGCCACTGGAGAGCTATTTCATGCTACGTAGAAAATCCCTTAAACAAATCTAGTACTCATCTAGGACTCAGGTTCTGCCTCATCACTAACCCAAATTGACATGTCTTAGTAGAAACAGTGGCAAGAAGCGCTATCACAGGGGTAGATGGTAGAACAAGGACAAAGAAAGTAAAATAATTACAGAGAAGATATATTAGTCACGGGAGGGAAACTAGGGTTGGGTACAAGGAAAAGGAAATTAAATTAGAAGGTGGGGAGGGAAAATGAAGCTTTTGGTCTAGAAAAGAAAAATCATTCTTCATGCTCCTATTACACAAATGCATTGTTGGCATCCTATATTAAAATATAAATTCAGTACAGAGGCAATAAGACTGGCGGTAACGTGCACAGGCAGAGAGCCAAGAGCCTCGGCTGTTGGCAGCCACTTGGCCCCGAGGGCCCCCGCAACAGAGTCCAGGTTATATTTATCAGACACTGAGCCACTGAACACTGTTATTTCTTAGTTAAGGGCTCTGATGTTGGCTTTGAAATTTTCTTCATTTTGGGAGTCATAAACAAATAATGATTGCATAGCAAAGAGGAAGAAATATATTCTTACTTGCTGTATCTGGTGAGGAATGATAGCAGGTGTGGTATTACTCAAAAAAATGCAGATGGTGGGAGATGAAGGCTGTCTCCAACGAAGTGTGTTGTTTCTGAAGGCTGTTTATGTTTTCAATGAATATTTATTGAGCCCCTTGTGAGTACTAAGGATATAGCAGTGAGGAAGAAAAATGTTCTTCTGGGGCAGAGACAGAGCACATATGTAAGCATATAAATGAATGAAATAATTTCATATAAAGATTAAAATATAATGAAAGAAGTAAACAAGGAGATGTAAAAGAATAACTAGAGGAAGAGGGTAGGTGAGGTTAGTTTAATAAAGTACTCAGCAAAGGCTGTTTTTGCAAAGTGGCACTTTGCCAAAACTTCGATTATAAGACTTAGAAAAAGAGGTAGACACTCTACATTCAAGGGAGAAGGAACAAGTGCAAAGGTCTCGAGGTAGGATAGAGATTGGCTATTCCATGATCATCAAGACTAGAATGTAGACAGCAAGGAAGTAATATCATGGAACGCGATTACAAGGTAGGTAGGAGTCATTATGTAAGATCTCATAGGCCATGGTCTTGAATCCTACATTTATTCTGAAAGGAACAGGAAATCTATGAGAAAATTAAAAAGGGGTCATATAATCTGATTTTAGACTTTAAAGCAAAGATCACTCTTGCTGCTATGTGTGGAACGGATTGCAGAAGCAGAAATGGACATAGGAAGAGCTGTTATAAGGCTATTGCAGTGGTTCAAACATGAAATGATGGAGGTTCCAAATTAAGATGAGCAAGTGGAGAAAGAAGGAAGGAAAAAGTACGCTGAGATGGCAGAATAATGTCTGCAGTGTCCTGAGTTTTGGGGGTAAGGGATGACCGCACATATCCCTGAGAGGTCACCTCCTGACAAAAGGTTTGGCATCTATAGCTTCACAATTAGTAAACACCTCACATATTTGGGAGTTACCTCTTTGAAAGCCTCAGTTATTTAAAATACATTAAAAAAAATTATCTTTAGAAAAGTCTGCATATTTCAGTTGCTATGGATGACTCATGGTAGAGAAGCTCATTTCAAGCCTATTTGATTTTGCAAACAAGTTTCTTGTTTATTTGTTTTATTTTGTTTAAAGTATGGTTGCTCAGTTTTTCAACCCATGTGAGAAAAGATCCAGCACCTCAGAAGTGGGGAGGTAGTGTCTCGAAGGTAACAGGAGAGCAGTAACAGGAGACAACTGCTATTCAGGCAAAGAAGGAAAAGACAGATACACTTATATACATAGTCACACACATAAATAAACAGCAAACAAGCATTTACATAAGCACTCAGAAATATTTGACTCCAGTTACTCAGTAAAATGATCCCCAGACCACACTAGCCTTTGAAGACATCAAGGGACTTCAATATTCATTGCTGAGTGTTCATATCAGGGACAACTTTCTGTCACAAAATGTCTGTAAACCATAGACACCTCTCCGTATGTGTTCCCATTATGCCCCTTATTTCCCTTCCTCAGGGCGCTTACCACCTTGTTGTTTTCTCCTTCTGTGTCTGCCACCCACAAAACAGTGAGTGAGGCTAGTTCTTTAATGCCATTTTTTTTTAATTTCTGTGACTCTGGGGTCTGCGTGAACACATACTCAACCAAAATGTGGAAGAAGCCACTGAGAGGCAGCTATTGATTTACCTCTAGAAGAGGCAGCCTATAGTCCAATAACTCAGCCACTATTGTATCACTAGCTAAAGCATTCCCAAGCTTTCAGAGATTTGTACAGGTACAACATAGGCTTTTCTTTTCTTTTTTTTTTTTTTTTTTAACAGATGGATATAAAGTTTTAAACCACTACTTCTTGGCAGAGCAACAAATGTAGGCTCAGGAAACAGGGATGATATAATTATAGTTTTGGTTATGCCTGATGTGTTTTATTCTGATGTACATATTTTGTGCTCCATACACATTTAAAGATTTAATTAAATGTTTTATTGTAAGAATCAGTGCCAAATATCAGCATCATTATCTTTTTTTTTTTTAATTGTTCACAGAAACAGCCATTCCCTCATTTTGTTTTGAGATTTTAATATAAATCAGGCTTACATTTACTTGGTAACAGTGACATGGAGACCAACAAAAATGTCCTATTTCTGAAAGAACTCAGAGATGCAGAGAACAAACTGATGGTTGCCAGATGATAAGGGAATTGGGGGTTGGGTGAGAAGGGTGAAGGGAATAAGAAGCAAAAATTGGCAGCTACAAAATAGTCATGGGATGTAAAGTTCAGCATAGGGAATATAGTCAACAATATTGTAATAACTGTGTATTATTCCAGTTGGGTACTACACTTTCGGGGGGAATCACCTTGTAAGTTATAAAAATGTCTAACTACTATGCTGTACACCTGAAATTAATAGAACATTGAATTCCAAATCTAATTGAAAAATAGTTTTTAATATTTTTAAAATGTCCTGCTTCTTGTTACCAGCAGACTGTCATTGCAACGTAAGTAAGGTCTACGAGGGCAAAAAATATATCCCACCCAACTTAGTCTCCAGTGGTGTTGGCCATGGGTGCTCTAGCTAAGAGAGAGCAGGAACAGCCATGTAGGAAATCAGAAGCAGTGCCTTTTGCACACAGAACACAAAACAAAACAAAGCAATATCAACACCAGAAAGAATAAAAAAGGAAAGAAGGAAAGGAGGGAGGAAAGAAGGGAGGAGGACAGGAGAGCACTTTGGTAATCAAATATTCCACTTAATCCCAGTAAACATTCTGTAAGAATTTTTTCCTCGTAAAACTCCCCTGTTAAACTGCACAGGTGGTTTAAAGGTCTTCATAAAATAAAAAAAAATAAATAAAAATAAAAATAAACAGAAAAACAAACAAACAAACCCTCACCCCTGGCCTTTCAGCATAATTTGGATACAAAATATTTTAAACAGTCATCACAGAAAATCTTTCCTCTTAACAATCAAAATTTATAAATATTTCAGTTTTCATTGAAATGAGGTTAATTCCCTAAATAATGACTTACTTTTGTTTTTGAAACAAAATTCCCTTTCCCTCTCCTATTTGCTTTTGCTTAAAGAAATCTTGGCACTGTAGGTGGACTCTCCCGGTTAAGTGTAAGGAATGAAAAGCCAAGCTGCCCTGGTAGTATCAGGTGTTGTGGGAGTGAGGATGTGGGGACTTTAGGGTAGGTCACAAGAGGCACCGGCAGGCTAATTGGATGCCTAGCTCATAGGCAGCTCGGAAACATCAGGCTTGTAAATTTCTATGCCAGAGGAACATATCAATTCTTTGTGATGAAAGTTTAGAGCTACAAACTGAAGCCACCTGCTCACTACTTGGAAAGATGGTGAACTGAGGAACATGGTGAGTGGGAACTTAGCAGGAATGGAGAGTTACCCCTAGCTATAGGCATTCCTATTTCCAGAGACCTCTTCATAAGGACATATGTATTCCTGCGAGGCCTAGGAATCCAAATCAGAAGGAGCCTATATGTTCTTAATCGCTCTCCCCAGAGCTCCCTCTTCCTTTGATGAGCAGCGGTATTTACAAATCTTCTTATCTACTTGGCAGGAATACATTTGTCCTCATGTCATATCTGTGCTGCATACATCCCTCTATCCCCTCTCTACCCTCTTCCACTTCCACTTTGAGGAACTTGAAAAGAAGATTCTAGAAGAAGAGCCCTGAGCTTTTAGGGGATAAAGAAAAAGAACTCTTTTGTGAGAAAAAGAGGAGAGAGGGAAGGTGTTTTTTTATTATCATCCTAAGATTAGGAGACAATGAGTTATTTTCTTTTGGAGTAACTGCTCCGAAGGTCTTGCCTCAAAGAAAAGGGACGAGGGAAGTGACGACTCCCTCCTTCAGTTCTGAAAGGAGGAATAGAAAATTAAGACCATTATTGATAAATCAAATTTTCTACTTTTGAAGATTATAATTATGGTTGCACTGACTTCAGCTTCCTTTATTAAGATTTCTTTTTGTCATTGTTTAAAGCTGATTTTTGCAACAGTTTGCATGTTTTAATGAAAATATAAGCTATAATTAAATTGCTCTAATGTTATTATTACATAGATACCAGATGAATAGGATTACAGTAAACAAAGAAATAGGTCTTAAATTAAAAAATTATTTTAAAAAGAACTTTGCCTAATTGCCTAAATATGACAAATATAACAGTATTGAAAATTAGTGCTACTACAATTTTACATTAGAAAGACCTTAATTTTATCTAAAATCATATTTGTGTATAAGCAACCATCTGGATAAAACATTTAAAATTCAGGGAAAATTTTAAACATCTGAATTATTTTGTCTATACAGAGTCAAACACTTGGATATTTAAAAGTATCCACACTAATATATAGTACTCTATTTTGACAAAAAAAAAAAAACAAAAACTTAAAGACAAATTTTAAAATTTTCTCAGGAGAGCAGAGAGAATCCATATCTATTACAGGAAATGAAAATCACATGAAATCTGAATTCTTATTTGAAAAGGAGCTCCAGTACTCCTAATTAGCAGCCGTATGACCTTGTGTAAGTTATTAATCCCAATAAGCAATAACTTTTCAACCTATAAAATGGGCATAATGATAGCACCATTTTGAAAGCTTTCTGGGGATTCAGTTTGAAAAAAGTGGAAGTGGAAGTGTGCTTACTGTTCCTCAAGAATGCATATCCAACCTCAGGATGTGACTAAATTGTGTCACCTCGCATTCATGTTTAAATTCTAACCCTGAGTACTTCAGAATGTGACCTTATTTAGAAATAGGATCTTTACAGAATAATTAGTTAAGATGAGCTCATTAGGGTGGGCCTTAACCCAGTATGATCGGTGTCCATATAAAAAGGGGTAATTTGAGCACAGACGTACATACAGGGAGAATGTGATGCACAGAGACGTAGGAAGAAGACAACCACCTATAAGCCAAGGAGAGAGACCTAGAACAGATTCTTTCACATAGCCCTCAGAAGGAACCAACTATGCTAACACCTTGATCTCAGACTTCCAGCCTCCAAAACTAGAAGACAAAAATTTCTACTTTTAAGCTATGCAGATTGTGGTACTTTGCTAGGGCAACCCTATCAAAGTATTACAATGACCTTATTTAGAAATAGGGTCTTTGCAAAGGTAACTAAGATGAGGTTATATGGATTGGGGTGGGCCATAAATCCTATGACTGGTGTTCTGGTAAGAAATTATATGTGAGAACACAGAGACACTACACTGAGAGACACACAGGGAAAAAAAAAGCCTGATGACAACAGAAGTAGAGACTAGAGCAATGCAATTATAAGCCAAGGAATGCGAAGGACTGTTGGCAACCACCAGAAGCTAGGAGAGAGGTGAGGAGATTCTCCATCAGAGTCTCCAGAAACATCAGCTCTGCCAACTCCTTGATTTTGGACTTCTCCACTCCAGAGCTGTAAGAATAAATCTCTGTTTTTGTTTTTGTTTTTGTTTTTAAGCCATGCAGTTTATGCCAATTAGTTACAGTAGCCCTAAGAAACTAATACAGAAGTATTATATATTCTGTCCACTAATAATAATCTCTGTAAAAATTTATGATTAGAAATTATGCTTCCACATCTAGTTGAGCATTTAAGATTATCAACTCCAGAATGAGTTTCTGTGATTATGACTACCATATTTATGTACTGGTGTGATTTTTAAGGTTGGTCATTTCCTAAACAACTTTAGCAGGTACCACTATGGGGAAAGGAAGAAGAGAATTCACAGGAGAAATACTAAAGGCCAAAATATTATCAACAAAATCTGTAATGGTAAGTAATGCAAGAGTAAATTTAACTAAAGGTTGCATCATAATTATTAAGCTAATAGTATATATTATAGTATATATTAGTTCATATATGAAAACAACACATAAAGGAACTGTGTTAGTAAAATGGATAAGAGAAAGGCAAGGGAAAGCTCTTTCTCCAAAGGATTTATGTTGTGGCATAACTCTTTTTGCTGATGGCATAAGTCTTAAATATTTTCAACTTCAACTCTAGTTTCTATACGAAAAAAGTGTTCATTTTCTAGAAAAACTGGACAGCTATAATGGTCTTTTAATCATTTGCTTTAGGAGATTCTCACTGCCTGTCAGTAAACAATGGAACAATTGATATCCTTTTAAAACTTTACAACCTCTTAGATCTTCTTCATTTCTGAGTTGCAACTTAAATTGTTTAGCTTTTAGATTATTTAACCATATCTGTCGAGAGCTAATAATTCAAATATAAAGCCAAATCTCTGGCTCAGTCTGGTTTCCCACTTATCTTCAAACTCCAAATGAATCAGATGTTATTAATCCACTATACAGTGATTTTTCTACTAGCAAATGGGCCTCCATTTTCTATGTGATCTGGATTCCCAAATAAACAGGATTCTTCTTGCTGCTGTTGTGTTATTTTGTTTTAGTCTCTCTCTAAAATAGTCTCCACAAAGAAATTATTGTTGACTACCAAAAATTTATATGTCATTGATCAAGACACTCAATCTTTTTGGTCATCCATTTCTGCATTTGTAAAGTGCAAATAAGAACCTCATTGGATTGTTGTGATATTAAGTAAAGTGATAAGGCTAAATGTCTAGAACATATTAAGAGTTCACCAATTTTAATCCTATCTCCATTTCTCTTATATTATAGATCCAATAACTAAAATAGAAGCAATCCTATGGGAATAGAACTCTGCTAACATTTCTCTGCCTAGCTACATGTTAATTTTAATCATTAATCATCTATCTATGCTCTTTTTATTCCAAAACCTTCGATTGTGCACCAGATCCCGTCTTTCTCTAAAAATATTGTTTTAGCAGTCTGTTATCTTTATTTCTTCCATCTTAACACAGCAACAAAAACAACTTCTATTGTCCCTGTGCTCCCATTTTTTTTTTCTGCTCCTTTTTATAGCAAAACTCATAATAGTTACTCATGCTCAGCAACTCCAAATTTTCTCCTGTTCTCTCTCAGACCCACAACAATGTGTCAGACCCACACCATTGCACAACAGGTTATTTGACAGAGCACATCACTGTGTTTATTTAGATGTTTATTTTATTTTCTTGATCTTCAATGAAAACAAAAGAAAACACTGATTCACTTCTTATCTCACACATACTTTCTCGGTCTTCACTATCTTTCCTTCTCTTCTCCCAGATCTCTTCATGTTGGAATATCCCATGGATCAGACTCTAGTGACTTTTTCTTTTCTCTATTTTCATTCAATCTCTTTTATTTTCATTCAGCCTTATGACTTTAAAGTTTTACTTTTCATATCACAATAACTCCAAAATTTATATCTCCATCTCCATCTCAATCCTGAACTTCAAACTGGTTCCTCAATGTCTACACTTGGGTGTCTAAGAGTTACGTGAAATTTAATATGTCTAAAACTAAACAGCATCTTTCCACTGTGGCTCCCATTCTACATTTTTTTTTTAATCTTAATTGATGTCAGCCTACTCTTACAACAGCCAGAATGATCTTTTTAATATAAATATAAAGTCAGATCATCTGAATCTCATTGCCTCTTTCTTTCTACACTTTACAGAAGTACTATACTATACTATTAGATATTCTTTAAGCACACAAGGCAGACTCTCATCTTAATGCCTTTACACTAGGACTTTGCTTTCCTCTTTCCCAAGATATCCACTTCATCTCCTTCAGGCCTTTGCTCAAGTGAGAACTATACTGATTATTGTATTTAAAATTATCTTCACCTTCTATGCCAGCACCCTTGATCCTTCATACCCTGTTTAATTCTCATCTTTTTATACCTTTTAAATTTAGTTGTTTATTGTCTACCATTTATCTCCACACACTAAGATGTAAACTCCAGAAAAGCAACATACATTTTTTGTTTTTTTTTGGTTTGTTCCTCTAATTACCTCTAGGATCTAGAGCGGCAATCTGATTGGCACAGATTAAAGACTCAATAAATATATGTTAAATGAATAAATAAATTAGAAATATATAAGCAAGAAGGAAGAACATTCTGAAATGTAGTCTCCTTTTAAAATCCTAAACATGTTGACAATGGTAGGATTCATTGTTATACATATTTAATTATGGAAAAAATCAGTCTTTGTTCAATAAACAACCAAATAAACCCTAAATTTGTAGAAAAGGTTTACAAATGAATTCAACAGTATCTCAGGTAAAGACTACTAAACAGAGTATGTAAAAGCAAAACATTTATGAAAGTCATGAATAAAATGTGCAAGGAGCCACGAATCATATCAGAGCCATGTATAAAGATTCTAATTTTCTGTACACTAAAAATTCTCTCACAGGAGAGAAACTTAGAGAAACAAAATGAAGCATAAGCAAATTAAAGCTACTGCTGATAGCAGCCAGGAGACTATGTTGGGCTGTTGGTCTGGACAGTATGAAAACACACATACTATTTAAAAATATTCACTAAAATGAGTATAGGAAATGTTTCCTGGAAATCAGTTGCCAACACTGGCTGACTGAATGCAATTAAGGTGAGCATTAAATCTGTCTTAAATAGAGTCAACTGAGAGAATAAAAAAATTACGATATATTGGAATGTGCAAAAATACTAAGAAGAAAGGGAGAGCAGAAGGATAAACAGCCTCTGCTATAGAATTTACCTACAGGAGGTAATTTAACATAATAAAAATGCATTTAATACAAGAAAGAATTAAGGCCAAACCTGACTCTACCACTTATAATGGTAGAAACTGAGTCAAAACACTAAACCCTCAGAACCTACTTTCTTATTTGTAAAATAAGAATAGCAATACTCTTTCTCATAATGTTTTTGTGATAAATTTTGTTTGTCCTCCACATCCAAATTCCAGTTTCTATCACATGCTATCTGCTTATTTGGCCAAGCATTGAGAGTCATCTCATCACCTCATTTTAAGCCTCATGCTTCCTTTCAATTTTGCAAGGAGAAATCCTGAAGAAATATCTAGAGAGTAATTAACATATGGCTAAAACTGTCATAGGGAATATACAAAGATAGATTAAAAAGTGCAACTGGGACCTATTTTAAACGAGAGGCAGCCTGTTGGCAAAATATATATGTATATATATATATATATATATATATATATATATATATATATATACACACATATATATATAATGTTTTTTTCTTCAAAAGCACAGGAAAATTTTATAAAAGTTCTATTTAAAAGTTATAGCAAGGTATCTCTGAAGGAGAAATAAGATTTTCTTGCTTTCACACAGACTAAAGTGCAAAAAAATGCTTTGTTCTTTGTAAGTTCACTTGAATGTAAGTTCTATAGGAAAAGAGATCTTTGTTTCATTACTAACTCCATTGAATAGCACATGACTTATAAATGGCAATTAAGAAACACTTTTGAATGATATAGTATGCACAGATTATAGTGTACTTGGCACAGGGGTGGGGTCCATTCGCCTCTGCAGATGACCACACACAATTTAAAAAGTAAGACATAAATAATAACAAGCCAGAATTTTTTTAGCACCTGGATAAAATGCAACACAACTATTCCTATAGTTCCTGAACCATCATTTACAAGCTTATGGAATTCTGTTGAAGAACTCATAGTTTATATGTAATATATGTTAGTATGTGCATAGAGATTAAATGCCTAATATTTTCTTCTACCAGGAAAATATAATTTCTTGAAGTGACCAGAATAGACCCTTCATGAGAGAGAAGAAAAAATTAAAAGTTTGGAAAACAAATTTCTATACTTATGCTTAAAATATCAAGCTCTAAACTTTAGTTTTGTTTATTTTAAAAGAACTATTTATGTAGAAAATTAAATTTAAGTTCTTTATTATTTAGACTGTGGAATACTATACAAACATCTATCAGCAGAAATTATTTAATATTAATAGGATATATTAAATATCAAAGCTAAATAATTTTTTAGAATGCTTGCTATAAAGACACTCTATAGATATGAGCTGTAAACCACACAGATCGAAGGAAGTAGCTATAGATTTTGTCCTTGGGGTAGTTATAAATTAGTTTAAAATTCGCTAAGTAAATAGCTCAGCCTATATACCTCTTTGCCAGCTCTCATAAAGCAGATAGAATGCACAATCCAAAAAACAATGAAAAAGAATTTTTTAATGAAACCATTCTTCTCTGAAGTTTTATGAGAAAAAGGTCACTTTCTCACTTATTAGCTTAACTTTTGGTGTCATTATTTTTTTGATTGTGGTATTTTTATGTATTATGCTCTGTTTATGCAATCTTCAATAGCATCTTTATTTATGACTTTGTGAATCAACATCTTTGTGATAGGAGGTGAAAGTCACTTAGCTAATTACACATGCTTGATATGCTGCATAATAATAACCACTGCAGTATTGTACATTAGTTGAAGGCATGTAAATTACTGCAGTTATTCTCATTTGAAGAAAAACAAGAGACTTTGATTTAGTTATTTCAAACACCTTTGTAGCCTCCATATCCACCTTCTTAAGTATATTATGGTTTTAACCCAAATCGTGGCATCAGTAATAAAATAAAAGTTAAACCCCATTCTACCAGTATGACCAAAGAAATAAGAACAAAAATAAAACAAAACAAAATTCAATTTAATGCAAATATTTCTGATGGAGAATTTTGTTATATGAAGCTTCTTACATAGAATGTGATCTTGATGAAACAGAACAGTTTAGTCACTCCCTACCCCACAAGGATGTTGTAATGAAATCTGACTTGGTCCAGCCAGGAGATTAGAAGTGCATAGAGAGATAGAATGTACAGCATTAGAATATTAATATGACTTCTGTATAAAGATTGGAAATTCTGCAAAGTTATGAATAAGGTCAAAGTAACGCTTAGATAATTTACTGCCATAGAAAATTATACTCTTCTATGAGTGATTTACTAGATGTTATACAAAAAAAAAAAAAAAAAAAAATGGAGTGTGGACAAGCTACATTCAGATGCAAGCTTGCAACTGTCAATGTCTACATTTGCTCAAACTGGCTAGAGGATGATTTGAAGGTTGATTTAATTATAGCTTCTGAATCATGTTCTTCCTTATGTTTTTAATTGTTTAACATAAATATTAAAAATGATGAAGTAATTTTAAGACTTAATATTCAGTATAAAAATATGAAAAATCTTGTTTACTTCTGGAAAAATAACTGAAAATGTAAAGACTGAGAAAAAGTACCATTACCCAATAACAGTAATTTCCCAAAAGTTATGTTAAATTTACCTTACATGAGAAAGTTCAATAGATGTTCTAAAGGAACTAAGACTAAATAAACAAAAGATTAAGCTTGTGACTGAATTTATCAATTCTAACAGAAATAGAAATCTATATCTCTAGATAAGTGTTCGCAAATCAAAATTGGCCAGTTGGGAAGGCAACCTTGTTTGGGTTCCTTGCAGACAACCTAATAGCCTAAGTATCATTTTCTGTATCCATAGACACAAAGCAGAGATTCAACTTCTGTTGATGCTACCAGCACCAAAACGCAAGGCTCCACCAATGAGTTTTGTGAGTGTTACTACTCAGCTAGAATTCTCTTTAATTATCTTTCTATTCCTTGACAGTCTTCATTTAATTCCACATATCACCTAATCATTCACTTCCAAGCATCAGCAAATCATCCTTAGGGAGAATATCTTGTTCTTCCTCTGCAAGCTTTTTCCCCCAGTTTTTATTTTCACTTTTATACATACCTCCTTTTCTACATATTTTCTTGCCGGGTTTTCTGGCACATTCCTTGGATATTCTTTTTACTGAAAAATGAATAGAAGACTAGAAAATAACATGGCGCTCCATCACAGACCGCCGGAACATGCAACACCACTATCTAACTTAATATGCTCCTGCATTTACTGAGTGCGAAAGATCCCCAATTTGTTGAGCCTGCACATGCAATGGAGAAATGTTGATGCATCTTCTCAGAAGTCATTTGGTAGGAAATGGAAATTAGGAACCCATTTCTACCTAAATATACGTGCTGTGGAGGAAAAAAAATGAGTAGGCACAGGAAAACAATAAGAACAGGTACACCAGCACACATAAACAAAAAGAGCTGCATGCACGCATGTAAAATGTCTACATGCTAACAGGAAAAGCCATGCATGCTACCAGTATACATGAATTAATATTGTTAGAGCTCACAATATAAAAGAAAAATATAAATATATCTCCCTGTTTTTCCTGCAGTAAACTCACCATCCTCAGTTGGGACATATATGTTTAAATATAGGCAGTCTTCACTCTGGTCTTGCACATATGATGAAACCACATCCAAGTTATTAGTAAACCATACAGGAAGCATGACTTCTGGCAATCTGCCATCAATGATATTCTGGGGACACACAGGAGCAAATTGAGTGGCATTCCTGATATCAGACCAGGAAGATGGTGGTTCTGGAGGCTGGAAACGATGTTCTCCTGTTGGTGGAGCTGCATATGGAACCCCAAGGAACTGAATAACAGGCCCCAGAATTTCATTGTTGAGTTCTTTCTTAATCCCTCTTATCTTGCCGAAGTTGGTGGTCACCAGCGGGTCTGCATCATCTAATTTTTGGGAGAGCACATGGGCAGCCTGAAGCAAACATCCCAACACACAGAGAGTCAGTGAGGCACCCAATCCCCTGTGTGCCAAGCATGCCATTACTGATCTCCAAACATAGTTTGGCCACGTGCATCTGGGTAGTGCCATGGTCCCACATTAGTTGTCTAGTTGCCTGTTTACAGTGAGGCAAAGATATTTGTATCCACTTTAGAAAGACCTTATAATGGTAGAATACGCCTCCAATCTTGTAAAGGTAAGCCTACTGAGAAAAGCTCGGAAAGCTCTTCCTGTAGCCAATGTCTCCCATTGATTTCACATGTATTGAAGTAGCATCTTCAATCATCACTATTTATCAGACCATATCCTATTGACCATTCTGTTTTCCATCGTAGCACTGTGGTGAGAATGGCCATTAACTGTAGATTTCCCTCTTATAAATCAAATCCAGTTAGTTGCAGGTCTATATCCTAGAAAAAATGAAAATAAATCATTAGTACAAACAAGCTAAAACAGACAGAATGATGATAACTAGACATTTTCCAAGCTACAGAAATACATGAATAGTAGCTTGAGTCAGGTAAAAAATTATGGTTTGATATGAGATGACAGGTGAAATAATTGATTATAAGATTGAGAAACTTGACTGCTGACTTTATACACATCTAAGTATAAGCAGGCCTTGTCCAAATATATAGTTTCAAGAGCATTCACAGTACAGTATTTTTCCAGTGAAGGTTATATGTGGAAATTCCTGTTTTTGATAGTCTTCAATTACTTTTAAAAACCACACAATCAGCAAACATGCTCAAAATTAGAACTCAATAGCAGAAACCTTTTTTAAAATATTGATAATAAATTACTGGAACATAAACAAATTTTTTAAGAATTATCGTTGCATTAAAAACAAACAAAAGGTAGTCCCCAATCCCATGCTATGTAGAATAAACAAAGCTAATGTTTAAACAAGAAAACTAGTATTAGTTCCATATGATCTTTTAAGTGCAAATACCTTATAAGGTAAAAATACTTGCTATTTCTCAAAAGTCATATAAAATCATTGGTTACAAGTTCCTCACCTTAAAGTCAAGTCCAAAAATTTGAAAAACAAAGTGACAGAAGTTGGCATCATTTTTTGCAGACAGTTTTTTTTTTTACCATCTAGCTATATAGTTTACATATCAGTAAATTTGCAATGTGAAAATTAATTTGAGTCAGTCAATATATTTTAAATTACAATCTTTGTTCTTGCTATCTGTTAGAGATCAGAAAAGAATAATAATAATAAAAAGACTGTTCAGTAATTTAAAAGAACAATCATTCCTAATCATGGCATCTTGCATATTAACGCTAATCAAACACCTACCACTGTTTACCCAGTTCAACTTAAAATGCATCAGAATAAAATGTAGCATTCAGTGTGGTGCAATTCACAGTATAATCTTACATTAACTTCAAAATAGCCTATAACTTGGTATATTTGTCTTTTCTGGCTCAAGCCACCTTTTAAAGTGCTTACTTTGAAAATAATAGTGTTGATATGTATTACAGATGGTTCTATCCTGTCATTTTATGGAAAGATTCTTGAAGAAGTGCTAGTCTGGCAGTGAGGCTGTCCTGATTTTGTGTTATTGAAAAGGAGATTGTAAAAACTATATAGGGCAGCAAGAGATTTGGTTCAGCCTGGTGTTCCTTTAGCTCTGAACAATCCATCACAGAAGGCAATAAGGAGATAAATGTCTTTCTTCAAATCTGTGTTAATTTGCATACCTTGGCTGTGAAAGCACATTAACATACAAAAGACAGGCTTAGACCCATCCCACTCTTGTCCCAGAATTTAGACTGAAGATTTAGCTACATAAACCCATTTCGGTTAAGAGTATGTTATGCTTATTCTTGTGCAGAATCCTGGTAGGCCACAGCATGGCTGAGTTTTTCCTAAAACATTTTGATGTTTAAAAACACCTTTATTACACCTAAAATAAAGGACCAGTGGTGAGGCCTTAAAAGTCTCCATCACTATTTTTTATTCAGCCTAATTTTCAAGTACAATACTTTCCAAAAACTTTTTACATACGTTGTATTTCATTAATAATAAAAAGTACTTGTTTGGTTATTAATAAAATAACATTTATTTTTGTATTTACAAATCCTTAGCTGTGTTAAAAATAATGGAGCTCCTGTTTCCCACTGATGTGCTACTCTAATACAATTAAATTGTGAAAGATTCAAATCCTGCACACCATGGTAAATTTTCACATTCTAATAATGTTTAGCTTCTGAGGTTACAAAAATATGCCATTTCTCATGGGCTTACCTGTACAGAGAACTATAGCATTGACCCCAAAGATTTTTCAGAAGTTGCTACTATAATACCAATAGCCAAGTGTAATGAAAAAAAAATGGTTTGTTTAAATTATTAAAATTTCAAATATATGGATATCTATTTTATTATCTATAATAATAATATATATTATATATATTACATATATATTTATTATATATCTATACCTAACTATAAAGACTTGAATTTTTGGCAAGTTTTTTTTTCCTATTTATTGGTGCTTCCTTAGTATATTCTAAACCCTTAGCTTTTATGCATATACATCTCATTTACAACAACCCTATAATACAGATTCATCAGTTATCCTCTGTTTACAGATGAGGAACTAAGAGTTAAAGAGGTTAAATACCTTGGCCAAGGTCTTTCAGTTAATCAATAACAGATTCAGGAGCCCACTGACATCTGATTTAAAGGCCATCCTCTAGATTATTGTACATGATGTACTCTTTCACTCCACAATTAATACTTAAAAAAAATTGATCCTAGTACATTTAAAATTGAATTGTGAAAGTGTTTTATGTTCCTTCAGAACATAGAGTCTAGGTAAATACTCTGACAGTTTCATAGAAACATGAAATTTAAATGGTACACCCTGTTAATATTGAAAGTTTAGACTTTATTTTATTACATTTTTTAACCTTTTTAAAAAATTTTACATTGAATGCAATGATTGATTGTTTATGTTAAAATAATAATAGGTAACAAAAAACAACCTTATTTCATAATAGCCTAAATGTCCACTAATCGATATTGACGAATTATGATATAGTCACATTTTAGAATTCTATACTTCAGTGCAAATAAAGAACCTAAAATAATATATAAACATAGATAAATATCAAAATTTTTAAATAGATCAAGTTGCAGAAGATTATGTAAAATACTATTTAAATGAAGCTTAAAATATGTAAAATAATACTACAAATTCTTCACAGACACATAAATATGTATTAACAGGACATTACAATCCCTGGGTAAGAAGGAAAGAGAATGAACTTAAGTTCTAACTATTATTAATTAATTGGCACCTAAGATAGATAACTTGTGGTGAGGCCTTAAAAGACCAGTAGTTAATTAACTACAGCAAGTTTTACAAATCTTAGTATTTGACAGTGTTGGGTTATACACAAACACACAGACTCATATGCACACACACATCTTTTTATGGAATTCTCTGTATTTTCCTGTATGTGCAAAATATCTTATGATAAAAACATTAAAATAGGTCAGAAAAGCCTTACTTAGCAGACCAGGCAGTTAGGTGATCCTATCAACCCACACACAACTAGCTTCGTCTGACTTTGAAGTTAGTGGAGATACAACCTCACAAATTCCTCTATTATTCCTCCCTTTGGGTTAAAGCATTTGTTATCCCACTGAGAGAAATAAAATAGAAAATAAATAACATTTAAAAAGACATCATAAATGAGAATATATTATCTCACTTGCATTAATTCATCATAATAGCTGGTTTATCAACTAGTTTGTTCCTGAGTGACTCAGCCCAAAGAAACGATTATGAAGAAAGTAAAGAGACTGTCTGAGACATTAGATAATCACAGTGAGTGGCCACATTCATCAATCTTTCATTAGCTTAACAAGCCTTTACTGGTATCTATAATGTATAAGCCGTTGTGTTCAATGTTTTGAGGATTTAAAGACAAGTATAATCCAGTCATTGTTCCCAAACAGCTACAATATTGTTTTGTAGAAATGAATTGTTTTCTTTTTGTTTTTGCTTTATTTTTTAACTACCCCTCCCCATAAATTTCTTATTCAAGGGCAAGGATTTTGTGTTTTGTTTTGTTTTTAAATAATATCTTATATCCATCAAAAAATCCATGTGAAAACGCTTTACAGAGTGTAGGGATTGGTAAATCTCATCTGATCTAGATAGAATGCATACTTATCACCGAGCTGCAGAGAGTTTGGCAAATATAATCAATTGCCGTTATTTATTGTAGCTATGCTCTATACAGTCATTGCAAACACTGAATTGGGGAACACGGATTCATTGCCCCTAGGGATATATATAAATATACACACACACACACACACACACACACACACACACACGCACACACGTGTTTAACATAATTCTGTTATCATCTTAAACCTTAAAAACACTTCATGCTAGTAGATTCTATTTTCTTTACAAGAGAGAAAACAAGATTCAGAAGTGCCTTGTCTGAGGCCATCCCACTAACAGGGCCAGAGTTAGGACTCCAACCCCCTCTAACCGGCTCAGAGCTTGAGTTTCTTGCATTATTCTACTTTACCTCTCTCCTGATCCTCTGTTCAGCTCTGTATGAGAGCTGAAACAAGAAGGCAGAGCATCACCTTGATCAACCTCAGCTGGAAACATGCTCATAGGGCAGCTCAAAGTTTTTTTCTGCTTTGCTTATGTCTGTGAATGACAGTGAAAGCACCATGAGTATTGATTTTGGAGTTACAAATAAATTGTAATGAATAAGCAAGTTTGCAAATATAGATCCAGGAATAATGAAGACTGACTATATTAATTAAAGCAAAGTAATGTTTTGTACCTATGAGTTTCTGAGTTGAGTACAGGATATATCAGCCTGTCAACAGTACTTAGTAATAATATTTGATTTAAAAATTGGACTTAGTAATGATAATTTAATAATACTTGTATTTAATAATAACTGGTTTCTATGGAGTGTGGTGATTTCCAATGGCCAAGTCTGGCGGTATAACTGGAATGTATCTATGTGACCACTTTACTGTAAGAAAACTTGACCACCAACAGATTTGGGGCTTCCTATACCAATATGTTTCACATGCACACTGGTGGCAAGACCTAGAGACAAGAGCTACCCTGTATGATCCAGCAGTGGGACAACAAAAACGCCTGAATCTGAGATTTCTGGACCCTATGCAGTATATACCCTTTTCCTGTTGTTTCTCAATTGTATTTGTTGCCTGTAATAAAGCTGTCCAATGAGTATAAATGATTTGAGTCCCGTGAGTCCTTTCTGTAACTGAACACTTAAAGTAACTAATGGGTAATTAATTCACATAGTAAGTACATAAAAACAAGATGAATAAGCAAATGAATACAATCGACAAAATGTTGTTAGGCTTTACAAAGAAGAAACAAGGCTACCTTGAGTTAGTAGATTAGGAAAGAATTCATAAATCAGGGAGAATTTGAGCTGGGTCTCAAATAATGAAGAGGGCTGGAACAAACACTGATGGTCATGGAAGAGATTCAGGCAAAGGGTGCATTCCAGGAACAGTGGAAACGATATGTAGTAGGTACTGCCATGCTCAACCTCCCAGGAGCTAGCTCACATCCCAATCACTGGTCCACACCCATGGAGAAAGGCCTAGCCTTTTTGTCTCAATGCAGACCAGATCCAAAGGACCACCTCAGCTCCAAGGCTCTGTGGAAAGGGGCAGAGGGAGGAGTTGATTGTGATTCTCTCACTCCCTCCCCCGTACTTTTTTCCAATGGCATGCTCCAGTAAACTTTTTGATGGCAAACTTCCATCCCAGAGTCTTTATTTCTTCCCTGGGAAATCTAACCTATGGCAGAAAGGAAGAAACAGCTACAGCTGAGGAGCACACAGTTTAGTTTGGCCAGAACACAGAGTAAATGAAGTTGAGCATTGAATGAGACTGAAAAGGCAGGTTACAGCCAAATCAAGCAAGCCTTTCATTAAAAGGCTAAAGAGCTTAGACTTTATTCACTGGGTGATGAAAAGCCATTAAATATTCCTAGTAAGGGAAGAGTATTATTAAATTTATTCACAAGAAAATTAAACTGGCAGTACTGTGGAGCAGGAATCTCCAAAGTACTGTGTTCATATGCCACCACAAAATGACCAGGAGAAAAGGGAACTTCTACGTATCACAATATTTTATGTAAAACAAAAATAGAAAGAAATTAATCTTTGCTAATATGAATTAATGGTTTAATACAAGTGTCTTCACATGGTTGTGTAATTCACATAGCGCTAGAAATGTTAAGAGGGTGTAAAATTCTATATAACCCAGTAGGTTTACCAGCAGTGGCATTTTATTGTTGTTTTGTTTCTTTTTTAATGCATAGTGATGTGTGAGAGTTTACATCATTGGATAAGTAAATTTATACATTTTTTCATCATGTTTTAATTGAAGTAACTATCACAAAACAGACTGCTGAATCATTTCCCACAATGTATATGTGGATTAAAGAAAATACTAGCAATACAACCACAAGAACAAGAAATGAGCAGAAATGAAACTTCTCCAACCAATAGTACAAGTTTTTCATCAGCTAAATTGCAAAACTAAAAACAATAGCTATTTAATCATATATAATAATAAGTTAAGCAAACATCAAGAAGACAACTTGAAATACTGATTTATATCTATCTTATTAGCTATAAGTATACCCTAAGAATCTCTATGCCTTGAGGTATTAATGGATGCTGGAATGAAGACTTCCAGATTTATAACATATTTAAAAAATACTGGTTTTATCTTTCTTATCTTTTAATGTCTATTTTTCTGTATGTTTTTCAATCTGATGATAGAGATATTTGTGTAGGAGTATATGTATATATTTTATACTTTTTATGGTTTGGTTATCAAAAACTCAAAATTATATGATCACAAAGGTTTGGGGACCATTACCTTAGTGAATGAATTCGTGATAAAGAAACTAGAAACAATTTCATTTTCATGATCAGTTTGAAGTATAGCTTAGAATATATCCACACTTATCTAAAAATGACCATGAAAAAAACTAATGTATAGATCATCAACCACTTGCCAAGCTTTTGTAGTAATCCTTCTAATTATTTCTTTTTCTAAATGTACCTTTCTGGTACTGCATATCTTCCTATCCAAATTTAAGTACTCTGTTCAACCCTAGAATTATCATTTCTGATGATCTTTGCTCCTTGAAATTTTACCATTCTTGCCTTGCTTATCCCCAGTCCTAACTTCTACCATTTATGCTCTGCTTCAGATCATAGAATGTTGCTGGAAAAAGTTTCAATACCACCCTGTTTGTAGCTGCTCCAAATTACATGGTTCATGTTATTTAATCCTCACAACAAACTTATAAGCCAAGTACTCTTGTGTGAGATGAGAAAAATGATGATTTAGTTAGTTATAGTTATACAGCTTTCTTAAGACCACAAAGCTCAGAAAAGGCAGATCCAAGAAACAAACCTAACTCCAAAGAACATGCTCTTTCTTAATCTTTATGATACCCAATGTTTTGCTTTGCTCCCCAGTGAGACTAACTCAAAGAAATCATATGCTCAGTTTGAGGGTTTGAGGAGAGTGAAACACACAGGACATCAACAGGAAGGAAATGAAAAGATTGTTGATCTGCTTGCTGGGGTTAATCAATAGGCATAATTTGGAGCAGCTGCAAAGGGTCTCCTCTAAGATGGGAATATCAAAGTTTTATATGCTGATTACGTAGAAGTTCAAGAAATGCCATGGCCCACATCATGGCCATACCAAAATGTAGCTACGGAGAACTAATGTGGTGACAAATATATACTTCCATGACCATTATGAATTAATCACTAGATTAATGGCTAGCACCAACTGAGCACAGACTGGGGCCAAACAGTGAGCTAACTGCATCACCTCATTTAATTGTCTTCATAAAGTAGAGATCATTATCATCAAAGTAACAGATAATTAAATTGAAGATCTGAAATACAAAGCCACTGAAATACTTTTCAATAAAAAAGAAAATGGTTCTGTGAATATAGTGAATCCCCACACACAGAAAGAGATAAGGCAGAAGAATTAATAGACTCTACAGATAAACGCTGCCTCCTTCTCAATTTTGTCCAGAGCCTCCCTCTAGGAGTTAAGGTAGGCAAGTCTCAATAGTTTTCCAGAGTTACAGAAAAAATAAGCAATTCTACTTGTTCTCTTTCTCGTTGGGCTACTTCCACTCTAAAATGAACCTTTCCAATCATGTGAGAAAATGCAATGTTAAAGAGAAAAGGAAAATTAAAATTTGGCAGTAATAGGAAAAAAAGTTTTAGCAAGTAAATATTTTAAGGACAATAAGGATACAAATCATGAGTATGTTGCAGAGGTATGTTGCAGCTCTCTTTGTGAAAAAAAATTAAAATATATATATATATATACACATGTATATGTATATATATGTGTGTGTGTATGTACATATATATATGTAATCTCTCAAAGCCTAGCTCAAAAGTCTGTACTTCCTTCCCAGATCCTTCCAGCCAGAAAAACACTCTGTTTCCTCAACTCTCAAAGCACTTGTTTCTTTTCTTGTGATTGAACCCACAGTAGTTTTTATCACAGTAATTTATAAACTCAGCTTCTCTCTTCATTCTTACATTACTTAGCGTGAGGCACTGGAGAGGCCAACATGAACAAGAGGGAAATAGTGCTGATTCTCTACAAGATTGCAGTTCAATGGGGAAGACAAACTTTATGTAAATCAATTACACAGATAACTATTTAGTCATAAATGCTTTGCCAAAGAGGATAATGCAGAAGCTCTCAGGGGAGATTTAATGAGTCTTTGAGTGGAAAAGATGATTTTATTCAAGAAGTGATCTGTAAACTGAGTTCTGAAAGATGAGTAGGACTTGGCAGGTAAGGACCAGAAGTTGTTAGACAGGCAAGAGGAGATCCAAATGCTGTGAAGCCTGAGGCTTTCCAAGAACTAAGAGATCAGTGTTACTTGAAAGAAGGGTAGACAGCAGGCTGGAGAGGAGCTGACAATTCAAGAATTTCTAGGCCATTTTAAGAATGTAAGATCTTATCCCAAGATGATGAGAAGAATTATAATCACAAAAATAACATGATCAGATTTGCCTTACTCTTCAAAAATAGAGGCTATAGCTTTTGAATTGTTGATTTTTAGTAACCATTCCCCAAAACAATTTATTACATTGTAGGTCATCAGAAAATATTTCTTGAATGAATAACTCATTCATTCATTATATTATATTATTTTTCATCAATTAACCCTATCTCAGTTTTTCTTTATCTCTGTGATGATTGACCTCTGTGAAGGCATTATCTCAATTAGAGTTGCAACAAGGGAGGTAAAACAGAAAAGAGGTAGAAACAAATTAAAGTACAATGAAAATCCTCATTATCCAGTATGTGCATGGGTAACCATATAGACTGGTAGCTAATTCCATTATTATTTGGCAAAAAAAAAAAAAAAAAAAAGGTTCTAAGATGCCATACCAGCTTTTCTGGCAACACAAAGCAAAAAATATCAAAATGATAGCCTTTCCTTCTGCATTTCACAACTAAATATTTCTTCTATGACCATCACTACAACAAATGGCTAAATATTAGAGTTTCTTGTTAGCAACAGATATTGTTAAATCTAGAATCTACTTAGAAGTCCTGACTTCCAAATAAATAGGAAGGTAAAGTTGGGTGAGTGGGGCAGGAAATGATAAGACAGGGGAAAAAACAAAACGAAACAAACAAACAAACAAAAAACCATGAACAACAATTTTAATGTAAATGTAAAATACTACAGGATACATTTGAAAACCAATTGATAACTCTGTGATCCCCCATAAGAAAATGAGTAATCACTCAAGAGCTCAGGAGAGACAGCCAGGTAGAGCTGATTACTTCTCTTGATATTAAATTGATGCTTTTTTTCTGAAAGGGGCCACCTTTAGGTCACGAGTCATTGCTTCCAGAAGCAACTTAATTACGCTGCCAGTATCTTTATAGAGAAGATAGCACACTCTATCATCAATGCTATACTCTGAATTCACTATTTAAGCTTATTTTCATATCCAGTGAACTGATGTGCCTGGGAATAGTGGAGAATTGCCATTCCTGGTGCCGTACTTAATTAAAGTCTTCTGAAAAAAAAAAAAAAAAAAGTCTTGTTGCCAGAGAATAGCTACAACTTTGGCAGAGGCAATGCTAAGTTTCTCAGCATGGCCCTGTGCCAAGGTTTGTCAATCTTGACCCCTTAGAGGATGATTAGCAGAGATGAGGAAGTTAAACCTTTGTGTCCATTTACTCCCAGGCTTCTGCTGGAATTGGCAATTACTATGGTGACTATTGTTTAAGAAGTAACTGTCTACTAGGAACTGGACTAAGACCACCAACTCCTTTCATGAAGGCACCAAACAACAGTAATGGTTTCCTGTCACTCTTGACCTGGCTTAGAATGCAGCCAGTGGCCCAAAGAGGAAAGAATATTACACTTGCAATCTTCCTCAGATACCCACATCTTTTATTTTCTCTTCACATTACAGTTTTATTAGTACTAATAATAAGCTTCAAAACAACATTCTGAACATCAGTGTAATAGAATATCAATGTTCTGTTAACATTGTATAACAGAACATGATTCGTGTAATAGAACATCAATGAACAGATAGTCACAAGAATTTAATATACGCTCGGAATATAAGTTGCTAAATGAAGTTACTGTTTATATAAAATTGAATAATAGGCAACTAAGAATCAAAAAGTATTTTAAAAAATGGAAAAGTACTTAAATAATGACTGAAATGTCAAAACTTCATTATATTTTGGATCTTATTATCCAAGTTCTAAGTGTTTGAAATAATAATCAGTGCTTCCAAATTTCCTTGAGATATCACATTTTCTTCATGGCAGAAAATAACTCTAATGTACATTTTGGTAAATTATCCTATTTCATGTGCAAGCCTTGATAAATAACATATCAACATAGAGTTAATAAACTATATACAAAAATCATTAAAAGTCATTCTTCTAACTAGATCCCTTTTTGCTTTTGGAATTTCGCACATGCCTTCAAAATATCTATCAATTCAAATAACAAATGATTTATTTAAAAAAAAAAAACAAAAATGAAGAGACCAATTTTAAGCAAAGTTACATATGAAGCTAGAGCCCGGTCTCTTATTCATTTAACAAGTATTTAATAGTCACCAGTAATGTGTCAGGCACTGTTTTGGTTGCTGGGGAGAAATGCACATAGCTTTAAAAAAGCAGACAGAAATCCCTGCCGATCATCACAGGTACAATACTGTTTCATTACATACAATGTTTTACTTCTGTATATTCAGTAACTCCTCTGATGTTATTACTAAAGACCACAGCTCTAAATACTAGGAACTTGGACATCAGTCTCATAGTACAACATGCATTGGAACACTTGGCAGTTAAAGAGGAAATGAAACTGGTGGTGTTTTTTTTTGTTTTTTTTTTGTTTTCCATAAGAAAAAGAATAGATAACATTGTCACTTGTGTGTAAAGTTTTAGACAGCTAAGTAATATAGATTTAAATTAAAAATGACAGGTGCACTTATTTGAAACATAATGGTCACTGAAGTGAATCTTTATTCCTTCTAGTGTTGTGGTTAACTATTAAACAGCTCGAGTAGTATTTTCGGGTGCAAGTATTGTGACAACTGTTAATCAATGTCATATGTAATAATCACTGTTTTCCTGGTTAATTCTGTCATACAAAAAGTGGTTGTCCTATGAGGAAAATGTATACTACTAATAGTCCCATTAGTTTTTAGCAAATCGATATCATCATAGATTTCATATGTAACATTGTTAAATTTCCAAGCATAGTGAATATTCCATATGACAGTATAAAAGTATTCACCATAACTATTTTTTAAAAGGCAACAAGAATTTTCAATTTACTTTGAAACATTACAATTAATCTCTTTTTTCTTCTGAAGACTCAACATTCATTGGGTATGACAAAGAACAAAAAACTACTGTTGTACATAAGTGATGTTCAACATCTATATAAATAAATTAGGATGTCAGTTGGATGTTTCCAAGAAGGCAGTTGTTGAGAAAGATATATAAGACCCCCATTTTATGGTCTGACTTCTTCACTCTTTCCAGATTGTACTTCTGTTATTTAGATACAGACAAAATGGAAGAAAACCACATTCTAAGGCAATATTTGCTAGACATTCCACCTCCTCTTCAATTTCTGGCCCTCAATACGCTATAACTACAAAATAAATAAGTAAGCAAACAAATAAATAAAACTATGTATTTTTTCTATTATGCCAAAAGTTAAACAGAATTATAGGTGCAGGTAAATGTATAGATACATAAGCAGTTTTCTTATTGAAGAACCACTTACAGCACTCGCAAAGGGGTGGCATGGGCTCTAGCTGCAGGCATATGTGGTATTAAAGAAGCAGACTACAGAAAAAGAAAAGATTGCTATGTGGCCTATCTTAAGGGAATTAGTATTATGTACAAAAAGTGTAGCTAGATATACAGTTAAAATACTAAACAAAAATTGCTACGGAAACCAGAGAAAAGGGAAAATACTGTAAAAAAGTATTTATTTTCTTATTTCATAAGTCAGACCCAAGCTCAGCAACTTAAAGGCAGATCCTAAGATGTCAACTGCATTAAGTAGGTCTAAGTCTCAGCCTGAAAGTTTATTTCCTGTGATGTACCACTGTGGTTTTTGATTTTACATCTGTAACAGTAACTTAAATTGCATTTGTTCCAAAATGAATTTCATGCTCAACTTGTTTTTCTTAATTAAACTTCCTTTAGCAGTCCCTAATATGTGTATTATTAAAACTCATTAGTCCCATTCACGGTTGCCTGTCATTTTTTTTTTTAATTTTTTTGGCTACACATTCATATATTGAAGTGCTCTGTTGCTATATATAGAAGGAAAATTAAATAATAAATATGAGACTTGAACGTTTTATGAGTGTCAGAATGAGAGAGTGCCTGCAAGGCCCATAAGGTTTCACACAAAAGAGGCATTACTACTAAAGCTAACATGCTGACACATCTCTGATCTATAAAGTCTGCAGTAATGGCAGCAGTAAAGTGTTTTGCCATTGACTAGAATTTCTCTATACGTGAAACGGAAAGAGGCACAGAAGAGATTATACTGTCTGTTATAAAAAAATTAATATAAAATCCCCCCAAAGTTTAATTCCTAATAATTTCTAATGCCTGGATTGATTTATTAGCTTTCTCTGACTTCAGTTAAGCTTAGAGTTGGCAGTCTTTCTCTTTCACACAGTTTTGCTATCAAAAATGAGTGTGTTTTTGCTTTGGTGGTGGGAGGGAGGGGTAGTTCTTCAAAGCAGAGATAATTCATGGAATTGTAGCAACAATTGACATTGCCAAAATCTGTTACTGTAAAGAACTCGTTCTTAGAAACAGTGGATAATGTTGTTATCCCACAAGGTTAAGCAGTTAACTACCTCAAAATATTTTAAATTATCTTTTAAAAGGTATTGAAAATGACATACTAGATTCATCACAAGTGTTCGTTACTTTTTAAAATTTTTATGGGCTTTGCAAATTTGAGATATTAAAAATAGAAATTTTAAATTAACTGAAAGTCCAGTTTTGTTTTTTATTTCTTAGTAAAGTTAAAGAGATGAAAGATTTGTATTTTGGGATTCCATTTATTAAATTTCTACAAATCACTAAAAAAGGATTGCCCTTCTTACTTTGCTTTCGATTGAGTGCATAGTAATTTAATTTTAAAAAATCAGTTCATATAGAATAACATTTAACTGTATTTAATCTTCCCAAAGTCAAAGGAAGCAGCAGCAAATGTGTTGTCTCCCCCTTCAATGTTAGGCCCCTTAGAGCACATGTGAGGCTTTCAAGGGACAGGTGCAGCTGTCAAGCAAAGGTCCAGTTTTCCCATAGGGAGGAGTTTTGGGGAATCCAGTGCTATTTCTTGTCATGTACATTAGGAACTGTGCTTGAAATTTTTAGCTTCCATTCCTTCACCCCAAATTATTTCACTTTATGATATTCTGTAACAAAACTGGAACTGATAGGAGCCACCATGTTTTTTTTTTTAAATAATCATGACCAAAAATACGTATTTGGAAAAGGTAGAGCAAAATGTAATTAATTTTTTAAGTGAACTCATCAGGTTTTCCCATAGCTCTTAATGTGATCCACTATATCCATGGAGAACATTTACGTAACTGGGTACTTGCCTTGTTCTTCATTTACTGGCTACAGTTTTAAATTGTTTTAAGGTATGTACTTTTATTTCTTTTATTCAGATCATTATTTACTTTCCAAAGTGAATTGACCACCTACAAAGTTTACCAAAGCTTTCTGTAGAAACTGCTTGTGGAAACCAGAGTAGGCCAAAGTTTCCCTTTTCTCATTCCCTCCGCCAAAGAGAATAGAATGAGGGACTAGAAAGT
The DNA here is from genome assembly GCF_014176215.1 of Rousettus aegyptiacus. Classification (NCBI taxonomy): domain Eukaryota; kingdom Metazoa; phylum Chordata; class Mammalia; order Chiroptera; family Pteropodidae; genus Rousettus; species Rousettus aegyptiacus. The sequence goes on along the minus strand of NW_023416307.1, from coordinate 32,956,931 downwards.
ACTGATTATCCTTAACAGAGAAAAATACTGTTCAAACAAGACAAAGGCATGTTAAGCTGAGTTTCCTGCTTTAGCACTATGAACATGCCATGACCACTGGTTCAAAGACTGCAAAAGATGCAAGTAAACTTTTTCACGTTCCATCTACTTTTTATATTTTTAATCTACTTTTATGTCAACACTATATTCCCTTCTAAACTAAAAAGAGAAATCCTAGCCTACCTCACATTCACCTTCATTATTTATTTAATATATTATTCTCTGTCTTCTTTCATTGGTTTATTCTTTTAAATATATTAAATTTTACTGGACTTTGTAGCTAGGACTAGTGGTTAGAATGTACCAATACATAGAGCATCCATTTCTCTAGTTTGCACTACATGTGAACCATGTGACTTAAAGTTATGTAAAACAAAAGGTAAACCTAGACTCTCAGATATCATCTTAAAATTAAAAATTGAGCTTCTAGAAACTATTTCTTGCTATTTCTATCATTTTGAGACACACAGAGTCTGCAGAAATAAAAACTATCTAACTTTTCACTATAGAATCCTTGGGAGTCAAAGTTTTATACTTTGCTAGTTCATCTCTTTTTAAAAAAAGGCATGTGCTTGTTTCAAAACTTAGTTTTAAAAAACACATGTACACAGACATCCAGGAAGAAAGTTTGGTGAAGCTCCTCTTTTAATACCAAGATGTCTGATGTATCTCAAATTCCTGAAATAAGTGAGCACTGAGAAGATGAATTCCTGAAATAAGTGAGCAAATTCCTGAAATAAGTGAGCAATGTCAGATGACATTGAAGAGTAGCCTTTCAAGAAGAAATAATGAAGAAGTGTCAATGTTAAAACCATAAAGCTATCTACATACATTTCATAATCTGTGAACATAAACCCCTGAAAAAATTTTTTGATGCTTTTCTTCAAAAGATTAAACTGTACCAAATACATCATCTTATAATTTATTGATTATCTATTTCCATTTTATTCTAATGTGTTTGAATGTGGAAAGGTTTGAAATTGAACAAAACGGCCTTAAATAGAAAAAAAAGCCAACTAAAATATGATGCTGAGGAGTCAGAAGAACGGGAGGGGGTCATTAACTTATTAACATATCCATATTTATCTACGTACACATTTTAAATGAATCATTTCTTTATCTGTTATTGTTCTGAGCCTATGTGGATGCCAAAACTCTTTCAGAATATGCTTTTTTGGATTCCAAAGCAACTTTTAGCTTCCTAAGTCAATTAATATTCACTCATTTGAGCGATTATTTTAATTATATCTGCTGAAATTGATTTTCTTTCTGTAAATGATAAGCTTTCCTTGAGAGCCACTATATATATATACACATATTTTTTTTTTCAAAGGGAAAAAAAAATTCCCTGAATTCAGCTGCAAGAAAATGTCTGGGAACGCGCGCGCTCCGCTCAGTCGGAAAGAAAAGCCAGTAAGTGGCGAGGCAGCCAGGGTTGGGATGCATCAGAAACGCAGCCCGCTGCCTGGCGCACTCGCCAGCCAGGGCCCTGAGCAGAAAGGCTGCAACGCCTTCCTGGACTCTTCCAACTCGAAGAAAGTTACCTCGGACTGTATTATGCAAAGTCGTGCAAGTGAATTACAAGACAGTGAATGTGGCCACTCACTTCTGTCTCGACCCGATGCAGTCACCCTGTAACCCTTTAGCAATCGGCTGAGAGAAGGGGGAGGAGGGGAAAAGGGAGAATGGGGGTGGGGTTGGAGAATGAGACAATATGAAAACGGCCAATTGCCCCTGAAAAATTCCGGGAGAAGCCGACCGCAGCCGAAACCGCTGCCAAGGCAGCCGCGATTTTTACTTGGTCCCTCCCCACCCACATGCAGGTTTTCCAAGGTATCACTGCTTCCTCTCCGTAAAGTATCAGTAGGAGAAAGCGCTGGATCCAAAGAGATCTCCCAAGCAGGAGATTTTCAATGCAAACCTGAGAGCTTGGAGGATGTCTTGGCTTCCCCACAGACGCCACAAAATAAGGTTTTTAAGCTAGGTCTAGGTAGCTCCCCAGCGATCCATCCGGAGATGCGCGAGGTGGTTTTGCATCCCCCCCTTCTCTTTCCATCTCACAGGCACCGCGTCCGCAGTACCTTCCGCGCAGCGAGCGGCACACAAACCTCGGCAACCCCCTCCCAGTAAAAGAACCCCAAACTTACCCTCAGTAAGATAAATCCACAGATGAAGACCCCTCATCTTCCCCCAGTTCCCTTCCAATAATTCAAGGAGACAGTTTCTACACTTCGCCGTCAAATTCAAGCTCAATTGGTCAAAGTATTTACCAGTTTCTAGAGGCTTTTCGGAATCTTGAGCACTCGGTAATTCTTGTTTCAGATTTCAAGATCCTTCCTTTATTATTTTTTCTTCTTTAAGCAGCCGCAACCCCAGTTTTGCGCCCCCTCCTTTTTTCTTTTCTTTTTTTCTCTTTCCTTTTCTTTTTTTAAAAAAAATTATTTTTTCCTTTTTTTTTTTTTATTCACCCATGGACACTTACTTCCAAAACGTGTCGATTGATCCTTTTTTCTCTCCAGCTACAACCACAATCCAGAATCCTGGGGACCCAAAGCCACCTCCATGTAAATCCGACCATCAGGCAAGAAATCCAAATGATCAAACAACGTTACTTCTTTCAGCTGCAATCAGATAATCCTACTAATCCAATAGATTTATCTCGATTGGAAATTGACCTCAAAACTGAATCCTCGGCGCTGATATCCAGTAGAGCAATTTCGTAGTCCTGTTCGAGTGACCAAAATAACTGTAGTTTTTTTCTTTCGTTCCTTCCTTCTTTTTCTTCTTCTTCTTTTTTCTTTTTTCTTTTTTCAATCTTTTTGGATTCTGGGTGCACTGCTCGTAAAAATGCCGAGGACCCTGGTTTTCCCCTAATATAGGTTTCTACTCCAAATCGGTGCAGGACGAAAAATGGTACAAAGGTACCCCTAGTGGCTCGAGGTAATATTGCAGAGATCTCACTTTTTTCCCCCCCCCCAATCCCCTCGCCTCACCTTTTTTTTTTCTTTCTCCCTGTACTTAACCGGCCTCTACAGTAGTTGAGCAAGAAGGCTGAATGGAGATTACCATGAATAGAATATGATTGCTTGAAAAAACCGTGCGCTCTTTCCTTTTTGTTTTAAAGACTGAATCTTCTAGGCTTCTGCCTCCCGCAGCACTCATCTTTCTACAGAATTTTCCCCAATGGCATTTAGTAGCTAAAATGACAATTTCGGGCAACTAGTAATTTCAAAGCAAGTGTACTTGTTTCCTGAATAACTATAAATATCAAAAGTTTCGGTCTTCCTCAAATATGCTGCTTTTAGAAAAACCCTTAACATTTTTTTCTTTTAAAGGAATATATGTGTGTGTATGTATGTATGTATGTATGTGTGTGTGTGTGTGTGTGTGTGTGTATATATATACACACACACACATACACACACACAAATGCTCCAAATGATATATATATATATATATCATTTGGAGCATTTGATGTTCATTCAGAAAAGCAGAGGATGGCTGCTGTGAGCCTGTTGTCAAAGAGCATGACCTAAGTGCCATTACATGGGCTTCAATGTTGCTTACCTGAATCCTTTGCAATTCAATGACTTCAAGATTACTACTTGCATTTTTGATAGGCTTTAGAAAAAAAGAGCCAATATAATAAATTTTAGAATTCTCTTTTTGTATGTAATACTTCAAAAATTTACCGTGCCTATCAATTATTCAGGAATCTTAAAAATGAGAACTGAGATTCTGTAGGACCAGAGAAGGAATGAGATACTGTGTGTCTAACAAGCCCTCGACCATACTCTGATTATCAAGGTCCCAGTAAACTTGGGAAGTTGGATTCACTTTCATGCTGGTGATTGCAGAAGCTGCAAGGACTCAAAGATCATTTTCTTAGCTGGCTAAATAATTAACCCTTTTTAGTTTAGGAGCTGTTAAGAAGTCAAAAGATTTTTCTTCTACCATTGGTTTTTCTATTAGCTGGCTATATGACTTTGAGAAGTCACATTTTGGCCCATAGTTAATATAGCTATTAAAATTAGAAGGTAAACGCAAATGAATTAACAAATACCTGTCACTAGATGAGAGACTCGATATTGTAAATTAATCTATAAAATTTATACGATTAGTATTTTTTTAAAAACTCACTATAGTTTTTCATGAAACTTGAAAAGTAAATTCGAAAATGTGTTTGCAAGAGTAACAGGTCAAAACTTGTTGATACAATTTTAAAGAAGAAAGTATGGGGAATTTCCATATGAACTTATTAAGGCTTAATATAAAATGACAGTAATTGAGGCAATGGAGCTTTGGTTCAGGAAGAGAAATAAATTCAATAGAATAGAGGGTTCAGAAATATGTTGATAGATTTATAAAAACTTAATAAATAGGTGGCATTAGAAAGCAGTGAAAACATGAATTATTTGGACAATAGATTAGGCATATGAAAAAAATTATAATAATAGCTCTCAAATTCACACCTAAAGATGTATTTAAGGTAGGATAAAGACAAAGATGCAAAGCAAAGCTTAAAACTTTTAGGAAAAGATAGCTTTATTATAGAGAAGGGTTTATTAAACATTAAGATATAAAGTGAAATCTATAAAGAAAAAAATGTTAAATTTGATACATTAAAATTAAAAACTCATGTACATCAAAAAAGTCAAGGCATAGACTAAGAAGATATTTGCTATGCATATAACCAAAGAAGGATTAGTATCCAAGTATATAAAGATTTTTTATAAATCTATAAAGATAAAAAATATAATAAGAAAAAATGAACCAAGAAGATGAAAACAGTTAATTGACAGAAGATTCTCAATGTCTGGTAGACAAATGAAAACAGTACTCAATTTCCCTAGTCATTAGAGAAATGCAAGTTAAAATGACAGAATATCATTTCACACCTATGTAATTGGTAAAAATATATAAGTCCGGCAATATAAAATATTGATGAGGATATGGAACAACCATGGAGAGTATATAATGCAGCAATGACTTCAGAAAGCAATTTAGTGATAGTTGAAGATTTGCATATCTTAAAATCTAGTCTCTCTGCTCCTGTGTACTTCTTTCTCCACACATGTACAAAAAATACTCAATACAGAATTACCTGAATGGCAAAAGAAAAAAAAGGGAGGGAGAGGTATAATCTAAATATTAAGATATAAATATGAATAAATGGACAAGTAATTTATAGACTATTTATATACTGCAATATTGTAGTAGTTGCAGCAAAAAAAAAAAAAGAATGCACTATAGCTATTTGAGTTACCCTGAATTTATCTTAGAAATGCAATGCGTAGCAGCAACAAAAAAGTGGTTTGCAGAAAGATACTTGTGGGATGGTACCATTTATAAATCAAGTTTAAAAACATGCAAAATAATTATATCTATCATTTTTGAGCACATCCATATGTAGCTAAAGTATATATACATGCATAGTAATGATAAACATGAAATTCAGAATAGCAGTTATCTTTGGGAAGAATGGAGGTTAATTAGGAAGGCATCATAGTGAGCTTCAGCTGAATCGTCAATGTTTTATTTTTCAGGCTGAATCTTGAGTACCCAGGTGTTTATAATGTTACATATAAAATGTTAGTATGCCTGAACTATTTCAGTAAAATTAAATATTTAAACTAGATGATTTTTCCATAAACCCTTACAGTATTAGGAATATTTTTAATTGGAATAAGTATATGTAGAAGTGAAAAAAAATAGCACGTGAATTCAAAATTTCATGACATGTTTCTATATAGAGATTTTAAATATCTGTAGTACTTTTATTTCTAAGTGGAAATAGATAGATACTTATTTCTATAATGCATATGAAAATTTCCAGCTAGCAAGCAAAAATCACCATCTAAATGAGAAAAATGTAGTTGAAACAGGGGAAAATATAAAACTTCCAACTAGTTCTTTCTTGTATTTTCCTTTGATCTCAAATATAACACCTCATATCTAGTAACAGGGCCTCTGGAATTGTGAAATAGGCAAACAATCAATCATGTTCAGTTCTGACCAGTTACCTGGAAACCACCAAAACCAGAGTAGCCCTAAGCCAAATGACAACACGAAAGATAATTTCTCCAGAATATTTAAAATACATATGTGAATTCAAATAGGGAGGCTGTATTGATATGAAATATGAGAACTTGAAATCTCTTTTCAAAGTCATTAAATGACATTTTTCATAACACATGAAAAAATAGTAGATACCACATTTTAGGAAATCATTTTTTTTTAGAGCTCAATCTTAGGAATAAAATAGTTAGATTAATAGTTAATATCACTTAACTCAGGCTGAACTCAGGAAAAATGCCTGAACAAATTATCAATTTTCAACCACTCAGAAGTGTTCCCAAGCAATAACCAAAGTAACTTTGAGATGAATAAATAGTGAAAGGACGATTTAATTTCTTTCGATGATAGAACAGACAAGGGGGAAGAAGTAAATGTAATATTCTGAAATTTGGAGAAGGTGACATGTTATTTCAACAAGCACTTATTAAAAACTATCTCCTGCATACTGGGCACAGTACAAAGCATTTCGCAGGCAAGTTGACTGGAAAACAAACAACCACTACCAACTCTTACTTTGTTATTAAAAATTAATTTGGTTATAAATGGTTAGTAGTTATTTTTAATTAATATTTCACCATCCATACTGAAAAATGAGAGGTATCAATATAGAACTGAAGGTTCATTTTCAGTGTGATTAAGTGTAAACTGGTTTGAAGGTTAAGGTAGTCAGTGAAGGAGGAAGAGTAAATGAAAGAAAAGTAGAATGAAGATAAAATATGAATCAAATTCATATATCCCCCTGGTGATTTACTTTACAAAAGGTGTAGAAGCTTACATAATCTTTGTGTTTCTGAGTGCAAATGATTATTGAATGAATAATTTAATAGATTAAAGGGTGAACCTAGTTGGTACATAAAAGAAACAAATTTATGCTCTATATTGGATGGGCTTGCTAATTTCTCTTCAGAGAGGGAATAAAGGAAAGAAGTAAAAAAATGGTATGACTTACAATAATAAGAAATGAAGAATCGGGATTGGCAAACTTGAGTGCCAATTAAAATATGGAATTTAATTTGATTATATCACTAAAATTTCAGCTGGTTAAACTCCATGGTAGGATTGCTCATCTCATTTTGGTTTCTATACTTTAAATAAATAAAAAATGATTAATACCAAAAGGATCATGTAAAGGAATGGCGTGCTTCTAATAAAAAAAAATACATGAGAAAGTATTTAATTGCTGCTTTTAATACAGGAGTCATTATGAAAAGAAAGTTATGAGTTTTGGGGGGGAGATAACTAATATAAAAGCATGTCTTTTGTGACCAGGTCAAATCAATTAAGTTCTGCCTAGCAGAAAATATTTTAGGATGTTATGAAAGATTGGTGTTTTATGCCTGAAAAAAATAAATAACATAAAATACTTTAAAAGAGATTTCTAAAACAAGTCTTGGAAAAAAATTTTCCTCTACCATCTTCAGAACTCCCCTTATGTAACCTCATTTTAAGAGGTCAGACCTGAATCTAAATGAATGGCAATTGGTAATTATGAAAGGCATAATAATAAAAAGCACTGCAACATTACAAGGCCTAACTACTGCAAAGGTGGTTGTTTATGAGGAGGTTCTTTCTGCAGGCAAGAATCTGCTCACACAATCCTCCTTAATTAGAAAAGACTACTTAAAACACTTGACTGATCTTGAATATTTCAGGTATGTATTGCGAGAACACACCTGCTTAAATGCTAAATTTACACATGCATCTTTATATTTCATGGTTTAAAGACTTGTAATGGAAACCAAGGAAGTAATGATGAAGACTAGATATTTTAGGATAAGACTGTCGCTTAGAGAAATGTAGCTTATTCATCAAGGTTGGTTTCAGATACCGAAACATATTTTTAGAGTTCAGGGGCGTAAGTCAGAAACGAATTCAGATTTTCAAAATAAATTAAATCATTTTGAACTGTTAAAAACTTCAAAATAATGGTGCCATTATGCTAATAATACTGTTTTTTTTCCTTTTTGAAGGAGCTCTTTTTTTAAATCTATAATTTACAGCTAAATTTAATTGGTACAATTATTCTTTACTTAAAATATACAAATATTTGACTAAAAAGATTTTAGCTATTCATAGTTAAATATATTATTTTATGAAATATATTATTTATTTTGAAATATAAATTTTTATATATTTGTGAGATCGAATAGTATTTTTACTATTAATATCACCCAGGATTCTCATGATATTTTAGCTGCTTTGACTCCATCATACCACAATTAATTTTAGTTCATTGCAGTATAATTTAGAATGAGCTAAATTACCTAAAATTATCTTAAATATTCTTTTAGTACTGAATAAATACAAATAGAAGATCATCCTATTTTACTTCATCCACTATAGTTTATTTTATAATATCTGTTTGAGTCTTTCTAGTATTGTCAAAATTTACTGTAAAATTTCATTCAATTATGGAAAAGCTCCATGAAAATTAGTGTTCTATAGTTCAATCTAGAAAAGGAAATGTTTGGCTATATCCCAAAGGCATTGCCACCTTACTGACTTTATAGATGCAGGTTGGATATTCTTCCTTTTCCTATTCTCCCTTTACAAATTAAACAATTAAAAGTAAACACTAGCCTGGATTTTTATTATTGTTCAATTAGTGATTTAATGAGCATCATCTACCTGTTCAAAAATATTTAGTTCCATAAGAGCCTAAATATTAAGTAAAAGAGAACTTTAAATGAAAAGGAATGGTTCTCTCTCTCTTCTCTGCCTCTGTGTGTGTGTCTTCCTCTCTTTTTCTCTGCCACTGTCTCTATCTTTGTCTCTCTTTCTCTCAAGATTTCTGAATATATAAGTCTGTCTCTTTAGTTAATTTTTGATTATTTATATCAAGTTGGGAATTACTTCACAAATGTTTGAAAAAAATGAATTTTCTTAAAAGTACTTGTATTTGCTTTCAGAGCTTACTTTTTTATTGCATGTGAATAAAATTATTTCTGATAATCTGGAAAGAAACAATAGAATGATATAATAAAATAGAATGATAAAACCATATCACAGTCAATGAATAAGTTGTTCGGCCTTCCAACCATCCATTATAAATATCATGACCCTCAGCTTTTTTCTCTAAAAACTTCCTAAGCCTCCCTAGAGAAAAACAAGCTAATAAATGGTATTTTATTATTTAAAAAAATAAAATAAAATCTTGACACTTTATTTCCAATTCTTACTAGGAGGAAGTGAGAGAGAGAAAGAGAAAAATAGTAATTTTAAAAAAATAGTTGCTTAAGTAAGTTATGCAGAAAAGTTAATGTCAAAAATGTTCAGGGCAAAATTTGTTATAAGTCGAAGTTGATAGACTACCAGAGTAAATAATTTATGTGTCAACAGAAGGTTTACCTACTGTATGATGGAACGAAAGTATACTTCTTTGCTATCTGCAATACATTAAACCAATTCACAATTCATATCCTCATCTTCAACATTCACGAGTTTGAAAACAGATGGAAAATACTTTATAGCTGAACTTCATTTTTACCGGGACTCAAACTAATCATTAAAACAGAGTACATTTTACTATGACCCCAAAATTACAGCTTTATAATCTTGTATAAACTCCAAAGATCTTCTTTTGCTAAATAGAAAAATAAAAATAAAAAGCAATAAGGTATATGACTGACTTAACTAAGGTCACACTGAGTTCAGTGGCATCACTAGATGAGAGGTTATTGTATGTACCACGCCACTTCAGACTTGTTGCTTTTTATGTTTGGCTATTGGTATTAAAGTGTCACTCTTCTTAAAGTATTTGACTACAACCAAATTGTAAAATTTATAATTAACAGATTAAGAAAGGAAAACTCTAAATATCCTTAGTATAGTAAGCAGAATAAGAGCCCTCCAAAAATGCCTACATTTTAATCTCTAGAATTTGTATATGTTACCTTACATGACACGGGGTCTTGGTTGGTGTGATTAAATTAAGCATGTTGAGATGGGACCGATGTAATCACAAGGGTCCTTCTCCTGATCAAAGGAAGGCAGAGGAGTATGAATCAGAATAAGAGATGTGCAAACAAAACCAGAGATCAGAAAGAGAAAAAGAGAGAGATCTTAAGATGCTACACTACTGGCTTAGAATGTAAGAAAGAGTCATAAGCCAAGGAATGCAGGTGGCCTCTAGAAGTTGGAAAGGCAAAAAAAAAAAAAAAATGGATTCCCCCATAGCACCTCCAAAAACAATGCAGCCCTTGCCAGCCCACTTTAGATTTGGAAAATACTTTATAGCTGAACTTCCTTTATAGCTGACTTCCTGAACTTCAAATTCATAAATTTGCATTGTTTTAAGCTATTAAATTTGTGATCATTTATTATAGTAGCAACAGGAAGCTAATACACAATTAAAAATATTAAAAGTATTCTGGGGATAATTGGTGTTGTCCAATAGAAACATAATGTGTGCTACATAAGCAATTTAAAATTTTCTAGAAAACATTTTAAGAAGAGTCAGGTGAGATTAACTTTAATAATATATTTATTTAATCCCAAACATAAAAATACTATCATTGAGACATGTAATCACTATCAAAAATTAATGATATTTTATAATTTTTTGCACAACTCTTCAAAAATCTAATGTATATACTGGATATCTAGGTGTCTAAAATACATCTTAATTTGGACTAATTTTATTACAACAGCTCAATAGCCACAGATGGCTAGCAATTGCCATATTGTATAGTGCAACTGTAATCTATAAGAAACAAATTAAAAAGAAAAATTTATATATTTTGTATTGACGATTCTAGTATTCTTTTATCTGTAACAACCTAGATTAAAAATCATAAAGATACCTAAAAAAATCAGGATGGTTGTATGGCCAATATTCTGCTAATTTTGTATTTGAATAGTGCATCTGAAAAGTTCAGAAAAGGAACAACAAAAAAAAATAATATGAAGAATGGGCTGATTACCTAATGATACTAAGTTGTCTGATATTTGTGAAAAATGCTAAGGATAATAGAAAAGAAATTTCTCTGGTATTTTCAAATAACCAAGGATAGGATAATAATGGCATTGCTTGGGGTCGACTGTATAATATGAGCAAATGACCAACAGAAAAGCAGAACTATTAAACCTTAGTTACCATTTCTCCATAGAGAAGGATGATGTTTAAACTGGAAAAGAATATGATGATAGGAAATAGTAAGAAAGCTTAAAGGTGATTTAAATCAGTTTTAAGATTCCAGGTCCAAATCCATTACCTAAAAAAATGCTAAAAATACTTGAACATGTGTTCTTGAAACTAGTTCCTATTATCTTTGAGTCATCATGGGAAAATGCTATGAAAATTGTTAGCTATCCAGGTTTTCAAACAGGATTCCAGCAACTGAAGTTTACTATTCTTGACATTAATGGAAATTCTAAAACCTAAGTTTACACGTGTTTACTAAGTATATGTCAAATCAAAATAAATTTTTTTGGTTAGAGCTGCTGGAGTGGCAGATAGAAAATGTGTTTCGAATTGTTTATCTTGACTTCATCCAAGGCCACTCATAATTTTCTTCTGGACAAACTTATGAAGTATGGGGTGAATGATGATAGAGTTGAGTAGATCTTTCAAAAATTGGATAATCATTTTTCTGTAGCACTCAATGAATGTTCTTTGATGCCCTCTTCTTTTCTCTCTTTTTTGAGGTTTAAATTTTCTAAGGGAATACGTTTTGTAAGTAGGCCTGTCCATTGTGCAAATTAGTCTAATGCTGAGTATGAATGAGAAGCTTTCATAGGAGCCTGCCTTAGATCATAGATTTTTAAATAGATTATTTAAAATCATGACCTGTTTTTGGAATTAGGTTTTTCAATGATGCTTTTTATAACTATTTGTTAAGTAGTTTGATATAAATTATTTATATATTAAATTTTAAATTGAATTTTAATTCGATTTAATCATATTTTGACTTCTAGCTTCTCTCTGGGTCCTCTATTGCAAAATGGAGATAAAGATCTCCTGATTTTTGGTTTACTCACTGATATAATATAAACATTTCTATTTAATTAATATCTGTATTTTTATCAAAAGGCATTTCTTATTAATAGTATTTAATTGAATTAAAAAGAACTTTTGGTTGTAAATAGAGTAATTTTAATAATGGCTTCCCAATTCACATTTAAAACAAATCAAATAAAATACAACGAATTAATCTTAATTTTGGCTGCATACATTTCAAACAAACTTTTATAATATAATGGCTATGCTCTTTTATCTTTTTTGACCCCCTAATATGGGAAAAATATTTTATATCCCCTCTCTCCCCAAATATATCAAGGGGTAGATCAGGAAGAAATATAACAGACAAAATTATAATAATAGTAGTGACAACAAAAATGAAAATAGAGTCTCAATATAACCTATCTTCTTCCTTTTCTCATACTCTCTCTTTTCCTCTCCTCTTCTACCTCAGTTATTTTTAATATGTAATACAATATATATACTATTATAAATATATTTAACTACATTAATATATTTAATATACATGAAATGCAATATAAATAGTATACATATGAGGATATACATATTTCTATGTAGCCATTGCAGAGACTAAAATTTGTACCTACTTTGTTGCTCTCTCAACTTTCTTGAAATCATACAGATTTAATAGTTAAAATAACAAAAATAATATCAACTGTCATTGGTAATTCATCCTCTGTACTTATGTGTATCTTTCAAGGGTACATTTGAAAGATATATTTAATTTTTCTTCTTTTTACAGGTCAGAAAACCAAAACCCAATAACACTAAACAATTTGCTGCTACTAACAGATTAAACTGAGATTGTATTCAAATTTCCATCCAAGCCTCTTGTACTTCCCATTCATTGTGAAGGATGATGAACTCAGAGCTAAAAGGATAGATACCGAAGGAATGACTTAGTGCTAGGAGTTAATATTAAATGGAATGGTCAGTTGGGATGTTCCTCAAAAGAGAGGGGATCACCTTTGGGTAATGAAATGTTCAATCTACTTCTCAAGAAGCAAGGTTAATGTTACAATCGATTAAGTCAGCTTTGGTCGCCCTGTCTCACTTAGGGACAATGCTGCTGACTGTTTTGAAGAGCGATAGAGGGTGAGGGTGTCCTCTGTAGTGAAACATGTTGATTTCAACCCTCAGGAAAGCTAAACTCTGTACTGAAGTGACGCACTACATCAGGAGGGCATTGCCAAGCATTCAACTTGAGATTAGTTTGCAAAATCTTCTATCAATATCACTCATATGAGAGGAGACACCCAGGCTGCCCCAGCCAACACTTTGGGCTGCTGGCAAAAGCATTGGTTTTCCAGATGAGGCTGTCTAGAAACCACAGACAGAACCAACAATGAAAGATGTAGCCAAATGCATCAGGGAAGAGTGATCGGGGTAGACTATGACACTAGTAGAGTCAAATAGGGTTAGGGAGAGAGATCACAGAGGGCCTGTTAATGACAAGATTCTTTATCCAGGACTTGCAAGTGGCACTAGAATTCTTAACATAGATCCACATTGCTTCATGGCTGCATGGCTATGCCACCCTCTTCACTGACCTCCCTCTCCTTATCTAATTTTCCTTTAGGAGATTGATCAAGCTCATGCCAAAATAAGCTTTTTATAAAATAAATCTGATTAGATCCCTTCTATGTTTAATTATAAGAATTGGTGGTTTTCACCATAGTTGCCTATTAGAATCCCTTGATGGGGAAGGTGAATCTTTTCCTGTGTAAGAAAAAAAAAAATGCAGCTTGCTGCCAGTGTTCATTTAACATCACGGGTATGATTGCTACATTTCCCAGGATTTGACGTTTTCAGTGACCAAACTACTAAAATCAGAATGTTATAAATAGAATGATGTCATTTGTTTCCAAAGACTATTAATATACTAGAGCTATGTGAAGATAATAATAAAAGTGAGATATTTCATGGCAGACTTTGGGGGTAAGGTTAGGACTGTACCCGCAAATTATCTTGGGGTAAATGCTGCAGCCACTAGCACCTCAGCAAGTATTCTCAGGGCAAACAGTTAAAAGGTTAAAAATACCAATGCTTGGACTTGCCTATCCATCCCCACAAATCAATTAAACCAGAACCTCTGGAATTAAGGATAAGTCACCAACATTTTTAAGACACTTCCAAACAATTTTTATGTGTAGCCAGAGTTAAGAATGCTGACCCAGAGGGTACATTTTAGACTTCATAGAATACTAATAATGTTTTCTTAAACTGGACCCTACTAGCACAGGGTGGTGTGCACAGAATTTGCTATCAGATGGACCTGGGTTCAGTTCCTAAGTTTTTTATTTGCTAGTGACACTTTATTCCCTCTGAGCTTCTCTTTCTCATCTGCAGTATGGGAATTGATACAATGTTTGGAGAAAGGCAAAATTATTTATTCTCCTCAAACTTTAGTCTTCTCCTGTTCGGTTTCGAATTAATAGTAAAATTGTATATGATTCATACACTCCACCCCGATACCAAATGGGGGTTCTTGAAATCAATGAATGTGCCATCTCTAATTTACCTTATCATACAGAACGTGATCATTTTAATGTAGCAATAGAAATTTACATGTTTACCACTTTATAATTTCTGGAGTACACACACACAATTATTCAACTTTCTTAACCACGAAGCAAGGTTAAAATAGATAAGAAAACTAGTTATTATAGGTGTTATAATCCTTTTTTTTAACAGATAATCATAAAGGGTTAAATGAATTTCTTAAGGTCCCGTAGGAATATAGATTGTAATTCATTTCCGCTCCTTTCTTGACCATTAGTGCCATTTCATAACATCATTTGATATGAGAATAATTCATTATATACTTAACTTATAGAGAATAAATATTTTTTTACATTTTCATAACAGAAAAATTCTTTACATTTCATTTGTTCATTACCTTTTGTTAATGCCATAAAAATTTGAAATTACACCATTTACCAGGCAATGTACCAGGTCCTAGAGATGCCTAGATACAGTTCATCCTTAAAAGATTTGCAGTCTACAAAGGGAGACATGCACGATGCATGAAATTTGTGGGTCAGTTAACCCATTTGCTAACCGGATATGCTGACAGAATTTTTAAGCTCTCTTTAGACTAATTTGAAATAATAAAGAACTATTGTGTAATAACTGCCTGACATCAGCCACTCTGAGTGCCATTAATTATAGGCTTACATCTCTCTATTATACCTCGCTCCTTATAGGTCATTCTTTATATAATCCTACTACACTTGGCAACACTTCTTTCTCTGTGAATAATTCTGTTTGCTTTGAGTTTGAGGAGGCTAAACATTGTGAGGGATTAAATCTGTATTCAATTTAATAGAAAAATCAGTTTAATACACTAAATTATAATATGCCTAAAACAGCTTTAATTTGTATTATTTTCTTGCATTCAAAGATAATGCTCATCAATATATACATCTATAGTTTTAATAAAGTTCTCATTGTAACATCTGCTTCTTCTCACATCGATTAATTCTAATGAATTTGAAATCGTCAGGTTTGTCAGAACATTTCTTCCTGTCAAAGCACCTTCATGGTAGCATAAATCAGTTTATCTATATGTGGTCATTTATTTAACCAGACATCCTGAGAGCCATGTCTCAAAATCATGCTTCTGCAACTGCTCTGCTCCCTCTTTCTCTGTGTGGCAGATATCTTGCAACTTCCTTCTTTTTTCCTATGCAAAGAGAAAAATAAACCTATCTCTCTAGAGTACTGCCTGAATTTCTTCCACCATCTTTAAGTATTTATACGCTTTCCTGAGCCCACAGATTGCTAGAAGTAGGCACCAGCTTTGTGAATGCAAGCTAGCTCTTTTCCTAGCCTCAGCAAAGTAAAATGATTGGGAATTCAGCAGCCCAGGTCCCAGGATTTTGTAGAGTTTGGAAAATATGATTTTGTTGCTCATGGCCCAAATCTTAGTCACTTTCAGATGATCTCCTGTTTCCCACTCCTATACTGCCCCACTGCAAAATGCTTGCTCTCACTGTCACACGCACTTCATCCTCTATCTATCTATAAGGCAGCCTGTCTTGTTTACTCAATCTGAATAAACCTGGAGGTGGCTACTCTCTCTATTCTTCACTGGATTTCTGTCCTCTTAAATGGGCAAACAGCATAGCTAAAAACATTCCATATGGCCAAAGTAAGTTTCATGGTGACACTCAAACTTCAAGATGGCATGGAAGTATAATCTTCCCATGGCCTTGGTTGCAGAAGAGAACTTGAACTATTGAGAAGAACTAGTCATTTTTGCACAGTTAATAACAAAATATGATATCCTTAAACATTTACTTCTCAGTATGATCATTATGGTTCTTCTTGAATGTCTTTTTACCAAAACAAGAAGGATGAATAGAAATCGGTATTGGTCATTAATCCCACACCACTATAGTTTTCTCTTACTCGGATCTATAAAGAGCAGAGAGAAAAATACAGTGGACTTTAACAGAAATCTGTGCCTACCATAGGTGGAAGTTGTGATTTAAAAAAAAAAAAAAAAAAACTTATTCTGGGGATAAAACACTCTAGGCAGATGGAGTAGTGAGCATCTGGTATTCCCGGTATGTTCACAGAGGAGGGACGAGGCCAGTGTGGGAGCATGAAGAAAGGGAATAAAAATAGGCGATGAGGTCAGACAGGTAATAAGGGCCAGGTCAGGGATGGTCTTGTTTACCATTAGGGTTTTGGCTACTATCCTGGGAGAATGGAAGCTTCTTGCAGCATGTTGAACGTAAGAGTAGAAGAGTAAGTTTTATTCTGAAAAATTCAGTCTGCTGCCATGTTGAAGATGTACGTGGAGGTGCAAGCGTAGAAACAGGAAGACCAGTGAGAAGCCCATTGCAGAAATCTAAATGAGAGATTTTGATGGCCCTAACTGGTGTTATAGCAATTGAGGCTGGGAGAAAGGCGTGAGTTTTTTTTTTTTTAATTAATTTGACATGTAATATTGTATAAATTTAAGAAGTGCAATGTGTTGCTTTGATAGATTCATATATTATAACATGATTGCTGATGTAGTGATATTTATCACATTACAAAATTATAGTACAATATTATTGCCTATATTCATTATACTCTGCATTAGGTCTCTAAAGCTTATTTGCTACTCCTTACAAGTTTGTTCCCTTAAACACCATCATTCTTATTTCACTCTGCCCCTCCCTTGGTAACAACCATTTTTCTCTGTGTTTTAAAGGTTTGTCTCTTTTAGATTCCATAGAGAGGCAGAATACAGTACTTGTCTTTCTCTGTCTAACCCATTATGCTAGCATAACGGCTTCAAGGTCCATTCATGTCACAAATGGGAGGATATCTTTTTCATGGCTGAATAACATTCTATTGTGGATGTGTACCACATTTTTTTTTCTGTTCAAGGAGTGAGATTCCTATATAATTTAAAGGTAGATCCTAAAAATTTTCCTAAATATATAACGATGTGAGAGTAAAAAATGATCCAAGAAAGACTCCAAGTTCAGTGACTTTATTATCTAACTTTATCACATTTGTAAAGATCCCAGTAAAATGTAAATTTCTGTGAGAGCAAACAAGATACAAGCCGATTGGAGAGAATCAGGAATCCTAGCAGTGCTGGAAGTTCCTAATTAGATTAAACTGTTGATTTTTAAAATCTTTTCAGCAATACGTTTAACTTTACTACTTGAAGTAACTTGATGTAAATAAATGTCTCTTGATGGTAAGATAAATCAATCCTTGACTTTGGGCGCAGATTCACCTACATTTAACTTCCCTTAGCTTTTACTACAGATTTGTTTATTTATTCTGAGTTTCTCAAGAAATGAAAGGATGGGACATCTCTAAAAGGCCCCATTGATGTTTTTTAAAAATGTCATTTGCAAATGAATTTTTATCTAACAATAATTCACTTTGAGCAGGCAAAGTGTGTTCTCATTATGCAAAGTTTGATCACTGCAGAGCTTCACACTTGCGCTATGGCCAGGTCATGTCTTCAGATGACCCTGATTGGAAGCAAGCTTTTCTGCCACAGTAACATGCCATACTACAAGCCTGTCATCAGAAAGATATAACAATTGACTATGTATACACCTAGTAAATGAACTTCAAAATTTATTTTGGGGAGCAGTAAACACATTCATCTTTAGGTTTGGGGAATTAATCACTTCCCTCTCAATAACTGATAGAAAAAGTAGATTTAAAAAATCAATAAGTCTATAGAAAATTTGAATAAAACTGTCAACTGTCTTGACCTAATGGGCATAGATATTACAACAAAACTATAAATGCACATGGTACATTTACATAGATATACATATGCTGAGGCAAAACATAGGTTTGAAGATCTTTAAACACTAAAATCATAAAAATACTTTCTCTGACCACAGGAGAATTAAGTTAGAAATCAAAAGCCAAAAAAAAAAAAAAAAAATCTTAAAAACACATTTATTTAGAAATGAAAGATAACCTCCTAAAATACATTGTCCGAAGAAGAATTCTAAAATAATTCAGAAAATATTTTAACTACTATTAATAAAAAATATAAAATATAAAAAATTGTGAGATACAGCTAAAGTAGTGTTTAAAGAGAAATTTACAGTTTTAAATTAATAAGCTAAAAAAAAAGCACAAATAAACCCAATAAAAAATGTGTATATTTACAAAGAAATAATTAAAAGCACCAACAAAAACAAAGGTTGCCTTTCAGTAAAGATCAATAACATTGAAAAACACCTAGGAAGACTGGGTAAGAAAAAAAAAAGAGGATGCAAATTATAATATCATGAATCAAAGAGGAACAGTCGATAAAAAATCTTTCAGAAAATAGAAGAAAAATGTTAGAATATCATGAACTTTATACCAATAAATTTCACAACTTAGATAAAATAGACAAACTGCTTGAAATTTACAACTTACCAGTGATTGAGGAAATAGAAAATCTGAATAGCCCAATATCTATTTTCAAAAAATAATTAAGAATCAAGAATAGATCTTTGCATGGGCAACCAAAATGGCATAAATAACAGAGCCTCCATTCATTCCTCTGGCACCCCAATCAAAATTGTGACAGAAACAAGGAGTAGCAACAAAGAAAAATCATCTGGGATCTAGAGGAACAAGCCATACAACTAGAGAGAAATCCAAGAAAGTAACCTGCAATGGCAAAAGGAAAGACTGGGTGAGAATGTAGGGCTGCCCTGTCCCCAGCGGCTGAGTAAGACAGAGGCTGCGGCAGTGCCAGAAGCCTCTTAAAGGGGCCACGTCCATGAGGGGATATTTTTGCGGTGACAGACCTGCTCTCTCTGAGCACCAGTACCCATTCAGCTGAGCACAGGGGGCACCAGGGACTTACAGGGAGAAATTGTTGGAGTGAGGGCCGAGGCAAGACTCAACTTGTGCAGAAGTGCCAGCGGTATCCATTGTTCCCTGTTGAGCCCTCCCCACTCCCAGTGCTCAGACACAGCACTGCCATTGACGTGAGGTCATCAGACTGGATAACAGAGGTCACTCCGCCCAGAAGATTCCCTGAAATCCTGCCTGCCTCAACTTATGGCCCCACCCAAGCCACATCCAGGTTTATCCTCAGCAAGTCAGGTGCTCCTTGCTGAGCAGCACTTACACTAACACTGGAGGCAGCAGGCCTTGGTTTCTGGCACGGCCTTTCGAAGTAACTATAAGCACAGCATCTGTGGATTGCTTGCTGAATCTTAACAGATGGCCCTGGAGGGGCAGAGGATCGAGTTAAATTTGTCCTGTAGCTGAGCCCCTCTCAGGACTGTGCCACTGGACATCTACTTCACAAATCCACACAAGTAAGACTGGGAGACTTAGGAGTTTTTCTTAGTACATAGAAACAGACATAGAAAGGCAGCCAAAATAGGAAGACAAAGAAACAGAAACCATATGAGAGAACAGAACAGAGATCCCAATATAATGGAGTCAAGTAATCTAACAGATGCAGAGTTCAAAACACTGGTTATAAAGATGCTCAATGAACTTTTGGTTAAATTCAGTGAGAACTTCAACAAAGAGACCAAAAAAAAAAAAAAAAACAAACATAAAATGGAAATGGAAATTATAACAGAGAACCAGTCTGAAATGAAGAACACATTACCTGAGATGAGAAATATATTAAATGGAATAAACAAAGGAATAAACAGAGTGAATAAAGAAAAGGATCAAATGCCCTATATATAGGATGGGAAAGTCAAGGACATGCAATCAGAATGGCAAGAGATAAGATGCCAAGACTATAAAAATAATTTAAGGAGCATATGGGACACTATTAAGGGTCCAAATATCCGTCTGATTGGCATAACTGAAGAAAATCAAGATGTTGAACAGCTGTTTGAAAAAAATAATGATGGAAAACTTCCCTAACCTGCTGAAGGAAATGAACATAAAACCCCAGGAAGCTCGTAGAATTCCAAAAATCAGAGATCCAAAAGGCCCACACCAAGACACATCATAATTAAAATGCTAAAGGTTAAATACAAAGAAAGAATATCAAAAGCAGCAAGAGAAAAACAGATAGTTACTTATAAGGGAAAACCATAAGAATGGCAGCTAATTTCTCAAAAAATAAACTATGCAGGATAAAGGGCTTGGCAAAAAATATTTAACAGGATGAAGACCCAGGATCTACAACCAATAATAATTTATCCAGCAAAGTTATCATTTAAAGTTGAAGGACAGATAAAGAGTTTTCCAGACAAAAATAAGCTGAAAGAATTTATCACTACCAAGTCTGTATTACAGCAAATGTTGGAGGGACTTTAAGAAGAAAAATCATGTATCAAAAACAGGAATAAAGAATGATAACAACTAAATTCCTATCAATAAGTACCTCAAATGGGAAAGAATTAAATGCTCCAACTAAAAGAGTGGATGAATGGAAAGGAAAACAAGACCCCTATATGTTGCCTATAAGAGAATCACTTCAGATGAAAAGACACAGATTAAAAGGAAGGGGATAGAAAAACATATTGCTTTGACGGACCTAGAAGGTATTTAAGTCAGAGAAAGATAAACACTATATGATTTCACTTATATGCAGAATCTAATAAAAAGAATATACTAATCAAAAATAGACTCACAAATATAATGGACAATTTGGTGATCGATGGAGGGGAGGGAAGATTGTAGGGCTGGGAGAATGGGGTAAAGGGTTAAAGAAATACAAGTTAGTAGCCAATGGATGGACACGGGGATGAGGAGCACAGCATAGGGACTGCAATTAGAAAGAATTCGTTGTGTAGGTGGAGGGTCAGGGGAGGGAGGGAGCAAATGTGGGGGCGGGGAATGTTTTACAAACTATATAGCTGTCTAACCAATGTACTGTATACTTGAAACTAATCAAAATAAATTTTAAAAATTAATTAATTAATTAAGTAATAATTAAAAATATTTCTAAAAGAAAACTACAGGCCTAGAAGTGTCACTGTTGAATTTTATCAAACATTTAAGGAATAAATAATGTCAACCTTTTAAAAACTCTTTCAGATAATAGAAAAATATGGAACATTTCCCAATTAATTTTATGATTTCTACACAATCCTGACACCAAAATCTGACAAGGATATTGCAAGGACTATATATATATATATATATATATATATATATATATATATATATATATATATATAAAATCCTTCTGAACATAGAAACAACAGGCCTTAAAAATAATAGCAAATGAATCCAAATGAATATATAGAAAAAATTTAATATGTAGGGTTCATCCCAGGAATTCAAGGGAGGCTTAACATTCAAAAAATTATCCCATATAATTCATCAATCAAAGGTTAAAAATCATATAAATATCTGAATTATGGAGAAAAATAATTTATAGAATTCTATACCCATTTATGATTTACAAATATATATCAGCAAACCAACAATAACTGGGATTTTTCTTGATCTGATAAAAGACATATTCTGACTATTCTAAGAAATCAACACTAAATAGGTAAGTAGTACAATGAAGATGGCCAAATATTTTAACAAACCACTCACTAAAGAAGACATATGATAGCCAATTAGCAAAAAAGGTACAGGGATACCTCAGAGATACTGTGGGTTTGGAGCCAGACCACTGTAATAAACTGAGTGTCACAATAATGAAAGTCCTAATCTTTTTGAACATAGACGGTCTTGCCTTCAGTTTGTAAAATAAATGTAACACTCATGAAGTGCAATGAAAGCAAAGCACAATAAAACAAGATATTCCTTATTTGACATCATTAGTCATTAGAGTAATGCAAGTAAAAACCACAATGAAATGCAATTAACACTTCGTAAAAAGCTAAAAGTAAAAAGACCAAAACACCAAATGTTGGCAAAGATGTGGAGCAATTGTAACTCTCATACATTGCTTATGGAAATGTTGAAAGATTCAACTATTATGAAAAACAGTTTGGAAATTTTTTTATAGTTACACATTCAACCAAAAAGCCAGAGTCCTACTCTTATTTATACAAGAGAAATAAAAAATACATAGCAGCCAAAAACTTAAAACAAGCTAAATGACTTTCATCAAGAGAACTAATAAATTGTGAAATACTATTTATTGGAATACTATTCATCAATTAAAATAAACAAACTATTAAGTTAACCTGGCTAAATCTTTCAAACCCAAAGACGCTGATACAAGTCATGTTTTTGAAGTTCAAGAACAGGCAATACTAGCTTGTGATGATTAAAATGTGACTAAATTCAAAAGAATAATTTCCTGGGTGTGTGCAGGTGTTGGAGATTGACTGGGAAAAAAGCACAATAGGAATTTTGGGGGATGATGGAAATATTCCATATTGGGACTTTTCCCCTTACCATGTTCTGCCATGTCCTGAAAATCATAGTGAAATAACCTTCATTGGTGATTCAGTCTTAAATAAATCTACTTCTATAAACATTGAAACAAGGGAAAAAACTTTAGATAGCTTTGTTTTTCTTCTAAACTGATTCTGAATTGTCTTTCATTTTTAGATTAGGAAACTGCTTTTAATTATACTTTTTAAACCTTTATAGAATTATAAACCTCAGCATAGTTTTTTAAAATAAAGTTGATGTAAATATTAAGAAATAGATAAAAGTTATTTGCTAGTGTCACCATGTGGCAGCAATTGAATAAACTATTACAAATATAATCAAAAATAAATTTCTAATAGTCAAATTTCAATTCTTATAAGCCATCTTAACCAACTTACCCCTGCTCTTTCTCACTATCTCTCTTTCATATAAAAATACCAACATTATGGAAGGGAGGAGAGAACACATAGGACGTTTAGTCTCCTTTCTTATCCAAAAACATCGCTGCCCTGTATATCAACCAGCAGAGGGCTTAATAAGAGAATTTCCAAGTCCTCACAAAATAGCTAAGAGTACCTCTGTTAGTTGCCTTTGTTAAACATGTAATTTGCCTCTTAAATCTGCACAGGCAGTGTAGCTGATTATTCTTATTAGTTGTTAAACCTAACCACTACTTATGTTCATTCACAGTTCTCTTTTCACTTGTCACATATAACCAATTATTCACAAGCATTTTTAGTACCCGAGTGGACAAATCCTAGAATTTTAGAGTTGAAAGTCGCCTCTGAGGTCATTCTTCTGAGGCCTTTCAATTTAAACCTTTTACCTAAGAGACTCTTTTAATAGTGCTCCTGACAGATAATTGGGTAACCTCTGCTTGTGGTAGAAAGATAAATAGATATTTATAAGAGAATGCACTGCACATATGCACAGTTCAATTATCTGGCACCCAAATCGTTTTTCCCATACATTCTATTTGTTAGTCCCAGTAATTCTCTCTGTTCGTACGGGGGGTAATTTCGATCCCTATTCTAGAGGACAGCCATTCAAAAACTTAGAGACTCTTGTCCTTTCTTTGGATTTGGTATCAGCCTTGGTAAACAATATAATTGTTTATATACATATCTATATGCAGTTAGTGTTTATATACATATCTACATGCAGTTAGTTCTCCTTTTATTTAGATTTATTTTTTAATGAACTAGTTAATTGTAGTGATCCCTATCACTTTGGAAATTTGAATCCGTAAATCTAATCCTCCAAATACTTATAATTTGAGAGTATAAGGACCTCCAAAGTCAAGAATAGGCTTGTGATCTAACCCAATACCTTTTAAACATTAATGTGCATTTAATTACCTGCAATCTTACTAAAACGCAACATCTGATTCAGTAGTTCTGATGCAGAACCTTGGAGTATGCATTTTTAACAAGCTTCCTTGCTGCTGGTCCATACATCACAGTGAGTGACAGGGTCTAAATAGAATCCTTTATACAGATTTTATTAAATTTCAAATACGTGGCATGCTTTTCTACACTATTTAATGTTATATAAACACATAATTAAAGCAATACATTAAAACTAACGCAATATACAAACAAGTAATGCTGTTTTATTCAAAAACCTCAAATTTGCAGAGAAAATGAGACTATTTACACCAGTTTTCCATTGGTAACAATTATTATCTGATATATAGATACTCCGGGCTAGGAAAAAAATACTGTCTCAGATTATCTGAAATTATTTAGAGGTCAATAATTGCTCAAAACTTGCATTATGATTAAAACCACTATAACTTTCCTGATGTTGTACCTGTTAATTAAGAGTCTAATTTCTATAGAGCACTTTCCTCCCTGGTGGTCAGCTCTCACTTTTGCCATCAAAAAGACTTTTCCATGTTTTCACAAAGGTGAAAATAAATTTCCTGTCCAGGGGATTAGGCACACATACAACAGCAAATTTCTCATGTTACCACATGAATTTTCCACAGCTAGTTTCTTTCAATATGGAATAAGTAATTTTCTCTAAGGAAAGAATCATTCATTGCTGAACAGTCATCATCTCAAGGCTGGCTTACAAAGAATATTCTCTATCATTCTGGATATATTTGTTTTACTTAGTTTTTTTACTAATTTACTAATAGGAATTACTATAATTTATGACTATATAAATTATAATTACTGCTCATTTACTATAGTGTCTAGGAACTTTATAAGAGCTTTTATTAATAACAATGAAACAGCTACTACTACCATTTAAGTGCCTATCTCCTGCACAATACTGTCATTGTTCATGCTTACAGAATTCTGAATAAGTAAGTATAATTGGTGCCATTATATTGAGGAAGAAACGGAAGTTCATGGGTGTGAAATAGCTTGGTTGGGGTCACTTGAGTAATAAATGTTAAGCTGGATTTGGAGCCAGATGACTTTGGCATCATGATCACCATGCAACTCTGCCTGCCTTTGGAAAGGATATCATATTAATACATAAAAGGTTTTCTGTTTAAGAAATTATAATAAACTTTAAAATGAGAGATTACATCAAACTAGATGCAAAGAACTTGTAAAGACAAAAGGATCGTTTTAAATATGGCATATCCTCAGGGCATTAATATAAATCTTCTTAGGATGATTAAAAAGAACTTATGTCAAACATAGTACTTTTAAAAACACAAAACAATTACTCCATCATTTAAACTATTTAAATCTCACATATTAACTAAATGACAAGGAGTATCCAACCAATTTAATGAATCGATAATATAGACATTAGCTGAACTAACAGCTCATGTGTTTAGTTTAAATAAGCACTCAGCTGGCTTAGCTTGGTGCTTTGTTTTCCAATATATGATGATCCTCAATTTCAATTCCCTCAATTTTTACTTCTTTTTTTGTAAAAACTTTTGGTAAGAACTTGAAAATTGCACTACCTATCACTAATATTCTTGTACTTTCTGTAGTTATCTCCTTGTCTCATGTCCACAACTCCAGCCCAACTCAGTCTGTAACTTCTCAGGTTTAAAATTTATTGATGAGGGTAAGACACAAGTAGAGGTGATTAGAACCAGAATGAAATTTTCAGATAAATTGATAGTAAAGAAATCTGAATAGATCTATAGAAATATTGGAGATGAGATAAGAAAAGATGTCATATGTGTAGGGAGAAAAAATTGGAAGAATGTCAGGGAATTTAAATAAAAATATATTATTTATAGGATATAAGCTGTAAGTGACTAAATCGTGATGCATATTTTAATGAGTCAGATCCTCTCAATGTCTAAGATGTTTTATGATAGTATTCTAGTTTTTATTCTACTGTTAAAGTCACTAGTCTACTAGTATTGTTTATATTAGTAAAATTAACTCCAATAAGTAGTAGTATAATGGCCTCACAAAGATATTGCAGGTTACAAATGTGATTTTATGAATCCTGAGAATTTAGGAAATACTTTCAATACTCTGTCAGTAGTTTTAGAAAATATACTTAATATCAAGTGGCCCTACGTTGACTATGATGACACCCAGGTCATTTGCAAATTTTGTATGATGAGTGTGTTGAAGGTAAATGTTAAATAAATATCTAACATAATTCTTATTGTTGAACTCATTTAGGTTTCTTGCTTTACTCTCTTGCTTTCCCTAAACTTTAGTCCTTCGTGAATACTGAGGAAGGATATAATAACAGCAGAAGATTCCTCCTTAAAACCATTAATGTGTGCCTGCCTAAACATGCTATTTATCAAAACACAGCATGTATTGGATCCCATATTCAATCAAGGGAAGAAGAGAACATTATGACTAATTGCTCTAGACTTCTGCATATATTTATTAAAAACAAAAATTTCTCCATTTCAATTGTTTAAATACAATTCTCATTCACATTTTACTTAGAAACAATCTACAAGATCGCTAAAGAAATATTTACAATAAACTGCAATACTCCATTTCATATCATATACATATATACAAATATATATATTTACATATTTATTTATGTATATGCACACTGGGTATGTTTTCGTGTACTAGATTTTATTATAAAATAATACATATTTTTGTAGGCAAAATAAATAGATAATAAGTCCTATTGAGATGCTAAAAGACAAATCTTGACTGAACTAACAACAGGATTCATGACTTTTCTGGCTTTCACAGTCTAACTCAACTGACATAGCTCCTCATAATCTCCTATCACCTTCTGTATTTTGAAAACCATGATCTGCCAGTGACCTGTAGAATTAATCATTGAGGTAGAAGATAAGGTTATGTCACCAATAACAGCCCACTGAGAAAGGTTAGTTTTTAGAAGATACTATGTGACTGACTTTAATAATAGAATAAACAGTGTTCAATGACTTGCAAGCATAGGAAATATTAACATAATTTACAAAAGATTGGTTTATCCTCCAAATCCTAAGGGTTAACATTGTCAGCTGGCTAAATTTGGTTCAGAAATACGCACAGTCACCTTCCATCGATAATATAAGCATCTTAAAAACTGGTTCAAACATTTTTATAACAAGCATTGCATGATTTAGCATCCGTCCTGTAAATAATATCATCTAATAAAAAAAAGAAAAGCATTGTTTTTACTCAGGGAGCAAGTAAATTTTAGTATAAAATGAGAGGCAACATTTTTATTGACACAGGAGAATGGACTAGCAAATGGGAAAAACCTGTTTGGCTCACTGAAATTATATTAAAATAGATATACAATATGAAAGATATTATATAATCATTTTATTTGCTTAACCAAAATTTGAAATGTTTTTGTTTGTCTCCTCCTAAAGAATGTTTAGAGCTTGTAAATATGCCAGAATAATATTCTAGGAAGCAGTCTTTAATTTCTTAAGGGAATAGATAAGTATGAGTGTAAAGAAATATCTTGATACTTTCTTTAAACACATAGTTTATCTGAATTTACTATCTAGTTGTGTGAAAAGGTGATAGTTACAGATTATTTTGATCCACAATGATAGTGAACATATTTATAGTGTTTACTCATTAAGTGTGCTACCTTCAATATAACAAAAATCCAGAGTTAGTGGTTAAAAAACACCCCCAGTGCATAAACATATGTTGTCACAAATCTTTTTCTGAAATGAAAGTGATTGTGTTAGGAAGAACATAATACAAAAATGTATACTCACAATTCTCAAGGGATGACAATATATTAGTGTTTTTCAAACTGCATTGTATGACCCATTCATTGGGCATGAAATTAATCTAATGGGACATAAGCAGGTATTTTTTAATGGTAGACAGTAGAATAGAAGAGAATACGATATACTGGAGGACACTGTACATGGTAAAGTAAATATTCAATAAAATCTCCATTTCATACCATATACATATATACAAATTTATATATTTACATATTTATTTATGTATATACATATATACACGCTGGGTATATTTTTTGTGTACTAGGTTTTATTATAAAATAATACATATTTTTGTAGGCCCTAGTAAAAAAAATAGAAAACTATTTCAATAAATAATAGCAAAACCCAGTCTTTATCACCAAACAAATCATATATTATACTTTCCTTAGAAAATTATCTTAAAATTAACTGACCACCATTGGCTCTATAGACTGATCATTTTATATAATGAATACTATTTCTTTAACCACTACAGAAGCATCATATAATCGAGAAAAAAAGTCTAGGTACTGGCCTCACATGAACATTGTGGTTTTCAAACAGTTTCTAGTTTACTCTAATTTCTTCAATGCTTTTCTTTCACCTTTTTATTACATTAAGGTATGAAAAATTTTAAAGTTCAGCTGAATTTTTGTATCTTAATTTGACTTAGTCAAATTTCCATAAAGCTTCCTTGATATATTGACCAGTAATTAATTTTAGAGAAGTAGGATAGCCTGACAGCCCCCATTTGGCAAGGTCAGAAGCTATAAGGTCCAGAGAAATATCGGTAATAAGGTGGCTGCAGAAGTTAAGTGAGAGGCTAAAGATGTTTTGGGTGGGTATTGGTTTGAAACGAGGAAAATAGGAACAATCTCAAAAAACTTTTTGAGCTTTTTTTGAGTGTTAGAGAAAGCAGTAAATGAGCAAGTTAATACATTAAAAAATTATCGTAGTAGAGGGAATGATCGGGGGGAGAGAATAAAACTTTTTATCACTACTCAAGGGAAAGAGCATTGGGGTAAAAAATTAGAACATGTACAGGTTTTGTTTTTATAAATCATTCAAAAGAACCATCTGGTCTCCTTACCAATGCTTCTATTTTTGCCCTCTGTAATAGAAATCAAGCTCTTTCTTCCTGGCCTGGAATTATAATCAGACCACCTTCGTTTTATATAACCCCAAGAGAGTATTAACAACTTTTGATTACTGACAGTCTGGAAAGAATTCTAACTACTAATCTATTGTCTATAAGTATTTTATTCTTATACCAATGCCATAAACAATCCAATTCTGTAAAAGCTGACACATAATACCTAGTATGAAGAGAAGAACTTATGTTTAGTAGCAACCTGAGGAAAAATAAGTACATAAAATCAACAATGAAGCATCAGTGTGGTTCACTGGCGATCTGGGACTGCATATCTGGATATAATATTGGATAAATTGAGAAAATTAGGGCAATCATGGATCAAAAGTTGTAACACAGCATTTTTGTGCATCACAGAGACCCTTCAGGGAAACCCCAGCTCAGCAATGAGTTCATTTATCACAGGGATAATGACCCAAAAAACATTCTTCTAGAGACAGTGTGGAAACTATTTCCTTTTTACAAGAAAGGCACCCGTGGAACTAATTAGGATGAAGTACTTCTTTCAAAGTATGGGCTATAATCCTGTTGAGTGAATAAAAGATTTACAAGACTATAGTTCAGAATGAGAGAGAAAACTCAAATGACAGCTGATGGTGGCTTTTGGTATGAAAATAAGGAGATTTGGAGAGATTCAGACAGTTGCAAGAGAAAGCAGTAATTGCACCCAAGAACAATTTAAATAATGCAAGCCACTGTAGCCCCAAATTCAATTAACAAGTGCCCTAAAGTGGATAAGCCTCCCCTGAAATGCATATCCTACTTATAGAGTCTAGTAAAAGTAATGGAAAGGTGGTTCCCTCCAGGGAGTAAGCCAGGAGCTTACGATAAGAGATTACATTTTAATTTTATGCCTTTTAATTTTGCACTGTTGGCTTTTTTAAAAAGCATATGTATGGATTAATTTAAAAATAATATTGAAAAAGAGAGTATTGCTCATCATATTAGCGAATGTTAGCTATTTATTTTCTCCTTCACTTGAGATGCAGAATAATTTTTATTTGTAGATTTGTGTATATGCTCAATTTATGTGTATAAGGAATGTATGTAAATGTATAATATCGAACATTTGTTATTGTTTCATTGTCAGCTGAACAATAACACAGAGATTTGAGAGTACAACCTAACTGCCAAGGCTTATCATACCCATGCATAACAAAGAGAGAAAATATAATGAAATCTTAGAATCAAAGAATCAGGGCCTTGGAGAGCTAGGAAAATCTAATTCATATGCATTTTTTTCTTTTATTTTTACTCTAATGTAAAAGTCTCAAATTTTACTTAAAATTAACCTATTTATCAACCTAGCTTAATCAATCACTATTCTTTCCTGACAGGGCTTCGAAGAAAGCCAATTTCACATACTTTCTTAAAATTATAAGTTTTCTGGAATGTACATTTATTTCTATCTCTGCCTCTACCTCTGAGGCTGCAGTTCATCTTTGACAAAAATTTTGTGTTGTCATCAATGTCTTTGTAGGTAAATCTAACACATAATTTATACTCTTTTTCATATATTGACTTGTCAGTATCTTTTCACATTCTTGATTACTCTGTCTTTCTTTTCCTAGTACTGTGATGTCACTCCTTCCTGTTCTCTCTCATAATTCTAGGGCCTTCTTAGTCTTCTATCTCTTCAACGTTGTGGTTCCTCAGTTTTCTCTTGTGGACCATTTCCATTTTCATCCTAGTTTCTTTCTGGATTGTGCCATGAACTCTATGGCTTTGTTTGCCCCTAAATACTGAAAACTTCAAAATCTATATATCTAGGTCAAATCTTTTTTTTAAACTAATTTTTCTAACTACTTACTGCCTACCTCTATTTAGAAGTTCCACAAGAACTTCATACTTAATATATCTAAAACTTGTTTCAATGGATTTCTTCAAACCCAATCCTTTCCATACATTCCTTTACTTGGAAAATGATACTGATAACCACTTAGTTGCCCAAGTTAGAATCATGGTGCTCCCTGAGTCTTTTTTTTTTTCTCATTTAATATATCCAATGTCTTACTTGAATATACAAATGCTATAACGCCTACTCTTCTCTGTTCTTGTTGCCACTTCTTTATCTCTTACACCAACAAATGCATAGCCCTTTGCCTTTCTGCCCTTTTGTGCTGCTTCTTGCTAAACCATTCTTCACATAGCAGCCAGAGCAACACACACACACACACACACACACACACACACACACACACATACACACAAAATCATAGTGTTTCCTACTTAAAATAAAATAAGGGTCCCCTATTACTTTTAGAATAAAGGCAACATCCTTATTATGACTTAGCACGACATATGACTTACCATCTTATTCTACTCTCACACCTAATTCAACACAATACTTCAGTCACTCAAAATATAATTCTGTTTCTCAATCATATCATGTTCCTACCCATGTCTCAGAATTTTCCACATGCTTTTTCTCTAAAACATACAACAAAGGCCTGGTTAACTTCTATATATCACTTAGATTTCAGCTAAGACATTATTCCCACTGGGAAGATTTCCCTGACCTCCACCCCTCCATCAAAGCCTTTGTTTGCTGTCTCTCATCTATATTCTCATGACAAATAATATATTGTTGGACTTATCACATTATATTACAATTCTCTCTTTACATGTCTTTATGTTTCATTAGGGTAAAGACTGCATCTATTTTTTCTACCGGTTTATTTCTAGTTTCTACCATAACGACTCGTAGAGATTTTGAGTTCAGTAAACATTCTTAATTGAATATATAAATGAAAGAATCATCATCATCAATCTTATCAATGTCTCTTCTCAGAAATCCAAGGGTCTTTAACTACTCTTACAAGAATTTCATATATGATATCTGACTTTATTTAATCTATTTTAGTGATGTTTCAGAACACAAGATAATATTAGGATATACTTGCTGTCTTCTGATAAACTTTCCACTCAATGGACACTGTCAAAGTCATCAAAAATCTACAAGATGATTATTCAAGAACTGGTTTTATCCTAATGGATATGCTCATAAGTATACATCAAGAATTTATGTATCACTTTGAAAAGGCAGAATAGCATTGGGAATGAATTATTGTCTTGAAGAAGCTCAAAGTTCTTTACTAAGTTGTGCCAGGGAAGCCTCATATCCAAGTGACAGATTTCATTAGTAGTACATCCGTTTTGCTATCTTATAGAACATTGTTAAGTGCTATGTTTATAGACAAAAAAGTGGAAAATCAGAACATATGGTATGAAATTAGCTATATAAGCAACAATTTTCTTTTTTCTGGATGAAGAGTTCTGGTTCAAAGACACAGTTTCTAACATTTTAGTGTGAAAAAAAACAATAATGGATGTTTCAAACAGAATTAAGAAATTGAACATAATTAAGTTAGTAGTATGCTCATCTGAGTATGGTAAAACCAAGGTAACAACAGAATTAGATAAAATGCTATAAATAAATACTGAATTTTCCTCCACTACATTTTACTAGACCACCTACTGCAAACTAAGAGTTGAAGACAGGCAATTTAAACATGAGGGGGTAGAAGATTTAAAAGAAATGTTCAGAACACTAGAAACAAATAGCAGCTACAACTATTTAAACAAAAGGATATATTCCATAGTTATTGGAATGGAATGGGCAATAGACATGTAGCATGTATTTTCACTCTTAGAGTAATAAACACCTGCAGAAATCACAATGTTAAATATAAAGGACAATTGTATAGGATAGCACTAGATTGAGAGATAAGACGTGAAACTACAAAATAGCGGGGGTGGCGGGTGAATTAAATGAAAGTTTCTGAGTAGAAGTCCTGATCCAGCAAAACACCTAGCAGTCTGTTACTTATCCCAGGTCAAAAACAAAAACAAAAGAGGGTTCTTCTCTAAAGAAAATATAAAGGCTGGCTCATTACTTATAACCATAGAGAAAAAAAGCTAATGATCCACAACTAAAAAGCTTCTAGGAAATATTTACTTACCTTATTTCTAACCATTAAAGGTAAAAAAAAAAAAATAATAAGTTAATAGTAATTTAAAGAAAATAAGCAAGGTGGAGAAAAATAAAAAGTCAAAATAAGCAAACAAGAAAGTCAACTCCAAAAGAGACAAAAAATTAGAGTACAGAATAAGACTTTTAAAAATGTTTTTGTTACTATCTGGCAATAAGATCTAGGAAGACGTTGCATTCATAGAAAAGAAAAAAGTGGATGGAACAAAAATGGAACAAAAAAAAAGCAAGGATGAACTCTTACAAAAGGCAAATAAATTTTCCAAAATTGAAATTTAACACAAAAAAACCAAGTCACATTTAAGGAAATATTCTCAAATAAAAAGATATTTAAAAGGTAAAATAAATAAAAGAAAAAATGTATTGCAGGAAAGCAAACAAGGAAGTCTGTTATCTGATTAACCAGAATACAAGAATGAGAGAATAGGGAAAACATTATTAGAGAAATATTAGAGAAGAATTTCCCTAGGTGGAGAGATATGACTTTTCAATTGAAAGAGTCCAGCAAGTGTCAACAAAAATAATAAAAAGAAAAAACATACATCTAGATGCATATTTATAAAAATTAACAAGTTTAAAAATGAGATTACAGATTCTTTTAAAGAGAAAAGGGATGGGTCACCAATGAAGGAACAAGGATCAGACTGAATTCTAGTTTATACTCAAAGTATGGAAACAAATAGAGCGAAAATTTCAAAGTAATGGACTATAAACAAAGTTTCCTATGTAAAATGAAACCATCAACTGAGTATGAAGGCATAATAAAAACATTTTAAATATGCAAAGAATCAGAAAGTTTACCACTCCTTTTTCCTTTCTCAGAAAGTTATTCTTCCCATCTACATTTAATTAAATCATTATCATCAATTCTCCCATTGATACCTTTGCAATTTCAAACAGCATAGCTAAACCTCTATTTCAAACATCATGAATCACAGACAATATGTACTGACTCCCATTTTACAGAATCAGAAAGGATATTAATGCTCCCACTCTCTCCTCATCCTCTTTTTTGCTCTACCCCAAGCTTTGACAGCCTTAAATTTACTTTCATATTTATATAGGTTTGTTCAAAAATTTCAAACCTAATAAATGTTATTACTATAATAATGATGTTCAAAGTGTAGTTTGTTACAACCTTCAGTCATATGCAAGGATTATATTTCATCCCCTGTAAGTCTAATACCCCTATTCTTCTTTAAGGAAAAAAACTTTTTGAGTCATTTAGAATAAATTCTCATTTTTTAATACTCTACCAAGTGTCTTTACCGTATTCTTAATTTAGTACAAGTTGTTAATCATTCTTTATATTTTACAGAGTCCTATTTCCCAGAGTGTTCCATCCAAACTCTTTTGTTCTCTTACTGGTCTCTAAGCAGCTGTCCTAGTGAGATAGCACATTGCTGTGCTTCTCAGTTAAACCCACGCTCTCCTTGATATCATGCACTCACCTTTCTTAGTATACCCTCTTCTTACTACAGTGTATCTTCAGTTAACTTCCTAAAAAGGCAAGATAGTGAAGGGAAGGGGCAGGAAACAGAGAGAAGGTTTATGGAGTGAATGAACTAAACTCTTCAATCAGAGCAGAAAGTCAACGAATAATGTATAAGTAGATTTAAAAAGAAGAAATATCAAAATATTTTAAAATATGCATCAGAAGATCTAAACACAGAAACAGAAGTGGTTGGAGAAGGAGCCTGGGAGGAGAGAGTTTAACAATAAGGACTTACTTTTCAATATAACTGGTAATAATTAATGCTATTTACCAAATAGTCCCAGTTCTTTGCCCCCTGAGAAAATGGCAGGACTGCACTTCCTGATCCTGGTAAGATTGCATGGAGCTATATTACTCGTCATTGTCAATGACTTGTGAGTTAAAGTGACCTGTGTCACTTCGAGGTAGAGACTTTAAGAGCCAGTGTATAATTCACCACCCTCTTTTTCTCTGTAACATTAATCAGAAACTTTGGTGGCTGATTATTAGCCTGAGTCCTAGAATAAGAATACATGTTTCAGAGCTAGTCTCCAGACAACTTGTGATAGATATACAGTGTGAGCTAGAAATAAGCCTTTGCTATTATGAGCCACTGCAATTTTTGGAGTGCCTTTTCGCTGCAGCAAAAGTTAGCTGAAGAATGCTATTTGATTTTTTTTTTCAGTGTTCATGATTTGCTTTGATAATAAGACATTTTAAAACATCAAAAGGAATATCAAGCGTCTAATTTGTCATAAGTAATATAAATATCATGTTTTTGTTAAAGGATGAGAATGCCAAATTTATAAACTCAATAAAATGACTTTAATTTTCCTTCTTAATTAGGTTCCTCCTATGAACCTCAGAAAACAGAAAATCGAGTGATTATTTTCTCCATTATTCCAACGTTGGTACATGACTAGTATCATAGTAGAGGCATAAGAAAAAAGCTAATTCATTACATATAACAGATGTCTTAAGTCATTAATTTCTTGTGGAACCCCAGTTTAGAAGTCTTCTTGGACTGTAGTCCCCATAAGAAGTTAGTATGGTGACTCAAGGAACTATAGCTGGCCATTCTTTAAAATTGTTATATCAAAGTAAAATGTTAAATAATTAAAACCATAAAGATTAAGTAAGAATTACTTTTCACTATGCTAGTTTATATAAGGTACTAGTTCTCAAGTATCTGTGAGTCTGGCATGGGAGCCAGAAGTTTGCATTTTAACAAGTACATGAAGATACTCTAATATGGGTGGTCCTTAGACACATCTTGAGACTACTGCCTTGATATTTTAGTGTTTACACATCAAAGTTCAAAAGATTGTTTACCCCCGCCACTCCCCCACCTCCCGCTAGTATTAATGAGTGATTAACTTCTCATGGTTCAAAGTAATGAAAATAGAAACTGAGAGGAAGTCAAAATTACAATTAAAATAAAATTAACTCCTCATCATCAGGAAGAGTAACCTTACCAAGTATTGACTGTGATTAAGACATAGCAGGAACCTGAGAGTTGTGTCTGTTCACCTCTCAGAAGGAGTCCGTGATTGGCAAGAGGCCAGCTGGACCAATGGCTATCTTTCTATCCCCATAGACACATTCAGGAAAGACAGACAGATGGGGATCAAGGAATAAAGGATTCGCCAAGTCGGTCAAATTTTCTGAGGTCCCAGTACCACTTAAAAAGGGCACTCCAGGAGGCAACTTGGTTACTATTTGCAACCTTGTGGGGGAACCACCTCCTGCTGCTGCTTAGTCATAATACCTTGCTCTGTAAAAATTCTGAGACACAGGCAACTCTTTTTTTCACTTATTTTTATTTTTCTGCCACATGACTCTGCAATCAGTTCATCAGTTCAGGTCATGATTCAGATCATGACAGCTGACCTGATGACTGTGACTATATTTTCAGTTCTGTCAAAGCTCATCTGTGCATGCCCTTGGCTATATTTAAATCTCATTTTCTACTTTAAAATTTAAAATGTCATAACCATGTGACCTTCTGTTTTTCTTGGTTTTTTTTGACAACAGAAAACCAAAGGCTAGCAATGATTGTTAAAGAAAACAATATTGAAATGTAAGCAAGTATTAAAAATCTATAAAATTATTATTGAAAACAGGCCTTGTCAATATCTGTGGTCACTATTTACATTGGTTTGAAAATCTCGCTCCAGCTTTGGAGTCTGATAATTTTGGTGCCACTTGTAGCCTAAGTAAAATGTTACTTACATTTTTCCTCTTCATTTTATATATTTTAAAGACTCAAAGTGCCCTCTTCAGTCCTGCCACTTGCAACCTGATGTCCAAATGTATCAGAGAATAAAATGGGCATTAGGTAGAAAGATAGAATGCAGTTTAATAAGTCAGTAGTGTTGTGCTACTGTGTCACAAATCAAAACTTATCAAGTAGCCATGGAAATGTGTATAATACAGAATATTTTTCACTACACCAAAATGTGCCTGCATATGTTAAATTTTAGTTGGACAAGCCATCTTTTCCATATGAGGAACACTAAACTTCACACCTGATTATATACTCATTTTACTTTGGTGTTAAGAAGATCATCAGCATTAAATTTGCAATCTTTTCCTACTCACTCCCTAGGGTCTTAGGATTTCCACCCTTGTGAGCAAGTCCTACCCCTGGTATTTGGTTTTTCTACTCCTGTTTTTCTTTACTCCATTTTTTCATCTATTCATTGTTATTCTGTTAAAAAAAATTTTTTTTTTCTTTATGAGCTACCTCAAAACACAGCCAGGCTAAAAAAGTATAATAAGTAGGTAACAGATGAAGAGAGGGAGAAAGATACATGCAGATACATAGATGAGCCATGCACTGTGAGGGAAACTCAACACTTGGCACTGAATCTTAGAAGTTAGCTCCTGCCCAGCTGAAATAGGCCCTCTCAGCAAGTTCTGTAATTAGTCTTTTTTCACTAAGATAATGGCAAACTGAGGTATTACTTCCTGTAGCTCTTAGATTATTAATGCTTTTCATCCTTTCAGTTTTTATGAACATATAATTGCCTACTAATAAGAATAATAATTAAGAAAATTTGAATTTATTTATTAATTGAATAAAAGTATGAATCAAGTCATTGCGCTGACTATTGTGAGAGGTGGAGAGTTCCACAAGGGTTGGGCAGAGGTGGGGGCAGGAAATATGGGCAGTAGTTTAGAACTTCAGTTTTAGATAGAGGCCAACTTGGATTTCAATCTTTTTCATTTATGTTATCTCTGGTACTTATTTATTGTATTAGCCTCAATTTCCCTTAACCTATAAAACAGGAACAACATAGCATCTACCTTTTCATGTCCTTTAGAAATTTAAATTGAGATAAAGGCATTAGAGAACTTAGTGCAGAATGTTTTCCACTCAGTTTTAGTTGTTCCTTAATATGATAGTTCTTTCCCTAAAAAGCTTAATATTTATAGAGCAAAAAGTCATATATATAGACTATAGTTGAAGGACATATGTAATAAATGCCATGAAAGTTTCATAAGCAAAGTAGTATGGGGAGAGGGCGCAGAGAAAAAAAATGACCGGTCAGAGACCTGGATGTGGGGCCAGCTTGAAGAACAAAGGGCTACTTAGGGTGTTTGAGAACACATAGTGAAGGTACATCGAGACTCAATGTTGAAGGACAAATTGGAACAGACTGTACAATTTCAAAGTGAAATGAAAAAAAGCTATCAAGAAGAAACTAATAATGAGAATATTTCTTTTGCAAAAGGAATCCATCTCTGAAAGGTAGTAATATGCTCTTTATGTTGCCACCAATTAGGATATGAAGCTACATTACAGCTCTTCTCATAACAAGTAGCAATTACTGTAGAATTAATACGTGACAGAAATCAGTTAGACACATAGCAATCCTACAAAGTAAGAACTATTCCCATTTTCTAGAGCAGATGAGGCTTAATAAGTTTAAATGCTTTGATTAAAGTCACTTAGCAAATGGTGGAGTGAAGATGCATCCTGGCTACAAAGTCCATGTTCCAAAGCCTGTGATCTTTTCACTATTATCCTTTGCCTTTCTGCATAAGTGCATCTTATGGGATCTTTTAGGATGATTGTGTCAAAAATGTGGTTTGGTTGTTCTTCTGGAGACTGGGCCCCTCATATAGGATTTTAAATTGCCACTCTGAAGGAGGCATTAGGTAAACTTAAATAAATAAGATTACGAGCTTTATATTCCAGAAGAAACAGGCAACACCGATACCAGCAACATCTCACAGAAAAATTAGTTGCCCCTACACTTATGAGTTAAAAAATAACTCAATATTTTCTGTACTTTTAGTGGTTATAACCCATGACAGTATTAATTTCTATAAAGTCTCTGCTAAACTGAAAACACAACTATGTAGCATTCTGAAGAATACATACAAAGTCCTTCAGTTGGGGAGAAAAAGCATGGAGGAAGTAATACATAGGCAAAAAGAATAAGTGATGACCTTCCAATGTTTGTTTTTCCAAATTTGCTTATAGATATTTAATTTGAACTTTAAAAGTTGTGTGCTGCTTGTCCAATAATGACTAAGCTCTAATCAGAAATTGAAAGTAATTTAAGGCACCTCTAAAGATTTTCTTACAATTTTCATTAAGCTATAAAAAATGGTATGATTGCCAAGTATCATTTCTAACTAGCCAACTATAGGAAAATAGACAATTGAGGCCATTTTACATTAAAAGCACTATAATCAATGGAGAAAAAAATCAGAAAGGACTTTCCAAAAGACCACATAGTATTTGTGTCATTTGCCATATAGTTTTGTCTCTCTACCTTCTGGACACCTTATAGTGTTATACTTCCTGATATTCTTGTGGCTACGTTGGACCACATGATGACTTATGTTGGTCAATGAATCAAGAATAGAGGTATAAAGTGAGTCACTTTCAGGCCAAAGCATTTCTGTATTTATTAAAGTCCCCTAGGGTTCTCTTTCCCTCTATGCTACTGACAGGCAGACTTGAGAGAGTGGCTGCTCCATCAACTCGGGATCTGGCGTAAGGAGATAGAGGCATAAATTTTAGTCGACATGCAAAAGATATGTAGCATAATGGAGAATTAAACCATTGTAACTGTGAGTCACTAAGAGTTTGCTGCTGTGACTGGAGCATAACCTCGCCCAGTACTGTTGAATAAAATGAAATAGAAACCACATATGTAATTTTAAGTTTTCTAGTAGTCACATTTAAAAATGCAAAAGAAAAAAAAAAGGTGAATTTAATTTTACTAATATTTTATTTAATCCAATAGATACAAAGTATATCATTTGCA
Source organism: Rousettus aegyptiacus (assembly GCF_014176215.1). Classification (NCBI taxonomy): domain Eukaryota; kingdom Metazoa; phylum Chordata; class Mammalia; order Chiroptera; family Pteropodidae; genus Rousettus; species Rousettus aegyptiacus. The sequence goes on along the minus strand of NW_023416307.1, from coordinate 32,917,000 downwards.
TCTAAAAAATGAAAAAGAAACATAAATTCAATCACTGTCATACTTTCACTTTTCAATAGCCACGTGTGGCTAAGCGACTACTATATCGGACATAGAAAACTTTGCTTATTATGGTAATATGGATAATATATATTATCTAATTAATCAGGTTTTCTCAAGGAAGACACATGTACACAGTAGAACAAATGGCTTAGAAATTGGAAAGAGTCAGTAAATTCTGGTTTGCTTTAAGATGACAATAGGTATGTCTTCTGGTCAGTGTGAAACGACAGAGCAAAGAAAGTGTAGAACTTTAGGAATACAAATGTAGTTCCAATTATCCTTCATTTTGCTGGTTCCTGAAAATAGAATAGTAGAAGACTCAGCTGTACCTTGAAATATTCACAGTTGGTCCTCAAGAGACCAAATAATATAGATGATTTTTTTTAAGTTTGAAAGACATATCTGAAAGAGATGACATCAAACATCTACTACTCATTGGGGCTAAGGGGGAAAAAAAGCAACAAAGAGAGCTTTAAATATGTCTAAAATAATCAAGAGTAAAATAAATGCAAGAACAGAGTGAACGCTTTAAGTTTTTCACAAGAAATGATTATTAGTGACATTTGAAAGTATAGCTTTGGTGAATTCATGAGTTAAGGGACCAAATTAGAGGAAATTTAAAAGAAATCTAGTGAAGAGGAAATTGAAGCAATAAGTGAAAGGAAATAGTAATAGTAAGAGCAGAAATGCACTTTTATAAAATAGAGCTCCATTTTAGCTGAAGAGCCCAGGGAAACTTAATAAGAGAAAAACAGCCATTTGTGCATCTATGTGAAGCTAATCATGAAATGTGGGATTTTACAAGGAGATGAGCGACATCAGGGGAAAAAAGAACAGAGGACTTAGATAAGGATCAAATACCCTATCAGGAGGCTTAAAGGAATAAAAAGTAAGGTAGAGCTTTAGATTGGCTGTCAATCAAAGGTGAAATATTTGATCTATTGAGAATTACATGTTTAAATAATTGGTTACCTTGACTTTGAATAAAAAGAAGCATGGGATTTACACACAGTTGGCAGTTTAGCTGATATAAAGAAAATGAGAACTTGACTGAGTAAAAACATGATTTCTATAGAAATGTATATGTATTTTTTATACAGGTAAAATTAAATATTTTAGAAAAAATAAAGATAAATCAAATTCAAGTCCATCATATAAATTAGAAATAGCTTAAGAAGAAAAAATTTTAAAGAAAAATTGAATTTTGTCATAAAACTGAATATTTTATGAAATAAAGACATGCTTTTAAAAATCCTAGAGAATATGCAATAATATTTCAGAAAAGTTTTTGCAATACTTATCACAGTGATGTGTTATTTTGCTTATATACTATCTTTTCTAAAATCAAGGTCTCCAAGTACTATACCTCTATATATTCTCACTTCTCTTCCCAGATATATCTTGACCTCAGGTATTTGGAAAAATAACCATAGCACTGACAAAATAATGAAGCAAAATATAATAATTCTCTTATACTTAAACATAAAATTTATGGAATATATGTTCTTTTTAAGAAAATTAAATGTCACAATAGATTAACATATAAATTTTCTAACATAGTAATAGTATATATTAAAAGTGAAGAGCAGTATATGTCACGATATACCAAAAACAACAGCAAGGATTTTGGAAGAAAAAAAAGATATTTTAAAGGTTCAAAAAAGTTGAAAAATTGGAAAGTTATGTCAGTTAAACCAAAGCCCAAGACAATAAAAAATACTTAATAAAGTGATTATTTAAACAGATTAGGCAGTTAAGAAATTTTAACTAAAACTAAAGAATGTTTTAAATACAATTGTATACAAAGCAACTGACAAAAGTGATGAAGTATGAAGAACTAGTCTACAAAGTAATTTAGACTCTATCTTCAGAATTAAAGAAAAGAAGAGGCATTTGATTAGCATCAAACTAGATTTATGAGTAGAAAGGTGGGGAATTAAAGAGCCACTAGATTAACAACTTAAGTGACAACTCAATAATGTTTTCTCTGCTGATGAGAGACCAATGCCAGCAGCTCTCAGTCAAAAATACTAAAATCAAGTAAAGATAATGGAAATTCTGAATTCAGATCACTAAATATATGGAGATAATCCAACTAAACTCACCTCTGGAAATTACCCTCGCAAATAGCTTTTGTGTGTGTTGGTAATATCTACTACTGTCCAGGAGAGAATATTTCTTACTTAGGTGAGTTTAGCTTCTGTTCCATTCATCTCCCTACTATCTCTTCTTATCATCCAGGATAACAACACACTGAACCCATCAGTATCTTTTATTCTTTCCCCTATCTCATGGAACATCATAGATGAGTAGGGCTACTTCAGAATTGAGTGTAGGCTCCAGCCATAAGTGGAATGAGATAGCCTGGGCTTTGAAGTGAAATAAGCCTTGGCTTAAATTACTTTAGATCTACCACCTACTAGCAAGCATGATGCTTACTTTCCTCATTTACCAAATGGGGATAATAATACCTACCTAGAGCTAACAGTGCAGGTAAAGCACCTACTGTATCTTGGCACATAGAAAGTGTTTAACAAGTTAATTTTATTGTTAAGACCTGAGTCCAAATCCTGCTCTGTCATTAGAAGTTCTGTGACTCAATTCTTGATGATACGGTACCTACTTCATAGTAATGCTGTGAAGATTCAATAAGTTATAATATGTAAAGTGCTTATAACAGCATCGAGTAAATAATAATTGTTACATAAGTATTTCTTCCTCCTCCTCCTCCTTCTCCTTTCTTCCTTTCACCTCCTCCTCCTTCCCCTTCTTCTTATTACTAGGCTCAGAATTCCTAAGTGAGCTGGGAGGTTCTAGAAATAACAAAGACCTAATGTTTAGGGCTTTGTATATAAAGTAGAGAGGTCAAATTTCTGATGAGAGCAGAATTGGTAACTTTAAACATTAGTGAAGAACAAGTAAGTACAATGCTGATTTTAGGCTTTCCACTCTTTTAGAGCCATTACCACATGCCAATGTTCAACACTTGTAGGCACATGGTGGCCACAAGAATGAGAACTGGGGTTTCACAAGATATGGTTTATAGGGATGGAAGGCTAGTCTCCCCGGAATCTTACATATTGCTCCTGGTTTATCTCTGTCATGGTTATACACAGGACTGTGACATCACAAGGTAGGACTTTAGGTTTGCAGTGTTGTGCTTGATGCTACTGTTCTCTCACTATACTCCAGAAACAGGCAGATATAGGTTCTAATCCTAGCTCTGTCATTTACCAGCTTTGTGACCTAAATTCATTCTATAGTGTATGTGATCCTTCATTTAGGAAATACTTATTTCTTAGGGTTGCTCTGAAGTTTTAGAATAGCATATATACCATGTCTGGCATGTTTTTGGCAGGTGGTTGTTAACACTAGCTACATAGTCTCATATCTGATTTCTTTCTTTGTCTCACATTATCAAAATGTGCTTATTCTCAATGCCTCTCTTTTAAATAGTGGAGTATTTCTCACCTCTCTCTTGGCTAAATGCCCATGACACCCTAGAACCTGCTGATGCTCTTGCACACATATATTTCTATCATTTTTTGTTACACCTTGTTGCTTCTAGTACCATCTCTCTACTCTTACTCTCAGGTTCGAGAAAGGTGCCATCAACCAAGGTGGCTGGATAAATAAAATGAGTTCAGTTTCCTTTCAGCCTTTATATTCAATAATTCTAGTTGTTAACTTAGCTCTATGAAAGTATGTGTTTTTAATTCAAGGTGGTACTTCTTTCTATGTATGGGTTGCTCAAAGCCACCTGTTTTGTTGCATAACAAACTATACCCAGTTGTTCCTCACATCAAGCTTTCAGTCTCCAGCATGTCATCGGGACCACTGGATTCCCATGTGTCACCCTCTCCTTTGCATTTCTTTCCCTCTACTTCCCGTGGCAAACTTAAACTCGGACTTCCAAACCAGATCATATGTTACCACCTATGATGCCCTCCCCAACTCCCCCGAACATTCCAGGTTGTCCTGGCCCTGAATTTCCATGGTTGCTATCACTGTAAAAGGATTGACCACTTTGTTGAATGTTTTCCAGACTCGCTTGGCTATGTGTTTGTTTCTGAAAATAAAAATAATGTTCTCTCCATCTTCTTAACACCAGTGCCAAGCACATTAGTGTGGGGTTTTAAAATGTTTAGTAATTAGATTATCACTTCTCTTCAGTGCAATGACCAAGGTTATTAATATTAAGCTTCTATACTTGCTAATTCCCATCCCAACATGATTTTGCATTTTTTTTCCTAGCATATCAGTCTGAGTACAAACAGAATTCTACAGCATATTAAAAGACCAAGTAGAATTTTTTCTTAGAAGAGTGAGGAAATCTAAACATTAAGAAATCTATTAGAAATGTACAATTCACCATAATAACAGATCTAAAGTGAAAAAAATATGTAAAAGAATTTGTTTCATAGTATACTAGATTTTATTTAATCAATATCTGTTACTAATAATAATTACAATTCTTAATGACAAGGAATAAAGAATTATTTTATTAATATAATGAAATATATTTCCCTAAGCTTACACTGGAAACATCTTCATTAATGTCAGAAACAAGATATTGATACCTACTGCCATACTTTATATTTTTTTTATCATAGGTAGAGAAGTATTATCTAATGTAGTTAGATAGAGAAAAGAAATGTGAATTAGAAAGAAGGTGGTGAATATATCAGTTGATATCGATATAATTATTTTATCTGGAAACCTAAAGATAATTAATGACTGTGAAAAATTAATATGCAGAAATCCATAGTTTTCATATATGCACAGAAATCAGTTATGCTGAATAATGAAAGAAAATACTCCACTTAAATAGCAAAAAAATATCAGAGATCTAGGAATAAATTAATAAGAAATGTGCAAACTCTATATAATGAAAAAAAATTAAAGCCTCTGAGGGACAAAGAACACTAAAACAAATAGGAAGCATATTCTTGCCGAGGAGGATAGAAAATCATTAAGTTGTTATTATTCTGTAAATTAATCTATTTAATTAATAGGCTTTAATAAAAATACACAACAGAATTTTTAAAACTACACTGACTATTCTAAATAACACATAGAATAAAAAGCAATTGAAGGCTAGCTAGTAAAAAATAAAAAATAAGGAAAAAGGACTATCTTTACTAGATAGCAAAATATATTATAAAGCTATGATAATTAAAAGACTGTTGTCCTGGTGGAGAGATAAAATGAGAGCGTAATCAAACTGAATTGAATTCAAAACCTAAAAATAAATCACATTTGAAAACGTAGCTAATGGTCAGTGGCATATATGAAAAGAATAATATTTCTAGTTGGTGAAGAAAAGATGTATCATACAATGAATAGCATTTTGTGACAATCTGAAAAAGTATCTGAAAAAAAGTTAGATATAACCTCATATTTTTTAACAAAATATGTTCTGCTGAATTAAAGATTTAGATGAATAAATAAATAAAATTACTCAAAGAAAACAGAAGAGAATTTTTAAAATGTAATTTAGAATGAGGAATGACTTTCTAAATTACACAAAACTCAGAAGCAATGAAAGAAAAACTAATAAATCTGACTACAGAGAGTTAAAAGATTCTCCAAAGGGAGAAAATCTCCATGAACAAAGTTAGGAGATAATGTTTAAATAGGGAAAATATTTTCAACTCATATCACATACACACACACACACACACACACACACACACACCTTTGTGATATGTAACTATATATGTAACTATATGTACATGTATTAATTACATTTATAATTGTATATATTTAAATATAATAATTATGTGTCATAGATAAATATTTATAACAATATATACATTTCAAACAAATTCTCACAAGACCCACAGGGTATATTTTAGCTTATGTTAATAAACAAAAGATCTATTTTAAATATTTAAATATTTAAATATTATCCCTTCTCTCCAATACTTTTCCTCCTACTTCTTTCCTAAGAAGCATCCTCTTGCTGCTCCTCAACCTCGGTGTCCTTCCAAAGATATTCACACATAGTCTTTCCTTTCTCTCTGTTTAGATACCAGAAATTTTTGTGGGAAATAACTGCAAAAATGTAAACAAACATTTCTGTAATTATTCATATTATTTCCTGTCTGCTGTCTTAGTTCTTATTCCTCCACTAAGAAAAATATTTTAACTCCCTATTCTATGCCAAATGCTGTGTAAGATTTCAGGGATATAATAGTGAAAAGGACCGAGGTCTGTGCTCTCATGGAGCTGGCATTCTAATGAAAGAGACAACTAATCAAGCAGTAAGTGAACAGTGTGATAAGTCTTATACCACAGAGTATACAGGACAGTGTGAAAGTTTATAGAAAGGGTGCCCTGAATACACTTTGGATGTCCATAAAATGATTTCCAGAGAAAGTGACATTTAAGCTACCCAAGAAAGATGAATAGGAGAGAGTTGGTCATGAGAATTGAGTTCCATTCAAAGAAAACAATCTGAGTATAAACTTAGACAGGAGAGAGAAACCATTGCCCTTTTCAAAAAAAGTTTAAAGTAGTCAAAACATCAACAAGGGCTTATAATGGATGATAATGATAAAAGATGAATACTGGAAGTATAAAGACTGGAGAGAGGAAAACCAATTAGGAGATAACAACAGAAATTCAATTCAAATATGACATATAATAAATGGATTTGAAAAGATGGAAGAATTTGAACATATTCAAGAGATTTTGAAGAGTTCAAATATATAAGATTGTGTGACTGATTGGACACTGGAGATGAGAAAGAGAAAGAGTTAAGAAAATTATCCCAAATTTCTCTGCTACAGAAAATCTTTGAGTTTGGGATTCTATACATAGAGTTTAGAGTGTCTGAAAGATTTCCCAGTGGAGCTGTCCAGTAAGAACTTGAATATGCTGGTCTGCAGTTTATGAGATTGACCTAAACTGGAGGTACAGATGTGGGGGTCATAACTATAAAAGTTGAAATTTAAGCCATTGAAATGGATGTGATTGCTCCAGGAAAGTACACAGAGGGAGAAGAGAGGAGGCTTTAAGGTAATGTCAAAAAAGGAACCATGGTTTACGGGGCAAGAGAAGATGAAATATCAGAAAGAGAGAAGAACAGAAACAGAAGTTAGAGAATACGATTGTAGTATCACAGCAAGTAAGGAAGAGGCTATTTCAAAAGTAAGGAGTAATCTGTATGTGTCAAATGCAATTGAGGGAACAAATAAGGTAAAGACAGAAATTTAGTTCATTGGATGTGGAACAAGCAATGTCATCAACGAGTTGTGTCTGCAGAATTCATAACTGCACTTGGCTGAAGAATAAGTGAGAGTTTGTTCCTTCTTTCTCTAACTAAAGCCGTCATTATTCTCCTATGCTAATTCTTTATCCTCTCATTACTTCATTTAAGCACTGCAAGCTCACAGTGGAAGAACAAGGAAAATTATAAGAGATAAAGAGGGGTCATACATAATGATAAAGGGTTCACTATTTCAGGAAGACATATTCTTAATGTATATGTATATCTCAAATGAAAGAATGTCAAAATATGTGAGGTAAACATGGATGGATGGATAAGAAAAACAAAAGAATCAACTGTTTTAGTTGGAGACTCTAACACCCTTCTACCAGAAATGGACAGATTTAGCAGGCAGATACTTAGTGAGTATATAGTTATACTCAACAGCACCACTAATCAACTGAATATAATTCACATATATAGACTAGCTCATTCAGTAACAGCATATTACACATTCTACTCAAGATTACACGAAACATTCACCAAGACAGACTACACTCTGTGTCGTAAAATGTACCTTTATTTAAAAAAAATTATATAATGTCTGCTCTCAGACAATGGAATTAAATTGGAAATCAATAAGAGAAAGATATCTGGAAAATTCCCAAAATACTTGGAGGTTAAGCAATACATTTCTAGATAACACATACACCAAAGAAATAAAAACCAAGACAAATTTGAACTAAATGAATATAAAAATATAATTTGTCAAAATTGGTGGGATACAGAAGCAGTGCTTAGAGGGAAAATTTTAACAGTGGATACATATATCTAAAATGAAGAAAAATCTAAAATCTAAACTTCCCCAGGAGGACTTAAAAAGAAAGAACAAATTAAGTTCAAGTATGCAGAAGAAAATAAATAATAATAATTAGAGCAAAAATCAAAGACACTTAAAAAGAAAATCAATAGAGGAAATTAACACAACCCCAAACTGGTTATTAAAAGATAAAAAATTAATAAGCTTCTAATGAGGCTGAGAACAATGACAACACCAAATGCGAACAAGGATGTGGACTAACAGGAACTCTCATTCATGGCTGGAGGAAATGCAAAATGATACAGTCACTTCACAAGACAGTGGCAGTTTCTTATAAAACTAAACACACTCTTACCATATGATCCACAATTGTGCTCCTTGGTATTTACCCAAAGGAGCTAAAAACGTATGTCACGCAAAAACTTGCACATGGATGTTTATAGCAGCTTTATTCATACTTGCTAAAACTTGGAAGCAACCAAGATGTCCTTTAGTAGGTGAATGAAAAAATTAACTGTGGTATACCCAGACAATGAGAAATGAGCTGTCAAGTCTGAAAAAGACATGGAGGAAACTTAAATGCATATTACTGATTAAAAGAAGCTAATTTGAAAAGCTTACATATTGTGTGATTCCAGCTACATTACACTCTGGAAAAGGCAAAACTATGAAGATAATAAAAAGATTAGTGGTTGGGGTGGGGAGAGGAAAGTATGAATAGGCAGAGCACCGACAATTTAGGTCAATGAAACTATTCTTTTTGCTACTATACTGTTGAATACATGTCATTATGCATCTGTTCAGACACACAGAATGCACACACTAAGAGTGAGCCTTAATGTAACTATAGGTTTTGGGTGATAATGATGTATTAGCATATGTTTGATTGTAGCAAATGCAGCACTGTGGTGTGAGGCTATGCACGTGTGGGAACAGGTTATATGGGAACTCTTCGTACTTTGTGCTCAACTTGTCTGCGAACCTAAAACTGCTCTAAAAAAAATTAAGCTGGCTCATTAATATTAAAAAAAAAAAACAGCAGAATGATTTATCTTATTGTAGGCTTTGACACCTTTTTTTTTTTTAGAGGAAACAGTGGTTTTAAGGAATAACAGCTTTTTCTCTTCAGTACACAGTGATATGCTTTGATACCAAATGTTTCAATAAATCTGTCATAAACTAGTAGAAAATCATAAAATTATTGATATTATTTTAGCTTCATTAAAATATCAAGCTTTTCCTTTATTTCCATAGAACATAGAGATATTTACTCCTGTAAATTTGTAATCTATCATATATCAAGTAGTGGTAACAATAAAAGTTTTATGCTTTGTCCTGGGTTCTTTCCACATTTATTTTTAGACAAGACCCATAGCATACATCCTACATATGATTTGTGAAAGGAAAAACCCTCTGTGCTCTCTCTAGGGCCTTCTCATCTCCTGCCAGGCCAGTGAACAAGATGAGTTTCTTTTTATAACGACAAGGCACAGAGATAATTCATCAACTGGAGAGCACAAACAATCCTTTATTCAGCAGAATGACAAAAGGTTATTTAGCTTCTGGCATCTACTATAGTTCTTGCAAGAACCAAGCCCAAAAGCCAATATGATAATTAATAAATTTCCAACATCTGGGCAGTAAAACAATTTTTTATGAATGTTAAACAATGCCAGTGCCAAATTAAAACCTCTCTTTCTTATATTTATCTATCCGAAACCTTCACAATAGAGCCAAATTTGCCAGTGTCCTGGCTATAAAATGGGAATAGTGATGACATAGTAGGAAGATATTACACAATTTGGGAAATCCATATTACTAAGTATCATTTAATCATATGGACAGTGATGATATCACCCACTGAGCCTAATGGAGAATAAACTCTTGCCAAGAGTAGAGTATCAAGTTAAATGACAGATGAGTGATATCAATCACGACACTGAAGAAAGGAGACAAATCTAAAGGAAGAACTGGAGTCTTAGTTTCTCTAATTGTCCTCCAGCAGCCTTGTTGCATTTTCATTTTTAAAAAAATAGAAAAATAATTTTGATTATGTGGTTATTTCTTGCATAAGTTAAGAAAGGTAACTTTCAAGTCCTAGAAGCCTTCAAAAACTAAGAAACACCAAATCTTAGAATCCAAATTAGCAGATCATTCAGTTCAAGCCTCTATCCTTTTTTTAGATTTTCCAACAAAAGTGGTATATAATTATGACTGTGGTTGTGTGAATTAGACAATACATGCTATTAGAATCTTTAAGGAGAAATAAATGTAGGCTAAAATACTAAAGACATTTTATGAGACAGTATAAACTGTATAAATCATAAACCCTATGTAGACTATATTGCTATTTATGAAAGATTCAATAGATATAAATTGAAAACAACATTATCTGGAATAAAAAGTAGTTATATTCACTTGAATTAAAACAGATTTACAAAAGAGGAAATTTGCTTTAAGGCATAAAGTTTACTTTTGTTGTTTAATTAATGTATCTGTCCATGAGAAATGTCCCTTTCTCCACTTGGATCAGAATCCATCATTACATCTCCACACAGAAGTTATATTTTTGAACAAAATTATTCAGAAAAATTATTAATTTTAAAGTTCAGTTATAATAAACTTGTAACTGTCTGAATCAAAAATCTTGACAGTAAATGGTATTTTCCAAAATGGAATAGGCACACCCCATGAGATAGATGGATGATGCACAAGATTGCAAGACTATCTTAGTATAGTATTAAAATATATGCATATGTCATAATATTCATACATATTTGGATGTATCCTTTCAAACATGGTTTACTAATGGGAGGATGTAATCAAAAGAGCTTGGAGCAACAAGTCTCAGTAAGGTGCACTAACCAGTGAAAGTTCTGAGTTATATGATAAAAACCCATAGACTACAAGTTGGAAGAATAATTCATTCACTCATTTCTACATTCATTCAACAAATTTAGATTGAACCATTTGATATTACTAGTATTTGATCATTTCTGACTCTAGATAAACAGCAATTTATGACGTTCATCTGATAGTTACTGTCTTTTACATTCAAGAACATTGTTATCTGTGGCAAGAAGCAGAGATATTGCTCTGCCTCCAAAAGAGAATGTAAAAGACATTTACAAAATTTGGACAAAAGTAAATATAGTATGCTAAGTTCTATAGTATTGAGGAGAACAAGATAGAATATTAAAGAATGGCATTAATCTTATATTATTTGTTGCTTTCTTTTCTGTATGTAGCCACATAACATATCATTTTGAAGACAATTAATACTTAGCACTAAGACCCAATGATTAAAATAGGGAAATGGGGGCCTTATTTAAGTTCCACCATCACAAAACCAGCTTTGGTAACTGAGCTAATGAATATACGGGAGTTTTAGACAAATACTATGAAATGTGGCTTTATTAAAACCTTTTATCTGTTTGAGTTCTAAATATGCTCTTGATAAGCTCATAAAACACTCTGAACAGAAAAATAAGCTATATAATAAATATGTGTCTTTTCTGAAGCCATTCAAAACCTGTTGGACTTTTTCTCATAAGTAAATGAATGAATGAATGAATGAATGAATGAATGAAACCACTTGCATCAGTTTTGTCCAAAATGCAAACACAGTGGTAAAAAAAAAAAGGGGGAGGGGGAATTATGAAGTGTTTATCTGTGTCTAGCAATGTAAAACGATGTTTCTGTTGACTAGATATGTTGCCTACAAGTTAAACACGGTCATTGGAATGAAATCTATATTTATTTGAAGTAATTATCTAGTTTTAATTTGAATGCTAGTGATTCCTACAAGAACCCTTCATATAAAGCCACTTCCCTGTTCTATGACTTGACTTCATATTGCTCAAATGTGACATGAATGCTTTCATGCATTTTTAACCAGTCGCCACCTTTAAATTTTAAATTTTTTCACCTGTCATTCTTGAATACAAAGAAAAACATCTCTACTAACAATCTGTATTATTGACAAGCTATTAATCGAATGCAAGGTCCAGCAACCAAAAATCCCAACACCCCTTTTTCACAAATCTGCACATGAAATACATATTTCTCTCTATACCCAATTTGATATCACCCCTCTCCATACTTGCCACAGCTTGTGTTTCTCTTTGCTCTGCATGAGTAAGTTGTCTGTATGTCTCCTTGCCCTAATAAGTTAGGAGCTAGTACAAATTCATACCTTATTCATTTCTGTCACTCCATAGAACCTGACAAAGCTTTTTTCCAGATTTGGCATGGAATAAAAGTCTGTCGAATGAAACTGTAAAACATTAATGAAGAAATAAACAGCGTACAGCAAATAATAGCAAAAACAAATTAATAAACACCAAAAAGAAACCAATGAAAACTCTCTTTCACATAAAGGCACAAAATAAACAATAACAGCAAAGCATAATAAAATAACACTATAATCATAATGCAGCAAACCTAGAAGCTATTTCATTCTGCTTTATATTTTGATTCCTTAAGCGAAGAATTTACCCTGCTACATTGTGCCAAATGTAAATTCCTATTATAGCTAAATATGATTTCTATCAAATCTATTCCTATGATTAATAACTCTGTTCCATATATCAAAGCCTAATTCTATGTGCTTATCTCCTTCACATCATGGGACCCTTGAACATTGAAGATAGATGTTTCCCACAGTCCTTTTAAAGCAAATCCATTCTCCTAAGTTTAATTTATTAATGAAAAACACATCAACACAATCAATTCATGAGTTCAGAGAAAAAGAAATTATACAATAATATTTTTAAAATTAAAAAAGTACTATGTGAACTTATATTTTTACTTGAGGTATAATTTCTAATGTTCGCAACTTTACCTAAAAATTTTAGAACTTCCTTACACAGTTATAATGTGCTGTTGGACATTCTAACGTATTATTTGTTAATGAAAAGAAAAATGTAAAAAAATCCATGAATACAGACATGTTATTTATAACTTAAATACAGTTTTGATAGCAAAAATTAGACTAAAAATAAAAGGAAATAAATAAAGATAGGCTAATAGGAGCAGTGTATAGCAAAAGCTTCAAATGGAATGAAAATAACTTTTAAAGTCTCTTTTCAAAATATTTAAATGTTGAAAACTTATTTTTGTAACAGTGTGTGTTGGCTCAGCCGGAACTGAAGGTTATATTAAAATTTTACTTTGTGCCTTGCTAGATATAGAGGAGAGGAGAGGAAGAAAACCTTCTAACTATTAGAGAATATTTGATTAACTTTCTGTCTCTAAATAGTCTTAAACATGAGCCCTGTGGGAAAAAATTTTGAACCTATTCCAGAAGCACCATCTTTCCAATAGACTTGAGATGATGAAACTATGAAGTGAGAATGTCAAGGAAAACTGTGAGAAAATGAATGATAAGACATCTAGTGGAGATGGGCTGGTTAAGCTGGAGCAGAAAGGTCGGGTGTTAGAATGTGCAAGCAATGCAAGCATAGTGTTGAGGCTGGGCTCAACCCCATCAGGACCCAATTGCTTCCATCGTCCTTGCCTATGACTTTCTGCCCTTGAGAGGAGAGTTTGATATGATTAGAGAGCTGTGTTCCTGGGGGAGCAAACTGAAGAGGTGTGGATTTCTCTCATAGTGAATAGGACAAAAACAGTAAGTTGCACGACTCAGGTGACAGATGTCCCACAGCTCCAGCACACAGAGGAGGAGAGGAAAAGTAGGACTAGTTTGCTCCAGAAGAGAGGAACTGTACAGCTTAAAGGCAATTCTGCAAGAAAGACCATGTACCCCTACACAACTTCTACCATTCCTAAAGGTATAATGATGTCTCCTTAGAGGAACGACCTGGAGTGCATTAAAGATTACACAAAAAACAGCCCTGGATTACATTTATTTGTTCATGATAGTTCCCATAATCTCAAAAGAGACCAAACAAAAGAGAAAAAAGAAGAGCTTCCGAACAACATAAAATCACCCAAGAGACAATAGGATCTGTGAGAAAAACGTAACCATATGCACCATATGATTATTTAGTTCACTGATCAAATAGAAGCATGTGCATTGGCTAGCTCTGTCTATAAAAAGAAAGAATTGCCAATCATAACTAAAAATTATGAACCAAAATTACAGAGAGGAAGAAAAAGCCAAGGCAAAAATGTAGGGGTGGGGAGGGAGGAAGCTACGGGGTACAAATAATCTTTCAGTAGTGATAGCCTAGCACTAAAAGAAGACAAAAGAACACCAGAGCAGACCTTTCATATAGTAAAAAACAAAGTATTCAGTTGTCCTGAAGGTAGAATTTTACAACACACTAGTTCTGTCACTACACTTGCCAGGTACCACATATGTACCTCTTAAGGTACATCTACTATTTTGTTCAGTTAATGAGGTAGTATTAACACCCTCATTTTTCAGTTGAGTAAACTGAGTTGTGGATAAATAAATTGCCCATGGTTGCAAAACTGCATGTTGAACAGAAGAGCCAGAAATCAAGCCCAGATGTCTTGCTTCAAAGCCAATGTCCTTCCCAGTAACAACACTTATGCTCATTAGTGGTAAAATGAAAATGTCAGGAAAGTGGATTATAATTAACAGAATGCAATATTTATAGGCACAATTAATTCATTTTTAGAATGCAGAAAAGAAAACTATGTGTGTGTGTGTGTGTATAAAATACACACTGTTTAAGAAAGCAAGGAAAGATACAACACATTCAGAAATAATTTCATTAATAAAACATATGAAACAAAATTTCTACATTTGCAAAAATAATCAACAATTACCCAGAAAATTCACTAAAACAAATGGTTAATTGCTAGTTTGCTTAAGGCCATTATACCATGGTGGAAATACTGAGTGAAAATATGTTTTCAATAGCAATCATAGAATTCAAATATATTATCATTTATTGGAGGGTAGTAATGACCATAAGAAATAAAAAATTCAGTTCCAACAATAACAAAATCTAGTTAAAAAAAGAAAAGTAACTGTGCTTTCATTTTTTTCATTTTAATTGAATGGATTTGATTGTCCCTTATCAACCATGAAAAGGTTCCTCAACCCACTCCTCCACTCTCAGTGTGACAAAATGATAAGGATGTTTCTTGCACCCTCCTTCCATTCAGAAGCATAGATTTGTATAGCCCAGAAATAGAGCGAGCCTGAGGTTAATTCTTTCTCATCAGCAGCAAACATGTATTCATTCCCTACAGTGGGAGTAAAAAATGTTAAGCAAAAAGAATTACTTCCCTGCAGAGAAGTGTGAAGTAGCATGTGTTCAAGGACCCAACTGTACTTCAAAACCTCAGTTTTGAAGTACGGCCTGAAGTGAGTTCAGTTTGGGTACAAAGCAGAATAGGGATGGAAAAGAATATTGTATTGTATTGTATTGCTAAAGCAAAAAACTTACAAAACAATTTAAAAACCCAAGGTCTTAACAACTGAATTTGAATGTAGGACCTGTGGCATTCTTTTTCATTTTAACCCTTCTTTTGAAGACTGAAGTCTCTTCCCTAAAGAGTCTTTTTGAATGACACAACTAAAAAATAGTATAATTCAGGAGTTCTTACTTTTGTGGTACAGAACCCTTGGCAATCTGCTAAAATTTAATGTTCTCTTCCCAGAATAATGTTTTAAAACTCATTTTAAACACTCATAGAATTCCAAAGAAACCAATCATACAGTCATCAGTATTTTAAATAAATCTAATTTGTAATACAGCATATTATGTGCCTATTAAGCATATTAATTAACAAACTATAGTATCAGGTCAAATAACTACCATACATTCAAAATAGAGATTACTTAAAATGATATTTTGAGATACCTGTAACAACTACAATATATGAAAAATCTTTGAATGTTGATAGGTAATGAAGTCACAATTACAGTTAGTACTAATATGTGTTGTCTAAATTCATAATTAAAGGAAATATTATAGTTTAGCAGAGGATAATGAATTTATCCATGAACTCTTAAAAATTAAAAATAAATTCTGTAATATCACAAAATCAGTTAAGCCTAAGAGTTGCAGAAAATATTATTAAATTTCATTTTGTTACAATCTGAAATATGTAGACTCTGACAGGAAGAAATGTCCAAGATATAAAATGATAACTATCGGCTTTAGTATGTTGATGTCCAAGCGTTCCAAGTTGTCTCATCTGAAAGTATGCTTTCAAGAGGATAAAAAATTCCCTTTGCCAAAGCAAAAGATAACAAATGTCATTTTGATAATAAAAGGTATAATTAATCTGGTCAGGGTTCAATGGAAGGAGCATTCTTCATTTAAGCAAAAAAAAAAAAAATGTATCTTTTGATTATATTCATGGACTTATTTATAAACATTTATTAAGTGCTTACTATGTGTTAGTGGTTTTAGAAATACCTAGCATTAATTATCATTTAAATTGTTACTTGTTCATTTGATCATTCATTACGTACAAATACATAAAATTGCTTTCATGGGCAAGCTATTTGCTGGCTGTTGTGCATCAGAAAACAATATAAATAAGGCTGTTTATTCCATGAAGCCTGTATAATATCAGGCAAGAAAGATTTCAAACAAATAGTTGTTTTAACTGTTATTTAATAACTGTGCTAATTTCAACAACAGAGGAACTGACTGTCAATGAGACGTTATACCAAGAGTATTCTCAAGGGTCAGAGAAGGCTTTTGACAAACTGACATTTTCATTGAGCTTTTAAGAATATGTAGTTATTCGCTGGCTGAAGGGAGACAGAATAGGATTCAGTGGGTGCAGAGAGCTTTCAATATGGAGGGAATGGAGTGTACCAAAGTCCTGAGACAGAAAGGAGCTCGTTATATTAAAAGACACCTAAGAAGAGAATGGCATAAATAAAGCTAGAAAGGTAGAAGTGATTAAATTCTGTAAGTCATTATGGACTACAATAAACACTTGATCATTTTCTGAAGAATTATAGGAAGCCAACATAAAGTTTTAAGTAAAGCAGTAACATCATAAACCTATGTTCTTAAAATTCACTTTGGTTGCAACATAGCAGCTAGATTAGATGTCAGGAGCTCAGTGAAGATCTGCCAGTACAGATTCTAACCCAGACAAGAGATGAAAGTGACTCGAACTCAGGTTATGGCACTGGAAACTCAATATTTGAACCACAAAATATTTACTTTGCAAACTCTCATTTTCCTCATTTTAGGTTATATTTTGAATTATTAAAGCTGATGAAAAAAAAGTTTAAATAATGTGATATAAAGGAAATCAAAACATTAACTATTTCTAGAAATACTGAAGCACACATATGAGCTATAAGTTTAAGAATCTCGAAATGTATACCACCTATTTTTTCAGAAATTCACCAAATTCTGTAAGTCATTATGGAATGAAGCTTGATATGTATGTCTTGTGTAGTGTACAAATAGGCAAATCGATAACTAGAAATGACATTCCCTATAATCTACAGATAAAATTCTGAAGTAAAAAGATGTGCCCATAGTAGTCTAATGAAACAAAAGCAAAGTTAGAAACTGTTCAACCACTGATGGTTGTCAAGATCTTCTGGAAAGAGGAATTATTGGTAACTAAAGTTGACTATATTTTTTATGATCAAGATTAATTGGCAGTTTGCGACACATATGTGCTATTATAGACCTCCTAACTACCACATTTTTGATGTTGCTGTTTTTCTATTTTGTTGCCAATAACTCA
The DNA here is from genome assembly GCF_014176215.1 of Rousettus aegyptiacus. Taxonomy (NCBI): domain Eukaryota; kingdom Metazoa; phylum Chordata; class Mammalia; order Chiroptera; family Pteropodidae; genus Rousettus; species Rousettus aegyptiacus. Next base: position 32,899,259 of record NW_023416307.1, on the reverse strand, counting down.
TGTGTGTTATTTCTTCTCTTCAGTGAGAAAAGGAAACAAAATATCTTCAGTAGGGAATAATAAGTGAAGGAGAAAGAATCCCAGTCAGGGCTCTCTTGGATATGCACTCAGAATTTTCCATGAAAGATATCATAAAGTGAAAATTACCAAGTATCAGATTTACAGTGCTGTTCTCCATAGCACCTTTGGAAATAGCATTAAAATGTCTTTCAAAATAATTAGAGACTGGTAAACCAACAAATTAATAAACTATCCCCAGGTGGCCTCAAAAAGATAATGTGGTTCCTACAAAGTGACAAGCATTCCCAGGGAGAACAGCGGGCACTAGGAATGTCTGGTTCTATAACAGCTTAGTAAGCTAAATTGATCAACAATCTTAAAATATAAGTGAAAACAAATGGTTTAATTCAAAAGGTAAAATCTTTCACAAATGATTTTTTATAAAACATATTTATAGAAATATTTCTCACAGACAATTTTGCTTTTGTAAATTATCAGATGACAAGAATAAGCCTTTGCACATTATCTCATGCTGTTCAGTATTTGGCTTGAAGCCCAGGAGAGGGTCATGCCTTTATAATGATGGAAAATCCAACTATAAAGCAGCCAAGGGGTTCAGAAAGTGCTACTAAGGAATGAGAAAATGAGGTGCCTGTACTGCTTTGCACACAGTAGGTACTCAGCAAATATTTGGTAATGGATTTGTTCTATATTTGTCACCATATTGCTTAATTCCTATATATTTACTTAGCAGGCTTTAACCAAGATTCTAAGTATCCAAGTCGTATATGGAACTTAATATCTGTGAGGCTTCAGAATAGTTATTTGATGTCTTTAACTGTCAATTTCCTCACTTGTAAAATAGGGTTAATTATTCATATAATATATACATTAGATATATATAATTATGTAGATATATACACATATCTTCCAGTATATTAATTGTGGGAGAAAAAGAGATACTCTACATGATAAGCTTTCATAAGTTGTAAACGTCTAAAAAATTATATGTAATTCACAATTATAACATAATTCATATGTAATTCAGTTTATGCAACTACAATAAACAGTAATTCAAGTATACATAGGCTCTAAGACTTGGGAATGCCTTTTTAGCTTCTACTCTTAGCCTGATCATTGCTTCTTCTAAATGTTTTAACATGAAACCCCCTTGCGAAGGTCATAGAGAAACATATTAGTATAAGTACTGCCAGGGGACAAAGTGTCGATTAAAATTCTGTGATGTGTGCCATTTGCTATTTCTCATTCCCAGTTGTTCTACATTTAGTATTTACATACTGCAACAATTATTAATGCCTCTTCTGTAGGTGCCTGATTTCGTAGAAAAAAAAATTCTACATATACTTTTCAGTATAACAAAATCAACTGAAATGTTAGGCAAAACACACAAGCACACACCTATAATAAACTAGAAATGTGTGTATATGAAAAAACATTAGCTAGAAAAGTATGTAGTCCTCTCGTGAAAAACTGCAAATTGTGGCAATGATACACTAGTAGTATATATTCTCTGGGAACATTTATTAAATACATGACTTAACATGACACAAACCTCAAATCAACTTAATTTGTGTCATCTAAGAGTTCACACGAATAAAGATATATCATTTTATTGAAATAACTCCTTTAGACCCAGAGATTTATTTATATACTTTAGAGATTTTGCAACATAATATCCTCTCTTCCCAAGTCTCTAGGAAAATTGCCAAGCACCAAAGTTTAATGTTTATAGCCAAAAAAATTAATAATCACTTCTAACCCTGAAGAATAGAAATCCACTTTTGATAACAGAGTTTCATTGCTGTCAAAATAAACTATATACCACTTAAAATATTTAAACTTTACAAAAATATTTGTGGGTAAATTTATTATAGTATGAGTTACAACATAAAGTTGCAGCCACCTGAAAGACTAGGTCATGACAGGTACTACTAATCAAATCAAGTACAAGTGAGAGGATTAGGATTTGGCACTGACTTACAATGTGTGGGTACTCAGATACACTGTCTTATTATTATAGGGCCATGACTGTTCTAAGGTATATGGGTGCTGTGGGTAGACTAACAGTTTAGAACTTAAATGACCGTTTAGCATTTATTTAGCAAGCCATGCAGAAACCTCCTTTCTTTTGATAAAATATTTAAATATATATCTATTCTTTACCTTATGAGATTTTTAAAAAATATACACTGAACATGAAAATAAAAATTAATATATTTTGAATTATCTTCCATTTTATATTTTTCCATTCCTCAAAACTGGACAAAATCTGTCACAATCACTAGTAACAGTGTAACATAAATGGTACGTAGTAAACAGAACTATTGTAGTATGACAAAGAGGATTTTTAAGTAAGAAGTAGGTAGGAAAGTCTCTTCCAGTTTTGGACTTTAGGTTTTGTTTTTGTTTATTTCTTTACTTATTTGTAAATATTTTCTAGTAATAAAAAATTATTACTAGAACCTGTAAGTCTGACAGCTAGGCCTTCAGTGGTCATCCACTTTCCTGTTTGCAACTCTGAAATATCTTATTGGAAAAGTTAAGTAATTCTGGAGGATGTCAGCTTGGAAGATACAGATACATAGCCATTAAATGACCATTGAAAACCAGCAGTATTTTCTTTAGCGTCTACCATGTACTAAGCTTCATATTTGGTGCTAAGGAAAACAAACAAACAAACAAACAAACACCTGATTCAGGTCTTATCGAAGCTCAAAATACAGTAAGAAATAGAGACGATTGGTTAAGGGATACTACTACATGTGCTGAGTGCTATGATTAGGAAAGTAAAAGCCTAAGATGTCATGAGAGCTAGTAGCAAAGGGATTAACACCACATGTTGGGAAGTTATAGAAGGCTTCTCCATGAAAATGAAGCTATTTAAAGTAATTATCCCACTTGGTTTTGGGATAGGGTTTAGGAAAACTGTCATATACAACCTTGCCACACAGACACAACACAGAAACTCAATAAAGGATTGACTGATAGATTTAAAGTGATAAAGACATTGTCTACATTCTGAAAGTTGAGTGATGAAGAGGGAATGAAATCCTATTAGGAAGAAACATAAGAAATGACACAGAGGTATGCAAATCCAAGTATAATTGGTAGCACAAAATCCATATAAGTTGAGAGGAGATGAGAACAAGAGCACAGAGAGATTAGCCGTACCAAAAGAAAAAAAAAAGAGTGTAAAATTGTAAACTTTGAAAGGTAGAAGGAAAAAATTAATTTTGCAGCCAGAATCTGTAATATAAGGAAATAACAAAATGGCAGAAAAATATGAATAAGTAATGAAATCGAATTGTATTTGAATGAATTGAAAATCATGGGGGGGGGTGAGTGGGGGGAGGATGTAGTAAAGAGAAAAATGAAAAGAGCAAAAGGAAAAGAGAAAGAATGAATAGGACTGAATAAATACCAAATTGTGACATGGAAAGACATTTAGAAAGAAAGATAAGGGTACCTACACAAATGTCCTAAACAATGTAGATGGTGCAAGGAAAATGGATAAAACATTTATTGGCTAACATCCGAAGACAGGGAAGAGTTTGACCTTTGCATTCAGGAAAAGTTAATTGCACAGTTAAGTTACATAGCTAGCAAAATAGACTCCACGACCAAGAAAATTTGTGTGTGTGTGTGTGTATTTTACCAAGTACAATATTTTTAGAATTGTACCAAATAAGAACTGAAATCTCAAGTATTACTTTATGTCAGAGATAGCTTTGCTAACAATAATAGAGTGGAATTAGATTTGATATAGGATTCTGATTATTCAGAGTATCATGTAACACCCTTGCAATTAAATTATATTCTGATGGTGTAGAGTAGCCATTTAAACAGACATAGAAACAACTGTCAATCCACCAATCTATTAGCAGAGTCTCAGAAAGCAAGGTACAATTTTAGATACCATACGAGATACAAAGAAAAGGGAGCTTATGACAAGGTCTCAATATTTCACTCTCACCATTTCTAGTTGAGTAATTATAAAAGGAACTGGGTTTCACCAGTAAATATCCAGATAATGATTCTTCTTATTTAGTTGTCACTTGATAACCTGAGTATAAAGGGAGAAAACAATTTTTACTCTACATTCAAAAAGAAAACCTTTAATAAAATCCATAGTAGTCACTTCCTTTAATTCACATATAATCATTTATTAAACATTTATAATTTATTATTGATGTTGTTGTTATACCTAAAGCTTGGGGAAGGGCTGGGATCTCAGGTTACAATTTCATGTTCATATTTAGAAGAATGAGAAAGGGGTGGCATACACAGAATTCATTGTACCCAAAAGTGTCTGTAGTTTGAATCCAACCAAGTTAGTTGATAAAAACAAAATAATACTTTGCAGGATACTAATAAAAGTCAAAGTCTCTACAACGTAATATTCACAATGTCCAGAATAAGATCGAAAATTGCTCTGCATATGAAAGATAAATGCACTCAAATAAAAACTAAAGAATTCTCAGAAATAAGAAAATATTGAATATAACTAATACAAAATATGGAATTGAAAAATAAAATATTTGAAATAAAACAGTTCCTTGCATAGCAGATTGGAAACAACAGAGAAAACAGTAGGTGAATTTGAAGATAGAATAATAGAAGTTACATGATTTGAAGAACAGACAGCAAAGTATTTTTAAAGCGTTAACAGAACTTTGCAGTGGCAACACTTTATATGAATAAGATTGTGTACAAATGCCTATGGTATTCATTACAGTAATATGTTGTATAGGTTTGTAGCCTAGAAGGTATAAGGGAACACACATTGTCACATCAAAATATATCTTTTGGCACTGGATTATTTTAGGCTGGTTAATTTTCAGAAAAAGCAGACTTGGGAGAAGTTGTGAAAACTAAGTAGATGTTACCCTTTATAAAAGGATATTTACATTCCTAAGGTAAATCTGTGTTTGTAAGGGGTTCTCCCTCACTGTACCAGGAATATCTTATCTTTAGAAACTCTTATCAAAGCAGAAAGCCAGGACTTTCTACATAAAGCCCTTTTCTTGGTAATCCTCCATAACTGACTCACCCCATCCCCAACACCTTCTTTTGTTCACAGCTGTAAATGTCATTTAAGATGGTAAATTCAGCCATTTTGGAAAGTTACTAAGTTTTTCTGGATCTTTTCCATGTATGGAGGAGGTATACATGTTACTACACTTTTGTTTTTCTTCTGTTAATCTGTCTTTCACTACAGAGATGCTTCAGCCAAGAATGCAGAGGGTAGAGGGAAATTTATTTTTCTTCCCCTACAAAGCAACAGGCTATACCACATTTCCTGTGTATAGTAGTCTTTACCATTTAGGTTTATTTAAGTACATTCTATGATGTTCGCACAATGACAAAACTGCCTAATATGCATTTCTCAGAATGTATCCCCATTGTTAATGGCACATGATTGTATATGTAACATAAACAAAAACTATAACTAAAAGACAGGAGTGTGTAAGAGTAGTAAAACCTATATAGAGTCAAGATTTCAATATTTTTTCTGTGAAGTGAGAAGATATTAATTGTAAGCAGACTATAATATGTTAAGAAGGCATATATTGAAATCCCTAGAGCAAGTCCTAGAAATGCAAAAAGGTATAGTCAAAAATTAATAAACAAATTAAATAAAAATTCTAAAAGTATTTTAAATAATCTAGAAAGCTATAAAGAAAAAAAAAGATAGAGAGAGAGAGAGAGAGAGAGAGGGACAAAGAGAAAAATAATAAAATAGTATGCACAGATTCAATCATCTGAATAATTACATTAAATGATAATGGACTAAACGCCTCAATTGATAATGGACTAAACACTCTAATTAAAGGCAGAGTTTCTCAAAATGCATAAAAAAGAGACCTTACTATATGCTAGCCACAAGAGATATACTTTAAATATAAAGATATAGTTTAAAGTAAAATGATATAAAAAAGATATACCATGCAAAGAATAAGCATAATGGTGATTATCTACATTAATATAAAATAAATAGACCTCAAGACAAAAAATATTGTCATGGATACACTGATGATAAATAAGTTGCTTTATAAAGAAAACAAAATATTTAAAAATATATTTGGGCCTAATAAATCTTCAAAATACATGGAACGAAATGAACAGAATTAGAGAAGCATAAAGACTTTTACATAATGACAACTGAAAATTTTGATATCTATTTCTAAGAATATGTAAAAAAATTGACAGAAATTGAGTAAGCTCATAGATGATCAGAACAACACTAGTAACCCTCTAGACTCAACAGAGCATGTAGCAATTGCAGAAGAAACATTCTTTTCAAATTAATATGGTACCTTCACCATGGTAAGACCATGTGCTTGGCCATTAAAAACAAAATTACAATAACTTTAAAAACATTTAAATTATACAGATAATGTTGTCTGACAAGAACTAAATTAAATTGAGAATCAATAACAAAATATTTTTTAAAATACAAGTATTTGCAAATTAAATAATAAACTTTCAAGAATCTATAGGTCAAAGAAATCACTTGAGCTATTAGAAAATATTTTGAACTAAATGTTAAAAGCTACAATACACAAAATACAAACAAAAAATGAATGAAGAAGTACTTTGAGTCAAATTTACACTTTTAAATGTCTTTACTAGAAAATATCTATCTATTGTCTATCTTAAGAAAATAGAAAAAAAAAATAAGAAAACAAATTGAACCAAGAGTAAGTAGAAAACGGAAATCATGAGGTAAGTGCAGAAATCAGTGAAATTTTAAATGGAAAAGCAAAGGAAAATCAGTGAAAAGAAGCTGATTCTTTGAAAAGGTCACTCAATCAATAAATGCACAGTCATTGTGTATTTAGAAATATGGATATATGGAGAGAAACACTAATAATATTAAGATATGCAAGAAGGAATATCACTTAGGTACCATAGACATTAAAAGGGTAATAAGGAAATTATATTAATAACTTAATGCCAGTACATTTGACAACTTAGATAAAATGGACATGTTCCTTAAAAGACACAATCTATAGAGGCCACTCAAGAATAGTTAAACTGAGATTGATTAATTGAGAAATGTTCCCATAAATAAGTCTAGTCCCAGAAGTTGTCACTCATGAATTCTAATAAACAATTACAGAAAAAGTAATACCAATCTTACAAAAACACTTTCAGAAAACAGAAAAGAGGGAAATCTTTACAACTTATGGGGTCATCTTTACTGAGACATCAAAACCAGAAAAAGACATAGTAAGAAAGGAAAACTACAGACCAATATCTCTTACGAACCTATATGCAAAATAATTCTTATCAAAATATTAGCTAATTGAAATCAGCAGTTCATAAAGATAATAACACGTCTTGAGCAAATGATGCAAATCTGGGAAATTATTAATAATTGAAATTCAATGTGTAAATATAATCATATTAACTATGGCGATTGAGAAAGTAAGGCAATAAAACTTTCTCAATAAATATTTTTTAAAAACCATTTCATAAAATTAAATATGTCTTTATGACTTAAAATATAATCTCAGCAAATTAGTAGTAGAAGGAAATTTCCTAAAACTAATAAAGGGCATTTATTTAAATACATAAATAAATAAATAAATAAATAAATAAGGCGTCTGGCTGAAAACAAGATGAAAATGAATGTGTACTAATATCCTCTGTGACATCTTTTAGATTTCTAAGAAAATAAGTATTAAAATGAATGTATATTGATGATGGCTCTGGCAAAGTCACCTAGCTAAACGAATACAAGTAGAAACATAGCCCCAGATAGGTTTGTTACGTAAAAAATGATAAACTCACACATGATTTGATTCCTTTAAAAACAGGAATAACTTTGTCTAATAACCTACTTAATTGTGAAAGACTAGATGTTATTTTTGAAATTTGAAACAAATCAAGAAAATTTGTTTTTAATATTTTCATGCAAGTTTGTGCTGGAAGTCCTAGTCAGTGAATTAAAGCAAGAAAAATTAATATAACCAGATATATCGGAAAAGAGGAAATAAATAAACACATATTACTCATGGATAACATGATTATCTGCACAGAAAACCATAAATCACCTATCGAAAAGCTACTAAACTAAAAAATGATTTTTAAAAAGTAGCAGGCTACATGTTCAATATAAAAATTACATTGATATAGACTAATGGCAAACTGGATAGTAAAATTAAATGTAATTCCATTTTTGATAGCATTGCTATATGAAATACTAAGAGATAAATTGAACAAAAGATGTGGAAGATCTATGTAAGATAATGCAAACCACAAAACATTGCTGACAGAAATTAGTCATAAAATGAATGGAGCAATATGCCTTGTTCATGAATTAAAAAATATATCTATTCTACCAAATTAATCTATAGATTCAATACAATCAGTAATAAATTCCCTGCAGCCCCCCCCCTTTTTTTGTAGAAATAGACAAGCAGATTATAAAATTTACATGTATGAGGATTTAGGATAGCCAAAACCAATTATCAAGATGCTTATAAAACTTAAATGAAGATGCAAAAGATGTAGAACAGTCAGAGCAATTTAATAAAAAATAACATTGTTAGAGGATTTACACTATCTAACTCTAAGAGTTAGTATAATGCTACAGTAATCAAGACTATATGATACTGGCATAATTGACAAACAGATCAGTGTAACAGAATAACAAGATCAGAAATAAATTCCTACTTATTTAGTTACTCCATATTTGACAAATACGTAGAAGTGATCAAGCGATAGCAAGAAAGTCTTCAAGCAAATGGTCCTGGAATTACTTGTTATTCATAAAAAGAAAAAAAAACCTGTCAGCTCCTATCTCATATCATATACTAAAATAATTCAAATTACATGTTTAAACATAAAATCTAAAATAAAAGTCTGTTTGAGAAACACACAGAATGTCTATATAATTTGACAGTAGTCAAAAATTTCTTAGGTAGGTCACAGAAAGCAAACCCAAAGAGAAAATATGTATTATTTACATTTATATTTACATTCATATTTATACTTATATTTTTATACTTACACTTACATTTATATTTACATTTATATATCTATTAGAACTTCATCAAATCAAAAAGTTCTGCTCATTAAAAAAAATCTATTAAAAAAATAAATAGGAAAACAACAGACTATGTTCACGGCAGTGCTATTCACAATAGCCAATAGATATGTAAGCAACCTAAGTACTCATCAATAGATGATTGGATAAAGAAGTTATAGCATGTATAGAAAATGAAATATTAGCCATAAAAAATAAAATCTTACCATTTGCAACATGGATGGACCTAGAGGGTATTATATGCTGAGTAAAATAAGTCAGACAGAGAAAGATAAATACTATATGATTTCTCTTATATACAGAATCTAAAGAACAAGAGAAACAAATTAAACAAAAATAGACTCGCAGATACAGAGAACAAAATGGTGATTACGGGAGGGGAGCGGGGTTAGGAGTCTTGGTTAAAAAGGTGAGGGAGTGAAGAAGTACAAATTAGCAGCTACGAAATAGTCACAGAGATGTAGAGTACAGCATAGCATATATAGTAAATATTATTGTAATGCTGTGTGTAGTGCCAGATAGGTGCTAGAGTAATCAGGGGGATCACTTTATAAATTATAAAAATGTTTAACTATACTGTACAAGTGAAGCTAATATAAAAGAATTTTAAAATGTTGAAAAAAAAAGACTAAAGAAAATGAATAGAAAAACAACAGAATGAGAAAAATATTTGTAAAACATATATCTGGCACAGGATTAGTATCCAGGATATATTACAGAAAACTTATAATTCAATAATAAAAAGATAAATAACCAATATAACAAATAAGCAAAAGATCTGAAAAAAAAATAAAAACACTTCATTAAAGAAGAAATACAAATGGCCGATAAGCACATGTTAAATTGCACTACATCTTCAGTCAGGAGACAAATTCAAATCAAAATCACAATAAGATACCACTGTAACTATACAATGACTAGCTATAACTAAACAAAACAACAACAAAATATGACACACACACATACCCACAAAAATAGAAACACTAAATGTTGGCAAAGACATAGAAAAACAGAGGATTGACAAACAAGCTAAAGAAAACCACAAGGAACCAAACAGACAAATATGAATTATAGAACATTTTACAGAAAAATCTATCATTTTGAAATGGAAACATTAATTGATGAATCTGGGCAGTGACTATCTAGAAGTTTATTATTGTTTTCCTTCAACTTTTATAAATCTTTCAAAAAAATTTTTATAAAACTTTCAAAAATCTTTTAAAACAGAATATGAACTCTGAGAAAATACTGTTTTAAATATATTTGAATTGAACAATTCATCATGTATTTTAAATCTTTTTCTATGTCTAATTGTTTTGTAGAGTAGTGGTCCAGTAACTAAATTTTTGTGTTTCACTGCCTCAGTGCTAATTTTTAGTTTTCCACTTACTAGTTGTGTTGACCTGGACTAGAAAATTAATCTTACTGTGCCTCAATTTCCTCACCTGTAAAATATAAGTGATAAATATACCATTTTTGAATAGTTGTTGCAAGCATTGAAAGATTTTATGCATGTGAAGCACTTGTAATTTTGCCTGGCACAAGGTAAATACTTTAAAAAGTATGCTATAACAATATTATTAAATACATACATTACATGTACATCATCTACTCCATATAGATTTGCAACAGACAAGAGTACACACTGAAATCAGTGAGTAAGTGGTTCCATTTTTATTAGTAGTTTCAACTGATTAACAAAAACTGCAGGTTATTACTAGATGCTGAAATGATGCCATTTTATATTCTTTGAACCATGTAAAAATGAATCTCCTTCACTACTCAGGTTAAATATGGCACAGATCCAGAAGGCAGAGACTGGTTCATACCTCATAAACGTGTCTGGATTGAATTCTCAGACAAGTGACTCAATAATTGTGTGACCTGGGGCATGATATCTAATGTTGCTGAACTACATTTCTTCATTTGTAAAATGAAGTTGATAATACCCCATAGGCATATATTGGGGAATAAATAAAATTGACTACATGTAAAACTTTAGTAAGGAGTATGACATATAATATAAACTCAATAAATGGAGCTCTCATTTTTTTGCTATTTGAGAAATATTTATTGAAATATAATAATAACATGTCTCAGGAACCTCTAACAAGATCCAAGCTAAAAGATCTAAAAAGTACCTCCTGCCAGTATTCTTAGGAAAATACTAATATTTGTCATGTTAGAACATCAGTATTCCAAATTTTAAGACCAAAGCAGAGGGTCACACTAGCAAAATTAAATTTCCAGATATGAAAAATATTCTTTGTATTTTTACTGAGTTATTTTTATAAAACAAATAAAAAGACTAAGTAATTTAATTGACAGAGAAAATATATAGAATAATTGAAAAAAAATCCCTGAAAATTATGGAAGGATTTTGCTTAGAACTCTATAGTTTATATCAATATTGTTTCAATACTCTATTACTTTGAGTTAATATCATCTTCTTATATAATTTTTTGTCTATCCAGAATTTTAAAATGAAGTATATTTATCTTAAGAGTCATGAGCATATTGTTTTTAAATGCCATGTATTTTACTACCAACAGCAAATTCAGAAAGATATCATTCTCATAGTCTAGCTGCTCAATGCCTTAAAAACAATGGATATTCATATTATCATGTTCTTTAATAATTCAGTGCAAATAATTGAATCAAAGGATACTGTTTCTTTTATCCTTCTTTGATGTTTTCCCAACCTCTCCTACTTTTCTACCGGCCCTCTGATGCAGTGAATTATTGTATTTGCAATGGATTCTGAATTAATATGTTTAAAAATACCTTTAATGCTAATTATATCTATTATGTAATTACAGCTAATTCATTACTATATTCTAATCTCTTTATGATTTAATAATTTTAATAGACAAATGAACCACATATATGCAAGCTAATTTTAACCTTGCCTAGAAAACATCCAAATCTACAGGAAAGCCTAAGGTAAAAAATACTATCATTTATAATCTTCACCCTTCTCTACATTCAAATATTGTTTAATTGATTCCTATGAAGTATACATGTACCAAAACAAGTTGAAATCTTGAAACTAGTTGAAACCATAACATAAAATGGTGAGGTAGCAGTGATTAAAGTTAAATAGTATTCTAGGATTCTTCTATTGTTAGAAAGAAAGATACAGTTATTGTTTAATGTTAGGCACTGTTTTGAAAAGAATGTATAAAAATTTAATACTGAAAAATAGGAACAGAATATATAACATATAAAGTAAAACAAAGAAAATGTCGTCAAACAGAAAGAAAAAAATGAAAAACAAAAAAACTCAAAATCAGTGACAACAAAATAAAACAAAACTAGTAATTATGAAGCACATAAGATAAAAATGAAGAAATTCAAATGGATTAGTAACCATAATGAATATACATTAAATAAACTTACCTGTTCAGAGACAGAAACTCTCAGAATACATTAAAAATGATATCTGTATGCTGTTTTAAAAAAACAATTAAAACATAATAACAATGAAAATGTTTTAAAAATGAAAAAGTAGAAATAAGGCAAATACTAAGAACAACTGGTGTTGTTATACTGATTTCAGAGAAAATATACTTTATGGAAGAAGAAATATTAGAGGTAAAACAGGTAATTACAGTGATAAAAAAGGAAAATTCACTGGGAAGACATAATAATATTTCAACAGTACGTTCCCAATAGCATTGCTACAAAACATATTTAAAAATCTCAAAAGAATTATAAGGAGAAATTTACACAAGCAAAAATTGAATTTCACAATTTTAAATAGTTAAAATTTAGCATACTAACAAATTAATTACAATAGAGATGATAAATCAGGCAAAAGTTGATTGCCTGAAAAGAAAATGAGAAAAAAGAAACTCTAAAACTGAAGAGGAGGCTAACAAGCTTTATGAAGTCTTTTATCCACAACTTTTGCTCCAAGTCCCTAGACTGATAATTACTATATAAGGTTCTTAGCTTTTGTGTGTGTGTGCCATGAACCTCTGTGACAGTCTGATAGAACCTATAAATCTCATCTCAAAATATTTGTGAATACATTAAATAAAACACAGCATTACAAAGAAGTCAAATTGAAATTCAACTATCAAATATTTTAAAAACTCATGATATAATATTATGTGTACATTTTAAAAATAAAACATTAAATGTGATATGCAAGACAAAATAATAATAAGCAGAAATAATATTTGAGATATCTACAACTATTAAATGGCATGGAAACATTTGTGATAGCTAACATTGACAACATCTGTGATGTGTACTGTGATAATGTCTATACGTATTATTTAAAGAAACACTAAAATGCAGTTAAGTAATAATAAAAATAAAGGTGCGATTTTTTTTTTTTTTTATATACATTCATAGGCCCTCTGATGTGATGTTTTCTCCTAATACTGCTTCTCCTCAGGATCAGAGAGTGAAGCCTTGACCTGAGGATTTATTCTGTGGAGCAAGACAAACTTTCTACAATTTTGTGTGGTTTGGGTCCCACTCTATGGCCTACCCACTCCCTTGCTTGCCAGCTCATTAGAGCTAACAGAAGCTATCATCTAAGCTGTCCCCATAAGGACTGCCTGATAGGATTAGTTATATTCCCAGTGAAAAAAGAATAGGGGGAAAGGTTGTGGGAGGAAGAAGGAGGGAGAAAAATAGTGACCTCCCTGACCACTCTACCTAAAATAGCCTCATAGAGAAACATTAAAAACCTATAGTTCTCATTCAAAATACCAAGGGAGTAAATCAATTTTTAAACTGAAATCCCTATGTGATATTTTGAGGAAAGAAAAAAATGTTCCTCTATTTCATTTAGAAAGAAAAACCTATACAAATATCTAGGAAATTTTTGATAGGGTACTGGAAGTATGGAGACAAGAGAGATGATGGTTAGGAATACAACAGATTAAACTAGGAGAGACAGGCAGATCCATGTGGGAGTAAAAAAAAATCAAGTACTGTATATTAAAACATTTGTATTGCATGTTAAATTAGTAATTTCAAAAGTACTTTGGAAAGAAATGTGAGCTGTTCACACTTTATAGAAAAGATAAATTCAAGTGTATCGAAGTTTAATTATAAAAATGAAACTAGAAAAGCACTAAAAATTTATACAAATTAATATAATCTAAGAGTGAAAAAGACATTTCCAATTATGTCATCAAAATTAAAAATAACACATAGAAGGCTGTTTGATTTGATTATATACAAGTGAAACATTATCAAATATCACCACAAACAAAATTGGAAGACCACAGACAATTTACGAACAGTGAAAAGGGATTTGGAAAACAAAGTCGCTACATGCACATTAATAAGAAAGAGATAAATAATAAAATAATTCAGCAATTGATAAAAGAAATAAAAATTACTAACAAACATAAAGTGTTGTCTTATTAATATAAAACAAATGAAAATTAAAGTCCCAATGAATATAATTTTGTCACTTATCAAAGTGCCAAATATTTTTAAAATAAAATATTCATGCTAATTTGGGTGTGATGAGATAGATACTTTTACACTTTGCTGTTGAGAATATAAACTGGAATAATAAATTTCCTAGAGAGCAATTTGAGAGTGTCTTTCAAAGAGCCTTATAAAACTTTATATATTTTAATTAAACAATTCAATATCAAATAACTACCTTTAATTTTTTTCAAAATGTATAACAACAATCATCACTGTTATTTAAGATAGTAAAATACTAGATTCACAAAGTATCTAGCAATAGAAGGCTTAATTAATATATCATGATATTCCCGTATGAAAATGTTATATCCAAAAACATACACGAATTGAAGAATATGTAGAAACATAGAAACATATATGGTTCTCATCAAATGTCAAACGAAAGAAGCAAAATATAAAGTGGTTTTTTAATTTGATTCAAATTTTGTAAAATAAAAATTAATATCTCAATAAAGACAGAAAGAATTAGACCAAATTGATAACTATTAGCCCTGCATGACAGTTTAAGTGTAATAGTTTCTTTTTATCTTTTCCATGATGATTTATGTTCATTATAGTCAGAAAAATAATAGATGTTGTTTTAAAATAGGAGGTACTCCACTACAAATATTTCCTTTGTTGTTATGAATCATTACTGAATGTTATCGATTCTGGAGAAAATAAAATTCTTAAAACAAGATCTCTCTAAATGGCATATATTGAGAGCATAATTATTGCACCACTGAAAGCATGGATTCTGGAGCCAGAGAGACTTTGTTTGAATGTCAGCTTTCTATGCCTCAATTTCCACATCTGAAAAATCAGAATATTACTACTAGACTAATAATAATAACACTGATACCTGTCTCAAGGTATGTTTGTGAAGATTTAAATGAGTTAACATATGTGAAGTATTTGAAAGAGTGTCTGACACATAATACATGGAAGGATTTATG
The DNA here is from genome assembly GCF_014176215.1 of Rousettus aegyptiacus. Lineage (NCBI taxonomy): Eukaryota > Metazoa > Chordata > Mammalia > Chiroptera > Pteropodidae > Rousettus > Rousettus aegyptiacus. The sequence continues at coordinate 32,883,788 of NW_023416307.1, read as the reverse complement.
TAGACATGCATACACACACACGCACACACACACAAGCTCATCATGCTCATGAAACACTAATTACTTAATACCCAAATGTTCTTACTTTATTCCTCTTGCACTGGACAAATGAAATAAATGGTTTAGAATCAGTTTGCAATCTAGGTAGTTTCAAAAACTATGGTTACTAAATTCATGTAACATTTACCAAAAGAGCTTAGAGAATCAGATAAGTGAGTGACTAATTAAGTAAAATAATTAAAAAGCAAGAACTATCATCTAGCCAAATTATCTAGATTTTCTATTGATAAATTAGGAAATTTACTACATTTGCTATCAATTTAATCAGACTAAATCCTGTTGATGTCCTTGATTGGGTAATTATGTAATGAGATATGGAAAGTAAGAGCTATAAATCTGTTTTAGTATCTATCCAGACGCCATGAATAACAGCTTGGGCCTATTCCTCTTCTTCTATTCTCCAGTGGTTTATTAAAATCTGAGTGGATGTGTGGAGAGCATCACCAATATAGCAGGTTCATCTTTAATATACTTCAAAACTGAAGAAAGGATAGTGGACTTTGGTTTATTTTACATGTTCTATTCAGTGAAAGTTAGATTTTAATTTCAAGTGAAAACCCATTCTTTTCCAAGAAGCAAGTCACACATTTGTCTTCTATATCACTTTAACATCGTTAATCTGATTCTGAGTCTGCAAATCCATCATGTAATATCTAGTCTGTGGTCAGTCCTGGGACTCATATGCTTTGCACACTTCAATTGTACACATGAAAAAAGAAAATAATAATAGAGGGTCAGAGAAGAGAAATTGCCTAAACTCACACAATATGTGGCAGTACTAGAACTTACTCCAGTCCCTCTAAACCAAATCTAGTATCTAGCTCTATGGAAGGCGGTTCAGGCCCCGAACTTTTTCGCTTGTGAAAGTTCGGGTTAGGATTTCAGAGTATGTGTCAGTTCTACTTCTTCTCTCTTTCTCTCTCCCTTTTCCTCCCTCCTTTATTTTCTTACTTCCTTCATCCTTACTCTTACCCAACCCTAGATATATAACCATCTCTATTCTGGATTTCATTTATTCTAGCTACTCAGGAACTTTTCACCAAATCATTTCACCGTAGTCTTTATTTTCTATGTCTTCAAAGGATGGCTTTCTATTAGTATTTTTTTTCTATTGGCAGGTAAACACAGTCTTTTTCATATAACAAACACAGACATCTTCTATGGCATGTTCTGCTATATATACCTCTTTCTCTTTCTACTTTCCTTTACAAGTAAGCTTTTAAAAGGATAGCCTACACTTGTTTCCTTTGCTTCCTCAATTTGGTTCAACCCTATTTGCTATGTTGAAATGCATTATGCAACAGTCAAAATTCACATACTATTTTCCAAATCCAATTTTCACTTTTCTGTCCTTGCTGTACTTGGCCTATCTCCAACACATAACATTGTTGATTACTAACTCCTTGAAACTTATTATTTCTTTGCCTTTCATGCTTTAACTCTCTGATTTTCCTCTTTCATTATTCGGTCTCAGGTCCCTTCAGGGGCTCCCTTTCCATGCTTATCATTACTTAGGGTTTCATTCTTGGCCTCATCTCGTTTTCACCTACCACTTACATTAAATGACACTCATGTCTAGTCCAGATCTCTCTCCTGAATTCCGATCAATAAATCTAACTGGTTGCCAATGCTCTTTCCACGTAGATGTTACACAGATACCTCAACCTCAACAGATCAAAACATAAATTTGACACACTCTCCTACAACCTGTTATTTCTCCTCCCTTCCTTATCTTGATCAACATCATTGCCATCCATTCAATTACTTCCACAACAACTCAGGTAACACCTTACCTTTCTCCTTCTTTCTCTAATTCATAGTCAATCCATAATCAATACTTATGTATTCTATTCTGCATGAAAATGAATATTCTACCTCTTCTATCATACTGAAATATTCTATTACTTGTCTCTCTATTTCCAGTAAAGCCCCATGCATTAACCCTCCATAGAGATATCAGAATGACCCTTCAAAATATAACTTTAATTTTTCACTCCATTTTAATGATAGATAAGGCACAGATTCTTTACTTTAGCACACAAGGACTTTTCATCTTCTGATCCTTCTTACTTCTTCAGTCTTCCTTCATTACCTCTGACATCTACTTATCACACAGTTCCCTAAACGCTCAACATTCTCTTATGTCTCTAGGCCTCTCCCCATCCCACTAATTCTTCCTGGAACCCTCCACTCCAGTGTCAAGCAGGCTCACATCCATCATGAATATCAGACATTTTTAGAGCAATTTCTCAAATAGATGATAGATTTATAATTATGTATGTAGTTATCTTACCTAAATTTTTTAACTTCTAAAAGCTACAATATTAAGCTTATCCAAACCTTTTTTCCATATACAGGTTAATAGAAGAAAAGTAATTTTTATATAGCTTATAATAAAATTTTGACTTTTTCTAACACCTCTCTAGAAACCTGTCTTTAACTTACAGCATGACTACCATCTCCAGAGGACAAAATTCCTGCTCAGGCTGAATCTGCTGGACAAAAGGAGACATCAGCTTGCTTCTGAGTTGAATTATGTCTTCCGGTTACATGGGGTTTTATTCTCTTCTTGGCCTTCTCCTTAGGTAATTCTCCAGCTTATCTGACTCTGCTCCCAAGTAATCAATATTTATGAGACACTGGAGGCAGAGAACTATAGTCATAAAACATCATAACACCATGTTGACTTCACTAATTTTTCAGAGAAGAAAATGACTCCCTTCCTTCCTTTCATCCCATTAGCTGGACTGAATGCCAATTCTTTTAAAGCACAATGCTTGTTTAGTTAATAAATGGATACCATTAACTAATTTCTAACAACATTTAGCAGTTGGTCTCTTTTAGAAACTGTTTCAGATGCAAATATTAAAGTATTTATATCACTTTAAAATTTTATAAATCTTGCTAAGAGAGTAATGTGCTTAGTCAAAAAGATGAAACATACACTTGAAGAATAATTAGTAATAATTGCTGTTCATTAAGTAAACCAATCATTCATTAATGCGTGCTACAAATATTTGTTAAATTCCCACCATCTATCAGTCATCATGTAAGATTCTGAGGATTCAATGTAGGTAGTACTTGCTCTGAAAAAGTTTTGTTCAAATATGCAGTCAGACCTGTAAGCATAAATTAGTATATTATATGAAATTTTTTCTTTTGGTCAGCTGATTTTAATTCTTACATTCTATTGGAGATTTGGAAATAAAAATAATGAACAGCTCCACATATATAGCTGTTATGTAAAAGAGCTGAGTAATCAAATGCTAAGTAATGAATATATATATATGTATGTAAACATGTGTGCAAATATATATACATATGTATACAAGCAGAGATTATAGTTATCTTAATAAAGCATTTGATTAATTAATAAGAAAACACAGAATAACTAATTTAGGAAAAAGTTTAAAGCAGTATGCATATGTACCTTGTTTGCATTGTCTGCACTAAAACAAATTATTGCATTAACATTACTTTGGAAACCACCATTTTTCACAAATTTTAGCAATTATATAAGTGATGACTTAAAAGTCAAAATTATTTAGTAATTACTGCCCAGTGCAAAAATAAAGCCATTATTTATCATACAATATTCCTATTTACAAAGAGACAATTGGAAGTGAGAAACTGAAGGGGAGGAGTGACAGAAAGAGAGTTTTCTGTAGTGAGACCATTTTGTATCACTACCTGAGAGGAGTGGAAATTATTTCACTAAAACTTCATATTTATAATGTTTTTCTCCCTGGAATTCAAGGCCTATACTTGAAGGTCAAAGCAGAGAAAGTTGAATTCATGCTAATTTTTCACAATGAGGAATAAATCCCTTCTTTTAATCCAATGGTCAATATTAAAAATAAACACAGAAAGCAATATCTTCTTTGAAGAGTTTAGGAAGGCCAGGTACTCTTGCTGGGGCAGAGCAGATTTTCAACTTGCAGTAATTATCAGTACAGCTATTCTTTATAGATCTTTTACTTTGTAATAACTTACATTCACAAATTTAGAAACATTTACATTTTTAATAGGAAACCTTAATATGAGGAAAGATATGAACTTTTCATGGATTTCTGTTGTGTGCTTACTGACTCTCTGGTTGTTGACAATTTTGAATACTCATTACATGAAAAATACCTCATACTATATACTTGAAAATTAGCTTTATATAGAATTGGCAGATTTGCTTCCTCAGTATAGCTGTTTTTTGTGTGTATGTGAAATAATACTAATCTTGAAGACACTGTTTTAGATGAAATTTATAATCCAGCATCATTTAATTATTCATGATCAGAGATTCGATGAAAACAAAAAATTCCTGAGAGAACAGGTAAAATCAACTTCCTATCCTATTTGGATCGGATACTCGGAGTTGAACAAAAATGCCTTAACACTGTATAAACAATAGATTTTGTTTACACTGACAATTGAAAAATGCTAAGAACAAGATACTGTAAACACAGGAATTAAATTCTCCAAGAATTTGTGTCCTTCTGACATTTTTTATGTGTTCACATTCCGAGTAAGACTATTCCTTTATTACTACTAATAAAAGAGCACAATATTAATTTTTAGCCAAAAAAATTGAATAGAGGATAATTTTAATAAGTCCAAGAAAGTTGGTAATATTAATACATTCCTTCTACTCTAGGCACAATGCTAGATATTGGGAGTTTCTCAAGGTTAACGCAAATACAATTTGCTAAAAGAAGCTATTCTCCATTTTAACTATATAATATAATTCCTAACTGCAAATTCTATTAATGAAATATCCTTTCTGGGTGAGGAATATCATTTCCTGTATGGCTCACATATAAACTTTCTACATAGAGTAAGATTTAAGGAGGTAAAACAATGAAATTATTCATAAAGACATAAATAAGGATGAAATATAGAAAAGATAGGGGAAATTTTTCTTTGTAGGAAAAAAAGGGAGGATAAAAAGAATGAGATAATTTTAACTTTATTGTCAAATTTTAAGAGATATACTATGGGCACAGTAAAAAGCTAAGCATTTTCAAATTTATCTTATACTATAAAGTAACTAGAATTCTGTTTCTGTGCTTAGGGACTGAGAATACTGTGTTCTTTATTTTGGACATAATTATCTTTTCTTAAGAGAACAATTACATGTTCCCTAAGTTCTATGATACTCACATAGTCCCTCTAAATATTTTACTTATGATGAGTTTTATATTAACTCCAAACACTTTTAAATTAATAATCAGATTTGAATTTCTGGAAGCTAGAATTCATTACCTTTTTTCTTCAAATGTCAACACTGCTAAAATTTGCAAGCCTGCCTGCTTCAGCAAAGTTCAGGTTCATGATCTCTAAGCAGTCGTAAACCTATTTAGATAGAAAATTTAACCAGTACATAAGAATACTGAGTATCATAGACACAATTTTAGAAACATTAAATGTGTTTACTCTTAGCACTTAAGTTCTGCAAAGCAAAATCAAAAACAATGTCATTAGAGGATGGGTAGAAGAACAAAATCACATTCATTGAAAATTCTGCTTTAAATAAACTTTTAACACATTCTCTAAAGTCTTATGTCACTCCAACATTTATATGTTGAAGTCCTAACCCACAATATCTCAAAATGTGACATTATTTGGAAGTAGGGGCTTTGCAGATGTAATTAGATAAAATCACACTAGAATAGTTTGGGATCTTAATCTAATATGATTTGTATCCTTATAAACAGGGGAATTTTAGACACAGACATGCACACAGGGAGAATGCCAAGTAAACATAAAGGCAAGGATCAGGGTAATGCCTCTATAAACCAAGGAGCACCAAAGATTGTCAGCAAACCACAAGAAGCTAGAAGAATGGCCTGGAATAGATTCCACCACACTTCCTTCGGAAAGAATCAACCCTGCTGACACATGGATGTCACACTTCCAGGCTCCAGAACTGTGAGACAATAAATTTCTGTCATATAAGCCACGCAGTTTGTAGTACCTAGCCCTAAAAATCTAATGTATCTGTGATAAATTTTGATCTTACTATCTGATTCTGAAGTACTATTCGCTTATTGTGAACTTTCATTCTAATGGATGTGTTTCTCTGTAGTCTGTCTCCTTCACATTCTGCCTCCTTCATTGTACTAGAATCATTTCCTGAAAATTACCTTTACTTACTTGAGGCTAATCTGAATCAATAGAAGCATCTCAAAGTGGAATGTCTTCCTTCAACAAATTTCTTAAATGACAACTACTTTTACTGTATGTTTTATCTGAAGATCAACTTATTCTTTCACTTGACTTTTTTCCTAGAAGAAAGTTGGAATTTTTATTTGTTCATTACAGATTACATAAACAGCTATAAGCTAAAGACTTCTCAGTGCAGATTTCACCTTTATTTTAGGTTGTGTCATTTTGAGATGCCTCTTGTAATCTACACTGTCTCAAGAAGGACATTACCTATAGAATTCGTAGTATTTGTTATTCAAAAGTAAATTCTATTGAAGAAGGGCTTCCAGATACAATGATGAATAAATAAGTGTTTTAATGACTAAGAAGTTCATAATCTGCCATGAAAAACTTATATAAGTAACTAATCAAAATATACTGAGCTGTATACTACAAAAACTGTAGTTAACAAGTTATTAAGTGCTTACTATTTTTCCATAGACTGTTTTAGGCACTTAGAAATATTTCATTTAATCCTATAACAGCTTCAGGAGGTAGGTAACATTATTCTTACAGCAACAGGAGAAAAGACAAAGAAATCAATTGAATTCATATGACTAAAAAGTGACAGAGCCAAGATTCAACCAGAAAAATCCATGTTCTCAGTCCCTATGTTAAAAATGCTATGTGTAATGTACATATTTAAGCTGAGTCATAGATGAATTTGACAAAGATAAAGAGGTGGCTATATATGGAGAAAGAACTCCCTAGAAAAATGATGCAAGACACAGGCAATCAGAAGCAGTTCGGCATGGGTACAGGTGATGACAGATTCGGGAATAGTGGCAGCAGAAAAAGTGGGACAGGAGGTTGAAGACAGAGTGTGGAGCACATTGCATGCCCTGCACAGAAGTTTGCAGATGACTCTGTGGAAAAAAAGGAGTCTTCACTGGGTTTTGAGCGTATGAGAGGTACAGCCATACTTCCATATTTGTGTTATAAGAGACACAGTCCTGGTGGCGCTTCTGGAAGAGGGCAAGTCAGTTTTAAAGCTGAATCTGTCCAGACTACACAGATGTCTGAGAGTCACCCTCGAAATGGTTCAAAAAAATAATTATACCTATATACGCATATAATTACATATAAATAAGTATATCTATATTAATGTATAGTTATAAAAATTTTATAGACAGAGAGGCAAAAGGAAAAAAAATGTTAAATAGGTGAATCTGGATAAAGCGTATATATGTCTTTTGCACTATTTTTATTTTGCAAATATCCATAAATTTGAAATTATTTCCAAATAAACTTTTAAAAAGCACAGAATTCATAATGGTGATTGCCGAGATCTGGGGAGAAGGGTGGATGAGGAGAAATTGCTTAATTGGTAAGAGGTTTTACTTCAGAGTAACAAAAATGTTTTAGAACTAGTTAGAAATGGTAGTTACATGGTATTGTGAATATACTAAATGCCACGAAATTTTTTTTTGAAGTTTTTAAAAAGTATATATATATATATCAACATTTTAAAGACTTAATTCTGCTTCAGAGATATCCCTCAAATGCCAGTCCCAATTCAACTACCCAAGGGATAGTCTCCTGAATACTTAAAGGTTGTGAGTACCAGTGCTAAAAGGCAATGAGCATTTCGAAATGATACAGTTATTAATCGGCCAACTAAATATAAAACAGCTGTGTAATGGGACTACTTCCCCAGGAATCATTAGAAAAGATGAGGCAACCATCAATGTATATGGGAGTAGAAGAACTAATTGATAACCTGTAAGGTATTGCTATACTTCAGTGGCCTTCTTGTGATCAAACACCTAGCTAGAAATTGAAAAAGTTGCTCTCTTCGAAGAGATATTTTAGTAGCTGTTTTAAAGGTGCATTATCTATTGTAGTATCAAAAGTAAATTATTGCAATTTTTGTGGATAACATTTAGAACAAATTTTTCTAGTTTTTTCAACCATAATACGAAATTGTGCTGATTGAATTCACTTATTGTAGGTGCATATACAGCATGGTAACTATAGTTAACAATACTGTATTTATATACTTAAAAGTTGCTAAGAGAGTAGATTTTAAATGTTCTTACCACATACACACAAAGTAATTACCTGAGATAATGAAGGTGTTAACTAACATTATTATGGTAATCATGTCACAATATATACATATATCAAATCATGTTATACACCTTAAACTTACAAAATGTTATAAGTCAACTATAGCTCAATAAAGCTGGAAAAAAGGGGGAAAAAGAAAGAAGAATTCTGAGTGAATCGACATCACCCTAAGAGATGGTAGAGCCAGTAGATAGAAGAAGCCTGGATCTCTGAATGAGTGCATGAAGCAGAACTCATTGATCCATACTGAAATGTGAATGAAAAATAAATCTTTCTTGTGTCAACCCACAACTGTGTACTATTGCAGCTATTTACTAAATAGTTACTGTGTGCCATGAAGTGTTTTGGGTACTTTCCCTACATAATTTGATTTATCTCACTTATACACATGATGACGACTGGATCACTATGACATACAGTACACAGTTTGAAAACAATGGCAAAGATGTTGATATCTGCTGATGTCAAGAACACAGAGAGATGGGGACTCTCATACATTTCTTATTAAAGTGTGAATTGTCATAATCTTTCTGAAGTCAAGGTTTGACCAATTTGTACTAAAATTTGACCAACTACACTAAACGTCTGAAACAATAACCTTATCATTTGACCCACTAACTCCACTTCCAGGAATTTATTGTTAGAAATGTCATAGATCTACACAGAGATATGAGATTGTACATTACCACATACTATAATTATGAAAAAAACTGAAACCTAAATGATTAAAAGTATCTATATATTTAATACAATACTAATATGTTCACTTGATGAAATATTATGCAGCCATCAAAAATCATGTGTTCCAAGAATAGTAAGTAATGTGAAAAAATGTTCATAAATAAATTTTTGTGACATATGCCAAATACAAAATATTTCAACTTTTTAAAACATGAATGCAAATAAGAAGATGGAAAGGAAATAAACCAAGATGTTAATATTAACTGTCTCTAGATGATGGAATTAGAAATAGACTTTTATTTTCTCTTTTATATGGCTCTATTTAAAAATGTTATATAATGATCTTGCATTATTTTTAAACTCAAAATATATGTTATAAAAATAAAGAAGGCGAGGAATTTTCTAATCCATTTTTGAAAAGTTTCCATATAAGCTTGTTTAAAATTAAAAACTGCTGGTGCTTAAATCTGTAAGTTCTATTTAATAGAAAAATTCACTTATGTGAAATAGCTCATTCCCTGATGATGTTAGATAAGTGAGGTGTTATTACAGTATTTCTAAAAGTTGTCTACCATCTGTGAGTTTATTTTTCCAATTGTCTGTTATTTTTCACATCTATTTTTAAAATTGTTTTCACATATAAATATCTATGACTTATGATGATTTTTTTTGATAGCTTGAATTGCGCCTGCATTTGGTTACATCAAAACTTTTAAACGATAAACTCTCTCTTCATGATAATTGAAAAACATTTCCTCCAATTTACAAATGAGTGAAGTAAAGGCAGACATACAGAACATACCTAGAACATAAACAAGACATGACAGGACAGTGGTGTGTTGGAGCAGGCTCTTACTGGCTCGAGGGGACCATTTTGCTGTCCCAACTCTGTATCAAGGGCGTTATGTCATAGCTAGAAATTGGCCATTGTGTAAATATTTACACATAGGAAGTCTTTAAATAATACATCAGGGTTTTTTAACTTTTTATTCTATTTTCTTTTCCAGTTAGCCAGTTTACTAGTACATCATCATATATATATAACAATATGATTCTTCTAGAGGGGCTTAATTAGCCCAAGGCCAGGTGCTTGTTAAGAATTCAAAAAAAAAAAAAAGATGTCAGGCTTCACAGGATAGAGATTTTGAGTTAAGTTGGTCACTGGTATATTCTAAGCAACTAGAACTGTGTTTGTATATCATAGGTGCTCAATGAATACGTTTTATATGTTTATTAGGCAACCTAAAGATGATGAAACTTTCATTTATGCATCATCCTAACTTTATGTATCAGTCTTCTCTAAAATCTTGTCTATTTTCATCTCTTTATTTATAATTGTTGTTTTTCTATTTATTCCTTAAGCAATCATCTTCTTTCTATTCTCATGTTACTTACAGACTCTAACTCCTACACCAACAATTCACAAGTCACCAATGACATTCTTATTAACACAATACTCTTTTTCTTTCTTTATTCCATATTCTTTGGAATATTCTTTCTTAAAAATTGAATATTCTTTCTTGAAAATTCTTTCTCACTAGACCTTGAAAGCACTTGCATATTCTACTACATTTTTTTGTTGTTGTTCCCATTTTTACCTAGTTTTTTCTCTTCATCTTTCAGTCTATGTAGAATTTTTACAAGGTTTAACAATCATCTCTTTAAGCTTATTTCTCTGCAATTTCCATTCAAAAAAAAAAAAAGAAGAAGAAGAAGAAGTATGGCTTCATATTTTACCTCCAGTCCAAAACATTCACTTCTATAAATTCCATCCTCTTTTCCTGAGCTCAGTCATAGATTTCTAACTGCCTAATTGATATTTCCCTTTGAAAGTCTAGCCTCTACATCAAATTTGACTAAAACTAAGTTTACTATCTTTCTTAAAAATTCCTTTTCTTAGATAATTCCTATGTTTTACTGTTGTCATTGTTTGTTTGTTTTTTAATGCTAGGTTGGGCTATTTCTCTTCTTCCTGCTGCACTGATAGGTCTCACCTACCAGAATCTTTCCCAGCACAAAGTTTATTTAAGGTTGCTACAAGATGAGTCAGTTGTCCTGTGGAGCTCCTTGCTTCAAGAATTTCCCAGGAAAAAATAAAATTGATTATTCATTTGTTTTGTTGTTCATTTTTCCCCCTGAGCATTATGTATTCATTGTTGGCTCAGTCTGTGAGAGCCAGCATCCTCTGTGTCAATTTCCTAAGGTGTAGGACATAGCACCCTGCAAGCATGGCAGCAGGCCAGGTAATTGAAAAAAGCTTAATTATGTGCTGATAACTTCGAAAATCTTAATGCTACTGCAGAGAAATAACTAAGCATATTATCAGGAATGGAATTATGAAATGTTTTCATATCAAGTCCAGTGTCCACAGGTGAATTAATATAGAATTAAGCTTTGAAGCTCAAGTACAAATTGAATGAACTGTGTTCATTCTTTGAAACCTAGTAATTTCAAAACCAATATCCCACTGTCTACAGGAGGCAATCCAGAACTGAAAATAATTTTTAAAAAAAATAGTTCTAAATACAAACAAGTCATTCGAAGATTAAACTTTTCCATTAAGGACTTCTGAAAAAGAGCTGTCCATATCTATTCAATAATCATTTTGTTCATTAACTACATGTGCATAGAATTGTAATTGAAGCCATAGGAGCTGGTTTTAAGAATAATATGTATTTATGAAAGATAGTGTGAAGAGTAAAGAGACACTAGGGATTTGGAGTCAATCTGTAGTCTGACTCTACTACTTAGTTTCTGGGAAAACTTAGGGAATTCCTAATTTCTCTCTAAAATTAGAATAAGAAAGTTAATTTACAGGGTTACAGTATAGATCAGAGATAATGTATGTAACATGCTTCTCTATAGTAGACTCTCAGTAAATGACATTTATTATTACTTATGAAGCTAGAGAGTATGAGCAGATATATAGTAAAAAATTCCCCTTATATTAATACCTAAAACAATTGTTCTCAAACTTTTTGGTCTCTGGATTTTTTAGACTCTTAAAAACCATGAAGTACTCCAAAGAGTTTTTCTATATTTAGGATATATCTATGGATATTTACCATAAAGGAATATTTAAAAGATTTATTGCTTCATCTTTAAGTAATAATAATGAATTAATTACATATTAATATTAACAATATATCTTATATAAAGTAATGATATTTTCAAAAACAAAACTATTCAGTGAAAAGAGTGGTGTTGGTTTATACTTTTACAAGTATCTTTAATGCTGAGCTTAATATAAGAAGGCTGGATTGCCATATGTTTCTGTATTTAATCTATTGTAATATGTTGTTTTGCTTGATATAGTAAAAGAAAGTCTGGCTACACACAGATATGTAGTTGAAAGAATATCAGGAACTAATATCTTTTGCCTAAAGTTAGTTAAGATAATTTCTCAGAGGAAATAAGTCATGTGTCAAGTCGATGACGATGAAGATGACGATAGTAATAATAATAACAATAATAAATGAATACTAATTGACAGAAAAGCTACAAGAGAATATCCTAGGCAATGGTAACATCTGTAATTAAGATTGGAATGTGAAACTGAATGTTTTTGTCTGTACAGAAGAAAGCTGAGAAAAAATTGGAGATAAAGTGGGTATCTAGAGGGTGGGAAAAATGTAAGATGTGAAAACTTATGAATGCAATTGAATATAAGCACCATTTGATTTTTATTTTCTATTGATTTGTTCTGAAATTGTTTAGAATGAATGATGTTCAACTGAGGTTTTTGAGCAAGATCATCCTTATTAGTGAAAGTAGAATTTTGATTATTCAGAATATTTAATAATATTGATGCCTGGAGTTATGTATAGAGTAACAGACAACTTTACAAAAATTCCAGCACTACTCAAGGATTTTCAGCCCATAGTTTTGGAACAACAGTTTTCTTCACAGAGCTAGATTTGAGCAAATAAAGTGTTTCAGAGGGATCAGGACAAGGTGGAGGTCATGCCTCTTTTATATAAAACAATTCAGCATGACCAGGTTTACAGACAACCTTCACAGAAGATATGAGGGATAAATGATGTATGAATGGGTAGGGAAGTTAAAAAGAGACAAAGTTTGAATTTTGAATAGAATAGCTAGGTAGAAGACTTATCACTGGAGTTAAAATAAACCTCAAGAGAAAATAAACATTTTTAAAAAAAATTTGCTTAGAAATACCAAGTTATCAACTCTTGATAGAAATTAAAAGAAAGTAAATGATGACAATTAAAATGGAGAGGTGATATTAAAATAGTGAACTACTGCATACAAAATAATTTAGAATAGAAAAAAAATGGCAGAGAGAGCAGTAAGAGGGTGTTGCAGAATTATCTGAACTGAAGACTGGCTATGGGAAGACAACAAACCAATGGAGGGGGCAATAGGGGCAGGGAGGAGGGATTTGGTGATGTGGTTTAGAAGGGACCTAATGAAATGCATGCAAAAAGAGAGAGCCTGAAGTTCAAGGGTTAAATTCTAAGGAACATTCGAAATCAGTTAGCAATAGCAATAAAGGTGCTGAAGCTAGAAAGCGGTAAAAACCTAAGGGAAAAAATAGGGAAAGAAAAGAATAGCTTGGAGGACAGACAGTTAAAAGGGCAAGAAAGGTATTAATTAACAGTGTCACCGATACCTTGCTTGTTTTCAACAGAAATGTAAATGCTCATTCAGCATTTAATATGTGTGAGGGACCCTTTTAAGGGCTTTACATCAGTGTTACTCAAAACAGGACCAGTGGACAACTGACATTCAGTGAACTATTCCCCACCAGTTTGTGATGAGACAAGTAGAGAAATGAAAGTCAGCATTGAGATTTATAGCAATTTGACATTGCTACATCATCTGCTGAACCTAATCATAAAATTTCTTTTGATTTTTCAATTAATTTTTCCTTCAGAAAAATGTTCCTATCAAAAATGGTCCTGCACCATAGTCTGAGCAGCACTTTACATGCTTTATCTGATTCATTTCTCACGGCTATGCCATAAACTACCACTCTTTTGCCCACTTTACAGGTGAAGAATTGAGCATTGAGCAAACTAACAAAACTAGTAAGTGGCAAGAAATTTAACCTGTATAGGTAAGGTAAACTTAAAACAGTGGATGAAGAGAAGTATCAGCAAGGAAAAAAAAAGATTTTTCATAAAATAATGCAAAGTACTTTCAAGGTATAAAGAAAACATCACATGGGAGAGAATTTGTCTAGTTTCTTTTGTGAGTGTCTGGTCCATGGTTTGATAATATTTGTGTACTAAAATCATAAATGAGCAGAGAACAATAATAAAATCTAACTGAATATTTAAAAAAATGGTATTAATGTTGACTTTTGAAATGTTATTCTACTCCTCAAATATGTAATGATGGCCTACTATGTGTATGACATGGTGTTATTCTAATAGGCAAGCAATGGGGTTATGAGATGTCCTACTTGGGTGAAATTAAGTAAGTTAGCTTTTGTAATCCTCAGTTTCCATTTTTACGTAATGATCATGATAATAAAATCTTCCCCATTTGAGAATTAAATGATGTGATCTGTGTAAAACTCAGCATAATGCCTGACTAATGCAAGGGCTGAAAAAATAAAAATAGAAATAAATGAGGTGGGAAAAACAAATGTACTCAGGAGCCTATATATTCTCAAGAGGACTGTATAACCATATGGTTAGCTAGAGAGTAAAATTCCCCAAGCGCTCACTAAAAGCTCTAACTGAATTTGGTACTTTACCACCCTTTTAATTCAGAATCATGGATTTCAGTCATGCATAGACAGTTCAATCTGTTTGATTGATTTCCTTACATCAAAGCTCATATAGGTGTTAATTGCTTAGAGTTGACTGAAAGATGTATCTGACTTGTTTGTAATGGACCTCCCTGGCACTCAATAATTTCTAGAGTAAACTCTTGTCTCTCCATTCTCCTGTCTTTCTCTCTGATTCATCTTCGTGTAAGATGCTGTCTAGATGTCTCTGAGGAAACAGCCTAACTCCCTGTCAAATCCAACTCTAAGATGATTGCAGGATAGACAGAACTGTGTTTTAGGTCTGGAGAGAGAGGATTCCTAGACAGTTCTTTACACCATGAGAACATCAGAGTCACCTGGAACAATGTCTGTCCCCACAGACAGTTTATCCCTGAAAACCTATCTATTATTATCATGTAGACACTAAATTAAAATCTCTTTACCTTTTGTAGATCCAACTTTTGTCTGTGCCAGGGAAATAGAAATTCTGCAATATAGACCACATCTACCTCTTGGCAAACAATAGCAATGCAAAGAATCTAATTGATTGCTCACCCTACTGATTGGTACTTCTACCCCTGCTGGTTCCCAGGAAAAAAATAAAATAAAATGTGCCTCGAGTTTTTGAGCTCTGAGGTAATATTTAGGTTACAACATCCAATATGTTAATAGTTCAAACTTAGCCGGTTGAACTACTACAGGAAGAAGGGATGCCAGTATTTGAAAAAAAAAAAGAAAAAAGACAGAATAGCTTCTTTTTACTATTCCAATTATTTATCATTTTATATATGTCTGTTCTCCTAAATAAGCACCAAGCTCCGTCAAGGCTTACAATTTGCTGGAGGCCATGTTGATTGTCTTAGTTATGAAACATGTTGGCTCATTTAATTTAATATTATTTCTGTCTTTCTTTCGGCCTGCTTTCAGCTATCTTAGGAGAATTTCACAAATAACTAAAAATACCTATAATACACTGTTATAAATCCAAAGGGCAATTACAGCCCATAAAAATTCCTATGTGATTTATAAAAATACATATTCTGAAACTTGCAATCGACTCTTATTACCACAGTGCCTACCCTGCATTAGTAGATCTCTAAATATGTGTTAATATGTTAGTTAATAAATATTGATTTTTTAAAATTACTGTTTAGGATATGTATCTAAGAATTCTCATTACAAAGAACTAATTCTGCATTGTCCACTTTCATTCACATTTCCTAGAAAAATAACTACTTCTCATTAATATATTTATTTTAAATAAAAGCTCAAAAATTCCCAGTAACCCTGGATAACAGCTTTCTAAATAAGGTCACTGATTATAATTTCTTTTTAAATAAACTAAAAATATGTATGTACTATCCTTACTGAATAAGCTATTATAGTGTTTAAATCCAAATTATTTAGGACTTTTCTTTCATTCAAACCTATTATAAAAGCTTTCTTGAGAAGGGCCTATGTATGGCTTATCATCATAGCATAAAATGATCATAAATACAATTATGGTAGTAGTTTTATTTTTTTCTTTAAGTGCAATCAGACATTAATTTCTTCAGATTATTTCAGTTATTAGAAAAAATGTGAGCACAGAAAAGTTTACCATAATATCTCATTAACTTATTATCAACAAGAAATTAAACAATATTCCATTGATCCAAAAGCCATCAATTTGTCAATCTCTGCTTACCATAACAAACTCAAGAATCAAAAAAATTAGCATGCAAGGCTTCTGATTAACCACATAAATGTCGCAGAGTCTGTGCATTAGTTATAAGAGAGTTCTCAGTCACTCTTTCCAAGACTATTTGCTATGATTTCCACATACACACATGGGCACGTGCATGCATGCATGCGCGCACGTGCACACAGACACACGCGCGCGCACGCACACACACATACACACTCCTATGAAAAAACTTGGAAATGTATTTAATCCTCAGTAAAGTAGTAATAGGAAGTTGGAATTGTGGGTATGACTAATTGGAAGGACACTTTGAAATTCATTCATTCACCTATTAAACAAGTACATTTTAATTAACAGAATTAAGCAATGAGCTGAATACTAAGAATAAAATGATGAACAAAACAGATACTGTTATAAGATCAAATAGTTTAGTCTAGTGGAGCAGACAGCCATTCATTGGTAATCAAATAAATATACAACCTCATTAATGCAACAAAGGAAAAGTATAGGAAACTACAGCATTTAAAGAGGGAGGCAGCATGAGGCAGGTCAGGCAGAGAGAATTAGAAAATAATATTCTGATGAAGTGACTTTTGAACTGAAATTGGAAGACCGACAGCCATAAACTAACTAAGGGATAGAAAGAACTCCAAGAGAAAACTCTGAAGAGCATGTAGGAAGTTCCAAAGGCAGGGAGCTCAGTTCAACTGTCTAAAAGCATATATGTGTGGCTGGAAGGTAGAAATCATTGGATAATGTGGAGCACGACAGAGTTGGCATGTCAGAAGATCTAGTCATGAAACATGCATAGGCTAGTTGGCTAGAACAGGGATTTCAGTCTATCCTAAGAATAATGAGAAGCCATTGAAGAGAAGAAGACATATGAGGAGGGAATCCAGAAGAGTGCGATGTCCCTGAATCCAAGAGAAAGAACATTTTTACAAAAGAAAGGATGTCAAGTGAAATAAGAACTGGAAACCACCATAGAGCTCTTATTGCAAGCTGACAGGAGAGCTTTTTGGTGGTGGGATCTGATGGAAACAATAATAGAGTAGTGTGGTAAAAAGTGTTCTACTGACTACCCAACAGCCATTCCCTCTTCTTTCTTGTTAACAGAGCCTGTGTCCCACTATTGAGACTAAAGATGTTAACTTTGCTTTACTAGACTCCCTTGCAGCTAGAGAATATGTTCTATATTGGCCAGTGGAACCTGACAGACCTCTGCTAGCAGTTTCTTGAAAAGTTTTTCTACCTTAATAAAATGTAGAAGAGTGAGAGATATGTTCTGTCTAAGGAAGTATGCTTAGAACTGCTGCAGCTGTCTTTTAACCATGAAGGGCAAATCAAGATTATAGAACATCAACATCCCTGAATTATTAAATTAAACATGCGGCCTTCTTCTTACATAGAAAAATAATCCTTATTTTAAAGTCACTTTTAGCTAAGCATTTAGTAACTCTTGACCAAAAGAATCACAACTCAAGTGAGTTAAAAACTGCCTAGGTGATAAAAAAAAAAAAAAATCTGAAAATAGAGACTTTAAACTGTTCTTGGTAATGACTAAAATATTGAAGAATGGAGAAATTGCTGGATCTGGAGTTTGGGAGAGATCTGTGGGTTTTTGTTTTGTTTGGGTTTGGGTTTACTTCTTTTCACTCGCCTATGCTATCTATACCTTTGTAGAATTTCTCAACACTGAGGTAAAACCAGGAGCTCAGTTCTTAATCCTCTTTTTTAACTATACTCTCTATAGCTTTAAATATCATCATTATGCTGATGGCACCTAAATGTATATTTCAGGCCTTAATTTACCACTGATGCTGGACTATCTCCTTAATACATCTATTGGCTTACCTCACAGACATGTCAGAACTCTTGATTCTGCAATTACCATGTATCACCTCCTCTATCACCGCCCTCAACACACACACACACACACACACACACACACACACACACATTTCCTACTCCCAGGCTTTAAATTTCGATAAATGCCAATCTACTTAGTTGCTTAGACCAAAGACTTGAAATCATCCTTGATTCCTCTATTTCCTTCATTCCAAACCTCCCACATATTCAATCAATCCAAAAGTCTTATTGACTGTACTTTCCGCATACCCATATTCAGTCTACTTTTGTCTCCATTACCTTCACTCTAGTCTAAGCCACCATTATCTCTCACTGAGACTACCGTGACAACTTTCCTGCTTCTATGCTTGCTCTGCCCACACTGAATCTCCAGGTAGCACTCAAAAGTTGTCTTTTAGAAATATAGATAAGACCAAGCTACTGTTTCATTTAAAATCCTCAAGGGCCTTCCTAGTATGTATAAAACAAGACTCAAACTCCTTAGCATGACCTATTAGAACCAGATAACCTAGCTCTGCCTATCTCTCCAGTTACATTTCTCCTTTAATTTCCTTTTTTCTTTCTTTTATTCAGACCACTCTCATCTCTCTGCTTTGTGAACAAAGCCTCTGTGAATACCAGCCCCTAGAGATATATAGTACAAACTCTGCACAACATGCAATAACCATGCTTCAGCCCACTGACACTTGCTGTTCTTTCTGGTACTATTTGCCCTAATCTATGAATGGCCTGACTTCTCAGCTCAAACATCACTTAATAATAATGACAATAATGATGGTGATGATGATGATGATGATAACGATAGCTGATTGCCTACTGTCTTCCCCAATTTATTCTCCACCCTTCACTTCTCTGTTCAATGGCTTGAAAAGATGACCTCCACCAACTGCCCCATCTAGACTCCCTTATCCCTGAATTTTGTTTGAGTAGACTGATAATAAGCACTGCCCCGAGACTAAAGGGTAACTTCGCAGTGGCCAGCTTTCTCCATTGCCACCACTCTTGTTGAGGAGGATCTGCCACCGCAGCTGCTGCTCCCTCCCACCTGGCTCTGGTTTATAATACCAGTCCTCCTCTTTGACCCTTCAGATTTCATGGTAGCAATGGCTTCCCACTGTTGCTATTACCTGGATGATTTTCTATCTCCTTCTGGTTTCCTTAGCAAAACCCACACATTTGTAAATGATCCCTTGCTTAAACACTCCTCAGTTGAACTCTTTTTAGTATGCTAATTTATCTTTGACAGATATAATAGCTATGATCATTGAATGTTTCCTATATTCCAGGCACTATTCTAAACACATTACATATATTGAATCTTCACATTAACCCTATTATAAAAGTCCTGTTAAGCTTCAACTTTACAAATGAGGAAACTCAGAAACAGGGAGTTTAAATAACTTGCTCAAGGTTACCCAGACTATAAGAGGTGAAACTGGATCTCAGTCAATGCTCTTAATCACCAAACTATATTGCTCCCCAAGAGGCATCTTACCTTGCCACCCTAGTAAATGCTGCTTTCTCTCACCCCAGTCACTATTTCATATCACTTGCCTATTGTCTTCCTAGAACTTATTTTTAAATTATCATTTGTTTATTTTTTACATAACTTTATTGTCTGTCTCTACTATAGAATGATAGTTCCATGAGACCAGAAAATAAGTTCGTCTTGTTCATATCTGTACATACAATGCCTAGAATAAAGTTTACATATTTTAAGTTTTTAACAAAATATGACTTTCATTTTAATGCAGCAATAAGAAAGTCTGAATGTGATGTTGGCAAGAAAGTTGACAGAATTTGTGTCTGATAGCTTTTATTTTCACTGTAAAGCAGAAGGAGGGGTCATCTGCTCACAGTAAGGGGAAGGTGGATGGATCAAATGTCTGCTAAAGGTTTCCAAAATCAGAGGAGGACAGTAGAATTGCTAGGCTATGCTGAGGGCTCAGCTGTGATTGGTCAGTGTGATTTAAAATGTTCCTAACTTCCCTGTTTTCTGATTTCCTCCAACAGTGCTCAGCTGCCCTGGTGCAAGCACAAAGAAAACAAACCCTACTGGAGTCAACCAAGAATGGGGAAGAAGGCTGCCGATCTATAAAAAGCACAATGGCTCCAAAGGTTTAGCAATCTGAAGCCATTTAGTGTGGAAAATAACTGTCCAACATACCTCAGCAGGTTCTAAAAGCATTCTTGTATCAGAGCAGAGGGCAACAACTGAGCTCACAACATGAGGAGGGCAACAAGCTCAAAAATGGAGTCAATTCCGCCATTTATCAGCAGTGTGATCATTCACAAATTATCTAATCTCTCCAAGTCTTAGGTTTTGCTTCTGTTATTTGAAACATGTATGTCTTTCTTGAAGACTTGTTTTGAGCCTGGGAATTAAGCTTCAATTAACCTAAGAATGTCATACATATGTAACAGATGATCCTACTATGATATCAGATGAAAGAAAAGGCATTGATGGACAAAAATGATGATGGTTTTTCACATGAGTAAGTTTTTTTTTATGTATTTCTTTATAGTTTGCATTTCTGAAGCAGCAGAACCAAACAACAAAGAAAACATTTTTAAATAATTTTAAAGAACTATAAAATATGTGTGTATATATGAAAAATGGACTAATCATCTCAGTATGATCCTACAGCCTCTAGTTGTGAATGTCTAGCCTTTGAAGCAAGGAGCATAAAATATAAACTAATATGATAAGGACATTTCTAAATTTTAACCTTTTTGATTATTACCCATTTTATTCAAGGCAACCAAATTGGAGGAAATAAAATATAGATATTTTTGGGCTTTTGGGTTTTCTTTTACAAAATGATGAAAATCAGAGCAGGTGGTTTTTAAAGATCAAAATCTATACATCTGTACTTAAATTAAACAGTTGTAATACCTAGATAATAAATCAACTATGCAAAAGTTACCCTGTCAAAATTGGAAGAAGAGAATGGCAGAAGTAAAGGTGGAATAAATGTATACTGAACTTGCATGAAATTACATCAGTGGCTCATTTAATTCAAGCAGAAGCCTAAGTTTTATCTTCCATTTTATGGAAATTAGAGCCTATCCATTTTGATAAGCAGCATTACCTGCTGTCCTTCTGCTATACAGTTAGGTAGCCACAGATATCTATCAATCATTTTTTTTCTAATTCTACAACATAATATCAAATATGGAGTAGATTTTATAATAACCTTTAAAAAAGCAGACATTGAACTTTCTGAAAGCATTTTTTAAATCATTCTATGAATAAGACTATAATTTTGAATTTCTATAATCTTAAAATTGTATTCAGAAATGTTGCCAAGACTTTTAAAAAGGTGCCCAGTACATGCTATACTTTTCAAACTGTATTTTTTGCTGTATTTTTTCAAGTTGAAATTCTATAGAGATAGATATCACCAGAAATAGAGTGGAACATAAATTATGAGCAAATAAGTACCAAAATGTCAATACAATCATATATAGCTTATTACCCAAGAAAGTATGTTCACTGGTCAGTTAAGTAAGTCATTATTTACAGAGTGGCACGCTGTCAGTGAATAAGTATGAGCAGGTACAAATGATCTATTTCAAAACTGCATTACCTTGAAAGAATTTAATCCCTTCTAGTTCTTCATAGCATTACAATTTCAATACTTAATGGTTATGGGTTTAACTTGCATAATAGTCTTTCTACGAAGAAAATACAATAAAATTATTCTCTAGAAAAAAAGTTCCATCTTAACAGTAACGTTTACACATTTTTCCTCCTAAAGCAATAGAAATTCATAAATCACCAAAAAAGCACTATTGCTGACAGTTGGGAATTAAGTATCCAAATTCCAAGTCAGAAAGTAAATTTAAAAGATCTCATGTGGGTCAGCAAATATATAGTGGTTCTCCAGAGTCAACCATGTTACCTGTAGAGACTTGAGGCAAATCTTCTCCCTATTGCCAATACAAATATGTGTTGTTTACCCCCTTCTTATTAAATGTTTTCTAAATTAGGAAACAATTTTTAGAAAACCTCAAGGCAACAGAAAAAATAATTGGTAACACTGTGTAAAACAATGTCTAGAGAAAAGTACACCACAAAAAAATAATTTAGTCACAAAATCTTTGATTTATACTTTTATAAATATAGGTTATCAAAGGGGAAAAAATTAAAATTTGGCATTCTATTTTAAATCTGTGTGTCCAGTTTAAAATATACAGCTAATTGCCTCCCTTAGAAAGATTAGTAATGCAAATGCTTTGTTACATCAATTGGCTTCAAACCACTCTGTTATTTCTTTTAAGCTGGTTACATAGTTATAAATTTTGTTAATACTGAAAGTTGCTTATTTAACTTTATATATGTAATATATATATATATCATTGTTTGACAAAGTTATATTATAATCAGAGAGTATAAGTTATAAAAGATTTGTAACTAGTACTAATAGCAGCCAAGTTATTAATATCCTTAAATTCAGGAACCCTATGTCATATTGCCTCCCATAATGCTTATCATGAAATCTTGCATGAATCAAGAACATTTCTAAAAGAATTTGATTTTTTTAAGTTTCAATATAGTCACAAAAATAAAATTTTATAGTTGTTTCTAGTCTAATGATAAGATTCATTAATTACTGAAAATATACAAGAAAACTAAAGTAAAATTTAGACCCTTTAACACAGATATCTGTACATGGTTATTTATGTGGTAACAAAGTAAAGTTATGAAAATTAGTCTGCAATAGTCTTTCTTTCCCCGGGGAATGGGGAGTATTAGACACTTTGAATTTACACATTATCTTAGTTGGATACAAGAAAAATGTGATTTACTTTATTTGAAGGAGGGACTAAACAAAGTTAACCCTAGAATGAAAATAATTAGAAAGAATTAGATGGGAAATGCGATTAGTATTTCAAAGGGGAAAAATAACCATTCAACACATTTTAAATACAACTATAAACTCAATACTCTTCACTCATTCAAAATATCTTCTAGTTCTCTATAGCATTACAATTTTCAATATTTAATGAGTTTAAAATCAAGAGTAAATTGACAATGTACTCAGCATAAATCATTGCATTTGGAGAACTAGGTAACAGAATTAAGCTCCCAAATGTTGTTGGCATTCTTCCAACCTATAAGGATACTTTCATTCCTCCAAATTTAAGTTAATTGCTGTTTTCACATATTTTGCATAATTTGAATGCAAGTGTCATAATTTTGAAGTTAAAAGGCTTATATGCACCTCGACTTTCTATAATAAATATTTCATGAAATGTATTTCAAAATACTAAAATTAGAATAATGCAGAAGGCATCTAGGCATTTACGTCATGGCCTGGTGGTTAATAATGTAAACATACACTTCATATATATTATTTTGTAGGTACATGGAGAGAGCTTTCAAATGTATAAAATAAACCTGTTTCTTTAAATATGTGAAACCAGCATATTTTCCCCTTGTGTTCTCCATCCTGGTACATATAATTCACGGGAATAGATGCATAAAACATTTAATCAACCTCAAGGTAATTCTTTGTATAGTTTCCTACATATATCGTATTTAATTCCCATTCACCATTTGGATTAAATTACACAAGATCACAATCATTTTTTAATATAATCTTAAAAGTCAACAGTGAGCCTCAACAGATTCGGAAATTCATTCTCCAGGTTTTAAATCAATGCTTTCTAAACAGGTGTTAAGAGAAAACTAAAGAATGTGATGTGTGCTATGGGGGTGGGGGCAGGGAACCTTCTCTTGTGCAAATAAACTTTGTTGACTAAGCATTAAACTACTTCAACAAGTTCTTTTCTTTCCAGGACTTCTCAGAGTCTGCATTATGTTAGTGCAAGTTGCTAATATCCAAGAAAGGTATATAATATGCAACATTTCCCAAGCATCTTTGACTAAGGAAATTTTAGAAAAATAAGAATCTCTGAAAAACTATGTTTCTACTGAAGGTAATTTATAAATGTTGAACAAATTTTCCAAGTAAGTCTATTTTTGAAGAACTTCGGAAAAGAGATTTCTAAAAATATTCACAAAGAATCTATGGTTTTTACTTTTCTTACTAACATGTACTACTGTTCCCTCTTCTTATATTCAAAGAAGAAAAAGGGACATTCAGTGTCCATTAAGCCCCTGAAGTCAATTGTACCTTCGTCTTTTCATTCTACTGACTAATTTTAATTCCTTTAAGCTTTCTTCAGAGGTCTCACTTTAAAACTCTAGAGTCACTTTTAATGCTCCCTAAATCTTTCATGGTTTGTCTATTACTTTCTTAAAAATTATAACCCTTTGAAAAGAAAACTATAAGCTTTGAAAAGAAAACTATAAAAATAAGTAAAAGCTTTTATCAATGATTCCTAATTATTAACAGACATCAGGATCATGTTAATTTTTTAAAAAAAGTTTTATATAATACGTTTTTTGGGAACTACTGCATAGTAGATCTCTGATACTAGCACTGGCAGTTTATCCCAAAATCTAGAGAAAATTTTCATAAGAAAGTTGGCAAGTTTCTTCATTTCTGTCATATATTTCCTTTATTTCAGTCATTTTCTCTTTATATAGTTTTAATAGTAAAGACAATGTAACATTCAGGTTTTCATCACCTTATTTAAACTTTACTCCTATCCTAACCAGAAAATTGGATTTCTGCTACAGAAACTTTATTGCATTCAACATATAAGATTTTCTCCATTGCCAAATGAATAAGGTGTTGGTTTGGAAATAGGATTCGAAGGAAGAAGTGTGTGTGTGGGGGTGGGGGGGGAACACTGTTTAAATGAAATTATCTCAAAATAATCAAATGATCAAAGGCATAATCCTATTTCCTCAGGATAAAAATATATTCGTGCATCTGCTATAAACCCTAAACTAATAAATTCTTGAGAACTAACCTTTCTTTACACTAAGTCTGAAGTGTTAAAAACAAAATCCAAAATACCAAATTTCATAATCTGTGGGAATTAGATATTTGAAGCTCAGTTTAAGGGCTTAAATAAAGAAGAAAACAGACTGTTAAATCGGCAGTTGGTAGAAATTACCAAGTTAGCAGTGGAGATGATGGTGGCAGTGGTTAAAGGTAACTGATATTATGGAAGGCAGAATGAGGGAAGGCAAAGATGGCAGACCATCTTTGTGATGGGAAGAGGGATGTGAATGGTAGTGGATGGTGGTCATCATAGTTTAAAGCATTAACAGAAGCCAAGCCAAGAGTATTGGTGACAGGAACAACACTGGAGGAAACAAAGATGTTAGTTCCTGCATGATACTTGGCATATTACAATCTGGAGATAGAACTTAAAGGGCATCAAAGTGGATAGTTGAATAAGAGGGAAGTCAGTCCAATAAGCTAAATAGAGAGTCAAGTCAGAGTAGGGAAAGTCAGCTATAAACTCAGTACCAAGGAGCACAACTCGGATTAGAGACATAATTTCCATCGAGGTTCCGTAGAAGGAGGAGTGCTGGATAAATTCCAATGCATGTTTTATTTCAGCTTCAACTGTCTTTTACTAATGTTCCTGTAAAAGCCTCATCTTCCCTTAACCCACTTTAAAAGGTTACTGATTACTGCAAATGATAGGCTCCTTGCAGTAGGAGTGAAGGTGAAAGCAGTAGTTATTACCTCAGCAGGCACAGTGGTGTTAGGGGTAGTAGGTAACGCCAGTAGCTGAGGAGCTGGTTGCAGTAACAGAGAAAGCTGGAGCTTCGTAGCAGTAGGGAGCACTAGTCACGCTATTTCAAATATAAACACCTTCCAGACAGATTATATCCTGAAGACCTACTTTAGGTTTTCCACTTTATTCCTATATCCAATAATGGAGTTTTGACAACCAAATGTGTTACGTAGTGTATCTTATTGCTATTATATGCTGTGTCAGTCATGCAAGAATCAGACTCGAACCCAAGGGATTTTAATCAAAGACAACAGAGTTGTAAGTAGGGTGAAGGGAACCAAAAAGGAATGTTGCAGCATCCAGAGAATAGCAACTGAAGAAAGTTATTTCATGGCCTAGGGCAAGAAAAAATAAACAGCCAACAGTATGACTGGGGTACAATAAATCTGGAGACATGGATGGACAAGGGGACATCCAGCCAGATTCGTAGTCATGGAAGGATAGAGTCACTGCTAGAAATCATGGACCAAAAAGGGAAAGAATGAGGAGATGAACAACTCAGATTTTCTCTCCTACTACCCTCTATTCTACTGCCATTGATGTACATCTGCCAGATTTAAACAGAAAGCCAGCTTTCAAAAAATCTAGATAAATGCAGCTCACAGAGGGCAAGAGACAGAAGGACACAACTTGGGTCTAGGTGGGCTGGGGTCACAAACAGGTAAGGATCAGTAGTTCTATTACAGCATTAATGAGATGCATAGTGAAAGCATGCATAGAAGTCAACTCTCCTTGCCACAAATACAGAATCTTCACCATTTAGCTTCCCTACAGCATGGGGTCCCCAGGTTATGAGAGTGGTAGGAAATTCAGAGTTATTAAAATATGTTCCAGAACTCCTATGTGTGCCATGCATTATTGGCCAAAGAACAGGAGCCACTAATAAGAGTAAACAGAAAATGCATGATTAACAGCAGTCTTTTGTTTGTTTCTAAATATTCTTAAATAATTTGAATATTAGGAAATATATCTAGATGTTTAATAGCATATTTGAATAATAACAATGAAAAATTATTTCTCTTTTAATGTCAGTCACTTATAACTGATACCTTAATATCTTAGCAAGGCTTTATAATAATCTCATCCATATTTTTGTTCATCAAGTGCTGGATTCGCTTACTATTTGATAAATTAATTTAAATTTTAGATATGCTCAAAAGTAAGAAAAATACTACTAGTGATGTAGATCACGTGTTGTTTGGTTTTGTACTTGTCTTTGTAGGTTAATCAGTTTCTGGGCATAGTCACAAAAAAAACAGAGTCAGTTTGGTACAGGTGTTTTTGTCAGACTCAAATGCCATTATTTCCTCCTCATTATATCCCTCTCTCATTAAAGGTTAGTCCTTTTTTTTTTTTTTTTTTTTTGACTGAATGCATGGCGTAGGCTATATTACATTTTTTCCTAAAAATGACTTCTTCTACTGAACTGATTCCATAACACCACAAAATAATGTTTCAGTGAACATGAGATTTTTATAGATATCTATACTATTAAAAGAGGATCTAACTTTATAACACAAAAACACCATACATATATTTAAAGTGAAAATAACAGCTTAAAAGGCTAAAGAAATTTTTAAAAATGAAATCAACTTTCCTACAGCAGATGATGGGAACAGAATGAGGAAGAATGTGAGAAACAGTGGCTACACTCAAAACAGTTAAAGGATTATGCCAATTTGTGAAAATCATACCATATATTATATGGAGAAAAATATTAAAATTATTCAACAAAAAAAAATCAATGGAACAAAAGAGGTAAGTCATTACTATGGAGGACAGTCAGAAAACAGAATTGCTGTTTTCCAGAGAGTCTTTGTTGCTACTTTCCTAACACTTTAATGGTTGAAAGGAAATCAAACTGTGAGAACTTACTGCCACTCCAATGAGCCCTGGGGGATTTGTCACAAAAGTGGCCTCAAGCTTCACAGCTCTGGTCCTCAGAGGTGACAAAAAGCAAAGGGACCAACAGATTAGAGCATTAGTTACATGAAACTGAACATCAACATATTTCAAATTGTTAGGCGAATTTCAGGCCAGCTTTCCGGTTTTACATTAGATCAAATGACCAAATAATTTCCTCCAAAACATGTGCCATACTTTGGAGTTTCTGAGCAACAACCATTATTTTGTGGCTATTCATAGATAATTCTGAACTTACCCTTACCTGGAAGAAAGCCTCTTAAACACTGAAAATTGGATAAATAACTAAAGACTAGAGTGGCTTTACAACTCCTGTTAGACTATTTCTTGTGGTGTCATTTTACAAAAAACCTAAGAAAGTATAAGAGAGTTCAAGGAACTTAACTCTTGGTCCCAGAGAGAGACGATGATCATCAATAGCCTATTTTGGAATAAGAGTATGCAGTTGACTCCAACTATACAATGCCCTCTGTTTCCTAAATTCTGATATCGTCACCAAAAACAATACTTTTGTTTGTTTCCACATGAAACAAAAGTATACCAGTTAAAACATTTATTTAAACATCATCTCACTCTAAATCAGTGTTTCTTAAGTACTGTCCATGGATCTGCATTCACCTGGAGTGTTTGATTAAAATGCAAACTCCCAACCCTCATATACAGATAATTCATATGTATATTACAATTTGAAAAACTCTACTTCAAAGACCTCATATATTATTTCATGAGTAAGAATAAGAAAATTACAATTTACCATACTATGCTTTTGATACCTTTAGGAGATTTCAGGTAATGAGTGGGAACTTGAGGGAAGATTATTTTGAGTAATGCAAGTAGATCTAAAAGTGTCTAATATAAACCACTCATTTTATAATTCCCCATCCCACCTGACCCTCACTTTCTAGTTAAGTATCTTGACTTAAAGTTGATTCTGGAATTCTGAGTAATCATGTAAATTCTGTTTTCATAGTCTAGAAGGAAAAGAATCTAATCTTAAAGTTCCATCAGTATGTTAGCTGATTCTTAAATATATTTAAAAAGCCTTCACCTTTTTGAATTTTATGATTTTATGTATCTTACTATAGTACATTAATCAGAATATGTCAGAAATAAATCTTAATACTAAGCAATAAATTTTATTTCTATAACTTTTTCCTACAAATTATACAACTAAAGCTAAGAGCTTCTCAGCTTCAAAGAACTTTTATCTATTTAAGAAAACATCCATTATGCATACAATGATATGAAAACTAATGTTATAGGAGAAGTCTGATTAAATAAACATAAGAAAGAAGCAAAACGATCACTATTTGAAGATGAAATTATGATTGCTAAATTGAAAATGATTAAATCTATATAAAATAGCTCAAAAACTTGGCTGGTTATAAACACTCAACATATAAATAAAACTTTCTTATATGCCAAAAATAAGGTGAAAATAGAAAAAAATATTCACAATACAAACAAAAATATTAGATGGCTAGGAAGCTAACAAGAAAACTAACAAGTATAAATTTTACCAAGGGATATAAAAGATATGGTTTTCTTCCTTCCCCCTTATGCCCTACTGAATAATTATTTCAAAGTAATTGAGTAAGGCAGAGTAAGGAAAGCATCCTCATAGAGTTGGGCGTGATCGTGATGGCTCAGAGCCAGACCTTGGCAGGGTAAGATATGTCACACTGAGGGCGCCCACTGTGGGAAGTGAGAGGGTTAGCAGGGTGAGGAGAGAATCTACAAAGGGACAAACCGTGACATAGCCCAAAAGGGATGAGGGGGGTGTTCACACAGGTGGACAGCCCAGGGAGGACTGTCAGAGCCCAAGTGGGGTGAGGAGGGCATCTATGCAGAGGAAGGGGCACTGGCAGTAATGGTAGATTGGGGAATTTATCAAATATTAATGCGGGAAGCCATGTTCCTCACTAATAGATAAACAATTTGCAAATACGGAAAGAAATCCAGAATAAATTCTGTTATGTTTGATTAGAATTTGAAGTATTAATATAAACTCATTGTTTTAAATAGATCAGTAGAAAGATAGAAATATTGATGTGAATGTTTGTGAACATATATTCTCCAGCTCTGTCTCCTGAGAGAGATTTTGAATGAATGACACTCTAATAGTAACACCTAGCAGCCAGATCTTGGCTTTTAAATATTATTTTCCTCTAAAAGGAAACAGTCACTCCTAGAAGATAACATAAGATAAAATCTAGATGGCCTTGGGCATAGCAATGACTTTTTAGATACAATACCAAAGGCGCAATCCCTGAAAGAAATAATGCATAAGCAGGACTTCATTAAATTTAAAAACTTCTCCTCTGCAAAAGACACTGTCAAGAGAATGAGAAGACAAGCTACAGACTGGGAGAAAATGGTTACAAAAGACATATCTGATCAAAGACTGAGATCTAAAATACACAAAGAACTCTTTAAAAAAGTATGAAAACAACAACAACAAAAAGTCACATTAAAAAACGGGTGAAAGACTTCAGTGGACACCTCACCAAAGACACACACATAGAAAATAAACACATGAAGAGATTACCCACTTCATATGTCATCAGGAAAGTACAAAGCAAAACAACGAGGTACCACTACACACCCATTAGGTTGGCCAAAATCACATTGGCAACATAAAATGCTGGAGAGGATACAAAACAACAGGAACTCTCATTCATTTGCTGGCTGGAACACAAAATGGTACAGCCACTTTGCAATACAGGTTAGTAGTTTCTTTCAAAACTAAACATATTCTTACCATATAAGCCAGGGACTGTGCTCCTTGGTATAAATCTGAAGAAATTGAAAACATGTCTACACAGAAACCTAACTATAGATGTTTATGGCAGCTTTATTTATAATTGTCAAAACTTGGAAGCAACCAAGATGTCCTTCAGTAGGTGAATGGATAAATAAACTGCTATATTCAGACATAGGAATATTATTCAGCGCTAAAAAGAAACAAGCTATCAAAACGTGGAGGAAACATAAACGCACATCACTAAGTGAAAAAAAGTCAATTAGAAAATGCTGCACACTGCGATTCCAACTAAATGACATTCTGAAAAAGGCAAAACTATTGAGACAATAAAAAGATTAGTGATTGTCGGAGGTTGGGGGCAGGAAAGAATCAATAAGCAGAGCACAGAGGATTTTTAGGGCAGTCTAACTACTCTGTACGACACTACAGTGATGAATACATCTCATTACACATTTGTCAAAATCCACTGAACGTACAACACTCAGAATTAACCACAATGTAAACTATGGACTTTTGGGGATAATGATGTGTTAATGTAGGTCCATTGATTTTAATAAATGTGCCACTCTGGTGGGGGATGTTGATAATAGAGGAAGCTACATATACGTGGGGCCAGAGGGCATATGGGAAATCTCTGTAGCTTCCACTTTATTTCGTGTTAAACCTGAAACTGCTCTAAAAATTTTTTTAAACTGTTTTTCACCCAGAAAAATCATGCTAAAAACATTAATCATCAAAATGAAAAATGCTTATAGATATTGACCTAATCAGATTTATCACTAAATATGTCCCACAAATAAAAAAAAAAACCATTTCAACATATATGAAATAAATACTTTGTATATTATACATTTTTGTTACATTTGATAAGAAAACTAGCATGACTAAAAATAGATATTGACTTTCTACTTGTTCAAAACTACCCTTTTCCCTAGAGAAACAAAATGAAGTGTAAATGACAAAGAAAATTTAAAAAGAAAGAAAAAAGGAAACAGAGCTCCTTAGAGAAATGCCTAGCTCCAGGATTTGAGAAGGGAAAGTACGAGATAAGCTTGAAACATCTTATTGTGCCAGAAAGTAAGACACCGCTCCAAGGATAATAGTGGCATGTGTAAAGGGTGCAAAATCCACCCTGAAGTGCTCTAATGGGTCAGATATGGGGAAATGAGAGCCGAAAAAGAAAAAAAAAAAAAAAAAGAGTATCTTATTGTAACCCATAAAATAAAATTGAAGAAAATGAGTCCATCATGATAAAAATTAATTAATTAATTAAAAGTTAGCTGGGAATGGGATATTTACAAGTATAAAGGTATCATCTTCAAAACAATTATTAATTACAAAGGAAAAAGGAATAACTTTATAGGGAAGAAGAATGGCAAACATCATCTTTATTAAGTACCACCTGAGAGGATGCAATGAGAAAAGTTTAGCATCACTTCCTTTAATACTCCTCCCAAGGATGCAAGCTTGAAAGCTAATGACAAAAAAAAAAAAAAAAGAAAAAGAAAAACATCAAACAAACACAAACTTAAAATGTCAAGGTTATGAAGTCAAAGAAAGATTGAGGAACTCTATCAGAATGAATGAACAAGGCTAAACAGACATAGAGACTAAATACAAAACACAACTTTAAACTGGAAAGAACAATATTGGAAAAGAACAGTATTGGAATACCTGACAAAAACTAACAGGACCTGAAAATTAGAGGAAGTAATATAGCAGCATTAATTTTCTGATTTTGATTGTTGTATTGTGATTAGGATGAAGAAGATCCTTATTTTTAGGACATGCACACTCAAGTATTTGAGGATGATGGACAACTCACTTTCAAATGGCTTAGGAGAAAAATAGGCACCTGTACTCTGCTTGGAACATTTTATAAATTGAAGGTTATTTCAAAACAAAAAGTGTAAATAAAAAATGCTTTGAAAAAAATTAATAGATTGGGATTCTAATTCTAAAATATCAGTCTATGGCCATGCAACCCTGAACAAGCCTAAAAAATAAATAAATAAATTGATTAATTAATCAATAATAATTAATAATAAACTTCAACAGTATAAAGATTATTTAAAATTTACTTTAAGTTAATAGAATTCTAATAATATTTTTAACTTAACAAATATCCTAGAATCCATCTGGAAGAAAGAGTGGATAAGATAGTAAGAAGATATTTGAAAAAAGATAGTAATACACACAAATTTTATTACTTAATACTATAAAATTATTAGAAATAGAAAGAAAATTAAAATAATATAGCATTTTCCCCCAAATAAACAGGTCAATGAAACTGAAGAAAAAGTCCAGAAAATGCAGGCACATGTAAATATTTTGTATATTTAAAATTACTGTGGAAAGATGGGTTCTTCAATACTGCTATTTAGAGACTTATACTTTGAAACAAAACGAGCTCTGGATGAAATCAAAATTGACTGTAAAAAACTCAAAACATAAAGGAATGTAAAAAAATATAGGTTAATATGTATATAATTTGGAGTCACAGAATCTAACCTTGATATCAAAGATAGAAACCAGAAAGGAGATCTATGTTCCCATAAACAAACGAAGGAGACAATAGATTAGAAAAATTAGATAAATTTTAAGAGGTAATTCAACTGGCAAATAGATATACTTTTAAATGTTTAAATTATTAATAACCAAAGTGTTGCCAATTTAGGCAATGACAAAGACAATTACACCTATTGGATTGACAAATATTAAAAAGTATGTAATGTCCAGTATTGAAGTGGACTCACAGAACCTTTGAAAGAGGGATTATATATACCACCATTAAAAAGATTGAAAATATGCATCTCTATCACCCAAAAATTTCCCCATCAAGAATTTACCTTAAGGAAATAACCAAATAAGGTTGCAAGTATAAGCAATGTTTGTTGTTTATAATAAGAACACAATAACAATAAAAAAATAATTGGGTGTTAAATTATGTCATTAAAACCATAAACTAATAATTATGTCATCTAATTTTTCACCTATAAATATGAGAAATAAATGCATGAAAGAGCATTAACAGATCACTTTTGTATTTAAAAGTGTGTGTGTCTGTACACATGCACACTTTCACATACAATATACACACACTCTCAGAGGAAGAGAATTAAAGAGGCAGAGAAAGAAAATAGATGGATAAAAGGAGTTATCTCAGAATGATAGGATTCCAGTGTTTTTCTTTCTATCTGCACAACTATTTCTTTTCTAATTATTATAAAATAAACATACATTTCTTATTTAAAAATAATAAAAGCTATAAAAAGTGAGGAAAACAATCTGAAAATAAGGAGGTATAAAATGTGCAAAAAAAGTTTTAAAAAGAGATAAAACATCTAAGAATATAGTTAACTTCATTTTTCATATTGTACATTCCCTTCATTTTGTATTACAATATTTGCTATCTGATTTACATGTAGCAGAACTATTAAGTTACAAAACAATTGTATAACTGATAGAGAGCCAACATTGTATCTTTAAAATTGCAAGTCATGTTGCAAGCAATTTGTTATCAATTTTCACATTTCTGTGTAGCATATGATATAAAACTAAGCATCTCAAAAGAAATAACACTTATATTTGATATATATTTTTAAGAATTATAAAATATGAATTACTAATTTTATAAAGAGAATGATTATTTCCATGAAATTAGAAATGCTTATATGATTCAAATAATTAAGCAAGATAAGAAAATTTTTTAAATGTAAATAGGTTACTGAGAGAATTGAGTTGAAATATCACATCAAGAACTATTAAATAATTTTAATTAGTAGACTTATAAATGATTGTCCAATTCTATAGTCTTAAAATAGAAAAAAAACATTTTTTTGAATCATCAGAAAAAATAGTTTTAATTTGTTTTCTACTTCCACAAACTCTCTTGGATATTTACAGGATATTTAAATTCAGTGATATGAATAACTAAAATAAATACAATTTGTGCAGCCACAGAGAATACTTTGTAACATAGAAGAATATTTCCAAAAATAATGCCTAACAGAAAAAGATAGGTTGTTTTCTATAAACAAGAAATAACACAAAGTACTAATTCTAAATAATGGATTCCCAAAGTCACCAGTTTGTACTGACAATAAGTTTTAATTTTACAATTATAAAAGCATATATTGATATTATTGGATATAAATGCTGAATTAAAATTGACAGGTGAAATGTTCAAGCCATAGTAACAAAAGGAATTATGCTATAAAAACTGCCAAAAACATAACTATAGACTTCAGAATAAACTCCTGAATTTTCTTCTATCTCTATTAAAATACATTAGACTCACTTCAACTATATATTTTAAAGAGATATAATTTTTGTGCTTGAACCATGCGAGCATCCATTTTATCCTATTAAATTTTAGAGAGTACAATTATTATTTGCAATCATATATCTTCCCACCTCTCATTTCCAATCTTGATTTTCACTTCTGAAATATTCAAGTGAGGAATGAACACATTGTTTTGCATTTAACTTTTTACAATGCTTTAATAGGCAAAGTATTATATTCGACATGGGTCTGCTTTGTGATCAAAGGCAATATTTTCTGTACTGAATCAGTCACTTAGAAATAGGAAAGCAAAAGAAATGTGAATTAAGGAAAACAATTCATGCAAGGAAAGAAGCTGCTCCTTAATGCTGTTTTTCCTTTGGTTTTTCAATGCCATCTCTGAAAAATGGATTTTCATTGAAAGAAAAGAATAAAATCAATCCAACGAGGTACTATGTAGCTTATATACACTATTTCATTTCATTCTCTTATACTCTGAGGGGTAAGGAGCATGCTTAAGGTTATAAAGTTTATAAGTTTGGGGACAGAATGCATATCTTGGCATTTATCTTTGCTTACCCCCTTGGTGATCAAATCCAGTTTCATGGCATAAATAACATCTGTATACCAACAACTCCAATATCTCTATCTCTGTCTCTATCTCTATCTCTATCTCTATCTCTATCCTCTATCTCTATCTCTATCTCTATCTCTATCTCTATCTCTATCTCTACCTCTATATCTATCATCTCTATCTCTGTCATCTCTCTCTGTCATCTCTCTCTGTCATCTCTCTCTGTTATCTCTCTCTCTCTCTCTCTCTCTCTCTCTCTCTCTCTCTCTCTCTCTCTCTCTCTCTCTCTCTCTCTCTCTCTCTCTCTCTCTCCCCCTTTCCCCGGACTCTGATTTCCTTTGCCCAACTGCCTATAAGATATCTCCACTTGGATTTCTAAAAGACTACTCAAACTCAACATATACAAAACTGAACTATTAATATTCGCCTCTTAAAACCTGATCCACCCTCAGTTTTATCCATTAAAGTGATGAAAACTTTAACCTTTAAATTGCTCATGTTAAAAAGCTTGGAGTTATCCAAGACTCAACTCGTAGATTCCACTTTCAATCCACAAGCAAATCCTGGAGGATCTATTGTCAAAA
The DNA here is from genome assembly GCF_014176215.1 of Rousettus aegyptiacus. NCBI lineage: Eukaryota > Metazoa > Chordata > Mammalia > Chiroptera > Pteropodidae > Rousettus > Rousettus aegyptiacus. The sequence goes on along the minus strand of NW_023416307.1, from coordinate 32,847,688 downwards.
TATTGCCAGAATTCATCCACTCTTTCTTACCACCTTCATATCCCCCTTCTGGTAAAAGACATTATTACTGTTAATTTGGATGATTGCAGTAGTGTTGTAACTGATCTCCTCACTTAAAAACCTGCTTTCTCTGTACTTTATTATCAATCCAACAATGAGAATTATCCTTTTACAATGTCAGATTATATCACTCCTCTGATCACAACACTTCAATGGACTCATCCTACTCAGAGTTGAAGCCAAAGTCCTTACAAGGGCCTGTAAGGTCCTATATGATCTGTATCACCCCCTCCCCCCTTAGGAGATGGCCTCATCTCCTAATATTCTCTCACCCTCTCCCCTCCCTCCAACTCCAGCCTTAGTTGCCTCCTTGATGTTTACACCAGAGATGCTCTCACTGTAAGAATTTTGCACTTATTGCTCCTTCCACCTGAAGAGTTCTCCCAGATACACATATGACTTGCTCCTTTAGCTCCTTCACGTTTATTCCAACTATCATCATCCTAGTTAGATTTACTCTGAATTGAAATCATACCTTCCATTTCCAACATCCCCCACACCGCTTCTCTGCTTTATTGTTTTCTCCAGGGTACTTATCATCTTTGAACACATTATACAAATTATTTATAGTCTATCTCCCCTAAAGTAGGATGTGAGTTCAATGAATACAGGGGTTATGGTTTGCTTAGTTTACTGTTGTAGCCCAAGAACCTCAAACTGAGTCTAACACTATAAATATCTTTGACAAAATGACTGAATCTAACTTTAAGGTCTAGTCAATTTTCACTTTTAATACTCTCTCACCAAACTTCTCCTTCTTTGTTTGTCTCTCACTAAGGAGGATTTTACCATTAGTTTAAATACTTCTGGATTAATTACCACAAATTCTATAAACATCTGATTGTTCACAGTTGCAACGGAAACTTTATAAAAACATGACATGTCTTAACAAATATGACTCATAACATGAAAATATGTTCATCCTCCACTGAACTTTTATCAGCCAATTTTCTAAAGATTCCCATCTTGATATCTATTTCCTTATAGTACTCTCAGGGAATAAAAATATATGACCAGAGGAATAAATTCAGCATAAGGAAAATAGTGAAGTATAAAAGAATCTGGTAAAATAATAGTAGAGTGAAGGATAAATGCAAAGACAAACAAGAAAAAATTTACAAAAGCTCATCAACAAAGATATATGCTCATGGAAATTAATGTTTCAAGATCTAAATCATGAACAAAAAAACTTTACAAAAGTATAGGGAATGAGGATAAAAATAGAGGGTAGCAGTCACCTGAAATGTTTAGCCTATCAAGCTGCTGGTTAAAGGCATCACACACTCTTCAAGAAAGTAAGTCAATATCTGTCCCAGAAAAGTTAAGAATGAAAGGCAATAAACCTTTATTGAGCTCATCCTACATCAACATATTGAGTACTTAGCAACATACTGATGCTCAAAAAGGTTAATTGAGTTCACAAAATGGGCAAAAACAGGGACTGGATTAGAACCCATTTCTAACTGATTCTAAAGCTCATGCAATTCAGAAAGGAATACTTTTTCTCTGCTATAAATCAAAGCAAAAGTTTTTAGAGCCAAATGGCAAAGATAACCTGGGTTAAAAAAGTGAAAAAGAGGATTGTCATACTGTCGTACCTACAGATTCAGAAAAAGCCATACCTTTATTTGTCTGAATACCCCATTCCAGGCCCCAAGTAAGTGGTAAACTCATCTTCTTTAGAGACTGAACTCAGGTACCTCTCTATGTCACAGCATCATTATCACCAGATAGCATTTACTACCCTGTCTACGCAAATCTACCAGCAGAGGTTGAGAGGAAGTCTCCTGTAAAATGGCAACGAACCACTGAGGAAGGCCATCGGAGTGGTCCATCAGTCTTCCCAACATTTACTGAGAACCCAGTAGAGCTAAACTCTCAATCTGCTTGATATTAGGAATACTGAACGGAGAGCCACAAGTTCTCCTGTTGTAGTCTCTTCAGGCCGCTATAACAAAATACCGTAGACTGGGTGGTTTATAAACAACAGGAATTTCTCACAGTCTGGAGTCTGAAAGCCTGAGATCAGGGTGCCAGACTGGTTTGGCAAGGTCCTCTTAGGAGTCACAGACTTTTCTTTGTATCCTCAGATGGCAGAAGAGGTCAGGGAGCTCTCTGGAGCCTCTTTTATAAAGGCACTAATCCCCTCCTCAAATCCCCACTTCCTAATGTTAACACATTAGGCTTTGAGATTTCAACATATGCATTTTTGAGGGGACACAAATATTCAGACCATAGCACTTCCTTTTCATGGAATTTAGAGAGAGTGAGGCAGACTGATGGTGATGAGCTGTAAAAGTATAGAGTGACATTCAAGAGTGAAGCCTTGGGCCTGAGGAAGGCAACAGGGCCAATAAAATAGCCAGTGCTAGGACAGACATAGTGATTGAGAAGCTAGAAGCATGTACCATCACACAGACAAAGAATTAGCTTGAGGGAGTGCTAAGAGCAGGTGGCAGAAGTCAGTCTCTCAGGAAAGGCTCAGGGGCACATCCCCTGTCAAAGTATCTATCTACAAGGAACCCAGCCAATGTTCATTTATCAACTAGAGAACAACAAAATAAGAATGGGCCTCAGAAGCCAAGCAGAAGTCAGATTAATTGTTGCATCCCCAAATCCCAGAGTTTTATAAGAATCTATTTTACATCATTTTGCGCTCAGGAAGTAAGGTAGAATCTTACTGTAGCTATCACCATGGCTATACCTATTGCTTCATTGATATTAGTTTTGAGATAGAACTGCAGAAGCTGGGAATTATGAAATTATGAGGGGCATCAAATATAAGAGTAAAAATTGTTTTTGCATTTATTATACTTCTAAGTATTTGTTTGCAAACCTGACAAGTCATAAACAACTGTAAGAAACTAACTGTCAGAATATTATAAGTATTCAAAATATATAAATAATAGTCATAACGGGTCTCGAAAGAAAATTATCTATGCTAATAAAAAAGAAAAAAGGAGACAAAATGGGAAGAATGTGCACAGGGCCAAGTAAAAGATCAAAAGGAGAAAGAAAAGAACAATAAATGGGATAATAACAGAGTAGGAAAAAAGAGACAAAGAGGAGAAAAAAGAAACACCTCTGCCCTCTCCTTTATGGCCATCTGTGAATCACTGGAGTTTTCTGCTTCAGGGCTTTAGTAAACAAGGCTGAGGTCAAAGGACAGGGAAAGGTGTTCTCAAGGTAACTTCACTGGCTAGATAGGCCTGTCCATTCAGCAGGATGTTCATTCATACAGCAGATGACTGTTGAAGGGTGGAGCAATTCACAAAACAGATAGATAAATAGATGATGATAAGTGGATAGATAAATAGATAGATAAATACAAAGATACATAGATACATACATAAATAGGCAAACAGAAAGATAGATATTTTATTTATACACCCTTCTGGGTCAGGCTATGGGCCAAGACTTTATATACATTTTCCTTTACTCTTCACAATACTCTAAAAGCAGAGCTATTTGTATTTTTCTTTATGAATAAGGAAAGTGAGATACAGAGAGGTTAAATAAATTGATATAAAACTGGAATTCACATATAGACCCCTCTGACCATAAGGCCTATGCTCTGAATCATTCCACTGCTTGATTTCGCTATAGGATGCTGCCTTCTGCTCTGTTATACTCAACAGTATCCTATATTCATGCAGAGCTCAATAATATATAAAATAACTTTTTACACTTTGACTCATTTGATCTTTACAACTACTCTGTGAAACAGGCAAGGATATTTGTCTTTCCCATTTTAAAGGTAAAAACATGGAGACTCAGCCAGGTTAAGAGGCTTCCAGCAATCATTAATTAACACATGACCAAGTTAGAACTTATATGTACACCACCCAACTTCAAATTCAGTGCACTATCTACTGCATCAAGCTCCTTTTCATCCTACTTCTAGAAATAAGCAAGATTTGTCTTCATACTGCTAAATTACTTGTTAAGGAATAAAAAAATAAGGATCAGAGAAAGAGATATAATACTCGTCAATTGCCTTAAATTATTGCCCTCTCCCACCCCCTGCCATCTCATTAGATTTAAATAGCAATCCCTATATAATAAAGAGCTGTAAATTTGCTCATTTTGCACTTGCCAAAGGAGGTTTTGCTGAATGCATTGCTCAAAGGTCCAGAATTTAACCATATACCACTGAGTTACTATAATTATTTGGAGGAATTTTAAATCTAAGTATTTGAAATCACCCTTTAATCACAATGAGCTTGAAAAACAAATGTGGTTTTTAAGATGCTCCAAATATTCCAATTTCACTTGATAAACATTGAACCAAAAACCAAGAAAAAGTTTTGGTCGCTTTGCAGTCTCCTTCTGCACCTTAGTGTGAGTTATTTCCGTTGATTTGTTTAGGGGTTCCAGATGGACTTCTTCTATGGAGCTATTTATATGTGGACGTCTTAGGTCATCTCCACTACTACATCCCAGAATCCCTGTCACGTCAGACTTCCTATTTCCTGTTGATTATTTTTTAGGCCCTGCACCCTCATACTTCTCAATACCACTCCCTCCACCCCTTGTGGTTCTGTTCCAACAAATCTGACTTTGAAGTGAGATGTTGGTCCCCAAAGCCTCCTTCCTTGCTCCCCTCAAAGAAAGAAACATGCAGGTCTTTTTCCTTTCAAGAGTTTCACTGCTAATCACAAGAGGAAAATAAAGAGGAGTTATACAACACACAGTGTCATTCTCACTTCATATCTAAAGCTCCTGATTTCCCTCTGAGGTGGCAAACCGAAGCTTCCTTGTGCCTCTGCTTAACAAAGTATAGCAGTAATTCAAGGAATAATACAAAAACAAAGGACTACTGATCTCTTAAATCCATTCCTAGTTGCCTGAGAATTCCTTCTTCTCCAGTCGAATTCAAATAGAGCTGTTAATCATTCCTTGGCAGGGGACTGGGTCTTCTACTTAGCCTGCCTTCTCCCACCCCTCCACACCCCTCCCATCCCAGCCCCACTCCCCCAACCCTGACCCAGCTTTATGTTTATTACCGACAAGAATACTGCTATGACTGAATGTTTGTGTTCCCCACACACACACACCCCAAATTCATGTGTTGCAATCTAATTCCCGGTGTGACGATATTTGGAGGCGGAACCTTTGGGAGGTGATAAGGTTATGAGTGTAGAGCCTTCATGAATGAGATTAGTGCCTTTATAAAAGCGACCTCAGGGAGGTTCCATTCCCCTTCTGCTGTGTCCTTACATGGGAAGAAGACAGTTGTCTATGAACCAGGAAGGAGGCCCTCAAGAGACACCTAATTTGTTGGTGACTTAATCCTGGTCTTCCCAGCCTCCAGAAGTATGAGGAAAAAAAATTGTTGATTAAGCTGCCCGTCTATGGTATTTTTGTTATAATAGCCTGAATGAACTGACAAGTACTATGTAATAAACGCCTCTTCTCACACTCAAATAAATGTTTAGGCATTTCTCTCTCTCTTAAGCCGGTGATACAGCTATCATGTTGCGGCCAGACATAGCTTGGAGACAACAAGGTATCAGCATGATCATTTCAGATCCTCCAAGGCCCTCTCTGGGTGTCCTGTCTCACATCCCAATGCAACCTAAATATGGAGATGCCACAGATGCACCTTCTGTGCAAAGCTCTTGCCCACCCCTCTGCCTTTGATGTGGCCTGCCACACCACTGCCACTGCTGCCTTCTCTCTCTTTCTCTTCCCAGAGAGAAAAGCTTTCTTTCTGTCTTCTTGCCCGTGTGGTGAGCAGATTATCTGATAGATATCTTTAGGTCCAGGGCTTCCCACCTACCCAACACCCTAGCCTAGAATTGCTCTAGACATCTGGGGGCCATGTTTCCCTGATAAAATATTAATCAGTGCTTGCCAGACTCCTGGCAGCTGGCAAAATTTCTATGTATCTTCTCCTCAGCAATGGTCCTTTTACCTAGACTGAGAAGTACTATTTTAAAAATTTAAACAGATACATGGATGGATAGGTGGATGGATAGATGAGACAGACAGAGACAGACAGACAAACAGGACGGCCAGAAATAGATCTGTGTTTCTTTGTCCCAGAGGCAAATTTGTATACCCAAATTTATATCCCACAGGCAGAATGCTACATCATCAGAGTCCTGTTACATTACCCCGACTACCCTCCTCCAAACACTTCATATCATAAATAGATTGGATATGGGCAGTTTGTCAGAGAAAGTCTGGCTGGGGTGGCAATGCAGGAAGAGAATGAAAGTCTGTTATAAAGAAAGAAGGATAAATACTGCCAGAAAGTCAAGTGTAACAATTCTTCACTCTCGTTTTCTCCTCTCCATCTGTGGCACGAACCACAAATAATCAAGTACTTTCTTGAAAAGAATGACTGTCACATGGAAAGGAATCTAAAAAAGCATTTGTCATCAACATTATGTACTGCAAATTTCATTGTCTTATTTTATTTATTATAGTCAGGTCAACAAAGTGACACTACCTGAGCCAGTAGATACCATTTTATTTTACAGAATTATTCTTTCCTTGTGATAGAGTGTAATGAAATTTACCTGATGCTGTCAAAGCTGGGGTGGGGGTTGAGAAGTATTAGAAATAAATTTCTTTTATTTAAAGAAGAACTACAGTAATTCTGCCTTTTCAATGTTTTATGATTTGGGTTAGAATTGCCAAAGATAAAATGACAGAAGACCTCGTCATGTTTACTAAACTTTGGCTCCAGAAACCTCCTCTCCAAGAAAAGATCTTTGGAATCAATACATTTTCCTGAAATATTTTGGCGGAGTAGTAATTAAGAGAGTATCCTCGAAACTATATGCATTTGACTGTTTCTTCATGAAAAATGTCAGGGTGATAATAAAGATCTGTGACTTCTATTTTTCTTTTAGTATACTGATTTTTCTCTACCATGGGATTCAAAGACAAGCTTATTTGATGTCCTCATGACAACACTGGTTTTACTCTTTTACAACAACATCACTAGTGCAAATATGCATTTGTGTGTGTGTATGTATTAGAGAGACAGAGAGAAAGAGATAGAGAGAGACAGAGGGACAGAGATAGGAGAAAGGGAGAGAGAACGTGTTCGAGGGCTAGCATGTACATCTAAAGGTTTTTATTCTTCATTTTTATTTTTGGTAACATCATTTACATTATAGAAACAGTAAACTGGCATAAATTTCAATCATACAAACTTGCTAATAGTATTTTAAAGAGAGACAATGGCAGGATCAGAGAGAATACTTCTTGCTCCAAATATAATTTTACATTTTGAAATATGATTTACTTTCTGGACAGTGGCCAGGCAATTACCATTCACAAATATTTCAAGTGGTAAAAATGAAGTGGTTGCTTCTAGTCCCATAATTTAGAATTGCTGCTAACAGATTTTACATACCAACTTTTCTGCCTTTATTTTTTGGAAAAATACAATAAAATTTTAATATTTCTGCATTTCAAGCCTTGTCAGCTTACTGATGCCTGAGACAAAACTGTGTAAGTGGCTCCCTCTGGTGCTGCTACTAGTATTGTTTTTTTGTTTTGTTTTGTTTTTTGTTTTTTGTTTTTCACAACCAAAGATATAAACCAGATTATCTAGGAAAGCTAAGTAGAAATTCTCAGGTCTGTATAACCAGAAGCATCTTTTGGGATAGAATTCCACTTGGAATAAAATTAGATGAGTGTGATTTTTTTTGTAATATGAGAATAGACATGAATTTATCCTTGGCCTTTTTCCTTAACTTCATGTATACCAAATGGAAATACAAAAGGTAAAAGAAAAGTCATGCTCACTAAACCTTGGTCATTCTTGTTGCTGAAAATGCTAATGCCCCTATAAACTACTTAAGTACTTCTTATGAACCTTCCCATGGCAATCAGACACTAGCCATAGACTCCACTTTGACCTGTGGCCTACACAGTAGTAATGAGAGTAAGAAGTGGGGTCCTAAAAAGTCTGTTTCAAGAGGCAACTGAAAGGTCCAGAATAGCATCTCTGGATAGCAGTGGGGAGAAAGCTGGCAAAATCTTCTTCATGGCTGAGATCCACAGTTGTCTCCAACGATCATTCTTTTTGTGTAAGTCCAATCCACAGACAGCCAATGCTTGAAATTCAAGCTCTGAGGACAGCCATCACAATGAAAAGCCACAGTGATTAGTCTGAGGCAATCTGCAGGCTCTCCCATGTTACTCTTGTCCTCCTTTCTGCCCAAGAGGCAGAACATCATCTCTGATGGATTTCTCTAAAGTACAGCATAGCCTCCACCACCAGCCAGAATGTTAATGCATTATCACTCTGTACACTGAGAAAACAAGTGACCATATGTAGCCTATGCCAATGGAGCTGTAACTGTGAAGAACAATGGCTCTGAGTCAACAACAGAATTAAACTACTCCCTCTTGTGAAGCTCTTCTGAATATTTTAAGTGTTGCCTTGAAAGTGTGGGATTATGTGCAAGCATAAACATTAGCTTAATGCAATTTTTTTGGTTTGAAATATGCCACAGTTTAAAAATCAGAATTGAAATGCAGAAAATAACTTTGGGATAAATTTAATTTTTTTCAAGTGTGATTAAAACATGATTGAAGAGGCATACTTTATGTATAATTAAAGTTGCTTTGTAATTAAGAGATTTAAGCATGTATAGAAAATGATACAGCTTAGTTTGGAGATTTTACAAAGGCGCCTATTAAACACTCACTCTCTAGCAAGCCTGTGACTCAAATGTTTTCACATTCTAATGCTGATAGAGTCCTTAAATTTTTTAAAGCTGCCAATTTCACCATTTCTAAATGCTTTATCCTTTCTTCGTGTGTTAGTGAAATAGAAACAGCCCTGTTTCCTGCATTCACCAAAACAGGAATATAGAACACTCTATCTCTTAATTTCAAAGGGTCCAGGAGAAGAAAAGATTCCCAGACTCTTTGAGACACAGTTTAACTTATCTTTGTCTTCTCTACTGGGTGTAGCACCATGTCTGACCAACTACTTAAAAACTGTGAGATAAATGGCTATTATTAAGTGAGCAGAGTGTGTTTGTGTATGAGTGCTCAAGGTTATCATAATAATAAGAACACTTTGGGACATTCTTTATATGCCATACAAAGGCGCTATGATACATTATTGTTCTTAATCCCAAAACAGCCCTAAGGCTGGCATTATCAACCCTATTGGACAGATACATACATAAACTAGATCAAAGAAAGGGTGAAGATTACACAGAATCACATGTTTTAATACTAACAGAGCAACAGGATCACTTTTGGGACTAAAGAAGGCGGCAGAATAAGCTTGTTTTCTCAGTCTTTTCACTTTTCAACCCCTTTCCCATACCCTGGTTCTTCAATTTCCACTACTCCCCCAGGATTGCCTCCTGGTTTCCCTTAATCTCACTGGCAATGGTTGAAACTAACCTTCCAGGCCGTCCCCCATCAAAACCTGTCTATTTTATGTTTCATTCATTTTACTTGAGTATCACATGGGGGGGGGAGGAAAAATTCATACAAATTCATACTAGTGTGTTGGTTGCTGACATTTATAGTTAGGAAGTTTTTGCAACAGTCTCATGGTGCAACAGAAAATTTTTAATTTGGGTTCTCGTTCTAGATAAAGAAAGAGAATCATGGAAGAGACTGCAGGGCTCAGGAGGAAAGAGCATGGGGCTAAAGAAATAATATTCATGAGTATAAGAAAAAAGTATTCTGGATTTATTTTTCCAGGGAGCACAAAACACATTTTCTAGTGTCTTTCCCCTTTCTCATCGAAACACTGTATGAAATATGAATACTTTTCTAAGTACTTGTTTCTTCTCATGCTTTCTCATATCTGGCATTTGCCTACAATTTTCAAATAATTCAGACAGATAGATGGATGAATGGATGGATAGATGGATAGATACACATACACATATATATTGCTGTTTTGCAAATTTGAGTATAGCAGGAAATGTAAAGGATATTGCAAACTTAAAGATACTCCTTATACTTGCAGTATCTCCCCAATAGACTTTCCATTCCAGTGACCATGCCTTCTTTCTGCCCTCTAGTATCATCACCTCACTCTCCTTTTCCTTTTGGAGTTGCATAGTAGAAAAAGGGCTCAATAAGGAAAGGTGGATCTATGAAGTCTTATGCTTCTTTAAATTTTCAGAGACGACTAGGGAGGGAGTGACATTCTAAATCAAATACCAGGACTATTCCCAGTGTATTTCTGACTGGCAGTGTAATAATAAACCAATTCGTGAGAAATTATGACCATGTTTATGGAGTTCCATAGAAAACATGCTGATGCTCTTCTGAGTTCTTCCCTGTTCTCCAGGTGCTGGTTATTCTAGCCACCGATTCCCAAAATGAGCTGCTATTTTTACGAGAGTGGATTCAAGGAGAGTTAGGAGGGACATATTGATTTCATGTGCAATTTAGTAGAAACAGAGGGATATATCTCACTTGAAATTGCACCTCTTACACCTTAAAAAATATTACAATTTTTTAAGTAATAAGGATGTTAAAAGACAGATTAGCACCAACTAGAGCCTTTCTCTCTTAAACAAATGAGACATTTTGATTATAAGTGTCCTGTATCAGCAGATCTGAAAGAATTGACTCAGATACTATATTGAAAGGGAGGATGGGGGAAACATGTTTTGAGAGGTAGAGTGTTTCTGGTACTTCCTAGGGAGAGGGTGTCCAGGTTAGAAAACAATATCTTGGCAGAAGAATCTCCTTGTTTGATGACAAACAATCAAATGATCTCAAACTGAGTTGCTATCAACCAGTTACATTAATAGACATATTCTCAGAAAGTTATATTTTCCATTTTAAATAACTTAACTTGTTTTCTAGTAGAAATGAGTTTTTTCTGAAATTGGAAAAAAAACTTGGAACTAGTTTTTCTAAGGACTTGTTTATCTCAAAGAAAATATATAATTGATATTTCTCATCTACAGAAGTCCTAAGCCAAACTACTCAATACAGAATGAGATGTGTGTTTTCAATAAGCACTCTTTTCTACAGTGGTATTTCTCAATGTGAGTTGTTTTGTTTATTATTTTCACTTTTAAAAAAGTCTAGAATGACCAATTACTTTTGTTACATGTTCTATTCTTAATTTTTATTGCTTTTGCTCAAGCTGTGCTTTGCTCCCTCTTCTCCATTTATTCATATCACAATCTCCTTCACACTTTCTTCACTAAACCTTCCAAAAAGTAAAATTTCATTCTTTATACATTCTAGCAATTACTACCTGTACTTCTAAACTAACAATTCTATAATCATAGCCATACATCATATATGATGCTCATATATTTTTACTGTCCTGTATATGAAATCGATACGTGAAAGCATTACATAAACAGTGGGATATTCAGGTCCAAGCTCTGTCATTGTATAAACCAAGCAAGTCATGACTTACCTCAGCCTCAGTTTTGTCACCTGCAAACTGAGGAGGCTGACCTATAATTTTGTAAAAAACCAGTATGACTCTTTCAACTTCTCAGCTGGAAATACCACTAGACACATATTGAAAAAAAAATTTTTAATGAAATAATCCTTTTTAGAACATGTTTTACAGATCATCTGGGATCAAAAATTGTGGTTTTCCCTTTTAGTCATAAAAATGTGACTGTAATGTGAATATAATCTCAACACCCTATTTAATGGTCTAAGTCTAAGCCATTATATAATATTCTTCATTTTAAATACTAGTATCTTGAATATTTTTCTTATGGACAAAGTGACCTAAATAGAGAATTAAAATAATAAATTATTCAATAAAATTCTACTTAGTTGCAGCAATATTATGCATTTTTATACTTGAATTGTATTAAAAGAGAGCTTAAGGATATATGGTCAAAGGAAAAAAAAGGGGTTTTCTTCATGATCTATAAATCAACTCTCTTTATGGCAAAATAGGTAGGTGAGAGGGAACACAGTGTTTTCTTTTTGGTGACTAGAGCTACAGTGAGAGAAAGGAGAGTGGTATATCTCTAGAGAGCTTGTTATTCATCAGAAAGTAAGTACCTAGCTTTCTGACCACTTAAGAGCAGTGGCAATTTTCAAATACAATACAGAGAAGAAACACTGTTGTCTGTGGAATTGCACAGTAAGAACTGTCAAGATATATCCACAAATAGTAGCATCTGACTGATCCAACCTGAGACTCCTCTTCCTTTTATTCATATTTTTTTTAAACCAGTGGTATGTGGTTGAATAATGATAAAACAAAAAAAGAAAACGTTTTATCAGCCTATTTTCTCTTGCTTTTTCTTGATGACTATCTTTTTTAAGCAGAACATTTATATATAGTGATAGTTAATTCCTTGTGGAAGTTTGCTTTGCACTTAATGGAAAATTCATTTTCTCTTTGCCTCTTCCCACTTTTGCATACTTTATTTGGCTTTGGTTTGTTCAGTAATCTTTCTCATCCAGTATATTTGAGGAGAAGCGTTCTAAATCCTAACTATTCTGTTGAATCTTCTGCATTGCTTACAGTTCTTTAAAGAACAAATAAAATAAGCCTCAAAAAACTGTAAAATCTCAAAGCTACACAATATATAATAAATCTTAAAGCTATATAATATATATCATATATCTTAGGTTACCATTTTAAAGTAATGTCTCTATTATTATATATTTATATAATACCAGTTCAACTATATATCATTATATGAACATTGTTTATTACTGATTACCTGAAACAGTTCTGACAGCTAAAAGATACATTTAATTTCAATTAATATGACCAAACATTTTAAACATGGAAACCAAGGCTCAGAGAAATGAAGTGAATTACAAGAAATGACATAGATGGTTTTTAGAAGAGTGCTCTACAAACCCAGTTCTCTTAATTACTGGTGTTGTGCCTTTTTCATTCCATCATAATCTACTTGGAAAACTAGCTACATTTTATATACTGTAAACTTGGAGGCAGAGTAGAGAATAAAAGGATGTAGGATTAGATTCTAATCATACTAAGAATTATGTAATAATCTCTCTTATACAAACATTTTGAGATTAAATAGTTAGTTAATAAATAACCATTACTGTATTAGCTTGTTTAAAAAATGAGGACACATGTATCATTAAAGTTACCATATCATTGATTTTGACAAACTTTTTTTTTTTAACATTTCACATCTCTTAAATCAGGATACATTTTATAACTCCTTATAAACACACAGTGGAGGCACAGTTGCCATGGCCTTTGTATGAAAAAGTTTGGTATAGTCCTCTCACCATGATCAGACAATGACCACTCTTAACATTTCAGAACAATTTAACAAAGGAATATGAGAACTGGATGCTGTCTGAAAATCTTCGACTGTCGCATTCTCGTAAGATCAACAAAACATCGACATCGAACCTTTCAGAAGGTATCAGCTACTTGGAATGAAATCCTGAAGACAGTCATGGTGCACTCTTAAGAAATGGTGCATCACCAACACACGCAGACCGCCGTCTGGAAAAACATATATATGCCTGGCTCTTACTCAAAAGAAAAATTATTTAGAAGAGTGAGAAACTGAATGGGACAAAGCTTTTTGAATTCTTAAACCAATGTATTTAATTAATATTATACTATTTATACATATACAAGACTGATCTATTATAAAAATCTACATCTATTTAAGTCGAAATGGCTTTTTATGAAAGCATAAAATAAAAATTCTAAGTGGTAGAAAGCATTGTGTAATGATTTAATTGGGATGTTTCTTTCTAAAGTGTACATTAAAAAATGATGTGTTCTGTACTCAGTGATTCCTTAGTTTGAGAGTAAATATGGTGTATTAAATATATAATTAAAGATTTTATTCTCTAAGAGAAGGTTCAGGAACTTGCAACACCTAGGGTCAATGTTGTGAATCATAATTGTTTCACAATGGATTTGTTGAAATACAAGATATTGCCCAGGTCCAGATGAGAGTAGTTCAGGGAGATGCTTAGAAAACATACTCCTCTGGCAGTCTTCAGTTGATACAAGAGTACCCACTAAAATGTGGACTTATTTAAAACCCAATTTCACTGCTTCCACTTTCAAATATATTATCTATTAAAACAAAAAAAGAAGTATCTGTTTTTGTCCCTAAACACATAGTTACTAATTACTATTTTAAGTTTGATTAAAAAATCAGTTCTCCTGGAGGCAAGAAGCCTAGGTCAGAGGTGGTTTCTGTGATGTAAACAGCTTCAGTCATGGAGCCCCCAAGAAGATCATCTGATACATGGAAAGATGCATGCTCTGAAAATGTGTTCTAAAATTATGATAGTAAACCAATGAGACAGTCAATGCCCATCACAAAATTTGCTTCGAAACAGAGAGAGAGCGTTGGTTTTAAAGCTTATTTGCCCCTTTATATCGGGGAGAAAGTTATTGGGTAGGAATGAGGTTACTGAAATTCTAAAGCTAGAGAGGAAAAAGAGTTGATAAACAATTGCTATCTGAGCATAGAACAAAATGTGTATAATGAATTCAGCTTATTTAAACTTTCTCTACCTTCCCTAACTTAGTTTCCCATCTGTCTGGAAATTATAACGTATATCTCCATGAAAATGACTCAAGCACCATTGGTATCTCCTTTCTCTGAAATCATGTTGTACATGTTAATGAGAGTGTAATTCAGCAGTTTATTGCACACAATATTGTCTAATTTCTGAACATATATTCATCCAGGAAAAACGACATGTATTGAGTGATATACGACAGCATTCATTTGTTTGTACATGCGTGTATATGTGTGTGTGTGTGTGTGTATTCTTCCTCCTTCCAAATGTAATTTGAAGCAGCTGATGATAAAAATACCAAATATAATCAAATCTTGAAGCAAATTTTAAGTTAAAAAATGGATTTGAATAATGAAGCATGGTGAAAGGAGATGAGTAAGGACCCCTTTTTCAGTTGAACACAAAATTGACTCTGTGCTTCCATGAAGTCAGACAAAAGAATGAAAATAAAGCCTTCCTTGTGTTTTTTTTTTAATGTTCAATGAAAGAGAGAATCACTGGCATGTGAGCTGAAAATTAGATCCTTCCCTTAGATCCTCCAAGTAAACAGTTATCAAAAGCAGTGGGGTTAATTTTAATTTGGACAGAACCAATATCAAGTCCTTCATGACAATAATTGGCAGAAAGGTTCAGTTATTCCTCACATTATTCCTGAATTATGAGTGTAAGATCATGTGACAAACACAGACGATCTCTTTAGTGTGGAGGACATGTTCTGGTTTAATTATGATTGTTACATGATATAGTTGAAAAGGTAGAATTTTGGATTTCAACATGTAATGTAGCATAATTTAGTATTTTTAATTATTCTCTCCTGGGCCCATTTTTACATTTTCTGATTTTCTAGGTATTATTAAAAAAGAAAAAAATCTCTGGAATATCATGAAAGCAGTCATTCTACATCAGAAACATGCAGCCTGGCATAGATACAGTTTATGTCCATGGATTCAAAGACTATTTAATTCTCATGTATGTGCATGTGCTTTTAACTCTAACACAGGCCTTCGATATTATAAGGAATTTGAGGAGGACAGGACATGATGTTTGTGGCACACCCTTCATGTACCCTAGGTTACAGCTAATGCTTCCTTCCTCCCAGTTAACAAAAGCTCTGATTTTGTTTAAGTGTGATATTGCCATGTCTACAGAGAAAGCGGACCTCTCCTCCAGCCCTGGGGAAGGATTGATCAAAAACAATCAGGCAATGCATTTTCTTTTTGCCAGTGATTAGTTTAGGAGTAGGAGGTGTCATAGGTTTAGTCAATCAAGTATAAAGGGAAGTCTGCTGACAGCTTCTGAAAAAATTTTCTTCGCATTTCCATAAGAAAAAGACTGACTCTCTTCTTTTTTGCTTTGAGTGGGACTATTATAAGAGGTGATTTGGGGCCTTGCAGTAGCCATATTGTTTCTGTTCTTTCCAAGATGGGAAGACAAGAGAATTTTAGCAAAGCTGTCCCAGGGCCCTGACATCCTTGAACTGCTGAATTAGCTGACCCTGAACCAGCATACCTCCAGAATCCTTGTTCCGCAAGATAATAAAAGTGTTCACTGTTTAGGCCTATAATTGTGTATTCTGTTATTTGCACACAAAAGTTTCTTAATAGTATATTTTACATTTCTATATTCTACACAGAACTGAGTAAAATTGGCAAATAACAAACATAAAGAAATGAAATACAAGGGTAAAAACTTAAAAACAAATCTTGGTAATCAACCAGACAAGATTATTGACCATTTGGCAATTTCGATATATCTTTGTAAAGTAGAATTCTTTATACTGGTATCTAACAGTACTTATTATTATTATTATTATTATTATTATTATTATTATTTTACCATACTGAGGCAAATAATTGAGCAACCTAATTTAAAGTTGCTATAGCTCATGCTAACATATCTGTACAAAGCACCATTATTGTACCTAATGTCAACACTAGCATGTGCACTTTTTAAATACAAGCATTAGAAAGTAGTATTAAAATAATGGATTTACACTTTTATCTCCTTTTGACATTTCTAATGATTGACCACTATCTAATTTATAGCTATGAATAGCAAATATTACTGCTTTATTCAGTAAACCAGAGGAGATGGGGTGCTGTCTCACACACACAAAAAAAAATTAAGAAGAACAAAATGCCCTCATTCTGCCCAGTTATTTTCCAAGTTAAATATCATCTAGAGAGAGAAAAAAATCAGAGTAGTAGCAGTTATTTCAATAATATTTAGCATGTGAAAAATTATATTAATTCTCTTTTATGACTATTTACTTCATCTCTTTTTTAAAGAACTTAGGTAAATTTTATATTATATTCATTTATTCAAGCATAGTGGCAAACATTTTTAGTTTTCAAAAGCAAATACATTTTCCCTTCTTTTCTTCACAGATTCTAATTTTCTCCAAGGTAGTGGTATGCCACACTAAAAATATATTTCCCAACTTCTCATGTACTTAGAAGTGGCCATCTGACAGGCTTCTGGAAGTGATATGAGAATAGAAGTCTATGAGGAGAATGTCTACATTACAAAAAAAAGAAAAAATGCTCAAAGAAAAGGCTTCTTTGGTTCGTCCCTGTTTCTTTTCTTCTTTTTTCTTTCTTTTTTTACTTTTTCAAGAAAACATTTTCATACAGTTTTCTATCATTTATTAAACAAAAAACGGACAGATCTTAACCACCACTGCAGTGCACAGAAAAAGAGGGAGGAGGAAACAGGGAATTGCCTTTTTTTCTGACTCTGGAGTAATTGGTGTCAATCCATGATGATCTAAGTGATATCTGGCAATGTCTGGAATATTCCTGACTGTCATAATTGGATAGGTGAATGGGGTGTGCTACTGGCATCTAGTGAGTAGAGGTGAGGCCAGAGGTAGTGCTAAGTGTCTTCCAATGTACAGGACACTCCCCTATGATAAAGACAAGACTTATCTGGCCCAATATGATGTTAATGCCTAAGCTGAGAAATCCTGACCTAGAATACTCTTTTTTATCTTTTTTGGGCCTAAAAGCACACATGATATCAGAGGCACAGCAGCAATCTTACAACCATGAGAAGAAAAGTACCAAGATAACAGAAGAAGCTTGATTCCTTGATTAAGTGTTTAAGCAAATGTTTTCTCCTGAGTTTTTATGATGTGAGATAAACTCTTAGTTGCTTAATCTACTGTTGGTCAAGTTTTCTGCTGCCTCATAACCAAAATATATTTCTAAATAATACATTTATTATTTATCATAATATATTGATTATGATCAGACATGGGACTAAGCATTCTAAATAAAAAGGATAAATCGGATATGGTTCTTGACCTCTGAGAACTTACTGTCCAGTGAGGGGAACCAACCATCTGCAAATGCGAAAGGCGGACTACTCCAAGCATGAATAATATATTTTGGGAGCTCAGAGTAAGGATACAGGAAAGAAGGAGGGTGATGGAAAAAAGAACATTCTAATGAAACAAAATGTGAACTCCTCTTACAATTGGTGTGGAGGTGGGGAGAGGAGAGGAAAGTAACCCTTGAAGAAATACTAGCATAAGCAAAGCATAGAAGCCTACAGTGGTATGTATTGTTGGGGAAAATAGTAAGAGTCTTATGAATGGAATAGTAAGGGAATTAGAGAGGAGTTCCAGGTTGAAGGTGTTTTAATATAAAAGGGAAAATTGGAGAATAAATTATGAAAAGAGTTCAATGTCATCAGTGTTCTGGACTTTAACATCCAAACTATAACCAAACTATAAAGAATCTTTGGCCATTGTTAATAAGAGATCTGCAAGGCCAGACCTGTGTTTCAGAAATAAATAAATAAATAAATAAATAAATAAATAAATAAATAAATAAGTTTAGTGAACTGGACTTGAGTAATTCCATTTACATATAATTAAAACATAACAGGAACCATAGGAATTCAAATAGGAATTATCCAATTTATAATCTAATAAGGCTGAAATAGACATCAAACTTCACTTCAAAATACTTCAAAATGTACCAAAAGTATATTATTGAACTGTTACGGTTTAAAACTTATTGTAAATTCCAATCGTGTTTTGATTACAAAAAGTACAAATTAGCATCTGTTAGGTAATTCATAAATTATTTTGTGTAAAAATTTTTAAAAATCTAGAAATAAACCATTACTATGTTTTGCTAAAAAAAGAAATCTTTTAAATTATTTGTTTTGACATAGCGAAACTCAAATAGTATTTATCAATCATATTTAAATCTGTACTAACATCAGACCCACAAAAAGTCATCAATAACATTAAAATAGATGTGGGAAATATATGTATAGAGTCATACCTGTATTCTCTAGTTATAGTTACTTATCCTTAAAAAAAAAATCCTAAATAACTGATTTAAGAAAATTTGAAGGAAGATGTAGATCCTGCCAGTGGGTAACCATGTAGAAATAATAAAAGTGGAATGAAATATGAGAAGTTCAGGGTTGAAAGAGACTTTCAATAAAATCAGGGAAGTCACCCTGCCATACGAAGAGTCATCAAGCCTTCAAACACTCTACTTGCAGCAAATGGGGTTCTTAGCCTACCTTCTGTGAGTTTATATTCAACCTTCAATTTCAAAACAATCCAGACATTTACATTTGAAAATATGTTATACCTCAATATAAAAGGAAATTTTCAAAAAATGAAACCCCACTGAAGGAATACAAATAAGATTGACACAAAATACTTTGCGAGTGGAAGGAGGCAGGCTTTGGAAAGGCCAGGAGCTAAAGAGAGCTTTCATTACCCCACACTGCAGGAACTGTAGTGTATAGGCTGCTGAAAGATTGACTCCTTCAATTTCTGCTTATGTTAAGAGGATTGGAAAGACTAACTGTAGAATAGCAGGCTTACAGAAAACAGTTACTTCTTTTAATCAAACCATGTAATCAGAAGGCCTGAGTAATGATTAACTTCTACTTTCTCTGTGAATCACTCAATCACTCAGCAGTGCAGATAGACTTAGATTCATTCTCTGCCAAGGGAACAGTAAACAATGTTTTTGTACTTAACATTTAATATTTTAAATACGTGCATGGCCCTTGATTCTAAGCACATTTCAAAAAGCTAGCGTTCTGCTAGGTCGTAATGGCTGATTGAAATGCCAAGGCATTTTATAGGTTTTACACTCAAACACATGTACCCGACACCCATGATCCTATTTATAATTAAGCACAATTACTTTTTGAGAAATATATTATGACCCTGTAATTTTCATGTACAGCATGAGAATTTATTAAAGTGAAAATAGTCTACTGTAGTTTCAGTATAAAAAGAAAAAAATGAGTATATTAAGTACCTGTAAAAATGCAGAGTAATAGATACAGGGTTGGCTGGCTATCAGAATTCATGTTCCCTAAGTCCTACATGTAATACTGTAGTCCTAGAAATGAAAATAAATAAATAAATGAAAAGATAGTATAATGCCTCGGTAGAGGCCAATTGCTCATGATTTAGAATAATAACAAATGAATCAAATTTTATACACATAACTTCCCCCATCTCTATAAGATGCTAACAACCTCTTCTGGAATAAATGATTTCCAATTTAAAAACCTCAACCTAAATCATTTTAAATTCACTGCGGGTGGTTTTTCATTTCTACTAACAAAGCCTTGTGTTTGGACAGACAGGAGCGAGTGGAGAGCGTTCTAAATGTTTGGACTACCTTCTCTTCCCAGGAGGGTTTATTGCCCAATAACGCATAATCTAGCCGCTGCTCATCGAGGGGCATCTCGGCAGTGACATTTTGACTTGAACCACGCAGATCTGAAAACCGCTTCTTAGGAAATATGCGGAAGAGCAACTTTCTTATCCCTGTCAAACTAAGAGGCGGAACCACCCCCCTGAACTAGCCGGAGGACCTGGGGAGAGCTGGAGGCTGAAGGCAGCTGGTCTGCGCTCCGCCTCGGCTTCAGGCAAGGTTTTCTGCTGGAGGCGGCATTGTTCTTCCATCTGCTCAGCCTCCGTATTTCCCAGGAAACCCTCCCCGCTCTCTTTTTTCCTGATTTCTTTGGTACCTCTCTGCCGGTGGCTCTGCTCGTGGTCTCGGTGGTCCCTGGGCACAGCTCTGGGGTGAAAAGCTGCAGTGACTGGGGCGCCGCTCTAAGGCGTAGGAGGTGACTGCACTCGTCAGCTCAAGCTCGGGCAGTGTGCGCGCCTCACTCTCGCTTTCTCCCTTTCCTCTGGGTCTCTGTGGCTCGGACGGGCTCTTTCGGCCTCCTGTCCCCGAATCCGACTCGCCTTTCCCGCGATCTCTTCTCACATCGCTCTGAGCGCTCAGCGTTGGTCGCTGGGTCGTCAGCGCAGGCGACACAACGAGCCCCCCCTCCACCCCCCGCCCGCAGGCCGGGACTAGGGATGGAAGGGTCAAGGCGTCGCGGAGAGGCGGGAGGAGGGGCGAGGAAAGCCGGGGCAGGTGGGGGGCGCGGGGAGCCGGGCGCTTAGAGGCGGGAGAGAAAGCCCAAGAAAAGAGAAGATGCATCTGCTCTAAAAGCGCCAATGGAGAGAGGACAGAGGGGGCAGGAGTGGAGATGAGCAGAAAAGACCCACAAGGAGAGGTGGGCAAAACCGGCAATTTGCAGACTGCCAGGGAGTGAGATGGTGAACAGAGGAGGAAGGAGGTTTGAGGAAGAGAAGAAAAAATAAGGGCAAGTTCCTACCTCTGCCCTAAAGGTCGAGTCTGAAAACCCGTCTGCTGAACAGGGAGTTAAACAGGGACGGGTCATGGTGTGAACGGTAGCTTTAAAAAAGAATTAAGTATCACGTAGTTTTCCCTACACTAGACTCAGTTCTATCTCGCTCAACTCTGGTTAATGACCCTCCAAGTAAAATGAATTGGCTTTATGCAGACACGGAAGCTGAATCTCCTCCACAGTGGATTCCTCCTGAGGTATTGGTTTGGTTTTAAATGAAAATAAGCATTTGGGAAGTTCCACGGCCCCCTGTGCTAAAGAAACCACCCAGTTCATTAAAGTTTATATTTTCGTTGCTTTTATTTTCACCAGAGGATAAAAGTGAGGGTTTGGCACCAAGAGATGTTTAAAACAACTACCTAGGTAGCGTTATCTCTCAAAAAGACAATATGGGCTTCCTAAAACGGCTAAAAGGGAATTGGGAAACTCAGTTAATCGGCTGGGAAAAGAGAAAGAGAAGCTTTTAAACTCTTAACAGACAATTAAACCTCCAGCAACCCCGTAAACCCCCCGTCACCACCACTACCACCACACACACACGCCGCCACCACCAAATTCGGAAGTGGAAAAGGGTAAAGCGCTCAGAAGAGAAGAGAGGAGGGCAGGGTAGGTGGAAGGTGGGAAGAGAGAAAGAGAGAGAGGGAGAGAGAGGGAGAGAGGGAGGGAGGGGGGGAGAGAGAGAGAGAGAGAGAGAGAGAGAGAGAGAGAGAGAGAGAGAGAGAGAGAGAGAGAGAGAGAGAGAGAGAAGCAGGCAGGGAGTGGGAAGTTCTCGGCAATCCCGGGATCAAGATAAACGCCGGAGCTTGGAGGACGCAGAAAGCTCCCTTACCTTTCTAAGCCCCGTTTGCACCTGATCTGCAACCATAAATACTTCGAGATGCTTAGTGTGCAGCCAAACGATGGCCGAATGTTAAACAATTCTTCATGCTCCCTCCCTTCTTTAAAAAACAGGCTCAGAAGAATGTTAATACTGTTCTCGTTATCCATCGGCTCCAAAACATTCCGCTTTGTCGGGAAGAGAGACGAAAACCAAGTGCTTGGGCACGCGTATATGTATTTATATGTTAAGCGGTCGGTACATAAACATATATACGTTTTCTGCATAGAAATCCAAAAAGAAAAGCACCACAGATGCCTCTGAAAGACGGAGGGGACGGGGAAAAGAAAAAACTTGGCAAGCCAAATGTATCCAAAGATTTCGTATCAGGAGCCACCTGCTTCAATATGCAGAATTCCCGAGATGTAGAGGAAGAAGAAAAAATATAAATGAAATAAAATACCAAAACGCACTTGAAACTGGAAGACGCCTAAGACGAGTAGAAATAGAAAGGATGAGAAGATCTCCCGAGGGTACAGATCCGTCAGCTAAGTGAGCAATCCCCTCCGAAAATCACAGGCGGGGAGGTGGCTGCAGATGCGTCCCCGCTCCGGTCCCAGCCGCCGCCGCTGCTACCTGTAGACACGCGCGCGCGCGCGCGCGCTCACACACACACACACACACACACACACACACACACACACACACGCACACGCGAGCGCACACACACACAGCACAACCTCCTCTCCTCCTCCTGCCTCTCCCCGTGCCGTTGCCGGGTGCAGGAGTCTGAATCAAGCTATCCTCATCCTTCAGATCCCATCCTGTCCCTTAGAGCCACAATTTCCTCCCCTGCCATCTCCTCCCCCAGGGTTGGAGCTGCTATCGCAGTGGGGGTGGGCTTTTGGGGGCGCGGGTCCAGAGTCGCAGACACGATGCTGGTGGTGGTCCCTCCCTTTACAAGTTCCGCCCTCCTCCCTTCCTCCCTCCTCCCACAGCGACCCAGCAACCTCGGCCCGCAGGCCGCAGCACCCCAGGCGGCAGAAGGGGTTAAGGGCCTTAGGGCGTCACGTGTGACGTTCACTAAACCC
This sequence comes from Rousettus aegyptiacus, assembly GCF_014176215.1. Lineage (NCBI taxonomy): Eukaryota > Metazoa > Chordata > Mammalia > Chiroptera > Pteropodidae > Rousettus > Rousettus aegyptiacus. The sequence continues at coordinate 32,824,555 of NW_023416307.1, read as the reverse complement.
CTCCGAGTAGCATGTGAGTGAACCGACACGGCCGCCGAGCCTCGAGGCCTCGGACGCAATGAGTTTTCCTGTTATCGGCGTCATTATGCTCCCTTTCTGAGCGTTTTCGTCTTGGTGACTGCGAGCGCAGAGTTAGAGGCAATAGCCTTCTCTGTGCCTTTTCAGGTTTTATTTTATTTTATTTTATTTTATTTTATTTTTTTTCCTCCTTTGATAGATCTTTTGCCACCAAACTCTCCCCACTACTCTCCCCCACCAGCTAGAGAGAGAATAAGCTCCAAATTGTAGCTTCTTTTTTGGCCCTGTTAGTGGGGGTAGTGTAAATGCAACGCCACTGCCTTTGGCCTCTTCCCTCTGGCTGCGCCCACATCTGCCTCTGGATGGGTGATTTTTTTAAATTCAACATAGCTAATAAGTGTTAGCTTTTGTGATCGGTGTGACTCACTACACCACATTGTTTTCAGCTACCCACCTTCTACAAGCTTCTCTGTGTGAATTTTTAAATGCAAGTGAGTTGGGGGATCAGGTCATGCCAACACAATCATTAAATTAACTGATTGCAATGTGTAATAAAACAACATCAAAAATCCACCAGTAGGAAACCCTTAGGAGAAATCAGTGAGGGTCTAGAAAAGAGTTTCTTTCTTATTAACAGCTTGCTTCGCATTTGTTAATTACATGTATGCTTTAATCTATAAAATTCCAGAAAAAGAATTTTACGATAACCAATACTCGAAATGCAGTTACCCTGAAGTATCATTCTTAATAACAATAAATAAAGAAACCTAAGATTCCAATATATGTGATCTGATTTTTCAAAACAACTTAAATATGACCTGTCTTTCCTTCTTCTTAGAAGGAATTCAGTACCACATTTTCCTGTATAGTTTTGAAATTTGGTCTATTCATTTTTCCTTTTTAAAAAGTAATCTTTAGGTGGTGTGTTGACAAATAGTAGATTTCAATATTGCTCCCAGGAATTTTACTCAGCTAAGACATGTACAGATCTTTGGGGGATCAGTCCAAGACCCCTCCCCAGTGAATGCCAGAGACAGGAGATAGTACCAAACTCTATCTATACTATCTATTTTTTCCTATACATGTAAGTTTGATTCCTAAATTAGGCAGAGTAAGAGATTAATAATAACTAACAATAAAAATAGAACAATTATAACACTATACTATAATAAAAGTTATGTGAGTGTGGTATCTCTCCCTCTGAAAATAGTTTATTATACTGTACTTAACTTTTTACTTAAAAGAACCACTTTATATCTTCTCTTTGGCATATCTGAGTTGCCAAATCACTACTCTTGTACTTTGGGGCCATTATTAAGTAAAATAAGGTTACTTGAACACAAGTACTGTAATACTGCAATTGTCGACCTGATAAACTAGAGAGCTACTAAGTGACTAAGGGGTGAGTAGTATGTATATACAGTATGGAGAAGCTGAACAAAAGAATGAATCATGTTTTGGGCAGAATAAAGCAGGACAGCATGAGATTTTATCAAGCTACTCAAAAGAGCTAGCAATTTAAAAATTTATAAATTATTTTTGGAATTTTCCATTTAACATATTAGGACCACGATTGACTGAGGGTAACTGAAACTGCAGACAATGAAACCATGGATAAGGGGGACTACTGTATCTGATTCTTAGTGACAATTGTAGTTTGCCCAAGTTCGCCTAAATTCCAAATCCCATGAACGTTCTCTGGAATTTCTAAAATCTACTGAAATTGCCCAGGAAAGATAAGAACTCATCCCATATCATTTGATTCCAAAAGCAATTAAAAAGGAAGAAGTTATATTTTTTATTTATTTTTTTCTTTTGTTAGTATTAAAAGATGAGACTCTGGAATTAAGTTGCCTGTGTTTGAATCCTGGATTTTATTTCTTTTCCAAGAAATAAAAATAAAAAATATTGGAAAAGGAAGTTAGGCTTGAGGGTGAATATCATATTGTACTTTCAGACACCTCAGTCCAGTACTTTGTAGACTTAGTTTGCGTTTGGTCTAGAAAGTCATTAAAGGGGAAGATTCCCCTCTCCTCACAGCAATTATATATATAAAGAAAGTTAAATGGCATGTTCTTCTAAAGTAAAGAAAAAATGAAAACATTACTCATTCTTGGGAAAATCCCAAAGACTCATAGCAGAAGATTAGCACTTTTTTCTTTTCACTTCAGAAGAAAAAGTATTGATAGAATATTAGGCTTAGATGAAATTTTAGTGCAACTTGCCTCATAAATCATATGTATTTTACTTAAAATAGTTAAATATAAATAATATACTGAGAGAGTTTAAAGGATAAAATAGAGTTCATATTTCAGAAAGAAGTAAAAGATAGAGCTAAATAATCTGTCAAATTATGGCATTTGCCAAGTGTAACACCTGCACAGCTTCCTGGCAGTGTTTCATTATAACCTGGACAAAAGATATAGGTGTTATTATTACAGAAAAGACATAGCCTGACTTCAAGGATTACCAGCATAGTCCGGTAGTGTATAATATCCATTTGGCCGCAATCTACCTGGTCTCCAGATCTAGTCTGTCCACATACCACCTCTTCATCCCACACAGTCTGTGTAGCATGGCCTACTGTGAAATACAAACTTCTTTTCCTATGATCCAAATTCAGCGTGCTCTCAATTCCAGACATCTTTATTAAACTTTCTCATTACTCCTCTTCCTAATCTCTGTGTTTTCCTGAAAAATATAATTTGTTGGTCTCCAAGGACAATTATAATGATTTCTTCTCTTGGTTTATCCAAATCACCATCCTTACCTACTGAAAATTACCAAAAATACTATCTAAAAGATTCCCCTCTGCCAGAAATTATTTCTCTTTACTGTGAATGTAACTGATATGCACCCCCTATAATGCAACTGCACAGTCTATCTTGTGTTACCATCATTTCTGGGTCTTTTGTTTCCCTTAACTTGTTTACAGGCTACCAAAACTTCTCTCACCGCAGGACCTTTACACATGTCATTTCCTCTGCCTAAGCTCTCTTCATCCTGATGGGCATATGACTCCCTCCTGCATTCATGTAGGTCTCTGCTCAGAAGTCACTTTCAAAAGACGTTTTCACTGAGCACTAGTATCTAAAATAGCATTTTCCTCCCCTGCACTGTCTGTCTCCTTAACTTCTTATATTTGCTTCCGAGTACTTATTATAACCTAACCATATTTATTTCTTTATAATTTACTTCTCCTCACTAGAAAGAAGGTAAATGCCATGAAATCAAAGACTTAGTCTGTTTTGTTTATTGCTGTTTGCCAAGCACCTGGAATTATGCCTGACTCATTGTGGTTCTTTATACATAGTTGAATGAATGAATGAATGAATGAATGAATAAGATCAATTCGATTCACTAATAGTAATTTTGGAGGCATGATTACAGACTATCTCTGACTTTAAGCAACAATTGAACATAAAGGCTTAGGAATGTGCTCCGATGTTCTTGAAAGGCATTTCTTCAAAATAGATTTCTTACTTAAAATACATTAAAGCCATAATTATAGGACATAGGTCCCACTTTTTTGAGATAATGTTTAGTATGGGCATATATTAGCCCTAAATGTGTTCATAAAGCAATGATACCATACTTTCTAAGATATTTTGTTCATTTAAGAGCCAATGGCACTTTATTACGTATGACTTAGATTCTGCCTTTGTTCATTTCCCAGAGTTTTACTATTTTAAACAGTGTATCTAGGTGATGTTCTTTTTCTTAAGCTCTAAAAATTCATTTTTTATAATTATTTTAAAAACCTGAAATTTATAGAAGCAGTTATAAAAGTTCATAAGAAAGTCAAGATTGCTTTGTATTATTCATTAAATGACTTCTCACTCACCAATCCTTTGAGCTCTTGTCTGTACCTATTATCTCATTATTGAAAGATCAAAAGAACTATGAAACATAGTCCCTTTCCACTTGTACAATATCTCTCAGGTAAAATCATACCTAGACAATATGATGTCTTTGTGCACAATACAAAAAGACTTTCCAGAGAAGGACATTCCAAGCACAGGAGCAACACATGTAAAGACATGAGCTCATGGGCGTGCAAAATATGTTATTAAAGGCATGCAGCTCAGTTTAGCTGGAGCTTGGAGTGGCAAGAAATGAGTGAGAAGGGTCAGATAATGAGGGGACCTGAGTGTCAGGCAATGAAGTTTGGACCTAATCCCTAACCAAGGCCAGGGGAAGGCTTTCAGCAAAGAAGTAGTGTGATATATTTGCCTCTTAGAAAAATCTGTCTGTAGCAGCATTGAGAGGGGATTGAGAAGAGTTAAAATGAAATGCAGGGAAGCCAGTTATGAAATTATTGCAATTGTGCACAAAAGAGATGTAGGTGTCTAAACTACATAGCAACAACAACAACAAAGAAATTAGGAGTAGCGTGTTAATACAAGAAACACTTGGAAACTGATCGGCTACAGAACATGAGAGAATGTTTTAAAATATTTTTGGTTATTGAACAAGAGCAACTAGATGAATGATATTGTCAATCATATCACCTTTGCGAAGTAGGGATTTTAGTATATATATTTCTCAGATGGAGAAATTAAGACTCAGGGGTAAAAAGTCTAGAACCAAGGCATAACAATGTAAACTTAAAACTATGCCCTCTGACTCCAAATTTAATTAACTTACCGTTATCACACCCTATCCTCCTGAACATAAAAGGATTGAACAGGTATGAGAATATGGCTTTCAAATATTAGTTGGTTCAAGTTTATGTTTATAGGAGTTTAGGAGAAACTGAGTTGAAGATTACTGGTAAATGTCTGAAGTTTAGTTATTCTGTATTGCTAAACAAAAAGAAGTTAGTATGTTTTTGATGCCAAGGACTGTCTAAAACTTTAATAAGTATAAAAGAGGGGGAGGAAGGAGGAAAGTGGGAGAAAGAAAGAGGGAGGGAGAATGAGAGAGAGAGAGAGAGAGAGAGAGAGAGAGAGAGAGAGAGAACACCAATCCAAGGCAGCTAGAAAAATCTCATTTGAGGACTGAATTTCTAGTTAGGATCGATTTGACTAAAATATGTGGGCAAAAGGATAAAGAGCTAATGGCCTGAATAAATTTGTCTTCTAAATAAACACTATTATTTTTGAGAAATATGAAGGACTGGCTTCTGGTATTGGCTGAATAATCTCTTTTTAGACTGACCTTCACGAAGACAACAACTATAAACTCTGAGCATAACATTAAAAAGCAGCTACATAAAGGCACCTTAGAGTAAACAGAAACATGCAGATTCTTATAGGGAAACAAATACAAGGACGAGGGGTTGAACAGAGTAAATTCTCAATTTTTGCAGATGATAACCTGGGGCCCAGAGCAGTCAATGTGGCGGGGAAACCAGTGACTCCTTGGTTTGGGGAATCTGAAGATTTATCACAGAGGAAACTAAGAAAAAGGAAGATTCTCAAGGAAAACCAAATAAACAAACATGGAATGCTCAAATTCTGTCTGCTTGCATCTTTGGTTGACCTCTGAACCACACATATTTGCAACAGATCCATAACAGCATGGTTAAAGAACAGATCTGAATTAGTATTGGAGTCATTGCAGAAATACTTTGCAGCTAGAATCCAACCAAGATAATGTCCTGCTAAAATAAAAGAAATGATACTCTTTAGAGAAAATCAATAGAATTTAGAGTCTCCATAACGTAATATTCATACTGTTCAAGATATAATCTAAAATTACCTGACATACAATAATTCCAATAATTCAGGAAAATAGAATCTGTTCTTGAAAAAAAGAAAATCAACTGAGACCAAACCCTAGATTATTTATATGTTGGAATGAGCCAACCAAAAATTTAAAACAGCCAGTCAGTAAAAGAATGTATCCTTGCAATGAATTTTTTTTTTTAAAAAAGGAAATTTAAACTAAGAAATATATATAACAAAAAGAATCAAAGGACATCCTAAAACTGGAAAACAATATAAAACTGGAAATTTACTGGATGAGCTTAAACGTGAAATGATGTAATGACTGAATAATGACTCATGAACTTGAAAGTAAAACAATAGATATTACCCAATGTAAAGAACAGAGAAAATTGAAAGAAAATAAGCAGATAATATAAAATAGCCCTAAAAGGAGAACAAATACATGGCCAAAAAAATTTGAGAATAAATGGTAACATACCATCATATTGCTGGTGGTATGTAAAATGGTGCATTCACTCTAAAAAATAGTTTAATGATTTCTTATAACAATAAACATAGAACCTAGCAATCTCACTCTAAGTATTTACCACAACAAATGAATGTATAGGTCTACATGAAGATTTGATTGCAAATTTTCATAGCAATAGTTTTTCATAACAGCCCCAAACTCAAAACACACTAAATGTTTATTGACTCATGATTTGGATGAACAAATTATGCTACATCTATACTTTGAGATATTACTCATTAACACAAAAGAACATAATATTGAAAGATATACTATAAAAACAAATCTCAAATATTATGCTAAGTGAAAGAAGCCCAATACAAAAGATTGCTTGCTTCATGATTCCATTGATGCAAAATTTTAGAAAACACAAAACTCTAGTGATAGAATGAAGACTAGTGGTTGCCTAGGACCAGGGTTGGGTAGCCAATAATGGTAAAGGGATCATGAGGGAACTTTTGAGACTAGTGGACCTTATATGTTAACAATCGAAATGGAAAGAGGATATATCAAATATTTCAAAGGAAGAAACTAGTTATTTGGATATTATTCACTAATTTAAAAAAATTAAAAATACTGCACATGAATGTAAAAATAATATATGAAAGCATTCACCCAAAATATTTTATCAGTGTTTACCTATTGGGAGAAAACAAGAAATTATACTTGTTACCATTTAGCTACCACACAATAAACACTTTATTTCAGTCACTCTTTATTTATTATCTTTCTTAAACTTCACGACTAAACTATGAGGTAGGTTTACTAACCCCATTTTATAGATTAAGAAATTGAAGCTCCATGTTTGAATGAATTTTTTAAGATCCCCCAACTAAAACATGGTAAAGCTGAATCCAAACTAAAGTCTGGCACAAAGCTCATTCTGTTTACCCATATTGAAAGAATAAATTTTCAATTTCACACGCTGACACCAAAGAAAATACAAACTGAGAAAGAGCTGTTGAATCTGGCACCAAGTTAGCAGGAAAAAGTTTGAGTAGGATAAAGGGGGAAGACCATTGGATTTAAAAGGCTTATCAGAGAGTGGATGAATAGTAAAGTGATGTAACTTTGATTACCTAACACTTTTCTCAAAATCTTCAATGGTCTTCCATCTTTACAGTAGAAACACAGACTACCTTTTGACATCATTCGCTCTTTTTATAATGTAATGGATAGAAACTCAATCCAAGCCCAATTAAGTAAAACATGCAAACTCTTAAAAAGCAAAAACATAATTTATTGTGTTATGTAACTGAAAAGCTTAGGATGCGTTGAGCTCTCTCCATGACTGCATTCAGAGGCTTAACTAAGGTCATTAAGTTTTTTCTCTTTCCTTGTCTTCATCCTTGGGCTTATTTTGGCTTTATTTTCAGTCTGTCTTTCTTTATGTCTGGAGGTTGATGCTTTTCAGCAACTCCAGATATGCTTTTCAAATGGCATGCCCAGGGTAAATCACTTTGTTAACTCCAGAAAATAAATCCTATGAAGGACTTTAAATGATTTTGCTTGGATTGCACCATCCTTTCTGTGACTGGGAGTTAATTTGCTTTATCAAACCCATGACACATAATAAACCCCTACACCAGGTAAGAGGTCCCATCAAGATTTACATGTACAGGAGGCCAATGTCGTTTGAAAGTTTTGGATGGTTACCGGAAGAAGAGAGTTGAAAAAACTGCCCAAGCAGACTTAAACTACAGCCATAATTATAGTTTACCATATGCTGCTCCCAGTTTCTCTCCCATTCTCTTCTTTCCAGTTCCTTCTATGTAGCAAACATAGATTAGATATTGCAAAACCATGTCTTGTGCTTTCACTTCTCTGACTCTTTGTTCTAGAAACTAATGCATTGCATGTATTAGGTGCTCAATGAATGTTCATTAAAAGGAATTGTCTAAGTAGTTCATTAGACATTCAGGAGACAAAAAGAGACACAGGACACAGTCACTAACCTCAAAAAGCTTTCAATTAGAAGGTTAAAGAAAACATTATAATCAAAGTATATGAAACAAAACAATTCAAGTAAATAAAAAGAATAATAGTAATTCAGAGAAGGAATGGATCAAGGACTGAGGGGAGGGGGAAATGGACTTCAGAAAATGCTATTTGGCCTTAAAAGTGATTGAAATTCCGTGCATATTTGTTTTGAATGAACAGATGAACGAACGGATGAACTGATGTCAATGAACAAACAGATAAAGCATATGAAATTTAGATCACCCATAAAAAGAAAGCAGTTAGGCTTTTAACTCTGTAAGGTGGTGGGGTTAAAAAAAAAAGTAAGAACTGAGCATGTTTGAAGAAGAGAAATATTAAATGGGATATATTAAATTCATTAAGAAAAATTTGGCTAGATGTAAGATTTGGTCCAGAAAAAAAGTGAGATTGAGATGCAGAAAATCAATAGAGTCTTAATGCCAAATCTTTTAAGGAAAACAAAATCTTAAATAGATTTGAGAGTGTGGGGAAGAAATACTATAGAAAAGTGCCTTTCTTTAAACAATTGTCTTACATTTATAAGGGCAAAGATTAGTTCAGAGTAGATTTCGCTATTTGTAATGGGTAACTGTGTTTAAAAGATGCTTAATTATAATTTATGGACTACATTAAAGTAGCAAAATACTTCCTCATACAATATAGAATACCTATTTCTTAATATCCTACTTTAATCCAAAGTATAAAAGTATTCTTCCAGTCATTTATACATAGAGGTGTTAAGTATCCCTTACAGTATTAAGAAATTAATATAAATATTTAATGCAAAGGAAACAACAAATGATTTAAGTGTCTTCAGGTTGCAGTTGGAGATAATTGCCCTCTCACATTTTTTTTCTCATATTCTCTGTTTCAGAGAAATAAAAGTACTATATTTGATATATATAATAATAATTATAATTTTGAAATTCATGAGGCAGATTGCAAGCCTAAAGTATCTAGTGCTCTCACAATGGAAAATGTATTAGAATAACTCAATATTTGTGATATAAATAAAACCCAGATTCTTATATGCTAAGATTTCAGTTGATTTATCTAACAGCCACCTAGAGCTAACTATAACGTTTAATCACTAAAAGGTAGTAGGTATTTGATCCTACAGTTACAGGTAGGTAATGTAAAGCCTGATTCCTTTATAGAAATTTTCTTTTGTAAACATTGCATGTGGAGGGAAGAACCAGGAAACCTGTAACTCTAAAGTTATACTGGATAAATAAAATGCACTGAAGGGCCATTTCGTTATTTTGGGATATGCCTCGTTTTTGCAGAGATCTGAGGGATCTCTTTCCTCTTTCAATTTTGTAAGAATTTCATATGTAGCCCTTTCTATTTCTATATGTTCCTAATAAAATGCAATATACAGAAGGGGAAGGAGTGCAGGAAAAAATGCATTGCCATGAATTATGTTAAGCATTTATTTCTCAGCTTATCTTTTACTAAACACCCCCAAGAACCCTGCCTAGTAGCCAAAATCAATCATTTGCATTCATACACCCTACAGGTCTTACTTCTTTCTGTTTTCTCTTCCTGGAGCATTCCCTCTCCAAATACTTCCTTCCCTTTATCTTTTCCAGCCGAATAGTCTCTAGTCAAAAAATTCAGAGTTCAGCTCACTCTCTATTCCATGACACCTCTTCTCCTTTTCTCCTCAAAATGGACGTAGTACTTTTCTTCTGAACTTCTCTAGCACTTCTTTGCAATACCTTTTCTGCTGCCATGACTATTTGACTCAAAGTGATTTTTATGCATTTTTCACCTACCTATTTTAAAAGTGATTTATAGCATGTTTTTTTAAAAAAAATTTGTTAGAGTGCCTGGCACATGGGTAATCTTGCACATGTAAATACTCCATTAACATTTGTAAATAAATGAATGAATGAAAAATAAATACAGACATACCTCAGAGATATTGTGGGTTTGGTTCTAGACCACTGCAGCAAAATGAGTTGTAATCTTTTTGTTGGTGGAAGGTCTTGACTTCAATATGTAAGAAACGCAACATCGATAGAGTACAATAAAGCAAGGCGCAATAAAATGATGTGTGCCTGTTTGTTAGAAAGAAGAGCAGTTAAGAGGTTATTGCAGTCATTCAGTGGTGTTCACACCCTTCAAACCAGGATGCTGGTACTGTATATTAGGGCTGTGACAATGGAAATGGATGTAAGTGGGAAACTGTGAAAGCAATTCAGGTGATAGAATTGAAAGGGCAGGTAAACGAAGGTGAGGGAGAGGGAGTATTTGAGATTATTTCCAGATTTCCTGTTGAAAGAAATGAGCAGCTAGCCAATTGTACCATTTATTAAGACAGAAATTCTGAAGAAATCACAATTTGGGGGAGAAAAATAATTCATTTTATTTGGATCTGTCAAATTTTAAATGTCTTTGAGATCCAAGTAGGGAAAACCAACTCAGCAGGGATTGTGGACCTGAAGTACAGGAAACCAGTGTAAATATGTATTTTGGAATTGTCAGCAGATGAATGGTAATCAAAGCTGTATGAGTGACTAGGAGAGATCATTAAGGGCAATTGTAAACAGAGATGAGGACGGGCCTAGAATTAGAGGAACAACAACATTTTTGAATTTAGGTAAAAAAAAAAAAAGTTGGCGGTGGGGATCGGTGGTTGACTGAGTGGTGGCTGAGGGAAGGACCAGTGAAAAGCATCAAATGCTGGTGAGAAGGATCAACATGAGAACTGGACGGTGTCCAAGGGGAACATTGGTGACCTCAGTGAAAACATTTATTCTGGCATATTCAGAGCAGAAGCTAGGCTGAAGTGTGGTTAATCATTAGTGAAAGAAAGGAGAGGAAATAAAAACAGCAATTATGAAAAATTTATTCAAGAAATTCAATTGTAAAGAGATGCATAGAGAGATCTGTGCTGGGGAACTGGGTCAGGAGAGGTATTTTGTGTTTTGATTTTACTATTGGAGAGATTAATTTTGAAATGTTGATGGAGAGAAGCTAGTATAGAAGGCCAGATTAATGGTAACAGAGAGAAGGAAGAAGGATAAGGTTCTTGAGAATGTAGAAGGACCTGGAAACTAGAGCCGATAATAAGACTACTGCCCTTCTAACAAAGAGATAAGTGTAGATATAGGTAAACCTGTAGATTTGTTTGGGAAGTTTAAGGAGTTTCTGCCTGATAGTTTCTATTTGTTAGGTTACATAAGATTTAAAGCCATCTATAAATTGTGTGTCTAAGTATGCATTGTAGAGGGGTTATTGAAGACTTGAGATGACTAAACAATCAAATTTTAAACAGCATAAATATATATATTTAATAGTCATTAAAACTAAAAACTAAACATAATTTCATTAAAAACTAAACATATTTAAATTTTTCTTTGTATGTGTGTGTGTGTGTGAACAGACTTGACCATTTTATAGACTTAGGTTTCTAAGGCTGATGGGTAAGAGTCTAGTGCACAATGTTTGCAATCAAGACAGCTGATATAAAGAAATAAAGGTACAGGGCAAAAATGTACAAGGCTATGAATACTTAGGTCTCATTCCATGCTGTGCCCTAAGAATAAATAAGTGATTGCAAAGAAAGACATACATGCCATTTAACTGTGTATACACACATAAATACAAATAATAATAATAACATGAGACAACACCTATTAAGAGTTTTCTATATATCAGACATCACTCTAAGCTCTTTGTATGATCTTTACAGCAATCCTATAAAATAGGTACTATGTACTATCTCCATTACATAGCTGAGGAGATTGAGATATTGAGTTAAAAGAACTTGAAAAAATTTGAGGAGTCATAAACTACCAACGAGTGAGTAATTGCTGAAACTGGGATCTCTATCTCTATCTATCTATCTATCTATCTATCTATCTATCTATCTATCATCTATCTGTCTATCCATCTTCATTATCTTTGTGGTAAAATTCCATGCACTATTTACTGTGTACAATTATCTAAGGTGTAGTATTGGTTCAAGTATTTATTTGTGTTGTTAACCATATACCTTTTACTATGTACATTTATCCAAGTAGTATTACTAGATAACAGTGTAAACTTGATCTCACCTAGATTTCTGGTCAAAATGGCAGTGTGGATTTAATGTTTAAGTGCTTTTTCCCACACCAAACTTATATCAGTAACAAATAAAAAATTTAAAAATATTTTTTAATAAAAATAAACAAATAAAAAAAGTATTTGTCAATTTGACTGGGCCATGGGATACCCAGATATTTGGTTAAACATAAATCTGGGACGCAGGGATAGAGACTAATAAAATTGCTAGGGAAAGCTAATGAGCACGTGCGCGCGCGCGCGCGCGCGCGCGCACACACACACACACACACACACAGAAAAATCAACTACTCAAAAAAGGTGGGGCCTGAAAAATTAGTATTCCAAATAGTTGAAAAACTATTGAGAAAATTGATTAACAAAAATTACAATCAAAAAGACAAAATCACTCCCAATGAATTGAAAATAATAGAGCAATCTAAAAATCACTTTAACATAAATATATTAAATATCATCAAAGAGAGGAAGGAATGACATCCATAAAAAATAAACACTAGGAATCAAAAACAATCAGCTATAAATCAAGACCATAAAAATGAAAAATAACTAGTCTTGGATGAAACTTATAATTATAAAACAACTAAAAAATAAACTTTAGACTGGGTAAATTCAGAGATCATATTGAAGACCTTACCCACAACACAGCAGGAAAAGAGCAAGACGGTAACTATTAAAAGAAGCTACAAAGCCTTGTGCTTCTGACTAGGACATGGAAATAGGGAGAGTGTTGTTCCCACCTTGGAAACAAACAAAAAAAACTGATAAACTGCAAAATTATAACTTCTCTTGAACCCATCAGGAAGCCAAGTTCACGGGGCAACTAATAGCATGAACTCCAAGGAAAGAGTTCCCTCCAAACAGAGATGAGCATGCTTCACTTGTAGTTGAGAGTATAAGAGGAAGAGATAGATGCCAGGTACATACAAGCAAGTAAGAAGAATTCAGCTAAAATGTTTATAAATTGCTAAAGGCAATTATAAAAGAGAAGACACCCTGGGAGTCACAGAGGCAAAGGGAATCTGTACCCACTTACAGTCTCTTCCCTACAGGCTTCCAGTGGATGCTAATGAGAAAGATTGCTGACAGGGCTGGTAACTGGAGAAAGTCTCTCAGTGGTGCTGGCCTAGAAAAGGAAAGAGGTCTTTTCTGCAGGAAAAGCAGAAAGCTCCACCCAAACCCTAGATCCTGTGGAATAAAAGCCTTCAGTTACTAGAGAAAGAGCAGCAAACTATTACCTCCAGAGCACAGTTGAAGACTCATTGCATCTGGGAGATGGTTAGGAAAAAAAAAAAAAACCTCTACCCTACAGTGCAGATGATGCCAGATGCAAGTCTGACAACATACTTGCATTTTCCATTCTCTAATGTCATATTATACACACACACACACACACACACACACACACACACACATATTTTTTTTTTAATAAAGATATAGTAATGCATAAAGTTGAATGCCTTTTTTGGTGGTATAACTTCAATTCAGCTGTCAAATACAGAACCATACAAATCTTGCCGAGTAATGTTTTTTTATTTTTTTAATTTATTCTTCAGGCAATCACTTTCTTCACAGTTGCTGTATAATCCTTTAGGCTTTTACTATCATTATTTTTTTAATTCTCAATAATTTTAATATCAGCATCATGACAATCATATACCTCCTTATCAGACTGCATACTTATCCAAGTGTTTGTGTTCTGGGATGAATATAAAAATAAAATATTCCTAATTGTTTCAAAAATTTGTTAGTGTTTTGAGAAAAGTACATTCCTGAACCATCTTGATCACTCTCTGAAGAGGATGTTGTAGTACTGCTGACATGACAGCAGACCACACTTTTCTCCAGACTCTCCCTAAGTCTGACTTTAAGCAGAACTCCAGGCACCAGTGATTACCTCCTCAATGCCTTCTTCCTGTTGAGAACAGGTTTGGAATCCATGCAGGTCTCTCCTGCTGAAACAGTTATTTTAGCCTCATCATTCAAATGTGTTATGATAACTAAATTGCTGAATTGTTTGGGGTTAAATGAAATAATGAGGTAAGAATTCAGGATGGAACTAATACCCTACAATCACCCCTGAAGAATTGTAATTAAAGACTATTTTTATCCAAGTTCAATGTCCTCAGTGGTTTGTTCAGAGTATTGAGCAACTGGGATTACACCTGGAGGTTAAAAATCTCAAGAGTAAAATATTTTCCTACTATGGAGAATTCATTATTAAAAAATAACAAAAAATAAACAAAACAAAACAAAACAAAACAAAAAAACAACCACACCAAATCAAAACAGCAGACAAATTCAGGAAAATACTATCTGTATGCTGAATATAATAGCCTCATCTGTCTTTTTAAAATGACAGCCTCCAAGACTATCATTATAACTATGTTCCTTACCACTTTTATGCTTGGTCACTGAGCAAATGCAAGACACTATATAAACAACAACAACAACAACAACAAAAACATTTTGTCAATCCCACCATCCACACATAACTTTATGATTTTTTTCTTTTGGCTCTTTTTTTTCAAGTTGATTTTCCTATCAATCCATTCCAGTGCTCTTGAGAATCCTAGGCTAGTGGTAAACATATTTATCTACATCTTTTTCATTCAATGTTTCCTTAAACGTCTTACACTAACAAAACCAAGTTGGGGCATAGCTTCCCCTGAAGACCTGTTAAGTACTGACTATTTATACTCATATACCCGGTTCTGTTACCCCAGAGAGCAAAACGCACTTTGGAAATCTCTTAGCTCACCATTGCTAACTCCAGATATATTAATTTTTCTCTTGAGTGCAAAATATTTCCTCATTTAATGTGTAATATTTGGTACCACTCTTCTTTGCCTCTGTCAGCCATTGACCTTCTTCTGGTCATTTCCCTCTGTTGCTGAACATTTGATAAAATGACTCATAATTTTTCCTTTCAACACAATTCTTGTCATTATCATAGGGAACTTCGATTTTTTCATGAACAACCAATAAGATTCTCAAAACACTGCCATAATTGAAAGTTCTAGAACAATGATATTTTTCGAACAATTACCCATAAGCTTTAAGCTTATGGAATTTTGAAGCAATTATTACATACAAAGAGAGTCAATCTCCTTTTTTCTTTAATAGACCCTAACAGAGTGCTTTAGTCAGCATTGTAAAACTGCTCAGCAGTTGGACAAAGTACAGCACACTTAACAGAGAATAAGCTTTACTAAGGTAAAGCAGTTGGACAAAGTACAGCACACTTAACAGAGAATAAGCTTTACTAAGGTAGCCATTTATATGTACTTATATGAAGAAACAAAAGGATCAGTATACGATAATATGACACATGGCCTAAAAAAAAGAATACACAGTATTCAAAAAACTATTATGTATGAATGTATATCAAAAACCACAAATAATTACATTGTGCATGTGTACTCTTCTTGAAATCTCTTGGTGGGATGGAGGGAATTGGTGGCCTAAGGGAAGTAGATCTGTCTCAGGCCATTTGGATTTTCCCCCTCATCACCCAGGGCTGCCATCTGCTGACCTCTTCTGTATCCCACACTTTTTATGTCTCGTATTAGATCAGAGCTAAGGTTATTAATTTCAATAGAAAATTCTAGAACTCCCTTGATAGCGCTCCCTTACATTCAGAGGCTTTGGAGGCTTTATCTGTGGTATTGCTATAACCTGTAGATACTTCATTGTCTGCACAATTCTGGGATTTAAGAAGATTTACACTTCTTCTAAAAGCTCTGAAAAATGCCAATTTCAAACACTTAGTGCCTGGGAATGGCCTTTCTGCACACTCTTCGCTCTGTGCCTTCTGACTCTTTCTGGGCCCCTGTGAGCTGTGCTGTGGCTCTAAGAGGCCAGCTTATTAAGCTTATTGGCAGGAAAATGGCAGTTCGGTCCATTTCTGTTCAACAAAGCCTATTGGAACTTCCTGGTGGTTGAATCTAAACTCACAAAGAATCCCTCTCTGCACAGAAAACTGGAGTCCAGATTACTTGATTGCAACCTCGGTTACCAGGGTTGTATTGCGTAGCTGTTTGTGCTCATTTTCTGCAGGCTAAAAGCAGAAATGACTTCTGTGAAAAATACATACATACATACATATGTACATACATACATACATACATACATACATACATACGTACCAGAGTCTTAGAGTCATATTTTCCTGGATGATTTGGAAGAGCAAAACTTGACTTCTGAGTTATGTGCCTGTTTAAATAACTAAAGTATCCTTTCAAAATTTACATGCTTTTTAAAAAATCAACTATACATTTATTTTTTAAAAAAGAATGTGGTTCAGTCAACATAGGTCCATTAAAATATTTTACCTTTCCCGTGAGTTTGAGCCAGACTTTCAAATTTGTTCACAGAGAAATAGTAATATGGAGAGTAAAATTGGGACCAGTGTATCTCAAAGTATTGCCTGGGTCCCTCTTCATCAGACAGTTTCAGGACCCCACTCCTGATCCACTGATAAATGCTGTGGCGTTAGGCCTGGGAACCTGCATTTCCAGGGTGCTAAACAGGTGGTCCTTATGCATAAAGTTAAAAATCAACTGTGCACATGTAAGTTACATTAGCAGTTTGACCTTGGCTGTACATCGGCATTATCTGTAGAGCTTTTTAAAAAATAAAAATACCTGTTCACCATCCCAGACCTGTATTGACTCAGACTCTTCGGAGCTAAGGCTTTCCAAATGCTTCTGATACACAGCTAGAGTAAAGAACGTCTATATTAGGCAGTATAGATTTCATTGATTAACAATAACATCTTCCACTTATTATATACTTACTAAGCAAGGTACATGTTAACATATCTAATTCTAACAATGACACTATGAGATTGGTAATATTTTTAAGCATTTATTATCATTGGCATTTTCCAACAGCTTAGAGATCCTAAAGAAGTCTCATAACAAGGAAATTGTAGGACTGGGATTAGAACCAATTCTGTCTGACTCTATGTGCTGACCTGTTTTTGTTTTTTGTTTTTTTTTTCGCTGTCACAAGACTGACCATTGCCTTTTTCTATCACCTTTCTGCAGTTACCATTTTAAACATATGTACAGATTTTCTTTCCTTATTTTGCTTTTCTCCTTTTTTGGTTTCAACAGTAGCATAACCTTTTTATGTTTCTGCTGTTTATTTTTCTCTTTGTAATTGTTGATGTAAAATTAATTCTCCAAGACACCTAACTTATATGCTGCTTTTGCATGAAACATTTTATAAGGAAAAGAGGCTTACTATAATGCCTCATGGCTTAGCTTGTCACCAGAGAAATAGAGTCTTCACCTGCAACAGGATTCCTTCTTTGATTATTATTCCTAGCCCAGTGCATCAGTCAGGGTGCTCCACATGTGTGCTCTTTTAACAAGCTTTCTCAAACTGTGTCTTACTGTTACCTTGTGTTACTGGAATGATAAAGTTGGACTGTTCTACCAGATTGAGTTTCCAAAAGAAGGAGGCGGTGCCTCATTTCCGCATGCCCGAGACTGACACACGGAAGGCCTTTAGGACAATGTATTAAGAAGCAAATTGCTCTGTGCACTACACCACCCTCTACCATGTTTATGTGTACATCTGACACTTCATAAGTCTTAACTCCCTTATTTGTAACACAGGAATAATAATGTCTACCTCTTAGGCTTGCTGGGAATTAATGTTTACAAAGTATGTGGTACTGTTACATATACATAAAGAGTTGCAATTATAGTATGCAATAAAATGGACATTGATCCACTTATTCTCTGCTTGCCTACTGTATGTTCCAAATACTGTGCTAGATTTTAGTGATATAGAAATTATGAGCAATAGAGAACTCATAAGACTTGGTATGTGATACTACTGATATAAGAAAAATACATAATTTCTAATAAATTATACGTATGGAAAGAGAGGAAGAGAAGGGTGATTTCAATTATATAATAATATTAGATAAGCTTATTGAGGCAGGGCAGGGGGAAAGGGAGTACTGTGCAGAGTCACAGAAGCCATCCTGAGAAAGCCAAACTTGATCATCCTCTTTTCCTGGGTGAATTAGAAGGCAACATTGAGTCCCAGATAGAAAGGAGTGAAGAAGGGTTCATAAAATATAAATAATTAATGAAGAGGATGAAAAGTGAGCTGGCCAAAAAAATATAATAGAATTCCCAGGCAGTACTGAGGTATCAGTTCATGAGGAACATGAACAGCTAAACTACAGAACAATCACCATTGAGAATCACCTGAAGTCTAGACGAACAGAAGTCCTACAACTAAGGATATATAGAAGATACCACGTCAATACTGGTAGGAAGGGCTGAGATGCAGAAGGAGCTGGTCCCACACCCATGTGGGCCAGTTTAAAATTAGGAGAGATTATCTCAGCTGCAGAGGTCACCCTTGAGGAGAAAGGGGTCCCTAAACCACACCAGGCTCCCCACCACATGGTTCCAGTGCCAGGAAAAGAAGTCCCCATAATTTCTGACTCTGAAAACCAGTGTAGATTGTGTCTGAATGAAACAAAAGGCTGCAGGAGTCCCAGGAGTTCCTCTTAATGGGCCCATTTGAAAATTTACCCACTGATGGGCATACTTGCTCTGAGTTCCTGTGCTGGGCTAGCAGCTTGAACAGAACCAGGGACATACAGAGAAGAACTGAATTGTTTGACTTCAGGGTGAGGGCTGAAGGGGCAGCTTTCTCCCAGACAGAAGTGCTGGCAGAAGCTGCTGTTTCTTTGTTGAGCCCTCCTCCCAATGCAGCATGGAAATGCAGGCAGGTGCCATATCTGAGTCATCATCAACCTCGCTAACACCATTTGCCCTGCCCTGGTGATTCCCTGAAATGCCTTTTCACCTAGCTTCCAGGCCCAATCAAGCTGCTTTTAGTATCTTATCCATTTAAACAGCCTATGGCTCATGCTGAGGACTTTCTGAAAATCTCTCAAAGGTTCACAAGCTCCAAACAAGAAACACCTGGCCTCAGCGTGCCTCATACCTCTTACTAAGCAGTCCTAAGCCTGACACTAGCAGCAGCTGGCCTCAGTTCACAGCTTAGCCTTTTGTAGGAACCTCCAAGTCCAGGACAAGTGACAATCATCTGTATATTACTTTGTAGTTCATACTAAGCGGCTCTATGCAGAGCACAGGCAGCAACTGATCTTGGCCTGCAACAGAGCCCTTCCCAAGAGGCCCTAGAACCAACACACCCACTGGCCAGCTTTAGACTGTACTTAGAGAACCATCCAACCATCTCCACAAACAACACACCCAAAGGACAAACTTGGCAGGCACCAGAGTCCCACTAAAGTAAATACTGCTCAATAGGATCAGCCCTCGCACAACAGCTCCTTCAGTGTAGTTACAGCCAGTCCTCACAACCAATTAGCCCGAGAGTCAGTCTTTCCCATTGACATTCAAACAGTGACCAAGGCTCAAGTACAGTAGGAAGACATACACAGCCCATACAAGGGACACATCTAGAACACTCAGGTGACTAGGGACACTGCACCACTGGGCCCTACAAGACATATACTATATAAGGTCACCCTACTAAGACTGGGAGATGTAGCAGCTCTGCCTAATACACAGAAACAAACATAAGGAGGCAGCCAAAATGGAAATACAAAGAAACATGTTCCAAATGAAAGGACAAAACAAGCTTCAGAAAAATAACTAAATAAAATGGAGACAAGAAATCTACCAGAGCAGAGTTCAAAACACTAGTTATAAGATTGCTCAATGAGCTCAGTGAGAATTTCAACAAAGACATAGGAAACATAAAAATGGAAATAGAAAACTTTTAAAAGAGAACTAGGCAGAAATGAAGAATAAAACAACTGAAATAAAGAACACATTAAAGTGAATCGATAGTAGATTTGATGGAGCAGAGGGTCAAATCAGCAATTTGGAAGAGAAGGTAGCAATAAACATCCAATCAGAACAACAAAAAGAAAAAGAATCCCCCCAAAATGAGGGTAATTTAAGGGACCTCTCGGGCAACATCAAACATATCAACATCTGTATCATAGGGGTACCAGAAGGAGGAGAGAGCAAGGAATTGAAAACCTATTCAAGGAAGTAATGATGGAAAACTTCCCTAACCTGGTGAAGGAAATAGACATAGAAGCCCAGGAAGTGCAGAGAGTCCCAAACAAGATGAACCCAAAGAGGCTCACACCAAGACACGTCATAATTAAAATACCAAAGGTTAAAGATAAACAGAATCTGAAAAGCAGCAAGAGAAAAACAGTTATTTAGCTACAAGGAAGCTCCCATATGACTGTCAGTTGATTTCTCAACAGAAACTTTGTAGGCCAGAAGGGACTGGCCAAAAAAAGTGTTGAAAAACAAAGACCTACAACCAAGATTACTTTACCCAGCAAAGCTGTCATTTAGACTTGAAGGACAGATAAAGAACTTCCTGGACCAAAAAAAAAAAGCCTAAAGGAGTTCGTCACCACCAAACCAGTAACAAGAAATGTTAAAGGGGCTTCTTTAAGAAGAAGAAGAAAGAAAAGATTAAAAATATGAATAATAAAATAGCAATAACTATACACCTATCAACAATGACTTTCAATGTAAATAGATTAAATGCTTCAACCAAAAGACTTAGGGTGGCTAAATGGCTAAGAAAACAAGACCCATATATATGCTGCTGCCTACAAAAGATCTACTTCAAATTAAAAGGCACACACAGACCGAAAGTAAAGGAATGAAAAAAGATATTTCATAAAAATGGAAATAAACAAACAAAGCTGTGGTAGCAATATTTATACCAGACAAAGTAGACTTTAAAAAAAGTCTATCACAAGAGACAAAGAAGGGCTTGGTAATCCCATTTCTAGATATTTATTCAAAATAAAACCCAAAACACTACTCCAAAGGCACGTGTGCATCCATATGTTCATTGCAGCATGATTTACAATAGCCAAGATATGGAGGCAACCTAGGTGTCTATCAATGGGTGAATGAATAAAGAAGATGTGGTCCATATATACAATAGAATATTGCTCAGCCATAAAAGGAATGGAATCTTGCTATCTCCAATAATATGGATGAACCTAGAGCAGCAGTCCCCAACCTTTCTGGCACCAGGGACCTGTGCTCCTATGAGAATCTAAGCCTGATGATCTGAGGTAGAGCTGTGGCGGTGATGCTAGTGTTGGGACTGCAAATGCAGATGAAGCTTCATTCACTCTCCTGCCACAAAACCTCCTACTGTGCAGCCCAGATCCTGACGGGCCACAGACTGGTGCCAAACTGTGGCCTGGGGGTTGGGAACACCTGACCTATAGGGTATTCGTGCTGAGTGGAGTGAGACAGAAAAACACAAAAGTCATATAGTTTCACTTACATGTGGAATCTAGGGAACAGGACAAATGAACAAACAAAATAGAAACAAGCTCATAGATACAGAGAACAGAAAACATTTTGGTGATTGCCAAATCACCAAAAGGGAGGGTTGGGGGGATGGAAGAGATGTAAGGAATTAAGAGATACAAATGAGTAGTTACAAAATAGTTATGGGTATGTAGAGTACAGCATGAGGAATATAGTCAGTAGTATTTTAATAACTATTTTAGTGTCGAATTGGTACCAGATTTATCAGATGATCATTTCATAAGTTATATAAATGTCTAATCACTATGTTATACACCTGAAATTAATATAAATGTATATGTCAACTGTGATTGAAATACCATGGGATTCAGTATGGGTAATGACATGGTTGGAGTAGCTGGGGGAAAGTTAGACAGGCCTTGTGACCTTTCACAGTTAACAGGGCAGTGGTCTTACGCCATGGTTGCTGAACCTGTGATCTCACCCTTCATCAGGTCACTGGTGCATGTGATAGGTAGTTTCAACAGTTTAATGGAGAGATAGTAATTTTGAAGCAACTGGCAGTAAAGTGTCAGTGATGTCAGAAAGTTTGAAGTGTTGATCAACGGATACTGTTAATACACACACAATAATATGATATACCGTTAGGGAACAGACATTTAAGATTTAAGAAGTACTCAGTGTATTGTCTTCTTATTGTAGCTCTGATCACCACAGTTTCAGTATCTGCTGTTCACAGGCTTGAATTGCTTTATTAATGTGTAATTACCATTGTGGCTACAAGTAAACCCATCACCAACTCTTTAAAACTTATTTTACTCACCATTATAAAAACTTCCTTCAGACTCAAAAGAAAAACCCAAAGTGTTTCTAAGTTATAAGCAATCACACAGAACTCTTCTCTCCTTTACCTTAGACCTTGGTTTGCTGCTTCTATTCTACCTTGTTTTCTGGATCCAATACTTATAGCCATACTGATTTTGATCTTGGCCTCTAATATTTACAGATTGAGAGTTTTTCCTAATTCTCCACTCCACTCCAGCATCTAGACCTTTTCACTGCAGATTTCCTGGGTTAGCTCGCTCCCTGGCCTTACTATGTTGTTTTTAATTAGAAGCCCATGAGTCAAGTACTGCCTCTCCTTCTTCACCTTTATTTTTCCCAACATCGCTAACAGATGCTCTAAATTTCTGTTTTTCTATTCCTTCTTCTTTCTTCTCTCCCTTCTTATCTCTGTTTTCTTTTACATAATGCATACTACTCTTTCTCATACAAAAAATAAATCTCATTTTATCTATACTTTATGATTCCTTTTTTTTCTCTTGAAGAACTAAACAATGGCAACATGGGGCTATAACCTTGGAGTCTTTGTTTTATCCAGGCTTGTTTATTTGTTTATTTCAAGTGTCTACAGGAAACAAATCCCCATGATGAAAAGGAAATGGGAAGAGGTGATACTGTGTGTGCATGTTTTCTCCAGTTGTCTTCATATTTGGATCAAAGCCTGAGGTTTTAGGATGCCTGGTCTCCAGATAGTCAAGCTTTACTGTAATAAGCAAATTGTACATAGAGATTAACGCTAATAGCTACAATGGGAAATAACATTAACTCTGCAATTAAGACAAAAACTTTATATACACAAGGAAATGGAAGGGTTCTTTATGGAATCATAACCATTTTTAGAGCTGGATGGCACTGAAAGATCTTTCAGATAAATCTTGAGATGAGAAAAATTAAATATGTTCTTATCAATATATGCTATCACTTCCATGACTTGGAGGCATTTTACTACAAACTATATTGGAATGATAGAGATAAAATATTCATTAATTCATATGTGTCTGTTGAATGGCTTTAAAACAACATTTACATCTCTCTGCTTTATTTCCACGACATTTGCTTCACATCTTTATTATTTTGCTTCTTATACCAGGCATGTTTAGAGGTAAAAGAAATAAGACTCAGGGAAATAAGATTTTCCTCTGAAAAGTTAGAATATTTAAATAACACATAATTTGGGGAGATATGCCTCCCTGAAATAGTTTGTAGTTTAATCAGCAATAATAACTTGTATAAAGAAAACATTGACAAAGGGAAGAAATTTAACTTTGGGTGGTGAAGACACAATGAAATAGACATGTGATGTATTATTGAACTGTACATTTTAAATCTGTATAATTTTATTAACCAATGTGACCCTAATAAATTTAATAATAAAAAGACAGCATAAAAAGAAAGCATTTTTAAAATCCGTTTTCCCCAAAACTATTTAAACGACATAGCATAAAAGTTTTAAGTGTCAACTTTAGAACGATACTGGGTTCACATCTTGATTCTTTCATTTCCTGGCCATAAATTCAGCAAACTATTTGAACTTTCTGTGTCTCACTTTCCCTACTTGTAAAGTGAGAATGATATCTCCTGCCTCAAAAGCTTGTGATGAAGATTAAATGAGTAAACTATGTAATCCATAGTAAGCTTTATATAAATGACTGGTAATTCAAAAGGAGAGTGTGTTGGAAAGGGAATATGAACATTCTGATCATAGTAAAAGAACATTTTTAATGATTTATTCATTAGTGTTTAGGATTTAGTCATTGTTTCCTTGTTTGAGAGATTGATTGTTTCCCTTGACTGTAATGATAATTATCCAGTTTCTGAACCTACAGGATGACAAACAGACCCTGGACCATAGCAAGTTGTCCCATACAAACCTGTGAGTCCACTTGCCTGCTGACCCTGTCCATGCTAAAATTCTTCCATTTAACATGCATACACTCACACTACACTGTGTTTCTTATTCACTTATCAGACTTCTACATTAGATTCTGAGCTTCCCAGAACAGAGACTAAACTTATTTATGTTGGTGTCACCATTGGACAGGAGTACTATCCTTATATTTGAATAGAATTGGAATGCTGTGCAGGAATAGAAACATCTTGTAGGCAGGGTTTATACCTTATTAATATTTGCAGTGCTGGTTAGTAGTGTAATGCCCAGTTCATAGAAGACACTAAGTGCATGTTGGTTGAAACTAAGTAAATAAATGTTGAGGTTTTTTTAAATGATAAATCTAGACAAATTCTAAGATTTAGGTATATTCAGTTGTGTTCAGTTGATAAGGGCTCTTAGGCACAACTTATAGAAAGAAGCTAGATTAATCTTTTTAAAATAAAATTTAAAAAATTCACAGATATCAATCATTTCATTTTAAAAATTAAAAATATCAAAGTAAATATACTTTCATGATATTTTTAAGGATAAAGTTTCTCATTCTTTCCTCAGTTTCTATTATAATAAAATAGCTTTTACATGTCAATGATTCTTCATGAAAATAAAAATAGGGGTTAATAAAGTGACATTTTACAAACTTTAAGTGAAGCAAATGTTTGAGCTCCAAACATCCTGAAACAAGTTTTCCTTGTCTTATGTTTTCAATGCAGAAATGTATTTTTGTAAAGACAGAAAGCACAGGGAGAAAAGAGAGCTCTTTTCTAAAGTAATAGGTTTTATTACTCTGATAGCTCCCACCTCAAAATCTTCCACCTCAAGTTCTGTTTCTAATGCAAAATTTAGGAATGTCATCAAGGTTTCGGAACTCATCATTCTTTTTTTATGCACTATCTGGTAAAGACTGATGTCAACTCTGGTCAAGAACCGAACATATTTAAGAATCTCAGTCAACACCAGCTTTAATACGAACCACTGGGATGGATGTTTGAGAGGTTCAAAATGACCATTCAAGGATCATAATTAAGAAGGGATGGATTTCTTTCTTGAGCTTTGATTAGGTTTTAGAAGGTATGATAAAAGCAAGACCAAACTTCAGTCTTGTGCTTGCTGTGTGCCATTTGCTGGGCTGTGATGTCCCAGAAATTCCTGAGACACATGTAATATGGACTTGTATTTAGAATCCATGCCACAATGCATTCTCCTTTAATTTATGATGGCTCTGAAGCAGTTGTCATTGGTGAACAAAAAAGCATTAAAGACAGGAAAAAGCAAAACAATTTACTATGTGAAATTACTTGACTTGTATTCTCATTTTCAGTTACTTTATTTCAAACATTTGAAATAAGAAAAGAAGAGAATAAATCAGACAGAACTGGAATGATTTTTTGGAGCCAATTATAACTGAAAAGAATGTTGTTCATATTTTGTAATCTGTAAGCATTAATTTTCTCACAAATTTTACCACATAATTTTTAGGGACACATAATTTCAAATGAAGGACACTGTGATGGAATACTGGTCCCTCCAAGGATGTTCACATCTTCCTTTCTGAAACCTGTTCCCTTACATGGAAAAAGAGATTTTGCAGATGTGATTAAGTTAAGGATCTTGAGATGGAGAGACTATCCTGGAATATCCAGGTGGGTTCAATGTAATTACAAGAGTCCTTTTACAGGAGAGAGGGGAATAGGACAGTCAGAGAAGCAGACATGACAACAAAAGCTGAGGTCTGGGTGATGTAGCCATGAGCCTGTAGAAGCTGGAAAAGGCAATAACAGATTCTCCCCTAGTGCCTGTGGAAGGAATGCAATTCTAACATCTTGATATTAGCCACCTAAGACCTATTTCAAATTTCTGACCTCCAGAAGTGTAAATAATAAATTTGTGTTATTTTAGGCCTCCAATCTGTTATAGCAGCAATAGGAAATGGACACAGATATAATTAAAATTTATTTTTTGGTGAAAGTGTTTTCAGGTTGAAAAGACCCAGGCCATCCAGACAAAATTGGAATGCTGAAGTGATCACACTGATGTAATGGGCAACACAGGACAGTTCTAAAATCAAAGCTAATAAGAAACTAGGGAAGGTACTAAGGACACACAGTCCCCTAAAAGTAGTTCAAAGGGCACGTGTGAGAAAAGGGACATTAAATTTCAAAATTCACCCAAGTTTGATACTTGGCAACAATACATATACAAATTTTTTTTTAACAGAGAAAATTACTATCATCTAGTCTCTTTGACTTTATATCATATAATCTAACAAAAATACATTTCATATCTACCATTTGATTATTGCTCATCAATTTTTATCTTGATTAATTTGTCTCAAACAATGTATTCCTACTTTATCCTAAAATTACTATTTCCTGGTTTGATAAGGGTTCAAAATAAGCACATAAATAGAGCAAAATTATATGATTGGGATTCAGCAGGGAAATATCTCAGGGAAAACAACACAAAAGATCTCAAATTTTATTTTTAAAGAAACACAGATGAATATACCCAAATTATAATATATTAACCTGGTCTTATGTCCTTTGTTATTGACTTTTTAGATATAAGCATATTGAGCTTCGCCCCCCCCCCCTTTTCTATGTAAAATACAGTGGTTAAAATCACATCTTTGAGTCAGTCAACCTTGGGTTAACAACCCAGCTTTTCCACCTACCAATATCTTGCTTATCTGCCCTTAAAGTTACTTAACATCTCTATGCTTTAGTTTCATCTATAAAGTAGTGATAATAGTGGTATCCAGCTCATCGGTCTGTTGAAAAGATTTAACAGGAAAAAAAATATGTAAAATACTCAGTAGAGTTTAACATAAAGTTCAATTAAAAGTAGATAATATTAGCTTTATTATTATTAGGTATTTCATTAAAATCAAGAGAGCTAAATCACTGACTGTTCACTATATTCTAGTAATAAGTTACTAAAAAAAGTCTATAACACATTTTATCAAAGGAACTTAAGTTATAAATTGAGTTTTATGATACCAAGGTCTGCCATATATTTTTGGTCCTTAATCTAATTACCTGGCCAGGTGTGAATCAAAACAAAACAAAACAATATTTAGAGTGTCTCATGGTTTTTATCTTTGGAAACCATGTTTTGTTTGCTTGTTTGTTTTTAGTTTAAACATGTTTTCTTTCTATTCTTTTATCACAGTAATTTGGTGATTTGCCAATATGAACTGCATAAGGAATCCACCAAATAGGCTTATTTCCTGCCTGGTCTTCAGTTTAATGCCTTATTTTTCATACTTTTATTTTAATACTTTTAATAATATTTAAAGGTTTCTCTCCCCAATTAAACTATTTGCTGCATAAGAGAAGACATTGGCCTTTTATATCTTGAAATATCCTTTGTGTATTAAGTGCTCCAAAATGCTATATGATTAAATGAATGAGAATTATTTAAAAATTAGTTACTCTATTTTGAGCTCTATCTGCACCTAATTCCTGAATGGTAAATCTATGATTTGTACTTTCAGAACTAAACCAAATATAGATTCTGCATTTTCTCTGACTTTTCGTAAAGAATCTGTCAGGGGACTGACCATTGCTTGGGTCTAGACTAACATACCACTTATTGCAAGTAATATAGACAAATTAACTGAGAATTTAAACAAATAAAAAAAGCTCAGGAATTCTTATTTAATTTCTCTTATTAGGCAAATGTATATATTAAGACTATAGGCAACCAATATTTTAAGAATCTCCACTATAAAAATAAGTTAATAGGTTTTTCAGCAGTTTATTTTATCCCTATTCTCAAATACCTTATCCCCTATCACCCCACTAATCTTGACAGTCCAGATTTTTTAAAACAAATTTATTTAAATTAGTTTCAAGTATACAGTACATTGGTCAGGCATCTATATTGTTCATAAAATGATTCCCGCAATTGCTCCTTCCCTCCCTCCCGTGGCCTTCCACTTAGCCATCATATTAATGCTAACTGCATTCCCTCTGCCATGCTCCTCATCCCCATGCCCAACTATCAACAACTAATTTGTACTTCTTTAATCCTTCACTCTGTCTTCCTAGCTCCCAAGCCCCCTCCTCTCTGTCTATCACCAAATTGTCCACTATATTTTTGAGTCTATTTTTGATTTGTTTGTTCTTTTTGTTCCTTAGATGCCGCATATAAGTGAAATCATATGGTATTTATCTTTCTCTGTCTGACTTATTTCACTCAGCATAATAACCTCTAGGTCCATCTATGTCATTGCAAATAGAAGAATTTCATTTTTTTAATGGCTGAGTAATATTCCATTGTATACTGACAGCCCAGAGGTGCTGTTTATCAATCTGAATGGTGATACCCTTGCTTGGCAGAGAATAAATCATATGGTAAACCCGACAGACTCTCAATAAGCAACCCAACGAACAAAAGGATACATATTCAGTAATTACACTGTAAGATTGTTGAGCTATAGTATTCCAATGACATTACCTATGTAAGTAAATTTGTAAATATTATAAAGAAAATTAACCAAAAATACCTTTAGAGTTTACTATCTAATACATTTTAAAGCAGTCATAAAAAGCCTATGTACACTAATTTATCTTTACGTAATTTTGCAAAAAGCACTGGAGCCAATAATGTTTTTTTCTTCTAAATAGAGTCATCAATTACCAATAAGAGTCTGTTTTATTTAATCACCTTATCTGTAAATTGATGTGTTCAAGAATCAGCAAGCATGCAGCAAACTTGCTAAGCAGATAAAAACTGGAAAGTGAAAATTTTTGCATAAATATCTTTATTTTAATGCACATAAGAAAGAAATTATGATTGCTAAGGGCAAAATACATATAACTGCACGTGGTTGAATGTATAATAGACCTAAACAACACGAGCTATTTAAGTAACAACTTTGAAAACATTAAAGAGCAGCAGAAATAAAAAAAAAATTTAAAAATAAAACTGCTTTCCTCTGAAAAACTACCTAGATCACACTTTTCTTGTAAAAACCAGAGAGAGTGTGCTGCCAACTAAAATGAAAGCTTTGTTTCTTCTCTTTCACATATGGGCTCTCAATTGATATATAAAATATTTTGGAAAACAAAGCATAAGAATGTCAAAATTACCAGGTTGATTTTGTTCTTGAAAACAGTGTTTTTCTACTTTTTGTGTAGTCTGCCAAGCTGATCATACTTTGGCAGATATAATGCACCTCTTTTGAATCAGTCTCATGAAGCTGGTTGATGCCTCTAGCAGCCACTGTTACCTGGTAATATACATCAGAGGTTTTTATTATTGCTATTAATCAGTGAGGTGAACTGACATTTAGAATGTGCGTATAACAGGCCTGGCAACTTTCTCCCTATAATGATAATATTCTAAAGATATTTGGAAGATGTTCGAGGAGGACCCTGGTTTGTTGAAAGAGTCAAAGATTTGTAATACAAATGCCTTCATTGTTTCACTTATTAATTCAGAGATTGAAGAACTTTTTCTGTAAAGAGACAGACAATAAATTATTTCTTTTACCTTCAAGGTTTTTTATGTCCTCCTCCTATTCCTCCTTTACCTTTTCCTTATCCTTTCTTTCTCTCTTCTCTCTTCTCTCTTCTCTCTCTCTCTCTCTCTCTCTCTCTCTCTCTCTCTCTCATTTTAAAATTTAAAACCTCAGCTTGCAGTTGTCATTTTCTAAAACCTGAATTAATTTATTCAATAAGTATTTTTAAGCAATATGCCACTGCCTTCTTAAAACTTGTAGTCTGCTAGCAGAAATCAATGAATTTTAAAAAAGCGGTTATACCATAGTGTGTCTAGTGCCACGATGTAGTATAGTTTGCTATACTTAACACAGACTTCAAAGATGAGCCAATTTATAGGGAGAGAAAACAACCTATAAAAAGGCCCTAAAGAGAGTGTTTGGTATAATTGAAGAATCACAAAATTTTTAAATAGTTTATAATGCTGAGAAGAGAAGGGGAAAGGCCTTATAAGCCACGTTAAAGAGTTTACTCTTATAGATAATGAGAAGGCATTAAAGCAATTTAATAAAGGATATGAAGTGAGTGAATCTGGATTTTTAAAATATCGTTTTGGTTGCAAAGGGAGATTGAATTAGAGAAATTCTAAATAGGAGAGAGGTCACTATTTAGGAAGTAGTGGCAGGAAGATATAGAAAAGTAGCTAAATTTGAGTAGCTAAATGTGGAAGGACTAAAGTTGAAATCTCATTTCTAAAAATCACTTCTTTCGGCATTTACAAAATTGAACTAATGATATTTCCTCACTTATTTGTCTGTGAGGCTCATATGACATGATGTATATAAAATAACTTAGCAACTATGATGTGCTATGCACTTTTTATAAAAGTAACAATGGTCATTGTGGTCATTTAAAGCTATTAAGCACAATTGGCTTGATAAAATTATACTTTCAATACCATACAAGGAGGCAAATGGACATTTACTTTATTTCTTCACCTTAGATCTGGAGGCTCAGAATTTTCTCCAGTATAACTTCCTGGTAATTTTTTAAATTTTTTTAAATAAAATATATCAAGCCTCTTGTAATCTCCCTATATTTACTTTAGAATCAGAAAATTGGCAAATAAACGATCATCGTAAAATTAACCCTAGAATTGCTGGGGGAGAGAACTGCCTTTGTTTAGGTTAGAAGAAAAAATACCATAAGTGCTTAGTATAGAAGATCTCAAGGGTGTTCCAAACATTTTAGAGAAAAGGATGAAATTTATTGGGAGGGGGCAGAAAAGATTATTTTTCCCTTCAAAGAGGCAAGAGAAAAGGAAGATGAAGAGGAAATAGGGGACAGTGAAGAAAGAAACTTGGGAAGTACGTGCTGCACGAAGCGGAGAGCCAGCAGAGGAACCCATAGGAACACAGAAAAGAGATGTCTAATTTCTTTTTTCTTTTTTTGTTTGTTTTCCTTTTATTATTTTTTATTAAATATTATTTGGTTACATTGATTGACAAAATCAAATAAGTTTTGAGTATGTCATTCAAAAGAATGTCATATATATATATATTGCATTGTGTGTTCACCACCCAGAGTTAGATTTCTTTCCATCACCAAATAGTTAACCCCTTATACCTCCTTCAACCTGAAATGTCTAATTTCAATCTTAAGAGTATTTACTATATAAGAGACAGAGACTGTTTTACCTTTTCCCATTACTCAGGTTCTTTAGCACTTCAGGAAACTACTTTAGTTATGCCATAGTCATGGATATTTTGTGAAGAGTAAATGTTATAAATAATTGTTATGGTTGTGGGTAAAATGTGGCAAGAGTTGCATTTTGTAAGACAGTAGCATGTAGAAGCAGGAGATCCGAGTTATAGAAAAGGTCATAAGAATGTAAAACCTTGAAGTCTTATAGGGAATACATAGAACTCCAAGGAACAGAGGCCTCTCAGCTGACATGACAGTTGCAGGATCATCATGAATTCAGGATGGTTCAGAATGCAAGCCTTGTTTCAGGTGACCAAGGTTTAGCTAGAAAGTTTTAAACCTTCTATTGATGTGATGTGTTTAAAGATAACCAGTTAATAACACAACTGAATTTTGAGAATGTATTCTCCATACTTTATTTATTGTTAGTAATATGACCTATTAAACGCCTAGATAAACCTAAAGTTTTCTGTTAGTCATGTCTTGTTTTTGAAAATTATCTCTTTATCTCTTTCTTGATATATGAAAATATAAAATATTAGAAGTAGATGGAGTGCCTTTT
Source organism: Rousettus aegyptiacus (assembly GCF_014176215.1). Classification (NCBI taxonomy): domain Eukaryota; kingdom Metazoa; phylum Chordata; class Mammalia; order Chiroptera; family Pteropodidae; genus Rousettus; species Rousettus aegyptiacus. Next base: position 32,792,539 of record NW_023416307.1, on the reverse strand, counting down.
ACATGATCATTTCAAAACAAAATTACAAACAATAACAATATTTGTATGACTTCTGGGAAGATATTAGTTTATTTACTGTATGGATGGAGCAATGAAATGCATAAAATATTAAGTTAATGTAACGTAGCAATGTTCTAAGAAGTAGTAAACTTCGTAGCTCTTCCTTGCACACTGTAAATACAAACTATCTCTTAGCATGTAGAAAATGGAACACTGGATTAAATCCCCTTGGTTTAATTATCAGGTCTACCACTAGATAGCTCTGGGAACATTAATAATTCAATTCACTTCTCTAAGTCTCTGTTTGCTCATCTATACGATGAATTGTTGAGTGTAAAAATATTTGAATATTACAGTTCTAAAATTTCATTTCTTTTATGAATTGCAGTAAGAAGGCCAAAAAAATATGCTATGTACTTATACTGTTGTCTTAGTGACAGCCAGAAATTTCTATCAGCATCACAAATTCATAGTAATGTAGATGGAATTACTTATTAAACCATATAACTCTTAAGATCATAAAATATCATAGCTGAAGGGGTCTCTAAGTACATTCCAGCAACTTTCTACTTGGTGCAATATGATCAATATATTCCCAAAGTGTTCTCTCTTCTAGAACGTCTCCCATAACAGAAAATTCATTAACATATGACATCTATGTGCCTGTTTCCTATGACTTGTTTGAGACATTCATTTTGATGTCAGTTGCAGTTGATGATAACTGTTAGGAACTTTATTGTAAGACAATAAAAGAACCCCTCCTTCTCCTTGCTAGTTATTACAGATCCAAAACAAGGGCAGTTTTTTCTCTCTGATTCATCATGTACGCTATTATTTCCCTACTTTCCCAAACACATATACACACACAGAGATAGACAGAAAATATTGTGCAGTAAATAGGTCAGTAAGGTCATATAATGTGAACATGGAAGGTGCTGGCTTCTATCTATAACAACACATGACCGGTCAAAGCTAGCTTTACACATTTTATTTTTTGTCACTTCTAATGCAGTAGTAGATAGAAAACAGGTATAAGCATTTCCATTTTAAGATTAAAGTATTCCTTGAAACATCATATGCATTTATTTTAAGGAAGACTTGTAAATAGCATGTTCTTATCTTTACACAGATGATACCATTTCAAAATGCCAAGAAACCCTTTCTTGAGTACACTTTTGCAGGCTTCATTCTTGAAAATATTTCAATAATTGTAACTAATAAAAGGCTTGAAGCTGAGTTCTCTCTCTCTCTCTCTCTCTCTTCTCTCCATCCCCCCGCCCCCCCCCCACACACACATAAAGGAACACTTTGAGTAACCTTCATGTTGGAATTAAAAATGTGAATAATTTTTCCTTCACTTTTTACCCTGGAATCTAACAACGAAGACAGTCTTTGAACTTATGTTCCTTATTTCTTGTTCTTTTATCAAGGCAGAAAGAGGCAACAAGAGAACAGTCGAACAGCCTTTCAAGTCAGAAAGACCAGAGCTTGAATCCAAGCATCATTACTTTGCTTGTTATTTGATCCTTAATATCATGATCAGTTTAATTATATGATCAGTCTAAATTTTGTTTTTCTAATCTAGAAATTAGGTATTAAAATAATAATTATCATATAATGGCATTATGAGGATTAAACAAGAAAATTACCTGTAAATGGTATACTCTATGCCTATAAGAAGACATTCCTTGATAAATCATATCTATTATTGTTATTTGGATATATTGAATACATAGATTGAGCTCAAGTGTATACATTGAGGAACTGCTAAAACAAATAATTGACAGAACTCTTAACTTTTGGGTTTTCAAAATTTTCCTTCTATTTAAAAATATATGGATGAACAAATAACCCAAATCACTACATATTCAAAATTGAGTATTAAAATAAAAACATGTGTAAATCAAGACACTTCTGTATTTTCAGAACTATGCAGTTGTAGGATGGGTGAGTTTATCTTAAGTTACAAAGTCTTTAGATGCTTAGAGTAGAGAATGAAGCCAAAGGACTTAGCCCATTTTATTTATGAGAATAACTTTTCTTAAGTGGCTAAGATAAAAATCACACTGGTAATGTATGCTGGACATACTCTATTTGCCCCTTCAGATCTTCCCTCTGACCTGTACCTGGCTCTATGTCTCACAAGACCAACCTCAATTAGCTACATTAACTGGTTCTCTTGTCCTCTGAATTTGGCTTGACTTTAATTAACTGAAAGTATCAACAGGAGATAAAAAAGAAGCAGCAGAGATTTTACTCCTGGTCAAAATGAAGTAGCAGAAATCATATTTAACTCCCTCTTTAAAAAACTAATAAATTATACAAATATGTGAGATATGTTATTGGACATCAGGCAATGTGGAACAGTAATCACTAAGAGAGAGAAGACAAACAATGTGAGACCTGAAATTTCCCAGTGTACTGCTGGGAGTTTCCAGGTTGCAGTGCAGGAAGTGATAATCTGTGTTGAGAAGATGGAAGTGGGAAAGAAAGACGAAGGCAGCTGGAGAAGAAAGGTGTACAGAGATAGAGCTCTAGATATCTACAGAGGGTCCCCCCGGAGTCCTTATCTAAGTCTTAAATAGCATGCACAATCTGAGAAAATTATCTAAGGCCTGGGAAAGAAAGAAAGCAAGCAATAGGCAAAACACTCTTTGGCACTAACACAAGCCAGGAATAGGTTAGTTCCCACCAGACAGTAAAAAGCCTCAGAATTAATGGGGCATTAAGTAAAGCACTCAAAATGGCATTTATTCAGTAGTGGAACAAAATGAACCCTAAATGAAGGCTCTCTTGGTCCCATCTAACAAAGCTTAAAAGTAAGGATCAAACCATATCTTAATAATTTAGCTATTCCCCAGGGAGTGAAAAAAAAAAAAACCCTCAAAAATATTTATGGGAACATGAAAGTATCAAGTAATCAAGAAGGTAAAATCTGCAATGTCTGCCAAGATGGAAAATACAACTCACAATGAAAAGAATAATCAAGTAATAGAAATAGACCATGAAAATATCTTGATGATAAAATTCATAGACAAAGATATCAAAATACAATAGTTATTGTAACTATTTTTATATTTTCAAGAAGGTAGATAAGAATGAGCATCAGCAGATAGAGATGTTACATAGAGATATAAATAATATACATAATTATATACACACACAAACTGCCATAAATAAAGAATATAATGCCTGAGGTGAAAACTATACTGAATGGGATTAAAAATAGACACTAAAGGCAATAAGATTAATGAACTTGAGAAATAATAATAGAAACTATTCAAAATAAAATGCAGGGAGGAAAAAGTCTGAAAAAAAAAATGAACAGAGCAACTATGAGCTATGGGGCAACTTCCGGTGGCCTAATACATGGGTTACTGAAGTACCAAAACAGAAGAGAGAAAAAATATGTTTTAAAATGGTTTAATATTTTTATATTTGATAAAAACTGGATATTATAACCCATAAATCCAAAAATCTTAAACTTCAATCACAAAACAATAAAAATTATACCAGGGCATATCATAATTTCTAAAAACCAGTGTTAAAAAGAGAATCTTAAAGATTCCTAGAGGAAAAAGATTCATTATGTATAGAAGAGTAATAATACTACATGATAAAGAAGGTTTTATCCCAGAGTGAAAGGTTGGTTTAATCATTAAAAATTGAACAATATAAGTTATCCTATTAAAAGCATAATAGAGAGATCGTATGATCTTAATAAATGCTCAAAAAGTATTTGATGAAATTCAGTGTGCATTCATGAGAAAAACACATTTAACTAGAAATTGAAAGGAAATTCCTCAATCTGATGAAGCATACCTATAAAAAATTTCTAGCTAACATATTTAATGCTGAAAGTCTAAATTTTTCTCCTAAAATTGAGAATAATAAAGGATATTTTTTCATACCATTTCTATTGAACAGCGAATTAGAAATCTTAGTCATTGCAATAAGGCAAAATAAAAAGTAATATAATTATTTAGAAGTAAAAATATTGTTATTCGCAGAAAATGTGTCTATATGTAGAAAGCCTGCTGGAATTCCTCACCCAAAAATAAAGCACAAGTAGAATTAATAAGCAAAATTACCCATATTCCCAGACATAAATTCAATTTCAAAAAGTAAAATTTAATTTTTATAAGCTATAAATAACTTCTTGAGATTATACTTATAATAACATAAATGCCACTTATAATAGCATCCAAAAATGGGACCATATACATAAGCATAAATCTATAAAAACTGCGCAAGGCTAATAACCAAAACTAAAATACATGGGTGAAAATTATTCAACAAAACTTAAATAAATGAAGAGACATTTCATTCAAGTATAATCATGAGTTGCATAGTAATGTTTTGGCGGACAATGAACCACATATACAATGGTGGTCTCATTAGATTAGAATGAAGCTGAAACATTTATATTGCCTAGTGACATCACAGCCATCATAATGTGTTAGTGCAATCCATTACTCATGTGTTTGTGCTGATGCTGGTATAAACAAACCTAACTGTACAGTCGGTTCTATAAAAGTATAGCACATACAATTATATATAGCACATAATATTCGATGATACTAAACAACTATGTATTTATTATACTGTACTTTGTATTATTCTCGAGTGTACTTTTTGTACTTATAAAAAAGTTAACAGTAAAATAGTGTGCCATGTTATGCCAGCAGCAGCATCATACCTCTCGTATTTATGACGCCTCTTGATTTCATCATTTTCCCTTGTGCTTGATTTAATCTTGTGTTGTTTTGTTCTTCATAGCCCCTAAACATACAAAATCCACTGCTAATATTGCCCAGTAAGAGGCTGAGTTGAGTAATTGACATGGAAAAAAAATTAAAAGCAATTAAGGATTATAAAAGTAGAAAATTAATGACAGTTACTACTTCTCATTCAGCCTCAATTTGAAGAACAAGAAAAAAAGTGACAAAATCTAACAAAAGTTGTGCTTCAAAGAAGGCAACCAGACCAATAAAAATCTGAGAAAGACTCATACCTGATATGATAAGCTGCTAATGACCTGGAATTAAGACCAAACAGAAGCACATGCCTCTCATCACCATGAGGATCATGGTAAAAAACAAAAAGTTTGTTTGCTTGTGTTGCCGAAAGCAAAAGTTGGCCCCAACTACGACATTAAATTTACTGAGCAGTTTAAATGATTAAAAAATCTTTATACATTATATAATGTAAAAGTGAGTGGCGAGTCTGAGAGTGCTGATGTGAAGGCAGCTGAAGAATATTTGAAAACTCTAAATAAGCTGATTGATGACAAAATTACTTGTTGAAGAAAATATTAAACAGAGAAAACCTCCCTACTTTGGAAACAGATGCCTAAAAAGTGTCAGGTTTCAAAGCTCTTAAGGACATGATAACAGTCTTGTTTGCGGGCACTGTTGTATTTAATGAATTAAGACCCTTTGGGGTAGGGAATACAGCCTAGGGAATATACTTAACAGTAATGTAATGGCTATGTGTGGCGCCAGATTGGGCGATAGGATAATCAGGGTATCATTTCATAAACTATATGTCTAACCAATATACTGTATACTTCTAACTAATAATAAAATAAAATGCTCTAAAAAAAAGACCCTTTGAGGTCTGACACAGTGAGAACCCAGGCCTTTCAAATATATTAATAAGCACATACTGCCAGTGTACTAAAGGAGCAATAAGAAGTCCAGCTTGTCTTCCAAGATACCTCCTGAATTGATACATCAGTAAAATGGAGAAAGACTTTCTAGATAACAATATACCTTTAAAGATTTTGCTTGAAGTGGCAAACAACTTTAACCTGGGTATGGGTGAGGATGATATCAAGGAGCTTCTAAAGATGGTTCCTGAGCAGTTGACTAATAAGGACTTTTTGGAAGTGGAATAGGAATGCACAGCTGAAGAATAGGCAAGAGAAAAGGAAACTGCAGGAGAAGAAAAAGATGAACCCCTATGGAAAGTTACAGGAAGGGCTTACCAGAAGCTTTTGCAGACATCAATGAGTTTCTTAAAATTTCGAAAACATGGACCCCAACATCAAAAGGTTTTCATTAATAGAGAGGAATGTTCGAGATGCATTACCTGCTTACAAGCAAATCTATGATGAAGAAAAGTAACAAATGAAGTAAACCAACATGAATATATTTCTGAAAAGAGTGACACCTCCTCAAGAAAAGCCTCAGTCAGGTTCTTCAGGAGGTATTCCATAAAGAGGCATTGTTATCATAGGAGATGACAGTGTCATGCATTTTGTTGTTCCCAAAGACCTTCCAGGGGACAAGATGTAAAGATGGACAACAGTGATATTTACAATCCTGACCCTGTGTATGGTCATGCCTATGTCTATATCTTCATTTTCTTTTAAGTTTACAAAGTAAAAATAAATTAAAAATAGAAAAATGTTTGTAGAATAAGAATATAAAGAAAAATATTTTTGTGCAGCTATACAAAGTGTTTGTGTTTTAAGCTACTATTACAAAAAGTCAGGAAATTTAAAAATTTTAAAAGTCTATAATGTAAAAAAGTTACAGTAAGCTAAGAGTAATTTATTTTTGAGGAAAGAAAAACATTTTTTATAAATTTAATATAGCCTAGTGTACAATGTTTATAAAATTTACAGTAGTATAGAGTAAGTAATGTTTTAGGCCTTCACATTCACTTACCACTCACTCACTGACTCACCCAGAGCCACTTCCAGTCCTGCAAGCTCCCTTCACGGTAAGTGCCTTATACAGATGTACCATTTTTATCACTTATACTATATTTTTACTGTACCTTTTTAGGTTTAGATATATTTAAATATATAAATACCATTATGTTACAGTTTCCTGCAGTATTCAGTATAATAACATACTGTAGGTCTGTAGTCTAGGAGCAATAGGCTATACCATATAGCCTAGGTGTATAGTAGGCTACACCATCTAGCTTTGTGTAACTGCACTCTATTATGTTAACACAATGACAAAACTACCTAATGACTCATTTTTCAGAACACATCCCTGTCATTAAGAAATGCATGACTGTATTGGCAGACTTGTTATTACTAAGATAACAATTCTCTACAAATTGGTCTACAGATTTGGTGCAATCTAAATCAAAATTTTGGCATGAAATTTTATATAAATTGATAAACTCTGAAATTCATACGGAAACAAATGATCATATAAAGAATTAAAATTTGGAAGATTTATAAGTGTTGGTGTTAAAATATTTAATAGAGCTACAGTATAGAATTGGTATAAAGATAAAGATCAACTTACTAGAATAAGGAGTACAAAAAATATGTGTAAAATCCATACATTTACATGGTAAATTGAATTTTGCCAAGATATAAGTTACTTCTATTAGAAAAAGAGTTTTGTTTTAACAAATGGTCTTTGAACGATTGGAGATTTCTATGGAAAACAACATGAACTTCAACCTCTACTGCACTCTACATGTGAAAATTATTTTGATGAATCATAGACCTAAAGAAAATCTAGAATTATAAAGCTTCTACTAGAAATTATAGGATCATATCCTCATGAATAGAGATAGGCAAAAATTTCCTTTTTAAAAAAATTATGAATAGGTGTATTGATTTAGAATGAAAATAGAAAGCAAAATAAATGATAAATTTTAAAATGCCAGCAAATACCACAAGTATCATAAAATCCAAGAAAATAACATTAAATTGACTCATCATTAATTATCAGGTAGGCATGTTTCTATAATACTTTTCTCCAAATATTTTTAGCTGAAATCATTTTAATTGCCTTCTCAAATGACAATTATATAATATTTTTATACACTTCAAAGATAGTTTCATCTTTTCTCTAACATGATCAATGAAAAGATTTCACTTATTGACCTTTTACAAAACCTTCCTTTTCAGACTCACAATTTGTTATTGGTAATGTCACAAACATTTTCAGAATTGCTTATAAATCTGAGGAACGTCTCAGTCAGTTTCTTTTATTTAAGACCTGTAAGACTTCAGAACATTTCAAGTTTTCTTGTAAAATAACTAATCTTAAATATTATTTGAAATGATATCATATATTTACCATTTTGTTGTCAAAGTTCCACATAAAATAAAAATGTTGTGCTATCTTCACTTAAGTCATATTTTTAGAGATGTATAAAATACATGACTTGATTCAATATTTTTGTGAAAATGCATAAAACACACAACTTGGCATATAGAAGTACCAGCTATTTCTCATAACATTTAAGGTTTTTGTACTAAAAAACACAAGGTTTTAAAAAGATTTTTTCCCCAGCTTTACTAGGTATAATGGTATACGACGTTAAGGTGTATAATGTGATGATTCGATATAAATACACGTTGTGAAATAATTAGCACAATCGAGCTAATTAACATATTTATCAGCTCACATAGTTACTTTTATTTGTGTGGTAAGAATACTTAGGATTTACCCTCTTAGCATATTTCTAATATAAAATAGAGTATTGTTAACTATAGTCACCATGCTGTATATCATATCTTCAGAACTTATTCATATTGTAACTATAAGTTTGTACCCTTCGATCAATATCTTCCTAATTCCCACATCCTGACCATCTTCCCCATGCCAACTCCTGGCAACTGTTATTCTACTCTTTGATTCAATGAGTTTGATTTTTTTAAGATTCCACATATAATTGAGAGCATACAGTTTTTGTCTTTCTTAATCTAATTTATTTTACTTAACATAATATCCTCCGGATTCAATCTATGGGATTATACATGACAGGATTTTCTTTTTTAATAAAAAAAATCCATTTTTTAAATCCATTCATCCATCGACAAGCACTTAGGTTATTTCCATGTCTTGACTATGTGACCAATGCTGCAATAAACATGAAAATAAGATATTTCTTTGAAATAGTGATTTTGTTCTCCTTAGATATATGTGTACCCAGAAGTGGGATTGTTAGATCACACAGTAATTCTAATTTAGTATTTTTTAGGAACTTCCATGCTATTTTCCATATTATATTTTCCAAATACTATTTCCTATACAGTTTTCAACTTACATTTCCATCAACAATATACAAGGGTTCTTTCTTTTTTTAACATCCTTGCCAACATTTGTTATCTCTTGTCTTTTTTGATAATGGACATTTTAAGAGGTGTTTGGCAACATCTTTTTGTGATTTGATTTACATTTCTCTGATGATTAGGGATGTTGAACACCTTTTCATATATCTATTGACCATTTGTATGTCTTATTTGAAAAAAGGGTCTATTAAAGTCCTTTGCCCATTTTTTAATTATGATTTATTTTTTGTTTATTTAGTTGTTGTTTGGCTGTTATATGAGTTCCTTATACATTTTGGATATTAACCTTTTACCAGATATATGGTTTGCAAATATTTTCTCGCATTTCATCGGTTACCTTTTCATTTAGTTTAATGTAGTCCCATGCTTTCCCTTGGCTTTTGTTGCCTGTGCTTTTGGTGTCATATCCAAAAAGTCATTGCCACAACCAGTGTCACGATTTTCCCTTGTATTTTCTTCTAGGAGTTTTCAGTTTCAGGTCTTACATTTAAGTCTTCAATCCATTTCAAGTTAATTTTTCTGTATAGTGTAAGATATTGGTCCAACTTTGTTTCTTTGCATGTAAATATCCAGTATTCTCAAAACTATTTTTTCGAAGAAAATATCTTTTTCAATTTTGTATTCTTGGTGCTCTTGTCGAAGATTAGTTGACTATATATGTCTGGCTTTCTTTCTGGACTCTCTAGTTTGTTCCATTGGTCTATGTGTCTGTTTTTATGCCAGTACCACATGGTTTTGAACTATTGCTTTGTAATGCAGGTTGAAATCAGGAAACATGATGCTTCCAGCTTGTTTTTGCTCAAGACTGGTTGGTTATTTGAAGTCTTTTGTGTTTCTATATAAATTATAGGATTGTTTTTCTACTTCTGTGAAAAATGTCATTGGAATTTTTATAGAAATTTCATTGAATCTATAGATAGTTTTGGGTAAACAGATAAATTATGATATAGTCACAAAATAGAACACTCATTCCTTAAAAATAAATATGAAGAAAGCACTGAAAATTTCAACAACAGGAATAAATCTCGAAAATATTGTATTATTAAAAGAATCCAAATACAAAAGAGTACATACTTTTTGATTCTATTTATATGAAAGCTAAGAACAGGCATAACTAATGTCTGGTATTAGAAAAATACTTCTTGATTACCTCTTGAAGGTGATAAACTGGCTAAGAAGGGGCATGAAGGAGGTTTCTGGGGTGAAATTATCTCAATCTTTCCTCAAGCTATAGTTGCACAGATTTGAACAATTATCAAAACTCATCAATCTGGGGATGCTACTTTAATCAACCATGCCTCAAAAATGACAACTTGTTAAAGACAGGTAAATTTGAGAAAAACAAAATGATGCTAGAAATCAAGGAGACATAAGAGACTTAAGAGCAGGGAACCAAAACAAGATCAAACATTTTGTTGAAGGAAAGGAAGACACATGAAGAAAGAAGGGACAGTGAACATGAGATAACTTGTAAAATGAATAAAAATACCCACCGGATTAAAAACAAAATCTTAAAAGGCAATGAAATCTTGTCACTATTTATAATAAATAATAATTAGAAGAAATAAAGTAAAAGGTAGATAATAAAATCTGAGATATTTAGAAATATGAAACATGGGTATTATGAGAAAGTTTATACTATACAGAGGCATAATGAAGTTCTCAATAGCCACTTTCCTGACCAATTCTAGCTCCAACTGTAATACTGCTCTAGCTTTGTGTAATTTTGTCACTGAGAAAGAAAGAAAGAAAGAAAGAAAAAGAATCCTTTTCCTTAACCTTTTTCATGTTGTAAATTCTAAAATATATATTTTAATGTTCATAATTATTTTAAGAAAAAAAATGTATCTCCTTTTTTGTCACCCCAATAAGTCTCTATATGATTATTATGTTAACATGGATATGTTAATTTATCATTTGCATTGTTTATGATACTTTCCAGAAGGAGTCCAACATCTATACCTTTGACCTTCAGCAGCTAATAAGGAGGACAGCTTTATAATATTGTCATAATGTGTGCTAGAATCAATCGACAGGTATAAGAAAATTTATCTAAAAGATTTTTCTGCACTAAAACTCTGGTTGCTGTTTTGGTTTGGTTTTTCTTTTAATTACTTAGATTTTCCTTTGTCAGTCAATATATCACTGTGATGACTCCACATAAACCAAATATATTTATAACATTTATACATATATGCTCTTTGAGCTACCATAACTATTTGCATTAGCAATTATTTTTATACTACCAGTGATGTTTGCATTATCCATTAATATAGTCTTTGATTTCTGTACTTATTTTTTCTTCTTAAAAGTGTTTCTTTTATCTGATATTCTCTTCAATAAATTCGGTGTTAGTAACGATGATGACTTCCTTGCTTAAGGGTAGCTTGTGTATATTCACTCAGTCCTGACTACCTCAGGAAGATCAAATACCTTTCTACTCTGTTTCCACTGCATCTTGTATGATACAATGGCAAACATTACATTAAATTGAAATTAATTATATGTTAGTTTCTACTGTTAAACTGTCACTAATTTACTTAATCTACACAAATATATATTCTTAATACCATGTAGACATATGGTCATTTCTTCTAACATTCTCACCCCTTCTAAGTCTGCTTTTCATACTCAGGGTTATAATCCTTCTTTTCTCCTTATTCTTCATAGTCATATCCCATTTTATTACTACTACCTAACAGAGACATATTTATGGTTAAAAGGAGAGAGAAAATAAGATATGGAAAATGCCATCTAGAGCCTGAGTCCCCACATGGTGATATTGTTTTGCTCAATTCACTATAGTTTAGGAACTGGTCCACAGTGTTTTAGTTTCAGAAACTTTAGTTTTAGAAACCAGACATACCCCAATTGATATCTATATCCGTGTCGAAGCTACATTTACATGAATGAATATAATTGTTCTTATATCTAGAACAATGGAGTACAATACTATGGATAGAACAGATATTCTGACATTCTATTTGTGCACCTTTTTATACTGAGAACCCTGTAAAGCTAGACTCTCTTGAAGTTGCTACTACCAATTATAATAAAACAACCCTCAAAACTTGTCTAGCATTTTTACCTTGTGCCAGAAACTATTCTAAGCATATAACATTAATCCTCACAACAATGTGATATGATAAGCACTAATATTTTCTTTACAGATAATAAGACTGAAGCACAGAGAGGTGCAATATGGTAAAAGAGAAATGAAAACCCAGACAGTGTGGCTTTAAGTTCCATGTTCTTAATATTTTATTAAAAACACTTCTTAACAAAATATACAATTTTATGAATTGGATTCAGAAATGAGCCCACGGAATGAAAGACACACTGGACATGAGGAGCCCATTTTGAAGATATAGATTATGAGAAAGGCAGTTTGAAGTCTGTTTTTCTAGCCTTCTCAATTATACTGATAATCACCTGGTAATAAACCAATTTTTCTTGAAACAAACTAGAATAGTGTCTGTTTCAGCTCCTAGTATATAACCAATATGATAATTGGCACCAGAAGTGAGAAAAGCAATTGAAAGGAACAGCATTAGCAAGAGACAAGATAGGTGTTTTGCCACAAAAAAAAAAAATTCTGTGGGATTGCTAACAAAATTGTGACTACGGTGCTGCTTTCTAATCAATTTTTTTTCCTATAAAAGTAGCCACCTTTAAGTTAAAACAGGGGTTTTAGAAGAAAAAAAAGTGGAAATATTATATGAAATAATAATTTGCAAGACACTAGATATCAGACAATGAAGGACAATAATGTTTGACAAAGAGGAAAAAAAAGAGATGGGCTTTACAATTGCTCCAGCTTATTGTTTTGAAGCAATTTCAAGGCTGTTGCCCTGGGAAAGAAATTGAGTCAGAACCTGTTTGACTCCCTGAGTTGAGGAGATACAGTTGAGAGTCTGGGGAACCAGTAGACAGCTAGTATTACCAGGGAAGATTACTAGTGTGGAAAGAGGACACAATTAAAGAACTCTTGAGATCTTCAGAGGATCCCATCAAGAATCCAGCTAAGTATTAATCAGTGTACAAATGAGGAAACTACCAGTGACTAAAGATGGAACAACCAAAAGTTTTAAAAGTAATAGTGCCCAACAGGCCTACGGGGTTAGAAATAGTACTTGTTCCAACAGCCAGATTGGAAAACATCCTGAGTCACAGGACATTGCTTGGCGTACTCAGAATAATCTTGCCTTAATAATAGAAAATAGCTCTAGACAGCACAGCCTCAGTCCTGCCAAACAAATTTTAAAACTAAGATCCAATAACAACATAATTGCATCTCAGAAAAAAAAATTAAAGTATTCAGAAATTTTTGAAGACACCAATAAATAAAAAGATGTCTTGTTTTCATAATGAGAAGGGTTAATATTATTAAAATGTCTATATTACCCAAAGACATCTAAAGATGCAAAGCAATCCCGATAAAATTTCCAGTGGTATTTTTCACAAAACTAACAATCCTAAAATTCATATGGAATGACAAAAGATCCCAAATATCCAAAGCAAACTTGAGAAAGAATGAAACTGGAGGCATCATACTTTCTGATTTCAAACTTTATTAAAAGTTATTTTAATCAAAACATAGTGTAGTACTAGCATAAAAATAGGCACATACAAGATTGGAACAGGATCAAGAGCCTAGAAAAAAGCCCACATATATATGATCAATTAATTTGACAAGGAAGTCAAGAATTCTCAATAGGGAAAAATAGTCTCTTCAATAAATCATGCTGGGAAAACTGGACATCCACATACAGAAGACACAAATTGAGCCCCTATCTTACATCATTTTCAAAAATTAAGTTGAAGTGGATAGAGGACTTAAACATAGGACCTAAAATGATAAAACTCCAAAAAATTATAAGAAGAAAATTTCCTTGACATTGGTCTTGACAATGAATTTTTGGATATGATATCAAAAGCACAAGCAACGAGAGCAAAAGTCAATATGTGAGACTACATCAAACTAAAAAGCTTCTGCACAGCAAAAGAAATATTAAATAAATAAATAAATAGATAGATAAATAAATAAATAAATAAATAAATAAATAAATAAATAAAAGGCAAGCTCCACAAGAACACTACTAGAAACAATAAGTAAATACAGTAAAGTGTCTGGATACAAAAATCAACATTCAAAAATCTATAGCATTCCTGTACTCTCATAATGAAGTGTCAGAAAAAGAAGTGGTAAAATAATTCCTTTTGCAATTACAACAAAAAGAATAAAATGCCTAAGAATACATTTAACAAAACACATAAAGATCCTATATGATGAAAACTATAAGACCCTATTGAAAGAAATCCAAGGAGAATCAAAGAAATGGAAAGATTGAAGAATCAATGTAGTTAAAATGACCATATTACCTAAAGCATTATACAGATTTAATGCAATCCCCATCAAAATCCCATTGGCACTTTTTAAAGAAATAAAACAAAAATATCATCAGATTTGTATAGAAGCAAAAAAGACCCCGAATTGCCAAAGCCATCCCTAGAAAAAAGAATGAAACTGGAGGCATCACTCTGCCCTACTTCAACTTATACCACAAAGCTACCATAATAAAAACGGCATGGTATTGGCAGCAAAACAGACACACAGACCAGTGGAACAGAATCAAGAGTCCAGAAGTAAACTCATATTTATTTGGGCAAATAATTTTTTATAAAAAAGCCAAAAACATACAGTGGAAAAAAGAAAAACTCTTCAATAAATGGTGCTGGGAAAACTGGAAAGCTACCTGCAAAAGAATAAAACTAGACTCTTGTCTATCACCACATACCAATATTAACTCAAAATGGATTAAGGACCTGAATATAAGACCTGAAACAATAAAATGCATAGAAGCAAACATAGGAACTAAACTCAAGGACCTTGGACTTAGGATTTTGTGAATTTGACCTCAAAGGTAAGGGAAGTAAAAGCAAAAATAAATGAATGGGACTACATCAAACTAAAAAGCTTCTGCTCAGCAAAAGAAATTGTCAACAAGGTAAAGAGACAACCATCCGAATGGGAAAATATATTTGCAAGCAACACTTCTGACAAGGGCCTAATATCTAAAATATACAAAAAAAAACTCATACAACTGAATAACAACAAAAAAACAAATGATCCAATCAAAAATGGGCAGTGGACTTTAACAGACACGTCTCCTTAGAGGACATACAAATGGCCAACAAATATATAAAAATATATTCAACATCATTAGCTATTAGGGAAATGCAAATCAAAACCACAATGAGATACCATCTCATACCTGTTAGAATAGCTACAATCAATAGGACAAGTAATAACAAATGTTGGAGAGGATGCAGAGGAAAAGAAACCTTCATACACTGCTGGTAAGACTGCAAATGGTACAGCCACTATGGAAAACAGTATGGAGGTTACTCAAAAAACTAAGAATGGATCTACCATATGATCCAGTAATCCCTCTACTGGGTATTTACCCCAAAGACTTGAAAACCCATATCCGAAAAGATATTTGCACACCAATGTTCATAGCAGCACTATTCACAGTGGCCAGGACATGGAAGCAACCAAAGTGTCCTACAATAGATGATTGGCTAAAGAAGGTGTGGTACATATATACAATGGAATATTACTCAGCTATAAGAAAAGATGAAATACTGCCATTATGACAACATGAATGGACCTCAAGATAATCATGCTAAGCAAAATAAGCCAGATAGAAAAAGTTGAAAACCATATGATATCACTTATATGTGGGATATAAACCTAAAAGCGACAAATGACCAGGACAAACAAACAGTAAGTTAAATGAATGAATGAATGAATGAATGAATAATAAAAGACAATCTATGGAATAAGAGAAAATATTTTTAAGCCATTTATCTGATACACGGTTAACATCTAAAATATGTAAGAAACTCAACTCAATAGCAAAAAAAAAAATCCAATTAAAAATGGGCAGAGGATATGAATAGATATTTTTCAGAGAAGACATAGAAATAGCCATCAAATACATGAAAAATCACTAGAAAAATGTAAATCAAAATCACAGTGAGATGTCACTTCACTCCTGTTAGCATGGCTACTATGAAAAAAGACATAGATAATAAATACTGCTGAGGATGTGGAGAAAAGGAAATCTTGGTACACTGTGTATGGGAATATAAGTTGGTACAGCTACTGTGGAAAACAATATAAAAGTTTCTCAAAAAATTAAAAATAGAACTACTATAAGATCCAGCAATCCCACTTCTGGGTATATGCCTGAAGGAAATGAAATCACTGTCTTAAAAAGATATCTGCACTCCTTCATTTACTGCAGCATCATTCACAATAGCCAAGACACAGAAACAACCTTACTTTCCATTGACAGATGAATAAATAAAATGTGAGATTATCTGTCTATCTATCTATCTATCTATCTATCTATCTATCTACATACAGTGGAATCTTATTCAGTCATTATAAAGAAGAAAATCCTGTCATTTGCAACAACATGGATGAAACTTAAGGGTATTATGCTAAATGAAATAAATCAGAAAAATACAAATAATGTAAGATCTCACTTATATGTGGAATCTAAAAACAAATAAACAAACAAAAAAATAACTCAGATCAGGGAACAGATTGTTGGTTGCCCAGAGGCAGGGTGAGTGAGGTGGGTAAAATGGGTCAATAGGTACAATCTTCCAGTTATGAGGTAAATATGTCCTGGAGAGCTAATGTATAACATGGTGACTGTGGATAAGAATACTATATTGTGTACTTGAAAGTTACTATAGATTAAAGTTTTAATAATCTCACAACAACAACAACAAATGTTAATTATATGAGGCTAAGGATGTGTTAACTAAACTGTATTATAATAAACATTTCGCAATATGTACATGTATCAAATCACCACATTACACACCTTAAATTTCTACAATATTATATGTCAATTATATCTCAGTGAGAAGAAAAGAATATTTAGAGTAATATAAAAAGATCTAGGAACCAATATGGTAAACTTTGCTATGTCTGACATCCAAAAAGTATCAGTCATGCAATATAGCAGAAAACTATAACCCCAAAATAAGAAGAAAAGTTAATCAAAACCAAGCCACATCTGGTACATTTTTAAAAAATAGTATGTTAGGGGTTTTAAATAGTTATTATATTCCATATGTTCAAAAACTTATTGGAAACATTGAACATGTTAAGCAGAGACATGGAAGACATAAAAAAGATTGAAATTGGACTTCTAAAGATAAAAACCACAATGTCTGAAATTAAAACTACACTGTATAGGATTAATGACATATTAAACTAAACATTGTAGAAAAAAATTAAGTGAACTTGAAGACAAAATAATAGACACTGTCCAAAATTTTTTTTTTTAAAAAAAGACCATTTAAGAAATTAATGGAGCATAACTGAGTCGTAGGACAACTTCAAATCACTTATTAAATGTGTAATGGGAGTCCCTGAAGGAAATTGAGAGAGAGGCACAGAACAAATATTTGAAGAAATAATGCTCAAACTTTTTTGAAATATAAATGAAGACTAAAAACTTACAGATACAATAATTTCAACAATGCCAACACAAACAATATGAAGAAAACCACACCAAAGCATATTATAATCAAAGCCAATGATGAAAAGAAAAATTTTTAAATAGAGAAAAATAACACATTATGTATAAAGGAACAAAGATAAATAAGACATTTCTTGTTGGAAACAACACGAGCAGGAAAACAAGAGAGAAATATTTTTAAATCACTGAAAGAAATAAACTATTAATCTAGATTTATATAACCAATGAATATATTTTTTAAAAATGAAGGAATAATAACTTCTTCAGATGTACAAAACTGAATGAGTCATCAAAAGCAGACTCATACTACAAGAAACTTTAAGAGCAGTCTTTAGATAAAAGGAAAATGTTACTGGGTGGAAATCTAGATCTACACAATAAGTTAGAAGCATTGAAAGTAATAACTACATGCATAAATATGTAATTTTTTTTAGTTTGTGTAAATCTTTTTAAAGTAAAATTGCTTAAAGAAAAATAATAATGTAGTGAGTGTTTTACAACATATGTAAAACTAAAATATATGAAAACAGCATAAGGTCAGGAGGGAAGAAATGGAAGTATTGTAAGGTTTTAAAACTATATACTAAGTGATATAATGTCACTTGAAGATAGACTATGATAGGTTAAATCTGTATACTGTAAACCTTTTAAAAAAACCTCTAACATTAAAAGGCACCCAAAGAATTACAACTAATAATCCAACAAAGGAGATGAAATAGAATCATAAGAGTATGCAACTAATCTATAAAAAGACAGAAAATGAAGCCAAAGGAGATAAAGAACAGATGGTTCAAATATAAAACAATCACAAATGATAGATTTAAGACTAATAGCATCAATCAAATCTAAAGGCACATTATCTAAATACTCCAAATAAAAGAGATTGTCAGACTGAATATAAAGTAACTCTCAACTCTATATTGCCAACAAGAAATATATTTTTAAATATAAGAAAAAAATAGGTTAAAATTTAAAAGATGACAAAAAATAACCACACAAATGCTAAAAAGAAAAGAAATCTGGAGTGGTTATATTAATATTAAAGTATATTTAAAATAAAGAATAGCAAGGGCAAATAAGGTCATGTCATAATGATAAAGCTTTAAATTCTTCAAGAGTATTTAACAGTACTGACTGTATATACACAGTAACAGAGCTTCAAAATACACAAGGCAAAAACTGACACGACTGCAAGAAAAAATAAGTTCACAATTATAGTCAAATATTTCAATAACCATCTCACAATAATTAGTGGATTCATTAATGGAATCATTATACAGAAAATAAATAAGAATATAGAAGATTTCAGCAACACTATCGAACATCTTGACCAAATTGGCATTTGTAAAAAATTTACAGAAATACAGCAGCATACATATTTTTTTAAAATGCATATGTAAATTTTATGAAAACATACCATGCTCTGAGCAAAAAAAAGAGGTGTCAACATATTTGAAGGACTCAAGTCACACAAAGCATTTCTCTGACCAAAATCAAACTATTTTTATAATATACTTTAATACGTAAGCATTATTTGCTTTTTTTCTCTCATCCTCTCATGTATTTACAGCATTTTCCAGAATCTACATGATGTGTGATATTATGATAGATTGAATGCAGAAGCAGATTGAATGTGAAAGCAGAAAATTCAACTGTCTTTTATTAAACAATACCTTAAATATATCTTCAAAATTTAAAACAATACCACTCTAGTCACTAATATTTTTTTTGAAATGTGGTTATTTTTCCATAAAATACGTTGATTATGTTGATAGATGACTTTTTAATTATTTTTAATTATGTAATACTCATATTTAATTTCTAACATTATAAATTTGGAGAGCTATAACTCATTTAAAGAAAGGTCCTTTTTAGAGATTTCAATAATGTTTAAGCATGCAAAGGAATCCTGAGACCAAAATATGTGATAATCATTGCTTAAAAGCACATTTCAAACACTGCTACCATTTGATTCAAGATGAAAACATTAATGGTTTTTCATCTGAATATCTTTATCTTGATGTCTTATTCACATTCTAAGTTTAACATGTTCAATATCAAACTCTTCTCTTTCTCATCTTTCACCAAACCAGTTCTTTCTATGGACATGTC
Organism: Rousettus aegyptiacus; assembly: GCF_014176215.1. Classification (NCBI taxonomy): domain Eukaryota; kingdom Metazoa; phylum Chordata; class Mammalia; order Chiroptera; family Pteropodidae; genus Rousettus; species Rousettus aegyptiacus. Next base: position 32,772,805 of record NW_023416307.1, on the reverse strand, counting down.
TATTTATGTTAATGTTTAGTTCTCTGAAGCAATGACACTCGAAACCTTGGAGCAAATATAATTTCTCCTCTTTCCCATTTTTTGAGCTCTTTATTACATGTTTTTGTTTTGTTAGTTTATTTGATATATCTACCCATTACATTCTAAGTTCTCTGAGGATAAAATTCATATATTTAAAAAAATCACTTTTTTTTATTTATCTTAATACTGATCCCATGCTCAAAAACAAGACTTATTAGTAGAATGGTTCACAATTGATTGTTTGAGAAAAATGGCAGCAAATAGCTACTGAAATTTAGTTAGTATTACAGAAACAATGTTACTTGCATAACCTGAAACTTTTATATTATTTTCTGGAATTAATTCATTATTTAATACAAAATTACAAGTCTGTTTATGAGCCTCTGGTTATAAATAAACATAACAATGTGATTTTAATTATCTTTGAATTAAAACCATCATAAAATACCAGTATGTTAGGTAATAAAAAAAAATCAATATGTTAGTATATGGAGACCTCAAGATCAGTTTAGAGCCATCCAGAGAGTGCACTAAGCAGAGGAGCTGCAATACTGCCAGATAGTTTAATTTTTGCATTTAGCTTTTTGAAACTAAATTTATGCCCTTGATTAAAATAGCCACAAGAGCCAAAAGCTGAGTAGAGCACGAATAAAGGCACCAGTGCCAAGGCCTGGCTTTGTTCAGAATATAGACATTTTTGACCACGTGATAATGTCGAAGAGTGTGAGTTGTAATAGTGTCATGGCAAGGAACTGAGGGGGAAGGTTGACAATATGGCTGCTGACTGACACCTGCTCTTACATGGTAAGGCATGCCGTGGGGGAAGTTCTTGTCCAGAGGTAAGAAAGCCAACAAATATAGGTATTTCACAGTGGGATAACATGTGAAAGCCAAGGTAAGTACAGTGTAATGGTGATGAAGACGTGATAGGAACTTGATTGCAAACCATCTCCTGTGGGAGTAGCTGACTGATGTGCAAGACTCCCTCTCTGAGTTGGCTGGATTGGAGACACTGCCTGGCTTGCTGGTGCCTTGCTTTAATTTTCTTTAATATAATTTTATTGACATTCAGAAAGGGTTATGTCATCTCGTTACATTGCCCCTAGACCACAGGAAGCTATATTACCAGGAGAAATTAACACAGTGGACAGCTAACACAACGAGGGGATCACTACTCATTAATCATCAAAACTGAGAGGTGAAGTAATATTCTATTAATTACAGTACTTTTAGAATGTAACTAATAGCTTTTACACTTTTGTTTCTAAACCAATTGCAAATTTGAGTTTAGACCTTAAACACCTAAGCTATCAGCTATACCTACAGTTACAATCAATTGTGCTATTTTGACTATATTTATTTTTACAAGGATATCATGTTAATTTAGGCCAGTCATCAATTTGATTTTGGCTAGTCAATTCAATTACAGTGAATTTTGGAGATAGTTTGAAACCATAAAAGTACAAGAACTTTTTTATTTCATTCACACAGGAGTAAATCAGTTCAAATTTCTGGACTAGAAAACCCAAGAAGGAAAATACAAGCACTCTATTTACTGAAATTTAGTAATCTTTTGGTGATCCCTTAAGTAAGTTTTTAATAGGTAGTATGGCAAGTTTGTAGATGGTTGAGAAATTGAATCAATCTTTCATTCTGTCGACAAACATTAATTGAGTGTCTAGTTACATGCCTGCCACCAATAAAGAAAATCACTACACAAAATATCCTAGTTTCTTTCATAGAATTAGGTGAAAGTTAATTCTGGAAAAAGTAAATGGTCGATATTCTAGAACAGGGGTCCCCAACCCCAGGTTGCAGACCAGTATAGATTGGTGGACTGTTAGAAACCAGGCCACACAGCAGGAGGTGAGTGGTGTGCGAGCTAGTGAATCTACATCTGTATTTGCAGTCGCTCCCCAGTGCTGCATCACCACCTCGGCTCCACCTCAGATCACCAGGCATTAGATTTTTATAGGAGCACCTGTCCCTTATGCCTAAAAGTTTAGGAACTACTGCTCTAGAATATAGGAAAGAACTTGAACCCAAGCATATTCATTTTTTTTTTTTTCATTTATAAAGAGAAATATTATTAGTTGCACCATGGTGGCAACCTTAAAATCAAATATCTATTTTAGCATTCTTAAACAAGAGCTTAGATAATGGATGATTCAAGAGTTCCTCAGTTGCTGAAGTATATTTAAATTATAATCAAATGAAGCAGCTAAATCTAATATACTCAATTCCATTACAAATATAGATTAGACAACTGTACAATTTTAAGTCTATTTTAACTATCATTCCTTCTACCCTAGAGATATGGGAACAGTTTTCTGGTCTGAAGACCAGGTCTTTGTCTCAGCCTATCTCTCCCCTTCTTGGTCCAACACTCCCACCTTAAGCCTAACACTGTCATTAATCTTGCCAACTAAAATGCCCATCTCCTATTGCAGTATTGTTTGCAGCAAAATGTACTCTCCCTCTGCAAGTTACTTAACCTTTAGGTAGACAGGAATTTCTAGTGTATACTGTTTCTTACTACATTTCTTTATTTTTCTATTTTTCTTCCTTTTCAGTTTATGTGCTGTTAAACTGTTCCGCTCTTGTGTAAGTCCACTGAACTGTTCATGCTCCCATTGCTTCCTTAACATCATTGTTTACCCATACAGCTGTTGACATGTCTCTATGCATAGGCCCTAAAACTGCTACCTAAGACTTTTTCTCTCTGATTTGCTTTTGCATTGATTACTTGAAAGATAAAAAGGGTTATTTATCTGCCACTTAGAAAATAGCATCATTCTAATTTGAAGCCTTAGGTCTGTGTCATAAGAAAGGTACTTGATACAAGGGGGATAACACACTGTTTCTGCAACGTGCCTCTTAGCCTTCATAATGAAGCACCTGCCATTTACCAGGCCTCCAGGTGAAATCAGAGACCCTGTAAAATCACCGCCTCTATGAATCTACTTTTAATTATTCATACTTCCTGGATAAATAAACATGTGATGTCACAAGATTTTGAGAAACACTAAACGATTTCCAAATAATTTCTAAGATCTTTTCCCTTCTAATTTTAACTCACCATGAATAGATGAGTATAGTCCTAAAAGTTCTGAGCATTTTTCTTTAGTATAAGCTAAGCCAGCATTTTCTGGAATTGATCTTGATTAAAGGCATCTGGTTTATAATCTCAACATTACAAAAAGGTTTTGAAACTCCAACTTGAGCTGGCAAATGAGTTTTAGCGAGTCGTGTCAGGAAAAACTTCTCCTTTTGAGACATCAAATCCTACAGGTTCTTTTAAAATTGAGTTGCTTTGTGAAAACCGCCACTGACATACTTCAAAGTTCCTTGAACTTCAAAATTCTAAGAACATGAAGGTGATCTGATAGTAATTTTTATCTATAGACTCAGAAAATTGATGAGAATCACTGTAAAATTCAGAAGTTTTACACAATAAATAAATCTTGGGTCATCATGGCACCCTATCTTATTTTAAAAAAATGGTCTCATTAACCATTCACCTGAAATTGGCAAATAGTGTTTATTTCAAGAAAAGTCTCTGCTCATTGCACATACACTTCTCTTTGTTCCAATGAGTCATTTTCATAGGCTATATGGTTTCAAATATCCACAGGACATGTTCTGCTTGATCCATTACAATTGTTTTCAAGTCCCCCTCCCCCACAGAAGTCTATTATACACATAAAAATGAAGTTGCCCAAGTTTAGAGAAAGGAGGAATGTAATGGACCCAATCTGCTTATCCTCCCTCCATTTTTTGTTCCAACCCCAGAAGCACCTCAGCAGAACCCCAATACCCTGTCAGCCTCAGATAAAATGCCAGATTACTAATCCAAAGCATCAAGTTTCTTAGCACTGAGTCCTGGGCACAACTCAGATTTTTAGTCTCTTATAAAGATATCATGGTAGTCTCATCATTTTGTAACCTTATCATTTAAGGTTTAGTAAAAATACAGGAATTTCTTATACATTTGCAGGAAGTATTTTTACTTGTTCTACATGTTCTCTCTGTATTTTTTATATTTTATTTTTTATAATTTTTTTATCACACGTTATACATATTAATGACAAAAGACCAGAAGTTAGAGCACAACAAAGACAGAGAGAAAAACAACTAATGTTTGTAGAACACTGTAGCTATGCCAGGCTCTGTTCTAAGTGTCTATATGTATAATACATAATTCATTTAAATCTCTCCAAAATTCTATGAGATTGTTATTATGATTATTTCTATTTTATAGTGATAAAACTAATGAAGAAAGGGGGCCAATACCTTTCCCAGTGCTATAGAGCTAAAAGAGATGGGCATCTGACTTTCTGTGTGAATAGACAGCCTTATAGCATCTTGTTATTTTCTCTTAACAATGTACGTTCATTTTAATAAATATGCTGGTCACTAGTGATTCCATATAGCTCCATATAAATTAGAGTCACTCAAAGAGGAGTCAACAAATATGTTCATTTCCTCTCTCTCAATCTTTCTCTCCCTGTAGACTCTTTTAGAGATAGGTGAAAAGATTAAAAGGGGAGCAGCTTTCTTTGTTTCATCTAGAATAATTTTAAATTGATCTATTTCAAATATTAGGATTCCATGTAAGATTTTGTTCAAACAAGTGGTTTTATAAATTTTTTTAAAAATGAAAATTTTAGTGTTATTCAATAGAGAAAATAGGAGCAGCTTATTATTAAGTTGCTTCCCAGTATTAACTAATGAATAACATCGTATAACCATATACAATGTCAGATGCCAAAAGATTATTGTCTTAGCAACAAGCAATATGTTTGAATTCCCGTGGTTGATTAAGGCTTGCTGATAAGCCAACAAAGAAATTTTTTGAATGAAAAGTAGCATTAGTCTGTTAGGTTAGAAGATTCTGTAAAATTAGGTATTATTATTAACTTAAAGCAGCAGCAAGCAGCTTCACTGCTGAGGTAAAATTTTAATGAAAAAAAAAGGGGGGGGCAAGGGAGTTGGGGTATGTGCTACACAGAGGGTACCATTATAATAATTCCATAAAAGTGAAAAATGAGTGACTAATCAGATAGGTATAGAAACAAAATACCTATATTGAGACATTGGAAAAACTTAATGGGGCTATCATCAGTACTCAAGTAATTAGAGTAAAAGAATAACATGATCCCATAAAGTAAATAATCAAATTAATGAATCAATTGAAAAATATTAATACATAATAAAAAAGATATGACTTGAAAAAAATTATTCCCAATAAATGTATCAAATTTCATTTCAAGAATTCTAGTAAATATGCTTTATTGAAATTAAATTTTCTTAAAGTGCTAGGCAGACAAGATTAGATTAGAAATGTTTTGTTTTCCAACATTTAAAATTAATATCCAGTTAATATGTTTGAAAACCAAATGACCACTAAGAAGGAAATAAAGTGACATTAAAAAGCATTAAACAAAAAAAATTAAATATACTAAATTTTATATATTTATCATAGAGAACTGCTTTTTGAAATTTCATTAATGTAAAAAGTTATGACTTTAGAACATAGTGTTTTTTAAATGTTTATGATGAAATACAATGTATGAATAATTTTTAAAAACACTACTTTCAGTTAATCAGTAAATTATGAAGTTTATATGTCTACTGCTAATAATATTTCTTTATCAATTCACTTAGAAACTTTTAATCTCATAATTCACATTTTATAATTCTCAACCACTGAAAGTACTTGTCATTGGAAGTTATTCAAGACTTATTATATGACTTATGAATGTTCCTATTACAGCCTTTATCCTGAGACATCCAGAAACATAAAGCAAAAAATGGGTAAAAAAAAAAAAACTACATTAAATATTTTGTTGACTTTTTCTCAACTTTATTGAGATGTAATTGACATATAATGCTGTGTAAGTTTAAGGTGCACAGCTTGTTGAAGGCATAAATTTATATATTGCAAAATGATTACCATAATACCATTAGTTAACACCTCCATCACCTCATATAATTATCTTTTTGTGTGTGTGTTGAGAACGTTTAAGACCCACTCTCTTAACAACTTTTAAGTATGTATTACAGTTATCTTAACAATAATCATCATGCTTTATATTTTGTTAACTTTTATGGTAAACAACAAATTATACTGTTGTGACGTTCATGAATATGGAAAATAAAATTTTCAAATATGTTGTGTACTCAACAGATGAAATAATTGAGCTATTTGATTTGTATATTATGATAAATTAACAATTAATGGCACTGCACAAGAGTGTGCATATTGTTTATTAAAAGTTTACTCATCAGTATAAAAGAATTCTCAAACTGTAGATCCATCTCTTTGGGTTCAATACAGTTTCATGTTTATACACTGAAGTCTATGGTAATATGGTTTTGGAAATTTTTATTTTGAGTAAGTAGAAGGAGTTAAAGTAGATTTATGTGTTTTTTTCTTCTTAGAAAAATTTACAATGCAATGCCACATTATGAGTTGGCGTATATTAATAGAGTGCTATACAACAAGATTTTGAATGGAATTTTTTAAATGAACAATTGAGTTTTTCTTTTGTTTTAATAATTTAAAAAGTGAACTGTGTACTGATGGACTAGGATCTAATCCCAAAAGAGGATCAATATACCAAAATAAATGTAGACTGTTTTGAGCCAATGAGCCTTTTCTCTATAGATTGCTGAATACTTATTCACCACCTAGATTTTTAATTTCTATGTATCATAATATTTATAGCATGTCCTATGTATTGGCAAATTTAATGTCAGTTAAAAATAAAGAAAATAAAAGGATTAGAAATATAAATTATAAAATTAGACAAGTAGCCCTTGTCTATTCATATTTTGTACGCTTCTGCTTTAAAATCATCAAAAAATTGCAAAGCAAGAATGTCCCCTCTTAGCATACTTTTTAAACATCATGCTGGAAGTTCTATGTAATGCAATTTAAGAAAAAGAAATAAAGGTATTCAGATTGGGAAGAAAAAAAAACTGTCTTTGTTCACGGATGACATGATTGTGTAAAAAATCTTAAAAAATCAACAATGAAAAAATTTTGAAACTAAGAAATGGTTATATTAAGGTTTTAAGATATATGGTTAATATATAAAAGTTAATTACTCTCTTATACACCAGCAATGAATAAGTGGAATTTGAAATTAGAAACATAATACCATTTACATCAGCATCCACCAAAATGGAAATACTTAGTTATAAACCTATCAAACTATGCACAGGAACTATGAGAGAAAAACTACAAAACCAATTTTAAAAATACCAAAAAGAGCTAAGTAAATAGATATTTCATGTATGGTTAGGAAGACTCAATATTGTCAAATATCAGGTCTCCCAATGTGATCTTAGGAATTATGTAATAAAAATCTCAGTAAGTTATTTTGTTGATATCAAAAGTTTATCTAAAATTGTGTGATCCTAAAGTTTAAATGGAGAGGCAAAAGAGCCAAAATAGCCAACACGATATTAAAAAAAGAACAGTGTTGGAGGACTGACATTACTCAACTTTGAAACTTACTTTAAAGCAAGAGTAATCAAGACACTGTAGTATTGACAAAGGAATAGATGATAAATAAATCAATGGAACAGAAAAGGTATCCAGAACAAATATACATAAATATAGTCAATTGATCTTTGACAAGGAGTAAAAGGAAATACAATGAGACAAAAATAGCTTTTAAAAATATATATATTGTTGTAATAACTGGATATTCACGTGCAATATATATATATATATATAAATATATATAAACACTTCACAAAAATTAGCTCAAAATGAATCATAGACCTAAATGTAAAATAAAAAACTATAAAACTCCTAGAAAATGACATAGGAGAAAATCTAGATGATCTTCGGTATAATGATGACTTTTTAGATAAGACACCAAATGATCCATGAAAGAAAGAATTGATCATCTGAACTTCATTAAAATTAAAAACTTCTGCTCTGCTAAAGACAATGTCAATACAGTGAAAAGGCATTAACAGAGTGGGAAAAATACTTGCAAAATACACATTCATAAAACACTATTGTTCAAAATATTTTTAAAAAACTCAATTAAAAAATGGGCCAAAGATCATAACAGTCACCTCATCAAAGAAGATATACAGATGGCAAATAAGCATATGAAAAGCTCCACATCATATGTCATCAGGGAAATGCAAATTAAAACAGTGAGATATCACTAAACACCTATTAAAATGGCCTAAACCTGAGTCACTAACATCAAATATCTCATTATACATTTGTTCAAACTAATTATATGTATAACACCAAGAGTGAACCCCAATGTAAAGTATGGATTTGGAGTGATAATGATTTGTTAATGTAAGTTCATCAAATATACCACTCTGGTAGGGAATGTTGATAATTAGGGAGGTTATGCATGAGTAGGGGAAAGGGGGTATATGGAAAATTCTTCAATTCCACTCATTTTGCTGTAAACCTAAAGCTGTTTTTGAAAAGTAGCCTATTTTAAAAAATGTAAAAAGATTTGCTTCAAACCATGATGAAGTAGTCTGTACTTAACTTCCTAGTAGAAACAACTAGAAAACTGGACAAAATTAAACACTTATTTTTGCATATTGGAAAATATACAGTATAAAACTGTAATCCCTGGGGAAAAAAAGGGTGAAATGATATAAATGAAACCTACAAGCACTGTGGTTCTTTTTCTAGAGGCACAATCAGAGCTAAAGTAGAAATGATACATAAGCAGGGCATGATGATCTCACTGGCTGAAGAAAATAATATTCAGTTTAGTGAGTGTTAGGTAACTAAAAGTTGAAAGGCCAAGTTCCAGATAAAAAAAAAAAAATTGTTTAAAAGCTCAGGAATCTACATAGTAGTCCTCTTGAGTCTGTTGCTTATACTAAACTATGTGCATACAACAAAACTCCATGAGGCCAGGCAAAAAATGACCAAGGTGTTGTAAACTGTAGAATTCCGAGAGCTCATCAGGGAAAGAAATCATTCATATTGACCAACTAGAGTAGTCAGTCCTTGACAATCACCAGGGCAGTCAGTAGAGACCCCGGAGAGCTATATCTGAGGAGTAGAACTAAATAATTCTTTGAGTAAAGTCTAGTCAGTTTCTAACCTGTCAAAATTTTCAAAAAAGCCTCAAAGTGTCAAAAGTACCTATAGTAATTAAACTATTTTCCAGAAAAGTTCAACAATCATAAAAGAAAGTAACAGAATCCAAGCACTCAACAACATAAAATTACAACATCCAGCAGCCAATTGAAAATAACTAGAGAGGTCGAGGAGCGAGAAATTGTGAGCAAAATAGTCCTAGAAATTCTCAGAAACTAGGACTAGAAAGTAATTTTATCAATAGCATCTGTAATTCTATGGCTAACATCTATTTCAGGTTGAAAATTAAATACTTTCCTCAAGCTTAGGAGCAAGAAAAGCATATCAACTCTCACCACTTCATTCAGCAATGAATAAAGAGCATGCATTTTGGAAAGGAAGAAGTGAATTTGCCTTAATCACAAATGACAGGATTATGTTATGTAGTAAACTCTAAGAAATCTTTTTGAAAACTATGCAAAATAGGTGACTTTAGCAAAGTTGCAAGATACAAAGTCAATATACAAATACTAATTTTCCTGTATTCTAACATAAACAATTGGAACTTGAAATTTAAAACATCATTTTTGGTATCAAAATATTATGTAAACCTATAAAATATTTAATAAAATTTGTGCAGAAAATTTGTGAGAGAAATTGAAGACCTAAATAAATGGTGAGAAGTAGTATATTCCATGAATTGAAAGTCTCAACAATGTTAATATGTTAATTCTCCCCCAATTGATCTATAGATTCAAAGCAATACCAATCAAATTCTTCCAAGTTTTTTTTGTAAAAGCCAACAAGCTGACTCTAATATTTACAAAATACAAAGGACATAAAAGAACTCAAACAACTTTGAAAAAGAAAAGCAAAGAAAAATTTAAAAATTTGCATAGACATAGCTCCAAAAAGAACATACAAATAGCTAGTAAGCAAATGAAAAGATACTTTACTTTACTAATCATTAAGGAAATGCAAACTGAAACCACAATAAAATACCTCTTCACACTCAGTAGGCTGGCTACTATCAAAACAACAGAAAATAACAAGTATTGGCAAGGATGTGGAGAAATTGGAATGCTTGTGCATCGTTGGTGGGAATGTAAAATGATACGGCCACCGTGGAAAATAAGACAGAGTTTTCTCAAAAAATAACTCAAAAGATTTGAAAGCGAGCTCTCAAAGGGATATTTGTACACCCATGTTCATAGCGGTATTATTCACAAGAGCTAAAATGTGGAAGTGGTCCAAGGGTTCATAGATGAATGAATAAGCAAAATGTGGCATATATGTGTAGGAATATACAATAGAATCTCATTCAGCCTAAAAAGAAAGAAATTCGGCAGTATGCCGAATCTTAAAGACATTAAGCTAAGTGAAATAAGCCAGCCACAAAAAGACAAGTATTGTAGAATTTAATTTATATAAGGTACTTAGAGAAGTCAAAACCATAGAGACAGAGAGTAAAATGGTGGTTGCTAGGGGCTGGGGAGAAAGAGAAATGGAGTTATTATTTGATGGATATAGAGCTTTAGTTTTACAAGATCAAAACAGTCCTAGGAATGAAATGTTGGTGATGGTTTCACAACCACCTGAATGTAATTAATATCACTGAACTATACACCTTAAAATGGTAACGATAGTATATTTTATGTTACGTGTATTTAAACACAATTTTAAAAATAAGAAAAAATCAATCAATACAATTTACCATATCAACAGTCTAAAGAAGAAAACTATATGATCATCTCAGTAAATATGGAAAAAACAATAGACAAAATTTGATATAAATTTCTCATAAGAAAAAACCCTCAGCAAACTAGAAATAGAAAGAACTTCTTAGATTTGGTTAAAGGGGGTCTACCAAAAATCTAACAAATAACATCACTCGTATGATGAAAAGTTGAATGCTTTCTCCATAAGACTGTGGAAACGGAAAGGACGTCTGCCCTCACCATTTGTATTCAACCTCATACTAGGGAGCACAGGTAGTAAAACACCTTTGGGTAACAATTTTAAAAATAATTCATTACTATAAGTTAAAAGAGAGAACTAATTATTATTAAAAATGTTTAATTTTAAAGAAAGGCAGACCTGAGAGAAGTTTATCTGTAGATGGGAATGGAGACAGTAGTTAGCAACAGGTGGAAGACAATGACTAAATGATTGCTGGGATGTGGGACTTACTTCTGAATTAGTGGCTCAGTTTATATAGTCTCTGAGTGTGCTAATCGGTTGTCACTTGAGAAAAGATGAGAAAGGACAAAAGGAAATCTCTTGCTTTCTCCCTTTGGCTTTGGTATCACTTTCTCACTCTCTCACTCTCTCTCTCTCTCTCTCTCTATATATATATATATGTGTATAATATATATACATATATACACATATATACATGTATACATATATGATCATATGTATACATGTAATGTATACATGTATACATATACATGTATATACATGTGTATATATATGTGTGTACACATATATATAAAATATATATATTATATCTAGTTATATAAATCTCTTTAAGTGAAAGGGATCTTTACTTTAAACTTTAGAATAATTTAAAACTTTAAAATGGGCATTTCTCAAAGCAGTAAAATGGAGAAAATGTGGCTCAATAATTGGCTTACAGAATCACAAAGGGCATAAGCTTGGGAAACTAGGGCAAAAATTTTAGCTTCGCATAGCTATACAGACTTGGACAAAATGCTTAACCTCTCTGCGCCTTTATTTTCTTCATCTGCAAAAGGAAAAAAATAATAATGTTGAACTTATAACTGTATGGATGAATATTTATTGAAATGATCTACAAGGAACAATGTAGTACAGTGTTTGTACATAATTGTTACATTATTAATTGAAGCAAAAAATTGTCAATTAAAGTTATTAACAAAAGGAAACCAAAATAAAAGCCTCATATGTTTTCAAAAAATTTTAATGTGATTCCAAAAGTAATCAGGAAGATATACACAAAACTCTCTTTAAAAAAAAAAAAAATGTCCTCGGGAAATCATTCATCGGTTCTATCATGCAATTATTCATGTTTTATTGCATAAATATTTATCTGACACATACTCTATGCCCAGCATTTCCTGATTGTTGGGATACAGTGGTGAATTAAGCTTCTGAAGCCCTTCAATCCTTCTAGCATTTTTTGACCTGGCACTGAGTTTAACTCCATATGACTGTTAAAGTTTCACATGCATAGAACAAGTAATCAACCCAGCTTCAGTTCTCAACTCTGTCCTTCCTTTAGGGAACTATCTTGGTTATTTTGAGAACAGATAACTGCTGACTCACATTGACTTTTCTGCATGACATATTTTTCTCTCTAATAGAATCTGTCATTTCCCTGATATTTCTTTAAAATTAAGCCCTGCCTTCTAATTCTCTATGGTCCTTCCTATGACGGGCATTTTATAAATACATTCCTGAATCAAGCTGATCATAGACTGATCATAGATAGCAACATATCTTAACTGTCTCAGCCTGTTGTCCATAGAAACGTCTGCACTAAGTTATGATTCAATGTTATGAACTGAGCTGTTATCAAAGGCTGATATAAGAAATGGCCATTTAAAAAATGTTACTCTATTTTCTATAAAACGTGGGTTGAAGACATTATACATCATTGTTACTCAACATCCACACAATAAATTTCCCTAGAATTTAAGGACAGGAAAGTATTTGTCTCACTAGATAAATTTTTATGTTTTCTATAATCTGATAAAAGTAGTATAGCACAGTAGTTAAGATGATGGCTAGAGAGTGAGATAGACTTGAATTTGAGGCCTAGTCCCAACTTTTTCTGATGGAGGGAATTTAACTTTTTTAAAGCTTGATTTTCTTATTTGTAAAAGGGGTCCCTGATTTTTGTTTTGTTTACGAGGTCAGTGGGATAATACATATAATGCACTTTACAGTATCTTGTATATAGTGAACATTCGATTAACATTATCTTTTATGTTTACTATGAGAAATATATAACCTCACAACTTGTCTTTACTGACTTAATCTGAAAATCTAACTTTTCTACTAAACTGCAATTAGTACCTTTCCCAGGATTTTGGATACAGTAATTTTTCTCAGTCTTTCTTCTAAATTTTTTGAATGATGCTTCATTTACATTTTCTGGATATACTTATTTTTAAAGAGGCCTAAATGTATTTTAAGGATATGGGTGTGAAAATATCTAAAGAATAGAGAACACTAAAAGAGATCTTACTCTGTAGAAAAATATATAATTAAGATGGCATTTTAAATAAATGAAAAATAGTTTTATTCAATAAATACGTGATGTAACCCCCCCAAAAATGTTAAGCCCCTACTTTGAATCTTATGTGTGTTTATATGTATGTGCATGTGGATGTATATATATACATTTTTCATCTTTGAGAAATCTCATTTAAAAATTATCAAATTATCCTACAGTTTAAAGTAAAAACCCCTTTAACTTAGGGCAATATATGTATAAATGCATGAGAGAGAAAGAGATACCAAGGCGAAGAATTGAGTCCAAGAGCTTTTGTTCTTTCTCCTCTTTCCTTGAGTGGCAATTAATTTATATGATATATGTATGATATATGTTTTACATGTATGTATATTATTATGTTATATACATATTACAAATATGTAATTTAACTTCCCCAAAATGTAGTATACATTCTAGTTGAATACTTAAAACTCCAGAAATTTAAATTTTTCTAAGCATAGAACAAAAGAAAAGAGTAATAAAAGATCAATGCCACAGAATTTTTAAAAATTTACAGTTTAGCAGCTAAATTTTTCTAAAATTAAATATTTAAAGGCAAAGTAGATACTGAGAAAAATTACAATAAAGGAGACATGTGTACACTTATAATTAGTTACTCTAAAACGTTAAAAAAATAAAAGGGGTTCTTATAAACCAATAAAAAATGAGAAAAGGGGACAAAAGATGGTGAATGATAAACTTCATAATGGTAATAATTGTAACAGATATGAGGTGATATATCATTGTGATTTTTATGTGCATTTTCCTGATGATTGGTAATGTTGAGCATCTTTTCATGTACCTATTGGCCATTTGAATGTCTTCTTTGGAAAAACGCCTTTTTAGTTCGTCTATCCATCATCAAGAAGACAAGGGATAACACGTGTTGCTGAAGATTTAGAGTAAAAGAAACCCTTGCACACTGTTGGTAAGAATGTGAATTGGTTCAACCACTATGGAAACAATATAGAATTCCTTGGAAATTTAAAAATAGAACAACCGTATGATCCAGCAATTCTGCTTTTGGATATAAACCCAAAGAAAATGAAAACAGGATATTTAAAAAACTATATGTGCCCTCCCACGTTTACTGTAACATTATTTATAATAGCCAAGATATGGAAACAATCCGTCCATCAACAGATGAATAAGGAAGGTATGGTATGTATACAATGAAATATTATTCAGCCATGAGAAAGAAGAAAATCCTGCCATTTGCGACAGCATGGATGGACTTTGAGGACATTATGCTAAGTAAGATAAATCAGACAAGGAAAGACAAATACTGTGTGATATCACTTATATGTGAAACCTAAAAAAGCCAAACTCATAAAAACAGAGTATAATGGTGATTACCAGGAGCTGGGAGGCTGGAGAATAGGAGAAATATTGTTTAAGGATACAATTAGTAGATAAATGATTCCTGGAGATCTAATGCACAGCATAGTGAATAGAGACAAAAATATTGTAATTATAATCATCAGACTTGCTAGGAGACTAGATCTTAATTATTTCCACCACAAAAAAGGAATGATAATTATGTGAAGTGATAGAAGAGTTACACTATAATGGCAACCACATTTCAATATTTAAATGGATTCAATCGACATGTTTTGGGACATAAATTTGCACTACATTTTATGTCAAATATACTTCGATAACAATCTAACAAAAGAAATAGACAGAAAATATTCAAAATGTCCATTTTAATAGCAATAAAATATTCAAATCAAACAAAAAACAATTTTTAAAACACCAAATTGGGACAACTTTAAAAATGATTATACCTGCCTATGTATGCTAAAATAGATATTCTCACATGTTATTGCTCAGTTCCAATTGCTATAAATTATCTGAAAGGAAATCCAATACTAGTATCAAAAAATTTTAAAATATGTTTTTAACCCAATAGCTCTTAATTTAATTTTAATCCAATAATTTCACTTTTAAGATTTCACTCAGAATATAACCATATTTTCATGTGAAAAATGTTAATGTAGAATTAATATGAGCAATGTAAATATAGATGTAATCAAGTTATCTTAAAATAAATGGGAAAATACAGCATATATATCCATCGGCTCAAATATTATATGGTCACTACAAATTACAGATATTTAAATATTTAATAATATGAGAAAATGCAATATTAAATAAAAGCAGAGCAAAACATAAAAATTTATACTGTGAACACACATATGTATTGAGTTTGATGAAAAGTCCTTATATATATTTATATATGTATGTATGTATGCCATAAATATATATGTAAAATTTATTCATATATATTTATGTAATTATATATAAAATATAAAATATACATTTAAAATTTATTCTACATATATTTAAATACATTATATATGTATATGTGTGTGTATGACTTAATCAGGAGTACTAGTAGTTAATCAAGTAATTTTAAAATGTTAAAGTGTCA
Organism: Rousettus aegyptiacus; assembly: GCF_014176215.1. Taxonomy (NCBI): domain Eukaryota; kingdom Metazoa; phylum Chordata; class Mammalia; order Chiroptera; family Pteropodidae; genus Rousettus; species Rousettus aegyptiacus. The sequence goes on along the minus strand of NW_023416307.1, from coordinate 32,757,010 downwards.
ATTCAAAAAAAAGAGTGATAAATGTCCTGCTTCTTGCTAAAATGGCAGATTAGCACAAATGCTGGCTCCCTCTCCTCAAATTCTTCTGGAAAATTATAAAAATGTAAGAGAAAACTACATTTCACAAATTATCAAAAATATGAGTTAACTTTGAGAAAACCAAAGTTATCATAAATTGTATGTGTGATAGAGTATGTAATTGAAGCCTGCTGTAGAGGCATCCAGAGTTGGCTTTTCTTACTTGTACTGTGAAAAATAACACACATAGAAAAGAATGGATAAAATCAATAGCTTAGATTATGGTTAAGGGAACATTAGATGATAATTACTCATGTCAAGATGTAGGACCCTATACCAGAAGCCTGAGTGCATCTCTTCCCAGTCAAAGCTTCCTATCTATCCTGCTCATCCCACCCATACAATCTAACCAAGATTCTGACGTTCGCGGTTATAAATTCTTGATCTTTCGTATCAAATTGTCAACTCTATGTCTCCTAAATTTTTATTTAACTTTTTAATGCACTATGGATTATATAATGAGCTTTTTCTGGTCCATTATTATCTATCGAAATTGTTTTCAATTATACACCTTCAGGAATTATATTGCTTTGAAGTTTTAATTTATTCCTATATTCATTAATCCATTTATTTTTACTAAACATGTGGAGATACAGTTTACAGTCAATAAAATGAGACCATTTTAAGTATAATGTGGGAAGCTTATACACTCATAGAATCATCACCAAAATATATAGAACATTTTTATCATCTCGAAAAAGCTCACTTGTCCCTTTGTCAGTTAATTCACTTCTCACTCTCATCATTAGCCCCAGAATACCATGAATTTGCTTTCTGTTAGATAGTATGTATGATGTTTCTGGACTATTGTGCAAATGGAATCATACAATGTATACTTCTTGTATCTGACTTCTTCATTAGTGTAATATTGCTGAGAGGTACCTGTGTAGTTATGTGTATCAACAGTTTATTACTTTTTATTGTATTTATGCATTGTTTAGGTATACCATTCACCTGTTAATGTACATTTATGATAGGTCCAAGTTTCAGCTACTATAAATAATTCTGCTCTAAACTTTCATGTCCCCTCTTTATATATGGTAACATACCTTCTGAAGTCTGCTTTGTGATGTTAATATAAACAATCCATCTTTTTTAATGCTTAATGTTTTCATTCCATCATTTTACTTTTAAATTATCTGCTTCTTTATATGGAAAATGAATTTCTTATACATTATAGATATTTGGTTTGTGTTTTATCAAGTCTGCTAATCTCTGTCTTTTAATTGGTGTTAAGACCATGTATATTTAATGTCATCAGTGACATTTTGGGGTTTAAATCTGCTAGCTTACTGTTTGTTTTCTGTTTGTTCTATGTGTTCTTTGATCCCCTCTTTTGGTCCTGCCTTCTTTTAGATTGAATATTTTTCCTATCTCATTTTATCTCTACTAATGGCTATTAGCTAACACTATTATGTAGCTGAGATTGTTATTCTCATAGGGTTTTCTTAAGGGTTTATAAGCTTAGCAGTATTTACCTTCAAATCATACTATAACATTTCACATATAAGAGGTTTACAACAATGTATTACCATTTTCCTCCCTGCCCTTTGTACTAATGTTTTCAAGCATTTACTGCTATAAATGTTATGAAAACCATAATAGATTACTTGTGTTTTTGCTTTACATAGTCGATTAGCTTTTATACAAATTTAAAAAGAAAAAAAAATTCATTTCTTTGCGTGTATTTAAGTTTTGTTCTTGTATTATAAAGAATCTCCTTTCATGTTTCATGTAACATGGGTATGCTGGCAGCAAGTTCTCTTATATTGTTTTCCTGAAAAAAAAAATTTAACTTACCCTTGTTTTTGTAATATATTTTCTCTGGATATGAAATTCTAGCTGTTTTTCACCCTTCAGCACTTTAACAATGTAATTTCTTTGGTTTCTCATTTGTGCAGTTTTTAAAGACAATTCTACAGTAGTCATTCCTATCATTGGTTTTATGCATTTGATGTAGCTTTTTCACCTGTCTGCTCTACAGTAATTTTTCTTATTGTTAGTAGTTACCAATTTGATTATCATCTGTTCCAATATGGAATTCATGTGTGTGGATTCATGGTTTATAGTTTTCATCTTTTTTTCAAAGTGAATTTTTTCAAATATTTTTTTCTTCCCCATACCGTTCTTTCTTCTGGAGTTCTAATTAAATGTATGTTATGTCATTTGATATTTCCCCCACAGGTAACTAAGCTTATGACCCTTTCTCTTGTAGTCTTTTCTTTTCTGCTTCATTTTAGATTGATGCTATTGTTATGGCTCCAAGTCCATTGATATCTTCTTCTGCAGCATCTAATCTGCTCTTGATCATTTCCAATAAAATTATTGTCTTTCTTATGTTGAATTTTCTAGTTTATGAACACTGTGTTTCTCCATTTATTTATTCTTTGATCACTAATCAAAATTTTGTAAGTTTCAGCATATAGATGCTTATATTTTTTTACATACATACATACGTAAGTATGTCATTTGGAGGAGCTATTATAAATAGTATTTTAAAAATTTGTTTCCTTTTATTCATTGCTAGAAAACAGATTTATAATTGATTTTTGTGTATTGATCTTGTATCTTGCAATATAGGAAACTCATGTATTAGTATTAGGAGCTATATTTTGTTTTGTTTTTCAGAATCCTTGGGATTCCAAATATAGACAATTACGTTATTTGTGAATAGGGAGACTTTTATTTCTTCTTTTCCAATTCATATACCGTTTCTTTCTTTTTTTCCCTCTTATTGCGCTGGCTAAGGATTCTTGTAAATTGCTGAATGGAAGTGGCAAGAGTAGGTTTCTTTGTCTTGTTCCTTAAGGGAAAAACCACGAAAAGATTTTAAGGGAAATGCTTCCATTGTTTCACCATTTAGTATTTTGTTAGCTTTAGCTTTTTTGTACATGCTTTTTATGAGGTTTATAAAGTGTCTTTTTGTTTCTAGTTTTCCAAGAAGAGAAGTTTTCATGTAGGGAAGTTGAATTTTGTTAAATGATTTCTCAGCATCAATTGATATAATCATGTGATTTTCTCAATATAGTCAATTCTCTTGATTGATTTTCCAACACTGAACCATCCTTACATTCATGAAATAAAACCCATTGAGTCTGATATAATTCCTCCCTAGAGAATTTGTATTTTATTCTGCCCTATAACATAGAATGCCATAGTGTGACATTTTTATGTTAATTTCTCAGCATGAGGTTTTCTATGTCAGAATATGTATATGTGTTATGTAAATTGATAATGTTAAAACCCAAACATGCATGAGCATTGGCCTTCAATTACTATTTATCGAGATAAGTTTTTTTTCACTTAAACTTTAAACCAAGTAGAGAAGTTTGTCTTCTTACTTTGTTGACTACTTTATTCTTTCACTAAAGTTAAAATTCATTTTAAAATTCACTTTAAATAACAAACTCAGTTCCAGTTCTCACATTACATGTAACCAAGAGCATCTCCTATTTCTGCATACTTACTAAAATGAAAATCTCTTTTTTTAGAAATCACATTATTCCCCCAGGAGTGTTACAGCTCTAGAATCAATTTATTCCACTGGATTTCATCCACTTTTATTGATGTGTGTGTGTGTGTGTGTGTGTGTGTGTGTGTGTATTCATTTTGTTTGTTCTTTGATTTATTGAGTTCTTAGATTTTTGGTGGTTTTACTTTATTTTGTTTTAAATTGGGTATTTTCAGTATATTTAATGACTAAATATAGGCCAAATGGGATTCTTTATCACTTTCATATTCATAAAAAAAACAATAAAATTTGTTTATCATTCACGCTCAGGATTCCATGCATTGCTGGGCTATTATCAGCTTGTTTACTGTTTTCTTTACTTGTTTTGGTTTATTTTTTTTTAAAATAAATAGTCCATGGAAACTTACAGGTATGTGTGGCAAACACATATCATACTGCAGTACCCGGATAAATTGATAACTTGAGATCATAGCTAACTATCACAGAGGCAATACAAGGTCATATCAAATGTGGACAGAATTTGTTTTAAAGAATTGATTCGTTGGCTATTAAATCCAACAAAGCAAAACAAAATAAAAATGGACACAACAACATAAAGTTCTAACCTAAGTAATGTGGTGAAGAGTTTAGGAGAAAATAAGAATTTAGGAGATGTTCCCTTTGGTCTAGAAATGCCCACTGGGACCTGGAAACTCTCATGAATCTGACCTTTCTCTACCTCTTTATTTCTCTGAGACACACACTTGTTTTCTGTCTCATGTCATTTCCTCAGGGTTCTGCTGTGTGTTAATGAGTTTTAATAGGATGGGAAAATGCATGCTATTGTGTTTGGGTAGCAAATGATTTACCCAGGAAATATAATGTCTTAACCTAATTAAATTGCTTGTCTCCACAAAGCCCTCAAGGGGCAATGTTAATGGTGAGATTTTCAGACATTGTGTCAGCTTCATGGGGATCCATTTTTCATTGTGAGGGAATTTGGCATCCTTCAAATTTTACTAACACTGAATGGAAGATCAAGTTATGCTTTTACCCTGTAGCCTAAGTACTCAGTTGATTTATAAGATCACATTTCATGAAAGTGAATAAAAGTTTACCATACATACACAATAAAATTTAATTTTTTAAAAATTTGGGAATATACTAATGGTAGTAAGAATAAAATAGTTAAAAATAAAATTCTGAGTGAACAAGTTTTTATTAAAATTTTATTTAATATTTAATATTTAATTTAGAAAATATCTTTTTACTTATTTTTGTATTTTTAAGTTATTGATTAAATTTTGAATAGATGATACATTTATATGGTTTAAAATCAAAACTGAGAATTATCATGTTCTATAATCTGGTATTCTAACTAAGAGAAAAAAATATTTTCCAATATTTTAGAGGATACATTAGGAAAAACAGAGCCTTCTTAGGTATAGAAATATTCAGCATAACAGAAACAAAAATAATAAAATTTCCGCCTTAAATTTTTACCATTGAACAATGTCAGACTGAGTCACTGAAAAGTTTTTGTATTTAAGAGTAAATGTTTTACTACAAGTACACAAATAGCTAGCTTATACTTGCACAAGAATGTCTTAGGAAGCAATAAAATCTGAACTGCCCACATAGAGAAGAAATCTTCAATAGAGAGATGTACTTGAGCTTTTCTATAAGAGAGAGTTCTCCTGTTTATCTCCCCCAGTTAAAGATTTTCACCAGTTTCCCATTAAGGAGGAATTAGAAATTTCTATTTACATATCACTGAAAAGTATATATATAAATATACATACACATAAAGTAAGGAGGAGAAATAACCGATTCGTTATAGAAAGATATTTGAACTTGTGCATCTTACCTATTACAAGCCCAAAATAGGATTTCCAGTTAAGCAAAACTATATCTAGAAGGTGCACTATTAAGACAAATTTCTTGCTATATGAACCACATATTATAAATAATAAGCTTACATTATTTATAGCATGATGTCATGCTTATAAAATGCTTTAAAACAAAAAGTATCCATCTATAGCTTAAATTTTCATATAAAAAGATTATAGAGGAGATCAGAGAATTATAAAACATTAGAGCTGGAAAGAACCTAATAACAACAGCTAAACTCAAATAATACTAATTATTGGATAGGTGCTGTTATTTGTACTTTTAATATATTGATTTATTTGATCGTGACAATACAGTACGTAAGTGCTATTATCACTCCCATTATATAGAGGTGGAAAGTGAGGCACAGAAAATTTAAGTCAATTACCCAAGGTCACAAAGGTTAATAATTTTTGAGTTGGAGTTTGAAACTCACTCCAGAGTCTGTGTTCTTAACCACTACAAATCTAAAGATCATTTCCAGGTAAGTGATGGTAGACAGTATTATAAATGAAGAGGAATTTTCCACCCAAATGGCTAACCTTGTAATCAGCAATTTGTTCTGCTTTTGTAGACCTGCTTGCTGTGTAGGCTGAAAGGCAGAGTGATCTCGAAATCAACTGAAGACTCACCCTCCTCTTTGATTGTTCTGTCTAGATAAAAGATGTATTGCCTTTGCTTGTTAAGAACAGATGTATTGCCTTTGCTTGTTAAGCCCTATAAAAGTAAGTCTCAGGGCCCAGATTTCAGAGTACTAGCTCTTCTGGGACCACCGGTATAACACACCTGAGTTCTCCAGCTCTCCGAGAGGTGTTTGGTTTCTCTCCAGTCTTGTTTCTTCAACATAATGGAGGTAAAAATATTGGGTTGGAATCACATGCATAATTTGTGACTATTAAAATGAATTTGTCATCCATAGTTTTAGTTCTGATTATTGCAATGCGACTGCACTTAAGAATTATGAATTTGGCTGGCCCTCTTGATTAGTCTAAGCAATTACATACTTTATCTAAAAAAGAAAATACTACAAAAGTCTATTAACTCAATATAACATAATAGGCCTCATATTTTTTATGGAAAGACAAAGGCTTGAGGCTGCCACTCTTAATCCTTAATAAATGTTTAAAACTTAAGACTATTTTCACTTGATACAAAATGATTTTATTAGAAATAATTGAAGTAATTACTCCCAAATTGATCTATGCTTCCCACTGCTTTAGATTTCTAATGTTTTTCTTTTGAGCTTTCAATGTCTCAGATGTAAAGTGCTTTGAGACTTTTGTAAAAAGATGCTTTTAAAAATACACACTGTCAAAGTGTTACCAGTTTCTGTAAAACTCAGTTATATCAGCCACTGTACATATTAAAATGTTGAAGTGACTCATTTTAGTTTCCCTATGTTGCTTATATGACCTACTCCACATATATATATAAATGATTTTAAAGTAGAAAACAAGAAAGTGTCATTTTTTTAGTAAGATGACCTTGAATAAATAAGTGAATTATATTCTCTGGTTCTTATTTATTTCTAACTGAAGAAAATACTTTCCCCTCTTTTCCCGCTCCCTCTCCCTTTCTTCCTCTCTCTCATTTCTCTCTTTTTCATCTTCACTTGAGATTCATAATATACATGGTACTCTGGAGGACTAAATGCTGATAAAATCTCAAAAAATGGTCTCAACCACTGCTACACAGATGCTATCTAGAATTCTCAAAACAAAAAATAAGAATTAGAAACCAATTTTTTAAAATTAAACAGAGTTTGTTTCTGAATATGATTATTATTTCTTCAAGTATTACTTAAAAAATTTTAGTAAATTTCAGCTAGCATTTTTTAAAGTGAGAAGCTTTGCAATGTTCAAAGAAAATATTGTATTATTTTGTAATTTACATTGTGTATATAAACATAATTTTCTTACATTGGTCCTTATGTATGAATCACAGAAGTTATATATGGCAGTCTCCTACTTGCCCTCCCCCAATACCTATTTTATTTCTTGATCCATATTAATGTGATTTTTAGCTGGATACATGGCTACTGTGAATGAAGATTACACTCCTTTGCAATTAGTTGTGGCACTGTGACTATGTTTGTTTAATGTGATGTTAAGAGATATGATGAGATTAGAATGTAAAGAGAAACATCTCATGAGAGCTTTTGGAAATATTCCTTAAAAGACAATGTAATTTTACCATTTGAAGCCCCCACCAACTTTTTCTATTAATTTTGTGGCACAGATGCTGATATCTTCAACCATGAGAGCAAGCTTCACATGGTAGAACCACACAAATTAATTCTGAATCCTCGACATTATAGTGTCACAGTAATTACTGATGGATGGGTATACTAACCTGGTCTGAAAATAAAGTAAATTTTCAATTCCTAGAGCAAATCTTAGACCTCAAATATGCACTACCAGGAAGTGGGCTACAAAGTTGAAAGTTGTATGCTCAACTTAGATCACCCTAGAATGGAGAATGAGTAAAGAGGACAGTACCAGAAACCATTACCAGGAAACACGAAGGTCAATGAACAATACAGTTCCACTGAGACAGTAGCACCTGCTAGGTAATCTAAGCAAGGAAATCCTTTTAATGATAGAGAAAACACTCTTTACTCTTCTTGTCTATTGTGATTTCATAAATTCTCGTGGTAGTAACACCAATTGTCTCCTTTCTTTGAATTGGAGCTTCTATTGTGGTATCAGCCTAAGTATAATCAAGAGAAAGAAAACATACAGTTATTTAATAGGGAAAGTTTGATAAAATGAATTATTAACTATAACAAAAGATTGGAGTAATAGGGAATTAGCTAATAATAGAGAGGTCTAAACAATATAAGAATAGCAGATGTAAAGAGCAACCACTACCTCTAGGACTGAGACAAAGCATCCAAGAAAGAGCCCCACCCTCACAGGGCTGCAATCCTTACCTTGTTGGAGAAGACATGGAATGGCACACTAGATGGCAGGCCTGTTGCTGTAGTGTCCTGCTACTGTACTTTGCAAAAAAACTTCCATCTAGAATTTGGCAAAAGTCCATTCTATAGTGTGTCAAGGAAAGTTGTTCATGGAGAGGAATCTCACCTGAGGCACTTTACTACAATATTTACCTGAGGAGCTTATTGATGGGGGTTAGGTGTTGGCCACAAGATGCTGTGCATTACAAGATCCTGGCACTGAAAAATCCAAGAGCGCAAGAGGAATTGGAGGCAATCCACTACAAAACCACCTGAGAGGAGTTCTGTGCACAGGAAACAGCAGGCTGCTGGCTGCTACTGGCCACTGTGCACCCAGGAGCTAGCCCCTGAAGAAACTGGTAGTGCTATAGGAGCCTGGTTATGGAAAAGACCATACATGCTTCAGGAGCCCACAGAGTTAGTGAGCACCAGAACCAAGAAAGAAAACTTCCTCCTGTAATGTCTCTCTAGTACCCTCTACTAACAAAGCATCAGTGACAGCTGGCAAAACAAAAATATTTGAAGGGCCCACATACATTTTCACCAGGCAAGCAAAAGGGGGAAATTTGGAGTGGAGAACTAATAAACTGGTAATTTGCACATATAAAACTGTATACTGAATATGTGGAGGCAAATAATCTACCTTTTAATTTTAATTCACTGGTCTCTGAAAAACCACAGCTACATAGAAAAAGCCACACATCACCAAGAAATATGGACTTTGAATTGGATATAGTAATTTGACAAGCTTTGGAGTCATTTTTCTCGTAGAGGGAGTTACTGTTGTTTTAAGTGTGGGAAAAACAATGTATACAACTATTTAAGTTCAAAAGAGACAAATGGTGGTAGTGATTGCCAGTCAACCCCCATAACTATCCTCACTCTCATTCCATAATATGATAATTCTTATCTTGGCACATTGCTGCCCCAGAGTTATTTTCCAGCCTGTATAGCCAAGAAGCACCGCTAATACCAGCTCATTTGTCAGACACAGTTCTGACGACTGAGCTAGAAGAAGTAGGTAATAGCTTTCAAGAACCCTCTTTGAGGAACTGTGCGTATTATTCCTTTACCCTCTTCTTCTTCCTTCCATCCATCCTCATTCATCTTGGATTGTAATTCTCTTCATCTTGGACTAGAGAATAAGACTAGGTACAGTGGAGTAAAAAGATAGGTGCCTGAATCTCCCCCATATGTGTCATACCATGCTAGCCCTGAAATATTTACTTTATCTTTTTTTTTTATGTGAAAGAAAATTACATTTTTACATTGCTCAAGCCACTGTTATTTGGCAGGTTTGTTACCACAATTGAATTTAAACATAATCCATTTTGCCTTTAAGTAACACCTATCAATCTCAATTATCTGCAGACAAACTACTCAAACTATTCACAATGCTGTTTTAACCAATTAGTTCATAAATAATAATTTTATAAGAGGAAATAGTTAATAAGTTGAAAGGTAAATCAGAATATATATGTGAAACATACTGCAAATCTAAATAAAGAATTTGGGGGATTTTAGCTATTGTGGATTATACAAATCATAAAGTGCATTTCTCATATGAAGATACAAATATTTCATAGATAATATATATTTTTATAAAATTCATGTGATAGTGTTTAATGCACCTACCTGTGCTATAGGTAAAGAAGTTAGTGAAGGAGATGTGAGAATGAGTCAGCTTACTTGATTCCTTTTTGCTGTCTAATTAACATGAAAACGTTGCCACTTCTTAGTAATACAAAACACAAACTACCACAACAGAGATAGGCAAAATTTGTCTTTCTAGTGCTTCCTAAATGAATACAAATAGATAAAAAATAGAAAATAATTGTAGATGATTCAGGGTTTGGTGTAGATTATTTTTTTTTAATGTTAACAAAGCCAGTTTTGAAACGTAACATAGCTCATATTTTAGCTTGGTTAAGCACCAAAATTCATATTTTTTTTATATTTGTAAAAAAAAAAAAATGGAGAAAACCCAGCTCTAAATTCATAAGTTGAAGCTCTAACTCCTAATGTAATTTGAAGAAAGGGGATCTAGGAGGTAATGAAGTTTTAATGCGGTCATTTGAGTGGAGCCCTAATTAAATAGGATTATAAGAGGTCCTTATAAAAAGAAGAAGATACATAAAAAATGTGTGTGCACAGAGAAAATGCTATGTAAGGGCACGATGAGATGGTAGAGAGAAAAGAAACCCAAGGAGAGATCTCTAGAAAAGTCAAACCCACCAATACCTTAATTTTGGACATCTAGCTTCCTAAATTGTGAGAAAATAAATGTCTGTTGTCAAAGCCACCCAGTCTGTGGTATTTTGCTTTGGCAACGCCAGCTGGCTAATAGAATCTTATAATATGGTCAAAAAAGCAATAAAATAAATGTGATTGATGAGCACCTATTATGTCCCATGGCCCTAATTCTTGGTTTATTTAGGCTAGATTCTACCTTTAAATGAGTCTCAAAATAGTCAAAATGTATTTGTCTATGTATGATGTCTTTCTTCTTTCCCCATATCTCCCATTTCATTAGTGACAATCAAGAACTTTTATAGTAATATTAGTTTGTGGCAGATCTCAGGACCTTAACTATAATCAACACACTTATTAGCAATCATTAAAAATGTTCAAGGAAAGCATAAGCACTAACATTAATACCACAAATGTGAACATAGACCATACATTCATAACAACATTTAGTGTCAACAAAGATGGGAAACTCATCAACAGACCAAAAATACGGCTAAATTTAATTGTCTTATAGCTGTATTCTCTAATGAATCAATTTATGGTTTTCCTTGTATGTCTTTTATAGCCTAGGGGATTTAAAGAAAAGATCATTTAGAAAAGTTATAGGATAACGAAACATCACAAGAGAAACATCAGATTCAGTAGTTTAAGTAGAAAACTCTCGCATCTTTTAAAAATTTTTGTATATTCATAGAATTATATTGGACAAAGATAACCACCTTAATTCATAACAATTTTATTGATTTAATGGTTGGTTTAAATAAATTCTACTTCGATCAGTAGTAAATGGAAGACATTGTTCAAATTGACTTATTACCTAACAAGGCCTAAAGTGTCATACTATTTTCTGTTCAGGACAATGTACCACTTAGCTGAATAACTTTGTTAAAATCATTTGACCACCCTGTGTCTTAATTACCTTATTTTTGGAAACAATGAGGTAAGGCCAAAAGGTTTCTGTGGAGGATGTTGGAAAATGGCCTCCAGTTTGTTCGAGCCCTCCTATATGTATGCTCTTGGGTAGCTCTTTCCACACTGACTTTGATTTAACTATATGCTTTGCTTTGGTCAGTGGGACAAAAGTAGATGTGATACAAGCAGATTTGAACAATGCCTTTCCATTTAGGCTTGTCCCTGACATGTGAGCAAGTCCAAGCTAGCCTACTGGAAAATCAGAGCCATGTGTGGCAATCACCTTCACACTCATTGTCCCAGTCAAGAGCCAGCCCATCACCAGATAACCTGGCTTTGGTTAGATCAGGTAGGACAGCCCATTACTTTGTCCAACTTGCTAACTAACTGGAAGAACAGAGCTGAGTCCAAATGACATTAACTAAGTCTAGCTCAGACTAGAACTTTCCAGGAGAATCCTGATTTAACTATGTAAATATTGTGAATACACTAAATTTTGAGTTGTTTGTAATATTAATAGTAATGAGAGCTTCTAAAGTCTTTAGTTCTGAAATGTTATGATTTTTTAAATTTTATATTATAAAACTGCAAAAGCACAGTCTTTACAGGCAAAGAACTTGTTCAAGTATTTCCATTTGGACAAATCTTTAAACCCTAGTTTCTCCTCTCATATATACAGTTTGACCATCTATCCTGATTGACCTGGGATAGTCCCAGTTTTCCTTTGTTGTACTAATGTAATTCTTAGTAGCACTCCCATTCACTCTCAGAAGTGTTTCTGTAAAGTCGATAAATTTTATAGTAATCTTAAAAATATATTCCCTAGGTTTGAAGTCAAGAAAAATGATATTAAAAATAATGTTGATTATTATTATAAGTTTTAATAAGCAATTCACATCTTTATTGAACACAAAATATGCATAACCCTACTGTAAAAGTCATGGAGATACAAAGATCAAGAAACATGGCCCATGACCTCGGAAGTTTACAATCTACCATTGCTATGAATGAAATTGTGTTCCCCAATAATTCATGTGCCGAAGCCCTAACCCACAATGTAATGGCATTTAGAAAGGAGGTCTTTGGGGAATGATAGGTTTAGATGAGATCAACAAGGTGAGGCCATCGTGATTGGATTATTCTTATAAGAAGAGAAAGCAGAGAGCTTGTTCTCTCCCTCTGCCATCTGAGGACACAGGGAGGAGATGAAAGAAAGAAAGAACCTCACAAGAAACCAATCATGCTGGTACCTTGATCTCTGACTTCTCAGCCTCTGAAATCGTGAGGAAGTAAATCTTTGTTGTTTAAGACACCCAGTTATGGCAACCTGAGCTAAGATGACCATATAATTTTTCTAAAATATATAAATTTTAAAAAGTCAAACACCCTATGTGTATGAAATAACTTGTATAGTGAACCTGTACATATGAATTTATTTGTCAATTGTGTGAGTATAATAGTTAAGAGGAAAGAGTTTGAAGCCAGGTTGCTTGTGGTGAACTTTTACATGAAGATTGACCTTCAGCAAGACACTTAGCCCTTGTGTACCTCAGGTTTTTCATCTCAAAAATTAGATGATAGTAATAACTCTTAATTTGTCATATTTTTGAAAATTAATTGTATATATACACATAACACAGTATTTAACACACAAGTGCTATATATGACATTATATGAAAAATAGTGAAACTACTTTATCTGACAACAAAAAAGGAAAATGCATTAATAGAATCTTGAAAATTATATATTTATATGCTGCATTACTTAAATATGAACTACCTTTGGACTGCAGTGGAGTCAGACCTTGGAGCTTACACTTAATGAGTGAAATATCAGGTCCTGACACTAAACATCTCTCTTTTTTTGAGTCACTATAGTTAATTTTTTCTAAATCTAATGCATGCATGATGCAATGTTTATACCTGTATTGTCCAAAAAAGCAATATTTTGTTTACTCAAACGATGAATTCTGTCATTAGTTGCTATTAGATGATTAAAATAGTACACGTTAAAATGTTGATATGATTATATCTACTGTTTGTTTTCCAAACACTTTAAATGTCTTTTGAGTTGCCAAAAGGACTTGTTTAGGACAGGAATAATTCTTACTGGTTAGATGAGTAACTCACTAGTTTAAGAGAAAATATGTCAATATAGAACAAAATTGGATATCTCAATAATGTCTGCTAGGTATATTATACACAGGAATACTGATATATACTTTAGGATTGTTAATGGTGCTCTTTATTACTTATAAGTGAGTATAAAGAATGATGCATATATTATGCACAATAGAAAACTCCTCTTGCATTTCATTACTATTTGTAATTCTTAATGTTGTCTCCAAAAATACATATACGTTCTTAACCAAGTCTTTCCTCAGCTCTGGCCTTTACACTAATGACTGATATGTACTATATATTTACCAGCTGCTATTGATTCCCCTGGGCCAGAGCAAGAACATGATTTTAATTGTGCTTTATGTTTAATGGTTCTTGCAGTTCTGAGTCAATATAGGCAATTTTTTAGATAATTTCAGTTGCCAAAACAATCTGACAAAACCTGGAAAGATCACAATCAATAAAAATGATTCCTTTCACTTGATTATTCCATTGACTTTTAAAATGTTAATTTTGTTTTGGTTGTATATATAAAGACCAAACCAGCATACATGAACATGACAGAATTATCCTTAAGTTGGGGCTTATAAAATTAATAATACAACTAGAAAGTGTGTAAGGTTTGAATAAGAGCTGTTTAATTATAAAAAGAGCAAAAACAAATAAAATACGTCACATACTTTCATCCATTTGAAACCCAGAATGAGAAAGCTTGTACTAAAACTTTAAAAGTTACATTTACTCGATAATAGTCACTGTTTTTAGGCCTGTCTTTACATAAATCTTAAAGTAAAACAGATAAAGTAAAAGAAATAAAGGTTCCTCAAAATTTATACTTGATAGAAATGCCAAAGAAGCTATAATTTTAGTTCAAACTAGGCATATATGCTAAGTAAAGGTACTCCTTCAAATGCATAGCACTTTTTATTTGTATTTCAGTGACCTCATTATAACTTTTCTTTAAAATTTTCTAACACCACAAAAAATCAAAATCTAAGGGATAAAAATTGAAAAAGCAATAAGTGAAAAATGAATAATTTTTTTTCCGTGACTCTAGCCTTCAGTATGGACACATAACTTGTAAGAGTTACTATATGAAAGTAGGAAAGATGATCTAATATCAATCAGATAATATTGCATAGCAATTTGTGACAGATTTTTGCTTGAGCATCTGACAAGTAGGGATAAGAGCTGTGCCTTAAAAATTATAAGTCATATAAAGGCTGAGGGGCAAACAGCACAATTAAAGGCAGCAATAAGTATGGCCAGCAAAAAGTCTAATAGTATTTTAGGCTTTTCTAATAGAGCCAGTGAAATGGCAATTCTTTTCTATTTTGTGCTGGACAATCATGATCAGTTATAGATGCCACACTTAACAAAATATATATCAACAAGACTGACTGGAAGAGAGTGACAGAGATGGTGAAAGAATTCAAAACAATATTCAGTTGAAAGACCTATAAATGCCATAAAGACACGGAGAAAAAAAGACTCTAAAGGTGAGAGGTACAGGTCATATTGGTAACCTTAAAAAGAAAGAAAGAGAGACTACACTTGTTTTATGAGCCCCTAATTTTGTCAGAGAGAAATTTTGTTTAATAAAAACTTTCTAATAGACCACCTCAAAAATTGATATTGTTCCTATTCACTAAAGTACTGATTCAGGCTACACAGATAGTTAGCAGAAATACTGTAAATTCAGTAACATAAGAATAATAGACCATATAATGTTTAAGGTTCCTTCCAAGCCAAAGGGCCCTTGATTCCAGGATGCTCAAACATACAATTGGCTAAAATAAAGTAAAAACTAATTGTTTTTATAATGCATGAGTACCATGAAAAAGGGTCCATTCAAGACATAACTTCAAAAATTTCAATGTCATAAATTCTGTATGCATTTTTTTCCCCAAAGTGAGAGGAATATACAGGTAGGTATAAGTCTATCTGACCAAAAAATGTCATTGTTTTCTTATCTGAGATTTATTTACAAAGAAACTCAAAGGTTTCAACTTGAAGTAAAGAAAAAGATGAAAGAAAGAAAGAAAGAAAGAAAGAAAGAAAGAAAGAAAGAAAGAAAGAAAGAAAGAAAGAAAGAAAGAAAGAAAGAAAGAAAGAAAGAAAAAGAAATAATAGGGACTCAAGCAAGGAAGATGACAGACTAGGTAAAAGCAGAATTTATCTCCTCCCAGGTCCACAACCAATTGAAATCACAACCAAATTATATAAGAATCGATGTGGAGAATCACCTAAAGTCCAGCTGATCATAACATATACTTCTGATACTATAAAGAAGGAACCACATGGAAGCCAGTATGAGGGGCAAAGTCATGAATAGGGTTGGACCCACACATAGAGGTGGTGGAGGATCACTTGGAGGGAAAGCAAGGCTGCAGATGCTCCCCTGAAAGAGAGGGGGTCCTAGCCTCATTTGGGGGCTCCCCAGCCCAGGGTCCCATCCCAGAGAAGAGCAGTTTCCAAAAACTCTGACTATAACCAGAGGAATTCTGGCCATCTGAGTGAGAAAGAAGGAGAAAGAAACCCTAGATTCCTTTTGAAGAACCCGTGCACAGGCTTTCTGACCTGTGGACACTCACCCAGGACACCAACAGTGGGACAGAGGCTCACACAAGATTCATACTGGGAAAGTCTGCATCATCTGGAACGAGGGTTGGATGGGCAGCCACCATTGTTCCTTAGCCAAGGCCCCCTACAAGAAAACCTACAGACTGCATCAGCTTGACTGTGCAAACACCTCTCACAGAGCTATTTGGAAGCCCTGGCCTGGGATCAGTCCCTCCCACCCACCCTGCATATTGCCTAGGGCTTTTGTTGCTGGATGGCTGCTGCGCCCTACACCTGTTGAGGGCCAAACTTTCACAGCTGGCAGCCAGCACTGTGAGAGCACATTTCGGAGACAGTTTCAGTAGATCACTGCTGCCAGGACTACTTGGGTGGACCTCCGGGATCTGTGGGCCAGTCCCAGACAGCAGCTGGTCTTGCTGTGATCTGAGATTTTCATGGGAACAGCAAATGGTTACCCAACATGCAGCAAGACTGAGGCTATATTGATCTGATTGACATTGTCTCCCTGAGACCCCTCCTCACCCAATCCAGTTTGCCCTAGGCGGCTCATTGACAGTCCACCACCACCACTGCCCTGCACTTTCCCCACACCAATCCATACTGGCAATAAACTTTGGCTAGTAGCAAAGGGTAGTCACTGCATGGAAATCAGTTGCAGGCAGACCTCTGCTGCCTGCAAGAGCTGCAGTATCACATAGGGGGATCACAGGGTTCTGTGGGACCACCCCAGACAGCAGCTGATCTCACTGTGATCTGTGACTACAGTGAGAATGCCTAGGCACAGAAGTGGCAGCAAAACTGAAGCTGTATTGGCCTAAAGGCTCTTGTCTCCCTGAGATGCCCCTTTCCCAAGCCACAGAGTACCTGCAACCCATTGACAGGCAGCCTACCTCGTCTGCTTTTCTCTGGGGTTGCGAATTCTGTGCAGGTAACAGACCTTGGCTAGTGCAGTGAGCACATTTCGGGGAAAATAGTTGTGGGCAGACCACTGTTGCCTGTACGAGCTGTGATATCTCTTAACTGGATTATAAACCTCTGTGGACCCATACCAGCATAAGATACAGTATCACTGGGCAGATTGCAGGGGTTTTGTGAGCTCATCACAGATAATAGTAGGATGTACAGTGATACCTGGCTTTGTTGGGAGCCGACAGTTCCAGAATTAGCAGCAAATCTGGTGCTGCAGTAGGCCTGATGGCCATGTGCTTCACTGAGATGATGCCCCACCTAACCCACAAATCACCTAAGGCAAGCCAGCTCCCAGGCAACCCAGTCCCATCCTCTGCTTTCCTTGGGTCAAAATTTGATAGCAAACAATAGCACTCAGTTCATGTGACCCATACAAAGCCCATTTATTCAGGAAAAGTATTCAGTGGCGAGTCACAAATTCACACCCACATGCTTCAGTAAGTCTTAAACAGAGCTTGGGTGTTTGAGATAGGCAGCATCTGACCTTACTACAATTGGAAACTTGTATAGGGAACCACAGAGAAAGCTCTGGCATGTAAACTGACACTGCAGTGGCAGAGAGAAATTTACTCCATAGGTTCAGGAGACTCCCGGGGTCCCTGCACCACTCAACATGCATATCACCCAGATGTGCTTCCAGTTTCAGAGACTTACGGGCAGCTGACAGGCAGTGTCAGGCCTGGAGGAGCACTGGTCCCTCTGCTAGAGGCCCCAGCACAGGTGATCAGGGAGACTGAACCACTGGGCCATCTGCCCAAGGCTGAGAGATGAAACAAACATTCTTGCCATATAGACATGAGAAAACAAAGAAACATGCCACAAATGAAACAACAGGAAGAAACAACAGGAGAAAACTCCAGAAAATAAACTAAATGAAATGGAGGTAAGCAGCCTATCAGAGACAGGGTTCAAAATCATGGTTATAAGGATACTCATCAAACTTATGGGGAGAATGGATAAGCACAATGAGAACCTCAACAGAGACAGTAAGCATAATAAAGGATATAGAATCCATAAAAAAGAACCATACGAAAAAAAAAGGAATACAATAACCGAAATAAAAATACACTTGACAGATTCAACAGTAGATCAACGAAGCAGAAGATCGAATCGGCAAACTGGAAGACAAGGTAACAGAATATACCTAATCAGAATAACACAAAGAAAAAAAAATTTTTAAATAAGGATAGTTTAAGAGATGTCTGAGACAACATGAAATGTAACTATATCCAGATCATAGGGGTACCTAAAAGAGAAAAGATGGAGCAAGGGATTGAAGTCTATTTGAAACAATAATGACAGAAAACTTCCCTAACCTGGCAAAGAAATTAGAATAGAAGTTCAGGAAGAACAAGAGGAATTCAAACAGACTCACACTGAAACACATCATAATTAAAATACCAAAGTTCAAAGACCAAGAGAGAATCTTAAAAGCAGCAAGAAAAAGGCAGCTAGTTACTTACAAGGGTATCCCCATAATGTCTGCTGATTTTTCAATGGAAACTTTGCAGGTCAGAGGGACTGGCGAGAAATATTCAAAGTTATCAAAAACAAGAATCTACAGCCACGAATACTCTACCCAACAAGGCTTTTGATTAAAATGGAAGGTGAGATAAAAGAGCTTCTCAGACAGGGAAAAGCTTAAGGAATTTATCACCAACAAGTCAGTATATCAAGAAATGTTAAAGGGACTTTTGTAAAAAAAAAAAAAAAAAAAAAGGAGTAAAAAAGAAAAAAGAAAAAGAAAGAACAAACATGAATAATAAAATGGCAGTAACTATGTATCTATCAGTAAATACTTTAAATGTAAATGAATTAAATGTTCTAATCAAAAGGTATAGGGTAACCAAATGGATAAGAAAATAAGACCCATGCATATGCTGTCTACAAGAGACCCACTTCAGATCAAATGACACTCACAGACTGAAAGTAAAGGAATAGAAAAAGATATTTTATGCAAATGAAAAAAAAAGCAGGGGTAGCAATACTTATATCAGATAAAATAGACTTTAAAACAAAGGCTATAATAAGAGATAAAGAAGGGCATTACATAATGATAAAGAGAACAATAAATCAAGAGGACATAACCATAGTAAACATATATGTACCCAATATAGGACCACCTACATACATAAAGAAATAATTGACTGACATAAAAGGAGAGAACTATAATATACTTATAGTAGATTTTAACACTCCATCGACACCAGTGGATAGATATTCCAGACAAAAAATCAACAAGGGCCTAAAAGACACACTAGACCAAATAGATTTAATAGATATTTTCAGAGCATTTTACCCCAAAGCAGCAAAATATACAGTCTTCTCAAGTGCACATGGAACATTTTCCAGGATAGATCACATGTTAGGACACAAAACAAGTCTCAACTAAGAAGATTGAAATCATATCAATCATCTTCTCCAATAACAAGATATGAAACTAGAAATCAACTACAAGAAAAAAACTGAAAACACACAAATACATGGAGGCTAAATAACATGTTACTAAACAATTAATGGGTTATCAATGAGATCAAGGAAGAAATCAAAAGATACCTAGAGATAAAAGAAAATGAAAACACGATGACTCAAAATCTATGGGACATAGTGAAAGCAGTTCTAAGAGGGAAATTCATAGTAATACAGGCCTACCTCAAGAAACATGAAAAAGCTCAAATAAACAATTTAAATTTACATTTAAAAGAACTAGAAAAAGAACAGCAAAAAAATTCCAAAGTGACTAGAAGGAAGGAAATAATAAAGATCAGAGGGAAATAAATGAAATAGAGTCTAGAAAAACAGTAGAAAAGATTAATGAAACCAAGAACTGGTAATGTGAAAGGATAAACAAAATAGACAGACCCTTAACCAGATTCATCAAGGAAAAAAAAGGAAAGGATTCAAATAAATAAAATCAGAAATGAAAGAGGAAAAATAAATAAGGACTCCACAGAAATACAAAGGAACATAAGAAAATTCTATGAGCAACTCTACACCATCAAATTGGACAACCTGGAAGAAATGGATATATTTCTAGAAACATACAATCTCCCACAACTGAGTCAAAAAGAAACAGAAAATCTGAACCAACCAATTACCACCAATGAAATCAAATTAATAATCAAAAACCTCCCAAAAAACAAAAGTCCTGCACCAAATGGCTTTATAGGTGAATTTTACCAAACATTCAAAACGTAATTAATACCTATTCTTCTCAAAGTATTTCATAAAATTTAAGAAGAGGAAAGGCTCCCTAACTCATTTTATGGGCCACCATTACCTAACTCCAAAACTAGACAAAGATATTACAAAAAAATAAATAAAAATACTATAGACCGATATCTCTTATGAATTGATCCAAAAGTCTTCAACAAAATATTTGCAAACCAAATTCAGCAATACATTAAAAATATTGTACACCATGATCAAGTTGGATTTATTACTGGGATGCGCATTTGGTATAATATCCTCAAATAAATTAATGTGATACACCACATTAACAAATCAAAAGAAAAAAAACATATGATTATATCAATAGATGCAGAAAAAGCAGTCAGAGAAATCCAGCATCCATTTATGATAAAAATTCTTAGCAAAGTGGGAATAGAGGGAATATACAATAACATAACAAAGGCCCTACATGACATCATACTCAATGGGGAAAGACTAAAAGTGTTTTCCTTAAGATCAGGAACAGGACAAGGATGCTCACTGTCACCACTTCTCTTCAACATTGTATTGGAAGTCCTAGCCACAGAAATAAGACAAGAAAGAGAAATAAAAGGTATCCAAATAGGAAAGGGAGAAGTAAAACTCTCATTATTTGCCAATGACATGATACTATATAGAGAGAACCCTATATATGCCACCAAAAGACTGTTAGAATTGATCAATTAATTTAGTAAAGTTGCAGGATACAAATCAACAAACAGAAGTCAGTGGCAATTTTATATACCAATGATGAACTTTCAGAAAGAGAAATTAAAAAATGATTCTATTTATAATTTCATTGAAAATAATAAGATAACTGGGAATCAAATTATCCAAGGAGATGAAAGTCCTATTCTCAGAAACTTATCTCTTTGAAAAAAGAAATTGAAGAAGATACAAATAAATGGAACCATATCTAATGCTCATAGGTAGGAAGAATCAACATCATTAAAATGGCCACACTACACTATCCAAAGCAATCTATAGATTCAATGTAATCCCTATCAAAATACCAATGGCATTTTTCAGACAGTTAGAACAAATAATCCTGAAATGTATATGGAACCATAAAAGACCCCAAATAACCATGACAATCTTGAAAAAGAGGAACAAATTTGGACGTATCACACTACCTGATATCAATCTATATTACAAACCTACAGTATTCAAAACAGCATAGTACTGGCATAAAAACAGAATAGAATAGAGAGCCCAGAAATAAATCCATGCCTGTATGCTCACTTAAGATATGACAAAGAAGGCAAGAACAAGAACATAAAATGGGGTAAAGACAATCTCTTCAATAAATGGTGCTGGGGAAATTGGACAGAGAGAGAGAGAGAGAGAGAGAGAGAGAGAGAGAGAGAGAGAGAGAGAGACTGGACCACCTTCTTATACCACACACAAGAATAGACTCAAAATGGATTATGGACTTAAACGTAAGACCTAAAACCATAGAAATTCTAGAAAAAAAACATAGGCAGTAAACTCTCTGATATTATTAACAGTAATTTCTTTTCAGATACATCTCTTTGGACAAGAGAAACAAAAGAAAAAATAAACAAATGAGACAAAACAAACTAAAAAGATTTTGTACAGCAAAGGAAACCATCAGCAAAACAAAAAGATAACCAACTGAATGGGAGAAGATATTCACCTATGATACATCTGATAAGAGGTTAATATCCAAAATATATAAAGAACTCGTACAACTCAAAAACAAACAAACAAAAAAACACAAACAATTCAATTTAAAAATGGACAGAAGACCTGAACAGATGTTTCTCCAAAGAGGAAATACAGATGGCCCATAGACATATGAAAATATGCTCAAGGTCACTAATAATCAGAGAAATGCAAATTATAACCACAATGAGATATCACCTTACACCTATCAGAATGGCTATCATCAATAAATCAGGGAACAACAAGTGTTGGTGAGGATGTGGAGGAAAGGGACCTCTCTTACACTGTTGGTGGGATTGCAAATTTATACAGCCACTATGGAAAACAGTCTGGAGGTTTCTCAAAAAATTATAAATGGGTATACTTTTTGACCCAAATATTGCACTTCTGGGTATTTACCTAAAGAAAACCAAAACAATAATCTGTAAAGTTTTATGCATTCCTATGTCCATGAAGGACAATTTACAAAAGCCAAGATATAGAAGCAACATAAATGCCCATCAACAGATGATTGGATAAAGAAGTTTTGGTTCACATGTACAATGGAATAGTACTCAGTTATAAGGAAAGATGAAATACTGACATTTTCAGCAACATAAATGGATCTTGAGATTATCAGGCTAAATGAAATAAGTCAGATGGAAAAAGTTGAGAACAGTATGATTTCACTCATATTTGGGATATAAATCTGGAAATAACAAATGAACAAGACAAACTAACAAAAACTCATAGACACAGACAACAGCATAGTGGTTACCACAGGGAAATCTAGGGAGAGGGGAGGTAGAAAAGAGTAAAGGGGGTCAAATATAGGGCGACAGAAGATTTAACTTTGGGTGGTTAACACAATGCAATATACAGGTAGTGTATTATAGAATGGTACACTTAAAACCTGTAATATTTTATTAATCATTGTCTCCTCAATGATTTTAATTTAATTTAAAAGTAGGCGAACGAACAAACAAATAAATAAATAAAGTGAGCATTAGGCCGTATTTCCAAAAAATGTTAAAAAAAAATTTAATGGACACCTCATGTAGGAGGAGAAAAAGAAATGTATGGCTTTTCTGTAAGGGAAAGCAGAATGGTCATAGAAAAAAGTTATACTCTCAGTCTTTTAAAACATCAATACCTCTATGTGCCTATAAGCTCTTAACCTGTGTCTTTTCTCATGGTTCCCCAACTCTAAAGGCCTTACCTCAGTATATTTTCACATACAACATTTTAGTTTTTAACCATTGCTTGCCTTGGTCTCCTGAAGTAAAGGTGGGTTTAATCTCTGACCTGCAGCTTCACAGGCTACAAAGTCTCTGACTTTCATTTGCTATTCCTTTATGACAACCCATTTTAGATTCCAAAGAGATGAGACTTATAA
Organism: Rousettus aegyptiacus; assembly: GCF_014176215.1. Lineage (NCBI taxonomy): Eukaryota > Metazoa > Chordata > Mammalia > Chiroptera > Pteropodidae > Rousettus > Rousettus aegyptiacus. The sequence continues at coordinate 32,733,527 of NW_023416307.1, read as the reverse complement.
CCCTCCTTATCTATATATTCCAGAAGGAGGATACAATGTCTGCATGTAATTTAAAACATATTCGAGAAGGATGTAATTCAATAAAAATTTATTTCCTGTCTTATTTCTCATAGATGTCCATGTTACACTGCAGAAAATCAATTTCGAATAATTTTGGTCATTTTGTAAAACCATCTTAGAAATTGTCCAAAGATGGTTCAAATTTACTCAACCCTAAGGGCCATCCTCATACTGTTCATAAAATACATACAAAAATTTCGTTGCCTTGGATAAAAGTACAAGACATGCCTTAGAACATTTACTGAATTTTAAGTTTCTCATGCTAAGAGGTCATTCTTTTTCACATTTAATAAACATCACAAAACAATTTCACTCAAGTGCTCAAAAATGCCACTGGATCTATGAATAGATTCACTTTATGTTTTACTGGATCAAAAGATGGGTATGGAAATCAGAACATTATTATTTTCATTATGTGGAGCTTAAGTAATTAACATTTAATCATGTTCAGAAATGGCCCAGAAATATTGAATCTTATCCTGAGACTGAAGAGCTCTCCATGTATAATCTGGGATCCAAGATAAGAGTTACTTTCATAGCATTCCTGATCAAGGGTGGTCTCAGCTAAGGTTGAATGAGTCTCTTCAATATGCCATGGATACATTTATTTACCTACATTGAAAGTACATTTTGAAGCAAACTCATGCTGACACACTCATCGAGTGCAGTTCTATTCATACTTTAAAGTTTGACAGAGACAACAGTAAGCTCCTTTTAGAGATGAGAGAGCTGATGAGTAATAGCTATTAACAAAATACCCAGGAAGAAATCATTTCTTTTATTCTTTTCAGAATGGTTTTCAGTGCATAACTCCAGAGTTTCCAAGAAACACTTGACAAAGAAATTGTGTACTTAAAAAAAAAAAAAAGGTTTTTGAGAAAAAAATTTTCCTAAATATATTTGTAGCAACCTACAGATAAATTGTTATGAATGTTTTTTCACAATACAGTTGCAATTAAGAATGCTTCTTCAACAATATAAACCATTGGCAAATCAGATGTGTCAGAAAATGCTATCACAACCTGAGACTACTAAAACCATAAGTGGAAAAATGGAATTTAAGAGAGTACAGTCAAAGAAAGAATTAATGAACACTCATATTTCTTTATTTTATTCTTATATTCATTGGATGTCCAGAAAGGAATGTCTCCAGAATATATCAGTTTAACTCCCTAAGGAAATACCTTCTGTTAATTACTTCTATACAGTACACTCTTAGTTTTAAGCATGATGCAAGGGGTTACCACTTGAAGTGGTTATTTATCTTCTGGAGATAACATGTGAAATTGCCTAATAAAATGTCAGATACAGGTTGTTAACTAATATTTAATTCCAGGTGAACTAAATCCTCTAAATTTGTATAGAAATTTCTTTCATGCAGGAATCCACATCTTCCACATATACGGTTAATCCTTTATGTTTAAATTCATAACTCTCCCTGTTTCTATTTTAAATTTATTCTAGTTTAGGTGAAATATTCTAACCTCCTAGAATAAGTTTAAGTATTAATTCTGAATTACCAAATTTACTATACTTTCTGGTGTCCTAAAAATTTAATAAGTATTCCTCCCATCTTTTCCCCTAACTGTGCAGAAAATAGTGACTTGCACAGGGCCAAGGACAAAATGCTATAATACTCAATGGATACCTTTTCAAGGACACAGATTTGTTCTTTGGGGAAAATGACAGCACAGTGATTTTATTCTATTCATTCTTAGAGCAAATGTGACCATTCAGCATAATTTCTTAATTATGATAAAAATGAAAATGTAAAAGAAATTATTTCAGACCAAAGTAAAGGCATATAGAGTGAAGATACTGTATAATCTACTTTATGTCCATGAGAGATTTGTATCTTTTATATTATATTAATTACATTTAATTCTTTGTACATCTCACCAACATCGTTTAAAGTCATAATTAGCACTAAATAGCAAGAGACAATCACCAACTCAGAGGTCATGGAATGAAGCCAGAGAACCGCCATTGGAGTCTACTAACATTATTTGCTTCAACAGACTCCACGAGTTGGATAAGTGCAAAGGATGGGCATACAGGCAGTGTCTATACAATGAAACGAAATGGAGCCAATATGCAGGAGAAACATTAAAACACATAGGCAGCTTAGACTGTGGTAACTACATGTGAAATGGTACATTTTGAGCAAAATGATTAAATTGCAAGGGGAGAAATAGAATGGCAATCTCTAAAGATGTCTGTGACTAGTGACTGCAGTTGTAAACCTATATGCAGCCTCAATGCATTAGGAAAGAAAAAACAGCCTTTTGAGTCATGGTCATAAATAGCAACTGCTTTTGTTTATATGTTTGAAGACAAGAAAGAGATCTCAAAGACACAGGATTAGCATTTCTACCTCAAATATGTGAAAATATGAAATTATGACCATTACTAGAAACTCAAAGAATGAAACAGCATTGTTTTTTTCTCTATGTCTAGACTGCCCCATCTCTGTATATGTATTAATATGGAGAAAAGATTGTGTAACATTTCAAATTATTTTTCCCATTACATGTTTCAATTATGAAAGTCAGTGGGAAACAATCTATCAAAAAGCAACCACTCTGAATTAACATGGCAGAATCAGCAACCCACAACAATGTCACATTTAAGTCCCCCTACATGCAAGAGGGATTGGTATTAAGCCCAGTAGGTAGGAATCACAAGGCGGCATAGTTATGAAAAGCACTTGGCAGAGTGGAAGATCTGGGCTTTGGGATCAGACAAGACAGATTGAATCCCTATACTGCCTCTTACTAGCTGTTCCAACTTGGGCAATCACTTAACCTCTTGGAAACTCAATTTCTTCACATATACAATGAGAATAAAAATATCTGTGATTCCTGTAAAAAGTACTGGGAAAATGTGATGTACACTAAGAGTAGTGGTAGTTGTGACCATCATTTCCCTAGACGTACTGTCCATTTGTTTGGACAAGACACATCAACAAAATCAAGAGGAAAAAATCATTCATTCAGGGGTACATAAGTATATTAGGTGACTTCTTTATTCTATAGGACTTTACTTTGGTCTGAAAGAAATGGTCTCAAAGAATTTAATCTGAAATAATTGAGGGTTTACCTATGATTTCAGCTTGAATCAGGAATATGGTAAATGGAAAGGGCTCATGTAGATAATAACACACCTTAGCCATTGATTTAAAATCAAGGTGGGTTACAACCAATTTGGGAAGTGGTTTGGCAGTATCTATTATACTATAGCTAAAGATATAACTTATGATCCAGCAATTCCACTCCTAGTTATATACTTAACAAATGCATACCCATGTTTACCAAAAAATATGTACTAGAATATTCATAGCAGCACTATTCATAATAGCTTCGAAAATACAAAAAAGATTGTCAACAGTTGACTAGATATAGTGTGATATATTCACACAAAGAAATACTATTTAACAATAAGAACAAATGGCATGCAACTAGAAGTAATAATACAAACTCTCACAAACATAATATTAAGCAAAAGAAGATAAACACAAAATAATACACATTGTGTGACTCTTTATATAAAGTATAAAACCAAAGAAACTAAACTATGCTATTAGAAATCAGAAGAGTGGTTCCCCTTGGGAGGTGGTGGTAGGGTGAATGGAAGAAAGCATGAGTGATTTCAAAGTCACTGGTAATTTTCTATTGTTGGACCTGTGTACAGTTATGCAGGTTTATTAAGTTTGTGAAAATGCATCAAGCTCTTTACTTATAGGCACATTTCTACATTTATATTATACTCACTAAAAAAGGTAAGAAATTAGGGTAGGCTTATATTCAGTGTTTGATTTCAGCATATTTATTGATCCTTTATCCCATGGCCTTCAGAAGGCATAAGTCCACCAGGCAAGAGAAAGTTCCCAGGAAGCTTTTGACCAACACAAGAGTGTTACTAAGTTATTGAATAAATGCCAGAAACACACTGTTGGATGCATTTTTAAAATTCATGCAATTTAAATGTTAATGTTTTAAGTACTACCTTATGCTAGGGGAAAAATTCTCTTTTTGCTATTTGTTTCTAATATGTAAATTTAAAATTTATATAACTATATTCTAATATTTTGCTTATAAAAAGTTGAATTAGTATAAGGAAAGTCTTTTCTATCTCCATGGCACATTTATATGTAACATCATCTGCCCCTTCAACTCATTTCTGGACATAATAAACAAATATATTGCCACCTGCTGGTGAATCCAAATGCAGGACGTGATATATGAAACTTCAAGAAGATAAATAGTGTAACCAGCATTATTTTACAACTCATATACCTTGTCATATAAAATCATATTCATATTTTAATATTAGCCCTTCAAATTTTTTCTTTAAATGAACGTTACTTCACATATTTTAATTCTACTTTACATATATAAAACATTACTTTATATGTGTGGCTTAATATTTATTGAGGTGGTTTGCTCCTCATCTGGGAAATAAACTCTTCTATTATCTATGTCTGCTGCACTAAAAATGATAGCAGTTTTAAAAGGGTAGTAAAACTTGGGTGTATGTGATCATTTTTTGATTAAATCAAACTCTGGGCTTGTTCAAACATGTCTTGCTATTTTTTGGAAAGCAGTTATTTTTATTTATAATTAAATTGTTTTAAATAAAAATATTTACTTTCATTAGATCAAATGTACTCAGTTTTATTTGTGAAAAGACAATCTCACAATACTCCCTAAAATCATTTGTTTTTATAACTTCCTTTAGTTGGTATTTAGATTTTAGTTTGCAAAAAAGTATGCTAATTGCCATAATGGATTAATTTCCTTGAGTAATTAACATATCAACTATACTTTTAGCTCTATCAATTTCCCCTTAAGCCAGGATACCAAAAAGATATTATTTTGGACTAAAACTGCATGCATAAATTTAGCATCAGGTTTAAGTCTCCCTAGGCCTTCTCCTTTTATTTTCTGCTGCTCTCTTGAACCTTGTGGAGGTACCATCCTGGCTCTGAAGAAGCCTCCTTCATAAAGAAGAATCCTGGACAGAGCTTCTCAAAGGAAAAAAAAATTCCTTTTTAAAATTTCACCATATTGTTTCATGCTATCACATATTCTTATGGGTCATTTATTGCTGGTGTTCCCTAATTGCTTTGTTGTTACCCATTTCTTACTCTGGAACATACCCTTCATGATAGTGATATATTTATCCACCTCCCTTTTTCTGTTCTCTATGCAACCCCCTGTTAGCTGCTAGTGACAAGGGCAGGATATAAGGGTGATTAAGAGGCAGTTTCTACCCTCAAAAAGCATACAATTTAATGGCCAGAATTGCTTTTTTTTTTTTTTTTAGAGATTTAGAGAATCAATAGCAAAGGCTATAACAGTTGATAAAATGAATATAATTTCCTGCCATTGATAAGGGTTAATTATGCTATGCGAGCTACCAATTCCCTCCAAAAACAATGCTCGATTATAAGGTTGTGTTATTTTCCCAATTTCACACTTGCTTGTAACTTGTTATTTAAGAATGAAGTTACTATGTGTGTTTGGATTGTGATCCTTAAATTTAATAACCATCTTACAGGATAAGGAAATCAGAGGAGTCAGAGAACAGATGAGGACTACATACAATGGGGCAGAGAGAGGCCTCTTCAAGTGCATCTGAAATCACCCTGTGAGGTACATAATGTCACCCAGACAGTCTATAGCTAGAAATAACATTAAGAATATAAAATGATTTTCCTGAATATTAGACTTAGATTTACAATAATGCAAAATACATATGTAGAAATGCTATTATTTCAACTGCAAATTAATTTATGAGTGGTACAGAATGTTAAATGACTTTACAGAAGAAAAATATTTTTTTCCTTATTCTCTGCTCTGTATTTTACATCTGTAGTCAAGTTGTTGCTGAGATACCTTGGCTTCCTGGAGATTTGTAAAAGCAGGAAAAAAATCTGTGAGCATTATTGGTATTGTATGCATGCTGTCTCAAGTTATTTGCCCCTACTGTTTGAGGCCAATGTTCATAAAATTCAGCCATGGTAGGCTATGTTTCTCTGTCCACATTATGTAAGGGTAATAATTACTATTAAAGAAGTGCTACAGAAAAATAGATAACTTTACCAAGTTATAAATATGAACATCCACCAAATACATAAGGAAATAACTTGTATAAAGTTATCGAACACATATATTTTAATGAAATATATATTCACTTAGGCAACATTTCTTTATTATCTACTATTTTCCCCATTTGAGGTTTTTGGAATTTAATATGAAATGGTTCTCTTCCTTAAGAGACTTATTCCTAAAAGTATAACAGACATACAAACACTCGCTGAGACAAGGATGGAAGAGAACATCTACCTCACTAATCATTACCTCTCAGTCTCTTTTGTTGGCTCCTCATCCTCTGATTTCTTTCTAAAATTGATGTTCTGTGGCATCCTTTTCTTCTCTCCTCAGTATGCATTATCCCTGAGCAAATTTCTTTCCCTATATGGGCTTCAATTATCCCACTATACTGGACAGTCTTAGACAGTCTTTTTAGTCTAGATGGCTCCCTTAATTCTCTCTATAGAGCCTACTCAACATCTCTACCCAGCTATCTCATGCTCATCTCAAAAACAATTTATCCAGAATAAAATGTACCATCTTTCCTTCTTTTCTCTATTTACCTATCTTCCTTTAAAAAAAAAAAAAAAAAAAGATATCATAATGATATTCTGTGGCCCAGCCAGATAGCTAGGCATTACTTAGATTCTGCCCTTTGTCTTTCTCTCACAATCCAGTCTGCCCACCCCTGTTGCCTGCCCCTTTGGCATACTTCACAACCTTGCAACTGAATGTGTTCTTTCCCACTGCCGCAGTTCAGGCTCTCATTCATCCAGCCATTCAGTCATTCATTTAGCAAATATTTCTGGAGCAGTATCTCCATTTCAGGTCCTCATTTTCTTATTGTAATAATCTTCTGTTTTGTGCTCTGATATTATTTCTGTAAAATATAGAAACTTTCTCATTTCTGCCAGAGTAATGATTCTAAAATGTATATCTGATCCTAATATTTCTACACTGAAATATCTCACTTGGCTTTTCATAGTCTTAAGACATAGTTTTCACATATTGTCAGGAAAGTGTTAAAATATTAATAATCTTTTTAACATCTTATCTCAAAGTAGCATTGATATAAAGCAGAAAATGTCAAATCTGCTCCCCTCCTTCTGTTTTCGACCAGAGCTTCATGTCAGAATAGCCTGTCCTCCAGCACCCACCAACTAATCGAGAAAAGATGAAGGAAATGTTTACCCTTATCTGGTATATATACTTAAGTTTTTAAAATTTTTATCAAGGGACAGTGAAGGTCTTGTGATTGCATATGTTAGATATCTAACTTCTTAGGACAAAAAGCAAAGGTAGTTGAATAGGCAGAATAGCCTCACCACCTTACCCTTTGAGAGTCTCTCCATCTTCCAATTGGCATCCCTCCCATTCCTGTTGATGTGAGTGGTTGAAATGGTGTGGTAAGGGAGTAATGAAATTGTCATAGAATAATATGGTAATGGTACACTTCCAACGGCTTTGTGAAAGCCTCTGTCAGACTTAGCCCTGTGACAATGTGGCACGAGGAATATAATTGGTCCCATAATATATTCTAAGAGACTTCAAGCCAAATGCTGCTCTGTCTTAATTCTCCCAAGAGTTTAGAGGACGTGGAGGTATAGATTCTGGAGCGTATTGACATAAAAACTTTCTAAATGGAAGTTCAATATGCCAAGGAGATAAAGTTGGAGTTTCTCCTCTTGAAGCCAGGTTGAGTATTGGAACGCTGCTTACCCCTCTTCCTGCCCATACCCCCAACAACACACACACACACACACACACACACCCCTTCCACTCTCCACCTACCTCAGGCTCTTCCAGCTGCTAGCTTCATCTTGGAGAACCTGATTTTAAACCAACTAGCCTGGAGATAAAGTCTGGACCCTTTATTAGGGTATACTAATCCTTTCAGAGTCCTCTTTCTGATTTTTTATTTTGATCTCTTACTTTGCACCACCCTCCCAGCCATCAATTTAGCCACCCCCCAAACTTCCATTCTACCCTTTGGTTATGTACCAGGTTGCTTTAAGAAAATGGTTCCTTCTTCATTCCCTGCCCCCTCCTGTCTCCATCCATCATGTCTCATTTTGTAAGGCTTGGCCAAGGGTTCACCATTCATTGGAAGCATTTCCTGGTCCCTCAATTAGAACTGACCACTTCCTAGTACCTTATCCTGCTGCACACTATATGTACTTCCAAGGCAGTGTTTATAAATTATATTGTTTTATGTTAATTATTAATTAGTTTCTATAATATGGTAAATTTAAAAAATACAGAGGAGTACAAAAAAAGGAAGGAATAAGCATCTATATTCCCTTCACCCACAATTTATCACTTCAAAATTTTATTTGTTAATATTTTCATTTTTTTGTCTTTTTAAAAAACATCACTTTTACTTTAAAATACATTCTGTTTATGGTAAACAATTAAAATAGTGCTGAAAATTAGGAAGATTAAAGTTTAAGAAAACTCAAAACTATCATCCAGAAATAAACTTTATTACCATCATATAATTACTGGTCAATTCATAATGGAAAGTAAATATTCAGAGAGGATGCGGAAGCCAGATTGGCTAACATTTTATTAAAAGGAAACATGCTATACATATTGTTTATGTGATTTTAATAAGAGAAAAAGAAACTAGAGAATATCTGAAGGAACTACTTAACCAATGAAATCTTCCCTCATAGTAACGAATATTATTTAAGACTCTTTCAAGTTTACAAAACACATTAAGATGTTGGATTCAGTCTGACTCCTTTTCCAAAATACATTGTTTGAGACAGTAGTAACTTCTTGCGATGAAACATAAAAACTTTAACTCCTTTATACTTCTGTATTTTCCTTTTACCTTTTTAAAACTATATCATTAGTTTTATATTGTTAAGGTTTTAATATTTACTTTGTTTTTTCAAAACACTTTTATTTTGATACCATTCCAAACCTACAGAAAAGTAGCAAAGCAGTACAAAGAATTCCCATTTATCCTATACCTAGACTCCTCAAATATTACATTTTACCATGCTTGTTTATGATTTTGTCTGTTTAGTTTTTTTCCTGAAATACTTCAAAGTAAGTTGCAGACATGATCCCTTTTAACTCTAAATTCTTGAGTGTGCATTTCCTAAAAGCAAGGATATTCTCTTATATAAATATTGCAATTATTAAAATCAGGAAATTAATGTGGTTGCGATAGTATTATCTAATCTCCAGATTTCATCCAGATGTGACCAATTGTCCTACTGCTGTCCTTTTTCTGACCTAGGATCAATCCAAGAGCATTCATTGAATTTAGTTGTTATGCCATTTTACTCTCCTTTAATCTTTAACAAATCCTCAGTCTTTGTCTTTGATGATTATAACCTCTTTGAAGCTCACAGGTCATTTATTTTGCAACCTGTCTCACAGTGATTCTGTATGTTAATGAGTACACACAAGATTATCCAAAGCTTCACCTTCCAGAGTCTTTTTTTTGATTCAGGGTGGCTGAATTTCCCTGAGTTCTCTCATCTGTTAAGCTAGCACCTTGGCTGTGTTTGGTTTTGGGGGGTTACATTTTCTTTCCTTGGACCACTGGTTCTCAATCCCAGCTATATGTTGATGTCACCTAGGTAGCTTTCAGGACTGGGAAATTCTCGTACCATCAACAATTTTGTAGCATGATGGTGGGGGAGGGAGGAGAGGGGGGACGAGGAATAGAGCTTAGCTGAGGTAGATTTGTACTCTGTAAGAATGCATCTTTTCTAAGAGTTGCTGTATTTACTGTATAACAGCTCACTCCAACTACTTGCATCGGAGAACATTCATTTTTTTTTTTGGATTATTTCTCCAACTGGGTGTGTAGTTGTGGAGCTTTATTTTCTTAAGAACTATCCAGCACATCCCGGTCTCTCAATTCTACTTGTTCCTCCCCGAATGCTGTTTTTACTACTCTTCAGTAAGAAGAATAAGAAGAAATAGATACTTATTTGCTTCTCTCCAATTTGGGGGATATTGTGAGAATCCATAATTCAGTACCTTGCTAGCCTACCTATATTGTTCAGGGCCTTAGTAAGTCTCCATGTCCCACTCCAGAATCTTATTTCTTTCCATGGGTGCCAATTTTTGAATTTATTGCTTCAGTTTATACTACTTTCCCTATTTAGTTGCTGTTGATTATTTTCTTATTATTGCAGTTTACATTTTTCCATATTGCAAGGTGTTGAAGATAGGGAGAAATTTTATGTTGCAATCTCAACCCATGGTCTTAACTCAGAACAGGACTTATTTTTGTATATATCTGTCTTTTTCTAATGAACTATAAGCCTCAGAAAGTCAGGTCTTTTAGTTTACTTAGGGTCTGGCAGAGGGACTGACATGTCATAAGCACTCAATAAATGCTTTTTGAGTGGATTAAAAAAAAAAACATATGAGAGAGCACAAAAATGTTATTCATTTTATCAAAATCTAGACTCTCCATTCAAGGTGTCTATTAGTAGGTGTTTGAACATCATGTATACAATACATAATTATATGCATTAATTCAATTATTTTTACCTCATTTCTACATTTACTGAATATCAGTAAAATCTTACTCTCTTCTAACCTCTTCCCCAACTATTTAGTTCTCAGGCCAATGAATAGAAAGTAGGACTCAGCAGAATCAATAATTTACCAAGCATCTCTTTTCTCTTACTTTGTTGGTAATTATAGGCACATCCTATTATACTTCCTGAAAGAGTCCTTAGAATTCAAACCATCACCACCTCCCAAAACAAATAGAAACACATTAAGTACCTGAAGATTATATTAAAACAGCCAACCCATTTATTTTTGTAAAAATTTCTTCCCTGACAAGGTAAAAACCAGGTATTCCGCTTCCTTTGGACCACAGTGTCCCTTTTTATACCGCAGTGTCCCTTTGTAAAGCATTACTCATTGTCATAGAATGTTCCACTGTGAATATAAAAAACTACTTATATTTTTCCTCTGTTGTTTTGTGGCAAAAAAAAAAAAAGTTGGTCTTAAGGTTTTATTAACAGGCATGCAGATGGCATATGATCCTGGAGCTGTACTCACCCCTGACTCAGTAGCTCACAAGGCCTTTGTCATTTGTTCTTCCTTGACTAGCTCACCAGTTCACAATCACCTCATGGCTTCCTACCATTCTGTCATTCTGGCAATATATTAGTTGAATTGTTTTTTTTTTTTTTTTTTTTTTTACTTACTTTTAATTTAGCTCTAGAACTCTTATACTTTCTCTCAGACAGTTTTTAAAGTTATTACTTATTTATATGCATTCAAAATCTTTTAACTGGGAGTCTCGTTAAAATTAATATATAAACATGAGGTCTCCAGAAAAAGGAGAGATAGATGCCAAATTATTAAAGGTAAATATTTTATACTATTTTTAAACTTAAAAAGAAGTCTATTTATTCAATTCTTGGCTATAGAAAATAGTTACAAGGAGGACAATGCAGTAAAGTGGAGGAAGCCTATTTAATTTTTTGGACCCTAATAATTACGTACAAATGGATGAACTGATTTAACTGTAATTAATTTACATTTTATAAAGCATATTTTATATTATTGTATTTATATACAATAATATTATTCAATAGGTGAAAATTAAGGATTGAAAAAGTTAGTGAAATAAAATACAAAACATAGGTTAGGATTTGTGATGGGCCAAATAATGGCCTGGCAAAGATGTCAATATTCTAACCCCCTGAACCTGTGAATATGTTACTTTATATGGCAGAACATAGTTGCAGATGAGCTTAAACTAAAGACTTTGAGATGAGAAACTTATTCTGTATTACCCTGATGTGCCCAGTATAATCCTAAGGGTTCTTTTAGTGGAAGGCAAGAGGATCAAAGTGAAAGAAGTTAATGTGATCAAAGCAGAGGTTGGAGTGATGCAGTCATGAGTGCAACTATGCTAGTTGATTCCAGAAGCTAGAAGAAGCAAAGAATGAATTCCCCACTAGATCCTGTAGGAACCAGCCACAGTGACCCCTTGAATTTATAGTTTAGCAAGGCCGAAAATTTTTTAACACATTCCATAAGGGCCTAAACAATATCCAGAAATAAACTGTGAAGGCTGCATGATAAAGCCAAAGGTGGAATGCTTTCTTCTGTTGCTTTTAAAAAATCTGTGATGAAATTATTGCTCATCATCATACGGTAAGATTTGGGTGGGTATCTAACTCTTAGAATTGTTTCTTATTTCTGTTTAAAGTTCTGTGTGTTGATTCACAAGTGTAAAATTCTCCATAGCCTGTTGCAACATAAATTAATTTTGTAGATTTTCTTTCAAAAACACTTCTGATGTAATTATACCTTATTGGATTTATGAAATAAAGTCCCCTAATTGTGAAAGCAGAGATGTTATTTGAAATGTTAGTCTCTGTGATCAAAATATTTTCTACATCAAGGAAAAGCTACCAATTCCCAGAGAGTTTTCACACTTGAAAATGAAACCAATTTGTTTTGCAAATCTATGTAATGCAAATTACAAAATCAATCACTAAATAGAGACCTTATTAACAAAGGATTTTCCAAGAAGATTAAAGATTTCCTACAGAGGTCAGTTCTTCAAATGTCCCTTAATACAAATAAGCACATTTAATAAATCTATGGTGAGACTAGTTAGTCAATAAATGTCACACAATAGAATATAACTTGGAATATTTGACTGACATGGGAGAACGCTCTGGACAATATCATATTATAATGGAATTTTTTTTCTTTCTTAAAAGAGTGTAGATTTCTTGTTTCTAGAATTCCTTGGGTACATGCCATGGTTAAGTATAAGGCCTCTGGAGCCAAACTACCTGGATTGAATTCCAGCTCTGCCACTTGTGACCTAAAGTTAATAACTTAATCTTTCTCTGCTTCATCAAGAAAATGATAATACCTACTTTATTTGGTTGTTTTTAAGGTTAATAAGTTAAAGCATGTAAAATGTTTATTGATAGAATGAGGCCTTATACCAGTAAGTTCTCAGTTGTTATTATTATTATTATTATTATTATTATTAAAGTCAGAAATATAAAATAAATTATGTAGTCAGTAAATATTTATTAGTGTCTCCTATGTTCTAGGCAGTAAAAGATCAGCATCATTTATTATAATCTCTCTCTTAGGCCTAGTTTATAATTTACGAGGAGCTCTCTAAGACCTCCTCAGACCTCCCTATATCTTGAACATATACAACATTATCAGTCATCAATACTTAACACAAAGAGGTTGAGAAGCAGGGCTAAAATAGGCTGAGAAGTATACCACGTCCCAAGAAAAGCAGGGTCTATCCTAAGCCTGACAGTGAGCTTACAAGCGTTAGAACTACAAAATCTTTTTCAGAGGATACAAGTGGGAATATTTTTAAAAGAGAGAAAGAGATGGTGAAAATCTCAGTAAAATAAATTAAGCAGGTTATAAACTAAGAGACAGAATTATAACTTTGTATATTCGATGTTCAGTGTATGGATAGTTGATGATTGAGCAAAACTTTTAGCAAAAATTCTGGCAGTTCTTTGAGAGTAGAACTCTTGGCAGTCAAAAAGAAGACACTTTTTTTACATAACTTTTTTTTCTTTTAACAAAGTTAGCCAAAAAGTCAACTTTTCAGTTACATTCACCTGCAGAGGATACTGCAAAAGATGTTCAATGAGAACATTGTGAAAAAAAACAAAAACAAAAACAAAGAAAAAACAAGAACATTGTGTTTCAATGCATGTGCTCAATATAATCAACCTCCCAAAGAAAACTTTGACCATTGTAATCGGTATTCATTCACAAGCAGGTTGCAAGGAAAAGTCTTTGTTGAAAGAAAACTTTTTGTGTATATATATATATATATCTCTCAACCTAAATTTGGTTTCATCACCCCAGCTGAGTTTCAGCATCAATCATTCCAAGGCATTTACTACCATCTCAGTCATGATTAGTTCCTAGGGTCTTCTACTCAGAGCCCTTTGTACTTCACACTATTTGCTGATAACTACTCATGATCCAAGCCAGAACTGTACATTAATATCTTCCGCTGCTTCCTTACTGTGCTTGGAGTGCAAGACCCTCTACCTGAGAATCCTCAAGCCTGGCATCGAGTCTGTATAGGTGGACCATTCCTTTTTGAGATACTATACATCTCTTCCTACTTTAATCATGTGTAGAAAGATACAAGAATCAGGAAGAAGATTGTGGCAGAGATTTCTGTCTCTTAATAAAAATTGCCTCCTCTTCCTTTCAGTGCTAGAACTCTCCATATTTAGCTAGCATGTATGCATGTTAGAGTTACAGTGTGTCTGTGTTACATTTTGACCAATAGGAAGTGAGAATTTATTTTCGCAACTTTTAGATATTAGCCTTAAAATAGAAGTTGTTTTTCCTTCCCTGTTACTTTACTGCTTTGCAATGCATGGGCATGATGATGGTGATCCACCGTAATAATGCATAGACAACACAACAGTGAATAGAGGCACAGTCAGCAAGGAGAAATCTAAGTTTCTAGATGATATTGGCACATAATCACCTACTTTGGATTATTTGTCTTCCTCTGGATTTAGGGAAATAATCATTATCTTGTTCATGCTAGTATATTCCTGGATCTTCACTAGCAGCTTAGCTTCTTCACTAACTAATATGAAAATTGGTGGCTAGGAGCAGGTTGCTATCACAATAAAACCTTAACGTACATGGGATTAGTTTACTAGTTGGGGAATAGGTGCCAAGAAAATAGAGATTGCAGGTTGGAAACTTGGTGACATTTGTTATGTCCTGGCAAAATATTTGACCAAATGTTTATTTTCAGTAACTCAGAAGACCAACCAACCCTGAATATATAGAGGGAACAGTGGAAAAGTTCAGGCTACTGATTAGTGTATTGACATACTTTACTACTTTTAGTAACAAATTGTAGGAAGTTGAAGTCAAGCAAGAATTAGCTGGTTGACAATCAGAGATAGAAGAGATAACAGTTCTACTTAGGGAGGCTCTTTTTGCCTGAGTCTGTTATCTAATTGACTGTGGGGTCCAATAGCTTGGGACCTCACTGGGTTTGAAAAACCAACTGCTTTTGAACCTGAAACAGCAGGAGACAATTGTCACTTTTAGCTAAATAGTTTGAGGCAACCCAGTTCCAAAAAATCAGATTAAGATTATTGCCTTATTACTTGTTTTATTGTTTTCTTTGTTTATTTTAAATACTACCATTAAAATAATTCAAAAGGAGACTAGCTGAGCTGACTACAAAGACCAGTAAATAAATGAGGATTGAAAGGCTTAAAATTCAGTGTTCAGATTAAATATTTGGTTTTGAGTACTCCTGGAACTTACTAGAAGCAAAATAAATAAATAAATAAATCTTCTTAAGGAATAGCCTTTTAAAAGAAACAACAGTTTGCCTGCTAAAGCCTGCAGATCTTTGGATTCTTGAATAAGTCTTAAGGCAAACCCTTAGTCTCCAAAACCTCACCAGCAGGGTGTGACCATATATTCCAAAATCTTAGGGAATCATGGAACAAGAAAGAGAGAATCTTCGTGTCTAGATGACATAGAAACAAGATACTTATGTTTTTCAGAGAAATAAAAATATTTCTAACTTGTGTGTGAGTAGCTGTATTTATTTCTATGAATTTTAATACGTGTATAGAGTTGCAAATTTTAATACAGGTTAGATTTGTAAAAGTACCACCACAATTAGGATGTAAACAGAATTCATTAGTAAAGCTACCTGGACCTGAAGATTTCTTTTTTGGAAGTTTTTCAAAACTATTAATCCAATTGTTTTAATAATTATAGGGCATTTTGTATTATCTATTTGATCTTGGGTGACAGCAGTTTTAATATTTGAGTAATTGGTCCATTTCATCTAAGTTATCAAATTTATATGTATCAAATTATTTGTAACAATCCTTTACTATCCTTCAGTGTGTTAGGGATAAGTAGTGATATCCCCGTTTTAATTCTTGATATTGGTAAATTGTATCTTCTCTTTATAATCTTTGGTAGTTTTGATCAAGTTTTACCAGTTTTATTGAAATTTTCAAAGATCTACCTTTAAACTGATTTTCTATATTTTTCTAATTTAAATGTCATTGACTTCTACTTTTTATTTTTTTTCCCTTCCTTTTGCTACTTTTGGGTTTATTTTGTTCTATTTCTTTTTAATTTTATAATGTGGAATATACATTATTGGTTTGATATTTTTTGATTTTTTAATGTAAGTACTTAATGTTATACATTTCCCTCTAAATACTAATGTAGCAATATCTAACACATCTTTATATATTGCACTTTCATTTTCCCTTAGTTCAAATTTTTTGCTACTTCTTTGAGATTTCTTCTTTGACTCTTGAATTATTTAGAAATTTGAAAATTTTTACTGATGTGTATGCAAATTCAGTGACTCCTCTGTTATTCCCATTCAACTTTTGAGCTTTTCAATTATTATAATTTTTAGATCTAAAATTTGTATCAAGTTCTTCTTTGTACTTTCTATTTATCTGTTGAGACATTCTACCTTTCCACTTATTTCAAGAGTGTTCACAATTGTTTACTGAAGCATATTATAATAGGCGCTTTAACATCTTAAATAATTTCAACATCTGTGTCATGTTAGAGTTGGCATCTGTTAATTGTTTTTTCACATATGAGCCAAAATATACCTGATTCTTTAAAGTTCGAGTAACTTTGTATTCTATCCTGGACATTTTGAATATTTAGTTTGACTTTGTGTCTTTTTTAAATCTTGTTAAATATGGAGAATGTTGATATTTTTGTTTTGATAAACAGTTAACCAAATTATGTTTAAGTCCCTCTATGGGCTGTGGTTTCAATATCAGTTTAATTCTAAAGCCATTCTAGTGCTATTCAGATCTACCCCATGTGCATAACACCTAGTTTCCAGTCTTGGACATAGGTAATATGCTATCCATTAGATCAGTTCTCAAAGTCTTTGGTATACTTGTTAGGATCAGTCAGATCAGCCCATGTGCACCTCGGAAGTGAGTCCAAGAGATCATAAAAAAATTTATGGAGTCACTTTTTCAAAGTCCTTTCACTTCACGATCTGCTGTACTTTCCAGAAGCTCCTCTTTTCTGAGCTCAATCTTGAAAGCGGGATGTTCAGTTATCCTGTTTTTTTGCACACTCCACTCCTGTGTTGGTATCTGAGGCCAAGCAGCGAGAGAACACGGAGAAGAACAGGGCAACAAAATTTCGCCCTAACCTCTAGGGACTATGGCTCTATCAATCAGAGTGAGAAGTTCCCCTTTCCAAAAGTTTTGACTTTCCCCAGATTCTATCCCTACCACAAAATTATAGATTACTTTTATTTTTTTCCTTTCATATAAATTTTCTATAATAAACATACAATTTTAACAATGATATATAAGCAAAGGAATTATTACTAAGAAGATAATCCTTCCCACAAAAAGCTCACAATCGAATGAGGAAAACAAAAGGCTAAATTTTAAAAGTGTAACCTTGAGCAGAGAAGCAGTGTATGCGACAGCAAAGAGAATGGAACACTCTGTTGGAATTGTAATATCTAGGAAGGTTTTACATCGAAGGGTTACTTTGGACTATGGGCATAGAGGCAGATAAATGGGAAAGGATATTTCAGGCTGGGGAAATCTTGAGCCAGGGTACAGAGAGATGAAATTCTTGGCACTACAAAAAAAAAGTCTCAAGAAATTAATATTATGTTTTTAGAATATAAAATTTTCATAATAAGAAACTGAGTTTCTCTTTGTAGATGCTAGGACTGATTTTTTACTATTTACTTGAATAGCAAATGATTAATAATCAGAATATCAAGTTGTGGACATATATACAATTATTTATTAGCCTTTATAGTTTGCAGCTGCCATATATTTAGAAAATCTCAAATTTTTAAAACAAGATGATTGGCCTTAAATAAAAATTGGGTATAATATTTTTTCTTTGGTGCTTCTCCAAGCACCTTTTTTCTAAAAGATTATTTTCCCTTCTACCCCTAAAGTCTATCTTGTGTCTCATTTCTTTTCTCGCCTTAGAGTTAATTAATTGTTAAGAAAACATTAGCATACTACATTTTAAGATGTTATTTCTCCTAGGAATAATTGCATTTGGTAAGTTTCTCTTGTAGGTTAAACCTTAAAGGCCCAAAGGAATAATCTCTAATGATGGAAATAACAAGTCAAAGGGTAAAGCATTGGGGACCTAGTTTAGCCTGTAAGTCCTCTGCGATCATCCCTTTGCGCACTTCACATAGAAATGAGGTAAAGGAGACAAGGGAAAACGCAAAGCTAAATACTAGCTACATAAGGTGTTTTTTGATATCCTTACTAAAAGTTATTACTCAAGCAATTTTACTTCCCTGTAAGTAGGGTAAAAGGTGAAACAATTTGCATATAATTTTTATTACTCCATTAACTATAACTTTAACAGTTTGAATTATAAAATAAGTGTGAATATTCTGGAAGAGTAAAGTATAAAAGAACGCATCTACATGTTTCTATCTACATTTATCATAATAACATTAATATAATCAACTAATTCTGTTTAATGTGAATATATTATATAATTTTCCTATACAGTAATTGGAAGATTAAATTTAATTATGGCCTTTTTACTAAAAAAATTACAGTACCTTGTAAAACTAGGGCCAAAATTAGATACATACATCTGCTAGAATGTATTACATTTTTAAAAATCACATGTTTGTATCACTTTAAATTCTGTGTAATAAATGTCTGTCTCTCTATATATAATATATATTCTTATGTATATATTCTCTATAAGATAAGATGGACTACACAAATATATTGTAGTACCTTTATTACAATTAAGATTTTTATCATAATTTCAGTTTATAGAGTTAATAAAAGCATACAGATTCACACAAAAAAATCTTCCACCTTAGTGCAAATTTTGGATTTCAATCTATCAAAACAAGATATGAACCTATTTACAAAATATAATTCGATCTGCGCACCTGTAATACCATGAACCAACCTCTCCAACATTTAATCATTGAATCATTACTATCCATAATCCTTACTCCTGTATAATTAGGCTTCGTTTTGTTTCATTCTCATCTCTGTCCTACTCCCATGGAATTTCTTTCACTGAGTTACATTTAGCTGCTACTGTGAACCTAGAGACTTTGCCTATACTTTTGACCATATCGTGGAAAAAAGAGGACATTAAATACTTGCTTAAGGTTTATCCGCATTTCTGATTCTGAGTCTCTTTGTATGAGCACATTTAAAAGAAAAATAATTTCCTCCTGTTCAATGAGAACCAAAGTCCTTAATCAGGTTAACCTATTTCACATACTAGACTAGGCAGCCTGACTTATTACGTGAGCCTCTCTGGCAGAAGTTATATTATAGTACCTGCCATACTGGAATTCTTTCTTTTCTTTTGTTAATGGTTCCCTTGCCCCTCCCTCTTCCTATAGAACCTTTTCATCTTGCATAACCTCTCAGAGCACCCTACTAGTAGCTAGATGAGATGCTGCCGGGTTCATGAATCACTTAATAAGGCCAATTAGCTCCTCAAATTTTACTTAGTTGAATTTTGTTTTTTTAACAATAGTAATCCACAAAATAACAATTTAATCTATGAAATCTAATTTACTGTTTAGTATCTCATTTGGGTCTGTGATTTAGGAGACACGAAATAAACATAAAACCTGGTTATTGCCGTCAATATATAGCTCATCACATGTGCCTTCCACAGGTAAATTATATATAGGAAATTTATTCTTTAAAAGTAACAGTGGAGATGCTTTAAATACACCATATTCTAGAATATATTTTGAAATTCTGGATCTCGGAGGAACTATGAGTTTTAGCCATAGCTATACATAGGAAAGAGAGAAAATTAGGGGCAATGAAATGGCCTGCATAGATGAGAAAAGACTATATAACGAATATTTTTTATTAGTCCCTCTTCGATATATTTACATAAGGGGGGAAAAACAAAATAAAGCAAAAACATTTGAAACAGCACAAAGGCCCTTGGCATATTAGTTTTTTAGAAGCTTGTTTTTAAAGAGGCCATAGTGTTCTGTTTGGAATACAGCCCCCAAACCATCACATTCCATTATAATTAACTGGGCTGCGTGTGACTATTCTACTGATGGCCTGATTTTGAGATGGAAATTTTGGAGGAATCACTTCAAATGCTGGAGAATGCACACACATTTGCTATAAAAGAATTGTAATTAAACTTCAGTCATCTTCTCCTACGGAGAACATTGAATTAGAGTCAAAATTGGTTTCTATTATGTTTAAGTCTATCAGAGGCACTGGGGGAAGATCATTAAGACACTAGAGCAAAGTGAAATCTGTGTGCAAAAGTTCTATTTATTATAAAGTGTGGGTGAATTCAAAGCTGTCTCCAGGGTGGATGCTGAGGGCAGCCTCCTGGAGGGATACAAATGTAGTCTACAATGATTCTTGCCAACATAACCCTGCCACAAGGGTAGGCACTCAATCATTTAGGTGAGAAAATCCTCCATGGAGTGCATAGCTCTCTATAGAACAGCCTATGGAGAATCAAGGAAAATAAGGAGTCTCTTTGGATTTGAATTTAAACTTGTGCTACCTTTCTTCCTTCTTCCCACTTAGATTGAAATTAGGTTATCAAAGCAACCCATGTTACTACTATTGAAGCGAAAAACCACAGGCCCAACATGGTATCTCTTGTACTAAAGCCTGGGATGCCAAACTTATATTTAATTACCTAATTACTTTTCAACCTCTCCCAGAAACTTAACCTTAATCAACCACTCTAGAATTTTCTGGTCAGCACTGATGAGGTAATCTGTCACATGAGCCCTCTCCATTCCTACCCTCAGCCCCTGAAAAAAAGAAGAGGAAATCTGCATGATGAAAACCCTTGCAGTTTCTTTTCCCTCAAAGAAGAACGTTCTAGTATAAAAAATGATCCTTTCTTTTCTTTTTATAATAGTTCCCTTGCCCTACCCCTTTTCCTATGAAAACTTTCCACTTTTGATTGCTAGATGGGAGTGATTCAGAAATCGCTTAGCAAAGCCAATTAGATCTTCAAATTTACTCAGCTCAACTTTGTTTTTTAACAATTACAAAAATTCCTTCCTTCTTATGCTCTCCGAGACGGAGTTTCTTGGGAAAGACAAAGAAAGCTATCTATCTAGTGCTGAATTAAAAGAATGAGACAATTTCTCTATTATCACAATTCGCTCTTATGAAACAGTATTAGCAGAGAAAAGAGATGAGTTAGACGTTTTCCTCTTTCAAACATAACTTTCACTCTGTCCTTTTGTGAATTCTATTCTTCTCCAAGGTTCACAATGTCTATTTCAACAGCATATATTCTGTACGTGTTGATTAAACAAGCGTAGAGTTATAATCACTCGATCAGTAAGTAAACAAGCAAGAAAACAAACAATCACGATGGTGGAGTAGGGAAAAACTGTGGTTGACTCCTCTCATGACCACATCATTATTCCAACTAAACTACAAAACCATCACTGAGAATTACCTGAAGTCTAAATGAATAGAAGTCCTATAAGTAAGGACACACAGTAGACGCCACATTGAGACTGGTAAGAGGGACAGAGATGCTGAACAGGCTGGTTTGACACCCATGTGTGGTGGTTAAAAATCAGGGGGATGTCTTAGCTGTGAAAGCCACCTAAGAAGCAACGGGACCCAGCCTCACACCAGGCTGCCTAGCTCAGGTCTCCAGTGCTAGGAAGAGAAGTTCTCATAACTTCTGGCTGTAAAAACCAATGGAGATTGTGGCTGAGTAACATGGAGGGCTGCTAGATTCCCAGGCATCCCTCTTAAAGGGCCCATTCTTGAACTTACTCACTGATGGACGAACTTGCTCTGAGCTTCAACACTGGGACAGCAGTTCGAAATCCTCCAGGGACATATGGAGAGATATTGAATTGTCTGGCTTCAGGGTAAGGGCTGGAAGGGCAGCTTTCTCCCAGACAGAAGTGCTGGCAGAAGCCATTATTCTTTTGTTGAGCTCTTCTCTCACTAGCACGTAAATGCAGGAGGACTCCATGTCTGTGTCTCCATCAACCTGGCTGACATTGGTCTCCCGGGTGATGAAACCCCACCTCACCCAACTTTCAGACCCACCCAATCCACTTCCAGTGGCTTTTCCATACAAATGGACTGTCTTGGTTCATGCTTGGGACTTTTCTAAAATCTCTCGAGGTTCACAAATCCCAAAGAAGCAGCATCTGGCCTCAGCATGTGCTGTACCTTTTGCTAAGCAGCCCCAAGGCTGACACAACAGCTGACCTCGTTTCATGTCCTACCCTCTCCCAGGCACCTCCAAACTCAGCACAAGTGAAAATCATCTGTGAATCACTTTGTAGCTCATACCAAGTGGCCCCGGCAGGCACAGGCAGCAGCGGAACTTGGCCTGTAACAGAGCCCTTCCCAAGATGCCCCAAAACCAACACACCTGGTAGCCAGCTTCAGATCATACCAGAGCACTACCCAACAACCTCCATAAAAGACATACCCAAAGGGCAGATTTAGCAAGCACCAGTCTGCTAAAGCAGATCCCGCTCTGCAGGGTCAGACCCTGCACAACAGCTCCTCCACTGTAGTCACTGCCCATCCTCACAACCAGTCGGCCTGAGGGTCAATCTCTCCCACTGCTGTGTGAACAGCAACTAAGGACCAATTACAACAGTAGAGCACACACAACCTACAAACAGACACCTGGAACACCTGGTGACCAGGGAGACATCACTGGGCCTCACAAGATGCCTACTACATAAGGCCACTCTACTAAGACTAGGAGACATAGTACCTCTATCTAATATATAGAAACAAACACAGAAAGGCAGTCAAAATGTGGACACAAAGAAACATATTCCAAATGAAAGAACAAAACCAAGCTCCAGAAAAAGAACTAAATAAAATGGAGACAGACAATCTACTAGATGCAGAGTTCAAAACACTGGGTATAAGCATGCTCAATGATTACAGGGAGAACTTCAACAAAGAGATAAGAAGCATAAAAATGGAGATAGAAAACATAAAAAAGATCTAGTCAGAATTGAAGAATACAATAATTAAAAGAATGTATTACAGGGAATCAACAGTATATTAGATGAAGCACATGACTAAATTAGTGATTTGTGAAAGAAGTAGCAGGAAAAAAAAAAAACATGATAAAAATAGTAAAGAGAAAAAAGAATCCAAAAAGAAAATGGGGATAGTTTAAGGGACCTCTGGGAGATCAAGTTTTCCAACATTTGCATAATAGGAGTATCAGAAGAAGAGAGAGAGAGCAAGAAATTTGAGCAAATAATGGAGAAAATCTTCCCTAACCTGGTGAAGGAAATATACACACATACCCAGGAAGTGCAGAGTCCCAAACAAGATGAACTTAAAGTTGCCCACACCAAGACACATCATAATTAAAATGCCAAAAGTTAAAGACAAAGAGAATCTTAAAAGCGGCAAGAGAAAGGCAGTTATCTACAAGGGAGCCCCCATAAAACTATAAGGTGATTTCTTAACAGAAGGCCAGAAGGGATTGGCATGAGATGTTCAAATTAATGAAAAGCAAAGATTTACAACCAAGATAATTCTATCCAAAAAAGCTATCATTTAGAATTGAAGGACAGGTAAAGAATTTCCCAGACAAGAAAAAGCTAAAGGAGTTCACTACCACCAAACCATTATTACAAGAAATGTTTAAGGGACTTCTTTAAGAAGATAAAAATATAAATAGAAATATGAATAATAAAATGGCAATAACTACATATTTATCAATAATTATCTTAAATGTAATCAGATTAAATCTTCAATTAAAAGATGTGTGGTGGCTGAATTGATTAAAAAAAAAATATGAGACCCATCCATATGCTATCTATGAGAGACTCACTCCAGATCAAAAGACACAGACTAAAAGGGATGGAAAAAATATTTCATAATAATGGATATGAAAAAGAAAAAGCTGTGGTAGCAATACTCATACCAGAAAAAGACTTTAAAACAAAGACTATAACAAGAGATAAAGAAGGACCCAGTAAGCCCACTCCGGGGTATTTATCTGAATAAACCCAAAACACTACTTCAAAGGAACATGTGCATTCATATGTTCATTGCAGCATTATTTACAATAGACAAGACATGGAGGCAACCTGGGTGTTCATCAGTAAATGAAATGATAAGAAGTGGTATATATAAAAAATGGAATATTACTCAGCCATAAAAAAGAATGAAATCTGGCCATCTGCAACAACGTAGATGGACCTAAAGGGTAATAGGGTAATGTGCTGAGCGAAATAAGTCAGACAGAGAAAGACAAATGCTATATGATTTCACTTATTTGTGGAATCTAAAGAGCAAAAACAAATAAACAAAACTAAAACAAACTCAAAGATACAGAGAATATCTTAATGGTTGCCAAATAGGAGGGGTATATTGGGGATGAGTGAAAAAGAGGAAGGGATTAAGAAGTACAAATTGGTGGTTATAAAATAGTTATAGGGATGTAAAGTAAAGCATATGGAATATAGTCAATAATATTTTAATAACTAAGTGCGGTGTTAGATGAGTACTAGACATATTGGGGTGATCACTTCATAAGTTATATAAATGTCTAATCACTATGTTGTATGCCTGAAACCAACATAGCATTTTACATCTATTGTAATTAAAAATTTAAAAAGTTATTTTTAAAAAAGTAAAAGGCTTCTGTTATCTTAGTTGTCATTATGTCACTAAATAAATACAACTGGGATGGTATCTAAGATTGACCCACCCAGTCTTAACTACTTGTAAATCAAACTTCTCTCTATGAAAGCCAAATGTACAGGCAATCTCTCATTTGCCATTGAGTGGTATTCTAAAATACACTTTGTAGGTGACTGTTTGGATGCATCTTGTCAGATTCACAGTGATTTCCATGGTGATGTATTCTCAGGTCAGCTAGAGAAATAAGTTTAACCCAAAATACACTACAGTTGTAAAACAAATTATAGGAAGTACATATAACAATAATTCTCTAGAAACTATAGTTATTGATTTTTTAAGCAATGTCAGGAACACACCCTATTTTGCTGTAGTGGAATAGGCAGTTTTCCTTCCAACTCCATCCCTGCTTACCTGGCAGTTAGAACAGAGAATCTATTGGTTTCAAGCTGATGCAGGAATTATGAGTTGGAGTTGAAGGGGAAACATTAGAACGGAAAATTGCTAATAACTGAGTCCCATTGGTGTCATGTGCTCTTGGAAACGCTTCAGCAGCCATTTGCCACATATCTTTTTTGTTTTGCTTGTCAGTCCCCAAAATGGATTAGGCTGTAAGATTTCTTAAAGGTAATGATAACATTAATTTCAAATTCTGACTTGTATTTGTTTCCTCTCAAGTCTATTTAGAATAGCATGGTTTTCCATTTTTACTACTATTTGACTTTTCCTAAAATAAACTCAAAAGGACTTTCCAAGGTGTTCATTTTCTTTATGTTTTATCTACTTAAATCAATTTTTACTGCTACTGACAATGTAGAAACAAACAAAATTTTCTATTATGAGCCTCTCGAGTTTTTCCTTTTATGTAGACTCAGTTGTCTTATTATGGTGTTACAGCCAGCTTGTTTGTTAGAATCAACTATGAGTGATGGAGCAAATATTTTTAATTAATAACAGTTTAATTATCAATGTTTCTATAAAATTTTTAAATAAATTATAATTAATTTAAGGTTAGGCTTATAATAAAGGTCCTCTTCCTTGCATTCTGGTGTGTTTTTATAAAATGGGAAAGAAAGTGATGGGATTACATACATATAAACCAAAAACCGAACAGCGACAATAATATACCTTATTGATGCAAAAAATATGGGTCACGTGCCCTGAGTGACAATGTACAAAAATGTTGAGAAACACCTCTGTTTTTGTAGATGGAAAGAACTGAGAAAAAAATTTTTTCCTGAGTTAAATAGTAATACCAGTTCTTTTGTTTTTTGAGACATTTGATCAGACGCTTTGAAATGTACTAATTGACATGTGCCCATATTTAGCACTGTGTTAAAGATGAAGGAGAAATGGAAAAGCACATGTTATTTTTTCACCGTTCAACCCTGAAATCCTGCTTCCTTGAAGTTCATCTTAGATCATATCAGTAGCAAGAGGAGAAACTGGATCTATTCATCTCCCAAGAATAGTTGAGAGGTTGGTTGGTCAAGTAAATATAGAAAGGGAGAAAGAACACAAAGAGTAGAAACATGAAGTGAAGTTAAAGAATTTTTCCATGTTCCCAATGACATGGGAGGCATATAAAATTTATAGCTTACCTTTTTATCTTGCTATTATTCAAAGTTAACTTGAGGGATTGGTGAGAATGTAGTACAATACACAAGTCAGCCTTTTTTCTTTTTTTTTTGTAAAGAACCAGATAGTAAATATTTTAAGGTTTACAGGTCATATGATCTCTGTGGCAACTACTCAGCTCTGCCATTGTAGCAAGAAAGCAGCCTTAAACAACATGTAAATGAATGGATGTGACTGTGTTCTAATGAAACTTTATTTATAAAAACAGTGAGCAGCGGGCTTCATTTGGCCTGAGGGTCACAGTTTGTAGACTCTTTCTATAATGGATAAAGCACTGGATTTAATTCAACTGTTAACTAACATATTCCATAACTTAAGTGAGTTTGCTTATTTCTCTTCAAGGCCTCTTTTTTTTTCAGGTTCTTCATGTATAAAGTGAGTACTAAACTAGCTCTGTAAAAACATATATATAATATTATGCATATATACTTTATAGAATACATATGATAAATTTATATTATATTTATCATCAGGGTAAATATTGGTATAACGAAATGAAAATTTATTTCTCACTCCCATGATGTCTTAAGCCAATACTGCTGGTGGATGGTTCTTGGGGCAGCCCACCTACAAGTTGTGCTTCAGGGACTCCAGATTCCACAAAGAAACATCAGTGGTATCCAGCCAGCAGTCTTGAGGGAATAAAACACACATTCCACTGGTTACAGGGATGCAGGAGAGAAAAGCTGAGAAAAGGAGTCAAGGGGCAGCCATTTTCCAGTAACAATTCTACACTACACCAGGAATGAACAAATTGTCAGTGGTCAGTCAGCAGGGTTTAATGCAATTATAAACACAAAATGTGAAAAAAAAAAAAAAGTATGCATATGTGAGGGAGTGTATGTCCTACAAAAATGCTCATTTTTAGGGCATTTGCAGATTCTTTCTAGAAATTTTAAGGAAAGTCCCTGTGGAAATTGGATAAGAAGAATAAATATATTAATTTTGTTAATAAAAGAACAGATACTTCAAAAATTTGACAAATTACTTAAATTTTCCACAGTTAATTGGTAGTAAAACTCAGGTTCAGGTCTTTGGGCTAAAACCACAGATTCAAAGTTTTTCTTTGTTTTATTTTATTTTTTTATGAACTCACATGTATAATGAATTCAAACTTCCACAAGCAGCTGGTGCTCACACCTACAAATGTATAACAATAACTGTTTCCTCTCAAAGTCCAAATGCAATTCTAGTTAGGCAAAGAAAGTTTCAGAGCTGGAGATGAGCCAAAGTAGAAGAATTAAGCATAGTTAAGCAGATTTTCTAACATAGAAAGCAGTTGAATTTCTTCTTAGGGATTCATAATTATAAGGAGATCATTAGAAGAAGATTTAAAACAGTATTGCTGCCTTGCCTTTGATGCTGCAAAACCATATATCGTTGATGCTTATGCTGTCCCTTATGCTCAGTCACTACAATTTAGTTTTAAGCACTGTTACAATCTAAGGGAAGCTATTCAACTGTTTACTCTTTTTCAGTACTGAACACAGCACATGCTTCTTTCTTAACAAAGAAATTATTTAAAAGTGAGATTATCATCAAGGCATCCTAAACAACTAAAACTCTTTGAAGAGGATTAATTCACTCAATATATATTTAGTGCTTCTAAATACCAAAGATGGTATTGGGACAGAATAGGCCCTGGCAACTAAAACCAATAACTAAAAGCCCTGCCCTCACAGAACTTAGAGTCTAGTAGGGAAGAGACAAATATATATTCAAAATACTAAACATAAGGAAGAAACAGGTAGAGAATACTACACAAAGGAATGATCCATTTGTAAAGGGTATGTGGGGACAGTCAAGAAGACCTTTAACCTGAGTCTTAAGGAAGAGAAAGAACTAACCAAGTGGAGCCCTGGTGAAAAGAATTTCAGGAAAACAAAGAAAAAATAAAAATAAAAACAAACAAACAAAAACCAGCAAGTGAAAAGGCTCTAAAGCAGCCAAAGCTTGACATATATGAAAACAGAAATGAAGCTCAAGGGGCTCCCCGTGGAGAGCTAAGAAAATGAGGCACTGCTGGAGATAAACAGGGGCCAGATTATGGAAGATCAGCAGTTACCATACATTCAAATTTTTCTTTTAAACTACGGGAAAGTCATGGGCCATTTTAAAGCAGATTCAAAATTTTTATCTGATTTCATAAAAGATCATTCTGGCTGAGTACAGAACATGTTAGTAATATCTGTGCAGAAGAGAAGGGAGAGGCAGAAAGAGAGGCCCCGAATCAAAAATTGATAAAACAAAAATCAGAATTAACTTTAATTTTTTTCTATTAAAAATGAGTAAATCTCAATTTTTTTTTGATATGAGACTATATAGCTATAAATGAAAATCAATAAGTTAAGTCAGAATGTTGGGAAAATATTTATACAAAAAATAGTATGCAAAAAACTTTCTTTGAAGTTGGTGTTGGTCTAGTTCTGAAGGAAATTTTTACGTATATAGATAAGTAATAAATTTCTTCCTCCCTCTCTTTAATTTCCCCTCCCCACCTCCACCCCGAACTATAGATGTTGTCTTTTCCCCTTAAGAACTGGATCTATGAAAGCGGGGAGTCTCCTCCCACACATGGGGTGTGCTCTGGGGCCTGGTGCAGCCAGGGCCTGGCACCCCGAGCACACTTGGGGGGCCTGGCACACCCGAGGTATGGTCCATGGCTCCACCTGGCGTGTGAACCCAGTACTGTCTGCATGTAAAGGAGACGTACTAACCGCTACACTATAAAGCCACCCTGAAGCTTTTAATATTTTATATCTCTATAGCACACACATCTCTCATACATATACATACGCACATACATACATAAGTACACAATTTAAAGCATTATACAACATGAAAGCTATTTCTTTAGAATGGTATTTCCAAAATTAAGGGATAGGAACTATATTGGTGGTAGGAACATGCCTTTAGGAATATATGACATTTGATAACAGAATTTAGTAAAAATAATGTTAACTCAAATAGCAAGAACATTATTTCCTTTTCTTTTAACCTAACAATGTCAAAGAGGAAATCTCATTTTAAGGCTAAAATTTATTTAACATCTCTCTAACATGAGCTAATCTTTATTGTTTCATAATAAAAATCAGATCTCAGGCTCCTACTCTTTTAGTAGATGGTGATGTCTGACTAGAATTTAATGATTTTCGTTTGCTTCTATTGAATTTGTTGTTACAGTAGATTTCTATAGATGATTATCTATAGAAAGAGATATTGCTTTTACATTTTAATAATAGGATTAAGATTCCTTAAATATAGTATTTAAGTGAAAGTGCAAATTGATCTTAAGAAAAATATCAAAACTATAGCGATTTTCAAGAGTTTGCAATCATAAAGGCAGTTCATAAATGACAAAAGTTTGAAAACCTCTGCTTAAAATAAAGTTTATTTCAAAGACAAAGAATACCTCAAAAAGTAAGAACAATTATGAAATTATCTAAACAAAAGACTAGAAAAAGTTTCCAGAACATTACAGACATCTCTGCAGCTTTTTAAATTGTTAACAAGCTCAGTGAGGGTCAAATTCAAGTGGCAGTTGTTTAAAGGCCATTCAAGTCAACATTCAGCCTCCTTTCTCAGACAAGGAGTTATTAAAATAATGAAGAAAATAACAATCTCATTCAATTTTCTATAACTTTTGTTGAAAGAATAAGGACTAAATAAGCAACATATATATAAAATTTATAAATGGGCAATTGCTTTGCAGATCTTTCTTTACAATCAAGTAAAAAGAAAGCACTGCAAAATCACCAACTAAATCTAATAGCCCTGTGGAGGTGTAGATGATTAAATCTTTATATGATGTCAGATATTTGACAGACAAGTAAAGGTATTTCCTCAAAGCAATTCAAAATCTTCAAAATTATTACATAGGACAAATCTGATTAGACTCTTATGTAATATCTTTCTGTTTATTAAACAAGAGTCATCCAAGAAGAAAATTTAATTTTATATGAAACAAAATGTCAAACTTTGTACAATAGTCCTCCCTTACCTGTGGGGGATCGATTCTAAGACCCCCAGTGGATGCCTTAAACCATAGATAGTTTTAAATCCTATATGTACTATTTTTTCTTATGCATACATAATTTATAAATTAGTCACAGTAAGAGAGTAACAATATTGATAATAAAATAAAACAATTATAACAATACACTGTAATAAAAGTTACATGAATGTGGTCTCTCTCACTCTTTTTAGTAATTTTATATTTCTGAGTCCAAACCTGTTCTTGAATCTGTGCAAACATTTCTTATTTTCAGTTAAATGACTTGCTGTCACCCCTTTCAGGGAATCCCTTGCTGAAGTTTCCTACAGACTCAAAATGCTTTCTGGTGCAACACATTGTCATCATTTTCTTTTCGTGTTCTCCACCCATGAATTTAATACCTTTTCCATCTTAACTCAGCACTTACCACGCACTGTGGGCATAACTTTTGCAGTTTGAGCTGTTACAGCAAAACATGTATGAATTTCTTTTTTCCTTCTTCACACTTTCATGGATAGAAAATTCCTTCTTACCATAGCAACCCCGGCATATGATTTTTTTTTTTTTCTTAAGAGGAGAACTTTCACCTTTTCACTTAACGTAAGCACTTTATGGCTTCTCTTTGGCAAATCTGAATTGCCAGCATCATTACTCTTGCACTATGGGATCATTATTAAGTAAAATAAGGGTTACCTGAACACAATCACTGTGATACCACAGGGGCTACTAAAAGACAGGTAATGTATATTTGGTGGATTTGCTGGAGAAAGGGATGAGTCACTTCTGGGAGAGATGAAACAGAATAGCGTGAGATTTCATCACACTATTTAGAACAGCACTCAATTTAAAATTTATAAATTGATTATTTCTAGAATTTTTTATTTAATATTTTTAGACTTCAGTGACTGAAACCATAGAAAGTGAAACCACAGACAAGAGAGGACGAGTGTATTTCATAAAATAAATAATTATTGGTTTTCTATTTAGACATTTAGACATTTACTTTCTTAAAAATACAGCAGGACCAGGTCATCTTCCCATCTAGCTCTGTTATTCAGTCACTCCATCAGTCAATTTACTTATTCACTGATTCTTTCAGCAAACATTCATTAACTGCTTATTTTATACCCAGCACAGTGCTTCATGTTGGAGAGAAAAAGAAAATAAAATAAGACCATGCCCTCAAAAACTTTAGCCTAATAGTGGGAAAGAACCATGTAAACTACTATGAGGAAGTATCAGAAATTTTACAAAATTTCTGATTTTTAAAGTTCTAATTTATGGTCTCTCTCCACTTGGGGCATGCTCTCAATGATTTCCCCAAACATAGTCATAGAAAGCCATGGATGGGGAAGGTCCTTCCAAGAATAAATCAAACTATCAGACCCAGCAAGTCAATCCTTTCCAAAGCAGTGATTCCTTGTTATTCTTTCCTAGAAGGATGTTATCTATTGTGTAAATCAGAGATGACCCCAGTGTTTTGTTTCCCACTTTCTTTTTATTACAGTAATCACATTCATTTTCATCATTTACATGAAGTGTTTGGAAACTAAAGTATATTTGTCAATTATCCATATGTAGAAAACCATGAGGATCTAAAATTAGGATTGACTTGGGAGACTTATGTACTATCCAAAAATTTTGAACTTATTGTTAGATAAGACTTCAATTGTCTCATTTTTTTTTTTTAGACAGAGGGAAGACATTTAGTATAGACATGATATAGACATGACCATAGATGAATATATATAGTAAATATAGAACAGTCACTTGGTCATGTAGTAATGGAAATACAGTCATGTATCATTTAACCAAAAAGTATATGTTCTGAAAAACGCTCCATTAGAAGATTTCATGATCGTGTGAATATTATGGAGTGCACTTATACAAATCTAGGTGACATAGCCAACTATTCACCTGGGTTATATGCCATAGGCTATTGCTCCTAGGCTACAAATGCATACAGCACGTACAGCATGTTACTGTGCTGAATATTGTAGACAACTGTAACACAACAGTAAGTCTTTATGTATCTAAACATAAAAAGATACAGTAAAAATGTGGTATAAAAGATAAAAAAAATGGTACACCTGTATGGGGCATTTATCATAAATGAAGCTCACAGGACTGGAAGTTGTTCTAGGTGAGTCATTCAGTAAGTGAGGAGTGAATGTGATAGCCTTGGGCATTTCTGTGCACTACTGTAGATTTTATAAACACTATCTCTCAAGTCTTCCCACTACTTCCTTCTGACATATTTGGAAGCAGAACATAGAAGCTATCAATGCTGCTCCATGAACAGGGATAAGGGCTGGATTAATTGAAAATATCGAGGAGAAACTGACTGGGTTAAGTGTAGATCATAATAGTGACTGTCAGGAGGAAGTGAAAGGTGGCCTGAGGATCAGTGGAAATAAGAAATCAAGATAGGAAGATAAAGAAACATAGGGGATTGTCGTGGCAATGTGTTTTTGGCTATTGCATGTCGGAGCAATGGTCAAATTAGGAAACTTGGTGGTACTCATAAAACAGGAAGCTTTTACTCAAGTGGAAGTGTCACGTAATACATCTTAAGAAAGCTCCTATAGATCTGTGTCCTTGAACAGGATCTTAGGTCCTCATCAAAAATTTTATAGCAATGTACTCTGAAGATCACCATTCAGATCGCCATTCAGATATGTGGTATCACCATTGTACATGTAGTCTGTCATTGATTGAAACATCACTCTGCCACACATAACTATATTTCAGAAAGAGGAAAAGTGAATCAAGGGGTCAAATTACAAAAAAAAAAGAGTAATAAAATTTGTAAAGATAAATGCAATAATTGATTAAACCATAATAATAACAATAACCATTTTAAGTGTTATCGACCAAGATGAAACTAAAAAATGACAAGTGACATGTAAGATTGGGAAAAATAAGAAATAATAATACAGAAATAAAGTGTTTTAAGATCTTTATGTGGTTATAGAAGTAAATAGAGATGCTGATAAATTTTATATTTTAAGTTTCCTGAGCATGCATGTTAAAATTTTAAGAGCAGTTATTAAAAGACTATAGTGTATATAAATTTCAAAACTTGCACAGGGAGGAAAAAGGAATGAAAACAAAACAAACTTGAAATATCAAAATACAGACAGTAAAGAGAAACAAAACACACAAAAAAGAAGGATAAATAAAAACCCTCAGTATATCAGTATTGACAGTGTGTGTAGAAACTAAAAGAATAGATTTTTTTAAATTTGCCTATAAGACATACGTGTAAAATTTAATGGCAAATAGGCTGCATTTAAAATGTTAAAAATTATACACAATGAAATTACCAGTAAAAAAGAAGCTAGGTACTTTATTGATGTTAGATAAAGCAGATACTGAGATCAAAAGACTTTTTATAAATACAGAGATTTATTTCATAATTTTAAAAGATGCATTTCACCAGGAATACCATATAATTGTAACTACACATTTAATAGTATTTCTCAAAACTATTAAAACAAAACAACAGAAATTTACAGAAGAAAAATTCATAATCATGTGTGAAAGTTTGATACACTTATTTGGGTTACTGAGAGCTAAAGAAAGAAAGGCGAGAAAGAGAGAGAAAGAGATTTGAACAATAAACAAACTCGATGTATTTAGTCTGCTCAGGCTGCCCTAATAAAATCTAGCACACTGGGTGCCTTAAGCTACAGAAACTTATTTCTCACAGTTCTGGAAACTGGAAAGTCCATGATCAAGGCGCCAACAGGTAGGTTTCATTGTGAGACTTTTTCTCTTGCTTTGTGGAAGCCCACCAACTCACAAATTGCTCACATGATCTCTTTTTGTGCATAGGGAAAGAGAAAGAGAAAGAAATCTCTTCTCTTCATCTTATGTTACTAGTCCTATGGGATTAGGGTCTCACTCACTGTTATGACCTCACTTAACCTTAATCACCTCCTAAGGACACTGTCTCCAAATGCAGTCACATTGGAAGTTAGATTTTCGACATGAATTTTGGAGGATCAAAATTCAGGCCATAGGTATTGATATATAAGACCTTGAATCCAGCAATTTGAGAACATGCAAGAACTTGAAAAACAGTTATAAAAATTGTCCAATGCATTCGGCCATTAGGCAACGCTCAATAAATTTAAGAAATCTATATTATTTCCACTCCATTTTCTAACCAAAGTACAATTAAATTAGAAACCAATAATTAATTAAGAACTTAAAAATTTTATACTTTTTGATATTAAATAACATGTTTTTGAATTACTCATGGGTCAAAATATAAATTACAAAGGAAATTAGGAAAGATTCTAACTTAAAAGAGAATGAAATAATAGGTGTTCTGGGTGTAATGTGGTATAGATATCTCCTATGAGACCTTGATTTCTGCAAAATCACCCACTAAAAATAACAGAAGGTATCAGAAGAAAGATAGGTCTAGGAGTAAAACACCTAAAATTTACATACTTTATAATTAAAGCACTGATGAAAAGAATAACAGTTCTAAAAAGTAATAAAAAACGCAGTTAAAGAAACATATTTAGTCTTACATAAATACTACACTAAATACAAAACTTGATTTTTTTAAATAGGAAACATAAGAGAATGTAAGGAAGCATAGAGGGTGCTAAATTATAGCAAGGGGGAAATGCTTCAAGATGAGGAAAAATCACACAATAAGAAGATCCAAGAGGAAGTACATGACTCAACTAGACCAACTAGGAAGAACACGGAATGAACAGGTACTGCTGCAGGTAGCAATACCCGACAGAGGGAATTGAACACTCAGACAACTTTGTTAGAGGAATGGGGAATTTATTGCTTGTGGAGAGTGTGAGGCTTAACAGCACCAAGCACGAGCTCTCTTGGGTTAGATTTCTTACAGCTTATATTCCCCTGCAGTGTCCATGCAAGGGACAT
Source organism: Rousettus aegyptiacus (assembly GCF_014176215.1). Taxonomy (NCBI): domain Eukaryota; kingdom Metazoa; phylum Chordata; class Mammalia; order Chiroptera; family Pteropodidae; genus Rousettus; species Rousettus aegyptiacus. The sequence continues at coordinate 32,698,152 of NW_023416307.1, read as the reverse complement.
GTGATTCCTTTGTCTGAGGTTCTACGTGTACCTCCTGACTCAGGATGGGGAGGAGGAGTTTCAAGTTGGGGGCTGCAAGGGAGAAGGAATTCTTTGACCATCGGTCCTATCTATTTACGGATTTCATCTTGTAGGTATGGCAAGAGTTTCCAGAAGGCCATTTAAAGATCTATATATAGAGTGTGGTTAATCTATAACCTGCTGAGTCAATCATTTCTGTAAGCCTGCCCCTTTGCATTTCTCAGATGCCTCCTCTCTTAGTAGCATGTATAGTACCATAGTCATCCACAGCTAACAGAATTCAGCAGGATTAGTGCACTTTCTATTTTACTGTACTTTGTGTTTTACTGCTATTACTTTGAGTAAGACAAAATATGAATACATTGGCTTTTTAAAAATGTATGAACAAAAGCAATGTTTGCATTTTACTGTCATTATTCTTATTTACTAATCACACATGAGCTAATTCATATTACAAAAACTCTTGTAGTAGAAGAAGAATCTTACTATACACAAAATCTCACTATTATAGGGAATCGATGGTCTTAAATGATTTTATTAGAAAACATGCTGAAATTTAGTTAGTATCTGTATAAGCTAGGTCCATTCAGGAGAAAGAAATTGGAGGATTTTGATATCACTTCGATTTAAAGAATTATTAATTATGATAGGCGAGTTACTATAAAGATAGAAAGAGAACCCTAATGAGAATGATCGTAGCCTGAGGGAGAGTGTCCAAAGAAGGACAAATGTGAAAGGGTCTTTCAAACTTTGTTGAAAAAGGTGTGGTTGCTGCCCATTAGATAACAAAGAATTTTGACAGATTGTTGAGTCAGAGCTGGGCCACACCTACCAGACAAGCAATAACAACTCTTTGGTACACAAATTGAGGCTGATGATGAACAGGTAGCAGATGAAGTTGCAGTCTCACTGTGGATTTAAGAAATAGATGCTATGCTCACCTCAGGAGGAATGGAGGAAATAAACCTTCAAGACAAAGCAAACTAGGCTGACAGGTAGTCACAGGGAGGTTAGGGGAAGGAAGTGCTGGTCAGTGTGGAAAGAGACGAACTACTTATGTTGCTACTGGAACCAGGAGCTAGAGAAGCCTCCTCTTCAGAAACCTAGTGCTCTTCTCATGTACATCTTGGAACTGGGTGGTTCTGGACTGCTGCTAAGGACAAAAGTTGGGCAGCAGTTCCACTAAATGATTGATGTATTGAAGCCCCCACATTGTGCCAGTAGGACTGATGGGAGGGTAATAGGAAGCAGGGATCTTGGCTAAGGAACCACCCCATGCTTTCATGGGCTCCTAGCTCTGTAGCTGCTGCCTAAGTTAAGAGCTAAAGAAAGCACACAAAAGCAAAATGATGGAGAAAGATGATCCTGATCCCTATGGGACCTAGCACTAGAGATTTTGTGCAGACCAAGCAGTGGATAAAGAAGCACATTCTCCAGGAGTCTAGTGCACAAAACACTTTGGAAGCAGGAATGCCCCTTAAGACTTCTCTGGCAGTCAAAGGAGGTATATTTATAAAGCTACGACCCTTTTTAAAGAGTGTGAATTTGGAGCTGAGAGATAAGAAGTCAATGGCCAATATAGCATCTATCTCGCAAAGCTAGAAAGAGATAAATAAGCCCTCAAAAAACAGAAGGAAGAAAATAATGAAGAAAGAAGGCAAATTTAAAGAAATGAAAAATATAATAAAAGAATCAACAAACTAATATAACACTGACAAAGAAACAAAACTCCGTCAGGATTGATCAAGAAAGAAATAGTGACGATGCATATTAAAAAATTAGGAGAGATAAGGAATATGTAGGTAGAATTACAACAGAGGCATAAAAATAGAATAACACTATAACTAAATTTAGGCCAATAAATTTGAAAACTTAGACAAAGAAAGTATCTTCAAGGGAGACATAGTTTACCAAAACTAACTTAACAAGAAAAAGAAAAATCCTAAAAACACCTATGATCATTAAACAAATTAAATCAGGAAATAAAAATCTACTTTCTAACCCACATAAATACAAAGAAAAATATCAAAAGGCCAAGGTCAAGTAATTCTACTGGCAAGCTACACCAAATTTCTGAAAAAGAAAAAGAGAAGGGAAAAAAACTTAAGTAATTTGGTAAGATCGTTATAATTTTGAGTCAAAATCAGAAAAGAATGCTATAAGAAACAACAATTATAAGTCAATTTTACTTTTAAAGCAGAATGAACCTATACCAAGAAGGTTTGATTTCAGTTTAAGGACTGCCAGGAATGATGCCTGAAATCTAATTCATGGTGACTTGCATTTCATTTTCCTGTTGAACTAGTAAACAGGTGAAACACAAAATATATGAGATAAAAACACAAGTGAGAAGGTAGATACAGCACCTCAGTTTTTTTTTTTAGTATCTCATAGAAGTACTTTCTAAGTTTGTTTTTAATGAAGAGAGGGCAGGATGAGATAAAAAACCTACCATATCAAAGGAGCCCTAGTCACTAGATTTCTTCTATTTATGCATTAGAAAAATGAACGAGGTCATATCATCATTCAAGGTCTTATCTGCTACTATATTTAGGGTGATTATTGAAATACGAGGTCTTCTTTTAGCCATTTTATCTTTTACTTTGTGGTAGCTCTTTGCTTCTTTGTGTTTCTGTTTTCTTTATTTTGGTTGGCTTTTGAGGGTTTTCCCTCTGGTTCTTTTTGTTTTCCGTTACATACTTCAGTTCTGAATCCTCTGTGTGTGTTTACCGTTATGAATAAGTAAAAGTTGTCCATTTTCTTCTATGCATGCCCTATCTCCATTCCCCTCTGCGAATCTGGATCTTTGAATCCTCCCCTTTTCAGTCATTGTTATCTCAATTTGTCCCTATGTATGCTGAAGGTTCATTACTATATTGCTATAGCAATTCTCTTATTATTTAAGCTTATAATGCCCTGTTCTTAGTTAAGGGTTGCACTCCTCTGCTTGTTTGTTGTTGTTGTTGTTGTTGTTGTTGTTGTTGTTGTTGTTGTTGTTGTTTTTGCCTGATGGTCACTTTACTCCTAATTATGTTTGGGTTTTTTTAAACTTTTTTTTTCTTTTTTCTTTTGTCATTTTGTTTAAGGCGAGCTGATCCCTTTCAGTAATCCTGTAGTGCAGACCTCATAGTGGAAAATTCCCTAAATTTTTGTATGTCTGGAAAGGTCTTTATTTCTCTTTCATATCTAAAGGTGAGCTTAGCTGGATACATTATTCTAGGCTGGTAGTTCCTTTCACTTAATAGTTTAAATATTTGCTTCCATTCCTTTCTGGCTTGTAAGGTCTGTGCTGAGAAGTCCAATGATAATCTAATGGGTTTTCCTTTATAGGTTACTGTTTTCTTCTCCCTGGCTGCCCTAAGAACTCTGTCTTTGTCGTTAATTTTTTATAATTTCTATACAATGTGTCTTGGTGAAGGACTTTTTGGGTTGAGATAATCGAGTGTTCTATTGACTTCTTGAATTCCAAGCTCCAGCTCATTCCTTAGATTTGGGAAATTCTCATCAACTATTTGTCTGAAATGCTTTCTAATTCCTGCTCCTTTTCCTTGCCTTTGATAATGTCCATTATTCTTATGCTTCCTCTCCTGATGGTATCAACTAGTTCTTGTATTTCTCTTTCATTATTTTTCATTCTTCGGCTTCTTTCTTCTTCCTTCTGATTTATATCTAGATTTCTATCTTTGATATCACTGATCCTTTCCTCTTTTTGGTTGACTCTCTTTCCCAAGCTTGCTATTTTATTTTTCAACTCTTGCAGTGTGTTTTTTTTCTTATCTCCAGAAGATCTATTCTGTTCTTTTTGAGGGTTTCAATCTCCTTGCTCTGTTCATCTAGTTGTTTTTTCAATTCCTGAAATTGTTGTTATGATTCATTTTGAAATTCACTGAGTTTTTTTTTCAGAAATATCATGCTGAATTCTCTGTCATTTAAATTGTATATTTCTATGTCTGTAACCTTGGTTGTTCATGGTTTTTAATGGACTATTTCTCTGCCTGGGCATTAATGGAAATGTATTCTACTGTTTTTCCAGAAAGATTTATTATATAAAGGTCTCTCTTTAGCCTGTTGCAGAGAAGGTGCTTTTGTTTTGGCTTCCAGTAGGTGGTGTCTAAGCCTCTTGGATCCCTGCTTTATATAAAGCTTTAAAAATGCCTTTTTATTTACTGATATTTAATCACACTCACTACCCTCAGTTTCAGTCCCTGCCAGTGTTAACAACAGTTTCGGTAACATTTGCTCAGATTCCCCTGGGTCTCTGCGGCATTCAGTCTGGGAGGATATGGGGGGAGAAGCCCTCTGGGTTGGGGGTTGGGGGCTGTGGTTCAGCCTTGGTTTTGCACACATGGCTGGTAAAAATCAACTGTTGTTTTTCTGCCATTCCACTTCTCTGCCTTCTGCGCTAATGACTGGGCCCTGCCACCAGCCAGCCACAGGGAGCTCACAGCTTTCCTAGGCACAGTTGTTCAGGGAACTTGCCACTCCTTCTCCCTTCTCCTTCCTCCTAAGGGTGCTCCAGTGGCTGCAAGAGGCAGCTTCTTTATTTCTCCCAGTCCACCACCCAACACCTGGGGTTCTGACCTGTGATGGCTATTATGCGCGGATTCCATGTTCAGACATGCTGGTGTGCAGTTTGGGTGTTTTTATGTTGAGTTTTAGATGTTCTACTTATTTTTGTTTCAAGGAGAGAGATCTGGGTGTGTATCTTACTTTGCCATGTTTCCAAACATCTCCTATCTGTTACTATATAAAGCAATTACTTTCTGTACTCTGATGACACAATTTTATGTCATTAATGTGTTGTGTTTTTATTGCATTAGTAAGCTCACAATAGGCTTAACCATAGCCTATTACACACATACACAAAACTTCTAAAAATGTGTATTTGCAATATATTTAAAAAGTAAATCATGACTAGTTTGGTTACATCTTAGAAGCATAGGAATGATGCAATATGTAATACAAACGTAATACAACACATTAATAGATTAAGGGACAAAGAGCATAATTTTGGTACATGCAAAAACATTATATTAAATCAATGTAATACAACACATTAATAGATTAAGGGACAAAGAGCATAATTTTGGTACATGCAAAAACATTATATTAAATCAATGTAATACAACACATTAATAGATTAAGGGACAAAGAGCATAATTTTGGTACATGCAAAAACATTATATTAAATCAATTTAAGATTTAAAAGAAAACTTATTAAATAAGAAAGAGAATGTCTTTAACCCAAATAAAATAAGTTGTAAAGACGCTATGGTTTGGTTAATCCAACACACAATTCTAATTACTCTTCCAATACTTGCTCTCATTATATAAGCCAGAAAGCTCAATGCTCTCTTTCCCAGTCTTTCTTGAAAGAATTCTAGCCTGGATGGCTGAACTTGCAGCAGCAATTTCGGAAACATGAGGAAAAGGTCTACTATACCTAAGCTTATTTTCACATGAGAAAAGATAACGTCTTTGTGTTCAAGACACTAGACTCGTCACATTTTCTGACACCTTACAAATGAACACATTCATAAGTGATCGAAATTGTCTGACAAAAGTCTACAATGATAACCATAATTAATGTTGAAATTCTAGAAACATTACCTTTCACAATTAAGATCAAGACAAGGATGCCTGCCATTACTGCATCTGTGTAGCAGCATATTGACTATTCTTGTCAGACCAGAATGACAAGAACAATAGCTAAAATCTGTGAGATTTGGGAGAGAAAAATTAAAACTGTGATTATCATAAAAAGCAGTAAAGGTATTTACAGGCAAATTATTACAATTAAGACCAGTTAGCAAAGATCCTGGATAGAAGATTAATATAAAAAAACTTAATTGAATTTCCATACTCCAGCGACAGTATAATGTGATTTTTAAAAGTAACAATAACTTAGTAACCTAGGAACTGAGGGGAATTTCTAAACTTGATAAAGAATATCAATAGAAATCATAATGCTAACATCATACTTAATGGAAAAAAACTTGAAGTATTCCCATTAAGATCAGGAGCAAAGCAAGAATGTCTTTTCTCACCATTGTTTTTGAACACTGAACTGAAAGATCTAGCTAATTCAATAAGACAAGAAAAGGAAATAAAAGATATACAGATTTAGAAGAAAGAAATAAACCTGTCTTTGCAGATGGTATAATTGTCTGTGTTGAAAATCAACAAAAAAATCAATGAAATAACCCCTGGAATTAACTCCTGCAATGACTATAGCAAGGTTGCATGATAAAAGGTGAATATACAAAACTCAATCATTTGTCTATATAACAGCAATGAACAAGTAGAATGTGAAATTAAGAACATGATATCATGTACATTAGCATCCTCCAAAATGAAATACTTAGGTTTCAACCTAACAAAATATGCACACCATGTATATGAGAACTACAAAACTGTGAAGAAATATCAAAGAAGAACTAAATAAATGGAGAGCTATTCCATGTTCATAGATAGGAAAACCCAATATTGTAAAGATTTCAGATCTTCCTTACTTGATCTATAGATTCAGTGCAATCCTAATTAAATCCCAGTGGCTACTTTGTGAATATTAACAAACTGATTATGAAGTTTATGTGTAGAGGAAAAAGACCAATAATAGCCAACATGATATTGAAGGAGAACTAAGTTGGAGGACTGACATTATCTGACTTCAAGACTCACTATAAAATTACAGTGTCTAGACAGTATGGTATTTGTGAAAGAATAGAAAAATAGATCAGTAGAATAGAATACAGAGTCCTGAAATAGACCCACATAAATATTGATCAACTCATCTTTACAAAGGAACAAAAAAAAATACAATGGATCGAAGACAGTTTTTTTTTTAACAAATGTTGTTGGAACAATTGGACATCCACATGCTAAAAAAAAATCTGGATACAGATATTATATTCTTCACACACACATACAAGCAAACCTCAAAATGGATTATAGACCTAAACGTAAAACAAGAACTATAAAAGTTCTATGAGACAACAAATGAGAAAAACTATATAACATTGAGTATGTTGATGACTTTATAGGTAAAACATCAAAGTCATGATTCATGGAAGAAATAATTGATAAGCTAGACTTCATTAACATCAAAGACTTCCATTTTGCTAAAGTCAATGTCAAAATAACAAGAACAGCCACAGAATGGGAGAAAATATTTGCAAAAGACATATCTAATAAAGCATCATTATTTAAAATATACAATGAATCTTTTAAACTCAACAATAAGAAAACAATCTGATTTTAAAATTAGCCAAAGATCTGAACAGACACCTCACCAAAGAATGTATGTATGTGAAAAATAAGTACACGAAGAGAGTCTCCTCATCATATGTTATCAGGGAAATCAAAATTAAAGCGAGATACCACTACACAACTATTATATCTAGAACACTGACACCAAACACTAGTGAGTCTATGGAGTAACAAGAACTCAGATTCGTTGCTGATGGGAATGCAGGATGGTACAGCCATGCTAGAAGACAATTCGGCAGTTTCATATAAAACTAAATATACTCTTATTATATGATCCATAGACCACACTCTTTGGTATTATCCAAAGGAGTTAGTTTGTGGTCTATACAAAAACCTGCACACAGATGTTACTAGAAGCTTTATTCATAATTGCCAAAAACTTGGAAGCAACCAATATGTCCTTCAATAGGAAATCGGATAGATAATAAACTGTCGTGCATCCCAACAAGGAAATACTATTGAACACTAAAAATAAATGAGCTATAAAACCATTCTGAAAAGGCTATATACTACATGATTCTAAATATATGGCATTCTGGAAAAGGTAAAACTATGAAGACAGTGGATCAGCAGTTGCTAGGGTTTAGTGGGGAGAAAGAAAGAAATAGGCAGACAGAAAGAATTTTGGGGACAGTGAAATTACTCTGTCTGAAGTTATAATGGTAGATACCTGCCATTATACATTTCTCCAAAACCATGGACTGTACAACACCAAGAGTGAACCCTAATGTAAATTATGAACTCTGAGTGATAATGATGCATCAATGGAGGCTCATCAATTGTAAGAAATGTAATCATTCTGGTGGGAGACGTTGATAACGAAGGAAGCTATGCATGTGTGGGGGCACAGGCATATGGGAAATATCTGCCCCTTTCACTAAATTTTGCTGTGAACCTAAAACTGCTCTAAAAATATGGTCTATTTTAAAAAAATATAACAATAAGTCTTGTGCTTCCAGCTATGATGGAGCAATAAGACTTAATCTGAGATTTACTCCCTACTGAAAACAACTAGAAAACTCAACAAATACACCAAAAACTCATTTTTAGATATTGGAAAATATACAGGGTAAAACAAATGTGATCTCTGAAAAAAGGGAAATGAGAGAAATGAGCCCTATAAGCACCATAGCTCTCCCGCTACAGGCGCAATCTGGATTAGAGTGGAATGAGGAAAACTAAAAGGCTGAGTATGTGTTCTCACTTACTGAAGAGAAAAATATTTCAGATCAGTGAGTCTAAGGTAGTTAGAAGTTGTAAGGAAGAGTTCTAGGTATAAGGAAACTATTCAAAAAAAAAAAAAAAAAACAACCCTCAGGAATCTGTATAGAAATCTCTTTAAGCCTGTTAAACTCTAAATTGTACATGCATACAATAAAACTCTGAGGCAATAATGCAGGGCGCTATAAATTACAGAATTCCCAGCACTCGCACAAGGAAGGAAGTCATATTTGATGATCAATGAGGCAGTCAGAAGAGACTGATTTATTCCTAAGTAAAGACTAGTCCATATTACTATGTCAAATTTTATAAACAAACCTAAGAAGGATCAAACTAATCCATAATAATTAAACTGTCTTCCAAAAATAGCACCTCTTTAAAGGACTATAACAAAATCTAGGCACTCAACAACATAAAATCACAATGTCTAGCAGCCAATCAAAAACAAAAACAAAACAAAACCTAAAAAGGACAAGAAGCAAGAAACTGTGACCAGTAAGCAAAACAGTTACAAAAATTCTCAGAAACTAAGATTAGAAAGTAATTTTAGCAACCTGATAATGAGCATCTATAAAATTCTACAACTAACAGCTACTTTAGTTTGAAAAACTGAATGCTTCCCTCAAGCCCAGAAACAAGAAAAAAATACTAACTCTCACCACATTATTCAACAATGTATGAAAAGGCATGCACTTTGGAAGAAAAGAGATACATTTGTCTCTAGTTCAAAAGTTCTTACAAACTGCCGCTGGAAGAGCAAGTTGGCACCAGAAAGTTTGGAGGTAAATTTATCAATATTTTACAGTTTTAAAAGCACGTAGTTTCTAAAATAGCAATATCACTAGAAAAGTGTTGCACATATGCACAGGGAGACATACGAAATGTTCATAGCTTTGTTTTCAATAGGAAACACTTGAAAACAATCACACATATTAACATGAAAATGCACACATAAATTATGGTGAAGACATGCCATGGAATATTATATAATAATGAAAAATGAACAGGAATTACATTTGGGAAAAATAATCAAAAGCATAATATTAAGTAGAAGTTAAGTTGCCAGGATATATACAGAGTATGATACAAAAATATGCAAAATTATACCATATGTTATTTAACAATACTCAATTGGTAAAAGCATGAAAACAAATAGAAAGCTAAACAACAAATTTATAATAGCAGTTAATTCCAGGCCTGATCTCACTTGATAAAATCATGGAGCTATACATGAAAGGGTTTCATCTGTATTTGTCATGCCTTCTTTGCTAAGCTACATAATAGATACAAGAGAAAATGATGTATTATTTTTATGTTTTTATAAACATGAAGTATATCATAACATAAATGAGTAAGCAAAATAAATAAAACACCATGAAACTATTCAGCCAGATAAGGGGAAATATGTATTGAACATTATTGCCTAAGGTAATTATGTTGGCTTAGTTAGAGCTTAGAAAAATAGATCTTAGAAGAACCAATAAAAAGTCTTTAAAGAATAAAGGAAAATGTTATTCTTCATTCATAAATATTTGCCTGTTCTTACTAACCTGGTAGAAGCTCTTCTCTGAAGACCATCAAACAGCTTATCAAAGGAGTATTTTCTCTCAGTTTCTGTATTGATTAAAATCATCTCTTAAGATACTTTCTTTTGTCCATGATAAAATGTAATTCATAGCCAAAGTAACACCTGTTCCATGTAAGACCAACCCGGTTTATAACATGCATTTTATAACATGTATATTTCATTATTAGCAACTGTCCTCTCTTCAAAATTGTGGAAAAGAAAAGAGTTGAAGCTTGAATATAAGGTTATTGCTTTCCTAGAAGGAATCCATCCCATGGAACAAGCATGCATTCATTCCCTTAATTTTTCTTTGGGGACTTTTGAAATAAAGAAGAATCTGCCACAGCAATGAGATAATGTATTCAAAAGAAAAAAGAAATACAGACCATAGCCAATAGAATGACCTGTTTCTGTGTCATGTTGTAAGAACATGTGTTCTTCAAGTTTAAAGAAAAAATCAGTGTGAGAAGAAATATGCAATTTTGTTTTAGAGATACATTTTAGCTACATTAAAGTGATCATCTAATACATAATTCCTATGATATATTCCCACTTTATGTGTACACATACATACACATAAAGTTCTAACTATAAAACAATATATCTAATGGTAAAGCCACACATTAAAAAAAATATCATGTGTATATGTGTATGTAAGAAGGTGGAAAAGAGAAGATATATAAACTGCCTTCTTTGATCCAACCTACGGAATTGTACATGACAAGATAATTTCAGAATTTCTATTCCCTAAAAGTGTTAGATGATACATGATCAAAAACAACCTAAACAATTAACTCCTACTCACTTTTCAAAATGAAGCTCAGATAAACTTCCCTTGAAAATTCATCTCTGGCACTTCCTTCTTTCCAGTGGTGAATGAGGCACCTCTTTCAGTAGCTCTACTGTCACCAGACTCTCTTCCATTATGCCAATAACACTAGAGCTCAGTAAAAGCCCTGTCTGTGTGTCTGTCTTCCCATTAGGGCAGGGGTTCCTGGGATCTCTTCTATTTCAGGGTCTCAGCCTAGCCTCATGCCTTGCACTTAATACTTACTCAATAAATGTTTGTTAGTTTAATCTTTTTTGTGTGATATGTATTCTGGATCTACATTCCTATGAATATAAATCTAATTAAGATCTTATTTTTAACTAAAAAAAAATGTTTCAAGCAAAGTTATGAGAAAAAAAAATGCCCATTTCATAGCAACATGTTACTATTTTCTCTTTTCATTATCCTCTCTTCTGCTTCTCTAGCAGAGGTGCCCCCTATGGCATAACCAGTGACAAACTGACATTTCTCTAATAGAAACAGCAGTTACTTTTCTACTTTCCAGAACACTGTGTTTAAAAATATACTTTAAAAGAAGTTAGTGAAATATGCCAATGATATAAGCTCACCTTGGTGTATGTATATCTTAGCAACAGAAAAGGTACTTGATTCAACATGCATTAAAATTTTATCTTGGATAATATTTGATATACTTTTCATAATATACCTGGATTCTTGTCACAGTATGTAGAGATATATGCAAGAACTCAGCATCTCAAAAAATGGAATAAAGGATACATTGAATTATGTATTATATGAAAAGAAGTGACAGATGGTATTATAGAGCATGCTGAAACACTGGTATTTATACAATAGCATTAAATACATTTCTCTAGATAAATGAGGTTATTTGCAGGTATGACGCACCTAACCCTCAAATAATGGTTTATTTTAGGTTTAAGTGCATCACACAGCTTATTTTAGAGGCTGCATCTGCCAGAATGAAACTGATGTGATGCAGAAATTTAAAAGATATCAAAAGAACTCTAAGTACACCTAGAAATGTGGGAATACGAAGAGAACATAAAACTAAAGCATGGATGTCCTTGATGGTGGAAACAGAATAAAATAAATAAACTTCAAAAAGAACTAAGGAAAAGGAATTTAAAGTCATGGATGTAAGTCATTTAAAAAGCCCTCTATAGATAGATAAAGACCTCCACCCTAGTACAAGAAGCCTAAATGACAATCGAGAATTTACAGTAATCCATTAATCAATTTGATTTACTTTAAGTATTAGAGACCAAAATAAATCTTTGGAGGATGCAAATGATTGATTCGACACACAAAATCACCGCTCTTTGCTTTGTATTTTGAAAACCCATTTTTTAAAAGAGCCAAGAAACATGAATGAAATCTTTTCATTATAATTTGTGTTATCTCATTTATTTCTCACTCCTGCTTTCAATTTTCCTCGTCATGGAGAAACTGAATTCTTATTTCTTCAAAAACAGTTTTTTATCATCCAGCAATGAAAAAAAATACCTCCAATTTAGACCAATGATCAACATTTTTCTTAAAATCGTCTAAATTTTATTTATGAATTCAGAGTTTATTTATATTTATAGGAAAAAATTCTATATTATAAAGAAATATAATGTTTTAATCATATTCTTTAAGTTTTTTTTTATTTGGGGAATTGTTTTCATTAACATAAGACTCATTCCCCGGACCCTTTGTGTAGCTATGCACTTGACTTCATTCCCAGGCTGAGTTTTGAGTGGGAGATTCTGCCATTCATCAATCACTTTTTGGTAGAGTAAAATTTACCCACTTCTTTAAAAATGGAAATAAAATTGATAAATTAAAAGGAAAATACTTACTTTGCATTCGTGAAAATTTTTGATGACACAGATTTGCAAGTATCACTGTTTTCTTTTAAATAATGACTTAAGCTTTATAAAACATGTTGTCAAATGCATCACTGATGACAAATATCTTCAGAACAAAAATAATTACTATATAAAAATCAACTGACATGTTGACAAAGAATAAAAAGCTTTTGTGCTTTCTCTCTGGTTATCCTACTTAAATATATGACACTAAATGCTACTCGTGGATACCAGGAACAACAAACCTCAAATAGAAAAAAAAAAATGAATGTACTGTAAAATCTATGTATATTAAGCTTTTAAAAATAAGATTATTAATGCACAGATCAAGCTTTCTCATTTTAATGTTTGTATTTTTGCTCATGATCCCACATAGAAAACAGAAAATCTTAGTTAAATTCAGTTATTTTCTACTTCTAATTTGCATTATTTTCTTCTCTGAGTAAAGATGAAGCATTAACTTTTTTGAGCAAAAATCTATATCACAAGAATCCTTTTCTGTTTTTTTTTTTAAATTTATTTTTCAATTATACTTGACATGCAATATTATATTAGTTTCAGTTGTACAACTTAGTGATCAGATATTTATATTCCTTACAAAGTGATCCCTCTGATAAGTCTAGTAACCATCTGACATCATACATAGATATTACAAAGCAAGCTATGTGAAAACAGTGCATGGACTAATTTATATGTTGGAAATCTACTAGAATTATTGATATGGGATCAATTACACATATATCAAATTGATGATCATAAAGCAGCTGATGGTAATTCTGGAGGACTTTTCCAATAGCGATATAAACTAAGGCAGACATAAGTGGGAGTAAAATTACAAACCACGAAACGTTCATCTTTACATTTTTAAAGAGATATGCTCTAAAACACTATGATTAATTTAGATTGGTCAGCATTATTTTAAAAAGGAATATTTTATATAAAAGTCTATATTTCTCATTGTTCTTGAAAAATCAAAATAGTGATTATACTGGGACTACACCCCCTATGGCAGTGGTTCTCAAAGTGTCTGGACCAGCAGTATCAGCATCTGGGAATTTGTTAGATGCTTGTCAAGATGCTCTGACCTCACAGCAGATGAACTGAATCAGAAATACTAGGAGTAGGGCAGAGCAAACTGTATTTTAACAAGCCCGCTACATAATTTGGATATAAACTGAAATTTGGGAACCAGAATCTTAGGGCAATAAAAGGCGGGGTTTTGCTTTGTTTTGTTTAGTATTTTAATGACAAAAAAAAAAAAAAAAAGGAGATGAGTTTTCTGCAATTTTTTTTTTTTATTTCTACGCTTCGAGATTATAGGGTTCTCTTTTAATCTGTTAAGTATGTGAACTCTTCTATTATTTTCTGTTAAACTTTTTCATACCTACTTGGTTATGTGAATAGTTTTCTAGTTTGGTTTGCTAATAATACTTTATTTGAATTTGACCTCTATGTTATTAAGTGAATTATCCAATATTTTCCCTTCCTTATCTAGTTTTGTTATCAAGCCTATAAATAAGGTAGGAAGCTTGTTCATTCTTTCTCTTCTCTAGAAGTTTATATAAGATGGAGAACATCGATTTCTTGAAAATTTATAAAACTTTTTTATGAAGAAAAACTAGGCTTTGTAATTTTTTAGATATAAAGTCAATCTTCATTATTAAAGGACTCTGTATCTCTGAATTTGCCTAAGTATTAAAATGTATTTGTAACCCCAAAATGAATTAACACAGTGCTCTTGCATGCGTTCACAGACATGCAAAGATGTTCGAAAACTCTGAGTCATCCAATGTCACTGTTCCTACCTGAGGTCAAACAAGGTGACATTGCTTTCTTGTTCCAGATCTCGTAATGTAAACAAGTATCCTTTTAGTGGTCAGTTATGACTCGTGTTTCACCTCTTCATATTTTCAGTTGGTGATTTTGCTGCTTAAATGACCTCAAAGTGTAGTGCCGAAGTTCTGTTTAGTATTCCTAAGTGCAGGAAGGCTGTGATGTGCCTTAGAGAGAAAATATGAGTTATATAAGTTTTGTTCAGCATGTTAATGCAATTGGCCATGAGTTCAATGTTAATAAATCAATTGTATATATTCTATACAGTGTCTTCAACAGAAACACACATAAAGCAGACTATGTAATTATCTCTCAGAAATCTAACTGCATTTTTCCCTGCCAGCAATGGCTCAGATTTTCTAATTTAGTGTTTACAGTGACTTTATAGAAATATCTAATGTGAATAATGAGATCTACTATGTTTTAAACTACTAATTCACTTTCTTTAATGGCTATTCATCTAATATCTTTTCTCTTTCTTTTTGAGTAAGTTATGTTAATTTAAATTTTGAATATTTCCATTTCATTAATTTTTTTTAGCCAATATCGAGATTTTTAAAATCTGTGGTTGTGCCTTTTAATCCATTCCTAAGATTGTTCAATTTTGCTCTGTTTATTTTCCTTGATCAGTTTTACAGATTATTTGCCTATTTTATTTTAAATCTTTTTTATTCTTTTTTAAAAACTCTCTATTTTCCCTTTGTCTTCTATTTTATTAACTCTTGTCTTTTATCTCTTTCTTTCTATCCATTTGGGTCCTCCTGAGTTTTTATTTTTTAAGCTTTTGAGCTGAATATCGCATTTCTTTTTCTTTTTTAACATATGAATTTAAATGAAAAAATGTTTATTATTTTATGAGATTTTATTTTTCTTGTTATTCAATAATTATTTCATAATTCACATTATAATTTCCTTTTGGGCTATGGATTTCGTAGAAAGAGTGTTTTTGTTTTGTTGTTTGTTTTACACTTCAAAATGTAGGAATTGAGTTTTTGCTCTAATTTCTAAATTCATTACCTCGAAGTTCTAAAATAAGGAATGCATAATAATAATTTCACTGATACTTATTTTGAGTTCTAATATTTGCTCAATTTTGGTAAATACTCTATGTGTGCTGAAAATAAGGGAGTACTTTCTATGTATGCAGGATTTTACATATATTCATCAAATCAGCTTATTAATTATGTTTTTGAATGTTTAATATCCTCAATTATTGTTTTTGTCTGCTTGGTTATTTATTGTCAGAAAGAAATGTGTCAAAATCAACCATTAAGATTAGGGAATCTGTTTATTTATCTTCTATCATTAAATTATATGTGTATAAATAAATATGAATATATATCTTTTTTGATTAATTTAATTCTATGTATATAATCATTGCATTTTTAATTTGGATATTTCTTCTATTAGGTTTTCTAACTAGTTTCTAACTAGTTCTAACTAGTTTGGTTTTATAATTGAATTTTATTGATTTCTGCATATTAAATTTGTACATAGTCATCTGCTAAATTTTAACTTGTCATAGTTTTTAAATTGATTCTTTTAGGTGTCTTAGGTAAACACTCACTTTGGCTGATAGCAATGATCCTTTTTATATTCTACTTTTATACCTCTTTCTTTGTTCTGTTGTCTAACTGCATTGGCCACTACTTCTATAACAATGTCAAATAATAAAGATGATAGCAGATATCCTTATCTAGTTCTGGTCTTTAGCACTAAAGACCAAAGCCAGTTTTGGATTGATACATTAGTCACAACTATGAAAGTCTCATTTGTTCCAATTTTAACATTTTGTGGAAATATCCATCTATTACTATTTTATTATAGTGTGAATATGTTTATTCATATTTTATGATATTATAGAAGCTTGCATTGATTTTTATTTTAGATATTAAGTGTTATCTATTACTTTTTGGTATCTATATAGATGATTATATTATTTTTCTCTTTTTATATGTTAATTTTAAATATTTGATAGAATATCCTTTCAACACAACCTAGTCTTAAGAGCCCGGGTTTGTGGAGGGCAGGTGGATGTGCGTTATTTGTCTCTGAAACTTCCTTTGTTTTCACTATGGCAATTAGTCTGCTTGGATTATGGAACTTTACTGGTGTTAGTTTTGTAATTTTTATGACTAACCCATATGCACTTTAAAAGGTAGTGTTTTCAGGGTAAAGATTTTTACATGTACCTTATCATTATGTTACTTAACTTATGTGTGGACAGTAGCATGTGAAATAAAGCTTCTTATTACTAATGTGTTTCTATTTCTCTTTGCATTTCTAGCAGGTTTTTTAAAACTATTGTTCTTTCCTCTTTAGAATGCTTTAAAATTCTTTTTCCCAGAGACCGTTTCACTTGTAAAGTGGAAGTAATATGACTACTGCAAGTGATGTATTCATAGAAATAAGACAAATTTTCTTTCAAAATCTCTGGAATTCCTGACATATGCAACATTAAGATGCAGACTGTAGTAGAGAAACTATTATTTCATAATTGTTCAATAACTGATTTTAAGGGCTTATCATGAATGTATTAAATTATTCTAAAGGGAAAGAAGAATTCCAAAGCCAAGAAATAACCATTATTTTCCTAGTCTTCCTAGAAATACAGGTAACTCTTTTGACAAATAGCTTATTCTTCATATTCGCCTTTGTTTTCTTCACTGGCCCATTCCTGAAACAGGATCAGATTCAGTCAACAAGAGTGTTTGACTGTGTAAAAAGACCTTAGTTGATTAGTATTTAAATGGAATATGTAGCCAACTAATTATTTGTCAGTCTTAACCAGGAGAATTAAACAAACACATGAGGAATTATTTGTTGTTAATAATCTATATTCAGTGTTGAACATAAATAGATTCGATTAACTTCCTAGACTGCCATATATAGTTACATTCAGTTTGGCCCAGAAATTACGTCAGTTGGCATCCTCCCTAGGCTTCTTATAATCACATCATCCATGTTCTGCTCTCTTAGTTCTTTATAGTGAGCCTTCGTGTTTGATGTTAAATCTTTCTTGACTTTTAAGAATGAGAAGTCGCCATCCTCTGTCAGCTTCCTGCGACCTCCCTACAATTGCCACATTATATGGGATCTACTTCATCCTAGACATACAGCTGTTACCCTCTTTTTCTTCAATGCCATTGTCTTCCCATAAATCAGCAAGCAGAAGGAACATGTATGACAAAAATTATGTCTTTCCTAAGCCCAACTGTACCAAATCGCTGATGCATTTAATTGTCACTGTATAAAAAAATAAACCCCACAATCTCTTGTCTGTCTCCTTCAGCTATGCCATCAAGCTGCCTCTCAACATATTTTCAGCCAGAAATTTACAGTATTTCTTGTGAAGATTTTTTTACATAAATATTTTCTTTACTAATTTCATGCCACATTTTCTTCTTCTTCTTTTTTTAAATGCTGTTTCTCAAACTGAAAAGCCCATTCTAGCTTGGCACATTAAAAACAATTCAACAGATGTTGCGCCCATCACTGTATGTTTTCTGTTTCTACACAAGAATAGAAAATTGGCTGAGAGAGCGGGTCTCTGTTGATCTTCATTTAATGTCAGTACCATCAATGTCCTCCTCAGAGTGCATCTTCCTGTTTGGGACTTTGCTGTAAGTCGTCTGTTATAAAGATACCAAATTATTTCATTTCATGTCCCTTTTATATACTTGCCCTATCCGGTCAAATTGTACAATAACTGTTCTGTTCTTTTTCAGTGTGACTGTGTGAAAATGTTGTCACTAGATTTTTTAACATTGTTTTATTTTTTTTCTATATTCTGTATTATTTTCCCCTAGAATCTTTCCTGAGTATATGACTTTTCTGAAAGAAAAAACACAATATCTGAAGAGAAACAATTCTTAAGATTTCCCCATATTAAACTTTTACAAAAACTTGATAATAATATTTATAATTCACTCTCTCCTTAGAATTTGTAAGACTATAATAATAGCTTATTTCAATTTGAGAGTATGTATAGAGTAACTGGACATCTACATAAACATAAATTCAACTTTGCAGATATTTTATCAGTTCAAGTCACTAAACTTCCACATGATTACATGAATTATTTCATATCACTCACATATTGATTCAGTTTCCATTATTTGACTTACACTTGAGTTAAATACTTAAAGAAAACAGAAAAACTATAAGATTCCTGCTCTTCTAGTGTCTGGCTTATATCAGTGAGACATAAGTGAATATATTGTAAACAAAGAAAGAATAGCATTACCTGTGAACATCTTTTACATGTGAAAGATTTTTGTTACAAGAAAGCAAAAAAAAAAAAATGTAATTTAGTTGCCCAAAGAGTTTATTATTTACCAGTTTTCAAACTAATGTGTCCTTTGATATAAAAACATAGTATAAAATGTCACTCTCCTTTGCTATTTTAGTACTATGTTTCCACATAATCAGTGCTCTAAATATTTTGAATGGATCAAAACTTGATTGAATCAATATTGTTATGATTTAGATATTATTCTACTAATGCTCTGTAAGAATTTGTGTAACTGCTATTCACAAAAACTTAAATATATGAATTTAAGTTTTCCTTTCATTGTTGTTTTGAATCATTCATTTAAGAACAGTGAAATATATTACTAATTTAAATAATTCATATAATCAGATTATCATAACCAAATGGCAGCCTTATCTTATAGCTAACTCAGTGATTTCAATTTAATAAAATTAATCTTAAACTAGTTCTGAAAGTTCAATAAAAATTATTCTCAAATCGAAATATAAGGAAATAGATCCCTTTGGTTTTCTTATGTGTGAACATATGGAAACTCCAAGATGAGAAAATTCATCTATCCTAGCTAAAGCTAAGAATGTTGGGAGGAAAAAAAGGCACATTCTATAAATTTTCAATATAATACTATAAAATGTAATTTTTTGTGTCATTAGATGAGTTTTCCTCATTTGTCTTGAATAATTTAAGAGCTTATGATATTAGTGATGGTTATAAAAATGTTGAAAAGAACATTTCCAGCAAAATATAAATGAACCTTGAAGAGTGAACAAGAGTCTGGCTGTGCTCTGGCTAAAGGCAAAGCTGGATGGAGCTGTTAGACTGTGAGAGAAAATTGTTAGGTTTCAGAACTTTTTAGAAATGAACCTTAAATACAAAAGGAGGTCTAGATTTTAATGAAACAAATTGTAACTTTTTGCCATATTGCCTGGCTGGAGCAATAGGGCTAGAAGACACATTTTTTTTTTTTCACTCAAAAGAAAAAGTATTTATAATTGAATTCTAATAACAGATAAAATGAAACCTGAACTATTTCCAGGCCCTGACTAGATGACTAGCTTCAGGGATGATAAGATTACTACCTGGGCCAGGTAGTAGACTTCTTGGATGCTTTCCAAGAGCCTATGGTAGTTGGGTAGCCTCCCTTTTCATTAGACTTTTCATTAGTCATATTTGCATGATTTCAAAACATTTCAATTTGAACAACGCCACTAGGTTTTTCAGGGGCTGAATGAATTGTCTGACCCTGTCAGAAAAGTCATGTGCCCTCATACTTAGAAATTTTCCCTATAACCAATTTTACTCTTAATCCAGGAAAACAGCCTTCAAATGTCTTCAGGTAAAGTTACCTCCACAAACACATGCCTACAGTATTGAAAAGCACTCCTGGTATGCTCTAGGACCACAATTTGGCCAGCATCTCTGGAACAAATGGAGCAAAATGGAGAACCGATACTAGAGAGTAATGAATTCAGAGATGCAACAGAAAACCAGGCCATGCCGGGTCTCGCATACCACTGAAAAGACTGCTGCTTTTACTCTAAGAGTAAAGGGAAGCCATTGTGAGGTTTAGATAAAAGGAATGACTTAATGTAATTTACCTTTTAAATGGTCTCTCTGGCTGCTGTGTACAAAGCTAGTTCATTAAAATATGTTTTAGTGAACACCAGTAAAAATTAATTTCAATGTCTTCCACCAAGCCCTCATTCATCCTTACCTCTTCATATCTCTAATCACATTTGAACATAGTCCAGAACTGGAAGGACACATGGCCAATTCAAACGGCATAGGTAATTGATGGGCATGTATTAAAGAGACTATTTACGAAGGGTGGTCAAGGTTAAATGAAACTAACAGTCACTAGTGAAATCACCCAGGGTTAGTAATAACAGGGAGCTGTGGTAACAGCTCCTAACTCTGAAGGGGAAAAGTAAGTGGTGGTTATCAGATCCCAGAAGTAATTTCTATAGCTGTAGAAGAGCAGACCAACCAGAGCCAGGTCCCTAAGCACAGAAATGCAGACGATCTGCAGCAACCTGCGGCAAAACTCTTGTTTTGAAAATGCAAATTTGTTCTAATGCAATTGATATATTAGGGAACAATTTGAGCATAACTGAATTTGGTGTTCACTTATGCACAATTTCACCCATGAGAAATACTAGGTGAACAGAGAAAACTGCATAGCAGAATGGTGCTGAGTAGCAATACACAAAATATACACGTGCACACACTTCAAATATCTACCAGCTACCTTAGTTCACTGTACATGTTATGAGCCACATCCATCCACATATGGTGCTACAACTTTCCTTCCAATTCCAAATAATCTTTCTTCTACCACTTAACAATAACTTGCATTCTGCATTTTTTTCAGTGCCCGCTTTCACAAGCAAACTTCAGGTCCTTTTCAAGGTAAAAAGTGCCATATTAATTTAATATGTATGTGTATTTCTAACCCATTTAACATGTGTAAAATTGTGCTACAAATTTTATTAAGTTCCCATCTATGTGTGTGTGTGTGCATATGTGTGCACATGTGTGTGCGTGTGTGACTAATGAAAATTTTGACTGCTCGGCCCCTCATCCCATTTGCCCCACAGCTCTGTGGTTTTAATTGCATGATTTTGCACAGTGTGGTAATTTTTAGGATTTCAAATGTTCTGTTAAAGCAAAATTGACCGTACATACTCAGATCTCATCACATCCCTCCTTCCAATTTTGGACAATTTCTCTTACTGACCCAAACCAACAGGAAATCAGAGCAAGGAAGCCCACTGGTGTACTCCATAAGAGTCAGCCTCCTGGAGCACAGAGCCAGGTGGAGAAGAGTGGAGAGTGAATCAGAAAAGGCACGCTGAAAGTATTTGCACAGAAACCTTTTGTTTAAACATTCTTCCTTTTGATTTCTAGTGCCTTGCTACTCAAAATACGGTTCAGGGATCAGTAGCTTCTGTTGATCTTCTGGGAGCATGTTAAGAATATGGAGTATTGGGCTTCTCCACAGAAGTACTGAATCAAAGTCTGCATTTTAACAAAATCTCTCAAGTGATTCGTATGCACATTAAATTTTCAGAAACACTATTCTCAAATCTTATATTGGTTCTTCTTATATCTCCAACTCATTTGCTACTGCCTTGCTATATCCTTTCCTGTGTCTCCTCTTCTTCCAACTCTATAAAATTTTCAAAGTTGTGATAAATTACAACTGGCTTGTAACCTGAAGGAACTTCAATGGTGGAGTGAACTTTGGCTTCAGGGAGATTATTTCCATTCTAGAGGTTAGCTCTGAGAATACTGCAAAAAGTTAAACAACATCTGTCTCCAAGAAAGCAGATCAAGACCATTAGAGTTAAGCTTAAGTATTTAAGTATTTCATGCTGACTCAAATGCCAAATATTGCCTATCAGCTTGCAAGAAAAATAACAAGAGACACCCAAGCTAATCAAAATTATAAATTGACAATTATATATACATACATATATATAAACTTTTAAAGTAACAAGGCCTAAGAAAGTTAGTTGGCTACAAATTCATTGATTATATTCAGTATATAAGTTTATCTTTATACTTTATTTTCAACTCCTGCCAACCGAAAGCAATGTAATCTTCATCTGTCCTTTCTTGCATCAGCTCTCCCAGAAGATTATCTTGGTCACCTATTCTCAAGTCCTTAGAATTATATTTGACTCATTTCCTTTTCTTGATCTCAATTCAGGAAGCAAAATAATCACTGAATCTTAATCCCTTTTTCTCAATGCCTTTTTCATCCTTTCTATTTCCATTTTCTGGTTCATATCTTATCACTACTTACATTGGGATACACAAAAAATCATCTTAGTAAGCTTTATAAATTTATTACTTTCTTACATCAGTAATTTTACCCACATTTCCAGGAGATCATCATTGACTCAAGAGTAAAATTCATGCCTACTCTAAAAATTCATGATTTCTCATAATTTGGTCCCAAACTAATACTCCAACTTTACATTGGAACCTTCATGGTGTCCTTCACAGCAGCATCACCAACCATAGATGAGGCCATAGGTCTCTGTAAGGGCATCCCGAACTCTAAATAAGAAAATTTTGGAGAACTCCACACCATTTGTCTATTGTGAGCCCACTTAAACTTGTCCCTTTTAACCCACTCTCCTTAATGGCAGTACATTTATTTCAGACATGGTTTTCTGGGATGACCGGTATGGTTTTTATTTGTTTCATCCTTGGGATTATTTTTCTTTTCAGATACCCCTTGATTCCATGCTTTAAAGTCACAGATCACACCTAAACTTCCTTCAGGACTCAACCCTGAGTAACCTCAGCTCAAGTCAGTACACCTAGACTCTCCTTTTGATTTAAAAAGAGATCTATAAGCTATATTTATAGTCTTTTATGCTTCTTTATTTCTCTAACTAAACTAGTTTCTTCAACAGACCTTGCCCCATTTTATTCTCCATGAATGGAGTATACTCTACTTTCTTCTCTGAATTCACAAATTGTATCCACCTTCCAAGAACATGCTGAATTACACTTCCTCCATAAAAGATTGAATTCTGCACCACTTCGGCCACACCAGTTATCCCTCCTTTGTTTATGTCTAGGTACTTTTTATTTTTTATACCAGTCTTTATTTTTAGTTAAGACTCCTATGGTTTTATGATACTGGGTAAATGTTTCCCGAATTGCTTAACTCATATGTATGCCTTACCTTCCTAACAAGGCCAGGGACAAAGTCTGACTTCTTCATATGCCTTAGAAGTTTTGCATGTGCTCAATAATATCTGTTGATTGAAGCCATAGTGATTTCTCTCATTTGTTTAATGGAAGAAAGGCTTTTTCGTTTTTGTTTTTTTAACCTTAATGGAAAAGAGAGAGCTCGGGCTCTGTGAAGGTACATGCAAATACTGTGAATACTACCCACATGCTGACAGATTAACAATGCTTTTAAAAGTTGCCATTAATGATCCAATTCAAGTGTACTTTTCATTAAATTTTAATCCAATAGCAATTTCCTTTCCCCATGTCCATTCTCGGTTACATTGTCTCCATGATGCTATTTAACTTTAACCATTAGAGAACAGGTTAAAACAAACCCATAATTAAATTGACATGGAAAAGTTATAATGCTGCTTTTGAGTGCAAAGCTTTTAATCTTAACTATAATAAATGTGTCATCACTTGTCTACATTAGCTAATTGTTCAAAACTTTATTCCACTGAAACTATCATTTAAATGTACATGCAAATATGTACATACTTTACATACATGTATATTTAGTTTTATATCCATTGGTAAAATAGAAAACCAATTGCTTCTAATAAGTTATAGTAAGTTTTAGTATAAGAAATGTTTTAAAAGAGTTTCTAATATTTAGGATATTAACTTTAAAACTTATAAAGTTTCAATGGACCTATAACATTAATAAAGTTTGTAACAAACAAGAAGTTTTTCTAATATAATTAAAAAATCTTATATAGTATATTGATACTCTTCAGATACTGTTCTACCTTTACAAATATTAACTCATTTAGTCCTCATAACAATGCATAAGCTAAGTATTATTTTCATTTCTGCTTTACAAATAGGAAATTAGGCATAGCTAGTTCATGCAAAGACAGGATACACGCACAGCCTGCGCGGCTCTTCTGGGCTCTTAACCATTACAGACTGCTGCTTCCCTCATGAAAGAACAAAATAATGTTATGGATATTTTGTGGCTAAGTTTAAAATATTGCTGTCTGTATTCAAAGTCATTTTTCTCTCGGTGTACCACCTCCTATCAGAGAATGTAAACTTGACACACTAAAACCGTGTAAACTCACCATCGTTTAAACTAGTGAATCACATTTTTTCTATTATAGTTCTTGGCAATCCTTTTTATTTAAATTTTAAATGTCGTTATCAATAATGACTTCTCCTTTATGAATTTGGGTACATTTTAATAATGGTCATACTTTAAATTTAATTTTTATGTGTAGTAAAGTGAGAAATGTACATAATTATAAAATCATGTTTAATAAGCATTTTAAATAAATGACCACTACCCTAAACCTTTTCATCCTTGATTTCCATTTCCCAGACACAACTATTTTTAGGTTTTTGTTTCCTCTGGTGTTTACCTCATTTTTAAAAGCGTGATAAACTATTATTTCTTTTTGCTTATTTGCTTTAGGTATTACCTGTTGACTACTATGATAGATGAGGAATTTCTGTACTTGAGGGCAGGCTTGGGGAATGACAGGCTTCACTGTGAGGTAATGGTGTGGGACTCAGTCATTTTATTGGAGGATTACTATGATTAGCATCTATAATATTTCCACCTTTCTATTTTGTTTCTCTAAGGAAACTCTAATCTTTTATGGGAGTGGAAAAAGTAGGGAGTAGAAAAAGGGTATAAGCCTGGATGGCCACTGAAGGAAAAGCAGTTGGACAGTGTTTTTTCTTTTACTAATTAGATTTTTATTGAATCCTTTCATTTTCAGTAGAGCGCCAAAACCTCATCTGCCCTAAGGACAAAAAATTCGGACTCCCTATTTTCCAGCCTACCCACTACATAAATCTCCAGCCCACTGACAATTATGAAGGAAGTGTTGAGTTGTGTTGAGAACCAACATGTCTTTGGAAAGAAATAAAAATTCCATCGCTTTTGAAATTCCATCACTTTTGAAATAAAATCCAAACTTCTCTTTATTAGGTGGTTTTCTAACTACCCAATCTATAATAGATCTGCATCTATCATAGTTCTTTTTTTTCCTTCTTTTCTACTTTCCTCCTTCCCTCCCTTCTTCCCTCCTTACCTCCTTCCTTCCTTCCCTACCCCACTCTTTCGTTGCCCTCCCTATTAGGATGTAAACTTGCTATGGCCTTATAAACCACTACAGTAACTGGAAAAACATTTGGTAGATAGTTTCCACTCAATAAAAACATTTTGAATGCTTATTGGTAGAAAGAAATCTCACAAATTGAACTCAAATTTCCTTTATCAATGCTCTATAGATAATCTCCATTCTTATCTGGGAGAATCAGCACATTTAATTGGTGATCTTTGGAAACCAAAGATCTAGCTTCCATCCAAATTCATAACTTATGGCTATGTGAATCTCTTGTCTATAACATAAAGATGATGGCACTAACACCAGCCTCACCGAGTTGTGGGAAGACTAAGTGCTATCATTTAGAATGCATTCCACAAGTGTCAGTGTCCTACACTATCTCTCTTGACCAGGAACAATGAACTTCAACTTCCTGATTATTTCTATGTATGTGTGAAATGTGAGTCTTCTCCCCTCTGCTTGCCAAAGAAGGTCCTGGCTTTACTTTCTCAGTTCTTGTTCCTCCACAGCCCTCAAAGGTAATTTCTGCAGTTGCCATATTAGTTTTTAGATTCCAGCACTGCAGAATTGAAAGAAAAGAACAAAGCATAGAGAAATTATAACTCTGCTGGTAGATTGTAGAGAGAAACACAGTAGGAGTAAAAGAGGAACCGTGCTCTGCAGTGGATTGTGATAGCGAAGGTGGAAGATGAGGACAAACTGGCTCAAGAAGAATTAAACTGGGAGAGGAAGTCTGTATTTAGTGGTGGAGAAGGAGATAAATGGAAGGGATAAAAAGTCATAGATGAGGGAAAGAGTCCTCTAAGCCAGAGGTCCCCAACCCCTGGGCCACAGACTGGTACCTGTCAGTAGTCCGTTGGGAACCAGGCTGCACAGTAAGAAGTGAGCAATGGGCCAGCGAGCAAAGCTTCATCTGTATTTGCAGCCACTCCCCAGCACTAGCATCGCCACCTCAGCTCCATCTCAGATTGTCAGGCATTAGATTCTCATAGGAACACCATTCTCTGGTGCCAAAAATGTTGGGGACCACTGCCAAGCAAATATTGAAAACTGCTAATGTTTATTGGATGCTTAAAATGAAGCAGTTTAATAAATATCACTTATTCCTCATAATAGACCTATGAAGTAAGTATACTAAAGATGTAGGATTTTAGATAATAGGCGACAATCTGTAATTTTTATAAGCTTTTCTATGAAACATGGCTCCTTCCTTAAATTCTATAGAAATGATGAAATTCTTGTTTAGACTATACATTTCTGAAAGAGATTTCTCTAGAATTGACTTATATAGTCACAACTTCAAAAGATGACAGAGGTAATCAATTTTACACAGATTTCTCATTCCTTAGTATTAGTTATGAATACAACAGACCTTCTCTTTGCTATCTAATTTTGGACATTTCTTTACTCTATAGGAGTGAAAGGCCTAATTGCAAAAGTTTCTCAAGACAAAAACATCCAGGAAGTTATCTCAAGTAAATTCTAAGAATTAAGCCATGGACATTCTCCATGGCGTATACAAAGATAAAAGAAAAAGAAAAAAGAAAAGCCAGTGTTTGTTTTTTTTCAGCGACTTTAGAGTATAATAATTAAATCTATGGGAAAGACTCCATATTTTAAAAGAGAGAATGTATATATATAAATTTAAAATATATATATTTTAAAATTCTGCCTTTGGAAGTAAATCAGTTTTCAATTAACATCTTTTATTCTTCTTTTTTGATTCTGAAGAAAATAAAACTTTATTGATTCTAGGTTTTCTTTGTGCCTAGATAATAGCATTAGTAAGAGAGTTTGCAATTCTATAAATGAATAGGTTTATACTTATTTCAGAGAAATAAAAACATACTTTAAAATATGTATATGTGTACTTATTTAGTTCTTTTGTGTTTTGACTATCCACAGATTGTCTTGT
Source organism: Rousettus aegyptiacus (assembly GCF_014176215.1). Taxonomy (NCBI): domain Eukaryota; kingdom Metazoa; phylum Chordata; class Mammalia; order Chiroptera; family Pteropodidae; genus Rousettus; species Rousettus aegyptiacus. The sequence goes on along the minus strand of NW_023416307.1, from coordinate 32,670,568 downwards.
TTATATGCTTTGTTTTCTTTCTTTTCTTCAACTAAGAAGTTTAAGGAGATAGCTATACTTCAGGCCCATATGTTATCTTATTAGGTTTGGCTTGTAAGTGTGTTTAATCTTCATTTTCATTGCAAAAGCAAATATCTGTTTCCTTGAATCTCTAAAATTATGTGTCTGAATTATTTTAATTTATATAAGTATAAAAACCCTTTTCATTGTACCGTTTTCAGATTATTGAGTATTTTTCTGTGTTGCTTTTTTCAAATAATAACAAAAACAAAAGCATTGATTTGCATAACACTCATAGTTTCAAATAAATTTCACATACCTGGTCACGTTTTCTCCTTCCAAAGCTTTATGAGTTTTGGAAGCTGGTATTATTGTTCACACTTTATAGATAATGAAACAGGTACAGAGAGTTTAACATATATGCCCAAGGGCATAGAGCTAATAAATGATAAAATAGAGCTACCATGCAGGTCTTCTCTTTTCTGATCTATAAAATAATAAATCAAAAGTGTTTTTTCAAATCTTAATTCCTATTCTAACCAAGCTTTTACTGTTAGATTGGACCAAACATTTATACTGATGACTAAGAGTATATTCTTCTCATGGTGAGCCAAACTCTGGAGTTAGAGTTGCCTCAATTTTCTTGTTATAAAAGGAAGATAATGACAGAATCTAACTCACTGGGTTGTTGTGAGAATGAAATATGTTAACACAGAAAAGGATCTTCTGTGTGAACTAATTTGGGTTAAAATCTTAGCTCTTTTGTACTAGCTGTGCAAATCTGAGTAAGTTACCTCCCCTACCTGAATCTACAAAATAAAAAAAAAAACAGTCATGGTCACAGATTATTGAGATAATATATGCAAAGCTCCAATACAGTTTAACTATCAAATGAATGGTAGTTGCTGCTGCTGTTGTTTTCCTAAGTATTAGTCTTTGTCAATGTCACCATTTGTTTTATTTATCTGCTTGTTATTAAGTGCTGTGATTCAGGGTTTGACTCCATCATTTATTTCATTGGTCCACATTATTCGTTATTTGGGAGATAGCTGTCCAAATAGATTTAAAAAAAAAAAAAAAAAGTATTTAACTCCTTTCACCCACTTCTCCTTGCCCCATCTTGCCCACTGGATGTAGTGTGATATTTTCCAGAGGCCTTAATAAAAATAAACCTAGTTGTCTGCTCCATCCACTGGATCCCCACAGCACTTAGTTTGTACCTCTACAATAGCACTTACTTATGGTAAGTTTCTGTGTTTATTTCATTCACCTTGAATCAGATAACAACAGCAAGCTAAGTGGAACTATGGATCAAGCCAGCAGTGATCCAGGGAGCAGGACTCTGCCCATAATCAGGACTTTGTGCCCATGCTGGCAGCTAGAGAACCAAAGAACAGTTATCAGAAGCAGCCCCTTACATAGGCATATAGTCTACTATCTGATGAAAGGTAACTGAATAAAGTCAAATGGCGGAAACCGAGATTTTAATCAAAGTGGGTTGGGAATTGATGAATCAAGAATTGATAAAACATGATTTGATGAACTAGAAAATTTAAAGTTTATGTAAGGAAGGTGAAACAGGAAAAATTCTCTGAGCTAGAATTCAAGTAGTATCTAACTAGGTTTTTCATGTACCCTCTGGGAAACAGAGAACTGGTGCAAAGAAGAACTGATGCAGCCGTGTCCTACTCATTCTGGTTTTCCCCGTGCTCGTTGTGAAATGACAAGCCTCCTTTGCACTCATATCGAGTCTACCTGCAGCTGCCTCTGAACCCAGTCCAGGAAGGTTGTCATGTTAAGACTTTTCCTTCCAGGGTATTAAGAAGATTTTTTGCATTTGGTAGAGCCTGTGATTCTCCTGTGTATAAACGAGAACAGGACACGGTTTCTTTAAGTAGTACCCCCACACTCCAATGAGAATATCTTGTTAACTGGGTAGATTTTCCATATGTGAATTTTGTTGCTATTATTGTTTTCTTTTCCAGTTTTTATTTTAAGTTACAAACTTGCATTCACAAACCTCTTATCATTGATTTTCTCTGCTCCCATGCCTATCTGGCTTACTTCTTCCAACTGTCTAAGAACAAATCACCCTTTTAATAAAAGAACATTTACCAAAGGTTTTCTTTTACCTTTTCCTGTAGCATCGAGATGAACTTGCATTTGCAATACACATAGCCAATGATAATCCAAAGGAAAAATACATGCATAGCACATAAGCTCTAGATCACCGAAACAGATGCTGTCATGTTCAAATGTAATGGGTCTCAAGAGTAATTCTTTAGCTCCCCTGATATATTTCTCCCTATAAATTGTGTGGGAATTGCCTCTTTGCAGCTCCTGCTCCCAGAGGGAAGAGCTACTTATTACTTACTTAAGACTCATCCTCTCCTACTTGTTAACTTGAGAACCTGCTGTTAACTTTAAACAAGATTTCAACCCTGTCTCTAGTACCTTCACCCTCAGAGGATATAAAACAGAATCTGACAGCAGGAATTTACCCTCTCTCATGGGCATTTGGTCTTCACAGTAACACATACTGCTTTGCTTTCCTGCCTCCATAGCATTTCCTGCATCTCCTATGATACATGGAATTTGGGACTAGAAAAGACCATCAACATAAGTATAAATAGGTTACTCTTTTCTTGGGTAATTGCAGAGGATAAATAGATATGATGCAAGGATCTTATATGCATTAGGATGTGAGATTGAGAGAATGGTATTAAAATTAACTCCAAGGTTTTAAGTCAGAAAGTCCAAGAGTTTGCAGCCCACATTATATTAAATACCTAGACTATCCTGAAGCCATTTGAATATTATTTTAGCCATCTCAGATCTCTAGAGCCCCTAACACAAGCTGAGGAGTACTAGTTACAGGTAGGGAGTCCAGGAGTCTCACTCAGTGAACACTCAACCTGAGCAGCTAATTTTTCTGAGAGTATTTGGAGTACTTTATTCTTCAATTAATATTATATCATACTACAGAAATATCACAAGAACTACTGACTTATCAATTGGTATGTTGATTAATTGGCCTGTAGATTACAAATATAAATGTCGACAATCTCTGGCCACCTTGATTCCAGATGATAAAGAGCATAATCACCTCTGTTAATTTTTATACCTGTATTTTAATTCTCTTTGACTCTCAGCTTTCATATATATACATATATAGTGTATACGTGTATATGTATATATGTATATATTAATAGATATTTCTCTCTTATATATTGCTATCTCTAATACTAAAAATGATTGACATTATATATTATTTTAAAAATTAGAACATTTTCTCTTATTGTCTGCCATTTTTAAGTGACAGGCACCAGCATTTCTTTAGTTCTTTATATCTTCAGTTCTTTTCTTATTCTTCTTTCTTCCTTATTTCTTTCTTTTCCCACCTATCTTCACCCTTCTTCTGCTACCAACCACCTCAGTTCAACAGAACAATGTCTTCTCAATCACAAATATCAAGTGAGAGAATTCCACCGCTTCTGAACTTCACCATCTCCAAACCAGAAATTCCCACTTTCTTTTCAGGAATTTATGTAAGAAAAAAATAAAGATGTGCTTTTAACTAACACTATAATTAACTGTGTGCCCAGGAAAAAAAAAAAAAACTTTATAAACATTATAAACAAAATTTATTTCCATAAACTAAGGAAAACAACCACTTTTATAGCTAAACAATATTTTTATAATTCAAAACTAATGCTGCCTAATGCTATTAGGTAGTTAACAGCACTCAATATTCCTAGGTGGTCTCCCATCCAAATACTAACCAAGCCCAACCCTACTTAGCTTCCGAGATCAGACAAGATCGGGCACAGTGAAGGTGGCATGGCCATAGACCATAATTATCATCTGATTGAGTGCTTGTTCCATGTAAAACATTGTGTTAAGCAAAATACATTATTTTGTTTTATCTTCACTATGATGCTATAAAATTATTATTAGCAGTATTACCGTCCTTTCTAAAGTGAGGAGTTAGGATGGCTAACAATTTACTCACTGTCAAAAAACTAGTAAAAATGTAAAATGGAAACACAGATCATTTTAAAACACATGGTTTAAACCCCTGAATTCCGATGCCTTCAGAACTTTTTTTAAAGATTTTCAAAATATAGTTTGAGGTGAAGATGAAAATAAAATTACTGGTCAATAAAATAATAGACTTTTATTTTTTCCAAGCTCGAATTTACAGATGGAGCATATACCCAATCTTTTCTTTTGAAACAGAGTTCCATAGAGATAACAAAAACAAGAAAAATTACAATGATTTGTTTGTTCACATTTTAATGCAAACTTCTGACATTATATCATTTCAATCGTTAAGTGATTCCATAAGTATATCTATAAAATGTAGATACTTAATTACATACTGTTATTAAATCTGAGAAACTTAATGATGACTTTTAATACATAATAACAGGTCCATTTTAAATTGTTTTGAAATTAGAGGCAGTTCTACCCCTAACATTTATTAGCAGGACCAGAGGCCAAATGAGGCTCATATACTATAATTAAATATTTAAAATTTTACCACTAAATAATTAATAATTTAAAAACTTTATATCGTGCTAATAAATTATTAGACATATTACATTTATCCTTCTACCTTGACAAATATTCCTTTATATAATAACAAAACTTGTAAAACATGCATATAGCTATGGTTTTTTATGACTGAAAGTTTAAAAATATCAAAAGATGACTAAATTTAATTATTACTGCATATATCTGGTGTTCCCTTGGTTAGCTGGTAATGTGTGAATATAAAATAAAATACAAATAAACATAATTTTTAAGTTAGATAATTATTATATTATTTTTATTGATTTTATCTTAACAGAAATGATAATTTTTTAACATTCTGATTATGAATTAACATAATATGTTTTCTATTGATAGAAATGATTTAACTAAATCATGCCATTAATTCTCAAAAGTATACAAAATTTGAATACATTTTATCAAATGCTATCAAATTCTAAAATTAAAATTATTTTCATGCCTTCCAAACAATTATTTCTGTAAAATATTCTGTCAACTAATAAAATTATAAAACATATATTAAAATTAATGAATATTAAAATTTAAATTCATTACTTAAAGTCTAAAGTTTGTGTTTAATTTTTTGAAAATTTAATTAAGCCATTACTTTTTGATAAAACCACAACTATTCTCAATTCCTGTATTCAACGTTTATCTTGTTGCAAATGTAAAAAACTGGTCATACTTCACTGAAATTACCTCTAGATCTACTTATATCAAGTATCAGAGTAAATATCAGTGGTTTCTTATTATAAAAATTCTTCAGTCATCACATGCGACTGTTGTAAATTTCATTCTATTTCATTAGTACCTCCAGGATCATGAATTAGAACAGAGAAATAAGCAAAATAAAGGACTCTCATCACTGCTGAGAAACAATTCTTCATTATATTGCAAAATCTATTGCAGTCATGCTACCTGGAAGGAAGCATCTGACAAGTTAATTAATGTGTCTTTTCTGCCAATGAAGCACTTCTGCCTCTCAAATCTTTCCTGTACTATAAAGCAATGTCAATTTCCGATGTTCATTCAGATATAATTCTCAAAATTTCACCACATTTGAAGGCCGTGTCCTATGATTTTGGGATTTCAGATTAAAGACATAAAGAAGTTTTTTCCAGAGGCCAGAAAAGAGTTAGCCACAAGAACAGATATTGAGGACTACAGGCTCTGTTGTACCAGTGCTGCATGCCAGATCTCAGCTCTCAAGCCAGACCTTTGACTTTTTTTTGTCTGTGTTTTGTATTTTTGTATATATTTGTGTTATGCAGGAATATCTAACTTCCTGGTCTAAAGAACGGGACTCTTTTGTCCAGGTCAAGAGTTTAGGGGTCAGAGGTTATTATCATTGTCAGAGAAGCATCTGTTGAAGAAGCAGTTAATTCCAAAAGCTTGGAAAAGTCCCACCATGCTGTTTCGAGTTTAATCTAATCAAGACTTTCACATATGACTTATTTTTGTCCAATTTGTTTGGCAATGGTATGTAATATTTCAAACTCCATCTGTACTTAGCTAACCTGAAAGAGTAAATCAGCTGTGGAGTAGTGTCCACTGGGTCCCATCTAACACTGGACAATCAGACTAAAATATACTTGTAATATGAAAAAAAAGAAAAGAAGTTGTTCATCACTGCTTCTATGCAATTTTATTTTCCATTATACCAAGAAAATTCATCAATACAAAACCAATAAAAGAGATTCTAGGAATGGGAATTACTCTGAAGATTTTGCAAGCGAATGCTTAAAAAATAAATTAAAAAAGACACCATTTCCATTCCAAGAATGAGAGATTTATATTCACCAAAGGAAAACAAATGTGTGTCAAATTGCTACTTAATCCTTGTCCAGGCAGAATTCAATCAGGGCAAGGTGCCTAATCAAATTGCCATGATGATCTATCGAAGTTATAAATATGACAATTCTCACCACAAAAAGAAAAATGGGCTATCAATATATATGAGTATATGGATATTGAACGGAGAAAGAAGTTACAAAACTGTCTATTCTATTTCAGAGTCTACATTGTATTAATGTAACATGAAAAGCTTTATGTTGATACAGAAATTCTGTTAAAATGTGTGTATGCATAATAACATACATGTATTAACACGCATATATATGTATGTGTATACACATATATATTAACATACATGTATATATGTATATAACTATGTTTGGGTATGTTTGGATAAATGCACCAGAAATCTTTTATAAACAACCTGAATTGTATTTAAGTAATAGTGAAGGTAATTAAATAGATAAAGGCACTGATTTATAGGGAAAGACTTAAATATGTAAATATATATGAAGTTTGGAAATAAAAAGATTTATAGCATAATTACATAATGTAATATCTGAAAAAATTTTTTAGCCATGATTATGAAGACTTAATTTGTAAAGTAAAATAAGAGCAATATGTGAAATTACAGGTGGTCCTTAAATTATCAAAAATGTTTCTTGGAAGTTAGAAAACTTGGAAATAAAAGGCAGGGGAAAACCTTTGGAGAAATGAGCTAGAGACAATTAGTGTCTTATTTACACTATCATCCAATCAGAGGTGAGACTAATTGAAATAAACAAGAGTTAAGTTCTTACAACATATTTCTGGTAACATAAAAATCATCAAATTTCCAAATAAAAACCTGTAACGTTTCTAATGCTAAACATTGAAATAAATGCGAGCTACACATACATTTAAAAACAACTAATAAAAACAAGTAACATACTTATTCCAGTTCAGGGTGGTGGGTGGCCAGCACCTCTCCCAGCAGTTCCGGCTTCAAGGCAGGAACTCACCCTGGACAAGATACCCTTCCATAACAGGGTGCACTCACACACACCCACACACTCAATCAGACTAGGACAATTTAGAATGACAATTTACCTCACATGTACATCTTTCGGATGTGGGGAAAACTAGAGCACCCGGAGAAAACCACACAGACGTGGGGAGAACATACGAACCACATAGAAAGTGCCCTAGCTGGGAATCAATTTTTTTTCTCATCCATGTTGTAAGGAAACTAGGTTAAATAAAATATTATTTAAGGACCTGATGTACTATAAAATACAGTTTGCTAAATGTAGAGGAGAACAAAAACATCTAATCTCCTATTAGTATTTTCTAATGAGAATAAGAAGTTGTAATTTTTCGAGTCTACTGTTATAGATATTTGCACTTATATCAGTGATTCCGTGCATAACGAAGTCATTTCAAATTTAACATCATCAACATCATCATCATCATCATCATCATCCTTATATAGAGTATCTTTTTCAATCAGATAAGAAACTGACAAGAGACTGTTACTCTACCCTAACAATAACAAAAACAAAAGTTCAGCTAAACTGCAAAAATCATATTTTTATAACTCATTAAGGAGTTGAGGAAACTTAAACTAAAATCCAGAAAGTGCCCAATTCTTTATATAAGAGAAGAGACTCATGGCTGCTGAGGAAGAAAATATAAGAGTGAGATGGAGTGGAGTGGAGTGGGAGAAGTAAGTAGAAATTAGATACAAATTTAAAGAATTGTTAAGTCACAAGTAGGCTGGCATGGCAGATTAGAATTTGCAGGAACCCCACCCACAGACAAAACCTGCATCCACCTGCCAATTCTTTCTTATGAGTATTTACCAAGTGTAGGGAATAATCACTAAAAGCATGGAGACCAGTGTCAAAGAATAGGAGCTAAGAGATAGCCTCATTGAGGTGTGCAGGGCCTCTTCCAAGTACGAGTCTTCCTCAGAAGAGAAGTGATAGGAGAAGGAAGATGGGAGATGTCTGAGTTGCAAGAAACACACACACACACACACACACACACACACACACACACACACACACACATTACGATTTAGTTTTCAGTTACCAAAGATGAAGTGAAACCTCTTCAAGGCATTCTATGTCTTCATGAAGTACAGGGCCACAGCCCACAAAGGCTGGAAGAAGGCAAACAGGTCTTAAAAGATCTTTCAAAGGTTCATAAATCATGGAGCATATCACTTTTTGGCTTTTAGGTTAAGATCAAAAAGAGAAATTATGGGGCAGGACAAATAACTCTCCAAAGATCTAACAACCTAGCAACTAGGTTGTAAACTAGGGAGAGATATTCCACAGTTCCAAAAGTTGGCAGGTGGCTCAGCTTGGAAGCATAGGCAGGTCTCCGGATCTTGGCAGTACAATGATCCCAAGCCCAGCAAAAGGGAAATTCCTGATTGCATTTTTAAAACTTTTGAAGATAGTAGAAAACAAAATTAAACTAATGTTGAAACAAGTCCAGACTTAATCCAACTAGATCATATTGACTCAATTCCTACTCTAGTGGTCTGATTAAAAAGTGTACCCCTTTCTAATAATAAATATTATTTACTTCAGTTTCCTCTACTCTTTTATATAAAATGTCTGACAAACAATGAAAGACTATAAGACAAATAAAAAACCAATATATATAAATAACAGACAAGAAAGGAAATAGTTAATAAAAATGACCAGAGATAGCTCAAGTGTTGGAATTATTAAACAGAGGATTTAAAATAATTATTATTAAAAAAGTTAAAGAATATAATGAAAATGGAGGACAACAAGCATGAAGAATTGGCAAATTTCAGCAAAAACAATAATAATAAAAAAGATCTAAATAAAAATGTGAAAAATATGATAAAGACAGAATTCAAAGCAGACTGAACAAAGCAGATTATAATATCAATGAATGTGAAAGTAGCTCAATAATAATTTCCTAACAGACACAAAGAGAAAAAAAGTAAAAATAAGAATTAAAAGAACAGAATAACTGACATATGAAGTATAATATCAAACTGTGTTAAAAAGGTGAAAAAAAGAATGGGGCAGATAAACTACAAGAGATAATGGGATATAAAATGATACTACCACTTTGGAGAACTGTTTTGAACTTTTTATAATATGAACTTTTTATAATATGAACTTTTTATAATATGAACTTTTTATAATCCTATCATCCATATATTTCATTCCTAAATATAAGCTAAGAGAAATAAAAATATAAAATATAAAAATAAAAATATTCCTATATAAATTATTATAGTCACCTTGTTCATAATAGCCAAAAATTAGAAAGAAACACACAAGAAAATGAATAAATATACACTGGTATAATGATAGAATAGATTACTACTCAACAATAAAAAAAAAAAGAATAGTGATATATGTAAAAACATGGATGAGTCTTAAAATCATTGTACTGCCAGACACGGAAGTGTATATGTTGAATATTTACATTTGTAAGAAATACCAAAAAAGCAAAACTTACTATAGGTAATGAAATCAAAAGGTGACTTGTCAAAGAAAGTAGGATGGGAGGGATAGAATTGATTGGGAAACTTCCTATGAGTGATAAAAAAAGTTCTATACTTTGTTTTGATAGTAATTATGATGAAACCAATTATTAAAGTAATTGAACCAAACTATTATGGTACATTCATTTGATTGTATAATTATATCACAATAAAAAAAGATAAAGGAATATTTTTCCAGGAACATTATTATTATTAGTGAAACTGATTCTTGTAGAAGAGAAAATAATTTGACCAACGAATGAAAGGCTTTCAATTAGAATATTGTGAAACTATCTTTGATTGATGTTTATCAACTGACTGTATATCCATATTTTCAGCACTATAATAAAATTAAAAATAGGCTCGGCAGACACACAGAATTTGTGATTGTTCTATCATTCTTAGTGGCTAACATTTATTCAATAAATGCTTGTTAAGGGCATCTACACTAAAATAGGAAAGTATAAGCTTTACACTAAAACAGCTAGGGTTAAAATAATTCCAGCTTTTAGGGGGTTTTTAAAACCTCATTTTGCCAGCAGTCAAAATTTTAACTTCTATGTTTTCATTATGTCCATTTCCCTTTTCATATATTTTTAATGACTTTACAAAATGTGAAACAAAATTCTGAGTCGAGTGTCAATTTCTGTTGATCTCCCTTTCTCATAACTCAGAAAACAAAAGAACAGAAGGGAGCAACCAATACATTCTTCATTGGCCTGCCCTATTGACAGACTTACAGACTCTTGCCCACTTATGACTGAAGAGCACTCCTCATGGCTAGAAAATTACAATTTCTCCCCTAGAGTTCATCTTTAAGTGAGTCATTTGTGGAACAGTAAGAGAAGAAAAGGCCATCATACTCTACTGGAAAGGTAAAAAGAACTCTGTTGTCTTCACATTCAATAAATACTTCTTCACTAATTCGAAAACTATCTATAGAATACTACCCACTGAAAATCTGTTTCAATTTACGTTTATTTTCCATTTAGAACATAAATTCAGATCTCTCAGGTATTTAATCAAGAATGGAAAATCTCTTCCCTTCCCATGCTCATGGGAGACATCGGTATTAACCACCAGACTCCATCTTGCTGAGCCAGGTATGGCCTCAGAAATCTTTTTCATCATGGTTATTGAAATAACCACTACCATTCCTGTTTTGAATTTTCATTAGTGTGACCTTCCTTGATCAAGATTCTATAGCTATATAGTGAGGAATGTAATATTTATTATTTAAATCAAGGAGTCAGGAGTGCAGTACTAAATTCATTGTAGCATATTCTAGTTCAAATGACACAGGGACCATGTGAGTTAAAATGAATTGCTATTTGCTAGAATTTTTTAGTGCATTTGGTGAAATAGGCTGAATGTGAACAGTGATGCATTATTCTTTTCAAAAAGTGTTTATTTGCCCACCTGAAGCAAGCTGGGAAAAAAAGGCAGTTTCCTAAAATGATGAGTAATTCCGTAATTCTTTTGAAGATTTGGAATCAAATTAAAACAAATATCTTTGTTCATGATATTGAAAAATGACGTTTGTAAAAAATTACTTCCTAAGCACTATTTCTTCCTTGGAGATAGATCTTCTAATTTGCCCACCCTAAATTCAGAATGTTAGTATATATTGCTAATACAGAAATTTCAACTTTTAGAACAAAAATTATTTGTGCGATTGATTAATTTCCTCTAGTCTAATCCCTTACAATTTTAAAACTTAAATTCTCTTCTCTGAGGTGACTGATTTAGTAAGTTATAATAGCCCTCTGGTCTTCTCAACTAGAAACAATTCCTTGTTGCAGATCAATTACTCATGCCAATAAATGTGAAATAAAAATGTAAAAGTTGTCTATGTAGATAACAAGAATAGAGTCAGAGAAAGCAATAGTCAGAGGAAGGAAGAGTATGGCCACTTGCATACTTTAAAAAATTGTAGCAATGAACATCCAGGCAAAGAATGAATGAATTCTCTTCCTTAGGTTCTCTAACAAATATTAACAGAAGACTTTTTATTAGCTGAAAGTAAACAACCAATGAAACTTCAGGTAGAGAACTCAAATTTTAAGACATTGAAATGTGCTAATTAGAGAAATTATTTTTTCTAGACTTATTTCACTCCACTCGCTACAAAATGAATCATAACATAAACAATTCAACTCAAATGGAGGCTTTTATTTTTTATGGCCCAGTATTTTCTGCAAAATTAGTAAACTTATTAAAAATACACTAAAAATCTGTCAAATCTATTTAAAATGCAGGATATGTTAAACTCTTTTGATTTTGGCAGACTAAATCATATATTAAGAAGTTAGTTTATAGAAACCATCAGTAGTATTTGGTTCCTTTGAATAAGTATTCAGCAACTGACTTTAGAAATCCTCAACCTCTCCCTTTAATTTGGCTTTTCTTGGCTCATCATTAGTATTCTGCTCTGGGCAAACAACCCATATCGTATAGCCTCCTTGTAGTAAGTTTGAGCTAAGGTGTCCATCTATGACCTGTTCCTTTTCCCTGATCAGCTCTGCATTGCAGAGCACTGATCCCTGCAGCCTATCTTTCCCAGGCTTGCAAGTAGTGGCTTCAAGCTATATTTGGCAAATAAGATACTGGAGGAATATTACAGGTGGGAGAAAAGAAAGACCAGATGGCTACATTCATGCATAGCTCTGGATCCCAACCAGGCAGCCTCGCCATGATTTCAGCTTCCAGTATGTAATGACCTGGGTTCTGGTAACACTGCCTACTCCAACCAGAGATGTTTCGGTTTACTACTTTTGCTAATCCTTGAGGTGCCTTCTTGTTCCTTGATTGGCTTCTCAGATCTTTTATCACTTAAGTAATTTCCTGTATTAAATTTCTTATAACCAATTATTTATTTTGGATCTTTAGAGTAGTTTCTTTTTATCTGGTTGGAATCTGACTGATAACACCATATTTTTTGTGTTCTAGTCAAGGTATATGAGCAGATTTTCCATTAGAACTTCTCATATGTGATTCAACTCCTCTTCGCCTTCTTCTGCTGAATAGAAAGGGCTGGGAGGACTTGTAAGAGAATAGCTCTTACTCAACTGGCACACATTATATTTTGACAGGAACAAGAAATTTCCGAGCTTTCAGGGTACATCTCTTACAGTATCTAGCATTTACTTTAATACAGGTGCCTTTTTGTTTCTGTCATGCCCTATAATTCTTGGGTCATATACTCACAGACATAAATAATTATTTTTATACATTTTTCCTAACATCCAAAATTAGAGCTCAATAATATTTACCAGATAGTGTAATTTTTAGATTAATCCTCAATAACTATCTCTAGGAAAAATGATCAAAACGATGAAGTTAGACTTTGGTATCTCTCTTCTGTTCTTTAAGGTTAATCCTCCAAACTTTTGTGAAACTAAACTCATGCTAACACAGCAATCTTATTGTCTCTTTAAACACATTGTCCTAAACAAAATAAACTTTTTCCTTCATATGTCAATAAGTAGATGATCCAATGCTAGTAGGATGGGTCGGTGGTGTTAGGGCTTTCTTTTTTCTTTTTTAAATCTTATTTTGCAATCTTTGTTTTTTTGTCCTTGGGTTCATTGTCAAAGATGGCTCCTACCATATCCACACTCCAGGCTCAAGAGAGAAAGATGAAAGTAACAAGGAAAGCGATGGAAGAAATTCCTTTTATTCTAGATGCACAAACCAGAAATCAAATAAATCACTTCTGTTTGTATCACATGGGCAAAACCTAGTCATGTTGTCATAGCTGCAAGAGAGATTGGAAATGTATCCAGCCAAAACTTCTGTCACTCTTGAAAGGGGCGATAGATATGGGGGTGGGTGGGGTGAAACAGCTGCTGTTTACATCAGAGAGGCTTGTAAAGCAAATTCAATCAGGCTATTACAGGATTCTGTAAAAAAATAAAAATCAAGAAAAAAGTGATTCCCTATAACAAATACTAAAATAAGGAAGCTCAAAGATATTACTGAGAAGGTAAAAGCATATTATAGTTATGCACATTTTAAATTCATATTTCATTGCCTTTAAAAAGTTATCAATTAGATGACATGCTACTATCATAACCACTAGGAAAAATGTTATTAATTAAACTATGGAATGGTGTTTTCTTATCATTCAGAATTTTTATTTTATACTCATTTCAATGACTTCTAGATTTATTTATATAGACATTTTAGTGCATCTGCTACTGTTTCCTGTCTCTCTATGTCTATAACAACACTTTGTATTAATGTTGACTCAAAGTAAACTCTTCCTGATAATATTTTAAAAATCAATTAAATTCAATGTATGCAGTATCTACAATGTGAATCATTCAATTGAAATAATGATACTAAGACTAATTGTGGTCAAGTTTTCATTTGAACATTCAACAACTACTAGATCACTACTACTATCTGGTTAATAATGATTAAAAGGTTTCTCCCAACATAGAAATATTCAAATGTTAAAAACAAAAAATTATTCAAATAAATGAAACAGTAATTATCAAATACAATATATGCCCTCCCTCTGTCCCTCTCCCTACCTCCACTCATTTCTGTTTCCCATGTTTCTTTTTGGGTAGTACATGTTTTGTGAAGGAGGAGCACACTAACTCCTTTTAAAAAGTTCAAATTCACTTCTGTTTTGTGAAAATATTTACGTAATTTTGATTTTATGTATGTTAGCTATTGTTTCCATTTTTAGATGCCACTTATAAGCATAGAGAGGAAGACTGATATGTAGTAATGGAACAGAAGGTAAATAATAATACCCTTGACAGAAAAATAAAAAGATATGGTTAGCGATAATTGAGAATTAGATAGCACAAGGAAAAATAAAAGAATGTCTAAGGTCGCTAAATCCCTCAATTTACATAGTGACAACACTGTCTTACGTTGACAGATGATAAAGGGTTGCTATATTAAAGGAATCTTTTAACTTAATCAGGAGACCAAAAAAGAAAAGCATGAGTAGCAGAAATATAGCCATGGAGCAAAGAGAAAAGAAAAAGTATATACCGAGTGAACTGAAGTCTTCATCTTTAAGGATGAAGAATCAACATACACAGTGTAAAGTTATTCGTCCCAGGGATTAAGTATGGAAAGAGAAAAAGAGCTTTGTTTTGTTCATTGTATAATCTCTGTGATTTTGAACTTTTTTTACTTTTTAATGTCATTGATTACATTTTAAAGTTTTTTTTTTCATTCTCAAGAATAACTGATTATTTTTAATGATTACTTATTTTTTGATCATTTTATATTCTATTTTTTGTTTCTTCACAAATTCTATAAACATTTAACTTTGCACTTTATCTGATACTTTCAATCACTAAAGTCCTTGGAGATCTATATATAACTTACGGTTGCTTGTTTGTTTTTGTATGTTATTGGTTTTATTTTACTTGTGAGTTCATATTTTTTAATCTAAATTTTGGAGAAATTGTCCAAACGGCCTGAATTGGGCATACTTTTCAGCAGTGCTATTGACCTAGAATCTTTAGGTCCATTTAAGTTTTTTTCTGATTTCCAGTCTTGCAGTAAAATCTAGTCTTGGTCTTCTGTTTTCAGAAAAGGTCAGTATATATTCTAGGATAAAATTTCCATTCACAGGTTTCAGTTTATTTTATCCATGGAAATGTCTCTTATTTTCTGTGATTCTAGTGATTCAAGTAATACATTAAAAAGTATAGTTTAGCTTGAATTTTGTTGTATTATAGTGAGAGAATCTTTCATTGTATTCAGTCAGCTATACTAGTAGAGATAGAAGAATATTTAATTCTGTAGTGATTTATCAGTAAACTGTTACGGTGTTAACAATTTATCCCAAAACTTGGTGGCTTAAAACAACAAATATTTATTAGCTCACAGTTTCTATGGGTCAAGAATCTCAGATAGCTTCACTGGGTTCCTCTGGCTCAGGGTTTCTCACAAGGCTATAATCAAGGTGTTGGCTGGAGTTTCAGTTATTTCAAGGTTGGACTGAAGGAGGTTAGTCCTCTAGGCTCACTTACTACTGACTGAGGTTTTTGTTAGTTGTTGGCCAAGGTCATCAGTTCCTTGTCACATAGGCTTTTCCACAACATGACAGCTGGCTTTCCTCTGAGCAAATCAGAGAGAGAGAAGAGAGAGAGAAGAGAGAGAGGAGAGAGAGGGAGAGAGAGGGAGAGAGAGAGAGAGAGTGAGAGAGAGAGAGAGAGAGAGAGAGAGAGAGAGAGAGAGAGAGAGAGAGAAACAAAGATAAATGGGAACCACAATCTCTTTGTAACCTAATCTTGAAAGTGACATCCCATTCCTTTGGTTATAGTCTACTCATTCAAAGAGAGTCATTAAGTCTAGCCCACACTCAATGATTAAACAGATTTAGGAGAGAGAAGCTATTGAGGGCCATTTTATAAGCTACCTACCATGATGACAAAAACAAATAATTTTTAAGGGAGTAAATTTGGTATTTACATAAATTACTTGCCACTAGTATAGACCTATCTTTCCTTGAGTCCTTATTATCATTTCTCATCTGAATTGCTCTTCATGAATCTCTTTTGTATGGCTTTGAAATTGTCTTTCCTCTATAAATTGTATTTTCATCATTCAACTCCTCTGCCATAGATCATTTTTTGGCTCTTGATTTCTAATCTCTGTTATATTTCCCTGATTAGTCATACTTGCTCAACCTTATTTTCTCTTCTCTCTAAGAAGTATTTCCTCTTAAACTGGTCTGTTCCTTGCCACTTCCCTGCCTTTATTCAGGTTATTTCACATGCATGTTTAGTTTTTCTATTTCTTGCTTGGTAACAAATATTCTCCTGATCTTTCAAGATCTAGTTCATCCCAGTTCTTCTACCTAGGCTTTCTCTGCTTCCCAGTTCATAGAGTGATGTTTTATCACCTATATCACTCATTTGACAGTTAATCGCATACTATTTTGTGACAGCTCTTTCATGAATATTGCTTTCAACTCCCACTGATATTTCATGTAAATGTAATATTTCTTCATTAGGATCTCAAAAGCAAGAATTGGTGTTCCAGAATATTTATATCATTCAAAGTATACCTAGCATATAGATGTCATTCGGAAAAAATCATCTAAAACATTGACTTATACACAAATAAAATCAAAACTTTCACTTTTAAATCTATTTTAACCTACAACCATCTGAGGTTTAATCTACCCAACTTATTAATGGATCTTTTTTATATTCCAACAGACTTATATCTTACTGGATACTCAAAAATATGAAAAATTTGTATCAAAACCAAAATACCGATTAAAATCAATAATGAATAAAAATTAATGATAGCTATGTTGCAAAGTTCACGTGGAAGCAAAAAAGAAGCCCTAGGAAAATCAAATTTAACCTTTGTGATCTTAGTTTTCACTGCTGTGAGTGCCTAATTTTCTGAGATATTCCTAAAGCTATGAGGGGGAAAAGTGGGGCGGGGGGTGGCTGGTTAGTCATAAAGGACACGGAACATGAGTAAGAAAACAGCCATAGAGGATTCTAAATTATTAAATGATCTTAAAAGGCAAACCAAAATTTAAACCAATTTCTACTTACGAAGTAAAAATCAGGTTAAAATATTGATAATTAAGTTCTTTTCGTTGCACTGTAAGCCAGTGTTACAAGGGAGCCTGGGCAGTGGATGGTTTGCCTGTAACTTATTGTAGGATGACCCAAACAAGGCAATAGAAAAGAAAATGATACAATAGCCATACTTCAACTTTAAAGACTCCTTTTGAAGAAATCATCACAAAGTTTAAAAACCTTTCAATCTTATTTCTGTTACAAATTATGCTTGAAGAAGTCATAGCAGGACCCCAGGATCTCAAGTACTTTTAGAAAACAGAGAAAAAGCACAGTGAGGAAAAGTAAAGTTTTCTCTTTCCAAACAAAGTCTAGATTTTGAAAAAGGAAAATCTTACTAGGTTACAATGTGTTAAGTGAGTTGTCCAAGGACAGAGAATGACTCATGGTAAAGCTAAGAATAAAACATGGGTTTTACACCCTAGAAAACTTTTATTTAGAATAAAAAATTAAGACCTGTGGGTAATTTAAAAAGTGTTCTTATAAATTTCGAAGTGTTTCACTGAAAAGTTTTTTTTTCTCTTTAAATTTAAGGTAAGCATTTGCAAAGTGTTTGCTAAATAAAATGTCATTAATCTCAGGATATAGAAGCCTTAAATATAAATAACTGAAAGGAAAGGCAATGAAAGTGAGAGGAATTAAATGAATTTAACATTTATAATTTTGATACAATTGAACTACTCTAACAGGAATTTATTTGAAAGTACATTATCAGGTAATACAAAGAGTATAAGTTCTAGGATGAGAAAATACAAGTTAAAATGACTGTACTGCCCTATGAGAGCTGGGTAAATCACTTAGCCAGAGGTTCAAGGTCATTTTTAGGTATAATTAACCTATCATTATATTAGTTTCAGGTATACAGCATAATGATTCGCTATTTGTATATATTGCAAAATGATGACTGCAGTAAGTTCAGTTAACATCTGTCGCCATACGTAGTTACAAATTTTTTTTTCATGATGAAAACTTTCCAGATCCATTCTTTTGCTACTTTCAAATTTGAAATATAGTATACAAGCACCATGATATACATTACATCCCACGCCTTATTCATTTTATAACTGAAAATTTGTACCTTTTGAACCCCTTCAATCATTTCACCCAGCACCCCATCCCTGACCTCAGGTAACCATCAGTCTGTTTTCTACATCCGTGAGGTGTTTTCGTTGTTGTTTGTTGGGATTTTTGTTTTGTTTTCGACATATGAGAGCATGTGGTATTTGTCTTCATCTGTGTTACTTCATTTAGCATCATCCCTCAAGGTCCATTCATGTCACAAATGGCAATATTTTATTTTATTTTTTTATGGCTGAACCATATTATACCATAATTTTATTATTCATTCATCCATTGATGGACATTAAAGTTGTTTTCGTGTCTTGGCTATTGTAAATGAATTTTAAGGTCTTTATCTGCAATTTAGGTTAACTTGCAGCCAAATAGAGATATTATATGTAAAAATACTTTGTAAATTCTGAAGTCTACATAAATATTAAGCCAGGTTTGACACTAAGATTTTACATTTTTTTTCCATAATGCATAAAAAGATAGGAGATAGCGCTAGGCAAAACTGTAAAATAGGCCAAATTAGATTTCATCACTCCTCCACTTTCCATGTTTCACTCTTTTCATTATTTTTTACTCATGTCTGCTGTTACTATGAAAATTCAAATGTCTTTCCCCTTCTATCACTTCCTTTCTCCTGGTAGTAGTTTATTAATGGACTCCAAAGGTAGTGTACCCTTTGCATATCTCAGAAAATTTGCTCTGTGATGCTGATCATGGGCCGGGTGAAACAGAAGATATGTCACTATCACAGCAGAGCAGGAGCTATGGGGGAAAGTAAAAGTTTTCATAGCACTACTCACAGAATAGGACACCAACCACTATCACATGCCCTATATCTACTTTATATTTTATTTTTCTAAACTACTTTAAGATAATTTGGGGGTACATGGCTGCATTTGCAGGGCTCTAATTGATATTAATGGAATTAAACACTTGAACCACTAAGGTATTTATGAAACAAAGTTGCTCAATATGAACAATATTCATTTTTAAACACAGAACTCCTAGTGGTCTTAAACAGCAATGTGAATTAAAACATAGTCAGCCAGATTAATATCCAGCCAGATTTACATTCAGCCAGATTGGCATTCGAATGAATGCCAAGGTATTTTCTCATTTTTGTCCTGCAGATATTCTAAATGTATGAAAAGCAACTTTTTCTGCAATATGCAGAAAAAAATCTGTGACATAGTGAAAAGCGGCCCACTATAATCTGAAAGACTTGTCCTGGTGACACTGAGACTTAAGCAACTCCAGAGTCTCCAGTATTTTTCCGATTACCATTTAAAATGCATTTTAATAAGAATAATTACACACTCAAACTAAGACTTCTATACTGTTCTTGTATCAAGAAATTTAATATTAGCATTTACACAGACCCTAGAGGATCCAGAGATTTTTCCCTATCTCATATGTATTCCCAAAGTACTTGCTTCTAATCTGAAATAGCATAATTTTGACATTAGTAAAACTGCTTGAAAGGTGGATTGCTATTAATATCATCTATTTCAATACTGTCAATATATTTATTTTTTATGTATCATGTATAACCCAATTTTTTCCCACTCCACAGGTCCTAATAAATATGTGTGCTCAAAACTAAAGTTTATAAGAGACAAAGAACTTTATAAATACATGTGAATAATTGTAATTTGTTGACATTTAATAGTTACAGCAACTTTTAAAATCCATTTCCCATTGTTTGTAATATGTGCCCCTTCACTGGGAAAGTGTTACATCTATGTATTCCTAATGTATGTTTATGTATAAGCAATTCCCATTGACATTATGGCAATTTTCTTTTTCATGTAATATTTCAGCATTTTTCCAGAGTCATTAAATGTTTCAAAAATGATTAATTGTTAAAATTTATAATTAATTTATTTCTAGTTTTACAAATTTCATAAGAAAGCCTTGGCAAGCACCGGTCTTTGCAAACTAAAATTCTTATGTGGACATTTTACTTAGAGATATTAATTTCTTCTTCTCCATGTTCCTCAAACCTCAATCCTAAATTCTTCATGTCTTTCAGTCCTCAGTTCTTTACTCGAAGATCTGAAGTTTCTTATCACCATCTCCCTCAATTCCACCTCTATGGCCAGGAACCCTCTGCTATTCATCACTATGCCTGGTACACCCAGACTTGAATAAATTTCACTACCTGCTCTTTTAGCCTCTACATTAGCACTTCTGAGCTCTGATAGGGAAAATCACACAACTGCTCAGATAGATTCCAATTCCAATTTATGGCTTCCACATCCACTGGGTACTCACATCTGCTTGGCAAACCTTCTATATTTCCCTGGGTGCCCTCTTTCCCAGTCTTTAATTGGCAATTTCAAACATTTTCTCTCTTCTCTAACTTCCCATCCCACCCCTGATCTGTTGCTCTTAAACAAGACCTCTCCTTCTATTGAGAGAGAGAGAGAGAGAGAGAGAGAGAGAGAGAGAGAGAGAGAGAGAGAGAGAATCTTTACATCTTCCTTATTGCTAAGCTATTCCTCCTCCCTTTCCTGGCTTCCCATCCTATGGCCTGGACCCCAGACATCTGGTCTCCTCAGAGAATGTGCTCTCATACTCAGGCGCTCTCACTCCTGTTTTTCAA
Source organism: Rousettus aegyptiacus (assembly GCF_014176215.1). Classification (NCBI taxonomy): domain Eukaryota; kingdom Metazoa; phylum Chordata; class Mammalia; order Chiroptera; family Pteropodidae; genus Rousettus; species Rousettus aegyptiacus. Next base: position 32,649,450 of record NW_023416307.1, on the reverse strand, counting down.
CACCCCTCTTCCTCTTACCGGTTTCTTTCTCACCAGTACTTACCCTGGAATGATGATGGCATGAATTAAGCAAAAAGCAGTGAGCATTGAGAAAAAGTGACAGATTCAAGGTATACTGAGAAGGAAGAATTACACCAATTTTCTGTTTAATGTGAAATGATGTCATAAAAATTATATACATACATATTATATATGTGTGTGTGTGTGTGTGTATCACTCTTAATTTGTACATACATATGTTCTAACTTAAAAAACTGGGAAAAATTGAGATGACATTTATTAAGCCTGAGAAATTCACGGAGAACCAGCAGAAGGTAGATGGCTTTCAACAGGCCAGATGAGTACCTGATAGGTTATGCTTTGACCATGTGAAGTTCAGGACTCTATTGCACGCCCCAGTTATTTACGTGAGTCTGAGTTTCAGCAGAAAAACCTGGGCTATAATTCTGGAATTTAACAGCATATAGATGGTAAATGAGTCTGCTAGTCCATTAAATCATGCAGGGAAAATATTTAACATGAGAAGAAAAGCAAGTTGAGGGGGGAATCCTCATACTTTCCTTAAAGGGATAAGCAGAGCACCTTAATTGGAGACCAAGAAAAGACTGAATACTGGGGGAGGAAAATCAGAAGACTCATGTCAAAGGAGATGCAAAAGGGAAAACTTGGGGAAAGAAGGATGAATAAAAAGTATCACATGAATGTTAAACATCAAGGAAGAGTAGGATTAAGAAGCATTTACTAGCTCAACAAAAAGAAATCATTGGTGGATAGGCAAGGGCAGTTTTAGTAGTTTGAGAATGGGGTCAAATGCAAGAAATTGAGAAATATATGGGAGGAGATTAAGTGGGAGTAAGTAGTGTAGAAAAGGTCAAGAAAGTTTATTTTAATATGGGTTAGACTTGGGAAGGTGAGTGCTTGTGGGAAGGAAGCTGTAAGAGAAAGAGGAGTGTTGAAATGAAGAAGCAGGAGGGAGAGGACCTGAGTGTGAGCAAATTCTCTGAGGCCAGATGTCTAGGGTCCAGGAGACAGATAGGGCCAGCTAGGCGTGAAAGGAAGAACAGCTCAGGAGATAGGGAAGGAGATGTACGGAGAGGGGTGACTTTTGAAATTGCCAGTTAGAGGCCTTGAGAAGTGCTTCTTCCATATTCGTGACGTAGCACCTAGCTTGCCCCCTGCCTCCCACATGGTCCTTATATACCACATGCTACAGCCAGAGTAATTATTTTAAAACACAAATCTTTATTTTATTTTATTATTAGTTTCAAGTATACAGTTTTTATATAGTTTATGAAATGACCCCTGCCTACTCTATCATCCCTCTGGCTCTAACATAGCCATTACATTAGTGCTAACTGCATTTCCTATGCTGTGCTCCCCCATCCCCATGACCATCTATCAACTATTAATTTGTACCTTTAACTCTTCACCTCTTTCTCCCACCCTCAGCCCCCTTCCCTCCGGCTGTCACCAGATTGTTCTCTATATCTGTGAGTCTACTTCCAATTAATTTGTTCTTTTTGTTCCTTAGATTCCACATATAAGTTATATCATATGGTTTTTATCTTTGATTAATTGCACTTAGCAAGATAACCTCTAAATCCATCCATGTCATTGCAAATGGTAGGATTTAATTTTTTTAATGGCTTAGTAATATTCCATTGTATGTATGAATCATCACATCTTTATCTAGTTATTCGTCAATGGGCATTTATCTTGGCTATTGTAAATGGTGCTGCCATGAACATTGGGATGCATAGATCTTTATGAATTATTGTTTTGGTTTGCTTTGGATAAATACCCAGAAGTGCAATTGCTTGGTCAAAAGGTAGATCCATGTTTTTTTACCCCCACCCTCATTTTTAATTTGTTACGGCACCTCCAAACTGTTTTCCATAGTAACTGTACCAATTTGTAATTCCACCAACAGTGTTCTCTTTTCTCCACATCCTCGCCAACACTTGTTCTTTGATTTATTGACGATAGCCATTCTAACACAGGTGTTAGGTGATATCTCATTGTGATTTTAATTTGCATTTCTCTGATGGTTAGTGACCTTAAGCATCTTTTCTTATGTCTAATGGCCATCTGTATGTCCTCTTAGGAGAAATATCTAGTCAGGCCTTCTGCCCATTTTTTAAGTAGATTGTTTGTTTTTGTTATTGCTGTTGTTGCTGAGTTGTATAAATTCTTTATATTTTTTGGATAGTAATCCCTTACCAGATGTATCATAAGCAAATATCTTCTCCCATTCAGTAGATTGTCTTTTCATTTCATTGATGGTTTCCTTTGCTTTGTAAAATATTTTAGCCCCATTTGTTTATTTTTTTTCTTTTGTTTCCTTTGCCTGAGGAGATATATTCAAAAAGAAATTAACTAGTAGCAACATCAGAGAGATTACTGCCTATGTTTCTTCTAGAAGTTTTACAATTTCGGGTCTTACGTTTAAGTCTTTAATCTATTTTGAGTCTGCTCTGGTATATGGTGTAAAAAGGTGGTTTAGTTTCATTTTTTGCATATATCTGTCCAATTTTCCTAGCACCATTTATTGAACAGATTGTCTTTATCGCATCGTATATTCTTGCCTCTTTTGCCATATATTAAATGAGCTTATAGATGTAGATTTATTTCTGGGCTCTCTACTCTGTTCTGCTGATCGATGTATCTGTTTTTATGCCAGTACCATGCTATAAAACACAAATCTTCTTAAAAAATACTCCAGCCCCTTCCCACAGGTCTTAGGAATTTCCAGCCTCCTGACTATGACAACAAGGCCATCACGGCGTGGTCCCCTGCATTTCTTCCTTTGCCACTGCTAGGTCTGTCACCCACTATCCCAAATAAACTGAACTCGTTAAAATGCTCCAAAGGTGCTATGTTTTCTTTCTCAAGTTTTAGTACATGTAGATATCTCTGTCTAGAAAGCTGTGGCTACCTCCTCAGCCTGCCCTCTTCCTCTGTGTAATCCCTTCTCCTATTTTCCCAGTCTTCGTATGAAGTTACCACTTGCAGAAAACCTTTCTACTGCATTCCCTGCCATAGGTAGTTTCCTTCCACAGTGGCTCCTTGGTACCCCCATGCTTTACCCATTTATTAACACATACTATGTCATGATTTTCTGTAACTTGTTTTTTTCTCCCATTAGCATCATGGCAAGACCAAAGTAAGTGCTATGTTAACAGTTTTAAATAAATACATGCTGAAGTCATCCCAGACAGGTATTTGTTGTACCCATGTTTACACCTTATACATAATTAATTTTCAAAGAAATATAGAAGAGAAAGCAAAATTTTTGTCCTCCTTAGAAAAGTAGTACAGTATCCATTTTAAAACAGAGAATCAAAACATGTGATAATCTCTCAGTTTGAGAGGCAGACAGCATGTGTATGGAACCTGGATGTGCTTTAAAACTATGTTACTCAGACAGGTCAGGAGCTGGGGCACCTTTTGCTGCCATCAATAATAACACCTTCAAGCCAGTGGATTAACAATAGAAATGCCAGCTGTCACAATACACTAATGTGTGGCTCCTGTTATCTAATTCAAAGACTCTATCTACTAAAAAAACATTAGATTAATAAAGAGAACAATATGATAATCTTCTGCATAAATGCATGACCATGATTTTTGCAAGTAGTTTAAGATTAAAAATATACTGAAACATCACCTTAATTAAATGTTACATTTATTTAATACTAATACTTTTAAATTCTTCTATTACTTGTCTTCTCTCTCCATCTTAATATATAAACTACCAAGTTCTTCAACTGAATTTCTAAGCCAGACATAACGTTAGTCTTTTTGTTTTAAGCAAAAAGTCTAATAGCCTTTTATAGCCTTTTTTTCATCATTCTCTTCTTCTGGTAACTGACCTTTCCTATCTACAACTCTATGTAGAGTCTTTAGGTCTATTCAGGGATTAGCCTGGTGACTTCTTATGTCAGTATGAAAGTGTCACAGAGTTTGCTTTTTTTTAATCATAGAAGTGGTATTACAACCTGGGCAAAAAAAGAAAAAAATGACACCTTCCCTACCCCATGCTGCAGAGATACCAAATAACAGCTCAGTCTCTGTCTTTACAAGTTAATGTTCTAATTTTTGCTAAATTGCCCTACTTGTTGAGACAGAATAAGTTATTATCTACCATTATGTAGAATTGCCAAAGTACAGGAAACCAAATTAATTTAAATTTCAGATAAACAATGAATAATTTTTAGTGTAAGTATGTTCCGTGCAATTTTTCAAATATACTAAACATTATTTATTGATTATCTAAAATTCAAATTTAACTGGGAATCCTCAAATTTTATTTGCAACCCTAGCTGCGAAGACTGTAGCCAAGAAAAGATCATTTCAAAAATTGCTTTCTATTTCCTAGCCAGCCACATCCCACCCACTCTCATCACCATCTCATCTCCTTACCTGAAAACAAACTCACCATGAAAGTTAGCACACAGAGACGCAATAAGAAAGACATGGCTATCCAAGTCCAAGGCCAAGTCCAGCCTTATTTTCTGTAGAGGGAACAGAGGTTGAGAGTTCAGTGGCTTAAACAAGGACACACAGTAATGGGATAGCAGCTATGGGAGTAGTCTCAGTTTTGCCATTGTTGTTGTTGTTAGCTACAAGCCTTGGGTTCTAAAGGTCTTCTTAGTTTAAAACAATAAAAAGTCATTTTCTTCAGGATGCCACTAACAAAATGTAACTGAATTTGGTTAGGTGAGAGATGGTTATTGATCCTCTCTAAGAAAGTCTAAAGGTCATGTAAATATCCTCCTAATTGATTTTCACACAAGAGGGCATAGCATAGGGAGTTAGCAGCTAGAGGTATCCATATGTCCTTGAAGACAGAAAAGCCCCTGGAGACCCTGATGATTTCTCTTTAGAAATGCACAGGATACTTGTATCCCAGTAATGGGCTATGTATAACATAGCAGATCCTATCAATATACGGCCACATCAGAAAACAACCAACATAAAATGATACATGCACATCGAACACATTCAACTTATTTATGCTTGAAGACAACTGCCTCTCTGTAAGATCAAAGTCTGGGCCTATTCTTTCCATGAATTCTCACTCTACTTCCCTAAAGGTATAACATTCATCTATATGACATATGTTATATTTTCCTAATGTGTAACATAACTTTAATACTATAAAATTTCAAGCATATGATTCTCAAGATCACCTTCCCTTGCCCTGGGCTCCTGAAGAATATAGTCATCAAAGAAATCAATGGAAATAATACTCAAAGCAAAGAAAAGCCGCATCATTCATGAAGCTCAGTACCAGGCTGCTGTCTCTCCTACAAGCAGGCTAAAAAAGAGACAGCTCTCTTTAATCAGGAAGTGGGAATTTAGCAGGTAACCATGTGCTTTGAAGCAAAAAAGAATAGCAGCTTTACATTACACTAGTGGCTGGAATGATGTGATGTAGACAGGCACAAGAGAAAGGCAGTGTGCATAATCAGAAGGACCCAACGACCATGTAGACTATGCAGAAAACCTGGCTTGGAACTAACCAGCCAAGTGAAAAGAAGATCCTGTCCATTAATAAATGTAATTGATAAAAATTAAAGAAGATAGCTAGAAATGGATTATGCGTTAAGAGGCATAGAAACATCTAGGACTGACACTCAGAAGCCATCTGGAAAGACAAGCATATACAGTGTGCTGGAGCTAATTGTGTACCTCTTTTCCTAACATCATGTGCAGTGACAACGGTGATAACTCTAAAGTGGCCATGGTTTATACATGGAATTTGACAAACACAACTAATCATCGACTGTTTTCTTGAGAGTCAGTTTACGAGCATAGCATTGTCCACTACCTAGAAACCAGCAGAGGAAACATGACAAGGGCGGTACAGGACCAACAAGCCCAGGATGCTTTCAAAGAAAAATGACCTGAGTCTAGAGGATCTGTTCATTGGGGCAGAGAAGGCAAACCCAGACATAGAAATGGAAAGAAGAGTCTAGCATAATTCCTCCAGTCCTAGAAGCCCTACTTATTCAAATCTAATTAAGAATAGAAATCTTAGTTTATCTCAAATTATATTGACTCAGGGAAAAGAGAGAACATATAAACTTTCAATAAGATTTAGAAATCAATACTCTTTAAACATATGCACTTTGATTTTTATTTTGTTTGCTTCTTGAACTTTCTTTTGAAAAATTCAAATCCTGTTTTTTCTGTACTTAAGGGTATTGTTTCTAAACTTTAGCCTTGATAGTCCCAAATGAGCTTGCTGGAGTTGAAGCAGAGAATGAAAAAGAGATGTCAAAACAGCCAAGAAGGATGTAAAGTTAAACTTTGCCCATTTCCAAACAGAAACTAATAGCTATTTGACCAAGCACAGCTATACCTGGAATTTGCAAAACTGCCTGCAGAGGCTTCACAAGACACCCACACACTAGTGAAGACTCCAAATGAAATAACAAGGCCTCAGCCTACATCCTCAAGGATACACCTGGAATTTGCTCAACAATATCAAAATTACCCATTAATTTGCTTTTCCTACAACTTTAAGACAAGGACAAACCTTAAACAATCTGAGTTTGCATAGGTAAGCAGATAATTGCTTTTGCACTTTAGTAGAAAGTCCTTGCTAAGCCTATTCCAAAGAACAGGAAAGAAACACATTTCTTGTATTTTCTGTACCAAAGGGTTGCCAATACTGATAAAGAATATTAAAGACAACTGATTATGAAATTGCCATGTATATGTGATAGAGAGCATTCATCTCTTTGGCTTTGATAAATAATTTTATTTATTATTGCAATTATTATAGTCATTTTACAAAGGATATGTAAGTGAATGACTAGGAATAATATCAGAAATAAGTATATGGTATATATGTGTGTGTGAATGTGTATGTGTGTGTGTGTTGGTTTTTCTATTTTGAGCTTATATGAAAGCCTTTGATGTTTTTTAAAAAAATTTATACTTAAACTATAATTCAAGAAATCTCCATTTTAAAGTAAATATATATATAAACAGTTTTAGAGCAGAAAAAATTATCTTAGTAATCAATTAATTCAAAGTCTAAATCCAATAGATGAGAAAATTTAGCTAGTTTGCTAACAGAGAGCTCAAGTCCAGTCTTCTGGCTCTGAATCATTGTTCTATTTAGGACTGTCATATACTGCTTCTCTGAAAAGAAATAACCTAATACCTATTGACTGTGGTGTATAAAATATTAAAGTATATAATATATTTAACAATTCAAGTGGAGTGAGGGCAAAGCAAGTTAACCAAAAGCAAAACACTATGATGTCTGGATGATCTTGACTCCAATCTTCAGCAACCTAAGAGAGCCTCAACTGGAAGTTTCAATTAGGGCCTGAGTGATTTTGACCAAGTAAACACATTGGTAATTGAAAGACAAGGTGGTCTCTAAAATGGCTTCTATTGTGGTCACTTTTATCCATGTGAGTACTTTTCTATTCACTGACTCACCAGGTAACTAGCGTTAGAGAATATGTATTGCATTTGCCTGGCACTTATAAGAAAACGTCCAACTCTTTTGGTGTATGAGAGATCTTTATACATACCAACAGAAAAATGATTTAACCATATCTCTACAGTGACAACTTTGCTTTAAATTTCCTGCTCTTAATACTACTTTATGTTTTCTGGAACAATGACCCTAGGTGCATCAAATTTTTGTGTTAATTGTTTTGACAATTAAAAGCAAAATTTAACATCACTTATTTCATTTCTAGTTTATACTGATCTGTGCTTAAGAACCACTTGTTATTATAAAAATTAAATAAACACTGGGAAGTTGCTGTGTATGATAATGTAGGAGTGGCTCTACACAATTTCAAAGCATGTCATTCATATCCAAATGGAAGGGGATGGTGTCCTCTCTGGAGTCGTGTTATGCACAGCTCGCATGCCCATGTATGGTGGTATCATCTCCTAGGGGGCTCATTTGCCTATAATTATTTATAGAATATAAGAGGCAGTCTCGTGTGCTTTGCACTTTCCAGCAACTACTTACTCTTTTGCTCTATTCTGCACACTCTTGCTCTGTGTCTCAGATATACAGACTCCATAAAAAACAAAACTTTAACTATTTAATCTGTGATAACAGGAAAAACTCTCAGCTCAAGACTATCAAAGTAAACACCTAAGTAGGAAGATACAGGTTCAACTCCCTGTTTAGCAACCTGAACAAATTATTTATAGACTCAGCCTCATTTTCTTTAGCTGTAATATGAAAGTATTAGAACTTGACTTATCTCACTTAGTTACTGCTGGTAATAAAATTGAAATTATCCAACACAATCCTGCCACCTATGGGAGGGGCAGGGGTTTCAATGGGTATTAAAAAATCCTAAAGGGATTCTTATGATAGCCCTGAGATTTAGTCCACTTGTTGACTTAAGAACTACTATTCATTAATTCATGTTAACCTAAAGGACCCTAGCAGAGCAAGTTGCCTATTCATGGAGTAACCCATGTCAAACCTGAGGAGACTGGGAAAAAATATAAATAAATCATAATAAGAGAAATATAAATGAATAATAGGCATGCGTAATAAACCTTACTTGTAATCAAGAGAACGCAAATATATACATCAATAGGAAAACATTTTCCACCTATCAAATTAATGAAGATGAAAATAAATTTTAATGTTGAGGAAGTTGAAATGAGATTCCATCACATGCCACCAACAGGACTATATAAATTGGCATGACTTTTTAGTAAAGCAATATGACAGTGAGATACTGACCCATTAAAAAGTTAGTGCTCAATTTCAGTTAGATGGCACAGTAGGTAATCAATCTCTGTACTTTCCTTTCTCATGACCACAACATTACAACTAAACTACAGAACAATCATCACTGAGAACTGTCTGAAGTCTAGATGAAAAGAAGTCTATAACTAAGAATATACAAAAGCCACAACACTGGCAGGAGGGGTGGAGATGCAGAATGAGCTAGTCCCACACCTGCATGCGGCAGTTAAAAATTGGGAGAGAAATCTCAGCTGTAAAGGTCCACCCTGAGGAGTGAAAGGTCCCAGAACAACATCAGGCTCCCTAGCCCACGGTTCCAGTACTGGGAAGAGAAGTCCTCATAAGTTCTGGCTGTGAAAACCAGGGTAGATTGTGGCTGAGTGAAAGGGAGGGCTGCTAGACTCTCAGGCACTCCTCTTAAAGTGCCCATTTACAAACTTACCTGCTGATGGATTCACTCACTCTGAACTCCAGCACTGGGGCGGCAGCTTGAAAGGCATCAGGGACACATAGGGAGGAACAGAATTGTCTGGCTTCAGGGAGAGGACTGGACGGACAGCTTTATTCCAGACAGCAATGCTAGCAGAAGCCACTGTTCCTTTGTTGAGCCCTTCCCCACCCTAGAGTGGAGATGAAGGCAGGCACAATATCTGAGTCACCATCAACCTGGCTAAACACCACTAGACTCAACCTAGTGATTTCCTGAGACCCTTCCTCACTCAACTTTTGGGCCCAGCCAAACCTCCTCCAGTATCTTTTCCATTTAAATGGCCTGTCTTGGCTCAGGCTGAGGACTTTCCTAAAATCTCTCACAATCCTCAAACAAGCAGCATCTGGCCCTGCCATGCCCTGTACCTTTTGCTAAGCATCCCCAAGCCCAGCACTAGTGGCAGCTGGCTTTGATTCACAGCTTAGCCTTTCCCAGGCACCTCCTAGCCCAGCACAAGTGACAAGCATCTGCAAATCACTTTGAACCTCATATAAAGTGGGTCCAGTTAGGGCACAGTCAGTGGCTGACTTTTGCTTGCAACAGAGCCCCCGCCCACCCACTCACCCACCCCCCAAAAAAGGCAGACTTGGTAGGTAACAGTTTGCTGAAGTGAATGTAGGGTCAGATCCTGCACAACAGCTCCTCCACTACAGTCACAGCCAGTCCTCACAACCAATCAGTTTAAGGATCAATCTCTCCCATTGACATGCAAACAGCAACCAAGGGTCAACAACAACAGGAAGGCACACAAAACCCACACAACAAATACACCTAGAGCACCTGGCTTAGATAACAAGGGAGACTGTACCACAGGGCCTCACAAGACACCTATTACATAAAGCCACTGTACTAAGACTCGAAGACATAGCACCTCTACCTAATACACAGAAATAGACTAGGAGACATAGCACCTCTACCTAATACACAGAAATAAACAGGGAGGCAGCCAAAATGGGAACACAGAGAAACATGTTCCAAATGAAAGAACAGAACCAAGCTCCAGAAAAAAAAGAAGTAAACAAAATGGAAACAAAGAATGTATCAGATGCAGAGTTCAAAACACTGGTTATAAGAATGCTCGATAACTTCAGTGATAACTTCAACAAAGAGATAGGAAACACAAAAATGGAGATAGAAAACATTTAAAAAAAACAGTAAGAAATAAAGAATGCAATAACTAAAACAAAGAATGAATTAAAGGGAATCAACAGTAGATTAGATAAAGCAGAGTTGTGAATCAGCAATTTAGAAGATAAAGTAGCAAAAAACACTCAATTGAAATATCTAAAAGTAAAACATTCCAAAAAAATGAGGATATTTTAAGAGGCCTCTGGGACAACATCAAGCATACCAACATTCTTATCATAAGAGTACCAGAAGGAGAAGGGAGAGAGCAAGAAATTGAAAACCTGTTTAAGGAAGTAATGTCAGAAATCTTTCCTAGCCTGATGAAGGAAATAGACATATAAGCCCAGAAAGCACAGAGAGTTTCAAACAAGATAAACCCAAAGATGTCCATACAAAGACACATCATAATTAAAATGTCAAAAGTTAAAGACAAAGAAAATCTTAAAAGCAGCAAGAGAAAAAACAAGGAAGCTCCCAGAAGACAGTCAACTGATTCCTCAACAGAAACTTTGCAGGCCAGACGGGACTGGCATAAAATTTTCAAAGTATTGAAAAGTAAGAATCTACAACCAAGATTACACTACCCAGCAGGGTAGCATTTAGAATCGAAGAACAGATTAAGAGTTTCCCAGACAAGAAAAAGCTAAATGGGTTCATCACCAAAACCAATAGTACAAGAAATGGTAAAGGGACTTCTTTAAAAAGAAAAAAAAAAAAGATAAAAAAGATGAATAATAAAAAGCCAATAACCATATATCAACAATTACTTTAAATGTGAATGTGAATGGATTAAATGCTCCAAGTAAAAAACACAGGGAGGCTGAATGGATAAGAAAATAAGACCCATACATATGTTGCCTACAAGAGACTTACTTCAGATCAAAAGACACACAGACTGAAAGTAAAGAAATGAAAAAAAGATATTTCATAAATATGAAAAAAAAAAGCTGTGGTAATACTTATACCAGACAAAATAGACTTTAGAACAAAGGCTATAACAGACAACAAAGAAAACAGTAATCCCACTTCTGAGTATTTAGTTGAAGAAACCCAAAACACTACTTTGAAGAGACGTACATCCATGTGTTCATTGCAGCATTATTTACAATACCCAAGATATGGAGGCAACCTAGGTGTCTATCAATAGATAAATGGATAAAGAAGAAATGGTACTATATACAATGGAATATTATGCAGCTGTAAAAAAAAAAGAATGAAATCTTGCCTTCTGCAACAGCATGGATAGACCAAGAGGGTATTGTGCTAAGTGGAGTAAGTTAGAGAAAGGCATATGCCATATAATTTCACTTATATGTGGAATCTAGAGAACAAGTGAAACAAAACAGAAACAAGCTCATAGATGCAGAGAGCATTTTGGGGGGAGGGTTGCGAAGAAATGGGTGCAGAGGGTAGGAGATAAAGAGGGACAAATTAGTAATTTCGAAATAGTCATAGGGATGTAGAGCATAGCATGGGGAATATGGTAATATTGTAATAACCATGTATGGTATCAGATGGGTAATGAATTCATAAGGGTATTCATTTCATAATGTATATAAATGTCTAATCACTGTGTTGTATACCTGAGACTCATATAATATTGTATGCCACTGTAATTGACAAAAAAAAAAAAAACAGTAAGTGCTCTTTGACTTAAAAAAAATTCCATTTATAGGAAGAATCCTAAAGAAATAACCCAGAGATGTACATGAAAAGATATGCATTAAAGTACTTAGGCTTGGGAAAAAATGGCCCCCCAAAATAATTAATTAATTAAAAAATGTAAAAGGAACCTATATTTCCACTAAAATGATGGTATATCCATCCAATAGAATATGCGGAAATGAAATAACTTTTTAGCAGAATTTTATATGGCACACAAATTGCACCTTATATATAGTGTTAAGTGAATTAGGCAGAGTAGACTTCCAATTTAAATAGTCAGCACATCGATGATACTTTGCAAAAGATAGAGCAGTATAGAGCACTAAAATCATGACTGGACTCTTTTTATGAACTTCAGAAATAGGTAAAACTAAACTACATTGTTAGAAGCCAATAATCATTACTTTGGGGAACTAGATAAAGGGTCCTGATTAGGAGGAGCTTTCTGGGATGTTAGGAACATTTCACTTTTTTTATTTGGGTAGTGGTGACCTTTCTGGGTTCACTTTGTGATAATCCTTTAAACTTGTTTTCGCAGCTTAATTTTTCTGTATGTGTGCATTATTTTAATAAAAGTGATACATATATGATTTGTTAAATTATAAAGAAAAGCAAGTGATTGTCATACAATTCATAGCAGTGGTTAGGAGAATAATGCAATCCTTCAAGGTACATTTCTTCAAATGTACTGATAATATTCTACTTTCTAAAATGTATAGAAGAGACATGAATATTCTCCTTAATATATACAAACAGTATTTTAACTGCTACATATATGTATTTAAAAGTTAAAAGTTAAAAAAAATACTTTTCTTTAAAAAAGAGAAGATACATAAATCTTTATAAAGTGTATTTATGTGTATCGGATCTGTGTATTTGGGTGGTTGAGAAGAGGCAAGATTTATTTTTTAATCTATTCATAGTAAAGACACTACAAAGATATACACCAGACAATTTTTATTTTATGTACATCCTTTTGTATTTTCCAAATAATTCTTAATGATCAGATTACTTTTAGAATCCGAAATGTATAGATATAGATATATAGATATCTACATATAGATAGAGGTAGATAGATACACAAACTTTTTTTTTACGATTTAAGAAAAATCAGGTGCCACCGCAAAGTCCTAAGTCACGGTTGGGGGAAGGGGGCAGTGGCGCCAGGCTTGTGGGCGGAGTTGTGCGCGAAGGGGCGGGGCAGGGCGGAGCTTCGAGGACTGTGACGTTTCAAACCTGGGTGCCATTTGAGCTCACAGACCACCGTGGCCTTGGATTGGGACGTTTGGACCCCAGAGTAGGCAGATGCTGCAACTGGGAGGAGTCCAGAGCTTCGCCCTGTCCCCTCCGGGCTGAGCCACAATTGCAGAGGTAGGAGGAGATTCAGGGCTGCTCAGTTAAAACTTTCACCTTCACTGGCTATGTGGGAAGGAGGCTGAGCTTCAGGGGAAGGTTCGAGTAAGTTGGGGGAAAACAACTTCCACCTGAGGGACGGGGAACGTTCCTTATCGATAAGCCTAGTAAGTAGCCAAAAAATCCTTTCCCACGGGCAGTTAGAGAGGGCGTTCCAAAGTGGTTCCCTGTCCCTTACACGTGCACGCCCTATCCCATTCCCATGATTCTATTGGGTTTCCTAGTAACAGATTTTTTGTTTTTGTTTTGTTTTATGCTAATTTGTATTCCTTAAAAAAGTGTATAATTTAAGGACATCTGCCTCTGGTCAACTGAAAGGTCATGATGACTTTTTCAGAGTCCAGATTATTTTTTTCATTATCCTTTGAGGTATGAGCTGTTGTCTACTTAACTCGTGATTTCACTGTAGACTGTAGATAGTGAATGTCACTGAGTTGAGTAGAGAGACAATCTGACCTGTGTCTTTAACTGGGTGTATTCTAACATCACATCTGGCATAAAATGTGTTGCCTGAGATGTTTGGTATATGAGTGAGTGAGTGAGTGAGTGAGTGAGTGAATGTCTTTCACAAGTAGCCATTCAAAGGTGGTTCGGCATAAACAATGGAAAAGAGCTGTCAAGCTTGTTTAAAATTTCACATTCCTTGTCCATAAAATATTTATAGGTATCAGTAAGGGCCTCAGTTTTTGTAACACCAGCAAAGTGTGTACCATTTTTAGTGAGCCACTGGTTTGAAATATCAAATGCTTGAAATTTTGCTTTTTATTGATACATATTTTTATTTAATTTTTTATGATTAAATTTAATGTACTAATAATGTTAAATACACCAAAGGACTTTGGATCTTTCCAATTTTATCAATAAGAACTTGAATACCGTACAGGTGCTCTCTTTTAAATATTTCAGGCTGGATGGACTGTTTTCCTCCAAATGGAAAACATGACTTCAACTAGAACATAATAATAACATTTTACAAGGTCTTCCCCCCCCCCCTTCATTTGTGACAAGAGCTTGAGGATTTTGGTAAAGGCAAAGGTAAATAAAGGAAGAAAAGAAAAAGAATGCACTAGAAGCAAGAGATGGGCTAGAATCCTTCCAACTGCCTAATTCTGTACACAGCCTGTAGTTTTCTTCGCTGTCTTGGTTTAAGAGGAATGAAATATTGATTCTGATATGAAAGAAAGGGATTCAACTGGAAGCAACACTGTTGTGTGGTGTTTCAGAGAGGTTTAAAATAATTTTTAAACCTCTTTTACAAATGTATACAACCAACCTAAACTAGTGAATGGTCATGGAGTATAACACAAGTACATAATCAAGATAGAACTGAGATTTTTGTTTGTTTGTTTCCCAAGTGGACTTTTCATTGAAGTACCTGCTCAATCTGTTCCTCATCAGTGTTATTATAACCAAATGGCTAAAGCTTCCAATCTGGTCATTTTCAAAGATATTTCCAAAGAGAAATCATTTTAAAAGCCATTCAGGAAAAATACCCTCTTTTTTTTCCCTCACTGTTCAGAATAGAAAATAACTACTTATAACAAAAACTGCCCTAAATTCATAAAGTTATTCATCTTCTGAGCAGTGAAACTAGCACATTGGAAATTGATTACAACTTAAAAGAAAACAAATGAACATGAATCATAATCATGAGTTATAGAACTTTAAAATGATCTCCAGGCATAAGCCTATAGTTTATTCTTTACTGCGAGAGAATATTTCCTAATTAAGACACACAATGACTAAAGCCACATTTCTCTGCATAGAATTTAAATGCAATTTCTTTTTTTTTCTTTTATATTACACATCAGTTGAAAATAGATGACTAGGTACCCCAACAATGGTAGGCTATGGTAACAAAAGCCATACAAACACCATATGCTCAAGGTTTTTTAAATCCTTTTACAACGGGGAGCTCAGAATATTGTCTCTCAACTAGGGTAAAATATACTGAGTCATCTTCCTGGAAAGTAACATTCAACTTGTAACATTTTTCATTGTGAAGTCTCGTTGAATTTTTTCAGGGATGTTAATAAAGTAAAATATTACAGCAGTCTAGCTTAAAGATCACTGAAGGAGAGGCTCTAACTTATCACAACTCTGACTAAATTTCAAAATATACATGGTGAATGAGCATGAGCCAGGTATCCAATAGGAGGAGCATTTTTCTAATTGTCTAACTTTTAAAAATTGCCGAACAATAACAATAATATAAATGACAGTAACAGCAGTATACTAGTTAACATCTACCGAACACTTACTATTATCAAGCAACCTTTTATTACTCTTCTCAACATTGACATGAGTTAGATATCATCATTAACCACATTATGTAAATGAGGACACTGAGAACCCAGTGGCCATTCCAAATTCTCTATACGATGGGAAAACTGTTGTAAAATAAGTGTGATGGCAAAGATTCAGCTTTACCTCTGCATTTTAGAAAGCCTTAAGGGGTAAATATGCCTACATATTATATGATTTGTTATACATCTATATATTCTTATGTATATCCATTATACACATTTAGAATTCATGTATTCGAACCACTAATATTTCACAGATTTTAGTCAAGTCTGAAAGGTATTTGAACTGACAACACAGGTATTAGAATGTGTCCCTTTAATCTTAAGGAGTTGATGCTGAAGCTAAAGTCATATTTCAATCTAGAATTGTATGACAAGTGGAAAATTTATGTAGTTTTAAGTAGATCATTTAAAAGGAAATATTTTGGGAAGACTAGTATTATAATCGCAGAATAGAAATGGAAATTGCTAATAGATATGAGAGCTCTTGATTTCAATTCATTTTAATACATGTATTAGTTGTTCTATTTGGCTATTTACTTAAATAAGATATATTAAACCATAAATGAATGCTAAAACATTAACAAATTATAAATTAAATCTTAATAAATAAATAATATTTATTAAAGTTAATGTTTATCTTCTTAAAATTTACTTAAATAAGTTGTACGTGTGCCTTTCAAGAGTAAGCATTACTATAGGGGATCAAAATTAAGAAAGATTATATTCCCTTCAACAGAGGAAAGGAATTGTAAATAACACTGTTTGAGCTGGTGTTTTTAAAATGTTTGAAAATATAGACTTGAAAATGTTGGTCTTGCTTCTTCAGGCACCTTTTACTTATTAGAATGATAGCTCTACATGTTAGTTTAAAAATTATTGGTACTCAACCTGTGCCTGTGTTTCTCTGCTAGAATAACTTCCCTTAGCAAATTCCACATTGAGGATGTTCATCTGATTTCACATGCTTGAGTGCTTCAGTGCTCTCCCACCAGTTACTACTTAAATTCCTATTAGCCAGGATGATTCAAGAAGAATAATTCAGTGCTCTCTTTAAAGGTCACCTAAGTTATAGCTTGAGAGGACATGGTATT
Organism: Rousettus aegyptiacus; assembly: GCF_014176215.1. Taxonomy (NCBI): domain Eukaryota; kingdom Metazoa; phylum Chordata; class Mammalia; order Chiroptera; family Pteropodidae; genus Rousettus; species Rousettus aegyptiacus. Next base: position 32,632,605 of record NW_023416307.1, on the reverse strand, counting down.
TTTACCCACTTCCAAAGAAAAGTGTGCATTTGATGCATTAGAATGCAGCTCAATTTTGTTAACTTGAAAGTATCAGGAACAAAACTATGACATAACTACTTTATATCTCTCTTGAACAGATGTTTGGAAATTTAAGTTGTAGAAAAAAAGGATTGTCACCATTGTTTTTTGTATCTGTGAGTTTGAATGGTGGATGGGGAAAGTAGGAAGATGTTAGCTGAAAGGGTACAAACTTTCAGTTATAAGATGAATAATTCTGAGGATCTAATATTCAGCATAGTGATTGTAGTTAACAATATTATATTATATACTTGGAAGTTGCTAAGAGAATATATCTTAAATGTTCTCACCACAAAAAAGAAATGATAATTATATGAATCAATTGAAGTGTTAACTAACAATCGATTGAGATGTAAACTAACCTTGCTGTGGTAATCATCTTGTAATATATGTCTATCAATAAAGCTAAAAGTGAAAAAGGATTGCAATGGTCCCATGGCCTTCACCATTAGCTCTCAGCCTAAGATATCTGGTCTCTACTTGAGGGAGATGTGTGTGTGTGTGTGTGTGTGTGTGTGTGTGTGTGTGTGTGTGTGTGTGTTGAGTCCCTGGGTGCCTACTTGGAGAAGGAGGACAATGGAGGAAGGAATACATAGAAGGTATCCAAATCTCCTTAGGTACTGCGAGCAAGGCTTAGTTGAAGACTTAAAAGTTCAGACCTCAGTCAATTCCTCCATCTTTTATACTTACTAATGTAGTTAACAGTGAAGGGAACATCATGTTAAACATGAGGACCATTATGAGACTGAGGGGCAACACTTGCTATGCATTCAAAATGACACCATTTATTAGTTTAAACATTTCTACCTATGTACTGAATCCCTTCAGATGTTACCCATACACTCATTGGCCAATTTCTTGTATATATATAGAAAGAGAAGGTTGATCGGCAGTTTGTAGATTTATTTTTTTAAGCAGTTGCCATTTCTTCTCATTTTCCTCCCAGAGATTCTCCCTTCCCTGCATTTTTTCTGGGCTTATAGGGAATAAAATTGCCCAGATGTAGAGTATGGGAGGAAGTAGATACTGCTAAACAGTTTTTCAAAGTGGTTGTGTCAATTTGCATTCATTCATATCAGCAGTATGTAAAAGTTCCAGTTATTCCATATACTTCTCAACACTTGCTCTTTCATATGGTCTCAAACATAATGGGTAACTACTTTGCCTATCTTTTAAATTGTAGTCATTCTGATGGCTTTTTGTTATATCAACCTGAGGTTTCAATTTACATTCCCTTGATGACTAATGAAGGTCATAATTTTTTCATAAGTTTACTGACCATTTGGAGATCCTCTTTTGTGACATGTCTACTAATATGTTTGGCCAATTTCTTACTGGGTTATCTACCATTTTCATATTGATTTGTAGAGTGCTTTATATATTCTCGATATGAGGCAATGTACAGTATAAGTATTATAAATATGTTATCCAAGTTCATGGTATGTTTTGATGAACAGGAGTTATTACTTATAACAATCTAATTTATTTTTATGTCCTTCTTAAGAAATCTTTGTTTACCTCAAACTCATAAAATATCCCATGTTTTCTCCTAAAACCTTTACTTTTTATATTTAGTTTTGCAATGCATTTGTAATTAACTTTTGTGTATTATGTAAGGTAGGAGTTAAATTCTTTTTTTTCATTTGACTTAGTCAAACACCATTTATTTTTTCTTTCATTTTTTTTTCTTTTTTCAAGCACCATTTATTAAAGAGGCTATCATTTCCCCCATTGCATGGTAGGGTCATTCTTAAACGACAATTTATGTGTGGATCTATTTCTGTACTTTTTATTTTGTTTGAATGGTTTAATCATTTGTTCTTGTATCAAAAACAGAATGACTTAGTTATAGTTTTATAATTCTCCCTATCTGACTGTTAAAGTCCACTAGCTTTGTTCTTCTTCAAGTTTAACTTGGCTTTTCTTAGCTCTCTGTATTTCCTTATGAAATATGAAATTCATTGTGGCTTAACTTATGATTGAGCTGTGGTCAATTTTGGTTTCAGGTGTACTTGAAAAAAAAACACATATTTTCTGATGTTCTTTGGTGCAGTAATTTATTTATATATATATATAAATATATATATATTTATATATATATATATATATATATATATATATATATAAAATCTTAATTAGGTCAATTTTATTACCTGTGTTGCCCAGAGCTTCTATGTCCTTAAAGATTTTTATTTGTTTATTTTTCGTTGTTTCTTTTTTTTTTAAGTCTGATATTTTATCAGCTATTGAGAGAGATAAGTTAAAGTGAAAATTTCCAATTATGATTGGAAAGTTGTCAGTTTTTTTGAGAAATGTAAATTTTTGCTTCATGTATTTTAAAGCCATCTTATTGCACTCTGTTGATGGAATTGTGCTGCCTTCTCTTTTCATAGCTCCCTTTTTGTTATAAAATATCCTTTTGTATCAGTTACAGTACAGTCAGAAAAGAGAAACTAGATTAAACAAATTAGCACTAAGAATCATTAATTGTACTAAAAAGTGGTTAACTACTAAAAAGAGTGGAAAGAGAACTCCAAGGAGTATAGACATAGAACCTGTAGCAAGAAGGCTTCTCCTTGAGGGGCTAAGAGAAAGTGAACAGGAAGGAACCTGGAACCTTAGAAGAAGTCCTGCAAGGCTAAGATTCATACCTCTGAGGCGACAGCATGGAAATCATGACTAAGTTGATACTCACCTGCCTCAAGTGGAAGAGCAATGAAGGCTGTGTTGATTAAGAAATTTGCCAAAAGGACAACTCTGCTGAATACAAGGCCGCCACCCAGGTGGTCAGTGCTGCCTGGACCCCCTACAAATCCATCCACTTGCTACAGGCTGAAACAGAACACCAGAAAAAGAAAAAGGCCCCTCTTCCTCTTTCACCCTTGCAGTGTTTCTCCTGTACAATCTATTGGCAGGGTGCTCCAGCCAGCTACAAAAAAAAAAAAATGGTATACAGGATTCGGTTCCAATAAACAGGGTGAAGGGTACTTGTGGAGCTGAGAGACAATAAATTAAGAACTGGCACACTTTCTTTGTGTCTAGTAATGCATCTTGCCAAAAAGTCTGTCTCCTTGTTCTAACAGGAGTTGAGCCCTCCTAGTCTCATGATTGATGTTTGTATGTTGTTCTTTCTTCATGGTTTTATTTTCAACCTTTCTATGTTGTTGCTATATTTAAGGTATATCTCTCGTAAGCAGAATATAGTTGAGGTTTGTATTTTTTTTTAATGTGATAATCTTAGATTTTTAATTGGAATATTAGTACTTTTAAACCTAAAATAATTACTAATCATTTTGGTTTATAGCTACCATATAGCTACCTGTTTTTTATTTTTTCTCTCATTTCTTGCCTTTTTCTTGGATTAATCAAAATATTTCATTTCCCCCAATATTGTTAGTTATACACTTTTACTATTCCTCAATTTTTACTCCAGAAATTAAAACATAAATACTTGATTTATTACAATCCATTTACAATCTATTACAAAAATGATAATTTTTACCAAATTCTTAATAATATTAGTACATTAGAATACTTTAGCTCCACTTCACCTCTCTCATCTTTTATATTGTTGTTGCCATCTTTTTATTTCTACATACATTTTAAATTTGGTAGAGACATATTGTTTTATGCAGTCAATTGACAGTCAGTATTCATTTTTATATACATATATTCTCACGTTTACCTTTACTCATCACTCCTTAACCGCATTTCTTTCTCGTTTCTGCTTGATTCTCACTCTGCCCTTCTTCTGAGGTTCCAACTGTACTTCCGTGAGACCTTTTCACTGTGTTCTATGTGTCTCTAAAGTTCTTTCCTGTATTTCCCATTATTTTACTTCTCTGCTTAAATTCATATATTTTCTACTGACTTTCTTGAGTTTACTGATCTTGTCTTCTGCTGTATCTAAATCTGTTGTTTAATCCATCTAAGAGTTCTTTTCAGATACTATTTTTCTCAGTTCTAGAATTTTCATTTGATTTTTTTTTTTTTTTTTACAAATTTTAGTACTCTGGTAAAATTCTTTATCATCTTTCCCTCTATTGTCTTGAATATATTAAAGTTATTTTAAATTCCTTACCTGACTCCTACATTTTAGTCATCTATGGTTGTGTTTCTATTGCTTAATTTCTCTTTTGGTTTCTGAATACGTTATCTTGGGAGTGTTTGGGGGCACATTTGATAATTTTTATTAAACGTTGAATATTGTATATTGAAGATTGTAGAGGATCCAGATGACGTGTCTTCCTCCGTAATAGAGTCATCCTTCCCTTCACTAGGTAGATAACACAGTAGTTAATTTAATCAGAGACTGTTCTCTGTGGAGGCTGGTAGCAGCACTGAAAAGAGTCTGCCTTTAGTTCACTCTGGTTCTCAAGAGTTTTCACCTGAGAGTCTGATGTTTCTTTAATGTCCTTCCTCTTGTGCATCTTTATCTTATGAGACTGCCAAAACTTTGCATTGCTTTTCAGGTGGTTTCTACTTAGGTCTTTAGCATCTTGCCCTACATAGTCCCTCAAATTGGCATTGTTTCCTGGATGGTAAACATTTCTGTGCTTCAGGCTGCCTAGATAACCTATCCAAAGTTGTACTGGTTTCCTCAACACCCAGAGCTGTACCCCTCTCTGTGAAATGCTGAGATTCTCAGCCCTCTCCTCATGCCAAACTGGTGAATACCCCCAGGATAAAAGTGCTATAGAAGTCAGTTCTTTTCAATGAAGGAGTTAAACCTTCTCCATTTCTCATTGTCTTCTCAGCCCTCCAGCACACTCAAATCAGATAATTTGGTATTTTATCTTGCTTTTGTCCTTGTTCTCAACTGAAAGACTGATCTGCTACAAACTACTCCACTGTACCACAAGCAGAAGCTAACAAATAACCAAATAGAATGATGTATTTTGGCAGGTCTAAATTGTCAAAATAGTAATTTTAAAACAATGGCTTCGTTTTAAAGTTTGATACATATCAAAAATTTTTTGCCAAGCGATTGTTTGATTTCATGTTCTCTTTGAGATTAGTTTAGGAAATACTAGTGGATGATTAATATACAATCAGTTTTAAAATATTTCTCAACTCTGTGAACCTGTAAATCTTCATTAAATGTCACTGAATCCTGATTGAAAAAGTAAAAACAAGAAAATTAAACTATTTTTATATCTCCTCTATCTTAATTCCAAAATTAATTTCTCTCACAGACAAATGCATTTCTGGGTGAAAATATCATTACTTATGCTAGAAAATGATTCAGAAGAAATCTTCAAATAATAGTACTAAAAAAAACGAATAAAAAATCAAATTATTATCTGTCTTTATTTTATTTTTTATTTGGAAAGAAAGGGCAACATAGTATGGATAGGAAGAGAGGCCTGGGGGCTCTTACCCCCTTTTTATTATCTCAGAGGAAAATAGAAGCTGGCTATACCCTGACATGAGTTTCAAACCAGGGGTACGGGGGTTAAAGGTGAGAGGATCTGTGCTTTGAGCAACCTGAGCCAGAAACACAGGGGTGTTGGAGGGGTATGGAGAGGATGCATGCTGCTTATTGCTTTGTACTTTTTACTGGAAAGGAGGGCAGCAGCCAATAGCAGCTCACAGATTTGTAAACTGAGCCTGCTGGCTTCAAGAAGGGAGGCAATGAAGTCAAATTAAATATGTCATTTGTACAAAAATAACTTTAACAAATATATATATGACAAATATATACAATCTAGTTCAGTTTGAAAGCACTTCATAATTATATTATCTCTCGTAAAATATCAAACTGAAAGTCTTGCAAAGAATCAGATAAACACACTTTGGCTCAGACATTTATGGTGTGAAATGGCTTGATAAATAACTAGATCATTTTTTTAACTTTTTCTCTCTTTCTCTCTCTCCTCCAGCAAGTTCTGTGGTAAGTGCATAGGACAATGTGCCATTAATCCTCAGGCAAATCAGATTAAAAAAAAAAAAATACCCTTATCTAACAGTTTCTCAAGTGTTAAAAATGACCCTTTATTCTTTAACTTTTAAAGGGAAGTACAGTTTAGGGATTGTTAAGTTAAAATCCATTGTAAAGGTATTAGAAAATATTAAAATGACACCAGTAAACATTTTATTACATAACATGTTTGAAGATTAGGGGATTTCTATGGTCACTCTCCACTCCATTTCAAAAGATAGTTTACAGAGATTTATAATTACCTTATGTGAATGTAAACATCCAGTTCAGTTGAAAAAAGTAATTTAGAAGCAGTTTCATCTTCATGCCTCAGGTTCCATTTGTGAGATAAGAGGGGCAAATACTAATTATTCATGCGTTACCCATGGTGTGCCCATTTTATGCACTATTCGGATGGGTATGTATGATAACAGAAAACAGATTTGCAATTCCTGTTTCTGATGGGTGTTCTCTTAGTTTACTGACTGCTCTCCAGGACATAAATTCTTCAGGGACTGTTTGAGATATAATGTTTATGTAAAACTTAGTTGCCAATTTGTTGAAATTTAGGAAGAGAAATGATGCATATGTGTGTGGATGTTTGTATGTGTGTGCATATAATTAAACATTATTAGTATGTTTTATCTATAAATATTATGTTTATAATTTATTCATGATATAGTATATATACTGCAGCACCATAATAGCTATCCTTGTGGAGAACTTACTGTGTACCAGATAATAAATCCATTAGTTCCTAACATATATCGTTTTGTTAATCCTTCAGTCATCCCTATGTGGAATGAGTTTTTGTGTTTATTAGATGAGGAAATCAAGAGCCATCAAAGTTAAATAACTTACTAAATATTCTTCAACAAAGAAAAAATAGAGTTAGGCTTTGAACTCATGAAGTCCAAAATTCATGTCCTGTCTTTTATGCTACCTTAATCCTTGAATTTGAAAACCCATCAAGGCAAGATAGATAGCAGCTCTGATCTCTTCCTCCCAAGATCCTATGAAGCAAAATCCATTTTATTCATTTTTGGAATTCTTCATGAATTCTTCATTCAAGTCAGCCCAGGTACCAGTTTTACCTCAGCAAAATAAAGCACATGAATGCATTGGTCTGGGGCCAGCATGGTCACAAGACCACGACATCAGACTCTTTTGGTGTAGACAGACTGTAAACATGCCTAAGGCACCAGCAAAGTAGCATTACCAAAAAATAATATCCTGGAAAAATTTGGTCTAGCATTTAATATTTCAAAAAAAAATAATTATAATACTAACAAAACTTGGACATTTTTAAAAAAGTATTTATTGTTTGGTATTGTTTATACTATTACTTCTAATTTCAAGTTGTAAGGGGTTGGAGTGAGAGAGTCAGGAGGGGGTGCAAATACCATAACCATTTTAAAGCTGTGGACCTATTGTATTTCTAGTACAGCCTTCCTCTGCTTATTAAGCATGCATATGTATCACTCCAGACTTAGTTAATCAAAATCTGTGCCTGGAACCTAAAAGGCCTTAGGAAATTCTGATGCATACTAACATAGGATCTCCCACTAAACCATAAACCTTTGAGAGTAGAGGCGATTTTTGGTTCAACATTGCATCCCAGTGCTGATCCAGGTCGTGACATAGTTACTTGGTCAACATGAATGAATAATTGAATGAATTAATGAATTCTTAAGAAAAGATGGATTATTAAAGTCACTGATGTATAAGCCACCTTATCTTGCCTACTTTATGCCACAAGGTTTTGCTTCTAACTAAAGAGAATACTCTGTTTTTAACAAACAAGCTTTGATTGCACTTAAATTAGTGTGGGTTTGATGGAAGCCTAGTAGAACCAGAGCCTGTAGACTAACTTTTAAGTCCTGCTGTTGCCACAAAATAGGAATGTTCTTTCTTTGGCTCTTATCTAAAAATGAAAGAATTAGAATAGATATGCCCGTGATTCCTTTCCGTTGTAAAAGAGTCATCTTTCATATTTAAAAATGTTAATTTTAAAGTAAAGCAGTGCCTGTTAGTTAAATGTTTTAGCACACTGTTACTTAATTTGTGTTACTCGAAAGCATGGGTTTTACTTTTTAAAAAAATGAAAATGTATAGTCAAAAAACAACAAAGTATAACAGAAAATGACAAATTAAACATGTTTTTATCAAATATTTTAGTTGTGGCCAACTCTCTGACCATTTGAATAAAATTGTGAATTGAGAAGGGGAAATCACTACTTTCAGTTAACATTGTTTAGTTTAGACAAGAATCATCAGTAGATGCTAAATCAGGTTTGATGAAGAGCATAATAATTGCATGGTCTCAATGTGTCTTCCCGAAAACTGTTCATAAGTTGCAATGGGAAAATCTTTAAATATACTCTTGAGAAACTAGATAATATCTTGAATGGGATTAAAATTGGCTTCACCAAAGAAAGGCAAGTGGACATTGTGTGCCTCTGAACATGATACCTGAGAAAGATACAATATCATTCTGTAGTATTCTGACTTGGTATATTTAACCAGAATCTAAACATGTAGGAACATCAGACAAACCAAAAATGAGGTAGATTCAATAAAAGAGCTGGCTTATACTCCTTTAAAATGCCAATGTATGGAAGAAAAAGATAGGCTGAGGAACAGTTCTAGAGTAAAAGAGAATAAGAGACACAACAACTATATGCAATACATTATCACAGACTGAATCTTATACTGGAGGAAAATGCTAAAAGAACATTATCAAGACAACTGACAAAATCGGAAGAGAGACTATGAATTAGACAATAGCATTGTATCAATGTCAACATCAGAAGATTTGATAATGTATTGTGTTGTATAAGAGAAATATCCTTGATCTTAAGAAATATGCACTGAAGTAAAAAGCAGTAATGAAGCATGATATACTAAACCTACACAAAAAAATGGCTCAATAGTGATAGAAAGAAATCTAACTATGGGAGATGAACACACAGTGTAAACATATGTATACCTTAACGTTAAAGTGTACAGCTGAAACTTATTGGACTTTGTTAACCAATGTCACCATAAAAAATAAATTAAAAAAATAAAATAAATAAAAAATAAAAATAAAAGCTTAAAGATAAAAAAGACTCCAAAAAAAAATATTACAAATATATATGTGTGTGTGTCTGTCTATACCTATCTACATTACACCACACATGCACACACGCACATGCACACACATGCACACACACACACACACACACACATAAGGGAGAGAATTATAACTGTGGCCAAAATGTTTAAAATTAGTAATTATGGATAAAAGGCAATTGAGATTTCTCAATATCATTCTTAAACTTTTCTGTAACTTTAAAATATTTCCAATAAAAAGTTGTTTTTTTAAGATACATTTCCTACCTCTAGGTAGGTTTAACTTTTAAACAAGTTTGAGAACAATTAGTTAAGTAATTTAAAGGGTAGGTCAAAAGATAAGTAATCTTCATGGTTACTATTTATTAATTTTGTAACTCTCTGCAAAGTGCTGTCATTCAATATGTGTTTTTTCATTTGGAAATGGTAATTGTGATAACCGTTTGCCTTGTGTATTGTGATGGGAGGCAATGGAGTAAAATAGAAATAATTCTGATTGCTACAAGATGTGGTTATAAGCACTGATTTGCTGTCTGACCATGAGCAGGTCATTTCGCCTGCCCAACATTCCACCACTTCATCAGCAAAATAAGGAGATTAAATTGGAATGTGTTGAAAGTTTCTCCATCTCTACCTTCCTACAATTCTGAGTTATAGTTTGAGAAATAAAATGTGAAAGTCTAAGAATTAAGAACTGTATCAACAGAATTAAAGAGTTGGCCAAAGGTGAAGAAAAAAATTTTTTCCTGTACACATCTGTAGAGTCTCAGCCTCTTAAGTAAATAGAATGTGGATCACTTTTATAGAAAGAGCAATGTTTGCAAAGAAACAGAACAAGATTAAAACTTTCTTTCAGGATGCTCATGAATTTGGCAGCTGACTGCATTTATGTTTCGAGAAGAAATGTAGCTAAAGGTCTCTGAAGTACACTGAAATGTTATTTCACCTACCCTCATATTCCTGCCACAGCAAATGAGTTACTGTTTTTACAATCAAATTAGATAAAGGATTTTAGAGAAGTACAGTTGTGTCTTTATGGACCATACTTGTAAAGATAGAAAATTGTACTATTATCACTTCCCCCAAATTTTTCTGATGCTTTGGTTCTGAATGAGCCATACTTTATGTCAACAAAGAATTAGGAAAATTATTTATTCCTTAAGAAAGACTAAAATAAAAGAGACCAGGGTAGGTATGTCATAAATATTGTTGACTTAGAGTAGCAAATAATAAAAATGGAAAGAAGGAAGGAAGGAAGGAAGGAAGGAAGGAAGGAAGGAAGGAAGGAAGGAAGGAAGGAAGGAAGGAAGGAAGGGAAGGGGAAAAGAGAGAGAACACAGATGACATGTTACCTGAAGGAGCTTTCCATGATGAAGCCAATTTGTAAAAAGCTAGCTTATATTTAGGCGACTCCCAACTAAACTGTCCAATAAGCTTTTGTAATGTGGTGCAGCAAGAAAAAAATTTTTGAATTTTACATTAGATGTACAATAAGATAAGAGACTACCATTTCATTCGTCTAGTCAACAAATATTCATTGTATACCTACTCTGTGTTGAGCACATTCTGAATGTATTTCAGCGTATTAGGCATACAAAGTACTTTTTCTCACTGAGCTTAAATTCTGGTAGAGGAAGATAAGTATGAATAAAATATACATAAGTAAATATTGCTGTGATAAGAGGTATGGAGAGATTTAAAATAGATAGACTACTGAAAGGTGGTTACTTTAATTCATCAGAGGTTTCTTTGGGAACAGAGATTAAAGCTATGATCTGAATAACCATGAAAAACAGTGTAGAGGAAATTCTAGCTCAACTTAGGCAAAGGCTTCAAGGTTAAATTAGCAAAACAGAATGAAAGCCAGGTGGCTGGAACACAGTAGATAAGGGAGGAAAGAAATGTGATGAATTTTTAGAGGGAGCAGAGGCACAGGAGATTTGTATTCTAGGTGTTCTGGGCAGCCATCGAAGGTTTTAAGCAAGAACTTGGTGGGATCTTATTTTCATTTAAAAAGATGGCAAACAGAGTGCTGTATGTGAAGAAGCAATTGTAATTATCTAGGTGTGAGATCTTGAGACCTAGATGAGGGTATTGTCACGGATATGCAAAGAGGTAGGTCTTTGAAAGAAAGAGTCAACAGGGCCTAAGGATGGATTGGAGGATGGGGTTAAGTGAAAGAAAGAAATCAAAGATAACATAAATTTCAATCCTGGCCAACTGGATAGAGGTGGGGACTGCAATAGAGAAGACTGGGAGAGGGGCAGTTTGAGGGGTTGGCATTAGAGATCTGTTTGGGGGTTGTTAATTTTAAGATGCATAATAGGGCATTCCAAGTAGCTATGTTACATACACAGTTGGGTATACAATTTTGAAGTTCTGAGAAAATATAGGGCTAGAGTTGGAACACTGGGAGTTAAGCAAATATGATGGTATTTGAAGCTATAGAACTGGACAGGTTACCTAAAGAGAGAATGTAGTTGGAGAAAAGAAGTGACTCCAGCTCTTGGGTGGAACAGAAGAAAAAGCCAACTCAGGAGGCTGAAAATGAGTGGCCAGTGAAATAATAGCAAAATCTGAAGACCACGGTGCCATAGAAGGTGAGAAGAAAGTGTTCCACTAAAGAGAGTGTGACCTGTGAAGATTGCTGCCAAGAGGTCTGGCAGGTGAGAACCCAGGGGTGTCAACATGAAAGTCATTGATGACCTATATATACCGGCAGGCCTAAAGGAATGAATGGTAAGGACTGAAGCCTGAAGAGAGTGACTTGTAAAGAGAATGTGCGAAGAAAAAGTGGAGGGAGAGAATATAAAAAATTATTTTCAGTCATTTTGCAGTGGAGGGAACAGTGACATGGGATAGCAGGGAAGAGTAGTAGAGGCAGGAGTGTTTGTTTCTTTTTCTTAAAAAAAAATGTTGCTGGATCAGTGTGTGCTATAACAGTATTAGGCAAGAGAGGAAGAGGCGATATGGAAAGGTCACTATTACAGGAGTACAGTCATTGAGAGGATGGAGAGATGAGATCCAGATAAAGCGTTTAGCTTTTGAAGAGCGGAGGAATGTTTAAGGAGGTCGCCTGTGTAGTTACCTCACCTCTTCTCTTACTTTATGTGCCATTACATAAATTGTCTCATTTGATTCTCACATGATTCTGGTGTATTTGATCATTCACATTTCCAGAGGAAGGAAATAAAGTTTAGAAAGGTTGGATAATTTGTCCTAGAACATACAGTTAATAAATAATAAATTTAAATTCGAATCTTTCTTGAAACTCCAAACAGAATGCTCTTTCTACTATATGATATCGTGATGGACCCTCCTTTCTAACACTTTCTCTGAGGAGACATGCCAAATGTTCACAGTGTACCAGGTATGAAGAAGTACAGTTACAGTTGCTTTGATGCCATTATTTCCATTTGGTGGCTCAGTGATCAGTAAATGGTTTGGCAATTTCAAGTTTGAAATCCCTGGAATTTACTCATGTAGAAGTTTAATGTCCATATCACTTTTTGCTGATTTTAATTACTGCTGGACTATAACAGGGCCGTGTTTACACTTGCAACTACAGATCTTATAAAAACACCTAAAACCTAATGCCTTTCTCAACAAATTTAGTTTATGTACTTGCTAACCATAAATTGCCAGTTCGTTCTGTTATCATTTTAAAAGGAGCCCCACCCAGTAAAATAGCAGTAAAGTTAAATATCTGGTTATTAAATTAATTTTTAAAATTTAAGGTAGGGAAAGTAGATTAATCACCAATCAATGTTGATGCAGTTCAGAGAAATTTATTATTCTATGGTCTGAAAGGTATGTAATTTGACATTAAAGTCTCTTGGTGATCACCTTCAAGTTGTTCATTCTTGGTTTCCTCATTAGTAAAATGAGGGTAATGATATTTATGCAGAAGTGTTGTTCTGAAAAACAAATGAGATAATCCAGTGAGATAGCTTTTTAAACTGGGTATACCCATTCATTGTTGTTTTTCATCTAATACCGCATCATGTGTTTAATTTTATATTTCTTAATGAGCATTGTGAGGCCAAATTCACTCTCCCTTTTGATAATAGTACCTTTTGGATACTTGGATGAAAAAGAGGAAAAATTGCCTGTATGGGGGATACCTCTCAGTCTGCCTCTTCTCAAAAGCAGATCTCCTGAAACTTTGTCAGTCCCATGTTCTCACAGGAACACGTCCATTATTGCTACTACAGTAATCACCTCAGCCACATATTCAAAACCAAATGTGCACTGAGGGTCTGTTACGTTCCAGGCTCTGAAAGAACTAGACATCAGTCCATAAGAAGGATTGTGACACATTTCTGCTTCTCCAGCAGTTCACAATCTAGTAAGAGAGTGTCTCCTCTATATAAAGTTATTTATCTATACAACCCCCTCCTCATCCTTCACTCCTGACCCCAACTATGAACTCAAGATGGCCAAGACAAGTGTCTTGGCCATCTTTAGTTTCTTTCATAATACATTGCTCATAGCAGGTGTTCAATAAATAATTATTGGACTGAAGATATATTTTGTAGTGTGATTTTAAAAATATCAAGGTGTACTAGTAGACTAACAAGCACGATCTTTTTTTCTTTATAATGTCTCTCTGGTTACATTTAACAGCAAGTTAAAATTAGATCCTTTTTTTTTTTTTAAGAAAGAAAACCATAGCAACTGTAATGTTGAATGTTTCAGAGAGTACATTTTTTAAGTATTCTCTTTTTCTGAATTTCCCCATCTTTGAGCTGCCTATTTCAATTGAAATTCTAATAAATAATTTGTGGTGCTAATAGCCAGGTAGACCACTGATTGTATTTATGAAGCAATGGAAACGCCCACATAGAACAAAATGCTTGATGGAATATTTGAAGAAAAAAAATAAATGTACTGAAAATCTACTGAATAAATTTTAAATGGTTACCTCCTGGAAATGATTGAACATTAACCCCTCTTTGTTTCTTGTACCTATATTTATTATAAAACCTTAGAGATTATTCTAATGTTTTATATCAATATTTGCCAGAGATCTTTTTTCTCTATAGAAAATCAATTTTACAGTGCTGTCTTCTAAATTAAAGAATGGGCATTTTTACAGAATGTTATTGGTGAATACTGTCTAATAGTTTTCTCTAAAAGTATTTATTGAAGTAATGATTAAAGGGTAATTCAGAGACTCAAGAACACTGACTAATGTCATGTTAATCAACTTGACTATTAAAAAAATGAAGAGGTTGACAGTTTAAATCTAGTTGATACATGATTCGTTTGAATTATCAAAGAAAAAAAATGTACTTTATCCAGGATCAAATTTAAAACAAATAAAAAAAAAATCTAGCAAAACACCTGAGAGACAACTTTTACAAATTTACAGGTCATACCTTTAGAAAAATCAATTTTGTTTTTCTTAAAATGTATAAATTAGCCTCTGATTCACAGCATCCATACTGATCAACATCTACTGAATGCCTACTCTATGCAAACCACTAAACTAATGTAAAGATAAGTAAAACATATTTCTGCTTTAGGGGGTTTGTTGGAAGAAATAAGTCATCGCACCTAACTGCAGTGTACAAAATAAGTGCTATAAATGCCATTGGTATTCTGAGGAGGGCGAGATGGATAACTTCTGGCTAAGTTTGGACAGGTAGAATGAGGTGGGAATAGGAAGATGGAGAATTGTTAGTAGGCAGACTGAAAATGGATATCTTTTGGAAGTAACAAGAATTTCAAATGGACTTCAGAGTTGTTTACAGAAAGAGTGCTAAATAAGTCTGGAAATGCATATTGAACTAGGTGGTGAAAGGCCTTGAATTCTAGATTATTTAAATGAAGTTTTATAAATTTTTTAAAAAGCTGTAAGTGAGCAGTTCCATAACTCTTCTGTAGACATTCAACAATTTTTATAAAGAACAGGCTCTAAATCTGAAGCTGAAATCACTTGATTTGTAACCAACATTGAAAAACAGTGGTTGGATTTGGCTATGGTTTTTCAGCCTGAACATTTAGGCAACTTATAGACAGAATATTTATTCTGGGTTTATTAAGGGGACCTACATTATTTTTTCTTGGATAAATTTAGAATAATTGATATTTCAGATGTTTGAAGTAAAAAATTGCTTGCAAATTCATTTCCTCTGAATGCTCAATGTACTATGTACATTTCCCTTCTCCCCATTATTATTTCTTATGCACAACTGCACTGAAGACCAAACTATTATTTCTATAGAGAAATTTAAAGGCCAATGCAGAGATACTCAGACACCTGTTTTATAAAAACAATAAAACCTTCTTTCTTCCAAAGAAAAAATAATGTAGGGAGGAGTAGAGGACAGCTGGGGGGAAGACTGGTGTGGAAGAGTTTGAAGGAAAAGTAGGCAGAAAACAAGAAGGATATGGGGTGGTAGAGGGGTGGTGGAGAGAGAGAATTACCTTCCAAAAGAAGTAGTTATAAAGATAAGCTCATACATTTATATGTGTTCAAGAAATGTAAAATAAATGCAGAAGAGATAGGTCATGTTGCTATAGCTGCTAAAAATGTTACTTACTACAACCAACTACAGACATTCTGACATATTTTAGCCACTGATGTTTGAAGTAGAGGGTTTAGAAAGGTTACCTGGGAGATACCATGAAAAATTTGGAATAGCTCATCCATCGGCATTTCCCGTTTATATTTTTACGGTCTATTATAAAAATGAACATGAGTCAGCAATCCTTAAAATCAGATATTTTGAGCTTTAGACAAGTTTCAAGAGCTTCACATTTCTTTTGCTTCGCAGATAGCATTGAACCAAGAGGGAAGCATATATGTGATTTTTATAGTATTCATCAGAATCAAGCTTTATTTGGAACTTAGCACACAATAGTCTAAATTTTACTCAAAATTTCATATAACACTTAAGAAACCATACAGTGCATGCATGGTGTGTTGCAGTTGTGCTACTTTCATTTCTGCATCTCTGCTACTGAAAAACGTTGGTATAGATGTAATTCCTGAGTGTCCATCCAACAGAGATCTTAATTCAAAGACTAAAGCTAACTCAACTCAAATTGTATGTGCCATAAGAGCAGACATAAGATTGAGTGATGGCCAAGACAGCTTTCTCCACACCACTCGGACTAACGATATTAATTGTCCAGAAGATATGTTGGATGCCAGCAATGGTTCCAAGAGAGGAAAGAAAACAGGGCCTTAATCAAAGTAAAGCTGTGTAGATGGAGCCTATGATTCCCAGCCATGGTGAACTCCTTCATGATCAAGCATAACACAGATTGCCTAAAATTTTATTCTTTTATGTATTTTCCTCCCATAGACACACAGCTTTAATATGTCAGTATAAATCCCTGGGAAGATATTATTCTAGTATTAAACTTTTGCAGATTAATATCCAAGATAGCTGTTGTTAGAATTATTGGAATTCAAGCTTTCTCATAAGATAATATAGACCATTATAGTAAATTTTTTGATATGTCCACATTTGACCTAAATCTTTCTAATGATACAAATGTACAATGGCAGGAATGAGGAAAGTGTCTCGAAGACTAGAGCCATATGTACAGTTTTCTTTCTTCCTTTTCTGTCCTTAGGAATCTGACTTATTTCACTTGATATAATATCCTTTAGGTCCTTCCATGCTGTCGCAAATGTTATGATTTCATTTTTATGGACGAGTAATATTCCATCGTATATACATACCACATCCTTTTTATCCAGTCTTCTATTGGTGGACTTTTAGGTTGTTTTCGTATCTTGTAAATAATACTGCAATGAACATAGGAATAAATATATATTTTTTTGAATTAGTGTGTTGGATTTCTTCAGGTAAATGCCTAGAAGTGGAATTGCTGGGTTTAAACTAGTTCCATTTTTAATTTTTTGAGGAATGTCCATACTGTTTTCTACAGTGGCTGCACCGTTTTACAATTCTACCAACAGAGCATAATGGTTCTCTTTTCTCCACATCTTTGTCAACACCTGTCGTTCGTTGGGTTTATTGAAGATGGCCATCCTGACAGGTATGAGGCAATATCTTTTTGTGGTTTCAATTCGCATTTTCTCTGAGCATCTTTTCATCTGTCTGTTGGCCATTGTATGTCCTCATTGGAGAAATGTCTATTTGCATCTCTGCCTATTTTTTAATTGGATTATTTGTGTTCTTTTGGTGTTAAGCTGTATGAGCTCTTTATAAATTTTGGATATTAACCCCTTATTGGATATACCATTGGCAAATATCTTCTCCCATTCAGTAGGTTGTCATTTCACTTTGTTGATGGTTTCCTTTGCTGTGCAAAAACTTTTTAGTTTGATGTAGTCCCATTTGTTTATTTTTTCTTTTGTTTCTCTTGCAGAGAAAGACTAATACCATATTATCTTACTTATGTAGAGAATGTAAAAAAAAAAAATGAACAAAACAGAAACAGACTCATAGGTATAGAGAACAAAATGAAGGTTGCCAGATGGGAGAGGAGTTATAGGGCTGTGTGAAAAAGGTGAAGAGATTATGAAATACCTATTGGCAGTTACAAAATAGTCACAGGAATGTAAAGTACAACACAAGGAATATAGTCAACAATATTTAAAGAACTATGTGTGGTGCCAAAAGTGTACTAGACTTATCTGGGAGGATCACTTCATAAATTACATAAATATCTAATCACTATGCTGCATACCTGAAACTAATATAATATTGAATGTCAACTGTAATTGAAAAATAAAAAGAAAGAAAAGAAGAATTACTGGGTCAAAATTCAGGGTTTTTCAAATGTTTTCTTTAGGCGAACCTCTCTTTCCAGCATACAAATATGAAAATAATCAACAATGTTAACAATATCGTAAGTTCTGAGAAGGTACTCAAGACTATCTGGTGTCAGGTAATGTCCTTGTGTAGACGAAAAGAAGCAAGAATGTTAGCTCTTTTCTCATTGTTATCTTATTATCATATTCAGCCCTTCTTTTTTGCATGTTCTCTTCTCTTTGCATTCTGATGTAAGTCTGCTATTAGCTATCCTAAAGAACAACATTCTATAAAGGAAAGAAGTACCCCAGGCTAGGAGATATTTAGTGGAGGTCTCAGGGTGGAAATAGAAGTCCAGGTTCTGCTGGTGACCAACATCATGACTTGGATAAGCAACTTAACCTCTCTCTCTCTTAGTTTCTTTGAAAGATGTGGTCTTTATTCTTGTTTACTCCATAGAGTTAATTCTAGGACATAATATGATGGGTGAAAGCCTTTTAAAAAATAGGAACCAACCATATTACATAATTATTAGGTCTTAGGACATTTTATACTTTGAAACTTGTCTATAAGCAGAGATAGTATGCAGAAACCTTTGCATCAAAAGACGCTTGGTATATTTTTAAACATTAGTGATTTAAGAAACTGCCTTGTTTTCATATAATATACTATATTGCTATCATTGCTACAACAATATTCATACAATAGACCAAATATTAATACTGGACTCCACATTAATGAGAGGTGGAAGGTCATGTTGTTCTGCTTTCACATCAGTTCTAAATAATAGTTATCTTTAAAGTAGTTTAAACTTGAGACTTTTTTTTTATTACTAATAGAAGAAACAAATCAAGGAAACATTGTGCTCACAACATTTTTGGAAGCTTTTCAGAGGAAGCAGCTGTGGTTTCTTTAGACTCCCAAGTCTATTATACAGGTTAGCAGTATATTTTATAATGAGTTCTAGACCACCTGCCTCTCTCAGGAAATTAATATCAAAATGGATTTTTTTTTGTCTTTTTTTGTCCTCAGAGACTAAAGGTTTTCCTATTCAATGAGTCTGGGCTTCCCATAAAAATGTTCATTCAACATTGTTCAACTATAGATGATTATTTTTAAGATATTGTCTAAATGTGTTTTCAACAAATTCTTGGTGAGTGTTGAGATTGAAACATATACTTCCTTATTAAAAGAGCAGCAGATGATACACATACATTTTACTTTACGATGATAAATATCTATATAATGAACAAAACGGTACTTGAAGTAAATTTGATTATAGTCTTAAATCATTGGAATTTTAAACTATAGTTTTAATTATTTTCCTTCTTCTCACCCCTATAGGAGTTTCATGGGGGAATCAATGGAATCAGGAAGTAGTAGGAGTGTGGAGAACACAGTAAACAGAGTCTGTCCTGATCAGCTTGTTGCAAAGATAAACACAAGCAAGAAAATGTCCACCTTAGCAAACCCACCCAGCATCTTGGAAATGCCACAGGAGATTAAGAAAAGCTGTGGAGACAAACAGGGAGAAAGCCCAGTTGAAAGACTAAAAATGGCAAAGAGCATCAAAGAAAAACAAAGCAATGACTTAGAGAAATTGGCCTTTAAAAGGAAGGCAGAAGGTGAAGAAAAGCCAGCTGGAGAGAAGAAGGCAAAGACCATGGAACTTGACAGCCCTTTGCTCACCCTGCCTTTGCCTCACATCCCCTTAAAGAACATCATGGATGTGGAAGTGAAGTTGGTCTACATTGATGAAGAGGATGTGAGCTATGAGTTTGTGGAATCCTTCATATCCACTGGAATTCAGCCAACATGCCGAGCGGCTGAAATAGTAGACCCTGTGCATGTACCTAATTTCAGCTTTCTGCCTCAGATTGACAAATGGCTTCAAGTAGCCTTAAAGGATGCCAGCTCTTGCTACAGACAAAAGAAATATGCCGTGGCAGCAGGACAGTTCAGAACAGCACTAGAGGTATGGGATTAAAAAATATATAGATATGGTGAAACAAAACTGAAATGAAAAGTTGTAATTAAATCGAGCAGCTCTGATCATACTGTAATGAATAGCGATCATGGGGGGGAAACATTGAATGATATAAGGATAATGTGGTACCCTATTTACATAAAGCAAATTATATATGCCTGCAAATTAAAATGCCTGTGTGCACCTGACATATAGCAAGCACTCCAAATGCATACCACATGCTTTTTCTCTGTTAACAAACCTTAAAGTGAGTGATAACATGTAAAAGTGCTATTGGTTTTACAATGTAGATGTACACTTACAAAACCCATTAAGTTTTAATACAGTGGTGGTGGCTAGAAATACAGAGTATCTAGAAATAGGCAGTTAATGAGTATACAAATTGCTCACTTTTGATACGTAGTCTTCATGATTAAATGTAACCATCTTTAATTTTTAACATGGGTTGATAATATATACATGACACATATTAAAAGCAAAATGACACCTTTTTATTTTATCATCAACCTTCACTTTCCTTCTCAGTCTACTGAGCTGTATGAACAATCATTTTTCTCTCTCCAGGCAAGTAAGTTGGTCAATATCTTGATATAAAGAAGCAGACCATGGACTAAAATAAATTTGAGAATTACCACTAAAACACAAAATAGGTAGTAGGAAAAATTGCTTCATCTACTGACTCACTGAACCTATGAAAGGATCGAAGCATGTAAATAGAAGTCCCATTGGCCTGGCAATGTGGGTAACTTCGTATTTCATTAATTACAAAAAAAAAGTCAGTGTGTGCTATATATGTCTGGTGGCCACTAGAGGTGTATATATATATATATATGAGTTAAGACATGGTTCCTTCCCTCTAGCAGTTTGATGAGGGAAGCAGACCAGTAAACAGTTAAATAGAGATGTCACAAAGGAGCAGTGATTGATCCACTGTGGGACCAGGAGCATGGCAGGAGTCAAGTGTGAGATGTTTGTGATGGAGATTTAAGGAGTAAAGTATTATTTCCACTGTTACTTGCAGGTTAAAATGACTACATCTACAATTAATTATTAACGGATAGTACCAGACAATGGCTCCCCTAAATATTTAAAAAGAAACTCTAAGCGCAAAAAGGGAAGCCCAAAGGAACATGAAATGGTTAGGCAGAGCACAAATAGATGCATCCATAAATATTTCTGTCTTCAGAAAGGGTCACTACACAAAGAAGGGAAGAGTGATGCACTATGTACAATTCTGAACTATGTAAAAAGTGCTAAAAATATCAACTTATCTACAAACCACTGAGAACTCTCTGCTGTTTTTTTTTAACTAAAGACCAGAAGCCTCTGGCCGAAAGACTCTGGGAAGAATCCTGGGCACTTCTGCTAAGACCATTTCAGCTAAAGCTTTTTGGGGTGTAAGGGGGGCAGGGTTAAAAGTTTAATTTTACAAATAAAGAAAAATAATCATTTTGGCAATGAAAAAAGAGAGGCATAAAATAAGAAAAGATGTAAAGTTCAAATTAAGCCTAGGTAGAAGGAAAAGATGTCTACATTAACTAGAAGAAAATATCCAATTTTTTCATAAAACCCAATGTTCAAAATTATAAAACTTAAATCAAGTTTTAATGACCCCAAGGTGTAATTGTACTGGAAAATGCTGGTGTTCTCTCTCTCACCCACCCTACCCCAAATTTTTAGGAAAGTGTTGGATGCTGACACTAATTACTGGTAATTAACAAAGGTAATTATTTTGAAACCAAAACTTAGCTTAGACATCTGGCCTAGCTTTTGTCTCATTATCTTGGGAGTTAATTTTGAAATCTTACCTAGAAGGTCTCTTAATAAACCAAAGCTGCTGGGAATAGAAAAGATTTGTAACTGCTTTAACCCTTTCTTCTCTATAATTTAACTTCTCTGAAATTTAACTTCTTTAATACTGAGTGTTTTCAGGTATTATTTAACACATCTCTCTCCCTTTTCCTTAGGTCCTAGCATGTCTTTGAGTAAGATAAGGTGGATGATAAAGATTGAGGCATGATGATAAGAATCATATCTGAAAAACAGACGCATTGTTTAAGTGTGTATAAGTTAGGATTAGGTTCAGCTGCAAAATAACAGTGACTAAAGCAAGAGAGAAGTTTATTTTTTTTTCACATAAATGCAGGTAGAGAAGTGCTACCTTCTGATGGTTGGATCATCAGGGTGCCAGATTCTATTTTGTTCTGCAAGATGTAGGTTTGACTTCATGATCCAAAATGGCAGCTTCTGTTGGTGTCACTACATTCACATTTTCACCAGCCGGAAGGGGGGAAAAGAAAGGGTAGAGAGATACAGTGTGTCCTTATAAGCATACTTCACAGAAACGGCACATGCTATTTTCATTTTGTTTTTCTCCACTGACACAAATTTAATCACATGGTCATACAAACTTACAAAGGAGGCTGAAAAGTATGATCTTTGTTCCAGATGGTCCTAACATTTACTGGTCCTATTACTGAGGAGGAAGAGTAGAGCAGGTATTGAAAAATAACTAGCAACTTCCCCTTAGAGTACTTGTCACCTGGGAGGCATTTTGAGGCATATAAAATGTTTTCCAGATGGGCAGTACAAAGTCAGCTGTAAAAGATAAAGGTAAAACCACAAAAAAAAAAAAAAAAAAAGAAAAGAAAAAGAAACAGAAAAGTGAAAACTGAGTAAAGGCTCTGGAGATTTGTGAATATTTATTAAATGGCATGATAACTTCCAATGTGTCAAATAATCCCATTAGGAATATAAGGTTTATATGTTAGTTTTCCTGTGCTCTTGACAAAGTGTTAACTCATTTTATTTTCATAAATATAATCACTAACTAGATAGGTAAATTTATGATAATATTTTACAATGATTAAGGTACATTGGTATGCAATGATTGAGAAGACAA
This sequence comes from Rousettus aegyptiacus, assembly GCF_014176215.1. NCBI lineage: Eukaryota > Metazoa > Chordata > Mammalia > Chiroptera > Pteropodidae > Rousettus > Rousettus aegyptiacus. Next base: position 32,609,884 of record NW_023416307.1, on the reverse strand, counting down.
TGATTCACCTTCCAAAAAGCAGTCAACTTTAATCTTTTAGGATTTCGGAACACAAGAGGCATTTATTAAATGTACTTGATAAAACTTATTTTGCTATGCTTTCTTTTTACCATACAAAGTTGAACCAGTTATGTAGGTAAAATTAGTCCTGAGCTCTTAACAACTCATCGATCTTTGTTGTTTTATTAAAATCAGTCATCATTTGCTCTTGTGTTTATATTCACATCACAAGTCACACAAGTAGAACAAAGGATATAAGCTGAAGATAAAAACACAAATTTATATTAAATCACATTTTTCATGCCTAGATGCTATTCCCTGTACTTTTTAGAGAACAAGTATTCATGACCCACTATAAAAATAGTCTGGGTTCTCTATAAGGAAAGATATGACAATGGCCTCATGTAGTTGTATCTGCATATTAGGCAATACACAGTACTTTGAATAAATTACTTGGCTGTCAATAGAAAGTAGGAAAAAATTAATAAACTTTCTAGCTGTACTTTCATAGGAAGAATAATTATTAATAAAGTAAAGACCTATGGGAAAACTTGAAGATCTGAGAACATACTAAACAGATTTTTCTTTTCACTTATTGGAAAGCTCTCAAAGAAATTATAAAAATGTTCTAAGTTCATGTCATGCAACCTAAACAATACTATCATTTCAACCTTACTCATTAGATCTTAGTAATGAAGAGGCATCCAACTTTGAATTAGAATAGATCTATACACACCTTTCAAACTTCACAGCTTCAAACAATCCCACTGAGTAGGCCAAAGAAGTTAGAATACAAGGTACCCCTTACAAATAGAGCTCTGAATTCTTCTGATTCATCACGTAGGAATCCCTTGAGGTGCTAATCTTTTTATAATATCTTGGCACTCTGGTCACTGATCTGTGAAGTTAGAGTAATAATTCACATTTACAGAGCTCTTCTATGGGTCAGATACTGTATTTCACATTCTTGGAATATTTACATTTATAATTCCATTTTATTCTCATAACAAGCTTATGAAATGGCATTATTATTATTCTTGTGTTATTAATGAGAAAACTATGGCATAAACAGGTTAACTAACTTGTTCAAGGGTCAACAGATAGAGGTGATTGAGCCAGGAACTGAACCAGGGCAATGTGATTCAGAGCTCACCAGATTAACCATTATGCTTTTCCTACTCTAATCCTGAGTTCATTGGAATTGCAGACTTTTGGACTGTGCCAGACCTACAGAATCAGGATCTGCTCTTTGCAATTTGAGAAGCATGGCACTCTGTAATATACCGACATGGAACAGTCACCCTCCAATTAAAACTCTGAAGTTTGGTCCCTAATAAAATGCCCCTCACTAATTTCATAGGAAAAAATTTCCTTTTAAGCAGTTTTTTCTGTAACAATGTTTTACAAATTTTGGAGTTCAAGGGCCCATAATTTTTTTTTTAGTTAAGGAGGAGGATTGACATTGCATTTGTGTCACACAAGAACATTACAAAATTATCATCTATTACCATTAATATGTCATAAAAATATATAGTTGTTTAAGACCAATGCAATAGAAGGAAAATAGAAAGGGCATAGTCTCAGAATGAAGGATATTTAAAAAATAGATTTATTTTTAATTTTATAAAAAGTTGACTAAATTGTCTTTATTTTTTAAATTTCCCCTTGGATCAGTAAAGCATTAGATTGAGAACCAGCTTGTGAGAATCACTGTTCTAGAACATATTTCCTTTATGGTAAACATTAGGTATCTGGGAAGATCGAACCTGCAGAGGGCCTTTTTATGAGATTACTTCCAGTGTAATGGAATTTGGTATGAGGCAGGTCCATTTTGGAGCCCATCCAAGGGGGTTTATTTAATGAAGTAGCAAAGATATCTCATTATAGGGCAGCCTCACCTATAATTGCTCTGCTGAGAATAATTCTGTAGCAGATCTCTAGGGCATGAAAATGTGGACATCCCAGAAAGCTTAATTTAAAAGAATTCTAACACAGATAGTTCTTAGTGCAACATAATAAAGAAATCAAGAGTTTGCCAAATTCTCTGAGTGCCTGAGCTATCTTTAACACATCCGTGGATTTGCACATGATTTCAGTATGCATTTCTTAACTCCTGCTGGAGTCCAGGCCCTTTTACTAAGATAATCATCACAATAACCCTCAAAAACAGATATTACCATTCCCATTTTATAGATAAGGAAACTGATGCTATAAAACATTAAACAAAAAAAAAAACTTAAAGTGCCACATCTACTTTTTGGTAGGGCTGAGACTGAATTCAGGTGCCCTGATTTCACATCTTAAACTATTGCCTTCACACCTTAAAATGTGTAAAGATTGTATAGGAATATTGTCAAAAATGGAGATTCTCATGTGTTAGATCTCTAATGGGCCACAAAATGCCTCATTTCAAATAAGTTCCCAAATGGTGTTCATGCTGCTTATCCAGGGACCAAGGATTTATGCCATGCCACTGGTAGGTTCACGAATGCCTGCCACTGCAACCTCTAGCGAGTGAGCAGTAAGCATTTCCATGTAGTATCTAACTCATGCAGCCCTAGGTGATCACATAGGTCCAGAGCTATGATGTATGATGATGCACTGAATTTGGAAACAGATTATCTGTGTTTGATGTTGCTTCTGGTACCTAATTGCTACGTGACTTTGAACAACTTTCTTAACCACTTAGAATGCTGTTAAGAATGAATGATAATAACTAATGCCCAACTATAAGGTACTTTCACATAGGATTGCTTGTTGAAAATAATGATGAACTCTAAATTCACAGTTCAACTTTTACAACTTGTCATTATACTTCTCAAGTACCTCATTTCCCTATACAGTATATATTTAACCTCAAACTTTAGCATCCCAAAGGATTTTGCCCAATTCAGTGTTTATCATCATTGTTTTAATTCATATCCCTTTCCCCTTTGATTAATATTAAAAATGTGTCCTCTTCTTTTAATGATATTTGAAATTCAGTCAAAGCAAAGGGTCGAAATGATGCATTGCTTTCTACTCTATTCTGTCTTTCAGAAATAGGTATCTAAATCAAACACTATTTTGAACTATCCACTGCTTTTGATAAAAACAGAAGCTTTCACTTTAACACACTAATTGTTATGCTAGAAATAGTTCAAATTATTTTATTCGTTATGTTTAAACCATTGAACTCTTCACATTCAGAATTAAACATTTCAGTTTATAACTTGACTGTTGTCATCTTTGTTCCATCCAGGGACACCACAACTAATAAGTATTTAATGATAAAAGATTTTCATAATTCTACCAAATTTACATAGCGAGAAAATACAAAATAAATGCCTCTCTTAACCTCAATAATAAAATAACACAATTAGAAATATTCCAATAATTAAACACTAGTTAAATAAGACAAATCTCTAGAAAAGCGGGATTCGCCATTAGAAGAAAAAAGTATGTTAAAACCACTAACATTTATCAGCTCTTTCAACCTGACATAGTTCTAGATGTAGGGGATACAAATATAAATAAAACCTAGTCCCTGCCCTCAAGCAGCAAGAGATTAGAGACAAGGCATAGGATCTTACTGCCTACATCCCAATATTTCATTTTGATTTTCAGTTATATATTATTTTAATTTAGTGCATTATTACTATTTATATCTTAAAAGGTTTTTTTTTTCTGAAATGTGTCCATCAAGTGAACATTTTTCTAAATGTTCCTACATATTTCCGTGTCATTTAATTAGCTCCAGTGGCCATCATCCTGACCCCAGTAGAAACAAAAAGATTAAAAATTTTAAGCTATACGCAGGAGAGTTGATTATTGGTTAAAGGCACACGATACTTTTCAGGCTATTATTTTTTAAAAGGATGGGAAATGGAAAGGCTGTCTAGGGTGATTTCCCAATTTAACGGGCCCCTTTTAATACTGAGGCTTTTTGTCCTGATGGCCTGGAGCCATTGTACACCCACCAAGCAACTCATCTGATTCCTGTTAAGTCCTCTCCCTTCCTTGCATGTGAGCAGCCATTGACACTGCAACAGAAAGCGCAACAAGCCCTTATTTGTAGACAGCACCCATAATGTGGGAGAGCTTGTGAGGATGGATGAGGAGAGAAACAAAAGGAGGGGAAGAGTGGCAAAGTGGGGCAACTGAGGGTTTCAAGGAAGGCATTGGTTATCTCAAGGAGAACTGAGTTTTCTCATAGTGGTAAAGTGTGGGGGAGGAGCAGGTAGGAGAATTTTCAATAAAAAAAACTTTATTCTATCTGTATCACTTTACAAATGAATTATTTTATATAAAAATATTATGAAACTCATAGATTCTTAATGCAATTGACTTAATTGACATAATTCTGATATAATTGTCTGGGCTCCAGACAATGGCCATGCCTGAGGCATTGGTATTTTTAAGTTCCTAGGTCATTTTATTGAGCAGCTAATAGTTGAGAACTACTGACATAGAAGATGCTCATCACTTCATTCTTTAAAATCACCTACAATTGGTATTAACTCACATGTGCCTTTTAAAAAGGAACTATGAGACTTTATATCTAAATATGCTAAAGCTATTAAAAAGCATCAAGAAAAATGTAAATGTCATTGCCATGAAAATTTATTCTTTGGAAATTTAGACTTAATCTCATATTCACTTAAAAACTAAGTTAACTTAATGACTACTTTCCTATTAACACAAGAAATAGATTGTTATTAAAGTCCAGTCAGTGGTTAGTTAGCACGTATCTCTGATATATTAAATTTGTTTTATTAGCAATGTCCTCACTAAAAAAAATGAGTTGTTAATCCAGAGGAAGCTGAATAATATCATTTTGGTGAAGATTATCTTCATAGTTTACAGGTGGTTGCTATGAGTTTGATTCAAATAACAGTAAATGTTAGTGTAGTTTTTAAATATAGTTAACTCTGTTCAGATTGTTGTAAATCAAACCCTTAAAAACCAGTCATTGAAATCTTACTCAACGTTAACGTTCACAAACACACACAAAGATGATTCTTACCAAAATGTTGCATAGTGTTGCTCAACATTTCTTCTGCTTTCCAATTTTCCAAATTTATTACAAGGTTTAAAAAGCCAAATAAAGTTAAAAACAGCAACCCTCTCTTTTTCCTTCACCCTCTGCAGCCTTCAAACACAAAATAGTGTGATATTCAAACAGACTGTACAGGTACTGAGTAGATTAGATCCCCTCGAATTTATTCAGACAAACATAACACAGAGTGAGGTTGTGGTTACTCTTTTAACCACAGATGATCTAGAAGAAAGTTAAGAAAAAAGTTTTATTTCAACATCTAGTTATTTGACTCTTCTGTTGCCTCAATTGACATTCACTAAAATACAGACTTTGTTTTCACCTGAGACACAGTTCCGTTCCTATCAGAAAATAAGATGCGGTTAGGCAGGGGATAATAAAAAAGGGAAACAGAAAGATTTTTATTCCACTGTCTCAGTGTGGTTTCCTTATTTTGTATGAATTATTATGAGTACCTAGAACATTGGATTCATACATAATTGAATGCCATCACTAAAGTATATTTTATATCCAGAAATAAATAACTTCTGGAGTACTTGTTTTGGTCTCATGATGATGATGATGATGATGATGATGATGATGATGATGATACTAATTAATTAATTTTATCGGATGAGTTATATCAATAAATCAGCCACCAATTATTACCAATTTTTCATTGCTTTCTATCCACTTGTTGGATGTCATGGGTGTAAGAGCACATTATAAGACAGGTTTTCATTCTCAAGGAATTTAGACTCAAGCTTTAGGCAAAAGTCTTATAATTGTAAGATAATTAGGAATCTATCAAGTGTTCAGTGTAGTTATGTAGAACAAAGGTTTAAGATGGAAGAGTTTGATAGAATTTGTGATACACATTTATGAGTGTGAACTCTGTGGCAAGCACTTTATATTAACATCTTTAATCCTCACAATAACCCTGTGGGCTGGGAACTATTATTATTCCCTATTCAAAAGATAAAAATGAATAAAGTATTCATGAAAATGATGAGAAGATTTGGGGTGAATTTAAGGATTTGACTGGACCTCAAAAGTAAACAGCTTAAGGGAAAAGTGGAGTGGCTAGAGAGGATGGAAAATGAGAATGATATGCGAGAAGAACATTACTAGCAGAATAGAGAACTTGAGGAAGAAGCATAAAGTGAAAGAAGGACAGCAAAGAGAAGGGTGGATCAGAGGAAAGTGTTATCATCAATTAAGGTTGGGTAAGTAAAGGCAGATTCCAGATGGTCTTAAAAACCAGGTAGAGGAAATTGGGATCTGTTTTGAAGGCAATAGGAATATTCTTGGATAGGAAAGTAATAATATATATTAAAAAAAATTAATCGAGAACCAATGAAAGAAATATTGAGTAGTTACTACTTTATCAATAGTATGATGGTTATTACAGGAGCTACAAGGAAGTATAAGATTTCAATACCCAAAGTGTATCTCTTTATTCTTTCTTCAGTTACATCTGACATATAATTATACTCTTCTTATGGTAGATATTTTATTTACCATGACTCAAGTGTTGGTTTTAGGAGAAAACAGCCAGGGGTAAGAGAGTATGGGGGAATCAGAAAGAGAAAACTCCAGGGTAAGATAGGAAGGAGTTTGGGTGTTGCTAGGGTAGAAAGCACAGGGCAGAATGAGAAGAAATGAAGCTGGAAGAGCTGGCAGGTTGTCAGGGAACCATGTATGTTTTGTCACAATCTCGAACATTATCCAGTAGGCAATAGAAGGCCTCCCAAAAAGATTAATGTGGAGAATGGTAGAGTAAGATTTTTGTTTTTCCTATGTCATTCTAGGGTATATAGAGAGCAAAAATAGTGCTCAGTCTCTGGGTTAATACCCTATTACTAGGCTGTGAAATCAGTTTGATTGGTTGTAGTCGGCACTGTGTTTATTTGAAATTAGAATAGAATAGAATAGAATAGAATAGAATAGAATAGAATAGAATAGAATAGAATAGAATAGAATAGAATAGGAATACAATGCAGTAGAAAATATCAGAGTTCATGGAACATTGGAAGGTAAGTTTTACTTTGTGAAAATTTTGTTTCTTTCATGTATTCAGGTATATCTGTATCTATCTCTATTAATAGAAATATAGATGGGGAAGAGAGAGAAATAAATTAATTATGTGTGTTCTTGAATTTTGTGTGTATGTGTTTGTCCTGGTAAAATATACTTTTTACCATAGATCATGGTCAAAAATACTCAGAAGTCTCTAGTTTAGAGGCATATTTGAAAAGGAAAAAGACTAGAGGCCACAGGAGGTTACACCTATGATAATCTAGGTGAGAAAAGTAAAGGGCGGAACCAGATAAGTAATAGTAAGTATAAAGAGGAGAAACTAAAGTAAAGAAAGGAAAGAAAAAGGAAGGAAAATTGAAAGGAAGGAAGGAAGGAAGGAAGGAAGGAAGGAAGGAAGGAAGGAAGGAAGGAAGGAAGGCAGGAAGGCAGGCAGGAAGGAGGAAGAAAAATTTTCACACCTTGGTGGCAAGTAAGAAACAACAAAGCATTTTCTAAGGATCAAAGTGCTACCATCTCAGGAACACAAGCACATTTAGAGGTAAAGCAGTTAAACTTAATTTTGTTTTTGTTTTGTGTAAATGCTGATGGCAAGCTCAGTTGGAGCATCATATTTGTTGGCTAGAGTCATATAGAAAGCACAGAGGAGAGTGGAGAGTTTATGCCAAAGAGAGACAGTGAGGAATCACCCATACCTGATGCTATCTGAAGTATAATAAACAGGGAAGAGAAAAAAATCCTGGAAAATGTGAACAATTAAGAAGAGACTCTCTCTCAGATTAGGAAATGATGAAACTAAATTAATGAAGAATTCTAATTCTAAGGAGTTACTCCTTATGGACCTGGAGGCTTAGAGTAAATAGCTAGTTACTGAGTTTCTAGAGGTAACATTAAAAGTGAAAAATTATCTGTTTGGCCGTTAAAGGTCTATGATAGAACAATTTCAAATGATTTTTGCTGCAACTCAATGGGACAGAATACGCTCTCATTTAGCAAGCCTGGGGATGAAATAGTTTTGACCTGAAAAGATGGACTAATCATGTTCACATATTCCATGTTTAAGATGTGGACTATAATTTAGCAAGCTTAATTTGTACCTTGACATTTCACACATTGGCACAATTAGTCTTTGCACTTGTTATACGGTCAAGCATATGATATAATCTCAGTGACCTCTGTTGAAAGAATAAACCATCTTCTGAAACTAACCTGATTTCATTGCTTGTTATCAACGGAAAACTGTGCTTTTAGGCATAGCCTTTCCGAACAAAGCCAACTTCCAAAAGCAGAGGTGAGATTGGACAGGGAAGAAGTAGGCATGGTGTCCAAAAAATTTACTTTGAAAAGTATAGGAAAACGGGACAGTAGTTCAATGGGAATGAAAAGTAACAGGCTTACTTTGACTATTTTAAAGAATGTGAACACTGGGCATGATTATATTGGAAATGCTCATAGAGAGAAGGAAGAAAAAGTAATGAAAAGGTGATTAAAGGCGTGAGAGCCCCAAGGAAGCATGAAAAGATCAGGGCCTGGATAAAGATGGAAAGGTTAGATTTGAACACATGGAAACCCATTCCACTGAGATAGGAAGGAAGAGCTTTTATGGATAAGAGGATAAGTTGAGAAACTGCTTCACTTAGATTTTTTGAGTTGGAAGCAGTTAGGAATTTGAGACTTGAAACTGAAGATTGGACAGGAAATAGAGACAAGTTAGACAAGGGCTAAATAGCAATAAGGCAAAGGATTTGGGGCCTCTCTAAGGAGAGGGAATAGGAATCTATAATGGCAACAAACTGGAAAGTTATATAATTTTCTACCATGTGTTTCTGAGAATCCAACCCTTTTGATTGCTTCACACTTGAAGTTTTGATGAGAAGGATAATGGAGCAAAACTATTGTCATTCATGTTGAGAATGGTTATAATGATGGACTGTGGGTCTGGGAAGGGTAGGACAGGACAGAAGAATGCTGCAAGACTAAGAGAATATGTAGAGGTTCAAGGGACTGATGGTTTAAGGAAAGGTGTTTGAGTAGAAGAGAGTGTAAGAACTGAAAAGCTAAGTTTGGTCTAGGAGTAGTGCTGGAATATGAGATCCGAGAGATTAAGTTCTGTGGAATTGGGTTGCTAAGTGAGAGAAATTGATGGTTGAGCAGTTAAAAAAAAAAAATTAGAGGCCAGAATGTTAGTGGATGACTGCTGAGTCATCTACAGCTGGATATCCGAAGCCATTCAGGATGATGATGTTGGGATAGAGCAAAGAACCAACTCTTAGTAAATGTGGAAAAATAATCAGGAGTCTGGTAGATGACAGAGTTAGGGTAGAATAGCTAGATGGCACAGTATTCTTCAGTACTGTGCTAAGGGACAGGAAGGACAAAAATATCCATGTAATAGAGGCTATATGGCATGTGGGCTCCTTGGGAGATCAGCATAAATCAAAGAATGTGGAAAGAATATTCAACCTCTTGATCAATTGTTTGTAGTGATTGGTTTCTAATGGAAGGGACCACAAACATGAGAGTGACAGCAGTGGAAGGACAGATTTCAGAAGGAAGCCACAGAGCACAATTGGAATGAGATTAGTGGAGTGTCTCATGCAAAGAGGGGTTGAAACATGCTTGGGACAGCAAGTATTAACTGTCCCTCTCATCCATTCTGACTAGTCAGTGGTCTAGCCCAGGTGAAGTTCAGTATGCAATCTACGCGTGCTCATTCTTCTTGGGAAACTCAGCAAGTCTCAGTCTGAAGGTGGAAAAGAGGAAAGAGGCTTTCATATCCAGCAAAGTGTAGGATAATTTTCTTTTTGTTACTTGTACTTCTCATGTGCATTTTTTTCTTATGTATGTACAGCACTAATCGAAAAACAGTACAGGTTATTAGAATGATGTAAACTACTACAATGATAAATTGCTTTTATAACACACCTTTAAAGTTAGTCAGCAAGGTTGTTTGTATATTTTGGCATGTTTATTTATATTTATTGGATTTTTCTCTTGTTTTTGATATTTGAAATATTCCTGAATAATTGTTATGACTACTTAGGAAGAAATATACCAAATATAGTGGTAATCACATCTTTTTAATGAAAAAATTACCCTAATTTACCTTGAGTGTTTAAAAGTTAATTTAAAATATTGATAAAAATATTTGTTAACATACTGTGTATGTGTGCTGTTTGTGTGCTCTGTGCTTTCAATACATTCTGCTAGGGATATTTCCTAGAGCCAGATTTTAGATAGGGTGATAATTATTTGTTTGCATGTTAAGTTTTAAACACAACTAATAAGTGTTTTTAAATACCAAGCAAAATGGTGAAAAATGAAAATTAATGAAACAATCAATATTCACACTTTCTGATGCCTTCATAAGGTGTGAATGTTGCAAGCTGGTAACTTCACATCAGTGGTTCTTTTGCTTCTATTTTAATCATTTTATAACTTTAAAATTTCATTTAGCCATGGACTAAAATAAAATGCCCGAAGAGTTTAAAGTATCTCAGGCCTGATACTAATCTCAAATTAGGAATGAACAGAATGCTCTACCATTTGTATGTGTTATGAGAGCAGCAATCAAGTAGCCACTTAAGCAAAAGAAGTAAGTAAAATATTATGCTCTTAAACACGGGAAACATATGTCATCTTAGAGTACAGGAAGCCATCGCAGGCACCAATGGGCCTGCTGAACATTTCTGGCTCCCACAGAGAGTTTTTTTTTTTTTTTTTTTTTTTCACAGATACTTTCAAACTGAGTTATTGTATATTTCTCTCTACTATAGTGCCATGAATGCTGAGGATGCATTCTAAAGCAGGTCCCAACTGCCAAGTGACAGATTAAGGCAGAGTTCTGAGAGGTGGCGTCCAAGAGAACACCATCTTATATGCGGGGACGTCCATTTAAGGCATCACACAGTTGCTGCCATCACCACTTGTTAATTTAAGCTTCTCAAAGGAGGAATATGAAAAAATGAAAACGAATGCCAAAAGGTTTAACTGACGTTAGGGAGAGATGTAGGTGGCTGTGAGAGGTTTTTGACCTCCACTTACATGCATCCTGGTGACAGTAACCTGTACAGTGAGTGCAATCCTGAACTCACTCATCAGGTCACCCACACACAAAGTGACTATCACAAGTGGGAGCTGTTCTGGGCCACTCATTACTTTTGTTTCATATATTTTAAATTTATTACTTATTTTTTGAATAGATAATATATTCGCAGAGTTCAAAATTCAAGAGGTACAAAATAGTATACAGTAAGAAATCTCTTCACCTCCTCCAGCCACCCAGTTTTCCCCCAGATGGGCAACCATTGTTTGTCTTTTAAGTTAATAAATAGAGGCAATATGGTAGTATGCTTATATTTTCAAAAAATGGGTTAGTATTTAGCAATAACATTTAGAAAAAAAATATTCCTAGTCTATACAAATCAGAAAGTATTAAGGTTCTTGTTAAAAAGAAAAAAAAAAGCATTATGTCTCAAATATTGAGAGACTATAAAAACTTGGCAATTTGGGAATTGTTTATTATTTGAGATTGTAACATTTAGATTTTGATATTGTTTCTAATGTACCAAGTCTAGCACTGTCATGTCTCTGAGAAAATCCTGGGAAAAATATGGTAGAGGTTAATAGCTAGCAAACTGAAGGTAGATTTCACCTGTACTGTTCATCTAATAACATGTTTTATAGGTAGCATATGGTAGCCCAGTTATATTAATTCTAGGTGAATTTTTGTTTTGTTAAATTTTGTTGAAAGTGTTACATTTTAATTAGTGTCTGGTAAAAACCATTGATGTCAAGGAAAATAATTTGATTCCTCCTACTACATGTTAACTGTAGAACAAGAAATATAAAGACTATTGATAATGGTTAGGTCAACCATGATACCCAAGTTGGAATTCTCTCTGACGGTGGCAGAGATTTGATAGAAAGGCTATTTTAATGCCGCAGTATCAGATGATCAGTGCTGAACTTTGAGTATGAATTGCCTTTGCTAACATTGCTTTAAAAAAAAAAAGACCTGAAACTTATAGATTACAGATGTATAGGTAGGCTTAAAACTGTTTTATTCATCCTTAGTCTCAAAAATGTAGAGGAGGGAAGAAGCATTTTTTCACTTTTATACCTGGCAACAACAACAACATAGTTTTATATTATTCCCCTGAAATCGCTTTCATTCAAATACTTAGAGGTGTGGTCTTAACTTCAGTTTGCATTGTTGTTTGTGCACTTAAATCAGCATTTATTATGTGGTTAGTATGTGCCAGCAGTTTTCTTAACTATGCCTTCTTTAATTCTCACAACCATCCAAAGAAGTAGGACTATCATTAGCCTCATTTTGTAGATAAGGAAACTAAGATTCAGGGAAGTCAAATAATTTGCTTAAAATCACCCTACCAGTAAGTAGTAGAGTTAGAGCTTGAATTTAGGTTTTTGTGATTCCATACACATTGTAACTATAACCACTACACATGTGGCCTACTTGGCACTAGAGCCCTTTTTCAAATAAAATCTTACATAGACTCATCAGTGATATTCAAAATATTTTATAATCAACCTTGCCAAATCACTGAACGATCATAAAAAGGGCACACACTAATCTGAACAGTTGCCTACCAATGGCTGAAAATTAGCTCGATAAATTTAGAAAGATAAAGTGGATCAGTTCTGAGGCTACTATGCAGGACCGGTGACTCACCCTGTGACCTTCCCATCACATCCCCATGGAGGAAGTTCATTCTATCTTCATTTCTCCTTTCCATCCCCACTTTACAGAAACTGGAGTTTGATATTAAAAGAAAATAAACTCTCGCAAAGCCTCATACTGTTTGTATTCACCCAAATACAGAGCTCATATTCCTCTTATTTGTACTCTTCCTGAGTAATTGGATATAAAGATATAGATTCATTTAAATCCCTTTAAAATATCTTTATACAGACTTACTTCTAAATTTTCTAGTATTGTTTTATAAGGAAACCTGTCCTTGTACATTTTAGCCTATATCTGCTGGGAAGTATATGTCCGTCCTTTATGGTCATTTATTCAATCTTCACAACTATATGCTTATAATTCCCCATTGCTTCATAATTACTTTCCTTTTAAAAATGTTACATAGAGTACATAATATGCAAAAGAGGAATTCACTTTAAAAGTTTAGGATTCATTTATTTAAATAGTTACCAGATAAACTTCGCAGTGGGAAAATAACCCTTGGATGTTTTTCTTACCATAAAAAAATCAGACAAAGTCTAGAGGAAGGAGTGTAGAATAAGCCTAGCAATTGTGAAAACTCATGTATTACGGCTTTAATATGTCAGTGACTGAGCTGGTTAGCATTTGAATTTTTTTTTTCAGAAAGTACTTGTGGTGGCTTACTATTCAAAGAAACATAGCTAAAATAAGAGCAAAGGAACACTGTCAAAAAGGGAATCAAATAGGGAAGGGGCAAAGGGAGTAGGATGGCAAAGAGGAAATGAGTAAATCAGAAAGCCTATTCTATGCTTCCCTGGTACCCCAAATGAACACAAAGTGGCAGTCTGTGCTTACTTGGGAGCCAAGGTGAAAAGAGAAATGGAATTCATTTAGCTAGCTCATATATACTAATTTTAAATAATACTAAATCATGAGAAGATAAAGTCTTTTTATTACTACTGAGCTCTAAAAGAAAGTTGTTACATAGGAATCTATATAAAGAGAGCCAATATCTTTTGAGATCACTGATTTGGGAATATAAATATAATTTTGGGAGCATGCTATATACAAAAGCAGTGGCTCCATTTTTGTCTCAAATGCATAACTTTTTTTATCTTGTGTTATTTGTATGATGAATATGATCTTAATAGTTATAGTATCATCATATACATAGTAATCTCTTAGACATTTTTATTTCCTAATTCAATGACATTCAGCAAATTTTTATTGTGTGCCTGTTCTGTGCCAGGCATTGTGTTAGGCTCTAGGGATGGAATTCAAAATAGTCATGTTCTCTCTCTTTATGAGGATTCTGGTTCATAAATGAAAAAGTAATGAAAATAAAATGTGCTATGTGTCCTAGTGAAGGAAGAATAAGATGCTGTGACAGTACATGACATTTGATAGCATCTAGAGCTGTGGTTCCCAGGTATTTTATTTCATAAATCAGTATAATTTTTAAATGAGTATTAATGTAGATTGCCATCATTTTATTAGCCAAAGAAAGATGCTTAAAAGAGAAAAAAGGAGGAATGGCTGCCTTCTAACAACATTTTATTTGAAAGACATTTTAAATTAAAAATATAGCAAGAACATAACCTTAGAATGAAGGGAGGACTTTCATTAAACTATATTAATGTCTAACCAATATACTGCAAACTTGAAAAAATTAAATTAAATTAAATTAGAAGATAATCAAAATCTGCAAAATAAATAAATAGCAAATATTTAAAATTAAAAAAAGATAATAGACAAAGATGATTGCCAATCTGAAATATATATAATGTTTTAGTTGAAGAAAAATTACAACAAAACCAAATTTTAGTTACAATTTGTAGAAATATTACAAAAAGTATACTTCTATCACAGATAACAGGAGACGGCTACTTCAGAAAAAAAGAACGGGGAACTTAGAAAATGTAGAACATTTATAATGAGGCCCACAGGATAAGCAGAAAGCAGACATGAAATAAGAAAAATCCCAAAACTTTCCCTGTCAGAAATGCTTAACATTTTTTTTTTCTGCATTAGCGTGCTATGGTTGCTATAAAAAGTTATAACAAACTTAGTGGCTTGAACAACACAATTTATTATCTCTTAGTCTCACTGACTAGAGACTCATGGGACCAAAGGCATCTGCAGGGCTGCAGTCCTTCTGGAGGCTCTAGGGAAGAATCTGTTTCCTTGCATGTTTTAGCTTCTAGAAGCCACCTGCAGTCCTCAGCTCATGGCCCTCTTCCTCCATCTTCAAATCCACAGTGTAGCATCTTCAGATTTCCCCCTAACTCTGACATGGACACTTTGCCTCCCTTTTCCACGTTCAAAAAAACCCTTGTGATTACATTGAACCCACCCACATAATCTAGAATAATCTCTTTATCCTAAGCACAGCTGATTAACCACCTTGATTCTACCTGCAACCTTAATTCCTCCTTGCCATGTTACATAACATAGTCACAGGTTCCAGGAATTAGAATGTAGACATCTTTGGGGAGCCATTATTCTGCCCACCATACCCTCTAACTATGGAAGACACTGTAGTGGTAATTTTTTTCCTCCTGAACTACTGATTTGTCAAAAACTGTGAAGTCTGAAGTGTTACTTTACTTGCAAGCTAACAGAACAGCCTGCCAGAGTTCATGGATGGCAGTAGAAGACTTGAGACTCCTGGGTTGCAAAGGATTTCATTATTCCTGGCACAGCAAGCAGCATAAGCATCATAACATTTGCATAAGTTCCCCTTATCTCCAAGTCTCACAGGAGTGATACAGGTGAGGCCTGATGGATGCCTACACACATCATGGACTGTGTTGCAGAAGAGGAACCTCAAGCTTACAGAACCAGAATCATTTATAATGGTCAGTAAGCATGCCTTTCCTTTTTTTCAAAGGGAGACATTACCTCTCTCTCTTCCAATGCTGTTCAGTGTACAAACCTTTTTGAAAAGATAATCCAGAACAAAAGGTGGTCACCATCTTGTTTGCAAGATGTGCAAAAAAAGCTTGCCACTTGGCAAATTGTCCTTAATGTCTTTATGCTGCATCTGCATTCAATAATCTGGGTTTCAGTTTCTCAAATGTCTCAAATATAGAGCTAGTTCTTTGAAAATCCTTTCAAAATCAGTTTTAAGCTAACAGATTTAGTTTTCACTTTTTGAATACCATATTTCCAACCTCTTTACTTGTTCAACTGAACCTCCGTTTATTTATTTATACATTGTGTTAAATTTTCTTTCTAGTGCCTACTCTATTCCTTGTTACTGACTTATCATCAGATAATTCTATATGAAAGCATGTTAACTTTTTGTCTAATTTAATAAACAAATGACTAACACAAAAAGACAAGTTGACCTCAGTTTATAATGAGAAAACAAACATTAGCAAATTTTCTAATTAGGGCCCTGATACAAACAGGTAATTATGAAGAAAAACCAGGTGCTAATATCCCCTTGATGTGAAATGTCATTCTATGAAAACAATGACTGAGAGAGGGCCTTCGATTTGGAAAACAGCCAAATTCACTTCTACATATTAAATCTAAACCCATTCTGAAAGCAGGAAATGGCTGCAAAAAGTTTAAGAGACAAATGATTCTATAAATAAGTGATTATATTTGACATTAGAAGTTTCAACATTTAAGAATTTACTAATGGGTCTGGTCTATTCCCCCTTTTTCTGACATTCTCCTAAGTTAAAGCTTCTGATTACATATATTTCTAGTTTTAAGGACAAAGAAGGCTACAAGAAAAATATTAATCGATCTAATGATAAAAATAAGCTAGGTCAGAAGAAAAAATAGTAAAAAGATATATTTTATCTTACATGTACAAAAGTGATGGTAGTCAATGTATATCAACGACATATTCTTCGAGCAACTTTTTCCCTAGAAGTGATAATTCATAAGGTAAGTTGTCGATGCCTTTCCCTCTAATAGTCCTGATTCCAACATTATGATGTCAGACCCAGGAAGAGATGGCAGATTTTACTCATAAAAGGGAGTTGCTCAAAAGCCAACTAGATTGCACTTGTACTCTACATACGTAGTGATTACAATCTTGCCACTCATAATTTTTTATCCCATTAATGTTTCTGAAAAACTGAAGTAAAGCACTATCCCTACTTTTACCATACCCTTGTGCTGTAATAAATTATTGCTCCTGTGTTAAACTATCAATTTGAAAATATTGACAAAAGAAGCACTTGAAAATTGCCAAAGAGCATGACAAACTGCAACAGCTTTCCTTGACAGATAAAATGGTGCAGCAATTCAGTGGAAGGCATTTAGAAATTGCAATAAGAAAACCTGCGTTTTAAATCTGGCTCCTCTGCATCCAATCTTGGTGAGCCCTGAGCCCCAGTTTTATCATTTGCAAAGAAAAAGAGAACTAAATGTGTTGCTCTATCTCTGATTTCAAGGTGACACCTTAACTCATAAGTGGAAGTTTTGTTTTGTTTTGTTAAATCTTAATTTCATTCTTTTTGTTTTACTTTTGTTTTGGAATTTTCTTTGAGAGAGTTCTTCAGCGCCTGTTAACAGCAGGCTTTTTAGTAGATAGTACAGTTGAAAAACAAGGAGTGTGATTACAATTCACAATGTATGACCTGCTTAGGTCAGAAATCTCCAAGCAGGTCTCGCAATCCCAGCTAAGCCTTTAGCCCTGCTCTGCACAAAGTGACTGTGGACGGAACCACACTTCTGCAACTTAATGGCACTTTCTCATTTCCTCCTGCCTGATGTCCCAATCCCCTGCTCATTTTCTCTTTAGTGCCTTTCTCATTCTCCATTTCAACAAGGCTTACTATAATAATATATATCCCTGCATTTCATGTTCCCAACACAAACTGCCACCACCATTTCTTCAGGTCTCCTCAAGTCACAGAGACCTCCTTCTTCGGAGCCCCTGCTGGCTCACTTCTTGCAGAAACTAATGGTTCCTTATCCTTGTCTTTGTGGATGACTATTATTGATACAGGCAATCATGCTCACCATCACAGCTGTTAACTTCACAGCCTCCTCTGCTTCTGAATTTTCTCCTGAAACTTCTTTTAAGTACTAATTTCCTCAGCTTTCCACAGATAAGAACATTTCAATAGCTAAGCTGATATAAACTTGCAGGGACCATCTCTGGAGGAGGAGAAAACATTCCAGACAAAATGCGTGTCCTCACTTCCTCTTTCAGGATTTCCTCTAACTTCTAGTCACAACCTGAAGTGAATTGTTACTCTGAAAGTAAGTTCTTCACTTATGTCCAAACCGATTCTCTACTAAGGTGGCTCGAGTCTTATTTTTCCTCTTTGCTCTCCTCTGGAGAACTTATCTCTGATTTTGACATGAGATAGAGGGAGCCTCAAAGTTCAAAAGTCACCTGATCCAATTAAACATCCACTTTTTAGAATACCATTATCCCCGGTCGGTTGTCCAGCCTGAAAAGGAACTCACTTCATTGTAAGTGGTCTTTCCATCCCTGAACATCTCTAACGAGGAGAAATGTTTCACCTGAATTCACTGAAATCTGCCTTCCTGAATGCTCCATCCTCTCTCTATAGTTTCTTCCATCAGTATGTCACAATAGTTTCCGTGGTCAAACACTTGCCTGTCTAGTACTGCTTGTCACTACTCCTCCAACACACAGCACAGGCTCCTAAAATATAGTAGGCTCTTAAGAAACACTTGTTAAAGAATGAATGAATGAATGAATGATGTGCTTGTGGTCTCTTCTATACAACAGCACTCTGAATCTAAAACATTTAGGAAATATGATCTGGGTTTTCTCCAAGCTAGAAGTCCTTAGTTTTCATAAGGAAAAGTTTCAAGCTCAATACAGTTCCTGTCCTCTGATCTTTCTCCAATGTGTCTGAATTAATCTAGGTAAACATCAAAAAAAGATGTTATATATAATCATATATGTGTGTATATATATAAATAATTAAGTTGATCTACTTTTCTATATAAAGCTACATCAAAGTATAGAGCATGAGTAAACAAAAACTAATTAAAAGTAGTCATTAACTTATAAGAAATATACTTTGGCACAAAAAATCTACTCACAGCTAAGTGGTTTTATTTAGTATTATTAAATTAATTTTTATTTTTGAACAGAGGCTATATCATTAAACTATTTTTAAAGGAAATTTTTGGACCACAATTCTACCAACCTGCTGCAACTGTTATCATTTTTTATTTTTCCCCATTTTGTTTATATATAAAAATTACTTTAATGTTGTTAGGAATATTATATACATAACATGTTTTCTTCCTAAATATCTTGCCATATTTATAAATATTCTCTTCTCTCTATTACCATTCAAAAGGATTTTTCAGTTTCTATATGTATGAGTTTTATTTATATATATGTCATTAATTTTTAGTTTGATATCAATATAGTAAAGGTTGAAGCCTATAAAACTTTGACTTTTAATAAGAATTATTTATTAAGCCTTAAAACATAATTTTTATAAATATTACAGATATACTTTAAAAGATATAGTTTCATTTTTAAATGATTGGCATTTTTTTGATTCTCCAAATATTTATAAATACCTAATTGAGGCCAGGCACTATGCTAGGAACTGGTGATCCAAGAATGAATAGGCAGATCCCTGCCCTTAGGGGTTTTAAAGTCTAGCAAAGAATAACAAATCAAAAATAAACTGTGATAAGAGTTATAATTGGATGGTCTGAGGCACTACTATCCTTAGACCCAGGCAAGAAAGGACTCTTGCCCCTGGCCCCAGGTTTCAAAGAACTCCACTCTGGCCCTCCTCTACTTGTGCCCCTTCTCACCAGGCAGAGGGGCCATGGACATCTATCTGTGGGGCATCCTGTGCATGCCCATCAGGAGCTCACAACCCCCACTAGACCCATCTCTGGGTAACAGGGATGCTAGAATTCCTTCATCAAATCGTTCAAATACTTCTAGGGCCAGAGTAGTTCTTTCTAGATCCACCTTCCTAAAGATGGAGGTCGTATTTATATGTCCATTTGTGATGAAAGAAACTCAATGTTTGGGGAGATTATGAACAGGGATTGAATGCATGGTCTGGGTTATCCTCACACATGTAGAAGCTCTTCACGGGTCTGGGTGGAGGCAGGAGTGGAAAAGGAAAAAGGAGTGACCACAGATTGGGGCCAAGGGGCGAGGGCCACTTCTTTCCAAAGTCATGTTCTAGCGGAGAACTCTGAAGATTCTGAATATTCTATTTTAAAACTAGATTTCCAGGAGGTTTTGAGGATATATTTGTCAAGGTAGGAGGGTAGAACATATTTTATTTAGTGGTTTGTTAGCTTGATTTATACCTTTAAAATATTTAGACATATGGAGTGTGGGCCTCTATTTGTATTCTTGCCTCAGACCCTGAAAATATTGGGGCAGGCCTGGTGCAAGTTGCTATGGGAACACCTAAAAGGGAGATCTAAGCTTATATGAGGGTGTATAGAAGGCCTCTCGGAGTAAATCACAGTTCAACCGAGTAGGTTTGGCAGAGTTAGCTTGGCCATAGGATATTCTACTTATTTAATCCACTACATTTGTAGGCTAAAGGTAAAAAAGTTATAAGCTCATCTTAATAGATGCCAAAAATGCATTAGATAAAATTCAAGAAATAAGATGTGTTCTGATTAACTCTTAAAATTCTAGAGTTATGATATACTTAACTTAATAAAAGGTATTTATGTAAAACTAAACACTTTCATGATACTTAAATGGTAAGTATTAGCAATGTTGCCTTTAAATTTAACAACAGATGAGAATGCATTATTTAATTATTTAACATGGATCTGAAATTTCCAGCCAGTTCATTTTGGCAGATGTTTTTCTTTTTTCCTTTTTGGTAGTTTAGTGCAAAGTTTTAAGTGAGAACTGTTTTCATTTACTCCAACTTTACTTTGTTCTTGTTTGTTGTCATTGTTATTGCTGGTCTATACCCTGTCTTGAAGGCATGAGTTCTATAAAATTACTACCTTCTTATTAAAATACACTTTAATTTATCTCAAATTTTTCTTTCAAGATTCAATGGAAGCCTCCACTTTCTTCTTTAAGATCTTTTATTTGTTCAGTCAATGATTGCCTGGAGCTGGTGTTTAGATCAGGAAGTGACTCATTATTCTCCCAAATGGTTCCTGTGTCTCAATTATTAATCTGCAACGGCTGGAGGCAAATAGCATTCCCTACACCCTCCAGTCTTAACACATAATCAGGAACTTGGCAAAGGAAGAGAATGGTAGTAGAGGTTCTGGTCTTGGCTAGCTATAAGGAACAAGCAGTTAATCAAATATAAACAAGTCACATGGCATTTTTAATATGAGTAAGAATACAAGTCTATTTTAAAGTTGTTTTGCCTGGTCACTGCCAGGCATCTCTTAGCTACTGTGTTTGCAGATTCATATTCTCTCTCTCTCTCTCTCCTCTCTCTCTCTCTCTTTCCTCCCTCCCTCCCTCTCTATCTCCCTCATATTTCTAAACTAGAAATTCCCAGATAAGATTTTGGTATTTTGATATTCAACATTTGGTAAAGGACTGTTATTAAACAATGGCTCATGGAAAGGTAAAACATCTTAATGAAACAGTAGTTTTGATGTTACTCTCTGGCACTTTCTCAGATTTTATAGTAGAACATTTGAGAACGAGATACTTCCTATTTCCACAGTGTTTTCAGAGAAAATATCTCATTCCTAGCTTGTGTAAGATATATTTCTTTTCTCCTCAACAATTTAAGACCTGTGATAATTTTTTGGACATCGAGCATACTTAGGCTGAACTCTTACATTAAGTAGAAGGCAGGAGTTTAAGACGTGTGCTTTTGATCCTCCCTGCAGTGTCATTTTATAAGTTCAGAATTTGTCTAGTGGTGCCCTGTTCACTCAAATTCAAAGCCTTGGCAGGATCAGAAATTGTCTAAAACTGATTCTTCCATTATCCATCAAGTATAATTTTGACAATGAAAGTGAAATCTAAGATACTACTTCCATAAAATAAAATTCTCCACAGTGGCTTTCCCAAATGTCTCCACGAAACCTCACTTCTCAGCATCCTCGTTCCTCCTTTCTTTTCTATCCCCATTATACCCACTGCTCTACATCTCAGAAAGAATAATCAAATGACAAGTGAAGGGCATTGAGATGGTTTCATCTAGCATTTTGGAGTGTCATCATGAAAAGATCCTCCTTGGTTTCTCCTCCTTAAAAGAGAGCACTTTATTCAGCTCTGCGATTTGCTTGCCTGCTTTCTCTCTTTCTGTCTCTCTGTCTCTCTCTGTCTCTCTCTGTCTCTCTCTCTCTCTTTTCTCTTTGCCTGGTCTCTAACTACTTGGTCTTCTGAGAAATTCCTGAATGTAGGAATTTCTATTCTGAGAAATTCATGCACTGGGTAGAAAAATTATCTCTTATTGACTAGTAGTATGTTAATGAAGAAAATGAGAATGATTTTGATTTACATTTTTGTGTTACTGAGAGTGATAGCTTTGCTATGTACTAACTGGTTGATAAGTGTATACTGATTATTTTAGTTGACTTAGTACTAAGTAAAGATTTTTATTTAAAGTTCAATAAAAGATAAAGTTGGCAGATTAAAATCTAATAAAGAGGAGATAAATTCACATGGGAAAGATATAATAATAACACTGATTTTTCTTCCCTAATGCATTAAAAAATTAGAAATGCAATTTTTGTAATCCTCTAAAAAGGAAAAAATTGTTATTTTATTAGCGATCATGGGATTTTGTTTTTGGAAGGGGATTGCAGATTGTTTTGTTTTAGTAATTTAATTTTTTTGTTGTTTATTTTAAATGAGGATCTCATCATAGACATGGTTGTACTTATTTATGTTCAACATTATATTGGCAACAATGCACTCCTTGAAACTAGAAATGATTTCAAGTCATAATGAGGACTGCATATAAGATATTTGTGATTTGTCAAGCCCACAAGTAATACAGAGAATTGCACCTGAACTATATCAACTATCTATATCAACTCACTGTCAATCTTTTGACAGTATCATATTTCAGACAGTAACTTTATAAACTTGGGCACCTAGAGAAATTCCTTAACAAAGTAAAACATTTTCAGGATGACATGAACTATAAACATTTTTAGGTATCACATACAGGCAAGAATTACCAAATGGATTTGTACAGAAAATTTTTCCAGATTCTTGTAATTAGTATAACCATAATGGGTGGAAAATAATGGCAAGAAAATTTTCTTCTACCTATCTGCAGATTCAGATCCTTCTAGTGTGGAGGACAACCATAAAGTCTGGGCAATGGAAAATATCTGCAGCTGCTCATTGGGTGTTTATAGAAAGTGACATGGCATCAGGGCTCACAGAGAGCCTGAAGGGAGGTCTGTAATACTAATCAAGGGAAAAGCAATTCTCATTCATCTGGCTTGTTCTGATATCACTTCTTGGCAGTAAAAACAGACTAAGAGAATGTGAAAATCAGACAATTGGGAAGTCGATGAGTTAAAGTAGATACTTGATATCACCTCTCTTTTCTGGTCATCAGGCATCTGTGCTACCTTGACCATTATTTTCAGTGTTGAAATGATTTACATAGAATCACTCAGGTACTGTTCACAGTAAATATGAAGTGGCAGCAAATAACATCAGAATTAATGCATGTTTCTAGTTGCTTTAGTCTTCAATACATTTTAACCAGCTGGTATGTTTTTATCCGAGGAATTTCCCATCCTAAAAATATGATACTTTAACTCTTTTTTTCTCTCAATACATTTGTTTTTTTACCGTTGCTTTGTTGGAAGAGGTCATTGAGAAGGCATCACCGCCAGTTGACCTGGGAGCTGGAACCAGGCTCCTCAGCCCCTTCCCTGCTCTTGGAATGTACATTATGTCCACCGTTCCCACAGCTGGAGTTGTTTCAAGATGCAGTCTGGATAAATTAATGTGTTGGTCAAAGTATCTGGACTGAACATGTGACTGAACCCTGTTAAAGCCTATATATAAACTTTTTTAAGATTCTGGTGGGCAGGCAGGGCAGGGGAAGGCGGGTGGCCTGGAGATCTACTCATCTTGCAGTCATTTAGGGGCAAACCTCGTATGTAAGTTCCCTTGCTTATTAAACTTGCCACCTCCCAATCTAGAGGGGTCAGTCTCCTTCTTGGGTCTCTCTTTGCCCTTTGTGTATGGGGGCCAATTTGTGAACCAGCAGCTATGGCTGATAAGGGATAGATTCTTATAGAAAGATTTATATATTTCCTGTCTGGGAACCAGTACTGTAGTACCAGTACTATTGTAGCCAGTACTTAAATGCCAGAGTATTTAAAATTGCAATGGTTAAGAGAATACCTCCTGAGCTGTGAGCTTTGTGAGTCTGAATGAAAGCTTAGCTGTTTCCAATAGCTTTGTGACCTTGGAAAGTTATTTAAACTACCTAAGTCTTACCATCTATAAAGTAAAAATGATATTAGCACTTATGTCACATGGTAATAGAAGCAAAGGACTTAACACAATTCATGGCATATGTAAATATGCAATAAATAATTGATATTATTACTATAAGAAATATTAACAAATATGTTGCATTATAGTATAATTTACTATAGAAGTGTTCTAATTATTACATTTCCTCATGAGTTTTCTTCCCTCCCATATGAATAGCTGAAATACTGAGGTAGAAATATTTTTTTTCTTCAAACATTTTCTCCTAGAGGCTGCCATTATTAGCAGCATATAGACAAACAGGAGATGGAAAGTGATGTCTTCGTGTTAAATCTGTATTTCCTAAGCAAGGTCAGTATAGAAACTCACTTTCTATTTGTCTGGGTAAATCTTTCCCTTTCTTCCAGAAATAGAAAACATTTTCACAGAGCCTTTAGGAGACCGATATGAGAGTATTAGTTGATGAGAGAGAAAGTAATCGTTCTCTTCTTGTGCGCTTGGACTGAGAGCTATCAAAGTAAGTTATCACCTGTTCTCACATCCCTTAAAATCCTGATTAGTTTTCTAGCAGAAGTACTCCTTTCTGTTATGTCTCACCACCAGCTCTTGAAAACAGCATGCCTGCTTTAACATTAAAACTTCAATGACTGTGCTTTAAATAAAGTTTCATCCTTGTATGGGGAAATGACTTACATGTACTATAAAAACTTATTTTTCTCTGCATAGATCCATAAATATTGCTTTAAATTCTCTTTCAGGAATTCAGATCCTCTTATCATTGCTTTTATGCCTCTTTTCTCCTAGAATATTTAAATTGGAAAACAATACTTAAAAAAAACCTCACATCCCTTCTACCATTTTTCAATTAAACTCATGAGAGCGAGCGAGAGAGAGCAAGAGAGAGATCTAATTTAAAATATGAATTATATATTTAGGATCAGAAAATAAACCTTGTGAACAAAATGTTTCAGAAATAAATGTACAAAAATATGGAGAAAGTGTTGACTTTGAAATCAGAAGAATTATTTTTAGTTGCTTTCTCTGCTATTTATGAACTGCGTGACCTTGGACATGTCACACAATCTCTTTGAATCTCAGTTTTATTACCCAGAAAATGGGAGTCAGTGCCTGTCTGACCTGCCTCTGAGCAAATAAGATAATGCATAGAAGTGTTTTATAAATTCCAAATCCCCATTCAAACATTTTTAGCAGTACAGATTTAACTATTCATCTGTACTTCAGAAATTCTCTTTAAAGGTTCTGGAAAGTTTGCTGCCCTTTATCATTGGGACCACGCGCTGCCCTGCCATGTTGCAGGCTTGGAGTTCACTGCTTCCAGAACATCCTACACCATATAATATTTCTTTGAATGTTGGGATATGTTGACAAGACCAGATTATGCAAAAAACACACTGACATTGTACCTGAAAGATTATTGAATAATTTTCCTTTATCCTATTTTTAAGAGCAAACTTTTAAAAAGTCACAATATTGACTAATATATCGTTCCCATCTACATCGTATAACATTCTTTAAATCTTTTATTATCCCTGAGTGGCTATAAAATCTCAGCTGTTTAAAATGATTTTTTTTTCAGATTTATGACATTTCATAAAAATTTTAGGTGTAAAAAATATTTCTACTAAGCTAAAACTATCCCAGCCTCATGGGTGTTTCTTTTTTAAAAGGTGTTATTCTTCATAACATAACATCAAGGTGTTAATTTAAACATATATTCTGAGAAGGAAAATATCCATTGGCATTGCTAATTTAAAAAAATTTATACTAACCAGCATTTTATACCTGATATAAGAGTAAGGGTTAAATGACCCCAGAACTCCATTCTTTCTGGCAATAGAAATACAAATCTCTTGGCATCTGCAAACATTAACTTCTTGTGTACTTTAAATATGCACATTAAACATCTCTGAAATGTTTAAAAAGGGAATTTTTTAAAAGACAGTGACACATACCTGGATTCAACCAACTCAAAAGTAACATGGGTACTATATAAATTGAAAGAGTATACCAACTCATATCAGTAATAAAATTATATTGCCTTGTAATCAGATGTGAGAAGCTAGCTTCTTTTTCTCCTCAAATTCTTTTTAGAAACAGTTATCTCAAAATTGGGGTATTAACCAGATGTCAGCCTGATTTGAACTAAGAAGTGAGAAAGATGGAAGTTGCCTTAGGACAGCATTTCACCAAATCAATTCCACAAAACTCTAGGCCCTCAAGGTGTTCTTTAAAAAAAGAATTTGTGTAGCAATGGGATTCTATGGTCAGAGAAGTTTGTGAAATATTATATGCTATATCTCTCTGTTAGATACTTGCAATATGTATTAGTATGTTACGTAGTTTTAGCAGCCCTGTAGTCAGGTATATCACAAGTTCATCTGTTCTGAGAAGTTTTATGATACGACTTCTTAACATCCCATAGAACAATTTCAGAATTGTCTCTGTCCTGAAGAGCCTGTGGTACTAAAAGGAAAGACAGTAGTGGTAGAGACCTAAGCGTTTATCTGTGTCATAACTCACACTGTACACCTTCACAGGAGGATGTGTGGATGAGAAATTTGGAAAAAGAAATTCTTAGAGAGATAGATCTATTTTTCTGCTTGTAGTAAGTTATTGGTCCCAATTCTTTACTCCTACTCCCGCTCAGTCATATCATTTATTATGCATCCTCACCCTGACATTGGGCTTCACCATGTGACTTGCTTTCACCAATGGGGGGTTAGTGGACCCGAAATGAGCAAGGCTTTAAATGTGTTTGCCTAGTTGTCTTACCTTTTTATATTACTGCTTTTTCTATGAGAAAAACACATCTCAGCTGCTGTTACAAGTTCTAGTTAAACTGGAGTTAACTATCATCTTTGACCCACGCCTAGCTGAACATAATAACCTACACTGGCCAACCTCAGCCAACATGCAGATGCATGAATAAGAAATATTTGCATATTGGTGTATACCAATGAGTTTAGGGGTAGTTTATTTTGCAGTGTTTTCATGGCAATTGCTGACTTATGTAATGCTCTGCAGGAGTTTGCTCCAAAATAATTAATACTGCTATGAATGTCCATGATGACTGAAGGAGAACATGGGAGTGAAATCAAGAGATGTACCATAGGGTGACGAATTTGTGAATTACTGAGTTTTTTAATTCCCTTAATTCTTAAGTTCTTGAAAACTATGTTCTGTCAAAAGTAATTTTTTGATCTCTCACTTGTATTATTATCTCAACATTTCTAAAGAAAACATACCATCCTGGGCAGCTCAGCATTTTCCACTTAGAGAAAATGAGGCTATAAAAAAACATTTAATTAACATGAATATAAATTAGAAAAGAAAAAAATATGTAGCTTATATATTAAGACCAAGGGTCCCACAAAATCCCACAGAATTTGGAGAATTATTAGAAAATTCTCCAAAATATTAATTTTAATTTTACTGCTATTTAGCGAAGGGGGTGAAGAAATAGACCAGAAACCCCCCTGCCTAGGGAACGGGTAGTTTTAGCTGACAAGCATTGGCCCACCAAGCTGCTCAGGGCTCCCAGCCAAGATCTTCATCACAGGGACCCCTGTGAGCTTCACAAGAACTATGCTCCCTCCCTTTCTCCCTGTAGCACCTCCACCATCTACTCTTTTTCTCATCCATATGCACTATCTAGTCCTTCTCCCCATTTCTACATGTTCTAGCCTCCTCTGCTTCTTGAATTAGTCAACTCTCTGTGTATAAAATGTGTGATTGTAGGAATTAAGTGGTTAATATATGTGAAACTGCCTTACCTGGTTGCTCGATAAATGTTGACCTCTTTTCCTGCCTATCCTACCTACCTATCCTACTATTTCTTATTTCTTTAATGATAGTCCAGTGATTACACACACACACACACACACACACACACACACCTCACCGAGTATATAAATATGAATAAAGTAATCAAAAATAAGAAACCAGTGTTAATGATAGCTGCTGGTATTTAACTTGATCCTTATAGAATTTGACTATTACTAATTTTAATGGCCAGCTGAGGAGCACACTATCTAGAATATAAGATCAAGGTGAGGATGAGACAGCAGATCTGGTTTTATGCTCTCTTAAACTCAATGTCTTTATCTGAGAATTGTAAATAATATTATTTAATAAGATAGCATCTATAAAGGATACTATCTAGTGGGATCCTATATATTAAGGGCTGAGCACAATGCCAAACATATAGTCAGCACTTAATAAATGCTAGCCTATTATAATTATTGTACAACAGCTAAGTTTGTATGTAATAATACATTTACTTTATAGTACAAATAACTACTTTAAAATAAGCATGCTATTACCATTATCTTTATTTTAAAATCACTATCTTTATGAGCTGAAATGCAAGGACAAGAAGGAAGAAAGATTTATTGTATTAATTCGTCTCACTCCTGCCACATTTCTAATCTACTTTACACATCAGATAGCTGGAGTTTAGGGGTATCCTGGAAAAAAAACTGAAGGTTAATGTGTATTATCTACATGCTTCAGGGCTTAAGCAAATTACTGGCTGGTCATATCAAGGTGAAACACTGTGGAATGAACCCACTGTGGCCACGCCTCTATTTGAAGGCTACTTGGGAAAAAAAAGAAAGAAAAAGAAAGAAAGAAAGAAAGAAAGAAAGAAAGAAAGAAAGAAAGAAAGAAAGAAAGAAAGAAAGAAAGAAGAAAGAAAGAAAGGAAAGAAAGAAAGAAGAAAAAACGAAGCACAGCTATTTTAGCAAATAGGAGTAGGAGTGATTAATTACTTTTTAGTGTCATTCAACAGCTTGTCACCCAGGGAGTAACCTCATTTTTCCAATTCCCATAAATTTAATAGAGGTCACATCATGGCCTACTTGGCTGAAAAGCATTGCTTCTGAAACCCTGATGGTACTTTTAAGTCCACCGATGTGTGAACATAATTCTCTGCATCTCTTAGCCTCACATACTCTGTCTCTCCCACAGAGACACTTTAGTAGATCTATGTGTGGCACCATGTAGAAAGTTATAAGTGATGAGCTCTCTGATTCTTTCCTCTTTCATGCAACAAGATGATAGAAAACTTAAAATCAATGGGTGTTATTCTACAGTGTAGAGTTTCTTTCCATTCTGTTAAGGGAATATAAAAAGATATTTATTGAAATCGAAAACTACTAATTATGAGACCCTTGCAGTCTGAACATTTAGTATGGTATCTAAAAAGGAATTTTAAAGATCCCATTGAAATACGTACAGGTTAGGATGGTGGCTAGCTGTTGTGTCTAATTCTCATACCACTATATGCATTAACTCACATGAAGAAATTTCTAAAAAGTGGAATAACTGCAAAGATCTGCCAAACACTAGGTGGAATTTCCAGAAAACAAATCCCCAAGGAAGAACAGGTGATAAAAATATTAGATTACCTATATCTATTGCAAACCCAATTCAGAAAAACTAGAATGCAGCAGCCCCCAACTTTGTTTAAAGACTCGTTTCTGGGGCTGTCAGTGCTATTTCA
Organism: Rousettus aegyptiacus; assembly: GCF_014176215.1. Taxonomy (NCBI): domain Eukaryota; kingdom Metazoa; phylum Chordata; class Mammalia; order Chiroptera; family Pteropodidae; genus Rousettus; species Rousettus aegyptiacus. The sequence continues at coordinate 32,580,219 of NW_023416307.1, read as the reverse complement.
TCCCATAATTCCACTACTAGTACCTCTCTTTTTATATATTATCCCTTTAACATTTGGGAAATGGAAATTGACAAGCAGTGATTTATTTCTCCTTGAAACATGAAGTTGAAGAGATGGTAAAAGAAAGAGCAGTGAATTCTGGAGGTTAAAATTTGTTTGTTTGGGTTTGGTCTTTTCCTTTCCAATTCTCCTGGCAAAAAAAAAAAAAAAGTTTTATATGAAAGGCATACCAACGATGAGGTGAGATTCAAGGAGAGGGCCAGGAAGAAAACAACAACCTAATTGCTAGCAAACATGTCACGTACACTGGTCTCTTAACGCAAAGATGGGTCTTTGTAAAGATCATACATAGTGAAAAAAGAAAGCATCAAACTCAAGTGGAATCCATAAACCATATTGTCAAAAAAAAAAAATTATTGTAAATTGTAAGGAGGTCTACTGAAGGTCTAACAGAGGTGCTAGGTACGAAGATTTAAAATAAAATTTTAATGCAAAGAATAATTTAGGACAATGAATCTGATGTAGGAAAAAATTTTTCATTAAAAAAATAAAATTAGTTCTAGCCTCTGCTACTAACATGCAAATCATTAGACTTTTATAAGTATGAGGCAAATTGTTTTATCTGCTTTATGGAGATACTAAGAAGTTAAATGTAATTTTATACATGAAAGTGTCTCAGAAATCATAAAAAATTTATTAGTAATGGAGTCTTTAATACTTTTCATTTTTAGAGATTGTCCTCCAATTTTTTGGTTTGATTTTATTACTTACCTGTTCTTTACTTATTGCTTCTAATTTAAAATTTATTCTGAAATTCAATTTTTAATTATTTTCTAATTTTATTTCTTCCAATTCCCTAATCTCACTTTATAAAAAAAAAAAGGATGCCGCTTTTTTATTTTCTCATTCTAAAATCTTTTCAAAAATTATTCTTAAATTTTTTATATTTTAATTTAAATGAACTTCTTCATAAAGTGTTAAGTTTTCTAGCTTTTCCATATTTGGCTTCATTTGTTCCTATTGGCTTCATTCTCAGAAATTTGTCCCCTGTAGCAAAGAAGTGTCCCTCAACACTGTTTCTACTATCATAACATTATCATAACATCCATATTTTGAAAAAGGCTACCACCTCAGATAAAGGCAGTTCTCTTGAGTAGTTCAATTCTGTATGATAAAGAAATGCAGAACATGCCGAAACATCAGGTTTCCATGACTTAGCTCACAGAAATTAACAAGTAAAATAGTAAGAAATAGAAGACAAATGTTAAAAGATCTGAGCTAAAAAAAAAAGTCTGTAACTGATGAAATATACATGACTAACGAATATGCTAAAAATAGTCTCACGAGTAACTAAGGAAAGCAGGTGATAAAGTTTTAAAGAAAAATAGCAAGTCCATACTTTCTTAAATAGCTTTTGGCAAAAGAGATTGAAATAAAAGCTATGAATTTTTTTCTGAGTAAATCATAGAACATATATGTTTGTTATATATGCATACAACAAACATATATAAGAAAACTAAAACAAATGAGCTAAGTACTCAACTGAAGATATTAGTAACAAGAGAAAAAAAAACCTAAGGAAAGCAAGAGACAAAAAAATAACAAGGCCACAATTAAAAACAAAAAATTAGTGAATTAGAAAGCATAATGGGAGAATTAATAAGGCCATCTAAGAGTTTGCTGTTTATAGAGAAAAGCAAAATAATCAAACTGGAAATTCTAGTTAAGAAATAAACAATAAAAAAAACTACATGGTACTGAGAGTGAGAAAGGGACTGATACCACTAGTACACAGAAAATTAAAATTTTCTAAGAATATAATGTTCTCCACTGTAATGACAAAACTTAAAAATATGAGTGAAACTGATAATTTTCTAGGAAAATATAAATTAACATATCTGTAGGAAACACTGAAAACCAAACGGAACAACAATCAAAAAAAAAAAAAAAGGTGAAATAAACTAGACTCAAATTTTTTTCAACTATTTCAAAATGTTCCAAATCATTGAAAAAGATGGGAATCTTTCCAATTTGTTTTATAAAGCTAGCATAAGCCTGATACCAAAATGTGGTATATATTTGGCTTCATTCATAACTGAAAATAAATTACATATTTGGGAAAAATTCAATTATGTATTTACTAAATGAAAATAAATCAATAAAAATTAAAAAGCCTAGTTTAGAAATGATCAAAATTCACAAACAAACATATACATACATATGGCCAATAAACATGTGAGGTAGAGCCCATCTGATTAATAAATAAATTAATTAAACATTGCTAGTACCTAGTATGGATGAAAGTATAGAGAAACAAGAACTTAAATAATATGTTGGTAAAACTGTTAAACTTTTCTGGAGAGCACTTAAATGATGTATATTCTAAAATAATTTTTTTGAATTATGTACTCCTTACTTAGCAAATCTAAATGTAAGAATACATTACAGCGGATAGAATATAATGATTTGGAAATGATCAAATGTGTGGGCAAGGAAGTATATATAAGGCTGTTCTATGTACATTATTTATGGCATTGAGAACTTTCAATGTCGCTAGAGAAATTTCTCACCAGGAAAAACATTAAATGCGGATCTAGTAAAATTATTCAGTTATTTAAAAATAGTATACATCTATATTTAACATGAAAATGTCTATAATATATTCAAAGAAATAAATAATCAGTTTACTTAATAACATGGATAATGAATAATATAATTTTTGTAAATGGAAGGAAAAAGAGATAGATGATAACTAGCTAGCTATGGATAGGTAGACATATTCACACCAAAATCCAACAGTGGTCATTTTTTAATAATAGAGTTGTGAATATTTTTTCTTTCTTATGATTTCTTAATTACCTAAATTTCTAACAGTTGAGTAGAGTTCTTTTCACTACCGGTGGTGAAGAACTTGTTTTGTTTTTGTCCCAATCTGTTGTGGACTGATACTTTATTAAATATAGTAGAAAAGAATTATTGGAGAAAAATAAAGTAAAAATAAGACAAAATTACAAAAGTTAATTTTTATCCTGAGCTTCAACAGACATAATATTTCTCTATTGAATTCTTAAAAGTTTCTAAATGCTTACTCTCTATTTTTGTGCTTATCTCATCATGGATCAGTAGTTCGCTAAATGACACTGTGTAGCACTGATGTAGTGATTAAAGGAAGACTTTAGGACCAGACATCTAGGTATAAACCCCAATTGCTAATTCTGTCATCTGAGAAGACTACCTAAATTCTCTGAACTCCAGTTTCCTCTGTAAAAAGAGTGCTATGGACTAAATGTTTGTATCCCCTCAAAATTCAAATGTTGAAGCCTAATCCCCAATGCAATGGTATTTGGATGTGGGCTTTTGGGAGGTGATTAGGTCACGAGGATGGAGTCCTCATGAATGGAATTGGTGCCCTTAACGAGGAACACCAGTGAGCTCTCTCACTCTTTCTGCCATATGAGGTTACAATGAGAAGTTGGCAGTCAGCAACCTGAAAGAAGGCCCTCAGAATTTGACTATATTGGCACCCTGATCTTGCACTTCTTAGCTTCTTAGAACTGTGAGAAATAAAGTTTGCATTTTAAGCCATCCAGTCTATGGTACTTTGTTATAGCAGTTCTGAACTAAGACAATGGGTATAAAAATAGTTCTTCATATTTTGATTAATTAAATGAGGTAACAGATATAGAACACTTAAAACATTATTTGTAACGTATTTAACTATTCGAATGCATTTAGTAACATTAGTATTGTGTTTTATAAAAAATAGAGTAACTAATGGGGAAAATAAAGTCAATGATGCAGCAGATGATCTTGAGAATGTAGAGGTAAAAAAAAAAAAATCAAGTCAGAAAACCTAAAGAATAGAGATAGAATATGCAACTTAAGAATTACTTTCTTAAGAAAGAAAACATGGCAATTGGAATGAGACCAGTAATCTAATGTGTAACTGGAGAAAACTTTTAAGCTTAAAAAAAAAAAAAGAAAAGAAAAAATCTGAGTATAGAAACACAAGAGAAACAAAAATCTTAACCTCTTTCCAGGCAAAATTGATGCATATAGAACACATTGGGATTCATGGTAATAACTTAAATTACAAGAAGATAGGAAAAATACTACGTTGGAGAAAAGAAGTAAATTTCGACAAAGGAAGTTCTTTTAAATTATGTATGATTTCATCAAAAAGTATTATGTTTCTACATGCTAAATAAAAGAGTATAAATGGAGAACTACATATTTACAGAGAAACTGTCTTCTCAAAAAATGTATACTCAGCCATGTTCATTTACATGTATAAGGTCAGCAAAAATACATTCTCAAATATGCATAAGCTCTGAAAAGAACCTCTCCTGAAAAAATTACTTGGAAGTGGGTGGTAGCAAACTGAAAGATGATTAAGAAAAAAATAAATTATACAGAAGTCATTATACAAAAAGACTTAACAATTTTCTTCTGTGCATATCACTAATCACAACCCTCATCTTATGGCAAATGTGCTCAAACGAGAGACCACATAATGAGAATGTGAAGGGACTGATGTGTCCTTTGACAATGGCTTCTCAATAAAACTTCGAAGCAAGCCTCATTATGAGTTCTTAGCTCCCATTATAGAAATAAGTTTATAATTTGACAAGAAAAACCTATGACAAACATTTTCCCTTTGATAGGATTTATCTTCTCATCTAAAACTTCAGTTAAAGGTGATTATAATTGTGCTTTTAAAAAAGGGAGAGGAATAAAAGGAAAGCTATCTAAATCTTAGTGTGATCATTTTTCATTAAACTTTATTGAGACAACTGTAGATTCATATGTAGTTGTAAGAAATAATGCAGGGAGATCCCATGTACTCTTTATGCAATTTCTCCCAATGATAAGATCTTGTAAAACTATAGCACGGTATCACCACCAGAATACTAACATTGATACAATCCACTGATCTTAACATTTCTCCAGATTTATTTGCACTGTGTGTATATTTAATCCTGTTGAATTTTATGATGTGGAGATTTGTATATCCACCCACCAAAGTTATGATACAGTACAGAACCGTACTGTATCCTTCCTGATGTCCTTTTGTAACCACAACAGTCATCACATCCCTAACCCCTCACGACCACTAATTGGTTCTCTCTATTTCTGTAATTTGTCATATAATCATAAAGTATGTAATCTTTTTGGATTGGCTTTTTCACTCCGCATAATTCCTAAAGATTCTTTTAAGTTGTTACATGTATTACTCATTTGTTCCTCTTTATTGCTGAGTGGTATTCCATAGTATGAATTTATCACAGTTTAATCATTCACCCATTGAAGGACATCTGGATTGCTTCCAGTTTGGGGCTATTATGCACTAAGTTGCTATAAATATGCACATAGGGATTTGTGTATGACCGTAAGTCTCCACTTCTCTGGAATAAGTGCCCAGGAGTACAATTGTTAAGTTGTATAGTAGTTGCATGTTTAGTTTTGTGTTTGTGTGTGTGTGTGTGTGTGTTTAATTAAGTTTATTAGGGTAACATTGGTTAATACAATTATATAATTTTCAGGTGTGCATTATAATTTAACAGCTGTATATTCTATTGTGTATTTACTACCCAAAGTCCAGTTTCCTTCAGCTACCATATATTTGATCCCCTTTACCCACTTCACCATCTCCCTCCCTAACTATATTTGACCCCTTTTACCTCATCTACCCCATCTCCTCCCCCACCCCCTACCCTGTGGTAACCACTGGTCTATAGTCCATGTTTATGAGTCTCTGTTTGTCCTGTTCCTTTGTTGCTTTTAGGTTTATATCCCATATATAAGTGATATCATGTGATTTTCAACTTTTTATGTCTGGCTTATTTCGCTTAGCATGATTATCTCAAGTTCCATCCATGTTGTCACAAATGGCTGTATTTCATCTCTTCTATGGCTGAGTAATAGTCCATTGTTTATATGTACCACAGCTTCTTTAGCCAGTCATCTATCCTGGCCACTGTGAATAATGCTGCTATGAACATTGGTGAGCAAATATCTTTATGGATATGATTTTTTTAAGTCTTTGGGGTAAATATCCAGTAGAGGGATTGCTGGATCATATGGTAAATCAATTCTCAGTTTTTTGGGGAACCTCCATACTGTTTTCCATAGTGGCTGTACCAATTTGCAGTCCCACCATCAGTGGCATGTTTAATTTTTTAAGAAACCGCCAGTTTTCTCCAGTAGCTCTACCATTTTACATTTCTGTGAGCAATGTGTGATTGATCCAATTCCTTACCATTCTCAGCTTTTGATGTTATCGCTATTTTTCATTTTATCCATTCTGATAAGTATGTAATGATATCTCATAGTTCAATTTGCATTTCTCTAATGACTAATGGTGTCTAACAATAAACATGTTGAACATCTTTTTATGTGCTTATTTTCCATCTGCATGTCCTTTTCGGTGAAATATCTATCCATGTCTTTTGTTCATTTTCAAAATAGAATGTTTCGAGGTTTTTATTACTGTTGAGTTTGATTCCATTATTATAAGAAAATATACACAATGATTTCAGTTATTTTTCAGTTTTTTGAGGTTTATTTATGGTTCAGAATATGGTTTATATCAGTAACTTTTCCAGCGGTACTTGAGAAAAATATGTATTCTGTTATTGGGTGGAGTGTTTTATACAGACACACATACATCAAATACACTCTGTTGGTTGATTGTATTCATATCTTCCATATTTTTGCTGATTTTCCTTCTAGTAATTCTATCATTTGCTGAGAGAAGGATATTAAATACTCAGCTATAATTGTAACATGAGTATATTTTAATACATTTTAGTTTTTTTATTTAGGTGCACTTTATTTTATTCAGATTAACATTCAATTTGATTAAAACAAAAGAAGGCAAAAAATGTTCTTCAGAAGTCTGGTGTCTTCACTGTCTGCTCATACCTAAGAAAAGAGCAATAAGAAATTAATTGGAAGTTCTGTGTGTGAGGGGGTGCTTTTCGACTGGGTGTCATTATAGAGTGATCTAGATGGGCTGGGGTTTTTTTCTTTCTCTAATTACAAGTCTTATTGTGACCTTGATTAACAAAATCCAATAAATTTCAGGTATACAATTCAACAGTAAGGCATATACATATTGCATTGTGTGTTCACAGCCCACAGTTAAATTTTTCTTTCTGTCACCACATATTTGACCCCTTTTAGCCCATCTCCCCCCTCACATTTTAGTTTTTATTTTAAGACATATAAAAAGAAGTACAGCATATAAAAAGAAATGCAAAAATTACATACAATATACAATTTACTATGATATAAAAACATGAAAAATATAGAAAAACATGGCAAAAATTAATGGCAATATACATGGTGATAGCGTTATGGGAGACTTAGTCTCAATCTTTAGATTTTTTTTGTAATTTTCAAAAAACAGTATAAAAACCTTCAAAGTTACTGATCGGAGGGAGGATATAGATCCGTATTTGTTGACATCTGATAACTCAAATAATGGCACATTGTTCTCTCTTAGATCTTAAGGGATCACTCAAAATTATGTTCAAGAAATATAGTGGGTACTCACTCACCATACAGTAGTTTAACAATCTTGCTAATAATGATCCTAATCATCAAAAAATGTTTGGTTGCATTTTTAAGAAAGGGAAGGTATCCAGAACATAATTCATATTGGCTATTTCTGCTATTAGAGAGGTACATGTTATTTTTATCTGTGTTTTTAAATAAACTTAAGATTATGTGCCACAATTTCTGAAAATAGATTTGATATTTATTTCTTAAAAGAACTTTGAGATACCTTAGAAAAAGTATTTTATAAAGTATTATCTTGTTTTCAGGAAATTGTCAAATATATTTACAAAATATGTATTTTCTTGTTAAAATTTGAGCTTGTGATTTAATACACTATTGAAATCTCACTTAATATCTTCTCATGGAAACAACTACACCCATAAGAATTTTCACTGCATTTTCCCTTAAATATTATAATTTGTCCATGCCTCATTCAAAAATATTTTAAGCTTCATTTTGAAATAAAAATTTAACACATAATATTATTTTTTCTTAATTCAGAGTCTTCTCACTGTTATACTAATCGGGGAGCTTGAAAGTTTCTATTCTGTTAACTCCATGACTTATTTCATCAAAGACTTACTGCACATTTTAGACAAATATGACTTGAACAAAGTCACTCTTCTTGCATTCAAACAAATTCATATCACATTAAATCCTTCATATGCTGGAGAATTAACTTTTCTGTCTTTATAAATGCCTGCATAGAAATTTAAAAGTTCAGTAAAACATCTGTAAAGATTTTCTACATTTACCTGTAAATCTACCTTTAAATGCAATATATTTTATAAATGTTTGCCTTATTGCAAAGCCTGTTTCAAAGATGTACAAGAACAAATAAAGCTATTTTTGATAAAATCAAGAAAGTTCTCTATCTACAATACTTGATTAATAAACCAAGATCACCACAAATATACTTAAGCCTACCCAGCAGGTTACCTCTTTTCCATTTTTATATGAATTGAAAAATTATCTTTGTCTTTCACTACTCTCTTATAATTTGGTTTCATGAAGTATTCTCTTTAGTATGTTAAGAATGATTATTTTTATTTCTTTTCTGGCCTTGAATCCTGTAGAAGTAGGGAATGTTACAGACATTAGAAGATATGCATTTATTCCTCACTTTGTCTACATGTTCATAGATAAAGTCTTTAAAATTATTAAATCCAAAGGTCCGCTTCCTCTTGCTGTGTAGGATCTGAATGTCCTCATGGAAGCTACAGACAGGAAGGGGCAAAGAATACATACAATGTGCTTGTTTGTTTCTTTTTGTTTCCTATAAAATTTTATGTGATAAATCCAGGAGGTTTGGGAGTTTAAGACTTGAAAAGAATGCTGAGTTCATTTAGAAGATAAAATTAACAAAGGTCTAGAATTTTAATACTATGATATACTAACAAACAAAACTACACAATTTTTAGTCATTTTTTCCTATTGACTTGAGCTTTATAAAGAGCTATGCCATCTAAAAATCTTTTTCTTTCATTTTCTGTTTAACTTTCTGTTTAGGTAGTTCTGGGTCCTGTGGGATCAGATTGGTATAAAAGGGGAGATGCCGTCTCAAGCTGCCATGATCAAACTACAATACTTTCTTAAATTATATTTTAAGGTATTTTTATGACCAGATTGACACGTGTAAAGTCAGACTTCAGGAATAGTTATTAAATTAGTGTTAACATTTTTCTCTTTTATTACTAATTTTTTCACATAATCTTTATGAAGCATCCAAAGTTAGCAGTGACTGAGGTCTTTTCTGTTGCATCTTTCACAAATAGTCTTTGCTTTTTTTAAATAATTGAGAAAAGTGTTTTACAATATGCACTTTGAAAGTACTTATAAGAATATGAATAAAAGTTGAACCTTTTCTAAAGGATAATTTGGAGGAGAAAAACCCTTACATTTGATTAACTATATGTAGTTGTTACAGGAAGAGGAAAAATAGCTTATATAGCTAAAGAGCTCTTATAAGTAATAATAAAAGGATTAATATGTCAATGGAAATAGACAGGGAATAGAAAAAAGGAATGTACACAGAGCAAAACAGCCAAAATTTATGAAAAAGACCTATTTAATGCAAATTAAAATGTAAAGGCAGTAATTTTTATCTGGTAATTAGTAGTAAACACTCAATAAATATTTATTGATCGAATGGATGAAATAACATTTTAACCCATCAAATTTGAAAAGTGTTTAAAAAATAATATGAATTCTCAGAAATGACAGGATTCAGCAAAAGAAAATAGAATCAGATAACTAGGGATGTTAAACATCTAGATTCTAAATTCTCTTCAGTTTTATAAAGATAAAAGTAATAGAAATACATTTTAGAACAAAATATAGCCATTCTCAGCCAAATTACACTTTAAAAAAATAATTGACAATAATGTTAATGTAAATGGCAAAGCAATCTTGCCTTAATCTATAAAAGAAAATTTAAACTATACCATTTAAACAAACAAGATTTAGGATGCAAGAAATTTTATATTAACATATATACAAATAAATATTAACTCCAGATATTATAATCCCTGGTGAGAAAATTTCCCCCAGTATACGCACAGATGGAAATAAAAAAGAGCAAAGATGCAGATATCCTAAATAAAATCACTAAACAGAAGGTGGAGCTTCTCCTTCCCCCTCAGACTTGATTCTAAGGAATGGTAGGAAATTCTGTGGGGAAAAAAGTACTGATCTACCTTTGTCATAATACTGATACTTCTTAATGTTTAGGGTTCTCCAAAATAATTATTTTCTTCTTCTATAGTTTATCCATAGTGCCCAGAAACCATTGACTTCCTGGAATTTTTATTAAGAATTCCACATTCCTGCCATGTTTTTTAGATACTGTGGTCTCTGCCAATAAATTCTAATAAATTTTTACTTCTTTTCTTTCAATAACATCCTAGAGAATATGATTCAGACTCAAATTAATCACTGATGATGTTAATGGCTCCTAGGAGTTTACTTCCGATACCCCTTATTATATTAAATCAAACTTGATAGTGTGCTAGATCATTGCTCAGCTGGGTTTTCATAAAAGCACTGGTATTTAAGATGATTTATACCTGGTTTTCTGTTAACATCTTTGCTTATTGTGTGCTTTATTTTTAAAACAGACATTCTCAGCAAATGGCATTCCTTTAAGATATATCATACTTTAAAAATATTTTACAGGAAGCATTTTACAGTAAAATGTGTTACTTATTTTATATTATAGTCACATAATAGTGAACAGGAACAATTTATTTAATTTACAATCAAAATATTAATATTTTACTTGCAGTTTGCAAAAAGTATGTGTACATATATATGTTTTGCTTATTTAAAAAATCAGTTATATCCTAAGTTTATTAGGAAATTTATAGTACTGTATTTTTTTAAGCTTTGCAGCAAAGGGGCAGCTCTGGGGAAACCATTTGAAGCATCTGCGGAAGATATAGCAAGCGTGGCAAGTTTTATTGAGACAAAGCTTGTTACATGCTATCTACGGATGAGGAAACCCGATCTTGCCTTAAATCATGCACACAGGTAAAATGAAATAACAATAACAACAAGTAAGTACTATCTGTGCAAACAGAAGGTATTATGTAAACTTATATTATCAATTTCTTTTCCATTTAAATTTAAAGACAAAACAACAAAAAACACAAAGGACACCTGATGAGAGAAATAGATATAAACAACTATTTCATAATTCAGGGCAAAATAAAAACCCAGATAACTGTAGTAGCAAATTACTGCAGGAAAGAGAAGGGAGAAAAGGCAAGTAAAGGAGGTGATATTAAAGGATGAGAGGATTTCCGAAATTGCACAAAATATGGAAAATGGTGGAAGGGAATTCTGACTGTGAAACATGAGCAAAGACTTAAAAGTGTATGGCTTATTTAGTAATAGCATAGCTGATTTAAAGAATGCCATGCAGGGTGTGAGAGCTGTCCACAGGTATGAAACACTTTTTATCTATGTCCTTAAAGATTTATTTTTCCTATTTTTATTCCTCTTCAGAACTCTGTATCGTTACATTATCTGGTGACTTCAGAGAATTCCCAGAGTTACTCAGGCCTATCTTTTTTTTCCATTAAAATATTCCTCTCTTATGGTCTGTTTCTTAAAAGCCTTGCTCTTCTCATGGGTAATAATCAGTTTAATCTACAGTAAAGATAAAGTGATTATGTTATGCTTTTCAAATAACTCTTTCATTAGAATTATGATGCCTCTATCCCTCCCGCCTTAGAGCAATTTACTTAGAACATTTGTCTTAAACATTCTATACTTGTTTTGGACACAAATAGCAAAAGTATACAAACATGAAAGCAAAACTCTAGCCTTGTTAAATAACCACTGGGGAACATAACTATCAGTTATACTAAGACCTATTATGTAAACAGATCTGCCAACATGGTGAAAGTCACTTACAACTTCACATTCACAAGAATGTAAAAGTCCTACCCAAGATTCTTCACAGCTCTAAGGAGACCTTTAGCTTAAGCTTGACATCAAGGACCAACAGACAACAAAATAACTTTGAAATTCACAAAATAACCTGCTTGAAAGAAATTCTACTGCTTAAATAAATGACAGAACCTAAAGCAGATTCTCTCTGACACCAAAAGAAAATTCAGCTCTCTGTATTTTCTGGGAACATTTTATGCAACTATAGTTTCCAAATCCAATATCAAGATGTGTGGCCTGTCCAAGAATTATATTCTATTTCCATTTGAAAGAACCAGTATTGGAAATGTAACATGTATTTCAGTATGTCAAAATATTGGGATTTCTGGGCCACTTGGTTGACCTGTGAGCACATTGGGAATATATTTTAAATCAGGACTAACCCCCAAAATGTCTAGGCATATGTATACAATAATAAATTGAAATTCTGAAGGTAATTATGTATCACCTTCTCCATGTCTTTCACTACACATAAGAAGGGCCACCAACATAGCCTACACTTTAAGGAAAATATCTCCTGGATATTAGAATGATTTGATGAATTTTCAAAACGCTTATAATAATAAAAGTTTCCAGTTGGTATAATCAGGTCGAAGTTCTATTCACTTTTATAAAAATGCATAATGAACATGGATCAAAAATTCCACTAAAATCTAAATATAAGAAACAACTAAATATTACAATTCTTGAGGATGAAGCGTTACCTTCATTAAGTCAGTATTTAGACTTAAAACTTTTGTTTTAAAACTGAGAATGTTCTTTCAAGACCTTGAAAATTACTGGGGGGAGGATATATAATGGTGAATAGTAAAATAATCTTTCCTATTATGCTAGAATTAACTTTTGTATCCTTTCTTTCTATTGTAAAATAATTTTTGCTTCTGTTCCTAAAATGAACATTAAGTAAGAAATGCAAATCAATAGAGGTTAAACAGTCAATTCATATAATTAATAATGCCCCAAGTGAAATAAATCATTTTTCTAGGATTGTCATATTGCAGAACTGCAGAAGTCAATGCATATGATTCTAATATTAAAATGTTTTTAAAGATCTCAGATTTAAAAGCAGATCCTGAAATATAATCAATAAATATATTTCTTAATTAATTAATTAATCAGGATATTCAGTCTATAAATATCTTACAACCATTAGTTGTACTCTGAATGCAAAATTTTGCTTTTGTATTTTCACGTTGTGATGGTTGGTAGTAATCACGAATCAAGATTAAAATATTCCTTTTTGCATTTATTTGCATTTGCTGAAGCATCTTTTCTTTAATTTTATGTAAATGTGAAGCTTACTGCATATCTTTAGGAGATTTGTTAACACAAAAATTAGCTTAAAACTATCATATAGTTTTGTTTCTGATAAAAATAAATGCATACTGTTTTGTCATGTAGAAGAAGAGTATGAGAACTGTAACTTTATAGTTTTAAGTTCAACAAAGATATATTTTGAAAATAATCAGCTGAGTATTGCCATTTAAAATATGAAAAACTGATGCAAACGCTCTAGAGACAATTATCAACCAAAAATTTTTTTCTAATAACACATCCCAAGTGTCAAACATGGATATCATTTTTTTCTTTTACTTTGACCAAAAGTAAAGCCTAGATTCACCAAAGACATCAACTCTGTGCTCACTTCATCAGATGCATGTCATTGTTTTGTGTTTTGATGCATGTCAGTAGGTGTTTTGAACATTCTAAAACTGATTCCTTATTATTGCTATCTTTTCAAGATTAGAAATTATGTTATAACTCTTTTTTCATCATATAATTATATTTTGAGGTATATAATTATAAAGATTCTAGTGATACATGTCACTTTTTCCTGTATTTCTCACCTTTAGATTTTTGTGTTTTTCTTGCAGAATTTTGATGCCACAGATGCCAGCCAAAATGAAGTGTAAAATACAAAATATGTAGAAAAGATTCAATTTTGAACATTATTTTATAATGGTGGCATTTACATTTTTTTTTAATCATTCAACAAATATTTATCAAATGCCTACCAAAAGCCTGTGCTAGGCAGTGGAAAGGATATATATATTTATACACAGTAGAAGAAGAAGCAAGGTTAAGAAACAAGTAAATATTAATAAATATATAAAAAGAGAGAGTGTGATAAATGCTATAAAGGAAATAAACATAATTTCATATTACAGAGGCAGCATAATATATTGAATCAAAGCACAGAGTCTGGAATCTGACTACCAAGGTCCTAATTCTGACTCTTCTATTCATTAGTTACCTTGAGTTTACTTCTCCACAAAATTGATTGTAATAATAGTACCTACTTCACAAATACTATCTCACAAGGTTTTACAAAAATTAAATATAAACCCATGGGTTTTTTTATTCCAGCCATGAAAGAGTTACTGGTATTGGACTTGCCTACCTGCTGTAAACAACTATAAAAACTGGACAAACTATATAAGGCTACCATTTTAAGGCACTAGACAATGGACACAGCAGAATTGACTTTGATCTTTGAGAATAGGGAAATATACATTGTGAGCCCCATGATTTTCTCAGCTCTTGGTTGGGGTTATTTTCCCACCTTAATTTAGAGAGATGGAGATCAAGTTAAACTACAATCTCTCTGAGCTAAGGATGCAGAGATTAGAATACTAGGATGCAAAAAAAAAAAAAATACTGTAATTTATAGGGCAGGTGGACAAAGAAGAGATAGCTGTGTGCAGAAGTTGAGGATAGAAGTTTGCATGAGGATTTACTGCAGATTCTTGGCCAATGTGTGGAGTGAGACTCTATGTAGCAGAGATTCTCTGCTATGAGACTAAATGCTAAACAGAAATACTAGAAGACCAACAGTAATAGAAGGTGCTAGAGTACCAGCGATAAGAGACCTCAGTGAGTACCTGAGGCATTCAGTAGAGACCTCAGAAAAGTCATGGTTTAAGGATAAGGACCACGTCTTCAGAAAAGACCGCACTTTAGGATTAAGCTCAAAGCCTAAATAGGCCTTCCCTAGCATAGATTAAAAACATGACAAGAATAAGAATATTCATCATTTAACTGCCTGATAGGAAAAAATTTCGAGTTTGCAGAAACAATGTCATAATCCAATTTCCTACAAAGTTTCATCTAAAATGTCCAGCATAAAATCAAAAATTACTACATATGCAAAGAATTTGTAAATTGAGATTGGTACTTAAGAATATAAAAAGTCCATAGAAACAGCCCCCAAGAATACCCAGATTTTGTAATAAAAAAGCTGTGAAAAACAGCCTCAGGGACTGTGAGGTAAAGATAGTCCTAATAAGTGAAGAGATGATGAGAATCTAACCAATACACAAACAAACAAACAAAACTATAGAAAAGATCTAATGAGGATTTCTCGTAGATTAATAAAATATCTGAAATTTAAAAATGTACTGATTGACTTTAATATCAGATTGGAGAATGCAAATGAAAGTGTTAGTGAACCTGGAGAAAAATCAGCAGAAATTAATCAATCTGAAGAATGAATTGAAAAAAGAGATTTAAAAAAAATTAACCAATGCTTTAATAACCTGTCCTCAGGGACTGCAACCATCAATCTAGCATACATGTAATTGAAGTCTCATAGGGAAAGAAAAAAGAGAATGAGACATAAAAGTAGTTACTAGAAATTTCCCAAGTTTGGTTTAAAAAAAAAAAAAAAGGAAAATCTAGTTAGCTTCAACTAGGGTAAGTATAAAGAGAACCCCATGTAGGAACATCATAATGAAACTCTTGAAAACCTAAGATGGAGAGAAAAATATTAAAGGCAGTCAAAGGAAAACAACATATTTCATACAAGGGAACAATGATACAAGTAATTGATGAATTTTAATCAGAAATAATGGAGGCCAAAATACCACAGAACGAGAACCTTTGTCGATGAAACTAAAATAAATGTCGAACCAGAATTATATATTCAGCAAAAATATATACTCAGCAAAAATGATAAATAAATATACCTTTATATAAATAAACATTTTAAAATTAATCTTTAGCAGATGTACACTATGAGAAATAATAAAGAAGATATTTCAAGCTAAAGTAAATCACAATAGACTGAACTTTGGATCTATAAAAAGGAATGGATAGTACCAGAAAAGATAAATAAGCAAGTTAATATGAAATACTTTTTCTTCTCAACATTTATTTAAAGATGAGTGACTATTTAAAGAAAACATTTTTTCATAAAATCTAAAGTAAAAATAATAAGTAAGATTACATATTTCAATGTGAAATATTTGACTACAATACCACAAAGGCCCGTGAGAGGGAGTGCAAATGGAATTTTATTACTAAGATTTTTACGTGTCAGAGAGTACAATATTAACTCTAAGTAGCCTGTGTTAAATTAAGGATGCATGTTATACTCCTTAGAATAACCATTAAAAATATGAAAAGCACAGCTAAAAAAGCAAATAATGAACTTAAAATTGTGTACTAAAGAATATTTAATTAATTGAAAATAAGTGGGAAAGAAGTAAGTGGAGAAACACATACTGTATGAGACACAAGAAGATAATAGCAAGATAGCAGTGTTAAACCAAACCATGTTAATAATTACATTAAATATACAATGATTAAACATTCCATTTCAAAGACAGTGATTATCAATCTAAATTAAATCACAAGAGTCAACTGTAGACTACAAAAAGACATAGGGTGAAAGTAAAGAAAAGAAAAATTATATACCATACAGTAACTTATTTTTATGTCAGGTTTGGCTATGTTAATATCAGACCAAACAGACCTCAAGGAAAGGAGTATTACCAGAGATAAAATAAGGCTCGATAAAATTTGAAATCTGACAGAGGTTGTTCTCTAACCACACTGAAATTAAATCGAACATTTGGAAATTAAACAATACACATCTAAATAACCATGCATACAAATATAAAAAAATAAAATAACCAAAGGCATGGGTTTGATTCTCTGCTTGATACTTACTAGCTTTGACTCTTGTAACTTAATTTCTTTTCGCCTCAGTTTTTTCATCTTTAACTCTAAGTAAACTTTTTAAAGTCATTCTTGAATCTGAAAGTATATCAGATTTGTATTTTATTTCAATCCCACCACAAAAACAAATGCAGATTTTCAATGGTAATTTTTATAGACACATCAAGGAAGCTATTATTTTTAAATATCATTTTTGAACCCAACAAATATTAAATAGACAATTTGAAAACTTCTAAAAATACAACTTTTGGGGCCTCATTTTTCACAACTTTGGGGTTAATTAAAATGCTTACAGGTGATATGAGCTTAAAGTAATATGGATATTCATGAATTTTAGAATAAACTGGTTCATAGAAAAAGCAATAAAAATTTTGCAATGTCTTGCACATCTCATGAATGAGATATTTTAATAACAATCTTACAACTTGGTGTTTTTAATCTTACAAAATGGTGGTTGCCAGGGCTGAAGGGTGGAGAAAATGAGGAGATGTTGGTCAAAGGGGGTACAAATTTTGTTATAAGATTAATAAGTTCTGGATATACCACAGTAAACTTCACAGTGTCTTGCTTCAGGAAAATGAACAGATGACAGTTTTGATGACATTGCCATTCGTTTCAGAAAATCATTACATTATCCATCCTCATTTTTCTCACCTCTTAAAGGAGAGTTTTGAGTTAGAAAATCTCTATTTCCTTCTAGTTTTAGCCTTCTATCATCACTAGATTACTGGTCATTCCTTCTAAATGATTAAAATAAGCACAATCTGCATGTGTTTGTGTGCCCATGTATACATGTATGTTTGTACGGGCTCACGAGTATGGAGAAAACAGAGAAATCATGGCATTGCCATTTTAGAAGTATCTGGTTAGACTTTTTCCAAGGTAGTCCTTTGCCTCCTTGTGAAGTTAGGCATGTTACAAACTGTATAGATCATTTGTGCCTTTATTCTTTTTGCTGTTTTATCCCCAGGAAAATATATTTACCTATAAAAAATGTTTCCCACTGAAGTTTATATTAAACACTACAAATTTTCCTTTTAAGTCTAAAAAGAATATAAACATGCTGTTTTCTGTGGAAGGGCAAAGATAATGTTTACTGTACCCTAGTGCAGAGAACAGCCACCAAACTTTCTGCAGTGCAAGGTTCACCACATTAAGAAATAATTCTCAAGTAAGAATGAGAACAAGCACTTACTGAACACCCACCATATAGCAGGTATGAATTAGGTACTTCGTATGCCTAATTTAGAAGTTAATTTGAAGTTAATTTTTTAAATAACTTCCTGAGAAGGTTTCCATACTACCATTTTACAGATGAAGGAACTACATTCCAGCAAACCTGTGACATCGTAGAAATTTTTCTTTCTCCTGAAAATTCTGGCTGGCATCTCTTTTTATCCATAAAATTATTTTAAAAAATTAGAGCATCTTTAAAACCTGGAGGGGTTCCCACAGCAGTTGAAGTAACAGTGGAATGTAGTGGGCATTGTCCCTGAAATCATAAAATCCAAGTTCAGCCACTACTTCACTGATCGTTTTTTAAAAGCCTTGCTTCCTCATGTGTGATTTGTGGATAATAACATTTAGTAAGTCTACTGTACAATGTTGATGCAACACAGCTTGCAATTTGTGATACAAATCACAAGTCTCTTTCATTGCCACTTTTCTTCCTTCCTTTTACTTAAAACCCTGACTCTTCTTTGTGATTATCACATGAATTAATGAAACAGTTTCAGGGTAAATGCATAGTCTTATTTGTGTCAACAACAGCAAAAAAAAAAAAAAAAAAAAGTAAGAAAAAAGATAATGAAGATTAAAACAAATAAATTCCAGAAAATAATTAAATATGGTCATATATTTTCTAAGAAATATAAATGTTGAAGTATCTAAGAATCATTATTTGCTTGTTTTAGTAAGAACATGAGAAATAGGACCCTGATGGCTCAGACATCTTAGTAGAAGTTTCTTTTCTGAAGGAGGAAGAGGAGAAAGAGAAGACAGTGAAAAGGGGAGTGAAGGGGGAGGGAAAGAAGGAGGAAGAAAAGGAAAAGAAAGAAGGAGGAAGAAGAGAAGAAGGTGATAAGGAGGAAGGCAGAGGGAGACAAGATAACTATGGCTGAAGAGAAAAAAATTTAAAGACTTAGCAAAGACAGAAAGAAATAAATTGACCTCCTCTTGAGTTTTCTATAACAGGTAGTTCCTGAAAATGGATTATATTCCTTGAGGTGCCTGCTTCAGGTTACAAAAGATGTGATAAAAAGATTGTACTCTTTATATTAAATATATTTATAAGACTTTCATGCTTATAATTATAATAGTTTTCATTATACAGGGCTTGCAAAAGATTAATTAAAGTAACTCTGCCTACAACATTCCTGTATTGTCTCCATTATACTTTGCTATTCCTGCCATGGCTCTTCACCCAGACATGTCATTTTCTACCTCTATATTCAGGTTGAGTGCTTTTATTTTACAATCATCTTGCTTGATGTTTTACGTCTCATCTCAGCTTCCACTCTCTCTCTTCTAACAATTTATACTAGTCTTAACTCTGGGGTCAGTAGCCATTTGGCTTTTATCTTTCTTTCCCATTAATTCATTAATATAAAAATGGTTTATAAATGGGAAAGTAGTATATTAATGGAATGGAGTGGTATTCTTATGCAACAACGCATCTGTCTGTCAGGATCTCCTTAGAATGGAAATCTACTGGTTGCTGTTTTATTCCTCTGCTTTTGAATCCCCTATGGTTCCTGAAAAAACAGACCAGGGAGTGCTAATGCACAGCTCCCATGCTAAGTACTGCCTTCAGGAAATGTTCATTTTGGTCCTTGAAGCTGACAAAAAGGCCGTACAGACACTCTTTGTGAGCGGGTTTATTCCTGTGTTTTTTAAAGATGATTCTATTATATTTGTTTCCACTTTCTGTTACATCAGCTCTAAAATCCATTCTGATGGGTTGAACAAATCACTTAGCCTTTCTGCAAACGCTTCCTCTGTAAATTCTCACTAGGTTATTAAAAGCATTCATGTACTTGAAATGTTCTAAAACATGTAAGTGGTTTGGCCTGGGGTGAGTACAAATACTGAGAACAGAAGAGAGACGTTTGTTTCTACTTTCTTCAAGGTCAATTGATTTTTAAAAGTTCTAAAATTTCCAGGATTGATTCTGTAATTACATAGAAAGAAAAAAAGAAGAGCTATAAATTTCCTTGTGATGCAGTGAAACAAGGTTCATCAAGGAAAGGTCTGAATTTGAATCCCTGAGACATCACGGACTAGGCCTGACATTCAGAAGTCATTTAACTTTTCTTTGCCTCAGTTTCTGCTTCTCTGATCAAGGGACAATGACAACATCTTCTTTAACACTTGAAAAGGGGGTCAAATGATACTATAGATAATGAAACTCTTGCAAATGTAATATATGTATGTACATCTTAACCTTAAGGTCACCATTGTGTTTTATTTCTGAACACATCAGGTGACCAGTTTTAAATTTTACAAGATTCTAGAATTCACAAACTTCTTTTCATGCAAAAAGATTTCCAGACAAATAGTTAGAAAATGAAATAGGTTAAGACCAATACTAAAACCGAAGAAGCCTAGAGAAATACAAAGTTGATGAATACTGGATATCCCAAAGTGTTGAAAATAATTAAGGAATTAATTTGTCTTAAATGGAGGACTACCCACATTTCAAAATTTAACCAACTCTGTTGTAGGGGACTAAAGCTTATTGCAACTGAATCTGCCTTACCCAGGCTAAACTATATATTTTTTTATTCTTTTATTTTAAATTTTAAAAAGTTAGATATTTATAAAATCCATGAAGTGGTCCCCTCCAATTACTCGGCACCCATCTGGCACTACACATTGCCATTGCAATAATATTAACTATATGTCATATGCTATACTCTAAATCCCCGTGACAGTTGTGTAGCTACTAATTTTTACTTCTTCATCCTATCACCTTTTTCACCCTTACCCCCAAGCCATACCCCTCTAGCAATCTATAAAATTGATATTTGTGTTGTTCTCAAAACAACTTTCCTCAATATTTTCCCACCCTTTCAGACCTAAGGATCTTTTCTGGGATCTTTGACATGGAGAAATCATTGTATAGGCTACTGCATACAGGCCTACAAGTAGAAAGAGACAAACTTGGAGCAGACCAGTTTTTATGGAGCAGGTAAAAAAGATGGCCTAGATGCCAGCCCCTATTGACAGGATAGCTCCTGCCAACATATGTTTGATGTTTCAAATTTCATCTTATTTTCCAGATAGAAATCTTTTGTTGGTGTGCCTGACTTGCTCTCATTCTAATACTTTATGTCAGAGCTGACTACCTTACAAATATAGGTACTACCATACTCCATTTTACTTTTCATGATCATGATTGTATATTTCATGGGTATGGATATTTTCATGAATAGTCCATTGATATTTTTTATTATTAACAATGTAGTGTTAGCCTCAACTACCATTTTGCAAATCCTGGGATTATGCTGTTACTTCTGTATTTATCTAAACCCTCCTTCATTTCCTCTTCTGTTGCTGTGGTAAGAATTCCTCATGTTCACCTTCTCAGCCCTGTGACCCATCCTCATTTTTTACAGAAGCCTGAAGAGCAGCCATATATTAAGTCATAACGCCTTTAGTTTGAAAAGAAATGTCTCCTTGACGGCACTGCCTATAACTTTGCTCACAGATTATAACTGTGACAAGCATTTCTTATGAATCTTCCTCACTGAAGGAAATGCAACCATATGCATCTTCTAGGTTACCTGAGGCAAAATAGTTTTGTAACTGGCAATAAATGTTCTTTTAATATCTCCAATTATTAAGCTTTTGTTAGCAAAATGACTTCCACATAGAAGACAGTTGAATTCATACTAGAATTTGATTTTTTTTTTTTTTTGGTATTTCACAGTAAGAGATTAGCAGATGAAAGAAGTCTAATATATAACTTTACTATATATTTAACCTCAATCTTTTTGCTTTTTTAGACTTTAGCTCCTGTAAGCTTTCCTTGTAGGACTTGTTCAACACATGTAGGTTCTGAGAAAGCAGTATTTGGTTTTTGTGGAAAGAAAATAATGTGAGTATAACATTGAGAAGTCACATGTATAAAGCCCCAAAAAGGGGAAGGTTTTAAGAGAGGGATCAAAAGGATGGTGTGATATAATGCAAATTATTAAACAAGTATGTCCATTGTGCCTCTTCATCTTCAACCTTGCAGTTAGGACCTTCAAATAAATTTTGACTATTTACTTGCATGGTGGTCTTCAAATGAGTCTTATGACCCCATTATATTTTTAAACATTACAAGTAGAAAGAGACAAACAAGATTCCGAAGAGATTTGTTATGTGGGTTATATCTATGATGTTTCAGAAAATCCTGAAGATACGATTCTTCTTTTATATTACACCAAGACTTGACAAGTGGTATTTTCTTAAAGATTAATTACAGTGTAAATTCTGAAACCATATCAACCAACTCATATGGTTACATTAAAAGCCGTTGATCTTCCTCACACTGTGAATAGATTGTTTACCCGTGCTTGAGTTAATAACATCACAAATTGGTTATTTGGAAAATAATGCATCATTTGTAAATTTCCATTATGCAGAATTCCATCATGGAATAGTAAATTTTTTTTAAAAATCACATGTTAATATCATCAATCTCATCAGAAAAGTCTTTAAGCATTGGGTGGCTGTCAAGTTCTCAGGAACTTATGTTTTTCAAAATTCTAATTTTTTCTTAAAAGCTCAAACTTTTATCACTGGCAATAAATACTATCAGTTGTGTTCTTTTAAATTACAGGCACATTTATTTCATTTTCAAAAATATCTGCCAAATTCCAAGTCTGATAATCATAATTTGTTAGTTGTTCCATGGAAAATGACTAAGTCAGCCCACAAATGCAAACAAGGGCACAAGTGCTTTCCTCAAGACAACCATCATATTCTATTATGCCAGGGAGAAATGCTTTATCCATATGTCCCATCTTGTCATGGTAAATATTAAAAAGACGAGTACTCAAAGAGTTGAGATTTATAATTATCAGGGGTAGGGGCGACTGCATACAATTAGTGAAGAATAGCCTGAATTACTGCTAGAACAGTTTGATATCACTGATTTGATTCCCACAAAAGAACCAGCAATTTTACCCACCAAGGCTTTGGCAACATCAGTGCAAATGTCAACACAGTGAAAAAGGAAAATAATATTTTAATATCAATATAAAAATGATAATATTGTGAGCCCCCTTGAGAGTGTCTAGGAACCCTTGGGAATCTGCAGGCCACACTTTAAGAACCACTATCTATTCTTTAGCAGCCTTAGTATTCTCTCAGATTTTATATTTCTCATTTTCAAAATAATTGCAATGATTGTCTTCTTAAAATGTTTCCATTCATACTTAATGGTGAAAAACTAAAAGCCTTCCTCTGAGATCAGGAACAAGACGAGAAAAAGTCCTAGCTAGAATAGTCAGGCAAGAGACATAAAAGGTATCCAAATTGAGAATAAAGAAATCGAATTGTCACTTTTTAAATGTTTTTTCATTAATTAATTAATTAATTAATTAATTTTTTATGGTAACATTGGTTAACAAAATCCAGTAAGTTTCAGCTGTACACTTTAACAGTAAGGCACATATATATATGTGTGTGTGTGTGTGTGTGTTCACCTTCCACAGTTAGATTTCTTTCTATCACCACATATTTGACTTCCTTTACCCCATCTACCTGCCCCCTCCCCCTTTTTTCCACCCTCTGGTACAAATGGTTACTTTTTGCAGATGACATGATTCTTATACAGAAAATCCTAAAGACTCCACCAAAAATCTATTAGAAACAATAAACAAATACAGTAAACTTTCTGGATACGAAATCGTTGTACAAAAATCCATAGCATTCCTATACACTAACAATAAATTTTCATAAAAAGAAATGAAAAAAAATTCCTTTAGCAATTTCAACAAAAAGAATGAAATACCTAAGGATAAACCTAACAAAGCAGTGAAGGACTTGTATGCAGAAAACTATAACACATTATTAAAAGAAATTGAGGAAGACACAAAGAAATGAAAAGATATTTTGTGTTCATGGTTTGGAAGAATTAACATAGTTAAAATGATTTTATTACCCAAAGTAATATACAGATTAAATACAATCCCCATCAAAATCCCAACAGCATTTTTTAAAGAAGTAGAACACAAAATCATCAAATTTGCATAGAAGCACAAAAGACCCCCAAAGAGCCAAAGCAATCCTGAGAAAAAACACTGAAGGTATCACTTTGTTCGACTTCGAATTATACTACAAAGCAACATAAATCAAAACAGCATGGTATTGGCAGAAAAGCAGACACACGAAACAAACAATGGAAGAAAACTGAGAGTCCAGAAATAAACCCTGTATGTGTGGGCAAATAATTTTCAACAAAGGAGCCAAAAACATACAATGAAGTAAGGAAAGCCTCTTCAATGACTGGTACTGGGAAAATTGGAAAGCCACATGCAAAGAATGATACTAGACTGCTGTCACACACACCAAAACTAACTCTAAACAGATCACAGTCTTGAATATAAGACCTGAAGTAATAAATATCATAGAAGAAAAAACATAGGTACTAAACTCATGGACCTTGGATTTAGAGAAGATTCTATGAATTTGACCTCAAAGCAAGAGAAGTAAAAGCAAAAATATATGAATGAGAGTATCTCAAACAAGCTTCTGCACAGCAAAAGAAACCAGCAACAAGGCAAAGAGGCTACTACCATCAGAAGGGGAGAAGATATTTGCAAACACCTGTGATAGGCCTAATGTCTCAAATATACAAAGCACTCATACAACTCAACATTAAAATATATATATATATTAAAATATATATATGTATGTATGTGTGTGTGTGTGTGTGTGTGTATATATATAGGGCAGAGGGCTTGAACAGACACTTCTTCCAAAAAGACATAAAAATGGCCAACATACATGAAAAGATATTCAAACTTACTAGCCATTAGGGAAATGCAAATCAAAAGCACAATGAGATACCACCTCACACCTGTTAGAATGGCTATCAACGAGACAAGTAATAACAAGTGTTGGAGAGGTTGTGGGGAAAAAGGAACCCTTATACACTGCTGACGAGAATGTAAATTGGTACAGTCACTAAGGAAAATAGTATGGAAGTTCCTCAAAAAATTAAAAATAGAATTACCATATGATCTACCAATCCCTCTTCTGGGCATCCACCCCCCAAATTTAAAAACATTTATTTAGAAAAACATACGCACCCTGGTGATAATAGCAGCATTATTGATGATGACCAAGACATGGAAACAACCAAAGTGTCCCTTGATAGATGATCAAATAAAAATGATATGATATATATATACAATGAAATATTACGTAGTCATAAGAAAAGATGAAATACTGCCATTTGCAACAACATGGATAGATCTTGAGATTATCATGCTAAGGGAAATAAATCAGACAGAAATATTTAAGAACCATATTATTTCACTAATACGTGGGATATAAAAACTGAAAGCAACAAACGAACATGACAAATAAGCATGGACACAGACAATAGTTTAATGGTTACCAGGGGGAAGGGGGTGAGGGGGATAGTTGTTAGGAATACACGGGGTCAAATGAATGGTAATGGAAGGAAATTTAACTTTGAGTAATAAATAAACAATGCAATATACACATGATGTATTATTGAATTATACACTTGAAACTTATTTTACTAACCAATGTCACCCAAATAAATTTAATAATACTAAAAAAAAATGTTGCCATCATGTGCTTGCTTAGTAATCTCTGAAGCACCAGTAATTTCTTTTACAATGTTAAAAATTCTTTAACTAATGAACAGATGCATAATAGGCTCCTGCCTTCCCATATAGTCAATTTATTACTTTAGTCAAGCAAATTTGCATAGCAGTTTTAAATATGGTTTACCATCCTCTATCACCAAGTCATTTGGAGGCTACTCTTCCAATTTGGGTTTTCTACCACTCTTCCCTAGCTGTGATTATTTCAAATTGCACCTTCAAAATTCACTTCCTTCTTTCCAAGTTTTATATTTTTCTGTCATTGCAAAGCCATTTCCCAAATCTTTTTTTCCCATCTTCTTTGTATGTGTCTCACAATTTAACTATTTCAAGTTTCAGTGCATTTCTCGTTGGTTAGGTATATTTTTAAAAGATTTTTCACAATTGGGTTAATACTTCTATTTGGGGGGCTAGTTGTTTAGTGTCTTAAAAACATAGTTTTAAATGAAACAAGCACAACATATGCTGTTGTCATTATATTCACAGAAATGCAGCACTTTTTAAAATATCTAGAAATTGTATTCTTTCCAAAGTAATGTGCTATGACACTTTATTTGGTACAAGTCACAACAGGTTGTGACTCAATAGTTTGAGCCAAAAAAAAAATAGGATGTCAAAATGAGAGATTTAGTCCTATTTGTCAGTAAAGAATTAATAAACACATTTGAAAATCCATCTGTACTTCAAAGAGAAACTATTAACATTTCATTTATAGTATTAGTAATTAGTAGACTTCCCTAATTGGGGTCACTTTGAGTAATAGCAATTTGGTTCTATAACTAAACATTGATTCCAACATTGAGAGCTTTTTCCAAAATCAAAGTCCATATCTAATTCAAAATTTGACAGTTAAATTTGCAAAACTATTGTATATAATCTAGAGGTTTAGCCAGGATGAACACTGTATACATAAATACAGTATCCACTGTGGTGCAATCCTGCTAATTTTGTTAATTCAACAAAAGGAAATCACAGACAATTATCAGAAGTCCAATTGCTTCATAGAGCCTAAGAGTTACATTAATATTTCTCCTTTGTGATAAGGGGCTATAAGGAGCTTTATAGTAGGTAAAATTTGTTATCTGGATGTTATGTATTAGTCTCCAAACCAAAAAATAATAATGTTAATGTGAGCAATTTTAATACTAGATAATATACAAATGGTTTTGATTTTGCTTTCAAAAATCTCTCTAGTTCTCAGGTTCTAAAAGAAAGAAGCATTCCATTTCATTGTCCAGTGAAACTATCTGGTAGAATTCATTATAATTTAATTCAGCTCATTTTAAAGATTCTTGAATAACTGCCAATTGAAGGCAGCATAAAAAATAATAGAATGCAAGAAGACATTTATTTCCATACAATAGGTCTACTCAAAATATTAATTTAAGTTTATATTTACCCTTCTGGCTCTGTTCTTTAGAAACTGTACAGTGTCTGGAACATGGTTTATTCTCAGTAATTATTGCTGAATGAATCATAAGTCCTTTCTGGTAGGTTAGAATGGAGAGGGATTTATGAATTGTCCTTTTTAAAGTAATCATTCTAAAATGCATCCTACCCAAGTAACACAGAGAATAGAAGAAACATAAGATATTTGTCATGCTGTTCTTGAACCACCAGCCTCACTACTCTACCCTCCTCCCCCTCAATATTACATAGACAGATGAATAGGGCTTTACATCTACATTTTTGCTTTCTGAATCTTGATAGCTTTTCTACAAGAGAATTGATAGCTGGTATTTGGTTCATGGACCCTAAAGAAAAGATAATAGGGCCAACACTATTATTTTTTAAGAAAAAATGTCAAGAGCAAAAAATGAAAATGTCATAAGATAGGTTGATGTACTGTATTACTTAAAGACTGTTTTGTTGGGAGAACTGACCAAGTTGTTTACTAACAGTTTTTACTGGACAGTCTTTGTATTTCAACATAGATGAAAAATAAATGAAAATTCATTTCACGTTTACTTTACCCAGACATTTGACAGATGGATTAAAAAAAAAAATGGAAAAACACAATTACAGTCTAAAAACATGTGGGGAGTTTTTTCATGTTTTTAAATTATGAAAAACAATTTTGTATTAAGAATGTTTTTCAAAGGGCATAATTATTTATATCTATCTCTATATCTTTTAATTACATAAACTGCCTTCCATTCCTGATCGTATCTGCATATACTTAGGGATTATGAGATTATATAAACCTGACAATCCACTAGGATATAGCTGCAAAATCAGTGGAGAGAGACCCTTGGTATATTTGGGTCATAAAAGATGTAGATTTATTGGAGAATCTCAGATAAGATTAGGGTCTTTGGTGGCTCCTTCGAAAGAGTCTGTTCAGTCACCCAGTAACATTGCTTTATTCCATAAATATTCATTGAGTGCCCATTATATGTCAGGCATTTGCTAGGTGCTTCACATATATTATTGGTGAGCATTACTTCCTATGATGGCGAGATCTCCAATGGATACAGAGTAATTAACCTAGTAAAAACAGTTTTTAAAAAATGTAGAGGAAAAAAGTGTTCTCCATTGCTCAAAAAAAAACCCATCATTGCACACTTCTAAAGATACAGTAGTGTGTCATGCTAATTTTTGATGATTTTTTGATGCATGTTAACTGACAATAGTCATGTTGATGAAGAATGTAAAAGAATAAAAGCCCCAGAAGACACCTGCTTCTAAAGGTTCCTATTTCTTAGCATTGATGATGTGTTGAATTTGCTATTTAAATCCTTTTGTTGTCATTCTATTTTTTTTTATTTAAAAAAAAATTTTATCCAGACATTTTTATTATGGAAATTTTTAACTGTATTTAAAAATAGAATAATATAAGGTACCTTCATGTAGTTATCACTTAGCTTTAATAATTATCAATATTTTACTGGTTTTTGGTTGTTCTGTTCTGTGCCTCCTACGTACATACTTTTCTTTCCCTGGTGTATTTTAAAGTAAATTCAAGAAATTATATTTTACCCATAAATACTTCAATTTTAATCTCTAATAAGGATTTTTTAAAATAATCACAGCGTCATTATCATAGCTAACAAATTAAAGGTAATTAATTCCTTATTATATCTACTATTTGGCCCACATTAAAGTTTTCTCACTTAACTTAAAGTGTCTTTTTACTTCTGGGGATTTCAAATTGGATCCAAATAAGTTCTACACATTGCACTTGGTTGGCTCTTTCATTTATAGATCACTAAATTTATAGGAATGTTTAAATATTTTTACTTACAAATTTGCTTACTAACTTTTAAAATTTTTCTTGATTGAGCTGTAGTTTATTTTTAATATAAGGCAACATTCTATGATTAATTTAAATATCCGCTAGCACTTTGTATCTTTTCATGAATCTTCAAAATAACCTAATGATTCATTATATTTTTTAAACAAATAGTATACTCAAAATCTAAAGTAAAATATACTTAAACATAGATTCAAATTATTCCTTAATGTGTATTCATTACTAACTCTAGAAAGATGACAATATAACATCTCCCTCTGTCTATATATTTTTCAGTACTGTGACAATATAGCAATTTTTAAAGTATTTATCTCATTAATTCTTGATCATGTCAAAAAATAAGGTGTTTGGTGCTCACTCGAGTGAGTAAGTTTATATTTAATATTTTCCACATATAATAATTCTGATTTGGGGGCAAAACATCAGGGGCGATATTTGAGTTACTCCCTTGTTTGGCTTCTTCTCTAAGCTTGTTTTCTATGCAATGCACATGCTGGGATCTCAAGAAATGTGTGAATTATTTCTTGTTGTTGTTTCCCTAAAGAGTTAGGTTTTACTTTCATGGCTTTGCAAAAACATACTTTGCTACTGTTTTGGCAGAGCTATGTGCTTTATTTGACAACAATCCACTATAATTTTCTTATTTTGAAAACCAATGCCTTTAATTCTAATTTTATGCTCTAATACTTTATAAAATAGTTCCATTTCTTCCATGTAAATTAAATTGGGTCACTCTATTGTTCTGTCTTGCTTGTCAGTGTAAGACATTTAAAGTGAGCAATGGACTTCTAAATTCTTCTCAATAAGTCGAGTAAGGTTATACCTTACTTTAGCTTTTAATTCTAATCATCAATCTTTTGTAGTGACCAAGAGACTAAATAAAACACAATCACTAAGATTTCACTGAATCTTTGTGTAGTGATAGCACTATTGCATTAGTTTCCTCTACACTCCCGTTCTTTCTCCCTATCCCAGAATTTAGGTTACCAGATTGGGATTTAGTCTTATGCCAACGACACATGCTGAAAGAGGCTCTAAGAAGCAACCATATAGAACACTTGCTAATTTTTCTGTAAGTCTGTTACCAAGGACACAGATTGTTGCATTATAGGGCATCTTTGGATAAGGTGATCTTTCTGATTATCCTACAAGAAATATTTGAATTGAGCAACTGTCTTGTTTAAAATAAACTATACATCCCTCTTTCCATTAGCCACCAACAAACCTAGAAAAAAAAAAAAGTGTTGTCCATTTCAACCAAACTCTTAGTATCTTATGACATATATTTTGTGTACTAACCTCATCTAGGCTTTATCTTAACTCTCCTACTTTTAATCTTATTTTCCTCATTCAGTATTTATTTTATTTTTAATTGTGATAAAACATACATAACATAAATTTACCATCTTACTCGTTCTTTAAATGTACAGTTTAGTGGTGTTAAGTACATTCACATTGCAGTACAATCAATCTCCAGAACTCTCTTCACCTTGCTGAACTAAAACTCTTTATCTCTAAACAACACTCTATTCCTCTTTCATTCTAGACCCTGAAAACTAGCATTCTACTTTTTGTCTCTATCAATTTATCTACTCTAGATATCTCATATAAATGGAACCGTACAGTATTTGTCTTTTCACGATTGGCTTATTTAACTTAGCATGTTGTCCTGAAGATTCATCCATGTTATAGCATGTATAATAGAATTTCCTTCTTTTTTAAGGCTAAATAATATTTAATTGTATGTATATGCCACATTGTGTTTATGCACTCAACTGTTGATGGACACTTGTGTTGCTTCCACCTTTTGGCTATTGTGAATAATATTTCTATGAACATGGGGGTACATCTTCAAAACCCTGCTTTTTGATTCTTTACACGGAAGTGGAACTGCTGAATCATATTGTAATTCTATTTTTAATTTTTTGAGGAGTTGTCAACTGTTTTCCATAACCCCATATACTATGCACAAGTGTTCTAATTTCTCCACATCCTTGCCAACACTGATTATTTTCTGTTTTGTTTTGTTTTGTTTTGTTTTGTTTTGTTGGTAGTAGCCAACAATGAGGTAGTAATTCGTTGTCGTTTTGACTTGTTTTTTCTTAATGATCAGTGATGTCGAACATATTTTCATGTGCATATTGGACATTAGTATATATTCCTTGGTGAAATGCCTAGTCTAGCTAGTCCTTTGTCTGTTTTTTAATTGAGTGGGTTTTTTTTTACCTCTAGGAGCCCCTCATATATTTTTGGATATTAACCCCTTATCAGATATAATCAGATATATGATTTGCAAATATTTTCTACCATTTTATAAGCTGCCTTTTCTTTTGTTGACAGTATCTTTTAATGTACAAAAGTTTTTAATTTTGATATATTCCTGTTTATCTATTTTTTCTTTTGTATCCTGTGAGTTATTTTTACTTTTACTTAACCTATTAAGTATTCTATAAGCTATGCTAAACATATCCTAGAACAGAATATAACTAGAAAACAGTGTAGTCATTTACTTTTCAATATCAGATATTCCATCACTTTTCTATGATATTTTAATATTTGTACCTTGTTATGAATACTTTTTCATTTGTTAATGACATGAATAAAACAGAGTATTTGCATATCTGAACAAAAATTATCTACATAGGGAGACAATTCTCTATGGGTCTTCTGCATTTTTGCATGTCCTTTGAAAAAGGTACTGACTGGCCTTTGCTCTAAACTATCTTTTCAAAGATAGTGTGGTAAACAGCTTTAGAAGAAGAGACAAGTTTGCTTATAGCCTTGGAAGATATAAGGACGTCTCCACCTACAGCTAAGGACAGACATGCTTACAGCCCATTGTAAAAGATTTGCATTCCCAAAGCCGTCCGTCAGTCCGTTCCTCTCCTGTAAAGTAGCTTGCTGAGTATGAAGGTGTTACTTGACCTTCTTCCCATTGCCATCTGGAAATTGTAGCAGTATAACAAAAGACTGATACACTGGCTACTGCTATGGCTATGAGTAAGAAACTCTCCTTTGTCTTTGGCCCTGGAGGTTCATGCCTTCCTCAAACATCCATGAAACTATATTATGCTAACTTGTTAACTTGCAAGTAGGGAAAGCTCAGACCCTTGCAGTGCTCGACAATATGTTATAAGGGATTTTTGTGGATATACTTGAAAGTCATTTAGTCTAATCTTCCCATCAGTCAAGAATATCTTCTACATATCCTGACAGATGGCATTCTAAATATCATTTAAATGATTCCAGTAATAGGAAACTCTCCTCAAAGGCTGTTACATCATTGGTTAATAAATCTCTCCATATGTTGAACTAAACTATTTATAACTTTATAATATTGGTTTTTCCCTGGTCTCATCTGCTATTATATAGAATAATTATTCTATTTTCTGCATGTTAGGTCTTTGTATTTGAAAGTATTTACTTAGTTTCCACTAATCTTATTTAACTCTCTAAACATATCATTTTCATTCTATATTTTTAACACATTGTTTTCCAGATCCATTGGACAGTCTAGACACATTCCAATACTGTGATGATTTTCATGGATTCTCTGAAATATAGATGGATTCAAGAGATTGTATTATTAAGGCACAATTGATTGAAAATATTATATTATTTGGACACAATACCTTTGATTGATTTAATGTAAAATTTTACGTATAGTTTTTGTAGCTCTATCATATTGTCATATCACATTAAGCTTGTGATTAGTTTTAAATATTTAAACTTTTTCTACATGGTTACACTCAACCTGTAATTATA
Source organism: Rousettus aegyptiacus (assembly GCF_014176215.1). Taxonomy (NCBI): domain Eukaryota; kingdom Metazoa; phylum Chordata; class Mammalia; order Chiroptera; family Pteropodidae; genus Rousettus; species Rousettus aegyptiacus. Next base: position 32,547,378 of record NW_023416307.1, on the reverse strand, counting down.
TCTGTAAAACTGATCTTTTAAATTTATAACATAAAGTTTTTATTTTTAACCAGTCCAAATCATTTTGAATTTAGCTTCTATTATCAGTGATTTTAGTTCCTTGTTAAGCAAAATTTATGCCACTTGAAAATTTGATAGGCATCCTTTCAATCTCTTAATCTTGGTCACTAATGCATGTACTGTCCACAAAAGGCGGGGGGGGGGCAGCTAAAGATAAGCAGTTAAATTCCTTCTTTCATAATAACCCAGACCATACTGCAATAGTACCGATCAATTGTTCAAATACTTATTATCCACTGACCGATGCCATTATCCTGAATAGATGTCATCATCTTATTCATAAGGATATTATGCTTTGGTGAAATTAAAATGCTCCAAATTCCTGGTATCCTGTAGATTTACCAACTATTTCTAAAACAATATGTCAGCACTATACTAGCAGAGTACAAGGATTGTCATTCAGAAGGATGAATTAATTTACTTTGCTAATGACTAAGCAAGGTAAAGGGTACTGGACATAAGCATTGTTATCAAAATAAGAAATTGCTTCCTTGAGCTTTAATCTCCTATAAAACTAAAACCTTAAGTCATTGAAGGAGTGATAGCTAACATTTTTATTTAGAGTCCAGGCTAAAATTCATGGCTTCTGGTGGAGGTGTGGAAGCAGAACACATCTCTGTCTGAGGAAATAGGTAAGAAACTCTCATGCCTCCAATGCCACTTTGTGTTGTTGTTGGAAATATTCTATATTTTAATTGTGGTGACAATTATAAATTTGTCAAAATGCATCAAATCTGTACACTTTAAAAAGGTAAATACTACTGCATGTAAATTGTACCTTAAAAAACTGAATTAAATAAAAGTATTAAGATAGAAAAGTTTATTCTCTAAAAATTAGAGAATAAATATAAAGATGAAAACAAACAACATGAAAATCAATATATCCTTTTAAAAAACACTTAATTTTGAAATGGCAATAATTACCATTAAAATTTAGGTATAGAAAGATCTCCTAAGGAATTTGAATGAAGTTTAAAGGTATTTATCTAGACATTTAATTTAGATCATTGAAAATGTTATAAGTTCACTTTTAGTGGTTTCTAACTAGCAATACCTCACAAATGAGGGCTGTATTATTTCTTCCACATGCTATTAAAATATTCACAACACTCTGTTACTTATTACTCTTGATATATCTGAAAAGTAGAAACACACAAAACATATTCTCTGTTTACATTGTAGTAAAATCAGAACTTAACAATAAAAGTCATAATAAGGAAATCTACCCTGTACAAATTGAGCAGTATAATCCTAAATAAATTTTCAGTCAAAGAGGAATTAAAATCTGTAATTAGAGATTAGGAAAAAACTGAGAATAAGGATATAGTCAAACCTGAAATCAATTTTTAAAAATGTATATCTTTAAATGTTTTTGTTATTTAGAAAGAAAACAAAAGATTAAAAAGTACAAAACCTCTGACAATTCAATTCCTGCATAATATTTTATAAAAATCACACTATAATAAAAATAATAATTTTGTTTGTTCACCCTCTGTCCTGAATGTAGTTATCTTTTATCATTCACTTTCTTAATCCTTAACTTTAATATTCTGTTTATCAATGTCAACGTTTCTTTTGAATCATGAATTAATTCAAATCATTCCTACAAAAGATAATTTTTTGTAGGAATGATTTGAATTACTCATGTTGATAGATCCAAAAGGTGTTTGAAAACATACATTTATTTCTGATATTAAGTTTTGAAAAATAATAAATTTTTCTCTATTCAATTCATACTCAAAATCATTAGTGATATAGTAAAACATCCCTAGAGCACCTAACTTATTTAAATTTCTGTTTTCAAAAGTTAATCTTACAAACAGAGACTCAGGGATATGGACAATGGACTAGTGGTTACCAGAGGGCAGAGGGTGGGGGAGGAGGGAAGAGGTAGACAGGATAAAGGGGGTCAAATATAGGGGGATTGGGAAAGGGTGAAGTGGAGAAAGGGGATCACATATATGGTAGCTGAAACAAACTGGACTCTGGGCAGTAATCACACGATAGAATATATAGATGTCAAATTATAATGTACACCTGAAAATTATATAATTGTTTTAACCAATGTTACCCCAATAAACTTTTAAAAAATCACAATGAGATAGCACCTCACACCTGTCAGAACGGCTTTCATCAGTAAATCAAAAAAACCAAGTGTCGGTGAGGATGCAGAGAAAAGGGAACCCTCATACATTGTTGGTCGGATTGCAAATTGGTACAGCCACTATGGAAAACAGTATGGAGGTTTCTCAAAAAATTACAAAGGGATATACCTTTTGACCCAGCAATTGCACTTGTGGGTATTTATCCGAAGAAAATCAAAACAATAATTCATAAAGATCTACACACTCCAATATTCATGGCAGCACAATTTACAATTGCCAAGATATGACAGCAACCTAAATGCCCATCAACAGATGATTGGATAAAGAAATTATGGTTTGTATATACAATGGAATATTACTCAGCCATTAAAAAAATGAAATCCTACCATTTGCAATGACATGGATAGTCCTAGAGGTTATTATGCTAAGTGAAATAAGTCAGATAGAGAAAGATAAATACCATATGATTTAACTTATATGTGGAATCTAAGGAACGAAAAGAACAAACTAATCAAAAACAGACTCACAAATATAGTGGACAATTTGGTGACAGATAGAGGGGGGTTGGGGGACGGGGAGAATGGGGTGAAGGATTAAAGAAGTACAAATTAGTAGTTGCTAGTTGGGCACAGGGAGCACAGCACAGGAAATGCAGTTAGCATTGATATGATGGCTAAATGGAGGGCCAGGGGAGGGAGGGAGCAATTGGGGGAATCGTTTTATGAACAATATAGAAGTCTAACCAATGTACAGTATACTTGAAACTAATTTAAATAAATAAATTTATTTTAAAAATAAAAATAAATAAATAAGTTTATACTATGCAGTAAGATAACAAGATGTAAATATTGAAAAGCAGTACCGACATCATTATTTGCAGATGATGGGAATAAAATTAAAGTATTACAATGCTTAGTCATAAAGATGAAAAATAAATATTTTAAAAGTATATATCTAAATGCTAACAATAGCTTAGGAAATATAAAGGGAAAAAATCTCATTTTGATTATATATATATATGTAGTGCTTCACAAACTTTAACGTACCTACAAATCACCTGAGGGTCTTGTTAAAATGAAGCTTCGGTAGGTTTGTACAATGGGGGATCAAAATTTTACATTTCTAATCCAGGTGTATCTAATCATATTTTGAATAGTAAGATGTATATATGTACATATACACATATAAACATATGCGTATATACATATATTCACATATATTCTCATATATAATTTTTAAACTTAAGACTCAACAAGAAAAATAATTCTAGGAGGCATAAAAGAATACTTGACTTAAGAAGAGAAAGGTCACATTCTTAGATGGAAATACAAATATAAAAATATCTCTTCTTCCTAAAATTAATCTAATGCTTTTAACACCATGAAAACCACTAAATCCTGTTTTTTTGTAACTTTAAAAAAAAAATGAAGATTATAGAGTTCATCAGGAAGAATAATATGCCATATGAGATAATAAAGTTTTTCACAAAGAGGACATTAGGCACTTCTTTACCTTCCAGAAATTAAAGTGTATTTTGAAATGACAATAATTAAAACAATTTATGTCACGGAAACAGACAAATCAAAAGCACGGTATAAAATCTAGCCCTCAATCGAAGCATGCATATGAACTTTGTATATAATAAAAGTAGTATATAAATAACTGAGAGAATTTATTTAACAAATGAATTGAGACACCTCAAATAATCACCAGTAGACTTATATATAGACTTATATTCTGGCCTCACAGCATTATAACTTTAGGACTTAAAGCAAGTACACATGCATGCATGCATACACATATAAAACTATGTTAACTTTAATATAAAAGACATTTTAAAAAGATAAATTTTAAAGCATTCATAAATAGAAATAATAAAAAACAATCTACACCACAGAGACAAAATTGATAAAGAAAATAAACTTTCAGCAGGTGGGCAGGGGGGTTAGAGGGCTGGGTGAAAAAGAATTGGCTATTACTAAATAGTCACGGGGATATAAAGTGCAGCATAGGGAATATAGTCAATAATATTATAACTATGTATCGGCGGGTACTAGACTTATTGGGGGAAATCACTTCATATGTTACCTAAATGTCTAACCACTATGCTATACATATGAAACTAATATAATATTGAATTTCAACTGTAATTTAAAAATATTGTTTTAATTTTTAAGAAAATAAACTTTTATCCATTTTAATATTTGTTACTTTACATGACCCCATTCTCTTAAAATAAGAGTTAGTCAATTGAGTGAATAATCATGGCCCATTGCTAATGTTATCTCTTCTCTCTTCTGGCAAAAATTCAATGATTTCTATAATTTAGTTATTTTCTCTAACATGATTCTCTTTTTTTTTATCAAAAGCCGTATCAGCATAGCTAATTCAGAGTTATTTCTTCTATGATAAAATCAGAGCTACCAGAACAGATATCTTCTCTCTCTGATTATAATTGTAGGTTTTTTGTTTTTGATTTCACTACAGCTCTAGTCAGATTGTCCATTTTGGTCATAGATGACCTCCTACAGCTCCCCAAATGCCATCAAGTGATAAATGACTAAGAATTTTTTAAAGGCTAAATCAACATTTCCTCCACAAGCTGTACACTATGTAAAATACATCTTTAAAAGGGTCATTTTAGAAAGCATCAAATAAAATAGTAAAAATGTAAACACTAGGCTTCACAATCGCCATTAGAATTTCCTTGCCAAATATCTAACACAGCACATTATAAGCACAGAGTGAATGCTGTAATAATTATGAGAGTCAAAGATAATAAATTGCCAGATACAATATCTCATCCCAAATTTCAAAACATTTTTTATAATTATACCTCCACCTCTTAGGGTAGACTGGGTCCAAGTCTTCTTTGGGTTCCTCTTATGATTCATCATAGGGTGGTGTTATGGTTAAAATATCTTAATCCAGTCTAGCAATAGTGATTTCTAAAGTCATGTCCTCTATATTTTTTCAAGACCATAAAAATAACTTGTATTTACAAGCAATTTTTCAAAAATCCATCCTCAATTTAACATAACGCTCAAACAGTGTTTACTTCGCCAACCCTTGCTACCCACAAAAATCTCCTCCTCCACCTACATCAAGAGCCACTTGAATGACTCTTCCTCCCCATTCTGCCTCTCTTTTACTACACCTTTCCCTCACTACCACTTCCCACCCTTCTCTTCAGTCTAACCCATTTTGGGCAAAAGAATCTAGGCAGAGCAAGATTGTTAGAGAACAGCGTAACAAAGCCAGAACACTACATAATGGGCAAACGATGTTGAAGGCTAGAAACATCCATTCAGTAAGGATTTTGTCCATTTGTAGGCACTAATAAAAATGCATTAGTGAATGAATGATTACAAAATAAGAGGAAAAAATTATCTTTGATGTGAAAGAAAATACTTTGGTTAGACTAGGAAGACCCAGGCCACTAGACAGAGGTCTGCTCTTATTCACTCTGATTTACTTTTACAAGGTTATTTTTACAGGAATAAAATATATAAACATGTTTTATAAACATATTCTTTTTCTGAATTAACTTAATTAATCATAGATATTAGCAGTTCAGTACTGACATTGAATAAACTCATAAAATGTTTTTTTAATTTCCAACATTTTAATCAGAAATCACCAAAGTAAATAATCTTTGTTCTTGGGGGAATTGATGTATTTATTTGTATAAATTATTAGTCATAGAATACAATAAAACTTCACTAACTCAGGCCCATCTAATTTGAAAATCATTATAGGAGAGGCAGAAACGTATAATACAATATGCTGTGGCTAGAGATGGCAGATACAATAAACTCAAAATTCTTCAACTAACTAGTTGTATGTAATTTTAGAGAGGTCCTTTAACCTCCCTGGTTTGTTTACTTGTGCTTAAAGTGAGCTAAGTTATTTAATCAATCTATCTCATCATCATATAATGTTATAATTTTACATGGGCCAGGTAGATATTTCTTTTCTATTTTATTGTTTCCATAAGCAATGTTTCTGGGAATGGAATTATTTTTATCTGCATGTTTGTTAATCTGGAGTTCATAAATAGATGTAAGGGGTCATAGGAATTCCTTGAATTTGAGCAATTATGTTTATGTATATGATACTAGACAGAAGTCTATAGCTTCATCTGATTCTCGAAAAGCCCTATGAATCTCTCAAAAAAGATTAAGAACCACTTAAGTCAATAATAAATTAATTCCGAGTGATTATCATCAACTTGTAAAAACAAGCTCACAAGAAGGTTACTTAATAATCCTACGTTAGTTCTGTAACATTTTGTATCCCACATCAATGACATACCATTCTCTATTAACATAAACTACATTTCAAACTTTTACTAAAGGCTATCTCCTCTTTTGTTGATGGGCTATGGACTCCATCTGTCCATTTCGCCTCATTATATCAAATGTTTTGAACTGTGCCTAGCCCTCAATAAAGCAAGCAAGAAAAAAAATGTCTACCAGTTTATCTCTAGGGGAAAAAGGCAGTCGGAGAAAGATTATCTACTCATCTAAGCTTGGGTTGAGACTTTGGCACTCTATGAAATGATGGAGGAATCAGCAAGTAAGCATAGATTAATCATCTTACCCACAAGTCAAACCTTGTTATTTTAAGAGAAAATGGAATCCAAAGTGAATAACAGCCTTACCAAAAGTGGCAAGGTCAAGACCAGAGTCCTTAAGAGTATAGCGTCCTTTCCATTCCACTATGTCATCCAGCTAGGGGAAGACATAGAAACTAAATATAGAGTTCAAATGAACATGTCACCCAAATTCTAGTTCCTTTAACTGAAATTCAGCAACTAATAACCTTCTCCATCACTATAAGTTGACATACCATAAAGAACCCGTAATTTTTGCCTGATTTATTGACATAAGCAAATAAAATAAGATCACATCTTATATATAATATAACTTGAATTCAACTTCTTTGTCATTGTCATATCTTTAAACGATTTCCAGTTTCATAAATTGTTTTTATCATTCAACCTTAATTAGCTTTTCAATAATGCTTGTTTATTTGTCTGCACTGACAATTACAGAGGGAAAAGGCTTTGTTCAATTAGAACTTTTTAAAATATATAGTAGATAAAATTGGACGCATGTGATTTCATTCCTATACACTTCTGGTAATTGTCTTTTTAAAACCTAATAACATTTGTGTTTCTTTTATCTTTTTACAGGAGCATTGTTTTAAACCCAGCCTATTTCCGAAATCATCTTCGTCAGGCAACAGTGTTTAGATGTCTGGAGAGATATTCAGAAGCTGCTCGGTATGTTTGTTATAACTTTTGTGAAGATTTATTTCAAGTTAAATTAATTTTATTCTCAGCTTCTGGTAATAGCATAACAGAACTTTCCATTTCTCTCGGAATATGATATTACCAGAATTATTGTCTTATAAACGTCAAACAAATAATTATTGACTATCTTTTTCTTTAATTAAAGCTATTCTGTGTTCATAGTTCTTAGTAAAATTCAAACTTTCCAGCCATGAGCTCACTGATAACGATGGGAAAACTTCCATGGAAGATTAGAAATGAACTTGACCTCTTGAGAACAAGTACATTCCTAGTACTGGTTGTAATGACACAATTCTATGGCCATCTCCTTCTTGAGTTCTAAAAATGAAATCTAGCCCCATAAAAAGGACTCCAGGAGCCCATTTCTGGAGGAGATGGCATCAGTTATAACTCCAAGAGTTTTTAGAGGTGTCCTGAAATATCGTCTCTTGAATTTAAATATATTTCATGAAAACTTAGTGAAATCGCTCTTAATATTCTCATCCCTAGAACCTACATTTATGGCAAAAGATTGCAAGAATCGTGCAACAGCCTCAAAGCTGTATTCAGAATTTTTTTCTCACCTGTGACAATTAAGGCACTTTTCTTCCTTAATCAAGTTCATCATATCAGACTTCTCTTCTCTTTGATTAATTCTCTCAAAAATTTTCCTCACCTTCCATAGAAGGTACATGCTTTTTCTTATTCATCTACTTTACTACTATAGGTATTTAGCAAGAAAGTGTCAGTAGTTTCTGATAGAGGTGAGGGAGGGGAGCCCAGGTTGCAGGTGGCTACTGTCTCCAGAACATTTTCAAATAACACTTTCTTGGGAAATGAAGTTTAAGGAATTTAAGTAGATAATCAAATGGTTCCATAAAATTGATACCATGAGGTTGACATGAATTTTGTTTATGTAAGATGGTCATAGGTGTTATCTGAACTCAAATGATGGATATGGAAGGCAGAATTAACCCCAACTCCTCTCACTTTGCAGTCAAACAACTAACATGCCACAATACCTATTTAGTGTCAACTTTTAAAAATTAAAATAGGCCTCTATCAATTTTTTCTTACCAATTTATCAATGTTATAGTTATCTGTAAAACAATGTTTCTTAAGACACATTCTATTAATGTGTCTTCATAATCTAAGCAAAAGATCAATAGCAGAAGGCTCATTGCAACCTCAGAACAAGATCGCAACTGGTAAAAAGCTGCTGGTGGTGTGCTGGGGTCAGCTTGTACAGATTCTAAAAAGCTGTAGGAGAAATTAGTACTTCTGGGAGAATTTACACTATAGAAATCAGCAAATACTACAAAACCAGGCTTTTCTGGTTTGGGAAAGAGCCAGATTACCAGAATGTCATTGATTATAAGTAAATTATGTTCAGCCTGTTTGAGTTAAAATAATGACAAAAATTATTTATGGGCCCTAAAACAAATAAAAAACAAAAACTTTAAAATTAGGAATTTCTTATCATTTGCATGTAAAATTGGTGCTGAATATCCATCACCATTGACATGTGTATCTCTGCAGTGTAATAAGTATATTTGTTTAATAACATTTGGTGACTGACAACGCTCCTTGAGAACATTCCTGGTAATTGTGGTTACGCTGGTGTGGAATTTCCAACAGAGAATTAATACCATTACTTTCAGGTACAAGTATTTTTCATCTTGGTGTCCTTGGTAAACTCTCAATATACAATTTTATAGACCTCAACATATAGTATTGATCATTCTTTCTCTTCCCCTAAGGGAAACTATAAACTGTGAACATAAAAATCTTAGTATCTCTTAATTATTAGTTATAATGTAAAACAGTAAATATAAATCAATATATAAAGCTTTCATGTTTATTAATTAATTTCTTGAGAGATTTGGGTAATTTGGTTCAGGTTTCTTATAAGCACATTGTATTAAAACTCATTGGTGAAGCCAACAAATTAAACTTGTTTCCTCTAGGATGCCAAGTAATCACGTTTCTGAGATTGAGAAGCACCTACCAAATACAAAAGCATGACATTTTTATGTGACTTAAAATGTTTTAAAATCGTGATTCACAGTGAAGTGGCTCATGTTCTATCTGATCCAAATTAGGATATTTATAACCAATACCTGGAGATTGGGCTGTCTAAAGTTTTTTGACCCTAACCAGCTCTACGTAGGAAGGCATTCCTAGTGGATAAGCCAGAAAAGATTCCCAAGACAGTATCATAAAAGTCCAGATTCTCAACTAGCAAGGCTAGAGGAATTGGTACTCCCTGTTGAATGTGTGGTATCAGGCAGGTTTACCGCAAATGGCAGGTTGTTTTATTTTATGGGTCAATATCTTTTCAGTAACATCCTACCAGAAGAAAGAGCAAAAATATTGTACCATCTATTTTGTACCAAAATAGATGGTACAAAATTGAACAAAAGTAAGAATGCTTATTTCAGTTTAGGCTCTACAAGTATGGTAGTCACCTTTGAGGAGACAATTGACACTAGTTAAAGCGATGAAATCACATTTTGAGAATACAAATCTAAATTGAGATTGCTGTAACCCCCCAAGAAACAAAAAACTTCTGAGGCTTTACCTGCAATTGCAAGTAGTCTAATTGTTTAACACCTCTCTGTTTCTATGCATGTAAAAGTATACATGTTGAAGTAGAATGTCTTTGCTACAATCTGTCCCTCTTCCCCCAATACTAACACACACACACACATGTGCACATCATTTGGCACATCTTTATAAGAAAGATGATAAGACAAGAAAAAAATACACCGAGATGTGAAACAAAAACAAACAAAAGCCAAGACCGACTATTTTGTAAAGAGAACTAGTGACCCCTTGATAACACGAATGGCAAAATGTCTTTCATCTCCATGTGCTTGGTGTTTAGCACAGGGTTTGGCACATACTAAGCACCAGCCTGGGGGTTGCAAATTAAGTTAACTAGTTTTAGAGTTGGTGGTTAATAACCATTTAGCTTTATCGGTAAGAAAATATTACATAAAACTATTAGTATAACCATGGTTGAAAGATAAATGAGAGTATGCACATAGTAGTTAAAGTTACGGGATCATATCATGCCCCTCATAGTGAAGATCCATAAGGCAAAAAATAGACGACATTGCACAGACTCTTTAGTTAAGACCATGTTGTGTAAAAAGAAGCAAATGGAAGATAACACCAAAAAGAAAAAGCTTACAAAGTTTTTTATCCATCATGGAAGAAGGATCAGCTATGTTTTAGTTCATATAAGAACTAGATAGCTGGATAGAAGATCAGGAATAACACACTCAAACACTTACAAAGCCCAAGGAGATGTGTGAAGGATGCCAAATACTAGATAAAAGGATGTCACGTGAACTTACTACAGAGAACTGGAGATCACTAAGTAGAGTGATCATATAATTTACCTGTCACATTGAATACTCATAATAGTGAACGCGGGTACTACTAAAAATTATAGCAGGAAAACAAGCATAAACCAGAACTGTCATGAACATACTGGCCACATGGTCACCCTGCCACTGGCCCTGCCAAGGAGTGTCCATATTTAAGTCCAGCTAACATAGGTGAATAAAAATGTAAGTTCAGTGTTGCATATTTTTGAGTCTTTAAGAGATAGTATTATAATTCAGAGCTTTCCAAGAAATTCCTTGACTTTTAAATATTGGCAATTATTTTGGTTTTTGAAATGCAGTGTCAGCTTAAGAAAGTTGAAGTAGTCCCATTCATGAAAATGTAATTCACTGAAGAACTAATTTGCCAAATGATCAATTTATAGAATTTGCCAAATTTAAAGTTTACTGAAAACTTATTTTTTAAGAAATAATCTTATTGAATAATTAATATAAATACATTTGCTTATGTACATATTCTTCATGAAACATTCAGCAAATAGTATTTTTTTTAATTTTAGAAGGGGGGTAATATTTCAAAAGCCAAAGTCACAGAATGGATTATTCTAATGAGCATGTTCTTCATGTGTGTATGATTATAACTCTATTGCTCTTGAATACATTCTATTACTATTTTCTTTTATGAACATAACCATAATTTTAATTTGGAAGTTGAGTAGTTTACACTGATTTTTTTTTCTAATATTTGAAAATGGGCATTTTTTATTTTTGACACTTTAACATTTTAGAATTTCCTTCCCCAGTTTTTGGAAAGTGATCAAATTTACAAAATTTATAAAATTGCTATGTAATAAACTGTATTTTAACTATTTATAGCATTTACAACAATTTGTATCAAACGAGATGATTTTAACAGTTCTCTGCTTTATCCCTGAAGCTAAACACAGCACAACCTGAGATACAGACTCTGCAGAGGGGGAGACTAAAGAACAGAGAGAAATTAAAGGCCCCAGAACCCTGGAGTCTTGGCTTCCTTCAAATTCATCTGTAGCATTGCTAAATATTTTCTAAAAGGCTAAAATAAACTAAGTTTTAGTAAATAAATATTTTACAAATTTGATAAATTGGTCATTTGACAAACTCATTACCTTAGGAATTGCCCTAGAGTCCACAGAAGGCTGTGGGCCACAGCATTAGATAGGAAGCCAGAATCAAATCCTCTTTCAGCTCTCAGTGAATAGTGAAGCTTAATCTTTCATGGATAAAAGTTGAGCTTCTTTCTACCAACAAGAGTATTTCTTCCCATGTCAATCTTGTTCTAGGTCATATGGGGAAAGATTTTAGTCTAAAACCGGTAGTCCACTATTAGAAAAAGATGGCTTTTAACAGAGTACAATGGCTTTAGTTAATTTACTATCTGCAGGAAATCTAGTGTGTTTTAGCTTTTATTTTGTAATATCATTTAATATAATGTAATGTATGTAATATTGTGAAAACCATATTAAATAATAAAATATGGAGTCTAAAATTTTCATCATCCTTATTAAAGTAATGCACTAAATGACACACTGGATTTCAGAGTTATTTTATATTACTTGTGTCTTCCAGGATAAAAAAAGGAAGAAAATTGGTAAAATGCCAACGAGTTATATCAGTCTGCTTGTTGCTACACTGAAAATTTTCTCCCTCTTTGCTAATTCTCAGCTTTGTCTCTCTCATTCTTGATCTCTGACGATGTCTTTCCTTTATTCCTATTTTACCATTTGACTACCTGCCACTCTCATCCTCCTTCTCAGCAATTTACTTGCCTCTTTTCTTGTTCCGTGACTCATCTTTTTCTCAAAATTTTCTCCCTTCCTTGTGAACATCCCTTTCTTCGGGTCATCAATAAGCCATTCTCATTGCATTTCATTTAGTCTATAAACCCTTGGCTCTCCTTAGTGATTACCATTGATTTTACTGATCGATGATCGCATTTTTTCTTTTCTTCTCTTTTTGATACTCTGAGTTTGAGGCTACTTAAGATATTTTGATTTTCTGGAAATCTGCTCTATAGATGAATGTATAATGTCAACCTCAAATGATAAATCTCTTGAAAAACAGATTCTTTTAAACATGAATAATCAGCGGTGCTTAAGGTGTGACACCTTAGAGAATCGATTTTTGAATGAGAATTAGTATAAACACTTAGGGTCTAGGTTCTATATGAGCGTCAAAATTGTCGTCATCATCATTGTAGTAGTAGTAGTAGGTAGTAGTAGTAGTTTTGTTGTTGTTCTTGTTGTTGTTGTTGTTGTTATTGTATGTGTGTTTGTTTCCCAACCAGTATTTTCTATTTAGCTAAATCAAAACACAATACTTTAAGATACTCTAATTCATGGCTTCCCAGATTAACAAACCAGATAACAGAGGTTAATAGAGATTGGAATAGGTGGGTTTCTTGAAACTCAGTAGGGGATTTGAATGTTTGGTTTTGTCATTTTTCTTACCAAAAATTGATCCCTGGAAATTGGAAATAATGCATAAATAATCACAATCTTCCAAAAGAGTGATTCAAAAATAAACTGAAGTGTTTGTTCAGAAATCAGGTAATACAAAACAATGGTGTTGCTATAGATAAGGTATCACTCAGGAGTAATATTACAACAGTGAGCAGCAAGAAACTGTGTCAGCTTGTTTGGTGTCCTGAAACTATGATTTTAAATAAGATTATTATGTATTTTGCAAGGGAGTGAGAATATACTGACAGGTCGACTCAAGACAAGTGATTCTAAAGAGATGATAGTAGTGTTGGGAGTTATTTTAACTTAGTTCTGATTGAACTGGAAGTGTAAGTAAAACCCATTCACTTATCATGTAATATGCTCAAAATACATCTCAGACTTTTTTGGTTAACTAAGTTTTCATTTATGCCTAAGAACAGAATAAATGAAGACTGTAGCCCAATTTTTATTCTTAAACTGGCCATCTGCCTGTAGGGCTTTCTTTCTCTTCTTAGACACAGTTCACCATTGCCAGAACAGCTTTAGTGTGGGCTGGCACTAGTCAGTCACATGTAACATATGGCTGTATGTTGGAAAATGGACATGATCATTCACCATTAAATGACCTTCCCTTTCCCAAGATTTGACAGAGCTGTATGGACCTTAGGAATTTTAAAATATTGCCTCTTAGTGTATGATTTCTAAAATAGACATTAATAAAGACAGATTTAATCATTTCTCATGGCTTAGATTAAATATCCAACTATAAGACCACAGCTCATCCAATTTTTATGTATGTAAGGTATAGTGTTTGTGATTTGAAGGAAAAAAGTGGAGGTTAAAATATACCAAAGCTTCAAATTTCTAGCCATCTCTTATGTCTTAAGAATTCAAAATTGAAGATTATAAACATCTAATCTTATAACAAAAATACTAATCTCAAGGTCATAATGACGACAGGTAGTTTAAAAGTAATTCTGTTGCCTTAAAAAAAAAGGTTGAATCTTTTAGATATGGTCCAAATTATAAGTAGATTTTTGCAAAGATACATAATTTTACATAAATATAGAAAAAAACTAACTCAGACTGTTAAAAAGAACATCCAAAAATTCATTAGAGAGAAACCAACACTGACTGACTTTATGAATATCTCCATTTTGCTGATGTTTGTCATGGTTATTTTTTCCCCTATTTTCTTGTGAGTGATTACCTATAAACATTTCTAAAATACCTATACACGTTTCTAAAATAGTTTAGAAATGCAGAATTCTTGGAATATGTGCAATTCCTTCAACTATTGATGTAGAAAACTTATGGCAGAGTACAGGAAAAAATATTTTTTTGCTATAGATCTAACCTCGCATCTTAGAAAAAGTGGGTGGAGCTATGAAGATAGCATAAAAGAGGACACACAAAGGTCCTAGGATGTCAGGCTTTAAGTGTGCAGAAATAAAGATCTCTTTCCTCCCTTCTTCCATTCAATCAGATGTCCACCTGATTGCACATTTTCTACAATAATGGAAGGCAGAAAACCAATTAAATATATTTTAAAAGTTTAATCCAAAGAAGCTGAAGTTTAACTTAATGTTTTGTGCTGTTTTCTAATATCTAAGTGTTGCCAGGTGAATTAGAGTTTAGTCTACAGTTATTAAAATTATGATAAATAGATTAAAACATCCATGTTTTTCATCAGTAAATTAGAGATCATAATAGTATCTATGTCACAGAGGCTATTATGAAGATAAATGAGAAAATTTATGTATTGCATTTAGCACATCATAAGCTCTCAATAAAATATGAGCTATTATCATTGTTTTTGTTTTTGTTAACAATTAGAGCTCTTTTGAAGAAAGATGGAGCTACCTTAAGAGACAATGAGTTTCTCAAAATTGAAACCAGAATATGTTGAGTGGGTACTGCACTAAAAGAGGCAAGATTGCACAACAAGACTATTAGATCCTGTTTCACTCTGAGAGTTAACATGTCTCCATTTTGGAAAAGCCCAGTGTTAACACATGGGTCGAAGGGCAAGATTTTGGTTGCTTTAAGGAGTTAAAAGGGGAAAGATTCTGATTTTTTAAAAAATTTAGTATATGAATACATCATTAGCATCCCGTTTCATTCTGAGTGATATTCCAGTTATTCCTAAGAGCGTTATAGTGTAGAGTTCCCTGGGGTGGGCAGGAGGAACTTCAAATAACACAGAGAAAGACAAATGTTCAGGTAACCTGCTCTTGACTCCAGTTCTCCCACTTTTCCTTTCCTCATTTCTGTCAAAAATAACAATACCATGATAAAAGATTAGGCTGGAAATCCTAACAGAACATTCTCAGAAACTCTGAAATTCTTCACCATTTTTTTTTTTAATACTAGCATTGGTTCATTACACTATTATGCATATAAATTAATGTCAATGCCACTAATTGTAAAAATTGCTTATAAGTCAAAAATTCTGTTTCCATGTCTGTCTACTAAAGAAGAATCATCTACACTAGAGAATTATAGACAAACCAGAAAGGCCTGTACTATACTCTCGGGACTACAAAAACTAGCTCTGTGACCTTGGGCAAGTTAATTAAGTAAGCTCTTTTAGTTTCAATTTCTTCAACCATAAAATGGAGATAATAGTACTACTTTACAAAGTAAGTATAATGATTAAATAAAATAATAAATAAAAAACACTAAACTCAGTGCCTGGCACATAGTAAGCACTCAATTAATTATTACTGTTGTTATAAGCTTTGAAGAATAATCTTTAACTCTAAATTAATTCTGTTAAGGGAAACTTTGGTATAAACATTACATTCCTAGACTTCATCCCAACTTATGTTAATTTTATCAGCCATCATCTACGACACTCTGCTCTTTGCCAAACTTTATAGCAGATGCCTTGTTATCATTGAATCAGAGGATTCTTTATATATTCTGGGTACTAATAATTTTTAATAGTATGTGTTGAGAGTAATTTCTTCTAATTTATGGCATATAATCATACTCTCTATGGAATCTTTTGATAAAAAATAAGCCAAAAGTCTGGGTTTTAGTTTAGTTAAATATAGTCAAATTTCTGTATGATTGACACTGTTTGAGTTTTAAGAAATTCTCTCCTATCCCAAGCTCATCATGGTAGCTTTCTATATTGTCTTCAAAAGCTTTAAAGATTTCCTTTTTACTTTAAAGTTTTGACCCAGCAATAAATGATTTTTATATTAATATAAAAATTATAAAGTGTGAGGTAGGAATCTATTGTCATGTTTTTCCTCAGATGATAGCCAACTATCTTGACATCAGCTTCTTAAATCCTTTTGCTATTGATCTTCATTGTTGGCTCTTTCTACATTAGTTTTTCACATTCCACTTTGCAGTCTGGAGTAAAAGTTATCATGATGTGGTAGCAAGTAAATACCTAAACAAACTGAAAAACCAATAACAATTCTTAGACCCACAAAAGAAGTTAAGTCACAGATCAAGTCTGCAGTCCCAAAATTAGAGAGACAAACAGATACAGAGAATCACAACTTACTGGAGGAGAAACTTCTGAGCAGAAACTTCCGCAGGAACCAATTCCGAGATGGAAAACAATCTAAACTGTAATCGATAGATTGCTGGAGATTCGGTCTGGACAAACAACTCTGAGAACTAAAAATTTTAGGAGGAACCTGTCATAAGGAGATCACTACTTTTTTGTGAGTTTTACCTCTAGTGGTTCTACCAGTTCCTCATGGTGAATACGGAAGAAAGAGCCCCACGCTTTCAGCAGGAGGGAAAAAAGGAACCACTTTGAAATATACCAGCGCATTCTATTCTTAAGGAGGCCTGCCCTCAAGAGAAACAATTTCACCAGAACCTAACATACCTGAAGAAAAGGAAATACTCGGCTCCAGTTCATTCTAGCCTTCCCCATGGGGGAAGTGAAATACCCAATTCCAATCCCCTTTAGCCATTCCCACACCTACAGGAGAGGAGGAGAACAAACTGAGAAACACTGATGAAGGCTGCAGTTCAAGGGCACAGGTTCACCTGACCTAAATCGTAGACTGAGATCTAATTACAGGATTTTACAATGTTTCCTCTCCCCCACATACCTTACCACTACATTACAAAAGGCCTATTTACTGAAGTTTTTTCTACCCAGTACATCATGTTCACCTTTCAACGAAAATTGCAAAGCATACTAAAAGGAGAGAGAGAGAGAGAGAGAGAGAAAAGAAACAATTTGAAGAGCCTGAACAAGCATCAGCACTAGAATCATACATATGTGGCAGAAATGTTGAAATTATCAGAACAGAAATTAAAAAAAAAAAAAACCTGTAATTAATATACTAAGGGCTTTAATAGAAAAAAAAATTGACAGCATTCAAGAACAAGTGATAATTGAAGCAGAGAGGTGAAAATTTTAAGAAAGAATCAAAAAGACATGCTAGAGATCAAAAAACACTATAATAAAAGTGAAGCATAACTTTGATGTACTCATTAATGGAATGGACATGGCTGAATAAAGAATCTCTGAGCTTGAGAATATGACAATAGAAACTTCCAAAACTGAAAAACAAAGAGAAAAATGGACTGGAAAAACAAAACAGAATATAATACGCAGGAGCTGTACAACATGTGTATTATCTAGTTATAACACACATGTAACGAAAATACCAAAGGAGAAAAAAGGGAGAAGGAACATATGAGAATAAAAATTATAACATCTGTTCTCAGACCACACTGGAATTAAAACTAGAAAACAATAATAGAAAAATAGGTGGAAAATTACAAAATACTTGGAGATTAAACAACAGACTTGTAAATAATACAAGTCAAATAATAAATCTCAAAAGAAGACTTAAAAATATTTTCAACTAAGGAAATAAAAATGTAGATTATCAAAATTTGTGGGATGTAGCAAAAGTAAAGCTTAGAGGGAAATTTACAATATCAAATGCCTATATTAGAAAAGAAAAAATCTAAAATCAATCTAAGGTTCTACTTTAGCAAACTAAAAAAATAAGAGCAAATTAAATCCCAAGTAAGCAGAAGAAAAATATAATAAAAAGTAAAGCCAAATCAATAAATTTGAAAACAGGAGGTTAATAGAGAAAATCAACAAAACCAACAACTGGTTTATTGAAAAGATCAATAAAATTGATAAACTTTTAGTCAGGCTAAGAAAAAAAGATTAAGGACACAAATTACTATTATCAGAAATGAATAGGTTGGATTAAACATGGTGGAGTGAGAGACAATCCCAGATCTCTCCCCTTGAAACGACAATACGCTAAGCATCTAAAACTCAACAAAAATACCCAAACTGCACACCAGCATGTTTGAGCATGGGATCTGCACATAAGAGCTACTATATGTCAGAAATCTGAGTGTCAGGCAGTAGACTGGGAGAAACAAAGAAGCTGCCTCTCACAGAGCTCCCTGCATGAGGAGGATGAGGGGAAACGGTGTGGCAACATCCCTGAACAGCCCTGCCTGGAAGTGCTGTGAGTTCCACACAGCCGGCAGCAGGGCCCAGTCATCAGGTCAGAGAGCGGAGAGGCAGGATAGCAGAAAATGACAGTTGATTTTTACTGGCTGCAGTTGCAAGAGGCTGAGCTACAGCCCCTATCCCCCAATCCAAAGAGCCCTTCCCCCGTACACTCCAAGACAGGCCACAGAGCCCCAGAGGAATCTGAGCAAACACTACTGAAACTGTCATTAACATTGACAGGGGCAGAAACTGACGATAGCGAGTGTGATTAAAAGTCTATAAGGGAAAAAAGGCATTATTAAAACCTTATATAAAGTGGAGATGCAAGGGGCTTAGATGCCACCTACTGGAAACCAAAAGAAAAACATCTTATTAACAACAAGCTAGGGATCATTACATAATAAATCTTCTTTCTGAAAAAAAAGAACACACTTCCATTAATACCCAGGAGGAGAAATAGTCCATTAAACACCACGAACAACCAAAGTGACAAGGCATCTCAGAAAGAAAGAGAAAAATCTCCAGAAAATAAGTTTACAAATATAGGAATATGCAACTTAAATGGCATAGAATTCAGGATGGTAATTCTGAAAAAACTCAATGAGATCCGAGAAGAATCATACGAACAATTTCAGGAACTGAAAAAACAATGAGATGAGCAGAATGAGTTCGTTAGCAAGGAGACTGAAACCCTCAAAAGGAACCAAATAGAACTTCTAGAGATGAAGAATGCACTGCAAAAGTTGAAAACTAAAATAGCAAGCTTAGGAAATAGAGTTGACTAAATGGAAGAAAGAATCAGTGATATTGAAGATAGAAATCTAGAAATAAATCAGAAATAAGAAGAGAGAAGCCAAAGAATGAAAATACTGAAAGAGAAATACAAGAACTAGCTCATACCATCAGGAGAGGAAACGTAAGAATAACGGGCATTATCAAAGGCAAGGAAAAGGAGCAGGGATTAGAAAGCATTTTCAGACAAATCGTGGATGAGAATTTCCCAAATCTAAGGAATGAGCTGGAGCTTGGAATTCAAGAAGTCAATAGAACACTCAATTATCTCAACCTGAAAAGGCCTTCAATCAAGATATATTGTATTGAAATTATCAAAAATCAACAACAAAGACAGAATTCTCAGGGCAGCCATGGAAAAGAAGATAATAACCCATAAAGGAAAATCCATTAGATTACTGTCGGACTTCTCAGCACAAATCCTACAAGCCAGAAAAGAATGAAATCAAATATTGAAATTATGAAAGGACAGGAACAACCAGCCAAGAATAATGTATCCAACTAAGCTCTCCTTTAGATATGGAGAAATAAATACCTTACCAGACATACAAAAATTGAGGCAATTCTCCACTACAAGGCCTGCACTACAGGAAATACTGAAAGGAGTCAGCTTTCATATATATGTGTGTGTGTGTGTGTGTGTGTGTGTGTGTGTGTGTGTGTACACACACACATATATATGTAAAGGATAGTTATATATATACACACATATATATATGTAAAGGATAGTTATATATATATACATACACACACATATATACACGCATATGTGTATATATATACACATATATACACATATGTGTGTGTGTGTGTGTATAACTAACCTTTACATATCCGTAATGGTAAGCACATGCCAAAGATTTGGAACCAAAGTATATAACATAAAACAAGAAAGACCAGAGGGAAAACCCACAACCAAAATAAAGAAAACAGAAACTCAAGGGCACAGAAGCAATGGAAACACTGAGCTACCAGAAAGCAAAGATTAAATGGCTATCAGCAGACCTCATATTTCAATAATCACCCTAAATGTAAATGGACTAAACTCACCAATAAAAAGACACAGAGCCTTCAGATTGGATTAAAAAACAAAACCCAATCATATGCTGCCTCCAGGAGGCACATCTCAGATCCAAAGAAAAATATAGACTCAAAGTGAAGGTAGAAATAATATTTCAAGCAAATAGCATTCAGAGAAAAGTGGGAATACTAAGATCAGACAATATAGACTTCAAAATAAAAAAGATAAAGAAAGATACTAAGGGACACTTCATAATGATAAAGGGATCCATGCATCAAGAAAACATAACACTAATTAATATCTATGCTCCCGATCAGGGAGCCCTGAAATATATAAAGCAAATACTAACAGAACTAAAGGGAGAAACAGGCCAAAGCATTATAATAGTAGGGGACCTAAGCACCGCACTGTCAGCTATGGACCGATCATCCAAACAGAAAATCAATAGGAAATAACATCCTTAAATGATACATTAGACTAATGGATATAGTTGACATTTACAGAGCCTTTCATTCCAGAACAGCTGCTTACACATTCTTCTCTAGTGTGCATGGAACATCCTCAAGGATTAATCACATACTGGGACACAGAGATAGCCCCAACAAATATAAGAGGGTTGAAATCATATCAACCATATTGTCTGATCGTAATGCTTTGAACCTAAAGATAGATTGTAAAAAGAAAGCGAAAAGAACCACAAATACATGGAGACTAAACAACATACTACTGAAGAATAACTAGGTCAGAGAAGAAATAAAAAGATCAAGAAATATATAAAAATGAATGATAACGATAGTACAACTTTTGGGACACAGCAAAAACAGTCATAAAAGGAAAGTTCATATCATTACAGGCTTAACTCCAAAAACAAGAATGAGCCCAAATAACCAACCTAACTCTTCATCTAAAAAATTAGAAAAGGAAGGACAAATGGAGCCTAAAGTCGGCAGAAGGAAAGAAATCATCAAAATTAGAGCTGAAATAAATGAAATTTTAAAAAATTGAAAAAAATAAATGCAACAAAGAGCTGTTTTTTTGAAAAGGTTAATAATTGACAAGTCCCTGGCTAGACTCACTAAACAAAAAAGAGAAATGAAACAAATAAACAAAATCAGGGATGAAAGAGGGGAAATTACAACAAACACTGCAGAATACAAAGGATTATACAAGAATACTATGAAAAAGTATATAACACCAAATTTAATCACCTAGAAGAAACGGACCAGTACTTAGAAAAAATACAACCTTTCTAGGCTGAATCAAGAACTGGAAAATATAAATAGACTGATCAGCACTATGGAAATTGAAACAATCATCGAAAACCTATTAAAAAGTAAAAGTCCAAGACCAGATGGCTTCACCAGTGACTTCTATCAAACATTCAAAGAAGATTTAATACCTTTCTCCTCAAACTCTTCCCAAAAATCGAAGAGGAGGCAATACTTCCCGACTCATTTTATGAGGCCAATATCACCCTAATACCCAAACTTGGTAAACATAACACAAAAAAAGGAAAACTACAGTCCATAAATTCTCATGAACACAGATGCAAAAATCCTAAATAAAACATTAGTGAACCATACATAAATACAGCAACATAAAAAGATTTTACACCACAATCAAATGGATATTATTCCAGGGGCACAGGGATGGTTCAACATATGCAAATTGATTAATATGATACACTACATAAACAAATTAAAAAATAAGAATTATGTGATCATATCAATAGATGCAGAAAAAGCCTTCAACAAGATACAGCACCCATTTCTGATCAAAATACTTAACAAAATCGATATAGAAGGAAAATGCCTTAATATAATAAAAGCCATATATGACGAGCCCTCGGCCAACATTATACTTAATGGTGGGAAACTAAAAACCTTCCCTCTAAGTTCAGGAACAAGGCAAGACTGTCCACTGTCGCCACGGTTATTCAATATAATATTGGAGGTCCTAGCAAGTACAATCAGGCAAGAGAAAGATATAAAAGACATCCAAACAGGAAACAAAAAAGTCAAACCATCAGTTTTGCGGATAACATGATTAGCTCTATATAGAAAACTCTAAAGACTCAACAAGAACACTACTAGAAACAATAAGCAAATACAGTCAAGTTTCTGGATACAAAATCAATGTTCAAAAATCCATAGCATTCTTATACTCTAATAATGAAGTGTCAGAAAAAGAAGTGAAAAAAAAAATAATTACTTTTGCAGTTGCAACAAAAAAAATAAAATACCTAGGAATAAATATAATGAAACATGTGAAGTGCCTATATAATGAAAACTATAAGACCTTATTAAAAGAAATTGAAGAAGATACAAAGAAATAGAAAGATATTCCATGTCCCTGGATTGGAAGAATCAACATAGTTAAAATGACCTATAACTTAAAGCTTTATACAGATTTAATGCAATCCCCATCAAAATCCCATTGGCACTTTTTAAAGAAACAGAACAAAAAATCATCAGATTTGTATGGAAGTACAAAAGACCCCGAATTGCCAGAGCCATCTGAGAAAAAAGAACGCGGCTGGAAGCATTACTCTGCCCTACTTCAACTTATACCACAAAGCTACCATAATAAAAACAGCATGGTATTGGTAGCAAAACAGACACACGAACCAGTGGAACAGAATCGAGAGTCCAGAAGTAAACCTGTATTTATATGGGCAAATAATTTTCTACAAAAAAAGCCAAAAACATACAGTGGAGAAAGGAAAGCCTCTTCAATAAATGGGAAAACTGGAAGGCCACCTGCAAAAGAATGAAACTAGACTCCTTTCTATCACCACACACCAAAATTAACTCAAAATGGATTAAGGACCTGAATATAAGACCTGAAACAATAAAATGCATCGAAGCAAACATATGAACTGAACTTGAGGACCTTGGACTTAAAGAGGATTTTATGAATTTGACCTCAAAGGCAAGAGAAGTAAAAACAAAAATAAATGAATGGGACTACATCAAACTAAAAAGCTTCTGCTCAGCAAAGGAAATCATCAACAAGGTAAAGAGACAACCATCTCAACGGGAAAATATATTTACAAGCAACACCTCTGATAAGGGTCTAATATCCAAAATATACAAAGAACTCATACAACTCAATAACAACAACAAAAAAAATGATCTAATCAAAATATGAGCAGAGGACCGAAACAGACACTTCTCTCTAGGGAACATACAAACGACCAACAAATATTTGAAAAGATGCACAACATCACTAGATATTAAGGACATGCAAATCAAACCACAATGATATACCGTTTCATACCTGTTAGAATAGCTACAATCAATAGGACAAGTAATAACAAATGTTGGAGAGGATGCAGAGGAAAAGAAACCTTCATACACTGCTGGTAAGACTGCAAATGATACAGCCACTATGGAAAACAGTACGGAGGTTACTCAAAAAACTAAGAATGGATCTACCATATGATACAGCAATTCCTCTACTGGGTATTTACCCCAAAGACTTGAAAACTGATATCTGAAAAGATATTTGCACACCAATGTTCATAGCAGCATTATTCACAGTGGCCAGGACACAGAAGCAACTGAAGTGTCCTATGATAGATGCTTGGCTAAAGAAGATGTAGTACATATATACAACAGAATATTACTCAGCTATAAGAAGAGATGAAATACTGCCATTTGAAACAATATGGATACCTTGAGAGAATCATACTAAGTGAAATAAGCAAGACAGAAAGGTTGAAAATCACATGATATCACTTATATGTGGGATATAAACCTAAAAGCAATGAATGAACAGGACAAACAAACAGAGATTCATGGACATGAACAATGGATGAGTGGTTACCATAAGGGAAGAGGAAAAATTTAAAAATAAAATGCTAATAAATAAATAAATAAATGTTTAAAAATATGTAAAAAATAATAAATGAAGAGAACATCACAACAGATGCCATTAATATTAAAAGAATATTAAAGGAATGCTAGGAACAAAGTTGTTAACTTAGATGAAATGGACCAATTCCTTTAAGACACTATCTGCCAAAATACACACAAGAAGAAGTAGACAATCTAAATAGGCCTATAGCTGCTAAATAAATTAAAGCAATATTTAAATTTTTTTAAGACACAAAGGGCTAGGCTCAGATGTGTTCACTGGTGAATTCTGCTAAACATTTAAGGAAGAAATTATGCCAATTCTCTACAATCTCTTTCAGTAGATAGAACCAAGAGAATATTTCTTAACTTATTCTATGAAATCAGGATTACATCAATCTGAAAATGACACAAAGACATAAGAAAAAAAGCTACAGATCAATATCTCTCATGAACATAGATGCAAATTACTAAATAAAATATTAACAAATTGAATACAATAACTTATCAAAAGAATTATACACCCTGAACAAGTGAGATTTATCCCAAGTGTGCAAGGTTGGTTCAACATTTGAAAATTGATTGGTGTAACTCATCACGTCAACAGATTAAAGAAAAATCACATGATTAAGTCAATAGATGCAGAAAATCATTTGACGAAATCCAGCAATCACTCATGATGTAAATTCTTGAGGAATAGAGCGGTCTTCCTCACATTGATAAAGAACATGTACAAAAATTCTGCAACTAACATCATAGTTAACATCAAAGATCTCCCACTAGATCAGAAACAAGGCAAGGTGGCTCCTTCTTACCGCTTTTTTCAACATCATACTGAAACTCCTAGCTAATGCAATAAGATAAGAAAAGGAAATAGTAGGTATGCAAATTGAGAAAGAAGAAATAAAACTGTCTTGTTAGCAGATGACTTGATCATCTGTGTAAAAAATCTGAAAGAATTGACAAAAAAAAAACTTCTGCAACTATTAAGCAATTATAGCAAAATTGCAAGACACAAGGTGAATATACAAAAGTCAATTGCTTTTGATTGCTTTTCTATACACCAGCAATAAAAATGCGGAATTTGAAATTTAAAAATATATATTACCCTACATATTAGCACCCTCAAAAATGAAATGTTTAGGTATAAATCTAATGATATGTATACAAGATATATCAAATAACTAAAAAATGAAGAGAGAGTCTACGGTCATGAATAAGAAGACAATATTGTTAAGACGTCAATTTTTTTCTATTTGATCTATAGATTCAACTCATTTCAAAATTCAAAATTCTAGAAAGTCATTTCATGGATATAGACTGCAAATGGTACAGCCACTTTGATTGTACCAATCAAAATTCTAGAAAGTCATTTCATGGATATAGACTGATTCTAAAGTTTATGTAGAGAGGCAAAAGATGCATAATAGCCAACACGATATTAATGGAGAAGAACAAAGTTGGTGGGCTGACATTACCTGACTTCTAGACTTACTATAAAGCTACAGTAATAAAAACAGTGAAGTACTGGTGATCAGAACAGAGAGCCAGAAATAGACCCATGTAAATATAGTCAGCTGATCTTTGACAAAGGAGGAAAGGAAACACCAGGGAACAAAGATAGTCTTTTAACAGTGGTGCTAGAACAACTAACCATACACAGTAAAAAACGAATATGTAGACACAGACTTTATACTCTTCCAAGGATTAACTCAAAGTGAATCATAGGCCTAAATGTAAATCACAAAGCTATAGAACTCCTACAACATAGGAGCAAATCTAGGTGATGTTATGTACGGTGATGACTTTTTAAATACAACACCAAAGACATGATCCATGAAAGAAAGAATTAATAAACTGGACATCATTAAAATCAAAAACTTCTGCTCTATGAAAGACATTATCATGAGAAGACAAGACTAGGAGGAAATACTGGCAAAAAAATGTATCTGATAAAGTATTATCTAAAATACACAATGAACTCTTAAAAGGCAACAGTAAGAATACGAACAAACGGACCTGAACAAACACCCCCGCAAAAAGATACACAGATGGCAAATAAGCATCTGAAAAAATGTTCAACATGATCTGAGAACTGAAAATTACAATAGCAATTATATACCTCTAAATACGTATTAGAATGGCCAAACCCCAAAACACTAACATCACCAAATGCTGGAGAGAATGTGGAGCAACAGAGACTCTCATCTATCGCTGATTAGAGTGTAATGTGGTACAACCACTTGGAAAGACAGTTTGACGGTTTCTTACAAAATTAAATATACTTTTATCGTATGATCCAGGAATCAAACGCTGTGGTATTTACCCAAATTAATTAAAAATTTACATTCACACAAAAAACTGTGCACACATGTTTATAGCAAGTTTATTCATAATTGTCAAAACTTGGAAGCAACCAAGATTTCCTTCAGTAGATGAATGGATAAATAAACTGGTACATTAAGATAGTGGAATATTATACAGCACCAAAAAGAAATGAACTATCAAGCCATGAATAGAACTTTCATCTATATTACTAAGTGAAAGAATTCAATTTGAAAAGCCTACATAATGTATGATATTAACATTATGACATTATAGAAAAGGCAAAACCATGGAGGTAACAAGAAAAAAAAAAGTGGTTGCCAGAGGGTAGAAGGGAGAAAGAGATGAATTGGCAGAACACAGAGGATTTTTAGGGCAGTGATACTATCCTTTATGATATTACTATGATGAATACATGTCATTATACATTTGTCAAAATCCATAGAATGTACAATACCCACAATTAACCCTAACATAAATACAGACTGAATGGCAATGATATACTAATGTAAGTTCATTATTTATAACAAATGTATCATGTGGTGTGGGATGTTGATAGTGGAGGAATGTGTGATTGTGTAAGAACAGAGAATGTATGGGAAATCTCCCTGCTTTATACCCAGTTTTTGTGTGAACCTAAAACTGTTCTGAAAAATAAAGTTTATTAATTTTAAACATTTTAACATAAATTTTAAAAATGATCCACTAATAAATGCTAAAATCAGTACATAAAACTTTGAGGAAGAATATGATATCAGCATAATTTCACACTATCTCCCCCAATTTTTTTCGATTACAAAGGGTAACCTAGTAACTTTATGATTAAAAATGCAGCAAATACCACTGTAACAAAGTGATCAAGGTTAATATCACCAGTAATAAAACATCAACATTATGTGCCCCTGATAGTATGTAATGAGGATATCACATCGCTTCTGTAGTATCTTGCCTGAAATGAATCATTTCAATCTAATCATGAGAAAATGTCAAACAAACCCAATTTAGAAGACACTCTACATAATAACTAGTCAATACTCATTAAAAGTCAGGCCATGAAAGACAAGAAAAGAATGAAGAAATGTCAAAAATTACAGTATACTAAGAGCTAAATGTTATTGTGGGATCCTTAATTGAATACTGGAACAGAAAAGGAGCATTATGGAAAAAACTGGTAAACATTTTTAAAATCTGTAGTTTACTTAATAGTAATGTAGTAATACTATTTTCCTGGCTTGATTCATTATATTATGGTTATAAATAAGTTGTCAAAATTAGAAAAAACTAGGAGATGCTGGAGGGGAGGGTATACATTAATGATCTGTACTATTTTTGCAAATTTTCTATAAATTTAAAATTCTTTCAAAATAAAATTTTCAAAAACACCTGTTATGTTTGTTTTCAGTTTATTTTGTTTGAGAGTATCAGCTGTTCAGGGTACAGTTCCTCAGATCATCTTATCTACCATATTCCCAAATTTGAAAGCCAATACTTAAAGACATTTTTATCATCTTTCTCTCTCAGCCTATTTTGAGATATCCTTTCCCTGCTATAATTTAAGAACATGTTCTTTTTTCTACATATTATATCTCTTACAGACCCATCTTAATTTTAGCTTCTGAAGCTTATTCTGCTATTCTTTCATGCTTTTTTTTAGTTACCTGAATCATAAAATCCGGTGCTAATTCCATTAGAATTGGAGCTAGATGACCAAGATCGCAATCCAGTTTTATCACTTACAATTGTTTTGGCTTCAGCAAGACCTTTAGTTCTGTGAAATGAGAATAATAATAATTGTAGTACCTAGTCTCATGTCTTCAAAAGTTGTTAGGAGAATCAGTTCTCTCCTTTCCTCTTGATTTCTAACATCATATTCTCCAAAGTTTTTACATCTCTGACTTTTTCTTTCCAATCTCTTAATCTTCAACCCACCACTTAAAAATCAGTATTTCTAAAGGTTTTATACCTTTTACTTTTTTAAAATTGTGCATTTACTTTTCCTTGGCCATTACATCTCCTCTCCTGGCTTTAATCAATATACTAACCTTTCCCAAATTTATGCCTACATTCTCAGATCTTACCTTCATTCTCCACATTTACATATTCAAGCACTTTCAGGATATTCTAATACTGCTGTTCTATAAGCACCTCAATCAAAAAATGTTCTAAACTGAACTCTTTAGTGCTCTCAAAAACTTAACTTTCCAAAATCTTAATTGCCTAATGTAAGGGACTGATTAATTAAATAACAAAAATACCCATAAAATGTGACACAACCATTTTAATTAATGCTATGGATGTGCCTACTTTGAGCACTCATGAGAAGGCAGTGTTCTCATAATGCCGCAGGAACAGAGGAAGACCAAATATGAAAAGAGGAAGACCAAATATGAAATGGATTGACTCTATAAAAGAAGCCATAAGCGTCAGTCTACAGAAAATGAACAGAGCTGTTGAGGACAAAGTATTGTGGACATCACTCATTCATAGGATTGCCAGGAGTACGAAGCCAATTCAATGGCACGTAACACGCCAGATGAATATTTACTAATGGGGAAGATATTCTCGCTTTATTGTTCATTTTAAAAAGCAGGTTAAAAAATAATATGTGTGCTATGCTTTATTTACAGAGCAAATTTGAACACATCTATCTCTAGACTAATTACTTTAAATGGCTCTCCAAACTACAAAATAATTTCCAGCAAAAAAAATTAAAAGGTCTCTCATAATTAAGACTCTGTCTCTCTGGCCTCCTCTTCTCTCCCCCCATCTCCACACCACCACACACACACTTTTCAATACTGAAATACTACCCAAGCCAAACATAGAATGCTATTCAATGCTTACACACATTTATATATTCAATCCTCTCTGCTCAGAACAGCTCTTCCCTCTTTGTTCACCTCTAAAGTCCTTCTTGGGGTCACCGCCTTTAGTAAGATTGCCCTGATTCCATTTGTTCCCAACAATGTTATTCTTTTTTTCGGTACTATTCCTCTGCCTTGTCTTTATTGCTACCAATGCATATTCTATGTCATAATTATTTCCTTAGATGTCAATTTATCTTAAAAGACCTTGGGTTTCTTGAAGAGGGGGAACTGACCAATTTACCTGTTTTACCTTCACTATCTACTTTTATGGTTCAGTCATATTTGTCACAGTATAAATATTTGTGGAACTGAAATTAGAATGCAAAAGAAAGCACATGACACATAGACTCTGTAATGAAAGATAGAATTATTGCCATTTAAATTCATACTATAACACATTGACATTTCTAGTCAGCATTATAAAGAACAAAGTCTTTAAAAGGGGGCTCCTTAGCTAAATTAACATAACCTAGGTGTCAAAATCTTAGGTATTAACCCTTTAGACCAGGTGTCTATATAAACAAATAAATACAGAATAACAGGGAGCTTCTTATTCTATAACTTTATAAACATCAACAAAGGGATTTATTGGGAATAATTTGACCCAGACTCTGTAATGAAAACGTTATGATTTTTACTGTACATCTTATATTATTTGAATTCCCCAAGCCTATCTGTCTGTGAACACAAATCAAATTATAACAATGGCAATAACTCAATATGTATATCCCCAACTGTGTAATATAAGACTTCACTGCTCCCCCAATTTACTAGGGGCTGACTTACACACACTTCAGAAAAGAATATGGTGGAATTGCATGATATGAAGAGGTTAGTTTTTAATGTCAGCATCTAACGCATGTACATAGTTTTATGCATATAACCTCTTTACAAATAGGCTCACAAAAGCATACAATGTTTATTGTAATGCTCAGTATATAATTCCATAGAGATGTTATATTTAAAAATTGTCACTCCAGGATTTCTCTGCTTGGAATACTTCAGCTAATTAATGAACATTCTGTTCTGTTGGCCCTTCCTGTTCATTGTCATCATTCTATTATCCATAGATGACTTTATCAGTCCATCTAACTCTTCCTTAGCTCTCAATTATCTAAGTTTTTCCTGTAAGGCCTGGAAGACCACCCACTTGTCTGACAGATGTATATCTTTGTCATTGATCAGGGAAAACCATAATATCTTTCTCAAGTTTTAAAAATAGGGTTAAAACTTGCAAGCTTATTGCTGATGTGACTAACTCAATTCATTGCCTGTAGGCTTAAGCTTATTGAATAAAATGGCAAGCTGGCACTGGATGCTATTTAAATTTTCACCCTTCCTTTGTATTTTCATCAATATTTTGAAATCTGACTAGGTGAAATGCATACATAATGTGTGACCTTGTTGTTACTGGGCTTTTATTTCAGCCTTCAGTCTCTTGGTTTCACACCTAGGAACTGGGAACAAATCCCAACCCTGGGGGCTAAGGAAATTCCTTCTCTGATAATGTACTCTGGTTTCTCTCTTAGGGTTCTTAAAACATTTTTTCCCTAAGTTTGTTGTGTTCTAAGTGTAATAGCTCAAAAAAGGTATCTTTGAATCATGAATCTCTATCAATTGATTTCTGTGAAAGATTTTGCTTTCTTCAAATAAGTTCTGTAAAGTCCTGGCCATGGCAGTCAATTTCTAAATTGCTGCTTCTCCCTGGGCCACAAATGACTACGTTGTCTCTTCAGGATGCAGGCTCTGGCCCTTTGTTGGGAAGAGTTGTTCCCTGAATTAGGAAGAGCAGAAATGGATATCATTTGTACAGGGCACCCAGAATTCCTGGGTCTCACATTTGAGCATCCCCAGGGCAGTAGAAGCATCTCAGAAATACATTAACAGGGCTACTATTAAATCTCTTCTATCCAGAATCAAGTGTACTTTTGAGTGCAATATGAAGCAGGGTCTCCCCTACGTTCACTATGAGTATTTATCCTTATAAGGTATTTAACATCCCTAGACCTCAGTCCCCCCCACCAACTCTAAACGTACCCTAGAGCCCCACAAATTCCTTCAAGGGATACACTTATTCTCTTCAGGCTTTTGAAAAATTTATAATTTTATTAAGAGGCTCTTGCTGTACAGTCTACTATTCTGTGAACTGGTATGGTTGGTTTCTTCATGCCTACAGAACTGTTTGTTTCTCTTCTTAAAGACAACTCACATGAAAATACTTGCCAGCTGTTATTGCTTGCAAAATTAAAAACACAAATAAGAAAATAAGACAAACATCATGCAAACTGTAGTTTAGAAAAAAAAAAGGCATCATCTTTGCCTATGTTAAATCCCCTTCAAACAAACATCTAAACAGATGGATACTGTACTGTGCCCCTAAATAAATGTAAAAGTTTCCTAAAGTTAATACCAAAACCATTTCAATGATGCAAAAGCTTCTCCTCAGAGTGAAAGGGTGATTACCTTGTAAGCTCAACATTGTAGTGCTAGAATCTAGCATCTGGCTTCTAAGGTCTTCCACATATTCTGTCCCAACAGCTTAATAGTATAAACACTATCTGTAACTTGTACATAGTAAGTGTTCAGTAAATAAATAGTTGTTTGCTTTTGTGCATACCATTTTAATTCCCAGCTCTATAGCTTTCCTTGTGCTGTTCCTATCTGGACTCTCTCTCTCTGCTTGTATTCTCTTTTCATCTAAGGCAGGGATCCCCAACCCCTGGGCCATAGACCAATACCAGTCCGTGGCCTGTTAGGAACCGGGTCACACAGCAGGAGGTGGGCAGTAGGCAAGCAAAGAAAGCTTCATCTGTATTTGCAGCGCTCCCCAGTGCTGGCATTATCACCTCAGTTCCACTTCAAATCATCAGGCATTAGATTCTCGTAGGAGCACTAGACCCTGGTGCCAAAAATGTAGGAGACCACTGATAAGGAATAATGTGTAGAAAATTTACTTTATGTTAGTATAGTTGTGTATATTGGATAATTTGTGACCTGGTGAAAATACATCTTAATGTTTATTAGCCAGGCTTTTTTATTCCAATCTGTAAATTAAAAGCTACAAAATGAACATTTGGAAAGCACAATTTTAGCATAAAAATCAGGGTTTGTATGGATTGCATCTTCTGATAAATTCTATGAGAAAGTTAACCAGCAAAACTAAGGATAAATACATGTATCTAAGAAAATATATATCTTATAGAAGGAAAAGGTGGACATGCATATGTATTTTTCTGCAGAATCTTAAGTCAGAAAAAATGTTAAGTATAATTTAATAAGAACATATTGCACCTGCTATATAATCAACTCTTGCCAGGAAGGAGGAGAAGAAGCAGAAAATGAGATTCCTGCCCTTCGAGAGCTTACAATTTTACTAGAGATAAGATAAACAATTATCTTCACAGAATAGTAAACAGGAGGATGGCTATACAACATGCATTTATGCTCTAAAACAGCTCCCCTGAGAGAATAATAGAAAACCACATCATTTATCATCTAAACCATACGAATTTTGATAGTGGAAGTGATCCTACTAATTACCGTAGGATAATACAAATAGACGAGAACTCTCCTGGGAAAACCTAGATGTACAGTCTTCCTAAGCATGAAGTCA
The DNA here is from genome assembly GCF_014176215.1 of Rousettus aegyptiacus. Classification (NCBI taxonomy): domain Eukaryota; kingdom Metazoa; phylum Chordata; class Mammalia; order Chiroptera; family Pteropodidae; genus Rousettus; species Rousettus aegyptiacus. The sequence continues at coordinate 32,514,139 of NW_023416307.1, read as the reverse complement.
AGAGCGTGGGAATCACAGTGCTGACCACTCTCCCCTGAAGTTTTCTCCTGATCAGAACAACCCTGGCAAACAAATTCTCAAGGTGTATTCATTAAGGCAGCCTAAAGCCAAAGAAAGATGAAGGACAACAGACCTTCATCTTGTGGAAATCACTTTGGTTTTTCTTTTCTTTTCTCCCCCTGCTACTCAGTATTTCTCTTTTAAATGTCCTACTTCTTACATATCTACGATGGCTAGTGGGCATGTATTAGCCAAGATGCTTGGTCTAGATCATGTCATCAGTCTCCAAAACTTGACTGCCCATCTTCGTCCGAATATAGTAGAGGATCAGGATCACCTAAGCCTGCTCCTTCATCAGGAGCCAATGGCAAAGCACTTTCTTTTAGCAGAGGACTGACTGAGGACATCAAACTTTATTCATAATGGGCAAGAGCACTACACTTTACTTCAGCTACTCTGTGATAAACATCTTTGTGTATCCTTCCTGCCTCATCATCAGACAGTGTCCTTCATGAACCAAGTAGTCAGTAACTTTTGGTTGAATGAATGAATCAATCAATGAGGTAGTAGCTATAGCTAGAAAAAGAAGAATACAGCTAATGGATATTAAGTATCACTACCTTCTCCTCTCTGCAGATAAATATCTCCAAAGGAGCAAGCAAAAATCCTGGGTTATGCACTATAGTTTGCTTCCTTAATGTGCATTTTTTCTAGAGGAATAGATCTCCAAATATTTAATGTAATTCAGTGGAAAATTTGGTTTCATATATAGAATGTTATTTTAACTTTACCAGCACATCTATGCCTCCCCTCAATCAATAAAATCATCATTAAATATTCATTGCCCACCTACTATGTACCAATCACTAGATGCTTGAAGATATACTGATGAGCAAATCTTCAAAATTATCTGTCCCTATGGATCTTTTAGTTGTTCATTCATTTGATAATTATGTAACAAGTGCCTGCACTATGCAAGTCTCTGGTGAATTCATAATGATAAATTAGATGTGATCCTGGCCTTCTACAAAATTATACTATATCAGTGATGCCTTTAAAGAATACCAGTAGCTAATCTACAAGCGAGTATTAAAGGGCTCTCAGAGAAGACTTATAAGTGAAGTGTTATGACAGGGTAAACGACAAGAACATTTAAATATAACAAAAGTTAGAGAAGCCTACATCAAGAGAGTGGCATTTCATTGGAGGCTCACGAAGCTATACTACCTATATTAATTATAAGCTTCTATAAGTTTTTTAAAATGCAAGAAAAAAAACTTTAATAACAATGGGAAAAATCAATACACTTTTGAAGCAGTCTAACTAAGCCTGTTTGGATATAAACTTCTCAATGAAGCAAAGTGTATTTCATTTTCCTAAATATTATTGTTAGTGCCTGGGCGGAATAATAATTTGTAAACTAACACTTACTGAATGCTTCCCAGGTATCAAGTATGAATCGATGCGCGTTCTGTGTAACAGAACATTTCATCTTTCTGACAATCCTATGAGGTTGGCAACTATTATTTTCTGTATGGTAATATAAGGAAACTGAGGCTCAGAGAAGTTATATAATTTGTCCAAAGTCATGCAGAGAACAAATGGAAGAGGTAGTATTTAAATAAAGGCAATCTGGCTCCAATGTCAGAGTTCTCAACCCCTATGCTGTATTGACCCTCTGTTAATCTGATGAAAATAATTCATTCTAAATAATTAATGAATGATAATGTCTCTACCTTCAGAGAAAACACAAATCTGCAATATGTTTAATATCTCAACCTAAAGAAGTGACTAAATCTGTCATTTTACGGTACTTCAAGTCATTAAGGAGAACATTTTTGGAGCAGAGGATTTTTTGATGCCTTACAAATTGCCTATTTATTTCTTGATGTTCTGTTAACACTGAAAAATTTAGAAGCAGAATGAATATGCTTGAATAAAGAAAAGTGAGAATGGGAGAAGTTGAATCCTGTAGTGTTGAGCTGACCTGAGGCCAGGTGAAGTTGGGTTTCACTGCAGGAGTCTTTGGTGGCCAGAATATAAGCAGAGTACATTGAAGGGAGGAAGGAAGAGAGAGAGAGAGAGAGAGAGAGAGAGGAGAGAGAGATGGAGAGATGCCAGAACAAAGGCATGACATATTTAAAGGCATCTATAAAAGTGCAGAAAGCAAATCTGAACACATCATAATTTTGCCTAATGTCTACCCTGAATTTATATCACTCATAAAAATTATCAAATGCTTATATGCTGCTTTCATTGAAGAGTAAGCCAGTCCTCCATCAGTGAGCTGTTAACACGTGGAGAACAGACAATTGTATCTTTGTGGAATTTTCACAAAAAGGTTTTGTTGATAGTGGTGGTACTGCCGATGGTGATATGTTGTTATAGTTATGCTATTTGGATTATGTTACATATAAAATTGTTTTAAAGATCCATTCACTTTGGATCTCAAGTGTCTTGTGTAACAATTTTGACCAAGTTAATAAAAAGACATTCCCCAGGTATAAAGTACACCTCTCCCAGCTCTACTACATCTAACTCATTCTGACCTTCTATCACACAATTCCTATTTCTTCAGTATAGGCACCAAGCTTGCCTGCGTTGGGAACGTCTAACTCCACTTCTGACTATCACCATCTCCACATTCACTCTCGGGTTGACAAAATAATATTAATAATAATGCTATCAAATTAAAAGTTGTAAATTATTTTATAGGTTTCAAATTATTTTACATATAATATTCCTTAAAGACACATATATCCTTCCAGAATATAGCTATTATTAAAATCTTCTCCATTCTAGAGATGGACCACAGTATGTTAGAATAGAGTGACTTGTCCAAGATCGAGTATATCATAAAAGAGTAAGAGGCATAGCTCCAAGGCCTGAGTTCTACCTTTACATAGGACCATATAAACAATGCTTCCCCTTTTCCTTTTCTCTTTCCCTATTTGGTGCTCAAGTTATTACACCTCAGGAAACTTTTTCTAAGGTAGTACATGCTCTTTCAGCATTGGGCAGACTTCTTCTTGCTTGTCTTTTTTGTTTCATTTGGGAGCCAAAAAATTATCCTGCTCAAGACTAATAAGAAAAATGTTCTTGGTGATATAGTCTCAACGAAGAAATGTTATAAAGTAAAACTCAATGAAAAAGAATCAAAATCCATTCCACCAACCTTTAATGTGACTGTGATCCCCTTTCAGAACCTCTGTAAACAGCTCCAAGTGGTTCTTAGCCCCTCTCTACCTTGTGGGAATTGAGTGAGGGTGTTGGGGTCATCAAAGTAACCAGCAAGCACTATGGCATAGAGAGAATGGTACACGGCCTCCTGCAGGTCATAGGACAGGCCCACACAACACAAAATGTAACTGCCTAGAATTGCCAAGGGTGACTATTATTGATAAACACTGGAAATGAAACCAATTTCTATTCAGCTGAAAATTCAAAATTATTAAGTTGCTTTACCCTATTATTTGGTTCTATTTTATTAGCAAAGCATTCCATAACTGTTAAATATATCATGTCAGTAAACTGTGGTTTAAATGAGTGTCTCTAGGCTGCCTTGAAAACCTCACCCAAAGAATGTATACTTCAGTTCTGTTGGAAAATTGATTACAAGTTCCAAAAATCCAGCTTACCATTCTGCCTCGGCTAGCTAACCATTCTTTTCCTCATTCTCTCCTTTATCTGTAGGTCTCAGGCTCTTAAGAAATAGGCAGCTGAGTTTATGATTGCAATCTGATTGCACGATATGCTAAATAATTAAAATGTTTTATCAAACTTTATAATCTTTACATATTCTGAGATTTTTCTTACTCAATCAGAGATCAGGAGATGTAATGGCAAGCAGTAAGATTGTACATTTTCCTTATTTCTATGGAGTAACAAGACAGTTCTGGCTACATTTGCGGTTAAGCTGTTCCTCCGCTGTGAATGGGTTTATTTTCTGCTCTGTCTCTTCTTTCCAACTGTTTTACATTTTACATTGGCTGGAGAAACTGCTGGTATGAACTACTAAAAGCAAAATTAGATTCAGGATTGTCTGTTTTTGTACAGCCAGACTCTCCTCTAGCTTTACTCCTTCTTCAGGATGACCTAAAATGACATTCTTTGTTTTTTTTTCTTAATCTTTCCCCTTCCTTTGATCCCAGGAGAAATTGGATAAACTTTAGGATCCTGTTTAAGATTAGAAAAACATGTTCTGGATTTTTACTTATAACAAAAGGTGAGAGTGCCCTCTGCTGGTAATGAAATGTTCCAAAAATGGGGGCTCAATTCTTGGTCATGGGAAAGTAGTCTGGGATATGGTGGGACAGGAGACTATCAGTCACTGGTGAATACATTCCCTAGAGGAATGCTCCAGGAGGAAAACTTCAAGAATGAGCACTAAGAAAGCCTCTCAGGTTTATCATTCTCCATCAACACTCCAGAGAATCAAGATAGCTCATTATTTAAGATAATGCTGACCTGTGATGCCAGGCATTCTCTACCCAAGAGATATACTGTTGGCTCCAAGCGCAGTCCATTATTGTTTTCTGATTATTTATGATTTGCTTGAGAATAATATAGTAGTTCATCTATCTAGAAAAAAATACATTTCAGTTTTAAGTTTTTCTTTTCTCACATGATCAATAGGATATGCCTCTATGGAAAATACCCTTAGTGTCTGACACCGAGTCACCACAGGGCCTGAGATGGTACCATATTTAAGGACTCAAATACCTTCTCACATGCCTTTGTCATTTGACTCTGTCCTTATAAATGGTACAGTATCTCAATTTCCTATTTGGCTACCATTACTGTTTAGTTTAGGCTCACCCACTGTCTCTCAGAATTCCTACAATGACCTCACACATCCAATCTTCAAATGCATCTGCGAAAGAGTTGCCAAGTTTCTTCCTCAAAACCACAGAACTGCCCATGTCGCTCCATACTTAAAACCCACAGGGTAAAATCAAAGCTTCTTCATGACTTCTCCCTGCCTTCTTTGCCTGCTCTAAAGATGGTCTTACTGGGGTTTCCCACTTTTTCTCTTACTTCTAACCTCTGCACCTATGTTCATTCTGTACCCTATTCCTAGAATGCCCATCCCAGTCTTATCCTCCATTTGTTTGGCTAACTCCTGCTCCTCATTTGAGGATAACCCAGGTTCTCAACTCCTCTAGGTCCCCCTCCCTGAACACACCAACCCTCTCAGCTGCATTACTGTTATGTATCAATTATTCTACTTTACTCATTGTAATATAATTATCTGTGTGTGTTTACCTCTCCATTAGACCTTAATGATAGAAACTGGCTATTCAACTTGTAATCTCAATTTTGTGAAATAAATAAATTCATGAAGTATGAAAATATGAGTTTAATAAAACATGTACTTAGACCCCTTTCTATATCCATATAGCCCTGTCAGGACTCCAGGTCCCCAGAGCCTCTTCTTCACCCTGGAGATCGAGTGGGGTCCAGATATCAAGAGACACTGCTTATAAACCCATGCCTAAAAAGCATAGTAGAGACACCCCTAGAATACTCTCAGCTTGGTGAGAGGCTGTCACTGTCCCTGAGAGGTTCCTAAGAGGTCCTCTTCCGCATGGAATCCAGACAAGCAGTGACCGAGATTTTTAAAACTAGAAGTTCTCATATTATTCTCCCTGCCAAAAATCTATCAGTTATTCCCAGCATCTATAGGACAAAGTTCAAACTCATCTGCCTGGAATCCAAGGCCTACCATAATCTGTCTTCAACATAATTTTTGGTCTTTTATCCCTCTCTTCTTTTACACAAATTTTCTGCCTCTCCTCAGATCCTAGATTAATACTTTCAACCTTTAATGCCCTTGCATGTGCTGTACCTCTGGTAAAAAAAAAAAAAAAAAAAAAAAAAAAAATCTCTTTTCTTTATCACCACTTAAAAATAATGCTAACCATTCTTCAAGTCTCAGCATTCAATCAGTCCACTAAAACCAAAAGTAGTCATTTCCTCCTTTAAAATTCTATAGCACATAGGCTTTACACTTCTTAGTTAATATTATATACTTAACATTTGCATAGTTCTTTATGTCTATAAAACTGCCTTATATTTTAATTGCTCTTGTCAAATATGGTTGTTCTATCAATAGTCAAATTGGCAGTTAATAGAGGTCAGTATTCTATCCTTACACTTTTGCATGTTACCATGACTCCAAACCTTGACTGTTGTAATAAACATAATAAACATTTGTTGATAATGTTGATAACCACATTTTTTGGTCTCCACACAGGAAAAATAATAATCACAAATTCAAACCATACATAATCTGGGATAAGTTCTATTCATCTAGGCCTCTTCGACTAGACATATATTTTCTATAGAAGTAAAAACACATCTTTTGACATGGCCAGAAAAAGAAATTATGACTATGTCAGATTAATAAGCCAGAACTAAAAAAAAAAAAAAAAAAAAATACATGTATGCTGTTGAGACAAGCATGGAATGAGAATACGGGAAGAGGAACAGGTATCGATAGGCAATAATAATTAACACACACACACACAGATACACACACGCATATTTGATCAACTACAAGAATATAGTTTTTTTAGAGAGTGCACCAAGAGTCAAAAGTTCAGTAAGAAATTAGCATTAGGGATATCCAACTAAAGATAATAGAGTCTTGTAAAAGATGCACAGGGGGGAAAAAAAAAAAGACTACATGAAAGTATTACAGAACTATGGTTAAGAGGCCAAAATTTGGTACAAATATATCTGATTGGATTCTGACAGTGCCACCAATTTTGGAAAATTAGCCTCCTCAGTTTGAAGAACCTCAATTTCCTCATTTCATAGTTCAATTGTAAGATTTAACTGAGATGGAAAAGCACTTATTATATACATAGTAAACACTCAGTAAATGTTGGTTGCTGTTACAAATAGTAATAGTACTACCATTATTGTTGTTATCAAATGAGAATCTAGGGACAGGCAATATTTTAAATTTCAGACTAGCTGGCAGGCTGTAAACCTAAAGAAAAACTCTCATCCATTCCTGGACAATCATGCAGGAGCAAGCTTGGCTAGAACCCCAGTAATAATCAAAATCTGGAAATACAATCAATGCAGAAACAGATTAACTATATTGGTCTGCAAAAGGTAAGAGATAGTCTCAGGGACAACTTTCAGCTATTAGAATATTAGAATTCGGAAATTAGGCAAAGAGATAGACTTGTTAAAAAGGTTCAGAGACCACACTGTAACTTCTTCAATGCTCATCAACTACTGAAATGCATGAGCAACATAGGGACTCGGCCTTCTGTTGAACAACAAATAACTAGAGTGAGAGGAGAGGATAACCAGGAAAAAATGGAAACAAAAGCAAATACAAATTATTGACCTCCGTATTAAGGTTCTCTAGAGAAACAACTAATGGGATATACATATATATCTAGACAGATTGATGATAGATAGATAGATAGATAGATAGATAGATAGATAGATAGATAGATAATAGACAACTTGGCTCATGTGATTATGGGGACTGAGAAATCCTAAAATCTGTAATTGGCAAGCTGGAGACTCAGGAGAGCCAAGGGTTTGTTCCGGTCTGAGTTTAAAGTCCTGAGAAGCTGGAGAATCACTGGTGTAAATTCAAATCCAAAAACAGGAAAAGACTGATATCCCAGCTCAAAGATCATTAGAAAGCAAATTCTCCCTTATTCAGTACTTTTGTTCTCTTCAGTCCTTCAATAGATTAGATGAGCCACACCCACAATGGGGAGAGCAATCTGCTTCACTCAGTCTATAAATTCAAATGTTAATCTTGTCCAGAAATGCTCTCCCAGATAAACCTAGAATAATATTTAATCAAATATCTGGACAAACTGTAGCCCGGTCAAGTTGACACATTAAATTAACCATCACAAGCCCCCGTATTTACTAGGTTTTGTATGAGGCATTAATTATTACGGTAGGTTTCTGTCACTTACCATCTAGAGCAGTGCTTCCGGCAGGACTTCTACTGTTGATGGAGGTGTTCTGTATCCTTCAGTATAGTGGCCACTAACCACATGTGGCTACTGAGCACTTGAAATGTGCCTATGTACTTAAGAAACTGAATTTTGAACTTAAATTTTAATTTATATAAATATAAATCACCACGTATGGCTAGTGATTACCATATCGGACAGCACAGAAGTGTAGGGAGAGAAAGCTAATCAACAGGTAAACCAAAAAGTAAAATGTTGAGGCTTATTCAGGAAAAAGATAAAGTTCTGGTTGAGGGATGGTAGGCAGATTTATTTAGATAGAGTGGTCAGAGTAGGCTGCACTGAAGAGGTTGTCAGTGTTCAAGCTAAAGCCTAAAAGCCCAAATCTTGAGAAGAAACAGCTGGATGAAAAACTGAAAGAATAGATTCCAGGCAGCCTCCACATATACAAATGCTCCAAGGCAGGAAAATCCTTATTTGCTTTGAGCTACTGAATAAGCCACAATCAACTGGAGGATGATGGAAAACATGTTGAGAGGAAAACAAGGGCAGCCGATTATGAGAGTAGTGGTCCACAGTAGGAGCTTAGATTTTATTTGAGATAATTTACATTCAAATTTTTTAAAAGATCATTGTGGCTGATTGCCATGTGGAAAATATGTGAGCCTGTGAAAAGATACTTCCTTTGTGTGTGTGTGTGTGTGTGTGTGTGTGTGTGCGCGCGCGCGCGCGCAAGCATGCACGCTTAAGTGAATTTGCTAGTTTGGCTTTCCTCCTGTTTAAAATATAATCTCTTTAATATTATTCGTATTCATATTCAAAAATAATATGTACTTTGCATCAATATTAATTTATCTAAAATTAATAATATGATATACATGATTTCTTGAGCTTTTTTAAATATAGGAGGAAAGAAACAACCTCCTAAATATGTTGATATCAAGGAAGGATTCTGTAGTTATAACTATCCAATAGACAAACTTTTAAGAACTACCTATACAAGTTACATAAGTGAAATAACTGCATACAAACACAAGATTATCCTTAGATTCTTGAGAGAGGTCAATTTCTAGTTGTGGAAGAAAGAACAGAAGGAACTCAAACAAGTTGAAAAGACAATTATGAAACTGACTAATGTCTAGAAAAGGGGACCCATGGAGAAAGACTAAAGCAAGTAGGGTTAATTAGTTAACCTAGAGAAGAGAACATTAATAAATTATTGTAATGATGTGTAGAACTGCCATTCAGAGGATAAAGTTGACTTTTGCCGCATTAACACTGGGGAGAGAACTGAAGCTCACAGACTAAAGCAGCAGAAAATGCTATTTATGGCTGTGAAACTCTGGAATCAGTGAAGAAAGGAGAGCGATGTCCTTCTGTGGAGATCTTTAAAACAGAATAGATTCTCATCAGTCTCATTTGAAAGGTTTAAGTGTGATCCTGCCTAAAGGCAAAGCGATGAATGCAATGACTTTTCAAGGTCCTACCCAATTAGCTCAATGAGACCATACAGCTGATTGTGTGTTATGATTTTCTTTTGTTTACCCATATCTTATTGTTTTACACCACCATGTGGCCATGCTGAGTAGAAATCTTATAAATTTTACATCTGAACATATGCCTTGAGAAATGTCAATAGTATTCTCATATCCTTAGAATTGCACAGTCCGTTTAGAAATATGCAATGTATAAAATCACCTGGTATGAATTTCCTTATACATCATGATCCTTTTATAGTATGAATTTGGAAAACAAAACTGGTACCTATCTTATTAATAATAACATATCAAATTCTTTTATCGTGCATTTGCCATTCTGTAGGAACGGGATTTAACTTGATAAGCTAAGTTCATGACATTAAAATCTTTTATTTTAGATGTGTATGTACTTAAAAGCCAGATTTAACAGCTGTATTAAGTAAATTAAATGTGACTTCAGTAATAATTTCATAAAGGCATTCAAAGATAGTATAGAAAAGATAGTAGTTTTTTTGTTTTTGTTTTTGTTTTTTGCAAAAGAACAATTGTTGACACATGATTGGAGATATCGTGTTCAAAATCATTTTAGATGCAACATGTTAGGCTGATGTGCTTCTTGGTGCCTTTTCTTTTTAATTTATGTAATAAATACATCAGCATCTATTAGCATTTATTAAGCTCTCATATGAGCTAAATGTTGCATTGAATTCTATATTGGACAAATTAAGTTGACAAAGCCCACCCTGTAACTCCATTCCCATGCCAGCCCCACTAAAAAAAAACATCTGTTAATATGGACAAGGAGGTCCTAGGGCCAGACTGCTTATGTTAGACTTCTAAAAACTAAGTAACTCTATAGGCCTCAGGTTCTTTGTAACAAGAATCTATTTTTTTTTTAGTTTAAATAAATAAAATAATATTTGCTTGATAAGTCAACAAACATGTATTGTGTGACTACCATACCAGGCACTGTTCTGGGTACTGCAGATACAGCAGTGAATAAAACAGACAAAAATCCCTGACCTCAGGGAGACTACATTCCAGTAAAGAGTCAATAGCAAGCATTTTAGGCTTGGTGGGCCCTAAGGTCTCTTGTAATTATCCAGCTCTGCCAGTGTAGCACAGAGGCAGCCATAGATAATATATAAAATAGATAATATAGATGATAAATAAAAAATATACAAATGAATGAGCATTGCCTCATTTCATTAAAATTTTATTTACACAGGTGACAGACCAGATTTGCAACAGGCTACAAAGTTTGCTAACCCCTGCCATAGAGGAAGACAACAATAAACACTACTAAAACTAATAATAATAAAATAAAACTATGTGAGAAAAGTAAAAAGGAAGAGTATGGGGAGTATTGGAGTATATCGGGGAAGTCCTTCTTGAGAAAATAACACCTGAAAAGGGCCTGAAGGAAGTGAACAAGAGAGTCAGGGGGTGTCTATGAAAAGAATATTCTAAAATAGGTACTGTCAAGTGCAAAATCTCAGAGGCAATAGTGTAGAACAGCACTATTTTTGTAGAATAGCAAAGTGAATAGTTTGTCTGGAGCAGAGTAAGTAAGAAATGAGATCAACGAAATAACATGTGACCAGATGGCACAGGACTCAAACACCATTTTGAAGACTGGTTTCTATGCTGAGTGAGATAAGTAGCCTTTGTAGTTTTAAACACAGTAGTGACCTGCTCCAGTGAACTAATTTTAGAGATCGTTTGGCTGCAGTGTTGAAAACAGATGAATGGGGAAGCAGGGAATCCAGTCTGAAGCTTGTTACAATAATCCGGGTGACACATGATGGACGAGATGATAATGCTGGGGATGGCAAGAAGTGGCAGGATTCTGATATAGGTTAACGATAACCTGACCAGAGTTTTATATTGGATTGGATAGGAAATGTGAAAGAAAGAGAGGAGTCAATAATGACTCCAAGATTTTATGCCTAAGAAATTAGATAGATGGAGAAGATGATTAGAGATCCGAGGTAGGGGGAAGTAAAAAAGGATCAGAGTTTTTGGTGCAGAAATGTTAAGTTTGAAATATCTATTAGGTATCTGTCAATGGTTCAGAAATAGACAAAGTAAAACCAATGAATCACTGAAGCATAGTAATGAGTAAAAATTTATTGTGTACACACCAAAAAAATAGTTTGCAAACCAGGAGCACTCGAACCAAAACATGGAGTGAGATTCAGGGGTATATTGTTATAAAACAGCTTTTATAATGAGAAAACATTGTGTGTTCATTCTTCACAGTGATTGGTTACCATATTACTTTTTAAATAATAGGGAATTGGTCAGTGGTGACCTCATATCAACCTTGAAAAACGGTTGAGGCTTTGCTTATCATTTTCAGAGGCACAAGCAAGAGATGACCCAGGTCAACTTAGTTTTGCAAAATTAGCCAAACGAGCCCTGTAAAATAAAGACTGAGAATTCAATCATTGCATTGAGCAGTATAGAGACCACTCGTGGCATTGCCGAGAGCAGTTTCAGTGAAGCAGTGGGAACGAGAACCTTGCTGCAGTGAGTACAAAAGAGAACAGGAAGACAAAAATTATAGATAGGGAGTGCACATAGCTTTTTCAAGAAGGGTTTTGTTGGTTAGGAAAGAAATAATTAAGATGGTAACTGGAAGAGAAGTGGATTGAAAGCAGCTTTGGGGGTGTTTCGTTTTAAGATGATACAAAGAATAACATTTTTGTGTACTGGTAGAAAAGTTCAAGAGAAAGGGGAGAAAGAAAGAAAGAAAGAAAGAAAGAAAGAAAGAAAGAAGAAAGAAAGAAATAAGAAGGAAGAAGGAAGAGGAAGGAAGGAAGAGAGAAGAAGGAAGGAATGAAGGAAGGAGAAGAAGGAGGAAGGAAGGAAGTAAATGAAGTGGCGGAATGAAGAAGGAACGAAGAAGAAATAAGGATGACGTCGGCTTGGATTCTTGGATATTTTTTCTTGTCGGTGGGGGTCTGCCTCCCCCTCCTTCCTCCTCCCTTCCCCTCCGCCTCCCGCCCTCCCCCCTCCCTTCCTCCATCCTCCCTCCCTTCCTTCCTTCCTTCCTCTTCCTTCCTTCCTCTCCTTGCCTCTTTCGGAAGGAAGGAAAGAAGGAAGGAAGGAAACGAGACAGAGACTATTGCAAGAGCAGTTTCCATGGGCAGGCACAATAGGATGAGTTCTAGTGCAGAAGTGTGGGTGGGTTAGATTCACAGTCTGCTATGCAAAGAGCTTAACATGGTGCCTAGCAATGAAAGGCTCAAAACTGACAGATATTAAAATACCAGCTGTCAATTAAAGGGTTTGGCTACTATGATCACATAGTTCCAGTGCAGCTATGACATTCAATAGATTAATGAAAGTAAATTAAATAGAATAATGACAATTCAACAAAGACACTTAGAAGCAACATTGAATCACACTAACTAGCATCCAGAATATTGCTCTAAAAGTAAATGGAAATACCAGAAGGAAAGTAGGAAGAGTGATAGGTTACTGATTACACTCGATTCATGAGGTAAGTCAGCCAGAACCAGGATCCCCCAAGGTACTTGACTCCTTGTAGATGCTCTGAGTTGATTAAATAATTGTCTTTGCCCTTTATAAAGTCAGCATGATGAAAAACCCCTGTCTCTTGCCTCACAAATATCGCACGGTATAATGTTATTTCCATGCTCCTTTCATGTTCTTTCCCTGATTTTTATACTGATTCATAAAGGCTAAGCTGTAGGACAAAGCTATGATAGGGAACCCGACAAAGGAAGGTGGGTGGTAAAGGCGTAACTCCCATTTCCACTGCAAAGAAAATGGAATTGGAGCAACTACAGTCTAAATTGTGTTCCTAAAATGAGCACTGCTCTGTGCCAGGTATTGAAACACATTATACTTGAGAAAAATATCTCTACAAATGTAGTTTTATGAAACCATATTTCGTTATTTAATACCACTATCTTTTTACTATTATGATAATGTGCTTCACTGAAGGCAGGTAACAAATTTCAATGAATCTTAATTCCTCACTTGTTTCAGTATAAATTTGGAGATGTGTTCCTTTGGAAAAAGACTTGAGCCCCCAGGTGTAATAAAATCATACTTAAGAATGTAGCAATTTGACAACATATCATTACAGAAAAAGCAACTTCTGGAAAATATTAATAAAAATAGTGAAACTTCTAAATGTATGCTGGTGAATGGGGAACTCAAAACCAAATCATTAAAAGCATTAGAAATGGCAGGAAAGCCCTAGAAACCTACTGTAGTGATTTATCTCCTTTTCTCTCAAAATTGTTCCAATACAAGATGACTGACAATCATGAACGTAATAGAAACTATCAGTTTAGCTTTACTTAATGTAAGCCACCGGGTCTACGAGCCAGGATTATCTTTTATATTTTTTGAATGTTTCAAAGTTGTAAAGTTTCTTTCCTGAACTCTGCACAGTAATTTTAGTGCAATGTATACATTGTCCCTGAAGAGAAAACAATACACTGAAATATTGAAGGGGGCCTATGGCCTCCTAGCTCACTTTATCTTACTGAACTAGAACTTTGAAAAATATAAAAGCAGTCTTTAAAGATTAGTTATCCTTAAATTATTGTCAAATGTCAGTGGACAGCTTCTTTCCAATATCACATGTATGAAAAAATATGTATATTGAGCAGAATAATCCCCCAAATGGTGGTATTTTTTTCCATTGTTGATTTTTAAAGTCCCAATTTTTCTCTGTTCTCAGCAAGAATCTAAATATTTTAATTCTTTCAGCAGAGTACTATAGTAAGTTCGTAGCTGCTGTGCCTTAGACAACCTACATTAGGGAAGGAAAATTTCTAATTCGATTTACAATAATGTCAAGAAACCACACGTATCTGCAGGCGAAGATAAGGAAAACATTCAGGGGTACACAGTGATAGCTCTACTTAAATAAATAAACTTTTGGTGCTAGTGATTAGGTACACAGGATTATTATATGTTTAATTGGCTAACGTGACAATTTGGAATTACTTCTAGTCACATTTAATTGGATTTGGAATCTCTAGAGAAAAGAAATAGAGAGGCCTAGCAGAGAAACAGTCATAAAAGTAAACTGTTTTTCCAAAGGGTGCTAAGCAATGAATTAATATCCATTGCACAATGGTTTTTAATATCCCCTCAGCTTAATAAGACTAATGCAGTGGTTATATACGCTATATCCTAAAACCAATTCAATTAAACACAAAGTTTGGGGAGAGGGAAGTGTCCGTTGAATTGGAAATTTTTTATTTTCTGTTTTAAGGAGGCTAATTTAATCAGAGGTGAATAATCTTTAATTCAGGTAAAGTCTGAGAGAAGCTTAAATGCCAAGATAATAGTCAACTATATGTGTTATACTAAGTTTGAAGGCATTTTAGAGTCCATAAAACATGTTACTCTATAAATGCTTGGAAGTTTAACAAGAGGCAACCAAAACAAAGCATTCTCGTGTAGTCTTTAAATACTATTCTTATACTATACAAACAGGAAAAACAAATCTAAAAGACGAATGGCTTGTTGCTTGTCTTATAGTTTTAGTTTAGCTATGCAAGAAAAAAAACCAACCGTACTTTCTATATTCTAAATTGTGCTTTATGCTTTGCTTAATATTAGTCTAGTTAAATTTATACATTATAGTCTTTTCCCTCAATATTTATATATTCTGCCTGTTATAATTCTCCTTCTGTCTTATAAATTTGCTTTTTAAAAAATCTGTCCTTGTTCTTAGGAGTGCCATGATTGCTGATTACATGTTCTGGCTCTGTGGAGGAAGTGAACAATGCGTAAGCAAGCTCATCAAACTGTATTGGCAGGTAAAAATTGATGTCTGAACTAGGGAGGAGGGGTCTATCTCACTTTTAGAAAAAAAATGAAGGATTGGTGCTTAAAAGACTGCTGTTAAAGGTAGCTCTGGTCATATCAATCAGAAGGACGCTACTCAGTAGTAATGTATTTATAATGAGGTAGATTTTTTGAGACTAATTTTAAGGGTGAAATTCAAAGTGGTTAACTCTTGGCACATACTTCAGTTTTACTACCCAAAATAAATTTTAGACATCCCAGGAACTATTTTCCCAGTCATGCTGCTATAATGACTTGATCCTTTATAATATCAACATTGTATTTTTAAAAATTCTTCTTGATTTGTGACCTATAAAAGCAGATGCTAGAGGTAATACCAATTATAAAATAAAGGAAAACACACAGATCAGTTGTATTTGTTGGGAACACTTAGCCAATAACAGACTGCAGATCTTTTTTTATGTTATTCAAAATGACAGCAAGGAGTCATACCAAATTTCAACTAGGTGTCAAGAAGAGAGGCATAATTTCTTATGATTATAAAGAAAATATGGAATTTACTAGTTTACTCTCATTCACAACATACAAATGAGTTCTTGTCCCATTTTCCCTCCACAAACTTTCAGTGAAATATGTCCAAAATGATGAGCTCATTTATCCCCAAAAAAACAACATTTAACTTGCTTATTATTAAACTGCTTTCCTCTTTTAAAGTGGATTTCTATTTCCTTAAAATCCCATCAAGTGGTTTCCAGTGGGGACACATGGACCAAATGGAAACCCATTTCCAAATAAAATTTTTCAAATACTTGAAAGTTAATTCTAAAGGTCAACCCCCTCCTCCAGATCTTCTGCCCCCCAGACTATGTGGAGCTGTTTGTTCTTCATATTACAAGATGCTTTAATTTAATTGAATGTGAACTCTTTGAACCAACTAGAATAAGAGCTGAAAAAGATCTGTTAAAACACTAATATGAAAATGAAAAATAATCAAGTCTTCTGATGCTTCCCACATTTTCACTAATGCCCCTAGTTTTCTGTCTTTCTATCACATGTTATCTTCATTAAACAGTAAAGTATTAGATTTACTATGTGAAATTCTCAGTAATTTATATAGTTCCATCTAAATGTTTGGAGTTCAACTTAACTGCTATAAAAAATAAGAATGTAAATTAATCTTACCATAATTGGAATTTGCAAATTTGTTTAAGCTGAAATTCAGGTAGACAAAATTTTAGTCTCAAAAATATTATTAATTTTCTAAATTTAAAACTTTCCTAAGGGAATCTGGAACACAAAATGCTAGTAGTTGCTTATAAGCATGTAAGTAAATAGTTGGAAAAAATTGCTAAATGTAAAGAATAAGCAAATAATGTGAGCTATAGATACTGTATAGATAGTAAAGGGAGAGGGCTTTTTAATTAAAGGATTTTAGAGGCTTCTGAAGAGAGGTGGGAAGGGAGTTGAATTTCGAAGATTAGAAAATATTTAGCAGGCCTGGTATATGCTAGGTCTCAAATGAATGCGTTTTTTTTGTAGGTTATTCATTCATTAAACAAACATATGGGTACTCATTGTGTTTTCTACATTGAAAAAATAGGTCTAATGTTGGTTCAGCTTAAGACAGATTAAGACCTTGAAATTTGTGCTAATATTTTTTCTGTTTCTTTTACTTTTCAAAGAGTACTAATAACACTGTTTACCTCAAACTAAGAAAATAATCTCCGTGAACCAATGCATGCATGTTTGCTATATAAAAAAAAAGGAATAAAACAAATACTATTATTTTACTATTCTCTATTAACAAAAAGTAAGAAAAACATATTTCTCTTTGTATGCTCCTTTTTGCCTTTAATTTGAGGCAACTTGGTATATTGGAAAAGACCCCTTGTCTGGAAGTCGGGTCTGATTCAGTCCAAGTTCTAACACCAAATAGTTATCTAACCTAAAGCAAATTAGTCTCTAGAGGAGTTTCAAATAGAAAATAAGAGATGACTAGCATAAAGTGTTTGAGAAGGCCTATTCTTAAGCCCATTTTAGCACAAAAGTCTCATATTTTTAGGCGCATCAAAAAAACAATGTCACAAATGTTAAGGGGAAAAAAAGATGTAACATAATTAGAAATTGCATCCTGAAGATAAGTTCTATAAACTAAACCCCTCCAACTAACCCCAACATCAGCACACGACACCATTGTCTCACCAATTACATTCTTCCATCTGCAAGCAGCCTCTCCCTGATCTTTATTCAAATATATACATCTTCCCCCAAACCTTGTTCTGTTCTAAATCAAAAAGGGGTTCGGACATTGCCAGAGAGTGCCCAGTTCATGTCAACTTTAAAGACAGAGATGCCCCACTACCCAAACCATCATGGTACTACACTGTTGAATTTAAGAATGCCCCCAAACATCACAAACTAGAAATCATATTTGCATTTTGTTTGTAGACACCCATTAAGGCTCAATAGACACATGCTGTTTTTACTACCTTCATTAGTGGGAAAGTTACTATCTTCCTTTCAACTGCATAAAATCCCTACCACTCTAGAGAGTTATTGTTTTTAGAGGTTTTAAACAGGAAATGGAAATTTTCAGAATGTAAAATTTGAGAACCAGTCTACACCCACTTTCATAGATCACTGACTTAAAAACTCTTACATGCAAAAGAACAGACCTTATCTTTGGTGAGCTCAAGAACACCTTTCAATTATATTAAAAATATTCTTCATATTATCAACCCGGCAAGGGAAAAAAAAGGGCATAATGTTCTACACTATATGACAGCTGAAACTGGGATATATCACTTTGAATAAAAGTGTTTGCACATGTTATTCTATAATAGTGTCACCTCATCAGAGCTAGGGAAGGTTGGAAATAACTTGTCACGAGACTGAACTTGCAAGCATGCCTCTGCATGCTGATCACCCAACTTCTGTTATCAGCAACCCTCCTTTTCTCAGACACCACAATTCTGAACTAATTAGCAAAATAGAAAGTCCTGATCAGGTTGAGAATTAGCTATTTTGAAGCAGCAACCTTTATGTATTTATATATTGCTCCTAAAGTAATAAAATTATTCCAAGAACTTTATAGTAAACTCTAGTCCACCTCCCAAAACCCTTATCTCTTTGATCCAGGGCTAGATTTAATAAAATCAGGAAACAAACAAGATTTCCTCCTCTTCCACTCCTGGTTTCCTTTACTGTTTTCCCACCTTCACTTTCAGCCATGCTCTCAGCCATGTGGGTTGTCTCTGGTGTGGCTTTATCTTCTGCAATGTGAGTAATAGAGCCAACTCTGGTCTGCATCACTCAGCAGTAGAGTGGGGAAAAAAAGGCAATAGCAGCTAATTTTGTTGCAGAACTCCATTGAAACAAGTGCAAAGGAATCCCACTAAACGGTCAAGCTGCTTGATAAGCTCATCCCTCACCTTAATTGTTCTTTTTAAATTTCTTTTTTTTTTTCTGAGTCACAAACCTCTCTGAGAATTTGATTCAATTTACGAGCAGCTACCTAGAAACAATACTCATAAACACATACCCAGAGAAAAATGTGCTTACTATTTATCTCATTGCTTGGGAAACAGATCTTCTGTACATAGTCAGAATACCAAAACAGCATTTACAGAGAATTATGACTTTCTTACTCTTGTGAGGTTACACAATTTGGGGGGAATAAGAAATTGCAATATTATATTTGACATCTCATCAATGTCAATGCTTCAATTTAACAAGAAAAGGTAAAACCTCAGTCCACAAAGTCTTAAACAGTAAGTGGAGTCAGGACTCCTGTAGCTCACAGTATCTCATATGGGTAGGCGCACATCAGAAAATGCCAAACTCCATGTTACATAGTTTCCTTTGTCCTCACATCAATGAAATTATTTTTGTTAAGTCTATCATCAAGGCTATTTATGTCAGCCATTTGTCAGTGTTAAAGCCACCTGCACGAAAAGCGACTTTTAAAAGAGATAAGCCATTTGCCTAGTGTCTATAGATTCCCATACAAAGAAACTCTCAAGACTTTGTCAGTCTTACTTCTAGCATTGGAAAATTTATGTTTTTGTTAGACTCCAGCTACCTCATTTAAAGTAGCAGCTTAACCAAAAAAAAAAAAAAAAAAAAAAAAAAAAAAAAGCTCATAGTTTTCCAGCAGCATTTCTAGTGGAAAATTCAGCATTTCAATCAAGAGATTTGTCTCATTTATCTGACTAAGATATCATCCATTATAAAGCTAGTCCTGGAATGAACTTCTCACTATCAATTTGCTCTAAAAAGGAATTTTTTTTTCTCTTAAAAATTTTTAAAGAATTAACCAAACCAAATCACTTCTAAATTTCTTCTCTGGATTTCCAGCAAACTTCTTTCATAGGAAAGAACTTCATGGTGCATGTTCTTGTATCTTGACAAAGACCTACTGAAGAGGCACTGATTCGGGTTCTTGGCTCTGAGGAAGTTGAAGACTTTCACAGCAGTAGAAAGACTTCTTTTGAGATTGTTGGAAGGGCTGTTGACACCAACACAGGCCCATGTACAAAGCCTGACATGTGGAGCATCTTTCCTTAGTGAAGTAGCAAAGGCTGAGGCCGTGCCAATTTCACAGGTCGTCCATCTGTGCAGAGAATACCAAGATTTTGCATCCAATACAAGTTGTACTTGGCACTGTTCACCATTTTAAAGACATCGATGGCAAAAATGTTTCCAAAGAGGGCTCACCAAAAAGGAATTTTATTTTGGTGTAATTATTCTCAAAGGACAAAATCAGGAGCTGACTGCATTGAGAAAAATTTCCCTAGCCACATGCTTAAGGAAGATGGTGCACAGTCTCTGGGCCCCAAAATCCTTCTTTGAATTTCAGGGGTTCACAGACCACTGGTTAAGACACTTGCACTACTCATTCTCTTTGCAACAGCCCTTTTTCTCTTTGGTATTGGGCTTAGCAGCAGACATTTACTGCTTCCAGTATCAAAGCAAAAAATAGCACCCAGAGTGCTGGTGTTATATAGTGCCTCCTTACACTGCACTGTAGTCATTTGAGTTTGAAGCCTCTTCAATCCTCTGTCTCCAGATGCCTCTTAAATTGGTGGATACCTTTTTTCTTTACTCTTAAATTGTATGTGTCATTCATACCCATCCAGCAAACATTTATTGAACATTTGTTAGTGACTATGTGTCAAGCACTGTGCTACATATTGGAAATACAGCAGTAAACAAAATAGACATGGCCCTTCCTTCAAGGAGTATATATTCTAACACAAAATATTTGCCAAGGAAAACAACTGATACTTAAATTAGAATCCACTTCTTCTTATTCTGTTTTTCTTTCACAGTACCATCAAAGTGAATTGCAAAAAGCAGCTCGATACATACTTGTCAACCAGATTAATTATTGGATTGACATGAAGCTTGAACCAATAATGTCAAGAATATTTCCGAACAGTGGTTTTGTTTGCAATTTCGATTCAGTGCTTATAGGAATTCAACAAGTATTTCTCTCTCTCTCTGTGTGTGTGTGTGTGTGTGTGTGTTAGATTCACAATTGTGGACAACATTTGTGCTTTATTTGAGTTTGGGATTCATCAGAATATTGGAAAAGGTTTGCAGATTTCCATGAGCCTTTTGTCTCATTGGTTTCTGTGTTCATGGGTGTCCCCATGTAAATCCTGAAGTCTTAGCTGTTAGCTTCTTCATTCAAACATGACAATCAAGGCAGCACCAAGATAATGGATTTCTCTGTGCTAAGCAGAACACTGAATGTTAAGTTGATTCTTCATACTAATAATGAAGACTAATTTTTTTATTCCAGTTCTTTGTTTTTTTCCTTAATATTGCAAAATCACTCCAACATGAGTCATTAACATGGTAAAATTTATGATATCTCAATCTTGGAATAAAAATAAAATCTTTAACATGAAATTACAGGCAAAGTAAGTCAAGAAAAAAGAAAAAAATTATCTTTAACAAAACACCTACATATTCTGAAGAAGAAAAGTATGTTCTCTCTAAAGATTTGCTTTTACGTGAGAAAAGTTTCCAGAGAAAAGAACAAAATAGAAATACCATATGAGCATTTCTCTTAATGGTTTAAATTTATAGTTTGTTTGTTTGTTAGCCCTGTCAGGCAGAGTTTATAAAATCGCTGCACATGGAGTATCTTCAAGCAACCCAGGCCTTATAATATTTAGATTAGGTATGATTTGAGAAGAATCAGACCCATTCACCTAAAATTATTTTCTCTATCAATTGCTATGTATTATACTTATATTCTCACCATTTGGCATTGAGTCATCCCCAGATCATATGCAAAAGAATTTTAACTGGAAGTTTTAAACTCATTAATGGGTGACTACTGAACATAAATTTAAGAATTAGTTTATTTGAGACTTCTTAATCTCTTTGGATACGTGAAAACACAATCCTGAAGGAACAAAATGAAAGGAAAGGTAATCTATGGTGACAAAAGGTGACAGATGCAAGTTCTAAGGAGTAAAGGTGATGGAATGTTTTAGAATATAGGAAGTGTAAGTTGTGCAGAAGGCCCTTAAGAAGGCAGGCAGTGGCTATCTAAGCTTAACTCTGAAGGAAAGGAAGTAAAACAGACAATAGAAAGAGGTCAGGCCTAAGATTCACAATATGTAACTTCTGTTTCCAATGCTAAAATTCAATTTTGGATAAGTCACTGCATTTCTGTATTAGACAGCAACTGCTACAATAGTTCTGTGTAATAATAAATCACTCTCAAATGCAGTGGCTTAAGATAATAAGCAGTTTAGCTTGGATTTAACTAATCTAGGCTGGTCTTGGCTGGGCTTGACTAGGATTAGCTCCAAGCTGCAAGATGCCCAAGTGTGATCTACATGTCTCTCACCCTCCTTTGACCAATCGCTACTTGATGTCTGTTCTTCTTATGGGAAAATGCAGGGGTTCTAAGAGAGAAAACAAAACTATATAAGCACATTTCAAGCCTCTGCTCATACCATGCTTGCTAACAACCTATTAGCTAAAGCAAGCCATGTGCCAAGCCCAAGGTCAAAGGGTAAAATTAATCTGCTCCCTGCAAATCCATGACAAAGGTATGAACATATTTCTATGGTGGAAAAGGGGGGACTGAGGCCATCAACTCAATCTACCGCAACTGCTCTATTCTTTAGTTTCTGCTTCAGTATGATAAATAAGTTAGCCTAGGTCAGTGGTTCCCAAATACTGGTCTAGTGACCAACTGTGTCAGAGTCACTTGGGAAAAGACTTAAAATATTAGCCTTCCAGAGTGGGTCAGGTCCTGAGAAACTGTATTTTTTTACTGCCCCCCAACAAGGTTATCCCAATGCACAGTCCTGGGCTAGATGACCATTTATCATTTTTTTAAGTTAATGATCAACTTAGCCTACCATAGAGTTTATCTAGGACTTCTCTAAGTGCAAAGGTAGAGTGTCAGATGACCTGCACAGATGATGCTGCCTACCTGACAATGCCACTGACATAATGCATGAGCCCCAGCTTACCCCCTCAGTCTTCTCATTATGTAGAACCTCCAATAAGTGAAGGAACCCAAACTTCCTATTTTTAAAGGTTAACAACTTCTCTCCCCTTCTCACCATGATGTAAGTCAAGTTTTCCAGCCCACCTAACATCCCCAAAGCAAATTCCCTGACTATCTTATGATCCTTTCATGCATTCAGTGTTACATCCAGAAAACAATGGACATTGCCAGATTTTTTTAGTTCTTTGCCTACAAAGAGATTTGTTCATTAAGATAGGCAATATTAAAAACCTCAGTTTACAAATTCTAATATTTTTCAGTTAAAAGACAGGCTATGGAGGTAGTGTCCAAATTGAGATGAAAAGTAAAAGAGAGCTTCCTTCCCTGGATCTTAGAAAAAGATCAATGTAGAAATGAATTTTTCATCTAATTATTCATTCCTGTTTATATATTTTTTAATGATATGTTTCCATGGTTACCAGCGTTGTTAAATGTTGCCTGTGTTTCATTTTGCTTTGATGCTATTTGAGGTAGTATGCCAGTGAGGGAGGTTCACTTTTAAATGAAAGATGTAATTGAGGCATGTATTTGATCCAAGGTTGAGTGTTCCTGTGAAGGAGATAGTGACCATGACATTATTTTCTGTTTGTGTAGTTTTGAGTAGTTCTTCTATTGATGTTCTGTAAGTGCCCAGGCATTAGGAAGGCAGAAAGAAAGAAAGGAAAGGAAGGAGGGAGGGAAAGAGAGAGGGAGAAATGAAGCAAGGCACCTGAACCATACACATATTAAACTAATGTATACATTCCAGTAGTATTATATATATTTCGTGACATTGATTTTGTCAGACTGTCAAGTAGGTGAGGTTGCTATTTACCTGACCCATCTTTTTCTTCTTCCCACACTGTCCTTCCTCTTCAACCCTATGGGTACATGTCATGCCAAGAGCTAAAGCCTTCTTTCAAAAATGAGTCCAACATTCACGTACTTCACCTCCATGCGAATTTTAGTGTCACCTTTTCAGAGGTTTTCTGCCTTCAAAGGCCCAATTGTCACTGAAAAATAAACGGCTTTGTCTCCTGCTAAAACAATGTCAGGCATCCAGATGATGTTTTGGATGTGCCTCAGAATGTGCCCTACAGTGGGCAGCATACTTCACTTGACCATCAGCCCTCTATTTATAAGTTGATAATTCAAGCTCCTTAGAAAATGGTGGCACCATATCAAGCAAGAAAATTAATCTACAACCACTTCTGAGAAATATTTTCTTATTTTTTAAACGGCGCTGTTTGGTTTTGCAGTAATATCAGTAGGTGATGGAGGAAACCCACACTGTTTTAACAGTCATCTTTTCCTCCCAGCTCATTCCTAAAAAGCTTTTTGGGTTTCTGACAGTTGTTAAGGGAGAATAAAAGTAACCTCTAAATTTCTTTTCATTTTCTCTCATTTGAGAATGATATGGGTTTTCAGAGACTTAAGGCAATTTAAGCTTTCTTTTACTTGAACAAATTTGGTATAGCTATTGGATTCCCAGGAGTCCTGTGGCTACTCTGCTACGTTGCCATGAGGTTATTTTGTTTATGCAGAGACTTTGCCTTCCAGTTTAAATTTATGAACATATGGATTCCTTCTTTGGTTTTGTTTGCATAGGAAAATCAAAAATCGTTATGATGAAAACCAAATTTAAAGGGTTTATGATTATCTTTTATATTTCCCATAGATTCTCATGGGTTATTGATTTACAAGCTTATAGAGAAATTAGGGTCATGTTTTTTGTTGTTATTGTTGTTTTTAACACTTGGAGGTATAAAATAACTATTTCATGAAATCATGAAATTTTTAAAGCTGTGTTCACTCAGGTATAAGAGTCTGTAAAGCTCAAAGCTTTTAGTATTTTTATTTATATTCAGCCATCCTTTTGATGGTATTGCTCACCAATTAAAAATAAATTCTTCTCTTTTCTTGAATTCACATGATTGTACTTTCCTTACTAATTATTGAAGACTGCCTACTCTACCTGTACTGTAGTTCCTGGTTGAATCATTTTCTTTTTCATAACCTCTTCTCTTTCAAATAATGAGACCTTGGCATTTAAATGTCAACCTTTAACAAATGGCATGATTTACTTTTTCTCAGGATTATAAAGTAACTGTTAAGCTAACCTATTTTTATCTAAGAAAGTAAAGGTGCTATTTTACATAGTACAGTCTAAACCAGGAGTCAATCAACAACATATGAGGGACAATAACCTCCAGAAAACCTTGGGAGGACTATTTCAAACCCAAATTTAAAGAGATGGAACACGTGATAATAAGCATGGCAAGGCTTTATTGTCTTTATTCTTCATCAGGTGGGGATTAGCCTGCTTTAACATTCATATATAAGACACAAACCAGAGATAAAACTAGAAAATGGACATAGATAACTTGGAAGTATAGTGGCAGGTCTCTTAAAGATAGCACTTCATGTCATTTAATATCATTTGAAGTTGTAGTCCCTTGTTGTTGTCACAGAGTATGTATATGTATATTTTGGCAAGTCCATCACTTTTCTCACCAATACAATTATCCCCATCCTGAGACATCTCAATGACGGGAAGTCACCTAGAGGAGGACACCTGTCCCATAATATTATCCTACTGTAATCTGTTGCCTTCTAAAATATAAAGTCCCCTTGGAGGAACCACAGGTCGGAAGAGGTTACTTACAGGCAAATAAGAGAAATAAGAAAAGAAGAAGGAGGAGGAGGAGGAGGAGGAGGAGGAGGAGGAGGAGGAGGAGGAGGAGGAGGAAGAAGAAGAAGAAGAAGAAGAAGAAGAAGAAGAAGAAGAAGAAGAAGAAGAAGAAGAAGAAGGGAAGAGGTATCTGGATGCTAAGCAAAGCTGAAACTTGAAGAAAAAAAAATTATGTGGAGATAGGAATATGCTAAAGACAACTGAGTACTAGACTTTAGCACTATAAAGACACTTTTCTACATGGCACAGTAGTAGTCCTTTTACTGGATTTCATATATCCCATTGTCCCTCATTGATTTCTGCATCGTCAAGGCCATAGAGCTACTAGCTTCCAAGATGAATGGTTCCCTCATTGGAAGGCTCCTTTAGAACTTTATTCCTCTTACCGAGAATTCCACTCCTGCCCCATAAAGCTTTATGGAGAAGCCCTTCTTGTATTCGGGATCCTATCTTAGTGCTGGAGAGGATCATAGACTTCACTTATGCATCCGCACAGTGTAAACAGCTCACAGAAGGAGACTCTGACTGAAACACAGCTGATTTGAGTTCCAGCTCTGTCACAAAGTAGCCATATGAACTACTGCATATTGTATAATACAAAGACTAAGTTTTCCTCATCTGTAAAATGGGATAATGATGCCTGTTTTTTTCAGTATTGTCTTAACAAATAAACAGAATAATTTATTTACAGCACTTAGCCAATGCACAGTGACCACTCATTTAATTAACAAATGAGTTTTACAGATTTATCAATGAACCGAACAAAGTTTACATAGTAGAGTACCAGGGCAGATTGCTTTCTGATGACAGAAAGCTAGTCCCTGCAATCTACATCTTGTCTCCAAATTAAACATCCTTGAATTCTTTTGACTTTTTCCCCATTACACTTTTTCAAGGGCATCTTTGACTTTTCCACTTAAATTCATCTTGCATATTAGCCTAAAAGATAAAACAGATGTTTGATGGAAAAAACAGTACAAGTCTGGGAACCAGGTCATCAGGTCTTGTCCCAGCCCTGCTGTTAATCATCTGTGTGCTCCAACAAGCCATACCCCAACCTAAAATCACCAGTCAAGAAGTACAATCAGGAAACAACATGTAGGTAGGGGAAGGACTATCTATCTTCATATAACTAAAGAAATATAGAGATGAAATTCACAATGACAAAAAAAAGCCCTCAAATCTGTTGACATTTACCACTGAATACAGAGGCTAAAACTTATTAGTAATACCCAGTTGTACTTATGCAATAATTATAGTAATATAACTATTTATTCTTGTGATATCTTTTGGTGATTCATTTTAAGTCATCGAGAATAAAAGCTCCGTGGCATTCTAAAGAGTCTGGAGGCTGCTAAAACCCACACTTGTAACTCTGAGTTTCTATCAGCTGGTGTTTCTCTAATGTGCAAGCAGAAAATTATCCAGGGTCTTTAGAAAAAGAATATACTTTAACTTCTATTTATAAATGATATGTGTTTTGCCATTAAATAAACTAGACCAACCCAAGCATATTATTTAAGTTTCCCTATCAAGAAACCTGTCATTAAATTTTTGTAAATGTTTCTTTTTGAGGCAAATGTGCTAATTGATGGCATATCCGAAATGTAATGAGAAGCCAGTGGACAAAACAGTCTTATTGTGGCCGGGAGGTATGAGGATGAATATTCTGTTTTGTGTTAGGATTAATTTTATGAAGAGGATCTTGACCTGGTTTAGGTTTGATGTGATTCATTTGTATCTCTATTAGTATTAAACTCTATTAGAGTTGAATTCCTGTTGTCTTTGAAGATAGGAATAAGACAGTAATGGAAAAATAAAAAGAAAAGTAATACTTAATCTTATGCTCCCAGGAATTTACAATCTAATTAAAGGATGAAAAGTTACTCAGTGTAAGATAAAGCAGTGGTTTAGGAGACTTGGGTTCTTATTTTGCTTCCACCTCTATTTTTGTGACCTTGGGTAAGTTGCCAGAACTCATCACCCTCAGCTTTCTTTGTTACAAAGTCGAGTGATTTTAAAATATCTTAGATTCCTTCCATCTCCTTAGCTCTACAGTAAAAAGACATGGAAATAAAATTTTGCTATAAAATATAAATGATTAAAAATTAATACAGGGTAAATTTTAGGAATTAAATACTGAAGTTATTCAGCTAATTAAAGCATTGTATATAATAAAAACCTTAACCTTAATGCTAACCAGACTGGATAGTGAACAGCAGTGTAGACACACACACACACACACACACACACACACACACACACACAATATATAGATATACATATATACATTTATATGTTTCAAAATTCTATAGCACTCGCATACACAGCAAATCTAAAATTAATTAAATATTTTAGAATTTAAAATATTTATCATGACTGTTTTTAAACAGGATGAGTTACAAAGTAGAGAATTCAAAACAGCTACATAAAAATTTGCTTACCTTGGTACAAGTTACCTGTTCATTTAATCTTAAGTCGTTTCCAGACAATGCAAATAAATTCAAATAAAAATTTAAATATCTTAATTTAAACTGCATGAAAATATAACTTTCACATCACTGGGCTGATAAATATCAGGACAAAATGCCAAATATCCCCTTATATTAGAAAAATATAGACTTTATAGTGAAGGGTTTTAATAAAAACTCTTATAAATCCAAAGTAATGTTACAGCATTAAAATATTGATCATCAAGGCAAGGGCATTCAATTATTACATATTTTATTCTGACACACCATTATAATAATAAAATCATCATAAAAATGTCAATTCTGGCTATTGCATAAATGATACAGTGAATAGGTTTATAAGGCAGTCTAAGATAGGATATTCTGCTCTTAGGAAAATCTGCTCTTTAGGCTAATTCTAAATTTCAAGAAAATTGAAATTGTTCAAATTAAACTCATGTATATTTAAAGAGATTAATTTGAATAATATTGCTCACAAAATTTATTTTTCCATTTCTAGAAAATTCTAGTCATCATTCAAAATTGCATCATCATTAATGTAACAAAGAACCATATTAGCTACTAAAGACTAAAGGTTCTCATCTCAATCATTTATAACTTGCAAGTATAACACTGCTTCCTTTGAATCTAAGAATGTTAACTCTAAAAATAAAACAATATAATCATAATATTCATTCACTAGTAATACCTACTTACGTGGACTTTATAAGAATTAAAGCAAAGAGTATATATAAAAGTATTTCTCACACTGCTAAGTGAAAGTTATCTTATCTCTTAAAATATCATGGTTTTTATCTTTATCTTTTTATTATATTTAAAGCTTAGTAGAAAAAAGGATTATGAGAGAGATTCCAATGTTCCTTTATTATTTTTTGTGTATTAGGATAGACTGACTGCTACAATAAACAACTCCAAAATTTCAGTAACTTGAAACAATAAAATTTGATTTCTCACTCACGATGTAGTCCAACGTGTGTTCCTGATTGGTTCTCCTCCAGTCGGCGACATGGGAACCCATACTTCTTCCATCTCGCAGCTCCATTTTTTTCCTGGGAGTCCTCCCTCTTCAGGCAGCTGATAGAGAAAAAAATAGAGGATCATACTAGGCAGGGTGTATGGGCTAGGCCGGGAAAGATTATCATTCCCACCTGCATTCCACTGGCCCACACTCAGCCACATGACCATAAGGTTGTCTGAAAAATGCCTAATCATGGGCCCAGGATATATATTTATGCATACACATACATGTTCTAAAATTCTACAGCACTTGCATATACTGTAAACCTAAAGTAAATTAAATACTTGAAAATTTAAAGTAACATTTATTATGACTTTTTAAATAGGAGGCTAAAATCCAGGAAGTAAAATCACAATTTTCAAGAGACAAAGTGAAATATAATATTTGAGACCCTAGTTCTAAATTCTATAAAGTTAAAAAGCTGTTCATCCTGAGGAAAGTCACTTAAGCCTCTTCAAGTCACTTAAGTCATCTCCAATTCAGTGAACCAGGCTGGAAAATTCCCAAGATTCCTTCCAGATCTAATCTTGTAAGTAAAGCAATTTACTGTAATTATGGTCAACCCTGATTTGGGGAGCATTAAAGGCACAATTTGATAATAATCTATAATAATTTGATCACATTTTCTAATTAGAAGTGACAGGATTTCAACTTACTGAGCCACCATCACTGGATGCTTAATTAAAGGTTACAATTTATCCAAATCCTCCAGCAAAAAGATAAGCGGAAATTTTCATAATGCCATCATGCTGAAAATGTTTGAGGTTTATAGTTTCTGCCAGATTTATCCTGGGTACCTTAAGTGCTCTTAAAAATTACCAGGAAGAATCAACCCTCTTGGGTTTAGAAGAAGACGATAAATTTTGTTTCTTTTTTGCTAGTTATCTTTCCCTCTACTTTGATTGCTTGTCCTTTACTCTTGATGGAGTATCTCTCTCTCTCCCTGTCTCTCTCATAGCCTTTCATTATACAGTTATCCTGGGCAAGGTGATTTCTGAAGTAGCAAGCGGCTCTCTTAGCATAGATAAAGTACAAAGAGAAATTATTGCAAGTTATTGTTTGTAGAGGAAATGAGCTGCCCAAATATACTCTTGCTTGATGTTACTATAAGCTTTAAAATTTAATAAATCTGAGGATAACAATAGAGTTAGTAGTACCCCGGGAAGTCAAGAGCTAATTTCAAAGCTGCTTTTTGTGTAGCAGCAGAGGAAGCATAATTAACAGCAATGTACACTTAACAACAGGACACATGGATGGATTGTTTTCCTTATTCTCTGCACATGTGCAACATTTATTGACACCTAAGAAACTCATACATTGGGAAAGAATGACCTAATGGCAGAAAACTTCTTGTCCAATTAAAAACTATCATTTGAAATCTGCATTTATTTTTAGTACAGCTTACTTTTTATAAGCTACAATTCCTCATCTGGTCTCTTCCTCTATTTTTAAAATCGAGAAAAATATTGGAATGATGATAAGTGACTTAAAATCTATATATTAATATCTATGGTTATTATAATATTCTAGTTTTAAATTTTTTAAGTATAATTTTTCAGTATGTATGTAATAGACTCTTCATGAAAGACAAGCCCAAGTCTGAATTGCCAAATTATTACTGTCACAAAATGAAAACCTGACATTTTCATCTCAAACCCAAAACAGTCCAAAATTCTCAGTATTTTAACAAAGCTAAATTTGTTCTAGGTTGTTTCACCAGGAGTTATTCAATAGTGTATCAGAAATATATATTTATTTATACTTTTATATGTCCATTCTTTTACAAGAGCAATGTGAGACAGGTTCAAAGGCTCAAGATTGTTTATTTCGGAAGAGCAAAAAATGTTAATACATTAAAGCACAGCAAAGATGTGTCAGGATATAGTAAAAGGGTAATCTGTATTCTCATTTCTACTCTATTTTGTAGTATTTCTTCTTGGGGCTTTGATAATTTCCTTTAAGACAGTATATTCATGGAGAATTCGGTTATTTGTATGTACACACACTGCTCACTCACCCACTTCCTTACCTATCTTTGAGAGGGAGGGCAGAAGCCACAAAGGAACCCCATTTCTATTGGCTCTGAGTGGGGAAAGAGAGAGGCTTTGCTCCAGAACGTACCCTCCTGAGTGGAAAGCACCATGAAAACCTTGAGCATCATACCAAGAGTACAGTGCCTAAAATGAGCGCATCAAGCTGCCACACACACACACACACACACACACACACACACACACACACACACACACAAAACACACTTCTACCACTTTCAAAAAGCTGGTGCAGGTTCTTGGGCATGAGTCTTACGGTCCCTGCTGTGAAATGGCTTAGCAAAGCTACCCTGCAGAAGTCACTTACTGCCAAAATTTAGAAAAAAAAATAGAGAGTGTTTTCTTCTATCCTGGGATACCGTTAATGGGATACCGTTAATGTTTTTCTGGAAGCAAACTTGAAAATTAAATACCTTCACTAAATTTTTTGATGCAGAATTTAAAATAAAATACCCTTCACCAATATATTCAGAAAGACCATCAGAAAAGCTATGTGAGTGGTAGGAACTCTTACGGGCTGAATTGCGTCCCCCTAAAATTCATTACTAACCTTGTGCTGGGATCGTGATTGTATTTGTAAATAGGGTCTTTAAAAAAGGTAATCGGGTTAATACGAGGTCCTTAGGTGGGCCTTAATCCAATATAACTGATGTCCTTATAAGAGGACATTAGAGTACAGACAAAGACACGGAGGAAAAACCATGTGAAGACATGGGGTGAAGCTACACAGCCAATCTACAAGCAAAGGAGACTGTAGAAGAAATCAACCTTGCAAACACGTTGATCTCAGACTTCTAGCCTCCGAAACGACGAGAATATAATTTCTGTTATTTAAGTCACCTAGTGTGCGATACTTTATCACGGCAACCCTAGCAAACTAACAGGGAAGCTAACAGCTTATAAAAGGTACTAAAGTCAGAGTGTGACATGAGAACGGAGGCCTAGAACAGCTTCCTCCTTCAGCACATCGCTCCGCACATATCTAGGTATAACCGCTTACTTTTTTGATCTAGACAGGCCATCCCAGGGTTGGTTCCAGCAGTGAACAAATGTAAGCACTAAGCTAGAGAAATTATTCTCATACTCAATATAAAGGATCTTTATTTTT
The DNA here is from genome assembly GCF_014176215.1 of Rousettus aegyptiacus. Taxonomy (NCBI): domain Eukaryota; kingdom Metazoa; phylum Chordata; class Mammalia; order Chiroptera; family Pteropodidae; genus Rousettus; species Rousettus aegyptiacus. Next base: position 32,482,042 of record NW_023416307.1, on the reverse strand, counting down.
GCTGGAGGACCAGAACCTGGTGCTAAAATTCTTTTTTTTTTTAAATTTATTAATTTTTAGTTTTTTTAACATTTTATTTTCCCTTCTCCCCCCTCTTCCCTTCTCTCTAGTAACCGTTAGTCCATTGGTCATGTCCATCCATGAGTCTCTGTTCGTTGTCCTGTTCATTAGTTGCTTTTAGGTTTATATCCCACGTATAAGTGATATCATGTGATTTTCAACCTTTTCTGTCTGGCTTATTTCGCTTAGTATGATTATCCATGTTGTTGTAAATGGCAGTATTTCATCTCTTCTTAAGGCTGAATAACATTCCATTGTATATATGTACCACACCTTCTTTAGCCAATCTATCCTAGGACACTTCGGTTGCTTCCATGTCCTGGTCAACGTGAATAATGCTGCTATGAACATTGGTGTGCAAATATCTTTTTAGATATTGGTTTTCAAGTCTTTGGGGTAAATACCCAGTAAAGGGATGGCTGGATCATATGGTAGATAAATTCTTAGTTTTTTGAGGAACATCCAGACTGTTTTCCATAGTGACTGTACCAATTTGCAGTCCCACCAGCAGTGTATGAGGGTTCCTTTTTTCTCCACATCCTCTCCAACATTTGTTATTGCTTGTCCTGTTGATTATAGCCATTCTATCAAGTGTGAGATGATATCCCATTGTGATTTTGATTTACATTTCCCTAATAGCTAGCGATGTTGAGCATCTTTTCATATGTTTGTAAGCCATTCGTATGTCCTCTAGGGAGAAGTGTCTGCTCAAGTCCTCTGCCCATTTTTTGATTGGACCGTTTGAGTTTTTTTGTTATTGAGTCATATGAGTTCTTTGTATATTTTGGTTATTAGGCCCTTATCGGAAGTGTTGCTTGCAAATATATTTTCCCATTCAGATAGTTGCCTCTTTATCTGTTGACAGTTTCTTTTGCTGAGCAGCTTTTAAGTTTGATGTAGTCTCATTCATTTATTTTCGCTTTTACTTCTCTTGCCTTTGAAGTCAAATTCATAAAATCTTCTTTAAGTCCAAGGTTCTTGAGTTTAGTTTCTATGTTTTCTTCTATGCATTTTATTGTTTCAGGTCTTATGTTCAGGTCCTTAATCCATTCTGAGTTAATTTTGGTGTGTGATGATAGACAAGAGTCTAATTTCATTATTTTGCAGGTGGCTTTCCAGCTTTCCCAGCATCATTTATTGAAGAGGCTTTCCTTTCTCCACTGTATGTTTTTGGCTTTTTTGTAGAAAATTATTTGCCTATATAAACATGAGTTTACTTCTGGACTCTCGATTCTGTTCCACTGCTCCATGTGTCTGTTTTGCTGCCAATATCATGCCATTTTGATTACTGTCGCTTTGTATAATTTGAAGTTGAGCAGAGTGATGCCTCCAGCCTTATTCTTTTTTTCAAGATGGCTTTGGCAATTTTTTTCAAGATGACTTCCATACAAATCTGACAATTTTTTGTTTTATTTCTTTAAAAAATGCCAATGATATTTTGATGGGTATTGCCTTAAATCTGTATAATGCTTTAGGTAATAAGGTCATTTTAACTATGCTGATTCTTCCAATCCAAGAATACAGAATATCTTTCCATTTCTCTGTATCTTCTTCGATTTCTTTTAATAGGGTCTTGTATAGGTCCTTCACATGTTTTATTAAATTTATTCCTAGGTATTTTATTCTTTTTGTTGCAATTGCAAAAGGAATTATTTTTTCTACTTCTTTTTCTGATACTTCATTATTAGAGTATAGGAATGCTAGGGATTTTTGAACATTGATTTTTGTATCCAGAAACTTGACTATATTTGCTTATTGTTTCTAGTAGTGTTCCTGTGGAGTCTTTAGAGATTTTTATATAGAACTAATCATGTCATCTGCAACACAGTGACAGTTTGACTTCTTTGTTTCCTGTTTGGATGCCTTTTATATCTTCTCTTGCCTGATTGCACTCGCTAGGACCTCCAATATTATATTGAATAACAGTAGCAACAGTGGACAGCCTTGCCTTGTTCCTGATCTTAGAGAGAAGGTTTTTAGTTTTTCACCATTAAGTATAATGTTGGCTGAGGACTCGTCATATATGGCCTTTATTATATTAAGGTATTTTCCTTCTATATCGATTTTGTTAAGTATTTTGATCACAAATGAGTGCTGTATCTTGTTGAAGGCTTTTTCTTCATCTATTGATATGATCATATGATTCTTATTTTTTAATTTGTTTATGTGGTGTATCACATTAATCGATTTGCATATGTTGAACGATCCCTGTGCCTCTGAGATGAAGCCCACTTGATCGTGGTGTATAATCTTTTTAATATGTTGCTGTTTTCGGTTTGCTAGTATCTTACTTAGGATTTTTACATCTGTGTTCATGAGAATTTACGGTCTGTAGTTTTCTTTTTTCATGTTTTCTTTACTAGGTTTTGGTATCAGGGTAATATTGGCCTCTTAAAATGAGTTGGGAAGTATTGCCGCCTCTTCAATTTTTTGGAAGAGTTTGAGAAGAAAGGCATTATGATCAGAGAATATGGTTGGTATGATTTCAACCCTCTTATATTTGTCAAAGCTATCTCTGTGTCCCAGTATCTGGTCAATCCTTGAGAATGTTCCATGTGCACTAGAGAAGAATGTGTAAGTAGCTGTTTTGGGATGAAAGGCTCTGTAAATGTCAATTATGTCCAGTTGGTCTAATGTATCATTTAAGGATGTTATTTCCTATTGATTTTCTGTTTGGATGACCTGTCCATAGCTGACAGTGCAGTATTTAGGTCCCCTACTATGATAGTGTTTTGGTCTGTTTCTCCCTTTAGTTCTGTTAGTAATTGCCTTACATATTTCGGGGCTCCCTGATTGGGAGCATAGATATTAATTGGTGTTATGTTTTCTTGATGCATGAAGCCCTTTATGATTATGAAGTGTCCCTCAGTATCTTTCTTTATCTTTTTTATTTTGAAGTCTATTTCATCTGATATTAGTACCTCTACTCCCACTTTTCTCTGAATTTCATTTGCTGAAATATCATTTTCCATCCTTTAACTCTGAGTGTATATTTGTCTTTGGGGCTGCGATGTGTCTCTCGGAGGCAGCATATGATTTTTTTTTTTTTTATTCAATCTACAACTCTGTGCCTTTTTGTTGATGAGTTTAGTCCATTTACATTTAGGGTGATTATTGAAATATGAGGTCTTCTCATAGCCATTTTACCTTTTGCTTTCTGGTAGCTCAGTGTTTCTATTGCTTCTTTGTCCTTGAGTTTCTGTTTTCTTTATTTTGGTTGTGGGTTTTCCCTCTGGTCTTTCTTGTTTTATGTTATATACTTTGGTTCTGAATCTTTGGCGTGTGGTTACCATTAAGAATATGTAAAGGATAGTTATATATACATACATATATATATATGTGTGTGTGTGTATATATATATATATATATATATATATATATATATATATATACACACTGACCCCTTTCAGTATTTCCTGTAGTGCAAGCCTTGTAGTGGAGAATTGCCTCAATTTTTGTGTGTCTGGTAAGGTATCTATTTCTCCATACCTAAAGGAGAGCTTAGTTGGATACATTATTCTTGGCTGGTTGTTCCTGTCCTTTCATAATTTCAATATTTAATTTCACTCTTTTCTGACTTGTAAGATTTGTGCTGAGAAGTTCAACAATAATCTAATGGATTTTCCTTTATAGGTTACTATCTTCTTTTCCATGGCTGCCCTGAGAATTCATCTTTGTTGTTGATTTTTGATAATTTCAATACAATGTGTCTTGATTGAAGGTCTTTTCAGGTTGAGATAATTGAGTGTTCTATTGACTTCTTGAATTCCATCTCCAGAGTATTCCTTAGATTTGGGAAATTCTCATCCACTATTTGTCTGAAAATGCTTTCTAATCCCTGCTTCTTTTCCTCACCTTCAATAATGCCCATTATTCTTATGTTTCCTCTCCTGATGGTATGAGCTAGTTCTTTTATTTCTCTTTCATTATTTTCATTCTTCGTCTTCTCTCTTCTTACTTCTGATTTATTTCTAGATTTTTGTCTTTAATATCACTGATCCTTTCCTCCATTTGGTCGACGCTATTCCCCAAGCTTGCTATTTCAATTTTCTACTCTTGCAGTGCATTCTTCATCTCCAGAAGTTCTATTCGGTTCCTTTTGAGGGTTTCAATCTCCTTGTTCTGGTCATCTAGTTGTTTTTTCAATTCCTGAAATTGTTGATATGATTCGTTTTGGATCTCAAGCAGTTTTTTCAGAAGTACCATCCTGAATTCTCTGTCATTTAAGTCACATATTTCTATGCCTGTAAGCTTATTTTCTGGAGATTTTTCTCTTTCTTTCTGAGATGCCTTGTCACCTTGGTTGTTCATTATGTTTAATGGACTATTTCTCCTCCTGAGTATTAATGAAAGTGTGTTCTGCTTTTTTTTTTTTTCCAGAAAGAAGATTTATAATATAATTGTCCCTAGCCATTGCAAAGAAGGTGTTTTTATTTTGTTTTCCCATAGGTGGCATCTAAGCCTCTGGGATTTCTGCTTTATATAAAGTCTTAATAATGCCTTTTTTCCCCTTATCAAAATTTAATCATGCTCACTATCCTCAGTCTCAGTTCCTGTCAGTGTTAGCAACAGTTTTCAGTAGTTCTTGTATTCCCCCTGGGGCTCTGTATTGATCAGTCTCGGAGGGTATGGGGAAAGGAGCTCTCTGGATTGGTGGATATGGCTGTGGCTTAGCCTCAGTTTTGCAACTGTGGCTGGTAAAAAACAACTGTTTTTTTGCTATCCCCGCTTCGCTGCTGTCCCCATTTCTCTGCCTTCTGCCCTTATGACTGGGCACTGCCGCCAGCCACATGGAGCTCACAGCACTCCCAGGGAAGTAGCCTCACCTTTACCCCTCCCGCTCCTCCTATAGGGAGCTCTTGCAGCAAGAGACAGCTTTTTTGTTTCTCTTAGTCCACCGCCCAACACCCAGGATTCTGACCCGTAGTAGCTCTTATGTGCATATCCCACGCTAAGATGTGCTAGTGCGCAGTTTGGGTGTTTTTGTTGAGTTTTAGATGCTCAGCTTATTGTTGTTTCAAGGGTAGAGATCTGTGGACGTCTCTCATCCCACCATGTTTAATCCTAAGAGTCTTTGTTTGTGTTTAATCCATATCTCTGAATTCCAAACCTGCAGCTTGTATTACCTCTGTTAGACTTCCGAAGTAGGCATCCAGGCCTTAGCATCCAAACCCTGCTGCGCACTCAAAATCCATCACTACCTCTGTCTGAGTGCTGGCTCTGGGTTTGGCATCACAATCATATTCTTTATTTCTCTTGCAGTTCCTCATAACATAATTTTCTAATTTGAGTCTAAGAAAGGAGAATTCTTTGCACCCAGAAAATTTTCAAAAAGCTGCTCTTTTATATATAATATAGATGATCACAGAGGCCATTTGATATTACTGATACATGAAATAGGCAATGAACAAGTTAAATTAGTCTTCTCAGTTTAAAATCAACTCATTTTTGTTTTTAATAGCAATCAGAAACTTGTTTACAAAATACCATGCTGTAATAATATAAAATTGTGTTCTCTTTGTTGGAAGTTCAGATCTATTATTTATTCTTATTGGTGTTGGCGCTGTTAGTTGTCAGGGAAAAAATTTATTCCTATAAATAAATGTAGATTTTTTTATAATATGCTTTTATGCTATTTTCAGAAAAAAATAAGATAACTATAGACATGTCTACTTTTAATTCAATGTCCAAAGCCTCATTAGAAGGAAAAGTTGTAGGAAAGAAATAATTTCCTTTTAAAACTTCACATAACTTTCTTTTGGGTCTGTTTCAAATACTAATGGACCTACTTAAAACAGGAAGTTCAGGGTAATGGCAGGCTTTATCAAGATGGGTATATGAGCAAAGAAAATTTAAAGAAGTTTTTAAATAGCCAAATTCATCTCAAACAGCTCTTATGATCTAGAGAAAAGGGAAGCTTTGCTGGTCGGAAGTTGAGAAAGGCTTTTCTTGTTCCAAAAGGCTTTCCCAGGCATTGGAAGAAAAAAAATTCAAGATTGTCTAGTTGTCATGTTATTTATAGATATTTAGATCTAGATATTTCAATTAGTTTTTTGAAGTATAAATTACTCATCAGTGTCTGTTTGTAAGATAATTATCTTAGACTTAAGAATTTTATTTTTAAAATCAAATCAAAAATGATACCATACAAAGTAGAATTTTTATTTTTATCTTAAAGCAAGCTCACTTTAGAGGTGTCTGTTTACAAACTTTCTTCATTTAATTAGTTTTCTTAATATGAAATAGTATTTCCAGAAGTAATTAAAATTTTATTCTAATGAATATTCAACACCAAAATATGTTATCTTTGCAGTACAGTATATAGATTTTTAAATCATCCATAAAGGTAATTATATTATTTTACATTCTTAAAAAGTCACATGTCATTATTGATGCCAAATGGGTTGTATGCTTCCTCTCAGGCCATGATTGAAGAAGCCATCACCAGAGCGGAATCTTTCTCAGTTATGTACACACCGTTTGCAACAAAAATCAGAGCTGATAAAGTCGAAAAGGTAAAGGAGGTTTTCACAAAAACTCATCCTGCATATGTGGAATATATTTACACAGGTAAGATTCAGTTTCTTCGAGTTATTAGCTAATACTTTATTTCCATTAAAACAAGTATGGAGCCATTTCTGGTGTATGTGTTTATCGTTTCGCTTTTAGGGAGTATGTTGTTTTAATTTAAAGAGTTAAAATGGAAAGTTATTAAAAGGTTTTAAGTAGAGCTGGCCCTATGGGCCTAGTACAATATTCCTTGTGCCATCTTGTTTCTACATTTTAAGAGGAAGAGTAAAACCTAGAAACTCTTAAGATTTAAAAAAAAAAAAATGAAGGAATAATCTGTGGTAAAATATTGCCTTTCCCTATAACCTTCGTTAGCAAACTAGCTGATTATAGTATTTTCCTCAGGATGAGTTTTTTAACTCTCAGTGCCTGCTATTTCTACTTTCCTTCCTTCATCTTACACCTCAAACCTCCTCTTTCTTTATGTTCTTGAATTACTAATATCTAAATGAGGTGTGGATAGCCAAGTGTACACAGAGGACACAATGCTGTTATTATTCTTTTTCCTCTTTTTGTCTTTGTAAGCCACTTGCTTTTATTCATTCATTAAAAAATGCTTTTATTTTTTTTAATACCTTCTATGTGCCAAGTGTTATTATGAATTGAGACAGAGATTTTCTTGAACTAAATTAATAACCACTTAACAATGACTACCATATTAAGCAAAATATCTAAATACACATACCTAATATTGCATCTTCCTATTAAGGCTCATTCATTCCTTTTTTTAGGGCTTCGAAGCCAAGTTACTGATTTATATGATAAATAATATACTCCATTAGTGATCACTTTTAATGTGCCAGGTAGTCTACATCCATTATTTTTGGTTATTCCTAAAACTTATGAAGTAAGGTGATTCTCATTTAGAAACAAGAAAATAAAATAGCTTTTTCAAAGTTGCATAGCAAGTCAGTGGCAACAAGCCTCGGATTTGAACCCACATCCTTGTCATTGAACTACACTACTTCCAGCTGTGAGGAGCAGAGCTATAATGGAAACATTAAATTTAAGTCCTGTGGAATCTTTGTGTTTTTTTGTTTTTGTTTTTTGTTTGTTTGTTTGTTTGTTTGTTTTTCCATGCAACACCTCAAGCTCCTCAGAAGAAAGATAATAAGTAAATCTAACCAGTGATGATTGAATAGTGAAGTCCTAAGAAACGATGAGACTTTGAGGGCAGAGAAAGGGAGAAGAGGAAAGTACAAAGCATGCTATAATGACCACTGATGCTGATTTACTTAGTTTGAGCATTTTGTAAGGAAGTAGATAAAAATGTTTTGGATCTCACATTTTTTACTAATTGATATAAATCATTTATTATTTTCTGATAGATATGTTAGGGGTTGGGGGGGGCATTAAAAGCACACAAAAGTCATCTCTATCTACTGTCATGGAAAATAAATCAGATTTAGCTATTTCTGTTTCTATTTTCTGATCCATTAGTAATGAAGAGAGATTCATTGAATAGATCACCAGCTTGCCAATCCCTCTCCTGATAGAATGAATTGTTATATTTAACCTACTTCACAGAGAAGTCATGAAGATTAATTAATACTTAGGATGCACTGTTATCACTGATAGTTTAAAGACAATAATAATATTAACAAGCCAGATTCACGTCTCATGTAACTCTATCAAACCTATTATCAAGATGAATTATGATCTGTTAGCAAGACGACTCATGCTAAGGGATCTTATGCTTTGGAAGAGAAGATAATTATAAGTTACTAATGATTGTTTCTATTATTTTATAATTACTAATTGCTGGAGTATGACAGAGGAAAGGCACAGCATCTGGAGGGAGGAAGGAAGGTAGAGAAGGCAGTCTAGAATTTTAAATTTCTTTGGGACTGCTTAGATTCTTTGTACTTTGGGCTAACAAGGCTATTGCATTGATGACATTATTTGTCTATGCTGCAAATGATTAAAGGATCCTCCCTAAAGCCATTGCTGGAATGATGATGAAACGGTTACTTTGTGTGCAGTCTTAAAGGTTTCTACTACCCCAAGGCAATTCCAAGGCAAATGAGGGCACAAAGCTCGGGAAGAAGGAAGGTGAAATGTTATCTTTAGTATCTGGATATCTTTCACAGCTGGTACAGAGTGGCGATTAGGGCAGGCATCAGTAGCCAAAGGTAACTGATAGAAAGTGAGTCACAAAAAAGACAGGTAGGGCCTAGAAGAGTAGCTACCTTGTTTTGTGTTAGCACTGCCCCAAAACCAGGATCCTTCTTCTATCTATCTTGTAGATAGAATTTGAGAAGCTTTTATCCTGTCAAAAATATATCCAGTTATTTATTTCAACAAATAGTCATGCAGCAGATAGGACTGAACAATAATACAGCAGATGTTTGAAACATGAAACTTTTTTTTACCTACATATATTTATCTTTGGTCTTCCCAGAACCAAAACTGTAGTCTATCCAATCCTAGGGGACTTAATTCAATACAATAATTTTTAAAATTTAGAAATTTAGAGTAACTAAAGTAAATATCTAATCAAATTCACTAGCTTCCTTCCCTTTTCTTTCCATGGATTTTCTTCTCCCTCTAATTTGGTTTCAACTTCTACAGAGGTTAAGTGTACCCAGTTTTCAAAGGAGTCAGTGGGCATGTAAGGAAAGGGTCCTTTTTTGAAATCTAGTGCAGACTGATACAGCTTATGATTGCACAACTAGTGCGACTTGAGATAAGCTCTTGAGCAGTGCCAATGATAGGTTCATTTATGTGACATATTAGGTGACCCAAGGACACCTATATGAGTTCCCTGTTCTGCCTCTTGGTGTAGATACTTCTTTTTATGTACACCAACCACCCTACCACACAAGTGGCCCAACCTAGAGCCACTCTCTGAGAATACCTCCTCCCTGCCACAATGCTGGCTTATGAACCCAGTCACCTTCTGAGTCTTACTCTAGAAATCCTCTCTACTTCTCTAGAAACTGAAAATAACTTTAGCTCTCTCTGCAACTTATTATGTTATTCTACCATTTTTCTTCCTTTCTTCACATACTAGAATCCCAAGAGCCTCAGGACAAGAGGATCTACAATGAAATGGGTGGTTTGTTAATATATTCAAATATTCATCAAACATTTATTGAGCACATATATTCCAGACACTATTCTGGGTAATGCTAGAATATAGCTGCTCCTATAAAAGAATCTGACTTTTGTAACTTCATGGTGAATATATGACTATATTTTTCCTTTCTTCTAGAGAATATTTTCAGTTCTAAGCTCCTCCTATAGAATGGAAGGCTGACTCTAAATAAAAAAATTATTGGGGAGAAAGCGAATGAGGAAGCAGTTTGGAAATTGAACTCCTTGCCACCAGAAGTGGCAAACACTGGCTAATTATTTACTAAACTATTTTTTCCCCTCATGCATGTTAACTAGAATATATTTCCAGATTTTTTTATAGTTAGATGAGGCTTGTAACTGAATAATGGCCAATGAAATATGGACAGAAATAATGTACGCCACCTCCTGGCCTGGCCCATGGGACCCTATCATGCAGAACTCTCTTTCCCTAGCTACTGACTAAGTGGATAGGACCATGGAACTAAAGAAGCCACAAGACAAAAGAAACTTCGATCCTTGAATGACCATGTGGAAGGTCACCCATTGAATACCCATATGAACAAACAACAAAATTCTCCTGCTTTAGATCACTGAGTTTTGGGGGTTCTTTGTCAAATCAGGTAGCTTTACTCTAACTAATACACTGCCTTACATCATAACAAGTAGACATTTATTACTCCACAATGTACACATGAATTCATGGGACTCGATGACTGAATAAATACTTCTCCATATACAACGAACTCCATCCGCAGAAACACTCAGAGTGTGTGGACATTCTCTTCTACCGTACTCATCCTCCTGCAGATAACTACAGGTGGATCTTCTCATATGCATGCATTTGTACTTACCCAGAAAGATAACTTTCAGGAAAGACAATGGTACCCCATGATAGAACACATTAGGTAGTTTTCATTTTAGCAAGAGAAACTGAAGCCATAGTAAGCATTTCTAAATTTTAGAGCTCATTTAAATAAACAGTCAACAAATGAAGGTCATAATATCTGTATCTTGATTTGAATGAACAGCCTACCTATCGACATTTTTCTGGATAAGTAATTGTTATCATTAAAACTTGGAGACTAACACATTTAATTCTCCCAGCAGGGGCTGGCAGAGAAAACTCCAACTCAGAAACTCTGCCCAACTCCAGGTCACCTTCATCAAACCCAGATAGTATTGAGTTTATTACTCCTTGGTCACGTGACAGAGCCATGAGCCCAGCAATAACTGGCAGAGGTGGTGATAATGAGCAGGAAGAGCATTCACGATAGAGATTCCCCAGGCAGTGTATTCTATCTAGCCAGCCCCCAATTCAAGTCACCCTTCTCAGGGATTTCCACAAGAAAAACAGATTCGAAGGGAAAAACCTATAACAACAAATTAATTTTGAAATGCATTTAGCCCTAAATATTTTTAATTTTTTTTTTAATTTAATAGACCAACTAATTTAGTGATTATGAGAAAAACCTACTTTCCCCTCGGTAGCAGGTACTAAGACTATATTGCCCATATAACTTCTATAAGACTGAGGAGGGAGGGTTAAAATTCAAATCTGCCTTGTGGGACAACCAGGTTTATACTTCCCAGGAACTTACTATGCATCCTCTGCTATTTTGGGAATTTGGTAAGACTCAAAAATCTTAAATTCATATTATAATAGAGCTGTATTATATTATGTTTCATGGAGAAAAAAATTACTAAATTTTTAGCAATGTAGCTATTCATTTTTTATATTTAAGGAAAAATTCAATTTGATTCATGTAGAGTAGTCAGGATATATAAAACAAATAATAACTCACCAGCCTCAGAATTATTATGTTTTCATTTATAAAGATTTTGCTTGAGATTTTTATTCATATATTTTAATGAAATAATGCAATTCTGTGTAGTTCTTATTCTTGCATGGTTGTATTTTAATAATAATAAAATAATACAATAAGCATATCCCGTCTTCTCTTGATGAAAATATCAAGATTTATTTGCTAAATAAATACATATTCAGTAATGGATTTGTGGTTAGTAATGTTTAATAGAAAAATTTTGGATCAGATATCAATTACTTTAACACTTAGGTGGATAGAGTCATATATTGTCTTTCCAAAGCAATTTAACTCCCAAGAGTAAATATGTATGGAGGAATAATGCATTGCTTTAAAATAGACCTTTAAAAATTGTTTTTCACTGAAATTTATAACCTTGTTCTTGTTCAGTCATCATTTACCAGTACGGATAATACATTCTTATGCTTTCTAAAACATGAATTAAAATTTCTCATTTTATTCTTTCTTCTTTAAAATATTATAATTTTATCATGCTCAAGAGTTTTCGAGATTATATTATTTTCTTCTTTGTAACTTGCTTTCTCAAATGGAAGAGGTTATAAAATTAAAGAAACTGCATCTCCAATATTATTATGAAAGTGTTACATCCAGATTGATTTATAAATATTATAAATGACCTCATGTTTACACCACTAAATTCTTGTTAGAAACAGAGAATCATTCTCAAAGTAAAGAAATCCCTCATATATAGAGCTCAAGTCTCTATTCCTAAAATATTAAAATGTTGGTCTTCCCGATGGGAATTTAGTGTTCTGGCACTGTTCTATCTAATGAAAGTAAATGCTCTCAATGAGCAGTTCACTTGTTCTTTGCAGTAGCCGGTTAAAGTACTCTTTGCCTTTCTCTGGTCTAATGTCTCTCGCCTTCTGTGACTGCATTTCTCCTGGACCTCCCTGGAACTATCATGCACCCCACCTAGTACGTTTTCTGATGTGATCTGAATGAAGACAGACAGGGTTAAATTTTTTAAAACAGTAGTCAATGACCTAAAAGTAAGTTGGGAAGTAATATAAGTTTTTACTGCAGACTCTAAAGAAAAACTGATGGGTTGACAAAAGGAACAGTGGGAATGAGCAGGTATTATAGACATTGTATCTATAATGCTCAGCTGAACCTTGTAATACACACACACACACACACACACACACACATACACTTTTCTCCAAGTCTCCTTTACCACATTAACCTCTCCAGATGCTCTCCCCAAATTTATTCCCTCATAAATAGGTAAAACAGTCCCTTTCCAGTGTCAATCTCAGTAGTTCTACCAATTTCTCAGGTTCTCATCCATCACTAATTACCCACCTGCATAAAGAAGCTCCATAATCATCTCAAAACAGATGATTAGCAGGTTAAGGGAACAGTAAGGTAAATAACGTTAAAACTTCATTTTTTCTGAAACACACACTTCTGCTGTCTAATTTAGCCACTCTGTAGTATTATAGCTAATCATCGGGCACTGCCATCTAATAAATCGTGAAAAAATTTTAAAGACTAAACTTTCAATCATATGAAACTATCTCTACTTTCTTAATTGTAAATTCTACATGTTGATTTTGCACATTATTAGAAATTTCTATTTTTCAGTGTTATCCTTTTTTAAATTTAGTTTTGCCTATTCAGAATTCGAGTCTATTCATTTCTGCTGTAATACTGGCGCACAGTTACCTTACACCTTATAGGCAGTGTGGTCCACAGATAATAACTGTATTTCACACCTAAAAAAGTAGAACCTCATCCAAGCCATTTCTTTTTTATGTATTATTAAAAACATTTGTATTATGAAATATTAAAAATTCATAAAACAAATACACAGCTTAATAATTATTACAGAATAAACATCAAGTCAAAAGTAAAACATTGCCAGCTCTCCAGATATTCTCAACTGACCCCTTACCAATCCCAAACCACTCTCTACCCTCCACCAAGAAAACTATTGTCCTCTTTCTCAGAATAATGAGTTCCTTACTTTTCTTTATAACGTTATCACCTAACTACACATTATTAAACTCTAAACTTTAATTTGCCTGCTTTAAAACATTATAAATATAAAATCATAGAGTAAATAGTCTTTTGCCTCTGGCTTTTTGTTCAATATTTTGTTTGTGAAATTCACCCATGTTGCAAAAAGCATGAGTTGGTTCATTTTTATTGCTATGTAATATTCTATTATATGAATAGTCCAGAATTTATATACGCATTCAACCAGTGATGATTATTTGAGTTTTTTCCTGTTTGTGGCTATTTAAAAATTTCTATTATGAACATTCTTATATATGTTTCCCATTACAGTATATCTGAGAGTAAAATTACTGAATCATATAGTGTATATATCTTGCCCACTCTTGTTATTTTCTCTTTTATTTTGTTTTGTTTTTAATAGCCACTTATTATTATTACTTTTCAATGGGTGAGAAGTAATATCTCATTTTGATTTTGATTTGCTTTTCTTTAATATTGAGCATATTTTATGTGCTTATTGGCCATTGACACATCTTCTTTGAAGAAATGTCTATTCAAATTCTTTTGTTTTAATCAAGTTGTTTCACTCTTGTTTTTGTTGTTATTGATGGTTTTGAGTTGTAGGAACTCTTTATAGCTTCTGGAATTAACCCCTTATCAGATATATGATTTGCAAATATTTTCTCTATTTCATAGTTTGCCTTCTCAGTATGTTGATAGTATCCTTTGGTGCATAAGCTTTAAATTTTGATGACATTCATCTATCTACTTTTTTCTTTGTTTATTTGTGCTTTTGCTGTCATATCAAGAAATCATTGCCAACTCCAATGTCATGAAGCTTTTTCCCTATGTATTCTTCCTAAATTTTAATAGTTTTAGCTCATAATTTGCATATTTGATTTACTTAAGTTAATTTTTATATATGGTATAGGGTAAATGTCCAACTTCATTCTTTTACATACGGATATCCAGTTTTCCCAGAATCGTTTGTTGTAAAGACTGTCCTTTCTCTATTGAATTGTCTTGACACCTCTATCAAAAATTATTTGATCACATATGTAAGGGTTGATTTCTGGGCTCTCTAGTCTATTCCATTAGTCTGTATGTCTATCTTTATGCTACTACCATTGCTGTTTTGATTACTGTAGCTTTGTCATAAGTTTCGAAATCAGGAAGTAGGAGACTTCCAACTTTGTTCTTTTTCAAGAGTGTTTTGGATCTTCAGGGTTTATTAACATTCCATACAAATTTTAAGATGGACTTTTCTATTTCTAGAAAACATTCTGTTGAGATTTTGATATGAATTGCACTGAATTCGTAGATCACTTCTGGCATTATTGACGTCTTAACAGTATTAAGTTTTTCTTCTAAGCCATGAACACAGGATGTCTTCCATCTATTTGTTTCTTCTTTAATTTTTTTCAGCAACATTTTGTAAATTTCAATGACAAGTCTTTCACTTCCTTGGATAAGTTTATTTCTAAGTATTTTATTCTTTTTGGTGTTACTGTAACTGGAACAGTTTTTTTTAATTTCCAACATTTATCATTCTTATATAAATCTTCATCCTTTTACTATAGACACATATGGACTTATACATATATATATATATATGCTTAAAAGATGTATAGAATTGTTATCCAGGTGTTTTGAAATTCATATAAATGCTAATTTTTACTACTTGCATATTCCTGGAAGTTTCTTTTATTCAATATTATATTTATAACATTCATCTGTGTTTATACAATATGCTCTAATTTATTTATCTCCAGTGTTTGTATTAGTTACAAAAATTTGTTTTCTCCTCTTTAATTTCTCGCTTTGCCCCTCTTCCACCCCTGACCCATGAATGTTGCCATTTCCCCTTAAGAACTGGATCTCTGGAGGAAGGGCATCTCCTCCCACATACTCGTGGCATGCACCTGGGGCCTGGTGCTTCTGGGGTATGGTCCATGGCTCCACTTGAGGTAGGAACCCAGGACCTTCTGCTTACAAAGCAGACGTGCTAACCACTACACTATGGAGCCACCCTATAGAAATTTTTTTATAGAATCTAATGATTATTGTTATTTAAGTTGTTTCCGATATTTTGCTATTATAAAAGAGTGGTATGAACATTTTTGTATGGCCTCTGATGCACATGTGCAAGAGATTCTCTGAAACATATATTAAGGAGTAGAATTACTTTCTTTGTCATAAAGTATAAGCATCTTTGACTAGTTAGACATTGCCAAATTGCTTATTAAAGTGGTTTTTTGTTTCATCATCAAAATACCAATGTACAAGAGTGCCTATTAATGTATGTCATCATCCATCTAGTTCCTTTAGACTTTTAAAAATTCTGCCAATAGGTTTAGTGCATATTTTTAAATACATATTTCCATAAACTGAAAGCAACAAACAAACAAGACAAACTAACAAAAACTCATAGGCACAGACAACAGTTTAGTGGTTACCAGAGGGAAGGAGAAGGAGATAGATAAGGGCAAAGGGGGTCAAATATGGAAATTTAACTTTGGGTGGTGAACACTCAATGCAACCTACATATGATGTATTTTTTAATTGTATGCGTGAAATCTATATTATTTTATTAACTAATGTCATCCCAATAAATTTAATACAAATAAATAAATATATATATTTCCTTGATTATTAATCAAGTCAAATATCTTATCATGTCATTCATTGACTTATGGTTACATTGTCTAAAAGAACATACAGAATTGTTCTCAAAATTTATCAAATTCATGAAATGATATTTTTAACTATTTATATATTCATGTAAGTTTCATGTTCATATCCTTTGCTCATTTGGTTTTCTGAATAGTTTTGTTATTGATTTATTGGAAAATTTTATGTCTTATCTCAATAAGAAGCTTGTCTTTTTCTATAGTGTCTTTTGATAAACTAAAGTTTAAATTTTAATATCACTTATAAAATTTTAATGACTTGTGGCTTCGTCTTGTTTAAGAATACATTCATTCATTCTTTTTCTTTTTCTGTTGTCTGGCTATGATCACAACACAGTGTTGAATAGAGAAAGTGATAGTAGGTATGCACATGTTCTAAATTTTAAAGCAAAATATTTTTAAAGTTTCACCATAAATATAATATTTACTGTAGGTTTTTGAAAAATATTCTTTATCAGATTTAAAAAGTTCCCATCTATTTATATTTTGCTAGATATTTTAGCATTGTTGATCCTCTCTATTGTGTGTGTGTGTGTGTGTGTGTGTGTGTGTGTGTGTGTGTATGTCATTACTTTCTGCTCTTATATTTATTATTTCCTTTATTTCACATTTTGGGTACTTATTCTGTTATCATCTATTTTCCTTCATTGGATTTTGAGCTCATCAGTTTTTAACATTTCTCCTTTTTGTTTAGTAAAGACTAAAAATTTCTCTGAGAATGATTTTGGTTGCAACCCACAAACCCAGAAAAATATTTTACTATATTGCACATTAAAATATTTTCTTAGCTCTAATATAAAATATTTTTTTGAGCCATGGCTTACTTAGAAATGCCATTTTTAATACCTAGGTTCCTTTGACCCTCTGCCCTTTCAAGTTGAAGGGTTTATGATTTTCTTATATCTCAGCTCTAATATCTTAAAGCTTCTATAATATTTACAGACACTGAACAACTAGCTAAATCCTTATATCAGAATTTTTTTCTTTCAACTGGTAGGGCTCACAGATCAAACTAACTCTACTAGGGAGGAGCATGAAATACATTAATTTATATATTAATTTATATAACTTAAAGATCCACAGGTGAGACTGCCTTTAAATACAGCCTGAACCAACAGCTCACACACTGCTCTGTTTTCTGCAGTCAGCATTATTCTTGAGTTCTACCTGCTGTTCCACTGCCTACCTATATCATTCTCTCAAGCTCTAGCATCAGAGTAATAGCAAAATGCTCAAACATCATTACAGACTGCAAATCACACTCTCCTGAGCAACAGCGAGTGCCTCGTCCACACAATTCCTAGAACTTGCACTTCTTCATTGGCCCAGATTGCATTGTATGCTTATGATTGAACCGAAACTGAGGTCGAGGTAATGCATGGATTGATTGGCCTGAGTCAATTAGGTCTCACTTCTGGAGCAGGTAGGGACTGAGAGAATTCTCCAAGGGCCAAAAAAAAAAGATGGGAGGAAGAAATGCATGCTAGGTAACCAACCAATATCCATTCCAACCCTTACACAGTGCAAAAATTTAGCCATTTATGGAAATTATAGTAATATTTTATTATTTCACTGATTGTGAGTCTAATAAACATTAAAGAGAATAGCAGTATCTTCGATGTTTGTCTGATATTAAATTTATATTGGTGGAGATGGAATTAAAGAAATTCCCCAGAATAAACATAATACAAGTTAAACATAAAACTTTGGAATCAATAAGAATTTAAAATGGAATGGAAATTAATTATGCATAAAAGTCCTATGGAAATTATTTGTTTTTTAAA
Source organism: Rousettus aegyptiacus (assembly GCF_014176215.1). Taxonomy (NCBI): domain Eukaryota; kingdom Metazoa; phylum Chordata; class Mammalia; order Chiroptera; family Pteropodidae; genus Rousettus; species Rousettus aegyptiacus. Next base: position 32,464,054 of record NW_023416307.1, on the reverse strand, counting down.
AGTTTATATATATGTTTTGAGAGGAAAATATACAAAGATTGGTTGTGGAGAAGTAGACCAGTAGCCTGAAGTGAAAATTAGGAATCTTAGAAATGAAAAATAATTTTTTTCACTTGCATCTAAAACTCTGAAATTATCATGAAGGTCAAAGGGAAAATATAATTTATTACACAAAGATTCATTATACACATAGCTATCTCACACATCAAATGCAAGAATCAAAATACGCTATCTGTTTTTAAAGGTAGAAACTGTTTTATTATTTATGGGGGGCAATAATGATAACTTAACTGCAAAGTTGCTGCCTTTTGCTATTTTTCTCACTGACGTGAATTGTGGATAACTTCCAAGGTAAACTATTGGCATTAAAAATAGTACAAGATAAAACTCAGAAAATGACTGGGAAAGAAGTAATGACAAAGTGTTGGCATTATGAAGGCACCATTGAAGCTAAACTCTGCAACTGATCAGTTAAAAGAAGTTATATAAAACTGACATGGTCCCATCTCACACTCAGCAACTGGGACCTTTAGAAGTTAGATTTTACTCTAACCCAAAATGTCAGAACATTTTGTTATGGACAAAGGGCAGAGAAATGACATAGAAACCAGAAAATAAAAAGGAAGTGCAACTTAGAGAAAGGTGACAATAAAGCACTAACAAATTCTCATATTTCTAAGAGAATTTTAAAATCTCTATGATTTTTCTGTTTAAAAAATTGCTGAAAAATTCATTTACAATCTGCTGGATGTGGTTATGATGAGGTGTCCAACAGAAAATACTGATGATGATTGCATCTATGTTTTGTGCTTTACTTCTAGAAAGCTCAACTTTTATTCAACAGATGTTTAACTTCATAACAAATAAAGCTATCCCTCATATGTATACATCTTCAGTCAATAGTTTTTGCAGATGCTTTTCTGGTTCTGCTGACAATTTCGCTAAGCCAGACTCTTTCTATTAATTCAATTTTCTTTTGTAATTAAGAGTCCATATTTCTTAGAGAATAAGCTGCAGCAAGGGTACAACCTGATTATGAAACTAATTTTTCCATCCAGTCAAAGTTTCTCTGTTCATTTGAGCATCTACTCCATTGATTTATCTGTTACAAATAATCCTTTTTAAGTTGAACAGAAAACACTTATGGCTTAGGTAAAATGAAGAACAAAGACTGTGATTCTCTTTTCTCAGTTTAGTGACAGAGAAATAAATTATATTTCAGAAGCTCTGAACATTTCATTAGTTTTGCTTTTTTGAAGTTCTATTTTTATTTGGACCATTAAAATTTCAGGATTTGGAAAAGTTTTTTTTTTCAGATTTAATTCAGCATTACTTGAGCACCTACTAGATGCTTGGGGCATGAACATGAAAATGTGATCTTGAAGAGGATTAAACCTCTTGGGGAGATAAGACATACCCCCACAAAACATTGGAAGATTCACTCTGAAGTGAATGATATAGAGTCTGATGGGAGTAATGATGTATTTAGAAAATTCTTCATGGACAAGTTGGCCACATCTGGAAAAATAGTGATCAATTCAGTGAAGGAAAAATGGAGAGAGTATAAAGGTATTTCTGGGTGGAAAAAGCACAAAGAAAAGTTTAGAAAGCAGTATAAGCACAGGCTGGTACAACTTAGTGAAATCAGCAGAGCTGATGGCAAGGCTTATACTGGAGAAAACATCGGAATTAGTTATAGATTGTGGCACATATGCACATAGTTGAGAGCCTTGAATACCACAAAAGAAAGCACTGAAGTTCCTAAGGGCAGATGTAACAATGACAAAGGCAATGTTCCAGAAAATGCATTGAGAGGTGGTTTGGAGAAATATTGGCATGAAATGATCAGAAATTTGACCAGGGTGTTAGCAATGATTATGCAAAGAAAGGGGTTCATATGAGATGTATTATAATGGGCAGATTTAATTAGTTTTTGAGACTCACTAAATGTTAGGGAATAATGGAAAAGAAAAATAAGCAATGACTTCAAAATTTTAAGCCGGAATAATTGAGTGAATAATGACTATACTTATAACATATTAGTGAAAAGCAGGGAAGAGAGAAATTACGGCAATTATAAATATTACTTTTGAAGAATACAGTTGCTATGTTTGAGGTAACTTTTGCAGACAGCAACGTCTCAGTTGGCATTTGGAAATGCATGTTGGAATTTGGTGATAATTTTCAGATAAGATTATACCTTTGATCTCCAATCTTTTGGTAAGACGTCATAGCTAAAGCCGCAGAGTAGAGAAATTTCTCAAGAATGTTTGTATAAAGAACATATCAGTGGGCCAGAGATAGCTTGGAGGAGCACTGAACAAGATGGCGGGAGAAGAGAGGGAGAAAGAAGAACCAGTATTAATCTATGTGTGTAGGAAGCAGGAGAGGAGAGAGACAGAGAGCACAAAAGACAGAGACAGAGAGAAAGAGACAAAGAGGGAGAGAGACAGAGACAGAGAGGAAAAAAAACTGTCCCGAACTTTAAAGAGTTGACTTTAAATGAGGAAGAAGGAGATTGTACAGAAGATCAATGACCATGAATAACTCGGGGACCTGAAAACCGGTCAGTTCCAGCCTTAAATGGTACAATAAAAGGTTCTCGATAAAGGGCAAACTTCATCCTCTTTTGCTGAGAGATAGACATCTTTCATTCAGAGAGAAAAATAAAATATTACATTTCTGCAATAAATTTAATCAGCATACTCTATCTTTGATATATTTTTTTAAAGCATCCACTTGCCTCCTGGTAAAAATCTGAAACAGCATCATACCTGCAAACTAATTTTTTTAATAATAAATTTGGTCATAGTCATCTAAATTTCATCTCCAATTATGATCAATTGTAAAGGAATGAATGAAAAGATTTATTTGTCCCAAGTTTTCTTCTGACATGACAGGAGCAAAGAATACATTTTTAATCAATTCAACTTTCCCACCAAAGGACAATAAAATGTGGTTAGCTTTCATATTCATCAGAGGCACAGGGCTCTTCAGACCTAGGTTCAGGTTTATGAGCATAAAATTGAGAACAATTAGCACTCAAATTAATGTTACATGAAATAAACGGCATCTAGTAAGTGTTTCCGTCATTTTGGGTCATAGATCACCTGCTAGACTAAATGTTCACACACTGCAATTTACTCTGCAAACAAATGGAATACGAATGATGCTTTAAAAAATATTTTTTTCTTAATTTAACAGTATATGTAGGGATCTCTCATATTTTAAAACTCACTAGAAGTTAATAATAAATTCAACATTCATAGGATGAAACATAGGATCAAAAGGAAAAACACTTTCTATTTTTGCAAGCATATTTTATAATAAATTAGGTACCATGTTAACATTAGTTTCACTCATCAATTTAATCACTGCCACTATTAGTATTGGCTTCCTCTTTATACACCAAATATTTAAGAGCAAGAAGATGCCAAGCTCTCAAAGTCTTTGTTATTTATATAATAGAGCTCTCAAACACCTGGCCATTTCTGGCAATAGAGCTGCACCAGAAAATGCCAACTCTCAAGATGCTTGCTGCAATCCACTACTAACACCAGTCCATGCACAATACCCCCTCATCTATTTTGAACTTCAGGACTCTGGGGCCTTCAGGAAATCAGCATAGGCCTAAAAGTCTTGGAGGTGTCCTCTCTGAGCTGAATCTGTTCTGGTGCCGGCTGGAGTCTTCGGGGCATCTCAGAGACTTCTATGTCAATGAGCTAGATATACCAAAGGAGTGGGGTGGTCAAAACAGCTATAAAGCCTACTCATTCGGAGGCCCTCTGGTCATCCAGAGTTATCGAGGAAGCCAAGGACTTCCCCCATAGGACAACCCCAGACATCATTACCATCCTGGCCAAGAGGTCCTGGGGCTTTCTAAGTCAGGGAGCAAAACCAGATTAAAGAGCAAACCATAGCCAGGGAACAACTCTAATTTTATCAGCCTTAAACATTGGGCTTCTCAGTCAATTGAAGTTTGAACAAAGGGTTTTATAGCTAAAGAAGGGTGGGTGGGAAGGGTAAATAAAAACACTCATGATTTACTATGTCAACTTTTTTAAAAAATAGTACAGATAAACAGTGAAGACATGTCTAAACCATTAGCACTCGAGTTCTGATCCAACATTAAAAATTGATCTTTAACTAAATCATAATTCAAGGATTTTTGGAATTTCAGCTTTTTCCCCTTTCTGGCAGTGTTAAGTTGGGAGGGCTCATTAAACTCTCTGTTCATCATCCTTTATCTGAGAAGCATTTTACAATAAACCAGAGCCTTATTACGCAGAATAGAAATGAATTAAGTGAATGTGTGTTCCAAGACCCAGTGGCTGACATTCATCCTTATCCCAAAAGTAACCCAGGGCCAAATAAGTGGAGAGCAGTGTGCTCTGGTTAGGCCTGTGGTCTCTGGAGAATTACAAGCTGGATTCTCAGGCAAGTCACTTCCCATCCGTGTACCTCAACTTTCTGTGTATACAATGGGGACAACATCACCGATTTTGTCAAGTTTTCATGATGATTTAAAAAGATGATGCGCCCAAAATACTTGAAGGTAGAACAAGGGAAGGTAGAAAATAAGTACTCAGTAAACTCGAGCTCTAACAGTCATTAAGAACTGAGTTGTTTTAGAACTATTTTCATGATACTTGAATCATTTCCAAGTCTAATTACAAAAGTAAGTACATTTATCATTTCAAATTTCCTTCTACAATGAGGCCAGGTAGTCAACTAAATTAATTATTCTTATATTTTAATTCTCACTGAATGATTTTTGTCTTTCCTTTCATATAATATTAGTTCCTTAAATCTTAAACTACAAACAGAAAAATCAAATTATCTTGCAAAGAGTCACAGAGAAATATATTATAGCTACAAGCTGGTCCTGAATTTTCTATTATTTTGAATATAAGCAAGGAGGACTGTGACATTTAGCCATATTTTATTACTATGCCATGTGTATGTTTCTATTTTAAGAAAAATATAAATAATGAAATATGATTATGATATATCAGCTATTTGACCTTTTGATGCAGATACTTTTACTTTGTATCTTTAATGTCTGTACTTTATGGTTTTTTTTCCAAGTATAATTCCTGAAATCTAGGGGGAAAAATACCATGAAAACAATATAACAAAGTCTTTAGTTATTTTTCTGTCATATTTCAGATCTTCAAGGACTGCACGTGTTGCCTCAGACAGTTGACTGGTCATCTTTTCCTCCTCAACAATATCTCTTAACTCTTGGATTCAAAAACAAAGAAGATGGGAAATTTTTGGAAAAAGTATCGAGTAGAAAGCTGCCAACATTTACAGGTAAATCACCTGGTGTTATTATCTTTTAATACCTTTATAAGGCAAGAATTGTACATTATCTATCAAGTCTTATTCATCACAAGGCCTGGTATATAGTAGAGCTTGGGCTCCCCAAAATGTTTGTTGAGTTTTAATTAACTCCTTCTAGTCTTCTCTGTGGATTAGTTAACAATGCCTGGAATTCAGGTTCCAGAAAAGCTTCCTCTGAAACCAAACACAATCCCAAAGTGTCCACCTTCCTCTCACCCCGACCATCCTCTTACCAATCATAGTATACTTAAGGAATACAAGCTTTTATCATTGTCAATTAGCAAATGTAGAAGACAATTATACAATAAAACTATTTTATGAAATAAAAAATATAGCCAGTGACAACCTTAAATCAGTTACATTATCTGCTATTGTATTGATATCTGTTCCATTCTTTTCTTATGTAATTAACCAAGAGCTTAGCTATCATGGAGAGTATTATAATTAAATGGTGTTCAGTAATTCTAGTTGAAACTTCCAAAAAAAATTTCAGAAAATATTCACAGAGAGTTGAAATCTCAAAATTGTGGGCTAAATTTATGACCAGGTTAAATTTATTTCTTCAGCTCTACCTACATAATTAAGGATTTGTGTTTTGTTTGGCACTGTATCTTCTGAGATTTATCTTAACTTCGAGCTACATTTAAAGTCAATGGTATCTACACACTTGAATAATACCTGGGAGAAACAAGACAAGAATCAGACACATTTATGACAACATTTTTTTTACAACTCAGGAGAAACATACTCTACAGAGAGAAGTGAATTGTTGTAGGCTGTCTCTTAGATCTCTCAATCAGGAAACACAACAAAATGAATAAATGATAGTTTCTAAAGGGCAGTGTCTCCTCCGCCTTTCTCTTTATTGATCTTTTATTGGTATACATGTGGTCTAGGGATGGGACTGGTTTCTCTACTAAAGATTCATATCTGTTAACATCGAGGTATCTGTTTATAGCTTGCTAAAGAAAGCATTCTGAAATGGAAGTCTGGAAAAATAGTATAAAAGTTTATTGTTACAATTTTTAGAACATAAAACTCCCTTCTGTCTGCTGACCAGGGAAGACACAGTGAGACACATGGAGACAATGGGGAAGAGAATCTTGCCAATACTGGATTTTATTAGAAGCACCCAACTGAATGTAGGTATATGAGGGGTATTGTTAGTAATTGTCCAATGTACAAATATTAGAAAATTCTAGAAGTATGGAAAGTTTATGGTGCAAATATTGCACATACTGGAGAATTTTAGAAACTTTCATGGTAAACCTCAGTTGCAAAGCCAAAACATTTAGGTAATGATTTTATTCCTTTTATATTTTAAAAATATTATGCTATGCAATTTTCAACATTTATTAGGCTAGTATCTCTTTAAAGAGTCTTTCTGTGTGCCTTCCTGATAGCTAATTCAAGGTCGCAGTGAATTCCTCATTTCAAATCAATAACAAATTCTTAGCAAATACATGTTTTCCCTATAAACTCTTGCTTATAACCATCTTGTTACCTACGCAAGAATTCAGAGCTTTTCATGCTAGCACCACTGCACCACGCGGATAAACTCAACGCTACTCTAAACACTGGCATTCACTCTTTGTATATCTTTAATGTAAATTATCTAATCCCCTTTTTTCTGATCCAGGAGAAATATGTCCCATCTTCTTTTCAGTCTTAAAAAGCCCAAAATAAGACTTGGATTATGTTGTACTATTTTATAGAATTTAAACTATTGTACCAAAAGTACATAAAGGAAACCTCTCATTCTCAGGCTATAAAGGCTACGATTTTCTCTTTTTCTAATACAGTAGCCCTGCCTTATCTGTGGTTTCAACTGCCTGAGGTCAACCGTAATCCAAAAATATTAAATTGAATATTCCAGAAATAAATAATTCATGTCTTAAATTGACACCATTCTGAGTACCTCACTCCCTCTCATCACAAAGGCATTGTATCACTTCACATTATTACAAGAAGAGTGAGTACAGTACTATAAGATATTTTGAGAGAGACCACATTCACATAATTCTTATTATAGTATGTTATAATTATTCTACCTTATTACTAATTATTATTGTTAATCTCTTACTGTGCCTGATGTATAAGTTAAACTTTATCATAGGTATGTATGCATAGGAAAAAAATATTATATAGAGAGTTTGGTTCTATCTGCATGGTTTCAGACATCCACTGGGGGTCTTGGAACATATCCCCTAAGCATAAGGGGGGACTACTGTATTTTTTGAAAAGCCTGCAAACAGAAAATATTAAAGAACTTTATTTTTGTGGATTTAGTATTATGTCATTGATTTGATGTTCTTACCTAACAAGGGGAATCAAGCTATCATAACAAATAGTAACTTAATAATTGTTCAACAGTTTATCTGCTCAGTAACATTATTCTGCATTTTAGAAAAGCTATTAAGTTCCTAATACAATTGAATGATTTGGAATTCTATGCATTACAAATACAAAAACACATTTTTACTGATTTTCCTACCACATAGCTCCAAAACTGTGTTATACCTAATTTTCTTCCTTGTATTTCTATTAATAAGAAATCCATGTCTGTCTTAGTCATCTCTGGCTATCAGAATAAAATACCACAGACTGGGTGGCTTAAATGACAGAAGTTGATTTTCTCACAGTTCTAGAGGCTAAAAGTCCAAGATCAGGGTGCCAGCATGGTTGGGTTCTGATGAAGGCCCTCTTCCTGGTTTGCAATTGGCCGCCTTTTTGCTATGTCACCACGTGGCAGAGAGCAAGCCTTCTGATGTCTCTTTTTAGAAGGGCACTAATCCCATCGTAAGGTCTCCACCCCCATGACCTCATCTAATTACCTTCAAAAAGCCCCCTCTCTAAATATCATCACGCTGGGGGTTAGGGCTTCAACATGTGAATTTTAGATGGACACAAATACTTTATAGCGATCTCACTGGCTCCACTACAAATTTTGGGTACTATTTTCCAATGCACCCTCTATCACATCCTCCTCCAGACATACGCGCGCGCACACACACACACACACGCACACACACACACACACCTTTCCATCCTAATCAGAGACCCACACACATCATTGTCATTGTCATCATCAGGCCCTTGCAAGCGACGAAAGCTTTGCTAACAAGATCTATCACCATGTAGCATTATTTCGTTTTGTTCACACTTGATTAGCCTAGTTGAACCAGTGTGCTGGATGTTGTGGAGGTGATCTGTCTGTGCCCTGGTTTTTGGGGGTGACACCTGTCATACCTGTTACTTGTCAGGAAAATAATCACATCATCTGTTGCCAGCTCAGATCTCACAATATGTTGTGAATACAGGTTGGGCCCATCTGGGCCTTATGTGCTTTAAAAATGTTCTTAACTCCTTTTCTCCTCACTTTTCAAAGGGCATTTTGGCCACTTGGAAATTTGTATATACATGTATCTTTCTGTATCTATAAAGGAGATTTGAAAATCATACAGTAATTAAGATTCATAGCATCTAATTAAAAACTCAGTCTTCTTTAGAATGAGTCAGTACCACTTTAATAACTGCAAGGAATTTCAACTTTCCTATGTTTGCTTCTACGGAAAGTAACAGTTTTTGAAAGATTGTCTCAGAGTTTTAATGGAATTGAAGTGAGTGATTCTGAAGGTACCCAGGGACCACGAGTATATCTAAATATTGGCTTCTAGGTTTCTTATTATACACCCAACCACAGCTTCATAAAGTAGGAACAAATAAAATTGGCTGGAAAGGTAACCTAGCTTAATGAAGCAAGTAATGAGTTGCTGAGTAGAAATTATTCCTACATGGTACCATTAACTGTGACACGAGCAGCCCTCGATGGTGTTTTTAAGATCCCTTGAGGTGTGTCTTTTCTTGTCAGATCAAATGCCATCCACTAGAATGCTTAGACATTGTGTTGTCCTAATTAGCTATTACCTTATTTTGAGACACTTGTAGATAAAGACTTTAGTCCAAGGCTGTGCTCTGGCTGGTAACCCCAGGGCAAGTCACTTAATCTCTGACCTGTTCTTCCTCATTTATAAAATAGACTGATATCTGCCAGGCCCACCTCACAGAGTTGCCATGAGACTAAAAGTCCATAATCCATGTTGAAGTGCTTTGTAAAGTATTACAAATTTTAGAAGTGTTAAATATTTGTATTGGTTTTAGTTTCCTTTGATAAAAGGACTATTTTACAAAACTTTCCTTTTATTTCTACAAATTGTGTACTTTGAAATTACATATTCTTCTAAAATAAAGATTGTGCAAGTGTCTTGTGAGTTTCTAATTTTTTTTCTTAGATCACTGATGTGTCCCATGTCATAAAGTTTAGATACCTTTGTGCTTTGCGTCACAAAGGCAGAATTAGAGGTGTCATCTCCAGCCACAGAGTAGGTCTACTGCCCACAGTAGGGCTTCCAGGAAACATGGATGTTCACTTCTTGCTATGAGTTGTAGACACAGTTGGTGAAGGAGATAAAGGACATTATGGTATAAAGGAGGTTTCTATGTCTCGAGCAATGATTCTCTTTATCCTCTGACACTGGTTTCATTACCATTATAGGTTCTTTTGTTAGGCACATAACACATGGCCAAACAAGAATGATTCTGGCATTTTAAGAATTATAATCTAAAATATTCTATGACCTGCCTATCTGGCAGCTTTTAATCCCGCTGAACGTCAACCTTCCTTCAACCAGCAACTCTCCTTTAATGGTATTTTTCTTTCTCTGGATCTTTGTACTAATTACTTCACATGCTACCTGATGTCACTGTGCTTTTTAATTCATTAACTTTATTGGCTGCTGTCAGTTTCAAACCTATGTACTGTACTTCCTGAGCTAAATGTTAAAGAGTTAAAAAAATCTCTTGTCATGCATAAAACTCCTTCGTAGGTTGACTTGCCAAAAAAATGGCCTTACTAATGATGATTTTAATATCTCATTAGTCTTACTCTTAATTTCCTTCAAGCAAAGCATAAAAAATGTTTACACATGCACATTTGCAATGAACAATAATATGTGTTTCTTATCTCCTTTTATTGCAATTAATGCTTCTATATCTTATTTCAAATGAAAATACATTCCAAATTCCTGGGTTGTGCTTTTCAGTGCCATTATATAGTGCCACTTATTTGCCAAACATTTATCCATGCCTACTATTAAATCTAGGCAATTCTGACTGAAGCTTTCATTTGAACTTGCTATTTACCTAAACTTCATTGTTTTTGTGTGAGGTCTTAGCTTCAGTCGTCACCACTTTATCACACTCTCTCTCCAGCAGCAAAGGAGCCCTTTGATCCCTCTGGAAGTCTCATTGGGAGGGCTACTTCCCTTTAGGTTTAGCCCTCTTTAAGACAATTTCTTCACTTCTCATTATTGCTTTTATTTTTTTAAAGAAATAGCATTAAGACATTCCTATTGGTATTAGGTATTAATTTTTATTTCTTTTTCACTTCATCTCTCCAAGACCCCTATCTTGTATACATAAAATATTCATCTGTAGTTTTGTGATAACCAAACTACATTTGGCTTGGGGAGATGGGTAACTATTATAAGTCAATTGCTAATTTTCCTAGTATTTTATTTTTATTTTTACTATAACATTTTATTTTATAAAATTTTCCTAGTATTTTATTTGCAGGGAGCACTTCCTGTTTTATTATGCATCCAAGAGCCAAGCAAACAAAGCACTATTGCCTTCCACTATTTTTATTGTCCTAATGTTTTGGAAAATTACACTGATAGATTTACGTTCCCGAGTAGGCTGCAGTTGCTTCTGCTCTTTGGAGTTCAGTCACTACACCACTTTTCTACAACTAACCCCATTGTTTATTTTGTTAAAAGACAAAGAAAGCAATTCAGAAAGAAAACTGTTTCTCCTGCGACTCGCTTTCCTCTATTTGACAGAATCCCATTGTTCAGCTAGCTACACATTTAAACTAAATGGGTAGGCTAGCTATTTTGTCGATTCTGAGAAGGGACCCCAAATTCACAATTTGCAAGCATCGCTCCTATAGGTTTATGAACTTGCAGCTAAATGATTAATCTGAGAGAACAAATTATCAGGGATAGAGGGACATTAGTCAAATGGCATATAAAGCTGCTAGGGAGAAATGCAGCAAATACAATGCCATGGTGCTCAACCTTTCTTTATTACCAAGATTCTAGAAAAGTGCTAACTTCTGAAGGTTGGTGTCAATCAAAATATGAGTATGATATTTCAGAAAGAACTGCTTTCTAAATTCAAGTTGAAATTCAGATGTTCGTTTCTAATAATTTTTCTCTTTAGAAGAGATTCTATTTTAAGAAAGAAAAATTATGTCTGCCTTCTCTAATTTCTGCGGGGCAGGAGGGAATCTGGTTTTTAAGCATGTATGAACTAAAATAGTCCTTGCTCAGATACTAAGCTTCAGGGTAGTGATTTGTTCTTCATCTTTTGTTTATTAGAATATTTGGAGGAGTACCTAGCTAAAATCCATATTTCTAAAGGCACATACCAATAGATTGTGATTCACTGAGTAAAGTCCAGGACTTTATGTAGTTAACAAACAAGCCTAGTGATTCTGTTGCAGGTGGTCCAGGAGGAATCATACCATGAAGGGGTGCTGGTCATCAAATCTTCTCTTCCTCTTTTGACTTCCAATTTCTCATCACCCTTAAAATAGTAAAAATTTGGGCTTTTCTTTTAACACTCATCAGAAATACTTTTTTTCTAAATACAAATGTAAGATATTTATGATAAACTTTGCCTCTCATACGTATCGAGCATTATAATTTGTATTGAACTTTTTAGAGAAGCTAAAAAGTTTACCTATTTTAAGATGGATCATGTCAGTTGCTGGGATGGTCCTAGGAGTCAGAATAAAATGCTATAATACCACGAGATAGGAGCCAGAGTTTAATGCTATCCAATGAGAACTAAAAATAAAAGCGGAGCTAAGATTTCATATGTAAGCCATAGGGGTAAACAGAATTTAATATGCATAATAGTTTTCAGAATTCGACTTGCATAAAAATATTATTGTATATAATCAAGATAATGGGCCACTCTTAGCTCTTATAATGCCTTGGTGATGTAAAGTACCCCCACTCTAAACAGACACAGTTCTGTGGAATCGCCACTGGGAGTGTGGTAATTTCAGATCCCTCTTTTCCCTCGGCCCAACTTCTTTATGCAGAGCCACCTGCAAATTCTTCTTGGCAGTCCTACAAAGTGTTCCTTTTCACATACATTCATCTATTTGAAGAAAGGGTACAGATAATTCTTTAAAATAATAGAAGGAAACATTTGTTTGTACTAGAAACCATTGCTTAAAAGGAAGTAAATATCTTATAACAAATCCTGACTTCAATCCCCAGAGAAAGGTCTATCTATGTCTGTGGTTTTGTTCTAAAACGTTTCCTTTTACTGGGAGACTAGGGGAGTTTCTGTGCGTGTTCAGGTGTAATGGAGAAGTTGCAATACGCCAGCCTCCTCAGCCGGTTGCAGAGAGTAAAGGAGCAGGCCCAGGTGATCAATCAAGTAATGGCAGAGCTAGCAACCATTCCCTATCTACAGGACATCAGTCAACAGGAGGCGGAATTGGTAAGTATTTGTTTTTCTTTGTTTTAGCCTTTCACAGGCCATGAGCCAACAGAACAGTGATACGGTCTGAAAGAAATTTGTCATAACAAATGTAGTCTGAGGGCAAACTCTCTTAACTCTCATGAAGCATTCTAATGAAGAAACTGGGAAAGGTAGAAAGTGAACGTGTCTTTTTTTATTTGCTCACATTAACTAGCTTCCACTTTTTATATCAAGAACTATGTGTTGTGTTAAAACGTGGATAAGAGCTGATTATTCATATTGTGTGTCAAGTTTTTTTTGTTTCAAATTAAATTTTTAGTAAATTGTTTCTTAAACTCCAACATATGTTAATATATGATTTTTTTCTATGGAAAAGCGAGAGGCAAAAGAGTAATTGTGGTATAGAAAACCAAGCCTGCAAAATAGTCTTTAGAGGTTTCTTATTCATTTCCAGTGTCACATATATGTTGCCAGTCCCATACATACACACACACACACACACTCTCTAGTTCGTTAATATAAAAGTCATTTTATTTGAGGGGAAAATGTAGTTAAACAACTGTGTTTTTAAACTGAATTGACCAGTTAAACGGAGCCAGCCAAAAACTAGTTGAAGGAATATCGCAAACCATCTTCAAACAGATTTGTATATTATAACCATACTTAATATTAGAAATGATAGCACCTTGTTTGAAAAACAATTTCTTAACAATGTGCTGGCCATCCAAGGAAAGGAAATACGTACTCTATACGGATGTCCTAATGTGTCGTAGGAAAGAGCTCTTTACTTAGAGGCTTTAATTGAAAGTAGCTAAAACTAATTATATATCTGAATTGAATGCACATAGCAAAAATGAGAATAGCCCAAACTGATCACCTATAATTTTCAGATAAGTAAAGAAAGCCTCCCTCTGAGTTTTTAAAGTTATAACAAATTAATCAAGACATGAACTATCAACATTGATAATGTTCATCTGAACCTGTAAAAATGTATTAAATAAATACTGATATTCAAAGTAAGCATGTAAAATGGTCTGACTAGCCAAATAATAAAACTATGCTTACTAAAGATTACAACTATGGGGGGAAGTGGGGAGTCTATTAATCAAGGAATTACTAAGTCAAAACTGGCAGTAATACTTTCAAAACCTTTATGGTTGTGTGCAGCGGAACGCCTTCTAAAAGGCTAAGTGTTTATCCTATCATTCATAAGGCATTTAAGAGTGCACTAAGGATGGAGCTTTCAAAGTGCATATTATAGCCAATTTTAGATGATTAATGCTCCTCGGAGATAAAAGGAAGCAAAGAAAATGTTAATTTAAGAAGCCGGCACAATGTTGATCCTGTCTTCCTAAAAAGCACATGCAAGATTTAAATAAAAAATACAAGAGACTTTTTTTCTGCACTTAGGTCTTCTTAACCACATATCTACGGCTTTCTTTTTTCTGAAAATACTTATATTTCAAAATATAGACAGAGTGCCAAACTAGTGTTATTGACATCCCTTCCTAACATGTTAGTGCAATATTCTACCATCTCAAACTCTGGAAAATAGGATTTAATGGGATATTTTCATAATCTACATGCCCACTAGAAAAAACTTTTAATGTATATAGGTGTATATGTACAGGCCAAATATTTTCAAATCATATACCTTGCAAGATTTTACCACTATTAAGTAATAGATTTTACTTTTCAACTTCCAAGCATGGGTTAACCTAGAAAATAAATCCTAGTAATACCTTTTATGGTGCTTCATAAACAGTAGCTTCTCAATAGAAGAGTTATGAGTGACTCAACTCTCTGCCTTTCTGCTTAAGCTCTGCAATGTCTAAAGTACAGAAAGATTAGCTAAGGGTTCATACTGTTTGATACCACAGTGTACTGAACTGGCATTTGTTCTTTTTCACAGAACTTTCTTTTTTTAGCTTTGACTGTCACATGGCTTCATTACTTTGCAGCCGCATATGCAGCATGTGTATAGGACTGTTTAAATTGGAATATGGCAAAGGGTAGAATTTTTAAAACTTGTCTTTGAATGGAACCTAAAAAGAAAACTTCGTTATTTTGAAGTTTTAGAGAAGCAAAGAATAAAAAAAAAAAATTTAAATGAGCTAGATCCTTTAAGAGCCAATAAAACAGCACAATTTTAGAATCGTCCTCTGGTGAGCTTTTGCACAATACCTACAGTTATGATACATTAGCCTCAGGAGAAAATACTAAAGTACTGTCATGTACTACATGCCATTTCTTGAGAGAATTAACTACTGTCTTCATTCTTTACAACCCAAATCTGTTTTTATAAAACATCAACACTTACTACATTAAAACCTATATGTTTTCTACAAATTTTCAAAAAGAATCTTTTCATTGTCTCAATATTTTATATCTGCAATAATTCTCAGTAATGACTGAAGCAAAGATGAGGTAGCAATGTTCATTGTCGGAAAGATGAGTAATAAAATCATCAGCGTTCAAATGATTTTTTAATTAGGTTTTAATCTGTGTATTTAGAAAAGTTATTTCTGTGTGAATTCCACACTGATAATTTTTATCTTGGTGCCACAGCTGCAGTCACTAATGGCAGATGCTATGGACACCCTTGAAGGAAGAAGAAACGATAAAGAACGTGTGTGGAATACAATTCAAAAGGTAAAACTTTCAACTGAAGGAAAAAGATATGTTATTCTCAAAGAAAATGTTTATCTTAGGTCAAATTTGTTTAGAAGATAAAAAGAAAAGAAAGTTTTTTGGGCTTTTTTATTATTTGTTTTCTTTTTTTTTTTAAATAAATGCAGCTCGTGTGCGCGCGTTCTCTTTCTCTCTCTCTCTCTCTCTCTCTCTCTCTCTCTCTCTCTCTCTCTCTCTCAGTGTAACCAAAATCAAATATGGATTTTTCTAACCTATTCTCTCGGGTCTGCTCCTTTTCCAATAGACTGTGGTCATATGCTTTTATGGATCTTCTTATCATGTTCATTTTCATATCCTATTTTTATTATCTGCTTCTTCCTTATTGGTTATTATAGATTTTTTAAAAAGCCCTTCCATTAGTGTTCTAGTCCACTCCCTAACCCTTTCGCCCATTTTTTGTCACTTGAGAAAAAAAAAAAATGGCTACATTCCAGGGAACTATAGAGGAACTAGCACATTGATATTTTTGTGAGGGGGAGTGACATATTGATCTTAGAAGTAGAGAAACACCCCTTCATTGGCTGCCAGAAAATTAAACAAAACTAGCACCAAGATGTATCTGGTTCCAGGTAGTTAGGAGACAATGCAGACTACTACAAGGCTCAGAGACAACATTGGAGTGAATAATATTGAGTCCCCAATCCAGCTAAAGTTAATAAATTCTGATCAATCTACTCCCCACTCAGTCTCCTCCAATTACTGTAAGAATCCACAAAGGAAGAACTTGTGTCAGGAGATGCGAGAGAAGCAAACCAAAGAAGCCTTCAGTTTAAGAGATAATAGTCAGCCATGAGGGATTCTGGTACATGTGAGGAACTGTGTGTCTTCTGTAATCAATTTAGAGGCCCTATGATAAATGCATAAAATGGAAATGAACTGAACTAAGCAAATATTTGTTGACTATTTACTATGCCGGAAAGAACACTAGATATTACAGATATAGTGCTGGGCAAGACACACACAGCCCCTGCCTGTATAGGCCTTACCATCCAGTAGAGAAGACAATTGTTAAACAGTTACTTATAAATGTACTGAATATTACAGTGAAAAAAGTAGATGTTCAGTGATCCATGGAGACAAATAAGGGAATATAATTGGTCTGGGAGGTCAGAAAAACCATCTCTGAGAAAGTGATATTTATGTAACATTTAAAGGATATGTAGTCATTAGCCAGGTGAAAAGGGAGATTTCTAAACAGAGGGAACAATTTGTACCAAGAATGCAAAGAAAGCAGGGTACATACAAAAAAGACAAAGGCGCAAAAAAACATATTTCAAAAGGAACTGCAGAGACAGGAGAAGTCAAATCACAGAAGGACTTAGAAACTATGTTAAGAATTTGAACTGTTTCAGAAAGTACTTAACTGGAAAACGTGTTTGAGACATCTCTAAGGTCGTAGTGGGAGAACAGATTGAAAGGCTGCAGAATGTGGCAAGGTCAGTTACAAGGTGGTGGCTCGATCTACAGTGGAGGACACAGAGATGAACAGAAGCAGACAGATATAAGGAATATTCAGGAAGCCAAATCAACAGGCCCTGTGGTTCACCAGTTGCATATGGGAGTTTAGAAAACAGAAAGAATTAAGAACGATACCCAGATATTTGGCTTGAACCATTGGGCAGGGAGACGTTTGCTGGTGTCATGTACAAAGGAGGGAAACACTGTTGGAGGAGCAGCTTTTGGTAAAGAATATGAACTCCTTTAGAATACAGTCAGGAGACAGAAACCAAGTCAGATATTTGAAAGGGAATTTAAAATAAAATAAAAAAATATAGTTAACTGGGTATGAAATTGTAAACTGGGTAACTGGAAAAGCAAAGAACAATAATTTATCACAAAGGAATTAATTAAAGGAAGCATCTACCATCCAGGAAGGCTGAGAAATCAAAGAGAAGGGATTGGACTTACTAAAACAGAAACTTGGGGAAGGGCCATGCTGGGCCAGCACTAAGCCTCCCCAACTAGGAGGTGCTGCTTGGCTGCTGCTAGTATCTCTGAGCTTGGAGAAGGGGTCCTGAAGATGTGAGATCCCAACTTCTGAGGAGAAGGCACTAATCTACTGGTGCTGACAGCGAGGATGAGAAGAGGGAGAGAGTGGTAATAGAGGTAATTCTGCAACTTTTTGAAGAACTAAATTCAACTACAACTACAAAAAAAAAATAACATTTTTGGAGGAAAAATTTGCTGAAGACACTCTCACAGGCACCTCGAATAGACAGGAAGTCAGCAAGTCCCTCCTTTGTCTTTTGGCATTGGAGTGTTCCTCTATTGCTCTATTGATGAGAGACTAAGAACTGGCAAAACAGGAATAGGGTCTGCAGAGTTTCAGCCCCAGTATCAAAGAACTAATTATAGAAGGGTGCATTTGGAGTCGAGAGACTACAGGCTAATAACTGGCACAAAAGTACATTGAATGTACAGTGCTGATGAGATATTCAAGGGTTCTGGAGTTCTGGATAAAAGACTGAACAGAGATAGAGACTTATTAGTCATCACTAAGTGAGTACTAACTGAAATCATTTGAGTAGGTGATTTGTCTGAGAAAGAGCATAGAACAAGACGAGAGCCTTGAGGAGCACATTTCAATCTTAGGAGGAGAACCTTACAAAGGGCACTAAGAAGGAATGGCAAGAGGGATAGAAGCTAGAGGTCAACCAAATCCAATGCTGATGAGAGTCAAGCAATATAATCAAATATTTCTGTGGAATATAGAAATAATTGTTTAGAACAAGGGTCAGCAAACTACAGCCCTCAGGTCAAAATTGGCCAACCACCTATGTTTGTAAACCACAAAGTTCGAATAGCTCCCAAAGCCTAAAATATTTACCTTCTGTCTTTATACAGAAAAAGTTTGCTGTACCTTGGTTTAGAGCAGTACTCTTCCCAGAAATATTTGCATTTGTATAGTAATATAATAATATTGTGTTTTTACAGTATACACATATTATTTGTATAGCAATATGTGTATTTATGAATCTAAGTGAGAATAGAACAGTAGTAGTCCAATTATGAAATTTCAATGGCCAGCTGAAAGGTTGAAGACAGACTGACATTTATCTATATCTGTCTATGTCTTATAAATAACCAGCAATACCACCTCACTCTAAGCTAGTTCTTTGATGCCCACATTTATAGGAGCACTTAGCCTGTGTCTTCCCATTTCACCTCTATCTCAGTTTTGTATTGCTGTATTACAAACCAACCGTAATATATAGTGGTTGAGAACAATTCAATATTGTCTCTCACAGTTCAATGGATTGACCAGTCTCAGCCAGGTGGTTCTTTTTTAGTGTCCCCCAGGCCATTCAATCAAATGGCTTCTGTGCCTGGGGCGGTGGTAATTTGAAAGTAAAATGGACTTGACTCCAGGATGGCTCACTCATATGGCTGACAGTTGACACCAGTCAGCTGAGAGAGTTGACTGGGGTGCATAATGTGGCTTAGGCCGGATTCCAAGAGGAAGCATTTCAAGAGAAAGAAAGTGGAAATCATGGATTCTCTTAAACGCAAGACCCAGAATTGGCAGGGCAACTTCCACCACACCTGTTGGTCAAACCAGTCACAGGGCAGCCCAGATTCACAGGGCTGGAGGAATAGATTTCACTTCCCCATGGAGAAGATGTGCATTCAGTGAGAGAATAAAATGACAGTGTACACTTTGAGACAAGCTTCAGCAGCAGAGCTGTGAAAACTTATTGTGTCTGCCCTGGAAAACTTACTTGCAAGCTTGCAGGAATCAAAGGGATGGATAGTCAAGGCCACTGTGACTGGAACACTACAGAGCCACTCCACCCAACCATTGGGTGTCTAGAAAGACTCACTGATAAGCAGCCAGTCTTTCCAAACTAAAAGCACTAGCAATGATCCTAGCTTTCTAAATGGAAGCTCCTGAGAGGTCTTTAGGAAGATGTGAATGGGAAGGAACAGGGTGCCAAATTTTTCCCAAGGGCTTTTAATTTGGTTAATGTAACTCAGAAAAGATGATCCTATCACTTTCAGACAATTCCGATAGCAAGTAAGTAATTTCCTTTTATTGCTACGGAGTTAATTTGTGTGTGCAGAAAAAAAAATAATTAAAAAAAAAAAAAACTAATTGTACAAGCTACACTGTGTTCTGAGCCCACTAGAAGTTGATATCAGCATCACCACCTCTGAGATCTGTTATCTGTGATAGAAACAGCTGTTGTACCTAATGAAAACACTTGAAATTTTCATCAGAAGCAGCAGAATTATAGCAGCACCTCCTAGTTTCACGTAGTTATAGGAACTGTCAGAATCCCCATTACCTAACTCAATTTTCAGGGCTCCACTTTGTTATAGGTCTATAAAAAGCCTATCAAGATGAAATCTGATTCATGAATGCTGACCTCCTGTCTGTTATTTTGTTTTCTTTGCAATTTCTCTAAGAACCCAGAAAGAAAAAGTATGAGATAATTGTGTTTTTTCCTAATTCACTAGAACTAAAATACATTCTTTATAGGGTTTTAGGAAATTGGCTTTGTTTTGGTTTGGCTTTATAGAATACTATTTTCTTTCCAGTAATTAACTCAAAAAAAGATTTATTTTTGTTGGTTTAGTTGTGTATATAAAATTAAGCAGGTTATATCAGAAAAAAAAAAAAAAAGGTAAATTTTCTTGTGTTATCAAGTCCCAAACCACAGCAGGAGTCTTTAATTAAGATTATCACATTTTGCTTAGTTATAGTCTATAACAAAAAAAAACAAAAAACAAAAAAAAAACTGAGAAAACACACCCTTTTGAATGACCCACATGTCCTGTTAACATACAGCTCATTTATATATTCATCACTTCCTCTGGGTTGTTAAAAGCAATGCCCTCTGATGTTTGCTTTCTACTAGAGAAAAGTAGATAATAAACTACCGGCAGAAATATGGCACATGTTGTAAGTAATAAATGCCATGAATGGAGGCGGCAAAAAAGAAAATGGAAAGTGTCAAATGATTGCAACTGCAATAGAATAGTCAGGGCAGGATTTACTGAAGTAAAGTTTGACGAAAAATCTGAAATTAATGCAAACCATGCAACTATCTGGTGAAAATCATGCCGAGTAAAGGAAACAGTGAATGCAAAACCCAGAAATTGGAGTGTGCCTGGCATGTACAAGGAACTGCAAGGAGTGCAGGGTGACTAGAGTAGAATGAACAAGAGTAATAGGAAATGAAGTGAGAGAGCAGAAGACATAACACTTTGTCAAACAAGAAAACGATCTAAGCTGCCAAGTTGAGAACAGATTGAAAGAGGCAGGGGTAGAATCAAGGAGATTAGTTAGTAAGTTATTGAAATGATACAGGAGAGTAAATGTGGGACTTGAACCCAAGATTGTATGGTTTGAACTCAAGGTTGGATGGCTTGAACCCGGACTCCAGGTGGTGACAGTGGATGTGAGAAATGGTCAGATTCAGTCTTCTACTCAGAAGGAGAAAAGCTTATGTAAAGAGAAGCTAGTACAACAACAACAATAAAAAAGGCACCCCGAACTGATAATCCGGACACCTGGTCTGTCGCGATTAAGTCAGAAGCCATTTCCTTTCTCTAGGCCTAAGTTTTCTCATCTGTAAGATAAAGATATTGAACTGGAAGATTCTAAGTCCTCTCTCAGCTCTGAACAAATGGGTTTTTTGAAAGCCAGACTACCGAACTGAAAGAATAAGTGTTAATGTTTGCTGAGCTCTTAATACGTGCCAGTACTCTCCTTTCCACTTTACATATATCAACTCACTCATTCTCACATGAGGTAAAAGATGTAACTTATTAAATGGAGAAGTTTATCAGTTTGTCTAAAGTCACACAGCCAGCAAGTAAGCGGTAGAGCCAGGATTTGATCTTGACCTACGTCCTAAACTTTTTTTCTATAGAAGCCCATACTTTGTGCTGCCTAAAAAAGCCTGACTGACAAACATTGTTTTATGTATAGGTGAGCATTCAGGTGTAAAACCAAATGGAGAATTACCGTGACCTCCGACCAAACTGGAATTTGGCCATAAATTAGCCCAAGTTGTCGGTCTTTAATTCTCAAAATAAAGTTCTTTTCATCTGAGCCAAAGAAGCCACTAAGGAATTTTTGGTTTAGTCTGCCTTTGTAATCCACCATTATAGGATCCTCTCCCTCTGTTCCTTAGTTTCCTGTCTATGACCAGAAACAATAGAGAGCCTAAATCTGTAAATCTTTGACCGTTAATTCAGCTCCCACTCATGGGACCTCAGGCAAGTTACAACCTCCTAAGAAATATGTGTTCATATCCTTACCACCTTCGGAGTCTATGATTTTGTATTTCTTAGCATTGCAGTCTAAGGCCCATTGAAACTGTATAAACTAGGCCTGAAGATAAATAGAAAAAGAAGTCTTTAGAATAAAGTCTTTTAAAAAACTGCACCAACTGCTAAATTGGAATATTCCTATTTCTTCTCACCAGAAAATCAGTTAAGAGAAACAGTTAAGCCACACTCTGTCTGCAACTTAGAGGAGAAGTTACTTGCTCTTTATTTACAAAGTCTAAATTGTGCACTAAGATCAGAATTTAATCTGGTATAACAAAAAGCACTGTTTTATTCTGATAGGCCTCTGGATCACTGATTTGAGACTAAATGAGATAAATGAAATTTTGTATTTTAAAAGTAATGCGAGACATACTTAGCATATAATCATGGTCCTGTGAATTTTCATGAGAAGTAATGCTACTTTTAAATTTCATCGACTATTATAATATAACATAGTACATCATAATCTTCAATGGATCTAACTGTTTAATAGAGTATAGGTGGATATCTTTAAACCATTCATATGAACATATTCAAAATTATTTAGCTTTTTATGTTCTTTTTTACCTTGAAATCTTATAAATCATACTTGTCATCACACAGAAATGACATTCATTGATATACTAATTCGGTCTTTTAGGATGAAAATGGGATAGAATTGTGTGTCACTTAGCAAATCTGTTCTGTTCAAGGCTGTTGATGTAGGAAAAGCAAGCAGGGGAGAATACAAATTCGGGAGATGGGCCAGGGGCAGTTGGTTGAAGAGGGAGAGGGAAGAGCAAATTGGAACATTTTATTTACTTTCCACATCAGCATTCAAACCTAAATTCTTCCTGAAACTCTTCCGAGAGAGACCGCACATGCGGGCGGCACTGTCATTCATCGGCCAGTCATTTGGGCTGACTAGTATGTGGTTAGGGCATGCAGTTGTGTCTCTCTGAAAGAACAAGTGTCTTTTCAAAGATTCAGCAGCCGTACCACTCATTTGCAAAGCAGTTTTCCTAGCAATCGTGCTTTTCCTATGTGTTTTGTTCTTTAAGGAGTCTCTGCAGATTTATTTCAATTTGATTATGAATCTTCTCAGCTTCTGGTTATGGGCTTCTTCTGCATTAACATATCCCCAAATTCCTTTACAGTGTATGTTTCAAGCACTGCTAAGCAATTTTGTCCAGAGCATAATGCAAATTATGGAAAGCAACCTAAGGGCTCTTACTGCTGACCATGGGGGAAGCAGGGCAGTCTGAGGACAAAGAGGGAGGCAAGGTCCACGGGGATGAAGAGGACAGGTGCATGGAATAAATCACTGCAGTTTCTCGGATAAATGAGTCTGTGCCAGTAGTTGTCCAGGCCAGCAGCTGTAGTGGAGGGGACCCCACCAAAGCCTTGGCAGACCTCCTGTTGCGGTGACAGCCTTGAATCCTACAGCAGTCGGATAGGAGGGGAAGACCTGATCCTCAAATGCCACCCACGGCAAAGCCAGGTCTAGCCTGGGAAGGCAAAAAGGCAAAAAGGCAAAAAAGCAAAAAGCCTTGGTTCTGTCCTTCTCCCCAAGACACTGTGAGATACTCCAGATCTAAATGGTACATTTCAATTATTAGTTAAACCACCGCATCTTTCTCCTTTGACTTAAAAGGAAAAGTATGTGGTTAATTTGTTAAATATTTTCAACAACTGCATTTCCTAATCACTCACTTCCCACCTATACTTAGCCTTTCCTCCAAAACTAAGAATATGTCTTTTATATACTTTGTTGGTTGAAAGTATTGCCTTCTAAAACTTTGATGATTTGGCAGGAAATTTCTGCAGCAGAAGCATTTGTATGCAGGACTGGAATCCTAGCGAGCCCCTCAGCTAGGGAGCATGTATCCAGTTTTGCTGTTTTTAACTAGGAGTTTAGCAAGGGGCAGACAAAGGTAACTGCCTTTGTGCTCTTGTACTTAATAAAATACTTTGTTACCCAGCAAATTATCAAACTATGGTAGTCTGAGGCTTGCTTTCAAATATCACAATTGAAACAAGCTACAGAAAAATTTAGCTCAGATAATTAAGTCAATAATGTAACGATGACAAATACTTTTGGTGATTACTATTGATCTTTTAGTATGTGCCAAGCACTTTGAGTTATTTTAATGATTGCACGACATTGTGAGGGAGACGTCATGATCTCTCCTCTGAAAGAAGAGAAAAAAGAGCTTTGTAGAATTAACAGGGGAAACAAGCCCAAGTTTGTAGTGACAGCGTTTGGTTTTGAATCAGATTGTTTGGGTCCAAGGCTCTGTTCTTAGTCACTAGCTAGGATGCTTAGCTTAAACCAAATGCAGCTACTAAAAGTCAATGGCAAAAAAGACAAACAACAACAAAAAAGCATTGCCTGACCCAAGCTCAGACTCTGTAATACAACCAACAACACAACCCTCGAGTTTGCTTTTGGCGAATAAGTAAGTGGGACAGAAGCAGCAGAGGCTATTGTATTGCAGGCATCCTCTGTCTTTCTTTAGATCACAGTTAACTGGCCCAGCTGGGGACTTACCCAGACTACTTTGCAGCACCTCCCTGACCAAATCCAAACCTTGGTACACTCTATCCCCTGGATCATGCTACTCTTACTATCCTCTCTCACCATCCTCCACCTCTCCCTCCCCCCCACCCCCATTTATAGACATATCACGTTTAGGTTAACTTTGATAGCTCACCATTTTCCCACTTCCTGAAACATTAGACTTCAAGAGAACAGCTTAAAATTGAGTCATACCTACAGTATACTTACTGTCATTCTGAGGGTCACTTTCTCATGAGTTGTCTGACTTAGCGTTCTGAAATGCACCAGTGAAAACACAATTTCAGAAGCACATATTGCCATAACCCCTCCAAGCTTTACTTTCACAGCACAGAGCCCTGGATGCTGGGGCCGGACAGTACACTGCTAACCTCCTTCACTTCCTGTGATCTCTCCCTGCCTGTCCCACTAATGAGCTAATATAGGGAGGTGAATAACACAGAAATTGGAAATGCTCATGTTATCCCAACCCTATTAGTGCTTTTATTTTTGTAAAAGCTTTTCAAAATGCATCTTTCAGAAGTTTGGTGAAATATTCTGGTGCAAGGGAGAACATATGTCTCAATTGTATTTTGAACTACCATCTTTAAATTACCAAAGTGTCATCTTTGCTTGACAGCCCAACACTTTATTACATGTATTTTATACATCAAGTTTTGCAATCTTTTATAATTCTGTAGAATAACAGAATAACAGCTTACACCAGTTGGTAGCTAAATGAACCATAGGACATCTTCCATTCTGTATTGAAATTGGGATTAATACAGAGTTCAGAGCAATTGACTTGTAGCTCATTTAGTCATTTATAGTATACTCATTATACCTTTTATCTTTTGGAGAAAGGCAAAACTACAGCCCTAAAGAAAGGTATAGATCACTTGTCATTTTAATTATGATTTTCTTACAATGGTGCATGTAGAAGAGGGGACAAAACTGTAATCTAAAACACACACAAATGTCATAAACACAAACACACCCATATCTCCTGCCATCATCAGAACTCTGCGTGTGTAAAACTTATATGTACTCTGCTAAAATGACTTTCTGTTAGATAAAAGACTATGGAGAGGAGCATAAAAAAAGATGCTGGTGAAAAGATGAATATGGACCTATGTTAGAGAGATCCTAATAGTTAGGCTCCTCTCTTATTGAATTAAAAGGAATTTGAGAGGCTTTTAACTTTCCCAGATCTCTTAATTAGAGGAAAAACTCCTTCACCTTCACAATGATTCACTTCATCATATTGTTGAAGACATTTAGAAGCAACTGGGAAAACTAATTCAAGAATGAAAGTACACGGCTCAACAATCATTTTTAAAAAGCCATGAATAGAAGATTTCTACTTCTGGGAATAGAGAGTAGATTTGCTTTTCTTATTCCTCCCATCAAGTACAACTAAAAGCCCTGGATATTATATGTAAAACAAATACAAGCCTCTGAAAGGTAGAATGAAAAAGGCAGACAACCTTGGGACATGGGGACCCAAGGAATAACATAGCGGTGAGTTCACTGGATTTTATCTTGCCTCATACATCTGACACATTACTGAAGAAGCTGGTAACCCAGAAATATTAAGATATGCAGACAAAAAAAAAAAAGCCCCTCCTTGTCCTATAGCCAAAGGACAGGAAAGGTACGGCCTAATAAGACAGAAAACTATTAGACCATAATCATTCTACTCTAACCAAGTACCACAGCGAGGTGGGGGGGGGGGGGGAATGGTGGTCCAACCCCAACCCATGCCAGTAAAGGCCAAGTGAGGAGTTAGACTTCTACCCTCGTTAGCCTATAACGAGGTTCCCCAACCTTCTCCCATTAATAGGTGGTGTAAAAGAAGACCAAAATAAGAACCTGGACTTTTAACTCCACATGGGTGGTAAGGCACCCCCATCCCTCTTTTTCCTGCTGGTGTGGTGTCAGAAGAGACCTAGTAGACAGGATTTTCGCCACCCACCAAAAATCATGAGTGTGATGTCAGTGGCAGCCACTCGAGGAGCAGTTATGAGGTACTCGTAATTCTCCCAGCTAGGAGGGTTATCTGTGAAAACGTTGGGAAGAGCTTAAATGTTCATCTTCATCCAAAAGTAATAAGGAATCCCTTCCCCAAGTGTCAGTGCAGGCTGAGTGGAAAACCTGAACTTCTATCCCTACCTGGCAATAACGAGGCAGTGCCTCTCCCCTCTTTGTAATAGCAGTGCTAAAAAAAATCTGGCTAAACCAGAAGGTCTAAATAAGACCCAATGTCACAAAATAATGCCAAGACTTTCCAGTTTTCAATCAAACATCACTCAACGTATCAAGAATCAGGAAGATCTCAAACTGCATGAGGACAGATAATCAATAAATACTAACACAGAGATGTCAGCGATATTAGAATTTCCTGACAAAGATTTTAAATCACCCATCCTACAAATATTTTAATGAGCAATTACAATTTACAAACACCTTAAAATGAATGGGAAAAAAAAAAGAATCTTAGCAAAGAAATAGAAATCTCAGTAAATAAATAGAAGCTATAAGAAGAACTAAAAGGAAATTTTAGAACTGAAAAATACAATAACAACAACAAAAAAACCTCACTGAAGGGGCTCGAAACCAGAATGAAGGAAACAAAGGAAAGAATCAGTGAAATAAATATAGGGTAATAGAAATTACCCAATCTGAACAACACACATGGACCCAGTAAAGTCATGCACCCATGTTCTGTCTGTCTCTCCCCTCATAACTCTGCCTTGACCCCCTGTGTGGCCCCTCAGGGCATACCGTGTACTTCCTCCAGGACCTATGAGTAATAAACCTCCAACACCCTGTGCTCTACTTAACAAGTGTTAACAAAGCCGTAACAGTCTTCTACTCTTTTTTGGCCTTTTGAAATTTTAACTGAGAATTCTATGGTTCTATTTTTCTCCTTTCTTAGAATTATCAGTTACACTTTTTTTTTTACTTTTTGTGTGTGTGTGTTTGTCCCAAAGTTCGCAATATACATTTACAATTAATCTCTGTCCACTTTCAAATTATACGATATCACTACACAAGACCCTGTAATGACAAAACAGTCTTAATTCCTTTTGCTAGTCTATCATTGCTGTCATTCATTTTACTTATAAGCATGTATATGATATGTACATAAACATACATAATCAAATACATTGTTGCTATTATTGTATTCCTCATTCAGCAAGATAGGCCATAAAACACACCTTAACAAATTTAAAGTGATAGAAATCATACAAATTAAAACTATAATGAGGTAAGTCACTGTATACCTATCAAAATGGCTAGCATAAGATAGTGGCAACACTAAACCCTGACGAGGATGCAGAGAAATTAGATCACTCATACATTAATGGTAGGCATGGAAAATGGTACAGTCACTGTGGAAAACAATATGAGAGTTTCTAAAAAAAAAAAAAAAAACTAAATATACAACTACCATATGACCTAGCATTTATATTCCTGGGCTCCTGGACATTTATCCTAGATAAATGAAGTCTTATGTTCACACAAAGGCCTATACACAAATATTTATAGCAACTTAATTCATACAGCCAAAAAACTGGAAGTAATCTAGATGTCCTTCAAAGGGTTCACAGTTAAACTGCAGTACATCCATACCATGGAATACTAAGGAACGAACTATTGACATATGCAACAACTATAACAAGTCTATTTTCTAGAGAAGCACAGAGTTATATACTACATGATTTCATTTATGTAACCTTCTTAAAATGACAGCGAAATGGACAACAGATTAGTTGATGCCAAGGGTCAACTTCTTAAAATGACAGAGAAATGGACAACAGATTAGTTGATGCCAGGGCTAGGAGGAAAATGGGTGTAGCCATAGAAAGGCAACGAGAGAGATCTTTCTGGTCATGGAACTGCATCTTGAGTGGATCGATGTCAGTATCCCAGCTGTGTGGTATTCTAGTACAGTTTTGCAAAATGTTACCCTTGGGCAAACTGCATGAAGAGTTCTTCCTGTACTACTACTTACCGATGCACGATAACCTACAATTATCTCAAAATAAAAAGTTAAAATATGTATATTTAAACCTTCAAATAATTTGTCACTAAATTTTGAAAAATAAATTTTTAAACAACCATGATACATGGTTTCCTGGACAGAGTGACAGCAAGGTTCTGTAATGTTCTTTAGCTCTATACCAAACATTAAAAAAGTGGCGTCATTATGGGAATTTTCAATTAAGAGTTGGTAAAACGATTTAGCAGGAAGTGTTTTTGCACATTTTGTAACATCTCAGTGGTAGATCCCTCAGATCTTACGTTGTACGTTTATAACTAAAATACTGAATAACGTAACAAATTCACTAAACATAAAAGGAGAAATATGGTGCTTGTTTGTCTGAATGCTAGCCAAAAGCTAAAGAAAACTGCTATATGATAAATAACAGAAACAATTCCATTTCAGAAACTAAGTTTACTTTAGAAATTAATTTCAAGCCTGTTTGAAAACAATTGTAATTCTAATTAGAATTAAAATTCAAACTATTTTGGATGATAAATATTTAAAAGTATTTGGTCTGGAAACTAAACTGGAACAGAGCAAAGAAACTAACGCTATCAAATCCACCGTAGTGGAGGGAAATGTCTGTTTTGCCGAGAGGATTTTGGTTCATGCTGCTAATCGCTGGAAACACATTCTGATTCTGTAGCCACCACTACAGTCATATAAACCCGATATTTGTTCCTGAAGGATGCAATTCTTATTTCATCTACATTTTTTTTCTTCTTAAAAGACATCTTTTAAAGTTTTACTAAAAGACAAAAAATAAATTCTTTGAACACCCAATTTCTGAGGCATGAACATATGCAAACAAACCCCTACAAACATAGCTAATCCTCCCTCCTTGATTCAGACTATGCGAAAGCCAATAGGAAGTCCCAATTCAAGTTAAGCGTCTTACTTCTCAGTGCAATCTACCCATACTTTCATGTTTTAAATCTATTTCCTCTCACTGCCATTATTGGAAAGAAACCACCGTGGTTTCCAGGGTATATACACTCAGCCTGTGCAGGGAGCACCAACCAGGTAGCAAGCATCAAACAGCAGGAAAACTGAATCCTAGAAAGCATCCAAGTCACGTTTGAAGGGAGAATTAGAACATAATTGAGCTCCCTTTTATTTTACAGCTTAGTGGTGATATTAGTTTGCTACAGCTCCTGTAACAAAGTACCACAAACCGAGTGGCTTGAACAACAAAATTTTATTGTCTCACAATTCTGGAAACTGAAAATCTGAGATCAGTGTCATCAGGGTTGGCTCCTTCTGAGGGCTGTGAGAAAGAATCAGGTCCCTACCTCTTGTACATAGTGGTTTACTAACAATCTTTATTGTGTCTTGGTTTGTAGAAGAATCACCCTGATTTCTGCTTTCATCTTCACATGGCATTCTCTTTGTGTGTGTATCTGAGTGTAAATTGCCTCTCTTTATAAGGACACCAGCATTTTGGATTAGGGCTCACCCTAATGACCTCGTTTTAAGTTGATTATCTCTATAAACACCCCATTCTGAAATACTTGGAGTTAAGACTTTAACATATGAATTATGGGGAACTACAATTCAACTCATCACAGTAATGTCTGATTTTAAATGATTTTAAAAAGGAAAAAGGCCACCCAGATCTTCATAGTGACTCTCTTTCCCATCTGCCACATTAGGCCACTGCTGTATTGTCCCTTATTGTTATCATCTCTCACCATCTTTGCTCATGTTGAGAGTTTTATCATTTCTTTATTTAGTTTGCCCAATAATTTTCTAACTCTCT
This sequence comes from Rousettus aegyptiacus, assembly GCF_014176215.1. NCBI lineage: Eukaryota > Metazoa > Chordata > Mammalia > Chiroptera > Pteropodidae > Rousettus > Rousettus aegyptiacus. The sequence goes on along the minus strand of NW_023416307.1, from coordinate 32,433,832 downwards.
AATGTCCTGGAATTTAGGTACTTACTCAACAATGCTCCTGGTGTCATGGCCAGCCTTCAAACAATCAATAAAAGGGAGTAATGTTATATTCGCTTCTGACTCACATGCCTTCATTTACCAAATGAAAATAGGTTGGATCTATGTGCAAATGAAGCTACAGTCAGCACCACAATATTGTGTAGAGTCAAGAGCAATCCTCCATCACAAAAAAAGCTCTCGAGAGCACAGAAAGTCATCCCCATACTTTCCACCTATATATGACTAAGTTGGGTATGTAAGATAGAAACCCATTTTACAGTAAGAGATCATGGGAGAAAATATTCAAGAACCTTTTACCATACCTATACCAAAAGTGACCACAAAGTAGTTGGATATGGGGAAAATATTATTTTAATCTGTAAAACTGTTACAGTCTATCCTGGAATCCAGTAGAAAATCATAAGTCCTGATCAACTGAAAAAAATATAAAATCATAAAATCATTAACTGAAAAATATTTTCATACCAGTAAATAATCTGATATAGTTATAGGATGAAAAAGAAAAGTGTGAGGTGAACTACCTTCTGATGTTAAGCTAATCCATCAAGGGGCCCTTTGGATGCAGGATAAAATTCTGATACATCTGGAGAAGAATATATCTTATAAGTATCATCATTTCATAAGTGGGATATTAAGGAGACCCAAGAATCCTAGTATCTATAGGTGTTTATATTAATGAGTTCAGTACCTTTTATCACATATAAAATTTCAACAACATAAGTGGTTAGATTCCTCTCATTTCCATCATGCTGCTTCTCCATATAATACAAGGCAAATAACAACGTGTCCTTCCACTGAGCATATTTCCGTAGAATGAACACCGGCCAAATTAAACATCATAAAATTAGTCATTTAAAATTGGAATAGATTTTAAAAGTTTATTTAATCCAACCCTTAGCTCTCACATGACTCACAAATACTCCATACCTATCAAAGAAGTCATCTAATGTTCGATTTCCAATCTCCAGTGATGGAGGTCACCATACCTCTCACCCTGAGGTCCCTTCCACTTGTATACGGTTGCAAAAAACAGTTATATGTTGATATAATATCTACTTTTCCATTCATTTGGTTAACCATTCAGTTATTCATTAATTCAACAAAGGTTTATTGAGAATCTATTATGAAACCACCAGGCGCTACTTATAATCTTTGTGAAGGATTTAGATATTTATGAAGCCCTTTTCACAAACATCAAGTCATTAAATCCTCATGAAAACCCTGTAAATTAGACTATGTTTATTATTATTGTTTTGAAGTACATTAATAATGAGAAAATTAAAACTCCGAAGTTAAGTCACATGACTGGTAGAACTGAGATCAAACTCATACTCTAATTCTAGCTAGGACTCTCCACTGTGTATGCTAACACAAAGCAAATCCATCACCTCTTCCACATAACAACCTTGATTGATCTAAGGACACTACACATTTGTGTTATATTTTCTCTTCTCCACATTGAATACCTCCATATTAAATATTATCCTTCAGTTTGCCTTCATACAATTTGTAGCTGAGACCCTGAACATATCCAGAATTGAGCATGATAGCCCACTGTGATATGGCCTAAGCAGAGAAGGGTTTGAAAAACCACTGTTGTCTTTGAGACAGACATATTTTAAACATTGTAGTCTATACTCAGATTAGTTTTCTGGGAGGTATCCGTATAATACTGTTGATTTATACTGAACCTGCAGCTAATATGTACTTTCAGAAATTCACTTTCTCCCTTCCCTTTTCTGCTCCCTTCTAATTCTGCCTTTTATATTGTGGAATTTTGAGACCTAATCACAAGACTTTAATTTGAGTCAAACACCTACACTTAGCACAGTTACTGAGGCAGCAGCCCTCACGGAGGAGAGACCAAAAACACAGTAACTATTAGATAAAGTTGTTTGGCTTTTTATTTTATTTCACTTTTCTATATGTATTTTTTTTTCATTTATGTTTTTCCCACTTATGGGGTGTACACTTCCAGATTCAAGTATTAATACTGCTACTAAATAATAGCAATTCAAGCTTATGTAACTACGTCATATAAATTTTTAATTTAATCTCACTAGGACCCAGTGAAGAAATTGATAGACGAGGAAACTTAGGTTCCAAGAAGTTAAATAAGTTTGCCCAAAGTCACTCACCAAGAAAAAGCTGGAAATGGGATTCTAAGTTAGAGAGGTTACTTCAAAAGTAGCCCGTATCTCTGCCACGACCACCTTTTTGTTCTGAATAACTAAAAACATCCTTTTTTTGTTTGTTTTTCTTAGCACTTTTTAACTTCTAGAATTCTTTTCACATGGTCGACCATAAAACAGTGTTGTTTTTTTTTTCAATTTGGAGTTTTGTGTTATTCTAGCCTAGGCTATTACAGGTTTATTAACACATTTCTGATTGCACCCTTTTTTCCATCTCTTGTATATGTCATTAATGAACTCATTGTTTTTCCCTAAAACTGTTCATCTATTTGTATTCCTTGCTGTGTAAAGATATGATCATTATCTCATTAGAAACTTTACAGTCAATTCTAATTCTGCCTACCATCCTATCCCAACACAAAATTTTTCATTAAGTCTATAGCTCTTACTTCCTAAATATCTCTTAAATCCTTGATTCGGGCCCTCAACATATTTTTCATATCCTATTGCACTGGCCCCCTAATTGATCCACCTGCCTCTAGTCTCCCTTACTGCATTCCACTCCACACAATAACACCAGATTTGTCTTTCTAATCACATAGTTAAATATTTTTCAAATTTTTACAAGCTGACCCCAATCTATATTTACTGCTGTAGACGCCTCTACTCCCAGTGCTCTCATACTTACATCTATACTATAAGTAACTCATCCCTATCAAATAGCCCAGATTTTCTCACAACCTTGCTTTTATGGATGTCATTTTCTCTGTCTGGAATGTGTTTTTGCCCTGGCAAAGACCCAACTCCTATTACCTCCAATGCACTTCCACAGCCCTTCAGATAAAAGTCACTGTTCTGACATTGTTGCCTACAGAAATTTTTGTACATCATTCTTATATAAACAGTTATGCTTTATTGTAATAATTTATCATTAACTTTATAAACAAACATTTTGAAATTTTTGCTTATCACCCTAGTCCAGTGCCAAATACACAGTAGATGTTCAATAAATATTTGCATGAAAAATGAATGTAGTTCCTTTGAAATCTAGGCTGACTAGAACTTTTCTTATAATATATATCAGTCTATTTAATTACCCCCACATTTCTTCCTAATTGATATTATCTGATTTTGTACTATTGGAATTTCAATTTTGAGATCTCCTGTACTCTCGGGCTATGTTCTCTTTTAGAGTTTCATAGTCATCTTTGTTCTGAATTTTTTGAATCTACAGTAAATCATGACTGACAGACTTTTGTGTATAAGAGTTGAAAGATCCTAAAAAAACTAGATAACAATTTCCTTACTTTCTGATGTGGAATATGACTTACAGCCATATGATAGGTGAGAATCTAACTCCTATTGAAGCCTTCAGGTCTCCTCCATCATTTGACATCCCAAAATTCTCTGCAAAATTCTTTTTTGGTCAACTGTCCATATTCCTGTAATGCCAAGTCAGCATTGGCATAGAGATACACAAGAAAATTGTATCTGTCCATTTTGCAAATGGAAAAATTAGACCCAGAATAACCAAGTAGACTATCTGATATAGTTAAACAAGTAGATTTTGCACCAAAATGAAAGTCTAATAGGGCCACTGCTCCAAAAACTGGCTCATTTCCTTCCTTACATGCTTACGTATTTCTTTCTGTTTTATTTCCCTAAGGGCTTTGTAGAAATTTCTATCATTTTCAATCTGTTCATCTTAGTTATATGAATCTATTTTCTCTTCAACCAGCATTTTTCTTTCCTTGACTTAATAAAAGAAAATAAAGAACCAGCTTTACTAAAAACATGATGCAGCTCTCCTACACTTCAGTAAGTACAGAAGTTAAAATTGACTTACTTTACTGCATATTGGGCCATTCATCTAATAGTATACTCTAAGAGAACAACCTCTGATTTGAAAAATGTGAGAGCTCATCTTAAGATTGGACTGATTGATCTGATGTGAGTACAAGTCTTGGAATTTTTTGGCTTGGTGTATCCTTGGAAATTATCCTGGCCAACCCCTTCCTCACCAAAGGCTGGTAAACAATGAAGCTCCGAAAGGCCAACTGATTTCTCTGGGGTCACAGATCAGGGTAACAAACCAGGACAAGACCAGAACTCATCATACTGACTCCTTATCCAGTACCCTTTCTACCTTTGGCTGTTTCAACTATGGAGACTACACCTTGCTATTACCTTACCTCAAGAGCCTCAAAGCTAAATGTTAATAGAATGATGGTGTATGAAAGTAGTGGTTATTTAATTTATAAGAGAAAAGAAAGCCTTCTGATGTGCTACATACCAGGCATCACTTTGAGTACGGACAAACGTATTGGTTTCTGAATGTCTTCAGCTCTGTTAACACAGAGGACAAGAAATGAGGGTCTACTATGTCCTAGGTGCTTGGATTAGTGGAAAGCATGGCCATAATTCCTGCCTTATGGATCTTAAAGTCCAGATGGGAAGACAGATATTATATAAATCATTATAAACAATTACAAAAACACAATATGCAAAGAGATGAATGGGCTGCTATGGGAATATGTTACTGAGAGAACCAATCTGGTCTGGGCTATCAAGGAAAACTTGCCTGAGGCACTAATGTGGAACCTGAAATCCATAGGATGCACAAGGGTTTCATGGGAGTATTCCATCCGAAGGCATAGCATTAGGAAGGATGCAGAGAACACCACACAGCTGTACTTAGATAACTAAGAGACGTATCATACAGCTGAGACAGATGGAGTAATAGACAAAATTAGGGACGCGAATGAACCAGATCACCCAGAGCCGTGTAAGCCATGTTGAGGGCTTGGGAATTTACATAAGTATTTTAAGCAAGGAAGAAATACGAGCAGGATTACATTTTTAAAAGATTGGTCCAGTATCATTAGGAGAATGAATTGAAAGGTCAGCATATATACAGACCAGGTAGAAGGTGAACACAGGCCAGGTGAGACATGCAAGTGGTTTGACCTCCCAGCTTAATTCAGCAGTGCTCTCTAGTCCAATGGCACATCCTGTGTTTCTTCTTTGTCTGTAATGTTTGTAATAAAAGGCAACCCACTTAGTCAACACTGCTCATAATTAACATAATTTAAAAAAAAAAGACAGCAGCCACCTAATGGGCATTTTAAAATAATTAATTTTTTGTATCATTGAAGGAAGAAGCATTTCGGATGCAGTAGGATTGTAATTTTAAATTGTATTTGGGTTAATTGCAAACATTCTAATTGTAAAGAGTTTTGATTTAAATGATACATTTTCAGTCCAGATAACATGAGTGAGTCATCAACTCAACTACAGAAGCAACAGTAAAGTGCCATTCATTATGTTTGTTTTGATTGTGCAATATGTTAATTTTTACTTATGATTTTGGTGTAAGTGGGATAGTATAGATATATGGAATGCATAGAATAATGCATTGACTTCATGACAAGATCCAAAAATATTCTGTTAAATTATTTTGATGATTGCTGCAATGATCAGACATCATAAATAACAGTGTTCTTTTGGAGAAATTCACCTGAAGTAATTTTAAATTTTCAAAAAGAATTGTTTTCATATAGATAAGTTATCTTATTTTCTTAAGGAAACCAATGAACTGCTTACATCAACTGGGGTGATATAAGACCTAAGCATAACATACAGATGAGTATTACTATTTATTATTCTCTTATGACAATCTGAATTATCTTTGGATATTAAAGTGAACGATAAATCAAGTGATTTAAAAGTAAAACTCAAAATTGGAAAACTGAAGTTGTAAGTGCTTTTACCTTAAGTAGATGATATATGCAAGCACCTTAAGTAGTTAGTGCTCTAGCTTTGAGCTAACTTTATGACAATGGGCTCTTCAATGAATGACTTTAGGCTAACACAATAAAAAGATCCTGGGAGTCAGGGTTAAGTATGAGTTATGATATCTACAGACTTTCATGAGGGCCCAACTCAGCACATATGTAAACTGTTTTATTCTACAGTTCTTTCTGACAAATCGTGTAATACATTCAACCGTCATTGAATAATTAGAAGTTTTCTTTGGAGAAAGACTAATACTTTATTTTTAAGAGTTATTGATTTGTATGTCATTATTTTATCTTATTCCCTGGATGTGGCAATTTTTTTTTTAAAGAAAATAGAGTCTTTCGAAATTTCCTTTTGATTTAAAAGAGAAATGTTACTTGCTAAGACAATGAGGAATATTTATTTTTCTCCCAAGAGGCCAGGAGCACACAAATGTTAGAATATCTGGCTTGCGGGAGGTGAATTGTTTTGTTTTCGTTCTTTATGATAATGACTACTTTTTCACCATTCACTTCTTTTTCAAATCCTTGGTTTTACTGATCATTAAAGTATGACTGAGAAGTAAATCAAATCTCCTCATGCCTGCTTCGTGTTTTTAAAACAGGGAACCCTGAAATGGAGACAGAAGGAGGCTTTTATGTTTAGTCATTTCCATCTCTGCCAGTTCTGTTTAAACATGGACCTATATGTGCCATTTAATGTTAAATACCTCACTATTTTTCCAAGTACACAAAACACAGGAAAACAACAACAAATCTTATATCTGTTTATTTCTTCCAGGTTGGACGAATTGAAGATTTTCTATATCAATTAGAGGATAGTTTCTTAAAAACGAAAAAACTGAGAACTGCTCGAAGGCAAAAAACAAAAATGAAGCGACTGCAAACTGTGCAGCAAAGCTAAACACTGGGGAGCAAGCATTACCACAAGACGTTTCAGAGAAAGGAGCAATGGCATCCTGCCAGCCTGACAGTGACAGCTTGGTAACTAAGGCTTATTGCCAAAGGAATGAGGTGGCACTCCCCTTGGCTCATCTTTGGGAAAGACAGTCTATAATTCATTAATCTTGACTGGCAGCAATAAATGTTCTCTTGACTCTTGTTCAAATTCATCTTATTTAAACAGCTACCTCTTTCACCTGCCTTGTTCTTTTGAAATTGACTAAGGTATACCAGGACGACCCTAATATGCTTGTAGTATATGTACATATTCATGTGCAGTTATTAAGAATTATTCTCATATCACACACAGATACAGACAATATAAATGCAAATTTTAAAAATTATAAAACCGATAATAGACTTTCTTGATCCTTATAGAAATAGTCACATGTGGTATGGCTGATGCTATTAGTTATCTCATTAAAATATTGATTCTTTCCTCCGAATTCTATATTCTCTCCCCTTAAATGACTTAACCCAATGCACCATTTGACGAGGTAGCGAGTCAATAGCCATCACCGAAGACTTCAGCTGACACCCAACAAGGCGTTTTGAAGACAGGGTGAGGAGAAGGAAGTCAGGTGCAGAGTAAAATAGACAGAAATACATAATTTTTCAAAGTAGTGGGAAAAAATGAGAAGGATCTCAGAGTACATTGATAATAAACAACATGAAAAAGGAAAGAGGCAATAAAATACTTAGCACCAAATGATTCTTTATACTTTATACAATGACACTATAAAAGATTTATAATTTAACCTTAAATGTATGCTAGATTTGCATAGTCATAATTATGCAAGATATAAATATTTTAAAATCTTAATAAAAAAAATAGGACCTTGGTTTTCCTGGGGACAATTTGCATAATCTTTTCTATCTAACTCCACCCAGAGAACACTATCATTGCCACCAATTTCCCTCAGGTTAGTCATTAATACAACTGTAGTCAGTTAAAAACAATAGAGTTTAAGAAACTCCTTTTTGTTTCTAACCTCACATCAGCAGTACATGTCAGTTTTGTTCTTGTAAGTACTGGAAAATAATTTCTTTCTATAAACACTTGAATCTAGCCAAATGTGGGAGTCTAAGGTAAATAGCTAAGCTTCTCATCTGACCACTGATGCTGTTATCACTTCTGACCATTGTCTAGGAATTTCCAATTATTAAAAAAAAAAAAAACCCTCATAATATCTCTAGGAAATTAAGCCTGTCAGCTTTAAATATTAACTTCAGTGTTAAAATTTTATTTTCCAAAAGGATTTCTATGTTCTGTAAGTTTTTTTAAATTGGATCGAATTTTGGCACTGCTTATTTGTTTACTCAGCTATTTTCTAAAAGTCCTGTTGATATTCAGTAGCTGTTTAATTGCTTTACCTTTGTTCTTTGAAAACTAGGATTCTCTCATGAAGTGCCTAAAAATTATACTGGAAAATAATATAATTACAATTTTTAGATTATGGCTTCACTCTTTGATCATTTTCTCCAAATCCAATGCTAAAATCCATTGGTTTTTTTGGCTGAGGTTTGGGTAGGAAAAAAAGGGTGATGTAAAATGAGTATCCAAAACTTACAAAAGAAACCTTTTTTCCAGAAAAAAAATTAACATTCATAGCTCTTCAACAAAGTATCAAACCTTTAGAATTCTTGATAGGTGCAATAGCAATGTCCATTAGGAATAAATTTTGTTTGTGGTTTCCATACCAGTGTCAAGAGCCTTGAATCACAGTAATACAGTATAATTTATTGCACCTGGCCTCTCATCACTTGTTCATTTTTAAATTGTCTGCAAAGGATTTGTATAGGAATATGATATTAGTTTTAAAAAAATCAATACTAGAGAAAGCAAAATTTTAAAAGTACTTTTAGAATGTTTATTTTATTTCAGCTTCATAAGAATTTCATCATGTATGCATTTTCTCTGTTTTACAATTAAAGAAAGAGAGTTAAGACCTTGCTTGACTCCAAGGCTCATTCTGCCCTCTACTTGCTATTTGAAATATGGTCCATGGACCAGTAACATCAGCATCACCTGAAAATCCCTGAGAAATGCCGAATTTTAAGCTCCTCCCCAGACCTACTGAATTAAAAATCTGCATGTTTAGCAAGATTGCTGGGTGATTTATATGCACATTAAAGTTTGAGAATTGCTTCTTTACCATATTGGAAAATATTTTTCTGTCAGCTCAAAATTAACCTGACGCAGAGACTGCTGATGTAGCCACTCTTAGGTTTTGGTCTAAATGAATATTTCCTAATATGACCATTCCTGCAAAGGTTTATATACAAAAAAAAAGAAAGAAAAATTAAAAGTTTAATGATAATAGGATATGTTCTCTTTTCCTGTCACTTCCTTGAAGATATGTGTAATTTTATTCTGTAATATTTTAAAGACATTAAGCGAAACAAAAGAAATCCATACTGGCTGAAAAGATATATATCTTATAATCAGACCAATTTAAATATTATTAATTGTGTAGCTGATCTACACCATAAGTGCTTCCACAGTCTTGGCTTCCTTCATCTTCCACTGCTTCTATGTTCTTCCATCACTTTCTAATGCATCTGGATGGGGAGCAGAGCTCTGCTGATCTCTAGTACTAGGGGCAACTTGTCTTTCCAAATTTCTAGAGGGACTACCACTGAGTATTCTTCTGTAAGAAGCAGTTCAAGTTCAGAAGTCCCACTCCCAGAGGAGGAATCCCAAAGGAGGCCTCTCACGACCACATGAAAAGCGTACACGTGCTGATCCATGTCTGGTTAATGGCAGGACTCAATCAGTCTCAATCATTCCTTGACCATCATTCTTCAGGGCATTTTGGTGATGTTGGTTTGTATGTGTAAAGGTTCACAATATGTCACCTTAAAATATGCCACACTGGCATACTGATTATTTTTAATTAAAATTACTTGAGAAACAGCCAATGCAAGAAGGATACTCTACCCTTCCTTCATCCCTCTGAAAGCAGGAATTAAATCTTTCGTGTGAAAGATACCCTTCCTGCCCAGGAGGAAAGAAGACATTTTTTTCATCAGAGACAGGGAATTTAGGGCTGAGAACACTGTATAAACAAATCTTGTTAATTCTTCACCACTTACTACCCCTAACTAAATGCCTCTGCCTTATCAATTCTACACAAATTTATTGTTTCTTTGTCTAAAAGGTACGTAAGCTTCTTGTTCTGGTCACTTTTTGGTCTCATACCTTTGTGGAGCTCCCTCGTATATGCATAATAAAATTTGTTTTTCTCCTGTTAATCTGTCTTTTTATTACAGGAGTGTCTCAGCCAAAAACCTATAAGAGTAGAAGGAAAATTATTTTTCCTACCCAACAGATGTTTATTTTTCTCAGCTTTTCAGTTTCAAACTTTTTAAACCTATGGGAAATAGGCAAGAATACTATAACTGATATACCCTTCACATAGATTTTCCTAATTGTTAACATCTTGCATCATTGCTTTCTCGCTTTCTCTCTGCCCCTTGTAGCGCTCTCTCTCTCTCTCTCTCTCCCCCTCTCTCTCTCTCCCCCCCTCAAGTAAAATCCATTTACATATTTCATAGACAAATCAAATTGTTTCTTTTAATTAAATTACCTTATCATGAGTACTATGCTAATCTCCCATTTGTAGGTCAAAATTTGTTCTGTGCATCCAATTAGCCAAGTGACCACAGTTACTGAGGAACTGCTGGGGGAAGAGGCTATATATGGCACACATCACACCATCCCCCTCCTCTTCCACACTGCTGGCCTTTCTATGGCATTTCTTTGATAGTCACTGCAGCAGTCAGCAGGGACAGTGTCCTTGAAGAAGGAAAAGCAAGTAGCAAAGGCGAGATACTGCCTCAAAGCTGGCTGGTTATTCATACTTTTGAATATCTCCAAAGGTGGCAAATCTTTATTCTTTGAGAACAGATGATGCAATTTTTATAAATAGCAAAAAATTACTCAGAACTCAAATTGAATAGAGTCATTGGTCAACTGAATAATGCTATTCTGTGTCCAAGATCATGTGTATCTCTGAAGTAATGGCACACATAAAAGCAACTGCATTGAAATAGTACAGCTTGCCAAGGTGACTTTTCTGAAGAGAGAACCACATGTGCATTGATATCTACATGCCAGTATGTTTGTTTAAAAAATCTATCTTGCCAGGCCCTTCTATATGCATGTGATGGAACAAAAAATTGGATAAATCAAAAACCTGTCTAGAAAGCAATTTGTCAGTATATATATCACGAGCCCTAAAGATGTTTATACCCTTTGCCCCAACAACTCTACTTTTGGGAAATTATGCTGAAGGAATAATCAAATGTGTGTTAAAAGATAAAAGTTAAAAGATAGTCATCACACAGTTATCTTAAATAGAGAAATAAAATGAACTCAACCAAAATTTTCTAATATAGGTAATAGACTAAATGATTTATGGCAGTTGAACCAATGCTTAACCTATAACATATAAAAATGTTATGATGTTAAAAAAAAAAGTAAGATATAAAACTACATACAGCACAATTATAACTAGGCTTTAAAGTATACGAATATATTTTATATGTATATACTGGAAGGAAATACAATAAGATATTAAGAATAATTCTCTTTAGTAGAGTCGGTTATGGGCGATTTTATTTTTGTTTCTATATTATGCAAGAAGTACATGTTTCTTGATAATAATGAAAAAATCCTTTAAAACATTCTTATTATTTAATATCATGCTGAAGAAAGACCAATTCATATCAGCTTGTCTTTGCCTGTTTACAATTATATATATTCTGATACTTGCATCACATATATATTTGCATGGGCAGAGACCAGTAGATGGATTTTATTTACAGAATTATTTGTGGCATAAAATTTTTTATGACTACCTCCATCAAACAACCCTGGGGCATACAGTCCAAAAGATCACTCAAGTAACTATTACACAGAGCACTAATTATGATGTTTCACCTGCCTTTACAAATAACAACATGATACTATATATAGGTTGTTCTTATCTCCCTTGCTTTTCTTCCTCATAACCTTCTCCTCTGATTGTTTTCCTTCATTTTACCTTGTACTCACAGGATATAATCTCATAAAATATGAGATGATCACAGACCAAAGTCCTTTAAATCAAAATGTATTGAAAGTTGAGAGACCACTAGCAGAGCAAAGCTTTGATTTACACTGGCTTGATTTATTGAAATAGTGTGATGGAGTCCAAGTTCAATCAGATATTTCACACGTTGCCTGATACACTCAGCAGTTCCCTGGGCTCCTGGAACATGGATACAAAGGACTATTGTGCAGCCTTGACAAGTAGTAGATTATCAAGATGGAATGTAATGACACCTAGAGACAGGCACCTATTTTTGACAACCATCGAAGAAAAGAAAAATCAGAATACAGACCCAGAACACATCCCAAAAGTTATCAATGTAAGCATATCCTGCTTGTGTCTTAATGAAAAGAAGCCAGAAGTGCTCTGTATGAGGTAATTGGAATTCGAAATCATTCTCCATATACATTCTTTAATAAATGGTATGGGTTTCCGGTCAAGATGGCAGGGTAGGTAAATGCCCTGCTTGCCTCCTTCCATGACCACATGAAAATCACAACTAAATTATAAAACAATTGACCTGGAGAACTATCTGAAGACTGAACCACCTGAGAACCAGCTGAACCACCTGAGAACCAGCTGAACAGAGCTTTAACTAAGAATATAAAGAAGACGCCATACTGAGACCAGTCGGAGGGACAGAGAGGTGAAACGAGCTGGCCCCACACCCACAAACAGAAGTTGAGCATTGGGAGGGATATCTTAGCTGTAGAGGTACCCCCAGAGGAACAAGGGTCCCCAGCCCACACCAGGGTTCCAGTATGGGGAAGAAGAGCCCCCCACAAAAACTGGCTGTGAAAATCAGAGGGGATTCTGACCATAAGGAAACCCAGACATCCCCTTGAAGGGCGCTCACACACTCACTCACAGGCACTCACCCTGGGCTCCAGTGGAGGGACAGCAGCTCTGGAAGTGCCAGAGACATACAGGAAAAGACCAAGTAGTGTAGCGTTAGGGCAAGGGCTGGAGGGATAGCCACCTTTATCTGTTTGTTGAACACAACTCCTGTGCAGCCTACAGGCAGGCAAGCGCCATCTTGCCTGGATTGGGCCCTCCCTCTACACTGCCAAATCTGAATCTGCATTGGCCTGGTTAGCTCTGGTCCACCCACCCTGTGACTTCTTGAGATCCCGTCCCACCCAACTCACAAATTGTTGGTGCTCTCAACAGGAGGCTCCTCAGTGGCAGTCGGTGGGCCTCAGCTCATGCACCTCGGGAGACATTTTCAATGGCAGACAATCAGCCCCAGCCCAAGCTGTGGCATTTCTTGGGCAAATCACAGTGGTCTATGCATCCGAGGTGGGCGGTAGCTGGCCTTGGTATGAGCTGAGACTTTTGCAGGTGGCCATGGGCTCAGCTCTGGCACCAAATCTGAATCTGCACTAACCTGGGGAACACGACTTCCCTATCTTGGTGTCTTCCTAGTGCCTATTGCCTGGTGCCTCATCTAATTTACATAGTGCCTGAGGATCTTTGAGCTGCTGAGCCATACGAGCAGCCAGCAGACAGCTTCACACTTTGGGGTGCCATGAGCATTTCACTGAGCTGCTTTAGGCCCAGTGCTGTTGCAGCCAGCCTTGGTTCACCATGTAGCCTCTCCCAAGTGCCTCCAGGTCCAGCACAAGCAGCAACCAACCTTACATAGCTTTGTAGCACCTACCGGTAGCTCCTATCAGGTAGTGGCTGACCTTGGCCTGCATGAAAGACCCTTCCAACGGGCTCTAGAACCAACACACCCAGAAGCTGGCATCAGAACTTAATAGAACAGTACCTGAATCACCCCCACAAATGTTACATTTAAAGGGTGGTCTCAACAGGCACATAAGCCTGCCGGGGCAAATTCCTCTCCGTGGAGTAAGCCCCTACACAGCAGTTCATACGGCCAGTCAGCCTGAAAGTCAATCCCACTCACTCACATGACAATAACAATCAAAGCTCAACTCTAATAGGAGGGCACTCACAACTACACAAGGGTCACTCCTGGAGCACCTGGCATAGGTGATCATGGAGACTGCACCGCTAGGCCACATAGGACACCTGCTACATTAGGCCACCCAGCTAAGACTGGGAGACATAACAGATCTACCTAATATATAGAAACAAACACAGAGAGACAGCCAAAATGAGAAAAGAAAGAAACATTCCAAATGAAGGAACAGAGAAAAACTCCAGAAAAAGAACTAAATGAAATTGGAGGCAAGCAACCTACCAGACAGAGTTCAAAACACTGGTTAAAAAGATACTCGGTGAACTTCGGGCAAGAATAGATTATCTCAGTGAGAACTTCAACAATGAGAGAATACGCATAAAATAGGACAGGGGAACCATGAAAAAGAACCAGTCAGAAATTAAGACTATAATAATTGAAATGAAGAATGCACCTGAAGAAATCAATAGCAGGTTAGATGAAGCAGAGGATTAAATCAATGATTTGGAAGACAAAGTAGCAGAAAACACCCAATAAGAATAGCAAACAGAAAAAAAAAAAAACTAAAAAAAAAAATGAGGATAGTTTAAGGTAGCAGTCCCCAACATTTTTGGCACCAGGGACGGGTGCTCCTATCAGAATCTAATGCCTGATGATCTGAGATAGAGATCAGGTGGTGATGCTAGCGCTGGGGAGCGGCTGCAAATACGGATGAAGTTTCACTTACTCTCTGCTGCTCAACACCTGCTGTGTGGCACAGTTCTTAACAGGCCATAGACCGGTACCAATTTGCAGCCAAGCAGTTGGGAACCGCTGTTTTAACATCTTAGGAGTATGCAAAAAAGAGAGAAAGCAAGAGATTGAGAATCTATTTGAGGAAATAATGACTGAAAAATTTCCTGACCTTAGGAAGGAAATGGACATACATGATTAGGAAGCACAGAGAGTCGCAAACAAGGTGAACCCAAACAGACCTATACCGAGACACATCATAATTAAAACGGCAAAAATTAAAGACAAAGAGAGAATTCTAAAAGCAGCAAGAGAAAAGCAGCTAGTTACTTATAAGGGGCCATCAGCTGATTTCTTAACAGAAATTTTACAAGCCAGAATGGAATGGCATTAAATAATCAAAATGATGAAAAGCAATGACCTACAACCAAAACTACTACACCTAGCAAGGCTATCAGTTAAAATCAAAGATGAGATAAAAGGCTCTCCAGACAGGAAAAAGCTAAAAGAATTTATCGACATTAACTAGCATTACAAGAAACATTGAAGAAACTTCTTTAAGAAGAAGAAGCAGAAGAGAAAAAAACAACATAAATATGAATGATAAAACTGCAATAATTATGCATCTATCAATAATCACTTTAAATGTAAATGGGTTAAACATGCCAATTGAAAGTCATAGGGTAACTGAACAGAGAAGAAAACAAGACCCATACATATACTGTCTACAAAAGACCCACTTCAGATCAAAAGACACACAATCTTAAAGTAAAGAGATGAGAAGATATTTTATGCAAATGGAGATGAAAAAAGAGCTGGGGTAGCAATATTTTTATTAAAAAATAAATAAACTTTAAAACAAAGGTGATAATAAGGGACAAAGAAGTACATTACATAATGATAAAGGAATCAATCCCACAAGAGGATACACCCCTAGTTAACATTATGTGCCCAACATAGGAGTGTTTATATATATAGCAAATATTGGTCAACATAAAAGGAGAGATAGACAATAATACAGTTATTGTAGGGGGATTTAACACCCCATTGATACCAATGGACAGATCTTCCAGACAAAAAATCAACAAGGAAACAGCAGCCTTAAATGACACACTACACCACATTGATTTAATTGATGTTTTTAAAGTGTTTCACCCCAAAGCAGCAGAATATACATTCTTCTCAAGTGCATATGAAACATTTTCCAACACAGACTACATATTAGGCCACAAAACATATCTCAGTAAATTTAAGGAGACTAATATCATAGCAAGCGTCAACCTATACCACAAGGCTATAGTAATCAAAACATCCTGGTACCAGGATGAAAACAGACATGTAGACCAATGGAACAAAATGGAGAGCCCAGAAATAAATCCATGCCTAAATAGTCATTTAATCAATGGTGAAGGAGGGAAGACTATACAATGGAGTAAAGATGGTCTACTCAATAAATAGTCTTGGGAAAACTTGACAGATACATACAAAAAAAAAAAAAAGATGAAACTGGACCACCTTCTTACACTATATAAAAGAATAAACTCAAAATGAAATAAAAACTTAAATGTAAAACCTCAAACCATAAAACTCCTAGCAAAAAACATAGGCAGTAAACATTCTAACATTGCTCCTAGTAATATTTTTTTGACATATCTTCTCAGCAAGAGAAACAAAAGAAAAATAAACAAATAGGACTACATTAAACTAAAAATTTTTTGCACAACTAAAAAAACCATCAATGAAATGAAATGACAACCTTTCAAGTGAGAGAAGAAATTCACCAGTGATACATCTGATGAGGGGTTAATATCCAAAATTTATAAAGAATTCATATAACTCAAAACCAAAAATATCAAATAATCCAATTAAAAAATGGGCAGAGAACCCGAACAGACATTTTTCCAAAGAGGACATATGGAGGGCCAACAGACATCTGAAAAGTTGCTCAACGTCACTAATCGTCAGAGAAAAACATTAAAACCACATTGAGGTATCACCTCACACCTGTCAGAATGGCTACCATCAATAAATCAAAAAAATAGCAAGCGTTGGTGAGGATGCAGAGAAAAGGGAACACTTGTGCACTATTGGTGGGATTGCAAATTGGTTACAGCCACTATGGAAAATAGTTTGGAGGTTCCTCAAAAAATTAAAAATAGAACTACCTTATGATCCAGTGGTATCATTTCTGGGTATTTATCTTAAAAAAAAAAAAAAAAAAAAAACGCTAATTTGAAAAGATACATGTACACCTGTATTCACCCTAGCACTATTAACAATAGCCAACCTAACTGGCCATCAACAGACAATTGGATAAAGAAGTGATACATATATACAATGGAATAATACTCAACCATAAACAAAATGAAATCTTACCATTTGCAATGACATGGATGGACCTAGAAGGTATTATGCTAAGTAAAATAAATCAAAGACAAATACCATATGATTTCACTTATATGTGGAGTTCAAAGAATAAAATGAATGAACAAACAAAATGGAAGCAGACTCATAGACACAGAACAAACTGGTGATTGCCAGATGGGAAGGAATTAGGGGGCTTGGTGAAAAAGTGAAGGGATTAAAAACTACAAATCGTTAGTTATAAAATAGTCACAGGAATGTGAAGTACAGCGTAGGGAATATAATCAATAATATTGTAATAACCGTATAGTGCCACGTGGTTACTAGACTAATCAGGTGGATGTCTTTGTAAATTAAATAAATGTCTAGCTACTATGCTCTATATATCTGAAACTAATACAAAATAATATTGAATGTCAACTCTAATTGGAAAATAAAAAATGTAATTTTAATTTTTTAAGTAAATGGTATGGGAACTTGAAATCTAAATATTGGATATGCTCTTTTGTTACGACCTCCTATTGATCCAAGGCGATGTGCAGAACTAATATGCATTAAAATCAAGTCTTTAATTTTCTTTTAAAATAGATGTTTGGGGAAGTAGAAAGACAGATATTTAGTGAGAAATGGGAAGACTGAAAACCTAATACTGATAGCAAGTCAGCCTTTTCTTTGAGCCTTGCATATCAGGTTTATAGTTATGAAAGCTATGGCAACTCCTGCTTCCTTGAAAACAGAAGGGGAAAATTGGTGTAGTACAGCTATTAAATGTAAAGCCCTAAGAACAGGCCCTCTTCTCACAGGTACTGCTTAATTCAAGTTAGCTTATGATGATGGTAATTGTAATACAAAAAGCAAAATGGGCCTAGATTTTGAAGACCTGAGTTCAAGTACTAGTTCTTTTGTAAAATGATATAATTCTTTTCCTACCTAATGAGGTCTCAGTAAGGAGAAAATAAGATAATAAAATATAAAATTATTTTTAAACTCTGCCTTTATTGATAACTCACTACGAGCCACACATGTATTCCTCACTGTAAAGTTGAGAAGAGAAATACAGATGAGTAACCTGAGGCCCAGGAGGTGAATTTCACATAGCTAAAAAGTAGCAAAGCTGGAATTCAAGCCCAGAGTTGGGACTTGGTATTCTGTCTCTCTGTGTTATACCCTTGTGTTACTGTTTTTAAGACCTCGTGGGTCCCAGGTAACATTAGCTTTATACATACCTAGGATTGCCCAGAAATGACCCCAGGAGTTCACTTTATGTTCAGTATAGAAGCCACTAGTCACATAGTCGTATCAAGTTGCTGAAATGTGCCTAGTATAACAAAGAATGAATTTTAATATAAGCTTTAGTCTTTTAAATTAACTTTTTAAAGTTAAAATTTAAAACAGATACTCAATTCAGTTATTAGAAAACTTTGAAGTATATTTGGAAGAGCTTGAGTATGAAAAATCTTTTTTACTGTAAATTTTGTAAGATTTAAGTACAGATCAAGTATTTCCAAAGAAAATTTAGTGCCCGAATTGAGAGATTCTGAAAGTGTAAAATATACACCTGATTTCTAAGACTTAGTATTAAGGAGGAAAAAGTAAAATATTTCAATGACAATTTTTATATTGATTACATGTTGAAATGAAAATATTTTGGATATAGTGATTCCAAGAAAATATGTTATTAAAATTTTGTTTTAACTGGTTCTTTTTACTTTTTTTTTACTACTAAAACACTTAAAATAACATATGTGGCTTACATATGTGGCTTACATTATATTTCTATTGACCAGCACTGGCCTGAGAGAAAAAGTCAACAACACTGTATGTTCTCCCCTCTTCCTTTCAGGCGGAGCTAACAGGAACTTGGCCTTCCTACTCTGGCTGTACATTACCATAAGCCCAAGGTCACCAGAGGCAAGGCAATTTGCTACCCCAGACAACTGACCATGAAAGCTCTGGAGTCCACTGTATTCCCCTCAATGAGTTTGCTCCATAAGATGAGGGATCAACAAGGAGGCAGGTCCTGCTCCTGGAATATACACCCCCAGTGTACCCAGCACAGTGTCCTACACCCAGCACACCTTTCTGTGGATGCCATATACACTATACATTGATGAACCCTATAAAGCCTTTCTAACCCTCGAACTGTAGAATTTGCTTTGGCTCAGGACAGATGGGAACTGCAAAGGAACCCACTTTGTGCAACAGGGGCCCCTAGCAATGCTTGGAGAGAAGGATACAAGGAAAAGACTAACTGTCCTGCTAATAGGAAGGTAGACACTCAAAGAGCACTAAGATCTGTGATCATATTGTAAATGTGATACATGTAGACTTACCACAGGACAAGCCATGGACATACTGGCTACATTTGTAACCACTATTAGTCCCTTGAGTCACATTATCTCATAAAAACATAAATAGCAGCAAAGTGAAATTCCTGTACTAACTCACAATACTGCATTTAACCCAAAATAAAGCTGAAACACAATACTATTTATATACTCCAGAGACAGGGGACTCCCTACTCACCAGCAAGCATGACAGAGAGCTACCTGTTAATGAGAAGATCCACCTCTGTATATTGCTAATTAAATGTCTGCTGAGAGCATCCAACTATGTGCCAGGACATAAAAAAGATATTAGGACAGTAATGTGAATTAACATAAAAGGCGTTGGCTTTTTCATTATGTGATCTGGGTCTCGGTCTCTTAATCTCTGAAATGATGGTAACAGTCCCATATGGGTATTGAGAGCCCTAAGTTGATCGTGTATTTTTATTCATCTGGACAGTGCGTGACACACAGAAGAGACTCTTTTCTTAGCATCCTCCTTCTGAGAGATAAAAGTGAAAAATAGTCCTTGCCCTGAAACAGTTAACAGAATAACCAGAGGGGCAGACAGGCACCTAAGGTAGTGCTGTAGCCAGCGGTAACTGTCACCTCTGCAGTGACAAGAAAGAAGTAGGGAGCCGCTGCTGCAGGCGCGTGTGAACGCAGGACAACTCGGAGGCGGATGTTCAGAGGTAGGAGAGGGCAGGAATGTGACATCGAAGGTCTAAGAGACTGAACTGATAGGAAGAGATGACATAACAAAAAGTAGGAATTGCTTCCTTAAGAATGAAATTACTCTCAGTTTGTTTTCTTGTCACTTGAGTTCCTCATAAATACGTAGCTCAGAAAAGCCACTTATTTGAGGTTTAATGAGCTATGTTTCAAATAATCACAATTTTAAACTAAAAATGTTTGTTTGCCAGAATTCTAAATCTGTGTAAAATAGAAACTTGCCTTCTCCCTTTACAAACTAGGTATCTTTTTTTCTTTTTCTAGTCTATCTCAAAAATCTCAAATTTGTCCACCCCACTCTCTTGATATCCATGGTCACTGCTTTAGCTTTGACTTTATATCATCTTCCATGAGTTGTCATTATTTCTGATGGGCCTCGTTCTCCTAGTTTCTCCTCCTTCTAATCTCTCTGTCACATTGTGACCAGAGCAATTTTTCAGAATTTCACAAGTGTCAGTCACTGCTCTGCTTCTTATATCATCAGCAACCCATTTTTGCAGAATAGACCAGACTTCATGAGATGCACTGAAACTTCGAGACCCAGTCCTGATGAATTTTCTGCCCATCTCTTGAGTAGCCATCCTGTATTTCAGTGATACTGGACACGACACCACACCTTGATGATCTCCTGCCTTTCTTAACCTGTGTTCTCTCTTCCCTACAGCATTTCCCTTCTTCTCTACTTGGCCTTCGAAGCCTCAACTCAAAGCGTCACTTATCCCTTAAAACCTTTATCCATTCACTTCTCCCTTCTCCAATCCCAAGTAGCCTTCATCACATTTTCTCAACATTTACATCACACTTGGCATAACTCTAGTCAAATCGTATCAAATAAGAATATATCGTATGTACACTGTTTTTCTCCATTACATTGAGGACTTTTAAAGAAAAGCGATTTTTTTTTTTTAATCCCCGAGCCTCTTTTAAAGTGTCTAGGAGAGAGTGAATTCTCTAAAAATATTTACAGAAAAGAAGGAAAGTAAGTACGGTAAGAGAGAAGGAAAGAGAACGGGGATGTTTCACAATGGAAAATTTACCACAAATGGCTTTTCGCCTAGTTCCTAGAGATGACATGGTTGTGCCGTGATCATAGACAACCCACATTGTTTCTCTCGATGTCACTCGCCCTGTCTGCGAAATAGAAATAATAATAATAGAACTTACCTTCTTGGGAACCTTATGGGAAGTAAACAAATTGAAAGAGTAGCTGTAAATTTTCAATTTTGAATTGAGTTTAAGGTCATCTAATTTTTAAATGTATTTTTCAGAAAACGAAAATTAAAAATTTGCTCTAAAATTTTCATTGAATAATGATAGGTGATAAAACATGTCACAGTTTCTTTAGTAATACATTAAGCCACATTAAAAGGCAATAAAAAGGGCATAAGAGGCTCCTAAGAATCCTTGGGCCTTTGATAAATTTGTTTATTAAATAGATTTGAGAAAAATGAGCATTTCTATTAAAACTATATAGCATAAAAAATGGAATTTTGATGTGTGGAGATTCTTTAAAATCACAAGACCACCTGGTAAAAGGTAGGCTTAAAACTTTTTTTGCCTCTATAGAAATTAGAAATAAAAGACACGCGAACAAATAAAATTAGAAAATGCAAAATCGAAATAGCTAAAAAATAAAATGTGCTCCCCAAATGTGGAAGTATCAAGACATCCCACTCAAAGATGCCCATAAGTAAGAGTATTAGGCTCTTGGTCGGCAGTGACCATGGAAATTGAGAAGCTCTTCATGCATAGACCACCTAGGTTACTGAGGAAGGAGCAACTGCAAGTGAAGGAGCCACGTGGGACTAACAGGGATTGTGACATCACAGCACAGTGAAAAACATGACTGACTTGCCAACAAGGCATAGGCCAGGAGCAAGTGTCACAGTAGGCAAAAATACCATAAAGTTCAAAGGATGGTCTCTCCAGAAAAAAAGTGCGTTCCTCGAAGAGTAGGAAAAGGATGTTTAAACCTATAAAAAAGTTTTGTAAGAGTTTATTTGAGCCAAATTTTTTAGGACATGCCCAGAAGCAAGATCTCAATGGACTGAGAAAATGCTCCAGAGAATGGAGGTTTTGAAGTTCCTTTTATGCATTTAGAATCAAAGGAGAAAATGTAAAAATGCTTACAACAATGGGGAAATTTTTAGGACTGGATAAAAAGCGAAATGGAGAAACATATTTCTTTTACATTGGCGAGTACAGGAGAGTTAATAGTCATCATTTACAGTGCATAGATACAGTATGCAGGGGACAAGGTAATCATGAGGGGTTCTGTGGTCTCATGCTCTGATGGTTTTGTGCTCTGGTGCCTGCAGTTATGCCTCAAGGGGGTCTAGAAAAAAAATTGCCCTGAGATTTTAAAGATATGTTATCCTAGATGCATAAGAACAAGGGACAGGGCTCACTAATGGTCAAGACTGACCTTTGCTAAGGAAGCTGTAGGCCTGGAGCATGACTACCTGTCATGACCCACCCAGTTAGGAATCTGTGATCGGATCATCTTGTGTGGTTACTTTTGGTCACTGAACTTGTCAGGCCTGCCGTGTGGCCCTCCTGAGCTTGTCAGGTTTATTACATAGCCCCCTTTTCATTCACAATGCATTCGGTACATGTGTATCAATAATCTAGCTTTGATGTCATTTTCAAAATATGGCTATGGTGATGAATAGAAAGCACTTCATATTGCGAAGCATTGTGATAATAAGCATAAAACTTCATATTTTGTATTTGCAAATATTTGGGGGATGTAAATATTTATTTTGATCATCTCCGAGGAATTTCAATTTTTAAAAAATGAAAAATGTATGTGAGAATGAAATACTCAACAACAAGGCTCTTCCAGGGTATAAACTGTGCACCTTGGAGAGAGCATCACCCCATCATTCCCTGGGACACAGCTAAGGAAATCAGCTTTCTTACACCAACTGTCTTCCAGGTGTACTAGAAGAAGAACTGGCTCTCCCAGGGGAATTTATTCACCATTAAGAGTTTTTTTCAAACAGTAAAATTCTAGCTCAATGTATTCAAGGTACTTAAGAAACCTACAAAGCCACAAATCACTATTACTACTATCTCCCTTTTCTATCATTTCTTGGCCTTTTGGCTAAGATCAAGTGTACTGTTAACTCCCCTTTGACTTTCAATATGGACAGCCCTTTACATTAGAAAAGCTGATCCTCCTTCCCAAAGCATTAGCTTCTTTCATCTTCGACACAACCCCACCTAGTCGGTGGTACCATTATTTTCCGTGAAAAAATAAAGACTCAGAGAAGGAAGGTAATACTCCTAGAAAGAGGCACATTGAAGATAAAAATCCAGGTTATCTGGGTCCAAACTTTCTGCATCTTCCACTACCATTTTATTTATTTATTTGCTTGCTTGTTTGTTTGTTTATTCTTATTACAGTAACATTGATTAACTAAATCCAGTAAGTTTCAAGCGTGCAATTCAACAGTAAGGCATATATATATATTGCATTGTGTGTTCACTGCCCACAGTCAGATTTCTTTCTGTCACCACATATTTGGTTCAATTCTCCAAGAAAGAGCAAAACCCTTGGCAAGTGCTCCTAAATTTTTCCAGAGCCCCTTGGAGGGGTAGGTGCTGTGTTTTAATTACTTGTAGGGGAAGAGGCTGTGGTGGGCTGAATTTCTCATGTGCAAGGTGTTGGCACTGGGCTTAGGCTACAGATGGGCAGAGGGAGGGGAGACCAGGGTGCAACGCTCTGAGCAGGATTAAACATCCAAATCAGAAAGGGAACAGCTGTAGCCCCTTTACATTACAGTTTTAAAATTCTGAGTGAATATAGAACTATAAAAATCACAAGTAGGCCCTGGATCATAACAGATGAATAAGGGATTTATAATCTTTAAACTGCAAAGAGAATGGCTTACGTTTGTACCATTTCTTTTTTTGATTACAATCATTGTCCTGAGAGCAGATTCATGTTGTGCCTTTTCTTATTCTTTTTGCAATCCATCACAAGGAGACAACAGAATAGAAGACAATAAAAGCCTATGTGACTTTAGACTTTTCCATTCGGGTTTCTGTCTCTCTCTCTCTCTCTTTCTCTCTCTCTCTCTCTCTCTCTCTCTCTCTCTCTCTCTCTCTCTCTCTCTCTCTCTCTCTCTCTCTCTCTCTCTCTCTCTCTCTCTCTTTCCTTGTTTGTCATAATTTGACTGGGCAGTCGTTTTCTATTGTGGGCTATTAGCCACCTCATTAACTTGGAAGGTGGAGATGGTCTGGACAATTAGCTTCCAGAATATTGAAAGGGTTACAGCACAAAGCCTGCTGCTTAGTGATTTTCATAAACTAGCTCGGGTATTAAAGTCCAATATCTTGTTCCAAGTTCCCAGACTGTAATCATGAGAAATGGCACAAAGCAAGTCTCTTCCTGAATTGTTTTAAAATGACATTCTCCTTCTTACGTTTTCAGGTCTATGTAGTTTGTAGGTCAATAAACCTTGGGAAAATTTCTACCCCTCCCTTCCCTACAACATCCTACTACAACAGAAGGCCCTTTATTCCTTCATAGAAACTTTTTTCAGCTCAATCTGTTTTCCTTTGTATTAAAAGAACGTCTACAAAATTGATAAAAACCTCTAAAACAAACAAAATTCTCTATTTTTCTAGAAACATACCATTCATGAAATGCAGTGCGAAGACATCAAAGCTCATAGGCAAGCAAAGGAATGTAAAAGTCGTAGAGCCATGCCTCTGGGCTCTAGGCTGTAGCCTGCCTATTAACTATTATGGCCTTACTTTAGGCCATCGCAGTGTACACCTACCTGTATTATTGTGCTATATATGCAACCATCTGGAAAACCATGGCTGCACCAGTGCAAGAAAAATAAAAAGACATGAATTACATTACACTTTTTAAGTGTTATTCAAATCCCACAGTTGGGTAAATGCAAGGGTGGCATAAAAATCCAGTAATTTCTAAATGAAAAAGAAAAAAAAATAACTTTTTCTTCTCTGTGTTGATTATTTTCTCTCTCTTGGTCCAGCTAGATTGCCTAGTCTTTTATAGCATAGAAAATATATCAAGCATAAGAAACTGGTAGTATACCCACAGCTGAACTGACTTTGTAGAATTACACTCCTGTCCCCATCACTTATACTCCAACTGCTCTTGGGTGGCTTTACACACAGGTGACATTTGGGACCTATGGGAGTTTCCCCTTGGAGGCTGCAAAGCTTGGGGTGACTTATACCACCACATGTAGCACATCTAGGAATTCATTAAAGCATTTCCACACAGTGCTTTATGATGGATATGGGAGCCTCAGGAATTCCAGTTGGATATATAAACAGCCGCTTGTTGTTTGTTATTCTAATTGTGGTCATTATACAAATGTAAATGATATGTATACTCTGTCTTCATTTGCATGCAAATTTGGCAAGCAGTATTTGAAAAAAGAAGTCTTGTCACCCACTTCTCTTGCCAATTAGTACTCTTCTCAGACAATAGATTAACTCATTCATTCATCCATTCATTTATTCCACAACATTTACACTACAGCTACCATGCACTAGACAGTATAAAAGGGTAACAGCCATGGCTGTCTAGTGACTGTGGTATTGGATGGCACAGCTCCATACTAAAGGAACCATCTGAGATCCTTCTTCCCTGCACCATTCTGTATTGACAGTACTCCCCGAATAACCAAAGTATTAGCCAGGGTTACTCACAACTCTGGCTAATAATGTATAGTAAATAGCCCTAGTTCTTTTATTTATTCATTCATTTATTCACTTAGCAAACATTGGTTCAGCAACTATTATCATGTATCAAGTTATGTGCTTCATGTTGGAACACAAAATAAAATTAGACTTGGTCTCTGCTTTCAGAATCTAGTTGAAGAGAAATGAGTAAAACAATAATGATACAATGCCTTGAATTTGTTGACAGTGTGTGCACAGGGAGTCTTGGGAGTTCAGAGGCAAATTGGAGAATGAGCGAGGAAGGGAGGGGAGCTGGGGAATCATTCAGAGCACTGCAGGCCTGCTGAAAGTTTAGTCAGGCAGTTGTAAAGTAGAAGGGAAAACATACCTTGGAAGAAAAGGGAATATGTGTGAAGACCTAAGGAACCATTCTACAGAAATCAAAAGTAAAGTCTGTGATAAGGAGGTTCCAGGGATGTCAGAGAATATGCTAGAAAACCTTGTGTGTCTGTGTTGCACACCCAGCACAATTGGCATGGGTGGAACCACAGAACCTGCAAGCATCCAACCCTGGTTTCGAGTCTTCTGATAAGTTCCAGGCAAATCCCTACAACTTGTTTTTAGATAGGAACCATAGATATCTATCATCACATTCCAGAACCAAACTAAAAATTCAATGAATTATGCTGCAAACATATTTGCTGAATGTGAATTTAAGTTACTATCATTGTTGTTCCAACTTAGGGTATTTTCAAAGCAAAAGCTGGGGCTTAAGGTCAGACTGTCTTGCTTATAAAACAGAACTTTTTGTACCAATTCAGAAAACCCTTTGTTAAAATATTTTCGACAACAGTAGCAAAATTACACTTACTGTGGTTGACTCCCTTTTGACTTTTAGATTGAAGGCAAATTTGTCCCTTGCCTGCATCTCCAGCCACACCTCAGCTTTCACCTCTACTCCAACACTCACGTACTCAGGTACACTGCATTCCTGTCACAGTAAGTTACTTGTGGTTCCTGAAATAGACTTGTAGTCTCAGTTGCATACTTTTGAACATATAATTCCCAGAATGCACTGCTAATTTCTGTCTAACCAATTCCTTAAAACTCAACTCAAGTGCAACCTCTTTGAGGAAGCCTCCCCATCCTCCGCACTATCCTCCCCTCTGGGTGGGTACCACTCCTATGCGCTCCCATAGACCCCAGTGAATAGCTCCCCGATAGTGGTTTCTTCCATTTACTTATTATCTTCTCCCACCAGACCAACTCTAAGTGGGCAAAGATTTTTTTTTTAACTTTATATTCTCAGTGCCTACCCAAGTGCTCAATAAGTGATTGATAAATGGGTGAATGAATGAAACAATCAATCATAGTGTCTTTAGAACAAATGATTCAGGTTGAAGAATTTATGTTATGATGTAGGTACAAAAGGTAGAGTTGTGGCTAGTCAATCACATATATATATATTAAGCAAAGGAATGAGTGTTAAAGGATAAAAGGTTTGTGACTAATTTAAAGGAATGCAGATTTTGGCTCAACATAGAACTTTCTAACAACTGAAGCTGTCCCACTAGACAACAGTCTATCTCTGTTATGCCTGTGGGTCAAATTCAGCCCACCACTTATTTTTGTAAAGTTTAATTGTAACACATCTACACATTTGTTTACACATGTCCCATAGCTGCTTTCACACATAAAGGCAAAGTTAAGTAGTGGCAACAAAACCCTAAGACTGTGAAGCCTAAAATATTTATTATCTAGCCCTTTACAGAAAAAGTTTGCTGACTCCTGGTCTACTCATGCATCTGTGCAATTCCCATTACAAAAAATATTCAAGTAGAAACTGGATCTGTCCAGAATGCAGAAGGAACATGTTTCTTAAAAGGAAAAATGGTAACCTTTAAAGTTCCTCCCTCTGGACAGGTCTATGATTATAGGCCTACTTTTTTATGACAAAAATAATTTGTCTTTAACTGATAGCCCTGTAATGGGCAGCATTGCTAGTTGTAGGAAAGGAAACCATCGCCTACACGGTTATGCTTTAGGTAATGTACCTGACTTCCTTAATACAGCTTACTGCCACTCTGAATACTGAAGGAAATAGATTTTTGGCTTCAAGCATCACCAGGGCACTATCACGGGAAGAAGTCACAAAAGATTCAAAGGCAGTCAAGGGGACAGTAACCTGATCTGCTGCTAACTCTGTGTTTCCCAAGAGACTTAAAACCAGGCTCTTCCTCTGGACCATAGGTATTAATCAGGGGGCAGCCCACCAGCTTTTGCTATTCTTTAGGAAGCTGGGTGGTCACAGTGCAAAGGGAGCCACCTATGAGATCACCTCTTCTGCTTGCTTTATTCTTATTGACAACCCTCAGCAGCGCTGGAAGTCAGGTCTTCACGAATGCTTTTCACCCTTTGGCAGGCTTATTTACCAGGAATAAAAAATTCTCAAACTGAAGCGCTCTAGACGAAAAAGAATTCCTCTTCAGAATTTTTTTTTCTTCACATATTAAAATGACACATGGTGAAATATTTTTAATGTTGAACTAAAGCTGTATTCGGTGTTTATTAGGAGGGCCGAAATGTCTGCAGGCTTCCATACTTTCATTTCTAGAGGATGCACCTTTGGGTAGACTAAGGAAAAATCTGCATCGGGGGAGAGAAGCAACCCATATCCCATTATACTGGAGAAGGTGCTACTGCAGGAAACTGGCCAAAGATGGCAAGTTTGGGTGCAAGGTATGTACTTGCTCCCACCACCACCCGGGTAAAGCGTGGTAGTCATCTTAGCACATTTTTGGTATTAGTAGGTATATTGTCCAACAAATAAAAAAAGGACAGGAGCAAATCCCAAATATTTTATTTTAAAATAGTTACACGAGCTATCCCCAAAGACACTTCTATCTGCTCTATCCCCTCTTCAGATATCTTCTCATCAGCCATGTCAGGTCCCAGAAGATGCTCGAAGATGAAAGCTGAAAACACTCCAAAACATTTGTGGTAGAAATTATTCATAGTTGCCGTTTACTTCTTTCCAGTGGTCACATTTAAAAATGCTTACAGGTTTCTAGTAAATCCTTCTTCTTTCCCACCTTTCCCTTTAGGGAGTAATTCTTTCTCCTTGTTTACCATGGCTACCATGCCAATGAGATGCACTCTTGCTCTCAGATTTCTGCTGACTCTTATTATCAGTCTGGAGAAATTGGCTGCTTTAAAAAAAGGGAAGAAATCTCTTCCGCAAAATGTAGTATAAAGAAAAGATCATGTAAGTTATAGCTACCTGGGGTCAGTTTACGTAGGTACTTGGCGTTTGTTCTTTCCCTCCGCCACCCCCGCCCCGTGCTGGAGGATACCTACTGTAATAAAAAAATATATAGAAAATTTGCTCCTGTGAAATCTTATTGAAATGCTCCACTGGTAGGACCGACCTTAGGTCAAGAGGGGAAACGTTCGGTCAATGGGATTCAGAGTGATGCTCCGTCTTCTGAACTCCCACAACACCAATTGGCTGAGCCAGTTGGTGACATTTATCAAGTCCTGCTCTGCTGTGTTTCTGTGCATGTCTGTCTCATCCACTCAAGAAGTGTGTAAAAATTTCTCAGAAATAATACAATCTTACATGCTCTCCTTTGTACCTCTAATAATTTCTAGCACAGGGATTTGCACCCTGAAGTCACTTGAAAAAAAGAAAAATTTAGTGTGCCACTTATGAAGCCTGTGACTAGTTTAAATAAATTTTGAGAATTTTTTTTAAAGTTTTAAGAGTAACTAGAACACAGAAGAGAAAGGGGCAGATTTTTTAATCCTTCCTCACTGCAATAGGCAGAATAATAGTACCCCCAAAGACATCCAAGTCCTAGTGCCCAGAGTCCATGAATGTTTTGTTACATGCCAAAGGGGAATTAAAGTTGAAGACAGAATTAAGGTTGCTAATCAGCTGCTCTTAAAATAGGGACATTTTCCTAGATTATCTGGGTCGACCCAATTTGATCACAAAGGTCTTTAAAAGTGGGAGCAGAGAGCAGGGAAAGAGTTAGTGTCAGTGATGCGGTATGAGAGAGACCACTAGCCATTGCTGGCTTTGTAAAGGGAAGGGGCCACAGGCCAAGCAATGTGGGAAATCTCTAGAATCTGGAAAAGGCAAGAAAATAGCTTCTCCCTGGAGCCTCTAGAAAGGAATGCAGCCCTATTGATTCCTTGCTTTTATTTAGCTCAGTTCTGATTTTCAGAATTGTAAGATAGTAAGTTTGTATTGTATTACATCACCAAATTTATATAAGTTTGTTACCAAAGCAATAAAAAACCAACACTCAACTATCCAAGACTTATGCAAAAGGAAGGGAAGTTTAATACTGAGGCATCTTCTTTCTGATAGTTTCTGCCTGCAAGAGGGCCTTCAATACTGTTTGATAAAAAAGTAATAGGAACTAAGAAAGAGTCAAGCAACTGTAAGGCAAAATCTTTGGCCTCCCAGGCCGTTGGATGCCTCAGGTAACACCTGTTATGAAGGCAGAGCGAGCCTTGCTTCTGTAATGTGATTTCATGGAGAAAGATAAGGTCCCCCAATCATCTACTTCCCCCAAAATGACCCTCCCACTTTTCCACTGGGCCTTGAGAATTGGGAAAGTAATATCACTACCAGGTGAATAGAGTACCATCCCTGTTTTCTAAAAGGAAATCTTATATCTGTAGATATGAAGGATCTAGTTTCCACAATAGAAAACCACTAGCTATAATGCCTGGCCAACAAAATGTCACTTGAAAGTAGTGTCCCCAAACCTGATAAACAGTAGATATTGCCAGTTGAGATAGGGTCAGAGCCAATAGTACTAGCTGGATACAAAAGAAGATGCATGTAGACAAAGGTGTTTGCCAAGCCAGGGAGAATAATAGAAAGAATTGGGCTCCAAAAACCATCTTTGCAACATCATAATTTTGCTTACTGTCAACACTTAAAGGTAAAGTTCCCCAATTCAGTCTATCAAGTTGATTAACCTAGAAGGGCTGCAAAGATTGCTACTATTATATCCTCTGAGTAAAATAGGAGCCCAAGTATTCTCGTAATTGTTCAGTACCCAAGGTACAAGTGAACACATTTGGGGGAACTGGCCTCTAACCCACTTCTTATGAATACACATAAACACACCTTTTACAGCTCAATAATGTTTTCCATTTTGCAACTTTTTATGAACCACTAAGAAAAAAATGGGGCTTGTATCTTAATTTTTTCAGAGGAAATCACAGAATACCATACCTTCCATTGCCTGCTGCCTCAACCAAAAATTATTTGTCAAGGGAGTGGTAGAAGCTTCAGCATCAACAACTAGAGATATTTATTTGATTCATATTCAACTGACTTGCTCTGCAGACTGAGTTTCTGCATTTCTCTTTACGAGCCCAACCTCCTTCTCTAGGGTGCGTAAGGTGCAATGCAGCAGAATTCATCAGCTTTATATGCCTATGAGATGAGCTCCCCACCGGCTCTATCACATATCAGCGCTCTCTCATTTTGGCTTCCAGCCAGAAGGACAAGAAACTCTTTTATTCATGCACACCTTTTCATTGCCACCTCTACACCATGAGTCCAGGCCTTCATGACCCCACACCTGGGCCATTGCAATAGCTTCCTAATTGGTCACCCTGTTTTCAATATTCACATTTTTCAATTTGTATACACACTGCTGCCAGATTATTATTGAAGGAAAGATATAATATTGCCCCAGTTTGATGCTTCAATAGTTTTTCATTGTTCACCAATTGCAGTTCAACCTCCTCAACCTGGCATTCAACTTCATGCAACCAAATTATCTTTTCAAACGTATCATTCACTACTCTCTTTCATGCCTCTGTACTCCTGACAATCTGGATGGTTTGGCACTCTGCAGTGTAGCCCACATATGCCTTTATTCTTGCCACTTTGAGTTCTTTGTTGCAAGCCACAAAAACTGACGTTGGGTATCTTAAGAATGAAAGGATAAGCTAGAGGTTCACAGAATCTGAAGAGCAAGGCACAAAAAGGACAGAAATCAGAGCTGTTCAGAGGAGTGGGTACTCACTAACAAGAACTTTTGGACAATCTCTTCAAGTCAAAGCAAATAAATGAGTCTGAGATTTTTGAGCTTTTAGTTTTGGTTTGGGTGTTTTTTGCCAGTCTACTCAGATTTCAGTTCCAGAGAGTATTTGATTGATGTGGCTTTGGCTATAGAGAATCAGAGTTCCTTGATAGACAATTTTGCAAACTTTATCCAATGAGAGAAAAGAATTCTCCAACATTAAATCAGAGTGTTAGTACCAAAAGAACCAAGGCTGGTCAGCCAAAAGCAACAATACAGTATCTCTGACTGAAATGCTCACTTCAATCTACCCAACTCCTCTCATTCTTCAAGACCCAGTTCAGACATCATTCTGATGGCTGAGCTCATCTCTCTTGCTGTAAACTTCCAGTTCAGAGTGTGTTCCTCTTTTGGTCCTCCTTACTTTCTTCCTTGCCATAGTTTGTATGCCATATCCCTTTCCTCACTTAATAGCTTTGTAATGAGAAAGTCACCTTTCCTCTCTAGGCCCCAGTTTCTGGATCTACAAAAAAGAGAAAATAACTATCTCACAGAATTATTGTGAGTTGGATTAATATCTGTGTGTAATATAATTAGTTCAGTGCATGACACTTAGTAAGCCCTCAATATATGTTGTTGTTGTTGTTTTATTAGCCTGTCATCATCATCATTGTCAGTATATAACTCTTTTAGACTGGGAAACATGATTTGTCTTTATAGACCCTAGTCAAATATTTTACACATGAAACTATATGCCTCTTCTAGTGAATGAATTACTAAATTAATAAAGCAATCAATCAGTGAAAGATGAAAATTTGGAGGCTGAAATTGAAACTGGAATTTCAATAGACCTGTCTTTTCTACTTTTACAATGAAATAAGGAGACCCCAACCATAGGAGCAAGGATCATAGATGATCCGAGAAATAGAAAGTGAACTTTCCATTGATCATTCCGTGGTTCTGAGGCATTAGGTTCTGAGCCTCTGTTCTGTTCTTCTGCAGTAATAGCCTATGTCTGCATAAGACTTTAAAATCAATAACAAAAAGAAGGAATGAAGGAAGGAGGAAGTGAGGGAGGGAAAGAGAATGTTAATAAGAATTCGAGGTTGGCCCATAATGATAGGAAACTGACACCCCTATCCCCAACCTAGTTTTCTAACTCTGTCAGTGGCCCCTTCGAAAGCCATCATTGGTGTTTCTACTATGTGTGATAGCTAGGGATGCTCCTCAGGCATCCTTATCGCCCTTGGTTACCATGATAGGTCTGTCATATATTAATTTATCTAATCTATTTATAGGTTCAGACTTTTCCACTTTTCACTTGTATCTTAAGGCTTTGCTTTAAGTCTCATCTGGATGGTTAGTGAAAAACAAGAGAAAAACAAGCCTTTTCCAACAGAGAACTGGAGAAACTTCCATTTAAATCTTATCTATGTCACTCACTTAACAGCCTTGAGCCAGGCATTTGCCCTCCTTGATTCACTTTGATTCATTTAAAATTGACATAATCATCTTCAGATTAGTGCATTAAAGGTTAATTAGATTTTAACTTTTTCATGCCACTCAGAATATGACGGAAATTATATAAATTTTATATCTTACTATAGATTCTGGATAAGAATCTTT
The DNA here is from genome assembly GCF_014176215.1 of Rousettus aegyptiacus. Classification (NCBI taxonomy): domain Eukaryota; kingdom Metazoa; phylum Chordata; class Mammalia; order Chiroptera; family Pteropodidae; genus Rousettus; species Rousettus aegyptiacus. The sequence continues at coordinate 32,400,395 of NW_023416307.1, read as the reverse complement.
TTTTAATTTGACTACATTTATATCCCTCCTTATTCTTCCTTTGTCCTCATACCATCATATTTTTATACACTTTGGATAATCCCTATAGGACCACAATATATAGTCGTGTAGATTATGCATTGCATTACTCTTGGGGGCAAGATTCATATTATGATATATTCATCACAGATATGTCTGTTCATTATGAAAATTTTCAAATGAATGTCAGTAAAGTGTCTCAAGGCAGGGGCACCTTTTTCTACTTCACACAAAGACATTAAGAAGATAGTATGGCTAAATTTGAGATATTACTATGTCTTCCCACACTCGATCCTTGGGCCTTTGATAAACTTCTGTTTATTAAATAGATTTGAGAAAGTCCAATGCTATTTCAAATACGGTGCACATGTAGTAGTTACCTCCTACATTAGACTTTCACTCACAGCCTACAGCCCTTTTATCTGAGCTATTCCTCGAGGAGCTTGTTTTTGAGACCCCGCATTTTCTTTTCCAGCCTTGCTTCTGGATAAAGAAAATGCACACTTTAACTCAGGTCTATAAAGTAATTGAGCTTAAATGTCTTCTCTCCAGATCTCCCATGTCTGGCATTGAAATCTGTCCCAAGTTGAGTATGAGGATGCCATGCAAATCCAGCACTAAATGTTGTTCTAACGAACATTATCTTTTATTTTCTCCACAAAAGGAGGTAGCCCCTGGATCTGGCTACTTTTGGGCATTGAAGAGTTCTGTTTCTAGATTTAATATTTCTAGGGGGACTTAAGAAAACCACTATATATTGTTCCAGGTATATGCATGCATACATGCACGCACTCACGTACATTCGCACAAACCCACACCAGCTGTATAAAACAAGATATAACTATTTTAATAGGAATCATGCATTTCATAGATTTGAGTGTAAGAATAATTCTCAGGATATTGCAAGTAATCCTGCATCAAGTATTCATTGAGCTCTTACTTAAACCTCTTTTTATTGAAACCACAGGAAAGGCAAAATCCTTGCTTCAGGGTAGAAATGGAAAGATATAAAGTTACTTACTCTACTAAATCTCATTGTTCTAATTTTTTAAATGAAGAATAATAATACCTACCCCTTAGGCCATTAGTTAACTGTAATAATAAACATGAAATCTACCGAATAGCTAATAAATATTTTATGAATATTTATGGAAAATCTACTGCATTAATCAAAAATATAAGCATTGTTCCTGCCTTCATGGAGCTTTTACACTTCTTATAGTCTTTTTTTTTTAACTCAAGAAGTTCATAAAGAAGGAAGCAACTAATGAAGTGGTATGCTGGAGGCAGCTTACTTTGGCTCGCAAGAGCCAATGATTAAATATACAGAACTAGTTGCTAAACCATTGGTAGCTTGAAACATGGGAGTATTTACAACACAGAAATTGTCAAACACTATAAATCAGGCTTTTTTTTTTTTTCCAGAGAGCCAGTTTCTAGCACATCTTTGGTAGTAAAATTTGAGAGCATGAGAAATATAACGTAGTGGTTAAAAATAGGGATCTGGAATTGAAATCCTAGCTCTACAACCTATAAGCTGTGAGACTTTGAGCAAGTTATTTAGCTACTCTGAGCATCATTATCCTTATGTCGTAATACTATAACCTACCAATATTAGTCTGCTCAAGCTGCCAGAACAAACATAGACTGGATAGCTTTGACAACAGTTTTCCTCACAGTTTTGGAGGCTAGAAGTCCAAGGTTAAGTGGCCAGCATAGTCAGTTTCTGAGAAGCACTCTCTTTCTGGTTTGTAAATTACCAGCTTCTCTCTGTGTCCTCGTATGGCCGGCCTTATCTCAGCATGTGCACATGGACACAGAACAAGTAAGCTCTGTAATGTCTCTTTTTATAAGGACACTTATCCTAACACTTCATTTAACCTTGATACCTCCTTGAAGGCCCTCTTTCTAAATAGTCTCACTGGGGGAGATGTAACATATAAATTTTGAAGGGACACAAACCTCTAGTCCTTAGCACTATCTGTAGGTTTATTGGAAAGAAAAGATGAGACACCTATATATAAATGCAATGCCTAATGTTTCACAGGTGCTCAATAAATATTAGCTATTATTATTGTTACTTGTTAGACAAGTGAGTCTGGCTTTGTGAGGTGGTAGGAAGGGAGACTAGAGACAGGAAGCCTACAGTCAAGAAGGTTATTGAGAAAACTGTTGGAAACCCTCAGACAATGAGTCTAGACAAAGACAGATCCCATAAAATGAAAAATTAACAAGATATGAAACTGACTAGATATGAAGGTGATAAGAAGAAATGGTCAGAGATAGATCCAAGGAGCCTAGGTAAAGGGAATTGATGGGGGGTGGGGTGGGGGGAAGACACCATAAGATAAGAATCAGTTTTAGGAGTTTTAGGAGATAAACTAAAACACTTGAGAACTTAAGATAATAGTCAAAAATATCCAAAATCCCAAATTTCAAATTCAGAAAGTATGTATTTATTAACTAAATATTTATTGAGTTTTTACTATGTGAAAGACATTAACAGGGACACAAAAATACTCAGGATATGGTCTCTGTCCTTGATATGCCTATGGCTCATTATTGGAGAGAACATGAAAAGGAAAATGTCACACCAGCTTGAAAGAGATTCAAATTAAGTGCACTTAATTTTCAAAAGAAAAGGTGATGGTTTACCTCTGGGGATAAATTAGGATTTTATGGAGGCAGGGCGGTAGAACATGAAGAATAGAGGAATTTAGATAAATAGAAAAATGAGAATAAGAGTAAAGAAAGGCATTCTTGTAGAGTATTCCCTATAGCATAAGAAAAGGCTCTGAGTTGAAAAAAATGTATTCAAGGGGCAGTTCAGTTCAGTCAGAGCATAGATAGCTAATTAGAGAATAGTAGAAAATCAAGCTGGAAATGTCATCAAAGACCAAACCAAAGAGCTTCTTAAAATCTAGGTTAAAGAATTCAACCTTGATAAAACATAGATAAAGGAATTAAAGAAGATTCAGATAGGTGGAAAGACATCTCATGTTCCTGAATTGTAAGAATTAACATTGTCAAAATGTCATATTGTCCAAGGTGACCTACAGGTTCAATGTAATCCTAATTAAAATCCCAATAGCAATCTTCGCAGAATTTTTTTTTAATCCTAAAATTTAAATGGAACTACAAAATACCCCAAATAACCAAAGCAATCTGGAGCAAGAAGAGAGTTGGAGATATCACACTTCCTGATTTCAAAATATATTGCAAAGCTACAGTAATCAATAGAATATGGTTCTGACAGAAGAACAAGACATGTAGACCAATGGAATAGAGAGCTCAGAAAGAAACCTACACATATGCAGTCAACTAATCTTCCACAAGGGTGGCAAGAACACACGATAGGGAAAAGATAGTCTCTTCAATAAACGGTGTTAGGAAAACTGGATATCCACATGCAAAAGAATGAAATGAGATCTTCATCTTACACTGTATATAAAAATTAACTTAAAATAAATTAAAGACTTAAATGTAAGACATGAAACCATAAAATTCCTAGAAGAAAACATAGATCTGGGCAATGGGTTTTTTTTAATATGACACCAAAAACACAAGATGCAAAAGTGAAAATAGATAAATGGGATTGCATCAAACTAAAAGTCTTCTTGCACAATAATGTGAACAACCAATAGAAAATATAGCCTACAGAATGGAGCAAAAATATTTGCAAATCATATATCTGATATGAGCTTAATATCAAAAAACATGCAAAGAACTCATGTAACTCAATAGCAAAAATTAAATAAAATAAATAAAATAAAAAACCAAATAGACATTTCTCAAAAGAAGACATACGAATGGCCAATGGGTATATGAAAAGGTCCTCAACTTCACTAATCATCAGAGAAATGAAAATTAAAACCACTTATCACCTCACACCTGTTAGAATGTCCATTATTAGAAAGATAAAATATAACAAAAGTTGGTGAGCATGTGGACAAAAGGAAACTCTTGTGCACTGTTGGGGGAAATATAAATTGGTACAGCCATTATGAAAAACAGTGTGGAGGTTCCTCAAAAAATTAAAAATAGAACTACCATGTGCACCAGCAACCCCACTTCTGGATATATATTCTAAGGAAATCAAAATCTTGAAGAAATTTTTGCACTCCCATGCTTATTCCTGCCTTATTCACAACAGCCAAGATATAGAAGCAACCTAAATGTCTACCGATGGATGAATAGATAAAGATATGACATATATATACAATTTAATGTTATTTCATTTAAATATGGCAAAAGACCCAAAATAGACATTTTTTCCAGAGAAGACATACAAATGGCCACCAGGTATACGGAGATGCAAATCAAAAGCACAATGAGATACCTCATACTTGTAGAATGACTACTATCAAAAAGACAAGAGATAACAAGTATTGGAAAGGGTGTGGAGGAAAGGGAACCCTTGTGCAATGTTGATGGGAATGTAAATTGGTAGAGTCACTATGGAAAACAATACAGAGGTTCCTCGAAAAATTAAAAATAGAACTACCACATGACCCAACAATTTCACTATGGGGTATATATCCAAAGAATTAAAAGTAGTATCTTGAAAAGATATCTGCACTCTCATGGGCATTCTCATTACATTATTCACACAGTCAAGATGTAGAAATTACCTAAGTATCCATTAACAAATAAATGAATAAAGAAGATGTGACATATAGAGATACACAATGGAATATTATTCAGCCATTTCAAAGAAAATCCTGCCATTTGCAACAAAAGGATGAACCTGTAGATCATGCTAAGTGAAATAAGCCTATAAACTGATACCACCTGAACTAAATATATCACTGAACCCAGTTAACGCTTCTATGTAACTTTTCGTATTCCAGCAGGTGGGCACAGTGATCTATTTGTTTTTCAGCCACCAAGACAAACCTCAAACATAACTTCCCTTGCTTACTAAACCTGCCATCTCCCGATCCTCAGTGGCCTCTCACTGCCCTCCATGTATGGTTGCAACTTCATGGTGCAACCAACACCCTAGCACCTGACAGGCATGTCACAAGATGGGCACACAATAAATGGTGGTTGGAGGAAGGAATAGAGGGAAGGGGCAAAGAGAGGGACAGAGGGGCAGCAAGACAATAGGGCGCAGAGCTTTGGCACTGAGACCAGCCAGGCTCCATTGCTTCGATGCAAGTTTACCTCCACTTTTAGATTTAGGGCTTAAGGACAAAGACCATAATTTATAATTATCTTTATATTCTTCCAGCCAAAATACCTAAAACAGAATCAAACTGAACATTCAACAGATATTCACTAAATTTAATTTTCTCAGTGAAGTGAGTCTGCTTTCTTTTTTAACTTTTAGGGAGGCTGATGTGTAGGTTAGCCAAACTTTTTAAAATCCACTGACTTTTTTGTAGATAGATAACTTCTAAATCCAAAATAATGATGGGTTTATTATTCTTAGAATTAGTACTAATTATTAGTGCTACTAATATTATTCCTACCTCTGATGCCCAGGAATGCTGAAAGGTCCCATGGACAAAGAAGACGGGAGTCTTTCGAAGACTCAAAACTAAAGCAACCTGCCTTCCCCTTCTCTCCAGCACACCAGCAAAAATTAATCACCAACTTGGGGTGGGAAATGGGGGAGATAAAGAGAAGGGTCAGCCCATCCAGAATGGAGAGGCCAGGCCCTTGAGACTCAGAGTGCTTCCGAACTGAGCCTGCTAAGCTGCATCAATTTAAGGAGGATTTAAATCCTCTACCCTGTTTCCTCTCTGTCAGAAGTGAATCATATTGAGATGTGAAGGAAGTCTAGCAATGACAACAAGCATTTTGCATGAGGTCAGTTGGCCTAATCTATCCTAGACACATAAAGTCTAAAGATGGCAACTGTGTCTCTGGATTTAAAACACCTTTGAATTATTAAGAACTGGGATTAGAGATTGAAAAGAAGCCTTCCATTTAAACACAGATGGGTTTCTCTTAATTTCTATGAAAATTAGGAATGCTCAGATGCTGCCGCCGATAGAAATGACTTCTATTAGCGTACTGCAAGGTTAAGACTGTGTCAGTTGTGCTTTGTAAAAATCCAAAATCCTTTAGTGCTCTAAGAGTAACAACCCCAGCAAACCGAAGCTAATGGAGCATCTTTGTCCACATCCCTCACCATCTTCCATTTCCCCTCTTCTGCTTTGTACCGAGCACCCTTTGATTGAAAGAAAGTCACCCATATAAAGAGTGTAGAAACCCAGCCAATGTAATGTGTTCTGTTCCTTTGTAAAATGAGTGGAATCTCAAGCTATTACCCAACCCAGTAGCACACCAGTTTTAAAGATCTTCTAGCAAGATCCCTAGGTGATAATCACTGCAAAAAAAAAATTCACTGATTCAACATACTTTTCTTGAGTATCTGTTATACCAGGGATTGAGCTTTCAGAGGTATTGATCAGAGTCCATCACTAAGAATTTATGGCAAAGAGCCACAGGCCCAGACCTCACAGGCATGAAGACAACATGGACCGGTCAAATGTAAGCTGTGATACATTCCCAGGGATACATTGGCAAAATTAAAAGATGATTTTCATAGTGCCTATTGTAGATTTTGAGATAAGTTTTTATAAATCTCATTACTATTTTGTGAAAAGCCTATTGTGTTAAAACGGTTTTTGTGTTAAAAGAATTAATTGATCATAGATAAGAAGATAGATACATACCTACATACATATGCATATATGTACTTCTTTTATATTCTACTATTTTAACCCTTTTTTTTTTAAGGATTTCTCCATTGGTAAATATGCCAAGTGCCTCAAAACGTGGAAATGATCCAGACCTCTCTAAGAGTTTAAAATGATAAAGGTCACATGAAACCTTGAAAATGACATCATCATTTTCTAGCACTTAAATCATCTCAAAGTAACAATTACTACCCTTTTTAAAATCTTCACTAAAGGTTTCTTATTGACTCTTTTATAATGGCATGATAGCATTTCACTGTGGTTTGAAATTGTATTCTACTGCACTTTAATTTAAATCCCTCCTACATCAATTTCACTCTATTCTTTCCTGACCTATTGGTGTAAATAGAAAAAAAAAAAAAGAGTCATTTACCATCTTTTATAGTACCTATTCCTTACCTTTATGCAATGTACATGGACAGAGTATTTTGCTTATCATACATAGATGCTGAACAAACGTTCCTCAAATTTAACCAATCATGTCAAGTAGATTCATATAATATATATGTGTATTTGTGTATACAAACACACATACACACACACATATCCTACTGAACAAACTACTTCTTCCAAAACACTTCATGTATATTATTTTATAATTTTCCTGTAAAGTTGCTTTTCTTATCCCAGTCATACAGCTGAGGAAATTGAGTCTCAGAGAGGCTAAGTCATTTGACCTGGGTCACATCTAATGAATAACAGAGTTGGGACTTAGGCCCAACCCTGTCTGCTCTCAAAGCCATGTTTTAGGTTCCAGACTTCTAGGTAGTGTCTCATCTTTTGTCCTGGGGCTAGATTTGACTGCTCTTAATTGCCAATAGATTCCACATATATTTTATAATGAAAACAATTATTAACTATGAACAACTCTACAAAGAATCTGAAAAAATGAAAAGTAAATTTGGAGAGGTTCTCAGAGCTTTGAAAAATTTTCCCATCATATTTCTTGAAAGTAATTGCTCAGAAAGATAAGGTGGTACTTATTTCCAGTAAAACTGCGACAGTCCCAGAAATGCTGACTCACTTCTAATGGAGCATCATTCCTGGAACCATGTCCCATATAAAGCGGCCTGTCAGAGCTCTAGCAGACATGAAAGGGCCTCTGTGATCATAGTACCTCTTCCCCCCTCACTTCAGCGAGAGTGTTTGTTCATGGGACACTTTCTGTCAACTTAATACTCACACGACAAGTTTGTGTTAGAGAAGCCAACACTTCTCAGGTTACACCCCAAACTATGTAGCTACCAGGGCATTTGTTTTCTTTATAATAAACAAAGTTTGAAATTAATGACTTATTTTATCTCTTTTACTATTTTGGCATTTCACTGTTTGGATTATTGTACACTACTTCATTTCTGTACAAGTTGCTTTTATAGAGTTTCGCCTCTGTATCATATAGAACAAGGGACAGAGCTCTGGCAAATTCTCTCTAAACACCCCTGCTCAATAATCTCTATCACTAAGCTTTGTAAAGATTCATTTTCATTCTATTATTTCTCATTCTCTCCACAGGACTCAGCCTTCAAGACACTATTCCCCTTATACAGGAAAATGGTCTCATACATGCACCTCCAAACAGCCATGTGAAATGGATGTTTCCGCTTCTTATTTATTTGATCTCTTTGATATCTGATACCATTTGCCATTCCCTCCTTGGAACTTGACATCCTTGGTAGCATTCTCTCCTCATTTTCCTCCTACTTGGCCAATCCTCATTCTCATTTTTAGTCATACAATAGCTTTCATACAATTCATCCTTTTCTTCCTCCTGCATCTTAAATGTTAATCATTCATAAGATCCCGCTCCTGCATTTTTCACGACACCCTCCCTAGATGACCTCATCATTGACTTCAAATGTACCCACTATACTGTGTCTGCCAAACACTATAATCATAATGAGGGCAAGGATCACATCCGTCACACATATCATAGACCTGCCTATTGGACTACCCCATACAAATGTCCTACAGGCACCTCACATTTACTTTATTCAGTAGTAGCTTGTTCTCCACTGGCCCCCAATCTCATTCTTACCTTTGGTTCTATATTTTAGTAATAGTACCCTACAAATCAGACACCCTGGAGGGTGTCTTCAGGACTCCCTCTTACCCACCTGCCCTCTCTCTACATCCAATTATTCATTAAATTCATTTATTTTTCTCTTGTAAATCGTTCAAGTCTATCCTCTCTACTCTATCTACTCAACTGCCACAACCTTAGTTCAGCCCGTCATCATTACGTAACAGCCATAGTCTCCAGACTGGTCTCACTCATTTCACTCTCTCTACAGCTCCTGAACACACCCATGCATCCTCTTCACTACTGTCAGATGTTTTCTTCTGAAAATGAACCCAATCGAGTACAGATATAGATCCAGTATTATAAGTTTCACGAATTTCCTTTCTCTCTCCTTGTAAGCACTGCAACAGGCATCTTTTACAAAAGGCTCACTATAGGCAAATGCAACCATGCCCTTGTAACAGGAATCTAGCGAACTTTCTAATGGGAATCATAGCCTGGGGCAAGGCCACCCCAGATTCTTATACTTCATTCACGCAAGGGTGGTGGTGCCTGTGCCATATTCCCAGCCAATATACTTATCTATCTTGAATACTACTTACTTACTAATTTAAAATTATTGCTAGCATCCCTCAGGCTAGTTAATAAACCCTCTAGTGCTGATTAAGATGGCCAAGAGGTAAACATTTACAGTAGATACCTGATTAAAGTCTTTCGAATGCTAACTAACCTCCCCTGGAGTGTGTATTTCTGATTAAGGTACTTTAAATATTAGCAAGCGGCCCCTTAAGGTAGGTTGAACTAGCTAAATGCACACATACATATTACACTTTCTCCGCTGAATGATTTTAAACTAAATTACAGATAATATATTTACTGCCCTATTTTGCGGGGGCTTATATGCATGTCTAATTTGCCTACTGGGTTAGTAAGCAGTACCAATACTTACTTACCCAAACCTTGGCAGTTTTGCCTTAATGCTCAGTACAAGAATGGATATGCAACAAGGTTTTGTTAATGAATAAATGGGGGATTTTACTAATCCATTAGTTATAAGGACAAAGATTCTGGATGGGAACTCAGAATTCATTTCATCTATCTGGGCATCAATTTTTTAAATCTCTGAATTAGCTAATATTAAACTGAATTATATGAAAACACCATCTTTAAAACTGAAAAACTCACAAATATTGACAATTTTATGTGTTTCAGTCCCCTATGATGTTTCCAAGCCACCTTCAAATGAACAAAGAGAAACCAGTTTAAAGTACTTGTAAGACTCAAGATCTATTCAAATGCTTAATGACAAGGTCTCATGAGGAGAAGCAGATCCCTACCTCTGGGTGTTGCTAGGGCCTCCAACCTCCTTAATATTCTTAATCATTTGAGAGGGGACTGGTTGCCGTGAAGTTGACACAGATCAATGAAATCCTGGGCACTTCCGAGGTGACATTCAGATTAGTGGGAGGGTGAAAGGAAATCAATTCTTACTTTTCAGCCTGCAGGTGCCCACAGATTTCCTGGTGTGAGTACTGACCTCTCATTTCAAACACAAAGGCAAAGATAGCCTCTCCTTTCAGGGCCACTAGCTGATTGCTAAGGTGATGCAGGGAAGAATAGGAACCCCAGGGGTCTTGCCTTGCCATTAAGAGCACTGACACAAAAAGACCTCTTTAGACCAGAGTTAGAAAGACAAGAGGACGGAATTCCTATTTCACCAACCATTGAAGTAAAATTACCTTGAGAATTTGGGCTTCATACAGGGATAAGAGCATAAGCCTTCATTATCCGGCCGAGACTTGAAGAAATGCTTTCTGAGGAAAAGTGTCACTTCGGAGGAGAGAGGAGAAGAAAAGATGAGTCAGGGCGAGGCAAAGTGAATTCCACCATTTAATTAGCAATCACCCCTGACCTGCCAGACACAATGTCTGTAATTCCTGAATGGTCAAGTCAAAGCAAAAGAGCAGGTAATTAAACAGCAAGCACTAGAGCATTGAGAAGCATTATATTTCAAGGGTTTGCACTGAAAGCAAACGGAGTATAAGTGCTATGCTTTTGATATGGTCTGTGTTCTAATTAGCAATTGGGACTGATTTGTCAGTCATTCCACCTATAATACATAAAGCATCGGAACATAAAGAAAAGGAAGTTTAGAAAATCAATTATGCTTATATTTACATTCCCTCCAGGCTAAGGCGATGCGAAAACTGCCGAAATATTATCTTTCTCTTTATAAAGGAGCAGAAAGGAAAGGTGAGATTGCAATTCAGTGTAATGAATAAATCTCTGATTGTTTGGGGAAAGGTACGATAGCTGAATATTTATGAGACTGATGATGGGAAACATGTTTCATATGGTCAGCAATTGTAGAAATATCCTACCATTTTTAAAGATCATAGGAACAAGCACATGTTCAAGAAATATAAAATTATATCTTTTATTTGTAAGGAGTTAACAGAAAATGCTTTAAAATTCAGCCTATTTATTGAACCATGGCTGGTAGAATGGGAATCTCTCATCTCTCTCAAATGGCTACGTGAATGTAACAGTACACTCACACAAAAGATGGTACATAACTTCCTTCTAGTCTTTTCAAGAAGGGGGTCTAAACTCATTCAATTTCTCTATTCCCTCATCTCATTTTCAGTCCCCAACCAAAGTATTTGCATTCCTTTATGCCAAGGTCACCAGAAACCTCACTTTCTAATTCAGTAAGTACTGTACTCTTCTTAACAGACTTCCCTGTAGTCGTTGCCACTGATGACTTCTCCCCACTTCTTCAAACATAGTCATCCTTGGATTCTGTGATATCCCGCTCTTGATTCTCCTTCTGCCTCTCTGGTCATCCCATTTACAACTCTTTTGTGAGCTTCGTTTCATCTGCATGTGTCTTAAATATTGGTGCTCCCCAATTCAGCCTGCACATTTTCTCTGAGTGTTATTTGCTTCTAATCTATGGATTTTAACTGTGACTGATAGGCTAAAAATACAAATCTCTACCTCTCCTTCTGATCTGGTACTGAGCCTCAGGCTCAACATCTAATTTCCAGATGGGCATCTCCATCTAAATATTCACAATATGTTCCAGGTAGAACTGGTTATCTTTCCAGCTTCTGACCCTGCCCTTCCTCTTGCCCTTCCTGTTGTTTTTAGTTGTCTGTGGCCTCTGTGAGAGTCCCCAATGACTTTTTCTTCTTGTTCATACCACATCCCATATGATTCAGCAAACTTCTGGGTATATATCCAAAAGAACTGAAAGCAGGGTCTCAAAAAGATATTTGCATACCCATCTTCTTTGCAGCATTATTCACAACAGCTAAAAAAGAAAAAAGGAAATCTTGTTGCATGCTACGACATGAATGAAACTTGAGGACATTATGCTGAGTGAAATAAGTCAGTCACACAGGACAAATACTGTATGATTACACTTATATGAGGTACCCAGAGCAGTCGAAATCATAAAAACATAAAATAGAATGGAGACTGTTAGGGGCTCGGGGGAGGGAGAAGACAGGAGTTGTTTAATGGCAATAGAGTTTCAGTTTTGTAATATGAAAAAGTTCAGGAGATCTGTTTCACAACAATGTAAATATGCAACACTATAAAATCATATGCTTAATAAATGGGCAAGATGGTAAATTTTATGATACTGATTTTTAGCACACACAAAAAAAATTTTAATCGAAAAAAGTAAGTGTATATCCTTTTACTTCAAGACAGCAAACTAGATAGATATCTATATATTCTTCTTTGTGAGTCTAGGTTAAAATGTTAATAAAGTTTGTTTTAACTTTTTATTTTGAAATAATTTTAGATTTGCAAAAAAGCTGAAAAATAGTTGAGAGTCAGCCTCCTATAGTAACTTATGTGCCCATAGTTTAATTATCAAATCCAGGACAACACCGGTAATGAAACTGTTCATTATTCGAAGTCCACCTGTTTTCTCCTAATATCCTTTTCTGCCTAGGATCTAATTGGGGATCCCACCTTGCCTCCTTAGACTCCTCTGCTTAATCTGTGGCAATTCCTCCTATTTTCCTTGTTCATGTTCTTCACAGAGTACTGCTCAGATTTTTTCTTATGTTTTCTCATAATTTGATAGACCGTAAGCATTGAAGGCAAGAATGCTACCTGAAGTAATGTTTTGTCCTTCTCAGTGAATATTAGAGGGTCATGTCTTCTTACTGGTGATGTTCATTTTTATCATTGGCTAAGGTAGTGTTTACAAATGGTTTCCTCTCCCAAGTTACCATATTCCCTTTGTGATTAGAGGAGGTGGTCTGAGACTGCGCTAATATTCTGTTTCTCCTCAAATTTTGCCCAATGGCTTTAGCATCTGTCTTACTCAATGAATCTTACTACTTGGTTTTCTCAGCAATAATTTTGACTTTTTTTCATTCCTTTTATAATTTTTAATTGGAATTTTTCTGTAGGGAAAAGTTTCCCCTTCTCATTTATTTTTTTGGCTACTTATTTATATCAGTGTTGACACAAGAATATTGATATTATTCTATTGGTTATAATCCAATATTATCATTACATAATTCATTGTTCAAATTGTTCCATATTTGGTCATTTGGAGCTTCTTTAGGTTAACTTCTATGTCTTATGACATATCATCATCCTTTTTTTGAGCACTTCCTCACTTTCTGACACCACAAGATGTTCCAGTCTCGTCTTTTATTTTCTCTGCCTCAATCCTGGAATCAATCACTTTTCCAAGGAGCTCTGGATTCTTTCATTGGAGAATAGTATTCATAAACCAAGATTTTGGCACAGGTATGTTCACAGCTACTGGAGTATCATTATTCCTAGACCTTCTGAGTTGACAAAGTTGAGATACACACACACACACACAAAGTTGAGATATATATATATATACAAAAACACATATATATATATGTATATATATATGAATGTTAAACCACACATACACACATCTAGATTCATTTCTATTTCTATCTATGTATGTGTGTGTGTGTGTGTTTGTTTAAAACCATGAATTTATATCGATTCCTATAACTCCAATCCAATATCATGAGATTCATTCTAGCCTTCATTGTTTATCTGTAATTTCTTTCTCCAACAATGAGAGACTAAGCTCTCATTATCTATAATATATTCACTTTTTGTTCAATATTGATATATATGTATAAAATGGTTACACAATTGCTAATCTATACCCCTATGAGATACAGATTTATTAACTAAATAACAGAATTTGTATACAGCTCTTTTTATCTTTAGCCTCACAATATTCAGTCAAAATATGATTTTCCAGAGCTGTTTAGGTTAGGTTAGTTTTGTTTTTTTTTTTTTTAAAATCAATTCATTTCAGTTCAGTTATGTCACTCATTTGTAACATAGTTTGGTTCATTCATTACTGATTATATTCCATTTGGATTTCCTTCACATCCTGGTTGATTTTAATTATTTGTTAGAGAGAAGGTACGTATGTGAATATTCCTATAGTTCTAAAAGTCAAACTCTTTTTAAAAATATGCTCAGAAGAGTGTTCTCCCTCTTCATCCCTAATAACCTACCCTCATTTATTTCTTCTTCTCACGCCTTTCCCATCAACCTCTGTAAGTAAACAATCTCTAGTTTCTCAGTTATCTTCCAGTATTTCTTTTGCAAAAATGTGTCAATACATACATATTTTCTTATATCCTTATATACCATTCCTTCTCACATGGAGAGTAGCATGCCATGTATACTCTTTTGTACTTTTCCTTTCCACTTAGTAATAAGTATGTCCTGGAAATAATTCCATATTGGTTCACTGAGATCTTCCTCATTCTTTTTTACATCTTAAAACAAAATTACAGCACACCTACACAATGGACTCCCCTATATGTTGAAATTTAGATGGTTTCCAATATTTTGCCAGTACAAATAATGATATAATAAATAACCTTGGCATATATATTTTTGTATATCTTCAGGGTAGATTCCTAAAGGTGGGATTTCTGGGTCAAAAAACAAGTGCATGTGTAGTTTTATTAGATATTTCCAACTTTCCCTCTAGAGAGTTGTATTGGTGCACATTCTAACAATTTATGAAGGACCATCTGCATCTTAACATCTTAACAAAACATATTTAGACGCTTTTCAATTTTCGCCAGCCTGATAGCGAGAAATTGTTTTAATGTGCATTTCTCTATAAATGAATTTGAACTTTTTTTCATATGTTTAAGGGCTGTTTATATATTTTTGTATGTGTTCATGGTTTTCCTCCCCATTTTTCTATTAGTTCTTGGTTCTTTGTCTCTCAGGTGCTACAAGGTTTATATATATATATGTTTTTGTCTGTGTATGTTACAGAAATGTTCTCCTAGCTTGTCAATTGTCCTTTGATTTTGCTTATGGGGTGTGTGTGTGTGTGTGTGTGTGTGTGTGTGTGTGTTTAAAAGATTATTTTTTAGTTGTCACATTTCTCAATCTTTACTTTTATTGATCTTGGATTTTGAGTCATGGCTAGTAAGCCTTCCCTACACCCATAATAAGATTAAAGAAGATTTTACCCATGTTTTCTTCTCACACTTAAATGTTTTCATTTTTTACAGTTAGATCCCTAAAGTTTTGGAGTTGATTCTTGGATATAGTGTGAGAGATGGATCTAATTTTATCTTCTTCCAAATGGTCACCAAGTTGTCCAGCACCATTTATTAAAAACTCCAGTTTTACTCCAGTTATCAGAGATGTCACCTAACAAATTTCTAAAGTTATAACAATAAAGAGATCATGAGAACTATCAACACACAAGAAAAAAAATATTTATTAAAGAAAGCAGATAGAAGAGCATTGACAGATGAAGCTAAGCTATGGAAGCCATGCCTAAAATACATACAGAGGAGGGATATTTTATAATGATAAAAAAAAAGGCAATTCATGAAGAATATATAATCTTAAATGTAGGTCAACTGTAATTTGTCTCTTGACTGATTTTTGAGTCTAACAAACTGTTGTGGAGCTAACTGAACACAAAAGTTGGGTTGGAAAATCATTTATTTGTTCTTCTGAAATTGTTTCCCATTTCAACCCACAGAACCAGAGGCATAATGAGGCACTTCCAGCCACATCTCTAGTAGCATCTTGACATCCCTGACATATTTCAGATCCTTGGAAAACAGCTGGGTTTAGTAATCATTCAATTCTTCCAGCTGTGAGTTTCTGTCTTTTGCTTTTGGCTTTTTAAAAATTTTACCAATTCATTTCCATTCTTCTAGAAAAATGTCAGAGAATGAAACATCAATTTGTTTTAGAGGGAGTGGTTCTAGGATAGGACTTTTTATTCCGAAAGACCGTGAATAGCCGAGCAAAGCAGCTCTTGGCTACATCACATAGGCAAACCAACTCCACATTAGTCCTGAGCACTGCTTTGCTTCCCAGCTTGCAAAAGCATTGAGAGATGAATCATTTAATTTCAAAAACATTTTGTGTTAATTACAAACTGAATGATAAATTTTGCTGTAAGTAGAAACAGTTTCACACTTAGAAAACTCTCAAGAATCCAGCTTTAAGGTGTACATGTGGTGGGTAGACTACGTAGGTAGGATTTGTGCCAAAAGATGTATCCATAGCTCTGAGCTGTTCGAATTGGCAAGTCAGCCAAAGTCTTCCCTTCCCTTATGAAACGTCTTTCCTCCAGGGAGTTCTCCTCATATTCATTACCTCATTAATCATCCACTATTCCCTTGGAAAAAGAAAAGTGGGTAAGCATGGTTTATAATAGCTCTTTAATTCCCAGAAGGGAATATTGAGGCTCAAAGTGAATAAATAATTTAGTAATTTAAATCTGTGAAGTAAAAAAAAATTTTAAATGCTATCTTAGAAAATTTGTGGAGTAATCACATAGATTTTGTTTTAATCTCTAAAATTAATAGAGAATAAAAGGTAAACTATGCCCAATGAGCATCATTGGTTTTAATTTGTAATTTAACATGAAAATAACTTCATAGTATTGTAACAATAATGTTGGTCAAAATTTTCATGTAATACACAAACCTATCAGAGTCTCTGCTGGTCAAGCTGTTGAAACTCCTACCACCTTGCTCTTGCTATGAGGATTTATGAGATCTGTCTCAGTTAAGGATACATCGCTAGAACTCCTCACTTATCAAATGAGTCCTTTGGCCTAGCCCATGCATTTTGCCCAAGGTACTTGGTAAGAATGAAAGATTTGAAAAGTCCTTTACTTCATAGAAAAAAATAACTACATATAGCTAGTCAGGCAAATTACTACAGGTCAAAAGCCCCAGGACTTTAAAGGTAAAGAGGTCTTTCTGTCATTATGACCTGAGAGAGACTTTTAATAAAAATAAAACTATACCATGCAAGTACCTATAGCTGTTTCATGGCTCCTGATATTTTTTTCTGGTGGATCATGGTGATGATCCCATCCAATGAGCCTTTACGGGTTGGTCACCATTTAAAGGTATTGATATGTTTATTGCACATAAAAGGAAAAGGAGTTAATTAACATTTGGAGGATACTGTCTTTGCATGCATAATTTTAATTATT
The DNA here is from genome assembly GCF_014176215.1 of Rousettus aegyptiacus. NCBI lineage: Eukaryota > Metazoa > Chordata > Mammalia > Chiroptera > Pteropodidae > Rousettus > Rousettus aegyptiacus. The sequence goes on along the minus strand of NW_023416307.1, from coordinate 32,383,123 downwards.
GTTGACAACTAAATACTCTTAAACATTTATATAAAAATATTCTCAAGGATATTTGCCTTAATATATATATGCAGTATCGACTACATAATTATTTAATACTTAATGGGCTTTTGAGTGGATATATTTTCACATAATATGCAACAATACAGTGGAAATTAATTTTCCTTATGCAGTGCAACAAGCAAATACTATACATTTTGAAATACTATATATTTTCAAATTATGTAATGAATAAGCAAAGATGGAAATTTTTTAAATAATAATTCTTTACCATGTAAGAAACAGTTTAGAAAGAGAAAGATGGAGACTGCGGTGAGGTAGACACTGATGCCATTCCGGAGTGGGCGAAGGTAAGTGGGATGAGTGAGCAGGGAGCAAGTGAAACAGCAAACACCTTCAGCTACCCATGTTCAAGTCCAAGGATCCTGAGGATGGTCATCTCTTTTCAACACTTGAGTGGATGGCTGTGAATCATTTTTTAAACTGGTAGGAAACAAAGGATCCAAAAAAAAACAAAATAAAAATTGCAAGAACAATCATTTTATCTGCATAATTCCAAGTTCTCTAAAGATCCAGCAACAGGTATTTATGGCTTCTCTTCTTCCTCTTCCTTTGACCTGAATGAACATCAAGTTGTACAAGTTTCTTGGTCATAAACTCTGCAAATCATCTAGCCTTCTTCACAAGATTTTGGATTTTCGCTTTGCGTCAATCACTTCCTCAAAACCTTGTAAGTCAGCAACAGCTGCGGGACCAGTTTCTCCCATACTCCATTCATTGTTTGTTATCATACATGCCAAACCCAGTTGATAAATTCGAAGACCTCCTGAATGTCAAAACTCTTCTATAGATCCTTAATTGAAGCAGTGTTCCAGCATCATCAGACCATATATCAGCATTTGAGCGCCACATACTGCATCACCATCTGTAAACAATATGCAGTGACTGCAGTGACTTGTAGGTCCAGAGGCTACAATGATATAAGGCCGGAAGGCAAAAAGACCACTGTGATATTATCTCCATAACTGTCAACAGTAGAAGGACATCTGGAAGAATTGTCTATTATCAAAAAAGCCTCGGTTGCAAGTTTTCGCATACTCTTTGATGAATAGAGACAGTTAGTTCCTCGTATAATCATTGAACACTGCCTGGGTGACCCAATCTTTACGGGCTGAATATCATTAACAGGCAATTCACTCTTCAATAGTCCTTAAAAGACACTGGGGTTTTTGAAGTGATACACCAGCAAAGGTTTTAGCTTAGCGTCACATTCACTTTAGAGCAGTGTTAGCCTATTTTGTCTGGTTTATGTTCTGGCACTTGTGTCTCCTTCTCTGAAATGAACATAGCATTCGTTTCCAAAATAGCCCAATTTCATCAACGTTAAAATTTTGCTTTGCAGTTCAATCACCTTTGTCAATAGTTTTCTGCAATTCATAGGCTCATCTACTGTCTTCGCAGGCTTTTCAGCATTCTTAGGAGACATTTTCTTATAATAATATAAGGAATCTGATGAGATAATGCACAACGCGTTTAAACTGTGCAAGCACAAGATTCAGTATTATCAGAAAAAAAAGCTCTTCTATATTTTCTCCCCTAAACTTGTGCACAAATCAAATGGTTTTGCTGCTTTGACAATGTGGATTTGTTATAATAAGTTTTCCTTTCAGATAGTGAGTTTTGGGGGAAAAAAACTTTTAACTCATTTAAACAAAGATATGGATAGTGAGATTCAGATGTCAGGGATTATCCATTATAATATAAAAAGAATATAAAAGGATATAAACCAAAGTTGATAGTAACTATCACTGAAAGATGAAACAGAGTAATTTTAATAATTTTAACTTTTGCTCATCAATGCTTCTAATCTATCAAGTTAGTATGTATCAATTTGATAATTTAAATGGGAAAAAGAGATATATCAATAGAATAAAATGCCTTCTACCTGGACTCAGAATACTTTACACATGAACCACATTGGTCCTCAAAGCAGAAAGGCATTTTAACAATATTTCTCATCCACTTATACTGCAGAACTTTATTTAAAATATAACAACATATTAAAATGGAACTCCTTTTTGAATCTGTTTCAGCAGAGGCCACCAAGAAGCTGAGAACCAAACAATAAGATGGCAAAGGAGACTTGCGGAGGTGTCAGAAAACGAGTCTTTCAACCTTTAGCTCAACACCTTGTCAAAGGTATAAAAAGATTTTATATAAGAGGCAGAGAAAGAAAACTGGCAGTGCTGTGACATTTTCCCTTTCTCCTCCCTTGGGAAACAAAGGATGTTTCCCCTTCACCTCAAGCTTAGAGAAAGGGGCTTTAAGGAGAACACTTACAGAGCTTGACGTTTCCTGGAATGTGGAGGGCACAGCAAACTGGCATCTGACACACCCTGAAGGATCTGTCTGTCCCCTGAGTCAGAAAAGCCCAAGCAGCAGGGGGCGCTAGCTCCCAGTCAAGTAGATGCTTTGTGACCTTGACCTCTCATTTCCCCAGATCAGAGGAATCTGGGACAACTTAGTCAAGGGAGTAGGAAAGGAGGGTTTACGGAAGTTGAGAAGTAAAGGAGCGAAGTAAAATTTCAAGACCGTTCCCCCTTTATCACGACAGACTTCCAACCCAACCTGTGGGAGAAGAAAAGTTCAACTTCAAAGAAAGTTCAGAGTTTTTATTATTTTGGTAAATTGAACATAATAAAGACTAAAAGGAGACTATGCTAGTGACTAAAAGTAAATGGAAAGAATTGGTTTTCCTAGAATGATACAAAAAACTCGAGAGCTGTCCTAAATTTCACAAAACTGGGGAAATCGACAGGCATCAAATGGATACTGACCATGGTGTGGGAGTGGGAGGGAGAACCAAGGTGCTTATAATTGTGCCCTATAGTGTTCTGCTAATATTATTATAACTCTCATATGCACCATATTGTTATAGTTACAGTAAAGAAGTATGTAGTACATCATACTCTACATTAAACACTTTCTCCACCAGAGCCCATAGGAGGTAATTTGCACCAGTCTTTGTTCCAGCCATAGCTCTCCTCCACAGCCAATTGTTTTGATTTTACAAGCACTGTGAATCAAGAAGCTGGTCTTACTGGGGGTGGAACTGGTTTTGACTCAGCCGTTAGAACGTTCAGAATAAAATGTGTGGTGTACTTCTAACAAATGCAGCAGACGCTGCCGGCAATTGTGTGGAGTACCAATCTCAATCCTAGCTTCATCTTTTCATCCCTACTCTTTTTGTCACTGTTTTATCTTTTGGAGTAGTACATTTTTATGTAAACCACCTCAAATCCTTTCTGTAGTATGACAAGGCAATAAATATATTTATCACAAATGTCTATAGACCTAGCTTAAAATAATTTGCACTAAAATTAATCTCAAACATAATTTAACTTTGTTCTAATCGTAAAGGCACTTTGGGGTCTTGCATTGCCTTAAGACACCAACATGGGTATCAGTTACTGTGCTGTAAGTGGGTTTAACCTGATAAGGAGCCTAATTAATGATGAATCTAATAACCAAGTGTTCTCTGTGTTACTAGCCTGGGGTAGGTGGAAGGTGGAAAATAATATTCTGCAACATCCTTCTTTAATTTTTAGGTATCTCTAAATAAATATTCATCTATATCTAAGGCATTTAGTTTTAAAGAAACAAATGCTATTTTTATCTGATAATGCTATTGGGACACATTTAAGATATATGTACAATACACACACACACACACACAGACTATTAATTACATTTAGGATGTGGATCAAATTAAAATTTTTAGTTCAAAATGCAGTTAAGAACAAACGATTACTCAATAAAGACTCCAATAGGAAAGAGTGAAGAAATATTATAATAAAAGCAGACAGAAGTGAAAACTCGGTTGAGGAGAGTTTTGAACACCTTTCTAAAACATGGAAAGGGATGAGAAAGACTGTTGAAGGATGAAATCAATTGAAGAAGCAGGGACCTAAATTTCAAAGAAGGAAGAAAAGCAGCAAAAAAGACGCTTAACGACGATGGCAGAGAGACTCCAAATTCAAGGTCAGAGGTAAGCAGGAAGACAGGAAGATAGGGAGCCGAAGAGAGATTAATTAAAATTCCTCTACTCAACAACACTCTAGGAGTGGGGTTGGGAGGCTGTGGTTGTGAGGACAGGTGAGGGGAAGAAAGCTATAAGGAACACAAAAGGAAAGAAGCTTACAAGAAAGACATGTCCCAAAAACCATGTAAGCTAAAATGTGGCATGATTTCGAGCAATAGGAGTGCTTCCTGAAAAGAAATGGAAATCCATTCGAACTGGCTATGAGGATTATTTTGCTTTGACCAGTGCCAAGGTTGAAACGTCAAACCTATAATTATAACACATTGTCTTTACATTGGATGGTATCCATTTAGTCATAATAATGTAAATGCTGTGTATTAATATCGAACCTTTGAATTAACCCATAAACTAAACCTGGAAAACTTAAAAATATTACATACTTAAGTGTAATCAATTTTAGCAACATAAAATTATTAATTTTTTTTTTTTTGGTGTAGTTCAATGCCATCCACCCGCAATACCATCCCCCTTTGTCCTTCGTGAGGCCTTCTGCCCCAGGGCACCCCACACACTGGAGCCCCAGTATTCACAAGAGCTTGTCAACCATCAACATCCTCTTTCCCACCCCCAATGCCCAGGACGTGGAGGGGCAGCCTTTTTGCTTCTGGGACCTGGGGGCAGACAGAGAAGTGGGCTTCCCCTGAGGAAGAAGAGCCACAGCATGAAAAGAAGAATGATACTCTCACTCTACGTGAATAGGATGTGTGTGGGGAGTGGAAAGGAAAAAAGAGCTGTTCGATGCTGGGGGTACAGTAGAGATATGGTGAAAGTGGAAAGGCGAAATGCAGGGAATGCTGAGTGCTCTGATCACTTCCTCAATGGGGAAACAGTAGAGCATAATAATTCATAGCATAGATAATAGAGCCTTTCCAGCTCTACCACTGGTAACCTTGCACTAAGTTATATAACTGCACTGTGCCTTGGTTTTCATGTCTGCAAAATAAGTGCATACAGTTAAGCACTCGGTAAATGTTTAAAATTTTTCTAACATCATTGGAAGTTATGTGATGCTGTCTCACTTAGTAAAATAAAAAATAAAGCAAAAATAACTTTTAAATTGGAGGAGGAAGGGGAGGAAAGTGTAGCTTAAGGAGACTACTTTTCAGCTTCTCAGAAGTTCAGCAAATAAATAATGCCTAAAGCTGACAGTTGAAGAAATAGCAGTTTTTAATATTATTTAAAGTTAGGGAAGCAACCATTAGAAAAACCAACACCAAAAATTGTTATAAGCATTTATTATTTTTTGAATCAAGTAAAGAATCATACAATTATTCATTTAAAACATAAAGTTATAATAAATTGGGCACAAATTTTAATTCTACAAAAGCCGAAACCACAAAAGCCAAAACAAATCAAGTCAAATCTACTCTTTTCCAAATTAATTCAGCCGGGAAAGATATATTTGGAAGTGAAAAATAATCTCTCAGCCAACAATATTTTCCCAAGCCTTTGCCACACTTTCCAGGTTTATAGCAATGCCACACCTCTTGGCTGTGAGACTCGAATCCTGGGGAGGTACAATATTAGTGCCTTATGTCACAATTTCAAACTCTACAAAAATTATCCTGGCCCATGGCCTGATTTCATCCCAGCTCATGTGGCTGCTTTCCTAACTCCAACATGTAGGTGCAACGTATGTGGAGGGCTGGAACACTTGCCTTAAGAGGCTGCTAACAGATTATCGGTTTTCACACTTCTTGCAGACAGGTGATCTGCAAAGTGTTGTTTCCATCAGTAACAAGACTGCTCTTTGGACCATCCTAGTGTGTCAGAGCTGCCACTTAATACTCCTTCATGCAATGCTTAAAATCTACATTCTTCCTAAGGTACATCTAACAGGAGCATGTTAGATTAACACCTTCTGAAAGGAACTAAAACCCCAAAGGCATTTAGACAGATATACGTGGAATGTGGTTACTCTTCATTTCAGTGAAATAGCTGTTTCACTTTCCCCAATTTACAGCTTTCTCATAGATACTGGAATAATTCCAACAGTTTTTGAGTACCTATTATCTGTAATTTTCTGAGCTAGATATTAACAATCTACTTTAACAGATAAATTAGACCAAAAAAAAAAAAAAGTAATGCAATACAATAAGTTCTATGATGAAGGTAAACAAAGGGTGCTGCTGGATAATGTAGGAGGGGAACTAGTCCAGACTGAGAAGAAGAGTAGAGTGTCAAGTAAGACTTCTTGAAGGACACAGTAATTAAGCAAAAAGGGCATTCTGGGGAGAAGGTACAGCATAGAAAAGGAGCCAGAGTAAGAGTGGGGCATGTTCTAAAAAGGTTGAGGATGTGGACAAAAGGAAACTCTCATGTACGCTGGTAGGATTGGAAACAGGCGTAGTCACTATGGAAAACAGAATGGAGGTTTCTGAAGAAATTAAAAATAGAACTACCATATGATCAAGCAATTCCACTTGTAGTTATTTAGACAAAGAAAAGAAAAACAATAACTTGAAAGGATATATTCACTCCTGTGAAAGGATATATTCGCTCCTGTGATCAGTGCAGCATTTTTTACAACAGCCAAGACATGGAAACAACCTGTTTAACAATAGATGAATGAATAAAGAAAATGTGACATAGATAGATGATAGATAGAGATATAGATAGATGGAAAGATAGATTATAGATATATAGATATATAGAGAGATGTATAGCTACACATTCATATAGTGGAATACTATTCAGCCATAAAAGAAGAAAATCTTGCTATCTGCAACATAGTTTATAAAATAAATACGACACAGGGATGTAATGTACAGCATGGTGACTATAGTTAATACTGTACTGTACATTTGAAAGTCACTGAGTAGGTAGTAAGTTTTCACCACATTAAAAAAAATTATGTGTGGTGATGGATGTGTAACTTGTGATGATCGTTTGTCAATATATACAAATATCAAATCATTATAGACCTAAAATGTCAACTATATCTCAAAAAAATATAAGAAAAAATAAGATACTGAATGGAAAATGCGGTGAATTTAGATATTAATTTAGGAAGAATTATTTTAAATATTAGGTTTTATCATCTAGGAAAAATAAGTCTCTGCAGTCATTCATGATTGACTCATGACCTTTAATATGGGTTTGTATTTACACAGGGCCTGTACCTCTTAAGTTTACTCCAAGAGATTTTATAAACTTTGTCACTATTGCAAAGGGAATTTTTAATTCATTGCTTCAAATGCTAACTGGATATTGCCAACTTGGAGAACAGCTTTTGATTTTTGTATAGCTATCATGTAACCAGACAAATATATTGATATTACAAGATTTTTAGGTGTTTGGAGTATGCATCCACAAAATTGGCAAAAAAAAAAAAATTATTTTAAAAAATTTATATCAATTATTTAATTTTATTGTATTGTGACTTAACTAAGATTTTAAAAACCAAATAAATTGCTGTGGGAATAGAAGGTAAGTCTACCTTTTCCTAATTTAATGCAATAGCAATAGTACTTCACTATGTACCACATTTGTCTGTCAGTTGTTAAAAGACTATGATATTTTGGTGATTTCCTTTTACTACTACTTTCCATTGAGAATTTTTTCTTTTAAAAAATTTTATTGTAAAGTATACAACTTAAAATTTTAAATGAATATTATAAAAATAACAAAATACCCATGTATTAAACATCCTGTTTAAGAAATTAAAAATTACCAGTACCTCAGATGCTCCCTCTATGCTGTACACTCACTGACCACATCTCTCCCTTCACCCTTTCCTCCAATAGGCGACTGTTATTCAAAATTAATTGCTGAGTCCATTTTAATCTGCCAACTTAATAAATTAAAAATTCTTAAATTAGGATCGACAATTAATTTGGGAAATTTTCTAAGAATACTCTATATTTTTAGATGTTCTTTAATGCCTCCTAATAGTTTTAATTTTTTTCATAAAAGTCTAATTTGTTGAAATTCTACCATTTTATATTTTCTGTTGCTATTATGTTACTTTTTTACTAGTTTTTCATTTTTACTATTTCCAGAACCTTATTAAACTCATCAATTCCAATTTATCTGTATATTATTTTGAGAAGTTGTAATACGCAGCTGTGCACATCATAACTTCCCTGTGAATGAGAGGTTTGGGGGTTTTTTGCACTTTGAATTTTTATACCTTTTCTTCTTTGTTTGGTGGTGGTGGTTGTCACTACACTGGCTAGGACCTCCAGTATTCTTAAACAGTATCCTAATCTTGAAGGGAATGCTTTTAAAATTCCATCATTGTAGTATTTTAGTGAAAGTCATTTATTACCTTAAGGATTTTTTTATGCATATTAAATTTTTCAAATGCTTTTTATATATTGAGATGATCTTATAATTTTCCCCTTTATCTGTTAATGTGGTGAATTACATTTTCTATTGTTAAATCAACCTTGCATTCCAGAAATAAACTCAACTTACTAATTATGATGCATAATCTTTTTATATAATACAAACTCACTTTGCTAGTATTTAGAAAATTTGCAATTTTAGAATTTTTCCATTGTTTTGAATTAGGTCATTTTCTTTTTCAATTCTGATTTTATTTTTATATGAGTCATGTGAAACTCATTAAAAAATGTAAAATATTCTCTTCAATCTGTTTCTTAAATTTGGGTGTACTTACCCTAAAACTGTCTAGGTAGGCCAAGTGTTCGTTTTCTTTATAGAAAAAAATTTTAACTTTGGAGTCTATCCTTTAATAATAATAGAGCCAACTAGGTTTTATTCTTATTCATTTCATTCATTAGTACTTTCTTAAAAATTTATCAATTTCAACTGTTTTCAAATTGATTTAGAAAGTTGTTCATAATACATCATGTGTCCAGATGTAGATCATACCTAACATTATTTACTTGTTCTCTCTCTCTCCCTCAACCTTGTCAGACGTTTGTCAATGTTATTGGCTTCTCAAAGAACTAAATAAAACAATAAATTTCTATGAAGTGAACAACAGTATAAATAACACCCAAGTTAAGAAACAGAACACTGCCGGCAGCACGTTAAGTCCCCACGTGCCCCTTACTCATTTTTGCCCATGGAGGTTATACTGTTAGTTTCTTAGGAAAATCATTTTCTTGCTTTTCTTTAAACTTTTGCCAGATAACTCTGCAACCTCACAAAATAAAATATCACTTCCCCAATTTTTAAATTTTATGTAAATGAAATCACATACTGGTTGTTCTTTTATATCAGCTTCCTTACAATCAGTGGTTTCGATATTTACCCAGGTCATTGCATGTTCATTCGAGTTCATTCAATGAACGAGCAAAACTGCCTATTAATCTATTCTAATATTAATACAGATTTCTAATTTTCCATTTCGAGGCTATTATGTGCAATGCAGCTATGAACATTCACGTACATGGATCCTGGTATTCGTATGCCTATATTTTTCTGGAATAAATATCTGGTATTTTAAATCTTATTGGTTAATACCGAATGTTTTTTAAGTGGTTATACAATTTATACTCCTATAAGCAGTGGAAGAGATGTCTCCGCTCCATATGTGCTAAGCCAATATGGTGCATATGCAACAGTATCTTGTACTTTCTACATTAAATACGAGAACATTTCATGAGATTAGTCATGTTGGAAAAGAATCCACATGACTAATCTCATGAAATGTTCTCGTATTTAATGAGATTAGTCATGTGGATTCTTTTCCAACATGACAGATTAAGATACTCTCCTATATTAACTAGCAAAATCTATAGTTTTACCTTTCAGATTTAGATGTATAATCTCCTTAGGACTTATTTTTGTATAGACTGTAAAGAAGAGATTAGATTTCATTCTCTTTTTTTTTAAAATAAAGATACCCATTTTTCTCAGAACCATTTATTGAATAAACTGTCTTTCCCCCATTGTTTTAAGTGTCACTTTTATCTGTTTCTGGATTTTCAATTGTGATCATTAATTTATTTGTGTTCAGTATACCAAGGCTTCTAACACATCACTGTCTTGATTACTACAGCTTTATAATTAACCTTGTTTCAAATAGATGAAGTCCTCTCACTTTTTCAATTAATTGGGCATTCTTAACCCTTTGTATTTCCATATAAATTTTAAAAACATTTTGTCATGTCACACATACATACACATACAATCTGTCAGAAATACGATTGGCTTTGTTTGAACCTACAGTGCAATTTGGGCAAAACTGACACTTTTCAGTATTAAATATCCAATTCATGACTATGATACAGTATCTCCATTAAGGTCTATAATTACTGTAAATAAAGCTCTACAGTCCTCTAATATCCTGTACACCTCTTATTAGATTTATTCTTAAGTATTCAATGGTTTTTATACTATTATAACAGGTATCTTTTAAGGAAAAGTATTTTCAGCTTGTTTGTAAGCACTCCGGTGTCAATAAATACAATTGATATTTCTGTATTAATTTTGTAACAGAATTTCATCTAATAACTTATTTTCATCCATCCAATATGTTTCCAATGGAAATCTTAAACTTTTGGAAGGAATCACAGCTCCATTCCCAATAAAATAATAAAAGTAGTGTATTTTCTGCCAGAAAAAATGCATATATGCATGTAAACACAAAATTTTATAAAACTATTATTGGCTCTACTACCTCCATTCTGCAAAATAAATTCCAGATTTAAAACTCCTACCCTACACATAGCCCAGTATACATAATGCTCAAAAATGGAGGAGGGAATATGCAAATAAATATGCAAGCAAATACCCAACAAGCAGAAGTTGATGCAGGCATTCGTACTAATCTATAAAAATTTGTCTAAAAGTGGTTTAAAACATGAAACATAAAATATACTCCAGTTTTAAGTATTTATTTACAAAGTTCTTACTAATACAACTGGGTTTAAAATATACCAATAAAGGATCATATACTATTTAAAAGTGGCACATATGGTATAGGAAAAACTCTATATAGTCAGTTAAACTATTAAAGCAGACAACTGAGAATTGTTAAATGTCAATTAAATGTTTGTAGTATTCCCTAAACAGGTGGGAACAAAAGTGCATATATTCATAGGAACTTAATTATTTTGCATTACTGACTACAAAAGAAAAAAAACTATTGTGAATGATAACATCAGGGCTTGAAAAATATTTTACAACAGCAAAAAGAATGTATTTCAATTTTACATTTAATTATGGGACCATAATAAAAAGTTGACCATACACATATCTATGTAATTTACAACAGATTAGTAAAACTGATGCCAACTTTAGAGTTATTTCATAAAGAGTAGAAACAATCTTTACTATAATTTCCCCCGTGGTATTCCTTCAAAATAAAATCCCACGCACTATCAAAATAAATCAAGATTTGCTAGTGGCTAAAATCACCATAAATATATGTCTCTGAAACAGCTACAAGTATATACCAATATCATGTTTGTGCAAAACATACATTATTTTTTAATCTTCCTGTCCTTGTCTCTCAATTTGCAAAAGTATTTTGAAACAATCTCCTTTAACTGTTATTCTTTTTAAAGCTACAGCTAGATCTTGAATACACATTAGAATAAAATAAACTGCAAAAGGAACAGTGTTTCAAACAGCACATGTGAAATAAGACCCCGTTACTCAATCAGAAATATTTGCGAGTTTTTGTCTGTTTAAGAACTATATCACTTAATTTCTGCACAAAATGAGATTCACAAATACATATTTCCAAAATTCATTCATGGACAATATACAAAGAAATTCACAGCAGTATTTGGCATCCACCAAAAAAATTTATTTACTGTATTAGTTGCAAAGCTACCAATATCATGAATAATTTAAGTTATTGGACTTCAAATGAAGGATTCAAGAAAAGAGAAAAATTACAGAAAAATCAAAATTATTTTTTACATGAATTAACTTGGAAATGTTACTCTTTCAAGAAGAAAATCATTTTCTTGGCATAGTTAGTGTTATCTATATTCTTTCCAACTTTCACCAAGTGCTAATGACAAGTACCATTTAAGTCAGTTTCTTATGTGAATATGAGGTGTTCTTAAGTTTCTATAAATTAAGATTTTTTTTAAAGCTTCATATCAAATTGGTTGTAGATCTACTTAAAGTATGACTTCTCCTTTCAAAGAAGGAAGGCAGGCTGACAAGGGAGGGAGATGGGATACCCTACAAAGACAAAACAAATATTTATATTTAAAATTTTTCCTTTAAAAAGTTGTAACATACAGTTTAGCATAATGCATAGCATTTTAATGTTTTACAAATTACCATAACAATTAATTAAAAGGCTTCTGACAATTCTAAACTATACAAATAAAATAATTTAAAATGACGGGGTAGGGAGAAAACAAAGTTATTACAGTATTCTGAAAAAAAAATGAGTAGACTAGTTAACTACATCAACTCATTGGATTAGATACTGGCTTACTGTTAGTAGTGGTACTGCCATGAGATATTAATGATTCAGTGTTTCAGGTTATTAAAAACATTAAAAATTAGTAAACAAACTTTGAGGTAAAAAGACAAATGCTAGTGGTTTCCTCTTAACTTAATCATAAAGTAGAATTAAGAGGAGAAATTACTTCATGGGAAATAATTTTCTAAAATTAAAAGGCATACACTTTTAAAGAGTTTTTGTATAATGTGTGCAACCCATGTGTGTTTGTGTATGTGTATAATTTTTCCCCATATAAAAATTGAGCAAAACATCAGCACTTCTGATAAGAGATTATTAAGTTACTAAACTGTCTAAACTTATTGTTCCAGAGGTCAAAGTTAAATATATCAGAATTTTTAACATTAACAAAGAAGCATGCACAAGAATACCAAAAGCCCAAGAGTGAGTATAAATCAAAATGAATTATAAAAAAAGCTACTGTTTCATTTTAACATCCAGGAATGGCTATGTGTAACCAAAGTAGCTGGCTATAAGTTCTCATATATAAGGTAGTAAAATGAAGTGTTTAAAGAGCTGTGTTGGTAAAGTATTACCACTCAAATAACTTAAGTAGATAGCATAAAAGTTTACATTTCCTCAAGTAAAATTTTTATGATTTGCCATATTAAAAGCATATATTTTATAAAAATGCCATAAATCTAAGATTAAGAATCAGGTTTGGAATATGAATCTACTTTACATAGAAATTATTACTATTCTTTAAAATGACCACTTTCATAAATGAAAAAATGTCTAATAGTATTGATTTTTTTCTGGACTTAAGGGTAAATTACTTTATAAAAGTATTTATGTGCCAATATGCAAAGTAACTCTATTTAGCCTAAGTTGGTGTAAATTAAAAGCAGTTATAAAGTTGTGAATTCAAAAGTCCCCACCCACCTAATAAGTAATTCAGTGGAAAAAGAATATTTTCTTTTTTCACAAATACAAATTTCAAATAGCTAATAAGCTCACATTAAACTTTACGAGTCTTGTTTTCATTACTGGTTGGCATATCTCCTAATTCTTCACAAATTTCAAAGATGACTTGGACAGAACTTTTTTGAAATTTGAAAAATAAATATTTTCTTTTAGTATCTCTGAAAACTAGAATGATGTACAGAGCAAAGCCAGAAGTTTTGAGTGCGCCCACCGATAGACTTTGAATACTGAACATAAACATGCTCAGTAAATCCAATTATATTGTTTGTGGAAACAAAATGGATAATCTGTTAGAACAGACGGAAAAGAGGACATGAATGTCTGAAAGATATTTTGGGTACCTCTAATTTATACTGTTTACATAAAAGTGATAAAACCATAAATAATATAAATTAATTTTCTAAAATATTTCTGTGAAATCTAATTATCTTCATTTGAAAAGCAATAATGTTTATAATAGTTACCACGGATGCAGGAAATCTTATAATCTGATTTTAATAAAGAAATGTTTACTGTATTTTGTCAATTTTAATACACTTTCATTAACCAAATTTCTTTGCATATATTTATATTTTTAGTTAAGTACAACTCTCCCATTGAAAGGTTAACTTTGATCAAATATCTATATAAACACACTCATAGATTTAGCAGTAACACTTTGATGCATTAACTAAAAACTTAACTAGCTTTTAAAAAAATAAGTTATTGATAGGATGTGCCTTATCTGTATATACCTTAGACTCATTTTTCTGGGTAGTGAAATTCAGAGAAATCTTTATTGACCTACCAAAAATCATACAGCTAGTAAACAGCAGAGCCAGGATTTGAACAGGAGTGTTTGAGTTCATGATCTTAACCACTATTTAAACTGCCTCTTAGTATGTGATCACATCATATCCACTTACTCGTGTGTGTGTGTGTGTGTGTGTGTGTGTGTATTTAGTCCTTACAGTAACAGTATAGGGTAAGTAGTATTAATCTGTTTTCTCTCGTCTGCAAAAAATGGAGATAAAAGAATAAGAAATATCCTGAAGGATACACAACTAAAGTTACAGTCACTTGCTTTTCTTAACTTTAGTAGGTTAGGTTAATAATTTTACAAAGAACAGATACATTGCTCATATACTTACTGATAGTAATAAATGTTAGAAACGTCCGTAATAGTAATTAAATGTCTAATAATTCTGACACCATTGGGAATTTGTTCAGAATTTGTTCATTGAGATTGTTCAGAAAACATTTAAATATATTATATATATATATATATATATATATATATATATATATATATATATGACTTTAGAACCTATATCATCCTTTGAAGTTCACCAATTCAGAGATTGCATTCTACTAATTGCAGAAATAGTAAAAGGAATAAAACTTAGTCTTTGTTATATTACTGGAACCAATCTTATAAATAGAATCATCACTGTTTGTGTTAGTAAAGTGACAGGCTAGACTCAAACATGTTTCTTTTCTTATAGATTTTAGAACATATCTCAATCGCAATAAAATTTCATATCAAATAAACTACATATAAAGTATGTCTCTATTTCTAGTTCATTAAGTGAGGTTTTCTCAGTTACCTTTACTCAATAAAAGAGGTTAAAAGTTTAGAGGCACATTTTTTAAAAAATGGAGATATTAAGATGTCCATATTTAAAAGTTAACAAACTCCATACCAACTCCATAAATATGAATAAGTCATTTAGCCAATTAAATCAAAGTCACTTACTGCTAATGATGATGTGCTAGACAGACGACTCATTACATGCTTGTCACTGCTGGAAGGACTTCTCCCCTCCACTGAACTCTGAGAAGTCATAAGAACCCTTCGTAAAGCTCTTTTTGGAGTTTTGGAGAAAGAGAATGCTCTTGTGACCTAGATTTAAAAATCTGAGTTACAATTCAGTAAGCCCATAAAAACTGAACATAAGAACAAATACACAGAAACAAAGGCAAATACACATTTTTGTACAGATAGTCTATCACAAAATTAGAATTGCTTTGGACAAACAGCGAGAAAATGTAGTACAGTAAGTCCTCACTTAACATTGTCGATAGGTTCCGTGACTTTAAGCAAAACGACATATAACACAACTGGTTTTACCATAGGCTAATTGATATAAACAACAGTTAAGTTCCTATGGCATCTCAGCAATGTTATAATTAAACAACACTGAACATTATTCAAAGACCTACTGTACATTGTAGACTATTTCAACTGTACACTACAGACTATTTCACCTTGCATTCATGGAGCACTACAGTCCAATGGGAGAAAGAAAGTGGAAGTATAAGCCTAGCCTAGGAGAGAAAAAACCTGGGTTTTTGTCTGATTCCGCTAAATTTTGAACTTCAATTTCTTTATTAAATGATTCATTTGAATCATTTAGCATGTGTATCTACCATACATCATCCATGTTAAATGCTGGGAGATAGAGATGATTTAAAAAAATACAAGGCCTCTGTTCAAATACAAAGAAAACAAAAACTTGCAAATCCAGCAATAGACTATGGCTGCAAATTTCACCCAGACTATATAATTCTAGTTCTACTTTTAAAAAACCCTATTGCCAAGATTCTTATGTAGTCCTCAACAAGCCTGATAAGGTAAGTAGGGAAATTATCTTCATCATTAGAAGACTGAAACCCACATATGGTCGGGGTTAGATCCCAGGTCTCCTGATTCTGTAATGTGCCCTTTGCTAAAAAAAATGTCTGAGGCAATAATTAAGATAAATGCACACGTATCTATACCTAAAACACCATCAGTACACTTCTATTGAAGTAGAGTTCACAGAAGTATCACTGTAACAAGAACAGGAAGGATAACAAGTTGTTATAATTACTGTGCCAAAGAATTTACTAAACTAAAATTATTATCTCTGTGGACTATTTCCTAGAAGCAAAAAACAACTTTATTTTACAGGCTATCTTTACATTGGTGTTTATGGCAATATTATTTTAATATACTCTGAAAAATACGTTTTTGGAGATGTTAAATAATAACTTCACTGAGACTCACCTTTTTTGAAGTCTTTTTTATTGCTCTAGATGCTCTACTCAATGTACTGTCCATATCTTTTGTATTTACTTCAAAGGATTCTGGATCAGCAGTGTAAATGAGATTTTCCTGTTGAAAAAATAAACATTTTTATTATTTTAAAGTAAATTTTAAAAAACACAACTGTTTCTAAAAATCAAACCTTTAACCACTTATATACATATGGGAATATATATATAAATGAAACGACTCAAGACTTTTGATGTGTTTGCTCAACTTTCTCTTTTCCACATGATCTATTTACTATTTACATTTTGGTATAGTCCCCATAGATATTTTCCTCCATGTATAAAATAATTTTATTTTAACAAAATTGGAGTCATACTATTCAGTTTTATATTTTATGTTTTTCAATTAGCTGTATATGTGTATTTTTTCATGTCATTTAATAATCAAAGGAATTATTAGTGAACAGCTTAGAAAAGGTTCTTCTGATTATATTAAAATTAATTTTATCATTCTATTTTTTGAACAGTTAAACTGTTTCCACGTCTTAAGAAATAAACTATTACAATAGCAAGAACTTAGGAATAAACTTAACCAAGGAGATGGAACAACACTGTAAACTACAAAACATCATTGCATTGCTGAAAGAAATTAAAGAATACACCAATAAATGGAAAAACATCCCGTGTTCATGAACTGGAAGACTTAATATTGTTAAAGTCAATACTACCCAAAACAGTCTACAGATTCAGTGATTCAATGATTTCTTTTCAGAAAAAGAAAAATTCATTCTAAAATTCATATAGAATCACAAGAGATCCTAAATAGCCAAAGTAATCTTGAAAAAGAACAAATTTGGAAGTCTTGAATTTCCTGGTTTTAAAACTTATTACAAAGTTACTGTGATCTAAATAAAGTACTACCATAAAGGAATAGAATCAAATGGAATGCATTAGAATAGAGAACCCAGAAATAATGGAATAGACTAGAGAGCTCAGAAATAAACACTCACATAGTCAAATGATTTGACAAGGGCATCAAGACTATTTAATTGGAAAAGGGCAGTCTTTTCAACAAATGGTACTAGGAAAACTAGATATCCACAGACAAAAAGGAATGAAGTTAGACCCTTACTTTACACGATATACAAAAATTAACTCAAAATAGATCAAATATCTAAAAGCTAAAATTATAAAATTCTTAGAAGGAAACATAGGGCAAAGCTTCAAGGAAGTGGATTTAGCATTGATTTCTTGGGTATGACACCAAAGGCAGAGGCAACAAAAAAAAAAATTGGACTTCATGAAAATTTAAAAATTGTACAAAATACATAATCGAAGAGTAAAAGTGCCAACTCACAGTATTGAAGAAAATGTTTGCAAATCATATATTTGGTAAGGGATTAATCTATCTATAAAACAGAATTCCTAAAACTCATCCAAAAAAGATTAAACCTATGTTTTCTGATGAGATTTTGAAATGGTTTGCTTTTTCATTTATAATTCTTGAATCTATAATTTATGTAGATACATGGTTAGGATATACATCTAATTTTCTCTAAGTACTTAACCAACTATCTTAGCATCATGAGTTAACAATCTTATTAAATGGCTATGGTTCTACATTTACCATACAATAAAGTCTTATTTCAAGGCCATCCATCCTTTCCATTGACCCACCTGTAAATTTCTCAGTGTAAAATGTTCTGATCATTATAACTTTAAAAATACGATTTAATATCTCATAAAGAAAGTACTATTTTCTTAATTTTTTTGTTCTTTTTTTCTTTATAACATCATTGGAATTATCCTGTCAAATTCCAGAAATTCCCTATAGGATTTTATAAGGACTTCAGTGAATTATCTTTATGGCTAATTAGCATTCTCATTCAGGAACACCACAGGTCTCTCTGTAAACTGTTGTTTTCTTAAAATAGGTTTCATTTGTTCCTTATAAGACTATTCCTAGGTAAATACTAAATTTATACCAAATTTTATTGGAAAGGGGGTCTTCATTACCTACAATTTCTAGTTGGTTACTGTTGGTAAAGAGGAAAACTATTGATATGTATACATTTATATTTTATTTGGCTACTTAACTAAACTCTAAGTTCTAATAATTTTTAGTTGGTTCATGTCAATTATCTAGACAATCATTTGAAAAAGAACTCTGAATAGTTAATATCTCTTGCCAATCCATGAGAAACAAAGTAGTAAGGATTGTGATTCAAGCTCTGCCTAACCGCACATACAATTGCAAGGTTTTGCATTATTAAGATTTCCTACATCTCATAGAAGGATCACATTTCCTACACTGCTGTAGATATGGCACCATAAGCTAAGAACAGCTTTAACTTTAGTTTTATGAACTTAATTTTGTTTTCATTTCATTCAATTTTCAATTTTAATTTCATGTGATTTCATTTCAATTTGGATTCATCCAATCAATAATTATATGTTGAAAATCTATTTGATAGAAGTTTTTTATGTTCCTAGATATAGAGACAAATTCAGAAAAAGAATGGTGACACCAAATCATTTTCCTCCACTATGCTTTGTTTTTAAACTACAAGTAATTTATCAATGCTCACTCTGAATTGGTCAAATTATGACATTTTTTAAAAACTGAAAACTGAATAATCCAATAGAATCAGGTGAAAAAACTACTGGAAACAGTAAGACAATTATTTAATAAAAATGATCGGTTACAAAATTAATATACAAATATCAAAGATGGACCTACATACAAAAGAATTTAAACAACTAAAATATCTCATTTGTGCTAGTTACCTAGGAATAAATCTAACAAGAAATGTTCATGTCTATGCTTATATTTCTGGAAAGATACTCATAAAAGTACCAACAGTTAAGACCAATGGGACAGGTGTATATATTTACTGCAGTATACTTTGATTTTTTTTCTTATGTGCAAATATACTTATTCTTGAATATTTAGATGTAAAACATATTAATGTATATTTAATGAAATGAAATAGCAAGTATGTTAAATTTTGGTACAATGCTCTTTTTATAATGAAGGCCCCTAAAATGTAAAGAAGTTGGTTGCTATCAAAGAAAAGAGATTCTCAGTACTTTCTATTATGATCTTAACTATTAACCACCTATGAACTGAATTGGGAACAGATGGTTTCATGTTCTCTCTCTAAGAACATATAAATTGCTTCTGATTTGGTGGGGAAAATAGATATAAGGTCTTTTACATTTCTAGAAGGCTTTGAGTTCAGAATGACTGAAAGGGTAAACCAAACATCTAGTTAGTTCACTAGTGGCTGAGAAGACACTATAAATGTTTAAGATGTAAAGGTGAACTTCCTTTAGTTCTCTCTGCATAGAGGAAGGAAAAATTCAGACAAATCACAGACAAAAAGTACCAAGGAGGGGAAACTTATGTTCAGTATTCTCAGGCTTTTTTCTATTACTCTTTTTTCCTTAAAAATTCCCATTCTGCCCTCTGAAACCTCACCTTCTAATCTATTTTTCTCAATTTCTGAAATGAAAATGATATTTAGTACCAGAACCAACTCAATTTTAAAAACACACTAATATAATTCGAAAAACATTTTATGTCTTTTTGTCAATATATCTCAAGACTTAAAGAAGCTTGGGAAGAGAAGTTCTTCAATCAGCCCCGAATCTATACATACTTAAGACTAGTTCTAAAGACAGATCTGAGTTTAAAAGTTATATAGTAATCAATTTCTCCAATGAGATACATGATATTGTTTTCAGGAGAAACTGAACCTCAGCTACAGATTTTAGAGGCCTATTCCTAGGTGTTATTAATTCAAAGTAAATTTTCTAAAATTTCGGATATCTTAAGCCAATGAGCTCGACTATACATGTGAGTTATCAAATCTCTTCCCCTAAGTTCTTTCCTACTAGTCCTCAAACTCGAAGATGTAAAAGAAAAAAATATCTAGTATCATTGGGCCCCTGCCCTTAGCCTGTCCCTCACTGATTTCCTTAAACTCTGTAATCATGTTTATGGCTTAGATCTTCTGATATGGCCAAATTATAATGGTGCCAATAACAGACATTTATATTAACAATTTACTATGTATGGCTAATAATCAGCAAAATAATTATAATTTTAAATAGAAATCATATGAACTCCATTATAAATATTATTGGCACAGAAACACAAACTCTTCTTGCATATGTTCTATCTTCAATCTATTCTTCATGAAATTAGAAATTCTAGTTGTAAGTTTAAAAATTAAGAATGAATATTGCTACTAATAAGTAGCCAGTGGTTATTTCATCAAGATATAGGATTAGTTTGATTGTTTAAAGAAATATAAAGAATTAATGGTAAAACTGCTGAATTTTAGCATAAGACATTTAGTTATCAAGGTAGCTCTAAACCATTCAAAGTGGAAGAGTGGGCAGAGGGGAGTGATAACATTGCTTAAATTTATGTTAATAAAATTATACTTTTGATATTAGAGGTTAGAAATCTGTAATGATTTCAGCAAAGCTATTGTCTAACCTCAGTTGATTTATGAGCCTTAAGAGTATGGACCACACAATTGAAGGTTACGTGTTGGCAAGAGACCAAAAATATATACCTAAATATTCTGAGGAAAAAATTTTTACCAGATTAAAACTTTAATATTTAAATTCTGAAATAACAGAATTTGGGACATAATATCCATGGGGAGAAAACCTATCAAGAAGGTTTAACTGAGAATAAAGATATCTGAGAATAAAGATTGTAATGTAAGCTTTAAACTCATGGCCTTAGTTTCACATGTGAAGTAATATTATGTTTTCTTTCAGCCTGAAAATTTTAATTCTTAAATCAAATGAGCATGACGAATGAAATAGTGTAGAATAGTTTGACTTATTTTACTCATATAATTTAAGCTCCAATTATTTAGAGCACCAAAAAATATATAATGAAAGAATAGAAACTACTGATTCAAAGAATCAGAGATTTTTCTCTTTTACATCTTTTGTGTATATATATTTAAATACTTTCTCTTCAACATGGCAAATGTTCTCAAATGATAAGACACTGACAAGGACTTTTTAAAAATTTACTACGTATAGCATTTTAAATGTGGGAAAGAGCGCAAATGAAGTCACTAAATATGTAAATTTACGAACATATTTCTTAGTAACAAAATTTCACAACTCGAAAGAATTTCATGGTTTAGGACAGTATAAATCAGGACATAGTTAAATGTTTGCTGCCATCTTGTGGTTAATTTTACTTGATGAAATTTTTTCCATTAGTTGTTTATATTTGAGTTCTAGGATTATCAGCCATCTCATGGCTAGTAATTAAACAGACTGTAGTTTAAGGAAATTTTTCCATTAACTGTTTATGGAAAGGACTGCATAAGCCATTGAGTCTGACACCATGATAGATGCAGGAATAATTTTAAAAATAGGCAATCACTATACTGCAAAGATCCATTTTAAATATAAATACCTAGAACTGTGAAAAAAAATTCTTCCTTATAATGGGCAGTTTTGTAAGCTTTACAACAAAACTGTCTCCATCGTTTTTCTAGCCAGCATTCTGTTTTAGGACTAGCATTGTATTTCCTCTATGAATTTTCTTTGTGGAACAAACAATCCTTTATTTATAACACCATATATTGGCCCGCAGAAATTTTAACAAACAAACAAATCAGAAAGTCTGTTAATTGTTCTAAACACTTATGTAGGGGGTTTTAATCAAGTATTATGTACTTTATGAACCACAATAATTACATCTCAATGTCTTTCAAGGGAAGACTTAACTATGATAAAATAAACATTTTATTGTTATAAGACTATCCAAGGCAATCTCACTTTCAGTACTACTGTACTGAAAAGGGTTATCTATCAATACAATCTCCTCTACCTATGTCATTAGTGCAAAGATGAAGGGGTTATATATCACATATCTCCTCCATATGTAATGAAGAAATCAAATTATCTTTTAAGGGACCTATATTTCATCTCCGGTGTGTCTTTTTTAACTTTGATAATTTGATTTTCTCATGCATCTTCACCTTAATCTGTATAGGAAATTATATATTCATAATGGTATTTGATTTTAAGAGGTGAGGAAAACAGCATTTGCTACTTACCTGATAGGAAAAGCAACTTGCTACAACTCACCTATTGCTTTCAGTTAGATAAAAGAACATCAGAATAAAATATCTTCTATTTTACAAACAGCCAAGTTAAAGAGCACCATGAAAATCACAGGGTACATTACCACAAGCCCCAAAGCCTCACTAACTTAGAGCCATAGGAGCTACAAAGTTATAAGGGCCTATGTGTAAACTAGAGACTCAAAGAAATGTTTCATGTGTCTATGCTTTTAAGTTCTTTTCCAAAAGAACTTATTAAACCAGCTTTCCTCAGTATACATAAAAGTAAAACTCTCCTCTATTCATAATTAACAAGTCATTAGAAATGTACAGGGTTAGCTTGAACACACTGCCATGGAGTTTAACTTTGCACTATATTTGTGGATTAAGAACTTACAGCATCCGCTTTACAAATGGTGTTGGCTACATGTCGACATAGCATCTTTAGCCAGTTTTCTTTTAGAAGTTCCTCTGATGTCATCTGGAAACTAAGCAGCACATTTGCCTGCTCCGTTGGTGGCCTCACAAGCAAGGCAAAAGCATTATGGCAATCTAGTTCCAGAATAATAAACATTAAGTGTTATTCCTTGGAAAATAATAGATTTATGCAAGTTTAGTTCTCTCAGACCAACAAAATTCCAATGAAATCATCTCTTCTTCACCCTTCCTATCCCTTCTATTTTTAATTGGACAAAGAGCATCACCATATTACATTGAAACATTAGAATTATAACGAAGTACAATATGAGGGATCAACAATGATAATTTGATATTAAGTAAACAGTATTTTCTATAAAATTTAATATTTTCTATGATGGAATTTTTAAAAATTAGATATCCTTTCTTAGAATTCTGGAATTTGAGTTTCCAAATAAAATGGTATTTTAAGAATAACTCAACTTATTTAAATCAAGTTCAAAGAAATAAAATGTCCAAATATTAAATTACAAAATGTTGTGAGCAATATGCTGAAACAGAACTTATTTTAAACACATCTTCCATTATTATAATCCAAAAATATGAAAATGATTTCAAATAAGCTCCCTAAATAACCTTTAATAAATCCAGAATTTGACAAGTAAAGATAATAATATAGTTGATGTTTGAGTTTTAATTGTTTCTATTAACTCAAAACTTTCCATTATTAAAGGGTGCAATCAGTAATGGAATCAACAGACACTGTAAAAACATATGCCTAACATCCAAAAATGGCCATGCAGACACATCACGAGGTGCTACAATAATACTGTTTTGAGTAGGTACAAACTTTTGGCAATTTCAGGCTGTCAGAGAACTCTCCCCAACACTACTAAAGCTGAGAATAAAACCTCCCTGTAATATACACTTAACTCCATGTCAAGTCTACCACAGTTACTCTGGGTATATTTACTCATACATATCAATACCTGGTCATATCCTAAATGTACCCTTAACAATGTTGCCACTGGTGACAGGGAAGGTATAAGATGTGGAGCACAGGTAATAATAGACTGATGTTTTCTTTTGGATTATGAGGAAATGAAAAGTTTTTGTGTGGGAATAGGCTACATTAAATCACTATTTTGACAGGTAATGGTTTAAGGGATAAAGATATTTCACAGGTTGAGAAAGCACTTTCATTTAGAAAGAAAAAAAAAATCAAATCAGTTGCTAGAGATGGAGTGGGATAGAAGTATTAAAACAATTACTTTACCAGAACTACCCAACTATATGTAAAGATTATTTACTAGTTAAAAGTGTAACATAAGGGAGTGAATCAAACCTACAATGAATATAAGCTATTTTTATTTAACCAATAGTTTATCCAATGAGCATACCTTCAGTCTCTCTTATGTCCAGCACTTTCTTAATTTGAGAAAGAGGCATTAGATGAATATGCTTAAGAGAAGCTGGGGGTCGAGTATGGCCAGGAGGACTCCTAAAAGTGCCAATAACTTTGTGTCGTTTTCTTGCTATCTAATTATAGGGGGGAAAAGAAATCATTATAAGAAATATGAATAAAAACAAAGACCAACTACTTAAAAATAAAATGGCATTAATCACATAAATCTATATGCAGCTCATCAGACTGTTATTGCAGAATTCATATTTGATAAGAAGCAGAGTTACCATGTGACAAATTCATACATGTAATTGTGTGGCAGAAATGTTCACATTTATGTGAAGAACTCAAAAGTCAGGAAAAACAGGCCGAGGGGCAGGATCTATGTATCCAAAAGATCCCAGAGATGGGAAAGAACTTAGAAGCATTGTGAGAAGTAATATAATCAAAGAACCAAGGAATCTTCTTGAGTTCAGAAAGGGGAATAGTTATTCTCGGATCTCTGTCTTGGGCTCAAAAGATAACTGAATCAGAGCAGAATTTACAATTATCTTAGATCCTGAGAATAAAGGAGTGAATAATAGAGAAATGGTTCTGCTGCTCATATTTTTATTCTACTGAGAAAGAAGAAAATTAGAAGGTAATTAAATAATACATTAAATAAATTATATAAAATTTAAATTTAAAGTGCTGTGTTCAGATATAGCTTTACCTAACCTTCTTGCAAAAGAAGATCAGTAAAATAACACTAGAATAGCGAGCAGCAAAAACAGAAAGGACCCTGCGATTCATGATGTCCTTGAGTTCTGTGAATTTTATTAGGTCTTTAAATTTACTGTTTTTATTTCCATGAAAGCCTAGTATGTTATTTTGCCTTTTTAAAAGAACATCTCTTTTGTGGTTATAATCATCAACTGAAAATGTTCACACAAAATTATTTAGATTAAGTTACTTAATAAATTGAGATTGATTGGTCACCATCATAAATATGACAAAGTATGGCTGAAAAGTTATTACCTTTTCTTGACTAACAAGAAAAGATCAAAAGGCAGTCAGTATTGTATTCATATTGAAGCAGAAATACGACACTGACATGTTACATATCAAATATTAAAAGTTCACTTACATTAAGATAGTGAAAATAAGTGATACACTTAATAATTATTTCCACTGTAATATCTTAATATACTTTTGAATTAATTTGATTAAGCAAAATAATTTTAAAGTTCATTTTTTTAAGAGCAATGATAAATATTAATTTTATTAATGACACAAATGCTAGTAAATCAAGGTAAAAAAACAAAAATACAGATAAAATTATTAAAAATATATATACTCTTAAATACCAAATTAGTTCAGTAAAATGTTACATCATATTTAAGAGCTGCCAATATAGATTGTATCCATTTTTAATGTTCTAACTTTTACCATACTCTTCATTCCAAATTTGGAAGGAGGTTTATTATATATTTAAAACAAAAAAGCTAAAGGACAAGAGTTTGGGCTTATAAATCTTGAAGTCCAAATTTAATGTTAGAAATAGAGCTTTTTTAATTACTGTGATTCTGAGACAGGGAGGCTGAGAGAGCGGAGAACAAAAAGTCACTGGTAAATGAGAGACCAGAGTATCACATGATAAACCTGGAAGCTATAGGGAATAACCAATGGCAAGAATTAAAGTGGAAGGTAGGTCAATGAGCCAGTTATAGAAGACTTCACAGACTATGAAGGGGATGTAAGAGCAAAAATTTAAAGTTAGTCACAATTCTCTCAGAATTAAGGGGGAATAAAAACCAGAATGGATTAGCAGGAAAGTATAGAAAACCTTACCTATTAGATAAATGGGGCCAGTTGACTTAGGGACTTCAACAGGAAAAACCCAAAAAAGCTTTAATAGAAGCTAATAAACAGAAGTATCTAGCAACTATGGACAGTAAAACACAATGATAATGCAAGGTGAGGTAAAATATGACTGGTAATTGACTAGCCTATGTTCTCAAAAGCAGAGCAGCCTAAAGTTCTTATTATGGGAGAGACAAGTAGTTCAAAATTATCTGCCTCATGATTTTTTAAATAAATTTCTCAGTTTAGGGTATGGTCAACTGCATATAGTATTTTCACTGTCTTTTGTGTTTTGTGACATTACTAAATGAATGAAAACATCATTTTCCACTAACTTCACAATAAAACTCTGCATTTAACACAACCGATTTTTTGGTGACTGTGCATGACTTATTCTCTCTAAGATTCCCTGGTATTTTATAATAATATACATGATACAAGAGGGCAGCATGAGAAGTAGAAAAAAAAAAGAGGTATAAACTTTTTAAAAAAAAGAAAAAAGAAACCTATCGATCACTTTAATGAAAGCAACAGAAAGTTACCCAATAATACATGTGTCAAATTAGTCTTCTGGTTAATATCTGTTTTTATCAAAACCAACCGTTTTATCTTCTGAGATGAAAGAAAAAATACACTCTTTTATATCCCCCATTTGACTGCTTAGTTTTTAAAAATACACAATTAACAGAATTAAAGAAAAGAGTTAAAAATGCACACAAAACACAATTCGATGTGCCTGTAGGAGTAATATGAGGGAAAAATTTAACTAAGATGACAAATTTAGAATTAGAATCATTAAACTCCACCTGATATACTGACCAATCACTCTGAAACCTGCTGTCTTAAGTAAAAATTAGATCATAATTTATAACATTAAATAATCAAGCTATCGCCCACAAAATATTGACTTCTTTGCTGAAAAAAAAATCTACTTAAATTTCAAAATGAATGCATAATTTTTTTGTAAATCTTTTACATATATTCATAGAAACAAGAAGTTCCTAAAATTCTTGACTTAAGCATGGAAATAAATTGAATTTAAATTATGACTTAAATTTGAAGTCATGGAAATTTATCCAACTTCTTAATATTACGCCTTCTAAAAGCATTCTATTAATAGTAGTAAACCAACAATTGGTCTCAGTGAAAAAAGTGTGATTGTTTAAGTTCACTTTACTTTAAACTTATATATAAAACTTCAATTATAGGTTGTTTTTAAATATTCAAGGAAGTCACACAAATCAGCAATGTTATTATATTATATTAAGTACAACTTTACCTCCAGGCAGTCATTGAAGAGAAACAGAGTTACTTGTTCTCCTCTGTCACAGGGGTGCTCTCCTAGAGAAATTGTTTCAACGCGTTGGATTAAGCTTCGGTGAGAGGATAAAAGATTAGCCTGTAGAGATTAAAAGTATTAATTGAAAAAAAAATCACTTAGGAGCAAGTACTTTTTTTAAAGTTATAAATTTAAAGACAGTGGTACCAAGATTCTATTTATATTAAAAACTGTAAAATCTAAATAACAAGAAAGAAAATAAATCGACAATCATCAAAAACAAATACTGACCGGACATCCATCTACTTCATAAACAACATCAAAAATTTGCTTTTGGGCTTCAGTTTTTCTCTTATCCTCATTAATATGCCTGAAAAATTCATAAGATTATTTTAAAAACTTTAACTTGTAAAACAACAGAATATGAAAACTGCATACAAATACATCACATGTCAATAAAAGTCCTTCCTGTGAGTTTATCTTAATTCTGATAACTGAATCAGTTAATAGGTTCCCTAAAAGTATCCCACTACATTAAAAAAAATTCCACAGACCTTCCAGAAAACTATGTTTAGTATGTTTTACTATAATCCTTACTATATTCTTTTTTTTTTTTACCATACTCACTATATACTTTTAGTCTAAAAGACATTAAACCTGTATGGTCTTCAGGTTAACAGTTCTAAGTTCATTATTAAAGTAATTCCCAAGTCACATGGTAATCATTTCACTGAAACAAAAACTAGGACT
Organism: Rousettus aegyptiacus; assembly: GCF_014176215.1. NCBI lineage: Eukaryota > Metazoa > Chordata > Mammalia > Chiroptera > Pteropodidae > Rousettus > Rousettus aegyptiacus. The sequence goes on along the minus strand of NW_023416307.1, from coordinate 32,354,878 downwards.
ACAGCTTCCAGACAAGATGGAATAAGAATGAAAGGATATGTCCTTCTGCCTGAAACAACTGAAAAAATCAAAATATAGAGAAACAAGGTTTCTCAAGACGCTGAAAGTCAATTCCTGTAAGACAGGAAACAAATAAGGCAAGATGGACAACTATATACTGTCTTTAAATTCAAAGCCATAAATCAGCTGAAAGTAAAATGATGAAAATATAGCACCCAACAACAGCAAAATATGCATTCTTCTCAAATGTACATGGAGCAGTCTCCAGGTTAGGCCATATAATAAGCCTCAAAAAGTTTGAGAGAACTAAAATAATACAAAGTATATTCTCTAACAACAGTAGAATGAAATTAGAAATAACAAAAGAAAACTTTGAAAATTCACAAATATGTGGTAATTAAACAACATATTCCTAAAAAATCAACGGGTCAAGAAGAAATCACAATGGAAATTGAAAATATTTTGAGATTAAAAAAACAATAACACAGCATACCAAAATTAACGGGATATAACTAAAGCAATGCTTAAAGAGAAATGTATAGCTATAAATGAATATAATAAAAAAAATTATCTTAAACCAATGACTTAACTTTCTACTTTAAGAAAGGGGCAGGGAGAGCAACTTAAATCTAAAGCAAGCAGAAAAAGGGAAATTATAAAGATTAGAGTGAAAATTTAAAAAAATAGAGAATACAAAATAGCAAGAAATTGACAAAACCAGAAGATGGTTCTTTGAAAATACCAACAAAAGTGACAAAGTCTGTCATATTAACCGTAAAAAAAAAAAAAAAAAAAGACCCAAATTACTAAAATCAGTAATAAAATATGGGACATCACTACTGACACCTTACAGAACAATTATATTAAAAAAAAACCACTGTGAACAACTAACTACATATGCCAGCAACTTAGATAGTTAAGATGTAATGAACAAATTTCTAGAAAGACACAAACTACAGAAACTGACTCAAGAAGAAATAAAAAATCTGAATAGTTATATAACTAATTCAATTAGTAACTTAAAAACTTTCCCCAATAAAAAGCCCAGGCCCAAATGACTTCATTGATGAATTCTATCAAAGACCTAAAGAGTTAATACCAATTCTTCACAAATTCTTCCAAAATATGGAAGAGGAAGAAATACCAAAACCAGACAAAGGCATTACAAGAAAACACCAACATCCTTTGTGAATACAGACACCAAAATCCTCAATAAAATACTAGCAAACCAAGCCCAGCAACATATAAAAAGGATTATACATGATGATCAAGTGACAGTTTTACCCTGGAATATATATTGGAGTTAACAATCAAAAATCAGTTAATGTAATAATTCCATGCCAATAAAGAACAAAAACCACATGATCACCTTAATAGCCACAGAGAAAGCATTCAACAAAAATCTGAAACCTTTCATAATAAAAAAAAAAAAAACCTGAACGAGGAATAAGTGAGGACTTCCTTAACCTAATAAATATACAAAAATTCCACAGCTTCCACATACTTAGTAATGAAAGGTAATGCTTTCCACCTAAAATCAGCAACAAGACAAAAACAAGATGTTCACTCTCACCACTTTTGTTTAACATTGTATTAGAGCTTCTAGCCAAGGCAATTAGGCAAGAAATTGATATAAAAGACATCTGGATTGGAAAGGAAGAGCTATCTCAATTTGCAGATGACATAATTTGTTTACAGAAAGTCCTGAAGAATTCTCTAAAAGTTATTAGAACTAAAACAAGTTCAGCAAGGTTGCAGAGTATAAGACAAGAACAATATATAAAATTCCATTGTCTTTCTATACACTAGCAGTGAACAATCCAAAAATGAAATTAAGAAAGTCCTTCTACTTACTATAGCATCAAAAAGAATATTCAAGAATAAGTTTAACAAAAATAATACAAAACTTATACTTTGAAAACTATAAAACATAGTTTAAGAAATTACATAAGAACTAAATGTATGGACATAAACATTCATGGATTAGAAAATTTACTATTGTTAAGATGACAATACTCCCCAAACTGAATACGTATTCAATAAAATCTCTATCAAATTCCCCACTGTTCTTCCCCACCACCAGAAACTGACAAGCTGATTCTAAAAGCAATATGCAAATTCAAGAGACCAAAAATAGTGAAAACAATCTTGAAAAGAAGAACAAAGTTGGAGGACTCACACCTCCCAATTTTAAAACTTAATATACAAAGCACAGTAATAAAGACAGTGTGATATTAGCATAATCAGAGACATACGGATCCATGAAATAAAACTGAGTCTAGAAATAAATCCTCACATTTATAGTCGGCTGATTTTCAACAAAACAGCAAAAGCAATTCATTGGAGAAAAGCTGGTCTTTTCAACAACAAAAAAAGAACACTGATCTATACCTTGCCCTTATACAAAAAATAGGTCACAATGGATATTAGAGCTAAATGAGTTTCACCTAATGATTTTAAAAAGTACAAAGCTTCTAGAAGAAAACAGATATTATTTGTTACCCTGAGTCAGAACAAGATCAGGAGTTCTTAGATAAAATTATAAAAATTGATAAACTGGACTTCATAAAAATCTAGAACTCCTGTTTTTTGGGGAAAAAAAAAGTTTTTTTAAAAAAGCCACAGACTACAAGAAAGTATTGCAAAGTTGACGAAAGTTTAACTAAAGAACTCTCAAAATTCAAAATAAGAAAACCCAAATAAAAAAAAAAATACAAAAGATGTGAACATACACATCAACAAAGAATATAATATGAATAGCAAACAGACCTATGAAAAAATGCTTAACATTACCTGTCATTAGGGAAAAATGCAAGTCAAAACTACAATGAAATGTATTACTCACTATACATCTATTAGAATTTCACAAATTAAAATATCTGAACATACTGAGAGTTGGTAAGGACATGGAGCCACTGAGAATGCAAAATAGTATAACCATTTTTGAAATGGGCAACTTTTTAAAAGTTACACAACCTAGCCATTCCTACTATGAGGTATTTATTCATCCAAGAGAAGATTTATTCATGAAGGTTCACAGCAGCTTTATCTGTAATAGCCAGAAACTGGAAATAATCAGAATGTCCACTAACACATGAATGGATGAATTGTAGTACATCCATGCAATGGAAGACAATAAAAGGGAAAAAACTATTGATACAAGCAATAAGGACTAATCTCAAAATAATTATGCTAAGAGAAAAAAAAAAAAAACCTGACAAAGATAATATACTGTCTAATTCCATTTAGATAAAATCCTAGAAAATGTAAATCACAGTGATAAAAAGACAAGCAATTGTTGCCTTGGGATGGGCAGGACAGGGAGAGACAGGAAAAGAGATTATCAAAGGGTAAGGGTAAACTTTTGGAAGGGATAAAAATGTTCCTTGTCTTGGTGCTGATGGTTTTGTGGGAGTACATGTATACCAAAATTATTCAAACTATATTTTAAACATGTATAGTTTGGTTAAAAAAAAAAGTAAACTACTAAAGCATAAATCTGTAACAAATTAATGTTTATAAATTAAGCATGTGTAACTAATGGTGTTAGATTCCAATTTTCGGGGTTTTTTGTTTTGCTTAAATAGCAAGGACTAGTTAATTGGTGCTGTCTCATAATTTCTTTTACCTAACAATTATTCAATCAACAATAATAAGCACTTAATCCCTAGACCAAATGTTCAAGCATCTCAAGAATTCAGAAATAGTCAAATTTAATACGGTTTGTAAACCAGTATCACAATTTAACATTAAAATAACAGCTCCTATAATTTAAACATCTATTGGAAATCCACCACAAGCAAGCCATTTAGGATAAGGATATATGAGAAAGATTTCTAAGTTCTCAAGAAGCTTAACTAACGTTGAAAAAGAAAGAAATCTTTAATCATATGTCTTATCAATTTAGCTTATTATACCTATAGCAGCCAGCCTGATAGCAAAGGAGATAAGAGGTCAAACGATTAGTCTAATCCCTAGTTAGGTTATTTTATAATCTTTGTTTACTAAAATGTATTATAAATGAATAACGAATAGCAAAAGTTATCATCAAAATACTAGTTGAGTACTCTATACACTAAACAGGTAAACTGAGCAAATAACAACCTCTCAGCTTTTCTCTTTTCTGAAAATATGTTAACACTGACTGCCTACTTCAAAGAGTTTGTTAAAAAGAAAGATCAAGGTAAATAATGGGTGTCAGAGTTTGTTAAACCATATTATGTTGAAAAAAACTATTATCCTGCCCCAAAATAACAAATCAAAAACGTGAAAGCTATCTAATGGCCATATAAAATGCAAACATAACCAAAAAGCAAAACAGGCATAAAACTTTCAGCAGGAATAGAAAGTGGTATTCACTAATTTGAGCATTATTCTACTGCTTGACCATCACTCTACGGCTAGTTAAGTTCCTTGCTACAAGATCCTTTGCAAGTATTTTAAGAAACTCATGTTGGAGCACCTCACGGAATCTCAGGAATCATTTAATTAAAATCTATTAAAAAGGTTCATATCTGAAGTCTAAAAAGTTTAAGTGCTCTCACCCTCCATGACAAAAAACAATACCAACATAGTTTTCTAATAATAAGTTAGAAAAGATCATTTTTAATCAGAACTATGTCTCCAAGTTTAAAATCAAGCTCCCCAAGTTAATTTGAGTTCATACTTCCAATACATCTCCAACAAACTCCAATAATTTAATTCCTTAAAATTCAAATTAAGAAAGAAAAGGTCAAAAGTAAAAGTGAAAAGGGTATTATAAACCTTTTTATTTCATCATGGTCAAATTCCTCAAGTTACATTTGGGTAGTTTACGTAAATATGAAGGCAAAAATAAGTTACAACTAGAGATTATATAAAGAAAATGTCTATTAGTAAATTTATAACATTTCGAATTTGTAAACCATTGTTCCTCTCTAAGAAATAGTTTAATATCTAAGAAATAAATGTTTTTGATTAAGCAATGTATTCTTAAAATACTTCTCTTTCATCATTTTAATGTGTACCTACACTATTAGAAAAATGATGTTTTATAAACATTTGTTGATATTTTTCTCTCCATTTATGACTCTAATTGTTCTATCAATTCCATTTTAAATCTGAGAAATAATAAAAAATTAAAATAATGCACTTACGTCATTACTTCCTTTAGGGATCCAATAGCTTTTTCTAGAGTGTTTTTATCAGGATTTTCTTCAGCTGTATGCTTCTTAAGATCTGTAATGATGTTTTTCTCATGATTAACAAAAATTTAGTGGTTTTCCATTTAAGACTTAAAAATGCTGCCCATCTTAATAGACATAGGCTGATAATTTTTAAAGACAATTATCTAACTTTACTTTAAAAAATATTTATGCAGTATTCTCTTAAGCGTTCTCTTCTTATATATTTGTTCAGGTTTCCACATTTTTTATTGTCTACACTTACAGAATATGTACTACAGATTTTCTTACACTGCTATCCTAATTCCCTTCTGGTAAAACTTGGGGACTTCTAAATTCCTTAAATTCTCTCAATAGTGCTGACTGAAAACATGTAGTCCTCATTATATATGTTATACTTCCTACTGGGGTCCATGACTCCATCACAGAGAGCATTTGGTGTCCTTAAGACCAAGTTTTGCATAGTTTATAGGTACATGGGATGCTTACACTTTGACTTTTCTTGTCCACGTTGTTCATAATGTTCCCTATTCTACCTAATGGTTTCCTAGTACTATGTCCACCTTACCTTTTAAATGGAATGATAGAAGAAAGGCTTAGAAATGAAGTTCGTTTTAGAAACATTTGATAGATTTCTACAAGTACTTGATGAAACAATAATGAAGATAAGCAACAACAACAAAAATGCTGCTTTATAAAGTTAAAAGTTTGCTTGCTCATATATTCTCCTTATAATATATAAATTAGGATAGCTTTTAAAGACTGGGGAAATCATTTTATAAGTTAAAAATTTTAAACTACATTAGAAAAATATAAAAAGAACAAAAATTATCAACTTTTTAGTTACTACTATAACTCATGTTAACCAAAAAATTTTTTTAAAAAATATATAGATTAAATAGTCACAAAATTAGCTTCCTTGTCAGCTATATATATTACTGTAGTTAAGGTTTGGGGATAAAAATGCTTTATTATAGACATTCCTGTTTGTAATTTAGTTTTCATACTTAAAATATTCATTACTTTAGTCAGCTAAATGTAAAGGCATATTCATCTACTTATTGTTTACTGCAGGCAAAATTTATTCATAAAAATTAACTCTCTGCTGTAAAACTTCCTTCTGTTAATATCTGTAGTTTAAGTTCTAGAGTAAATAAATGCATGTTTCAAGAGTGTTCTGCACAATGTAAGAATACAGAACTTTACTAAGAGTCAGAAAAGAACCAAATAACTTAATACATGAATTCTTTTGTGATTTTGTGGGTGAATATTATGTTTATGTGGATGTAAAACTGATTTTGAATGAGAGACACATCATGAAATGTAAAGAGACTTCTAGTGGAGACATAAAAAGTACAATATTAGTCAATATAATTGATATCTGAACAAATAAAGCATTTCAGGCCAGATCAAATTTTTGTGGCATGAGTGATTAAGATCATCCATAAAGCTATTTTCTATATAAAAGATAAAAACTTTAATGCTAAAATCAAAGAAAACTATGAAAATGAAAAGACATTTTTTAGAACAAAACAGTTTCATGCAAACATCCAAAGTAGTTTGAAAACAGATCAGACAAGTACCATTCAAAAGTAACGCAACACTGGGTAACCTCTGTACTGGTCGGATGAGAAGTTCAACAAGGCTTTGCCGTCCACATTCTGGCTTAGCTTGGTTTATCTGGAAGGATTAATTTATTAAACAACTTAAAAATAAGGGTCTCTGCAAACATTAGACATTCTAAATTTATTAGGCTATACCACACCATTAGTGCTCTCACAAGAACTAAGAGGAGAAATGGCGTGACTGTTGTTCTCTGAGGTTACTCTGGTTAAATAATCTTCCAAAGACTGAAATAACCTTCTGGCGAGCCCAGGGTTAACATCTAACACAGAAAGTGAGTTCCTTTACACACTACTACATAATCCACCTTAAGCTGCTCTTAAGTCTATACCACTCAGAAGAAAAAAACAATTTTAAAATATTAATTACGCTGATACCATTGAATAAACATAGAAAGGCACTGGTAAGAGGGGAACAAATCATTAAAGGCAAAACAAAAATCCCTCTGGAAAATTTTTAGATGTTTGAGAACTAAAACATGTAAAACTTTCAAAACATGCACGTACACACATAATTTTGATTCACTTTGCTGCCTCTTGTACCCTGCCACTGAATATGTCTAATCTTCTGAAGTTAAACATCACTGCCACTCTCAGATACAACTAAAGTGAACAGATAACATTAAGATGTTCTTACATTTTCACTAAAAGTGTACTTTTAATAAACTCTTTCAAAAATTACTCTCATATTTCTATTTGAAAAAATGTACATTACCTTCAGAAAAGCATGAAATCTTGGTTTCTGTTTTTCACATTTAATAATCATTTCCTTGCTCATTTCAAAGAAGTTTACAAAGGGAGGGTAGGTTTTTATTAAATCTTTTGACTAGGAGGAAGAAAAAATCAATATATAATGCATGTCACCTCTAAATGAAACTTAAAGTCAAATAATCGATAATCACAATGCAACATAATGAATGTAAAAGTTTAAAAATAAGTTAATTCTCAAGTTAAATATAGAAATTTATTTTATAAACACCTCAGTAATGACTGAGTTGACTGCTAAACAAAATGCATCAATTGGTATACATAGCCTAAAACCTGAAAGAAACAGAAGTATATTAATAAAGCTAATTGTATTGATATAAACATGGTAAGATTAAAAACTTCTATAAATTTAATTTACAACAAAGGAGCCAAGAATATATACAATGCAGAAAGGAGTCTCTTCAATAAATGGTGTTGGAAAAACTGGACAGCCACATGTAAAAGACTGAAATTAGACCATTATCTTACACCACACACAATAATTACTCAAAATGGATTAAAGAGTTGAAGGTGAGACCTGCAACCATAAAATTCCTAGAATAAAATATAAGAGGTTAAGCTCCTTCACATTGGTCTTAGAGATGTTTTTGTGGATCCGACTCCAAAGACAAAGGAGACAAAAGCAAAAATAAACAAATGGGACTACATCAATCTAAAAGGCTTCTGAAGGAAACAATAATCGAAACAAAAGGGCAACCTACTGACTGGCAGAAGATATTTGCAAATCATGCAGCCAATAAGGGGTTAATATCCAAAATATATAAAGAAGTCATATAACTGAACAACAAAAACAAAAAAAAAACTGATTTAAAAAAGAGCAGAAGATCTTAAGACATTTTCCCAAAGTAGACATACAAGTGGTCAACAGGCATATGAAAAGATGTTCAACATCAATAATTATTAGGGAAGTGTAAACCAAATCCACAATAAGACCCCACCTCACACCAGTTAGAATGACTATTATCAAAAAGCCAAGAAAAAACAACTGTTGGTGAGGATGTGGGGAAAAAAAGAACCCTTAGACTGTTGGTGGAATTACAAAGCAATACAGCCGCTATAGAAAACAGTATGGAAACTCCTCAAAAAACTAAGAATAGAACTACCAAATAATCCAGCAATTCAACTTCTGAGTATTTATTCAAAGAACATGAAAGCACTAACTCAAAGAGATATATGTGTCCCCACATTCATTGCCTGAAGTATTACTTACAATAGCTGAGATATGGAAACAACCTAAGCGTCCATCAATGGATGAACAGATAAAGATGTAGTATTTATATGTAAATACTATTCAACCATTTAAAAATAAATAAATAAATCTTATCGTTTGCAAAAACATGAATGAACCTTGAGGGCATAATGCTAAGTGAAATAAGTCACGAAGAGAAAGACAAACACCATATGATTTCATTCATATGTAGAATCTAAAAAAAAACACAAACAAATAAACAAATAAAACGAAAACACACTAATAGATACAGATAACAGATTGGTGGTTACCAGAATGGAAGAGGGTTAGGGAGTGAGCAAAGGGGTAAAGGGGTCAATTGCATGATGATAAAAAATTAACTAGACTTTGGGGGGCCATCACTTTTTGTTATATACAGTTGCTTAGTTATAATGTATATGCCTGAAACTTACATAATTTTTAAAAAGTCTCTAAGTTCAGTATATAGTAATCAGAGTTGATCTATGCAGAGCCTAAGAATGTTATTATTTATTAATAAATCTAAACCACCATTAAAAGATCAATTATATAACCTAAAAATGAAAACAAGAAAAAATATCTTGGCTAACTGAAGAAATTAACAGGTATCAAAAAAATGTGACAATAATTTGCATATTTGAAATCCTCAACCTGAAAAAAAACATCTGAGAGACTATATGGTGAGGATGGAAGTTAGAAGGCCTCAGAAAATAAAAGTAAATGCACCAGAACCCAAGGTACTAAAACTTAAAAATAGTATTCAGAGAGATTGAAAGACATTTATCAGTCCTAGTCACAGAACCTTATTCGAAATGAATTTAAGCAGTTCATTAGAAGCTTTTAGGCGGAGCAGACACAATGAGAGCAAAACATAACACCAAAAAATAAAAAAATAAAAAAATTATAGAAAATTTCAAAAAATTATTAATCTATGGCCATTTGTGAAGGACAAATACTTGGTATATAGTAAAACTATTACAGCACAGTACAATCAGTCTTCCTAATGATGACCCAAGGCTATCGAGAAAGTATTAAATCACATATTTTAAAAACAAAACGGTATCAGTTCTAAAAGCTCTCACATTTAAACAAATAACTTTCATTCCCTGATAGTCTTTGATAAGATGGTACTTTACTCTGAGAATTTAAAAAATAAATAAATACTTACATATTTAAGAAAGATGTCACCAATGCTTTTGCTCTCGTCCCAATTAACAATAAGATCTTCAAGATCATCCTGAAAGAGGGCAAATTAAAACATTTAAGATTGAATTTAACAATCCCTTAAACATCTTTTAATATTTTCAAGATATTCATTTGAAGTTACTTTACAAAGCACCTTATTTTGATGGGCAAAAATAATAACACATTCTCTCTCAACAAAGAATTAACTTTTAATTATGAGAAAGATATCTTTTAAAAATTAAGAGTCTACGGCCAGGCCACCCTAAGCGTGCCCAATCTTGTTTGATCTCTGAAGCTCAGCAGGGTCGGGCCTGGTTAGTACTTAGATGGGAGACCATCTAGGAATATCAGGTACTGTAGGCATTAAAAAAAAAAAAAATTAAAAAAATACAGTGTTAAGTCAATGAGATTAAGCCTAACTTCCCAATACAATGTGGTAGTTCAACATCTTTTCTTATTAACTATAAAGCTGACTATTTTTATAGAAACTACTTTCAATCCAGATGCTGAAGGATCTTATTTAACATTAGCCATTATAAACTGTAATCTATACTAGGGGTCAACAAACTTTACTTAAAGGGCTAGATGGTAAATATTTTATGGCTTGAAGGCCACATGGTTTTGTCACAATACTCAACTCTGCCCTTGTAGAACAGAAGCAGCCATAGACAACATATAAGTGATTGAATGTAGCTGTGTTTCAATAAAACCTTCTTTACCAAAACAAGCAAAACTACCAAAATTTAAAGCTAGCTGGATTTGGTTCATCAACTAGAGTTTGCTAATCCCATAAAACCCCTCAATCATCATACTAAAAATATTAAATATTTGTAAAAATTTAGATTGCATTTAAAAGCATTAAAAGATACAAATCAGATAATGAAATAAGTTGTCAAAAAACAACCTGCTCTTCCAACGATGACTTTAAAGTAGAAATTAATCAGTAACCCCTTATACTAGAGGTTCTCTAAGTGTCATCCACAAACCCCCCAACACATCTTTTTAGTAGGATCCATGAGATTAAAATTATTTTCATTACAATACTAAGGTATTATTTGACTTTTTCACTCTAATTCTCTCACAAGTATACAAGTTTCCTAGAGGCTATATAATGCGTGATACTACAATAAATTGAATAAACAGATATGAGAAACAGTCCTCCATTAAGCTGGACTGAAAAAATGTAAAACATTATCCATTATCACTCTTCTCATTATTTCTGTTTTGGAAGACAGTTATGTTTCATAAAAAATATGTTATTTATGCTACCATAAAGTTATTACTTTAATGTATAAATGTGTGTAAATTTTTTTAATGGGATATCCCCATACAAAAAGATAAAAACTTAAACCCTCACCTCAACCAAAAATTAACTTAAAATGTATTATAGATTCAATTGTAAACGCTAAAGCAATACAATATTTAGAAGGAAATATAGGAGGAGAAACTTCAAAAACTTGGGTCAGGCAAAATTTTTCTCAGATGTAATCACAAAAGGGTAGTACATAAAATAAAAAATGAATATATTGGACTTCCATCAAAATTAAAAACTCTGTACTTTACCATTAAAATACAAAGAGACAAACAACAATAGATTGTGAGAGAATAACTGCAAAACACATGGCTGATAAAAGACTTGTATCTAGAATTTATAAAGGACACTTACATAACAGTAAGCCAACAAAGAACCTATTCAAAAAATGAGCAACAGATCTAAGCACACATTTCACTAAATAAACAAATGGCTAAGAAGCACATGAAAAGATACTAAACATCATTAATCGTTAGGGAAAAGCACAATGAAATACCACTTCACATCCTAGAATGGCTATTACAACAAAAAACATTGGCAAGAATGTGGAGAAATATGAAGCTCATACATTACTAGTGGAAAGTAACATGGTGTAAAAGCCTAGAGGTTTCTCAAAATTCTTAAATATAAACTATCAATATGACCCAGCAATTCTACTCCTAAGTATCTACTGAAGAGAAATGAAAGCATGCCCACGCAAAATTTGCACACAATGCTCACAGCAGTATTATTCATAATAGACAAAAATGGAAAACAACGTAAATTTCCATCAACTGGGTACTGAATGAAGAAATATGCCAAAACCACATTATGAACTATTATTTGACCATACAAAGAAACAAACTACAGACATGCTACATTATAGATGAAATTTTTAAATATGTTAAGTGAAAGAAGTCAGATATAAGACATCCCATACTGCATATTTGTATTTATGTGAAAATTCATAGAAAGTAGATTAGTGGTTGCCTAAAGATGGGGCTACAAATGGGGATTAACTATAAATGAACATAGAGGATGTTACTGGGAGAGGAGAAAACACTCAAAAATGGATTTATGGTGATGGCTGCATCAATTAGCAAAGTTATTAAAATCACTGAATCATGTATTTGAAACACATGAATTTAAGGACATAAAATGTACCTCAGAGCTATTTAAAAAATGATTCATCTTAAAAAATATTTTTAAATTTTGTTTTAATTGCAAATACAGTTAAATCCACATAACAGTGCCTGAGTAATTTCTAAGGATGAAACAGGATCCTAAGACCAAATAATTTAAGAACCACTCTCTTACACCAGCAGATTCAGAAAAGTTCAAAAGGAGAAAAAATTACTTCTGACAACATAAAAGTTAACTCAAAGCAAGAATACTTTAACAGCCCACAAGTCAAGAGCTAACATTTAACTACTTAAAATTATACTTTTAAGAAGCAAAAGGGAGAAGAAAAAGACTATAAATAAAACTAACCTTGGGGCAATATAATATACTGAATTCTGGCACTAACTAGCTAATTTTACATACTGGCTCTTCAGCTGCTTTACCTATTAGTGCCTAAATTTCCTTTTCTAAAAAATTAGGATGGTAATGATTCCTATTTCATGAAGGATTTAGTTAATGCTTGTATAGTACTTAGAAGAATCCCTAACAGATAGTGCTTAATAAACTCTTATTAATTAGTTATACTTTCCTATGTATTTAATATAATGTAAAGAGGATATTTGGAAAACTGTGATGCAAAAGAGAAAAACTTATAACTCTGCCAAAATAATCTAGCAATATATCTTTTAAGTGTAGAAAGACTACAGGATGGTTTTATATACTTATATAAGAACATTGCTACCAGAAAGCAAAATAATCTCTAGGCACTCTGAAAAATAGTCTACTCTGTTTCTAGTTAACCTGTAATTCCTAATGCTGGTTGATTAAAGAAAATAAAGATTTCTGCCTTAACTGTTAGCTCAGAAACTAAGTAACAAAGGAACTAATGCTTAGAGAGAGAAAATAATTTGCCTCAAATCACAGTTGTGAATCAGTATGTAAACTCAGGTTTGTCTGACACCCAATTCCATGTCATTCCACTTGAGCTATATACCACAGAGCTTCTCCATTAGAAATGGAGAGTTAGGCAGGTGAGCCTCCAAAAGCATTATTTACAGTACCACATTTCTTACACTGTTTCTGTGGGAAAATGCTTGATCCGATTTAAGACAGACACTGGGACATAGTCCCTTCTCCCTGTCCATAACACATTAGGAATTTTCCATAAGATTCTCCCAACTTTATCTCCTAGCCATCCAAAAAGAATATGCTACAGTTCTAAGAGAGCATAGCTTCCAAAGCCTGATGGAAAGTAGAGGAAGTGATAAACAGATGGGAGTGATAAACAGATGGGATTAGAAAGCTACTTTCTTCTTTTCTTCTTCATTAAGATTCCCTCTATACTGTTACCGTCTACTTTAATATAAGATGGGTTTCTCTTTGACCTAGCTAATTGCACAATACACCAAATTAGCAAATTCCCCAATATACACCTGTTCCTGAAACAAGTACAAGGTACCTTGAGACTCAGAGTAAACTAAGAATAAACACAAAAAGAAAAAGTACTCCCTCCGATCCCTCCTTTTCTCTTTGGTTTTATTATCATTCCATTCAAAAGTAGGCATTTATACATCAAGGACCAATGTTAATCCTAATCACACTTAGGAAAGAAATGTTGATAACAATCTCAAAAATTCTCATCAATGTAAATATCGGCACACTAGAACTTGGAGGCAAATTAAGAATGAGGTGGTGAAATGTGTCCACAAAACATCTAGATGAGAAAATACACTGAGTCCCAGTCCTGATTTGGACATTTAAAAGTAGCATGACCATCAGTCATTCAGCAAACAATTACTGACAAAAATCTAAGTGCCAGACGCAGTGGTTGTAAATATAGTGGGAAAAATAATAATAATGTTTGTTAATCCTTCACAAAGCTTCTGAACATTACTTATCTTCTGAATTTAGTTTATTATAATACAATTGCTATTGTTATTGTTATTTATTAAATAGTGTCAGGTACTATGCTTAGTAATTTAAATACGTAAAAGATAAAAAATAAAATAAATTTTACAACCACTCATGCGTCAGATACTACTATCCCCATTTTACAGCTAACAAAACTGAAGCACTTCAAACCCAAACCTGCTTAATTCCACAGTCCATATCCATAACCACTATGCAATACTACAAAATATGGTGGACCTTTGAACAACACAGGTTTGAACTCTGTATCTAATCAAAATCCATTACACAAGACCACTTATATGCAAATTTTTTTTTCTATAGATATATAGCCAGCCCTCCATTATCTCCGGGTTTTGCATCAGCAGATTCAACCAACCACTCTCAAAAGCAGAATTTTTCAAGCATCATGGCTGGGAATCAGTGGATGCAGAGGGCCAACTGAATACATTGTTCCTAATCGTTTTACAAAGGGACTTTAGTACTCCCACATTTTGGTATCCGTGGAGAGGGGAGGTCCTGAAACCAATCCCCTATGGATACTAAGGGACGACGACAGTTCTTGAGGCGTCAAAAATTACACGCAAATTTTCAACTGCACTGGGGTTGGTGCCTCTAACCCCCACACTGTCCAAATGTCAATTAACTATACAAACACAAGTGCTTTTCAGGAATATTATATTAATAAAATGATGTGAAAACCATACAATTAGAAGACATATTTACAGGGTTTATTCATAATATACTAAGAGTGTTATCTATGCAGCTAGACTTGAAAGATGGCTGGATACATTTAAAAAGAAAAAGAAAAACCTGCTATGTATAAAAAACAAAGAACATATAACAAAATTTTAGGAGTATTTGGGTAATGGGAATATGGGTATTTCCAACTCCTTTTTCCTTTTTTCCTGATTTTATAAATGTTTGACAGTACCTATTGGTTCCATGGTAGAAAAAAACACAGGCTCTGTAATTTTTAAACATGTGACAAACCTGAAATTAGCTAAAAAACACATAGTAGTTGAAATATGGGTAATCCAATTTTTCTGAAGAAGCTTAGAGACAGTTACAATCGTCATCAAAGCTCCAATGAATCAGCAAACATGATTTTCTCAATTTATGATTTTGTACATATAAAAAGCATAACATTTTATATTAGAAAGGAATGTTGCACTCTTAGAATGGCTAAATACTGACACAAATTCAAACTGATACACAAGTTAGTTGTAGAACACCAAGATAAAAACCTACTTGCCTTCCCATTCTACCTTTATGCCTCTTAGTATTTCTTATGAAACAAAAAAGAAAATTCCAAAAATGCTTTTCTCTTAAAATATTCAGAACCCTAATTGGAAATAAACTACCCTGAGATTCTATAGTTTGTTAAGCTTTTAAAGAAAGTAGATTCCTTCAGAGTTCCCTTTAGATCTCAAAATAACTGAAATATAGTAATGGATTTTGATAAAATATAAAATACAAGCACTTGATGAATTGCGTTTTTATAAATTTACAGATTATTTATATTTTTGTTTGTAATTGTGCAGTAAAATCAAAGTAATTTAATGTATTTGAAATGTTCTTTAATTCAAACTAATCATTTTACTGGAATATGTAATAAACATTAATATGGGTTGTTTTGAGGACAAAACTAATTTTGTTCCAGCACCACATAGAAAAAATAAGAGGAAATAAAACGAAACTACTTTTAAGAGTTCAGCTGAACCTGCCCTCAATTTTTTTTTTACTATGAAAGATTGATACCTACAAGTCATGGACCCTTGATTTTAAAATCATTAAAAAGAGAATAGTATTGTCTTATATGATTTTAGCATTTATCTGATTATAGAAAATTGAGTAAAATGATCTCTATGTCCCTTCCAGCTTCACAGTTTTTCAAACAAACCAAAGCAAACCAAAACATACAATGAAAGAGGAACAGTAGAAAAACTGTACTAGTAACCACATGTCTCTATAGAAAATATCTGTAAGGCTTTAATTCCTAATTTTCAAGATTAATCAAAATTAAAAAACAACAACAACAACAACAAACATTAATAATGTACTGGAGCAAAGAACAAATCATTCGAAGGAATGAATAAGTTTTAGATACAATTTATTCGACTAATCAGAAGTACCTTGAAAAGTCATAATAAATATACACAATTGAAACAGAATTACAATAAACCAAACAGATATAAATTTACCTTTATCTTAGTGTGTACATCAAAGATATCTGGGATACTACCAAAAATAGTCTTAATCTCTTCTGGTGCAAGGATAGGCCCACCACGTTGTCCTTCTTCTTCTAATGGTACTTGAAATAACTAAAAGGTAAAAAAAAAAGAAAATTAGTTTAGGTAGATTGTCGGAAGAGAAAAGAAAGTAACAGACAGCGATAAAGGGAAGATAAGATGTTGATGAAAAAAAATTAATATTTCTCTCTAAATTTGAAACCTTTCTCATTTTTTCTACTTTATCCTATTTGTTTCATATATCTATGTATATGTGTACATTCTCATAATAAAATGTTATGTCAGAATCTAATAAAAGTTTATCACACACAGTTCTACAAATCATTAAAACTGTTCATACGATACAAGAGTAATTTCTGCTTTTACTCAAGTTACCAAGGAAAAAAGCAATAGGCAATCATTTATTTCCAGACATATACTTAGTATAGATATTAAATGTTTCAAAATAGTAGCAAAGAACCTTGGTTTAGGGGAGACTAGATTTGAAGCTATTTGACCTATTTGTATCCATGTTGTTGCTTGTATCGATCCAAAAAAAAATAAAAGAAAATAAGCTCCCAGAAATAATGTGTGATTATAGCAAGGTCATGGGATACAAAGTTAGCGCACACCCAAATATGCACATGGGCACATGGACACAGTAATCATATTTCCATGTACCAGTAATGTACAAATGGAAACTAAAATTTTAACAGTATCATGTATAATAAAAAATTAAAATACTTAAGTGTAAATATACAACCAGTTCTTGAATAACCTCCTTTCATTCAATGTTGTTTCATTATAATGTTAATGAGATGCCACAGGAACTTATATCAGTCAATAGTAAAATTGGTTTTGTTATATGTTGCTTTGCTTAAGGTAGCAGAATATATCAACAATGTTAAGTGGGGACTTACTATAAGAAAACATGTACATGATGCTGAAAAGTAAGGCTGTTGACCAAAGAAAATCAAAGACCTAAATAAATGAAGACATAGGTTTATACTGAAACATTCAACACAGTAAGAATGTCAATTATAAGTTAATATTGTGCCAGGAGTTAAAGAGAATTTTTGTTTTAAAGGAAGAGGAGATAAAAGTATACACTTCGAATTGTAATACCAAGTGGAAGGTTATAAGTGTCATGAGGGAGAGCCCCCAAATTAAACTATGGATTTAACCCAAGACCTATCAAAATTGCAGGACTTTTTGTAGATTAAAAAAACCTGATTCTAAAAATGTATATGGAAAGGCAAATAGGCATCTTAGTATAAAGTTGCATGCAGTACTCAAAACTCTTGTGGTATTGATGACAAGAGAAACGTACAAGATCAATAGAAGAAAATAAAATCCAGGAACAAATCTACAAACAAATATGGCCAAGTAATTTTAAACAAAGGTGCAAAAGCAAAGATGCAAAAGTAATTCAACGAAGGATAGTCGTTCAACAAATGGTATGAGCACCATCTGCCACAGGCAAAAAAAAATAAACCTCAGCCTAAATATAATACCTTATAGAAAAATTAACTGAAAATGGATCATAGAACTAAACCAAAAAACTAAAACTATGAAATGTTTAGAAAAAAACGCAAAAGAAAATCTTGTGACTTAGGCTTAGGAAAATAGTTCTTAAATATGAAATCAAAAGTATGATCTATAAAAAGAAATTGATAAATTGGACTTCTTTTCAGCAAAAGACTTAGAATAAGACATGCTATAGACTAGGAAAAAATATTTGCAAATCACTTATCTGACAAAGAAACAGTATCCAAAATGTACAAAGAATCCTCCAAACTTGGAAGGAAAAACCCAATTAAAAATAGGCAAAAACTTAAAGTTATTTCAACAACAATAAAAAGATACATTGATGTTAAATAAGGACAAGAATAGATGTTCTACATCATTAGTCATTATGGAAATGAAAATGAAGGTCACAATGAGATACTACAATAGACCTCTTTGAATGGCTAAAATAAAAAGTACTGATATCAAGCACTGGTAAGAATGTGAGGAACTAACGAACTCCCACACATTGCTAGTAGAAATGTAAACCCATACTTACATTTCTGAAAAAAAGTCTGACAGTTTTTTATAAAGTTAAACATTACTTAACATATGACCCAACGATCCCACTCCTGGGTATTTACCCAAGAGAAAACAAAGCTTATGTTCACATATACCTTGTACATAAATGTTGATAATAGCTCTATTCATAATTGCCCAAAACTGGAAACAACCTAAATGTCCTTTCATGAGTCGACAGATAAACAAATTGTGGTACATCCACACAATGATAAACTACTCAGCAGTAAAAAAGATCGAATTATTGATACATACAAGTCTGACAGAATCCAACCTCAATAAGTTATATACTATTTAACTCCATTTATACATTTTCAAAAAAGACAAAATTATAGTGATAGAGAAAAGATCAGTGGTTACCAGGAGTTGAAGGAAAGGGTATGACTTATAAAGAAACAGTACTGGGAGTTTTTTAATGGGATAGATGTTCTGTAACCTGATTGTAATGGTGGCTATACAAATTTTCACATGTGTTAAAATTCAAAGTATTGTACATCAAAGGAAAAGTGAATTTTACTGTATGATAATTTAGAAAGTAAAAATTTTAAAAGTCAGTTTACTATTCAAAATAAAAATAATACTGTATTGTTGGGTTCTTAACATATGCAGAAGCAAAATAAATGACAACAGCTGCACAAAGGCAAGGAGGGGATAAATAAAAGTTTTTACAAAAAAAGTATAAAAAGAAAATAAATTATAAACAGTAAGAAACTATATGAAGATTACAAATTATTACTATTTTTAAGAACTGCAATTCAAGTTTATTCTCTTTCCTCTCTCAACATAGATACATACATATACATATTGTGTGTGTGTGTGTGTGTGTATCAAATAAGGACAAATAATATCAGTAAAAATGAAAAAAGGATAGATTTGAAAAATATTGCAAAGGTAGAATCAATAAATAGATTTTCAGTATTCGGGTCTTCCATTTCTCCAAGTATGGTGAACCCTGTCTGCTGAAAACACTAAATAAGAAAAACCTCTTTCAAAATACATTAATAAGCCGACAGAGATAACTTCGGAGGCTAAATTCTAAGTAGGGAGTTGAGTAGTAAAACAACTTTTGCCCTAAGGACATTTGCCTAAACTATAAATGTTAAGCTTCACCAGTAAAAGCCTCAGGAGCACAAAAGACAAGAAAAACCTAGTTTCCGACCTACTATCAAAGTTAAAAATGTGTATAAACTATGACTCAGAAATTCCAGGTTTTTACCCAGATTATGTTCTCAATGAGACATGAATACTCACAGCAGCCCTACTAACAGTAAAAAACAAACAAAAATAAACACTAAAACTTAAAATAACTCCAATATCCATTAGAATAAATTGATTTATTCACACAGGAAAATGAAATACACTACTTGCAATGACATAGATATGCATCTCAAGAACATTACTCTCAAGTGAAAAAAAGGGAAGTACTAAAAATATATAAATATGGTCACATATGTAACAGCTCTAAGGGAAATGATAAACACAAAATTCCAGATAATGATTATCTTTGAGGGATGGAAAGGAATAGGACTGGGAAAAAACAATGGAGGTTTCAAAAATATCTGTAATCATTTTTAAACATTCTTTTATCTAATCAACATTGAATAAAAATCCTAAACAAAAAAATTAGGACAACTGAAATACATCAAGTTCATTTAAAAGCCTCTCAGTAGTCTTTGGACATGTTAAACCATCTTTAAAACAGTTCTACTGTGTTTGCTTTAATCCCCCATATAAAATTGGACAACTAAAATCTATTAATTCTACCTTTCCGATATTTTTCAAATCTATCCTCTTTTCATTTTCACTGATATTACCCTAAGACATTCAGGTCCTCAAAATCCCTAATAAGACTACTGAAATAACCTCTAAATAGGTCTTCTTGACATGACAAATTCCCCCCTTTAAAATCTCCTTAAAAGTGAACCATGTTATCTTTCTAAAATTCAAGTCACATATCTTACCCTTCTTACCAAATTTTTTCTATAGCTCACAGATGACTCAGCACAGGACAAAACAGCCTTCTCCGGTCTGGCATAGGCAGCCTTATTTCAACTCACTGGATCCATATCTCATCCCCTTCCCTTATTCCCTTAAATCGCCCTAAATTCTAATCCCCCAGACTACTCACAATACCCTGAATAATACATCTTCAATCGTCCATATTATTCGTGCAATCTCAAATATACTTCCTATGCATATTCTTTGCATGTACCAGACTCATACTTTAAAACTCACTTAAATTTTTTCTTCTTTATGATGCTTTTTCCAATGTCCAACCTATCAAAAATTCCAGCCCAACACCTTTTCTAAGCTGGAAGAGGAGTAAAACTCTCACAACTCTCCAAATACCTTAATTAAACCTCACTCATCATGTTCATAACCTTCCACTTGTTATTACAATTTGATATGTATACTTTATCTCATTTTCCAGTCTAAGCTCCTTTTAAACAAAAATCCCTTTGACTCTTCACGCAATATTAATTTATGTTAGTATGTTTTTATAATATTCTAGAATATTTTATATTATTCTATATTATAATATGTTCTGAACATTCATTTAATCTAGGGACTAAATTAAAATTAAGTTATTCCAAATCTAATTTATACAAAAAAAAGAAAGAGTCATAAAATAAAGCTTCAAGAGAACACTGTTATGAAATTAGACCTTAGGTGAGTTTATACTAAGTGTAGTGGTATGAAATTTTGTCTACAGTTTAACAATTTCAAGGGCTTTTCTAAAAAGAGTTCTGGTGAATTTAATTGGTATGCAAATTAGAATTCTGAAACTCCAGTGCATTTACCACGACCTGAAAGGATTTACATTTCTAGGTAATAAATGCTACCAAGGTAGATGAACAATATATGCCAAAGGGATATTCTGCAACTCAACTACATTTTTTGGCTTATTATAAAAACTTCAATGAGACACTCATCCAGGATGATTTCCCTTGAGGAAGAAGAGAAAAGCTGACTTAAAATAAGTTTAATAAAGCTGAGGGCCTCATAAAACCTTGACTACTGCTAACCAAATTAACTATGAAGAATAACCTCTCCACAACTACCAAGAAAGAAGTCTTTCCATTTCTTATCCATGTATTTTATTGATGGTACAAGCAAAGAAAAGCTATTATATTGGATCCTAATGAATTATATTAAGAGTTCAAATACAGGCCAATTAAAAATTAAACCCAAATCAGAAACTCACTATCATTTTTCTATTCGAAGACAGGTTTGGTGGTATTATTTTCCTGACAAACTATCTCCTCTCCTTCATTACCTAAAACAAATTTATTCCTTCCTTCTACGAATTCCAAAATTATGTCCTATTATTATGTCTTTTAGAATCTTGACTTTTGGTTCATTCCTTAGTATCTTTTTCAATCTCATCCTACAAGGATTCGTTAGAATTGTTTTTCTTCACAAGTAACTTCACAGTACATTTTAATATTGGTAAGCGATGAGTTAATATTTGTTTATGACTAAACACTACATACATAAGAAAATTTGACACATGAAAGGATGTTTTTTTTAAATTACTGATGTCCATATTGTTATACTGCATTGCTATTGTTTTTTCACACATGTACAGTACTAGATAAAGCAATGACTCTGGAACACACACTTTCAGAAAAAGTTATCTACCACTTCCAAATATAACTTACAACTGCAATATTTTGACAAGAAACCTGCAAGGTTCTGAATTAAACTTGGTCCCCTCTATGATCATCTATTAAGAATTCCTCTCTCTCTAAAGTTATCCTAAGAAATGATGCTTATTCTGCATGAATAAAAGCTACCATTAACAGTTATGGCATTTCCCTAACAGCAGTTTTGTCACATTTTCATTTTTAATATCTTTGCTCAAATTCTATGCTTATGTAACTTTCTTATAAGAAATAACATCTTTTAGATTTTTTTTTTTTTTTACTTAGAAACACTGAAACAAATTATTTTATAACCAAACTCTTACCTGGATAATTGTGGCCAATATATTTACATAATTACTTTCAGTCTGATAGAGCTCTTTTGCAACTTGCCACCTGGCTGACTGTTTTGAAGGAATCGGGGTGGAATTTTTAGAAGACTTAGTACAAGACTTTGGTGTTTCTAAAAGGTAAAAAGTAGGAATGATTTAAAATGGAGGCCAGAAATAAGTACCCAACATAGTACAGATAAAACAGAAAAAAAGAGAAGTATACCTACTCTTATAAATACACCACCATATAGATAGATTTTCATTAAAGTAAAATTTCATCATAAGCTGAGGCCAGAAAAAAACAATAATCAAAAATATCGATGACTTCAAATTGATATTTTATGAAATAAATGACCTTTACTCTTCAAAAATGTCAAGGTTATTGAAAACAAAGATTGAGAAACTATTCCTATGATACTGGATTGGATCCTAGAACAGAAAAATTGAACTTTTCTCTTTTGCTAAAAAGGACATTAGTGGAACGAGTGGCAAAATCTGAAGGTCTGAGTAGATCACGGTATTAATGTGAATTTCCTAATTATTAATACTTATATTTTAGTTAAACAAGGAATGTCCCTATATTCTGGAAAATACAAATGTAAGTATTCAGAGGTAAAGGCACATCATATCTGCAATTAATTCTCAAACACTACAGATATAAAAAATATGTGTGTGTAGAAAAGAGAGAAAAAAAGAATATGAATGAATGAATGTTAAAGCAAACATGGCAGAATATTTCCATTTGGGAAGTCTGAGTAGAAAGTATAGGAATCTCTGTATGATTTTTGTAGTTTTTTTGCTAACTGAAATTTCTAAATAGAAGCTTAAATAATAAAATGGAAAGCAACGTACAGAAATATTTAACTTAAAAAGGGAGAAAAACATTGTTATGATTATAATTACAATAATAAAAAGCTTTTTATATACATGGAGAAAGCCTCTCTCAAAAAAGCCCAACATTAACTACAAATTCTTTGCTACTTCAAAGTATCTTAACATAATATAAAACATCCAGTCCAGTCCAAAGTGTTAGGAAGATGTGTTAGTATATTTTCTATGTAGTTCCAGAAAATTTTTTAAAATTATAATTTTATAAAAGCTTAAATTATTTTCTTACTATCAATATGGTTAGAATATTTCAACATTATATACAGAACTTCCTAATAAGTTTTTTTAACAGAAAAAGGAATGTATTACATGTAATAAAATGACATGATAAAGACACTATATAGTCCCAGTATATCAGTTTTACTCAATGAAAACTAATTTTAAGCAGTATTAAGACAATCAAGTATACTATAGAGTTTTGAATGCTTTTTAAAAATAACAGACTTCCAAGAACTTCATACTTCCTGTGTCATTTCAGGCTACTTTCACCAGTCTAAGGAGCCTCTTCCATTAAAGGATACTTTGGGCCAGGCGGGGGGGGGGGGGGGTATTAATGTACACTGATCTAATTTACTTAACTCTGTCTAGGCAGTAATCTACAGATTGGGGATTCTATTATAGAGAGCGGCAGTCCCCAACTTTTTTGGCACCAGAGACCAGTGCTCCTATGAGAATCTAATGCCTGATGATCTCAGGTGGAGCCGAGGCAGTGAAACAAGTACGAGAGAGAGGCTGCAAATGAGATGAAGCTTCCGTTCACAAGCCTGCCTGCTGCTCACCTCCTGCTGTGCAGCCCAAGGGTTGGGGACCCCTGATAGAGTATCTAATATATTATTATAGTTGACATGTCTGGTTTCTTTCATGGTTCATTTTCCTTTCCTGTCCCCGAAATTGCATAGTCAAGCTTCAGTCATTTATGATCAGCAATTACCATTCCATGCCCACACTGTCCACAATCAAGGAACCAGTAAATTCTCTGATCTATCCCCCCAAAAATTGGGTTGGTGCAACAGAAGTGTGGGCCACCCCCTCTTCTGCTGCTTCTCCCAGCCAAATAGGCTAATCCTCACCCCCTTTTCCCTCAGATTTCTTGTCACTGGTCAACTATCCCAAGGATTCCTCCTAAGTTCAAGACAAGGTGACCCTAGGAGAGGCTCAGGCTGAGAGAGACAGAAAAATGAGGTGGGGTGAATGGACAGAGGACAGGAATGGTCAGACCCAGACCCAGATTCGAGCTTTGTGTTAACAGTTGAACACCTTGAATACATATAACCTTCCAGGCTTCAGTCCACTAAAATATTAAAAAAATAAAAAACAAATCTTAAAAAAAATAAAGTAAAGAATAAGACAGATGAGGTTGTTTTTCTCCTAAAGCCTACACTTTGGTGAGGCAAATAAAGAAGTAAACACACAATATAATTTCTAATAGTGACAACTACTACTGAAGACAACCAAGTAATGGGATGGTAGGAAGGAGTGGTGGAACAGGGACTTAGCTTTATAGAGAACCCAACAGGATTTCTTTAAGGTGGAGAAAGCAAGTATAACATTCCTGAGCTATGAATGTTAAGTAAAATAAAACTATCCAAAGAATAAAAGTGTGACTGAAGCTTGGAGAGTATTATTGACAAGCATGACTCTACATGAGGGTGAGGAAGGATTACATTAAGAATATGAAAACTACAAAGCCTAAATGACTTTAAGCAGAGGAGTGGCATGATCTAATTTATATAGTTTTGCAGACAATTATGAGTGCTACATGTAAAAAGGCAAAAATGGATATAGTGAGACCATTTAGGAGGTCACTGTAACTGTCTATGAGAGAGCCTTTCTACAGAAAAAGCTGATAAAGAATGGCAAAGAAATAGTGTTGAAAGTGATAGAATCAAGAGTTCTAATTCAATTATGTTAAGTTTAAGATGTGAACAAGGAGATATCAAGAGGCATCAGCATATAAATGTTAAAGCCATGGAATTAAATAAAACCATTTTGGGGAGAACAAAATAAAGAAGAAATGACTCAGGAATAACATTCAACATTTAGAGTTGGAGAGAGAAGTTAGGCAAAGGAGAATAAGAAATGAGTAATGTACAAAAGCAAGAGAAAAAAATGCGTCCAGGAATAATTAGCTGCATAAAAACTGTCAGTCTCCCCAGCAAGAGCAATTTCACATAGAGGCTGGACTGAAGTTCAACTGGAATGGGTTAATAAGACAATGAAAAGGAAGTGAGACAATTAATCAAGGTAATTCTTTGAAGAGTACTAACATTACTGGGAAGAGAGAAATGTCATAAGAGGAGAGTGAAATGAGATCAAGGGAAGGGTTAGATTGTTTCTTAAATCTAGAAATATATTTGTGTTCAGACTAAAAAACAAAAATAAAGAGAAAAACTGACGATCAACAGAGAAGTTAACTGTAAAAGCCTTCCTCTATCAGTTGAAAACAAAGTGAACTTGCCCTCCTGACTTCACTGTACCTATTTTGTCCATAATTCATGTGAATCTGTAATTTTGTTTAGCTAATGCTAAGAATTTACTCTTTGAACAGCCCATCATTTTCTAGCTGTGTGACCCAAAACATTACTTTTCTAACCTTAGTCATCTTTAAAATAGAAGTAAAACCTATCTTATAAATATATAAAATATAAAAAGCACTTAGCATATAGTAAGTAATCATTAATGGAAGCATTTTTGTGTCCCTTTTCTCCTCAGCTAGAACAAAGGTAATTAGAGGCAGAGTCTTTCATATTCACTACAGTACAGACTTAACCATATACTCTAATAAATATTCCATTCCACTAAATTTTATAAAGATCAATTTTTAAAATGTGAATTACCTCCATAGTTAATGCTAGATTCTGGTGTGTTGGAGATATCTAGAAGTGACCCTATAGAAAGGGAATGTTCAGCTGACGGGCGCTTACGGGGAGGGAAAGGTGACAGATCTGTCTCTCTTGAAAGCTGAGCAAGTGTCTCTTTTAAACGACGTCTTTTGCGATTACTGTTTGGAGTATTTAGAGACAGCAGTGAGACTGATTTCTTGAGCTCAGGTGTATTAGCCTGCAATCACAAGCACAAAAGCTCAGTTTTACTCTCACAGTTCTTTACTGAGACAGGAACAAAAGAAAAATACATTTATAAGTCTGACAAAATCTGGATTTTGCACAATAATTTTACAACAATTCGGAAGCTTCATAAAACATAATAGTCAAGGGACCACTGTAGCTGTCTAATCCCTAGCATCTCATTTTTTTTCTCCAAGGCACTATCACCATTACATATTCATCTGTAAGCTTGTTTACCATCTATTCCCATTAGGCCATAAACTCCAGGAGGGCAGGAACCATTCATATTTTGTTCACTGTATCCCCACCATTTAGAACAGTGCTAGATATAGTGTTCTGATATTTGTCAAGTAACACTTGATTTTAAGAGCTCTCTCTCAAAAATCTAAAGCATTTTTAACCTTAAAATGAGAATAATCTGAAGAGACCAGAGTATCTGTTTAGATTTTTTAAAATTTTTTTGTTTAGATTTTAAAGAAACTCATCTTCAATATTCCATTTAAAATTATTAAATCCCAAACTGAAGTAAATCTTCCCTTAAAGCCTGCTTCTATAGTTCTATGTCACATTTGGTTGGATGAATGATACTGCTCTTTACCAAGATCTAGCATGAAGGCTGGTTTCCTTGCCTACATTCTACCACTTCAGTCATTTTAATGACATCCCTACCCTTAATATTCAATAGCTCCTAAAACTTACAGGATAAAATCCAAACCTCTTTAACATATTAAAAACTTCTTGATTCTGACCACCTTTAAGTAAGCTTTATCTGTTGTCCTTTCCTTCCCACACACTTTCCTAAAACCATAATAAACTACTTGCTACTTTAATGTACTCTCAAGCTTTCATATCTTCTCCTACCTGCTGTCTCGCTTGAATATCCTTACCAAAAAAAAATGTTTATTTGCTCTATTCAATCCTGCCTGAGTCTCTTGGAGTGAGGCTAATTAGAACACATTATTCAAATATAGCAAATATCATTCTGCTCTGTAACTGTTTGCACAGCTTTTCCTTAAGGTTCTAAGTTTCCGAAGACAGGGATATTGTTCACAACAGTATCACCAAGTATTAGCAGAGAATGTATATGAGATTAAAACGACATTCTTTACATTGAATGGTTTCACTTATATCTACATAGACTAAGACTATTACTCATTATCCAATTGTTTAATTACTCTCAAATTCCTAAACACGATGTAAAGGATGATCTATATGCTAATTATACCATGCTCTTTTTGGATAGAAAAGTGTCATTTTTATATAATAAAATTTACAGAACAAATGACTAAGGTACAAAAGAAAAAAACATACCTTTTCATATAAGTACATAGTTTCTCCGGCTCGGGCATCCATTTGAATGCTCCCCCAGAACCACTAAGTGAGAGAAAGAACATTTTAATTAAGAATTTACCTATCAGAAAAGCTATGAGTAACATTTTTAGAAAACCAATCTTATTCTAGAATTACTTGCCTCCTGCTTGACAACATAAAGTTTCTTTGAAGGTTCAAATGGAAGTTCTTTTACTATATTCTCTTCAACTACAAGGTGAGTGCATCTTTCATCTCCAACAGGTAAATATTTACCTCCTAAAGAGGAATGCATACAAGCATGAATATGGCAACCTACTTATCTCCAAACCCAAATTTTTAAAGAGGCATATTCACCAGGAAGTGATTAGGCAGGAGTAAGGAATAAAATATATCTAACTTTTATGCTAAATTCTACCTTGCATTTCAGTCATTTCTTCCATATTGGTTTTCTCTTCATCTGAAAATCCCAGGAAACTTAAAATGCAATCTTGAAAAGCAGGAACTTTAAATTCATTTCTAAAGTCCTCAACTGATGCACAGAAATCCCTAAAAACAAAACATATTCTTTAATTAGGTATATCATTGTATAATCTAAAGGAATTCTCAAGGTTTTAGCATAATCCATTTACTGAAAATATTTTACATCTGGACCTGAAGTGTTCACAAAAATGTCAGTTAAAAAACAAAACTGATGTGTCATCTTAAAGTAATTTGAGACAAAATTTGACATGGTAATCCTTACAAGATTCAAATCCTTGCTCTGTACATGAAATTTTATGTACATTCTAGAGATTCTACAGTTGCATAAAATCTTAAGTAATGAAGAAGTACAATGGCAAATACAATGATGAGGTTGGAAAGCTTAAAAAGGTTATGAATTGCAATCACCACTTAAAATAAGAAACATAAAATAAGAAAAAAATACAACACAATCCAGACATCCAGATCCATCATTATTACCTAATAATTTTAGAATATTTATTATAATCAAAATTATTTCGCAAGGTGAAGTCCAAAGATAGATATTTTTCAAGTTTTAATATTCTATAATTTTTTTTTTATAACTTTGCTCTTCTTACACTTTATTTCCTTAGCTACCCAAAGACTGAATTCATTGTTTCTATACTGTTTATGAACTTAGGGTTTGGGGCACATGGGTTTATCTTTATAATATGTTTAATTCACATAATGTACTACTAAATTTCTAAACACTTACTGTTCATTTCGCCTTTCCCAAGCTTTATAAATCCATTCTGGCTTCATAATTGGAGTACCAAGGCTCACAGCAATCTATAAACATAAACATTAACTACGATTAATATTTCCTCTAAATAACTGCATTCATTAAAGTTCTAAGCAATGAAATACATACTTTTTTGCACGGTTTTAAATCATTGTTCATCTGCTTTGTAACAAATATAACATTTTTTTAAAAAACTGTCTCTCAATCATACAACTTAGATTAAAATAACTTTAACACTATAGAAGAAAACATCTGATTATGTAACTAAAAACTTCAGTATGAATAAGGAAATACACTTCCCAGGAATTCAACGGTACCCTAAAATTACCATTTGCTGCATAAATATACTGATGGAGAGTGGGAATAAAGTGATAAGCTCTTCTTAAGATATATATGCAAGTGCAATCTTAAATCAAGACTTTAATTCTCATAAAAGCACTTTATACTGTTCTTTAATAAGTTTCACAAGTTAAATCTTAGAACCATTTTATAAGAACAGAGCAGAGTTATATTCTTATAAAGTTCAAGAGTAAACTATTTGCTCTCCTCGCTTCCTGACCCCTCATTCACCAATGACCATAGTAAGCTTTGTTAATATTATTCATCTATCTGAACTATTATCCATCTACCAACTTCCACAATCCCACTCATTTTTTCAGACCCAACCTCCTTAAAATCTTTTTTTTTTTCAGAAGTTTTATTGTTTCACCTTTCTTCATTAGATCTATAATCCTTCATAATTAAGTGGTATAAAACAAGCAGTCGGTACTTATATTTTCCCAAGATAGATAGCCAGTTAAATAGATAGCCAGTTCTTAAAATCTAAGAGACCACACTCCTACAATTAAAAATTTTTACTAAATATACAAATAGCAAAAATTGAACTTTTCATCTTTAATAAACTGTGGGAGAAAGAGATGAGAGTGCTACTATTAAATGCTTTCTCAAATGATGCTATATTGAAATACACAAAAATACCCAAGTTTACCTACCCTGAATTTTTCTCCTTGCGTACAATTTGCCACCAAATGTGTAACTTTCGAATTAAAGTCTTTTCGAATAACTCCACCCATATGATGAACCAACGTCACCAATCTGACCTCAAAAAATTAAGCAACATTGACTATGATTAATTTACACAAAATTTTAAACTATGCTTACAATTCATTTACCATTTACTGAATACGTTTTATTTATAGGGTACAAAACAGGAACTTTTATAAAGATACAAATTTTATGTTAACAAAATTAAAGATTCACTTGCTTTATTGGCACAGACAAAAATTTACAGTGATAAGCTAGTAAAGATGTTCACACAAAACTAAGTTAATTAAACTGGCTTTCATATGGCCTTATTACTTTTTTTTTAACACCAGGTTACATAACATCAAGATTTTTCCCACAAAATTAGAGTAATATCCCATTAGCGCCAACACAGAAAATTTTATGCATCAAAGGTAGTGAAAGTACTTTAAGGCTGGACTTGTCTAAAACAATTGCAATGTGTAAACAAAAACTTCAAATACTGTGGTTGATATGATACCTAACAAAAAAGACAATTTAAACAGATAAGACAGTTAAGAAGCTTTCCTGTTAATTCATATGCCAGGCATCCTGAACAAAATATTTGCTTCTTTACCAGGTTCTTCAAAATGTTTCTTCAAAAAATTTAAAACCTGGTATAGTCATAGTAATTTCTCCTTCAAAATCTTAAAAATAAAACCATGATATAACTACCACAAATAAAAATAAAAACACAGCCAATTTAAAACTTATTTTGCTGGAAAAAAATATCCTTTGAATAGAATGTTTCAAAATACTTACTAGTTCTTCCTTCTTCCTGAATCCAGTAAAACACAGTACTAGGTTCATCATGCTTGTACAATAGAGTGGACGACATGAAAATGGCAAAGGCTAAAGAATAAAATTTCAAACCTGTGAGCTTTCTTTATAGTAGAAAACAGAACATATCTTTCTTAGGCTAAAACATATTACCCCTCTTACCAATCAACTTTCCCAAACCAAAGATTTTCTTGCATTTTTCAATATGCAATAAAAAAATAGCATGACAGGTTACAAATTTCACAATAAAAAAACTTCCCATGATTCCCAAATTATACACACTTTATGATAGGCAAATTAAACATAAATATTTACATTCAAATTTTTAGTTCCAAATGTACTTTGACACATATGAAGTACCATCCCATTTTAAATACTTTTATTTTTTAATTATAGCTGGCATACATTATATTATTTTCAGCTGTATAACATGGTAATCAGACATTTATATAACTTATGAAGTGATCACCCCAATAAATCTAGGACCCATCTGACACCATGCAGTTATTATAATATTATTGACAATATTCTTTATGCTATACTTTACATCCTCATGACTATCAAATATTATCTATAGAAAAGATTTCAGACTCCTACACTAATGTAAATGCTCCCAATTAAAGTTAAAACAGGTCAGATATTTTATAATAAATCGTAGGTATATAACACATAGTTGAACCAAATATGATTCCAATTTTCGAACTAAAAAAAGTAAAGGTAATTAGTAAATGATTTAACCAATAGTTTTACATATATACACATATATATATCAGAGAATAGTTTTAAAAAACATTTAATTACCACTATTATGCAAGATTTTTTTCATAATTTTGGTCTTTAAAATTTATTTGGTTTTTGAAAGCAAAAGGTCTAAATCAAAACCAAGAATTAAAGATTACCATGTATTTATTACTAATATCTATAACAAAAGAAGCAGAATGACCTAAGCAATTTTAAGTTAATAAGGCAAGCTTAAGAACAGCAAAACATAGCAATAAGACTGAAGAACAGGGACTAATAACTAAAACTCTTATATTGAAATGCTATTTAAGCACAGTTAGTCATTTCTTTGATTTTAAATAATGTAGTAACTGATAAAAATGGAAATGTGGTTTCTGTTCCATGTGGAGGAAAATAGAAATTTATATATGTGTATACATTTATGGAATCCAAGTTTAGCAAATTATTTCTTCCAAAGACACTGCAGATATTAAGATATATGTATATGTACATATATATGTAGACACTAATAATACATATTATATACACACACATAAATATATAGTTGTTATTATTTAACTCTCAAAGGTCTTAGATTTTCACTGTTAAGAATTGCAATAGAATTATATATTAGAATTATTATATTAGTCACTAGTATTCCTATTCTAAATTATTTCATACTCTCAACAATTAACAGGATTTTTCTGTATATTAATTTTCACAACATTCACTAGTAGAAATTTGACCTTGAAAAGTCATAAAAAAAAATGTATATTCTTCTTACCTCTCCTTTTTGTGCACAGTTTAATACAACTGGTGGACCAATGACTCTACAATCAGTTTTGTATAACTCATTAAAGACAGGATCCTGGAAGTCCATGACTATGAATACATTTTCAAATTCTGGAGAATCCAAACTTTCAAATTCTTCCACTGATTCCATCTTTACAAATGGCACTTTAATTTCCTTGATTTTTTCATGTAGTTATTAAGAATAAAATTTACATATTACAAAATTAATTCATACAACTCTCTAAATAAGACCTAAAAATCAATATCAACATTTATGTATATATTTACAGGAAACTTAAGTTTTAAATCATACAATAATGAGCATTACACTTAATAATTAATAGCCATTTTTTTACTTATTTGAATTTTTATATATATATTTCCATCTACATTAAGATCTTAAATTTTGAAGGTTAATATTATAGAGGCATAAGTTTCTGACTTGACTTAGTAGTCATTATAAATCATCTAGTATGCATATAAAATAAAAATGATGAACATAAGTATACACATTTTGATAACAGGATGCATTCGAAAGATATCCACTACTGCTTTATATTCTGACCAAGAAAATGATGCCACACATGGTTCTAATTGCACAAACTGTCAACAGAAAAATAGAAAAAATACTATGGCACTGCCTATCTACAAAAAGGATGCAGATTAACTTAATCATTTCAGTGTGTGTGTGTGTGTGTGTGTGTGTGTGTATACACATATATATATATGTGTATATATATATGGGAAATAAGAGAAAGATATGAAATATATAGGCAGTTGTAGCACAGCAAAACATAGGATGCAAAAAGGCAAATTACTGCTTACCACTTTATATTGTATATCTATGAAGAAGAATGAAGATATTTAAGTAGGTGTATGACTCTTGAGTAAAAGAGAAGCAATTAAAACATTGTGAATGGGTCAAAAATTATTTGGGCTTTATTTGTTAGGTTGATGTGATAGGCTGAATTATTTACCCACTAAATTCATGTTGAAGCCGAAACCTCCCGTATCTTAGAATGTGACTGTATTTGGAGACAGGGCCTTTCAAGAGGTAATTAAGGTTAAATGAGGTCACAAGGGTGGGCCCTAATTCAATCTGACATCTCTCCTTATAAGAGAAATTTGGAGACACAGAAGAGATACCAGGGATGTGCATGCACATAAGTGAGGACATAGCAGGAAAGTGGAGGTCACCTGCAAGCCAAGAAGAAAGGCCTCAAGAGAAATCAAACCTGCCAATACCTTGACTGGCCTTCTAGGCCAGGAACTGTGAGAAGATACATTTCTGCAGTTTAAGCCACTGACTTTATGGTATTTTGTTATGGCAGCCCTCACAAACTATTACAGCTAGTATATAGAATTAGATATATTTCATATGCTGAGGCCAATTCCCTGATGATTGTCCAGTATTATAATTTATAATTTTGAAAATAAAGCAAGAATTAAGAATAAATATATAATAAATGAGAAAAAAGATAGTGTTTAAAGTATCAGATCTTTGTAAATACATGTCATTTAAATTTAACAATGCCAAATTACTTTGCAAGAATTTCATTATTTTCAACATATGCTATAGTTTGGGGTTTTAGAAATACCCAAATCTTAAAAATAAATACAAACACATTTCTATGCATCTAGCTTCAGAGTGCACAAAACATACTTTGTGCCTAATTGAGGTCCAATCACCATAAGTGGAATATAAGAATACAACCAAGGGAGTGCAGCATGCCACATGCAATGAAATGCTTGACCTACCATATTAACAACAGTTTTTATTAA
The DNA here is from genome assembly GCF_014176215.1 of Rousettus aegyptiacus. NCBI lineage: Eukaryota > Metazoa > Chordata > Mammalia > Chiroptera > Pteropodidae > Rousettus > Rousettus aegyptiacus. Next base: position 32,320,678 of record NW_023416307.1, on the reverse strand, counting down.
TTTTTCATCCGATTTTCCAGGACAAGTTTCTTTTATCTTTATAACAGGGACATCCATTATTTTAATAGTCTGTGGAAAAGAGACTTAAGTATGAGATTAAGAAAGCTATATAATTATTTACACATTGGTGGAAGAAAAATAATCCTTTAAAAAATATATAAACTAAAACTCCATACCTTTAAGGCATTTATAAGTTCTTCTTGTTCTGCAGCTTCTTGAACCAATATCACTCTTGTCTCAATCTGAGGCATTTCTTCTATTAAAATTAAAAGTGTTAAAAGTTTATCAGGAATTAACATCAAAACCAGTAGTTCCTGATACGTTTTTTGGCTATTATCTGGTATGCTTTCAATCTTTGAGAGCATAACATTCTCTAAAATTAAATATATTTAATTCCCGGCTTATTGAAATTTTGGTCACATATTTAAGGGGAAGACAAAACATATTGTAGTACAGTATACAACATCTGCCCTCCCTTTAAAAGCCAAAGATAGTATTCATTATCTTGCAGTCACCTTCTTCAATAGTGCATGGACATTAGGAAAGACCCATTTATATAGTGGGGTAAGGGAAAAAGTGTCTCTTCACCTGACCAATCATAACTAATAAAATCTCGCTAAAAATATCGTACCCAGATTGCAATATCCAACAATAAGATGCCTTCCTCTTCAAAGGTAGAAAGCATTAATCCAAACAATAATCAAAAATCTACATAGTATAAAGAGTTTCTGTCAAATATTTACTGAATATGTACTCTAGCTTTAACAGTATTACAGTTAAATGATAAGAAAGTCTCTAGTCGGTAAGTTTAGGATTAAAATAATTAGTGTTTTAAGCAGATTTACCTTCAACATATGAAGTAGGTCCAATAAATAAGTTTTCTTTAGAAGTTTCAGTAACTTTAGAATCAAAAATGGAAGAGTCTGCCAAACTTGTCCTTCCAGTAGTAGCAGTCAATCCACTATCGTCAGCCATTGTTTATACTCTTCAAAGTTGGCTTAAAAATAAAATTCGAATAAAAATACATGTCACAAACATGCTCACTGGGCAAAACTAATCATTAGAGGCTCTACTTTTATAATAGAATCTATAAAAAGCATCATTACCTATTTTTCTTATATTGAGCCAAAGAAAGTCTCTCAACTTCTGAGCCTCAGTTTCCTCTTTTACGAAACAAGATACTAATACCTGACTCATAGGAATACAGTAAAAATATCAATGCATCAAAAGTACTCAGAACTTTACCTGACATAATGAACACTCAAAAGGTACTCATAAATATTATTCTACCTCCTTCCTCTACACCTTTGCCTTCAGCCAACCTATTTCTCCTCTTCCTACATTCATTTACATACCACCGCTTAAATACCATCTATATACCACCATCATCCCCCAAACAATCCCTTACTCTTTCCTTTACTATCTCGTTCGCCCTCCCCCAAATTCCTATCAATCTCATCTCAAGTATCTGTGGGACTTGGCCCTTCTTCTCTAGTCCAATGCCACAGTGGTTACCCGGTTAAAAAAAAAAAAAAAAAACAGCTTCAAAAAAACTTTATCATCTGTTTCTTCAGAGGTCACTCTCCACATGGTTTTTAGGGGTATGATCCTAAAATCAAATGTGACCACATCACTTCCCTGCTTAGAACTTCCACATGCACTCTTCCCTACATGACCAAGTACAAATTTACCATCCAGTATACAGTTTGGTCCTAGCCTAGCTGAGAAGGTCATTGAACCTCATCTCCTATAATTCCCCCAGTCCACATATGCTATATGCTCCAGCCACAATGTATTTCTTAGCACTTTTCAAATACAGATCACAATTTATTTCACACCTACTTGCATGTAATGGTGCTTAATTCTCCACTTTTCAAATACAGATCACAATTTATTTCACACCTACTTGCATGTAATGGTGCTTAATTCTCCATCTATCATGTCTTTCAACCCCCAAAACACCACTTTTTACCATCATCTGTGGATTTCTCTGAGCCTCTCATGTGTATTGGACTGCTTGCTCCCTTATCTGTATTTTCACATCTCTCCTCTAAAAGAGTTAACAATTATGCATGGGTTAGTGCCAATATGTTTATATGTGTATTATATGTGTATATAATACATATATATATATATATGTGTGTATATACATACATACACATCACGCATATATGATATGTATATTTCTAGGACCTAAGAATTGAAAAGTTTGGCAAGCAGGGAAAAAAGGAAAAGTTGAACAGATTTTCACCAATTCAAACTGGAGTTTTTATGTCAGTTTATTATCTTGAAGTAAATCCCAGAATATTATCTGGAGGTACATGTCTGATCTAATTTACCCTTGCTTACTTTTTCAGGTTAATACAATATACCGATATCTTCCATCAGATTCTTAGCAAAGTAATAGTTTAGGTAAACTGTATGCTGAGGAGAAACAGTAAGGTATCATTAGCATCATTTCTGGATGGTGATATTGTGTGGATGTGAAGATGTGTACACTAATAACAACAGACCTAAGCACAATTGTTAGGTGCACACTTCAAAGTCATGCAACTCAACCTCATGTCTCAGTTCTGTACTAAATAGGTTAAGCCTCAGTTTCCACATCAGTTAAGAAGATAATAAAATTCAAACCTAATTGTGATTAAAACTAAACAGATGATGTCCTAATATGTGTGCAAATGATTATTTCTCATATAATATTCACAATGTGGACATTTCTTATGTTCTTACCAAACATCCGTGTCAATTATTTGAAGGCTTCCCCAAAGAAGTGCTCCAATAGGTATTAATAAGAATCTTTACTTAGACCCATGATATATTCTATGTGGTCCTTATATTTTTAAGTTTTTTAAGGCTCTAACACTTGCTTCCAGTGAAATTAAAAGGCTCTAAAAAGGCTTTCAATCAAAGTCCCCTCAAAAGGCTGTTTAAAAAAAAAAAGTCAAGGGATGAACTAACCTACTTTAAATAATGGGGGAGGGAAGTTTTAATAAATCTAATACACCATAAATTGACATTTTTCTCCTATGTCTCTTGGAGTATCAAACAGGTAATTAAAAATTAAAATTGGCTCTGTTGATACTGTATATGATCAATTTATTGCCAAAACAGCTCTAAATTTTAAGGGAAAAAATAATCTCCATGATAAATTGATGACATAACATCTAAAAATTTGAATTGAAAATAAAATACACTAATCACTTAATTTATGTATTCTGTAAGCTTTTAAAATAAACACAATAGGATCAGTGTCCACAAACCTAAACAGCTTATTTCTCATCCAAAAACATACTCAAGGAGTTGACTAAATACACTAACTATAACACATGACTATATTCATCGCAAAGATAAAATTTGTTATTTAAACAAATATTCACTTTTAGTTTCTTTTTACTTATTTCTTTAGGCAATCGTCTTTCAGGATGGGGTTGCTAAATGTAATACTGGATATGTTGGTGTTATTGACAATAGTAACATTATTGCTAACATTACATTATGATTGACAACTAACATTTACTTAACCCTTAATACGTCGCAGACATTGTTCAAAAACTTTTGCTTGTATTAATCTCTTCAACAATACTAAGAGGGAGGTACTGTTATTATTTCCATCTGATAAAGAAATCTAGAACAAAGAGGCTAAGTATCTTCCCCTAAGTCACAGTTAGTGGTAAAACAAGGATTCAAACCCGAGCTGATTTCAGAAGCTGCGCTTTTAAACAATAAGCCCTGCAAATCAGTACCGAAGAGGAGGGCGCGGGAGTGGAGGGGCGGAACGGCCAGACGTTTTATGTAAAATTTATACTTTCCACAGAGAAGACGCCAAGAAGAATCCTAGAGTGAAACCACTAAGTACTCTGAGATAAGCCCACAAAGGATGCAGCTGCCGGCCCGCAGAGCCGCAGAGGTCAGTGCGCTTGCCAAGACCCCCTTCCCAACTCCCTCCTTCGCCCAGACTCTTCTAGAATAAAATATCTAACCAGGTGAGCGGCGAAGATGCGCAGGGATCTGGTGGACTTCGGGCTCCCCCTCCGCGACACAGCCGGCTTACTGGGGAGGGGGGGGGGAAGGGGGGGCTCCCAGAGCTGGAATGCCTGGGCGCTCCGGAATTCGCGGTCACCGGGGCGGGGCCGTGGGATATTAGTACAGAAGCCCACTGCTCCCGGGACGCTAACCTACTCTCATCTCCCCAACCCACACCCAGAGTCCTCACCACTCTCAAAAAACGCCCTGGAAGTGCCACCTCTTCAAGCGCCGATTCCTCTCGCCGATACCGCCATTACTCGCCGGAGGCAGCCACAGCCAATTCAAAAAGTGAGCCCCTCTCTCTAAAAGCCATGCCGATTGGCGCGTAATGTCAACCTCATTCTCATAGGCCGGAGTCTCCAGAGTAGCGGTGATTGGTCGCTGCTCTCAGCCCGCCTCCTCGTAGGCCCTTTCTGATTGGTTGTGCGTATTTCAAATACACCCAACGGCTCGGACTTCGGAATGTCAGAGGTTTGTAGAGAAGTGCCCGGATGTGGCCAGAAGGTGGCGGTGATGGCTTCTGTGTTTGTCGCTGCGAGTAGCAGGTGTTCCCCTGGCTTCCTCATGTTTACTCAGTAAACAACCCGTTTCCTAAGGAAAGTGGATTCTCTCCACCTCATTTTTTTTTTTTTTAAGCGCCGCCAAATCCTTTCAAAGTAATCAGTGCCTGCGTAGATGGATTTTTCCGTACTGGTGCTGTGAGCTATAAGATCATTCTCCCTGTATACCTTCTGCTTTAGGAATTGAGTTAAAGGTGTTGGCATAGCAGGGCCAAGGACAGGATAACTTAGGGGTTCTACGTAAAGCACTGTACTCTGGTCTAGGGAATTTCATGGATGATTAGAATAAAATATTCCTCAGACATTTTTTTTAAGAAAAATATAAGCTTGCATTTAAACAAATGCAAAACTATGTCAGTAGATTCTGGAATCCCCTGGAGCAAAAGTAAGTTGCTTCCTGATGTTCTCCCCCACCACCCACCCCCACCGTGAGATCCTCCGATACTTTCCTCTAAAGTCTAGCCACAAATTTATCATTTTTCTTGTAATAACTATTGGTATAAAAACAATCTTAATTTCTTCATTCTCTAAATATAATACCAAGTATAGCACAATCTCTTAAGAAAAATACACCACCCCCAGGTGGTTCCCACCTAATCGCTGATTTAAATGAAGGAAGAAAGGGGAATCATTGCCAGTCCCTTAAATCCCATTAAGAGGAGAAAAACTTGTACTTTGAAAGGGAACACTTCCGAGAGTCTGCACCTCAAGCAAGTCGTGGGGATTTATAGTTTTTCCTAATTTTGTCAGGTCACCTTAGAATGCCTGAAAAGTTTGTAATGCAATCCACAAAATGAGTGAAGTAATCTAGTAATTACTGATTTGCCTGTTTATTGTTATGCCCCAATTCGGAACCCCACGAGCCGCGAAGGAAACAACTGCCGATGCAATCACACAAGGGAGTTTATTAGCGAGCTAGCTCGGACCCAACTCCATACACAGCCAAAGGAGTGTGCAGGAGAAGGGCCCCTTCCTTAATATTACAGACATATTTAAAGGGAAAAACCACCGGCTGGGGTGACAGGTCTTGGCATTGCAGGATTGGTAAATCAAATTTGACCTTTACAAACATTGGCGGCCAGGTAGCCAGAGGGGAGGTCTGACAAGCAAACAATAGAAGGGGAATTCAAGGGTCATTCTTACTGGTTGACTGGGGCGGGGTGGGGGGCTACCATTTCCATAGCCTCCGCATAGTGATGGTCACCTAGTAATTTCCAGGAATTGGCTAAAATGGAGGCCCGTCACAAAATGGAGTTACTTTGGTTCTTCATTTATAACTGAAGAACATTTGCAGTCTGCCCTTCATTATAGTTCTGTGATAACCATTAGGGCAAAGGAAAAGAAAAACAGTAATTGGAATTTCACTTTGGAATGTGCTTGCATACTTAAACTAGGGTGTACCCAGCATTCTCAAAATTCTCATCGCTGAAAATATATTAACTTAGTAAGAAGAACGGCCTATTTCCTCTGTGCATTGCTTTCTGTTAAACAGGCTTTTCACTCAAAAAAAAAAAAATTGACTGTGGCATCACTGCACAAATCGTATGCTAGCCTAACAAAAGCTATACTTGATTCCTTTAAAGGGGTATATGGCAGTTTGACTAGCAAATAAACAGACAATACACTCTTTAACATTTCCTAGTGTAAATTCAAGCAAGTTATTTAACCTCTCTTTGCCTCAGTTTGTTATTTTATAAAAGGTCGTGATAGTACTTACCTCATAGTGTTGTAGTGAGGGTTTTAGAGTTAATGTATGTAGTTAAAACATATCCTGGCATATAATAAACATTTAATAGATTTTAGCTGTTCATATTACTAGTATTTTTACTACTACTGTAGCTACTGCTATACTATTGATGTTATCGCAGCTGAGGCCCTGAAATTGCCTAATGAAACATTATTCTCTACACTGCCATCTCATCCCTGACCACAGGAGCTATATATAGCACCTGTGTTTCTGTTCCCTTTGCTCTACCTTACCCCAGCCACAAATCCCACACCCACCAGACCAAGCTTGATGCAAGGAATAACTTCATTGTATTCTTTTCCTACCAGAAGAATAGTCTCTTCTCTTTTAAGGGAGAGCCTGCTCAAGCCATCTGGTCTCGAAGATATGGCCCTCTTGCTGCTGCTGTTGGCCAGATTTCTGTCCCCTTCCAAGGCAGGTTCTAGCCAAGATTCCAAATATTAATGTTACCCTCTTCCTTGAGGTACCTTCACTGGAAATACAGTTACTGAATACAGTAACAGTCAAGGAAATACAGTCAAGGGGACAAAACTGTGTAAAGTATACGCTTGCTAGATCAAAATGAGAAGCTTCTTGAAAGAATAAACCATTAAAATTTTTTTGTGCATCCTCCACAACTTCTGTGCTGAATGAACAGATTTTAATCAAAAAACACTAAAGGAATTGAACTGAATTTAAGTACTTAGTATATTAAAGTGTGACGTATCTTCCTCAAGCAATAAAATAATTTCTGAGGTGGGGAAATGAAATATAGAACATAGAACTACTAAGATCCTTTCTTTGGAAGATCAACTTCCCCACCTTCATCTCCAAATTGAGTGACACTGTGGACCATCTTTCTTGATTTCCTTCTCACCCTTGTTCATCTTCCAATTTGTTCCCTCTTTATTCATATTTTCTTTCTTTCCTTCCCTCCTTCTATTTTCCATCTCCATCTTCTTTTTTCATCTATACTCCTCGGGGCACCAGAGAATGGGGAATTGGGAGAAAGTTAGTTTTGGGTTATGGACTATCTTTCTCCACCTCACACCCACCTTCATTCATAAGTGTGCATGCAGTCACTCTTCAAATCAGAGTGAATAAGATTTCTCACACTTTTCTAGTTCGTTCTAATCTAATAAGAACTAGTATATCTGAAAAATTATTAAATTTATTGTAATAAGTGGACATTTGTTGTGATAGACTTTGTTTTTATTTCCTAAGGTTGTGGCGAAATATATTACAATTGTCTGATTTTATTTCTAAATGTGAAAAGTTATGTTATAACCTATAATATTTGTTTTGCAATAAATTCAAATGTTTCATCATAGGAGCAAATGTTTTGCTGTAACTAAATATTGACACTGTAATGTCTCATAGATCTCATGTAATTCTTTTTCTCCTCTATCATCATCCTTACCCCCTCAAGACATTTAGGAAGTGCTTAGCTATATATAATGTCATATTAGGTACAGTAACAAAGATTCAGTTCCTCTAAGAACTTATCACTTAAGATTTTTATTTCAGAAGTTTTAATAAATAGCCATAGAATTCTGTCCTGTCTTAGATTTGTTAACATCTCCAATTAAAATGTCATATTTCCAAGTTGGTTATAATACAGCCTCTTCTAACCTGTCATCTCTACCTGAAAAACAAGCTTTAGAAATTATAATCACTTTGAACCAGAAGAAGCTATTTTCTACACCTCAATAGCCTGTAATTAGGATATGAATCATTACTTTATTCATATGAATCATTGGACTTTAAATCACCTGACATAGGTTTGCATGACTGTACAGATTTAGCACTTAAAGTTTCACGTGGACAAATAGAATTAGCTTTCCTTGACAGAGCAAGAGGTTTTCAAATATGATGAGGCCATTATTTCGAATTGTATAATTCGATTAGTAAAATTCTAGTTGTAGGGGAAAAAAATCTCAGCTCATTAGTCTCATTCTTTATTTTACAGATACATTTTACCAAGGCCAGCAACAGAGAGGTTATATTTCTTTACCAAGGTCAGGTAACTAGTTAGTGGCAAAACCAAAGTCAAAAGTTTTATTTCCATTAATCTAGTCTGTCTTTTTATTAAAGATATTAATATTTACATTTTACATTATACTTATAAAAGTACCAATATATTCATAATGCTTATATTTTTTACCTTTGAAAACATTAAGATGTTTTCAGTTCCATAAGAGCCTTGTTGACCTTGTTCACCAATGTATCTTTGGCAGCTAGCAACAGTTCTTGGCACTTAGTATGTTCTAAAAAGTTGTTTCAATAAATAGCATTGTAATTGATCTGCAAGAATCCATATCACCTTTTAATCCATTCTCCAGCCTGCATTCAGAGTGATATTATATAAATTCAAACTTGTATCACCACCTACTTAAACACACTTTAAATCTACTAGACCTGCATGGTCTAACTTCTACCTGTATTACCAACTTTATCTTACACCATGTTTACTTTCTTTCTCTTGAGTTCTATACCTTCCTTCCCTCTCGAGGATTTTCCCACCTGCTCTTCTCTTTACCAATCCCTATGATGTCCATTCCATTAATCGAGAGTAGATAACTTCTACTCATTCTTTAGCATTTACTTGCTTACTGATCCTAACTAGGTCTTTCCCAACTACCCACACTATCAGAACTACCATTATACAGCCCCCAGCATGATGAACATCTCTTTTGTGATACTAATCAAAGATGTGATTATTGGATTAATGTTTGTCTCCTGCAATTCCTAAGCTACTTGAAAGAAGGGGAAACATCTTTTTATTCACCATTTTATCCATAGTGTTTCTTGATAGAAATTACTCTATCGAATATTTGTTGGAATAATAAGTGAATGAATTAATGAATGAGCTTATTTTTATTATATCAGTGGTGCTTTTTCCAAAGATACTGAAGAAAATTTCTATTTTTATTTTTTATCTAGCCCATTATTTATGACTTTTTAGGAAATATTTTGACATATTTCCAAAATTAATAAAATTTGTATCAAGAATAAAATAATTTACATCTTTATGGACATTTGCATAAATTACCCAAGAATTTAACAGTTCTTGTACCACAGCTAGTCCAGCCTTGTGTGGAAGAGTTAATGGTAATGTTACTAAACTGATTCAGTTAAGACTTGCCACTGTTTATGAACATAGGCAATTATTTGTATCAAAAATTCAGTTTCTTACAACTAAATTTTCATACATTATATACTAACACTCATAAATTGCTTCTTCCACACTATCAACTGACTTGCAAACATCTGAGGTATCCCAAAATTACACTGTCTGCCAATTTTGTTTTATTGCAACTCCCATCTTTATAGAGTTGTATTTGCTACATTGATTTGAATACTTTGACTGTAATCATAATATTTTTGTTGCTGCTGTTTAAATAAATGAAAAAATAGAATTGCTAATGCAGCTGAAATAAAAATGGAACCCAGGTCATCAAAAAATGGTGGATAGTTATCTCAGTTCTATGCCCATTTGACATAGTAGATTAACCGTAGGTTTAATACGAAGGGAAAATTACATGTAAAAAATAATAGAAATGCATTGGGAGAGATATTTAAAAGGTGAAATATAATGTTGCAAATGATATTCAGTTGCACAATGCAACTATATATAAATCCTATGCATAGGAAAAAATTAACAGTAAAGAAATATACAAGCTGTTCTTAATGACTATATTTGTACAGTAGTAGTTGGAGGACATTGCTTCTCCTTCTCCTTTCCATTTTTTTGTATACATTTTAAATTGTCTATAAAGAATGTTTTGGTAGAAAATTGTTCATTTCCTAGCTGTTGAACATTTTATTTAATCCTTCCTAATAAGTCTGATTTCTCTTTTGAGGAATCCCTCATTGAATATGGGATTAGTGAGAGGTATCACTTGCCTGTGACAATAGATTTGAATGGGGCCACATCCTCATCCCATGATTAAAGCTTAGCCAATCAGATGATCTCTCATAGGCCTTTGAATCTTCACCATGTGCTAAAGATATGGAAAAGGTTAAGGATCATATGTATTCCACTAGCGACAACAGTGTGAAGACCAGATGTTGGGAGGTCCAACAATTGTGCTAGTGTTTCCATTGTCTGCACCTCTGCAGCTCTCTAGCTCCTGCCTATTTCCCAAAACTCATCCTCAAGCTGATTCTGTGAATTTTCAAAATAATTATTTTTCCTTAAAGATAATTGGAATTGGTTTCTATTGCTTGCAAGAAAAACTGCCAAGATGTTTTACTTTTACAAATCCAAATCTTGTTGGCTCTACCTTCAAAATGTATTCAGAATCAGCCAGTTCATATCCCTTCCATTACCATTTTCTAGGCTCCATCATCTCTCACCTGAATTATTGCAGTAGCCTCATAACTCACCTCTCCAATTTTACCCTTAAACCTTTATCATCTATTTTCAGTAAAATGACTGGAATATTCATGTTAAAACATAAATCAGATCATGTCACTGCTCAAAACCCCTTAACTGGCTTTCCATTTCTTCAATACTAAAGCCAATGTTCTCAAAATAGTCCCCATGGCCCTGCACAACTCTCACTGAAATCGTCACCTGCTACTGTCCCCTTCACACCTTTACTTATCTGTAGCCATTGGCCTCTTTACTGCTCCTCAACATACGAGCCATGCTCCTAACTTGGGCTGTTTCCTCTGCTTTTATGTTTTTCCTTAATATGTGCATGACTTGCTCCCTCTTTAGTTCTTGCTCGAATGCATCAATCAGCCTGGATGGCTATCTCAACTCAAATTTCAGCTCTTCCACAAGTATTCCTGGTTTCTTTTGCCTTGCTTAAAAAAAAAAATTACATAGCTATTATCATTTGCAAAAATATTGTATATTGTTTATTGTTTATTGTTTTTCTCTCCACACTAGAATGTGAGCTCCAGGAAGATAAAGAGTTGTGTCTGTTTTGTTCCCTGGTATATTTCCAGTGACCAAGTCAGTAAATGCCACATAGTAGGTACTCAAAATTTTTTCAAAAGAAAGAAAAAGCAAACAAAAAAAGAGAGAGAGAAACGAACGAAAAATGAAAAAGAATGAATGAAGGAAATCTTTTAAAATTTTCTAAATATTACCTACACATTATAATAAAAATTTAGTTTATAGCTTACCCATTGTTTTCAAGCTTTTAATTCTTCAAATGAAATATCACAGTAAACTGCAATATATAAAATAGATAAAAACCAAACTGAACTGAAATAGAGGAATAGAGGTCTTGATTTTCCTTCACAGAGACTCTAAAAAAAATTAAGTTTTTCTAGAACACAGAATTTTAAAACCACTGACCACTAACACAACTATCAGAATGGCTAGAATCTAAAATAAAAATAAAAATGGTCAGTACCAAGTTCTGGTAAGGATGTGGAACAAAAAGACCTCTCACGCATTGGTAGTATGGACGTTTCTTACAAAGTTCGGCATACTATTGCCTTAAGACCCAGCAATTTCATTTCTATGTATGAGAGAGACTCTTTGAGGAAATTTATTCATGATTGCTAAAACTAGAAAGAACTTAAATGTGTATCATTAGTGAATGGATATGATATATTCTAAAACATGGAATACTAAGCAATTCATGTGCTGCAAAATGGATGACTCTTAGAAGTATTATGTTAAGTGAAAGAAACTAGAAACAAAAAGTTATATTTACATGAATCCATTTATGTGACATTTTGAAAATATATGGGGACAGAAAAAACAGATCAGTGGTTAACAAAGGCTGTGAGCAAGGAGAGGGGATTTACTACAAAATGACACAAAGAACTTTTGAGGGTGATAGAAGTACTCATCTAGATTGTGGTTGTAGTTGCATAAATGTATACCTTTGTCAAAACTTATGAATTTTACTAAATGTACATATACCTTGGTCAACATAACTTTTCTAAAGAACAAAATGGAAATTTTAATTATTATGTCATATACCTGAAACTAATATAATGTATGTCAATTATATCTCAATTTAAAAATGGAAATTCTAGAATAGAAAATACAGTAGTCAAAATATAAAATTAACTGAATAGGCTTAACAGTAGAATGAAGATGACAGAAGAAAGTGTCAGTCAACATGAAAATAGATCAATAGAAATTATCCAATCTTAATAACAGAGAAAAAAATTTTGGATAAAAAATGAGAGCTTCAGGAACCTATGGGACAACATCGCATATTAATTGTAGTCCCAGAAAAAGAGAAAGGAAAAAAAAAAAGAATAGTAATAAACCATGGCCAAAATTTTCCCAAATTATCAAGACACATAGCTTTTGCCAAAAGAAAACATTTTCATTTCCAGAAGCTGAGCAAATCTGAATGATGATAAATATGAAGAAAGTCTTATATATCATAATCAAATTTCTGGAAACCAAAGATGAAAGCAAAATCTTTAGTACAGCCATGGAAAATGACACATTAAAAAACAGGAGGACAGTAATTTGTAAATATACTGACTTCAATTCACATTAGAAACTATGGAGACCAGAAGACAGTGGTGTGACATCTTTCAAATGCTGAAAAACTATAACCCCAAATTCTACATTTAGTGGAAATATATTTCCAGATGAAGGCAAAATAAAGATATATTCAAATAAAAGAAAAGCGAATTAATTTCTAGCATCTTACACTACAATAAATGCTAAAGAAAATGTCTCAGGCTGATGTGAAATGCTTCCAGATGGAAACTTTAATGCTCATGAAGGAATGAAGAACTTTAGAAATGATAAAAAAAAAAATAGGTAAATATAAAAGATGGTTTTCCTATTGACATCTTTAAAACACATGTAACTACTTAAAACAAGAATTATAGCCTTTTTATGGAGTTTATATTCTAAGTAGATATTAACATGTATGACAGTACAGCATAAGAAACAGCAGGGGATGGTTAATGAACCAACATGGTTGCAAAGTTTGCACATGTTTTAATCTGTTTGGACTATTATAACTATTACAACAAAAATACCATAGACCAGGTGGCTTAGAAACAGCAATAATTTATTCCTCATAGCTCTGTCAGCTGGAGGTCCAAGATCAGGATAACAGCATTTTGGGGTTCTGGTGAAGCCCTTCTTCTAGGCTGCAGACTGCCAAATTCTCAGTGTCTTCACATAGTAGAAGGGGTGAAGAATCTCTGTGAGTTCTCTTTTATAAGAACAGCAGTCTCATTCATGAGCGCTTTTTCCTCATGATTTAAGTACCTCCCAAAGGCCTTCACCTCCCAATACTATTACATTGGGCATTAGGATTTCAACATATGAATTTGGTGGGGGGAAACAAAACATTCAGACGATAGAACATAATTGTGAAGTAGAATATAAAAAATTGAGTATATACTGTAATCCCTAGAGAAAACACTGAATTATTCAAAGATACATGAAGAAAAATACAAAGAAACAAAGTAAAAATCTAAAAAAAAAAATTTAAATAACCAGAAGAAGGCAGGAAAGGAGAAAGGGAAGAACAAAAAACTGACAATCTAAAAAAGCAATAAAATGATATATTTGAATACAACCAAATCTCTTTTTTGTAGTGCCTCGGACGCAGTCGGCTGCTTCAGGATGAAGCCGAATATCTCTTTCCCAGCCACTGACTGCCAGAAGCTCGTTGAAGTGAACGAATGACAAAAACTTTGTACCTTTTATGAGAAGCACATGGCCACAGAAGTTGCTGCTGACGCTCTGGATGAAGAATGGAAGGGTTATGTAGTTTGAATCAGTGGTAGAAATGACAAACAAGGTTTCCCCATGAAACAGGGTGTCTTAACCAATGGCCGTGTCCGCCTGCTACTAAGGGGCATTCCTGTTATAGACCAAGGAGGACTGGAGAAAGAAAGCACAGATCTGTTTGGAGTTGCATTGTGGATGCCAATCTGAGTGTTCTCAACGTGGTCATGGTGAAAAAAGGGGAGAAAGATATTCCTGGTTTCACTGATTCTACTGTGCCTCATCGCCTGGGGCCCAAAAAAGCTAGCAGAATCTGCAAACTTTTCAATCTCTCTAAAGAAGATGATGTCCACCAGTATGTAGTGAGAAAGCCCCTGAACAAAGAAGAAAAGAAATCTAGGACCAAAGCACCCAAGATTCAGTGTCTTGTTACTCCACGCATCTTGCAACATAAACGTTGGCGTATTGCTCTCAAGAAACAGCATACTAAGAAAAATAAGGAAGAGGCTACAGAATGTGCTAAACATTTGGCCAAGAAAATGAAGGAGGCCAAAGAGAAATGCCAGGAACAAATTGCCAAGAGATGTAGACTTTCCTCTCTGAGAGCTTCTACCTCTAAGTCTGAGTCCAGTCAATTGACTTCAAGACAGAGCATAACCAGAGACAAAAAAAATAAATAAATAAATGTTCATAATTTTATAATATCAGTTATTTGGTAAGATATAAATATCATAAATAAATAATTATAAACATTTATATGACTAATAGTAACTTTTAAATAATATTCAATGTAACACATTGTATTAACAAAATAAAAAAGACCATGTGATAATTTAAATACATGCATAAAAAAACATGTAATAAAATAAACACCTAATTATAATAAAAAGTCTCAGCAAACTGGGAATAGAAGAAAACTTCCTCAGTCTGATAAATATCTTCTATTAAAAATGTGCTGTTGTAATCCCACTTTATAACAAAATATTTAATGAATAAATCAAAATGCCCATCTCATCATTATTTCAACATTGTGCTGAAAGTCCCATTCATGGTAATAAAGCAGGAAAAACAAACACAAGGACTAAAAAAGAAAAAGAAAAACTTCCTTGATTTACAAATAAGATAACTATTTTGTAGTAAATTTTAAGAAATCCACAAAACTACAGTTTGTTAGAACAAATTCAGTAAGGTCGATGTATACAAAATTAACACACATAAATTGATTCTATTTTTAAATATCGGAGTCATCAACTGAAAAATCAAATTAGGAAAACTATTGCATAGAAAACAATAAAATACTTAGGAATTAATTTAACAAAAGACATGCTAAACCCCTACGCTGAAAACTAGAAAACAGTGCTGAGAGAAATTAAAGAAGACCTTAAAAAATGGAGAGATGTATCATGTTCAAGGACTATACTGTTCAATACTGTTAAAATGTAAATTATCCACAAATTGATATATAAGATCAATGCAATCCCAATCAGGATCCTAATAGACTTTTTGTAGAAATTAAGAAGATGATTTTAAAATCAGTTGAAAAACAAAGGACTTAAAATATCTAAAGTAATCTTGTTATAGAATAATTAGAGGACTTTCATTATCTGATTTCAAACCTTAATATAAAGCCATAATAATTAAGACAGTACGAAGATAGCATAAAAATCAACAAAGTGATCAATGAAACAAACTAGAGGGTCCAGAAATAGATCCCCACTTATACAGTCTGTTGACTCTCTACAAAGACACTAAAGCAATCCAATGGGAGAAAAGACAACCTTTTCAACTAAAGTTATGGGAAGAATTATATAACCACATTAAAAGAAAATGCATCCTAACTCTTTTCTCACATCATTCATAGAAATTTGAGGTAAATCATAGACCTAAACATAGAAACTAAAACCATAAAGTTTTTAGAAGAAAAATAGAAAAATATCTCTATGACTTGGGTCTGGGCAAAGGTTTCTTAGAAGCAATAACCATAAAAAAAAAACAAAACAATAAATTAGACTTCATCCTAATTAAAAAGAAACCATTAAGAAAATGAATAGGCAGTCCACAGACCATGCAATAAATATTTACAAAACATATATTAGCATATATTGGGTAAAGGACTGATATTGGGATATATACATACTTTTTTCTACAACTCTATAACAAAAAGCCAAGTAAGCCAATAAAAAAGGGACAAAGATTTGAAGAGACACTTCCCAAAGAAATACAAACTAATGGCCAATGAGCACATTTTAAAATGCTCAATATCTTTTGTCATCAGGGATATGCAAATTAATATCAAATGAGATAACACAATGCTCTCTCTAAAATGGCTAAAATTAAAAAGACTAGTAACACCAAATGTTGGTGAACATCTCAGAACCCTCATTGTTGGTGTATATAAAAAGCCACAGCTGCTATAAAAAGATCTGACAATTTCTTATAAAACTAAGTATATGCTTTCCATATAACATTAATACTTACCCAAGAGAAATCAATACATATGACCACAAAAAGACTTGTATAAGAATCTTCGCTTTTAAAATTTATTTATTTTATTATGGTGACATTTGTTAACAAAACTCAATCAAGTGTACAATTCAACAGTAAGAAAAAAAATGTTCATAGTAGCTTTATTCAAAGTATCCAAAAGCTGGAAATAGCCCAGATGTCCATCAATCAGAGAATATATATAAAAAATATGGTATATTCCTACAATGGAATATTATTCATCAAGAAAAAGGAATGAATCACTGATTTCCACAACAATGTGGATGACTCTCAAAAACGTTACACTGAGTAGGGGGAGAAAAAGCCTCGCAAAAGAGGAAGGCTAAGTTATATAAAGTTCTAGAACAATCAAATCTGACCTCTAATGGAAAAAATCACAACAGCGATTGTCTCTTAGGGGATGGAAATAAGGAATAAATGGGAAAGCATGATAGCAGTGATAGTATTCTGTATCTTGATAGTAGTTTGAATCACTCAGATATGTGCATTTTTCAGAACTCAATAAATATACACTTAAGATTTGTACATTTTATTGTTTGGAAAATTTACATCAAAATAAAAGTAAATTAATATTCTAATTAATGATATGTAAGTTGAAGTATTTCAGGGAAATTTTACAGATGTCTGTAATATACTTTGAAATGTGTAAAAAAATAGATGAATTAACTGATGGATAAGTAAAGGAATAGATATATGATAAAAACAAATAGTAAAATATTAATGGTATAATAGGTGGCCTAAAAATAGATGTTTACTATAAAATTATTTTGACTTTGCTGTATAAAAATTTTCATAATAAAATGTTGGAGAAACAATTCAATTAAAATTTTATTTTAACATATGAGAATATCAAATAAATGTGAAAGCAGACTGGATATTTGATAATATGGAATTATATTTATATTTGTATGTGATAATGGCAATGTGGTTATAATCTTTAAAGAGATCTTATCTTTTAAATATACATTCCACAATATGAAAACCAGACTTTTGAGACCCTTACCCAGTTTTCCTTTTTTTGACCTTGAATACGATACCTTTACTAAATCCTGGGATAGAATAAAAGCAAAGGAGTAACTGTTAGTGCAAGAATTCACAACTTATGGAAGATGAGCTTAAGGCACTGGGATCCCAGAAAGTTTTAAACCCATGATGACTGAAGTAGTGAAATTCTAGCAAGCATAAGGGATCAGATAAATAGTGTGTGAGATGATAAGAACTAGACAAGCACGAGCAGGCAAAGAAATTCCATGGTTTGGACAACAAAGGTGAATCAGAGAAAAACTAAAATTCAGACAACCGTATGATTCCAAAAGTTCTTAACCTTTGCCCTATAGCAAATAATTAATGGGTACCCTATGAAGTATTTTGTGAGTTTTTGTGAGGATTATATGAAATAATGTTATGCTTAGGATAGTGACACATAGAAAATACTAACTATATGCCAGCTATTACTATTATTATTTCTTTGAAAAATATTTTTTAGGCATTTATTATATACCAAGCAGTATTCTAGACACTGGAGATAAATCTATGAAACAAATTGATGTGGCCTTTACCCTCACAGAGCTCAGAGTTTAGTGAACTCTATCTAGACAATCTCAAACTCCCCCCATTCCTCATGCTTTCCTTTTCTAAAACTGAGTTCATAAAATCACATAGTATCCTAATCATCCATAACAAAGAGGTAATTTTATGTTAATATGTATAAAATAGAAAAATATTTTCCTAATGCATACTAACATGGAAGTTGTGATGTTTGATATATAGTCACAGATATGAAGAAAAATTTAATCCTTTATCTCTCATTATTTTTACCTTTTCTTTCACACACAGTTGAACTTATTTTACAGAGGCTATTAAAATATTAAGCTATTTTCTCCTTCATTAAGCATAATTTCCTTAAATTTTTTATTAACGTTTTGTATGTTCCCTTTTTGAAGATTAAATGGAGCTGTTATGGATAATATCATAGGGTTGAAATGTATATCAATATTTTCTAATTATGTTGTTTTACTTCCCTAATTAAAATCTTTTTCTTATTTGTGTTCTTTTCTACTTTGCCTGAATTTGACTGATTAAAGAATTGATATATATTAAATTACTGCCCTTGAGAACACCAATGTGGAAATAAAAGCCAAGACTATCTTATTATATAGTAGATATCTCTAGATAGCACTTTAATATCGTTTGATTTTCTAAATTGTGAACAAAGATTACTTTTATAATTTAAAACTTGGGAAAACAAAACATCCTTAATTGTGTCATTTTCCCTATCAGTCCTTTGACTTCCTGTTAATTTCCAGTGGGATACATTAAAGAACTTTCACGTGAACATTCAAGAGTTTTACCAATTTTCCTTCCTGTTAATTTCCAGTGGCATACATTAAAGAACTTTCACATGAACATTCAAGAGTTTTACCAATTTTTCTCTAAGAACAAATATGATTTCATGCTACGAAAATAAAGAACATAAGTTAAAAAGACCCATTTCCTGAAAAGTTTTGGAATACCTTAAGGCAGAAACCACAAATAATGTATTTATTTGAAATTTTTAAGTTAGAAATTAAGTCATCTACCTATACACTTACAAGTAATAGTGCAAATCTAAAAAACAACAAAAATGAAAACAACTTGAGGTTCCAGTCTATTACTCTATTCCATTATCTTGTTAGAACCTTAATGAATATATTTACTATTTTAGGTCCATAGAGATAAATCAAATATGTATGTAACAAGATTATCACAGGGAAAAGAACTTTTTAATTGAATAGACTTTGTAGTATCGTCATGAGCAAGCTCTAACTTAATTTCTTGAGTATGTTTTAAAATTCTTCAAGACAGACAAATTTTTATTATTGTGGCACAGTTCTTCTTCTTGAACCAGGAAAAGGGGATTTAAGGCCAAGCTTAGTTTCCTAGGCCACAGAAATGAAAGGCTAGGTCCTAGATCATTGTCTTCAGCTTACACCACAGTACTGGGCCCCAATTCCACCTACTTCATCTGGTGGTCCTTTGTATATCTCCTCTCAAATGTGGCTACTGTCTGCCAGGAACCAGGTATTCCAATGTAGTCTCTCTTTCCATAGGTTCTGAATAGCTCAGGCTGAGTCAAAGCGCACTTGGTTCCACTACATTTGCAAAGGATGTGAATCTACTCCACAATACTTGGTCCAAAAAAACCACATAATTTTTCTTCAGTGTTCTAAACTAAATATAGCTGCCTAAGCTTGCTTCTCATCAAGACTGGTAGGAAATTTAACCCATGTTGTTTAGCTGATTATATAGGAGAATGAGGATAGGGCAGACAGGCTCTACCCCCTCTCTAGGATCATAAACAATCTGAGTCACCAAAACTATTCCAGAAAATTTGGGAGAAAGGAGTTTGATCTGCACTCCATTCTGATTTCCTCTCAGATGTTAATTATCAATATCTGCATAATTTATTTGCAGCCAGTCACCTCTACTCCTTTTATGCCAAACTCAAACAAGAATGTCTTTTATTTCCCAAATCATGACATTCCCCCAAATCAGTCCCTACTTAGCAGCTGCCCCTATTTCTTCTTTTGGTGGCTATGTGGGTATGGATGAGATCTTTACCATTCTCAGAACTGCTTCCACCCTCTTTCAGGAAAAATGCACTAGAAGTTATACCAGAATCCATCTTCACCTCAAAGAACTGGTCTCTATGTTCTCCTTCTTCTCCTTTTGCCTTCCAGTGCTTCTAAAACACAAAATGGCTAACTTCCTTAAGAGCAAAGGGGAAGTGCTGATAGGATCTTCAATGTCATGAAGCTTTTCATGGAAAGAAACTCTGACTCCTATATGTACTTTATTTAATGCTGCTTTATTACACTAATTATTTAAAAGAGTTATTATGAAATACTAAATTAAAACAAATGAGTCTACAGCCATGCCACCCTGAATGTGCCCAATTTGATCTCAAAAACTAAGCAGGGTCAGGCCTGGTTAGTACTTGGATGGGAGACCATCTAGGAATACTAGGTGCTGTAGACATTAAGATTAAAATAAAATAAAATAAAATAAAATAAAATAAAATAAAATAAAATAAAATAAATCAAAACAAATTAAACATTAATTATTTACTTAATGAAATATTGAAACATATCGAAGTTTCATAATTATAAGTTAAAAATCGCAAGTCTAGGGAGATAGATGGAAGGAAAAAGAAAAAAATTTTAAATCGTTTCTTCAATTAAAAGAATTAATTAATTTAAAAAATTAAATAAAAATAAATCACAAGTCTGATATATCAGATTTTCTTAAAAATTATCTACATATTTATAAAGCGAAAAACAAATTATATTGAATACAGGATTTATTACTACTTTTATACTTCAAGTAGTTATAAAAGTATTAATACTATGGATTTAAATTTATGCTTTCATTATTTCCATACTATTCTCATTATTATTTCTTATTCCTCTTAGGAGTTGCCTTCCTAGAGTACAGAAATATTAATTATCTTGAGGGTTATAGGATCAAGTTAAAAAAAAATCAGTGCAAGGTACCCAAGGTTACAGATTCTGAATTGTCAGCATAATTGCCTAGTTGTACCTTTCAAATTTCAACTGCTAATCTGCATGCTTTACTTCCTTCTTATACTTATTTTTTGTGGTAGAGACTCTAAGGTGAAACTTAAGGTATTTTGGACAGAGTAGAGTCAGAATCAATGAGAACATCAAGGGAATAAATTATGGAGTATTAGAGCCAGAGAACATCATAAAATCAGTCTCTGCCACTTCAATTTCTAAATGAGGGAAAAAGAAAAGAAAAGAAATCAGATACTCATGGCAAGGAGACTAGTAAAATGGCCTATGTAACAGTCCATGAATTATGATTCTATGGTCCTGAGTAAGGGTGATGTCAATAAAAAGGAAGACAAATATGAAACATAAGGTAAACAAAATAGAAGACTTACTAGTGACTGATTAAATTTAAGAGAATAGTCTAAAGGTACATAGAAGTGCAAGTTTCTATTATCCACTAGCTATAGGGAGTTGATTTTATATAGCATAGTTTATTTACAGCAAAACTTGTTTTGTTTCTCAAGGCAATAAAATTAGTAGAGCCACTGAATGGAGTGATTGCCATATAGAACAGTGCTACCTGTTATCCCCAACAGGATTGGTTATCAAATTTGTTTTTCTTCATATTATGCAATAATTTTAGGTGTTTTAAAACAGTGCTACTCAAAGTGTGATCTGTAGATCAGAACCAGTCTATAAATTGTTAGCGATTCACAATGAGATACAGAAATTGCAGGTAAGCATTTAGAAACTTTAATAGCACTTTAACATTGCTATGATATCCAAGTGCATGCTCAGAGTAACTTAACAAAAATACTAGTCTGAAAGGTTGGGGAAACACTCTGGTCCTTCACCACAGACAGTTTTAAAAGTTCTGTTTTCAAAGACAAGAAAAGGTATTCATAATATATGAAGTTATAAAAGCAGGTGATAAAACATTATATTGTGTGAGACTGCTTTTATAAATATATACATGTACCTACAGTAAAAGTGAAAATGCATTAACCAAAGAAGATTCAAATAAAATAATATCTTAAAAATACTTAGAACACTGCTTGATACATTGAAACACTCAATAGGTATCCGGATCAATGATGATGATGACAATAACGATAACGATGACAATGATGCTGAGACCTCTGCAGTTTCTAATCCTATTCTTACTGATCCATAACTATCAAAGATTTCAATTGTATTCCAAAGCTTCTACTGCAACCACTGTGCTTACTGATCCCTTGCTCCCGGTACAGACCCTACTCCAGAGGTTTCTACCTTATCATTGTGCCATTTCAAACAAACAATCATAATTAATCATGGATTCTTTCCATGGCAGGCAAGCCTCATGGCTCTTTCTCTTTCTGGGTCAGTTTCAACAGGATATTAAGCTTACCAAAAACTAGCACTGTTGCTTGTGAAAGTCAGTTTACATCTTCTTTGCAGTTCTCATCTAGATTTATAAAAGAATACAAATTTATTTAGAGGGTTATAGCTGAGAGAAACACAAGAGGTCACCTAATGAAGTTTGAGAAATAAAGCTTTGGTAATATCTAGTCCAGCTCTGCCCTTGCCTAACCAATCATGTGACTTTGAGCAAGTTACTTAACCTCACATGTCTCCTCTCTTAACTTGAAGTAGTAATATTACTTAGCTCTCTTTCAGCAGTTACTGGCAAAGCATGTGCTCAATAAATAATAGCTATTATTTGCACAACCCCACCATTTACAGAGAAGAAAACTAGGTCAAAGAGGCCCAAAATCACATGGTTGATCCATAATTAAACTAGGACTAGTTGCCGATGCTCTTTCTCATGCCCCTAGCTACCTTTCACTTCTCTATTCTGCAATTCCGTAAATTTCTAGAGATGCCTCAGCATATTGTTTGTCTTCCTGTAAAACATGGGCAAAAATATATATCAGGTTCAGTGTATATTTTTATTTTGTGCATCCATTAGTTTAATTCTGGAAATGCAGTAGTATAGATCTGCAGATGAATAGAAATGGGGAGGAAAAACAGATGCAACTATATTGTAATTCCTGTGTATCCAATGAATGTGTTGCCACTGGCTAGACTCTGCCTTCAAAAATTAACAAATATTAATGAGATGGGTTTATAAAATGTTAAAAATCATCATAATTGTGAATTCAATCTCTATATGGTTTTATCAGGGCTTTCAGTTACAAACAACAGAAGCAACTCACTCTAGCTAGTTTTAACAGAAAAGGGCCATTCTCAGAGGTTAATGCTGCTGGGAGGAGCACCTTAAGCCACCGTGAGACTATTCACTGTGCTTCTGGGAACAATGAGCCCAGACACTAACACCAACCTTCATCTCTGATGCTACAAAGAGCTCTATGATTCTCGACCAGACTTCCTCATGATGCTTTTTTGAGTCAAAAGCTTCCATGAATGCTGCTAATGACAGAATCTAGGGCACATGCTGGGTGTCTGAGATGCATGAGAGACTGGGAAGGCAACATTTATAGCTTCTAGCTTGCAGACCTGAGATTCACAATGTGGGAAATTACCAACATTTAGAAAGAATGTTCAAAAGATTTCAGGAGGATACATATACCAAATGCCCACTATGTTACTCATGCAAGTTTTCTTTGAAATAATATTTCATTCATATGCCCCCGAACATATTCACTATAAAGCATATGAAGAGTCAGATAATTCATCTGTTAAACAATATGAAATAAAATGAATATTTATGGGAGTGAAATAGTTTAAATTTTTTCTTTTTATTCTTTCCTGCCAACACTCCCTTTTAATTGCCTACTTTTTTTCCTGTTCTCCTTCCATTTTTCCCTTGCCTTTTTCTCTGAATCTATGTCTCTAAATATATTTATTAATAATCTGCATAAATGACAATTGTCATTAAATTTGAAGAAAGTATTGCATGAATTTACTAATGTTTCATAATATTTATTTATTCAAAATACTCGTTTAGCACCTACTATGTGCCAGGCACTGTTCTAGTTGCTAGGGATATAGAAGTGAATAAAACAGAAAATCTCTGTCTCCTTAATGGATAAAATTAGAAGTTTAAATTACTTCACAATTTTACAAAGAGTAATTAACAAAGTTGAGTCAAGTTCAATAACAGAAAAGTAAATGTACAGTATGTAATTCAACTTCAACAATAATAAAGCTCTAAAATAAGGACTCTCTAGTCATATTTTAAAACAAAACAAAATGAAACAAATGGAAGTTATTTTCTGAATAGGTCACTAATGTCCTATACATTTTTTAAAAAATAATTATGATACAGGTATATATTAGCAGAGATCTAAAGAGCAAAAACAAAGATGCATATCTGCAGTTCAGGACTTTTACATGGCTTTCTGTCTACTGTTTATTCTTAGTTCTGTGCTTAACCCTCTCTCTCTCTGTTTTGCTCACTTTTCACACTGTTAATGTTTTAAATATTCAAAACTACATCTCCAGCTAATCTCTCTCTCTTGAGATCCATACTTATACATTGAACTGCACCAGATTCTCCTTTTGCAAGTCTCACAGGTTCTCAAACTTCAGTAAATCCCAAACTAAACTCAACATTATCTTTTACAGTCCTTCTGCTGTATTTTCTGAGTGGCACCATGTACCTAATTGCCCATGACTATAGAAATGTTGGAGTCATCTCCACTTCTTCCTTTCCCTAAATTATAGTGGCCAAGCAATCTTGTATATTATACCAGCCTAAAATCTCTCAGTACATTCCACCCCTTTTGGGGCTATCTTACTCAGGGCTCTTCTCGTCTTACTTCCAGGCTGACATCTTGGAAAGCCCATGACTTTCAATTGCCCATCCACTACAGCAGGTATATGCTATTAGAATGATCATTTTAGAAATGTAGATCTGATTATGTTATCCACCTTCCATTAGATTATTTCAAAGGCTTCCCTAACCTTCAGGTGAGGATAAAGCTTAAGTTACACCTTGGCAAGCAAGGTCTTTGAGAATGTATTTATTGCTTCCTTCCCTTCTAAAGGGGCAAAGTTTGCCCTGAGTTGTGGATTGGAGACAAAGGGTCCAACCAAGGCAGGGTATTCTATCCTAAGGAAGATATTTATGCACACTTTGGACCAGTGATAGTTTGCAGCACCCAGGTTACCTTCATCAAGTTTATGAAGAATCAAATTTAGAAAGAGAATGATAATTATTTGTTTAGTATCTGAGACCATATAAAATTGAACATTCGTACTAACAAAATTAAACTGAATCAATAGAGATTTGGTTAGTCTCAAGAGAGAGAAGAGTTTTGCTGTTAGATTGATTAAACCTGAAAGCAAGTTGCCAAATCTCTAGAGGTGTTTATAAACATGATCTTATTTTAGGTAATTAGATATTAACCTACCAGGAGGCATGCGGTTGTAGGAAAGAATATTTTAAGGAACTGTATAACACTGTGATTTTTGTGGTGGCAAATTTTGTCTTTCCCCATTGCTGTGCCTGGTCAAATCCTTTTCTCTTCTTAAGGTTCAAAGCAAATATCACCGCTTCTGTGAACCTTCTTCCACTTCACTTCTAACTGGACGAACTAATTGCTCCCCACCTCTGTGCTCCTGTAGTACTTGACTCAAACCACACTGCAGAGTGGCACATTTCACATTGTATTATTCTTGTGTTTTGCTTCCCACAGTATATTTTTCTGGGCTGTACAATCCTGCCCTGTTTTTAAAGGCAGGAAAGTCACATCTTTGTAAACTCGCTGCCTGCCTGCCATCCCCTTCTAGTGGCCGCCAGCATAACGCATGCAATATGGTATGCATTTAATATATTCCTGTTGGGTTTAACTGAATTGCAAGTTAGTGTTTTTAATGCACTACATTTTGAAGTATTTGAGGGTTTTATTTGTTATTGCCGAAGGCACAAAGATGACTTTTGAAATCCATATTATTGCTTTACAGTCATACCTTCTATATGTAACTAGGACTTCTTAATGTGTTCAGAGCATAGATTAAATTTAATATTTTTCCAAAGTCAAATATTTCTAATCTTAAGAAATTTTTAAAAAGTATTCTGCTACAAAAAAACTGTGGTGGCTAGCAATGGAATAATTTCAGTGTTTACAAAATCCCTTTTATTACCGGCATCTTAATGCATACATGTATAATATGCATCTATATTTGGCATACTTTTGTTTTAGTAAGTAAATACTCTTAGACATTTCTTTGTCTAAAAATTGAAATAAAGACATGGGAGAATGAACCTTATACATAATAAATGTTTCTGAAGGAATGGTACTTTTTAGCACTAGACTGACTATACCACACTGTGAGTTGTTTATTCTTTTTGCTTTTATATCCCAGAATCTAGTAGAGTAATATAAGCTCAGTAAATATTGTTTAAATAAGTGAAAAAATGAATATATGAATGAGACCAAGCAAATGTGACACTTGAGAATGACAGTAATATGATAATTGACCTCACTAGAAAACTGCTTCATATATTTTATACAGAGAGAAACTGCACTCTAGAAAATAAAATACAATCCTGTTTGTTATGATATATAACCTTAGTATTTCTAAGAAAGATATTTTCAATAAAGATCTTGACTATAATTTTAGTTGGTATAAATGTGATTTCTGGGCAACCAGAATATTTCTCTACCACATCCCTTTCTTGCACACAAAGTATAATGTCTAAACATTCCACCAATAAATATTATACCTGTGTTTTTGATTTGAAGGGCTTCAAATCTTAAACGACTAGGGTTCTTAAAAATATTATTTTTGGTTTGTGAAGGATGAATAGAGAAGTTATTCATTCTATCCTAATAAGAGAAAAAACGTTAAAAAAAATGTTCTTTGATTAGAAAAATAAATATAAAATTACAATTAATTTTTTAATAATTTAGATGACTAACTTTCTCCCCTCTTCCTCATTATCGCTTCAAGAAGGGATTTAGGGGATGATGATGTTTTTAAGAAAATAGAATATACCGATAGGATCTGGGTTTTAAGTACTGATTCTGCTTACTCTGTGATGTTAAGCAAATCGCTTAATTTATTTGGGCCTTAGTTTCCTCTTCTCTGAGGTTGTGTAGACAATGATTATCATTTTACCAATCTCACAGAACTCGACCAATTAAATGAAAAAACACATATGAAAGAGCTTTGATCATTGAGAGCTGTATAATTATCAGAATTTACACAATATACAACAGTAGTACCAGTGATTGAAATAGGTAAAATAAGGAGCATGAATATCTATTTTATAATTGAATCATCTGACCAGAAAGTGGACAGAAAAGTACCAACCCTGAGCAGTAATTAATTCCTAAGTATGGTAGATATTTTGACCTTAATAATAACTTTTGTGTTGAGTTTCTTCACTTTGTTACAAATTCTGGCATTTATAGTAATCTATGACCTGGGTAAAATGAAAGGTTAGCCTGAAAAGTCAGGAAGTGTTCTGCTCAACATGGAATGTGTGGGAAATGTGTGTTCTTTCAGCATGCCAAGAATACCTATAACGAAACTTGATTAGAGAATTGGCTTGGTTCCTATCAACTCAGTTTAGGCCTTGAGAAGGACAAAACTCACAGATTCAGAAAGACTAGAGAAGGATAATATTTTATAACAAGAGTGAAAAAGTTAGCATAAAACAAAATGGAAAAAATATCTAGTGAAATGTAGTCATTGTGAAGTATATGGTAAAAGAATTTCTAATATCCTGTATTTGCTGTCTCATATAACTGGTAGCCCTTGGAGCTGAAATAAATCTTAGAAATCCTAGGCCCAAACTACTATTTTTCAGATAAAGAAACTAAGAGTCAAGAATGATGAGTAACTTCTCCAGGGTCAAATTGATAGCTAATGACAGAGCAGAATAAAGAACTTCCAGCCAACTTTTCTGTTAAAATAGGCTGTTTGAGGGAAATTAATTATAGAGGATTGTTTTATAAATATCATTTTAACATTAGATAAATAGATGAAAATAGATGTAACTTTCAATGAAAGTCCAGGTCTATCTTGTATAAGTTGGTTCCAGTATCAATTTTCTTTGGTATCTTTGTGACCTTTTATTTCTAAGTTATTTAAAAATATATTATTAGAAAAGTAATAAATAAAGAATATTGAAAAATTCCAAGTAACAAAAAAATAAAATAAAATTATCCATTGTTCTGCTACACGAACACAAACATATTTGAAGTTGGGGTATGTTTTCCCCTGGTTGTTGTATTTAAACTTTTCAGTGTTGTTTTAAACATAATTATAGTCATAATATATATTCATTTATTATAACCTAAGCAGTTGTTTATGGTACTATCCTGTATTTTATATTATTTTAAAGTCTAGGTATTCTATTTATATTTATATATAATACTTATATTATTTTAATATATAGAAAAAGCATTTTTTCTATATATTTATTTAAAAATAAAAATTTTTCTACAAGGAACTAGTTATGGAGTTTCCAAGGGTTTTCCCCTAATTTTAAATAACTAATATTTTATTAAGAAATACGTTTTCTTTATAAAAATTCAATTATAACATCACCCATATAAAGAAACTGGGTGTTTTTTACCTACCTTCCCTAAGAGCTGTATGATCTATTCTTTTTTTTTTTGTCATAAAAGGGCAAACAGATTTGTTTATATTTGTAAAATACTTAAATTTTATTAAGAATTTTTAATATATTATATGTAGATGAATGTAAAGATATAGATGGATATAAAGTAATGGCAGTGCAGATGTACCAAATTAAAAATGGTTTTTGTTAAATGGAATGATTACTAAGTAAATAGGGACTTAAGGTCTTAAATTCTACTTAATTGACATGAACATTAGGATATAAATTGCAATGTGATTCTAGCTACAATTTTATATATTATTATTAAAAGGCATGTTTTCTGAAATGTTAATATAAGCTGGTAAATAATCTCACGTACCTGATAGTATACTTTTTCAAGTTCACCTAGTGATATAATAATTTTTAAAGTTAATCATTAAAAATTTGTTCTTAAATTTTCCTATTTCTTTCCTAATCTATTCAGTGTATACTGATAAAAGTGCTGATTTCAAAATAATTTATAACAAGTTAATTTATAACAAGTGCTTTTCAAAAATATTTACAAGTGAATCCAAATAATGCTTATGATGTGTTAAAGACTATCTTCAATTTATTTTAATGAACTCCTAATATTCAGGAAAATAAATATTACTTTAGGAAATATATATACCATATGGTTACATGCTAAATCTGCTGTAAGTGGTAGCAGATGGTTAATACTCTTTAAAAAATTTCCTATTCTAACATAAAAGTTCAAGAATATATAATATATATTTTCAAAATATAGCATTATACCCTTAGAAAACATATGTTTAAATTTATAATATTGTTGACCCAAGCCCCCTGCTAATTCCCAGGCATTCATAAAACTCTAAATATGTATTTCATAAAGATTATTTATATTCACCAAATCTTCTCCTTCTGCTTGTATTTATGAAACAGATCCAGAACCTCAGTGGTGGTGAGTGTGAAAAGAGCTCCAGATGACCATTACACAGTACAGACCTTCCACTGAGAATCTCAAAATGTCAAGACAGTTAGGATCTTTGCCCTGAATAGAGCAGTTGAAATTCTTCACTGATTTTTTAAAGGTAAAACATGGGTTATCAACTGGTGCAGGTCAAATTTCCTTGACAAGAAATTTGTCACTAGTTTTGGAACATCATCTCTGCTTTTCAAAACATCATTTCAAGAGGCCCACAGTGTTGCTTGTCATTTCCCACAGCACCTCACTGATGGGCTTGGTAAAGTCCTTGGAGCTGATGCATTTTGTGGCTTCAACAGCCATGGCCTTCTCAAATTAGTCTTTGTCAAGGTTGATTACAATGATCCTGGATATACCAGCTAACTTATAGCCAGCCCATGATGACTGAAAGGCCAACTCATCCCAGGCCAAAGACAGCACAAGTGGAACCAGGGGGGACCTGCAAGGTATATTTTAAATCTCTCCAGGTACCAGATTTGGTTTTGAGTTCCAGTATTTTCTCTTCTAAGCTAACATTAAGTGATTAGATTTCTTTAGACTTTAGATCCTCTATTTGTAAAATGGAAGTAATGATAATTATATTATGTTTGTCTTTTTTTCTTTTTCTTTTTTAAAATTTTTATTGCGATATAACTGACATAACATTATATTAATTGCAGGTGTACAATGTAATGATTCAGTATTTGTATATATTGCAAAATGATCACCACAATAAGTCCAGTTAACATCCATCACCTTACCTAATTACATATTCTATCGTTACAACTTTTTGGAGAAAAATAGAACCCTGAAGTTTTATTTCGCATTTCTTGACTCTTGGTATGGTTAAATATTTTCTTGTGTGTTTCTTTATTAGCTGTATTTTCTGCTACACGATGAATATAAACTGATTGTTAAAATGTACTTATTTTTATCAACGAATTTTCATATTGATAAAAACTGTGAAATAACAGAAATTTTAAATGTTTAAACAAATGCATCGAAGGTCTGCCATACCAGTTTTTACTATGTGTAGCAAGTTATTATACCTGTTACAAACTCTAGGGGGTAAAAAATCTTAAAACAGTGCTGATGTGATATAATAGTGCTATAACGTAACTAATTTTCCAGGAACTTTGAAATTATAAATTGTTAAATAAACCATAAAATACTTCTTCTAATGATACACTTTCACATGCAAAAAATAAAATCTTATGCATTTTAAAGTATTTTTTTCTTGCCTTTTAGTTCCTATTACCTTTAAGGAATTTTTAAAGGTAAAATTACATCATGGCAACAGAAATTGAGCCTTGTTTTTGTCATCATCCACAGACAAAAGCACTTTTGACAGAGCTCTAGGTTCCAGCACCATATGTTAAGGACCAGGGAGGAGTGTCATCTATCCCTGTGTCAAGTAATAGGCCGACAGACCCTGGTCCTAGTTATAGGCCCTGCAGCTGCCTATGAACTGTTTTCAGCCCACTTGTCCACTGTCCAAGAGCCTCTATGGAATACTGTCTTAGACAATCACTCAGGGGCCAGAGAACTTTTGTAGAAGTCTAGGTTTCCAGAGGAGAAATTCTAGTACACTAATGAACCAAAAAAAAAAAAAAAGTGAATTTAGAGACATTGGAGTAGGCAGTTAGTAAAGACTGGAGGAGATAACTACTACTTCAATTGTGAAGACAGCAATGCAAAACTCTAAGTCAGCAGTCCCCACCCTTTCTGGCACCAGGGGCCAATGTCCCTATGAGAATCTAATGCCTGATGATCTGAAGTGCAACTGAGGCTGTGATCCTAGAGCTGGGGAGCCACTGCAAATACAGATGAACCTTCGCTCACGTGTCCACCACTCACTTTCTGCTGTGTGGCTCAGTTCCTAACAGGCCACGGACTGGTACTGGTCTACAGCCTAGGGGTTGGGGACCCCTGCTCTGAGGCACATGAAAAAAAAAAAAAACAAAGACACATGATACCATCAAAGGATCACGATAATCTTCCAGACATGAAGATCTCCAATTTACTAGATAAAGAACTCAAAATAGCTGTTTTAAGGAACCTCAGTGAACAAGAAAATACAAAAAGATGATTCAACAAAATCAGGAAAACTGCACACAAAAAAATGAGAAGTTTAACAAAGAGGTACAAATTATAAAAGAGGATCAACAATAGACTTGATCAAGTAGGAGAAAGAATCAGTAAATTTGAAGATAGGAAATTCACAATTACAAAGTATAAGAAAACTCATATACATCCCCTATCCTCACCCCATCCCTTTCCACCCCTTTTCTTATTAGGCTGAATTAGTTATTGGATTAGGTGTCAATCCAAAAACAAAAACTTGAGCTTCAGAAGATAAACAAGGGGAATATCACCTGTGCAGGAGTCACCCAAACTATCTCAGGAGGCTTGGAAATTACAGGCATAGCCACTGTAGCGGAAGGGGCGGGATGCCCAACTGAAGTGCTTCCATTACTCAGTTAACATCTGGATACTGTACTGGATTGAAGAGTGCCACACATCCCTTCCAAATTTACTTCCTTCCCAGTACCTCAGAATATGATATTATTTAGAAATAGAGTCTTACAGATGTAGTTAGTTAAGGTGAGGTGACACTGAGATAGGATGAGCCCTTAATCCAATATGACCAGTGTCCTTATAAGAAGAGACACAAAGACCTATACACAGAGGAGTAAGTCAATGAAGACAGAGGCAGAGTTGGATGTGTACCATAATCCAAGGAGTGCCAAGGATTGCCAGCAACCACAGAAGCTAGGAAGAATCCTTCCTTGAGCTTTCAGAGAGAGCATGGCTCTGCTGATAGCTTGATTTCAGATTTCTAGCCTTTACAACTGTGAGGATATATATTTCTGTTGTTTGAGGATATAAATTTCTGTTGTTTCCAGCTACTTAATTTGTGGTACTTGATTGCAACAACAAAGGCAGTTACTGAAGCCAAGATTCAGGAAACTGGGAGATGAGGCATTGGCGTGGTCTCTGAGTGTGTGTTCATGATGGGAAGAGGAGACGAAATGATGCTTCCAATTAGGAAGCAACGTTGTCATTTTCCCAGAGCTGCCATAGGCTGGTCTGTGCTGGATTTTTTTATGACCTCATAAATATTTTAGATGATGATATAATAAGATGGTTGCAAGAAAAAGAAAAACTTCCTTTTGTGCTTTGAACACAAGTCAGGGTTTTCTGTCTTAAGTGGGTATAATGCTGTTGCAATTGGCAAGATCAAGGATAAGCTTCAAATCATAATCAGTAGATTAATAATAAGCACACATATTATAAATACAGTAATTCACAAACTAACTTTATTCAACATATCATGTAGTGACTTACACTTTAATCAAAAGTTTAACATTGCATTAGGTCATACTGCTAAAAATGTTGCTGAATATAATTCTGAATACATCACAGGACTGAATCCACCATCTTACTCCCAAACCTGCTTTACACCCAATATTCTATGTCAGTTGATGATATTACCCAAACATGCAACTTTGAAATGATTATTGATTTCATCCTCTGTCGCCCCTTCTAAGAATCCAGTTAGGAAACTCCACCAATTTAACTTCTGAATGATTTCTTTCTAAATCAGACAGTACCCTTCCTGGCTAGTCCTTCTCAGCCTCCTCGGACAATTTGTGCTCCTCCTTCTCATAAACAGTAAACGCCAAGGCATGCAGGCCTGCTTTTATTTCCCTAACACTCCGCACTTTCAGCTTCTCTTTGTCCGCTGTCATGTCTTCAGTTACAGGATGAATATTCTCACACTCACATCTCCAGCTTGGATGTCTCTAATGAGCTCCTAACTTGTATGCCTAGGAG
Source organism: Rousettus aegyptiacus (assembly GCF_014176215.1). Taxonomy (NCBI): domain Eukaryota; kingdom Metazoa; phylum Chordata; class Mammalia; order Chiroptera; family Pteropodidae; genus Rousettus; species Rousettus aegyptiacus. Next base: position 32,287,310 of record NW_023416307.1, on the reverse strand, counting down.
CTTACTCGATATCTCTTCTTGTATATTCCATAGACACCTCAAATCTAGCTACTCCTGACTGAATTTGTCATGTCCCCTTAAATCTTTTCATCTTCTACCATTCTTCATCCAGTTGCTTCAACATGAAACTTGGGAATCCATCTTAACTACTCCCTCCTCTTATCTCTCCAAGTCTTTCTGGTTTTACCTCTTAGATATCTTTGGACTCTTCGACCCAATCACCATCACTTGATACATGCTTAAACTAATATCATCTCTTTCCCAACAGCTTCCCTTGCTTTCCCACCACAAATATACCGTCTACATTGGCACTAGATCTTATTTGATGCACACTGCTCCTGCCTTACTAGCACTCTTTCTTTTCCTTAACTTTTTAGCATTTTAGGGCCTCCACACTTGTTCCTTTGGCTTCTGGATTCCTGCATGGCTGTCTCCTTAGTCATTCAGGTCTTAGTTCCAGTGGCATCTCCTTAAAGATGTTTCTTTCATCACTCAATTTAAAGCAGCAACCGGACACAGAGTGTTACACCATCCTGTTCTACTTTCTTCATTGTTCTAATCACTATGCAGCAGAGTACAGATTACATGAAAACAAGTTATCTAAACCAATCCAGTAGTTAGCTTGGTTAATATCTCTGGAATTATCTCTAATCACCCATAAAGAGGAGCTTCCAACTTTATGAACCTGCATATACCCACACACTTATGCATTTCTATTTGTTTAGAGCCATATGTTTAAGTAGTAACTACAAAAAAAAGAGAGAAGGATAAAACAATAATCTCAAACCTGAATGCTTGAAACACCATTGAAGTGTGCCCTTCATATAAATGTTTTTCTCTAACTTTGAACAGAAAACCACCTTTCTCCTAATAATCTCATTGTTAGTCCCTAGTTTATGATTACTTCACTTCTTTGGATCACAATAAATTTAGATTATTATATTAAGGTAGAAAATTATATGTAGCTAGTAGTTTAAGGCCTTGATCAATAAGTTTGGAGTTGTTCTCTTACCGCCTCCTTGTAACAGTCCTTCCAAGTGTTTTCTTTTTAGATCTCAGGCTGCAGTTCCCTTAGTGAAGTTCTCTTTCCCTTCTGTTTTCATCCCCTCCCCTCTAATCTTTAAGAGAAGATCTGGATTCAAGTGCCTTTTCTGCTACCATTTGACCCACTGAATGAATTTTTTCGGGTGGCATTTTTCAGTTATTTATTCATTTGTAGTAATATGGGTTTTTATTGCATTCACTGGTTTTTAATCTATTATTATTCATTTCGATGCTATAATTATCTCAGCTTTAGCCATTGGGAGCACCTCTGAGTTGCCACCTGTGTCCTTTGCCCAGACTCCATCCTTTTGAGTACTTCCCTATTTACTAGCACAACAGTACATCCTGTACCTCACCTGTCCCAGCTCTGGAATCCCCCTTTTCCCCCAAGGAGCTGCGGCAGAGTCATGCTTCCTTTTATCGGAGACTGGGGTTTGGAAACCAAGATTTCGGTGCTGGATGTACTGCTGGCTCGTCATTGCTTGAACTATAAGAATTTATAATTATCCTCCTTCACCACATATCAGCTAGAATTTCATTCTATTGCAAGTCTGGTTCTAGAAGACAGTGTATTTTTATTAATTTTCTCAGTATCTCCATTTTGAACCAGGATGGCTTGTATGCTTTAGACACAGACTCATCACACTGAAACTATTTCAGGTTTCTATTTGAGAACCTTAAGGAGGGAGCCTTTTGGTCACAAGTGTGCAGTACACACCTGTGTCCTCCAGAGTCCGCTATGCTGCGCCTGGTGCAGCCTCAGAGCTTTCCCAAACCTGGAGTGTCTGCGACATTTTGCAAGGACACTGAACAGAAAGCACGTCCGCGCTCAGACTTCCTCCCGACACGGCCTCTGATTGGCTCCTGGTGGTATAAGAAACCAGTGAACGAACAGCTGGCCCTTGCAGAAACTTGCTGGTGGTCTTTGGGTGACGTCGCGCGTTCATCTTCGTCAACCCGAGGGCGATCCGACCCCGGCGGACGATGAGGTCGTCCTGTGTGGTGCTCGCCGCCCTGGTGGCGCTGGCCGCCTATTATATCTATATCCCCTTGCCCAGCTCTGCGTCGGATCCCTGGAAGCTCATGCTGCTGGACGCGGCTATACGGAGCATAGTCCAAGTGGTGAGGCCCAGCCAGGCGCTGATTCTACCTCCTCTTAAGCTGTCTTTGAAGTGGGAACTAAAATTTGCGGATCGTGTCCCTTGAGAATGCCTATTTTTTCTAACTCAGTGAGGTGATTGCTTTTCAAGGTGGTTCAGTCTGGCATTTTCAAGGTGTCGCATTCGCCTTCTTGCTAGTAGCGAGCTAGATCTGTGTGCCTCGTGGTCTGCGCTAATAACGCAGAGGGTGAAGTTGAATAGAATTTAACAACTGTCTGACCCTTCGTCTGTCATAAACCCTTCTTTTTTGGTTTGCAACGTCAACAAACAATCATAAAGCATTTAATAAGCCATCCCTCGCCGCCGCCCCACCCCCAGCCCCGCCCACCCCATTTTAGTTCTCCGATGGAGGGCAGCAGAGAGTTAACATTTTTAGGATGGCTCTGGGAAAAACAGGCTCTCGTTTTGGGCAATGCAACCCCCTTAAAGGCAGAAGTGGGCACGGGCCATGTCCCAACATCCCTTGACTGTGTATTTCTCCATTCCCGGGGAGCAGCAGTCAGGGATCCTCTAAGCATTTGATTTCCTAGTTCATACGTGGCAGTTTCAGCTTAGCCCAAGAAACAAGGCTGGGAGGCTTGGCTGGCTGGAGGTGAGGGGGTGCAGGCGGCAGCCGGTGTTTGTATGATGCATTTGCTTTCTGCCAGTCCTATTGCATTTATTTTATGTTCTTGGCTGACCAGGAGATAACCTTTGCCTGAGCCAGAAGACCCTGACTTCTTATGGCCAGGGTAATATTGTTTTCTAAGTTGTAGAATGATCCTTGTTCTGCTCAAATCTTACTGTTAACCTTCAGTGAATCACTCCTCACCTTACCCCCTGACTTCCTGTCCCTTAGGATAGTGGCAGAATAAAAGTACTAAGTTCTTTAGCTGGCACTTAGGGACTGCTACAACCTGATAGTACCACTCTGCTGAATCTAGCCTCCCAATGTTCGTACGACAGCCTACACACTTGTATCTGACACCTTTCCTTTTGTCTTCACCGCTGCCTCACATGCTTTCCCACTCACTTACATTGGCTAGCCTCCCCCACATCTTTCAACACCTACGCAGAAATCTCTTTTGGAAACTTCCCATTTTTCCCCCAGTCAGCCTTCCTTCCTTTACATTTTTTTTTTATGGCCTTCATGTATTTCTTTTCTTATGTTGATATGTACAAGCTCCCCACCAAATCATAAGCTTTCTTACCTATTATGTAGATGTAATTTCCTTCTTACTGTCTTAGGTGTTTGTTGTTGTTGTTGTTGTTAAATCAGTCACAGTAGAGCAAATAGGAGTTCATGGTTCTGCTTTCTTCCAGTTATCTCTGCTACTCCATTTGCCCCAAAGGGCAGACCTCGTGTTTCCTGTGCTTCTGACTCTGAACTTACCTAAAAATGGCTTTTCATTGTCTTTTTACAATTTTTGTTTCACAAATCTCACTTTTTCTGGGTTTCTAACTTCCTCATAATACTTTTGCAGATTTTTTTTCAAATTCATAATGAATTATGTGCCTGCTTCTAGCTAAACGTTAATTATAATTACTATGTAAAAGATTACTGGCGAATTTCCACATTCGTTTGATATCATCCTACCTTTCCCTTTTCCAGTTGAATAAATAATTGATAACTACCCCATGTGAAATTTATTTGACTGATACTCTTCTGTGCTGTCTTTCTCTAATATTGGGACTCAAATTACCTTTTCTTTGACTGTTCTAAAGTCTACTTTTCTAAAGTGCAAGATGCTTATCTCACTGTTCCTCGTTTATGCATCAACTAAACATAGAGTCACTCTGTCCCAAGCTTTCAATCACTTTGATTTCATGGCACACTTCTTCCCTATTAGTGAGAAGCAAGTCCAGAGTAGCAATAATCTCAATTCTTTGACTTTCTCAGCAAGGCAATTATTTTGCTTTTCGATATTTTGCTTTTAGCTGAATGAGATTTATGGCATATATCTGCATAATAACAGACCCATTTACTGAATAATAAACAACTACCTTGTGAAATAGTAGTTAATGCCCTCATTCAAGAAGGAAATAGATGTTCATAAAGGTTAGGTAACTAGTTCACAGACCCGTGACCTAGTGAGGCTGGCTGTGAACCAGGTCTGCTGGACTCATTTGCCCTTTGAATTCTATTCCACGGCTGCCTGTTATGATCAATCCCCTCCCCTTCCTATGCTACACTCTCCGCTTTGAAATCTTTTGTACTAGTTGTGTGATTCACATTAAGTATCAGGTAGGAAAGGAGTGTATTGTGTATTTACAAATTTTAGTTTCTGAGGGTTTTGATTTAACATATTTAGAAGGGCTCCATGGTTAAATACTACTGGGAAATGCTGAGTTAAACAGGGTTAATCAGAATTTCTTATTTTGTTTTATTTTATTATTAGTTTCGTGTAATTCCTAGCATACTAATGTGTATTTTGAGCCTTAAAGAGAAAATACATAGTGAGTCCCAAATTTAATTGACTATAGATCTTTATTTTACAAAAAAACTCATGATACTGATGGTATATGTACCAAATTTTCAGGACCATTTTCATTGTGTTTAAGAGCAGGTGTTTTGGCATCAAGGAGAATTGTTTTCAAATCCAGGCTCTGTGCTATGCTAGCTGCGTGACCTTTGAAGAGTGTTTCACCTGTGTATTTGTTTCCTTACCTTGTAAGTGATCATAATACTTAGCCCATAAAGTTATTTGGAGATTGAGTAATGTGTATAAAGGTTTATTTTCCATCTTTATCATACATTAGTTAATAAGTAAAGCACTTGCATCAGTACCTGGCATATAAGAAATACATTTAGGTCAGATCTGTTTTTGGCAATTGTCTACAGTATCCTCGAATAGTAATATGCTGGGGGTTATTTTTTTTTTTTTCATTTTATGTTCACCATTATTCTTGTCAATCTGCTACTGCTCTCAGGTTTGCGACTTTCCATACAGGTATAGATCTTCTTAACCTGGACTACTGCTGGCTAGGGTTTAAACCCTGGTTTTGGCACTTATTAGTTGTGAGACTATGTGGGCAAGTTACTTAAACTTGCTAAACTTTAGTTTCCTTGTTTATAAAAGTGAGGTAATGACAGTGTGTCCCTGAAGGCTTGCTACATAGGTTAAATGTGATTGTGTATATAAAATACATAGCACTGTGCTTGGTATATGGGAGGAACTAAAAATTCAATGGTAGACCATCTTGCCACAATGTAAGGGTAATGAAGAAGTACTTGCAAAGAAGGGTTATTCCCTAAACAAAGGACTTTGGATTTGCTCAAATGATTGCCATCTATTGGGCCCAGAGTTCTGCCTATAACAATAGAAAAGATGACCTTGACTGTTATGTAATTAAAGGCAGGTGTTTCTGTCAGCCACCATAATAAAGAAATTCACCATGACCTCACCATTGTTCATTATCGAGCGATCATTGTGTTTCAGAAACTAAGATTACAGCACGTGCAAGCGCGCGCGCGCGCGCGCGCGCACACACACACACACACACACACACACACACACACAAACAAGCACCTGACCTTAAAGGAAATAGGAAATAAGGAGAAATTTGTTGGCAGGTTAGCGGTAATTGAAATCTCATAAAGTTATGAAATCCCATAAAGACATGAAATTCCCTAAGGAAACAGTGTTGAGTGAGAAAAAAGTAGTTTTAGAGTTGTGGAGAAGTGGAGCCAACAAAAGAGCAGAGAAGTTAGGGAACAAAGAGGAAAACTGGGAAAATATTGTGTCTGAGAAACCAGTGAAGATCACTGCCAGGATGGGGTGGTCGACTGTGAGATTGAGGGGTGTAAGGATGCAAATGTGCCCATCAACTCTGCATCATGGTGGACCCCTCAATATATCAGCCACAAAATGTATTCCCTGGCATCTGTGACGTTTATATTTCAGCATCTCGAACTAGCCTGGAATGATTTTAAGGATGCCTGCCAAAACTAACATTTTGACTTAAGCAATGTTGATAGTGAGCTCTCATTTATCACAGGAAATAGCCAAAATATACTTTATAGCTTGTAATTAAAACCTGAGATGGAGGTTATGGGCGGATATCACCAATATATTAAATACTGTGATATATATACTCTATATAATGGTTATTTATACATATACAATTATTTAGTATGTTAAAAATATTTTTAAAAAATAAAAAACAAGGGGAATGAAAAAGTAAAGAAAATCCCCTTTCCCCAAATAACTAACTTTAAATTTATGTTAGTTGTTTCATCTGTATAGAAACATTTTAAAATCTGGACTCTTAACAGGCTCAGTAGCTTTTCCTGTATGCTTCAAAATGAGGTTTATATCAGATGATTATTAAAGTTGCTCCATTGTAGATTAATGCCTTTTAATTCTATAGCTAGCGGTATATCATTTAACTGCACTACTATATTTTTGTCAAGGACAGTGGGCCAGTATTTTAGAGGACACACCATGTGCCAGACTTAGTCTTAGCAGCCACAGAAGCACCTACTGACCAGAACTAATATTTTGTCAGTCTTATTTCCTCCTAGAGCCAATTAAAATTGAATATTTCTGCAACTTAAATGAAGAAACATCTTTGATGAAAAGAAAAAAACCTTATTATTGGTTATGACTACAGAAGGAACCCATTTAGAAGTGATTTTCAGTTACTCTAAAAACATTAATATGATTTCCTGACTCCTTAAAAGCATATTTTGGGGCAAATCATAGAATTTTAATTGCTTGAAAAATTGGACTTCCATTTGGGTGTTGTCAGTGGTTAAATGTCTTTATGTCATTTTCTTCCTTACCCTGCCCCACCCAATTTTTTTTTTTTTTCCATTTTCACGTTTCAGAGAGTGGCAAACAACCATGGGTAGTATTTTTAAGTTCTATACATTCATGATACTTTAAGTTGTTGCAATAAAGATCGATTCCTGTGGTTTTATGGGAATGTGGAAGAGCCAGGTTTATTGTTTTGTAAATATTGAAGTTATCTTTTTAAATGTATAGTGTTATAGTCTGTTACAGCTTTTCCTCTTTCTGTCCATGGAGTAAAACCATGCTCTTTTGTTCTCTAAAATGTGGATGTATTCTCAACAAATGTTTATCGGTCACCTGGAATATTCAGGACACTGCAGAGACCTTGAGGTGCTCATTCCAGTTTGGAAAATCCAAGAAGTAGACAATTCCAGCAAAACTTGGTGAGCACTACAGTCTGTGGTCCGTAGTGAGCACTGCGGGAGCCTAGCAGAGGAAGCCTCTGTATCTCTAGGAAACTCAGGCAAAGGATCCCAGAGGAAGTGCTGACTGAGCTGACTTTGAAAGTATAAAAAGCAGCCCATCAGACAGACGGGTAAGGAAGGGCATTCCACGAAAAGAAAATAGCGGGTGCAAAATTCTGAGGTGGGAGAACATGGCACATACAGGGAACTACTGCTACTGAGTTTCTGAAAGGCAGAACACAAAAGTTTAAAGGAAATCTTTACGTAACTGATCCACCGGCGGAGCTGGTCCCAGTCTTTTGCTGTTAAGATGCATTTCACCATCTTCATCATGGTAACTTTAGTAAGCTAATAGGATGATGAAAGCACACAACCAATGTATGATTTTTCAAGAATAAGTACTACTTGGCAAATTAAGCTTTAAACTTCTTACTAAAAATATTGTTACAAAGCCATAGAGTAGTATTTATATTTTGGTGACCAAATATATAATTTCATGGAAAACAGTTTCTCTATTGTTGTTTGGTTTTAGTAGCTTTTTGTCTTAAATAAAAACTGCTTTAAGTCAGTCTTCTTGCTGTGTCCCTAGTGCTCTGCTTCAGAAAGTCATTCCTTGTTCAAAGTTTGAAACAAACCCCACAGTTGTTGGCAGCTAGTAGTTGCTGGCAGCTACGGTGCCTTATTTGAGACAGAAGCTTCTTGCATATTTGTCATTCCAGGCCATTTCATGAGGTGCACATGAACATCAGCCTCAGTGCTTCACAATCTTTCTTTGTCATACACCTCTAATCTAGAGGAACTTTGCCTTGTTCAGAAATCAAATTCAGCCTCGGGAAATGAGGATTTGTTCCATTAAGAATATACAAAGGAGCGAACCAAAGTCTCTGAAAACAGTTGTGAAAAAATACTTTAGTTAGTGGTAGCCATGTTGGATGACACATATGAATTACCTACTTCTTTGCAAGGGTCAACGTTCTCTGACTGTTGCTTTGGTTTTTAGTTAGTGTGAGAATTGTCAGTTTCCACTATTGCGTGGGTTGTAAAGCCCTGCATGTCCAGGGCCCCTGTGAGTTACCACCAAGTGTTTAATATATGTGGCGACCTCAAAAAGAAGGACCAGTGACCCTTCATACAGGATTAGGCACTCATTATTATAACATCAAGTTATAAACAGCCCACTTCATGGCATACTTGGTGGGGGGCGAAGGAGACAGCATTTAAGCAAGTTGGACTTACTTTCATACTTATACCATATCATATATTAAAATTTCTTTAACAAATTTTTCTTTAAACTTCTCATCTATTTTTAACCCAATTTTTTAAAAAAATTAATCTTTATCCCCCATTTCTTTGGTGATCCCTTCCCCAAAGTGGTCATACACATCTCTGACAAGAAGACTAAAGTCAAATCAATGAAAAGGAAATTTGTGTGTTTTGAAGAGGGAAGGAATTTTAAAAAGAAACAAGTGTATTAGCCTCTGCAGTCCTTGCAAGGACCATCAATACCATCCAGAATCTGCATAATAAACATGTCCCTTGTCACTGCTCTCAATTAAGCTGCTGCTATGAATCATCATAATTTATAATGTAAAACAAAACCAAAAATAATCAAATATTTCTAATTTCATGTCTTGGTCTTGTTTATTATTGTCCATGTTTAGGGATAGAACACTCTCAATTATGCCTATTGTTTGTATTTTAAAAAATGTGATTTAACTTTCAAGCAACCAGCTTGAGAGTCAGAGACTGACCTGCAGGATTTATTTATTTATTTATTTATTTATTTATTTATTTATTTATTTGCCCACACTGTATATTAAACATTTTTTAATTCATTTCCAACACTTAAAATTTGGGATATTTTACATAATGATCTGGGCTTCCTATTTCTCTTAAAAAATCAGACCATCTGGTGACAGTGGGCCAGTATTTCTATATATTGGTTTTAGAAATACTATGTGGTAATTCGACCTTTGTATATCTTACTATGTGATCACCCCACTAATTCTGTTAGTGTGTAAACTTATCGTAATATTATTGACTGTATTCTTCTTCACCTTTTTCACCCATCCCTCTGTCACCCTTCTCCTCTGCCAACTACCCTTTTGTCTCTGTTTCTGTGAGTCTGTTTGGGGTCTTTTTTTTGTTGTTCATTTTGTTTTGCTTTTTAGATTCCACATATAAGTGAAACCATATGATATTTGTCTTTCTCTGTCTGACTTATTTCACTTAGCATAATACCCTCTAGGTCCATCCATGTTGTTGCAAATGGCAAGATCTCATTCTTTTTATTGCTGCGTAATAGTCCATTGTTTGTGTCTCTCCATACACACACACACACACACACACACACACACACACACATACATATACATGTGTATGTATGTGTATCTCACATCTTCTTTATCCATTCATCTATCTATGGACACTTAGGTTGCTTCCATATATTAGCTATTGTATATAATGCCGCAATGAACACAGGGGCGCATATATATTTTCAAATTAGTTTTCATTTTATTTGGATAAATACCCAGAAGTGGAATTGTTGAGTCATAATCAACAGGACAAATGCATCAAAAAGAATAAAATACCTAGAAATAGATTTAAATAAGCAGGTAAAAGATCTATACTCAGAAAACCATAAGCCTTTGAAGACAGAAATTGAAGAGGACACAAATAAATGGAAGACTATACCATGCTACAGGATTAGAGAGATTAATATGATTAAAATGACCATACTACCCAAAGCAACCTACAGATTCAATGCAACTCTCATCAAAAAACCAATGACATTTTCCACAGAACTAATACAAATAACCCTAAACTTTTTTGTTTATTGTTTAATTTTTCTTGTGTGTTTAATTCTTTTTTAAAATTTATGTATTTTAATTAGTTTCAAGTACATTGGTTAGACATCTACATTGTTCATAAAATGATTCCCCCAATTGCTCCCTTCCTCCCTTGGCCCTCCACCTAGCCAACGTATCAATGCTGCATTCCCTATGCCGTGCTCCCCATCCCCATGACCATTTATCGACTACAACTTTGTACTTCTTTAACCCTTCACCTCATTCTCCCAGCCCCCCCAACTCTCCCTCCCCTCTGTTCATCACCAAATTGTCCATTATATTTGTGAGACTCCATAAGCACTCTACTAGAAACGATAAGTAAATACAGTAAAATCTCTGGGTAAAAAATCAACATATGTCAGTACATTTGAGCTCTTATTCCTTACATATCCTGACAGAATATATAGGGTGAAATGGAGGCAGAGGATATCTCAGAGACAGGGGGTGGAGAAACCCAGATTTGTAGCTATTGCTGATTTCCCATGATGTAAATATTCCCGTCATGGCCAATTTTAAGCTACTGACTTGATGTCGACTGACTCGTAAATTTAAGTTGGTTTCTGTGACCCGGCAAGAGCTAATTCCAGCACAACACTGAAGCTCATTGCCAAACAGAACAGCAAGGACAGAAAAAAAAAGATAAAGTTATGCTCGGGTACACTTGACTCTAGAGAACTGGAAAGTGCAAGGGGTAAGGTGGTGACAAATGAGGTTGGAATGTATAGTGGAATGAGACCAGAATGTCAAGTTCAATTTTTTTTTTTTTCTTTAGGAAACTGCAAGTCAGTGGAAGCTTTAAAGCAGCCAGGTAATGTGATCAGCCTTTTAGGGTAAGAACCCTGACAAGCAGTGTGCATCAGGTTATAGGGAAAGAAAGTGTTGCATGAAATTCAAGTTAGTAAGCAAATGCAGGAAATAATGAGCATATAATCAAGGCAGCAGTGTGAGTTGGGGTGGAGGCTGGGCGTAGAACCAGATTCAGAAAATGCTGGCAGGTGGAATTGACAAGAATTGATGATTGATTGGATATCATGTGAGGGAATGAAGGAGCTGAAGCAAATAGAGATGTCAATTGTTTTTCAAAAGTTTGCTTTATACCTGTTTTCACTAACCAAAAGAAATTCAAAGAGAATATTGCTTTAACAACAACGACAACAAAAAGGCAAAAAGCAAAAATAACATTCAGCATTTGTTTTGCAGCAGGCCCTTCCAAAGGTAGCACTCACCTGGAGCAGCGAGAATGGCCCCTTTAGCTCCTTCCCTGGGAGCTACACTCAGCATCTGAGCATCAAGCCACCATAGCTTTGAACTGTGTCTGTCAGCTTCTGTGTTTTATCTCAATTTATTCTGTGATCCTTTTCTACAGGATCAGAAAAGCCTAAGAGAGCTGATAAGGATGTTACACCTTGCCTAAAACTGGATGTACTTAAGTACATTCAGTATAATTTGGTAGGTTGTTTTGGGGGTCTGGGAACACTCAAAAATGTTTCCATATAAGTCAATGGTAATTGCTTCTCCACGTTATGCCATTTCAGCTTAGGAAAGCTTTCATAGGAATGTTCTGCCTTCAGAAACCTGTATCAAGGTTTCCATCTTGAAAGCTAGAATTATGATCAGATCATTAACAAAGAATTTACAAGAGTAAGTTGCTGAGTTTGGGGTAGGGAAGGAAGGGGAGAACATTTTAAAGCGTTTTTAAACTAGACCCTGGAGATAGTTGGAAATATGCACATTGGTGCTTAAGAAAGACAGATGAGGGACTGGAGATAGAGATTTGGAAGCCATTGGCATATGGACAGAGTTCATAGCCATTCAATTTAATAGGCTGACAGTAAGATTTCCTTGTTTATTAGCATTGTGCCGTAGCAGTACATTGGCTTACTCAGGCAAAGCAGGACGTGTACAGTTGAATAAAATAAAAAATATACTCTTGGGGAATGCCATCATTTAAAGGGCCAGTAGGTAGGAGAGGAAGAAACAATCAATAAAAGACCCTCCCCCGCCAAAAAAATGGGGGCAGGGCATTAGTAGCATGGCAAGAGGAACAAGAGATTGGAGACTTTAAGGGGGAAAAGAGTTTTAATAAAGAGCAAATTGTTGTTAAATGCCTATAACAAAGCCAAATAGGTTCTTGGTGCTGGCACTGGGGTAGTGGGGGCATTGGTGAACCTCCTAAAGACAGTTTAATCGGAGATATCTGGCCGGAAGCCAAATTGTAATGGGTTGCCTTCAAAAGGGGCAGTGTTTGAAAATCTCTGTCTTCTTCAGGGTAAAGAAATCAAGTTTTACTGAAGGGCATATCCTGTCAGCTTTCCTCCCTACCTCCTATAAACTCACCCAGTCACCCCAGACCAGCCCTTTCATCTGTTTCCCAGAACGCGTACTTTCTTCTTACTCAATTCACTTGTTTTTTTTCCTCTGTAACTTTTGTCTCTCCTGTTTGCAGGCTCTTTTCCTACGAGCATGTTCTAGTCTCAAAAAAAAAAAAAAAAGTTTTTCTTTACTTTTCCCCTTAGCCTGTTTGTCCTGCAATGTGAAAGTAATCCTCTCATTCACTATCTCTATTTCTTTTCTCCCACTCATTTTTCAAACTATTACACAGTCTGGCTTCTAGCCAGATATCTCCCTACTGAACTGTATTTACTAGATTCACCAATAATCCTTTGATCCCATGACCCACTTGGCCTTGGCAGCCTTTAAACAACTTCTTCTTTCTTGAAATTCTCTTCCCCCTTAACTTCTCCAGTTTTTGTTTCTCTTGCCATGGTGATAATTTATTATTCCTCTTTCTGTGGGGGGTGGGGGTGGGAGGGTCTTTTAATGACTGGTTCTTCCTCTCCTGCCCACTGTCTCTTCGAACAATGGCATTCCCAAAGTTTTATGTTTTATTTTATTCGGCTTTACAATTCCTGCTTTTCTCTGAGCAAACTGACTTACCCTCTCTGGTGAAATTTACCATATTGCTGAAAACCTTCAGAAATGGTACTCAGACAGCCCTGTCTTTTCATTGAATTGGGTTAGATTAGAGATCCAGCCCCTAGCAAGTGAAGGAATGTTTTCATTTCTGTAATCTGTGTGGGACAAGGAAAGAGGACTTTTATGCTTTCCCATTCCTACTGGGGAGTGACGCTGAATACTTGTAAAGTGTGGGTGGTGGGGCAGAAGACCAAAGTGTGGAACACCTGCCACACAACACAAACGTCTGTGTACCTTTCCTCGCTCCTTCTCCAGCCTACTGGCCATTCATTAAAACACAGTTCAACTCACCTGATACCGTCTCCAGGCAGCCTCTTCAGCTAGCCTCTATGTCTTCTCTCCTTGGCTGGGTCACACATCTTTGTACTTTAAGGTACAGATCTCTGTTTTTGAAGTTTCTACATCATTTCATATCTATTATATCTAGGACACTCCCACTTTCAGGACCTGTTAAACGTTCCCCTTATCCCTTTAGTTCTTCTGGCTGGTCGGATAATTCAAATGACATATGGCAGATTAACAAGAGAAAATAAAATTTTAATCCATTTGCATGGAGAATTCACAGAAGCATGAAAGTTTCTAAGACAGGCAAAATGGGGTGTAAATATCATTTTGGACTAAGAAGGAAGAGGTAGGCAATCCACAGGTAGATGAGAAAGAGCAAACATTTGGTAAACAATTTCTTACAGAGCAACCCTGAAATGGACGCAAAGGGGATTCTTAAGAGAACAGATTTTTGCTTAGATCCTCCATGTCTGCCACACTTAATTCATATGTGCTAAGGTGAGTATGTTAAGGTTCCTTTCCTGAAGCAGGTTTTTCTATCTGAATCTCTTTAGGCAGGTAATACGAAGGTAAACAAACTCTTCTTAGATTTCTTGTGCTTTAATTGTTTTAAGCTTGAGATAATGTGCATGCCAGGTGGCACATTCTGGGGAGACACTCTCCCAACCCCCACACCATATTTGTATGCTTCTCAAAAATAAATCATTCTGCTTTAAATGTTCATCTTTGTATCCCCAATGCTTAGACAAGTCATGACCAAATGGGTACTTAATAAATGGTAGTTGAATGCTTAGTTGACTTGATTTACTCAGGAATTCTCAACCTTGCTGTATATTGAACTCATAGCTGAGCTGAAAAAAATATCCAGGCCTTAGTTCACACTCTCAGAGATGATCATTTAATAGTTGTGAAATGGGACTCAGGCATTGGCAATTTTTGAAAGCTTCCAAGTGATACTAATATGCTATCAGCTTTGAGAACTATCAGATTAAATAAAGTAAATATACTTTTATTCACCAGTGCTTGCTAGATGTCGAATGTTTTAATAAAAATTTCGCAAGAACTCAAGAGAAGGAGATGAGACCAGTTTTTGTTAAGATGGGGATAAACAGAGACTCTGAACAATGTAATGACTTTGTATAACTTCAGAGCTGGTAGGAGGCAGGGCTAGGCTCTGCTGCGGTGACCTCGCGTAGCCTTTGCAGCTTCCCAGGCAGCTCTCCTCCATTGGCAGGGAGTCCAGTCTCTTGTCCGTTCTCTCAGAGGCGGTGCATTAGCCACTGGCTGAACTGGGCAACAATTCAGCCAGTGGAGAAATGTCACTCTATTTTACATCCAAGAATGAGGTTGAATGGGATTTAGCCCACAAAAAAGTACATTTGTGTCACAACCACCCTGTCTTTCTCATTTGTAGGACAATTAGGGCTTCCTTTTTTTTTTTTTCCTGGGCGAGCAACTCAAACTTGCCTCCAGATCTTTTTTCTCTGAAGGATGGCCATTCTAGTAGCTTCTTGGCCAACTCTTTACACCCTTCCTCCCCTCTAATCTCTGAAAAGAGCCTATAAATATAATTTGCCTTTCCAAGTCACCTGTAATTTCTTTAAGATTCTGATGCTAATCTTTGATGTTTGTAACATTCTTCTTCTGCAAGTTCTAAATGGCTATGTCTGAGTTAGTCTGCTTCTAAATGCTGCGGCCACAGTTAACTCTGCTCTTTCCCTCTCACACTTATTCCTTTTCCCTACTCTCAAAACAACCAGATACTTTATTCGCATTTAAATAAAGTATTCTTTCTACACTCCTAATATGATCTAAAAAAACAAACAGAAATGTCTGAAACCTGGAATTTGCGCGTTCTAAGTTTCGGTCTCAGATCTGCCACTTATCTGGCAAAATGGCAAGTTGTTTAATTTCCAGGCCTCCTTAATAAGATGGGACGGATGATACCAGTCTCATTTCCCAATCAAAGGAGATCCAATGCACGGAAATATCTTGTAAGTTCAAAAAGCAAAAGGTAAATACAATTGTTATTGTATTAAAAGTGGCCAGTGAGTCCTCAGATGTCATAGCAATTGCTTGTAAGAATTAAAATAGCAAGAGCTGGTGAATGGGGCTCTGGTGATGACAGAGTTCACATGTGCTCTCTCTCTTTATTCCCTCTCTCACCCTGCAGAGTGACCTGATACACTACCTGGGCCTGAGCCATCCTCTACTCGCAATGAATTTTATCTTCGTCTCTTTGGGAAAGAAAAGCGCATGGTCTGCTCGGGTGAAGGTGACTGACACTGACTTTGATGGTGTGGAAGTCAGAGTGTTTGAAGGCCCTCCAAAGCCAGAAGAGCCACTGAAACGCAGTGTTGTTTTTGTGCATGGAGGAGGCTGGGCCTTGGCAAGCGCAAGTATGTCCTGGTCACCTTCAGGTTGTTTGGGGTTACGGTTGGCCCCGGGAGGGATGTGTGTGTGATTGAGTTTGACTTTCTTGGGTAAGGAAAGGGGGACTTTGAGTTGGTTACTCTGGACAGTCCCAGTTTCCCTTATTGTTTCAGGGAAATTATTAGTAGTGTCCCCATTTCATACTCAAAACTGTCCTGATTTGAATGCTTAATTATATGTTCATACCCTACATAAAGGTTTTTGCCTAGTTGTTTATTTATTAAGGCAGACTGTTTCGAAAATATTTCCTGTTACCTAAATCGTGGACTAACTTATTGTGAAATGCAAACAATAGCTTTCTGCACTAAAACAAGGTGGAGTTTCATTAGCCAGAAGACAAGATAATTGTCTGTAGCTCTTTTGCCAACTTGTGTCTTGAAGATATCTTTCTATGAGATAGAACAAGTATTTCTGAATATACATGTTAACTCATTAACATTTTATCTGCCTATGTATCCAAAGATGAAAATATAAAAGTATGCCACCATTAAAAAGAAACAATCCTACAAAGTTCAAGAATATTATCTTTAGTGCTGGATTAGTTTCATCAGCAAAACAGGTTCAGAATGGCAAGCAGCCAAGTACAGCAGCCCTGCAGAAAGCATACCAAGGAAATAAGGGCCTTATCTCTGCCTGCAATTATCATGGAGCTACATTCTAATCTTTAGCCCAGTGCTTTGTTATTCTCTAAGTGAAAAGGCAATAACAACTTTTTCTATTTTTTTTTTTAATAACATATTATTTTTTTAATGAGGCTAAAGCCGAAAAGAATTGCTTTTTCTGGTAATCTCATTTCATTTAACTCCATATTCATCATTTATTCTTTTATTCACTGACTTGTTCATGTGTTCAACAGATATTTACTGACAAAGCAGGTTTGCATAGAACTGAGAGGTTTCCTGGGGTACCCAGCACAAAAACTCAAACGGTTGTGTTCAAACCTGGACCTTTGGCTGCCCCACTCTGTGCTAGGTGATAGGAGTATAAAAATGGATAAGATAGAGTATCTGCCCTAGAAAAGAATGAATTGGTACCATTGGACACTTGCCAGATAAGACATTACCCTGGAGGCCAGGAAGTATAAGTTTGGGGAATGGTATAAATATGATTCTACCTGGCCTTTTCCACATAATTTTGACTCATCACTCTTGCCAGAGGAAGATCTCAGGCTGAGAGAAGTATGTAGATGGTTATGTAGTTATTAAACTTCTGGTTCTAAGACTGCTTTGGAAAGCTGATGAATAAGGTAATATTTAGCTTTCTGTTGACACAGTCCGCTCTTAATTTACTGAAAGAAAAGCTAAAGGATTAATTTTTTACATATTAAAATTGCTTCTGTCACTGCAAACCTTTGGATCCTCTTTCTTTTCTTCTTTTTATTTATTTTTTTTATTTATGGTGACATCGGTTAATGAAATCCAGTAAATTTCAGCTGTATACTTTAAGAGTAAGACATGTATATTTATACTGTGCGTTCACCTCTCATAGTTAGATTTCTTTCTGTCACCACATATCTGACCCCCTTTAGTCTGTCTACTTTCCCTCTCCCCCTCCCCCACTCCCTATCTTCTGGTAACCACTAGTCTATTGTCCATGTCTGTTTGTTTGTCCTGTTCATGGATCCTCTTTCTAAGAAATGCTGAGACTTCTTTAAAGTTTGTTATGTGTTGGTTTAAACAAAATACCATATTCTTCAAATTGGTGCCTTTCCTGAACTATAGCAAATAAGGGTGTTAAAAGAGAAAATTGTTATGGTTCTAAGGAGGAAACTGCTTATTTGCTGTGGTCTTTGAAAAGGCATACATGTGAAGAGCTACAAAATCAGAATTAATTTGGTATATTTCATGAAGTCCATTATGAAATAAGTGTTAAGTTAAATGGTAATCTAATATGGATTATCTGTCATTTTGTAGTAATTCCATTTTATCAGAAGCCAGATTTAAATTCTGCATTTGCACATGTAACTCTATTGAGACATTTGCTTTTTATTATTTTTATTATTAATAACTTATGCTCAAGTATAAAAGCAATCCACAATTAGCAGAATTTAAGAATGGACAGTATTAAATAACTTATTTAATAGTCATCGCTCCTTTGTTTCTTTTAGAAATCGAATTTTATAATGAATTATGTATGGAAATGGCTGAGGAATTGAATGCTGTCATTGTCTCTGTTGAGTAAGTAATAATTGTCATAGAAAAAATTTTTAACAATGAGTCCTAGATAACCATCTAGTTACCTTATTTTACAAGTCATAAAATAAAATATAAAATAAAAGTCCAGAGAGGTGAGGTGATTTTCCCAAGGTTACACAAAATGATTTCTGCTATAACTTAGAATTTCTTCAACTAGCTTTTCTTTTTATTTTAGTTTTGGAAAGTTCTGGAAAAGGAATTAACTGAAATTGAGAGAAATATACAGTCAGTTATCTATAGCATATATGTCTGATTACTGCTTTTATAGAAAAAAAAAAAAAAAGATCTTAGAACCAATCAGCATTTTAAGAGACTCTCTCCTATTACCATGAGTTGGGAAACTTATTCTCCTGGAGTCAGATTTTATAACTCATACCTTGTAAATAGTAATGGGTTAAAAAAAAATCTTAGTCAACATAGTTATTTATTATTCTTATTGTTAATAGTATTAATATGGATGTTTTGAGTTGTTTCTACCAGTTCTATATTTAAGCCATCTTTCTGGGAAACTAGGAAGAATGTCATTAATACTTATAACAATTGTGGTGATAGTAATAATACAAAAAATATGATACCTATTTTGTGACAGGCATTGAGCAAGTGCTATTGCATACATTGTCTCTCCTTCATATCTTTGTTCAAATATCATCCTTCTGGCAAGGCTTTCCTTGACGCCACTATTTAAAATTGCAGCCACTTTTTATCTGCTTTATTTTTCTCCAAACTGTCATCAACGTCTGACAGACCATATCGTTAAATTATTATGTATTTATTGTACTGAGTTGAAATAGACAACGTAAGTTTCATGAAGACAGAGATTTTGGGGATTTTTTTCTCTTTCGTTGATTGCCGATCATGGTGCCTGGAAACATTTCTAGCAAATAGTGGGCATTTGATAAGTATTTGTGAAATGAATGAATAAAAAGTCTTGTTTAATTTTCATCTAAATCATTCAAGATACATATTTTAATATTTTCCTCATAGATGAGGAAATTGAGGCCCAAGAACTTAAGTAACCTACACGAGGCCACATAGCTAGCTGGTCCCATAGATGAAGTGGGAACCGAAGCAGGCCAAATCATTCCCAAGGCCCCCATACTTTTTTGACCCAGTATCAAGCCAGTGTTGAAGGAAGCTGATAATGCTGGGTGACAAGGTCATAGCAATATTAACCACTTTCCATGCCCTGAGCTTTCCAGCTCTCCCCTTCCTTCTGCCTCTCTCTGCTAGCTGCTCTCTCATTCATGGCTCAATTCTTCCTTGCCCTCAACCCAGATCTGAGACCTATGAGAAGCCTTTCTTCTATAGTCCCTTGGAAGGGCTGGTGTCCTGAGTCATTTGGGCAGCTATGACCCTGTGAACAGAAGCCTTTGAGTCACACAGAGTTTGTTGTGGCTGCTTCCTCAGTGGACTTGGCTGCAGACAGCTTCGGGCAGCTCCCAGCCCTCTCAGCAAGGCCTCCCAGATCACTCAGCAGCCCTTAGGGAAGTTCTGTAATGCAATAATATTGAAGAAATGATTCTGTCATTTGACCTGGGCAACTGGTCAGAGGAAAACAGGCTGTGTAAGCAGCTGAGCCCCATTATGGATCAAGGCCCCACGGCTTAGGGAACCATCCTCAGGGCCCTTTTAGTGGTTTCCTGTGTAGCTGCAGCTCCTTAAAGGCCCAAAGAAAGAATGGGAGTTGGGCTTGCTTTATTTGGCATGATGGGTGTTCTCCACACAGGCCTCACCCTCCAGGGCTTCAATGTAAGCAATTTGAAACATGCCTAAGCTCTTCCTACATGATCTTCATCCTTCAGCATCTGTCTCGCATAAAACAGGTATTCTTTGGTTTATCATAAAACACTCAAGGACGAATGAGATGTTTTTAAGATTTTTAAAAAGAATTAAAACAGAAAGAACTGCTTTAATCTTAACTTTCCATTTTGTCTAATCCATACAACATAGCATTTAGCAGTTTATCAACTGGGAGGCAGGGACCCTTGCTCATGACTGTGTGACCTCAGGCAAGTCATTGAACCGCATGTGCAAAATGGGGTAGGAATCCTTCGTGTGTATCTAGAATGTGAGCTAGTGGCAACACAAATCATGTTTTCTTTCCCTGGTTCCCTATCACCCAGTACAAGGCTTAGGACATGTATGCTAGGTAAATGTACTTTGAGTTTGGTTAATGATTTTAGAGAGGTGTCACAAGAATCAGTTTGAACAATTGAGATAAAAGGGCTTCAGATACCCAGAAGTATCTGAAGTGGTTTCCCGTGTAGCTGCAGCCCCTCAGAAGCCCAAGGAAGGGAAGGAAGTTGGGTTTGCTTTACTTGGCACCGCACCGCAAGTAATCTTCACGTAGGCCTCACCCTTCAGGGCGAGTCTGGACTATTAGTGCTCTAAGCTCATAGGTGAAAGGTCCAACTTACAAATTTATTTATCAACATGTGTTTGGAACTCACAGCACTTTTCTTTGCTGGAATAATGAGCTAAGATACTTAGGATACAGGCCAGCCAGCCCATCAAGATCTATATAACCTGTGCTCTAGTTGAGACATAACCAACATCATATGATCATGTTTCCCTTGAAAAGTATGTTCAGAGTTCTAACTTGGGAACCTGTTTCTTCTCACCGCTCATCTCTTTCCTCTTCCTTTTATTCAGTAAATATCTGTTGAATTGCTATTATGTGCCAGTTACTATGTTAACTTCTGGTCAGACATAATTTCTACCCTCGTGGAGTTTACAATCTAGACGAGAAAATAAGCCTCGAACAAGTCATGTTATGTGAAGTAGAAAGGCAAGTAGTAATGGAGACATCTAATAGGTAAGATCTTCCCTAGATTGGAGGGTCAGAAAAGGTGTGTTAAAGAAAGTGATATTTGAGTCGAGCTCCTAAGGATAAGAAAAATCTGATTACACAAAGTGAGTTGGTCATGGAGGTCTAAGGTGGTGTAATGAGATGGCCTGGAAGGAAGGGGAGGGGGCAGAGATCATTAAGGGAATAAAACATGAGAGAAGACAGATGGAAGGATTGACACTTCTGATGATAACTAAGGAAAGTCAGAAGTAAGGGTGGATGATCCAGAGAGTCCTCGGGGAAGTGCTGGACCCATGGTCTAGAATTTCGCCTTCTCTTAGCAGGGAGGCTAGCCGGAGACAGTGGCTCCTTATCCTCAAGTCCCACAGCAGTTGGGTAGCAGTGCCATAGCTCTGCTTAAGGGGCATGGCCTTGGGAAAGGTTATAATCTGAGGAAATAGGTAGGCAAGGGTTGGCGACAGCTCTGATGATGAAATCACCTCACATGGAGCAAGCAACAGGAGTTGGAACTCCTTGGTTCATGTTACTGGTACTGGCTCAAGGTTCTGGGGACAGATCAACAACTAAGTTATAGGTACAGGCCTTAAGGCGAAAAAAAAAAAAAAATAGGCCATGCCTTCTACTTGGTAGCTTCTACATTATGCTATTTTACATATTGATTGCACAATAAGTATTTGTTAAATAAATGGAAAAGTTTATCCTGTAATACCTAAGATACATGGATGTATCCTCACTTACATAATCTAGGAAAGTCCTATTTTATATTCATGAATTTATTTTCATAAAGTTCAGTGCAGTTTAGCTATAACAGCAGACCTTTTTACCTTTAGTTTATATAATAAGACACAATACTAGAACCATAAAACGTAGGGAAAAGATTTAATTTCTTTTTTTTAAAGATGAAAAGCAAGATAACAAAGTAGGCATGTTGGAAATTATCAAATTCTATTTAACAAATTCTATTTAATTTGATAAATTCTATTAAGTTCTAGAAAGCATTCATATTGCTTTCTTAGGTGTGGAAAACTGTTTCAAGTTGTATTTTACTTTTAATTAAATCTTTACTATACTCATAAACTCTCCATTTTATGTGGATGGACATTCATTCCCATTCCATCAAATGTCAGGTGGCAGTATGCAAAGAGAACTTAAAATATAGAGCTGTAAAGGAGAATGTCGCTAACGTAGACAGAAAAGCTGTAGCACTCGCCTTGGTTCACTGCTAAGAAAGTTATAAGCAGTGCGTTGCCTATGCCTCTGTTGTTCTCATCCATAAAATTAGATGAGTACAAGTGAAGAGGAAAATGAAGAAAAATATAATTCAACATGCTAACCAATTCTCTGTTTGCTTCTGTAAATATACTTGCTCCATGAAAGAGCTCACTTGCAGAGCTCACTTGCACTTCGCTTGACCCTTCTAAGTAATGAATGTAACTGTTTGTACCCCTAGAAGCTCCCACCTCTTGTAGCACTTTGTACCTTAGCAGCGCCTGCTTCCTGTAACAGTTTGTAACCATTGGTAACCCATAGCAACTCCCGCTCTTCCATCAATGTTACTACTTGCAACCATAGCAACTCCCGCTTTTTATAACGGTCGGAATTCAAACTGACCAATCAGCTTGCGTAAAAATCTTTTATATAAGGAATGTTGCAACTGAGCTTGGGCCTAGATCTTCAGAGCACTAGCTCCTTTGGGACTGCGTGTAATAAACCTGAGTTCTCCTCTCTAAGTTACTGCTTGGTTTTTCACTGGTCTGATTTTGGAGCTTTTTCTAACACAAGCTGACAAAATCACAGTGCTTTGAGAGGGCACAATAGGACACACATCTTGATAAATAGTTGTCAAAATAAGACTCTGAAAAAAAATAGAATGACAGTACCAAGCTGTGACTTTCTCTCTGCTCCTTTTCCTGCTTGAGTCCTGAGCGGAGAAATCTTCATTCATCACCCCCACCTGGGCAGTCCTAGAAGGTGGGAAGACCAAATTTCCAAGGGTTCCCCACCAAAAAAGGGAAGATTTGCTCAAAACTTTCCTTTTACTCAGTCCAGGCCAACTTTAGCAAACCCAAACACCAGCATCACAAATAATTCAATACTACAGAAGGATAATGTGGCTTATTTTGAAATGTAGACTGTTTTATTTTCTTCACTTTCATTAACTTAATGATTATCTTCTTTTTTGATATATTTAACTAATGTCTTCTTGGCTCCAGTTACTACTAATAAAAATCCACTGGTTTCTCTCTTTGTGGTTTAGGTCTTTTAGAAAATTCTGGGGCGAGGGCGGGGGGGTGGGGTGGGGGGGCTGGAGGGTGCCTGGAGCTTTACAAAAACTCTGTGCTGGAGCTACAAAAAACCTATAACCGCAAACTACAGGGAGGTGGCGAAGTCTAATTCCACCCTGGCCTGAACCCTGCAGAGTTATGTTTAGCTTCTGATAAGACCCTGAGAAAGGAGGCCAGAAAAACAGGGCAACAAGCCTACTTGGGTTTCTCTGTAGCCACCGAGGGGGAATGCTCTGGCTTTCTATTTACCCTTGAGGTTGAAGGCAAGGTTTGCATGAGAATGGGAGGAGGCGGTTAGATAAACACAGAGTCTGGGGAGCTCCCTGCTGTGTAAGGAGATATAACTCAGGAAGTCTTGCCTGGTAAACAGAGCATCAGAGAATCACATCCTTGGAATGGATCACAATTCTAGGCTCAGTCATTTCTGGATTTTGGTGAAGCATCCTGACATCTGTTATTTCTTTTAAGTGTTATTCTCACCTAATTAACCAAGCCTTTGCTAATCTCAGCTCTCCCTTGCTGAAGGGCTGGTAGTCAAAACTATCTCAAGGGACGAATTTTGAGAGTAGAATCAGAAAGGAAGACTCTTCCTCAATTTATGCACAAATCACATTCTAAGAACATAAAGAGAAACAACTATCTATTCATAATCCTTCCACTTATATGTTCTTTTAATGGAAAGAAATCATCTACCTGTTAGAGTAATAAATAGATTCTTCCTCTGGACATATCTCCCACAGAGACCACAAAATGGATGTAATTATTGATTTGTTTCAGATAACCTCTACTGAAAATGTGATTTTCTATGACTGAGCAGAATATTAACGTTTTTTTATATTCTTAAGATGAATCTATTGAACTCCTCTTGGAAGATGGTGAAAACGAAAAAAAAAAAAATTCCACGAGATTTTATCTCACTCCTGCTGAATCTAATAGGAGTATAATTTCATTCCAGAAAATCACATGTACTTTTCGGCTAGCTGGCACTATGTGAAGAGAACTCAGTGTCCTTGCTCACAGCAGAAGCTTGTACACAGTGTTTTCAGGTTAGGTTATTCTGAGGGAGAAAATCCATTACAATAGATTTTGGGGGGCACTAGTAACATTCAGGGCTTCAACTTCCACAGGCTTGGAACAACTCAACATTTCCCCTTAATTCCAGGCTGCATACAGCATCTGCCTTTGTCTTAAGGAACAATTTGTCATTCTCTCTGAAGTGCTCCACCTCCCTGGTCACTGTCAATAAAGTGGGTAATAAAGTAATAGGTCATAGAAGTGGTACTGCTTATTTCAGATAGATATTCATCAAAATCTTTAGTGCAGAATTATGACTTTCCTTTACTTCTAGAGGAAGTCGAGGTGTCAGAAAGACTTTGAGTTTTCCAAGCAAGGAGAGTTACTTTTGGCTGGGCTCTCAGCCTTCATGAAAGAAGTGGCATTTGAAATGAAACATAAAGGATGGGAATGTTTGATGAGGAGTTGCTGGGGAAAGGACATAGGGTATGGAGAGAGGGACCAATGCACTGAGCATGGGAACAAGACGTGTTCAGAGAAGTGACAATGTGGCTAGATTCGGTGATATTTCTGAACCTTGGAGGCACATTGGAATTACTTGGAGCAATTTTTGTTTCAAATATAGATATGCTGGGCCACTCTCCAGATCAGATGAACTGGAATGTTTGTAGAGGGGCTCAAACATCAGGTTTTGTTTTGTTTTGTTTTAAAGTTCCGAGGATTATTCTACAGTGTGTCCAGAGTCGAAAAACTCTGGGCAGTGTATAGAATACAGGAAGTGGAGTCCTTGGAGGTGTGCCTGAAGACTAGGCAGCTTAAGAACAATTTTTTTTTTATGTTTTTAAAGCATATGGTTTATTGCTTTTCTGACTGCAGATGGTGTTATATGACATATATTTTATATGCGAAAGGTGTGAAACAAATCTTTTGAAATTTTGTTTGGAAGAAAGAAAAGTATGTTATTAAAAATTACTGATATAAGAAATATCCAAATCCATAGAGAATCTTTATAAGAGTTTATTTGAGCCATAACTGATGACAATTGCCAGGAAGCAAGATCGCAGGTGCTCCAGAGAGGGACAGTTTGGAGTTTCCTTTATGCATTTGGAATTAAGGAGGGAATTTAAGATTACACATAGGTGGGAGAAAGCAAGGGCAGGGCATGGAATGGGACTATAGGGGAGTTAACAAGATTATGTGCTCTCTTGAGAGATGTTACACACCTTTGAGGGCTCTTACTTCTGGCATTTCAAATGTGTGTTAACCTAGAAGCACAAGAACAATGGACGGGACTTGTTTAAAAACCTTTTACTAAAGAAGTTATAGGCCTGGTGGGTGACTACCAACCATGACCTGCTCAGTTAGGAATTTGTGATTTATTACAGCATTCCTTTTTCATCCACCAGATGTACCATGTGCCCAGGCACAGTGCTAGGTGGTTTGTTTTGAGAATATTGCAAAACCATTGAAATCATGAGAGATATTCTGGGATGCCAGAAATCTACAGTTTTGAGAATTCACTGCTTTGGTGAGCTGATTAGAACATACATGCACACATTTAAAAGGCTGCGAGTTTTGAAGAATGAGACTATTTTGAAAAGGCAAGGCGCACATGGGTTTAGCAGTCAGTTGTGGATTCAGATCAAATCTTTGCCACTTACTAGCTGTTGTACACAAGGTACACATCCTCCTTGAGCCTCATGTTTTTATTCTT
Source organism: Rousettus aegyptiacus (assembly GCF_014176215.1). Classification (NCBI taxonomy): domain Eukaryota; kingdom Metazoa; phylum Chordata; class Mammalia; order Chiroptera; family Pteropodidae; genus Rousettus; species Rousettus aegyptiacus. The sequence continues at coordinate 32,261,367 of NW_023416307.1, read as the reverse complement.
AAACGCACAGGTTTGCTCTGAGATTTGAGTGAAACACCACTGTAGAGCACTTGGCGAGGTTCCTCACCTAGCAGGAGTAAGATAATTTTTATAGAGTCTATGTATTTATTAAATTGACTAAATCTCATTCCTGAGTTTACACTAAATTTTATTCTTCTAGTGGGAGGCATGCACAGTAATATATAAGCAAAAGCTGGCATCGCAGAATCATTATCTTTGCAGTGAGTTGGGGAAATGGAGACTATATGTGCCATGAATTCATCAGGTGCTTTTACAATTTTAAAATTAAAAGAAAAAAGGCAGAATTCTCTTCAGTACTTTGCAGGGACATAGCTTTGAACAAAAGCAGCAGATGAAAATATTTATGCATGCTCTTTGGCTCTACCACTCACAAATTTCCTCTTGATTCTCAGTTTTCTGTGTCTATGAAGATATTACATGACTTTTGTTATAATGCTCAGGTCAATTTCAATGCTCACCTTACACTAGGGACCTCAGAAATATCTAGTTTCGCTTTACTCTCTGGCCTGTGAAAATAGTGTCCCTTTTCACTGAATACAATTAGAGAATGTTTCCATTTTGATAAAAAGTAAGGGGAAAGGTGAGGAGCTAGATCTTTAAGGGCGCCAGGAAGACTCACAGCATAACTTGTTGGTTTTTAAGTTTGTTTACTCTGTTATCTGAGCTAGTTATCAATTGACTGATAAAATTTGAGGTAGTAGCATTTTTTTTAGATTACCAATTCCTTTTTATTCAAAGTCAGTAAGACCTTTTGTGAAACAACATCTGAAAATTTAATTCATGTGTGTGTAGTAGTAGACACTGTTCTGACCTCCTGCATCACCAGGAAAACAGTTTATCACAATATATAGAATCTTCCTGAGACAAAATAGCTTAATTTTTCACAACTTGAGTCATAAATTGCATTCTTTTTATTTGATCGGAAGAATTAAGGGTTCAGTTTAGTAATATAGAAAGTAAAAGATTGAGACCTCGTCCCAAATTAGGAGTAAATCAAATCATGTGAGATAGTGGACAAAAGGTTGTAATGCTACTCCTTTCACCCATTATTAAGAGTGGAATACTATAGCAGCAGCTTCAAGACATAGTGAAAATCAACAGGAGAAAAAACATTTTGGATGTTTAATTGATCATCACAGATGGAAAAAATAAGAAAGGAATTATAAAACTTATTTTATCTATTATAAAGCAACTACTAAATTTTTTACTACATTTAGAGTTTTTTAATGTAGTAATTTCTGAATGACCAAATCTACATTTACTGCTTAGCAAAGCATTTCACAAATATTTGTCCATTTGATTGTACTTGCACTGAATGCCAAGATACTTAATTAACTAGCTGGATTTTAGATGGGGGAAATAAATGGCCTTATATAGAGTAGTTTAGAAAAAATTAGTGTCTGAGACTAAATGTGCTAATTATAAAATGGAAACGAATAGACCTGCGTTCTTAATGATTACTAGATTTTAGTTAAGTAATTAGTTTCTATCCTACCTTAGTTTGATCTGTGTTAGACCTATTTCACAAATCAGTAAAATTTCTGCACCTCAGTTTCTTCATTTGCAAAATGAAGGTATATTAATATCCACAAAATTTTGCGGGATGAGTGATTATGTGCCTAGCACTTTGATAGATACTGGAAACACCATGATGAATAAAGCATGCCCCTGCTAACAGAGAACATGCTTTTTAGAGGAAATATATAAATCATTTTAAGACAAGATAATAAAAATAGTAACATAACCCAGCACACAAGGAATGGTGGCTAGTTGAGCCTAGAAGGAAGCGAAGTTATAGTCAAGAAGGCCACCTAGAGGAGGCCAAACCCTCATGTAAGGCTTAAAGGATAAATGAGGATTAATAAGCAAGGAAGGAGGGTGGAAACTGAAAGGGCTCTCTGAGCTGAGACTGACAATGCAATACAGATTTGTAAAATGCTATTAGGAATGGAACATTTGACAAAACCAGGGTTCTTTGGGACTCTTAAGGGAATATGCATCCTACTCAATGTACAGAGTAGGATTCCAAAGGGGACTCAATCTTGCAAAGTGGGGCGGTAGGAGAAGCTCCAGAAGTGTCCCTGAGGGCCTTCCCTGGGCCATCTGGGATACCTGGCTTCTTTTTTTTTTTTTTTTTTTTTTTTTACTGATTGACAACTAGCATTTTAGTCCTAGACTTTCAGGAAGTGAATGGATTTAGTGTCAGGCTGGCCCTGGCCCTGACCTCTTCAGAGTAGTTTTACTACATTTATCAAATAAATCATGCAAATGCCATATCAACTTATTAAACACGAGACCAATGAAGTTCCAAGTCACCTTCTAACCCAGAGATGTTGCAAATAGAACACTGACTTCCAGAAATAATATTCCAAATCTATTGTGGTTCAATCCATTTCTTCATAATTGACATTGTCTTCTACTTTGAAGTTTTGCTAAGCATTTGATTTGCAAGAAAATGATCTATTTTTACATTTATTTTAATTCCTTACCTGTTTATTTCTGGCATCAAAAGAACCCGTTTCTCCATCAACTTTAAATGGCCAGTAAAGACTTGGTGAAGTCCTTAAAAGAATACAACTTTTCTCTTCACAGTTACAGGCTAGTTCCAAAGGTTCATTTTCCTGAGCAAATTCACGACGTTGTACGTGCCACAAAGTATTTCCTGCAGCCAGAAGTCTTACAGAAGTATTCAGTTGACCCAGACAGAATTGGCATTTCTGGCGACAGTGCTGGTGGGAATTTGGCTGCTGTCCTGTGCCAACAGGTAACAGACTGCTCTGGGGTGCTGGCAATAAGAGGGTGTGCGATAAGGTCCAAAAGACCAACACCCTCTTCACTACAGGTGGCAAAGGCTTAGCCAGGGGGGCTGGTCATTAGGTGGCCAGGTTATTTAGATGACTGAACTTGGAGAGCTCCCAGCAATCTTTCTGAAGTAGGAAGAGGGGTTACTGAGAAAAGTATCATCTCTGAGTCCTTGTAAAGGCCCTGAGTACAATCAGTGTGAGAAGAGACCTAACATTTTGGAGCATTCCCTTGCTCCTCTGGGAATGTATGGAAATTAAGTGTCCCCTTCTCCTTTTCCATGTTGGACTTCCAAAATGGGGTGGTTTTGCTTAAATTCCAATTCCAAGGGTCTCCCAATTTTTTTTTTTAATTTCAAAGAAAATATAAAATGGTTTAGCCACTTTAAATGTAATGATGCAAATTAATCTGAGCTTGATCTGCTTAAATTCTTTGAAAACAAGATCGGAGGCAGCTGTATAAACTCAAAGATAAGTACTTTTTTTCCTCTTATGGATTTGACAAGAGAAAAATTCTGAGATATCATAAATTCAATTACAGCAGGCTGGAGGTTAGAGGTTAATCAGTTAACAGAGCCTTTGGCCAAAAATAACAAAAAAACTTCACATTCCTGAAAGTATGTCAGAGCTTTGAATCAACTTCCAGGAGGCTATCTAAAAAAAAAAAAATAGGCGGCCATCAGACACTACCGTATTCTGCTTATGCATGAACTTTCCAAACCATTTCCCACAAATAATCCAGAAGTAGGAAATATTTCTTTCTCATGGACTATGCACTTCCCCTGCTTCACTTTTTCCTGCCCTCCTAGTCCTTAGCCAGTGTAAATTCTTTAAAACAACTTAAATCTTTCTTCCTCCATCCCATTGTGTGAAAGAAGCCCGTCAGCTCCAGAAGAGCATACCTGTTTGTCCTGTCCACCTACCGCTGCTGCTGGTAGTTCAGATTGCAAGCCCCAGGACCTGGTATTCCTCTAGCCAGCATATGGTTCAACAAAACCTTCCTTTCAGAAAAGCTTATGACTGCAAAGGTTTTCGTTTAACCTATCAAATAATTTGAGAATAGCATTTCTTTCTTTACATCTCTGAATTTCTTTGGGTATTCTCAAGTAGCATTTGCCTTTTTATCTGTGATGTACCTTGGTTTCTTCCCCTTTGCTATAATTACAGAACTTGGTTCTCCACTTGGCATTGGCAGGTTTGTTATTCATGTCTGGATGAGATACAAAGAAAATCCTGATGCAGCAGGAAGAGCATTACAGGCTTTAAAACCAGACAGAACTGAAATAGAATCCAGGCTACCCCTTTGGAAGTTACAGGGCTTTGGGCAAACCCCTTAATTTCTCTGATACTCAAGAAAATGAGAATAATGTCATCTGATTGCAGGGTTGTTGCCAGAACTTAGTAAGATGATATATGTACAATTCTTGGCACGTATTAATAGTACTCTTTATTGATCATTTCCTCTTGCTTTTTACAGAGCAGTTACATCTTCCCTGGGGATGGGTTATAAAGGCTAAAGTGAAACAAAATTGTATGGCTAAAGTTACCTCAAAGATTGTTTAGTTGCCTCCACTGAGCTAGTTAGCTGTCTTTTAGATGCTAAAGGAAAAAGATATCATTTTTGATACTAGAATTACAAAATGAGACAGCGTATTCACATTTTGGGGAGGCACTGGTGGACTGAGATCTGTCGAGGTAGAAGATCCATTCCCACTCCCTTTTGGACTTCGCTCTGGGGCACATGCTCATTAAATTGAATGCAGGGCACATTGCCAGCAGTATTTAAATTCTGACTTTCTCATCGAGCATAAAAACTAAGTGCTTATCAGAGGAGATACCCTGAGGTCCTACTAAAACACTTGGAGTCCCATCAGTGATTCACTTAGCTTTCCTACCCCTCTGCTGTGGAGGAGTCAGACTAGTTTTTCTCCTTAGGAAGCCATTGCCTTTTGAGGCCTTGCAGGGAATAAAAAGTAAATAAGGTTCACACATTATCCATCCATAATATTCATCAAGGTATACTAAGTGCCAAAAGATAGATGCAAGTGAAGTGTCAATGAAGGTTTAAAGACCTAACAGATAATGTACCTTTGAAGTGTTCACTCAAAACTATGAGTTGCAGACATCATATCTTTCTTAATAAATATCTGGCAGCTTGTTTGGGTGGTGGTAGCTGGTGGTAATGGGGAATTATTTATTTTTTAAACTATATTACTTAATACCATGCTAGTAGAAGTTTTACAACTGTATCCCTTTGATTGATTCAAAGTATGCATTAAGCTGCTTTTTAAGATGTGGTTTCTATAAAAGGAGCCATGCAATATGAAATAATGTGTTTGCTTCTTCTTCTCCAGTTTAGTCAAGATGTCAACCTGAAAAAGAAGCTCAAAGTGCAAGCTTTAATTTATCCAGTTCTTCAAGCTTTAGATTTTAACACACCCTCCTATCAGCAAAATGCGAACATCCCAATCCTGTCCCGTCACTTCATGATAAAATTATGGGTAGCATACTTTAAAGGCAACGAAGACTTTGTCCAGGAAATGGTAGTTAACAATCACACTTCACTTGATGAGAAAGAGGCCACTGCCCTCAGGGCCCGTCTAACCTGGACATCCCTCCTGCCCGCCTCCATTACAAAGAACTACAAGCCTGTCGTGCAGACCACCGGCAATGCCAGGATCCTCCAGGAGATCCCTCAGCTGCTGGATGTCCGTTCTTCCCCGCTCATCGCAGACCAGGAAGTCCTGAAGCATCTCCCAAAGACCTATATTCTGACATGTGAGCATGATGTCCTAAGAGACGACGGGATCATGTATGCAAAGCGTTTGGAAAGTGCAGATGTGGAAGTGACCCATGATCATTTTGAGGATGGCTTCCATGGGTGCTTACTTTTCACCAAGTGGCCCGCCAACTTTGCAGTGGCAATCCAGACTAGGAATAGTTACTTCAAGTGGCTGGATCGAAACCTGTAAAGGAGTAAAATTTCTAGAATGTTTGTGCTCCTCTCAACCTCCCATATCTGGTTTGGAAAGACATGCACTCTTAGTCAACCAATTTCCCCCTGTAACTTGTAAGTTATGGAATCTCTGTTCTCTGCTTTATGTTAACTTAGTTTTTTTTTAAAATGCATTTGACTAATGCAAGTGCAAAAACCTCTAAATCTGGTTCTCAAAGTGGGCTAGTCTCTCTGTTTGTGTTTTAACCGAACTACTACAAATACCCACCCACAACTGCAGAAAGCAGGACAAGGAGCTGGAAATCGCTCTGGGTCCTGCCTTCATCAAGTCCTTTTTGGAAGAAATCCTTCCAGCTGTGGGTATGATAGTGACCACTAATGAGTTAAGAAAAATGTGGGTTCTTCTTCAACTTGCTAGAGTTTACTTTGAGTTCAGAGCATTGTTCAGTTAAATGTGTGTGCTTCTAGGTCGGTACTGAGGACCAAGTGCCCTCTGTCCTTTGTGGATGGATGGTTTGTTTTCTATGGGAATTTTAGCAAAGGTGTTCTAGCAAGGACAATTTTCTCAAATGACTTTCTTCCTTTAGAGCATTAATTTTAAGAGATAGCTATTTATAAGTCCAGTTGGATTGTGATGATACTTGAAAGTTACTTTCTACCATTATTATTAGAAAATATAAGGTTGCATGCACTGGATATCTGTACATTGTTAAGTTTTTTTGGTTGTGCCGTCTCCTTGGAAGAGAAATTTTGAGTCAGATTTATTTAAATTTAGAATAAATTTTCCATTATAGGACAAATGAAGACAAATGAACCAACCTATATTTTTCATAATGAATATTTCCTACATAAATTACCAAGAGCAGTGTGTATATATTTGGCACAGTCAGAAAAGAAAGTGCATTTAATATTAGTTTAAAATTATGAAAAATACCTGTAGAGGGTCTAGTTTATTCTCAAAAACTCAAGTTTTCCACTTACATGGCTTTAAAATGGGGTTATTTTCATATATGTAATGTATCATTTATTTTTTAAAGTTATTTAACATTAATACATGTAGCTAGACTTAAGATTTTTCAGAATAATGTTTATAATAAACATTTAAAATAACATTTTTTAAAAACTACCTTAGAGCTTTAAAAATTACCTTAGAATAATATCGATATGTACCTTTATGGAAAGAAGTAAAATAGCTATTAATACTGCTATACAGTAGGCCTAAATATTTTGACGTTCATATGCATATACAAATTAAGATAATTAGAAACTATGACTTTGTCTAGTAAAGTTTATAGTTTATAGCTGAAGCAGGACACACACTGCTCATTTCTACTCTCTGTGGTTAGAGGGACACTAGTTAAGTCTTCAGGAGAAAGCCATATGCTGGCACCTGGCACCCACACTCTCATTATCTCCTTCAAGTCTAGACATTCCAACAGCCCAAGTTTAACTTGACGTATAGCCTTCACTGCCAGGGCAAACAGCTTTGGCATAATAAGACACTCCGGCGCTGATGTGAGTTGAGTTCCTCTACTCTCCTTTCTGCCACTCTCACTTCTCCCCCAATGCGTGCTCTTAACAGGGACTGCAGAGAGCAGCAGTCCAGGCCAGTAATGATACAATAAAGTTATCAGTGGGGAGAAAGTAGAACCTTTCGCTCCTTTGAAAGAGGGTTATTTCTCACTTCTTTCATGAAATAACAAATGAAAATTTGTAGTTTTCATTTATTGCATAAGCTAGTAGCACTTTATGTTCAAAACAGAAGTAAATGCAACAGTGTATATATGTGTGTATGCCTGTGTGAATACAAAAATAATTATACAAATTAGTACGCTAATGCTCTCAGGCAAGTCATTTAGCATCTCTGAGCCTTTTTCCCTTTCCTCTAAAATTAGAGGATTGAACCACTTGATCTATAAGGTCTCTTTCAACTATAAATTCCAACCATTTTTGTCAAACTGGCAAATTGTATTGACTCTTCTTCAGTAAATTTTTTGCAGTTCATTTATTCCATATACACAGGCAAATGTATTATCAAAGATTCTTTTTTTCTAAAAAACTGGGATTTTAATTCTTACTCTATGGTAGCTACCCTCCCCATTTAATATTATTCTTCTTGACATCCTTTGGAGGAACCAATGTTTGGACCTTATTTTGAAGTTATCTACCCCTAATTAAAGCAAAGAAAATATAACTGAAAGACTTCCTTAAAATGACGTCTCTCCACCCCCAGAATTGCAAGTCAAATCCTGTAGTAATTTATAGACAATGAATGATTACAGATCCCTGAAGGGTTTTCTTGGATGAAAAGTGAGTGAAAGAAAACAGAGGTCAAGCACAGTTTTTGATTAAATACTTGAGTTTTATTAAAACTTTTATATATGTGGATAATTTGTGTAATGACTTGTACTGTATCCCACGTCAGACCTTGCTTGAAGATCTTCCTTGAAATTCTCCTTATAATAATAACAATTGTGAATCATGATACACAAAAACCAGATATGGGATACAAGAGAAGCTAAAACATTCAAAAATCTGAGTGCTCAGAACTCCTGTGGGAAGCCTACGGAGTTTATGTTGAAGGTATTTTAGTTTCGGGTGAATTTATTTTCTTTTAGTTTTTGCTTTAAAAAAAAATAGTTTACGCTCTACAGATATATATATATATATATTATGTATATGTAATATACACATATATTATATATATATAGTATTATGGCTTTGTTTTGTTTTCCTAGTTTATGAAAAGTTTATAGCCTTTTTGTAATATCATTGTTTGTGAAATGTAAACATAAATATATGAAAAAAAGTCTCAAAGTGCTATAAAATAAAATGAACTGTGATTTAGTCTTACTGTTTTATCATTGATTTGTGAAGAGTTTAAGACTCTTATATAATTATCTTGGTGGATATAATATTTTATGCATGACCTTTTAACTTTGACTTTTTGCTTATTTCCCACTGCAAAGGCAAAGACAGATTTAATAAAGGATTTTAGCAATAAATCTATTTTATAGGATGAAAATCCAGTGTGGGGGTAGGAAAAAATATACATCTGTTTGACACATATTGGAAATAAAATAATTTCACCTGAGAATGCACCCCTCATCCCATTTTCTGGTTCCTATCTCTCTCTTTCTCTATATGTCCCAGATCCCTAGCCACAATTTTGCTCAAACCTTCTGCCCACTCGAGTCCTCCAGCTGCCTTTCGATCACCGAGAGGTGGCTCACTGCCCTCCTTGATGACATTCATTTCTTGTCTACATATGATATGTGTGCTCATGTTGGGGAAACCTGTCTTGAACTGGCTAGAATAGTTATAAAAGCCAAGCGGGTCCTGAGACAATTTGGGGCTTTTTATACACATATTAGGAAGGGATGATCACAGTACAAATGAATTTGGATTTGAACTAGTTCAGCCAAGGAAGTATCAATAAATAGACCATAAACAATAAATAGACAATAAATAGACTATCATTACAAGCAAACCTAATAATTTCATACTTGAGTTTTTTATGCTTAGTTTATACAAATATCAAAGGAATTTATAAAACTTTTTTTTTCCAAAGTGAATTATTTGTATTGGTTCTAAAGGATCACATTCATGTGCATAAATTAGATTTTCCTATTCAATTATAGTTACTTTCTTTTTCTCCTATGAAACCTCTGGTGTAGGTCTATGTTTTGCTGGAGGGATTTATTAATGGTTCCAGCAATTCTCCTCTGGGGCATTTAAAAATATACTCTATGTCTTTTAATATCATTTTTCTTGTAATTTTTATCCTTAAATTTCCTCCTTTTTATAATAGCTCATGTTTTCCAGTGGATCACCTATTTAAACATCTGGATGATACTGATCTTGGTACTACATTCCCCAAACCTTAGAGACTGAAAATGTATAAGTACGATTTCCAGTAGGCATACATGGACTGCTCAGCCCCGTATCAGGAGCAGCATTTTGTGTCATTACCCAGAGAGAAGCTGGTGGCATTTGATGTCTTCTGTTTGGAAGCTCTTCCCCCAGTTTTTCTGACTCATCATTGACATTTCAGATTGACAGTTTCACTTTCTCAGGTAGACTGTCCAAACTAATATCCAATCTCTCTGATCACTGCCCCTCTTTCCACCCCGGGCTCTCTCCATCAGATGGCTATGTTTATCATTGCTATTTCCCATCTCACTCACTGTCTGCAATTCTTATTCATATTTGATTACATGTTTGTTTTCTATATTCCCCCTACTTATATGCAAGCTCCACGAAGGCAGGTACTTTGTCTTGTCCTATTTCCTCAGCCTTTAGAACAGAGCACATAGTAGACTTTCATGTGTTTTTGAATCAATAAATCCTCACTAAGAAAAACTGAGCTCATAAGAATTAGGTTAGTATTTTCCATGTGTTTATTCTAGAAGTGAATTAAGTTTATGTCAAATATATAGTTATTTAAGAATAAAAACTAAATATTTCAAAGCGAAATTAAATAATGCAAAGCAATTTCAGCCCGATCTTTAACAACAAAATTTTAAAGCAAGAAAAAAGAAAAAGAAAAAAGAAAGCTTTTGAGTGAATGAATAAAATGAAGATTTTCTTTTCTTCCTTTCTCAATTCAAGTTCTTTCTGCATTTTTCTTAACAGGTATTGAGGGTTTTGCTATGTTAAATAAACTTGCAAACTGCTTTGAAAGAATGAACTATATATATAACACATCCATAAGTGTTCCACAGAAGTCATTTTAAGAGTTTGAGAAATTTTAACCAAAGTAATTCTACTATTCTAAGGATGTGGTCTTCACTTCTTTCTGTTTTCATTATTTTTTAATAGGGAATCAAATTTTTTTTTTATTCTGGTGAAATTCATGAAATAAAGAAATAATAAATATTTTCTTGGCCACAGACTAAACTTATTTGAAGTATTTTACTTAAAGGTAAATGGTTCACTAAGCTAAGTAACATTGCCCCTGCCGATTTCATTTCTACGACTCTCATAGAATGAAATTCCCTGCCTTCCCTACAAGCTAGTGCCTCAGTTTCTGTACTTAATCCAATTCATTAATGTCTCATTCAAGAACTTGCTGAATTACCTCCTCTCTCTCTCCTGTATCTTTAATTCTCACTCTACTCATTACCTCTTAGCTCCATAATTATAGTCAAACCTGTCCTATCCAGAAGAAACTCTCTTTTGGCTCCTTTTTCTCCATTTTATTTTCATTTTTATCCATTTACTACAATTATTTTGGTTATCTATTGCTTAGTAACATTATCCTGGCACTCATGTGTTAAAATAATAGCCATTTGTTGCTGCATGATTCTGGGTTGACAGAATTTAGCTTGGTGGATCATCTGCTAGATTTAGTGCTATCTGGGGCCACAGTCATCAGAGTGCTCCACTGGGCTGCAACGTCCACGATGGCTCACCACGTGGCTGGCAGCTACTGCTGGCTGTTAGCTAAATGACTTGGTTCTCCTTCATTCAGCCTTTTCTCCTGAAGTGGAATCCTAAACGCATAACATTTGAAATCTAGGCTGGAACATTCTAAGCATTCAAAAGCAGGAAGTTTTATATCTTCTAAGATTCAAGTTCGGAAATTACGCAGCATCGTTTCACCACATTCTCTTGGTCAAAGCGAATCACGGTATCACCCCAAATTCAAGGAAAGGGGAATAGATGCCACAGCCTACTGGAAGGAGTGACAAAGAAGTTATAACTTTCTTTAATTTACCACAATTCCTGACAGAAGGGAACTTCCATTTTGACTAGACATCGATGAGAACAAAATCCTCCACTTACATTTTTTAGTATATCTGATGATTTGGAGAATCTCCTACAGATTACTACTGGCCCCATAAATTTTTAACCTTGTTTTTCCTCCACCTCCCCTCAAACTTCTAGTTCTGGGTGTAATAAAATTGGTTCCTATTTCGATACATCTGGCAGAGTGTGGGGTAGGGGTATTTCTGGAATTCATTCCTCTTCTGGGTAAGTCAGCAATAACTGAACGGAAGCAGCTAAAAATCACATGAATATATCCCACTAAACTCAAGCTAAAGGTATTCTCATTTCAATTTTCCTTTCACTGAATCCTAAAAATGCCTACAGCCCCTCCAAGTCATCTAACACACAGAGATTCATGATAGAGAAAGTGGAGAGAAAGAGTAGTGACAGTAACCAACTGCAGTTAAGAGATATTTTAACCTTTATGTATTAAAAAAAAAAAAAAAAGTGCAGCTAAGAATAAGATCCCTCTAGTTCCTTGAAAGGGGCCCATGCAAATGATGAGTCCTAAGTTTAAGTTTTATGATAAAGGTGCCCCTGCACAAGATTCAGATTGATTCAATTCATCCTACTTTTAGATGCCTCTCCTGGGCCATCCTATAGCCAGCCCCACCACTATGGCATGTCCCAAACTAAATGCATTTCCTTCTCCCAATGTACTGGTTTGGTTTTATACAGTCCTTGTTTCACTTATTTTACCATCTTCTCTCTAATTATTCAAGCCAAAATTGTGATAGCTTTCTTTATCTCCCCCAGTCCTTCAACTTTCAATCACCAGGTCCAATCAATCCTAATTCCTAAATATTTCTCAAAATCTGTTCCTTTCTTTCCATGTCTAGACACACTACTCTAGTTGAGTCCCTCATCATTTCTTGACCAAACAATTGCAATAACTTTCTAACTAGTTTTCTTCTCTCTGGTCTTGTGTCCCTCAAATACATGCACTCCACAGCTACAAAAAAAAAAAAGATGATTTAAAACTGAAACCTGACTATATATATCTAAGCTTAAAGTCCTTTAGTCCCTTGGTAAGGTCCAGTGCACTTAACACAAGGCCCTCCCTCATGGCCTTGCCCCTCCCTACTTCAGCGCTAGTTCTCCGAGTATGGCCTGGGCACTCGCGGTGGGGGAAGCGGGCGGGGGGGGGCGGGGGGCGGGTGGTGGAGTTGGGGGAGACGAAGGGGCACAAAATCAAAATGATTTTCATAATAATGCTGTGATGTTATTTGCCTTTGTTTCTCTTTTTCTTTCATGAGTGTGCAGTGGAGTTTTTCAGCTGCATCTTGACAGGTGGCGTTGTAACAGACGTGCTGCAGAGGCAGGTATGAGAATCCAGCTGGCTCCTGTTAAGCCAGACATTAAAGACTTTTGCAAACATGTAAAAACAATGCGACCCTTACCACTTTTTTGTGTTTAGAAATTTTAAGGTGTTTTTTCTTCCCCCATAAAATATAGTTTGAGGTAACATATAATTAGTCCCTATTTTACTTATTTTATCATCAACAACTGTGTTCAAAATTTCTCAGTTTTAATTTCTAATATGGCAAATGTCAATAAATAAAGTCTACATGAACAAAAGCCCTTTGGGAGTCCTCAAGAATTTTTAAGAAGGTAAAGTCTTGATATCAAAACACCTGAAAATCTGTATTGTACAGCAAGTATCATCTGTTGGTAAGTCCTGCATATTGTGCTAGGCAAGCCAGCGCTGAAATTATCCTGGTTCTGCACACATTCTGCATGTGCACCATATTTTATCTTACCTAACACTCCTCCCTCTGCCTCGAGTGTCTGTCTTTGCTTTACCTTGTCTTCCTTTCACAGCTTTCTCCAGGAAGCCTTTCCTAACTCCTCCCTTCCCTGGGTTGAATTCCGTGTCCCTGCAGTCTCCTGTTGCACTCAACACGGGCACAGTGACTATTCATGGACCGCGAGACTCTGGGGTCCTGATGTGAGACCTTCGTGACCCCGGTGCCTGACACAGTGCTGCTCACAGAATAAGCACTCAATTAATACTTGCCGAACAACTGTTCTTAAGTTGTCACAATTAAAACATAGTTTTTTTCATGAATGACATGTAACGTTATGCCTGAGGTTATTATATTTGCTTATTTATATTCTTAGATAAAATTCCTAGGGTCCCCTGTCCCCTTCAGATTTTTTTTTTTTTTTTTTTTTTAAGCAGTGCATTAAAAACCTATTTTGGTCAACAATGAAAGCCTAAAGCCTAAATGAGGTATTTTTTAAAATCCAAGGCAATTGCCAGCAGAGGGCACTCTTGATGGTAAATGACATTTAGGCATTCAACACTTGTTTCTGTTTCACCTGGAATAAAAAGAAAAGATTTCCCACTAGCCACGCTATCTTCTACAGAATAAATTAAATTGGGTACTCTTTTAATAGAGAAACTTTAAAATCCTCATATAAGCACTTGAGGGAAAATGAAAGCAAAATGAAGCAAAACGAAACAAAAAAGCGTTGTTAAAGCATGACTCATCTCTCTCATCAAAGTGCTTAGTCTTTTTTTTTCTTTTGTATGTTTTTATTCACAGTAGATATTTGCCATCCATGTGGGGGAAAGCTGACAGGAAAATTATGTTCTACATTTTTAAACGACTATTTATTTAGTGCAACAGGGAAATACAGGGCCTTTATCTTTTGTTGTGCCTGCTGGCATTTTCCAGTCACCCAGCACTGGGTGGATCCTTCAGTGTGAAGAGACTTCCTTTGAAAACAACAAGTAAGGAAGAGCTAGATGGCTGAAGCAAATTTTCAATTCAAACGACATTTCAGCAGTGATATTTGCAGGAATGTCATACTTTTACAAACAAATATAATACGTTCCGCAGTTAAGGGGAAAAAGCTTGACCCTCAGCTCATGTGGAATAGAGGAAATTGCATAAACTAGAATTTAGGAAACCACAATCCCAGTTCTAGCTCTGCCAGCAAATATCTCAGTAAATTTACATAAATTTTCACTGGTGCCTTGGTTTCCTCATTGTAAGTTATCTTATGTAAACTCCATCTTTACAAAAATACTTGAAGCAGCTTATAATTAAACAAAAATACAATGAAATAGTAATATAGAAACAGGACCTCATAGCCAAGGAAAGAACAAAAATATGCCAACTAGAAGAAAGTTTAGTTGTGGTTGACTTCTGGTTTGGCTCTAGGAACTGTCCACAAAAGGACATGCAGCCTATAGAAAAGTTTCACGAATTTACCTGAGCCAAAATTCTGAGGACATGCCCAGATTCAAAAGACTGAGGAAATGCTCCATAGAATGACAGTTTTGTAGCCTACTTTATACATTAGAATCAAAGAAGACATAAGGAGGGTTACATGAAATCCATCAGTGGTGGGTTAAGGGGGTGGGAAAAAGCAAAGCAGGGAAATTTCTAGGATTGGATAAAAAGCGAAAGGAAGAGATGCATACTTCTTTTGCACTGATGGGTCCAGGATAGCAAATAATTAATATTTACGGTGCAATGAGATGGTATGCAGGAAATAAGATAACAATGAGTTCTGTAATCTTGCGATCTGGTAGTTTTGTGCTCTGGTGCCTGCAGTTATGCCTTCCAGGGGTCTAGAAAAGTAAATTACTCTGACATGCAAGGTATGTAATCTTAGATGCATAAGAACAAGGGACAGGTCTCATTTACGTCAGGGTTAACCTTTCCTAAGGAAGCTGTAGGCCTGGATGTAACTACCTGCTGTGGCATACCCAGTTAAGAATCTATGATCAGATCATCCTGTGTGGTTACTTTTGGTCACCAGGTGGCACCCTGATAGCCTGTCAGGTTATACATAGCCTCTTTTTTGTTCACAGCACCCTGGAAGTTGACGGGAAAGCCTAAAATGTGATCAGTGATTCAGCCTTTATGAGACATTCCAGTTTCTCAAGTGTGACAGTCTGTCCCCAGCACTGAATTCTAAAAGAAAATCCCCACATGGACTTAAAGAATATTATCCTCAATTATGTTAAAGCAAATGCAATAGAAACTCTCACATAAATAACTATTCAGTTAAAACCTCAATGAAAACTGAAGACATGATTGTAAAACCTCAGTGTAGTTATATGTTCAGTCAATGAAAGGAGTAGTCCTTGCCCTACTGCTTGCCTCTGAGGATGATTTAAGAAATAAAGTTACAGAAGAGCATTTTTAAAAATTATGAATTAAATAAACATTAGATATTATTAAATATATCCCTCTAGGCATATTGATAATATAATCGGCTTTCTGTTCTTTTGTGTGTACCAATGGGAAAAAAATGGGACATTATAGGTACATAGAAAAATTATTAAAGGTTATATAAGACACTGTTAACTGAATGGGAATAAGGGCCCTAGGGGAAGAAAGATCTTTCTACTTCTCTCTGAAAAAAATCGATGTTTTAAATAAAGACTATGTATTATTTAATATTTAAAAACAGAAAAGGCAATTTACTAATAAATAATAACTATATAGGGTCTATAAAATAACTCCAAATATCCATTTTAATTTTCTCTTTGTGATAATTTAGTTCATCTCTTTGTAAGTCATCAGTCACTCAAGCTAGCTTATGTAAAGAGGGAAGTTTGTCATAAGGATACAACCAGAAATCTGGACATCCAAGATCAAAAAACAAAAAGAAAGCTTGCTCTCAGGGAGCTTGGCGCAGAAAAAATCAAATACTCGGGCTATTTTCTTTGTCTGTGTATCTAATTTCTGTTTCTTTCTTTCTTATCTTCCAAAATACCCAACTTTTTTCAGCAGATAGGCTTTGCTGGCTTGTCTTATGACTTTATCATAATTTTATATGATCGAAAATGAACACCAATTCTGCATAGGGTTCAAGCTCCCTCCACTGTCTTTCTAAATTGTCTGTTTCTTAAGCCAGTGCTTCTCAAATGTTAATATGCATGTGAATCAGCGGAGAATTTTGTTAGATTATAGATTTTCATTCAGTAGGTTTAAGTGGGTGAGGAGAGTCCCAACTGATCTCTTAATACTGCTAGTCAGCAGACCACATTTTCAGTAGCAAGGCTTCAATGCACTTTTTTTTTTTTTTTTGACAATGCTTTTTTTATTTACTTGGCCTTAACAGTGAGACTGTGGCTCTTTTGTTATTATTGCTGCTGCTGGTGGTTTCCTTTTTTTTTTTTTTTTTAATTAAAGTGTGGTTGACATACAATACTATATTTCAGGTGTACGATGTAGTGATTCCACATTTATATATCTTACGATGTGATCACCACGATGCGTTTAGTAACCATCTGTCACCATACAAAGTTATTACGATTTTATTGACGATATTCCCTGTGCTACATTAATTGGTGACATTTTTGAGAGAAAGAATCCAATTAATGGCTAGCCAGCCAATGATTTGGGTTAGATGCTATCATCTGTTGCCAGGGATAACCGAATGACATGCCCACTTGTCATTCATGACAGGGGCTATAGATGGGAGTAGAGTCTTTGAGCAAGAAAAGGAGTAGGCAGGCACCTCAAAGCATAGATGAGACATTTTACTCTTTTCTGCATCCAAAGTTGCCACAAACATGATCCAGCTATGTAAAACAGACAAACCTCACTCACTGTTCCCAGTATGCAATGACCTAAAGCCTTTTATTTTTTAATTAAAGTTTTAAATATACAACTTATTTTTAAAAGCAGAAATTCTTTGCTTCAAAATATAAATTTATTTTTATATTTTTTGTTTGCATATTCAAGTCAATATTTTTTTTTAAATTATGTCTTTTTTGGTTTTAATTTACTTACATTTTGTTCGTCTTTTAACTTTTTTAAAATTTTATTTTTATTTTTCAATTAGAACTGACTTTCAATATTATTTTATATTAGTTGCAGGTATACAACATGGTGGTTTCTTGCTATCTATTCCAGGTGTGATTTCTCACTATTTGAAGCTGATGGAATAATCAGTGGTTCTCAAACTTGAGATTCTGTGTGAGGTCTGGGCATTGGAAATTTGAAAAAGTTCTGTAGGTCATTCTGATATGTCAGTGCACTCAAATCTAAGAACCAGTAGACTGAAAACAAATTCCTTTGCAGTGGAGTGGGGGTTGTGGGAGTGGAGAGTGGGGTTCCTTATATTAGAATGCATATGTAGCCATAGTATGTTATATCCGTGGTTTTCAAACTTTAGTATGTATTACAATCCTCTGCAGGGCTTGATGAAACAGATTGCTACGCAGATTGCTGGCCACACTCCCCAAATTTCTGATTCAGCAGGTCTGGGACTGGGCCATATAGTTTATATTTTTACAAGGTCACGGGTGACATTGTTGCTGCTGATGCTGACATATCATGAGACTCCTTGCATTACATGATACTACTGAAGATGATCACCTACCTCACAAACACAACTTGTGTAAGAATACAAGTAAATATTTATGAAATAACTTAGAGCTTTAGAAATGTCTCTTATTAGTCAGTGAATTACTCAGAGAAATAGATAGAAGGTAGCTTCCATTCAGGCCTTATACATGAGATGTATCTGTCAGGGTCCCAAAAGAAAAAGATGGCACACTTAAACTGGTTCATTTGAGAAGCATTTAGGAAAGTGATGCAACGATATGAGCAGGGTTTAAGGAAACCAACAAGAGACAGGCAGCCGTTACCTCATTTAAACCTGGTAACACAAAGGAAGGAAGCGATCCCCCATTCTAATAGAGGGTAACTATATGGAGAAAGCCTGGCATCCACTGTCCTTTGCTGAGTCATCAGAGAAGGAACCAAGGAAATAAGTTCCCCAAACTTCATCCATTTTCTCCTGCATTTGCCTTCCATGCTCTGAACTAGAAGTGAGGGAGCCTGTTCTTGTGGTCTTTTTTGGTCAGACTGTGGGCCCATCAGAGGCTAGAGAAGAGTAGAGAATGAATCTGGAAACAGGGTCTGTAAGCTGAACCTTATATCTAGTACTTTTGTAGCTCGGGGTTTAGCAGCACAGATAATAAAGGAAGGTAGATGTTTTTCATGTCCACTTCACACAGGCAAATTTTAGCTCTTTATGCTCTCTAAAGTAATTACACTTAAAAAAAAATAATGGAAGTGATGTTTAATTTAGGTTGGCATTTAGCAGTAATAATAAATGTAGCTCCATTACAACATCCTGCTCTAGTGGTTATCCTTGCTCCAAATTTATAAGCATAACAACAAACTAAAAATAAACCACTAGCCTTTCCTCTGAAGTATGAGTTTTAGGATCAAATAATTTTTCTTGCATACTTCAGAGTACTAACTTTGGTTTTTGGCAGGCAAAAGAGGACCTCGAAAACAATAATTCCAACATTATAGGGATGAAGAGTTCACATAAAATGTCAGTTTACTGCTCAATCAAGAGAGTTGTGGTTCTCTTCTATGACCGATGAAAATTGTCCAGGCAGAGAAGGAGCACGAGAATGATACATTCAGCAAAATATTAGATCTCAAAATACCTACTTCTTCCATAGTCTGCTCTCTATCATTCTTTCATTTATTTAATAAATGTCTTTGCATTCCTCCTAAATGCCTGGCACTGTGCCAGTCCCTAAAAATCAGTCATGGACAAGATACCTTCAGGCCCTTAGAAAGCTTATAATCCTATGAGGAAAATGAATAAGTAATGCTATTATATAATTATGAAAATAACTAAAAGTGTTTACAATAATCTATGGTTTTTGCAGATGCTATTTTATTTAATCTTCAATGAACTTGAAAAGTAATTTTTAGTGTCCTGATTTTACAAAGATAACACAGAAAAGACAGGAAGTACATCATGGAAGTTGGCCTGGAAAAGTGGAAAATAGTGTAAAAACAGAAGTCGAAGGTCTCCAACAAGTAACATTCACTGCTTCATAATTCCACTTAGGCCTAGCCTTATTGCCTACACAGATTCTGTAAGTGTGACCCCCAAGATACAATTCTAGGGAATGAGTTTATAGCCAGGTCCATTATAATTAAGCCTGGGTCATTTGTTCCAGCTTTGCTGAGAGGGAGTGGGCTGCCAGGATAATGTGATAAACAATGTTCTCTCTGCCCTCATAGTCAGCATTTGTTTTTTTCACTGGGGTCGTAATGAATTTGTGCCCTAACAGCACATGAAGTTCTATGTAGCCAAATTAAAATGTCCTGTAAGTAGTCCTGACACCATGTTTTTTTGATCTCTAAATTGGCATGACCTAATAGGGAAAGAGTTCTATAAACAAGAGGGAACACTCTGCTGTCCATCAATGAAGATGTGTCCTGTTTCCTCCTTGTCTTGCCTTGACAAGTTTGGTATACCAGAGACCCAGTGAAGGCTCAGGATGTCTCAAAATCAAAGCACGTAATAGAGGAACATGAAGTATGTAAAGTATTAATATCATGGCCTGGTTTGATTTTCAAGACTTTATTTAAAATTGTTGATACTTTGGTGATTTTAAAAGAACACTGAACATACCTTTAAAAAAAAATAACTAAATTCAAGCAACTATAATTCATCTTCCATTTACAAACAATTTTCTATGTTACCTAAAGTACTAAATGGAAAATAATTGTTCTTTGGAACAATGCTATGTAAATCCTGAGGGAGTCACTAATAATGATAGATACGACATAATGAATGCTTATCACGTGACAAGTACTTCACAAACATTTTTCCCTGATGATGTAAAGAATTGTGCTTTGTGGGTGAAGAAACTGAGAAGGCAATTTGCATATCCAGGATCACCTAGCTAGAAAGTGGCTAAGATGGGGGATTCCAGATCAATTTAACTCCAAATTTTGTGTTCTTTTATCACATTGCTCTATCCCAAAGCAGGTGAGTTTTCAGATCCAAACTCCAACTTTGAGAGGTGCATCAATTGTATGGGACAGTGGAAGAGATCCTGTTAAAACAACTCGTAATGGTTTATTTTATGTGTTAGCTTGCCTGGGCCTCAGGGGTGGCCAAACATTATTCTA
Source organism: Rousettus aegyptiacus (assembly GCF_014176215.1). NCBI lineage: Eukaryota > Metazoa > Chordata > Mammalia > Chiroptera > Pteropodidae > Rousettus > Rousettus aegyptiacus. Next base: position 32,240,896 of record NW_023416307.1, on the reverse strand, counting down.
GATATGTCTGGGAGGGTATTTCCACATGAGATTAATATTTGAATCCATAGACTGAGTAAAGCAGGTGACTCTTCCTAATGTGGGATGGCCTCATCCAATCCATTCAAGATGACTAGAATAAAAAGGTTGACCCTCCTGTGAGTAAGAAGGAAGCCCCCTCTGCCTGTATTCTAGCTGGGGCATTGGTCTTCTCTGCCTTTGAAGTTGGGCTTGGATTAAAACTTACTCCATCAACTCTTCTGGTTTTCAGGCCTTTGAACTTGGACTGGAACTGTACCACCAGCTTTCCTGGGTCTCCAGCTTGCTAACTGCAGATCTTGGGGATCCTCAGCCTCCAAAATCACATGAGCCAAATCTTTATAATAAAAAGTGTACACATATGTACTATTGGTTTTGTTTCTCTAGAAAACTCAGACTAATACACAACTCTTCTCATTAAGTATTCTGAGGTCAGGCAATCAGCCAGGAGTTTAGTTTCATTTGGTCCATGTCCAACCTTCTGATATACCCATCTCTGATAATATTCTGGAAATTCCCATTATACTTCTTTGCATCATTTCAAAAGATAGAAAGTGGTTCATAATCCAAAAAAAAGCTAAAGCTTTTTATTTTTTTAATTAAAAAGTTTTAAATATACAATTTATTTTTTAAAAGCAGAAATTCTTTGCTTCAAAAAACAAATTTATTTTTATATTTTTAGTTTGCATATTCAATTCAATATTTCTTTTTTAAATTATGTCTTTTTGGTTTTATTTATTTACTTATATTTTGTTTATCTTTTAACTTTTTAAAAATTTTATTTATTTTTATTTTTCAATTAGAACTGACTTTCAATATTATTTTATATTAGTTGCAGGTGTACAACATGGTGGTTAGACATTTATATAATTTACAAGTGATCCTCCAATTAGTCTACTACATAGTTATTACAATATTATTGACTATACTCACTATGCTGTATTTTACATCCCAGTGACTATTTTGTAACTACCAATTTGTACTTTTTAATCCTTTCACCTTTTTTACCAGCTCTCCAACCCCGCCTCCCACTTGGCAATCATCAGTTTGTTCTCTATATCTATGCGTCTCTTTTCATATTGTTTGTTTGTTTATTTTGTTCCTTAGATTCTACATACAAGTGAAATAATATAGTATTTGTCTTTTTCTGTTTGACTTATTTCACTTAGCATAATACCCTCTAGGTCTATCCATGTTGTTGCAAATTGTAAGATATCATTTTTTATGGCTGAATAAAATTCCAGTGTACATAGGTACCACTTCTTCTTTATCCAGTCATCTATTGATGGGCATTTAGGTTGCTTGCATATCTTGGCTATTGTAAATAGCACTGCAGTGAACATAGGGATGCATACATCTTTTTGAATTACTGTTTGATTTCCTTTGGATAAATATCCAGAAGTAGAATTGCTGGGTATTTTTAATTGTTTGAAAAACCTCCAAACTGTTCTAAATTTTTTGAGGATCCTCCATAGTGGCTGTATCAATTTGCAATCTCACCAAAAATGCACAGGTGTTCCCTTTTCTCCATGTCCTCACCAACACTTGTTTTTTTATTTAGTTATTTATTTATTAATGATAATCATTCTAACAGGTGTGAGGTGATATCTCATTATGGTATTAATTTGCATTTCTCTGATGATTAGTGATATTGAGTATCTTTTCACATATCTATTGGCCATCTGAATGTTCTCTTTGGAGAAATACCTATTCAGGTCTTCCGCCCATTTTTTAATTGGACTGTTTTTTTAATGTTGAGTTGTATGAGTTCTCTATACATTTTGAATATTAACCCCTTATCAGATGCATCATCAGCAAATATCTTCTTTCATCCAGTAACTTGTCTTTTTGTTTCATTGATGATTTTCTTAGTTGTGCAAAAAATCTTTAGTTTGATATAGTTCCATTTGTTTATTTTTTCTTTTGTTTCCCTTGCCCAAGGAGATATATTAGATATATTACTAAGAATGACATCATAGAGTTTACTACCTTTGTTTTCTTCTAGAAATTTTATAATTTAGGGCTTTACATTTCAGTCTTTAATTCATTTTGAGTTTATTCTCATATATGGTGTAAAAAGGTGGTCCAGTTTCTTTTTTTTTTTTTTTTTTGCATGTGTCTGTCCAATTTTCTCAATAACATTTATTGAATAGGCTGTCTTTACCCCATTGTATGTTCTTGCCTCCTTTGTCATAGATTAATGGCCATTCATCATGTATTTATTTCTGAGCTCTCTATTCTGTTCCATGGATCTCTGTGTGTGTTTTTATGCTGGTACCATGCTGTTTTGATTACTATAACCTTGTAGTATAGTTTGACATCAAGTAAGATGGTACCTCCAACTTTGTTCTTCCTTTTCAAGAATGTTTTTACTGTGTCCAATAGATTTTGGGTCATTGTGTTTTCATTTTCATTTATCTCAAGGTATCTTTTAATTTCTTCCTTGATTTCATTGCTAACCCATTCATTATTTAACCTCTAAGTGTTCATGCATTTTTCAGTTTTTTTTTTTTTCTTGTAATGGATATCTACTTTTATACCGTTGTGGTCAGCGAAGACACTTGATATACTATCAGCCTTCTTAGATTTACTAAGACTTGTTTTTCAGCCTGACATATGGTCTGCCTTGAAAAATATTCCATGTGCACTTGAGAAGAATGTATATTCTGCTACTTTGGGGAGAAATGCTCTAAAATTATCAATTAAATCCATCTGATCTAGTGTATTATTTAAGGCCACTATTTTCTTATTGATTTTCTGTCTGTAAGATCTCTGCATTGGTGTCAATGAGGTATTAAAGTCCCATACTATGATTGTATTACTGTTGATCTCTTCCTTTATGTCTGTCTATATTTGCTTTATATATTTAGGCACTTCTATGTTGGGTGCATAAATGTTTACTAGGGTTATATCTTCTTGAAGGATTAATCCCTTTATCACTATACAATGTCCTTCTTTGACTCTTATTATCACTTTTGTTTTAAAGTCTATGTTGTCTAATAAGAATTGCTACCCCACCTTTTTTTTCTCATTTCCATTTGTATGAAATATTTTTGTCCATCCCTTTACTTTCAGTCTGTATATGTCTTTCAATCTGAAGTAGGTGTCTTGTAGACAGCATATGTATGGGTCTTGTTTTCTTATCTATTCAGCTACCCTATATCTTTTGATTGGTGCAGCTAATCTATTTACATTTACAGTGATTATTGATATGTACATAGTTATTGCCATTTTATTATTCATATTTATGTTATTTTTTCTCTTCTGCTGCTTCTTCGTAAAGAAGTCCCTTCAACATTTCTTGTAATACTGGCTTGGTGGTGGTGAATTTAATTCCATTAGGGTTTTTCCTGTCTGAGAAGCTTGTTTGTTTGTTTGTTTTAGACGAGGCAACCCTTGGTTGACCTCACAGATTGCAAGGACCTTGTCAGATTACAATCCCCCCCTTTTTTTTATTTTTTATGTCTACAGCACCTGGTCTTCCTAGGTGGTCTCCCATCCAAGTACTAACCAGACCCAACCCTGCTAAGCTTCCAAGATCAGACAGGATCAGGCTTGTTCAGGGTAGCATGGCCGTAGTGGGAAGCTCTTCATCTCATCTTCAATTTTAATTGACAGCCTTGCTGGGTAGAGTAGTCTTGGTTGTAGGTCTTTGCTTCATCATTTTGCATATTTGTACCATTTCCTTCTGGCCTGTAAAATTTCTATTGAGAAATTAGCTAACAGTCTTATGGAAGTACCCTTATAAGTGACTAGCTGTCTTTCTCTTGCTGCTTTTAGAATTCTCTATTTGTCTTTAACCTTTGTCATTTTAATTATGATGTGTCTTGGTGTGGGTCTAAACTTGTATATCTATTTTCATCATCAAGATAGGTAAGTTTTCAGTTATTATTTTCTCAAATAGATTCTCGATCTCTTGCTTTCTTTCTTCTCCTTCTGGTACTTCTATGATGCAAATATTTTTACACTTTTACACTTGATGTTGTCCCAGAAGTTCTTTAAATTATTCTTTTTCTTTTTTTTTCTTTTTCTTTTTAGTTCTTTTTTCTCTCTGCTGTTCCAATTGGGTATTTTCTGCTACCTTGTCTTTCAAATTGCTGTTTTGATTCCCTGCTTCATCCAATCTGCTATTGATTCCTTCTACTGGATTCTTCGTTTCAGTTATTATATTCTTCATTTCTGACTGATGTTTTTTTATGGTTTTCATGTCCTTTTTTTATGTTTGCTATCTCTTTATCGAAGTTCTCACTGAGATCACATTTTCTTCCACTAAGTTCATTGAGCATCTTTATAACAAGTGTTTTGAACTCTGTATCTGGTAGGTTACTTGCTTCCACTTAATTTAGTTTTTTCTGGAGTTTTTTCCTGTTCTCTCATTTGAGACATATTTCTTTGTTTTCTCATTTTGGCAGCCTCTCTGTGTTTCTTTCTATATATTAGATAGATCTGCTACATCTCCAAGTCTTAGCTGGGTGACCTTATGTAGTATGTGTCCTGTGTGGACTAGTGGTGCAGCCTCCTAATCTCCTGTTCTGGGTGCTCCAGGAGCGACATTTGTGTGGTTGTGAGTGCTCTCCTGGGTGCTCCAGGAGCGACATTTGTGTGGTTGTGAGTGCTCTCCTGTTGCAGTTGAGCCGGGCTGCCTTTCAGGCTGACTGTCTGTGGGATTGGCCATGTCCACAATGTATGAGCTGCTGCGTAGGGGTTGATATCACAGAGAGGGGTTCGCCCCAGCAGATTGGTTTGCCTATTGAGATCACTTTTTGGGTATACTGCTTGCAGGGCTAATCAAGTGGTGCTCTGTTGAAGCCTAACATCATTCTCTGGGTGTGTTGGTTCTGGAGCCCTTTGGCAAGGGCTACATGCAGGCCAAGGTCAGCTGCTGCTTGTGCCTGGCCTGGGGGTGCCTGGCCTGGGGGTACCTGGTAGTAGTTACAAAGCTATCCATATTTAGTTGCTACCTAAGTTGGACCTGGAGGTATGTGGGAAAGGCCATGCAGCTAACCAAGGCCAACTGCCTCCAGTACTTGTCTGGAGCAGCTCAGCAAAAGAGGCCCAGGGCACCCCTAGGCGTGAGGCTGCCTGCAGGTTGCCGTAAGGCTCAGCAGCTGAATGAATGAGGCAGGTTCTTGGGAAGTCACAAGGGTGTTCCCAGGTTGGTGCAGATTTAGATTTGTTGCCACAGTTATTATTTCTTAATAGATCAAATGTACTGCATTAACTACTTCAAGTGTATCTCAAGCCATATGAAACTTATAGGTCAGAAAGGGAGACATTAAAAATTGAAATGCATAAAAATCAAAATGCATAATTCATCCAATTTCTAGGAACACATTTTGCATTAGATAATACAATCAACTATAGCATCTCTAAGAGTATGTTCCACTAGTCTCCTTAACCGCATTGAGGAGTATATGAAACAAACCAGTTAAATTTGATATTACCCTAAGCAGGAGCATCCTGACCCACATGCGAAAAGGTGGCTGCATATCTACTATCAATGGGCTCTGGCCTTGGCTCTCTACTCTATTTGACATTCAGTGAATTTTCTGAGTGCTCCATTTCCCTGGCCTGTAGGGATTAATGTGCCTGCAAGAAGAGCCAATTCATTTCCAGTATATTAATGAGGTCAGACCCAAGAACAACTGAGCAAGAATTCTATTTTTAAAACCTCGAAAATTTTATAAATGCAGTGCAAGTAGAATCTGCAAGTCATTTGCTACATTCAAATGTCTTGACAAAGGAAGATGTTTCTGTATATTATGACATGTGCCCCCAAACTTATTTTGTAAATATATTTTAAATATGTGTGCCTATTTGCCTGCTAATCATTAACTCATTTATCCATTCAATGCATACTCATTAAGCATTTTCCATTTTGAGCCATTATGCTGGGTACTATAAGAGGTTTAAAGATAAATAAAATAAATGTAAGAGGAAGAAAAATACCCAAATAAATGAAATGTAAAACAGAGCATTATAAGTGCTGAGTAAGAAGAAAAACAAAGAATTATCAGAATTCAAAAAAGGCTAAAATTCAACAGCACTGCACGAAGTAATTAGGAAATACTTTATGAAGGATGAAGAATATGATCTTAGCTTTGAAGGATAGCGGGCAAAGGGCCAATATGAGCACACATATGCAAGTGGGAAAGTTCACTGATCACAGTATGGTTGATGGGAAGAGCCTGGGAGACTGGAATGGGATGATGGACCCAGCTCTGATCAAAGGAGAAACCAGCGAAGCATATAGGAGTTAAAGGTTAAACTCATCCAGAGAAAAAACTTGCTCTGTGCCTACGGTGGCAGGTGTGACACTGTGAAGCAGACACCGCTGGGCCTGTGAATCAGAAGATCTCTGCTCTGCTCTTGGCTCCTCCTTGTCTTCCAGGGGCACGTTTTGCCTCTTTGAACCTCAGTGTCCATGTGTGAAATGAAGCACTCCTCTGCCTACTTCACAGTGTCATTATGAATATCAAGCAACACAGATTACTGATTTCCCCATAGATTGGTACATTAGTTGGTTAGAGATACGGTATTCAACTTTTGAGAGCTGAGAATGCTAAATAATTTTTAATGTGAAATAACATTTATTAATTTATTTATCTATTTAGGAAAATTTATCCTCCTTTGATGGTGTTGCACAAGGGAACATGAACTACAGAATACTGCATTGTGCCATCCCACTGCTTTGTCTAATAATACATGTGCTTTCTCCATGCCAAATCAGTTCCCCAGTATTCTTTGGACCCCAAATCAGTGCATCATTGCAATTCATTATATAAATTCTGTTAACTTTAAAGAGTTAGTCGTTCTCATTATTTACTTTGAAATGTGTTCCTAATGAGGACTAATTTATTTTGACTCTTTGCTGGTACCACTTATCCTTGGATAACAAGTGCTTCTTATAAATCTGGTCTCTGTGAAGAACTTTAGAGATGTAATTTATTTATTGCATCTACACTGTTTTCACTTTTCCAATAATATAATAGAAGCATAGAGCAGATAAGTGATCTGCAAAGGCCACAGTGACGGTGTTCACATCCAAGTTTATCTGACTCCAGAGTCTACTCTTTTTAGGTCAGATTATCTCCCAAAACCTCAAAAGTGGAAGCCAGGAAACCCAGGGTGATTCCTTTTACTTTCCAGTCCTTTGAATGAGAAAAATGATGTCTGTATTCTTATTCTTAGTAGGAAAGTAGTAATACTAATATTTCATGTCTGCAAAGGCAAAGTGCCTCCATTTACATCCCATTTGGTCCTTACCACCCCCCGCAGAGGTGGTGGAGAAACAGGCAAGCAGGAATCTTAGGCTCAGAAAACTGAATGAGTTGTCCAAGGACCCACAGCTCATAAGCAGCAGTGCTGTCTGTGAGTGGAACTATCTCCTTTAGGTGACAATGCTCTTTGTCTCATTATCACTGACTAATGGCATGAAATGAGGAAGGGGAGGTTAGAAGAGAAATTCACTGATGAATGTAACATCTGTGTAACATCTCCACTGAATATGTGGGCTTCATATTGTGACATTTTCCAGGTGAACAGCTTGGGCATCTCCCTCCTGAGAGGGGTGCCCACAGCACCAGCAAGAAGGGATCTTGAGGTCACGATTCTCCTCACCTTGGAGGCTGAAGAAGTTTCTGGCTTCTGAATTCTATATTAGTGAGAAAACCAGCAAAAAGACTCCTCTGGGGTCTCTGTCTCATCTCGAACACTGACAGAGGCCAGTTCTCGAACACGGATCCTGTGAAAATTAGCCTTTCAGCTGCTTTCTTCAGAATAGCTTTGTCAGTTTCACTTTCTATTTCTTGAACTAACTTCTCATTGTCCATTTATGTTGGGTGAAGGTTGAGAACACAGGAGCAACACAGCCATGATCTATAAACTATTTAACTCATACTTCTCAGAGAACTCTTCACACCTATAAGAATTGTTCTAATATGCCCTGAAGTTGATTGGATTTATCCATGCACACTCCCTGTCCTTCCTGACAAAACTGGTAATAACAAAAAGCAACAGCGTCAAATTCTAGACCCAGTAATTGCAGGACAGGAAATAAAATCACACAACTATGCACAGCCTACAAGGGGGAGCAGCATGAAATAACAAACTACCTCTAACCCCTAAATACAAACTCTGAGTTCACCTACATCTGAAGCTAGTTTTTAAAAAATTATTATTATTCCTTTCCCTGCTCTATGGTGTTTATTAGGATTTTCTTAACATTAAGGAAAACGTTTTTGTTTTCTTTCTTTTCTAGACTAAGCATTTGCCCAGTTTCTTAGTCAAACATAAATATACACCCTCATGTTATCTTAGACTCAATTCAAAACATCTCAAAAGTTACACCCAGTCCTTGGGGAATTCCAGATGAATATCTTATTAGATCAAGTTAATTAGTTAAGCACTCAGTCAGACACTCAGGGAGCAGTTTCTAAATGACTGAACTTGCTCAGCTGAATTCAAATGCCTCATGTGCTATATTGTAACATACAATCTCTTTACCAGAGGAATGAAGTGTGAAGGGAGGACACCATTCTCATCTAAGAGAATGAGATATAAAAAATATATATGTGTCTACATATTTAAGGATACAGATATTCAAACTAGTACATATTCATTTTATAAATGTGAATATACGTAATATGTATAACAGATACATGTTTATGTCAACTAGTTGCTAAATAATAATTTCTTACTTTTGGAGAACTCGGCTATTTCAGTTATTACTTTCTTGTCCTCATTGTTTTTGAGTCGGAGGGAAGGGAGGGAGAAACAAACTGATTTTCTTAGGCTTGGTGAATTTGGCCAAGCCTAAACAGGAATACCGGCCTTTGTTAGATTTTGACACTTGCAGGAAAACACACAGTCCATTCCCATGGACCTTTACTGCCTTAAGTCACTTAGAGCAGATTTACTTGGGTTGAGTCTTGGAGTCATCTGAATTTTAATGAGAAATAATAAGTTCTTCCTTGATCTTTGCTGTGTTTGGAATGATAGTCCCAGAGATATGTGGAGAAAGACTCAGAACTTGGAATCCTGCTCCTACCACAGCACACATCACCATACGCACATTATAACTTAAAACCATGACCCTGAGAAGCCTAATATTGTTGTGCAAACTATCTGGCCTCTGGACCTCTGTTCGTCTTTCTACTTGGCACTCATACTAGAAAAGGAATAAAGGCTTTAAGGAAAGTTCACCAGTGGAGGCCCCAGCGTTGAGGAAAATCCACTGGGATATTTAGGGGACAGACCTGACATTGCCTCTCTTTTCATATTTTAGTCTTAGGTCTCAGAACTTTTGTTCAGGAGAGCAAACCTCAGGTGACTACTGCTGCTCAGCTTTAAACAAATCTGATTTCCTGTAGCAAGAAGTCTGTGAGTCAGAGCCGTGCTGCTTATTTACCAGAGTGAGAGACTGGTGGACCCTGGACAAGTATTGACTCTTTCCTTTATCCTACTCTAGCAAATGGGGAGAAAAAAATTAAGTCTCCTTTTAATTTAATGCTTTGCATATCCTGTCAAGATTTAGCCTATTCTGCTCTGAGGGCGGAGGGGGGGGGGGCGGAAGGAACGAACAGTCACAGTAATAAGGATTTGGGTTCTGCGTAAAAGCTAGGGTCTTTTTGAAGAATTAATGTTACTTTTAAGAAAAATCACATTGGGTAAAATAAACACATATATATTTAATTTATAAAGAAGATTTTTTCCCTGTTCTCTTTTTTAGAAAATGGCTACTATATCTTTGTAATGTTTTTTTTAATAATAAGCACATTAATAGAATATTTTTCTAATTATGCTCAGACCTACGAATTTTTCCTGCTTTTTTTCTTTTCTTCTTTCTTTCTCTACTCTCCTTTTCTCATTTATACTCTCTTTGATTTTCTTTCATTTCTGAAGAGAATCTCAGAAAAAGAAAAGGAAAAACTAGTTGCATACTAACCATATTTGTAAGACTTCTGGAACACGTTTATACTATAGAAAACAAATACAGGAAGATATAATCCTGAGCATGCCTAAATTAGCTGGCAAAATTTGCCTTAATATTCTCAGTTTAGTCTGAGAAGGATCAATGAACTAAAGGTCCAGATCCAAGAAGGAAAAAATCCCCATGACACTATCTCAGGCTGAATTTGCTCACACCTTCCTTGAGTTTAAATAAAACAAGGAGCACTCATCAGATGCTTTTTTATCACCTATGTCCTGCGTGTTCATGCAGAGTGATTGTGTGTGTGACCTCGTATTTATTTCCTCCAAACAACCTTGCCAAATTTTGAGTTGGAGGCCTGATTTCCTAGAATGGGCTGTGCTTAAAAGTAGTACTAAGTTTTGTTTTACAACTTTCACTTTTGCTTTACCTTACTCCAAATAGGAACTCAGAACTTTAGAGCTGGAAGAATTTTAATTCTCATTTTAGGTAAATAGAAAAATAGGACCAAGTAGCTAGCTCCAGCTTTATTAACGACCTCAGTCTGTTGTTTCCAAAATGTGTATTCATATCACTGGTGCTACATGTAATAATTTTAAGTAGTAAGCAAGGACTTACAAAACCAGTCTCCCACGACTGTAGCTGCTTGCTCCCGCTCGGACCTCAGTATCATCTATGGGGGAGCAATACTCCTTAGAGATCCATGCTCTCAAACAAAACCTCTGCTTAGAAGATGTGAACACATGCTTTGACAGATTTTCTTATGACAGAAAAAGCAAATTCTGGTCCATCTGTTCAGCCAGAGTTTCCTTCCTCCTTCCTCCCTCCTGCTCAGCCTGTTCCAGGTGCATTCCTCCCAGAGCATTGAGGTCAGGTCCTCTGGTGGGGAATGCATTCTGATGTAGATGAAAGAGAAACTACTGCTGGAGTGGGAATAAGTCAGAACTGACTTATGCCCAGGGGACCCACAGAAGGATCTTTACATGTCTTTCTGAGGACAATGACATAGAGATCCCTGCCGAAGCAAACCTAAGAGTTCTCAGAATGAAAGAATCCTAGAAAGAGCAGAAGGGCCCACAGAGCAAAAGCCCTAAGACTCTACAGCAGCCAGGTTGAAGAAATTCTGAACACCTCTCTTCCTTCATACGCCTTCCTTTTAAGTCTCACCCCATCACTCCAACTGAAATTATGTTGTACTTCTACAACAGGGCCTCTGCACTAAAACCCTTCTTTCACTCACATTTTAATTATAGGTTTTTAGGTTTATGTCTCAGTGCCTTTATATGTCCCTATGGCCACCAGTGCCTGGTCCCATGCTATATACATAGGATGCATGTAACCAGTGACTATTGAAATTGCAGCTCTGACCCTAAATGTGCCCTGGGTTGCTGCTGCACTCTACTCTGTGCCTCTGCCATATCCTCACCCACATTTCCCAAGATAATGCTCTTTCCAACATAAAAGGAACTGAAGTTCCCAAATAAGATTGATTAGTGGTCTCTTTCTGGACATTTTCTATGATACATAATCAAGGGAATGTCTTACAAATGCAGAAATGTGATCACTCACTTAAGAGACCATTTACCTCCCTTCTCTCTGGGACTCAGTTGGATGAGATACCATACTGTGCTTGGGTTACCCCTCCTTGAGCCATAGTCTGAAAAGTAACTACAGGCAAAAAGCCAGGTAATCACCAGTCTCACTTTGTTTACTTTCCCTACAACTGCCTATTGTTCAATATCTGAAAACAATAACTACAAACACACATGTAGTTGTTTATGGTGGGAAGACAAGTCCAATACTAGTTACCCAACTAGTAATTGAAACAGAAAGTTCTGTTAGTTCATTTAAATCTATTCCTTAATTGAAAATACTTTCTTGGGTTGGCTAGTAACTTTTTAAAAACCTACTACAAGTGCTTCTGCTATCTTTTTTTTTTTTTTTTAGATCAACAAAAGAGGCCTGGTTAATTAGCCTAATTAGCTTCTAGAAATGAATTTTTTTTTTTTTGGTGGAACAAGGGGTGGTCAAGACATTCAGGCTCTCTGCAGTTTTGTACTAGCACTTCTGTGCGAGCCTGAACCAGGTCTGTGCATATAGTGAGTCTAGTAGCCCACACCCTCTGTAATGATCCCTTAGCTTCAAGGTTCCAGCATATTCCTTTGTTCAGCAATTCACCAAGAATTGTTGCCAACTGACTCTGACTAGGAAGTTAGCTGAATTCTATTGCTAGAATTTATTGTTTTTACCTAAAGTGAGCCTTCCATCAAAGATATGGGTTGGGCATGTGACAAAACAAAATTTGGACTTTATCAAACTAGCAAGGACAGGTGATAAAACCGTTGCTGATAAGCCTTTGTTTGTGTAGCAAAATGCTGTCTGACCTTTGACTTCATTGCTATCTGGAAGCCAACTGTAGGAGGAGAGTTCTAGCCTTTAGCTCTTGTTAATATTGGAGATCACCAAAAAGAATTTGATTTCTATAAACAACCAAATGCACGTTAAGTCAGTTTACAACATTAGTGTGTCAAACAGTTAGAAGTTTTCACCTTTCCTTAGATTCCCTAGGGTCTGTGAATTATAGATGCACCAACGTGCCAATGGCACTATTTTCTCCTTTATAACTTTGCTCTAGGTAGAGCTGAGAGGATATGCAGGGGTTATAAGGATCTATGACTAATTTCCAGGCACGTGTACTGGACACATTCTCAATAGGTCATTTCCTCTTGATATATAGAACCGTGTGAGGACTCCCAAGCCGGTGTGGACAAGACTGGTGAATGCACTAGCCTGGCCCCTGGGACAGGTCGCTCCAGGTAGAGGCACTGGCTAAATAATCACTGTTTTAAGGCTCTGGTATCTCGCTCTTAATGGCATTATGAGGGCCTGGGATGGCACTGAGAAGATTACCTCCTTTGCCTGAGGTGGTATAATCAAACCAGAAACTACATAATCATTTGTATAGTCAGAGGGAGTCAAGCGTTTATTTTAACTTTATTTGGAATTTTTGCCTCAAATATTATCCTTCACTTACATATTTTGTACCTTCTAATCTACAATGCCTATTTTTAAAAAACAATATTTTGTTATAAATTTTGGGAATGTCTGACATGTTTTGTTTAGTAGATAATGATAATCATTGAAAATGTTTGCTACCAGGTTATAATGAAAGCGAATATCATATTTTAGCCAATTCACATCTGCAAAATATCTTAAATTTCAGCAGTGAGAACTCATTTCTGTCATTCATCAGGCTAGCTAAATAGTCATTAATTTGTTCAATAAAAAACAACTTATAATATTTACTATGACAATTAGCAAATTGTAGGGTAATTTTGAAAAACACATAACAGAAGCATTTGAAATAACTGCTTCTGGAATTCAGAAAGCTGGTTGACCACTTGAACTATGCATTTTCTTTAAAGGCCACAGACTGAGTCTATGTTGAAGTTATTTTAAAGTAAATTGCAGATATCTTAACATATTTTCAGACCCAATCACAAGTATTTCCATTGTAAAAGGCTGTGTTAAATAAAATTCAACAGGTTTTGGGCTCCTTAAAACCTTTAATGCTCTGTGTGCACTGTTAATTCCCAAAGGGTGGCAGGAATTGTGGTGGAGCCAGTAGGTAGCATTTCCTGAACTTAATTGACCATGGAAATGTTTTGGGTAGTATAGCTCAGGGAACTAGTGTTCCTTAGCAACCATTTTTGGAAAATGCCAGTTTAGCTTAATTTTGTAAACAGAAATCAAAGGGAAAATACCTGAAGACTGGAAGACGAGGTAAGGTGCTATACTAGATATGTGATAATAAGAACCAAAGTAAGGGTGAGAAAGTGAGAAATCTGGGAAAATCTAACTAGTCATTTTAAAGAGAGAAATGAAGTAACTTAGAACATTAGCATAACTTTAGTACCTTACTGTAGCAACAGGCAAAGCCTTCAGGCATATGCATAATCTAATATGATGTTATCTAAACAGCTCTCTCTCTCTCTCTCTCTCTCTCTCTCTCAACAGAATTATCTATTCTTACTGTCTCTATTCTCCTACTACTAATGTTTTATTGAAACCAGTCTTGTCAAAGTCACCGACTGCCTTTAATTGCCAACTCAAGTAGGGCTTTTCAGTCTTTTTGAATCAGTTTGGTACATCTTATGTTTTCGAAAGTTCACCTATTTTGTCTAAATTTTCACATTTATTGGCATAAAATATTTCACAGTGGTCTCTTATTATCTTGTAAACATCTACAGCAATCCCAAATTAGCTGTTGATCACTACCTATATATCACTTTCAACACCTCTTTTAAGAGATTCTAGGACCCTATTAAAATTTGCATTTTAATATTCACCATGGTACTTTTTCTTTGATTCTTAGCAGTGTTTTCAACATTATTATTTTTAAAACTTTAGTTAACCATCAAATGTTTAAAGTACTTTACAAAATGCCAAATAAATTGCAGAAAAAGAAGTTACAGTTGAGTAAACTACAGAGTTCAGGACAGCATGCCAAAGTACTAATTGACTAATAGCCTTTGTATTTTGAGATAAAGAATGTAAACAATTCACTGGCCAAGAGTGTAAACAACATCTGTAACCTTTGCTTTTATCTCCTGTAAATGTATTATCACACTCAAAACATGGGAACACACAAATGTCACTATTATTAGTTACTAAGTATAGGAATCAGTAATTAAAATGACACACATGTGCACATGTTACAATATCTGTCTACAGTTAGTAAATTTGTATATTTTACCAATAACATCGGTTGTGTTTTTAAATCACTTCCTTGTTTTATATGACCCTAGCAAGGAACTCCATTATTATTAAAATAGGAATTCTGAAACTCTGGGTGGATCCAGCTATCCATCTGGAGGACTCTAGCAAAGAACTATCTTTTTCCGAACTTGCCAAATTATGAAGTAACTAGATTCATATTTTGAGATGTCACATGTAAGGAAATGACTGGACTTATTCCAATCTGTAATCATTTCCCCTAATGTGTCAACATGTTTTATAGAATCTAGTTCAAATAAATAACTGCATACAAACATAAGTACTCAGGAGAATACTAGGAAGTACCTCTGATTCACCACTCGCATCCCAACATAAAAAGATATTTTTATGCTTTTCTTTTTATCTTCTTGTTTTTTTATTACTCTGCTGTGAGTTGAGTAGTTCTGCGGGGGCACTAGCCTCTTCTTTCTTCAGCCTTCACTGCTCTGTCCCCAATACCTGCTCTCATACTACCCTTGGCTGCACAACATTTGTGTACTAGATCCATGCTCTTCCCCACCTCATGAGGATGTTACCTCTCAGGGAAGAAGGCTATCTTTTTTAAAGCTTTTCCTGTGTTATGGGTATTTCAGCCAGTTGGGGATAATGAAATTGCAGCTCTGACCCTAAATGGGTCAATAAGGGTGGACAATAACTGTTTTAAGTACATGATGATCTGCCCAGTTGCAAACAGAGATGGACTCATGACAAGAGTTGTGAAAAGCTATGAGGGAAAGCGAAGTGCTTTCTCTGCAGAGTTCACCAACAAGTAACATTCACTGCTTCACAATTTCACTTAGGCCTAGCCCTATTGCCTACACAGGTTCTGTAACTGTGACCCCCAAGATACAATTCTAGGGAATGAGTTTATAGCCAGGCCCATTATAATTAAGCCTGGGTCATTTGCTCCCGCTTTGCCATCTCTTTTTTAATGAGGTGTGTGTGCATGTAGTATTTACTGCATTTCTATGATTGGAAAAATAATTCACAATTACCATAGCTACTTGGAAAATAAACAAAGGCACAAAGATGGATAGAAAATTATCCATAGTTCCACAGCCGGAGATAATACATGTTAATCATGTTAATTCATAGATGTATTTCTATCTGATCACTTAAAGAAGGACATGTTCTAAACACTGTTTTAGTATATGATTGTTTTTTTTCTCTCTAATCAATATACTGTTATGTTTTCACATCATTAAGTATTCTTCTATTACATGATTCTTTAATGATGTATCTGATCTATAAATTGAATCTAACATAATCTGTTTTATATATATTTAGGTTAGGTTATATAAAATTGCTATTTTTGCAAGTCAAAATAGTTTAATAGCATCAATTTTATGTGATCGAACCTAATATTTTTCTATTATTGGATTCTTAGGTTATTTCCAAATTTTTATTTTATAAATAATGATGCATATTTTGCACATAAATCTCTTTGAAAATTGTGATTATTTTCTTAGGATAAATTCCTAGTAGTAAAATTGCTGATCTAAAAGGATAAACATTTTTATGGTATTTGATACATGTTGCGAACTTTCCCTGTAGATAATGCCAATTTATAATCTCTTTGGCATCTTCATTGCCTTTTTAAAACTCCATTATTTTGTTCAGCTAATCCTCATGTTAATGCCATAAATCATGTGACTGTTGATTACCTTCCAGCATAGTCTTCTAGTTCAAATTTCACCAAACAATATTTGTGTGCCCAGAAACTTTATAAATCTTTAGTTAACGTAGGTGTGATAATAAAGCTTGCTTAAATCCAGTCACCAGTTTTTTAGTTTGTGAGAGCCCAGTTAAAGAACTGGAAAGACTGCCCTACTTTCCACTCAAATTACTTCCTCTAAACTGCATGACCAGATCTGATTCTAAGCAGATGCCTAATTTACAGTTATCAAACTAACTGCACCAGAGATGCAGAAGCCACTACTCTAATTTGTTTCTTGATTGTTTTAGACAGAGAGAGGTAATATAGTGAAGGAAAGCTGAGGAGGGAGATGGTGCGGGTACCTGTGTGCACGTATATGTGTGTGTGTGAGTATATATTTAAAAATCTTGAAGTTCAGTCCTCTACAAGTAATAATTGATTGTGTGTGAAGAATGTTGTTATTCCCTTTAAAGTAATAAATTCTAAAAAAGAATACACATATACACATAATGGCATAGGTCTTGAGAAGAAGCATGTAGATGGACCTATAGGAAGATGAGGATTTTGTAGCATGTGTTACACAGAATAACCAACACAGAAGAAATGCTAAGCAAACAAGTGGACAGGATGACTCAGGCACGAAATATCAGCCAGCAACGGTCTCAGCCACCCCAGCACTTGTGCAATGAGCTCATGAATGGAGTGGCCATTATGTCAAAGAGGGAGGTATGCATGCACCCAGCTGCATGGGCTCTCTTTCATCAAACTGACTACTGCTGGATGTCCACCCTGTCAACATGGAGATGAATGCTAAGCACCTGATATGGCATCGTTCTTCAAAGGGGCCCACTAGCCGCCTATTGGCATGTTGATTACCTCAGATCCCTTCGACACTGGAATATTTCTTCCTGAGTGGGTAAGAATCTGTCTTTCTTGCTTGTAGTATCTCAGCTAGCATCACTACATAAGAGTTAATTCACCAATGTGAGGTTTCACTTAACATCACTTCAGACTAAAGGACCCCCTTTACAGCACAAGAGGAGAGCTGGTAAAGAAGTGGCAACAGGATCCAATGACCCTACCAGTGACTCACTATCCAGAAGATACTGACCACTAACAGAGAGGTAGAATGACTTCTTGAAGATGGAGCTGAGCCACCAGCTTGGAGTACCAAACTTCAAGGTGCAATATAGACCTTAGACCAATGACCAACATATGATGCTGAACTCCATAGATAGAATACACAAGTAAGGGAAATAAAAGGTAGAAATAGGAGGGGTCCCACTTAACATCACTTCCAGACTCACTTGAGGAATTTATACTTCCTATTCCAGCAACTTTAGTCCTTGTGGGTCTGAATGTCCTGGTTTCCAAAAGGTCAATTATACCATGCACATATCAAAGGTATCACTACATTTAAAGCTACAACTGCCCCTTGGTCTTGTTAGGCTGCTTGTGCTAATAGAACAGCAGGCACAAAAATGGTTAGCATGCAGCCAGGAATAACTGACTTTGACGATCATGAAAAAGTAGATTGGATACTACATAATGAGCCAGGAAAGACTGAGGTAACAGTGCCCGGTGGTTAAATGCCCCTGGCAGATCTGTGTTCAAATTCTAGCTCAGCCACTAATCATTGGTTAGGATCATTACTTAGCTTTTCTGATCCTGAGTTTCTTATACACACATAAAATTGATCAGCATGCATCTTGTATAATGCAAGAATTAAATGATAGAATGCATTAAAGCACATAGTACAGTGCCAAGTATGTTATAAATCATAACGAGTAAATAAATTAAAATAAGGGCCTTGGGTTGCAGGGGTGGAGGAGAGGAAAGCTTAATTTTCTTGACCACAGAACACTTTTTCTTTTTATATAAGAGCCAGAGAAAAACCACATTGCATTTTTTAAAATGCTGATTTAGTGAAATTGAACTATGCTTACTCATCACAAACTGGAGAGTATTATCTAACAAATTTGAACTGTGTAAACAGTTAAGCAAGATAACTTCAGGAAAATACCTTTAATGACTATCCGGAAATCTCCGCATAAAAAAATGCAGTTGTTATTTTAATTCCAAGAAAATTAGCATCTGGTGTGCTCACATTTTCCAAATAAACACCAATTTTCCACCATGGCACATGCTATTATGACCAAAAAATTCTTGACATTTATTTACTTAATAACATGTCATATACCGACTTAAAACTGCAGTCCTCTTACACACCAGGTCTGGGTGACTCTACTTTTATAGCCTCCCCTGCTCTCTTGAGAGGAGTTCCAGAGGGCACAAGGGGACTGGAGAGTGAGAGGTTCTGCTCATAGAAGGAAAAATTTGCCCTAGAATTCAGCCTCAGGGATAGTTGGAGAATGGAACCAAAAGCAGCCAGGCCAAGGTACTTTGGCTGGTAGGGGCAGCAGACTTCAGACAGAATATTTTTACAAAATTAAAACAATAAAAGAATAATGAGAGGTGTTCAGAAAAAGAGATTCAATAGATATAACATTAGCTTGCTAAGGCTGCCATAACAAAACAACACACACTGGGTGCCTTAAACAACAGAAATTTATTTTGTCATAGTTCTGAAAATTAGAAGCCCCAAAACAAGATATTAGCAGGCTTGGTTTCTCCTGAAGCCTTTCTACTTAGCTTGCAGATGGCTATATACTCACTATGGCCTTGCATGGCCTTTCCTCTGTGGGTTCCAATCCCCAGTGTTTCTTCCTTTTTTTTTTTTTTTTTATAAGGACACCAGTTCTATTGGACTAGAGCTCCACCCTTACAACCTCGTTTAACCTTAATTACCTCCTTAAAGGTCCTGTCTCCCAAAATAGTCACATTCTAAGGTACTGGGGGTTGGGTTTCAACTCATGATTTTGGGAGGAACACAATTCAGTCCATAACAGGTATTAGTATAGATCAAACATTTCTTGACATACTGCTATAACTTCTATCTCCTGAAAAATATTTATTGACTTTGAACTCGACAGTGAAGAATTTCGTCTATGAATATTTACTTTTATAGTGTACTGCAAGGCATGATTTCCATCTCTGTGCTCCTAGGAAGAATGCAATCTGCATTTAGAATAATCATTTTAAAGTCATTTAATCATATAGAGAGAGTGGACCTCCTCTCTTACAGAGCTTTCCCCAAAAGGCTATATGGGTCAGTTTCATACATTTCCATGTGGCGGAAGAGTCCATTTGGAGTCAGGAAATCAGAATTTTCATTGTGATTTTACCTCTGTTTCCTTGGATAATCTTAGGAAAGTGACCTTATCTCCTTAGGGCAAGGCAATTCACCCTGCAGCATTTACTTTGAAAAATGTTTACCTTTCAACCTTTTTCACTTAGGTTCAAAATGCATCAAAGATCATTGGTGTTTCACTGTTTTCATGCAGTTCTTTGTCACTATATCTAACACTCAACACAGAGAAAATAAGAAATGGATTACTAGACAAGAGTCTATGCTTACTACCTTAAAAAGATAGACAAATTAATAGAAACATGAAAAATTACAACGGAAACTCTCTGATTTCAACAGAGGAGGAAGAAACACAAAAGTTTTTGTTTTTGTTTATTGGCACAGACGTTGTGCATCTCCCCCTAACCCATTCCTAAAAAAAAAAAAAAAAAAAAAAATGTTTCTTTAAAAAAGAGTGTCTCTTCCAAGTTATTTTTCTTGGATGAATAACCTTGCAGGTTATCTGTGTTTTGATGGCTTTCACATGTAATTTGTAATTTGGAAATTCATAAAATGTTAGCTAAAATAAAGGGGAATACAATAATATAGTATAAGCCCTTCTTTATTTTTATGTGGGGGGAAAAAACATATCTCAGGTCCTAGAAATTTACTGACTAAATTCAGATGTAGTCAGAGATAGTACTGGGTATTGTCATGTCTCCCCAGCTAAAATATTGCATTGTTGCACATCAGAGACAGTAACTCATGCCTCTACATTTACTCTATAAATACTTGTTCATCAACAATGCTAGTACCCTAAACTGATGTTAGAAGATAAAAGCATTAAAATCTTAAAATAAAAAAAAAGAATAGATATTTATTTAATAACACCAGAGCCACGTAAAATAATTTTAAAAGATAATATAGTTTTGTAAAACAAGTGCTAAATCTGATGGTATCATCCAGAAAAGCAACCATGTGTTTATGCATTGTGATGTATAATAAAATAAGTCTTTTAGAGGTAGAGGGAACCATAGAGATTACCTAGTACCAATTTCTAAGTTTAAAGATGAGAAAACCAAAGACAAGAATATACAATACACTCTTAAACAAGAAGGTGAGAGGGCTTTTATAAAAGACAGTGTGGTATTGATAATTCATAAGGTAAATAGGTCAATGGACAAAACTAGGAACTCAGAGAAAAGGCCTTTGCATATATCGATGTTCACTATGTGACAGAGTTAATAGAGGAAATGGACAGGAAAAGGTTGGATATATTAATAAAAGGTTCTGGGATAGTTTGCTATCTAGATGGAAGAAAAATAACATGGGACATCTTACCTCACTCAATAAGAAAAAAAAAAATCGGTTGGAGGTAGATGGAAATCACAAAAGTAAAGACCTAAATAAAGTTTTATATCACATGTATAACTTAGAGTAGAAAAGGATTTTCTAAATAAGACATAAAAAACACAGACCATAAAGGAGTAGATTAATAAAATTGACTACATTAAAATTAAGAATGTCTGCTTATCAATATATACCATTAAGAGAGAGCAAAAAAAATTCATAAATACAGAAGATATATGCAACATATATAAACAACGAAGAACAATTACCCAGAATATATGAAGATTTTCCATGAATCAATAAAAATAAAACAACCTAATAGAAAAATGTTAAAAAAATGTGAACGGTGACTACACAGAAGATGGAACTCTAAATGAACAGTAACATATCAAGAGATATTCAGTCTTATTATAAGGAAATGGAAATGAAAGCTACAACAGCTTTCCATTGTATACCGCAGCCTGCCAAAAATCCCCGCAATATCATATGTTGGTGAGTATGCAGGAACTTTTTTATTGTAGATGGGATTAGCAGTTGGTGTTAGCATTTGGAAACTTTTCCTATAAAGTGACATAAATGTAACCCACAACACAGGTAAATGGGCATGTGCCTCAGGGAACATGTATAATAAGAATGCTCACAGCAGCATAACTACCCGCCCCCCGCCCCCCCCCCAGAAAAATGAGAAACCACCCAAAAGTCTTTTAACAGTTGTCTGGATAAATTATGGAACAGTTTTACAATGGAATATTACAAAGCAACAAAAATTTTAACAAGCTACAACTTCATATATCGACATGAATGAATCCTAAAAGTAATAAGGTTGAGTAAAAGAAGTCATAAAAGAATATTTACTGATTTCATTTACATAGAATTCAGGTGGCACACTTCTTTAAAAAGCAAAAAAAAAAAACAAAAAAACCCTAAAGATCATGAAAATCAAGATAGCTATTTCCTCTGGAAGCCATAAAAGCAGACATGGAATGTCCCAGTTACCGGACGAAGTAATAGACTATATTCTAGATCAAGGTCTTGTAATAAACAAGGTGCTTTTATAACTTGGGTTATAATTTAATGGATTATAGTTTCATAGTTTTATGATTATTATACTATACATATGTATATTTTATAGTACCTTTTATATGTATGATAGATTTTACATCACAAAAGTGATTTTAAAAGGAAAAAAGGCAAGAAACTCAATATAGTGGAAAAGACTTGGACCCAGAAGTTACTACTATAAATTCAAATGTTAAAAAGAAAAACGTTTTCTGTAAACTTCTGGTCACTCAACTGTTCAGCAGTAGAAACAGTATTTGGAACAAGGAGGAGTAGGGGAGTGAATAGCTTTCTGAGTTCTCTGGATAATATAACTGAATATTTTGGAAGTTTGAGAAATATTAAGCTCCATTTCATTGTCTAGGCATCAAGCATCTTCTAAACACCAGATGCTTCAGAACATTGTTTCTTGTTATCACAACAAATTTGTGAGGCCTATATTATTACACCTGTTTCACAGAAAAGAAATCTGAGGTTCGGAGAGGTCAAATGCCTAGCCCAAATTAATACAGTCAAAAAGGAGACAGTATACCAGAGTTTCTTAAACTTCACTGTGCAAATGAATCTCCTGAGATCTTATTAGAATGCAGATTCTGATACAGGGAGTCCAGGAAGCTGAGAACCTGCATTTATAATAATCTCCCAGGGGCTTCCAGGGCTGCTGATCCACAGAAGCAATCGAATATCATGGGTTCTTGGAGCCACCCTGCCTGGAACTCTGATGCCATCATTATGCAGTTTCGTGCCACAGGACAATTACATTACTTTTTTCACCTGTAAAGTGGGTGTGATAAAACTTAGCTCATAAGGTTGTTGTGATATTTAAAGCTACAATATTCATGCAGGGTTTAGAACAATGTCTGAGTTGTAAGCATTCAAAAATGGAGTCATTTTCAGTAAGTGGCATAGAGCTATTCTAACGAGAATTCTACAGTTATAAAAAAAAAAAAAGGAAGTAATAAATTATACTAGAGAGGATTCAGCACAAACATTAGGAAAAACTGCCAAGAGTGAATCATAACAAGGAACTCTGCCATGCTGACTCCTTAAATGCTACTCATTCATCTTGCTAGGTCTTGTTATTTTATGTACCTTTATAAAAGAGTACTTAATGCTGCATTATGTGGGTGGAGACAAACTTTTCTGGGAAAACAGCTAAGGCTTGGTATTCACCCAACTGGTTAAAACTGCTAATCAAATCCAAACTGACAAACGCTCTTTAAATAGGAGCCATTTTGAAGTTAAAATGTTACATTAAATGGAATCATTGGCTAAAGGTATTTTGGAGAGAAAGGCAAATGGGAAATATTACTAACACCAAGTTCCTCTCTTCCTAATACCTATTGCTGTCTCCCTTTAATCACCAAAGTGAAAGCTATGGCATGGTCTTTGTTCATTCCTTTTTTTTCATCTAGTCAACCTAGATGACTTGTTTTTAGTAACAAAGAGCTATGCTTCCAGTGAGAATTCTACCGTTACTAAAGGGAGCTAATAAATTATACCAGAGAATCTTCAACACAAACACTAGGAAAAATTGCCAAGAGAATCACAGCAAGGAATCTGTCTCTGACAGGAGTGACAGTGCTGGGTCTCGGGCTGGGGCCTGCACGCTGCTGGGGTGCGAAGGGTCAAGCTCATTTTTCACACTGCCTCTCCTTGTATCTTTTAAAATATATATTAATGTTTAATGAGTTTCTTTTAAATTAGTATAAAGGAACCACTTTGGGAGTTTGCATTTAAGAACAGTCATTGTGCCTCCTGCTCCCTGATGCCTTCTCCATTCTGAGCTCATCTTAACTTGCACTCTTCTCAGAGAAGACGGAAATCCTCACACAACCCAGCACAGCTAATGAGGGCTCGCAGGAGGACTGAGGGATAACATAACCCTATATTTATAGTAGGCCCAAGAGCTGGTATGAGGGTTATGTCAGGACTTGCCTCTATCTCAATCACACCCCACCCCAACAGTCACAAGGGAAAAAAAAAAAAATCTCACTGAAAACACAGTGTCTGATATGCAAATACTGCTGCCAAATGAGTGCTCCAGCCATCGTTCACAGTGCTTTTCTCATCAAAGACCATACAAGTCACTTGGTAAATTTTAAAAAGCAGATTTCTAGGCTTTATTCTAAATCTACTGAATCTGAATTACTAGGAGTGGTCCCAGGAATTTTCATTTTAAACAAGGTCCATAGTGCTGTGGTCTGAATGTGTGTGTCTGCCACGAAATTCATATGTTGAAGCCTAATACTCAATGTGATAATATTAGGAGGTGGGGGCCTTTGGGAGGTGATTAGGTCATGATGTCAGAGTCATGAACGGGATTAGTGTCCTTACAGAAGCGGTTAAAGAGCCCTCTCGCCCTTAGTGGGCAGCCACCACAGGGAGTAATGACAGCACAGTCATGGGGGTGGAGTCACACTCCTAACCCCAAACATCTAGAGCCACCAGTACTGCAATAGGACCTTCAAGGTACATGATACAGACACAGAGCCCCTGCAAGGACAGGATCACCCAAAATCATGGGGGCAGGGTCACCAAGAGCCTTGGTGGCCCAACCTTTGCCCTAGTGGATCCAGAAGACAATGGATCTTAACTGATATTTTAAAAGGACAACTTTAATTGTAGGTTGGGTTGAGAATTTCTGGTTTGGCTCTCCTGTCTTCTATTCTCTTTCCTCTTTATGAAATATCCCCTTTTTTTTATTTCTAGCAAAATTTTGATTTTGTTCATGTATTTATCCTTATCGTCTATGTTCCATTCAGCTGTCTTACTGAAGTAGAGAGACAGAGGAGAGCTTTCAGAGTTATTACAATGGCAGCTGGAAATTGAAGAGGAAATTCTTAAAAAGGGGGAGCCACAGAGAAGTGCATGTCAAAATCTGAATACAAACTTCTTTGAACACTTAGCTGACTCCTGAGCTGTGTGCACACATAGCAAGATTCCAGGAGCCAAGCAGAAATAAACTCTGGAAACCCTAAAAAGATAAGCAAGAATTTTAACAACTATTTAGTGCTACAAAAACTAAGTTTAGAGTTCAAATCATGTCAAACTAGAAGGTTTAGCAAATACTTAGTTTTTTTTTTTTTTCCACTGAAATCCCAAGGGCCACTTTTTGAAAGTAAGAACCAAAATCCAGGACTAAGAGCTAAGCCCTAGAGCTAAGGGAAAATAAAGTTTTTCCCATTTCCTCTTTGTTTTTAATGTAAAAAAGCCTAAAACCAAGCCTCCACAGGATCCGTCTGTAATTTAACTGCTGATAGGAAAAAAACAAACAAACAAACAAAAAAAAAAACATACCTCAGAGGAAGATAATGGAATCCACAGTTTATATAATGTATCACTGATAATGTCTGGTATATGACTAAAAATTCTAGAAGCGTGAAGAAATAGGAAAATGTGCTCCATATTAAATTTTTAAAAAGAGATGAGGGAGGATTGAGAGTGTACCAGAGGAAGCATATCTTTCTTACTTTCAGATATGAACAGGAGAGCATATATTTATCAGTGCCTTCAAGAGTCTGCCCACAGTGATTCCTGGAATCCTCTGCCTGAAACATTCCCCACCGACCCCCCAGTTCACCTTCTGGCTGCTCTACCTCACCCTTCAAACCTCATCTTAAACATATGTCCTCAAAGAGGCCTTCTCTAACCCAGAATAAAATCAGAACGCTTTGGTATTTACTGCAAAAATACCTTGTTCTTTTCCTTCATAGAACTTACCACAGTGTGGGATTACGCATTTATTACTGTAGTATTTTCTGTTTTAAAACCTGTTTTTCTCATCACTGTATACCTAATATCTAACGGAGCATAGCATGAGTGGTCACTGAGTGAATAAGTAATGAATAAATGTTACCTATTAAAAAAAAAAAAAGCAAATAGCCTCGATTTCTGCTGGTGCCTATTATGTAACTTTCTTAATCCATTTGGGCTGCTATAACAAAATACCACACCCTGGCTAGCTTATCAACAATGGAAATTTATTGCTCATGGTTCTGTATCCTGGGAAATCCAAAATCAAGTTACCAGCATGGTCGCATTTTGGTAGGGGACCTCTTCCTGATTCATAGCTGGCATCTTCTCACTTTGTCCCCACGTGGTGGAAGGGGCTAGGAAATTCTGTGGGATCTCTTTTATTACAGCACTATTTTCATTCATGAGAGCTCCATCCTTATGACCTAATCACTTCCCAAGGGGTTAGAGTTTTAATATATGATATTGGGCTGAGGGGGCAGTGAGCGGACAAAAACATTCAGACTTTAGAAATAACTTTGAGGAGAGCAGCCTTTGGGTAAAGCCAAACTGTGGAAGAGAGTTGAGGAGAAAAAGCCTAAGTGGATGACACTGTGAATACCCAGGGTCAAGCACTAAGGACACCTGCCCTACAGCTAGTCTAGGTGTACTGATAGATAACTCCGTTGTTTGAAATAGGAATTTATTTTCCCTTTGGCTGGCCAGCATGCAAGCTCTTTCCTATGTTAGGAATTCCCCACTTTGTGAACAGCACACTTCTCATCAGAGAAACTGAAAATATCAGATATTCATCTTCCCGTTCTCCACTGAAGTTAGGGTGCAACATGATCTAGGTTCCATCAGACAAACGCGCAAACACACACACCGTTCAGACTTATGATAAATCATGAAGTTTCATGAAGTGGAACAGAGGCTGAACATTTCTGCTCTGCAGATTTTGGCCAGTGACCACTGTGTTCTATTTTCAGAAAAAGCAGTGTCACTGGGTCTAGCAGTAGCAGCCGATGTCTAATGTAGGTGTCACCTGTGGTGGCATCACTTACATTGCTACAAAAATTATTGTGTGGATAGATTTTGGCGGTGGTCCTGGTGTTTGATAGCTCCAAACACCATGAAGATTCTAACTACCCAAAATTCTTTTAATAAGTTTCATTTTCTGTTTCCATTTGTTTGAATTTGCTTCAGTTGCTTGACACCAAAGACCCAAATGAAATTTTGTTCTCTTAAGTAGCATTCTTTGTCAATTGCAGCTAAAAGTATCCTAAATGGTCTCTAGTACTAGGCTCTATCACTTATCTATTGCCATAACAATGCCCCGAAGCCAATAATTCAGGACAATAAATAATTAAAACAATTATTTATTCTTTTTCACTCATCTGTGTGTTGCCTGAGAATCGGCTGATCTAGGCTGTGTTCAGCTGACCTAGACTTTAAATGTAGATTGGCTCTAGCTCGCTCCATGCAGCTCTCATCCTCCTTGGACTACCCAGGGCTTGTCTTCTTATAGAATGACAGCAGTCAAGAGGGCAAGGCCCACTGTGCAATTATAATTCCAGCCTTCTCATATTAAGTCCACTAACATCCTAAAGGCCAAGTCACATGACCAAGCGCACCAACAGTGAAGAAGGGAAATATACTCTCTGGTAAGATGAACTGTAAAGCACATGGCAGAGGGCGTGAGCACAGGGATGGATAGAAAATTAGAAACAATAATGAAATCTATTGCATCGACTTCCACTCTACCATTAATCTTCCCAAAAACCCAAAGTGTTAGCTAACGTCTGATGACAGCATAATAATTTCTATTTTATAGCTATTGAAGTCTTGTCGAAAGACATGTTGGACACACTACCTTCAGGTAAAGAAATGAATCTTTATTACCTTTGCATGATCAGGCAATGATAGAATTATAAAATGATCAGGCTGTTAGAGATTTTAAAGACCCGTTAGTAAATCCTATTGCTTGATTGATAAGGAAACTAAAGCAACAAAATGTAAATGACTTGGTCAAGGTTGTACCCCTAGAAAATGGCAGAAGAACAAATACACATCAATATATTATAGATATACATTAATACAACAGTAGAATGAACATCTGTTGGCTCCCAGTTAAATGTCTCTGACCCTGAGCTATTTACCAATATTGCAATCAAGCAGAAAGTTTTCTGTATGCTTCAAATCATTTACTTCTCTTCCTCCATAACACAACAGGTATAAGACTGGTTATATGTTTAGACATCTCCACCCATCCATCCGCATGCCACTACTCAAAGGGATGCTGACTCAGGCTAGAAATCAAATAGATGTCAGAACAACTGAGGACCCAGAATGAAGGCGGCAAACTGCCACCAGGTGAGTCCTCTGAAGCAATCAATACAGGTGTCCATCTCCAATTTACAAGTGCTTTGGAAATCAGCTCTTATAATAAAATCCTTATATAGGTAAAAAATCTTAATCTTTGCAGATCTTCATAGGACACTAGCAATAGCAACAGCTTCTGCTTTCCCCCCTCTAATTAAAGGCAAGTAAGCAAAATTAAGTGTGGAGAAGAGAAATCTCTAAGTAAAGCCTCATAAACCACGGTAAAGGACTGAGATTTTGTGTGAGGACAAAGGGAAGATTTTGGTGAATTTTATATGGTGGAGGGTCGTAATAGTGTTTACATTTACTTCAGGGCTTGGCAAATTCTCCCCAGCACAGGAGAGCAGCATTCCTCCTTCCCAGGCCTCTGAGAGGGCTGGGAGGGCCCAGAGAACTGTTTGCCTTAGACTTCCCATTCACAAAGGTGAGACCGCAAGTGGAACATTTGATGTCATCTCCACGTAAAGTTAGACGCAATCCTTTGATTATTTTTTTATGTTAAAAGCATTAATTTACTACAATTATCATTTAAAGTACAATTTTTAACCCTATGTAGCCTTTCATTCATATCTTAATATATTTGGAGCCTCAAAAGATAAAGGTGGCTGGACCTCCCCTGACTCTTGCAACCCCTATAAGGGCCTCACTCCTCACCTTCTCCACTGACCTGACCACAAGTTGGGCCTCTTCATCGATTTTATATTCGAGACTCCCATTTTTCTCTTTGTCCCCAAGGTCTAGATGTTGACTTCCTGCACATTTCACAGTGTTTTGCTGGTATATCCTACCTTTAACATGTATCATAACCATAATTCTATTTCTGGCTTATAACGACGGTTACCGCAGTTCTCCTTTGGTTTTCTCACTTCTCTCTTTGCTGTTTCCCATCTCTCCTTTCTTCCCTGCCTGGTATGGCTTATGCATTTTAGTTACCCCACTCACCTTTCTCCTGATTTTAAAAACTCGTTCACTTCAGAGGTTGATGGACACTCAGATATGGATGCCGCCTGCATCTATGCTCCAGGCGAGGGGAGGGATCAGCAGAGAAGCAGTGGATTCTGGCTGCACTTCTCTCTGGGGAAGAGAGGCCCCTTCAGCCCTCACCCTGAGGCCTTACAGTTCAGTTCCTCTTCCAGGGTGCCTGGTGCTTTTTGGGCTGCTGCTCTAGCTCTTGAGCTCAGAGCAACTAATCTATAGAATGCCTTCCACTCCTACTCATCCTTTAAAACTCAGTTCAGCTGTCACCACCTCCAGGAAGCCTCTTGGATTCACCAATGTTCCTCAATCAGGCTGGATAAAATGGCCCTACTCTGCTGCCAGAATATATGGGCTTATTTCTACTGCATGTATCATGTTGTAATTATCTGCACTCTCTCGCTCTAGGTTCTGTCCTACTCATCTTTGCATCCTGAATGTCCACTGCAATTCCTGGAATGTGATTTTTGCCTTTGGAAATGTTTTCTGAATGAATGGCCAAACATTTACCAGTTCAAACAAGGCATGGCTTGTGAACAGATGGGAATTGAGGTCAGGGAATTGTGTTTCATTTTTACAAAAAGTGCTTACATATTGCACACAAAAACACAGTATTTCATGATTTTTTTTTTCAACCTCTTATGTGATTATCCCCACAAAAACCCCATGGGCTAGAAAGGACTATAATGGCCTTGGGAATTTTGAGCAGTTTAATATCTTCTTTACATCAAGCTTGGCTTATTTTCATTATGGGAGAGACAACTGACTTCACATAAGGCAGAAAGAATCAGAAGATGGCCTTTTCCACAGAAAATCTTCAACAATCCTGCCTAGCCTTTAGAGGTTCCCACCAGTTATAGAACATAAGCAATCTGTATGATAGGGGCATATTTGTACATATTTAAAAAGATTAAATGTGATACAGTACTAGAACTGTGCATGGGAGATTGGGGCCCTGGGTATTATGCTTTCCCTTGCTACAGGGGATGGAAAGAATATTGTTTCTCCTTAAAATGATTTATTTAAATGAGTAGGCTAGAATTCTACTTAAAACCCAGTGTCCGAATGCACCTGTTTAAATCAGCTTCTTGTTCCGCCAGGTATTTAGGCATAGAATTTTCCCCATTAGAGAAGTGATTGACACGATGGTCCTTACAATAGTGCATGATTATAACTGCAAAGGGCAATTGTATTCAATGGAAACCAGATGCTGCACAGAATTTGACTCTCTTGGTTTCTTGCTGAAGTAGATGAATTCTTAAAGAACCACAGTTACTACTCAGATGAACTGTACATAAATTAATGACATAATATCTAAATCATATATGGTTGAAAATAATGATAAACTATCAAGGTAAGCTAATGAAAAAAAGACTCTTAAAAAATTCAAGCTATGTTTTCTTTAATACTTACTTGCTAATAACAAAACCACACTTGTTTTTATGTCTCTTCAGCCCCAAGGAAAAAAATACATATTTAAAAAGAAGTTCTTTGCAATGGTTAACATTAAAAAGAAAGTGAACAACCGTGATAACTTTTCTTGGCTGGTGAATTTTTAGAGTGCGTGAATCAATTTTGAAAAATATATTGCTGCTAAGGACAGTAAACAATGTTTTATGCTGAATTACACAGAATAGTATATTTTTAAGGACATGCCTGACATGCAAAGTATCAACTTTATATGTCTGCTTAAAGCATAAACTCTGAAATACAACTTCTTTTCCTGTCCCTGTTTCTCTCCAGAACCTGTAAACAAATGTGTGTGAACATGAATGCATGTGCTCACGTGTGCAAACACACACATATATAACCCAATGATGCCTCAGGCCAGGATGCCTCAAAACAAAGATTTCATTAGTTTTATGCTTGACTAATATTCCATTGTATATATATATACCACCTCTTCTCTATCCAATTGTCTATTGATGGGCACTTAGGTTGTTTCCATATCTTGGCTATTGTGAATAATGCTGCAATGAACACAGGGGTGCATATAACTTTTCAAATTAGTATTTTGGTTTTCTTTGGATAAATACCCAGAAGTGGAATTGCTGGGTCATAAGGTAGTTCCATTTTTAATTTCGTGAAGTAGCTTCATACTGTTTCCCACAGTGACTGCACCAATTTGCAATCTCACCAACAGTGCACAAGGATTCCCTTTTCTTCACATCCTCGTCAACTCTTGTTATTTTTTGATTTGCCTGACAAGTGTGAGATTGTGGTATTAATTTGCATTTCTCTGACGATTAGTGATGTTGAACATCTTTTCACATGTCTATTGGCCATCTAAATGTCATTTTTGGAGAAATACCTATTCAGGTCCTCTTCTCATTTTTTAATTGGATTGCTTGCATTTTTTGATGTTGAGTTGTATGAATTCTCTATAAATTTTGAATATTAACCCATTATCAGATGTATCATTGGCAAATATCTTCTCCCATCCAGTAGGTTGTCTTTTCATTTCATTGATGGTTTTCTTCACTGTGCAACAACATTTTAGTTTGATGTAGTCTCATTTGTTTATTTTTTCTTTTGTTTCCCTCGCTCAGAGAGATATTTCAGAAAAAAAAAATGTTACTAAGAGCAATGTCACAGAGTTCACTGCCTACGTTTTCTTCTAGGAGTTTTATATTTTTAATCTTTTTAAAATGTAAAAAAAAAAAACAAAATTTAAGTCAAAATTATTCTAAACTTATGGGTCGTACAAAAAGAGGTGCTGGGTCAGATTTGGCCTACAGTCTAAAACAGTACTTTGCCATCCCCTGTTCTAGAATACATTTTTAGGGACAACATCCTTGGCAAAATTCCTAACCCATTCTATATCTAGCTGCAAATTAAAAGGATTTGACTGCCTGGTGCCAACTAAAGAATAACAGAATCCAGCCAATAAAATACGGTCATTTCTGCCTTCAGTGAATTTTTTATGAGAGGTGACATCTGAGCATCTAAAACCTCACAGAGGTCAATTGTTCTCAACTTTGGCTTTACATTGGAATCATCTGGAGGTGATTAAAAACCTGCCATGCCCAGGTCAATTATATCAGAATCTCTAGGCTGAGACCAAGGAATCAGTATTTTTTAAATCTCTTCAGGTGATTTCAATGGGCAAACAAGGCTGAAAATCACTGATCCCAAAAGGACAAAGAACTAGGACCTAATCAATCTGCAGAAAAGGTGATAGGGTTGTTTCTGTTTGCTAATACATGTTTGTTTAGTTATATCTTCATGTGTGAGAGAAATTGCTCTGAGCCTTGGGTTCATTATAATATGATGATGAGGTTTCTGGAAGAGTAGCTGACATGCATGCACACCTCATGCACAGCAAAGAAAACCAAAAACAAAATGAAAAGGCAGCTTGTGG
Source organism: Rousettus aegyptiacus (assembly GCF_014176215.1). Taxonomy (NCBI): domain Eukaryota; kingdom Metazoa; phylum Chordata; class Mammalia; order Chiroptera; family Pteropodidae; genus Rousettus; species Rousettus aegyptiacus. The sequence goes on along the minus strand of NW_023416307.1, from coordinate 32,208,465 downwards.
AATGGGAGAAAATATTTACGAATTATAGATACGATGAAGGTTTAATATTCAAAATATATAAAGAACTCATACAACTCAAAAGAAAACAATTCAATTTAAAAATGGGCAGAGGAACTGAATAGACATATTTCCAAAGAAGGCATGTTTATGAAAAGGTGATCAACATCCCTAATCATTAGAGAGAGGCACATCAAAACTTCAATGAGATATCACTTCATACTCGTTAGGATAGCTCTTATCAAAAAGACATGAGATAATAAGTGTGCGTGAGGATATGGACAAAAAGGAACCCTTGCGCACTGTTGGTGGGAAAGTAAATTGGTGCAACAACTGTGGAAAAGAGTATAGAGTTTCCTTAAAAAATAAGTATAGAACTAATATGGGTCCAGCAATTCCACTTCTGGGTATTTATCCAAAAAATATAGAATTTCTACCTTGAAAGGATATCTGCACCCCCATGTTCATTGCAGCATCATTTACAATAACCAAGACATGAAAACAACCTTATTATTTATTGGCTACTGAGCTGCTGCATGGATAAATGACAAAGGATGATTTTCCAGAGGTAGCCGGCATCTCGAAACCAGAGTGGTCTCAGATCATTGTCAGATCAGGTCTGGTCCCAGTAACAGGTTGCTGGGGTGAGATGCTTTATGGGAGCCCAGGAATTGGCACAGTCGCTGAACAAAGGCACATCTGCAGGATCCAACAGACCCTAAATGATTGGGAGGAGCTGTTTGATTTAAGCCTCTCGAAACTCTTTGGTTTCAAAGATGTTTTCAAAGACGTGTATTCCCTCCTTTGTTAATGACAATATTATAGAATGCAGAGAGGTTTCAGTATTTTTGCCAGTGACAACTGCCCCAGCACGTTTCAGTTTCAGATTTAGTCGGCTTTAAGTAAATGAAACTTAAAGCTCCACCCAATGTTTCCGTTCATTTATTTACCAACCATAACCTACTGCCTGGCTGACTTTGCTCCAGTCTGACACTAGCAGAACCATGGCTTCAGTGCAGACTCTAGGGGGTCCCAGTGCCGGGCTGACCTGTGCGCTGATCCTGATGTTTACAGTGCTCCTGCAGTCCCTCAGTATGGCTGTGACATACATATACTTCTCCAATGAGCTGAAGCAGGTCAGTACAACGCTCATGGGGCAGACAGAGGCTGTCAGCACCCTCGGGATAACTGCCTCTCTTTTGCCTCTCTATTTGCTCCTCTTTGAAGACTTTCTAGTGGAAGAAAATGTTCCCTTTCTCTGTTTGTGGACTCCAACTGTTAATGCACAGTAGTACTGAGGACTTTGCAAAAGTAAGTGCAAGGGACTGTGTGAACAAAGTGCAAAACTTCTGAGGTAGTTTTTTGTGTTCAATGATATATGTATTTTACTATGTTAGCAATTCCTACCATTCACTGAGTTCTTTCTGTTAAATACTTTGTAGGTCTTTATTCTAATTCTCAGGGGTGAGAGTAGTGGCATCAGGACAGAGCTGTATCTGCTTTTGCTCACCAGTACACCTCTGGGGTTGGCACATGGCTCCCACACAGTAGGTGTTTTCTAAATACTGCTTAATGGATAACCAACCTTTTATTTTATTTTATTTTATTTATTTATTATGGTGACATTGGTTAACGAAATCCAGTAAGTTTCATCTGCACACTTTAACAATAAGGCATATATATGTTTACACTGTGTGTTCACCTCCCATAATTAGAATTCTTTCTGTCATCACATATTTGACCTTCTTTACCCCATCTACCTCCCCACTCATGTCCATGAGTCTCTGTTTGTTTGTCCTGTTCATTTGGATAACCAACCCTTATAAATGTGGTGACATAATTAATACACAGAGAGCAGGATACAGATGGAGCTCAACCCAAAGCCAGGCTTTAAAACACTAACAACAGTGCTGTTGTTTCAGCTGTGGCTAATCCAGGAAGTTTTCAGACAGACACTGCAGGGAACTAGACTTGGGCTCTGCACAGACAGAAATGCTTTTTACACGCTGTTTGCTTATCCTCAGGCTTTAGGGCTGTTAAGCAATGCCAGACTCTTCATCCCACCTTTCTTTTAAATATCTTAAATTATTAGGTGAAAAGCCTTTACATAGGCAAGTTAGACTTTCAAAATTTAGCAAGTAGAATAATACACATGTGAACTAAAATCAGAACTGAGCCTTGTAACGTCTTTAGGTTTCTCTTTTTCCTCCAAGATATGGGGTGGAGACATATCAGATCTTTGAAATACATGTTGATTTTAAGGCTGTGGCATTTCTGTGTTGACAATAGCAAAAATATAAAGGACTAGCTAGCATTCTGTCCTGTTCCTTAGACTAAGGTATGTAACGTGGAAAGTCTGTAATATAGTGGTTATCAGATGGACTCAGCATTTTACTGTTCATAAAATAATTGAAAATAAAATTACCATTCTTTGCCTATAGATGCCCCAGGTACGAATCCAGGTACATTGACAGAGAAAAAAAATTTAGTGCCGTTTTAGTTTGTGTCTCTCCCAACTGCATAAAACTTTTGGAACTATAAATGCAAAATTGCTGAAAATAAACCAACTCAGCTTTCAGCTTTTTAAATATATGTTGATTAATTGTATATTTCAGAGAACTGTGAACTGGAAGGAACTTTGTATACCCCCATTTTATAGATGAGGAGACTAGAGAAATGACTTATCCAAGCTCAGAGAGGACTCTGGAAGCAGAGCCGAACCCAAGTCTTTGGTCACCTCATACCTCCACAGCAGAGTCTCCATTTTTGCACCTTGTAATGCACACCACATTCTGCTATGTTATGATAAGGCAATATCAACTCTGACAACTGGCTAGGAAATGCAAGGCTACAGGTCTCAGAAAAATGTAAATTGCACAAAAGCCACAGCGTGTTTGCTAGACAAGTTCTCTTATTTCTTAACAATATGTGATTGAGTTTCTTTTTTGGAAGGTCTTTTCAGCTCCCATTTAAGTTGCAGATGCAAATAGGTGTCTCTAATAGAAGAGTATGGGATAGACAGGGAAAAAGAAATGTGCCTTAATTCCATTGCCAGTCATATCTCAATTCAGGTGGCCCCAGCTGTTACCCCCACTGTATCTACTAGGAGAACATTTTACTCTAATAGTTAAAGGAAGAAAAGAAAAACATGTTTAAAAGTAAATGAATGTTCTATGCCAGTGTGTGTGGAAGGAAATAATTAACTTGGGTTTATACTTTTTCACTTGAAGGACCTTGACCAAATGTCCATGGTTGAGTACAGAACTGCATGACTCTGACTGGAACCCCTCATAAAGAGTTATTTTGATCTGGAATGAGATTGTCTTTCTATAAGAAGGAGCAGATCATACCTTAAGTTTGATTCTTCTTTCATGCTTTAGAGTCCTCTAAATTCAAATAGCAGATAAAAAGAGCCATTTCTCATTTATTTCCCCATAGATTTATACAAGGAAATAACATCTCCCTAATCCTAATTGCTAAAATGAAAACAGGAAGAAAAAAAATAACTTCTGACCTTGCACTGACTTCCTGCTTTTCTTTGTACTATTAACGAGTTTGTACTATTGTACTATTATCAGCCTGGGACATATGTGAGTGTGATTGTGTGCGCGCGCGACAGCACATCAAGCAAGGACTTTGTTCACGGTGCAATGATCTGGCCATCATAAATGTTTACTTTCAATCAGGAGGAAGTAGCAAACATTCAAATGGTGTTTCAAATCTATGCAGGTAAATCCATAGCTAGTATGGACATTTAATGAGGCAGTGTTCCGATTTCTAGTGGCAATGTGGTCCAGACTCTGTCATCCAAGAGAAGTAGAAATCAGAATAACTAGAATCTACTCAGACGGCCAAAGCTCAGATCAAGAAAGAGAACATTACCTGAACCCCAAAGTGTCTGGCTAACTTTTTATTTAGGATCCTTAAATTTAAACAGACTCCACTGCCTACTTTGTATGTGGGTGGATTTCCAGCTTTAGAGTGGCATCCGCACTATGTCAGAACTAGAAGGAACCTTGAAGATCACCACAGTGAACCAGCTCAAAACTCGAGTGGAAAATAGACACAGGAGAGATGCAGTGATTTGCTGAGGGACATACGGCTAGTTAATGGCAGGGCAGTTAAGGGCATTGTGGCTCTGGCTGCCTGACCCTCACCTGTATCATTTCCACTATCTAACTTCTTACTTTTATTCAAGGTCAAAGGACAGCATGCTTACTTCTCTTTCAAGCCATGAGTTTATCCAAGGTGCCAAAACCTCTCTGAATCTTTCATCAGTTTCTATAGTTTTAACTTTTAAATGAACAAATATAAAAAGCATTTGTGCATAATATTGTGTTATATTTCACTTCATCCTAGATTCAGGACAAGTACTCCAAAAGTGGCATTGCTTGTTTCTTAAAGGAAGATGACAGCTCTTGGGACTCCAATGATGAAGAGAGTATGAACAGCCCCTGCTGGCAAGTAAAGTGGCAACTACATCAGTTTGTTAGAAAGGTAGGTGGATGATCAGGTGACTTCATCAGCCAGTATAGAAGGTCAGAGGAAAAGGAATATTTAAGATCATTGTGTCTAGACTCTTCATTTTGCAAAAGAGGAAACTGAGGCCCAGAGCATTTAAGTGATGTTCCCTAAATTCATAGAACTAGAAAAAGGTATAACAGCACCAAACAGTGGGTCCCAGTCAACTCCTGGTCTAGAGTTCAGGCCTCTACTCTAGATAGCCTCCCCATTTAATCTAACCTTTTTATTTCCCATGTGAAAACTAAGGCATAAAAAGAGTAATATGTTCAAAGTCACACAACAGTAAAGGATGTGTGTAATTTTTTTTTTTATTCAGAAGTCAAAAGAGGCCAAGTAATAGTGTTTTACATTTTTCCTACATGTTGATCTCTGAAAACATACATTTATTTTTGTATGCACATAGAGACAAAGAAAGAAGAAAGGAAGAGGGAAGAAAGATACACTGAGAAATTGAAAGTGAAGACTTCTCAATTTACAGTTAGTAAATAACAAATTATAGTATTTTCTGTTCATAGAAGTTGCTTAAAAAGGATCTCTAGCAGAAACACTACGTTAGCTAACAGTTTATTTCACTAAATACAATGACATAGTTTTACTTTCACCAGTGTGAAATGTCAAATTAAGTTTCTTCTCTCAGGCTCTTTCCTTCTTTGTAAGACAGTATTTAATAATATTTATTTTCTGCCTACCCAGAAAAGTCAAATGAAAACAAGGATGTGAAAATGCTCTGTAAACTAGGAAGCACCACCATTGTTCAAAAAAAATATTGATGACGTTTGGAGGAAGTTTTGTTTTAAAAACAGGATTCTAAAAATAATAATAATAATAATAATAATAAATAATAATAATAATAATAAAGGATTCTAATTCCATTGTTTGATGTTCAGTTTCATTTTCCATAAACCTGAACAGTCCTCACAGTAGAGCTATTTCTACAAGAAATAAAATCACACTTCCATCTGGGAGTCTGAGAAAAACATCTGCTCTGTGGTCACCCTGGAAGAGTGTCCACTGCACACATGTTGTACTGAAGCAGCTATGACACCATCACCTCAAGTGACAAGGACCAGGCAACATTCAGAGTTGGGGAAGGATCCTAAGGAACTTAAGGAATGGGATCCACAGTCCCTGAGGTTACAGGGGTGTCAAACCCACGGGTTTGACAGAGGAAAGAAACTTAGAACGAGTGTAAAAATCTGGAGACTGAGGAGGTAGTTTAGATTCTGGGTCTGGGAGCAGGAAGATAAGAGAAGTAGAGGGGTTAGAAGTTATGTATCTCTTCCCTCCTATTTTTCCTCTCCTTCCCATTCTCATATCCTGCCACAAACTAAAATAGAGAGAAGCTGGGAGAGGACACAGAGGGGAGGATGAGAATGTAGGGAAAAATAATTCCCCATTTTTCCCAGGCACCATTAATTGAACAGACTATTTCCAGGAAATATCCTACATTCATTATATATATAATCTCATTTAATTCTCATAACAGCTCTATGAGGAAGAAATCATTTTCTTCTTATTCTTCTTCCTCTTCCTCCTCCTTCTTCTTCATAGATAAATAAGTTAAATTTCACATCAGTTAAGTAACTTGAGAAAAGTTTCCCAGAGCCACTCATTGACAGATTTGATTCTAGGCCATCTGACCATACTGTAATTATTCTTGTATTCCGCCTTTCACACTGTAGGACTTACCCTTCTCTCCTTCCTGCTAACTCCTCCTACTTCCTTCCTTTCTGTCCCAGAATGAGAGAGACAGAGAGAGAGCGAGAGAGAATGCTGAGTCCATCTCTCGTTTTCCCTTCCCATACCTCAGTCCCCACTGGATGAGAGGTAGTGCCCCCATTATCTGCAGTCAGGGCTTGAGGCAGGTGAAGAAGCAGAGAGCTTCTGATTTTGGATGAGAGTACAGAGGAGGGGAGTTTCTGGCAGTTGCAAAATTAACAACAGTGACAGGAAAGGAGGGCAGTGATAGGCAAAGCCCCTGGGAGTGACAGAGCTGAGTGGAGCAGAGTTTAGAATCCATGGGTGAGCCAGGTCATGCCTTGACGGGCATCATGAGAGAGAGGAAATATGCCTTACATCTTGAAGTTTGGGCCTACTCAATAATTTAAAGCCCCTGAACTCTATTACACATTGCACTTGTATACACACATGTGTGCAAACACACACAGAGACAGTGAGGTCACATGTCTCCCATATCCGTCAGCCACAAGGAGGCCTGGGAAACATTAAGCTGACCTAACTTGGCAGATGGCTTCTTTCTCCTGTGTTGCTCCAAGTGTGATCTTTCAGACTTTATTCAGAAACAAAATTTTCTCAGACAGAGGACCATTCTCTGATCACCATGTAGAGCTGTCTGCCTCAATATTCGCCCCAGCTCCACGCTACTTCATGCGAATGATATGCTTGAACAACTTAAAGCTTCCTAAGTTGATCCCTTACACAGCAATTTCCTTACACATCAGGAAAAAAAAAAAAAGAGCTATAGACCTTCTGTAATAAGTTTAAGATTTTTAGGGAAATTAACAAGCTTTATTCAATACTATTTGCAGACGATTTTGAGAACCTATGAGGAAGACATTTCTACAGTTCCAGGTAGTATTTTTGTTTTATTCTAACTTTCTACTATCAACTTCATAACAGTGTGAATAACTCTCCATCTTCTTTCTCTCTGCTCCCATCCACAGATTCCACCTCTGAACCGATTGCTGCTCAGTGTCTCAAACTACTTGATTCTATTTCCCTCTTTGCATTGGTATCTAGAAAGCTCAGAACCAAATCTGTGGCCCACCTACGGCCAGACTTTAGTTCAGCTGAACCTTGTTTTTCCAACATGGATTTTCCTTTCGCCTCAATTTCTTCAAATAGTTTTTTTTTTCTTTTTATCTTCCAATGTGTTGCAAATAAGTCCTCTAAATCCTCTCTAGAGCATGGCTGGAAGGTAAATAAGGGCCACAGAGTTACCAGTCTTCTCTGCTTCCGACTACCATCAGGCTCTATGCCTTTCTTCATGCAGAAGCCCCTGGCTCTATCATCCCTTTCCCAGCAATCCCGCTGTCAACCCACAGTTCTCATGCTGTGGTCCACATGCCACAGCCATCTTCCTGTTTACAGTCAGCAGCCTCCTTCAATACTGGCCTTGTTGATCCTCCACCTGGCTTCTTTTGTTGCTGGCTTTTCACATAATTGGCTCCTTCTCATTCTCCACCCTCTACATCTAATTGTCAGAACCTCCCTGGACACCTTTATAATTAAGTTCCCTTATACTCTGTTATTTCTATCATGCTTACTGTGTTCATTTCCTTTTATTCTTATATATATTTTTTATTTGAGTGTGGTCTGATTCCTTACCAGTTTGGCAATCCGCGAAGACAGAAAACATGTCTATTTCACTCACCTCTCTATACCTGGCACCTAACCCTATACCACAAGCCTAGTAGATTCCCCACTCTTATCTGCAACACCTTCAGGGCGTGTGTGTGTGTGTGTGTGTGTGTGTGTGTGTGTGTGTGTGTATGTGTGTGTGTTTTGATTGAGATGAAGTTCATATAACACACAATTAACTATTTAAAGTGCACGATTCAATGGCAGTGCCAATACCATCTCTCTCTACATAGGTTTTTTAATACATATGTTTGGTTGAATAAATATGTTAGTAAAATAGCCCCATTTTCCCACACTAATGGCCCTATAGGCCTGAATATATATATACTGAAGACTTACAGTCCTGGGGCACACCAACCTGGCAGAGTAGAAACAGCTTTATATATGTATGTCTGTGTGTGTGTGTGTGTGTGTGTGTGTGTGTGTGTGTGTTTATATGTTGTTAATGAAATCTTCCTAATTCTTGGCTATTCTTTTCTAATCCAAAAAGCTTCCTTGTTACAACCTCATTTTCCTTTTTTAAATAGCTTTTATTAAATAAGAAGTATGGGACCTTATCCCACCCAGGGTCTAAGCATTCTTTCTGATCATTTCCCTAAAGGCAAAAGCAGTGGTGAGAGTGATGAACACCCTAACTCTTTTGATAAGGCACACCAGATCCATAGTCTACAGTAGATGTATATACTATTTTCAGTGTTGTAAGAAAAACTACTATTTTTTTATTCATCTCGATCATGTACTTCTTAGTGTACGAAGTCGTATCTATGATACCCAAATATGTATTTTTGCAGATTTCTTTTCTAGGAGGTGTTTGCTATAGTCAGTCAGGAATTTCCTTTCTTTAGAACTTTTTTTCAAATCTAGGCTTTCCCCTATCCTTGCAATGAATTCAAATGTAAGATATTTATAATCGTATTGTTTTGAATACCTAAAAATAAAATATTAAGGCCTAAGCAGTCAAGGCATTATGAATTATTTATCAATGGAGGTTAAAAATAAGTGGACACAGCAACTTTGAAAACTGAGCATCCTGAGAATAATATGTAATTGACTATGTATCCCATGCCTTGTTTGATCTTTTTTTAAAACATTTTATTTTTTTATTTTCCCCCTCCCACCTCCCCTCTGGTAAATCCTTGATCTTCAATACCATTAAAATGCCCACCCATCCTGAATAAGCAACATTAATACCAGATTCAAAGAAATGAAAAGAGATTTTCATTTTCCATTCATTTTTCTCCTATGGAATTTTATTATCTCTTTTTAGTTCCCTCTACTAGTAGCCTACTTTTTCAGTCCTGATCAATTATAATAGTCTTGTAACTTGCCAGCCTCCAGCCTTCTCACCTTCTATCTGTCAAACCTTACTGTGAGAGATAAAGTTAGCCTGAAGAACAAAACATGTCTCTTCACTTCCCTGACCAAATCTTTCAGAGTCTTTTCAAGTCCTATAAAATCTAAATCTCTTAGCCTCACATTCAAATCCTCTATAGTTTGGCTCATTTTTCAAGTCTGAAACTGGACTCCTCTCATGCCTATGTCCCAAGAATGCTTTGTACATCCAGCCTTGGCCTTCTCCCATCCCTATGGGCCCCAAGCCAGACCATCCTCACCCTGTTCAGATCATTATTCTTGCACCTCAAACACTTTCTTTCATTTTCTTGTTTATAATTTTTTTACCTTGTCCCTAGAAGAGTTCCTGGTATAAATGTGGTAGGCACTTTGGTTTATTGGAGTAAGTGAATGAAAGGGCATTAGCACAAACCCTCCCCTGACTTTGGCTATCCAATAAATAGGAATCTCCCTCCTCTAAATAGCCATCACTAGTTCTATTTCCCTTAGGTAAATTTTCACTTTATAATTCATAGCTTCTCTAAAAGACTGTTTAAGTCCCTTGAGGCCTCAGTCAGTTTAATCAGTGATTAATCTTTGCTGCCTCTATAGACTATAATATGGTGCCTTGTCCCTTGGGAAGTTCAACTTGCTTTTTTTAAAGAGCAGTTTGTTGAATTTGTATTTTTTAAGGCTACTCCAGAATATTTCAATGGTGGTCAATAAATGTCATTTGTTTATTATGATCTAGTGAAGCAGCAATTTATATGCTCATATACTGATTATCATGATCAATATGTCAATTTGTGTTCCTTTTGGGAGGTGGAGGGAAATGACTTTTTGATACCAGCCTGTAGCATCTATGGACAATTGTTATTACTACTACTCCTTTAAAATCAGTAGTAGCTAGCAAAGAGGAAAAAAATAACTGAGATAATGAAACTGGCATCACACTTATTTCTATATATATAACTCAAAGTGGAAATTTGCCAATACCTTGTTACTTGTGTACTTTAAAAGACTCAGCAAGATTATTACAAGTCCACAGTTTTGTTTGTTTGGTATTTTTGGAAAAGGGCCAGAATCTTTGCTCTGTCATATTCATTGTAATTACTTCTGATAAATTGTAACCCAAGTTACTATTTATTCTTCCCATCTACACTACTTTTCAAATTAAATATAACTTGAAGTAGGCTGTTAATCATACTAAAATGTAGGCCGTTTCGATGAAAACCCACATAATCAACTTTCAAAGCCTAGCATGTTCACAATGCCCAATTGACAACAGCTGTGAACAGTAATGTATTTAAGAGGCAGTTTGCCAATGCTGATAATTCTTCGTCATTTCTCTTTTTAGAAAAGTCACAAAGTATTCCCTACCCCGATATACAAAAAGGACGTCAGAGAGCAGCAGCTCACATAACAGGGACCAGTCGGAAAAGAAGCACATTACTGGATCTAAGTAAGAAAAATGACAAATGTATGGTTTAAAGTAAGGCAATGAAAGAATTTGTTCCAAATAATTTATTCTTTTAATTTGTACCTGAAATGTTTATATAGCAATTCACAACGTGCTCAGTAGTAATCAGCTTCCAGACTGCCTGTTTTCAGAAGCAAGATTTTACAAGACAAATAGCTCAATTACTGACCTGGCATAACTGGTTTTAGGAATTACTAAGTGCTCCTTATGGCATTTGTATTAGATTGAATGATAGGAAGTTTCCAATATTTGACTATTTTTTACATACATAAATGTTAGTTTCATATAGTTTAATCAAATATATTAAACCTAATTTTTTAACTCTAGAATAGGGGTCAATAGAGTACTGTAGTTAAGTGCATAGGTTTTACAATCTAAATACCTACATGGCAACCCCAGCTCCTCCTCACCTAGATATATGCTTTGAGTAAATTACTAAACCAAGTCAATCTTCAGTTTCTGCATATACAAAGTAGAGATAATCTTTAACTCATAAAACAGTAAATATTATCACTCAGTAAGTTGTCACTTTTATTACTGTGAAAGGTTTTGTACCAAGTTAAAGAAATTTCAGGCATCAGATAATAAATTAAAAGATTATTGGGGTTTCGGGGTTTTGTCGTGTTTTGTTTTGTTTTGTTTTGTTTTCTGGGCAGTTGCCTTCCTGGTATTCCTGAACTCATGTTTTATAAATAATTGACATGTTCTGCCTATGAGTGAGATCATTATTATGATATTACTATTTGCTAATATGATAGCTGTTTTAAACCCTTGAAAAACTAAATTTTGCTTTAATCATGAAGATGAGCCCAAAGTTTAAAGGAATACCATATTTTGGTAGGGCCCTTTTCCATTGACTCTATAGGAGTTAAAGATCCAAGGGTCTGAAGATCTTTAAATCTGAGATCTCTTTGCCAAACCTTGTGCCCTGTCCTATTGTAGACTAGAGATATCTTCTGTATGGATGATGCCTTTGACTATGGATTGCTGAGAAAGACCAAGGAGGTCCCCAAAGAGACCCAAAGGATAGTAAGAAATTCTGAGCTCTTGGCTTAAGGAAATAGATATGTTTCTTTTGGTTTCTTTATACATTTGAGCTCACCAGCACAGGAAGGGAGGCAAGGGTTCAGGACAGAAGTTCTACCCAGAACTATAGATTGCCATCTGTGTGAACCATCCCCCGTGCCACTGTTTAGAGATGAGTGTGGCAGATGTGGCATAAGTTATAGACAAGGTACAGAAAGATAAGGGACTCTCAACAGGTCACAATAATATAGAAGCCTTCAGATTTCTATATGACTAGAATTTAGAATCCTTGTAAAATTAAAAGAGCAATAAGTTTTATATTTAATTGAAGTCTTTTGTAATACCAACCAAAAAATAGGCAAGCAACAGCTATTAGGAAATTCTTTGCTTTGCTACAAACTCCCTTCAATTAACTTCCTTCTAACCCTCATCCAGGCTTAAAGAATGAAAAAACTTTGGGCCAGAAAATAAACTCCTGGGAGTCATCAAGAAAAGGACACTCATTCTTGAATAATTTGCTCCTGAGGAACGGAGAGCTGGTTATCAATCAAAAGGGGATTTATTACATCTATTCCCAAACATATTTTCGATTTCAGGAATCTGAGGATACTTCAGAAACAGTTTCAACAGAACAGAACAGAAAGAAAAACAAACAAATGGTACAATATATTTACAAATACACAAGCTATCCTGACCCTATACTGCTGATGAAAAGTGCTAGAAATAGTTGTTGGTCTAAAGATTCAGAATATGGACTCTATTCCATTTATCAAGGTGGAATATTTGAGCTTAAAGAAAATGACAGAATTTTTGTATCTGTAACAAATGAGAAGTTGATCGACATGGACCAAGAAGCCAGTTTTTTTGGGGCCTTTTTAATTGGCTAAATGATCTGAAAAGGAAACAACAACAACAACAACAACAACAACAACACTGCCCTTGCACTGTCCTTTCAATTCAGGCTGACATACTGTGAAAATATTCTACCATATCTGACTGAGTAAGGCAGCCTGAGCAAAGCAGCTGCAACAAAAAGACTGCAATGTATCATTTTTAAATATCTCTGAAAAGTGGCCAACTTATTCCAAAAAATGAAATTGCTAAAAGACCTTTCAGGGTTCTACCTGATATCAGTTTGTTAACAGAAATCTAGAAGATTCTCAGTGTACAAGCACTTGTGTAGCAATTAGCTATTCTGTCTTCATCATCTACTCTTGAGAAGATTCCAGAAGAGAAACGACCTGTTTCTTAAGTAGTAAATTGTCATATTGGTAGCTTCCAGGTTTCTGTAAGGGACAACATTCCCAAAATGTTGAAAGAGAAAGGGCCACCACTTAAAGCTCATAATCTTGGGAGGTGATCCTCTGTCAATACAATATATGCAACTTGTAAAGGGAGTGGAATTTTTTCATTTGCACCCAATCTAAGTGTATGGGGCACCTCCTGCAGAGTCCTGCACAATGCACTCAAGATTTTTCTTTCTAATTTTTTAAAAAATATATGCACTTTAGATATTTTGAATTAAGGACTCAAGAATCAGTGATCCATTAATCAGAAATCAGGGAATTAGGCCTCACATGAGGAGGAGAAATGGGAAAGTGGTAATGACAAACTCAGGTAAATCAGCAGTAAAGAGCCACCCTCACCTCCATTGCTAGATGTCAAATATCTAGTATATACCTGTCATTTAATTGCCCCTACCAGAAGGACAGCAATTTCTTTTATCTTCCAAAACATTTCATTTCACCATTTAATTTAATCAGTTACAAAAAAAATTAATTGAGATATTTGTCTAATCTCTTTTAATTTTTATTTATAATCACAATGTAACCTATACTCTTCGGTTATATACTCAAATTTTTATTTAAATGTGTCCTGATCAATCAGGCCTTCTTCAAAAAAAGCTCATTCAAATTCAGATTTACAACATGCTATGACACTTGGCACTTCTGACTCTCCTCACTCTATTTTTTCTATAACACTAATCACATTCTTATATACAAACAAATTGACTTATTTATTCTTCTTTTAGTTAGAAGTAAGTCTTCCCTCACCAGAATATAAGCCCTGTGATAGTAGGGAGCATTTGGTCTTGGTTGCATCTGTTTCCCTAGTATCTAGAATAATACCTGAACATAGTACTCACACAAAATATATTTGTAAATAAATGATTGACTGAAAGAAAGAAAGAAAATCTAGTTACATTGAAAAAATAAATATCCCATCTAACTCCTTACACCAAAGAAACTGGAGAATTTCAAAAGGAATCTCAAAGTGGAGAAGATCTTTAAAACCAAGATTTAAAACACAAAGAAAAAGACTGAAATGTTTGGTGATATATAACTTAGGTATCTAAGAGAGAATTAATTTTCAGTCTATATTTTTGTATTAAAATTTTATAAAAACTGTTACTTTTTCAATAAAAATGACATGTTTAAGTATGTAGTTTTTATCTAATACTCATAATTATTTTCTAGTACCATGATTACTGAAAATGCGAAAAAGGACTTCTAATCTCTTTTTCACAATATTTTTTATTTGACCTATCTAACAGAAGAGAGAAATAAATTGCTCACTTTTAATGTGGTAAAATATACCACTCTTTTCCCTTATGGTTAATGCTTTTATTATAGATTGAATCATGTCCTCCAAAAAGATGTGTTGACATCTTACTCGCCAGTATCTCAGAGTGTGATCTTACTTGGAAATAGGGTTTTTGCAGATATAATTAGTGAAGATGAGGTTGTAGTGGAATAGGGTGGGCCTATAATACAGTATGATGAATATTCTTATAAAGGGAAGGCAAATTAGAGACAGAGACACACAACAGCACTGGGAAGCTAATACAGCTTTTCATACCACATTCAAGAAATCTCTTCTACTGATATCATACAAATATCACCACATATATTTTTTCTAATTGCTTTAAAGTTTGGCCGTTCATAGTTCGATAGTATTATTTGACTATAATTTAATTCTTTGTGATGTGAGACAGGGATATAATTTATCTTACCATTTCGGTAGCCAGTTGTCCAACACTGTTCATTGGGTAGTTCACTTTTTTCACCACTGATTTTAATATCTCTTCTGTCATATACCAAGCTGTCATGGGTCTCCTTCTGTGCTCGCTTTTTCTATTGGTCTAATTGTCCATCCTTGCATCCATACCATCCATTTTTTAGTTTTTTTAATTGTGGTAAAATAAAAATAACATAAAATTTACTATTTTCACCATTTTAATGTACAATTTAGTGGTATTAAATATATTCACATTGTTGTGCAACCATCACCACTATCTATCTCTAAAACATTTTTATCTTCCCAAACTAAAACTTTGTACCCAATAAGCAATAACTCTTCATTTTCCTTACCCCAACCCCTGGTAGCCACCATCATATTGTTTTTTTACCAGACACCGAATTTGTGAGCACCTCCATCTTGGACTTCCCAGCCTTCAAGACTATGAGAAATAAATTTCTGTTGTATATAAGCCATCCAAATATATGATATTTTGTTGTAGCAGTCCAAAGATAAAAGGGCATAGAGATTATTTGAAGAAATGTGGGCAAAAACTTTTCAAATTTTAGGAAATACATGAATCTACAAATCCAAGAAGCTCAACAAACTCCCACCAGATAAATTAAAGAGACTCATACCAAGACACATTATAATCAAGCTGTCCAAAGACAAAGAGAGAATCTTGAAAGCAGCAAGAGAAAAGTGACTTGTCATATACAAGGGGTTCTCAATAAGATTATCAGTCAATTTGTCAGCATAAATCTTGGGGACCAGAAGACAGTAGGATGATATATTTAAATACTAGAAGCAAAAACTTTCAACTGAAAGTTTTATACCCAAAAAACTGTTCTTCAAAGTGAGGGAGAAATTAAGACAGTCCCAGATAAACAAAAGCTGAGTGAGTTTATTACCACTACACCTGACCTACTAGAAGTGCTGAAGGGAATGCTTCAAGTTGAAATGAAAGGACACTAGACAGTGACTTGAAGCCATATAAATATATAAAGATCACTAGTAAAGGAAAATACATTACAAAATATAAGAAATATTATTATTGTAATTTTGATGTATAAAATTCATTTTTATTTTCTATAGTATTTAAAAGTCAAATGCATAAAATAAGTATAAATCTATGTTAATGGGTACAAAATACATAAAGATATAATTTGTGACATCAAAACATAAAGTGGTAAGGTAATAAAACTATAAAGGAGTAAATTTTGTGTATAATTGAAGCCGATATCAATTCAAATAGATTGTTATAATAATTTTGGGATATTATATGTAATATCCATGGTAGCCACAAAGAAAATATCTATAGAATATGCAAAAAAGGAAATGAGAAGAGAACCAAAACATGTTACTATAAAAATTGAACTAAACACATAAATGGTCATAATGAGGGAAATGAGAGACAAAAAAACTATAAGACATATAGGAAGAAAATAAATGTCAAAAGTCAGTCCTTTAAGCATGTATGGATTAAAATTACTCAATTGAAAGACACGGATTGGCAGAATGGATCTACAAATGTGATCCAATTATATGTTGTCTATAAGAGACAACCTTTAAATCTAAGAATATGTATAGGTTGAAATTGAAATGACAAAAAGCAACCATGCAAATAGCAACCAAATGGTGGCTATACAAATATCAGACAAAATAAACTTAAAGTTATGATATGGGTCTCTTTAATCTACCTGGTTCCCATATAGTCATATCCAGAGTGCCATATTGTTAATATTTTAAATGAGTATGGTGCATTTGTCATAAATAATGAACTAATATTGCTATGTTATTTTTAAAAGTTCATTGTTTAGATTTTCTCAATTTTTATCTAATGTCTTTTTTCTTATTACAGGATACCAGATTTCATTTGTTTCTTCATTTTCCTCAGACTACACTAGGCTATGACTGTTTCTCATATTTTCCTTGTTTTTGATTGCCTTTATTGTTTGGGGGAAGTTTTTTGTAGGTAACATTTTATTAGGTTAAGAAAGATACTTTGTGTTGCTCGTTTCCTAAGAGTTTCAATATGAATAGGTTATTGAATGTTTTGTCTGGATCTATTGAAATAATATATAATTTTTATCCATGTAACTAATTGAGTTGAGTGCATTAATAGACTATTCTAATTTGAAATCATTCTTGTAATGTTTGAACAAACCCTAATTGATTATAAGACGTTATTTATTGCATACATAACTGAATTTAGTTTGCTAATATTTTTCTTAGGAATTTTACTTATATGTTTATTAATGATTTAATATTAACAGTTCTCTTCCTAATCCAATTTTCTCTGTCATCCAGTTTTAGGTTATACTGCCTTTTTAAAATAAGTCAGAGAGCTTCCTCTTTTAGAAAAGAGTAGAATTTTGATAACTGGCTCAATTTCTTAAATAATTATACAAATGTTAATTATTATTTGTTTATGTTATCTATATTATCTATTTCTATTTCTTCTTGTATCAGTTTTGTTAATTCACATTTTTCTTAAAAGACTATTCAAATGATTGCAAATTTACTAGCATTAACTTATACATAATTAATATGACCCCCCCAAAATGATTCCTCAATTAGCCTATCTTGATTTAAAGCACTTTGTTTTTTAATTTATAACTTTGTACAACATAAGTATCTCTGCTATAACATTTGCAGTCAACGTTTCAAATGAAAAAAGTTATATTTGCATGTGCAAAACTCAATTTAGCAGTTTAAACAACTATTCTGGTAAAAGCCTCAAATTACATTCCAAATCCAATTGATACAATGTCAGAACCACATGCAAACTTTTTGAATATTGTGAATAGAAACTACAGCCACCCCAGAAGGAAAACAGTCCATTTGAACTGAAGGGAAAGGAGATAGGAAAGGATGAAGGAAAATTGTCAGACTTCTTAGAGTTTATACGGTGAGACCATAGAGCTATTGAGCTGTGAACATGCGATATTCTTTAAGACAGGGGCAGAAGACCCCAAAGGTGATTCAGATATCATCGGGACTGCCTCCTTGGTATCAAAAGCAGGAAGTCTCTCACTGGAGTTTCAACAGACCAGAAAAACCCTTCCCATATCTGTAGGAGCGGTGCCACCCAAAGACCAGAGGGCAGTGCCGTTAAAAGCTGTGGGGACCAGAGCCTTGTCCAGCAGAGCCATGGGGTGTGGCTGCCTCCACCTAGATATCAAAAGATGGAGCCTCCCAGAACTGTGGACACACAATCAGACAAAAGTCCACAGAGTGGCTATGGTTACTGCAGGGAGCACCTGCTAAGGAAATGCCCCGTGAGGCTATGAGGGCATGGCTGCCCCCATGATTCCAGACTACTAGAGCTACTGGCATGTGATTCTGGACCAGGGAAGCTGAAGGCATGCAAATCCAACCCATGAGAGCTGCTGTCTGGACTGCCCCCAGCAAAGCAATGGAGTTTGAGGTGCCCCAGTGTGTCCAAAAGGTGGAACGCCACCTCAGTGGGCCTGGCAGGCAGGGTATATAGTTAAAGATTACTCTCAAGTCTTAAGATTTGATGTTTGCCCTACTGGGTTTGGATTTACTTGGGATCTGTTGCCCTCTCCTTCCCCCCCCCCCATTTCTCTCTCTTGGAATGAGAAAAGTTACCCTACGCCTGTCCCACCATTGTATTTTGGAAGCACATAACTTGTTTTATTTCACGGGTTCATAGCTGAAGAGCAATTTGCCTTAGAATGAATGGTACCTTGAGTCTCACCTATATCTGACTGAGGTATTTATATGAGACTTTGGACTTTAGATTTTTTAGTTGATGCTGGAACAAGTTAAAACTTTTGGGACTATTGGTATGAATGAATGTATTTTGCAATCAAAAAGGACATGAATTTGGGGGACAAGGGAATAATGCTATGGTCTGAATGTTTGTGTCCTCGAATTTATATATTGAAATCCTAATGCCCTATGTGATGGTATTAGAAGTGGGACCTTTGGGAAGTGATTACATCACGAGGGCTCCACCCTCATGAATGAGATTATGCCCTTATAAAAGAGGCTCGAGAGAGCTTG
This sequence comes from Rousettus aegyptiacus, assembly GCF_014176215.1. Taxonomy (NCBI): domain Eukaryota; kingdom Metazoa; phylum Chordata; class Mammalia; order Chiroptera; family Pteropodidae; genus Rousettus; species Rousettus aegyptiacus. Next base: position 32,189,675 of record NW_023416307.1, on the reverse strand, counting down.
CATGCCCCTTTGCCATGTGAAGATACAATGAAAAGTCTTCAACTCAAAAAGAGGGCTCTCACTTGATCATGCTCACACCCTGATCTTGACTTCCTGCCTCCAGAATTATGAGAAATAAATTTCTCTTGTTGTGAGAAATAAATTTATGTTGTTTGTAAGCCATCCAGTCCGTAGTATTTTGTTATAGTAGCCTGGATGGACTAAGACAGTCTCCAATCAAAAGATATAGAGTGGTTGAATGGATTTAGAAAATAAGATCCAGCAATATGTTGTCTACAAGATTCACTTTAGATTTAAAGACAATACATAGGCTGAAAGCGAAAGGATAGAAAAAGATATTCCATCCAAATGGTAACCAAAAAACAGCAGGGATGGCTATACTTATAGCTAGCAAAATAGACTTTAAGTCAAAAACTGTCTGTAGAGACAAAGAAGGATATTATATAATGGTAAAAGGGTCAATTAACAAGAAAATATAACAACTATAAATATATATGTGCTCAACATCAGAGTACCTAAAAATATAAAACAAATATCAACAAATCAAAAGAAAAATTAACAGCAATACAATAATAATATGGATTTTAATATCCCATTTAAAATAATGGATAGAACACTTAGACAGAAACTCAATAAAGAAACAAGTAACTTAAACAATACTACATGTCGAAAGAACCTAACTGACATAAACAGAACTTTCTAACCAGCAGCAGAAAAATATGCATTCTTCCCAAGTGCACATGGAATATTTTCCTGGATATATCACATGTTTGATAACAAAACAAGGCTTAACACTTTTTAAAAAATTGAAATCATGCCAAATATCATTTCCAATCACAATGGCATGAAACTAGAAATCAATAACAGCAAGAAAATGGGACAATTCACAAATATGTGAAAACTAAACAATATAGTCTTTAATAACCATTGAGTTAAAGAGAAAGTCAAGTAAATTTAAAAATTACCTTGAGACAAGTGAAAATGAAAACACGAGATATAAAAACCATAAAATGAGTTTGAAAACACCTCCAAACTCATTTTATGAGGCCAGTATCACCTTAATAACAAAACCAAAGATACCATTAAGAAAAGAAAATTACAGGCCAATATCTTGATGAACATTGTGTAAAAATTCTCATTCAAATATTAGGAAATTGAAGCCAAATGCGTAATAGAGTATTAGACACCCTAAGTAGGGTTTATCCCAGGAACACAAAGGTGGTTCAGCATAAGAAAATCAATCAATGTCATATACCACATTATATAACTGAGGGAAAACCCCACATGATCATCTCACAGATACTTGTCACAGAAAAAGCATTTGACAAAACCAATACCCATATATGATAAAAATACTCAGAAAACTAGGAATAGAAGTAAATTTTCTCAACGTAATTTCATCAACAAAGGGCATTTATGAAAAATCTACTGTGATACTCAAAGCTGAAAGACTACAAACTTTCTCCTTAAAATCAGGAACATGACAAGGATGTCCACTTTCACGACTGCAATTCAACATTATACCGGAAGCTCTAGTTGAGCAATGAGGCAAGAAAAAGAAACAAAAGATGTCCAAATTAGAAAAGTAAAACTATCTTTATTTACAAATGACATGATTCCATATTTAGAAAATCCCAAAGAATCTGAAAAAAAGAAAAACTATTAGAGCTATTTAACAAATTTAGCAAAGTTGCAGGGTACAAGATCAACTCACAAAAACCAGTTATTTCTATACATCAGCAAACATCAATCTGAAATGAAAATTCATGTTGTTTGTGACAAGTGAAATGTAGAAATGTATGAAAAAAAAAGTTAAAAATTGATAATTCTCCCATTTTTTCCCCACCATGAAGGAGCCAATGTTAAAATGATATGCCTTTTTTAAAAATTTTTTTTAATTAATTAATTTTTTTGGTAACATTGGTTAATGAGATCCAGTAAGTTTCAAGCATACAATTTAACAGTAAGGCATATATATATATTGCATTGTGTGTTCCCCTCTCATAGTTAGATTTCTTTCTGTCACCACATATTTGGCTGCTTTTACCCCATCTACCTCCCTCCTTCCCCTTCCTCCCTCCCTCTGATAACCACTAGTGTATTGTCCATGTCCATGAGCCTGTTTGTTTGTCCTGTTAATTTATCCTTTTAATCTTTCTTCCTGTTTACATATATAACCAATACTACAGCTTCATTAACTTTTCTTTTTCTTTTTATAAATGAGAATATATAACCATATATATACATTATACATATACACACACTTATATGTGTATGTGTTTTGTATGTCTGTATGTTTATAAAACTCAGCAACTCCTTGATTTAACAGTATATAGACTTTTTTCAGGTCAAAATATTTGGGTCTAATTGATGCTTTTTAAATACTGTGTAATGCTTTATTGAACAACTAGATCCTAATTTATTCCACTATTCATTTGTTTCCACTTGTTTGTTTCTATAAATAATACCATAATAAAAGTCTTAATCCTTAATCCTTATATTCTGGGTTCTAAGTTGGGATTGCTGTGACAATTTAACATGTTAGATGTTAAAAAATGAATAATTACTTTCTTAACCTTTTGCAGCAGCTTCTACTCTCAGCGGCAGGGAATGAGAATATCTTGTTCCCTGTATCATCCCCAGAAGGAAATATTTACAACTTTTCTTCTTGTTTTCCAACCTGACGAGTGAAAAAAGTATCTAATTATGTATTAACCACAGTCTTAATTATGGTCAGTAAATGTGGTGTAGGCACAGTGGTTCGCTAAGCTCACTGATTATTTGTTTCTCCTGGGAAGCATTTAGAAATGCTGATGCCTATACTTTACCACAGATCTACTGAATCAGAATCCTTGGAGAGGGGCCCAGGAATTTTTTTGTGATTGTGTTGTAATTTCCCCAAGATATTCTTACATAGCAAGCTAGGCACATATCCACCAACAGGTAATTGGAAAACAAATACCAAAAACTATGATTTATGAATTATTTGAGGAAACAATGTACACAGATCATCATTGTGGCTAGAAATACAAAAATACAATTTTCATACTTCTGGTCAAGATGGCAAAGTGGATAAATGCTGTGCTTGCCTCCTCTCACAACCACATCAAAATTACAACTAAACTACAGAACAAGCATGATTGAGAACTGCCTGATGTCTAGCTGAACAGAAGTCCTACAACTAAAGACATATTGAAGAAATCACGTGGAGACTAGAAGGAGGGGAAGAGATGTGGAATAGGCTAGTCCCATACTCACTTGTGGTGGTTAAAAATTGGGAGGGATATCTTGGCTGCGGAGGTCCCCCCTGAGGAGCAAGGGGTCCCAGGCCCACACCAGGCTTCCCAGCCCAGGGTTCCAGTGCTGGGAAGAGAAGTCCCCATAACTTCTGGCTGTAAAAACCAGCAAGGACTGTGGCTGAGTGAGAGGATGGGCTGTAGGAGTCCCTAAAGTTCCTCTTAAAGAGCCATGCATAGACTTACTTGCTGACAGACTCACTCACTCTGAGCTCTAGTGCTGGGGCAGCAGCTAGAAAAGTGCTAGAAACATATGTGGAGGAACTGAAGTATTTGACTTCAGGTGATGACTGGAGGGCCAGCTTTCTCCCTGACAAAAGTGCAAGCAGCTGCCATTTTCCTTTTTTCAGCCCTCTCCTCATTCAGCCTGCACATGCTGAGTCGCCATCAAGCTAGCTAACACCCTTAGCTCTGCCCTAGTGATTCTCTGAGACCCCACCCCACCTAACTAGCAGGCCCGCCCAAATTGCTTCCAATGCTTTTCCATACAAATGACCTGTCTTGGCTCATGCTGTGGACTTTTCTAAAATCTCTCAAAGGTTCACAAATTCCAAACAAGAAGCATCTGGCCTCAGCGTGCCCCATATCACTTGCTAAACAGCCCCAAGCCTAGCACTAGCGGCAGCTGGCCTCGGTTCTCGGCTTACCCTCTCCCAGGCACCTCCAAGCCCAGCACAAGTGGAATCCATCTGCAGATCACTTTTTAGCTCACACCAAGTGGCCCTGGGCAAGGCACAGGCAGCAGCTGATCTTGGCCTGCACAGAGCCCCTCCCATAAGACCCCAGAACCAACACACCCAATGGCCAGCTTCAGAACACAACAAAGCACCATCCAACCACCTCCATAAACAACAAACCCAAGGGGCAGATTTGGCAGGCACCAGAGCCCCACTAAAGCAAATCCTGCTCCATAATGTCAGCCCCTGCACAACACCTCCTCCACTATAGTCATGACCAGTCCTCAGAACCAATTAGCTTGAGGGTCAGTCTCTCGCATTGACAAGCCAACAGCAGCCAAGGCTGAACAACAGGAGGATATAGACAACCCACACAAGGGACACAAAGTGGAGCACCTGGTTCAGGTGACAAGGGAGACTCTGCCCCTGAGCCCCATATGACACCTATTACATAAGGCCACTCTACTAAGATTGGGAGACTTAGAAGTCCTACCTAATACATAGAAACAAACACAGGGAGGCAGCCAAAATAGGGAGACAATAAAATGTCTCAAATGAAAGAGAACAAAGCTCCAAAAAAAGAACTAAACAAATTGGAGACGAGCGATCTACTAGATGCAGAGTTCAAAACACCGGTTATAAGGATGTTCAATAATCTCAGTGAGAACTTCAACAAAGAAATAGGAAATATGAAAATGAAGATAGAAAACATAAAAAAGAACCAATCAGAAATGAAGAATACAATAATTTAAATGAAGAACACATTAGAGGGAATCAATAGCAGGTTAGATGAAGCAGAGGATTGAATCAGCGATTTGGAAGATAAGGTAGCAGAAAACATTTAATCAGAACAGAAAAAGACAAAAGAATTCAAAAAAATGAGGATAGTCCAAGGGGCATCTGGGACAACACCAAGCATACCGGAAGGAGAAGAGAGAGGGCAAGAGAAAAGGGAAGGGATTAAGAAGTACAAATTGGTAGTTACAAAGCAGTCGTAGGGATGTAAAGTATAGTATAAAGAATATAGTCAATAATATTGTAACAACTGTGTATGGTGTCAGATGGGTAATAAATTTATCAGAGTGATTACTTCTTAAGTTATATAAATGTCTAATCACTATGTAGTGCACCTGAAATTAATATAACATTACATATCGACTGTAACTGAAAAATAAAACATCTATTTAAAAATTACAGTTCGCATGCAACATTTTAATTGTGTGAATGGTTTAAAACAAGAGCTACCTATGTGTTTCTTTCTCTGCTTTGGAGATGAAGCTCAAGATACAGAAGGTGACTGTGGATATTTTAGAATTCATAATTTTCTGTCCAACTGTGAATCCCTTTTTAAAGGCCACAAATAGTGAATATCTGATCTTTCTAAACATGAAATAAAATCAAAGGAGTGGTCACCCATTGTTGCTGGACTGTGTCCCATGAAACCTCCTGACTTGAAGAAGAGAGGAAAAAACCCTGCTACTTCAGTTTTTATCAGGATAGGTCTGGGTAGAGGAAGGGATTTCTGAAGACAATGACCCCTGAGGAGAGGCCAACTCTGCTCTTTGAGAGGTGTTTTGGCAGGCTTGCGTAGCAAGGTAGGAGGCAGGCAACACTCCCTTCTCGTGACCAGAAGGTGGCCACCTTATTGTCACATACAATGAGCAGCCACAAGGTGGCAAGGTTCCCTGATTTTCTTTAAAGCCCAAAGTGCTTTAAAAGTGGGAGAGAATAAATGACTTCAAATTCTCTATCTAGATAAAGCAAAAGTGAAGGGGAACGGTTTATATCTGGACCAAAAGTAACCAGGCTGCAGACAGAAGATAATCAGGGTCTCGCATCAAATATGTGTCCTGATTGAGTTTTTATGAGCTCCACCACGAAGGCCAGGTGTAAGGAAGGGTCAAGGATAACATGAGCAGTTATGTTGTAGCCCCTCTGTGTCTCAGACAGTAGCACTCACTTTGCAGACTCCAATGTAAGGAAACGCTTAATATACGTAAAGTGCTGAGATACTCCCTGGCAAGTTCCAAGCACTTAACAAGCTTCTCTTTAAAAAACAAAAAGTTAAAATTAGAAATCCCTCGGTTTTACAACCTCATTTAAATTGTTTTTATGCTGACTTCCATTTCCAGTTCCTGTTTATTCTTAAAATCCCCTATAAAGTCATATCTATGTCAAAACCGAAAATGACTAGTGAAATTGATACATAAGTAGAAACCAAGGTTCAATACTTCCTGTTTTGAGAAACATCAATGTACAAAACCCCCAAGTTTTTAAAACAGAAAAATTCAAGAGATTACAAAAGAATCTTTGTTTTAAAAAGTGATTCATCACAGACTTCCCTAAAAAGTTAAGTTTCCTTTTCTGCCTTAAGAATTTGATTCAACTTAAATTCAGTTTTTCTCTTGGCTGTTCTATGAAGTGAGATGAAGGTACCTCGGTATTCTCGGAATAAATCGTAGAGCCCATATGGCCTCTGCATGATTTGCTTCCTCGTTTTGGAGATTTTCCCCTTCCCTACAAGCTCCCTTTGCTATTTGCCTGCAGTCCACCTTTTCCCTCCCTTCCTTCCTTCCTTCCTTCCTTCCTTCCTTCCTTCCTTCCTTCCTCCTTCCTCCTCCCTCCCTCCTTCCTTCCTTCCTTCCTTCCTTCCTTCCTTCCTTCCTTCCTTCTCTCTCTCTCTCCCTCTCTCTCTCTCTCTCTCTCTCTCTTTCTTTCTTTTTTTTTTTTTGTCTCCTAGTACCCTCCAGGAGGTGTACAGTCAATAGATGAAAATTGGGAGGAAATAGAGAAATACAGAAATGAGCTTCCCAGAAGCTTGTCAAAGGCCAGAAAGTGAGGAGTGACCTGGATTTGGTGCTGTTTGTACTCTGGCCGCTTTCTGGTTAGGAACACCTTTCACTCTAGGGAGATAATAACAATGTGGAAAGTGGAGAGGAACCATTTATTGAACACTTTCTCTATTCTGGGTGCTCTTATTTGCATGTTCACTTAATCCACACAAAAAGCTTATGAATTATGACATAAGGATGGAAATAACCACCATTTACATGTGGAAACTGAGGTCACAGAGCTAGTAGGTGAAAGAGCCAGCTCCTGACCTTAGGTTTGTCTGATTCCACAGCTCGAATGTTGAAACACTACTGGGATGGAATATGTCAGAACAAAAATAAGAGGTTAGGTGAAGATGAGCATTTCAATGTAATTCTGGGGGTGAGGGAACAACAGTATTATCGTAAGCTCTGCTAGCCCAACTACAAATAGAACATACTTCTGTGACACTCGTCCTCCTAATCAAAAACAGTCCTTTAATATTATCTATTAGAAAATAGGCAGTTAGTACAATGTACAAGCATATACATTGGCATCAGATAGATCTGCATTAGAAATTTTTTCCCCCGTTTATAATTAGAGTGATTGGGGGAAAATACTGCATCTCTGAGCCTCGGTGTTCACACTTATAAAATAGAGATGATAATTAAGTACTTAGAGTTTTTATAAGGATTTAAATGAGTTAACATGTGTCACCCAAATTTATGTCAGTGGCCCTGTGGGCCAGTCTCAGCCCCCATGTCACATTCAAATGAGTGCAATTCAATATCCAAAAGTAAACAAAAGTTATTCTAATCTTTATACTCATCTCTCAGAATACTATGTGGAAACTAATTCCAAACCCACGGCAACATCTCTTAAAATCCTTTTCCTTTGCTAATCCCATAGCTCTCCCCAAGCAATGCTCCCAAACCCTCCAAAAAAATTTCCCTGGAAACCTACGCTTATTAATTTTTTTTTGTACTCCCCTTTCCTCCTGTCTCTAGTCTTTCTTCTCTTTCCAGAGAGAAATTTAAAATTTTTACTGCATACCCATTTCCAATTCTATCTTTTGTGCCCTTTGCTCTGATTCTGTATCATAAATACTAGCAAAGGAGTGGGGAAGGAGTGACGCCTAATGGCCCAAAACAGAATTTTCTTAAAAGTATCATTTAAAAATAGTTGTCATATATATGACAGCTACCCGCATATTACCTGATATAAGAGCAAGCATGCAAATAATTATAAGTTTTCTTTCCTCTTATATTATTGATTTGTAAATTTTGGATACCCTTCTCTCAGCTAGTTACCTACAGAAACATTTGTTTCCCCTAAAATTCCGTTAGGAGCTATTTTTTAGAAAACTTTGTTCCTTCATGACAACGGTGATGCAGTGAAAACAAATGTCCAGACCTGAAAGCAAACAGAGGTACTCCTGGGCAAGTCACCAGTTTGTTCTCAACCCATAGGCATATTAGGCAAGCAGTGTTTGGTCATGTAGTGCTGCCCATCTTATTGCAAGATGTTTAGCATTCTCATCCTGGGAGCACTGAGTACCTGTGTCTATTGCTTACTCAAATGATTGTTCAAAAAGAGTGAGCTTTTGTCTATCGTGTTCCTCTTGTCTTAGTGAATAATCTAAGGATGTTTTTCTAAACAAAAGCTGTTACTCTTTGGGAGTTTCTTATTTTAGAGACTGCTTTATAATTAATAAATAAATAAATAAATAAATAAATAAATAAATAAATAAATAAATAACAGTAAAGGTCATGGTTTTTGTTGACAATTTAAAATGTCTTGGAAGTGATGGTGAGTGTTTGAGTGCATTTTTGTCGTGATGACAAAATACCACAGACTGGGTAGTTTATAAACAACAGATATTTATGTAACATAGTTCTAGAGGCTGAGAAGTCTGAGATCATTGAGCCAGCATGGTTACGTTCTTGTGAGGGTCCGCTTTCTGGTTCATCCGGTGCCTTCTCTCTTTGACCTCACAAGGTAGAAGGGACAAGGGATCTTTCTTGGGTCTTTTTTTTCATAAGGCACTTAGCCTATTTGTGAGAGTTCTGCCCTCATGACTTAAGCGCCTCCTAAAGGCCCCACCTCCTAATATCATCATCTTTGGAAGTTAGGATTTCAACATATGGGAGGGAAGTGCAGGGACACAGAAATTCATACCATAGCAGCTACATATAAGAACCTTAGTGAAAATCCCTAACATATGAAACTTATTTTCTTCACATATCACATATTCAGACCCTGCAGCTTTAAAGTTATTAACTTTATCATTAACTAAACATTTAAGAGTCACAGAATTGAAGTTTGTTTATTTGCATCTTCTCTCATTTTGCTTTGTTTCTTTTTTGTGACAGATTTTTCTATCTCATTAGTCATTTTAAAGAACAAGATTTTGATTCTATTATACATTCTAATAGTTTTTCTTTTAATTGTTTTTTTATTGTCTCTTCCCTAATCTGTATCTCTTTTGTCCTTTGCTTTTTTTAATGACTTTTTCCATCCTCTTGATCAAACAGTTAGCTTATTTGTTTTCAGGATTTGTTTTTAGGGAGATAAATTCAATTATCTAGTATTTCTCTCAGTATTATTTTAACTGTTTATCATATAACAATTTCTTTATTAATGAGTCTTAAATTTTATATAACTTACCTTATGATTTACTCTTAAAACTCAGGGTTATACCAGAGATTATTTAATTGTGACATATATGAAAATTTTAAGTGATTCTTCTTCTATTGACTTGTAAATTAATTGCATTGTGAGAAAAAAATATTTCCTATGATTTTGATTCTTTCAAATGTATTGATGCTTCTTATGTGGGAAGGTACAGAATTAAATTTTATGAATGCTCAAAAACTTAAAAAGTACAAATATGAATTTTATCTCAGTTTTTAGAAGATATGTGTATCCATTATACTTTCTTGATCTTTTATTCCTTAATCGGTCTGTAACAACCTTGTTTGTGTTTTATGTCCTCTTTTGTTTGGTAAGGTTGATTTTTTTTTGTTTCATATTTTCCTGTTACATTTTCATTCCCTATTTTCAGCTTTTCTTTGTATACTTATTTTTAATGTATTTCTTCTAGATTGTATATTACTGAACTTGTTTTGCTGTCTGCCTGAGAATCTCTGCTTATAATTAGAGAGTTATAGCCATTTACATATATCATAACTACTGTAATGTTGGGGCTTATTTATATATATTTAATTCTTGATTTCCTTCTAGCATGCTTTGTTTTGTTCTTTGTGTTTTATTCTAATTTGAATTGGACAGTTAAATTCATTTATAATAGTTTAGAGCTATAAATTCTATTTTTTTTTATGACTGGTATTTAGCTCTAATTTATAAGACAAATAATTATGTTTATTTCTCAAGCTAAGTTTAAATGTCATTAATCTCTAAATCTTACCCACTCATCCCTCAGTAACTTAAGAATTTTAACAAGAGTTTCTCATTTTCCATTACACCATCTCCATACTGATGTTGATACCATCTGGAGTTTCAGTATCAGATTATACTTTGATTTCGTTGTTGGGCATTACTTATTTAGACTTTTAAAAATTCTTTAAATTTATTTTTTAATTGTAGTTGACATACAATATTATATTAGTGTTAGGTGTACAACACAGTTATTAGATAGTTAAATTAGATCTTAATAAACTTTAATAAATTATTTATTCCTGCCAACCTGAGCAATGGATTTCTCCCGCCTTACTTCTGCCCTGATCTTACACCACTGTCTTGGGCCTGCACTGCTGATTTCTTGCCCTGCAGTAGTGGAGGAAAGAAAATGGCCCTGTGAGAGAGCTCTCTTCCAATCTGTTCCCCACCTGTTACCCCTGGCCCTCTCCTGCTCCAGACCACATTCCCTGATGCTTTCCCCCACCTCAGATACAACAGCCTTCTATCATATTCTGATGTTTTTCACATTCTGATGTTGATTTCTGAGCACTTCTGATATCCATCGATCTCTCCAAAGAGAGATGCGCATGACACAGCCAGTGTTGACATAGGAATTGAATCAGAAGGGAGGGTCCGATGGCTTGTGCTAGTTGCCATCTTATCTAAAACTAGAAATTTTAAATGTTTTTTGTTCTTCACAGTGTTATTAGTATAGGCATAAGAGATGATAAATGTGAAAGTTCTTTAAAACTGTGTTACATAAATGCTCACTATGTATTATTATGAGGTAGTTTTTCCTCTAGTTTTGAATAGACTTGAAAGAACTTGGAGAGAAGAAAAAAGGTAACCAGCTCATTATGGCAATTTTGCACTATTTTCAGCTGGCAGACTTCGAGGTGAGTGGTATATTCATTACTGGAATATTAGAAAAAAGCATTTTCACTTCCTCATTTAAAATTTTGATTTGAATTTTTCAAACACAGTGGACGAAAAAAATATGACGTTGATTGATTTAAGTGATTGATTTGAAGGGATGGGGACTAGTAGAAGAATGAAAAGTTAGCTCGAGTTCATTTTTCTCTCACACATTGCATTGACAAGAAATTTAAAAGAAAAAATTAATATGATATTACTTGTACTTAAAGATGAATATTAACTTCATCAGGAAGATGATAACTAAGTCCTTGCTTTCATTGTTATGCTGATCCTTTACAGAAGAGACTTCTTAAAGCTAAAAATACAGGGCAAGGACGATGATGCATTTATATCTTTTTGGTAATAATGAAGTATTCTATTTAAGTTTAAAAGTATATGATTGTATTTGTTTCATTCTGCAGGATAATTTGCTAAATAAATAAGAAAAAATATTATATTCTCTTTACGTTTTCATGAATGACCACTAAGAGAAATGTAGGCACTTTACCATTCCTTAAGGTATTATATAGCATAGTGATTTTCTGTATTCTTTATACTAATGAGATTAGTTTTATTATTCTTTGTGAAAATAGAATATGAAATCATAATTACCATGTTTTTGAGACTCAAAAATGTGTTCAAACGAAAAAGAATAAAAACAAAAATTTGACACACAGCATTATAAAACAGATTTTTAAGGAATTTAAAATATTTTCTGCTGGTAAAGATAGGATATTAAAAGCAAAATTTCTTTACCTAAAACCGAGTCTCATGTTTTATTTTGATAATTAAGAGATGCTGAATTAAATAATAACAAATGCCTGAAAATTTGAGTGAAACAATGACAAAAACTCAGATTATCTCATAGTAATTTTTCTAAATGTATTGATACCTAATTATTTTAGTATAATCTTTGCTGTAATTTTTAAGTAATTAATTTTACAACCTATAATCTAAAGTATGTACATACTGTTGAATTGTACACCTGAAACTTGCTGAATTTCATTAACCAATGTCACCATAATAATAAACAAACAAACAAACAAATAATTCTAAGTTATCCTAGATGTATGAAACATCTTGGGTTACTCATTAGATTTGTCAATATTTTAAAATAAGCCTGTCTATGGCCATTCTACCCTGAACAAGTCCAATCCCATTTGATCTCGGAAGCTAAACAGGGTTGGGCCTGGTTAGTACTTGGATGGGAGACCACCTAGGAAGACCAGGTGCTGTAGGCGTAAAACATAAAAAAAGAAAGAATTGTAAGCTGACAAGGTCTTTGCAATCTGTGAGGTCAATCAAAGGTTGCCTCGCCTAAATAATAATAATAATAAAAAATATATATTAAAAAAAAAATAAGTCTGCTCCCAAGCAGTCTTCATAGATTCCAGAATATCATTTACCAATGCACAGTATATAGAATCTCAGAGAGAGATCAGTGCAGTAGAAACATCATGCTGTTCATTCTTAACCTGTTTAGATAAGTAAAGACACCCAGGTGCAATCTGCCAAAGGAAACTTATTAGTGAGTCTTCCAATTGGTAACTTTTCAGCAGCATTTAACAGAAGATCAACTCAATTTGGCATTAGTAACATAAAAAGCCTGAGGTAGGGTGATTCCAGACTTGGTTAAGAAGTGGCTTATTGCTATCACTGAGGATCCAGGTTCTCTTCCTTTTTCTGCTGCGCTTTGCTGATAATGTTGACTTGTGACCTTGAGCTTTCAGGATAGCTGCGACACCCTCAAGTATTTCACCACACGGAAGCCTCCCTTATATACCTTTTTCAGACTGAGAAAAACTTCCAAACTCCCTGTTCAGAATTATAGATCTTCCCATTCCTAAATCATTTATTGGCAAAGAAAATGAAATTTTTATTATTAGCTTAGATTAGTTAAGATTATTCTAGGTCTGGGGAAAGATCCAGACTTTTCTAAAGTATTCAGTGTCCTCATAGCTGAACAAAATCAAGATTCTGATCACAGAAAGATGAATGGATGCAATGGCTGCAGGTGGATGGTCAACAGTGTCTGCTTTGTTGAGTCTGAGAAAGAGCTTAAAGGGAATTAGCTCCCAAAGCAGGGCTGGTGCTTTCTGGGTATTTGCCTTGTGGTAGGAGAATAAATGTTAAAGAAACTGGGGAATACTATTCCTTTTCCCCTGATTTAGTATGGCAGTCTCAATCCCTTTTCAGGAAAAGATAAAATATTGTGATTATGTTTCTTAAAAGAGAAAAAATTCCCTACGTGGATGAGCCATTTGTAACTAAAAGAAATTTGGAGGAAAACATAATTGAATCAATTAGGACACTTGTAGCTCCTTTTACAGAAATCCCATCTGTGACAGGTTTACACAATAGGATATTTTATCACAGAAGTACAGAGGAAGTAGGGCAGGCTTCACGGCTGGTTGATTTGGTTCTTTCCATCTTTTGGCCCTGCCTTCCTTGGTGTTGTCTTCAGCCTCAGGTTGGTTGCTGTAGTGATTCCAGGTGTCACAGCTCGTCAAGGCAAGGTCCAAAAGGGGCAGAACAACAGCTGCCTATTAGGAATGGTAAAACTTTCCCCAGATGCTCTTCAGTATTCTTCTTCTCTAGCTTCACTGTCCAGAGTTAGGTTATATATCCATCCGAAGTTCGTCACTGCTTAGAGGATTGGCTTAAAAAACATCTAGGGTGTGAGAATTCAGACTGCAAGTTTGTTTCTTTGTGATCAAGATAACCACTATTCCCTACCTCTATCATTTTAATTAATCTAGATCAGAGGTCAGCGAACTAATCTGGCTCACCACATGTTTTTGTAAATAAAGTTTTAATGGAGCACAGTCCTTTCCATTTCTTTATATAACGTTAAAGGCTATTTTCATATTACAATGACAAATTTGAGTAATTGTGACAGAGACGATATAACCTGCAAAGCCTAACAAGTTTTCTGATTCTTAAAAAAAAAAAAGTTTGTCCGGTCTGACCTGCAATACTGTAGTACTTTCTTGTATTTGCTTTAAACTACCTTCTGAAAATGGCAACTTTAATTTTATTATTCTAGGAAGGGATGTGTCAAGGTTAATTTTATGTGTCAACTTGACTGGCCACAGAGTGCCTAGATTAAACTTTATTTCTGAGTGTGATCCTGTGGATGTTTCCAGATGAGATTAGTATTTGCATTCACGGATTCAATAAAGTGGATTGCCCTCCCCAGTGTGGATGGGTATCAACCAATCCACTGTGAATCTGAACAGAACAAAAGGCAGAGTAGAGAGGAATTCACCCTTTTTTTTTTTCTGCCTTACTGTTGAACTAGAATGTCTCATCTCATCTTCTCCTTTCCTTGGACTGGGATTTAAAACATTGACTCCCCTGGTTCTCAGATATATATGTATTTTCCTGTTGGTTCTCTGGAGGACCTTATTACAGAGTGAAACCTATGTACATTGTATTCATATTATATGATTAGATATATTTAACCTATTTCCCATGTGATTTTTCCAAAGTTGAAGAAACCTAATCTATATGAGATACTTGTATAAAGTCAAGTCATTGATTTTCCCGACAGATTCATTGTGTCTGTACAGTATTCTAGCCAGTGGTGTGAACACCACAGTTTGTGCCAACTTATAAGAACTAATTGCTAGCATCGCTTTCAAACTCTGCCTCAGTGACCTTGGTGGTGTAAAATGGACTATAGTGGGAGATGCTACACCACAGAAATTGGCAAACATTAGAAATCAAAGTTGTTGGGTTTTTTCTTTTTCCTGAAGATCTCAATGTCAAACATTTACTAGTCCACTGTGCCTCTAGCAATTATTAGTACATTTACATGCCTATTTCTATTACATAACCACATAACAGAAAATGATCAGAGCATTCCAAAAGAGCCTGGAAAAACAGGCCAGCCATTGTGGGCCTAAGATCAATGGGGGACCATTTGAAGAATTTCAAGCAGGGGAGTATCAGGATTAGATTTGCATTTTCAAAAGATCACTGGCTGCAGATGACACATGGATTGTGGAATGGGAAGAATAAACAGGAGACCAGTCCTTACAGCTGTTCTGATGGGGGATTATGGAAGCTTGGATGAGGGCATTAGCAGAGGAAATGTTAAAAAGTGAGTGGAACTACATCTGAAATGACTGGGTTTCCCATGAAACAAACTGCCTTCAAGGAGTTTAAAATGTAATTGAAGAGGCAACTCACTGGTATAAAATCACAGAAACAGTGTATAATTAGAATGTAAACTGAGAAGTTCAGACTCTGAGGGATGTAGGAATCAAGAGCAAGAAATGAGTCAGAACTCAGAGGGTAAGGCTTTGGAGAGAGAGGCCAGAGGCAAGAGGCTGCAAGAGGCAGGACAACAAGGGCAGGGTCCTAAGAGCAGAGATAGCACACTGGGAAAGAACAAATCTTGTCGTATGCAAGGTAATGCCAAATTATGAGAACTCAAGAAGACCAGAGTTTAAAGACTTGATGCAAGATTAAAGAACAAGACATTAAAATTGTTTTGCATGGGAAGGATACAAGATGAAAGCAAGATTTAAAGAAGTTTACTTTTACCAAACTCTTATGTTTAATCAAACTGAGAACTGGCTGCCTGTGTGGTTGTCGAGTGGAGACTGGATTTAGATAGTAGCAATCAGGAACATCCAACAAGTTGGAGTTGATGAATTTCCTTTAGACCTACAATGAACTTGAAATGATGATGAGTTCTCCAATATGATTAAATGTCCAGCAGGCAATTCAGACTGAATGGTTTTATTTATATTCCTCCGCATTGTTCACAATCCCATAGTCATTCCTCATTAGCATTTCCCAAAAAATTGTTCAAGATTTGTACAAAAGAAAAATTCTGCTTTCTAAAGAACTTGGATAGACTTTACAGAATGAAAAATTTTGATACATTATCTTAATCTCATATTAAATAATATTTTGACATAATGAAATCAAATTGGCTCAGTCAGATTTGTCTGTATTATTTACCAGTTTTAATAAGTAATTACTAAATTTTGGAAAATCTGAACTGTAAGTAGAATTCTATTTTAATGAGCTTGGTGAGATCAAAAATAATTTATAGTATTACCTGCCGCTAAAATTAATATATATTGCAATCTATAGCAAAACGGCTTCAGGATGTATTGTTCATTTTCATGGAGAAATTCATACACTTATATCTCATTTACAAATCTTCCCTAGTTTATTAATTACCCATCCTTTATTGTACTTTTTATCAGAATGAAAGTGCTCTTTATCCCTCCATCCTTCTATTCTTAACTCTATTGAAATAAACTACTAACAAAATACCAATATAATGTCTTGTAGAAAATCTCAAATTTCAATGATCCAAACACACTACAAGTGGCAAACACAGACACGCACACACAAAAAACAAACAATGTCTTTGCTACAGAAACTAGCTTCAGAGAGAACAACTGTTGAAGGCATATGCTAAGTGGGATTTGTAATTTAATGGAATTGGTTGTAACTATATCACTAAGCACAATTGCTGTGCACCATCTGTTGAAGCTTTGAAACTGCCTTGCTTATGTAGAACCGGATGTAACGATCATATCCATTGAAATGGAATACTACTTTTTACTAACTTTTCTTCTTGCCTCTTATTTTCCAATGTTTTTAGAATCATTAGAAGATGAATTGGCAAGAAAAAACTCCACGATCTCAAGAGTCAAAGGGATAACCTAACGACAACAAAAAACAAACAACCTAATTTAAAAAAATGGGGAAAGGACTTGAATAAACATTTCTCCAAAGACAATATACAAATAGGCAATAAGCACATGAAAAAACGTTCAACATCACTAATCTTTAGGGACATGCAAATCAAAACCACAATGATGTACCACTTCACACCCATTAGGATGGCTATTACAAAACAGAAAAACAAAAACAAAAAAGAGAGTGTTGGCAAGAATGTGGAGAAATTGGAACCCTTGTGCACTGCTGGTGGGAATGTAAAATAGTACAAATGCTATGAAAAACCATATGGCAATTCCTCAAAAATTAAAAATAGATTTATCATATGACCCAACAATTCTACTTGTGGGTATATACCTAAAAGAATTGAAAGCAGGGTCTCCAACAGGCATTTGTATACTGATGTCTATAGCAGCATCATTCACATTAGCCAAAAAGGTGGAAGTAACTCACATAAAAATTGATAGATGAATAAATGGAATATTATTCAGCCTTTAAAAGAAGGAAATTCTGGCACATGCTAAAACACCTATGAACCTTGAGAATATTATGCTAAAGAAAATAAAGTTTCTATAACTCCCTCAGAACTTTTGTACCTTGCTGTTCCTTTTGCCTGGAAAGCCATCCATCTCCCTTACTCACCCAATCCATATCCATGTATTTTTCAAGGCTTTACCCAAAAGTCACCTTCTCAGGCTATCCTATCTAAAATTCCATTTTTCTTCAGATTTTTAATCACCTACTTCCTGCTTTATTTTTCTCCTTAGCACTTACTACCATCTAACGTACTATATATTTTAGTTACTTATCTTTTATATACTTTTTTACCACTGCTGAATATAAATGACAAGAGGACAGGAATTTTTGTGTCTTTTATTCAATTCTGTATCCCTGGTACCTAAAATAGTGCCTGGCAGATAATAGACATTCAATAAATATTTATAGACAATTTTATAAATCCTAAAAGCTTTAGGATAAAAACAAATAAATAATATATATGTGACCAGGAAATTCCATGGAGAAATTCTTTTAAAGTTCTAAGAGTAAAAAATATCTAAACCAGAATTCCATACATTCTCAATAAATTGTTATGGTAGAATAAAGAAGTTTAGACATGAAATGTCCTCAAAAATTTACCTCTTATATACCTATTCTCAGAAGGTTACAGGAGAATGCACTCCTTTCAAACAGAAGCGAGTTAAGAAAGGGGAAGACCCAGGATAATAACAAGAACCAGGACAACAACCTGCAGCAGGCCCAGACAGCAAAAGTCCAGATCGGAGCAGGAGAGTGGAGGTCTCCAGAAGTGATGTCTTCAAGAAGCATATGAAATTCATAAGCTAACCTATTATGTTCATATGACCTATTGTTTTATAGACTATACTGAGAGGAGGATTAGTGGCAGTTATAGAGGAACTAGGCAAATCATCCAATGAGGTGGTTATAACACAAATGGAAAGAAGAATGCCATATGATTTCACTTACATGCGAAGTCTAAAGAACAAAAAGAACAAACTAATCAAAAACAGACCCACAAATATAGAAGACAATCTGGTGATGGTCAGAGGGGTGGGAGTTGGGAGGTTGAGAGGGACTAGGAGAATGAGGCGAAGGGTTAAGGAAGTACAAATTAGTAGTTGAAAGATGGTCACAGGGATGGAGAACACAGCAAAGGAAATGCAGTCAGCAGTAGAGTAATAGCTATGTGTAGAGCCAGAGAGAAGATATGGTAATCAGGATGATCGTTTCATAAACTATATAAATGTCTAACCAACATACTGTATACTTGAAACCAATAAAATGAATTTTTTTTAAAAAAAAAGGGGGGAAAGAAAAAGTGGTTCATGAAAAGAGGTAATCACAGTATACTACAAGGTTCGGATTTAGTAATATCTACATCAGTGTTGAATGTGAGTGCTTGAAGATAGATCTAATCAAAAATTACAGTATGATTGTATTTGGAAGATGCAAAACTCTGTGTGTGTGCGTGTGTGTGTCCCTGCATAAAGATTATACATAATTAAGAGTAAAAAGGGCTAAATACTCTTCTTTTATAACAGAACCATTATGAACATGTTTTAATAAGCCTTGTCTAACTATTTAAAATTATAAACTTATTATAACTTTGATAAATTTTAATACTTAAACTTTGGTATTACTTAGATTTGAAATGACTAAGTTGAAAGTAATAATTCTTAACCTCAGACGTAAAACTAGTTGTATAAGTACCAATGGAAAATATGGAAAGTTCCACTGGATATCTAAAGGGAATATTGGAAGAAATGGATATCAGGGAAATAATGTTTAAATTGTTAAGAAATATATATGTTCCTTCTACAATTAGAACAGCATAAAGCTTTTTAAATGATTTTCTAAAGTGTATAATTATTTAATTATTCAGAATGATTGCTTATGAAAATATGTGTCTCATTTGCTAACTAGAAAATGTGGTTTTTTTTAGGTGCCTGAACGCTATGATTAATTTTTTCTAGGAATATAATTTTTCCTTTCCTCTTTTGATGTACTTGATATTAAATCTGGAATCTTACAGCCTGCTCGTCTGGAAAGAATGATATATATTTCTTACT
The DNA here is from genome assembly GCF_014176215.1 of Rousettus aegyptiacus. Lineage (NCBI taxonomy): Eukaryota > Metazoa > Chordata > Mammalia > Chiroptera > Pteropodidae > Rousettus > Rousettus aegyptiacus. The sequence continues at coordinate 32,170,262 of NW_023416307.1, read as the reverse complement.
CTGAAGTATGTGCACAATGTTATTTAAATGAGGCTACATGATGTGGCAGAAAGCATATAAATGATGAAGCCAAATATATTAGTACATTATGTACAAAGCTTGAATGGAACATCAGAATAAAAGATTTGATTTTGATTAAAGACACAATGTAGCACTTAAATTGTCTTATGAGCCTTCTTATGTGTCCTAAGTTTATATATGTGATTTTAAATGCAAAATAAATTCAATCAAATTGATAAATGTTTAAGTGCTCTACTACATGCAAGTTACTGAATTAGGTTTTATGGGTCATTTAAAGAAAAACAATATTTTTGCTCTCAAATTACTTAGGCTGGAAAGGAAATATGGCAGAGATTATAAATTGTTTACTCAAATATGGAACTTTGGGAGTGATAATTTTGCTCTGCTATAAAAATGTATTTCCCAGCCTCCCTTGATGATGGGGTTTGCCAATACGATATAAGTGAAAGTTGTGGGTTGAGTTCCTAAAAGAACTCTTTTCATCTCCTCTTTTGCTTCTTCTAACCTAGAACCTATTTGCATAACTGGAGCTCCAGCAGCAATCTTGGACCGTGAAATGACCTTGATATTGGAAACCACTCACAAGGTATGATAGAGCAGAAAGGCGGTAGGAGCATGATTCCTGATATCATACCAGCCCTGTGCATCTAATCTTCTGATTTCTTCGATAATAAAAATAAATCTGTGAATTTTTATTTTGTTTTAGACTCTTTGATTTCCTGATGTATCCAATTCTAGTCCTAATTAATACAAGAAACATGACATAATCAAATTAAAGGTTTAAGAATAATATAAAAATACAATTACAGTTTAACAAAAAAGAAAAAAAAGGCACATGGCAGCATACTATTCTTTGAAAGGCAAAATAAAGCACAGCAAGGCAGCATATAGTGCTTGAACATTGAGTCTAAAGTTTGAAAGTACATACAGAAATTTTATGTTAGACAAAGGAATCACCAAAATTAGGGGGAAAGTGGAGTTTTTAATAAATGAGGTTGAAAACTCTAGATAATCATTTGGAAAAAGATGAAATTGGAGCCATATATCACTTCATGTACTAAGTTAAATTGCAAATACAGATGTCAAAAATAAATCAGAAATATAAATGTCAAAAAATAAAAGAACAAAATAATATGAACAAAACATAGATGGATTCCTTAATAATTTGGTAAGGAATAAAGCAAGCCTTTATAAATATAACTAAAAATCCAGAAGCAATAACAATAAAAACTGAGAAATTTGATAACACTAATTTAAAAAAATTTTTGCATGTCAAAAAAAGAATTCATAAACAATATTAAAAAAAACAAATGAACAGCTGGGGAAAATATTTTCAATTTATATCATTTCAAAGAGATATCTCCCCAACACAAAAAGAGCTCCTAAAAATCAATTTTAAATAGAATAATATTCCAATAGAAAAATGAGCAAAAGTCATAGCTTAGCAGTTCACACAAAAAAGAACTCTTCTCATCATATGAAAAGATGCGTACTCTCACTCCTAATAAAAGAATATAATTAAAAACACACTGAAAAATCATTTCTCACCTAACAAATTGGCAAAAATCCAAGAGTTGACAACATTCTAACTAGGCACTCTTTATCCCTTGATAATGGAGGTACAACTTGGTATAATCCCGTGGAGATGAATGTAGCAATATACAACAAAATTACAGATACTTTTACTCTTCGATTCAACAATCAATTCAACAGTCCCACTTCTAAGAAAATAATGTAATGTTATACCTGTAATTTTGTACTAAATCTTATATATATATATTCAGAGCTCAGAATTGAGACTCAAGCACTGTATATGGTCTCTTTATTTGTGCCATTCAATGAATTGTATGTGCCATGTTCCATTTTTTTATTAAACTGTAATTTTACTTTTATATTATCCTGTAATATATGTGGACATCTAAAGTGACATATGCAACATTATTTGTTACGGTAAAAGATTTTTAAATCAAAACGATAGAACTAAGGTATGCCTCCATAGTGGAAACTATGGAACTTGCTCATGATGAAGTACTATAAAACCACATAAGAAAATATGAAAGAATTCCAGGATATAATGTTAAAAAATCAAGGTAATGGATAATGTATACAGTATATTACCTTTTATGTAGGCTGCACACACACATACATACAAGACAGATAAACTGGATCTAACATTTTTTAATGGTATCTAATGTGAACTATGAGAAAAAGGGTAACATTTTCCTGAATATTATTTGGTTTAAAGTTTTAAATTTAGAACCATGCTTTGTTTCAAAGTTTTAACTGTCAAGTCATATAAATGTTTTATTTACAGTTGTGCCTTGAACAACGTAGGGGTCAGGGGTGCCATATGCCCCTCTTTCCAAGTCGAAAACCATCTATAATGTAATTCTGCCCTGTACATATGTGGATTCCCAAGGGTCAGTTGACCCTTGAACATCGAGGGTTTGGACTGCAAGGGGTCAATTGAAAAAATTCGACATATAAATGAGTCCATGCATTTTGCAACCACAATGTTTGAGAGTCACTACAAGATACCAGAGATTCTTGGAGAAACAGCTGTTCCCCAATCTAGAGAATTTATGAGATGAGTTAGGGTTATCTTATTGCGCTACAAAGCAAAGAAGTTCTCAAAATCTAAGTGAGTCAAGTCAAAAGACCTTGGAGCCAGCTTTAAGGAGTTCCCATTGGCCAAAGATAGAACAATTCAAGCACCAAAAATAAAAAATAAAATAAAATAATAATCATTGCTTGGTATCTATTGACTACATAAAAATCCATGAATACATAATAATAGTCCCTACATAATTCAAAGGACAAGTCATGCTAGGCATTTGCACTGTAATATGTTTTTGTGCTCTTTGTCTGAACAGTTAGCATATCTTGTTTCATCTGTCAGAACTCAACTTTCAAGATCCAGCCCAGATGCCACTTCCTCTATTAAGCCTTACCTAAAATCTCTATGTAGTTCATTGTTTTTTCACATTTCTACAGAGCTTATTGTACATGCCTCATACTGTACTTGTTTAACAATATTTTTCTTTCTAAACCGTAAGTTTATAAATATAAGAACTGTCTGGATTTTATTTATTTTGTTATTTCCAGTGCTTAGCACATACTTATAGACAATTTCATGTTATCAAATATTATGCGTTATAAATAAATGGATCAACTGCAATAGTATCTGCTGTTTCTTCTTCATCACACAATACAGATTTGTCTATATTTTAGAAAATTACTGAATACAATTAAACAGCTGGCTATTTTAGCCAGCATGCCACATTTTTGTGACAATAGATTTTTAAAAAGATTTCACCCCCATCTATCAGCCATTGCTTTGGCCCTGAGTAGGCTAGAAGTATGCCCCAGAATCTTTTCCTGATTCCTATTCTTTGACAATAGCTTCCTATAGTTTTTTTTTTTTTTTAAATCCAAGTCTGTTTTCTCCCCCTAAAGATCTGTCTGCACATAAAAATATACTGACAATGTAGGGTGACTTAGTTGTAATCTTTTTTTTTTTCTAAGTAGTAGTTTGAAATAAATTTTCTTTTGAAGTAATTTGGTCCAACACCTGTAACATGGTAGCAGACATAGCTGTTTTTCAGTAGGTTTCTTGTATCAAATCTCTCTCACCGGGTGTGAAATCTTCCATGTGCGTGTGCATATTTCCAGCCTTAGGTCTTTGGTGAGTTTTAAGCATTAACAATTCAGGTAGAGATGATGTAAATTATCTGTCAAAAGCATGTGAAAACGCACTAAAATGCTTGGGGAAAGCCCTCTGTCATACACAGTGCATGGATTCTCGTTTCGGCTAGAGGCAGGTGATCGTAGATAGGTGAGATCAGCGCAGCTGCTTAACGCGGGTCTGTGCTTGGGGGATCTCCTGCGCTTCCTGGTAGAGAAAAACTCAGGTGCTGAGTCTCAAGTGAATAAAAGTGAGAACTACGAAACTGCACCTGGTGAGATCTGTATTGCTTTGGTAGGCGGTCGCTGGCCGCGGTGCTGAAAACGCGCCTGGGCTTTCACCAGGTCGGCCATTCGGAAGAGGCCCAGCGGGTTGGAGAGTTTGCCCGCCATGGCCAGTTTCGCGTCTTCGGTTGTCGACTACTACTAGTTCTGAGCAGGGGACGCACAGGCTGCATCCAGGGGAGTCCCCTCTCGAGTGGAGGGGCGGTCTCCAGCCCATTCTCACCGAGTCCAATTCCTTCCCCCCAAAAGCAATCCCAATAACAGCAACGTGGCCTATATTTATTTACTGAGCTCCAACTCTGTCCCTGAAAATTGACATATTCCCAGTGGTCCTCACAACATCCTCGAAATTTAAAATAAGAAGATTGATTGACTTGTCCAAGTGAACACAACTTTCGAATGGCCTATCCTCAATCTGGCCTCAAAAAATGTTGACTGCGCACCCTCAACGTGCCAATCTTAGAGCCTCCGCTCCTCCTCCTATGCCTGCTCCACCCTTCTCCCACCACGCTTTCTTCTTGCTCCTCCTCCTACCCGAGGCAAAAGTGATCTACACAGCCTATCCTCTTTCACCACCGAGTTGGGGGACTGTACAAAGGGCTCGGATTCAAACAGAATTAGGCACACGTCTTGCCCCTTCCGGTTCAAAAGACCAAAACGGTGAGAGATTCAAGTATGGTCCCACAGTCCCTAACTCTCTGTGTGACCTTGAACAATGGCCACACGTTTTTCTTCCTAACACGATGGTAGGTTCTAAGACTGAGTGAGGCTCTTCCCAGGAGCGCGTAGGTCTCCTCTCCAGTCGGAGCACAAACATTAGATCCCTCTTTTTTTTTCTTTTTCATTCCTTACCCCCGTTTTCCAAGCCCGGTTGGGCACGCTCACTTAATCTCCTCGCTAGGTCCATAGCCAGCTCTACCCTTTGTTGAGAAAGAACTCAGGTCCTGGCAACTGAAGGCATTCTTCTCGCGGACCCCATCGTCTCCGCCTCCACCCGGTGACCTGCCTTTCTGGGCCACACTAGCCAGGCAGTGCCCAACGCTGGGGAGAGAGCTCCTCGCGCTTCCGCTTGGTACTGCGGAGTCTCCGTGGTTCCCACAAACCGGTACGCTTTGAGAAGTGCGAGATGCATCTGGAACAAGAATGCGGAGATGAGGCAGGGTCGGTGAGGCTGCTTCAGTGACAGGTACGTGTGTGGAGGTTGGCTAGAGGCTAGGTTGGGAGAGAGAGACTTTGGGGGGAGGTGGAGGATGGAGAGAAGGGGAGGTTCCAGGAAGAGTGGTGGGTCACTCTGTTTTTCTCACCACGTGTGTGTGTGTGTGTGTGTGTGTGTGTGTGTGTTCGCGCGCGCGCGCGCGCGCGCGCGTGTGTGTCTGCCTGCGTCCCTCTCTCCAGTCCTCCCTGGCCCGGTCTCCGTCTCTCAATGTCACCTTCTACCTCGGCTTCTGCTTCTCACTTCCCCCTCTTTCCTCTCCAAGCATCCTCCCTGCGCGCCCACGCCCGCTCTTCCCTCGCACTCTCTCGCGCCTAAGAGGACCTTCTCCGGAACCAGCCGGGTCCAGTCTCTCAGCGCAGTAGCATCCCAGAGCCAGTTAAGTTGAGCCGGCAGCATGTGGAACGCGACGCCGAGCGAAGAGCAGGGGCTCAACTTCACGCTGCCAGACCTGGGCTGGGACGCTCCCCCTGACAATGACTCTCTGGCAGAAGAGCTTCTGCCACTCTTCCCCGCGCCGCTGCTGGCCGGCGTCACCGCCACCTGTGTGGCGCTCTTCGTGGTGGGCATCGCGGGCAACCTGCTCACCATGTTAGTCGTGTCGCGCTTCCGCGAGCTGCGCACCACCACCAACCTCTACCTGTCCAGTATGGCCTTCTCCGACTTACTTATCTTTCTCTGTATGCCTCTCGACCTCGTCCGCCTCTGGCAGTACCGGCCCTGGAACTTCGGCGACCTGCTCTGCAAACTCTTCCAGTTCGTCAGCGAGAGCTGCACCTACGCCACGGTGCTCACTATCACTGCGCTGAGCGTCGAGCGCTACTTCGCCATCTGCTTCCCGCTGCGGGCCAAGGTGGTGGTCACCAAAGGCCGGGTGAAGCTGGTTATCCTGATCATCTGGGCCGTGGCCTTCTGCAGTGCGGGGCCCATCTTCGTGCTGGTCGGCGTGGAGCACGAGAATGGCACCGACCCTCGAGACACAAACGAGTGCCGCGCCACTGAGTTCGCCGTGCGCTCCGGACTGCTCACCGTCATGGTGTGGGTGTCCAGCATCTTCTTCTTCCTGCCTGTCTTCTGCCTCACTGTGCTCTACAGCCTCATCGGCAGGAAGCTGTGGCGCAGGAGGCGCGGCAAGGCGGCGGTGGGCGCCTCTCTCAGAGACCAGAACCACAAGCAAACCGTGAAAATGCTGGGTGGGTCTCAGCGCGCCCTCGAGCTCTCTGCCGGGAGTCCTCCTCTCCCCGTGCTTTTCCACCTTCTCCCTGAGTCTCTACCCTTCTCCAGTTTCTTTTGGTCTCGGTCTCTCTGTGTCTCTCAGTTATTCTTTCTTGTTTCAGTCCTGAGCTCTCCCTTTGGTCTCTTAGTTTTTCTATCGTATGTGTGTTCCCTGTCTCTCTCTCTCAGGTTCCCCCCACCCCCGCCCCCGGCTTACTTTTTTCTCTCTTGTTTATCTGTTTCTCTTTCTCCCATCCTCTCTTCCTCCCCCCCCCCCGTTCCTCCCTCCGTCTCTTAGCACCCCACCCTCAACTTTGTTGCAGTCTTGATACCCTTGGTCTCTATCTCTTTAGTCTCTTTTTTCCTTTTTCTACTTTCTTTCACGGAAAAATGTCCCGCTCGTGTATTTCCCTAAAATGAGTTTGATATCAGCCCAGAAACTTTGTTTCAAGACTGAGATATTTCATAAAAATATATTATGGTCTTTAAGTGTTAAAGGTGAAATTAAGCTTCCTGCCTCAAAAAGAATATGTGGATATTTAAGTTACACTAAGAAAAGCAGGCATTAAATCTAGAAAGTATTCAGTGGAAAATGTAACCAAAGACATGTTCAACTTAGATAATTTTGTCAGAGATGATTCATTTTTCTTTCACAATTGTGATTTGCTTTATGCCCTGCATTTTTCTCCCCCAAATAATCAAATCAGTTCTGTTTACCCTGCTGCTGTTTGTTCAGCTTTGTAAGGAAAGTAGGTGACAAATCAATGTAGGAGTCTCTGATTGTTTTCATGATTACCTGCCTCTCCAGGTAGAAAAGACTAGGGTGATGTAGGATAAGCTAATATAAACAGGCTTCCAACATGAGAAAGGGCGGCTTTTTGGAAGCTGACAGGACTTGCTCTCCCCAAATGGTCCTTCAGAGAACAGTTGGGTGCAGCGTCATGACTGGAGTGTGCTGAATATGTACTGCGTGAATTCAGCTTATTTAAGTACATGTGTTTTCTACAAGTCAAGTGATACAAAATGTCTTTGCATCCAAGCAACATATTAATTCTACTTGCTTTTCCAAAAGGAAAGCCTGTACACTTTATTATCTGGACATTATAGTGACATTTTGTACTTATTTGCATATTTAATGCTCTTAGAAGCCATCCCAAGGTGACTTGGTATTTGTAATTTTACAATTCCTGGAATCCTGGATATTAAAGTGGTAGTTTATTCAAAGAATGCCAAAATTTTTCATTTTCTAGACCAGCGATTCTCACAATATAACTAATAGCTCGTAAATCTGCTAGTGCCCTTCAGGGGTCTCACATTCACATGGCTATGGTGACAGTTGTTACTAGGTAACTGAGTTTGGAGAATAAGTTTAATAATTTCTTCCAATTTTATTTTAAGCCATTAAGTATCCTCATTAGTATCTCTTCATGAGTATCTCAACACCATTGTTAATTTTCTTTCACCTTGACAATTTGAAGGACATCATTAAATTAATACAAGGACTAAAATATTTTGTTATTTTTTTCTGACTTCTGAATTTTAAAAACAATCTAGAAATTTATAGGTCTTGAAAAAAAATTAACTCACATAGGCAAAACGAAGGCTTGGATGGATGATAATTAATTTTAGTTGGTTTTATGGGCTTTTATATCTTACTTATGTCTATTGTAGGTGGCAAAGAATCACCCATCTCAGTGTTTCTCAATCCTGACAACATATTCAGTCCTCTGTGAAATTTTGAAAAAAAGAAAAAAGCAGATGTCCTGGTGTCCTTCCTAGAGGTTTTAACTTAGTGAGTCTCTGTCACCTCCAAGGACTGTGTGTACCCCAGAGGGGACATGCTGATACATAGCAACAGTTGGGTATAACCACTTTACCTCCTTTGTGTTTGGTTGTGTCTAACACATATTAAATGGTGGACTATTGTGAATAAGTGGTCTAGTCAGTTGAGTCAATTCAATTACAAAATGACTCAAATAGTTGTTAAATATAAATGACTGGGAAGCTCAGTAAAAATGGTTGAACTGTTGATCCAGACACTCTCAATCTTGGTGAAAATGTAGGCATGGGAAAGATCACGTAATGTTTCTCTGAAGTCGAGGGTGACGCCACACATGATCAAGACAAAAACTATGTCTTCCAAACAGAATGTGATTTGCTATGACATTTCTTGAGCTGATGTTCTCTTTCCCATTGTTCTTTTAGCTGTAGTGGTGTTTGCTTTCATCCTCTGCTGGCTGCCCTTCCATGTAGGACGATACTTATTTTCCAAGTCCTTCGAGCCTGGCTCCCTGGAGATTGCTCAGATCAGTCAATACTGCAACCTCGTGTCCTTTGTCCTCTTCTACCTCAGCGCTGCCATCAACCCCATTCTGTATAACATCATGTCCAAGAAGTACCGGGTGGCGGTGTTCAAACTTCTGGGATTTGAACCCTTCTCCCAGAGGAAGCTCTCCACTCTGAAGGATGAAAGTTCTCGAGCCTGGACAGAATCTAGTATTAATACATGACCAAGCACATTGCTCAGCAAAGTCATCACTTATTATTCTAAACCAGAAGCCATAGCACAGCAGAACTTGGGAGGAAGTTGAAGGTTAATTTTGGAAGTGGAGACACATAGGTCTGGAAACAGTTGCGGAGAAAGAAAAGAGAATTGGTAGTGTGTGAGAAGTTTAATTTGATTGCACACTCATCAGTGCTCTCATACACTATTTCTGCATATTCATTGCCTGTGATCTTGCATTCTGCTGTTGGTGCTAGCAAGGGCTTTGCAATTCAGAGAAAGGAGTTGGTACAGAGAGGGCAATGAAAGCACTTCTTACTTTAAATAACCTGATTTACTTTTTCAGAATGATAAGAAACTTTTATTAAAATAATGACATTAAAATTTAAAAATTTAAATATGACTTTTAAAAACTAGCAATTTTTCACATAGCTCTAGATCAGTGCTGTCCAAGAGAAATATAGCACAAGATATTTAAGTAATCAATATAAAAATTATTAATGAGAATTTTATATTCTTTTTCATAAAAAGTATTTGAATCTTGTTTGTTTTTCACTTTAACAGTGCACCTTAATTTGGACATTTAGTTTTCAACAGTCATACTTGATGTATTTAGATTTTATAAAATTTGCAGATGAAAAAATTGATTCATAAATCTAAGTGGTTCAAACACACTTAAAAGTTTTCAAATAACTAAAACTACTGCAAGTTTTAAATTTTTAGATGAACTGAAATGAAAAATTCAGTTCTTCAAGTTGCACTACTTACATTTCAAGTATTCAGTGGCCAACTGTGGCTAGTCATTGCCATATTGGACAGCTCTAGAGTATATGTAAAATTATTGTTAATCTTACAAAAATATTTAAAAATAAATACTCATTCCCTTAAATGTTTTGATAGTAAAATAATTATCACAGAGTTTTGGCGTGATGAATCCTCCAGATCACACCTAAATTCCCTATTCTTCATGTTTGAAAGAAAATGGATATGAAATATAAGATGCATTTTTATACTAGGTTAAATTACATGTGATAATATTCAAGAAATGAAACTTTATAAAAATTATAGAAAATCACAAACTGCCTCATTTGGCTTAACAAAAATACTTAAGCCAACCATAAGGCTTAGATTTGTGAATAAAGGAATAATTTATAATCTACTCTGGAAAGCTTACAGGAGGAACTTAATGAACATAGAAAATTTTCATATGATGAAAAATTTAGAATCTCTTAAATGTTACTGCTTATTGGTATTCATAACTTCTTTTAATGTTATAACCATTTATTTCAAAATGCTATGCCATGTCCTGTCTCCAAATTAGTTTTGCTGTTTACGTCCCACTGCTTATCTAATAGTATGTTTACTATTAGATAAGCCATCTCCCTCTTAGTCATAATGATGAATGATTACATATCTTCAACTAAATATTGTACATTTTGGTTACAAATCTAAAGTTTCACTTATATTGACATTGTTCCCTTATAGCCAACTCTTTGCATATTAAATATATTATTCCAAAAATGATTTCTTCATATTGCTGTGCAACAGTAAGTCATCTACGCAATTGCTACGTGAAGTTATTGGTTCAACTATGGAACTGATTGAGCTATTTAGAAAAATTACTGCTGTGATTGATTCTTTCCCCACCAAAAGTAAAGATTATTATGCCAAAATAATTGATTTGACTATTTATTTTAGAAATATGAAAACAAAGTCATAATTAGAACGGTTTCTCTAGAGAAATATTTCTGAAACCAATCTGACACTAAAGCTGCCTTATCAATTTAGTCTAAGCGCAGAACTTTAGCAAATTGATCATTCAATTAATTCTTGAGAGTACATCGATATATACATATTTTTAAAATACATTGATTTATTTAAGTCCATGGATACTAATTTGGTCATTCAACATTATTGTCCTAAATAGGTCTCAGTAAATCCCAAGGATACCTTAAAGTTTTCATCTACAGATACATGAGAGAAAACAATAAAAAAAAGCTTGACTTCCATAACACAGTTGATTGCCTTGGAGAAAAACAAACCTGACTTTTAATTAGTTGCTTACCTATTCAATGGTTCCCGTTTTCTGGTGAGTTCATGTCTTTAGTCTCAACCTAAGTCACAGGGAATAATTTACATAGCAAGGGCCACCATTTTTCTTCACTGCTGTTAATCTGGGACTCGGAGGATATGTTTGGAAAAAAAGAATTTTTAATTCGTCCTCTTACATCATTGCATTTTCCTTGTTTATAAATTCTTTGCATCATCATGCTCCATAAATCATTTAAGACTCAGGGAAAAGAACTTACCAAGGAAAACTGTTTCTGAAATCCATCTTTTCACAAACATTTAGTATGTGTTTGAGATGTTCTAAACTCTAGAGATTAAAAAAACAAGAGTTTTTTTATGAGCTTTTATGATCACTTGTGCATTATGTTGTATTAGGTAACATGAAAATATTAAGTTAGGAAGTAAACATTCCAGTTGACACTGGATCAAAGGGTTCAATGTTTCAAGAAGCTGTTCATCTCTCTATATTGTTGTGTATTTGGCTCAAAATAAATTCAAAATGGGCTGTTCATACACAAACTAGTCAAATTTGTAGATGCAGTGAATGTGTCTGTTAGTGGTAATTACACTCACAGCATCCTTCATTAATGTAAGGAAAGGAAAGGAATTAGTTTCATTTTTAATCTCAGTTTCCATTTTCCTGGTTATCCGGCTATGAAGTCACACACCTTACACAAAATCAAGAGTTGCATCATTTTCATTATTGGAAGTGACTGTTATAGAAGAACTTTTTTTTTCAATAATGGCTTAATGAAAATGTTCATTGCCATGAATTATTTAAAATTCATGACAGTTTCGTGGCAATGATGTTGAGAAACATGTCTAGTATCTGGTCAGACCTTGGAAACCATTTTTTATAGTTAACTTTCTATTTTGGTGAAAGTTGTAATGAGATTTGACTTGAAATTTCAGCTTTTTCATGTTAATACTTTTATTAAGAACCTGAAATTATTACAAGCAATTTGCAATTATTAGTACGACACTGACAATTTTAGCTATAGTTTATTTATTTTTTGCTGTTTTTCATTTGCTCACAAAATTGAATTTAATATTTAAAAAAACAACTGTTAGACTTTTTGCAAGACTGGTGCATTTTTGGAAGACAAATGAAAACTCTTTTTTCTTTTAAAAATGTGTGTACCTTTGAGATACATATTTACATATATCAAAATTCGACAGTGTCTAAGTGAATAGAATAGAGTTTTCTTCCATTAGAAATACTATACCTAGTATAAATAATGTCATTAAAAGACAAAGATAATGTCTTTCATAGTTCATTATTTAGTAATCCTCATTTTTTTTTTTTTTTTTTTTTGCAATTTAAATGTCAACACTAGCCAGAATATATACAATTGTAACTTAACTAGGTGATTAGTGACAGGTGTTAATTCAGTAAATTGATAACAAAAGTTTTTTTTTTTTTTAATCCAGAGAATGAACTGTAAGTCAAAATCAACAGCAATGTGCTGGTGGCAAACACTAATTGCTTTAAGCTCACATCTTGTATTTATTAACATCAAATAAGTGTGGTCATGTTAATGCTTGGCAATAATCTAAGTTTGATCAGGTGATGGAGAGAGTTCAGATGAAGGTTGTTTGTGTTTTTCCTCTTGAACTCACATTCTTGCAGGATGTTGGAGACTAGCCATTTTGGTTGAGAGAATTATCATCATCCTTAAAAAAAAAAAAAAAAAAGCTCTCATGCATAAGCTCCTCTCAATTACCTGGATATCTGCTGGAATTCCAATTAATATTTTATGCCTTTTGCTCAAGGGACTACCGACTACACTCAAAATTGACAAACCATTAAAGCCCTGAAAAAGCATGTTTCATGTAAATCCACCAAAATGTTCATACATGTCCTTTCCAGAAGAATTCTGTCCCCCTCAGTCCCCCCTCAGCCCCACTCCAGCCCCAGAGAAAGTATTTGGGAAGAATAGTTTAGAAGACTTTTTATGATTTTAACATCTCAATTCCAAACATTTCTCTGGCTCGAAGAACAAATATATTGATATTTTTCACTTTTAGCACTGCAGGTTTAGAATACTAGAGAGCATTTGCTCATATATATATATATGTATGTATATATATATATATATGTATGTGTATATATATATATATATATATATACACACATACAAATGGCAGTCTTTTATTTTACTGATACCCACTGTATTCTAAGTCTGTACAGAAGTTACTACTTTATGAATTTGTGTTGTTACAATGTGTCATAAGTGTCATTAAAGATATTTTGATTTGTGGTTTGTGAATATTAAAGAGTTTACTATAGCTTTCATGTAGCTTTCTTATGAAATCTGGCATTGGTTTTCTTCTCTGTGTGTGTCCTTAACCAAAAAATTGCTTAATAAATATCTTTTTAAAGCCTATATCTAATTTCTTCCACTTACAGTTATAAATCTTGATATCTGGGATATTTTACTTCTACTTCTGTCCTAAATTCAATTCTATTTTGTCCTTTTACTTTCTTCTGAAATGTGTGTTTTGCAACTATGAGGAGGTGTTTGTTGCAGGGAATTTTACTTCCCAAAGGGCTCCAATATTTTATAATGAGTTAAGTCATTTCTGTATGAAGAAGAGTTAGGGACCCTGTGATAGGCTGTGATGCCCAGGCTTTCTGTCTCTTACAGCCTGTTGCCCTTAGAGCCAAGGCTGTTGCAGCCTGCATGGTGTTACACTAACATGTGTCCCAAAGACCACAAGCTCTTTGATTCAGTGGAAGTATTCCTGTGCATCTTGCACCCAGCAAGCACTCACTGAATGTTGGTAGGACAAATGAAAGCTTAAAGACTAGATTAGGTGTCACCTGGGCATTAACTTCCACATATGGACTCCAAGAGCCAATAAAATTTAAAACTGAAATTCAAGGACCATGAAAGGTGGCCAATTTTTATTTGTTAATCAAGGGACTTTAAAATACCCTACCACCCATTATCACTATGATTTCAACTTAAAGAGAACATTAAACTAAAAAAAAAAAAGTCTTGCTCCTGGGTGTCAGGAACAAGAGTTGCCTATCAGATAAATGTCAATGTCACCTAAATTCTGTGATGTCAATGGCTTGTGTGAACCCCGCTCCCCCCTATCAGTTTCTTGCTTCCTCTATCTGTTTCCATCTCTGTATCTGTCCCAAAGAACTACAAGATGTGAAGCATTGATAGGTAAGAAGAGAGAGGGGGACAGGGAGGGGCAGAGGGCGAGGGAGAGGCTGGCAGCTGTGATAACAGCATAGGGAATCGGTGCTGTGGCATGTGCAGCCCTCTTACAGTGAAACAAGCCTTGTGAAGACGGAATTTTGTAAGGGAGGCTGTTTACCAGACTTGACCCACTCTGAGCTCTAGACTCTTGACTTTGATGGACTCATCTCCAAACTTGCTCTTCTCAGTTTCTGGGCACTTTACCATTTTGGCCACTCACTCCTAAGCTTACATGCTGGACGGTAATTGGAAACTGCTTCTCCTCTGAAATCTTGCATTTAAACATTCCATTCTGTGACCACAGCTTCTATCTCAGGTCTCTCAGCCATTTTTCTCTTCACATAGAAGTTCTCTGGCCTTTTTACTTTCTCCCTGTCAACCAGCCCCCACCTATCTCCATGATCCTAATCCAATCCACGGCCCTCACATCATCCACTTTCTATTGAATGTTCTCAGTTCTTATGCCTGCTTTCCACTATGTCCCTGGATCTAGATCAAAGCCATTATCCCCTTTCTCTGTTTCCTGCTCCAGATGCTGAACAGTGATGGAGAAACATCTCATAACAACAAGAACTCAGTGACTCCAAACATTTATGGCGAACAAACTCTCCTTGTCTATTACACTCTGTGGCAATGTGTCCTGAACTGTCCCATTCTCCAAAGAATCTATTTCAAACCTTCTCTGGTCTCCATGCCAGCCCCTCAGCAGATACCCTAAGTGTTACTTCAAAAAGGATATAAGAAACCATTAGTTGAGAACCATCTTAGCTTGTTGCTCCATATGGAGAAGCCACGTGGAGCTGCACACATCCCTTTGCTCCTTCTCTCATGCCACAGTGGGAGAAGTACAACAAAGCCATTTCTCCGTCCGTGCTCTGCTTCCTTTCTCCTCCTACCTCCTATGATTATCCCCTCTCCTGAAGCTTCATTCCCATCCCTTTATGCTGGCATCTACCATCAGCTTTTAAGGCTGCTTAGGATTTCCCACCATAAAATGTCTTCAGTTAACTCCCATTGTGGACTGAATTGTGTTCCCCCCAAATTTATATGTTGAATCTTCTCTAACCCCCAATGTGATGTATTTGGAGATGGGGCTTTCTGATGGGATTAGTGCCCTTATAAGAAGAAACATCAGAGTGCGGGCATCTAGGGAGAGAGGGACGAGAAAGAAAGAGGAGGAAAAAGTGAGGTAAAGCACGAAATACAGAAGACCAGAATCTCCAAGAGGTCCGAAAGGGCCGATATGTTCATCCTATCTCTCTCTCTCTCTCTCTCCCTCTCTCTCCCCCTCTCCCTCTCCCTCTCCCTCTCCCTCATCCTTCTTTTCCTCCCCCTACTATGTGGGGACATAGAAAGGAGGCAGTCATCTTCAAGCCAAGAAAAGCGCCCTCTCCAGAAATCAACCATGCTGGCACCTGGATCTTAGACTTCCAGCTTCCAGAACTATGAGAAGTAAATCACTGAGGTTTAAGTCACACAGCCTATGGTGTTTTGTATGGCAGTGAGAGCTGACTAACACAGCCCCACAATGCCCTCCAGCTGTTGCCCTAGCTCTCTTCTCCTTTACAGCCAAACTTGTTGAAGTATACAGTCTCCACTTTCAGTCATTGCACTCATTTATTAACCCACTGACATCATTAAACAATGAGAGTACTGAAAAAGAAAATTTAAGTAAGATCACATGGGCAGCCCTGTACTAGGACCAACTTGGTCTGTCCAATGCGAAAACAAATGTTGAACAAACAACTGCCCAATAATTATTTAACTTTAACTGAGTTGTGTGCTATGATGCAGAAGTGCCAGGCGGGTGCCGTGAGAGCCCCTTATGTTTACCCAGCCTGGTCTTGGGCATGAAACAGATGTGATGACCCTGAGTAATGACATTTATAGCATAACATAAAGGATGAGCAGGAGATGATCAGATTGCTAAAGCATAAAGAAGAGCATGGAAAAGGTCTGCATTTGGAAGGAGCATGACATTTGAGGAGGTGAATGAAGAAGGTCTTGGGGCTGGAGCATAGTAGGCAAGAGGAAGAGTGGCTCAAGGTGTACACTGCCTGAGAGATAAGCAGAGCCTCAAAAGCCCTCCAAGAGACTTTGATCATTATTCAGAGCAATGTAGAGGCAGTGAAGGGTTTGGAGTGGGAGAGTGACAGGGTAGCATTTACATTTAAAGAAGACCACTTCATCTGCTGGAGGAGTTGGGTTGAAGGAGATGGAGCGAATATCAGGAAACTTATCTCCAATAATAATTAAGCACTTCTCAAAGGAAGAAACATCTTTGAGACAATGTGCAGTATTTTTTCCACATATATTGAGATTGAAGGTTGGTCAATGGGACCAATTCAGTGGCCTGTGCTTGCCTACACAAGGCCTTGGTATAAAAAGTGCAAAGTCCTAGCATTGCTGAAACTGCGCTATCAGAAGGAAGATTCCTGTTGACCTCAGGGCTGCGAGTCTATCTTGTGTTGGCATTGTCGCGTCTCTGGCTTCCTGGGCCATCCATATCCCACCCCTACCATGGCGGCTACCCTGAGAATCAGCACAGCAGATGGTGGAGCACAGATTGGAACAGAAAATAGAAGCATTTTCACTTTGTTTTCAGGGCTTCCATTAGCCAGAAAGTAAATGTCAGACCCTTAGGCTTTAGCTGGCTCCACGTTCTCCATCAACTAGGAACCCTGAAGGACACATCTGAATGACTCGTTTATTCATAAAGAGTATTTCTTTTCTTTTTCTCTTCTTCTTTTTCTTTCACTTTCTCTTTTTTTCTTCCTTCCTTCCTTCCTTCTTTCCTTCCTGCCTTCCTTCCTTTCTATCTTCCTTTCTTCCTTCTTTCGTGTTTCTCTCCCTCTCTCTCTCTCTCTCTCTTTCTCTCTCTCTCTCTCTCTCTGTCCCTATCTCTCTCTCTCTCTCTCTGTCTCTCTCTTAGCAAGAGATAAAGAAGGGCATTCTTCAGGCCATGGGCTAGTGCCAAATCACAATACTTATTTCCACCCTTTCATCTCACTGAACAAATGCTACCCAGTTCCTGAGGAATAAAGTCCAAAGTTTCATGCTGGGATTCAAGCTCCTCTGCAGCCAGACCTGCTCAGACCTCTACAGGATCTTCATTGCCCCCTGCATGCCTCTGAACCATTATTTGGTCCCTGTATAAGCTCTGCACTTCCTTCTTTCTTTTTTTATTCTTTCACTTAACAAATATCTATTGAGTATCTACTCTGTATCTAGATATAGGGATAACGTAGTGAACAAAGCAAAGCTCCTGCCTTCATAGAGTTTATATTATGGTGAGAGGGACAGGTAACAAATATCATTTGATTATTTTTATTTTTGTGTATGTCTGAAAAAAATTTTAAATTCACTGTAAATTCTGCCATTTGAAAAACCACCACTATAAATATTATGACCAGTTTCCTAGACATTTTTCTGTACATACATTGCACTCCTCCCCACACACAAAGCAAATACACACATACACTTTTATATCAACAAAATAAACTATCCACTTGCTTATTTTCAACTTAAGGAAAACTTTCCATGCTACTGAGTACTAATAGAGATCACCTTTTTAATGTTTGCATAATATTCTATGAAAAATATTAACTACAATTTACTTAATCCTCTCTAATGGCCTTTGTATTATTATTTTTTTCCTTCTCTATTTTTCTTCAGCCTAAAGTGCCCTTTCATTCATTAACAGATACTCATTTACATGACTTGAAATGTCACTCTCAAAAGTTTCCTCATGGCCCTTTGTTGTACCCTTCTGGTCTCAGGTGACCATTGATCTATTCTCTGTCACTATTAAATTGTTTGGATTTTCTAGAACATTCTATAGATGGATTTTATAGAAATTTAAATTTCTATAGATGGAATCATATACTATCTAATTTTTGTTCTGCTTCCTTTCAGTCAGCATAATTAATTTGAGATTCATCTGTTTTGTTGTGTATATCTATAGTTCATTTCTTTTTATTGCTGTGTAGTGTGCCATTGCATGTATATAATTCAATTTGTTCATTTAGGCATCTGTTTATGGACGTTTGGGTTGTGTCCAGTTTGAGGTTATTCCAAATGAAGCTGCTTCGAGCATTCATGTTCAAGTCTTTATATGGACATATGCCTTCATTTCTCATGGGTAAAAATCTAAGAGTGGAATGGCTGGGTTGTATGGTAGGTCTATATTTATTGTTTTCAGCACTGCCAAACTGTTTTCTAAAGTAGTTGCAATATTTTATATTTCCACCAGCAGTGTATAAGAGCCTTTACCTAATTGACATCATCGGTCTTAGTGGTGGAGTGTGAGACCAAGAGAGGCATCAAGAAGGAAACTGCGGCTCAGAGACATTAAATAGTTGTCAAATCAAATAGCTGGTAAGTGGTGAAGCCCGTGAATATAGGTCCGTGTAAATTCAGAGCCAATACTCACAAAATGTTTTGTGCTCTTAGGCCACCTTTGCAGTATGGGAAGAACTCAGTGGGCACCCAAGAGAGCTCAGCAAAGCTACTCTTTCCTCAGCGAGGTACTTTTTCATGTGTGCTAAAGATAAGGAAATCTTGATGTCCTGTGTTTCCTAGCTCTTCCTGGAAGAGACCAAGGCCCATGACAGCATCATCCATTCCTATGTTGACAGAAACTGTCCCTGTATTGACGAGTTCCTGTTTTTATCCCTTGGCTCCATTTCCTCCAATCATCAGAGGTAAAACATTTTTCATGTAAACCTACCAGTGGCCGCCACCTCTGGGAGACAGTCCAGAGCAGGGGTGAGCACAGCACCATGCTCAGGGGACCCTTTCAGGACAAAGGGGCTTCCACTCTGGCAGGGACTGTCATTGTGAATAGTCATTCTGATAATAATAGAGACTTTTGGCCTTGTATTTTTTTCTACCAGGAAAGCCACTTTCAAAAATCAAAAAAAAAAAAAAATGCTTCTTTCTTTATTCTACTTTTTTCTTCCATAATGAAATTAAATTGCTTTCCTATTTGCTACTGTATTTAGGACCATTTCCACAACAAGAATTCCTGCATAACTAGCCAGTCATATAGTCTGATTGATGGATTTTGATACTTACTTACATTTTGAGAATGTATTGATTACTTAATTTTTTAAGTGAAAAGAAAATTCAAGAATTGGAAAATCTGCATGCTGTTTACAAAAGGCTTACCATGCAACACTGTGAATGTGCTAATGGCCATTGAACTGTATGCTTTTAATAATTAATTTTAAGTTATGCAAATTTCATCTTAATACAAAAATGCTTACCAATAGTTAATACTTTTCCTAGAAGATAATTTCAAAATTCTCAACATAGAAAAAGATGGTTGGGAAAACTAAAAAAAAGGAAAAGAAAAACATGGTTATGATTAGTCCATGTATAAGACATGTTTTAAGGCCTTCCCTGTGCCATATGCAGAGGGGCACTACTCCCACCAAAGACTCTTCTCAAAAAACTGGCCTAGGTAGCCCCATTTTTATTCTGTAAGAATCAGTTTTTTTTCTAGCCATAGGTGATTGAACCAAGGATAACCATTTGACCCAAGTGTAGTTCATTCAAAAGTAGGTGACTTGGGACAATTATACTCTCTTGAGATTTTGAACTAATACACTCAGAAACCAATAAGAGTTGGTATTATTGAATAATGGACTTGTAAAATTATATGGTGTCAGGGCTGAAGTTAAGAAGAATTAAGGTATGTACAAGCTAAGTTATGAGGGGTCAGACTTATGACTAGGCAGAGAAAATAAAAGACAGACAAAAAGACAGAAAGAGGCGGAGGAGGGAGAGGAGAGAAGATGCCCCTGGTTCTGAAGATTGCCTAGCTCTATTTTGTGGGAGAACTGGTTGCACTGAAGTTCCTGTGCCTATGAGATTGCATATTGCATCCTTATTATTGAGGATGCTTGAGGGCATATCTGATGTTAAAAGCCAAAATTGTTGACAAAGACAAGTTGGAGTTTTCTTTCCTGTCTTCTAAAATTGGGTTCATTTCTACATGAGCACTCTCATTTCTTGTGCACTTTAAGAAGACATTAACCAATCAATCCTAAAGTAAATCTTGTGCTCCACTTGGCAGGTCAAGGAGAGCTGTGCTTGGCTCTGTGTATATTGTGAAGGCACTGGGTTCTAGTACTGGTCTGTCACTGAATGCTGTACTTTTCTGATTTGCCAAATGGGGTTGATAATACCAGATTTAGTATTTTGCAGGATTACATGATGATCAAATGAAATGAGGAGTAAAAGCACTTTATAAATTATAAATTGGTATGACAAAGTAGAGGAATTGTAGAAAATGGCCAGACTATGGACGTATGGGGTGCAGGCATTGGTGAGGGATAGGTGGATTTCTCTGAGCAAAAGACACATTCATTAAAATTCACTTTTTGTCAAAGTCAGTGATGTAGTTATCATTCTCCATCGTGAATCTCTCTAGAGTACTAGGTTGGGATTCACTTTATTTTTCTGGTCCCCTTAGTATCCAGCAAGACGCCTTGCACCTGAAGATATATTAAATGGGTTGAGCAAATGTATCTTGAATGGAGTTGAACACAAGTAGACCTATTGTGACAAACTCAGTGGGTCTACTTGTGCAGGATGACAGTGCCCCTGGGAGAAAGGTTGATCGTTACTAGAAGCAGAGTCCAGGTCCCGTACAGAAAACATGATAAGATTAAAATAAAATTTTCTCGCGTGAACTAACTTTGGATCATCATTCTCTGAGAACCACGGTGAATAAGACTGAGAACGGGGCATGGAGAACATGTGCATCTCAGGTTTGTCTGTAGTGATTTCAAAGACTGCAAGGAAAAAGTTTCAACTGGAGTGATACATTTAAACTAAGTTTCACCCAGGTCACCTTTTTCTTCTGACTCCTCAACTCCAGCAGGATAATGTCCGAGCTCCTCAGTGAAGTAAGTGTTGTCTCCCACAACTGAAGACCTCTTACTAAATTCTTCTGCTGCATTTTCTCCATGCCAGTCTCCTATTCGATGCCCTCAAACCTGAATGCTGGTAATTCCTCTATGAAATATCACCTTCCTTTTCTCATTCCCTTGCTGAGCTCTGCCTTTCAGGAACTTTAATACCAAATGGAATGGGATAGTGTTCATATCACATCAGGGTCACAGAAAACTAAACAGAATGGGCTAAGCACCATTCATCTCTGTTGAGGTTTGTGTGGCACAATCTTACAAAAGACTGACTAGGATTGACTTGTTTTATACCCTAAATCTCATAGAGAAGCAAGTCTCTAATTTCATCTCTTAATTAAAAAAACTAAGCGTTGCTACCTACGTCATTCCTTTCACAGTGCTTTCACACACTCTCTTCTTATCTGTCCCACAATGACCCTGTGAATTAGGATTTCGCCTTACAATGAGAGTGCCATTCTACAAGGTGATGTGACTTGCTGAGGGTTATACATGTTGGTTACAGAGGAATCGGGGTTAGAATCAGTGCCCGATTGTTTTCTAAAATTGGGTTCATGCCTGTGTGAGCGCTCGCATTTTTTGTGCACTTTAAGGGGACATTAAGCAATCAATCCTGAAGTCTAGTCTTGCGCTCCACTTGGCAGGCCAAGGAGAGCTGCTCTTGGCTCTATGACTCAATGTTTAGGTACTAAGGATACCTAGAAAAGACAAAGTTCGTGCTCTTGTGGTACTTCCATTTTACCGAAGAATCAAGATAGATAACCATTCCTCTGCCTTAAGGAACCTGCCCCAGTAACAGCCACTGATGGCAGGGCAAGGTTCAAACCTCAGCACTATGATTCCAGATTCTTGCTTTTAGCCATCATCCTGTTCTACCTAAAACCTGAAATTT
Organism: Rousettus aegyptiacus; assembly: GCF_014176215.1. Classification (NCBI taxonomy): domain Eukaryota; kingdom Metazoa; phylum Chordata; class Mammalia; order Chiroptera; family Pteropodidae; genus Rousettus; species Rousettus aegyptiacus. Next base: position 32,148,232 of record NW_023416307.1, on the reverse strand, counting down.
CTGAAAGAGAAAACCTGGTATCCAGGACCCAAGGACATCTTTGCAGAATTGGAAGCAAAACAAGACCAATATTATCATAAATAAAATAGATAAATTAGAACTAAACCCCAGAATTCACATTATTGATAATATTATGTCCCCAAATCTTCAGCTGGTGAAGTAACAAATATCAAATAACAAAATATGAGACTTGCAATAGTGCGTGACAGTTCTCCAGGACCTACTGTGCTTATTATGATTATCATACGATGTAATGTTTGCTCTTTCACAATAACATCTCACTTCTCTTAACAGGAGACAAATTGGAGAAAAGAGAGAAACAGTAAGATTTGGAAAGGTGGTGAGGAGGAACTGGATGCCTTGTTTCCTTAGCTCGGTAATAACAACTCGACTCTTTAGAATTCAAGAGGAAAACAGACCTGAGCTCAGGCCCCATGATTTTGGTGTGGCTTAGGTTTCAATTCAGATGGGATTTGTGACTTTACCGAATGGTGCTAATGAAACAGAGGGCACACTGACTCATTTCTGCTTGACATTTAATCTGCTGCATGATTCCTAGCTGTGTTATGCCGCCTGTTGATAGGTGTTTTTACAATGAATAAATTAAAAAAGATGCCTTATTGTTTAAAGAGGTGGTAATACTGAAAAACAAACAAACAAAAAATGCACTAAAGATTTCAAGAACTAGTCTCTGTACAAGTTTAAACTTTCAACTCTATTTAATTCATAATTCTTTCAATTACAGGTCATGTATGCACTAGTGCCTACTGTGATTTTGGCCTCTTTAAGTTTAATATTCCTGGCAAAAATTCAGAAGAAAAATATGAAAACTTGGGTAATTTCTGGTTAATATGCATAAAAGAACTTTTTTTTCTCAAAGTCTAGAAATGGAAGGTTTTTTGACTTGCCAAAGTATAAAAATAATAGGATTATGATTGGTTGATTGTATTTAAGATTTACTTGGTAATAATGTGATAACAGCTTTAATTACTATTGATATGTTTTAGCAATGTTGGATGATGATACATTAGATTATATACATTTGCTAGAAAGCGAAATAGAGAAAACAGAGCCGAGATGATGGCATCCAAGAAGTAGGTAAAATATTTGTTCAGCATGTGTTGTAAGGTAAAAACCACTAGATACAGGGGATGTAAGATGAGGAATATCAAGGAGAATAAAGCTGGGCTCCAGAATCCGCCAAACAGGCATTGGAATCCTAGCTCTGCTGCTCTGTGGTGCTGTGAGGCTATTCTGATTATAGTCGCTGCATAACAAATTATTCCAAAACTTGTAAAGTGACAGCCATTTCATCTTGCTGCTGACCTTGTGGGTCAGAACTTTAGGAAAAGCTGAGCTGGGCAGTTCTTGCTTGGGGTCTCTTGCGAGTTTGCAGTCAAATGCTGGCTGGGATGCAGCCATGTGAAAGTTAAAAGTTCGACTAGGTTGAGCCAGATATGAGAGCAAGATGGCTCCCGTACACGGACAGTGATGCTGGCTGTCAGCGGGGAGCTCAGCTATATTCAGGTGATGCTCCAGCATGACAGCCTTTCAGATGGCAAAGTTCTTACATCACGGTTATCTTCTGCCAGAGCAAGTGTTCCAATGGAAGTGGGAGGTAGATTCGTGGCACTTATAACAAAGCCTTGGAAGTCACACATAGTCATTGATAGGAGCAGTCTCCTCTATTGGCAGAAGCAGTCATCACCCATTAAGAGGTTTCCCATAGGGAAATCAAACTCTGCCCATTGACAGGGCAGTGGCAAGGCCACATTGTAGAGAACAGGAGATATGGCTACAGTCATCTTTCTAAAATTAAATCTGCCACAGTGGCCTTGGGAAGGTTATCTTCTTAAAGCTCAGTTTCCCTGTCTGTTAAATAAAAATACAATATCCTATATATGGAAAGGAGCATCGTGATAACTAAAATAATGCTTATAAGCTTAGCCCCATGCTAGGAACCCAGTGAGGGCTTAATCAATGCTTGCTGTTAACAGGAAGCACTGGAGCTTGTGGTTTACTCTAGCTCCCACTTTACAGGATTAGGATACAAAATCATGTCACAATTTTTTAATCTTTGAATTATAAGTGCCTCTAACTTCCCTCTTGCATATTCTCGAGATACATCTCCTCCTTGGAGTCTGACCTCCTGTGACAATATCAAAATTCTCCTTAAGTCCTGGTCAATAACTTTCTTGACACTGCTCCAAGTCCTCTCTTTGCTAGAGAAAATTATTGATTGCTGACAGGCATCTCCACAAAGATAAGGCTGCTTGGGCCTTCTTAAAAGTGTCTTTTCCTTTTCTGTACTAAACTATTTCTCTACTCAAACTCCAAATCATCCCCCCAGGCCTTTCATTCCTTAAAGATGACTCATTCTTTCCCTTACTGAAGGAACAGAGGTCCCTGCAAACAGCAAGTTTCTTAACACCCTCGCCTTCATTTCCACACTCAGCCCAACCTGCACTTACTTCTTAGGTCTCCAGTCTCTTGTGGTTTCTAAGGCAAAGTCCTTCGGCTGTACACTCAGTTCTCGTTCTGTCCATCTTGGCCACACTGATTATACCTTCTCTTATATCTTAATTGCTTCTGTTAGATTAGCACTTTCCCTTGAGTTTATCAACTGCCAGAACCTTTCTAAATCAAAATCCCCCGACCAACCACACCTTCTTCAATCTTGCTTCCCTGTCAAACTACTGTACTTTCACCGCTGCCTCACTGCCAAGTCCTCATCACCTTTCATTCTTACTCCCTGTAATGTCTCCTGCCCCATCTTTGTAGAAACTATTCTTACAAAGGGCTCCTGGGGGCCTCCTGTCTTAAGACCCGAGTTTTTGGGTGGCTTGTTATACAGTAATAGTTAACTAATTAGTGCTCAAGCCAGGCTCTTGACCCATGTGATAAATGCATAGCCCAGTCTTTCTATGTCAGCAGTAATACAGAATAAGGCTAATGAATTATTGTGGGAGCTTTGACTTTCAAGTGAAGGAGTCAGAGAATATTTAGAGTTTTGTTGTTATTGTGTTTAATCTGAAAGTCTCACATTAAGGAGGATTGTGATTAGAGGGAATGTGGAGCAGGATTTTAAAAGAAAATTAAACTTTTTCAAAATATGTGGCTGTCTTTTCCTTTTTCCTGTTTGCTCCCTGGCATGAAGGTAGTCAGTCTCTCTCTCTGTATCCTTGGCATTCGGTACAATTCATTTTTCACAGGAAGAAGTCAAGGCCTGGAGTGGCCAAAGGACTTGCTTCAGGTTTCGAACCTACTAAATGACAAGATTTTGTACTCGCTTACTTGGATGTCTTGCACAAGTTACTTAAGCACCCTGTACTTCAAAGGGATAGCCATACTCACCTCAAACAGTCGTTGAGGCATAAACAAGATGATTTGGCAGGTACTTGACATGCTGCAAGGGCTCACTAATAAGTGCTCTAATTCAGCACCATTTATTTTTTAATAATAATAAAAAACTTATAACTTTCCTAAGCTCAGTGTGTAATGATCAAAAGGTAAAAACAAAAAACCACAAAAACAGGCCAAATTTGAATTCTCAGCTCAAAAATCTTTGAGGTTGTATATTTTGCATCGTCTACCCTACTTTAAATAAGCCCCCTTTGCAACATAAAATAGGTCTTAAGTGCTTCCTGCCCTAGTAGGGAACCCTCTAGGGGTCTCTGGTGTGACACCTGAGTGCAACTAGCTTAAACACGAAGGAGCATAAGGAAACCAGGGAAGCGGTCTCAGAAAACCTAAGGACGGTAAAACTGGGCCTGACTAGGGATCTTCTATCACATCTTTGCCCCATTTTTCTGCCAGCTTGTTTTCTTGCCTTGACCACTGGCTTTTTCTACACTGAGAAAACCAGCTGTTAAAAATTTTCAGGCTTTTCATTTTGTAGTTCTAGACTTTGAGTCTTAATCCCAAATGGCTACAGACCCATCCTCTAGAAGAATGTACTCAAGGGTGTTAGAACACAGCAACTTGTGAGAACCTAGGGGATGCAGTTAGAAGTGGGATAGGGTGTAGCTCACTGCCCCAGGAGGAAGTGGCAGATAAAGCCAAAGAGGCTTGTTATACCTTCATTTTCTACCCGTGTCTACTGCAAAATCAAATCTATTTCAGGTTCTGAAAAAATAACATTATAGAACCTTCAAGGTTTGGGCAAAAGCACCTTAACTTTAGAAAATCCATTTGTCACTCATGTGAATATTTATAGCACTGAACATGAAAATATGTACAGTAAGACAAACAGGTATGTTTTGAGGCTGGTAGGGATCAACTATAAGAACTTTCTAATTCAGTTCAATTTCCAGTTCTGTGTGGATCCTAATTTTTCTTTTATCCCTTCTTTCTGTAAAACAAAACCCTGAAGAAAAACAGACCATATTTGCAGATGCTAACTTAAAATACGTGTTGCGTTTTATAGATTGATTTGTATTTTAGGAGGCAGCATTCCGCGGTGCATTATTCTCAAACTTTTGTCATTTGCTTTCAGCCCTATGATTTCTGCTATATAGAGTAGCACTTTCACCATTTCTTTTGTGAACTTAAATGTCCACTTTAATCTTATCTGTTTTTCTTTGACATACGAGATACAATTTTCCCTAGTAGAGATGAAAAAAACGACATAATTTAAGAGATGTTGACCAGGTACCTTCTCACCTTGGAAAACACTACGGTGGAAAATCATAAGCATTCAACAGCTTATATCTGCAAGAAATTTTGTTTCTGAATTGAACACTTTTTTTTTTTAAAAACAATTTGTTTGGATATAAAAGAAAAAAAAATCTATCTTCAGTCCTAGGGGGAAAAAAATTAAAAAGCATCCTTTATTTATCCTTCGGCTAAGAGGATGAGATTTTATTTTTTCAATATGGTTTTGTTATTATACAATACATAAATGCATTTTTCATCTACAAAGCTAAAATATTAGAGTTAAGACCAAAATCTTCTTTGATCATCACTTCACTTCCTATTAGGGTTAATCCAAGTTATGAATTCAGAGTGTATCCTTCCAGACTTCTTCCTTGCCATCTGGCCACTGAAATCTCTTTCTTTTTAATGGTTAATGATTGGTCAGATTTCCTTAAATGCCTTGAACCCACAAATCTCCCATTCTTTGTCAAGGGGCTCTGTATGGGGGAGCACACTTTTGATCCACAGGGAGTTTACATTTCTCTCTCAGCCTTCAATCTCTGCTTACACAGGGCTTAAGAGCAGTCAGAAGTGAGAGACTGTGGCATTATCAGATCTTTCCCGAGCATGTGCATAACCTGGCCCATGCACCTGGCCTTCTATAGAGACTCTGAGAACTGTTTCAAACTTTTAAAACCCTCCAATTGATATCTTATTTCCCAGAATGTCATGTGTTTGGTCAGGCTCTTGTTTCCCAACTGGTATCACAGCCTCAAGTAGTGTCAGGGTTAAACAACTGTATTGATTATATTTCAACAAATGCCCTGGGTATAAGGCTTTTCCCATAGAATGAACTCTCAGGCAGATTAAATAATAACACCCTGCAAATGGGGGTTTGCAAGGGAGCTGTGACACTCATTAAATAGTGACAATACCCTGGGGACAAGAGATTCTGAGGTACTCCAAACCCACTTTCCTTGTCCAGGTAGTTGTGAGGCTGCTGGTTTTCTAGGCTACTGTGGAGCTGAGAGTGGGAGTAAATTAAGATGAAATACCACAAAACCTGATATTCAAGGGCTACAAACCTTTGTTTAATTTCTAGTGTTCTGAAAAGGTTTCCAGAACTTTGAGGGCAACTTTTTGCCAGTGTTCTTGTTGCTTTTATGAAGAAGCAGATTAATAGATGTCTTCACTGCATCATTTTTGAAGTCTTGTTCTCCATTTACTCACTTCTGATGAAGACGAGTACAAGGAAATGTTCTGTTAGAAAACATCATTCATGCCACGGTTTTGGAGGGAAATGTGTTCAACTGCAGAGCAAATGCCTCAACCAAAAAGGACAGCTATGTCTGCTGGAAACTACCACTCTAGCCTAAGACCTAGAATTGCCAGGTCTTTCAAATTTCAGTAGAATCTGGAATCTCAGTATTTTGCGTGAAATTTCCATATTTTAAATTATTGACATCAAATTAAAAAAAAAATCGAAACATTATAAATAACACATCCATGGCAAAAGACCATGGTTTGGAGCAGCAAGAATACTATGGCTCACATCACTGCTATGTGAACTTTTCCCACCAAACGAGTCAATGGAGTTCAATGCAACAGAGCTGAATGAGACTTGTTGCATGGGCATACGCTCCTTTCCTAGTTTTTGAGGCACTTGGAGTCTAGCAGTGGAGGTGGGAACTTGTTTAAGTCACAATACTGAAAAATAGGTACCTGCACACAGATTTGTCAGTTTTAATTAGCTTAAGTCAACGTATCCTGAGAAGTATTTAAAAGAATCACTCTGCAGTTCCATCTGTTTAGAGAAGTGATAAAGTGAAAATTGCATAAATCCTTCTGGGGCAGAGAGCCAGAGCACCAACTTCTGACCTGCATGAAAAGCACTAGAGGTTGAATCCTATGGAAACTTCTTTCCTAGTTTATTCACTCATTTGGGAGAGCATATCCCCTAGTTGTTTCCTGAGAAAAGGTGGATAGGAGGCAAACTCAGGAGGATCTTGTTTCTAAAAATGTATTCATGATACTTGATAGTTGAGAGTAAGCAGGTGGGAAATCTTTTTCTTTCAAAATCTTGATTTCCTTGTTTCACTGTTTTCCAGCTTCCAGTGTTGCTATTGGTGAGTGGAAGGCTATCGTGGTTTCTAATCCTTCTATGTGATGTTTTCCTGTTTTCACAGCTTCTCTTGGTCCTAGTGTTTTGAGACCTCAAGGTGGCGTGTCTTGGTAGAGGTCCCGTTTTCCTCCACTGTATTGAGTGGCTTCATGCCCTTTCATTCTGGAAACTCACGTGTTTGATCATTTCCTCCCCTGCATCATCTGTTCTTTCCGGAGTTTCTATTACTTAGATATGGAATATCCTTGTCTCATTCTATTTTTATTTTTTTGTTCTTTTTGGGTTCTTCTCTTAATTCCAGCTTCCAACCTGTCTCGAGTTTTTAATTTCCAAGAACTTTTCCCTATTTTTCAAGCGTTCCTTTTCAATAGCATTCTATCTTTAGTCTACAGATGATTTATCTTTTCTCTCCTCTTTGGAGATATTTTTTCTGAAGCTTCTCCCTTAGCCTCTGATTCTTCCAGGTGGTTGGCTTGGGACTTTTCATTCATGTCAGCAGCTGTTATCAGATGTCAGGAACCCCTGGTAAAGCTGGAGGACTAAAAGCTGACAGCTTTGTTGACTGAGAATTTCACCTTAGGGCAGTGGCTGTACAACGGCATCACCTGGGAATGCTTTAAAAAACACTAATGTCCAGAAATACTCAATTTATTGTTGTTGGATGTGCTCTGGGTGTAGAGTTTTTGAAAAGCTCCGCAGGTGATACTACCGCGGAGCCAAGGCTGGCTGAGAAGCTCCACCAAAGGGTGCTCTGGCTGAAGCATTTCACTCAGGATCCTTAGATATTTTTGGCTCACGAGGCTCCTCAGGTGAGACTCTTAAATATTTTCTCATATGCCTACATTAACTTAATTCTGTTTTCAATATTGTACCTTCGCTCTCACTGCGGATGACATCTCCCAGTCCAGGGACTTTCTGTTTTACCCTCTCCTAAGGATAAAGTGTAGGCTTCTGCAGGAGTGGAGGGGCAGTTGTCTAGTTGCGCAGGGGAAGGGATTGTATGGATCTAACAGCGTTTTAAACAGCTTTCAACAGATACTATTTTAGGCAACTCTCCCTCTTCACTGTCTCTTCACAAGGGCGTGCTTCTGTCAAATTTTTGAATCTTCAAAGTGTTCTGCACGTAAATTACGTTGGTGATCATTTCCCCCCTGATAAATCAGAATTAGGCTTCCTTCAGTTAGGTTTCCAAACTTTTGGTGCTAATAACTTCTTTCTTCTCAGTGTTGAGGGGAGTTGTGACTTAACAAAAATATTCCTTTACTGTGTTTTCAGTGGAGTGTCAGGAGCATACAAAATTTGATGTGTTTGTCATTTTTACCCATAAAAATGGTTGCCATTCTTTATATAAGAAAGTGAGCTCTGAGTTATCAACAGCTCTCCATAAGCAGTTCTCCAGAAAAAAAAAAAAAAAAAAAAAAAAGATAGTAGAGATCCCTAGCAAACAATCTAAACAAAATGATGACAACGTGGTCATAGCAGGAACACTACACTTTATTGCTGTTGTTGTTGTTGAATGAAACCTGGAAGAAGGTAGACAGGGATCAAAACTTTGAGTTCGTCATGGAGAGGGAACATCCCGGTGCTGGGTGACCAGACGCAGGATCTGGGCTCCCGAATTCTGGATATAGATAAAATGTTAGGCGAAGAGGCACATTATCCACAAAGACTCTGACCAAAAAAAAAAAAAAAAAAAAAAAAAAGGCAGCCCAGAAGCCTATATGGTCCACAGTTACATTTTACTTGGTCCATATAGGGAAATTTTAATTTTTCATTTCTTCTGAAACATAGTGATTGCAGGACCTCAACCAGCAGGAGCTGGGTTGCAGCTGCCCCTTTAGATGGCACAGCAATCATCATGTACTATGCTTCCTGCCTGGCCTGTAGCGGCATTTGAATTTGCAATTTCTGGGGTATGGTTTAAAATTTTCAAATTAAAAAGTAACAACAACAACAAAAGCAATCTTTTTCGTGGCAGAAGAACCCTGCTAAAGTCAGAAAGAATTAAAACATTTATTGGGCATAAATATATTACATATACACTACAGATATAGTTAGGTATTACATATAGCATAGTATTTGCAAAATCTATACATTAAAATTGATATGGCAGTTTTAATACAATGTATATGAAATAGTCTAAAATTTACAATACAGGAAAACATATGATTATTTTTTTTCCTCCTAAAGTTGAAAAGCTTGGAATGTATGTCCAACAGTGAGGTAAAACATTTTATCTTTCAATTTAAAGAATTGTGCAAGGATAACATTCGAACACATTCAATTAGGGCACTTTTCAATTTTGACAGGAATACTGAATTACTGTAGCCAACGAAACACAGAAAATGCCAACCTTTCAAGTTGATAAGAACAAGGCAGATAATATGAAAAAAATCTTTTAAAAAAGTTTTCTTTTTAAATAATTTGAGGACAAAGGGCAGTTTGCTTCACATGACTAGAATTTCTTGTGCTAGGGATGAGTTTGACATACAGAGCATCAGAAAGCCACTCACTCATTCCTACATACTGCAAAAGGGCAGAATAGGCTAATATAACACTTTATTTTATTGTTCATGTGTAATGGCAATGTGTATAATTATATACCAGTATCACATATACTTATTCGTGATAGAAAACAGTGCCAGATCGAGCGATACGTTTTGACTGAAGGGACTGTAATGAATACCAAATAACGGAGAGCAATAAAATAAAGTGCTGTCGGCTAGTGTTTTGTACACTTTAGCTTTCTGGTGGTTAATCTGGTAATATGAACATCTCAAAAAGACCGAATATTCATAGCAATTTTGGCCTGAAGTATTATTTGATTTTAAAAATCTCAACAAATTCAGAGAATTTCTTGATAGCAGCAGTTCTGAAGTGTTTCCAAAGAGACTTTTTTTTTTGCCCCCTGCAAACAGGGTTCTTGTACTATTGAATTTTCATTGCTCAAAAACAATGACTTCTCCCTCCAACACCTGCATGAAATTGTCTCAGAAAATGCAGATGCAATGTTACAGTGGATCATACTACACACTTAAATAGAGGGATAAGTTTTGGAAGGCCAGAACCTTGGCAAAAATGTATTTACCTTGATGCCATCAGTTTGCAGGCTAATTAAACTAATTATTAGTTAGTAACAAAATACAGAACTCTCTAGTACTTACTACATCAATATAGGCACACAGAATAATTCACCGATCTTAGCACTTTAAGAGATGATTATGGTTTTTTGGGTACATGTAAACGTTTCAATCACTGATAATAGATTTTTTTTTTTTTTTGGCATTTAATGCACTAGATGCTCTTATCTTCAAAAACACAAGAAAATGTCAGAAGAGTGATAATACTACAGATGTTGCCAAGGAACAAGACTGACCTAAAATTACAAAAGTATAAAACACAAAAAAATAACATGCTACAAGGGAAAATTAGTACATAAGTACATTAAAAATTTTTTACAATAAATAAAGATTGCACTGTAATTGGCATTTAAAGTACTGTATGCAGAATATAGTATAAATAAACCAAAAACAAAATAATGTTGGTTTCCCCATGACTTTGGTATGGGAATATTATAAGCTAGTATAGGATACTGCATCTTAAGACAACACAGACCAAGCACAAAATCGCTATGATCAAGAAAAACCAAGTAGCAAAAATATACAAAAACAGAAGCAGGGGGATACACTGTGTCTGTTGCACCCTTTTGGAATATATTTGCACCTCCAACTCTTAAATGTCCCTGAGGTACGTGAACATTATGGACTTCATATAAATAATCCAATGACTTTGGGTTAAAATTGATTATCTCATGACTCAAAATAAACATGCAAGAGTAACACTTTGCACTCCAATAGCACCTGTTAATCAAGGATCTCAAAGCACTTACAAACATTAGAATCCCCATTTTATTTTATTTTATTTTTAATGCATGGGAAAACTGAGGCACAGAGAGGTAAAGTGACGTGTTCAGGTCACGCAGCGAGTGAGTGACAGACCCAGGGAAAGAATCTAGGCTCCTTGACCCCCAAACGCCCTGTGCTTACCACCAAATACCATTCCCTTTCCACACACAGCCAGGTCAACCCCACAAACATAGGAACCACAAATTTTGAGAACTCTCTTTTGGGTTTTACCAGTTTTCATCTGCTGTTAGATTAGTATTACGTGCACTGAATTAAGATATTGAAATTCAATCACTTCATTGATACCTCAAAGAACAGCCTAAAGGCAAATCTTTCGAAAATAATGAGCTGACATATAAGAAGATTGCTCACAATTAGTGTAAATCATGGACAATGGGCAGAGGCACTAAACTGTCACCAGTTCTTGTCATATAATTCTGGTCAAACGTAACAGAATATAATTAACTCTAGTGATTAGATTAGAAGTAGTTATATACAAAGACAAACAAACAAGTTAAAGCAGCTTTTAAAATAGCTGAACAAGGAAACCACTAACTATTGCACAATGCCCTCTTAAAGTTACTGCTATGAATCGACGTGGTAAAATCTACAATGCTCCATAATTTATAGGTGCATTTTGGTTACTTGATTTCTTAGACAGGCAGCTCATAGTGTTAAAATCATAAGAAATACAGATTATTAAAACATTTTAGATTAAAGTACACATTTTGATTTAAATGAGCTAAACACAGTTAAATAACCGAGTGACAATATGGTTGTTTAGGGCAGCCTTATCTGAGTGAACACATCTTCTGTATGTTGTTGTTGTGCGGTAATACTCTGAACAACACTGAAATCCTAGCCCTGTAAGTACATACACTGTGATTCACGTTCACAGATACAGATGGTCAAGACATAAGAAGTGACTGGTGAATATAAATTACTAAACTGTAACATGGAAAAAAAAAAAAAAAACCCCAAAGGTTTAAAAAAGACATCAGTGAAAAAGAGAATAAAGGCAGATCTGAAAATGTAAAAGAAAACGTAAGAAAGCTAGCATTTGGTATCTGGTTTGTTTTTCTTCTTCTTCTTTCTTCTTCCTCCTCCTCTTCTTCTTCTTCTTCTTCTTTTTTTTTTTTTTTAAAAAAAAAATCCAGTTTAATTTCTTCCTAGTTTTGCATTTCAAAAAGGTGCACCAAAACACTGATATTTTTTTCCTAGCTAAATCTGTAAAACAAGAGAAGTATACAAATCAAAGAACAAAAGGGCTTAAAAAAGGGATTATCTGAATAAATGTGTGTATTAAAATGTGTAGCATTAATTAAATTCATACCTCTAGTTTTGTTGGGTTTGTTTACTTCATTAAGAAGTACTGTAATATAAAGGCAAATAAAATGGACAAAGTTGCAAAGCCAACCACGATGAGGGCTGCAAACTGTTCATCAGTAGGCATCATGCTCTTCATTTTGGGATCATCTAAGCTCCCCATGTCCCCTGAGAGCATGACCTCACTTCGTTGTAATACAAAAGCTGCAGAGGGGCTAAAAGCTCCGCATAGCTCCTGAGAGGTGTCTAAACAGCGACGACACACACACACGCGGAACCTGTAGTCTGTGTTGGTCTGGAGGCCTGAGATTTGGAATGTGGCTTCTTCTCCTTTGTACACCTTCAAGAAAAGGAAAAGTCCTGCTCAATTTACAGCAATATTTTGGCTCTAAAGCAATAATCATACAATATCAGGAGATTTGTGGTCTGGATTGGTTTAAAAAAACTCCATAGCAACATCAACGCAGACAGGTGTTTCTCTTAATCTGTTTTTTATCCATGAAAAAGGTATTCCAATCCACTCTGAATAAAACGTAATACAAAATTCAGTGACTCTGACACTGACAGACAGAGATAAGGCACTGACTAGAACTGTAGCTGATGTAAATCATAAAGATGCATCTAGCTAAGTTTTAACAATAATTTAGGCTATAAATCAGAAGATCACTAAATTCTTACAAAGGGTGCTACGATCTTGGTCCACAGAACAAATTAAAGTTTTTTAATGGAAACCATTAAAAAGAATAAATTATATAATGAAATGCAAAGTTTCAGTTGAATGACGTTTTTGCCAATTGGATATACCATGTAAACAGTACCTTATTAAGCTATCCCACCTCTACCCCTAATAGGTAAACACTATTCTGACTTCTAATTCAGTTTTAACTAGTTTTGCCTGTTCTGAAGTTCATATAAAGGTAATCAAGGAATATGTCCTTTCTTGTGCCTATGAGATTCATCTATGTTACTGAATTAGTAATTGCTACTTTTATTGTGAAGTAGTGTTTATTATATATCTATATCTCAACTTATCAATTTTTAATTTGTTTGCTTTTATCAATTTGTGGGGGCTCTTTATATGAAGAGCCTTTGTTAGATATATGTTGTGAATACTTTCTCCCAGTTTTAGGGCTTGCTAATAATTTATAGAGTTGGATATAGTCCAATTTATCACAAATTATCATTGGTCTCTCTTAAATGTTTCCTCTCTATATGACCAATCTGTTTTTTTTTTTCTTTCCCCCATTAAGAATCTGGGATGTTTTCTTCCCCTTTGTTAATTTTAATTACCATGAGGCTTATTACTACACATATTTAAAAAACTACGAGTTTAGAGATTACCACTGTTGAGCTGACTGAAGCTATTAAGAGTCTTTGAGGGAGGGGAGATTTCACAAAGTTCTCCTACCAAAGTGATACTGTTTAGTTACATAAACCCCAGGAAAACAATTCTGTTTCTCATACTATTTTTTTTTTTTTGATTTACCATTGTTTCTGCTATTCTTTTCATAAGATTTTAGACACGTTCCTTTTGGTGAGTTACTTTGTTTCCTTAAAGCTTGTGTGCTATGTGCCTTAACAACTGAAGTTACAGATGTAATTGGGCCGGAGCAACTAAGAATGAAAGAAAACCCCCGGCGGTACTGAGAGGCTGCTCCTTTCTTGCTGTTCACTGTTCCAGTGATGAGTTAAATGGATATTTCAAGATGAGCTCGTTGTCATGAGGATGGCCTTGACCCACACACAGCCAGCTACTCAAGGAGTTCAGACTGTACTACAATGAAACAGTCTATGAATTATTTCCCAACAGTGGGTAGTGTCAGGAAAATAATGCTATACATTTTTATTTTCTTTAAAGACATCTTTTAATTATGAATAGTCTTTATACTTTCTTAATTTCTTAAATTTAAATGCTCAAGTTTGAATTTTCTGAGACAAGCCTTTTCTTGGCAACTGCTGGGACCATTTATGGAGGGAATGACTTGCAATCCACGTAACCAGTACGCCAGTCTGACGAAGCAGGTTCCTCCACACTTGCCATCTGCACTTTGGTTTCCCGATCTGCATCGTCCTAGGTATACAATTCATTCTGATTCTTTGGTGGCAATGAAAATTGGGATGTTGATTGAATTGGAGAAAAGCTGCCATCTATGCTTTAGCTCCGAGGTTTCCTGATAAGCCTCTTTCATTGATTCTTCTGGGGGCCACACCTCTTGAAATATTTGTTATACCTATCAAAGGGTGAAACAGTATAGCTGTCTGTCAAAGCTCTTCTTTCTCTCTGTGCAATCTGGAGGAACCGGAGGAAATGGGTCTGGTCTGGTGTAGCTGCTGGGAGGCAATGGGCAGATTCTTCTTAAGCACAGGACCTGGAATCAGGACCCCAGTTATGTCCCTGCTCTGCCACTTTCTAGGTTTGTGAATTTGGGCAGTTAATAGCTTTGAGCCTTAGTTTTCTCATCTTTACCATGGAAACAGTTAACAGTACCTAACCTAACACCAAAGTGATTAAGAATTAAAGGAGAAAATGTATGTGAAAAATGCTTTGTGAAAGGAATATGCTGGAGATAAATCACTTTCATCAAAGTTAATCCTCTTGATTACTGTCAGGTGATTTTCACTTACATTTTAGAGATGAAGGAACTGAGGATCAGAGAGGCTATTAATTTCTTAAAGTCTCATAACCAATAAAGGGAGCAATGGACCCCAGACAAGATCCCACTTCTAAGTAAAACACCTCCACTCACTTTTTACCACCGAAATCACCTGGTTCTGCTTGCTTCATCCCCTTGGGTAGGCAGTGATGTCACCACCACCGTGCTCTACTTTAGTCCTCATCTAAGGAGTACAGTGTGACATCAGGTCCAGTTTTCTTGGCCTCTGACCTTTGACTTCCTACTAGTGTGTGTCCTGGTGTGTCCATTAAACACCTTCCAGATAACCCCACCCCTGGTTCCGCTGCCCTAAGAGAGAAGCACTGCCTTTATGACTATGGAGACCAGTTCCCCACCCAGTCTGTGCTACGCGAAGACTTGGGCAACATTTTTTGTGACTTGGTCTCTTAGTATTTGCCATCAAATAATGACCTTATTGCAGAAAATCTATCCCCACAAACGTTTGGGAGACTTTTGGACAGTAGGTACAAATATTCATTTAATATCTATTTAAGTGATTTCTATGGTTTCTGTAATTTGCACAACTAGATCCCTTTAAAAAAGTTGGCTCAGAAGTATATTTAATTTCCCAGAAACCCAATTTATGGAATCTGGAATAGAAACTTTATATATTAATTTTGATGGCACTTCTCAACTCTAACTCCTTAGAGTGAAGATCCCTAAAAATGTATTTTGAAAGTCAAAGAACGCTACTTTACTCGTACCATTAGGCAAAAGGCTTAGAAGGAAAACGAATATACAATTGAAGAGAACTTCCTTAAATGACAAGTCCATTCAAAAGTGAGGTTTTAATTTGTAAATGTTTTTCTTTTAGTTATTCTTATGATTTTAATTAGAATAGCTTCCTTCTTTCATAAGCATTGCCAGTACAATGCTAACGTCTTCTTTTAAAAACTATTTATGATAAATATATTTTATGTGGCACTGTGTTCTATTATCCCCACAGCAACCAGCACAATGGCTTGAACAATGCAGATACTCACAGAACGTCCTCTAATTAGAACCCTCAAATGCTCAATAGCAGATATTCCTATACCACACTGTTTGAAAAGAGGAACATTAAGTATTAGAACAGACAGACCACAGAGGCAACAGAGGTGCAGCCGTCATTGTAAAAAATGAAATCATTAACAATGATTAAGTTGTTTTCAGTGTATTGATAGAAAATGTGAAGTTTCTAATGTATTTTAGAAATAGTCAACAATGCTTATTAAGCCTTTAGGATTGATTCTTAGCTAAGGAAAAATTAAAAAAATCCTAGCACCCCACTTACTGAGGATCCTGATTCTTGAGGTTTGAGATAACTAACTTGTTTTTGTGTAAATGATCAGTCATGGGATCACAAAATCACAAGGTCCTCAGGCTTGGCCCTCCCCCAAGGTGCAACTTCACAGGACTGTGCAGCTGTCCATTGGCATCGGCCCGGCAGGCTGTGACTCTTATCCCTTTGTTTTCATTCATTTTGACAGGGGCACCATTATGGGCTTTTCCTACTGCCTCAACCCAACTTAAAAGGCAGAGCTCCACATAAGATTTTGTTTATTGGAGTAACCGATCATAATATCACAATAAATATATAAGCAATATTACTTTTACAAAGACTATTTCTGTCTTTGAGTTGATAGACAATATATTTTAAAGTAATTTTGCCATGTTTATTCCAAATGGGAGGATTTAAAGTAATACCCGGATAAGCGAAGTGAAAAATCCATGCCGTGACCCTAATTTAGAACAATATGCTGTGTAGTTGAAATCCTTTAAACGGAGAGCCTTTGGGGGCAGATCGTAGGAGGCTTGTATCTGGGCCAGTGCCTGTAATGTCTTTCCTGATGCCACCCCTCTTTCAAAAACTGGAAAGGGAGACATAACTGCACAGTGTTATGTCATTTACACAGCACCTTCTCAGACTGAAAGGATCTGATGTTCGCAGTAATCCTGACTTACAGGATTACTTCCCCACTTTTACATGACAGCGGAAGCTCAGCAAGGTGAATAAATTCCTCCAATATCACGTGACTATGGGAAGCACAACTGACCTCTCACCCCTTCACCCCCAGCCCCCAGCTCAAGAGGGACTCGCTAGCTTGCAGGTGTCCTCTGTAGAGGCTACAAGGCTGGGTGGGCAATGTGTCTCTGAGCCAAAGAGGGTGGGCAGTTACTGAACTGCTTCTTGGGGTGGTGCTGGTTTTACCCCAATGGGCCTATAAGCACTGAGAGCACTGCCCATGCTGTTGCTATATGCCAGGCATCTCCCACAGTTAAAAGAAACAGCAGTTTTTCCAGAAGCATGGGTCCTATACCTGGATTCCATGAAATTAAAAATAGATTTGTTTGACATCAAATTTTAAATAAATGTATACATGAAAATTTTTCTAGTGTAAGGGGTCATGACCTCTGTCAGATGCTTAAAGGGACCTGTAAACCTAAAAAACAAACAAACAAAAATTCTAAACTAATAATCAGTAAAATAAATGATGGCTTTTAAATATCTCCTTCTTGATCTATTTTTATTTTTCTTTGGATCGGATCCTTTAATCATGGAAAACAAAAAAAAAATGTGTAATGAGACAGTCATAGCCTCACTATTTAGCTTTTGTTAGGGGATTAAATTGAAAGCCATTAAAAATTATGTAAGGTCTAAGACTTTAAAATAGTTCTTTCCAAAGAAGTTCTCTCCTCATAGTACCTTATGTGATACCGTGAAGAATCAATATATGTCCAATACTATATCTAAAAGTGATACTAAATAGAAACATATTTATACAGAGATGCTATCAAATTAAATATGGAGCTCTGTTTTCAGATGCTTCAAAGGTCTTCTTAATGCAACAGATAGCGTGATAACTGAACAAAAAAGGCGAATTGGCTAGAATAGAACCAAGGCAAAGGTAAATCAATGTTTCAAGCAAAACTACAAAAAAAGCCTTGGTCCTTGCCATATGTTGCTATAAAAATAAGCTTGGGGAGCAGAAGAACACCGTACTATTACAAGTGATTTTTTTCACTCCTAAATATCACTTCTAAATAAACCCCCACACGGAAGTTTTATCACCACTGTAAGTATAAATAAGTAATCCTGTTCCTTTGAAACTGCCTCCTTCATGCAGGTAAGAAACATTTACTGAGTGCCTAGCTATGTGCCAGTCCTGAGAAACTAAAAATGAGTAACACAGCCCATATATTACTGATCCAATCTGATTAGTGCTGTGACTGTATACACAGTGCTCCCTGAGAACCTATAACTGGTGGGCTCTGCTTAGTAATGATTACCTCTCATTTTCTTTTGCTTTGCTTCTATGAATTCAAAGCCTGTTATCTCTGGACTATAATTATTTTAACCATTACTCTGTACACATAATATAAATAGCTTTCATTCCCTATCTTGTGTCCAGAACAAGTGAATGAAGTACTCAAAAACATCATGTTTAACTTAATGCTTATTGAATAGGGAGAAACAAAAAACTCAGTACAAATTGTCCCTGACTCAACTGTGGCTTTTCATGTACCACTACCCACCTTAATCATTTCTTGGTAAATGTAGGGAAGAAATAGTTACGTGAAGAACACTAACCCCTACCTACTGAGCCTACCCTGTCGTACTGTGTTTTCACCTAATTTAACAAGAAACTCTTGTTTGTAATTGTTTACAAAAAATATATTTGGAGCCATATATTAGTATTTATATTTCCACTGGCCTAATTATATAACATTAAACAACTAGCTGGTTCAAAACAGCCAATCTGTCAATAAAATCTAGATTAATAAATGGATTTATCTATATTTGGCAATGCCTAACATGTATGGACACTGACCAAATAATGCTGCTTTTTAAATATAAAACAGTGATCGCTGTGCTTTGAGAAGAACATTTTCCCCAAGAACAGATGGAAAAGCATTGGACGTGGAATAAAAGGTCTGTAAGAATACAATGACAAATGTGCAATGAATGTATTGTTGGGACATGAATTATTGTTAAGCGTCAAGTAATATGTGGTGAAATTCTGTAACACTTTGTCTTTTAAACATTTTTACATTGTTATGGAATGGGATAATATTATTGGTGTTAAAGATGACTAAACTTAGTGTGAAAGCTATCTGAGCTGAGAACCTAAAACCAACCACATCTTTTTGGTAAGCTGAAACAATTACACATGTAAAGTTATTTACTTTGAAATGGGATATATTGTACAGGATGAGACTGAAAATGAAAGGAAACAATAATTTTCTTACTTATATTTAAGAGAAATGATGGAAACTTTGGTGACATCATCCATTGACATTATTCAATACTGGTGGATGTCATAGTTAAAATATAGTTTTTGCAAAAATGTGCTTAAAACAATTCACTTCATAATAAAGTACAGTAAAATGTACCAAATTTTTCTTTGATTAATTTTTATACATTTTATTTGCAATGATTATTATAAGGATCATCAATCAGCAATTTAACAAAGACTGACTCAAATTATTTTCTACTTGTTTTGTGTATCTGGAGCCTCGAGAACTTAAAGAATTCTTCACAAATTATGTTAATGTTTCAGAAGACAGGTGGCCATTTACCTTTAGCTTTCTGAGTTTGATATAAATGGATGCTTCTATTAAAAGTGCTGATGAGGAATGGGTCTCAGGTTTCCTAATGGAGTAATGGTGTTATGTCCTGATTTCATATAAATAGTTATTAAGTTCCTGGGAACATTACAGAAACTTACAGAATATCTGAATCTTTAATTGCTAGTGCTTGATAATGTGTGGTGGCTTTGGAAAAATCAAGGATCAAAGGGAATATGAAAAATGATAAAACGAATTCTTTATCTGTCCATATTCCAATTACATTTTCTCTTGCATAGGTTTATCATGTGATCTGTACAGACTTGCTACTCAATTATGGTCCATGGACCAACAACACCGTCATCACTTGGGAGCTTGAACCCTTACCCCAGAACTACTGAATCACAACCTACTTTTAACAGGGTGACAAGCAGTGGCCCAGGGATTCTGAATCACAGGCCTCAAGAGTCAATAGGTCACATTCCTTATCCTTTTGTTATAACTTCTATTAAAAAGACAGACAGGATAGATATAGGCTTCAGTGGTCAGCTTGAGACTACTTCCCCTCTACAGTTAGTTTTCAATTATATACAGTTTGACATTTGCAGACATCATTGTCAATATCAAATATAAACACAGAACTGAAAACTCATACAAGACAAAATTATGCTTGAGAACTGAAAATTTAAGATGAATACCACCACATACAAAATAAAACGTAAACCAGGGATTACATACCCTAAAGCACTAGGTAATTAGTGCATGTTAAACAGTTTCTACAACTGATTTTTAAGAAAAATGTAGCCCACTGGTCACTGAATCTTTCATGGCAAGAGGCAGAAGCTAGGAGCCAATCTGACTCTGATAAGCTACACATGTTCTCATGTGTGTAGCACACTGGTTCTCACCTGTTTGTACTCAGATTCTCTTCCAACCAATACCTGCAGAACGTAGGTGACAGGGTCGCCCTTCATTGGTGGTACCGTCTCCCATAAAATTTCACATGAATTTCCTTCCAACTGTGTTACTCGAGGTGCTGAAATACAAATCCATATATCTAAGCTCAAAATTAAAAGCATCACATTAAGTCAACATTTAGGGAGTGTGAGAGTTTGTGCCTGCCCTTAGAGGGGAGTTTATTTGCCCAGCCTGCTATAAAACCAGCAGGGTACCCTTTACACAGAGAAGAAAATTCCTTGACTAGCAAGTCACTTGGTGAAAAATCCTCTGTTCATTATCCTATTAATAACTGTTAAGCCTGGATTGAATTTTTGTTATTTTTTCGATAGCCACTGAGAACCTTCTATGATTAGGCTCTGAGCCAGGTACTTTGGGAAAAGCAAAAATAGGTACAATAAAACCGGCTTTCAAGGAAATTAAGATCTGAGGGAAGGGGAGAGTAAAGAATGAGACAAGTACAAAAAAGAAACATAATATGAAGCAGATTAAAAAGAGAGGTACCAATATAATGTTACAGAATTACGGAGAAGGAAAAGCCACGTCTGTGTGAGAGTTTAAGGAAGATTTGAGGAGTAGTGAAATGTGAGACAAGTCCCAGAGAAAGGACAGCATCGAAAGCCTTTAAAATTAAGTTACTGTATATTTTTTAGTTTATTTTTCACCTGGACTCATCATTCTGATTTAAAGTTAAATTGTATTAGTTTGTAGAAAAGCACATAAAATATTCTAGAACTTTAAAATATTTTCTCATAGCTTATGTTATATCTCTACAGCTTAATTCACTATTTTTCTATTTTGTAACTAGAATGTGTAACTGCTCTCTAAACTTCATTCTTTAATTTCTAATTATATGAAATTCTTTAGAGATAATTGTTTCTACTTATAATTCTGTACAATAGTGCTTCAGAAAAATAAAGGTTTTCTGTAAAAAAAAAAAAAAAGTTGGAATTAGTTGGCCAAAACACCAACTAGTTTATGAAAAAACTAAGTAAGGAATCTGATCAGACTAGAGACCTCCCACTTAGGACAGCACTTTTCTGAATCTAAGGGGAGGAGGAAGGAGACTTGATCGTGTGGCAGTGTGAGGAAACCGAAACCCAAGTGCCATCGGTTCAGTGTTCTGTTTTCCACAAAATGAATTTCCATTAACAGTCACATTTTGAGAGGCAAAGTTGGTAACAGAAAGGTAAACTGGCAAACCTTCCTCGTCATAACACACCTATCGGCACAGCTTGTTCAGGAATCTCATCTGTTATAGCCGAAAGGCAAAGCTGTAGCAAAGGGCCAGGGCACTGACTGCCCAGGTGACCCAGCAACGCCTTGTATGTGCTCTTCCATTTATACTAGTTTCTTAGACACATGACAAAATATTTGTCAAAGAGTTTCTGGACTGCTGAGGAAAAAGGTATTTCCCATAAAGTGCCCTGCAAGAAACTATGGGAAACCATCCTTCACAGGATTCAAGCCAGACCCTGACCTAGGTCCTGGAGTCCCCTCACCCTCTTACAATGAACTCTGCTCTGCTGGTGGCTGACATATAGCTCTTCCATGTGGAAGTAGTGAGTCAAATGGCCTTGCTCCTTGGGCCACTCACATATAGGAACTTTTTTTACAGGTTGTACTCACAACCCTAGCCACCCAAATACAATAGCGCACCCTCACTTTTACCCACAGAAAACCTGGTTCCGGTGGGCTGCTTATCTATCCATCAGCCTCAGGGTCATTCTGGGCAGCAGCTTTATAAAGCTACCAGTGCTGCCCATCCTCTTCAAAGACAGGAGTATGGACTTTACAGGAATCACACTACTGGGGTGAGTAGGGGCGCAGGTCAGGAGTCCGTGAGGGAGCTGGGCCTAGGCCCGAGGCTGGGGAAGAAGGGCTGAGCCAGCCTCACCCTGTGGCTGTCGGCCCTGCCTTGAGAGCAGCTCTGCAGAAGCCACGATGCTGAGGTTGGAAATGGGAGAGGAGAACTCAGGAGATCCGGTGGAGAGAGCCTGGGCAGAGCTGCTTTTGCTCAGTCCCTGATCCCATGAAAGGGGCAGAGAGTGACTTAGTCACGGACAAACCTCAAAACAAATATTCAAAGAGAACGGGCCACTGCGGCAGCTTGCCATGGGCGTCTCCCCGCAGTGAGAGCTGAGGGCCAAGGGGACAGGCTGCTACAGTTGTCTAATTAGTTTCTTATCTCTAGGCACCAAGGTCATTCAAAGATGAATACCAGCCTCTGCTCCTCCTGAATATCTTCGAAAAGGGAAATTTTCAAAACTTCTATGGTTACTTTTCTAAGTGTTACAACAGAAATTCACACTTACTTCTAACCAAAGTTTGTCGCTCTGGTTTGTTTCTTTGATTATTTGCAATAATCATTTATACATAGCTGAGAAGTCTTTACTGGTAGGCTTTCTCCTCGAAGGCTTCTCATTCCCCTGCCCCCTACATCCATCTCCCTTCTCTTTTAGATAGTTCTTTTGATTCTATCTTGCTGATATTAGAACTATTAGAAGAATATACTCAAAGCCAAAACTGCGCCCCTTGCTCTGAGCTCCAGCGTTTCCTCGCTCTCACAGAGGAGTACCAGAACACACTGCCCACGAACCTTTGATGGTGGGAGGAACGCTCTTGGTTGTGCTGAAGGTGTAGGTTTCTGAGAAGGGCCCTTCCCCAGCCTCGCTTGCTGCCTGGATTCGGAAGGAGTAGCACGTGAATTCTGTCAGTCTTTGGACCTTGTAGGTGTGGCTGGGTCCTCTGTAAATGGAAATAAACCTAGAGGAAGAAGCAGAATCCATTAGCCACCTGAACTTATATTACTGACAAGAAATAATGATACAAACCAGTGGCACAGATTAGGCCAATGTTGCTGCTCATCCCCTTCAAAGACAGGCAGCACGGACCAATGTCATAGAGTCCGAATGAATAATAGATCAGTTGCTATGTTATAGTTTAGTGTCTGACATATCTTTACATAAAAGAAAAACAAAAACAGGCACGTATAAAGCTTAGAATGAGATCCTTTTAATTATGCTTATGCTATAAGTTCTAGAAATATTAGTTGTTTATGCTTTTATGAAATATTTTTTATTTATAAATACATTTTTTAATGGTAGTATTTATATAATCAGATACTGTTAACCTACCTTTTATTATGTACTAGGCAATGAAGTTAATGTCACATGGGCAACTGAGAAATAGAATGTCCTCTTTGCCTGAGTTTTCTAAATAACTGATGTTTAACTATAAGACTCTTAAATTTTAACCTTTATTTTCCCATGAACTTTCGAAACTCCTTTTCCAAACTAGTAAGAAGACAGTTAGGATTATAAATCTTTGAGGAAATATGCAAAAAGGAAAAAAAAAACTTTGCTTAGAATCAAGCAATCAAAATAACAAAAAAAACCTCATAGGTGGGCTGACATAGTTTAGACCAGCAGCTTCTGAACCAAGACAAAATACTCATACTTCTCTGCTAATTAATATTTCCATGAGACATAGCATATAAGCCATGAGATAAAAAAATAAAAATGAAAACAAAACAAGGCCTTACATTTCAACTCTTTTCTTCCAGGGTCTTGAAAAATTAATATTTTTACAGTGAAATTGAATTACTTATAACGATAATATACCATCATCCTTTTTTTTTAAAGTTAACTGTAAAATTTTGGCAACAGCATTATTTTTCATAATCGGTAGTCTCCAACTTTTTTGGCACCAGGGACTGGTGCTCTTATGAGAATCCAATGCCTGATGATCTGAGGTGGCCCAGGTTCCTAACAGGGCACAGACCAGTACACCAGTCCATGACCTGGGGGTCGGGACCCCTGCCTTCTGTTATCCAAAATCTTTAGTAGATTCAGCATCCGAATCTTATTGGTCCGGGGCCACTTTGAGAACCACTATATAAATTAATCCAACCACAATGCCTTATTCCCACATTGGCCACATAGTTCTTCCAGTTTTAGGGCTTTGTCACAGCATTTGAGGACAATCCACTCTCTTTGCTAGTGCTAGAACTAGGTCAGTGATAGAATCACAATTCATAATGTCTGACTCTTAGGCTGATGTGGCCTAAGGGGTAAGCAAAATTTATGCATTCATTTAGCAAACATTTTTTGAACATCTGCTGTGTGCTAGGCTCTGTGGATTCAAAGCTGAATACGACTTAATCCCTGGGGGTTACTTGGTCCTGTGTGTGGGCAGGGTTTTCTGAAGGAGAGCAGTAGCTTTTCTACATGCTAGAGGAACAGTCCGGATGGATGGATGGATGGATGGATGGATGGATGGATGGATGGATGGATGGATATAGATTAAACAACCCCTCTCCCCCTTTTAAACAAAACCTGTGCGTCAATACTTATTTTAAAATATCCATGCTTTCATCAGCCTTTGTAATTGGGTTTCTGAGGCACAGTATTTTCACCTATTAAGTGTTCCTTCTGCTTTGCTCTGTAAGGAAGCACTTTTTACTGAAGGCTAAACATTTTTATTTTCAGAGAAAGCCAGAGTCCAGGGTGAAACTCACAAATACCATGGCAACCTATTTAGTGCTCTTGACACACCACCACCTTAATGAAAATACCCTTGCTAATGCTAGAGGCAAACAGCGATTTATTAACTCAGCCTCACCTGGGCCAGAATCTCTAACTGGAGTAATTGCCCTTAATTATACCACAAAATGGAAGTCATGGTTTAAGAACTAAAACATCATTACAAACTTACGATAAAGCCTGTTTTTTAAAGGAGTTTAGAGAAGACTACAACAGCACTGTTTCCCTGTCATGCATGCCTTGCTCTAACGAGAGTATTTCCTTTTGAAAATAAGTTCAATATACCTATGTAAGTAGTAGAATAAGCATGTCACTAACTGTTGGTCCTTTAATTTAGCCCACTGTCTGCTGTCTGCTTTGGCGATAATAAATCATGACCTGCTTGCTGCTCTGATAAAAGCCATCACTGCTTTGTCTGACCTTCCTCTCCCCAGAAAATGCATGGGAAGAAATTCTGGGGTGGCGGAAGAGGAAAGAGTTCTCTTATTTTTGTTCTCAAAATGTGTATGGAAATAGCTAAAACAGATGGTGGCTAATTCCTATGTCATATAATTAACCAGGTACAGAGAAGATGATGATGGGCATAACACAGGCTCTCTCCTGCATGCAAGGGGTATAGGGATGGAGAGGCAAGACATCAGGAATCCTAAGAGTTGTGGGATTAATGTTCCAAGATAGCCAAGTATCAACAGTGTCAATCTTACACTAAGTGCCCACCAAGAGAAACAGATTTACCGGGTTTTCTTGGGCCCATGTCCTAAGGTGGATGTATAGGCCCAAGGTCAGAAGGACATGAGAATGAACAAGGTCATTGTACCTGGTCTTCTGAGGACCCTCCCCAAGAGGCTCACTCCACAGTGAGACATTACAGACAGAGACAGCAAGTCTGCATGCTGTTTAAAAGTTCATACTTCTCTCACTTTAAAAGTTTCCCTACTCTCCTCCTTCTTAACTCATTTCCCATTTAGAAAAAGTGCAACTTGCTGCCAGAGTTAATTTAATTTTACATAAACACGCTCTTTGAGGCTGAAGCAAATCTGACTGGTTTTCAATGCAAAAATAAAATATAAAAACTGTTCTTGGACTTATTTCTAAATAGAACTTGTCTCTCATCCTAACGTAACAGAAATGTATACATATTGGAATCAGCAAATGAATCTTCGGGTAACAACTGTTCGAGAACGACGTTAACATCACTCATAGGAATGTGACATTTTCTAGGATTGGACATTTTCAACGATTGAGAATTAACTATATTTTGTAAATGGAAATGCCACTACTAAAAACAGAATGCTGTAAATAGAATGGTGTCATTTGTTTCCAAAGACTATCAATATACTAGAGCGATGTGAAAATAATAATAAAAAAGAGATATTTCATGGCAAACTTTGGGGATAAGGTTAGGAACCGTAATCCACAAGTTATCTTGGGGTAAATGCTGCAGTTGTCAGTGAGTATTCTTGGGAAATGGAAGAAAATAGGTTAAGAAAGTAAAAACCTAGGAGCAGAAAGAGAACTGGCAAGAATGAGATTGTGAAGTGAAAGGAATGAGAAAGACTTGGTATTAATACTTTTTATAATACAGAAATCATTTATCACAGTTATTTCTAATTTTATGTTATATTATTGTTTTAACAAAGAAATTTATTAAATGCACAAGTACATAGACTCCAGTTAAACTCTACATATAAATCAGTTAATCAATTAGGGAACAAAATCTTTTATATACTCTTAACTCTCAATTTTAGGTTTTTGAAAATATGCTCTTCATAAGACAACAGCCAGTTTGGCATTCTGAGTCTAATTTTAATGGTTTTAATTTTGAAAAACCAAAAGGGGTAACACCAGTTGTGTGTTTCTTCTACATCTGTCTGGGTACTTGATACGCTCTCTGTAAATGAGGGTTCTGTAACCAGCACTGGCACTGCGGACCATGAGACGCCAGCAACTTCTTCAGCCCCTTCAGGCCTCAGTTTTCTTTGTGCGGTAAGGATAATGACAGGACCTACCTCACAGAGATGTTGTGAGGTTTAAAAGGGTTAATGAAAGAAAAGTGCTTAGAACAGTCCTGATATATAATAATCACTCAATATGTGTTACTTATAATTACTTTACAATACTGAGAAGACAGGGTTTTAAAGAAGAAACTCCATTTTCCTTTCTGAGAGACCATCCTCATCATTGACTTTTCTCCTGTGCGGAAAGTCAGCTGCATTGTGAGAGAGGCTGCCCTACAGCCCCGGCTTAAGCCACTGGCTCGGGGGTTCCATCGGCGAGGCTGTTTAAGACTGTTTCCTCTCTCACACTGGGACCTGTCAGTGACAGCTGGGCAAGCGTACCTCCCTCGCCAGACTGGTAAAATTCAATTTGATAGCTCATGTAAAATTCCCTATGCAGAGTAGACCTCAAATAAATGTCCTTGATCCTAAATGCCTTTCTGTACATGCTGACAGTAACTTCTGTTTCAAACAATAAAGATCAACCAAAACAAAATAAAAAGCATAAAAAAGAATACATTCTCTCTTTTACTATAATTCTGTAATTATTTTCCATCATTCCAAGAGGAAGGAGAAGAAAGAATCTTCTTTCTCGAAGCTAGTGATTTATACCAGTTGCACAGTGGCCTCTCTAGGAGGCTCCGAAGGTTAGCACACCCTGTGGCTAGAACCACTTGGAGAGAGATTAAAAATATTCATCAAATATTTGTTTTACAAAGACCAACTTAATTTTTTCTTTCCAAATCTGTTTGTTTTTAAAGACCAACTCTGTTTTAAAATTCATTAATAAGCTGGAGGCCTTTGGTGACAGAATTAAACGTGCTAAAGGTCCTAAGACACATGACTGAAGACTCCGTATTTCAAATGCAACCAAGGACTCAGAGCTCAGAGCATGGCTTTGCCATGAAGAGGAGAGCAGCCCTCCAGCTTTGCTGACACCTCCCCCTCCCTCTTATATTTAGCGCACCCAGGGTCAGTGTGTAGACCCCACATGTTCATGCACCACAGGCCCTGGGACCTGAGTCACAGCCAGACGCTGATAGGAGTCTGTTGTCTTGAAGGTCCTGATCCCTACTACCTTGGCCTGTGTCGCCCAAGCCTGAACAAAAATAAATCAGCTGGGAATGAGGAGGACATAAGGTAGCTGGGGTGCCTGGTACGAGAGAACAACCTTTCGTGGAGACCTCGATCCCTTGATTTCTGAGGGTGGGTGTGGGGAGGGATCTGCTTTCCCCTCGGCCACTCTCCCTTGTCTATGGTAAAGACTGGACCGCCTTTCCCTTCTCCCCTCAAGGGAAGCAGAGGGAATTGGACCCAAGAAGACTGGACACAAAGCTCAGCTCTGACTCTTATTGTCAAAACATTCACTCTTGTTAAGCCAACAGGGACAGTACCCACCTCATGGGTTTCAAGAGTCAAATCCGAAAATGTGGGTAAAAAGCCAGAACTGAGCTCAACACATAATAAGAGTTCAATACATGGTACCCAGTGGCTCCAGACTGTGCCGTGAGTGCCACGGAACACTTCTCAGGGATTCAGGTGAGGCTAAGGTGCCCTGAGGACCGCTGTAGCTCTCAACTCCTGCCACACAGGCCTCTCTCTCTGTCACTAGGGCCATTACCAGGTCTACATCCCAGCAAGAACAGGTCCATCTGAATTTGTGATGTTCTGCAACATCTCTTATGGCTTGTGGTAGACATATAGCTCCCTCCCAAAATGAGTTAATCTAATTTGGTGACCAAGGAGTGAAAACGAAATGTTCAGTCTGTTATTTTTATTACATTAATGCTCATGTGCTAATGAAATATATGTGTAACAAGTGACATGGTTCCTGGAATGCAGAATATGCTCAATAAAGTCAGTGAGTAATTTTACTACAGGCTGAGGCATATGTCACCCTGGACCCACACTGGCAGTGCCCCTGAGGGGTCTTCCACTCCATCTTCACCCCTGTTGCCCAGGGCCACGTAACCTTTGGAGTCATCAGCAGACACCCAGGGCTCCGGTGAAGACAAAGAGGACAGGTGTGATAACACCTGTGGGGCTCCACTGCTGTGCTTCCCCCAACCCCCATTGACACAAGGACTCAAAGTACAGTGGGGAAACAACAATCTTTCAGTCAGCAGACTTAAGTCTGAGTTCAGGTTCAACTGACTGCTGATCTTGGGCTCCATACCAGGTAAGTTGTTCCCTCCTCTGTGAATAGGTAGGATCACAATGCCTACCTCTTAGGAGGCTGTTGTGATTGAATGGGATAATGCAGGAAGAACCAATTATGAGATGCCTAGTATTTGTTATTGATAAGAGACCACCAAAGATTATGAATGATTTACCCTGTTTGTCAAGGCTGCAGCGGCCTTAAGGATGTCTCAGAATGCATCCTAAGTGACATTTCCTTAGGCTTTCCTGAGCTGGAAAGAAAGCTGTGCATGTGAATACTGTCCTCCCTGCCCCAAGGAAACAGATGGAGATGGGA
Organism: Rousettus aegyptiacus; assembly: GCF_014176215.1. Taxonomy (NCBI): domain Eukaryota; kingdom Metazoa; phylum Chordata; class Mammalia; order Chiroptera; family Pteropodidae; genus Rousettus; species Rousettus aegyptiacus. The sequence goes on along the minus strand of NW_023416307.1, from coordinate 32,119,047 downwards.
GCACGGGGTCCCATATAAGTGAGTCCATTAATGGAAATTTAGGGATTTTTACTTAGGGAAAGGAAAAATGGAGATAAATGCTCTACTGCACACAAAAAATATTTACTTGGAAGAAAAATACAAACAAGAGTCACTGAAAGTTTACAGTGTGAATGAATTCTTTTATGGTTCTGTTTCTGACTTGCTTCAGTGTTGACTGTAATGTCTTCTTGAAACTAAATACTATGATGATAACAAGCACACATGGGTTTTAGTGTTGGTAATTTATCAGTTATTTAAAAAAAAAGTTCTATATATCTGTGAATGCAAAATGATTCTATTCACTCCACTTGCCTGTCAGAGTATTCCATGAGGGGTATGAAGACCTTGGCCACAATGAGGGTCTGTTACCTTTACCATGAACTTGAACGGGCTGATAACTCCTCAGGCTGAGTTTTAAGATAGTTGGGATAATATGTCTTGTTCATCTGGCAGAAAATTTTCTGAGATCCCAATAAAAGGACCAAGTAAATTCTATAATTCCTTATTAAACATATACTAGGAAGGCAAAACAAAAGATTCTTGACATTTTGAAGAAATCTAGAGGTGGCTATACTTTTAACCTCTGTATTTTAGCCTTTAACATTCTGAAAGATAATTTTTTTGCACTGAAGTACAACCAAAGGAAGAAATTTAGACATGTTACATCTTTAAGCGTTTATTGTAAATCAACTTAGAGAAAAAAAAATAAAGATGTTTAAAATGTATTTCTTTAAAATAGTTTTGTTTCAGAAGATACATCCAAGAATGTTCTGGATCGCTTATAACTTAAATTTGCAGTAGAAAATAAGAGATAATGCTACGGTTTTTGTGCGATCCCGTAATCCTGTCACCATTACAGAGTAACGGCAGCCCATTAATATGAACTCCTCAAAACGATCCAATAGACTGACCTAAAATAGCCTGTATTCTACTAAAGGCTGCAAATGGCACATTTCAAAACATGTTTCACAATATCACAAATCAACAGCTGTTAGTAAGGTCAGTACAACTATATTCCTTAATGACATGTCATTGCCTTTATTTTTTCTTAGTTTCCCTGAACTTTATGATGTGTGTGTAAATTTCCTACATTAGTGATGTTTAGGAATGGAGGATGTTCAAAACAGGTATGAATAGTATGTGTCCTCACTTCGTGAAGAACACCAAATCCTGTCATGTCTATGCAGAAGCAGATGGCATCATGTGGGGACACCTGAGGCAGGGAAGGTGCATTTCCTAAACTGGTTTTGATGTTAATGAGAGTTCCTGTTTGCAGACTGGGCACACAGGTACCAAGAGTGACTTCCAAAAGACCAATGAGAAAAAGAGTTAATTTCCTGTCCCCAGATGCATTTGGACCTTTTGGCTTGCGAGTGATCAGGCTGTAATACTTTGTGATTATGCTTTTTTTCTAAGAAATAAAATGTCACTATAGCTACTGATGGAATTCTTTAGGTAGAGTAAAATTCCTACTTCCAATTTTTTTTCGTTCAAACTGTAAATTACTGACACTACCCAAGAACCTGGAAGCTTCCCATTCTTCTACTTTGTTTTCAAATATATGTAGTGAATCTCATTTTTAAGAATACTCTTCCTAGTTTGCCAATTCCAGTCTTTGTTTGCCCACTTCTTTTTCAGTGGCTTTGCTTCAATCTTACCTGATTTAGAAAAAATGGTGAGGAAAATGCTGTCCAATTCCATTTTCAAATAGAAGAAAAAAAAGGTAATCTGAATTCTATTTCTGGTCCAATAAGATCTCAAAAAGTTCATTTAGCACCCCTGGCCTTTGTGCCTAAACAGCTTATCCTGAAATTAACTAAGCTGGAAATAGTCTTGATTTTTTATCTGTAGGCTGAGTTTTTATGCTCTTTTTTCTAAGAAACAGAAATGCTTTTTCCCAATAATCAGGGATTGGAGATGGGCCAGTAGCTCCATTGAGTAGAGGGAGAAACTACAACAGGGACATACATCTCATCATCTAGAAACTCACTAAGAGATTTGGGATTATAAAAGATTTGACACTCTGGTCAAGAACAACAATTGCCTCCTGGTGACTAAAGGTAATATAAAAATGCCATCTAACAAGGGTGATCATGTGAATCAGGGACTATTCCAGAGAAGCAAAAGAAATTAATCCTGAGGGTCTCTTGTGGCCCAGAGCTATTTAATTCAGCAATATGCTCTGAGAAATATCAGCAGGAGTTTGTTCCGCACTAGGCATACATTAAGGAAGCTCACTCCCCCCACAGTGATCATACATCATGGCCACTCTTATAAGTTGCTGTGTGTGTATTTTTTCAGGGCTTACTTATGCAGATTGTTTTCTGTCCCTCTCTAACAGCAAACGGGCAGTCATATTGTACATATTACTAGCACCTCCAATTTTGCCAGTTGAAAGGAAAAGTGTCATGGGCACAAATGTCAAGTTAAATGGAGAGCAAGTGGTAATTATCCACTCTATAAGAGCCCTCTTCCCCGTACTCATTTTGCTGGAACCTTATTTTAAAATACACTGGCTGTCTGACTAAACCTGAACAACAGATTAACCACAAATGCATTCCTGGAACTTTAGTTCCTCTTGCCTCAGTGCGGTGTACAATTATCAGGAACGTGGACCCATGCGGGTCAGGATGAGGTTCAGTAACATCTCAAATTTTGTTAGGGCAGCATGACATTTCATTTCAATAATACGGACAAATGCATCTTCAAAAACATCAGTAAGGCGTTACAATCTTAAAATGCATGAGCTGACTTTGTTATTGTAATCCCTACATTAGGTTAAAGCAGCATTATGAAAATGTTTACTTTGGGTATAAGTATATTTTTGCATATACAGGAACCAAAGACATTCAGATCTGTATTAGATCTGCTAAGAATATTGCTGGTAATTGCTCTATGGCCAAACTAATATAATTTGTTTCATTTGAAGTTAAATATTCTCTTCTGCTATATACTAATTGTTTTAGATTAATTTGTTTTCTCAGAAAGATAAGCTCCTTATAGGTAGGCCACATACCTCGTAAGACCTAGCACATTGTAGTTATTTAAGAAAAAATTTATGACTGAGAGATCATAATCTAATTGCTAGGGATAAACTTAGTCCTGTAAATATAAAGCAGAGCTTTGAGGCTGTCATATTACTATGTAGCCAGTGACCTTAGACTAGGAATCCATGGGTCAAAGCCTGAATACATGGAAACAAATGTCCTGTTCAAGGGGAAAAATATTCACCATAGCAAGTCTAGGTGCTCCAGATGAATTCTAAGCTGATTTGGTTTGAGGCAGGGATTTGGGAAAGATGCCCTTTTGGGATCCTTGCTATTGACACACAATAGTTCCAAATTTAGGAAAAGCCATTTGTAAAAGTACCAGAACAGAAAGAGGCATCATTTACTTGGAGAAAGACCTAGGGCCCATTTCTGTGCTTTGGAGACTACATCCTTGATTTCCATCCAATCCTGAGTCCTCACCACTAGACTCCATCCCAAAGCTCTCTTGCATGAGACTGTAAGATTAGAACCCTTTAAAGACAACCCAACTCAACCCAACCCGACCCAACCGGCATACTATAGAAACCATTCTTCTTTCCTCCCGCAACACTCTATGATATTGTCAATCTTAAAGCCTTCCCCCATCAAGATTTGCTTGAATATATCTGTCTCTTCTACTTATCTCCCACACCACATGAGCTCCTGAAGGGCAGGAATTTACCTTGGTCATCTTTGTCTATCCAAAACTTAACCATAGTTTCTTTCTTTGCATGTATAAAACTCCTAATAATCATAAGTTGAAATTAAGTCAATTTACCAAAAACAATATATTTTTTTCACCTAGATGGTGGAAGGCTTTGGCAGAAATCCTATTATCACAGAAAATATTTCACTTTTTATTCAAGAATTAAGTAATGTAGACAAAAGCTCTCAATGTCCAATACTCTGTAGGTGCTTAATAAATAGAAGTTACTTTTATAAAATTTGAAATATTTTTGGCCAAACATTATACTCAAAATCTCTGGGTCATTTAAGCTTTTATGATTGAGAGGCATATAAAGAAACGTAACAAACCAACACATCATAGATATAAAACCCAAGGCATTCTGGACTCTTAAGTAAAGTTAATATCTTTCTTACTATTTTCTTACTTGTTAAAAGCAGAAGCCAAAATGTGAAAAAGGAGATAACAAGCCATAATCATTTATAAGAGACTTTTCTTTGTAAAAGATTTAGCTTACAAATGATCTACATACAACATTGTTGCTTTAAGGTGAAAAAGATGGTAAGAATCTCAAGAGTTCATCTTCTAGTCCAGCCTCCATTTTATGGATGAAGAAAAAGACCAATAGTTTAGCAGTCAAAATCGACTCAACTCTTTAATCTGACAATTACCAAGCATGGAGTTATTAGTTTTCATTGTGCTTCTGTTGCGAAATATGTTTTAAGACTCAGATTGCTTGCATAGCTGACTAGGGACAGCTGTACAACTCAGACATTAGCAGCTCTCCTTTCAAATGCCCACAGTGAATGAGTATGGTCAATTAAAATCACCATTAAATCTATGTCTGGTTCTCATATTGGCCACAAGCAGGACATGTAACTATTTTGCCAGATCCATAATAAGAACTTGTCAGTAGTTCATGAAATCAATGCATATGCTAAAGAATATGTGCACTTGTTCTAAAACACACGACTAGAAACCATTCTAGCAAAATAAGTTCAATGAAAAAGACAGGTGCTACTCTGAAGACTATGTCCCTTTCAACTTAACAAACCAAGTCCTAAAGGATCTCCATGGGATAGAACTGACAAAGACTATGCTAATAATAAATATTATTTTGGATCCAATGGAAATGATTTCTTCCTGATTCTCATAAGTCACGTCCAAAGTTATATTGCTTGGATTGAAGGGGCCATTCACTACAAAAGTTCAGTTTCAAGACACTAAAGAAAGTCATTTACAAACTCAAATTAGGCCAAGTTTCATCTTATTAAATCCCAGGAAAATTATTCCATAAATAGAATGGGAATTTATTATGCTCTATATTGCCATCACTTTAATAACTTTCTAAGAGCATTGACAAATCTAATTTAAAAAAGATAAATTTGGACTATAGCTCATAAAATTAAGAAAAATACTGTTCCTAATGCTAAGTTTTTCTTAAATTGCCATTTAAATTTAGGCATGTCATTTATTTGATTAACAAGGCCAGCTTTGAGTGCTTTTTTTGAGAAAAGAGCATGTACTGATTACAGAATTCTGCACTATTTTCTGTCTCACGACAACACATTCATCTGGACCAGTGCTCATGGAGCTTTTGTTCTGAGCATTGGTACAATGCTCCTTCTGGGGCACCTCAGGTAGATGTCCCACACTGGGCAGCACTGCAGCATGATGGGGACGGCTGGGTTGGTGCAGGGCTGTCACTCTCCCTATATTCTTGTGGGTTAATAGTTGAGGCAGCTGTACAGGGAGTCAGGAGGCACCAGCTCTGACCCCAACTTTGCCATCAACTTTGTTTCTGGGCTTTAATTTTTCTAAAACAGTACATTTAGAAGGCATTCTTCAAGGAAGGCTCTCTCTAACACCAATGGAAGCCAAAAGCTCAAAAAAAAAAAAAAAAAAAAAAAGTAAAAGCTTGTTTACAAATTTCCCCCAATACTAGCTTTAAATATTATCTTGATTTGTTAGTCCATAATTTCTATTCTTGCCGGCCCAGGAGACCCGTGCCAGTAAATAATGAGGCTGTGAAAATGTATCCGAAGACACAGAGTACAGTAAGACAAATGATCTTGTCAATGAGTGAGTATGCATTAACTTCTCATGAACCTACCAAAAGCCTTACTTTCTCTGTGCTTTCTATACCAGGACTAGTTTCCAGCAGGGCAATCACTTTTTTGTTCTTCTGTAGTCAAACTACTGGGTTTGACAGGTCCTTCAAAGTCAAGTTCAATGTCACCTGTTTCAAAAAGCCATGCATGATCTTTACAACCAGATAGTCTCTATTTTCTTCAAACTCCCAGATTGTTTTTCTCCTATGTCTGCCTCCTCCATACTCCCAGGACTCTTTTTTTCAATGACACAAATGTTCTATGATAATTCGTGGGTTAATATTATGCTTCTAGAGGCAGGGCCTTGTTTTGTCCTTGATCCACTTCAGGCCCACCTCAAAACAGTACTATCCACACAGCAGAACTCCAAAGCACTGAGATGAATCAAAATACTAGAGTACAGAGTCTGAGGTGGAGATTAGATAGGACTTTCTGTAAACCTAAACCCAGTTCTCCATGTAAAGGAACAGGATATTACAGTGCGTAAAGGGGAAAACAGAAATACTTCTACACTAACGCTGGTTTTGTGCTTCAGCAGGTATGCCATAAGGAAGTAGTAGCATGTGTCCGTTCCAATGGGCTGTCTTGGTTTTATAGTGATCCCACCTCCTTCATCTGATTCTCTGATTTGGCCTTTTGGTAATAGAACATTCTGTCATCATTAACTTTTACTCTGCATTTGAATTCTTTTTAAATACAGTTCAGCTGCCTATCTTATGACTGGCCATTTTCAGAGGAAATGAAGTTAGGTTAAATAAATACTATACGAAAGGCTGGATTTGATTTCTGTGGCCAAGTGTGTTTCCTGGGCATGGTGTCTTATGAAGAATCAACTATTTGTGCTGGTTAATTTGATATTGCATTGCCCATAGTTACAGAGTACTATCCCCATCTGTATGTCACCACAGCTATTTCAGATTGGTAAACATGTTTGTCCTGATGGTTACTGAATATTTAAAGAGATAACATCTCTGAGTCTTATTTCCCTCTGCACTCGTGACTAATATAATGGTATTACATCACGTAGACTTGAATTTGACAATTTTCTTTTTAGATAATTTCTCTCCATTATCTGGTTTTATGAAAGAAAAAAACAAACACATATATTATCACATGCAAGGAAATCAGGATCTTCAGAATATTTGTTTAGTTATTCCAAAGGGAGAATAGAAGGTATAACTTTGGGTATAAAAATGCAAGAAATCTTTCAACAAAGCAAAAGTGTTTTAGAGGACGAATAAACAGGTAGCGTTTTACCTTAAAGCCTAAGCCAAAGCCATACAATTTCCCCACGCACCCCCGCCCCACCTCACCTCTTGTTTCTGTCCTCCAGCTGGAGAGTGTACACCATGTCATCAGCAGCATGTGTCTTGGCGTTACTGTCTCCCCATTTCAGCTTCAGACTCTGAGGTCCGGCTGCAGCACATTCAAGCCTAGGAGGCAAGGGTGGTAACGGCCGAGTTTTTGCTTTAAGAAACTGACTAAATGGTCCAGCTCCAATTTCATTTATGGCCTGAATTCTGATCCTGAAAAAAGGAAAAAAATACAAACATTGCAGGTTTAAGAAGCAGTGATTTCTCATTTGAAATAAACATTATGTCGAGTATTTTTTACTTGCCCCTAAAACAATATCACGGAATAAAGAAAAACAAACTGAAGTTATTAAGACAAATAGAGAACTGGGCAGCTCGGAGGACACATTATACTATCCATGCAACAAACACCAAAAATTAAAGCGCATTAACAAGATATCCCTTAGATATCTCAAGATATCATTAATTAATTAATTTTTAAAAAAGCTGTTGTCTGAGCAAAGACGATCATAAAGACATGCTTTTATTTTTTGTTCTAGCTACCCTTTAGCTGCCTCAAAGTTGGTTTTGGAAGTGAGCTATAAAAAGTAAATGAAATAAAAAACAAATTAGTCTCTTTCATAGCTCCAAAGCAAAGGACAACAGCTCTTTAACAGGGCATTTCTCCTCCCCATTTCTCGGTCCTCCCCCAATAATCTCTGCTAGTCCATACCCAGAGCTAAGTGTGTAGACTGATGATAACAAGATGCCATGGAGATGTGCAAAAATCCTAACTGGATGTTTATAATGTGCAGTGTTATGGGTAATAAAGATCTATTATATTAACATTGTCCTCATGGTCTAGGATTTTAAAATGAAATAGTTAAAATGTATATAAAAATAATATCCTATTATTCTTCCTATTTTCCTTCTTTCTCTATTTCCTTACTAGTTAAGTGAAACAGTTCTCCAAGGTTATCACACAACACAGTGATAGCACAGCTCCATCCTAGTCCTCAACACTTCTTCCCACAGTGACTCAATGTTGCTGCAGCTCGCTTCCTCCCGGCAGTCGGCTGCCGCACATGCCTGCACAGGCCTTCCTCCTCCACTTCTTAGACACTGTGAGTAGTTCTCTCCGTAGCCTCAAGCGTTTCCACAGCTTCACCTACTTTAAAACCACCCCCAGGACTGCATCTCCTCCATCTCTGTTACTAGGGCTCCACCCAGACACCTTGCTAGGTACACAGGCATCCATCTCTATTACTAGGGCTCTACCCAGACACCTTGCTAGGTACACAGGCATCTTACTGAGATGACTGGGCAGTGTGGTGCCACATTTAAACCTGATTTGAATTTGAAAGTGTTTTAAAACACATGATAATAAAAAAAAAATAGTGAAAGAGATAAATTCTTAGGAAACAAATCAGTTTAGAATGTTCTTATAATTTAGGTGTATGCACTTCTTATTTATAACAATTATTGCTTATAAACAAAAAATGTCATTTAAGTATTACCATAGTTAAATTCATCCTGTGACCTCAAATTAGCCTTAATTCTTCAAATTTAAAGGTTACATAATTCAGCAAGTTAATATAGTAACATAAACTGTTAAGAAGAAAAAGAAAGATTATTCCCAAGTGAGATAGTGTGTACATTCCACCCAGGCTCTCCCACTGAACGAAGCTATTAAACCTGAACATAATAAATGGAACAATTCAAGAACTCTGAAGAATAAATGGTAGCTGGAGAATTTGGGCAAGAATTTGAACTATCACCAAACAGCAGTGAGTGTACCATTTTTCCCTCTATTGTCCGTCAGACTGAACTCAGTGCAGCCTGAAATCCAGGGGCAGACGTCTGCATCAACAGAGCCTGGCTAAAAGGCAGAAAGTGGTTTCCAAATGTTCAGAGTGAAGAGGAAAATCCCCCATTCCTCTTTTTTTCTTTTCTACATTCTCTCATTCCCTAGTCCTTAGCCAATTCCATCATAAATTACAGCCAAAAGAAAAAAAACACATAATATCAATGGACACAGAAAAAAGCATATGGTGAACTCTAACATCTATTTAAAATAAAAATTCTCGGCACACTAAGGATAGATGGGAACTTCTTTAACTTGAAAAGGACATTTATAGAAATACCTACTACTAAAGTTATACTTAATGGTGAAAGACCAAATGATTTCTCTTTAAGATTGGAACAAGGCAAGGATATTTATTCTCTCCACTCCCACTCAACACCGTGTACCACAAGTCCTAAACAGTCGGGGATGAGAAAGGCATAGAGATATGAGGGGGGAAAAAGAAATAAAATTGAAACTGTAAGACACTGATGAAAATATTAAAGAAGACCTAAATAGAGATATACTGTGTTTGTGAATTAGAATATTCCACACAGAAAAAATGTCAATTCTCCCCCAATTCAGATATAGATATAAGGCAATTCTAATAAAATTTCAGCAGGATTCTTTTGAGTAGATATAGATAAACTGATTCTAAAGACAAAGGAACTAAAATTCCTAACATGAATTTGAAAAATAAGAATAAAATTAGGAGAATCCCACTACCTGATTTAGGACTATAAAGCTATAGTAATCAAGATAGTGTGGTACTGGTAAACAGAAATACACACAGATCAAAAGAATAGAACAGAAACCCCAGAAATAGATCCAAACAAATATGACCGATTGATTTTTGACAAATGCGCAAAAGTAATTCAATGGAGAAAGAATCGTCTTTTTAACAAATGGCATTGAAAGAATTGGATAGGGAAAAAAATAAAACTCAATCTAAACCTCATATTCTAAACTTAACTCATAATGGACCAGACATCTAAATGTAAAATATAAAGCTTCTAAGAAGAAAACAGGAGAAAATACTTGTTACCTAAAATTAGGTATAAAGAGTTTAGGATGGGATGTGAAAAACATGACTCGCAAACAAAAAAATTGAAGAATAGGACTTTATAAAAATTAAAACTTTTGCACTCTTAAGAGAATGAAGACAAGCTATGGACTGGGGGAAAATATGTGCAAATTACATATCTGACAAAAATGAATTGTATCTAGAATGCATAAAGACCTCTAAAACTCAACAGGAAGAAAACAAACCCAATAAAAAAACAGGCAACAGACTGAAACAGGTATTCCACTAAAGAGGATATACACATGGCAAATAAGCTCACAAAAAGATTATTTAACGTCATTAGTCATTAGAAAATGTGAATTAAAATTATAATGGGATACCATTATCTCCCTACTAAATCAGCTAAAATCAAAAATACTTAATACCATACTGGCAAAGATAAGGAGCAACTAAAAAAAAACTCTCAGAGTTTGCTGGTGGGGATGCAAAATGGTATAGTCACACGGAAAAGTTTTTTTAATAAAGTTTTCTTGCAAAATTTAAATTCTACTTATCGTAGGACCTAGCAGTCTCATAGTTTGGTCTTTTAAGAAATTAAAATCTAAGTCCACACAAAAAACTATATACAAATGTTTGTAACAGCTCTTGTTATAATCATCTAAAACTAGATGAATACATCTGTGTCAGAGTTTGGAATGTAGCAGATACTCATCTCTGATAAAGTAGAGCAAAAATTCCAATAAATAAGAGCCCTATGTTTCCCAGATTCTATTATACCAGAGACTACATGAGGTCTCTTGTAGATATTGCAAGTCTCTCAACATAACACTGAAAGACTAAAATAAACCCGTCCCAGCCTCCCAACAGGAGTCTTATAAATTAGCTTTATGGTACTAACACAAAAGTGTTTTCTATGATTGGAAAGTAAGAAAATTTTCTACAACTGGAGAAGTAAAATCTCTTTTTAAAAGATGAGTCATCACAGTGGTAGAAATTACCGCCCTCTTTCCCATCTCAGGAAAAGGGAATTAAGCCAGACATTAAGTCTCAGTCTTTCTTCAATGGTGTAAGGTTTACATTAATGTCTATGGCCAGATTTCCATTCTTTCCTTTTATTCTAGGCACAGGATTCCTAGAGCCCTGAGGCCAAGGAGCTTTCTTTCATCTGCTTGCCCACGGTCCTCCAGAGCCAAATTCACCTTGTATTTCAGGTTTTGCTCTGTGCAGCCCAAACAGCCCTTAGCTACTTTAATAAACAAAAGGAAGAGAGGCAATGAGTTGCTTAAGATTGTTCTGCTCAAAAAGAAAAAAATACTCAGAGATCTAAATTATGTTAAGAATTAAAGCATATTTTATAAAATGCCAAGTATTGAGATGCAAAATAAATGTAGATTTAGTTTTTTATTTCTTTTGTAATTTTACTTATTTCCCCATGGCCTCCATAGTATTTTGCGAGGAACTGGGTTCCTTAATGTTTGTTCTCTGCGGTTCTCTGACCTGTTTTTGAGAGGTATTTGATAGGCAAGTTAGTCCTTGCCTTAAAGACAACAATACTACGGGAGCATTTTAACTCTCTTCAGCAGTGAAGCCTTGGGGAAATTATCTAACACCTTTAAGATACAGTTTTCTTAACTATAAAATTGGGATAGCAATATCTTTGCATTTACAAACAGGATTACTTAAGATAATGAATATGGAAAACACTTTACATTTTCTAATATTTTATATTCCACTATACAAACAAAAGATTCAAGGTGGCCAAAGCACTTTGGTGAACTTTGAAGGGCTAATTTATGGAATTACTATTCTTATAACTTCTTTTGTGACCAGAATTTCTCTCTAATGGCAAAGAAAATGTGTTGAGCATCCATGAGGAAGGGCACTGTGCTGGGTACACACATAGTCAGTCTTCATTTTAGCTGCATTATCACCACCATCTTACTTTATAATTTGAGTAATTTGCTGATACCATCTATGCTTTTCCTTCTTCTAAATTATGGCCAAAGACCCGGCAACAGCTAAGAGGACTTCTTTTTAAACCATCCACAGATGGTGAGGGGAAGAAAAAGAACTTGGGAACACATGAAAATATTAACGATGACCACCAATGACCACTGCAACAAACAACACTGAAAACTTGTCCTGTCCAAGGCCTGTGCTATGGAGTAGTAACTTGTATTTTCTCTTGCCTTTAGAGAGGAGAAAACTGCAGTTCAACTCAGAGATGTCAAATAATTCAACCTAAATGACACAGTGACTCCTAGGTGCTGAAGTCTAGATTTGACAGGTATGACAATAACTCAAATTTCCATCCTGAGACCCCAAAGAATTACCTCGTCTGTTTTACAAGCAAAGGAACTATGGCTGGCTAGGTTGAGTCGTTTGCACTGATCCACATAGTGGGTATAGGTAGATCTGGGTGTGAATCTGGTCTTTTTTGGTTCAAAGTCTTTGTGCATTCTGGCATACCATATTCTCCTAACATAATTTAGACCACCCAGAGCTTCCAATCCAACCAAAAGATATTTTAATTCAAACCACACTTTTTAGCTCAACAACTGCCTTCTGCCAATGAAATAGACATTTAAAACAGTTAACAAATGTATTTTTATATTATTTCAATAACTTTGGCTTTTGGAATCAACTACCTAGACTTTAAAACACTCACTTCAACTTATCCTCGTTTTTACAAAAACACATTTTGTTTCAGTAAAAATGCATGGTAAACATTTTTCCATGTAGCTCATGCACCAAACTAATGTTAGATCCAATGATGAAGTAACACTGGAAACTGAAACAGAAGGAACTGAGAAAATGAAGAGAGGCTACGTCTTCTTGCATTCTGGTAAACATGTAAGAACTCAGAGCCTAGGAGGATGAGAGAGCAGAAAAAGGACTAACGCAGGTAGTTTAAAAGTTTTGTTTTGAGGTAAAAAATGCAGTGCGTGAAAATACTCAAATTCCAGTGTCAGCTAACTGGGACTAATTTGCAAAACAAACACTAACCTAAGCAACAAGTCCAAGAACTCATCTCAGAAAAAATAGACTTTCAAGTTTTATTAAATTAATTAAAGATTGTTCAAACCCAAATTTGAGAAGTTTTCTATTGGCTGAAGTTAACATGTTAATCTTGAAATTTAGATAGGATCTGTGGGGTATTTTTGTTTGTTTTAACATACACTGTATATCAGTTTCTGAAATTTTAAGCTCTGCAAATTAAGTATAAGGGAAACGAAATTTTGCTTTTCAATTTAGGGAAGTAATATAACTCTGAGGAACTCTATCTTGGCCAAACTGATGTGAAAAATCTCTTCAAGTGTCCCGGAGTCTACAATATCCATCAATACATTGAAAATACTGATTAAAGAAATCAAATTAAGAAGCATATTCTTTATAAATTTGTATTGAAAATCCACTATTTAAATACTTACAGTCTAATTCTGGATGCCAAATAGATTCCTGCTTCAGAAGAGCATAGCCTTCATAATGTGCACTACACACACACACACACGCACAATCAAATTTCTGACTGTGTGTACTGAAAGAACGACGACTTTCAAAACAAACCTTCCTCAATTGGGGAAGCTGACTTCTCAGTCATGATTACCCATCCTGGTACTCAGGACATCTCAAGTGTAGAGGGGAAGGGCCGAGAGGATAGCCTCACTTCCGCCATGAAAGATTGGGGTAGAAGAGGCCTAAGAAGCAAAAGATGGGCTTTTCATACTCCCACCCCTACCAATCTACCATCTAATCATCTAACTAAGGAGAGAAAAATATGAATAAAAAGAATAATCATCAGATAACTTCTGAAGAAATATAAAATGGTATCTTTAATGTAGGAAATCTCTTTGGAGAAAAAGATGTGTTCGGAGTGAAGTTATTCAGAAAAAGCTCCCTAGAAGGGTAACTGGAGCGGCTGGGATTCAGCACTGCTGCCCACCAACCTGCTTCTCCTGACAGCTCCTTGGATAGGGTGTCGCCATTCCGTCTCCAGGCACTTAACTGTGTGTGTGTCCCCTGTCTTGACCAGAAATAAAACTCGAATGTCTCCCATTGCTTAAAGGATGATGCTAGATTTCTACAGACACTTCTACCTATAATCTGGTCACGACCCACTTTCCAGCTCACTTCTTCCCTAACAAATTTTAGTAACACATAACTTGAGTGTTTACTTACGATGTGTCAAGTCCCATACAAAGTGCCCGAAATCTTATCTAAAACACACAACGACTCTATTAGACAGCTAAAGTTACTTATCCCTGTTTTCTGTTTTGTAGATCAGAAAATTGAGGCACAGAGAACTTAACTGACTTTCCAAAGGTCACACAGACAATAAGTGAGGGACCCAGGGCTGAAGTCAAGGCTGTCTGAGTTCAGTGTGCTACTTCTGAACCACTCAGACTTTGTCTCCTAATAAAGCCCATCTCATCTTGTTAGGATGAAATGATTTATGACTCACTTCTTGACAGGTTAATGTAGTGTTTGACATAGAGTAAAGACTTAATAAATGTTATTTTCATCTCCATTTTATCTAGCAGAAAGAGCATAAATGAGCATAACAAACAAATCTACCTTTAGTTGTTTGCCAACTCAGTGTGAGTCAGACATATAATGATGTTGCCCCAGAAAAAGTAATCTCAGGTAAACCTTACTAAACTAACTGCTCCATTTGGAAAACTAGTAAGATGACAGTCTTGCTCTTCTATGAGCCAGCCAGACAATTCCTAGAGGTCTGGGCACTAATCATTAAATAGAGGCCATCGGGAAACAGAACTCACCCAGTGAAGAGGATGGACAGGGTTACGGAAAACTCACGCTAGCGAAGACATCTGAGTGAAGTGAAGATGCTTAAGTTCAGCAGACAGCTAATGTGGTAAGACAATGATGACTAGGCGCCCCCTAGGGCCCACTAATCCACAGTCTACAGGAGTGGGGCTCAGACTTCCATGGTTTGCAAAAGCATTCTAGGTAATTCTTACATAATTAGCCATGAAGAATCAATGCTCTGGGGCAGAGGCTCTCAAACTTTTACACCAAAATATCCTTCAGGGCCACTGAAAGCATGGAGTGTCAGCCCACGTCTGGAGTTTCTGTTTCAGGAGGTGAAGAGCAGGGCTTGATAATTTGCATTTTTAGCAAGTTTCTAGGTGATGCTGGTGATACTGGTCCAGGAACCAGTTTGAGAACCACTGCTCTAGAGGAAGGTCCAGAGTCAATTGTGTAGATTTTAGATATAGAGAGGTTTTAACAAAATAGTTATTCACAAGTGGGATGGACTGCCTAGTGATTAGATACTAGAACTACTGCCCTGGCATTGGAGATACTCAAGGTAGGGCACTGGGAAGGCTGACACCATGTTATCTTGTTTCTCTGTTTGCAGGCTATGACTCTGTGTGGCTGGAAGCATGCAAAGGAAAGCTATGTCTGTTATCAATAACATTTTTTTTAGATCCTCAAACCAAAATAAACTCAATCTCAAACTTGGTTCTAAACTTAAAAGCAATCCCTTTCAACATAGCATTGTAATTCCAACCAAATTCCATATAGGGTGTCAGGAGGTCAATGGGTATTTTTTTTTGCCAAACAATGGAGAAGTAATGGATCTATTTTTTTTTAAAACCCTCTCTTGCGTCAGGTTTGCTAGAGGTTCACATTTCTGTCCCCACAAAAAAAGGAAAAAACTCAGTGTGAGAACAGTTTGTAACTGCTGAAAAGTTAAAAAAAAAAAAAAAAAATCAAACCAAAGAAACAAGTCCTTTATCAAAGCCCCATAGCCTGCTTAAAATGTTTCATTCTATGTTTTTATCTAGAACATCATGATCTGTTCACTTATATTTTAACCAATTTATGGGTCAGAAGGGAGTGAAGTAAAAGTTGATTGGACCAAAATTACACCCTTAGTTCCTTGAAATACTCACTGTGTATTTCACTATAATTACTGCAGTTGTTTTTGAAACAAAGGAACAAGACCATGGTTGATGAGAGTTCTACTATAGAGTACCTGATACTGTACTATAGAAACTAGTATAAAGCTGTATAAAGATGTACTCATATATAATAATTTTAGTATCTTAAATATGAAACATCCAATTTATTTACAGATTGACCAGCAAAGGCTGAAGACTAAATCTTTTTTGGGAGGAGGGTCAAGACAATATGACCAGAACCAAAGACTTGTTTTTTCTAAAGCTATTCAATTTTCATGCAATTTGTCTAAAATAGTATCTTCCAAGCTTAAGGTTAAGAGGTGATATCCTTCCAATGAGACTTTCCATATTCAATTCAATATATTAGCCTTGCATATTAATATTGAATTGAATTATTTATGCTACATCCATTAAATACTTTTAAAATAGAGTCTTGAGGAATTACCTAAATCTAAGTTCATTCTTCCACAGTCCCTATATTACTAAACCATTTTATCCTCTCCATAACAGAATTATCCTCTGAGAAACTTGTTAATATGTGGAAGATACTTTTTATAATTTCCACTGTAACTGACATTTCGTCATGAAGCAAAGATTCTGTACTTCAGCTTCCTTCATTTGAGCTCTAGAAATCTTTCTAGAGAGAAGTCATTATACTATATTTGACCAATAAAAATCAGCATTTTTCCAAGAGCATCCTTCTGGACATCTGGTCTCTTAGAAACAGCCGAGAGATGACTTTATTTGGTCACTTTTCCCCAGAGATATACCTCATGGTCAGGTCTCTTTAGAGAACATCACTGGGGAAATTCCCTGAGGTCAAGGTCTGGAATTAATCATCTCTGGATTTCCTCAGCACCTGGTGAGAGTGCTCTGGACACAAGAGGCACTTAGCATTTGGTTAGCAAACAAGAGTGAAGACTGCCTTTCTGAGACGGCCTTAAAAGGCTAAAACTGAAGAATGTCCCTGGGCTGCCTCTTCATCCATGTAAGTTATATCCCCCTTTATTCTGTTTCTATTTCCAATACAATTTTGAACAATCCTAACTATTCTGAAACCTGGATCTTCCTCTCTGAAATGTCAACAGGGCTGTGTCCACAGTGTTATTTTTAGCCTGTGATGGCACAATAACCTACTATCTTAGGTTGCTACTTCAGTGTCCCCCAACTCTGTGAGTGCTCTAAAGGCAAGAACGGTGTTTGTCACTGTACTGTAGACCTACAGTGTATACCGCACTGTGCCCAAAAGAGATTTCTTAAAAGAAAAAAAGAGTAGAAAAAAACAAAAAACAAAAAATAAAATCACCCTGTCATTGTTTTGAAAAGCAAAATGGATACACTTAGATGAATTATTACCAAAAGATTGGTAAGAAAAAAGCAGAGATAATATGATATAGCAGGATGGAACTTTTGTATCTTACAAATAATTAGCTGATTCTTTCTTCAGCTTCTACGGAAAGAAAAAAAAAGGTTGTAAACCATGCTATCAAACTAGACAACGCTGCAGAAAAAATAAATGAAATGATAAATCCTTTCTTAGTAGCAAGTTTATATGTCTGCCCCTTCACTCCCTTGCCCCACCCCAAGAAGCAGTTTTGTTGGATGGTGATCTTAATGATGATGAAAATTACAATGCACATTTATTGTGCACTTGCTATATAAGCATTTCATATTGATTTATTTACTGTTTGCAATATGCTTTTGATGTAAGTAATCTCATTTTCATTTATAGAAGAAGACACTAGACACAGAGAGGTTCAGTAACTTGCCTAAAGAGACAGCTGATGACCTGAATCTGAATATATGCTCTCCTTCACATCCTCCAGAAACCATTTAATCTGACAAGGTAGATGGCCTGATAGGGCTCACCTGAATAACCACAGATGTTCCTGCACTCCTCTAATGCTAATCATAATTTTTGTTGTTGTTGTTTTGAATGAGCTATAGTAACTTGGAGAGAGAGCTAAATGATTTGAAATTTTAAGAGGCTATGTTGAAAAAGATGTGTGAGAAGGTGAGGAGGCTGGCTCTCAGACAGGAACAATGGGGAAAGAAAGAATGCAGATGTTAACTGAGTTTTGCTTGGTGATGGGTGATGCAACTTTTTCTAGCTCCTTGTAAAATCCTGAGTAAAGCTACATCACAAATTCTTTGTAATATTGTGTCTGTTTTTGTGGAATCAGAATAATAGCAGAGCCCTGCTTCAGAGGTGGGCAAGAACATGGTGAGGACAGAGGGTGTCCACAGGAGGTGGGGAACTGATTTAAAATGGTAAGTGAAATTGTATAAATTTATAACCAAATCATAAAGTATAAAACAATACGTTTTAAAGCTAAATCTGCATTTAGTATAACAGAAATATACTGTGTAAATATACTATTAATATATAAATATAAATATTCTATTAATATAACTATACTACTAATAAAGATATTTATTAAACATGGCTAGAATTCGCCCATTTGGCTTTCAGAACCTGAAGGGTCTGGAGCCCCAGTGCTGATGTATCCATACAGCTTTACTTCTTCTTCTCTGCACTTACCGGTAGGTGGTTTCTGGAAGGAGATCTTTCAGAATGTGGGCGGTGGTATTGCCCACGGTGATGCTAGTATCTCCAAGATCAATATTGTAAGCAAGGATTTCAGATCCATTATTGCACGGCTCTTCCCAGTTCAGTACAAGGCACACAGACGGTGAATCAGGGTAGGCAGTGAGGGTCTCCTCCTCCAGGACACAGAGAGTAGAGACAGGGTCAGGGGCAGATGCTGGTGTCTGGCAAAGGACAAGCTCACTGTACGGTCCTGCTCCAGCTTGATTGACGGCCTAAAAGACAATAGCGAGACAAAGTACATTACCCCACTATACATTCTAATGGCTCCATGTTAGGTACTGTTAAATAAATCTCAAGTAATATGCGATTTACCTCCAGAAACACAGGCAGAAATAAATGCTAGAGAATGTTCACTTTAACCTAATTACTACTTTCCAAAAAATGACTATCACATCTTTTCTGTTAATAAGGCAAAAGATAACATCACCATCATCACCTGTTATGAAAAATAATTTAAAAATAACCCTTTATATTTGCATAGACCGCTGCAGTTTATATGCTGTCTTATACAATCTTCCCAACAACTCTCTCAGGTAAATTGCAAATATTCTTCTCTGCCTCTCACAGAGGAAGGAACTCAGATTAAATAACACAGGTCCCAGAATTAGAAGCAAAGCTGAAACTGGAATTCAGTAATCTGACTTTTAACTCTGGTGCTGCACTGGACCGGCAACAGGAATTTCAGAAAAGATCTCTACTGTTTTCCATATGAATGATAAAATTCTTATCTAAAGTCAATTCTCAGCCCTTTCTGACTACCTGTTAACAATAGTTGACACCCGCATCACTCATCGCACTTCTAAGAGCTCATTCCCTTGGTCTCCAGGAGCCATATTCTTGTTTCTACTTATCTGCTGCTCCTTCTCAATCACCTTTGCTGGCTGCTATTCATCACTCACATTTCTCAACACTGGAGGGCACCAACCAGGGCTCAGGCCTTGGACAACTTTTCTTTTCTATTTCTGCTAAAATTTTTAAAGATTTCATCTTGTCTCAGGGGGTAAATGCCATTTATATCCTACTTCCAAATTTATTTGTTTAGCTCGGACCTCTGCCTTGAAAGCCAGCCTAATGTATCTAATTGCCTTTTGAGTATCTCCACCTGAAAGTCAAACTGGCATCTAAAACCTAAGTGTCCACACAGCTTATCTCCTCTCAATCCCTCCTCACCAAAAAAACCCCCTCACTACCTCCTATAGTTGTTCCCAAACTCAGGTTGTTCAAGTCATAATCCTTGAGTCTTCACTGGACATCTTTCTCTCATATCCCTATCTAAGCCATCAGCACATCCTGTATCACCCTAGTCCAATCTGGGCACTATAATGACCTCCTACTGGTATCTCTATCAGCCCCTGCCCATAGTCTCTACTCATAGCAAGAAGAGTGCTACGACGCAAACCCTTGCAATGGCCTCTGACCATATTTGGGATAAACTATGAGGTCCTCACAATAGCCTACAAGCCCCTGGCTGATATGCTCACCACCACCACCCTCCCAGAAAACCTATCACCATTCTGACTTCATCAGCTACTACTCGCCCAATGAATTACTATACTCCAGCCATACTGGCTTCTGTGCTATTCCATAGAGACAGCAAGTTTGCTCCCGCCTCAAGGCCTTTGCACTTCCTACCCCTTTTGTTCAGAAAGCTTTTGCCCTAGACTTCTGCACAGTTTGCTCAAACATCTCCTACAGGCCTTCTTTCAAGTGTTGCCTTTTCAATGAGCCTTCTCTGAACACTAAATTGAAACCTGCAGTCAAGTTACCCACCTGCGACCCCCTAGTTCCCTCAGTTCCTATTTCCCTTCTTTGCTTTGTCATCACAGCACTTATCACCAACATGGTATATGTTTCATTTAATTACTCCCCTGATTCAAATAAGTTCCATAAAGATAAGGTTATCTCTCCAGTTCACTGTTGTATCTCTAAAAACTAGAATTCTACTAGATATAGAGTTTATACTCAATGAATGTTACTAAAAATATTTTTTTTACTTATAAAACCATTTTGCAGCCTCCTTATCAAATTGAATGTACTCTAATACTTAGTTCTTTCTCATTTACTTCACAGGAGAGCTTATGAGGACAAATTACAAAACTTAAAAAAGTAGTCTGAGCTCTTCAAAGTTCAAAACAAAACTTGCAATGTCTGTATATTAGTGTCCATTTCAAAGAAGGAAGCTAAAAGCATCCATTTGCTACCAAATCACTTTTGAAACTCTATAGTAATATTCTTTCATATCTAGTCTTACTTCATGACAATACTTCAACTTTCTTTTTAGTAAAATTTTAATGTTTAATTTATTTTAAGAGTATATATTTAGAGATTTATTTCTGGATACAAATTTATCACAGGGCAGAGAAATAAGACATAATGAAGCTCAATGTTCATAGGGAAAACCAAGAACAAAATAGCATTTTCCCTACTTAAAATTCCCATATCTCTTACCCTGCTTTCTCCAATATTAACACCTTATAAAACTATACAATGATCAAAACCAGGAAATTAACATTAGTACCACTGTACTAATAACATACAGACCTGATCAAAATCTCACCAATTTCTCCAATGTTCTTTTTCTAGTCTAGGATTCCATTCTCTTTCATTAGCTTCATTCTATGGAAAATGCTTTCTTGATTTATAACACTTATTATTATTACCAATCTTTTACTAAATAAAAGTAATGACTATGATATACAATATGCTTCATGTGAACATAATTACTTTGACATTTGTTAATTAAAATGTTTTTAAGAAATACAAAAATTCAAAAATTCCAGAGCAAAACAAGCAGTTTCACCCAATTTTTATGAAACACAATATAGATATTATAGTGATTTCATTTTTAAAGCGCCAAGTATTCAAAAGAATATTTGGGTTTAACCTGACTTTGTAGTAATATCAAATGACAGTAATTCATATAATTCATATTTGGTCCATGGGTACCAAGGAATCAATATAGATTGGGGAGACCCTCTTCCCCGTAATACTTCTTCAGCATAGCAATGGTGGCCTTAAAAGTACTATCCCCTTCATAGGGTCTGACTCATTTTATAACAAAGAGGTATAGACATTTGAAAATATTTTCTACTTCTAACCATCAAAATGGGGAGGCATAATCACTATGCAGGCTCTAGTCTTATCAGTGTATCTTTTACAATGCAGTTTGGGGAAGTCAGTGCTAAGTGACAGCATATAACCTGAAAGGAAAAGAGCGAGTAGAATATTTTAAAGAGAAACCCAAAGTCAAAAAGCATAGTGTAGTTCTTTCCTGTGGTGGCAGACAGTTCTTTATTTATATCCTGCCTTGTTCCAGGAGTGTGGCACATAATTTAACCTTTTCCCAATGACTCAGCATTGCCATTATAAAGATTGGATAATGCGGTATGACCCTGAGTCACTGACGAGGGGTTAATTAGGTCCCAGGTACTCCCTTTGAGAAGGAAGGAAGCTGTATAATAGAAGAGTTTATTCAAAAATGTTTATGATAAAGTAGGCTTCAAAATTTAACAGAAAAGCTTCAACTGATCTGGAAAATTAAATTATGAAGGAATGTTTTCTCCAAAGAGGCCAGAGATAAGCAATTTGATCTATAACTTAAATCAGGTAGAAACCTAAATCTGGCATCTTTGCTTCTTCATCTATTTAAATCTAAATGTGTACAAAGATAGAATTTTTCAAGGTTGAAAACCATATCTGATTAATCTTTCTATCTCTCCTCTTGATCATCCTGATCATCCTTTGATTCTGGCACAAGTAGTGCTCAAGAAATGGTACCGAACAAATGCAAAGAAATAAATAACCTTGTTTTTTAGGACAATAAAAAGGAGGGAAAAAAATATCCAAGTCAATAAAGCAAACCCACACCTTTAGGGGTTAGGCTAGAAGCCAACTGTCCTCGATGTTATTCTATTTGGACTTGCAAGCGGAAGCTAATAGGTAACCAGCCTTGTTAACAGTCACTGAGAAGTGGGAAGTGGGTCCCATAATCTAACAAAGACTAGTAGTCTAAATTACTCTGTCTGTGGCTCCACTTAACAGCTGGCATATACATTTTCTGTCGTTTGCCAGTTCTAAGTGGCTTTCCCACTGAAATGTGCATCTCAGAGGAATTCAGACAGGAGGAATTGTCCCTGAGGAGCTGTGATACCTTTGCCTTGGATTCAGTCATTTATTCAGTGAAGTGATAAACAAGCAAGATACAAGGGTGATGGGAAGTAGAAAGAATCTGGTTTTGTTCTTATATTTCAGGACTTCTTAGAGAAGTTGAAATTAACTGTAAAATACCAAAACAAATTCATAAAGATATTTTTTTTCCCCGTATCATCACTCCTGATAGCCTCCATCATGAGCTTTGATTAAGTTTCCCAAAGAGTCTTCCACAGAACACCAGTGTTTATGAGTAATGTCTGAGTGATGTCAACCCACCTGTAGTCTACAGCAATACTGTGCAGCGGGCAAGAGATCCCTTATTTCAAAGCCGGTGGCTGACCCATGATAAATGAGTTCTAAAGATTCTTCATCTTCTCCCCATTCCAACCTGTACTCTGAGACGTCGGCACCGGAGCTTTCAGGACTCTGGAAAGCAGAAATTTGGGTAGTTAACTTCAACGAGAAGAAAATACTATGATGTTTCTGTCTGACTAACTAAATTGGGAAAGACAGCAAGATACCCCAGGATATTTCAAACACATACAAAAGAAAAGCATGAAAGAGATAGTCAATTTCATCTCAATTCTGACAAGTAAAATTTCCACAATTCTTAATGATAGAAGCAAGTGCCAAGGGAGATTAGTGTATAAAAATCACCTACATGTAAATTTTGGCTCTGTAGGTTTCTCCTAACTTGCATTTGGGGCAGATAAAGTAGAAGAAACAGAAGTTGATACAGAACACGTGTCTGACTCACCTCCCAGCTCACTAGGACACATCCATCAGGCGTAAAAGAAATACAAGGTGCTTTGCACTGTCCAGGAGGCCCTGCAGCAGTGGTAATTTCTGAGACATCAGAATAGGGGCCATACTGAAAGAGAATACAAACATGCTTATATGTGTGTGTGCGCACACACACGTGTATGTGTTCATGCATAAGAGGGCATATAAGCCTATAAGCAAATAATGGCTAAGCTAATACCATTGTCAATACAATTGATTAAAAATATTACCTAATGGCATTTTCATTTTCAACTGAATGTGTATAAGGGTTTTTCCTACATATTCCCAGAGTGGTAAGTGTCTACTACATATGTAAAAGAATTAGAAAGTTGGTTTACTAAACATTTCTCCTGTATTATGACATCAGAAACAAAAACATGCTGATTCTTGACACAATAAGCATTCTATCTTAACATTTTTCATAGGACATCAAAGAACACAAAGCCAGATGTACACTGTAGTTTAAGCTTTCATACATAAAAATCTACTTAAAATTGTTGGTTATCAAGTTCCAAGTACTTCTTCTACTTACTGGTATTTTACATTTTGAAAACTAATGTTCTTTTTACATTTTCTCAGCATATCCCCACCATCTCAACTATCTGAAGGTTTATATTGCATTCTTGTTTTCTTCTATTAGTATCAGTGATAACATTGCTCAGAGCCAACTGCCACTAGAGATTTAAAACATCTCAAGAGAATCATCATCACTCATTTTAATAGTGGAATATGTGATACTTCAAAGAATGGTGCAAAGAATAAAATAAATTCCAGACTAATAAAGTATGTGACCATGTTTATTCAAAATGGGCAAAAAAATGATTTAAAAGAAAAACCCACACACACAAAAAATCTCTCACATTTTTTCCACCACCACTTGCAAATATACTGGATTAGGGGTGGGAGGTTCGGGGTAGGAGAGAAGCTCTCTGAAATGGATCTTAGAAGGTGACTAAAAGTCAAATATATGGTTAACTTTCAACTTAACGGGAATAAACAAAGGCTAAAGATAGTTCCTTATATCATAAATTAGTTAAAGGTGAGAGAAAGTAAAGCTCAAATCAGGAGTTGCACGTTTATCTTTGTTATGGCAGAGACCCCTCAGACGTTGATGGGGAAAAGGGCAAAAACAAAAATAAAGTTTTTGTAGCATCTGTAGTCATCGCTATCCATCCATCTTCTTTTTACTTGTATAGTTGTAAGTTCTGGTGCATAGGCTTTCTTATATTCTCACCGATATTTTTTTATTGTTTAGTTTCATGTTGTTATTTTAATTTGAAAAGTTGGCTGTGTCTGAAATTGTTTCCTGATGGGGATGTAAAAGAAATCTAAGTCCTGTTAAAAGTTTGAGATCTTCAGAAGAAACATTCACAGTTAGTTGTGGCTAACATGAAATGGACTAAAACACAATTTACTTCTGAAATGCTTAAACGAGACTACCCAGAATTAGAAAAAAGTCAACTTCATGTCACTGTTAGTTGGAGTTTCTTTAAAACTTATCATCAATTAACTACATATATTAATTTGCACGGTACTCATCTACACAAATCATTAGCACTTTTGGGAAACTTCAGTGGCAATGTGCTTTACCGACCCTCTCCTGCCTTCTTTTATTTTTCTACTCATTTTCTGACATACCAAAAAGCCCTAGTTTCTGAGTCATGTAGTTCTTTCTCATTATGAATCTCCCCAAATCCACATCACTCTGCAATTTTAAAACAGCAGCAGCAACAACAAATAACAAACACCTTTATGGATATCACATAGACATATATTTTCAATCTCCCAGAGCCCACACCTTTACAACTCCAAATGGAACAGTAGAAGGGAAGGCCAGAGAGTTCTAAGCTTCACTTGAAATAAACGAAAATAAGGTGGTCTCACTAGCTATTGCCTCATTTCAGTTTTAAAAACCAATCTAAGACATTACTGAGTAATTTAGACAATATGATAAAGGAATATTCTATAGTCCTAATTTCTCATAACTGATAGTAGAGTCAATGAGTGAATAGGAAATTATTTTTAAAACTACCAAAAGCATTAAAAAGGCGATGTTCTTATTATCCCTGAACTCTAAACAGAATGATATGAAGACCTAAGAAACACAATTTCTAATGCTGGGAATATGAAATCACAACATACCAATTCAGAAAGAAGATTTTATATATACTCCTTTAATGGTTATCAAGGTTGGCTAGATAGTGCTGAGGATTCTCAGGAGGGTAGAAACAAAAGCATCAGAACTTTATACTCACCCCTCCGTCATTCAGCGCCCTCACTCTGAAACGATACACAGTTCCAGGAAGCAGGTTGCCAACAGTGCACTCGAGGTCTGGCCCGTGGTACACCTCCGAAGCTACATCCTCGGGCTCTGTCATCTCCACACTGTACTCAGAGACCTCACAACCACTTTCAGAGGCAGGGACATCTAAAAATGGAGAATGTTTTTCATCACATCATTTTTGTGCATCTAGTTGACAAAAATCACATTCCATTTTCCACAGGTTTGTAAAATATCATGTAGGTGGCCCCTCCTCAATATCTTTCTTAGAAAAGAATCCATCTGCCCATCCCAAAAGAAGACATACAAAAGAAAAAGCTTTTGAATGATGTTATCTATATTTTCCAAAGCAAGCACATTTAATTACGTTAATAATTTTAAAAACATAGAACCACTGGGATATTTCTTTACAGTCAACTTCAAGGGAAGGGAGGAAAATCTCTTTAACTTGAAATCAAAGGTCACGTTAAGTCAAGATACAAAATTTTATATTTTAGACATAATGGTGTCAAATTCTGCAGGTTTATATTTGCAATTTTACATGTTATAAACTACTGACACAAGAAACACTAATATAGTTTAAATTAATACTGTAAAGCACCAAGACTCACAAATGACAAAGCAGCAAACACAAGAAAAAATTAGATGTTACCTTATAAACCATTTGTCGGCTTCATCTCTAAATTGAGCACAATTTTTCTTTTATGAATAAAGTTGAAAAATTCATTTAAAAAAACTGGCTACACCAAAACATTTTCTAGAAAAATGCCCTCCAAAAAGTAGAGAATGCGTGTGGCACCATCAGGTATAGGAGGATGAGCAACAGTGAGCGGGAGAATACAAACCCGAGCCAACATACAGTAAAAAGAATATGGACATTTCAACAGAAAAAAAAAAAAAAAAAGACGGTTTTCAGAAGGAAGACTTCCAACTTAATTACAAAACATCAAATCTTAAATTCAATATCCAATTGTCGACATTGTCCATGTCAATGTGAAGATTTGTTCACTCACCCCACTCTAAGTGGACTTCTTTGTGCTTTGGTCTACCCAAAACCCTCGGTGGTCGACACTGACCTGGTGCAATGCTTAGTGTGCGAACAGGGAGACTTTCAGAACACTGCAGGAGAAACACCAGAGAGAATCATCTCTTAGTTACTGTGAATTATTAGACCTCTACATTCCAGGCAAATTCCACCCCGTAACTGTAAATGCTACTAAAAGAGGGTTATACATTGCATGTGTACACATGATTCTTTATGCAATGAGATGTGTGTGTGTGTGTGTGTGTGTGTGTGTGTGTGTTAAATGTGGACATAAACTGTATATGGTACTGGTAAAAACGATTATTTCTGAAGTCAGATTTGTAGACCTGAGTGTTATGTATCCTAAACACAGTTATTTTCCTTTAAACCAAAATTAGACCCTTCATGAGGACAGAAGAGGAGACAAAACAACAGCTGGATGAAAATTTTAAATGGTACCATAAATGGCTAACCATCCACATACAGAGCAGAAAAGCAAATAAAGTCAATATTAATCAACTGAGTTTGACATTAACCAGCAGGTTCTATTTATGCTAAAATAAGTAGGCCTTCTTTTTGCAGGAACTGGTTGTGTAAAGCCGGTGGTTGGAAGTTGAACCCTTTTTTGAGAGAGGAGAAAACAAGGCAGAGCTATGCAGCGCGACCACACTCATTCTTCTTCCAGAGAGGAAGTGGTGCAGAGGGGATGCACCCTGCACACTGAGCAGCGCCTCGCACACAGGCGGTGCCGGCCGGTCGCCCGTGCCTGGGCATGGACTCGCCCCATCCTGGGGGCACTCCAGAGCTCTGGCAGTGCATCAGAGTGGTCTCACCGGACCTCCTTTTCACAAGGAGCCTATCTGTATGGACAGTCTACACATCACAGCACCGCTATCATAGCAGGGAAACAGGAAAGAAAATAAACACAAGACAATGATATAGATGGACTGACTGGCAAAATTAGGCACCCAAATGGCAGGTAGTCTTTTCAAAAGTCAACCCAGTACAGGGCTACAAGCCACCGTATTTCTCTATCTCTCTCTCAATATTAATGGTTATAAACTATAACGTTAAATGTCTCTACAATGAAAATGTCTTTTAGCCATCTTGCCCCTCTTTCTGAATCTAAGTTAAAGCCATTTAGACAACTACCTCACTTCTAGAGCACTTCTTATGTATTTATTAGGTTATTTTGAGCCTCTGAATGGTTGAAACCAAGGCTCTTGACATCTTAACTGGCTAGTCTAAGATCATATAAATAGTAGAAAATGAGAAATTTGGCTGCTGCCTACAGACATGTGACTTGGGCACTGCAAAATTGCAGGAGGTGCCATTCAGCTCAGTCAACATAAACTTATAGATTTTACAAAAACCTTCCAGCAGATGGCAGTAAAGAACCTCGAGGAAAGTGTGTTTTACAATCATAAAATTGTCAGACGAGGTGCCAATCAGAGCTGTGCAAAAGTCCTATTTTTTTTTTTTTACTCTAAATGCTATGCTTTTCTATCATTGCAATAATTGAAGTTACCCTTACTTAGCTAATACAAATTCCAGAAAACACTCGGTTTCAAAGATCACATGTGATCATGCCAAAGTCTTCTAAGAAATAACTAAGTGACAAATGTACCTGAAAACATCACAATTCAGCTAAGAATCATTTGGGGCTATCTTTTATGTCCTCTAAAGCACAATTCAAAAACTTGTAGTTTTCATTTCCCAACGTATACCATGGCAGGTAGCATTACCATGATACATTTTTAAATAGCAACTTTATTCTGAAGTTATAGATTGTCTGACTTTGACCAAAGATGTTTACTTTCACAACAAAACAAAACCAACCTGACTGTGTCCACCAGTACTGATGCAGCATGCTCGGAGTTTGTACAAAGTGCCTGGCTTCATGTGGGCGAAAGTGTATTCTGTAGTCGATCCACTGTATGCCACTTCCCACTGACTCGCTGTAAAACAAGACTTGCATGAATTTATGCCTTTTGTACAAATTTAATAGTATAGACCATTAACTTATTTTAAAAAGCTCTTAAGTGGTTTCCATAAAAACCAGTATCTCCTATTCTTCTTTTTTTTTTTTTTAACAGCCAAAGGGCTCTTTTTCCATTTCCTTTATAAAGATAAATATTAAAATAGCATGGAGTCATTTTTAATACTTAATACTGCTGGCTAGACAGACTACTTAATATCACCATTATTACATTTTCTGACTCTGAGGTTTGGATGTTGGAAACCACACAAAACCTGTGGTTGGCACAGAGGGAACAGTGAAAGGAAAAGACAGTACTGGGCAGGCTGTGAAGTGGTTCTGGCATGAGAAGGCCCCAGGGGCCAGCTGGGCATGGGGAAGGCTGTTCAGCCATGGGGTTTCTGGTCAGTCCGGGCACTGATGAAGAGTCTCTCCCTGCTCTTATGTGTCTGGAGACTGCAGTAAGTGAAATCCTTCCATTATAGAGTGAGTCTTCTGGGTAAAGGCCTGCTGTCTGCATGAAGCCCCACTTGAAAGACAAAAATGGCTAGGAATACAACAAATTAAAGATGAAACACTCGGTGTGTGACCCAGTTATCTGATCACTTCTCAGGATTAAAGGAAGTAAGGTGGACCACTGGAGGGGTCTGGGTGCCCAATGAAACTGCGCCACTGGGGAAAAAGCGTCTGGGGGCTGCGTCCACCAACTGCTTGCCTCACAGATACGGGTTGCTAGAACGTTTCTTCCTCTTGTTCTGCTCTCACTAATGCTGTTTCCAGTTAACTATTTTACAACTCCATGAAGTCGTTTTAGGAAAAATATTTTTACCCTGTTTTATAATATTTTACTAAATAACTTCTAGGAATTCCTTCAGCTGCTTATTAGGTTAGATTTACAATTAAGTTACAAGTACCAGAGCCATGGGAGAAAGGGGAACATTAAAGACAGTCATCCAGATCTTACTGATTAGAAAACCTATACTACAAAGGGGACTGGGAACAAGCACCATGGAAAAGATTCAATTAATCACTCACTTTATGCACTGGCGAAGTTGTTGACTTTAAGTAGAGAATGCCACCTACTTTCGATTTGTCATCAGTGGTCAAGAGAGCCATGAAAATTTAAAATACACTTAGGTTTTCACAATGAGCTACTGCATATACAGTACGTAGGTTTTCTAATGTAAAGAATATGATTTTGTGTCATGAATAGCTGTGCCCATCTCAAAGAATTCTCTTGTTTTTTTTTTTGCTTAAGAAAAGACCTGATCCAGGTGGCTATTGTGGTACAGAATAAAAGGTAAGCCACACCCCTGCATTGCTTGTTTATAAAAGTTACTGGTAATTCTTTTTTTGCTATATGTATGTATAGCTTTTTATTAAATTAATGATTATTAGAATGGTGAGATAAATCATTTTTAAACTTCTGATGACTATTTTTTCTATTAAAGCCTAATAAATTTTATTAGAAAGACATAAGATTTTTTTTAAAGTCATTCTTTAAGAAATCTGATGGTCAACACCTTCCCACTTTAATGAATGAGAAGTAATAAATAAATTACCTGACTTGGAACTCACGACAAAGATTGAAAGACATTTTCTGAACTTGTTATAAAAGTGTGACACTTGTCACTAGCCCACAATAATACTACATTTTGTTTATCATCACTGTACATGGGAATTTGTGAATTATCAAACTCATTTGCTGTCTCTACCTTATTCTTTCTGCTGAATGCTTTTCACGTTCTCTTTCCTTACAAGAATTTCCAGAGAAAGTGTAACAAGAGAGGGGAAGAAAAACTTAATTTTATTCTAGTGATTAGGACTCCTGGCTTAAATAACACAGGAAATTATAAAACATGACAGAAACGTACATTTGCTCTGATGCTGTGTCAGAAACAGACAAATCGTCAATATGTGTTTAAGGTTTATTTATTGTAATAGTGTTGTCATTAAAAATAATGATTCTCCACTATTGCTACATAGATGTTTATCATATTAGAAAATGGGCTTGCTACCGGATTTGAATAAAACAATTTCAAAAAGCTTCACCTTCAGAATTTCCATCAGTAATCTCCAACAAGTACTTGAGAATTTCTGAACCGCCATTGTCCTTTGGAGGATCTGAAAAATAAGCAAATGTCATATTAATTATGAAAAGGTATTGATTTTTATTGGTAAATGTCACCGAGACACATAAAATCCTAATACTGTCTTAATTCTGGATTGAACTGAAAGGCACATAATTTATATATTATTTCACCCAATTCCTTTCTTGGAAAACAAAAGAAACAAAAACATCAAGAATCCTTAAAACTATCAAGCTATTCAAAGTTCTTAGATCTAGAAATGTCAGAGCTTGCATTTAGTGAAACACGAACAAATCTTAAAAAGTAAACTGATTTTCTAAGTTATGTTAATAAATTTACTTTGAGAATTCTGAAACCTGCTCTCTAATATTTATTGATTTTTTTATGACAAAATAATTTTTTTATTTTGCTCATCACTAAATTCTTTTGAGAGAGCATGAAGGGAAGTGCAGAATTTATTCATAAAAAATGAAAATATAATAAATCTGTTCCATCGCAGTTTGCTACTAAGCAAACTTCATATCCTAAGTGAAAGTGATACAAAAGTGGAGCTGCGGATCGATGAGGACACGCGCTGAACAGGTAGCTGGAGGAAGACGTTCTGGTTTATTGCCAGAGAGCCCTGTGCACTTTGTGTTCTGTCCACTCCTAACTCTGTGCCTGCCTGCGAGGGTTTTCTTTTCTAGGCAGAAAAATATCTTGCTTTATATTTTTGTAAGACCTTGAAGAATTTACCTCCATCAGTCAGTCAGTCGGCTCTATATTTTAGATATACTCTCAGATTACTCACAGGTTTAGAAACTTCCCTTTCATTCCCCTTGCTCCTGGTATTTCCATTAATGTAGACATACTTCAATAATAGATATTTAAAACAATAATTATAAAGTTAAATATAGCATATGGCTAATAAAAGTAAATAGTGTTAACAGAACTTTCTAGGATTTTCTGAGAAAAAAGCTTTATAGACTGGCAAAAAGCACATCTAGATTTTTATAGTTTCTCTTAATCGTCTCTCTCTTCCAGGAAAATATATATCCTAATAGTTCTGTCTCTAAATTATTAAGTAACTTGAAATAGTTATATGTCTCAGAGGTTGGTCTCCAATAATGACTGGATTATGTTTTAAATTTCCTTTCCATTATATGGTTGCGAGGTAAAAATCTTATTTTAAATTTCTTTTCAGGTAGCCAATATTATTATGTGACATTAGTGATAATAATACACATCCTAACACAGTCTTATACACAATCGTGAATGTTTAACAACATTCTAATGTCATTCATTTTGCTAAAATAATGCATGTAGCACAGGTAAGTCACTGACAGTATCCTTCTACTAGATACCTCCAAACATCAAATGCTGAACTTCAGTATGAAAATTTCTGAAGTTCAAGACTTCTGGTTACACATACACACCTGATAACAAAAACTAAGGTTTTCCTAATTCATTTTAACTTAAAAATTCTGTACATCAAAATTTACTTCCAATGACGGATCTAAATTTTGAAATTTATTTTTAATATTAACTTTATAAATCAATTTTTACATTTAATATAACTACTTTTAAGGGCAAGCTGTTGAAGAATGAAATATGTATTCGGAGATTACTCCATTCAAATTAATAACATTAAAAACACAGGAGGAATAATATATAATAAAGGAAAATTGTAGAATGAGATGCTCTTAAAATTGTCTATTTTACCAATCTGTAGAATTCTCTGAATGTTTCTCATATGTTTATCCCAAATGTATAAAATTCCCACAAATAATGGTGTCCTTTCATTTTTAATTCTGGTTTAAAATTAGTAAGTTTTTAAAATTTAATCTATCAGAAAAGAAGCAACTGCAGCAAAACATACCCCATTTGACACTAAAGCCATGAGATGTAACTGGTCCTTTAATGAGGGGTCTTGTAGGAGGCCCAGGCCTGTCAGGACTTGTCGTACACACCAAAACTTCGCTTGGACAACTTTTCCCTTCCATATTAGAAGCAGTCAGCTATGACACAACCGAGAAAACACCAACATGCTTTAGAAATCAGGTATTAAATCAGTGATTCTTTATCAAGTGCTTATTTTCTGCATAGTTAGCTTTAATAATTAAAAATAAAATAAAGTGAATTTTAGCTAAGGACATTTTTACCCCTTCAAGAAGACATATCACCACTTTGTTCTTATTGTATTGTTGAAGGAAAACATGGAAACGGGGAGAAAGCAGATAAAATAACCTCCCTTATTTAAGAGTAGGGTGATGCCACCTTGTGGAGAAATGTTAGTATAGCTGTGTTCTCACAGCATCAAATAATAAGGGTTTTAAGAAAATACATCAAAAACTATACTTCTCTTCAAATAGTCACAAACGCCACTTGATAATCTGACAAGCTGTTTATTGCATTACTACTACATGCCACGTAGCACCATTTGGCCCTGAAATTAGAGAAGGGAGGGTGAAACCATCTCTCTGTAACATCCTGTTTTTTTTTCTCTTATTGATTTCAGAGCACTGTTTCTGGTTACAGCATACAGTACTATGGTAATGCTAATGGTGGTTGTTGAGCAAACACTAGGTGGGGAGGAAGTGGGAACAGGAAAAAAAAATTAAAACAGCTGAGGGGTAAAATGGGCAGAAGAGCAAAGAAAAATGGAGAGTAAAAGAGAAATCTGATTAAAAGGAGAAACATCAAAGAGAAAGTTGTGGAATGCAGATGAGGAAGAGGTACACTGAGCATTTGGTTTGAGTCTTCTCAGGTAAGGCCATTTGGCCATGGTGTAATCCAATTTATTATAGCACATTATGACGGTTTTCTCTCTCCAAAGTGAATTTTAAAATTAAAGAACGGTACGCATTTTATAAATGTTACTTTAAAAATGTAAATACATTGACTTTAACAAAATTTTTTTAACCCATAGATTCTATCTGAAACATAAAATAGCTTCTTTTTTAAGCAGTTCAGGTACCAAAATGATTGACTCACCCTGAATTTATACTGTGTGCTTCTTTTGAGATTTTTCACAGTACAAGTTAAATCCTCTCCAGTGTATTTTGGGTGGAAAAGGTTATCCTGAAAAGGCAAAGCCAAAAAGAAACATCAGTATCATCAAATCTGGGCACTAAACACTTTCGTATGCAGGATTTCCATATTGCCTCTTTCCATCATCACCAGGGAGCCAGAGGTATGGCCGCTGTTGCAAAAAAAGTGTCAGGATCCCATGGTGCAGTGGATAGCACTCCAGCTTTCAGTAAAAATTTAACTCAAATCACACTGTAATTTCTCCTGGGTTTGTTCAGGCTTACCGCAGGGGTGATACTGATTTAAATGAAAACAGTGCTGAGAGAATGAGAATTTGGTTTGAAATAGATGCCATCATATGCTTTTCTCAAAAGCAAATTCTGCCTGGCTACTTAATAAGCATTTTAAACAAAGAACTTCACCACCAAGTAGTGCTATGTGACAAACCAGTGTGTACTTAAAAAATTTTTTTTTATTTAACAATTTTGTGAAAAAAAGCTTCTTGCATTGAGGTCTTCACTGCCAAACTGTAATGTGCTATGCAATAAACTGTGGCTGAGATTTCTGACCACACAGTGTCCTCTTCTGGTCAAGGAAGAAAGGACAGCATGGATGGGGAAAGTATGATCTAAGAGGATAAATGACCCATTAAAAGCTGAATGTACAAAATTCATTCCACAGTATTCTCATTCCAATATTACGGTGCACCTTCCATATAACAGGCTTTCTTTTCTACTATCTAGGGCTTCAGCACTGCTCAAGAACAGACAAAGCCCTGCCCAAAGAAACTTATATGCCAGTTGGAGGTGATTAAAAAAAAAAAAAAAAAAACTATATAAATATAAAGCATGTGATATGGTATTAAGTGCTATGACAAAAAAATTAAGCTGGGTAAAATAACAGAATGGTGGATTTAGTAAGGTGTTGCTCTCGATAGTTGTGCAGGTTAAATAAGGCAGCCACATGTGGCTCTTTACATTAATACAATTAAAAACTTAGTTCTTTAGGCCCATAGCCATATTTCAAGTACTCAATAGTCAGGTGTGATCAGGTACTACCTTATTAAACATTACAAACTATAAAACATTTCCATCATCACAGAAAGTTCGATTTAGACAGTGGTTTTTACAGGGTGGTCAGGGAGGGGCTCTCCAAAGAGGTCACATGTGATTAAGAGACCTGAAAGAAATGAGGGAAGTGAGTCAAAGATATTCGGAAGGGCATTCTAGCCACAAGGCTTAGCAAATGCAAAGTCTCTGAGGCCAGGACATGGCTGGTATGCTCAGTAAGCCTACAATGGCCCGCTACGAAGGCAGTAAAATAAAGATTCTGGTAACGCAGGGACTTGTAGGCACTGTAAGAATACCTTATAGGTACTTGAAGGCTTTTACTCCAATAAGAGAGAGGAAGGTACAGAGATGGGGAGGTTTTGAGCAGAGGACTGACATGATCATATTTTATCTAACAGGACCATGCAGCTTTGGGTGGAGAATACACTCTAGCGTAGTAAGGATGAAGGTAGGAAAAATATTTAAGAGGCCATCAGAACAATCCAGGGGCGAGCTGATGGTGGCTTGTAAGAAGGTAGCAGCTATGGAGCTATTGAGAAATAGTGAGGTTTCTGAATAATTTCTGAAGGAGGGTTTTAAAAGGATTTGCTGACTGATTATATGTGGATTCAAGGATGACTCTAAGGGCTTCTGGTTTTCCAAATGAAAGGTTTGGGATGACATTCACTGAGATGAGAAAGGCTGTGGAAAGAACAGGTTATTGCTGGTGGTGGCAGTGGTAGTGGTTGAAATTAAGAGTTCGGTTTTGAATTTATGTAGGTATTCTAATTTGGTGTCCAACAGTTATGACAATACTGACTTATACAGAACACATGCAAGGTTATAAAAATGGCAAAACTTACATTTTCGTCCTCCTGGATTTCCAAGGTATAGGTGACTACTTCCTCAGGTGAACAGCCTTCTGGTTTATTCCACTGCAACGTGACCCATGTGACCCCAGCTCGAACAAGTCTTGGGGCAGAAGGCATCTGAGGAATGTTTCCTAACGTGTAGCACACCACCTCTTGGCTATAGCCACTGCAGAGAATTAAACCCAGTGAGACACATATTTAGGAGCATGTGAGTAGCCTCGGCTTTTTAGAAAAGAAGAAAAATAACCCTGGCTACTGCCCAACTTGCTTGAGTTGGAGAGTTCAGGGTCTGACAGGTTGAGCAAGCAAGAAAGGCTTTGTGTGATATTCTCTACAACAATTTTCAATTCACGGATGCACCAGTTCCCCACTCTCTCTTCAGTCTGCTCTGAACAAAGCAGACCACGTTACAGGACAATATATTTAAAGAATTTGCTTGACCCCAAAAGCACCCAGAAGAAAGTACAACATAGTGCAATGTTTACCAAACTATGAGCAATAACTACCAAGGGGCCTTCAAATAATTTACAAATATGTACAAGTGCAATTTTTCAAAAGTTTATGGGAGCTTCCAATCATTTATAAATTCTTGAACCATATTAGTCTTTATTGCTATTCATTTTTTAACCAGTGGGCTCTAAAAATACAATGGCTATCATGGGTAGGGGGGAAGGGCTGAAAAACCTTTTGATATTAAGTTTTTTAGGCTGGAAAGGCAGTTGGGGACCAATGGTGTGCTGAACCTTTAAGAAGATTTTCAATAAGCAGTGATGAAAGAAAAATAAACTCCCTGTAATCTAGAGGTACCCAGGAAGTACAACTGAAATACATCTTTATCCACTGACGCTTCACTGTACACCTGTTCTTGTCTTTCTTCTGAAGCCTCCAAGCCATGCTGTCCTAGACAGTCCAGATTTTCTCCAATCCTGTGAGTATCTGTGCTCAGCTATACAACAATAGCCGGCCAAGTACCCTTTTCTTTGTATTAGGAAATATATATAATTTAAATAAGCAATGGAATGAATAGCTTGCTAAGGTGATGAAAGAAAAAGGCACATGACTTGAAAAAAATAAAGCCCCAAGAGGATTTCTTTCAAAATCTGCACTGTTACCTTCATTTTGGTTCTGAGACCCCTAGCGGGGCCTTTGCATTATGGCTTGCAAGAAGGCAAAGAGGCCACACAGAGGCATTTGTCACCTCAGCAGGGGCCTTCTACCCTTGATTAAGATTCATTCTCCGGAAAAATCTCAAATTGGTTCAGTGTGGAGGCAGCAGGTGTCCTCGTGCTTTCCAGCAACGTGAGAGAAAAACTCAGAATCACTATACAAATAAGGACAAGAAAATGTCATACCTGGTGCCAATGTCATTCCGAGCAGCCAGCCTGAATGTGTACCCCATTGCCGGACAAAGCTTTGTCAACTTGTAGTGCTTCTGGCTCCCAAAGAAGCACTGTCTGAAACCACTGTTTCTTTTCCCCTAAAAGAAAAGTGAAACAACACACATAAATTTTTAAAAAATAAATAACCATAAGAAGGGGCATTTTGAATAACAGTTTAATTTCCCAGTCTGGATGAACAAAACCAAGAGAAGGAAAGATTCTAGGCAAGTGTTCATGTTGCACATAAAAGTGCTCTACAACGAAATGCCATCCTTAACATAAAGGCATTATAGATAATTCTGTAACTGAGACAAGTAATACACTGTGCTGTGGGATTTTGAAAGTGACTTGGGTTAAGAAAATTAAAAAAAAGTCCTCTCAGCTACAAGGCAATACACAATTTCTAAGATCTTCTTCCTCACTTGGGCCGGTCGCATTGCCTAACATGACAAACAAAGCGCAGACTCAGAGGGATCGCTAGCTCTGGAAATGCACAGCCTTTTCCAGCAACTGCCAAGCACCTGAAGATCAGTCTGGGCTGCTTAGCGTGCCACAGGAAGCCCTCCCCAGTCTCTTCTCTCCTGACCAGCCTTGCAGCAGCCATCAATCCCCCACATGTACATTCCAGTGATGGTGAGCTGTTTGTTCACTGATCCCTAAATATTGGTCACATGCCTTTGAATCATTTTGTCCACATCTGCTTTCCTCATAACAGTGCTTCGGACAATCTGGGAGCTCAATCAATGCTCGCAGAGTTGAAATGAATATCTGATAAGCACTTGGAACATAGGCTGAATTCATTTATATGTATTTCAGGTACTCTTAAGTGTCTTATGAAACTATAAATATATTTTTAATGCCTTCCCAGCCTTACATGATGCTTCAAATATCTTGAAGTAACAAGAAAAAACTCCAGTGGGTTTTTTTAATAGACCCTGAGTAGAAAATAACTGTGCTGTGCCATGCTTTAGAGGCATGAAATACTCACATGAGCAGTTTGCTACAACAAATATTTCATACCCATAATTCACAGTATTTTATCTACGGTCATACAAAGAAAACTACATGCTAACACTAAATGTATTTTAGCATTTTAAAATTAATCAGATGGTTGTGCCCATCTGACATGTCTGAAGTTCTCAATTTATTTTTTAAAGAAGAAAGCATATTTTTCTCCTATGCAAATTTAAACCTTTCCTTCCTTCATTCAAGCAGGCCTCCAAATGCTTACCACTAAAACACGTTCCAGGTGAAGTTTAATTAAAAATAAAATACATACACAACCAGGTTGAAGCATCACTAGAGTGAATAGATTAAACACAACCATGCACATTCATCTTCGAACTAACCCTTCCCAACCCTCTCCAT
Source organism: Rousettus aegyptiacus (assembly GCF_014176215.1). Classification (NCBI taxonomy): domain Eukaryota; kingdom Metazoa; phylum Chordata; class Mammalia; order Chiroptera; family Pteropodidae; genus Rousettus; species Rousettus aegyptiacus. Next base: position 32,080,516 of record NW_023416307.1, on the reverse strand, counting down.
CTTGAGCAGGAAGGAACCGGAAGTCCTAGTAGCCTTTAAGATCCAAAGCTCATTTTATCAAGGGTTCAAAGTACATTCAGGTACAAACAGTAGAGCATAACATTTTTCAGCTGCTACTGGAGTGAAGTCACTGTGCCCTTCCGCTTACTTTGAGTATTAAGGTTGCTGCAGACAATTTATTCATAGAAAAGCCATTTATACATACATTTGCATAATTACATCCAGTGTCTGATTACACTGTGAATGCCCTGGTATGTTTTGTAACCATTTCAGGCTGTAGCGTGACCTACCTTTTTCCTCCTCTATTTCTGAGCTCAGAGTAAACAGAACAAGAAAGGCACATCCTGCCGCCACGGAAGCATCAGCCCTTCCAAACCCGGCGTTGGCTCCCCTTCAATGCCTCATTTTTCCTATTTCTTTGTTTGGTCTCCTTTACTCATTTCTGGTGCTTAGAACTATAGCCAGTAAATAAAAGTCAGTCTGTTCCTTACTAGGTTGATTTGCTTTAATACAGTGAAAACCAGACTATGACTTAAAGGAGAAAAAAAGAGTGGGGAGACATCAATGATAAGCAGATTTTTTCTTTTAAAGGGCCACAGCAATTGGGTTCACTAAAGAATTGTGGGCAGGGGAGAGGGAGGAGGCATTCTGTAATCTTTAAGACATTTTCCTATGTTGCTAACATTTTTATTTTTAATTTCTACTTCAGTATTGGGAACAACTGCTAAAATAAACTCCAACTTGTTTAGACAAAGCATGCCAAATTTTCCATCTTAATATCTTCCAAGATGTACTTACTACTTTGTGTATAGTCTTCAGAAAATGAAGAAAGACCTAGGGCTGCTGGAACCTTAGAATCAAGTTTTAGAAACAATATCTGTAGCGTCAGAAGAGGTAAGAGTACAAATAGTTCACAGAGTTAAAGAAGTAAGGCTTATTGGTGCATTTTTAGAATTCACTGAGAATAAAGCAAAAACAAGGGAAAGTAGGTTAAAATAGTTCAGACCTGAAAGAAGTTTATGACATGGACTTTAATATAAAAGAGCTAACTGGGGGGTGGGGGGGATTCATAAAAGTCGCTGGAGAGCAAAATGACCTACAGCTGAGAGGTAAGCAAATGAAGATGGAGAATGCCAAGGGCTCCAGCGATCTGATGGCTCACGCATCACCCTGGTCGTCTACGAAAGTCGGGCTCCCGTATGGTTCCGGGGCTTAGGGCTTTAGAACAAGTACATGTTCAAAGGCGATAAGAAGAATCTGTTTGTAAAACAAGAGGGAGCCCAGGTCGCAACAGCAATTATAAATAAAATATTATCCGGGTCTTACTGACAGAAACAAATAGAATTAAAAAAAAAATGCTTTAGAAGACTGAAAGATGCAGATAAATTGACAGGAACGACAACATGAATGTTTAATCTCTGTTCATCAGAAATTAAATATGTCCAAGCCATTATTGTCAATGAAGCTTTACAGATGACAAACCATAACTTTTATATTTTAAAGGTAGTATGGTCCCAAATGACTGAGAGATTATAATCTGTGGCAGGTTCCCTCTTCTAATAAAATCTAAACTACACAGGATTACTGAGCTTTACTTGGGAAGGACACTTACTTGCCACTAGTGGTGTGTCACACAGAGGAGTTAGTGGTGTGTCACACAGAGGAGTTAAGAGTGGGAGCCTCTAAAGGCCCAGGAGCTAGCTGGTCCACAAGGGAAGAGCTGATGCATGGGTGCCCGGCAGTACCCTGATCCAATGTAAACTGGACGATGAGGCATGCAGCACACAAGCAGTCAGGATCAGAACCTCCCTAAGACAAGCCCCTTAGCCCCCCCGTCCTCCTGGGGACAAGAACTCCACTCTGATTAGAGAAAAGGGTGCAAGGAGGCTTCAAGCCCATATATATCCTTGGTCATTCTGGAGCAGACCTAGCCATTAGGCTACATCAGAAATGAAGCAATGTACTCCCAGACAAGTCCTGGACTAACTTTTTACTGCCAGGGTCCACAAGCCAAAAAGAACAGATTTTCAGGGTTCCCTGGCTTGTTTGCCTTTATAATTTTAGGGACACCCAAATTATTGGGTGTCATTCAAGGACAAAGCTAATCTTTACTAGAATGTGACAAAATCTTGAAGTAAAATCAACTGTGTGCTGATAAACTTCATGGCACACAATTTGGCATGAGGTGAGGCATTACGAACCTGTGTTGCTTCTTTTTTTCAGTTGAGTGGTCCTCACAGTTTTTGTTAATCTGTCGTCCCACACCCAGACCTAGCCCGAGAGCCCTAATCAGTACCCTGGGCCTTGAGACAAATGGAATTGGTCAAAACTGCTCTAGGAAAGCACTGGATTTACCAGCAAGCTGGCTAGTGTACACGAAATATATCACATTAATTCCCTTCCAGTCCCTGAGCTCCCTGGGAGGTTTTGCCTCTATTTTATCTTTCTTACAAATGAACAAAAATGCATTGCATATTATCTATATTCTAGACCTCACGGGATCGGCTCATCCTCCATTCCCTGTAGCATGTCCCAGGCAGCCCGGTCCCCTCTACTGGAATCTTATTTACCACAGAGTTCACTTGGCCATGGCTGGACATCTCATTTATCTGATCCTTGGTGAGCAAGTACCTCTTTTCAGTTCTAGATTCACATCCTAAAAGAATTCACCATCTTTAGGGGAAAAGTCCCAGGCTTATATCACTAAGAACAGGGGTCCCCAACCCCCAGGCCACAGACAGGTACTAGTCTCCTGTTAGGAACCAGGCCGCACAGCAGGAGGTAAACGGTAGGCATGTGAGAGAAGTTTCATCCATATTTGCATCCGCTCCCTCGTGCTAGCATCACCAGGAGCTAGCATCACCGCCTCAGCTCCACCTCAGATCATCAGGCATTAGAGTTTCATAGCAGCACCCATCCCTGGTATCTAAAAGGGTGGACACCACAGACTTAGAATACTATACAGTCTATCAGCAACTGACTCTGTGTTGCTCCATTCTCATCCTCAGTCACTTTTTAGAAGGGTCATACATTTGGTTATAAGTCTAGTAATAATGGGTCCAGATGTTCTTCTGGGTCCCATAAAGTTAATTCTGAAGAATGTCAATAGCCTTCAACTTTTTGCCAGATTTTGAAAAGGCCCAATCTTGGAAAGGCTTGCGGAGAGGGGAAGTTTGGAGGAGTATGTAAAATGTAGACCTATATGGCTATATAGCAGAGGAGGATTGGAAACATCTCGCAAAATGTGTTAATAACCTCAGGGACAAAGATATTAACCCTATCAAACAGTACTTCATTCATTAAAATATTTGGAGTTAAATTATAAACAGAAAAGGTTTTAAATATTTTGAGGCACATACACTCTATTTTCTTATTTTATCTTCTGCCATTTTACTACCCACTTGAATATTTTCCCATTTCTAATATATATAGTTAAAAAAAAACTATTAAAATTATAAGATGTTTCTTATCCACCTCCAACAATTAAATATTTGGTTGACCTCCTGTTAGTCACCCAAAGGAATAGGACACATGACCTTACTTTTTAAGTGCAACAACTGAGGCAGAGACATTAATTGGTAGGCATGCTGTTTATCTCATGGGTTCCCGCTCCTTGTCACTGAGAACACTTCTGTTTGTTCACTAAGTGGTGCTGTGCCAACGAGGCAGGCCCCCGCTGGCTGGTGAAGCTGCTCTGAGGACAGGGTGTGAGCTCTGTCTGACCACTGTACTGCTGCTGGGTACACATTTGTCTTACTTCTCCCTTTACCCAGAACACTCAGAAGAGAAGAAGGGATAGGAAAAAGAGTTATGTCGTACTTTCAAAGTCCATGACCTTGTATCTAATAATCTTAGGGCGTGGTACCTCAAAAACACCATGTGCTATACAAAGAAAAGGAATAAAGATTTATTAATGGTTTCTCATGACTAAGAGTCAAAATAAGTCTTATGTCACACGGTGGTGATTTGAAACATCTGAAAATTCTTTGATATCCTACCACTGAGGAGCAAAATCTATGGCCCTTTCCCTGGAATGTGCTTGTGACTCACTTGTAACCGACAGAACGTGGCGGAAATGAAGCTGTGTGACTGCCAATGCTAGGTCTGAAAAGGTGATGATGAGCTTCTTTCTTTTCCCCAGAACACTTACTTTTGTGACTCTGACTCCCTAATGGCTGCCATGCTGTGAGGGAGCCCCAGCTGAGGTCCCATCGAAGTTGACAGTGAACAAGAGACTTCTAAGTGAAGATCTGAACCCCCAGGGAGCCCTCCCAGCTGAAACTCCAGCAACTGTGAAATCCAAAGCCATCCCCCCAAGTGTCCTGTCTAAATTCCCAACTAGAATCCATTAGCATAAGTGACTGTATTAAGCCATTAAGTTTTGAGGTAATTTGTGAGGCGATATTATACTCATCTATTTTGATGTCTATATGTTTATAGTCTGAAGTTTTTCATTAAACTTTTATAAAATCCTCCTGCACTATAAATAACCAAGAGGTAAGGGAGTGGAAATGTGCATTCCAGTACACAATGTTTAAAGCATAGTTGGATAAAGACTTCTATTTTCTACATGTACTTAGCACTGGAAGCCATCTCTGCAGAGATTTGTAAAATTATTTTTGTAGAAGATAAAAATGTAACCAGGTTTCTCCATGATAAAGATCAAGCAAACTCATTAATCAACAGTATAGGTACTTCACCTTACAAAGATACATTTTAGACTGAATTAAGATTTTTAATAATGTTATCCTAAAAGTTATAGAGAATATGGGGAGATTTTTAAATACAGACATGTAACGGTCTTTTGGTGATGGTTTAGGTATGGCATAGCCCAAATCCACAGGAGTAAATAAATTTAAAAACCTTTCAAAGGATCTCCACTTGTAACCTCTCTGTGGTATGTTTATAAACACATAATGGAATAAAGTTCCAGTGGAGAAACCGAGTTACAGGTGGGTATGCCTATTTGAAAACTGGTATCCATGTATATAAAAAGAATTTGATTCTCATAAAATCCAACTAATTTTAAAGTTCAAAATGTTTAAAAGTAACTGTGTTAATTTGTAAAACTATGTAATTGAAAGACTGAAAATGATTTTTTCTCAAGTTGGTTTTCCTTCTTTATTAACTTATGTATCTTTATAAAGCTGTCCTCCATACTTAGGAAGATCAATCAACTAAATGGGTTGGCTTCCTACTAAGGAACTTAACAGTATCCGCAGCTAATTTTATACATGTAACTTAAACATACTCCAATTAATTCAGGCTACAATATTTTCCTGCCAGGAGTAATTCTGTAGACTGTGGGGAATATGATTGTTTTGGCTAACATTTCCAGCTATCCTGGCACTAACAACCCTGGAAGCTGGTATTTCCAAAACTGGCACTAATAAATAAAGTTGGCTGATATTTTTAACTGCCTTCAAATTAATAGATTGGAAATGATCCTTCCTGTTCCTCTTCCTAGAACAAGAAAACAAGAACGGCCAACACGAGGGCACCAGAATCCATTGTGAATTGGCTCTCTTTGGTCCTGTGACCTGAACTCTTTCTGATGCATATTCTTGATCTATGGCCTCTTTCCACTGACCTTCTATTACAGGTTCTTTCACAGCTATGCCTGCTGCCTCCCTGATCTGCTCTTACCAGGTTTGATAAGTGCCTGCTAAATAAATTACATATCAGTTATTGTGTGCTTGTGGCCCATGATGCTAGATCCAGACATGGGCTGAGTGATCTGGGCTGGGCATAGTTTAACCAGTCAGAAATGGCAACGATAAATCAAATAAAAAATAAAGTTGCATCGGCCAACTGAACTACTGCCAGGCTCAAAGATTTAGTCTGTTAGTATGTCTGTATTTAGAAGTTGTTCCAGCACTGGCTGACCCTAGGCAACATCAAAGATAAATGTTGGCTTGAGAAATAAGAGCATGTATGTGCAGCATAACCATATATAAGAAGAGGTTCGTAACAGGGAGGTAGAGACGGTCCACAGCTTGGAGGATTCAAAAGTTCTCTGTGCCAAACCTCACTCTCTCCTCATTGATGCCTCTTTTATTTTACTGAGCACACTGGCATAGAGGAACTTTCAAAGGTGAGAAAGAGAGTGGGACAGTTTGTGGTCGTAGGTTAGTAAATAAATACCACATGCATTTTATCCCCTGGCACACTAGTTTTTTTCTATTAGTGGGAGAGGCTTAGCTGCCTGAAATAGCCGACAATGATCACCAGATCCTTTGACTTAAACAAACGTAATTTTCCCATATATCCCTCTAAATATGGATGTCGACTACTTTGATAAGATCATGTGTTGAGACTGTCCCAGTGAAGGAAAAGGAAAGGATCAAGGAGGTGATTTTGGAACAGGCAGCTTATTCTATTCACAAGTGAACCAAAAGATGGATGGGTTCAGTCCATCCACCTAGTCAAGGCCCAAGGCTGCTATCTTGTAGCTGGTAACCCACAAGCATGACAAACATGAATTGATAAATTGGGTATCAAGGACCAAGATGGATATTTGTAATTTAGCCTCACCTAGAAGCTCTCAACAAAGTCTGCTGCCCAAACACATAACTCCATCCTGCACAGATACGACAAATGGTAAAACACAGGGAGAGAATCTGCTGCAGAGGTGCAGATGTCTGGGGCTGAGGACCCTAAGACAGAGGGCTCCTCTAAACTCTGCTCTGCCTATGGTACCGTGGACCTTTCTCAGTTATTAAATCTTTCCTAGCCTATTTTCCTTCAATAGGAGATACAGGGGAGGGAAGCTATTCCCCTGGCTCTCTTGGACATGGTGGTGAATATGTGATGTGGCAAAACACTGCCACTCAGCCAAGTCACTGATTCGGTTTAAGGTACTTGTGTGAAAGATGTTTTCTGATGGACAGAATGCCAAAGAAACCTAAGACCAAATTCTCCAATCTCTATGAGGGCATATTCCCTGAGAATAACCAAAAGAGCACGTGTGCCTGGGCAAGTGGCACCTCCCCCTAAACTTTGGCCAGGCATTCGGCATGGGTTGGGGAATAGAAACTGGCCTTCCCAGTTTTCTCCACTAGACCCACATACCATGCAACCTAAGGGAGCACGGCCCCTCCGAGAGAGTGTCAACTCCATTTTCAGAGGCTCTCCTCAACCACTCTGTGAGACTCCATAAGTCACTCTGATTGCTGATGCTTTAGTTCCAAGAATGGCTGCTGTCAAACCAGAAAAACCATGTGCAAATTCACTTGGGCAAAAGCAGTCTGAAAGATTATCAATACTACTCAACACCTAAGTTTAACAGTAATCTGATTTAATAAACTAGTTTCCAAGTACCTCCTATGGGGCCAGCTTAATTCCTAAAATGAGCAAAGTGGGCTCCTCCTGAACTAGATGCCCAAGAAGTGACAGTCTGGGGCCTGCTACCCACTCCTGGAGGTATTTGCAAAAGGACTGCTGAGCACTGCCCAGCTTGCTAATGGTTCCCCAGGGCATTAAGGGTTCTACCTACTGCTGGTGTTTCTGCTCTATTTCAAATTATACTTCCCTTGATTTCCGTTGAATTTATTCCATTCTTAATCCACTATGTTCTACAGCTGTGTTGGTTCATTAGTCACCAGGAAAGCAAGATGTGAAATTCCTTTTGGGCTAGCTGAGTCACATGTGAGGATGATTCTTGGGAACTCCACTAGTCACATTCCCCTCTATGCACAAAGCTATTTTTCTGGTTCTTTCATATGCTCCCTACATGTCACGTCCGGACACTAAGCGAATGGCAAATGAACATCTATATATAGAACTGATGTCTGTTTTTGTTTAGTCCAAACCAGAGACACAAACCTGAGGTTTTCTGCTTAAGTTCCTGATACAAGGATGCCATATTCCTTTCATATACTCCTAACTGTTGACTTTTTCTACCCCAGATCTTGACTTGTACTTAAGTGACATGAAATAATCATTAAACTGAATCTTCTATTGCTTGAGTTATCTCAATCTTAACCTTCCTCTGAGATAAATGACACTATTTTTCAAGTGGAAAAGCTGAGGCTTAGGGGTTAAATGACTTGCTTGAATAGAGACAAAACAGAGACTACTATTTCAGGTCTCTTTAGGTGAATACCATGTTATTGATACATATCATCAATATGAATCCATGCCACAGAGTCACAGCAAGATCTTAGGAGACCTGCATTTGCTGAGTAGCTAGCTGCACAGCACCAGTTAATATTTCTGTATTCCACAATTTAAAACAATAAGAGTAGAACTCACAATGAGTTGTTTCCTTTACAGAATCTGCTTTCTAATATGGAAAAGAAAGGTTTTATTTGACAATGAAGTTTGTCCTTTTACTCAGGTTTTCAAAGGAAAAAGCCAGGTCACCATCTCTGAAAACAGACTGAGGAGTCATTTATGTGTAACTCAACCCAGAGATTCCTAATCCTTTTTTTAAATGCCCCAAAGTCCATCCCTAACCTAGAGGCCTCTATACCCTCATTCCTTCCCTTAGCCTCTTATAGAGAAAAACTCCTAACTCTACCAGATACCTCTATGTCATCAAGCAGAGAAGCAACAGAGGGGGCATTTAGCTCAGAAAGATGCCCATGGAGGGGACAAACAGAGGTCAAAGGGGTTAGCTCAGGATGGCCCATGAGTTAATTGAACTTAAGTACTATCTCCACAAGAAATTAGCATCTAAACATTGTTTCGCAGTTACAATGTTAAGAAGCTCTTTCTTCTCCCATTCATATTTCTTGATTAAACTAAAACTCAGTTCATTAAAGTAGTTTTTAAATGTGTTTTTCAAAATATCAGCATTAGGTGTTAATACTCAAATCTAGTAGAAGTAACCATTATAAGACTTCAGATCTGATTTCTGCCAGCCTTCAGAATAACTACTGACTTACAAATTAAATATGGGGACGGGGCACACTGTGATCAAAAAGAAATTAAAATGTAATGATGACACATCTCATAGTCAAGTAGAAACTGTCTTAAAAATGGCCTTCTGCTTTGCGGCTCATAACGGGACGTCTCCTGGGGGAGCAAACAGTGGCTGAAAATATACAAAACTGCAAGGCCAGTTTGCAGACTCTGAGGCTCTAAACACTACAACTCATCTGAATCACCACAACAAGGGGACAGGCCGGCAAAGTCCACACTTTTCCATGTTTTGAAAACTGACCTGTTTCAGGAGAAAACAAATTGACAGCCATAGCTGAAAAGCTAATGAGACCTGTGCATTCAATTTTTAGTTGCTCGTTACCATCCCACGGCCAGTTACTTCCCACAGTGATTTAAAAATTAAAGCATTGCCTAGTTACAACTATTAACAGAGAAAAGCTGGCACCTAATTCTTTCGAAGAACTCTTAGTGATTTCCAAGAGAATCCTACAGAATGGTGATGTGATGTTAAGGACAATGAACTTGGGAGACAGGGTATATCGGCTTCCCCCTGCGCTGTAACATCTCCATTTTCTGTTCTCCATTATGGCCGCTTGTGCCTTCAGAGACCATAGTTATTGATTAAGGTGGATCTTCCCAAGGCTATCCTATCTTAGTACAGCAGTCCCGGTCCCAGCAGAAATAAAGGCCAGGTACTCACTGGCCTCTCTGCTCCTGCTCTTTCATTCATGAAGGTCCTCTTCTAAGAGGCTTGACAGCTGGATCTGATGCCTGTGCTCTTATTTTACCAACACTTGCAAAATTTTACACTAACTGTTTTATTGGAATGATGATTAAACACCGAACAAAAGAATAAAGTGTTCCGGGAACTCTAAACAGTGCTGTTATACTATAATAAAAATATGGGGACACCCAGACATTAGTAGTGGCACATACGTGGACAGGAACACCTTGCCTCAAGCTCTAATTCTCAGACCGGGTTCCAGGGCACAAACAGGCAGGGTGCTGCTCACAAACACAACCTTCTTTGAGACTCTGAGCAGTACTTATCTCCCTCTCAGGTGGTGACTTGCTCCTCTGTGGACCTCACAATCTTGCTGCCCTTTAAGTTTGTTTCTACAGCCCCCTAGACGACAGAGACTATGGGTGTATGGCTGGAACAGATGTCCTGAGAGAGGAGAGCTCTGGCTTTGGAGAGGGCTGGGTGTGGGGGAGAGTCACCCCAGCAGAACACTTACTCCCATTCTTCTGCCCTGCTAGACTCTACTAGAGCAGGGTCTGGAAATAATCCCTGGTACCAGGTGTACTTGGCTTCAGAAAAGTACCGGAAGGTTTAAGAAGGATAGCCAGAGCCTCATGTGCTCATACTTCCTGCTGTTCTCTGTTCATACATTTGCTGTTCTTCCTTGAAGGCAAGGCCTGGATAACATGAAAATACTATTAAAGGGGAACCAATAACCAATCTAAGTGAGCTGCTCTCAAGAGGCCTGCTGATCCCCAACTAAGCCCTAAGCTTAAAAACACAGACTGTCAGACTGTTCTGTGAGAAACTTTACTTCTGAAATGATATGATGGGCGGAAATGAATTGGTTACTATTATTTGTATTCCCATTGCCAGGAAACCCAACGGTATCACTTTTTAAACTTTTTAGGGAGACTGGAAGGGAGGGAGGTATGACGTAAAGCAAAGCGACTGGATGGAACAATTTGAGAAGCTTGTAGTTATTTGTTTCATTTACATGTTTAAAAGTATAAAATGATAGCATGACATTAGCTTTTTCAGCCAGCAGAAGATCTTCTCTCTCCCATGTCACAGATCCCTCACAGGACAGTGAACAGTGGTCACGTGTCATGTATATAAATGCTGTCAGAAGGGACAATTCTAATACCAGTGTTGAGATAGTGTGAGCGATACAAATACACACAATCTAATGGGCAAACTGAGCACCAGAGATGTCAAGCGGCCTGGTTTAAAACTCGGAACTAAATCAATCCACATCTCCTAATTGCAGCACTTCGCATAGTTTGGGGAAGTTTTTCTAGAAGGTGAATATTATAACATAGAATGTAAAAGGATTCCTATGTTGGCAAAAGGCCTGTGGTAGGGTGTGAGCAAGGGAGAGTCGACCTGTAATCTATAGTAAAGCTCATTTCAGAGCCAACACCATCAGGAATTACAAGGTGGGAGAGAAAAAAGAGAGGAAAGGCAAAGGCAGAAGAATTAAGATGGGAACAAGAAAAAGATGGAAGGGGAATAAGTAGAGGAAAGCTAAAAATAAGCCATTTGATATTCTGTGGTCACCAATTCATAGTGGGTCCTACTGGTTACAAATGGTCATCAGACACAGCTCCCCCATCACATTTGAGACTGAGGAATGCTTCCTCCCAGCATCATGTCAGGACACTCTCAATTCAGATTCAAAGGGAAGGAGGCCAACAACTGAGTCACTGCTACCATTTCCTGCAGCACCTGGGTTTTTCTTGGAGGTTTTCCCCTTCAAGTACTCAACTTCTCTGACCTTACTTATGAGGCAGAGAAGCAGCAAAGAACCCAGGGGGCATGGATGGACGAACGAACGGACCGACACACACACACACACCCACACCCACACCCACACCCACACACCCACCTAACCCCACTAAAGAAGATACCCGAAATAGAATAAAGCCTCCTCTTCACTGGTAAACTCTATCTCAATATAAAACCTCAAGATATGAGAAAAAAACATCAGGTCAGTGCAACAAAACAACACACTTAAAAAAAGACTTCCATTCAACATTCACTCATCCTTCAGGAGGAAGAGGAGAAGGGAAGATGTTAACTATGTGCTCTGAGCTCAGCCAGATTCCTTCCCATGTTTCGTGATTGCCTATAAAAATCTCTTCCCACAAGGGCCACTTTCCAATCAAACCAGCTTAAAATGAAATCCACCTAATCAGTAAAATGCACCAGTTACGTCTGAGAGTTCAACAATCTGTTCATAGGAACTACTCACAAAGAGCCAAAGAACAAAAGAGTGTTGTGTTTGGTAACTTGCGACTCTAGCTGTTCAGATGCAACCCAGATGGGAAAATATGCTTCCGCGGGAAGTGATGAAGAGTCGTTCTTCACATCAAAATTTCATTGTGAGAATGTCATCCAATTTTCATTTTATGTTTCGTTTAAACAGTTTTTCACACTTGAAAAATTACTTTATGCTTAAGCCTATATTCTAAATCTTTTAATCCCCCTGAATTTAAGTCGCAAAGTCTAGTTAATTTGCATTTTTCTTCAAATTCCACATTTCCTATTCTTAAAATCCTTAGTCTGTACATCCACTTACAAAAAGATAGACTAAAGCAAGGGTTAATGAATGAACAGAATTAGGGTCTACAGGTACAAAAAGTACAGCTGCTTTTGGAAACGAAAGGCCTCTGCAATAAGTGTTTGCTGCCTTAGATTCTGTCAGTAACATCGGCAAGACCAGAAATGCACTGGGTCACCATTCGGCACTGAGTTGCCTTGAGATAAGGAGACTCTACCATGAATAACATTCCAAGGGCCTCTGGTGACATAATCCACAAAAGGGGCACATATTATAGGGTGGTTCAAGTCCACAAGGCAATCACACATGGATAGGGGGAGACTTCCAGGTGCTGCTCTGCCTTCCCGTGGACAATACCCAATGGTGCACACACCAAAGTGCGCACACGGCATCCACGAAGGAAAAACAAATTCTATTTCCCAAGCTACAGTGTAGTTTACCTTATCAAAACCATCTCTGGAAGATGATCCTGGACAGACAAGATGATAAAGTAATCGATTTTTAATACTAAATAATGACTGGCTAGACAGTAGGGACTCTAAAATAAGAGTCTGTCTTTTCTTTCAGCAGCATTTCTTGCAAATAAGCCAAGTAAATATGTTTGCATGCACAATTTATTAAACTGCTTCAATCCATCTTCATTTTTCAAAGTCAGTAACTATTGGTTTAAAATTTCCTCTACTTATAGTCTTTTTTTCCATGTGTTTAAACCATCTTGAATAAGAATAAAAAAATAAAATGATATTTGTTCAGGAATTGTATTTGCAAATTGTGTTTTAGATGGATGGATATGAAAATATGCTTACCTCATCCCATTCTAAAAGGTAGTTGGTGATTTTTGAACCATTGTCAATTGGTGCCTAAAAAATAATAATAAAAAGAGATTAGAGAAAGTTGTTCACAGACGAAAGTTATGAGCGGCCTATTTTTTTCAAATATAATGTCTATGCCAGTGCTATGCTACAACCCTTGATAGCTCCCACATTTCTGTGGTCAAACGTTATCATAAACCAATTTTAATACAATTCAACTAGGGAGAGAGGCCCCACTCTTAAGAATCATCTCCATAAAGAGCCAAACCTACTTTCCCCACCACCTCTATCCTTTATATCCATATGGTCCCCTACTTCCTCTTTTAAGAGGCAACTTTAATTTTAAAGGTAGAGGAGAAAAAGGTAGCTTAGAAACACAGGCACTGCTTGGGGTCTGGTGAGACAGAGCTAACTCAGTTAGGTTCGGCCAAGAGTCTTTATTTTTGTAATGTCTCCCATACAGGTTGCTTAGTTGGTTTTTTGTTTGTTTGTTTGTTCATTTAGTGCTTAAGTTAGAAAGCCTGGTGTGGCACTGAGATTTCTTCCCTTTTTAAACAAACATGAGGACAAATGGGATGCGCTAGACTACTAGGGACTATTAGCTCTTGGCATGTTAGCAAAAAGAAGCTTCATCAGTTGCTTTTCTTCTAAAAGCATGCTGAGATCTGCTTCACCGAGAAGATGTAGGGGAGGCAACCAGAAAGATCAGGACCATCTCTCCCATTTCAAAATCACATCTGAGGTTTGCTCCTCCCCAGGAAAGAACAGGAGCCCCACAAACTGCAGTGTCTTGCCTCTAGCAAAAAGCAGCCTGGTCACCAGCGCTGTTCTGAAACCCAGATCACCTGTTTGTCATGTGTGGTCTGATGTTAGTTACTTAATATCAATGTTTAGTTTCTTGTTCCAGGAATGGATGTGTGTAATAAGTAATTGGGGGAATATATTTAAATCAACTTTGTCTTATAGGAAGTAGTCAGTAAACAGCAGCTGTTGCTTTATTATTGTTAATAAAACATCATCAGGGGCTCAGTAAATAGTAGTTAAATTAATAAGGAAACTCTTCTCCCTCTCCATTCCTTACTTCTTCGTTCTGAGTCCTCAGACCCAGATTTCAGGTGAGTGTTGTATGTTCTACTGAACTGCAATTTTGGGTTTTTATCCCTATCCTGAAAGACAGGATAGGGATACATTTAAAGTTCTAAATAATGGATAAAGTCAAAGTTTTGATGAGAACCCATTTCACAGAAAAGAATTACATTTATAATGGCTCATAAGCCTCTGGAGAAACTTGTTCTTTAGTAGTTTCTTTTATGATATCCTGACCCACCACTGAGTCTCTAATTTATGGGAACACCAACTATGGTTTTCATTTCGCCCTATTTAATGTTGCTGAATAACAAGAAGGTATTAGAAGATCCTGAGCTCTCTGTGTCTTTGTGGATTTCGAGGGCAAGTAGGCAGCCAGAGCATGGTCCCTCTGTCCTCATGCCCCCAGCTGGAGCATCACGATCAGGAAATCTGTTTTAAGGACAGTTAAATAAAAACTGAACTAAATTCAGAACTTTCAAGTTTGTACATGACTGACTGAAACAAGAGTATGTTTCTGATTCACAATTAAATAAAGGGAGAAAGAAAATGTGAAACACTTTCTTTCTAATAAAAAAAAAGCTTTCTCTTCAAGTTGCTGGTCTGCCTGAGACATAAACTTCATCAGGTTTTAAGCAGAGAATATGTATCAGTGATTCCCAACTTTAGGTTTATAAGACCCCGGGGTCCCTCTAGTATTCCTCAGAAGATTTCTTATATTTTCCAAAGCAAATAAATTTGAATTCTTTCCTTAAAGATACATTTACATATATATATGTATATATAAATACAGAACACATTCTTAAAAAAGATGTATATGCTCCAAGGAATTAAACAATGATGACCAGTTGGGTGTTAAAACTCTGAAAAGGTGAGGAATCACTGACCTGCATTATCCCTGGAAGCCAGGAAGGAAAATAAAATAGTTCAGATTCTAAGCCAGTTTAAACTTTGCCTTTGTCCGAATAACACAGTCAGTGTTGGCTACTGGTAATGAGAATGCAGCTGCCCACAGGAGAGAGGCCTAGAGAAACCCATACTCTACCGCAAACCACCACTCTCAATCGTTTTCATAACTTCCTAGATAAATCTGACCCTCTGGTATAGGAACAAAAAGACAAAATACGTCACCAGTAATGGATCTCTCTAGTCATCTTATTTTTTTCATTCATTAGTGTTCTCTCCAAATACCATAAATATTATATCTACTTCTACACACTTTACATTTTAAACTATATTTTAAAATGTCCATATAAGGAAATAGTTACTACAGAGACTGATAACAATCTATTTTCTTGCAAATACATAAGTATGACTAATAAGCTAATAATACACATTAAGGACCTCTCTTTGGCTAGAGTTATTTGTAGCTTAGTAAATTGTATTTCATGAAAACTAATATAAAATTTGGACATTTAAGAAAAATTAGTAATCTTGACTGATCTAAGGCCTAATTAGTAAAAATTAATGAAGTCTCAATGTAGTTTAGAACACTAAACATCTGAGGCAGTCTTAAATACTAAACATTTCAGAGTGACCACTACAGAGCCATGAACTTACGTTATCTTTAGATGTTTACAAAAACTTTTTACTGAAGTCCTCAAATGTTTGTTGAAATAAATTAACCCTTTAGAAAGTGATGAAATTTAGGTGCCATAAGTATTTATATCACTAAGGAAGGTACTGCTGATGGTCCTATGAGATTTATCAAATTCCCCTGCAAAGAAAGCTAAAGCTTGGTTTTGCAGAGTTCCCTCCCAACACTTTTTATAGACATGGCAATGTTTGATATCACGATAATTTGTTTCACATGGTTACTATGAAGAAAACCAAATACCATCACCAAATTAAAATAGCGCTAAATACATGTTTCAAATGGCTGTAGACTTCAGACCATCCCTAACACTTCAAGCTACCCACCTTCCACTGCAAGGTTAGTGAACTTTTGCTCCTGTGTGCCAGCTTAGGTGGGAAGGGGCACTCGGGTGCGCAGCTGTGGGTGGTGAAGCTAACTGGCTCAGAGCAGGCTCCCTTTACGGAATTGTACATAGCATACACCCTGAAAACAGAACAGACAAGTACAGTCAGTGGCGTGGCCCATCACAGAAGACCAGAGTTTTTATCTCTGCTTTCCTCCAAGCTCTCCACAGAGGAACAGAATTTCTTCCATAGTGCACACCATTCCTCTTGTTCTCTGCTGGTCTTGTCCTGACCTCACTCTGGTCAGCAGGTCCAGAAGGAATCACCCCAGCATGGCATCTGCCTCCATGTGCTCGCTCCTTTAAAGATAAGAACTGCCCAGCTCCATTTGAGATAGGCAGAGTCAGGGTCTACTGACTGGAAAAGACTATGCTAAATAAGAAAATATCCATAATCCCTGGAAAGGTCTCCAAATATACCTTCTAAAACCAACAAGTCACTCTCTAGTTGACTTTGTCTGTACAAAGGCTAAAAGTAAAGAGTTGGGTAAAAAGGGACAAGAAGTAGTGATGAGAGTCCAGGGAATGGAGAGGCAGCATGTAGTACCAAAAACAGGGACATCTTTTGAATCATTTATTATATGTTTAGGTAGAAATATGGAAGTTTCATACACAGAAACATGGTTGCTACTGCCGACTGCATCTCTCTGTACTTCAACGAAAACAACATTCAGGTAGTTTTCCATGCAAACATTCAACTCCTGCACCTGGCGTCAAAATTAAAGATGTGCACTCTGCACATTAAACACCTGTCTTAACACAGAACGTATGGGCCCGGTATCCCCAGAGAAGCTGTGAAGAAAAAGCACGGAATGTGCTATTATGAAACTACTCCTTTCAAACAGCATAAAATAGGATTACGTTGTTTTTTATCATCCTCCTCTCTACGAGTCTATTTTTTTTATACAAGGCATTCAAAAAACTTGAAAACATACTTTTAAAGAGACAACAAAGAAATCTTTGCTGCCTAAAAAAAGATGCGAGGATTAGGCTATTCAGAGTTGGAAAGTACTTATCAAGACCTTAATTCTTCTAATAACCTTTTATGAATTGCCACTAAAGATGGAAGAAAACTCTAGAGGTGAAGGTAAATTTCCCACAGCTACACAACTAGAAAGTTGGTCAACTGCAATCAGCTGTGGAAGTCTGAATGCTACCGTGTATTGCCTGCTGTGCTTACTCATGCTGCAATCCACGGTTCTCTAAACACCCACAATCCATTTCCCCTCATTCTACTTGATGAACATAAACAGCAGTGAAAGATAACAACATTATGGATAATAGGTCCTAATTAGGTGTGTGATCCACAAAGTCCTTTCACCTCAAAGTCCATCGCAAAAAGACTTATAGAGATCATGCAAGTTAAAACTACTGAGACATATTAGTAAAATTCTAAACGGTAAATATTTACAGGATATTTGACTTATTTGCCTTATGGGAAGACAGATACCATGACATTGATCCAAACAAAGGATGCTTATCATTAAAATGTTCTTTACCCTACCTGATGAAAGAAATGCTCCTTTTTATACCTGCTATAAGTAGACACATGAAAATATAAGACTGAATGGTGGATATGGCAAGATCATTTCCACGTACCAAGACAGGCTCACTAGGCGCAAGCCACTTTCAATGAATCACAGAATGTTCTAGACAAGGGATGAGTTCCAGCCTGAAATTTAGCAGATCTGTATTCTCCATCCGATGGCTTATTAGTTACTTCTGACCTAAGATATGGGGGAGACCCCACAAAATAGTGCTTTTAAATATTAGAGTAGCCTATGAATTAAATGTAATGACCACCACAAAGGAGACAAGAGAACATTATGCATTCCTAAGGAAAGATCACGCCACTATCTATGAAATCCTTGAGAGGAAAACTGACCCTGTAGCGGATGAAGTCTTCTCAACACTTTACAGGAAACATGGAGAGACCATACTGAGCAAAACTACAGGAATGTAAGCAGCCTAATTCACACTGAAGAAATTTTATAGAACCCCTCCCCCCAAAAAAAAGTCCAACAAATAATTGCAAAGGGAGGAAAAATCACCGATGGAGGGAAAACCTACAGATTAAAAGAAATTTGCAAGACATCAGCCAGCCAGAATATTCATACCATGTGTGAAGTCCAAGTACAACAAACTAAAGAAAAAAAAAAAAGTTTATTTTTAGGACAGTTGAAGAAAGGAGAACGGTCTTTGGATTTTAAAGATATTAAGAAATTTATCATTTGTTTATGACGGGTGTGTGATAATAGTAATATGGTTTACAAGGGAAATAATATGCCTGAATTTCATTTCAAAATAACTGTGGGGAAGGGGGAAGGGAAGATACCAAGGAAATAAGAAGTTGGATGATGGGTATATGACAGTTCATGAAACTATTGTTTTTGACTATATCTAAAATTTTCTGAAATAAAAAAGTTAAAATAAAAATTAAGCCAACATTGAAAAACATCCTGGAGATCTCTCATTTTAAAAAAGGAACCTCTGGCTTCTCTTAAAAACTAGAAATCCTAGCAACACTGAGCTGCGCAACAGCATGGGAGTAATTAGACAAAGCTGAAAGCAGCTCCCCCTTCAGATGGGGGCAGCTCACCACTCCCTATGTCTCCTCAGCACTGAGATAACTTTTCCTTGGCCTTTCACCAAATATACTTTACTCACTTAAGGTTCCCAATAGGTATCTCAGTTTGCAATCACTAGGCATTTGCAGACTACACTCTCACAGACCAGTTCCTAAATGTTGACAAAAATAGCTGACACCAAAAAATCTATCCAGGTAATAGAGCAGAGGAAAAGGAGGTAAGGCAAGGGCCTGCAAAGCACTATCCAAATGCAATTATCTGGGGAGATACGGAGGTAGTTGAATTTGCTCTTTTAAATGAGATTCTTGGAGTCAGAAATCCATACTTATTAGGCCAGAAAAACTGACTGATGGAAGCTCCGGGAAGTCAGGTTGGGAGAATGGCAGCACGGATTAAAAAAGATTGCAGAAAAAAAAATTTGAGGTAGTTGAAGTTGGACAGTTGTATGGGCCACAGGGAGTTATTTTCCTCATCTTTAATCTCAAAGTATGTTATAGTTTGTTTAAATGAGAAGTCAATGTTTTGCACTTATGTCTGTCCACAAAGGAAAGAAGATCCATTTTCTATGATGACATAAATGTGCTGCATACCGTACCTAAAATCTGACATGATGTGTATCTCAAGATTACATCTGCCAATTAAAACTGTTCAGTAAATGGATAGTAACTAATGGTGACAATCAGCTCCGTGTTTACCAATAACATTTACAATAAAGAAAATACTCTGGAAATGTTTTATTTGAAGAATGTTGCAATAATATTTTCACATGATGGTGATGTGTGTCCTCTAAATAGCATTATGTGATAGAAAGATTTATAGAGTAGGATCAGTTTCTTAGGTTAAATAAATCAGCAGGTAGTTCAGTTCTTTATTTATTTAAGCAAATGCATTTTTCTAACAATATAATTAATCTTCTGTTGGTTTTTCACATTTGTTTCAGTTTAAATACTGACTAAATGCTTTTGAAACAGGTGCTCCAAGAATTTCATAAATTTGCTTCCAACTTCTTCCAGCACATCTGCAACATGCTAGGAACCAGAGTTGCTGGTCAATAACATCTATTTCGTAACTCTGCACTGAGCTGGTCAACTGTATTTTTAGAAACGTTTCATCACATAATTTTTCTGAGAAATGTTATTACATGATATCATTTCTGGGCAACTTCTTTGCCAAAATGTTTATGCCAATGACTGGAAAACTGCTTCAAACTTTGTCATGAAATTGCTGTCCATTCCATCACTCAAATTCCTGATTATCTAATCATTGATGAAAATATAACTTCTTGACTCCCACAGTAAAGTACACAAAACCAGGTAAAAAAGGAATATGCTTTTCTTTGTATATTTGTATAAGTGAATATATAAAAACATTTATGCATATACTTACATACCTCTGTATAAGTATTACAAAAATAACATTAATTTATGTACATATGTAGGTATGTGTATTGGATTTTTCTCGTTTCTCCTCAGCACATGCGTGCATGTGCACACATACACACAACTTTTCTCTCCTGTGTGCACACATACGAAATTTCCTTTGGTGGTTTTATACAGTATATAACACAATGCCCTATATGAAAGCACTGAATAAATATACTTTGATAATTATAAATTGTTCCTTTTTAAACATTCAAACATTAAACCAAAAAGAGCAATCTATGTGAGTACTGGGTAACAAATATAAAAGTAGTAAAAATTTAACCTAGGACCCAAAATCTAAGTTTTGCAAATCAGCCTAATAAAGAAGTATTATTTTCCTCAATCACTAGGAGCAAATAAAAAAAAAAAAATCATAGCAAAAAGGAAAAAAAAACAATTGTAACCTTAAGTGTCTTGAGGATATGATTTTCCATGTGGAATCTGGCCTAAATGACATGTGGAAAATGCCAATCTAAACAGATAGACAGACACATAACCTTCAGCACTATCTCAAGGATGCCACTGTCTCTTAATAAATTATTCCTAAACAGTGAGGTGATGGCAAGAAGAAGTCAAGAGCTGTTCCTGCCTAGGAACTGATGCCAAGCACCCGACAGCTCAATGAAAGGACTCCATGATTGAGAGACTGCTGCTTTAAAAAGGTTTACACACTCACACAATACTAACATGAGGGAGGAAAAAGCTGAAAATGAGAAAAAGCATCAAATAAAGATATCGCGCAATCAATGCGAAGGGGATGGAATCGGAATAGCAAAATCAAAAGCAACAAGGAATATAAAAACAAAAGCCCTAGCTGAGATCTCAGTAAATGTTTTGAGAAAGAAATCTTTCACTATACTGAGTAATTTGAATGGAGACTTCTGCATGCCTTAATCAAAATGTGTAATATTAAGAACTGAAAGTAAAATGTAGCACTGCTAAAATAAATATGTTCATTTTCACCACCGGCTTCACAGACATCCACCAGGGCAACCCTTTCTAAACTGGTAATGTATAAACGAATGAAAAAAGCAAGGAATATAAGTGCTCATTTTGCAGCTATACAGAAATGGAATTCTTCTGTAGCTTCTGTTATGACAGTTAGTGAGGAAATTATTTCCACATAGCCTTTGAGGCCTTATAGGTGATTATTAAATTTAAAACTATATTTGAAGATACTGTGTTTGATGAAAGCTTACATTCCAAGAACTGAGATATTGAGAATGTTAATTCAACAACATCATAAAGAGAGATTTTGCTTCTCTTTGTCAGCGCCAAGTATGGTATACCTTCATCCCAATAAAAAGTTGAGTGATATGGTCAAACTATACACAAGTTCAAGGAACCTGCATCATGAAGTCCTTTTTATTTTCAGAGTGTGAAAAACCTACAACGGCCTTGGAAAAATAAAACAAAAATACAACATTTATACACTTCATTGGTTTATAATAGATTTGCACATATATTTCATTTGCTCTCATACCATCTTTCTGAGGTTGGTATCACTGTTTTCTTCATTTTATGAATGAGACAGCAAGGTCATAGGTGTTTAAATGGCTTGCCTAAACACACATCTTTGTACTAAGTGAGCCATAAACTCCAAATTCCAAGATCTTATGTATCATGCTGCCCTGCCAAAGCAATTCAAGGCAGAGGAAACTAAATCTGAATTTTAAGTGGTAAGATTCTCCTCTAGCTTGAAAAATGAAAGAACGTATAAGGAATGAGACTGAATAATAAATGATCTATATGGCCTATGGCCTAGGTAGAGCAAAAAGACTAAAATTTGAACCGTAGACAGTTTTTTTCTTACTAAACAGTTTTTTTAAATACTAAAAAAGATCATGAATTTTCTCTCTCATTGGCAAGCAGAAAATGACCAAATATAATAGCTGATGGTGCCTCAGGCTGCATATGTGTGGTATCACACATGTCATATACGTCGCAGTGTGGTGTGTCAGATGCGTCAGGAGATAATCCAGATCCAAGGCCTCGAGATGGTATCCACCTCACGCTCCTACTCCTTTTGGGGAATCCATTAATATACCTTTTATCTGCCTAGAAGTTCAAGATATTAATAAGACATGAGAGTAAAAAAAATTGATGAGCAATTGTTCTCGAGATTTACTCTTTGTAAGAGGAGTTAAAAAGAAATGAAAGGAAGCAACAGACAGGATGGTAAATAAAAGGCCAACTCTTTATGACATTTAAATTTGTTTAAGCAGATATTGTCAGCTTATGAATGAACAGGAAATTAATAAAATAAACCTTCAGTAAAGCAACAACAATAAGCTGTCAAAAGATAGAAAAAAGGAAACATATGTTAACAATGACTGATGGAGAACATTTACACGGAGCCCTATTTTGCTGGTTCGTTGTTAAATCGACCATTTGACAGAATGATTAAACTATTTCTATTATCAGCTGAGCTCACAAATTATATAAATCTTTTTGCTTGTACAGGCTTTGTGAAAAGTTCAATATGTTTGGACTGAAATTAACTGATTCAAAATCTAAAAGTTTTGATTTAAACAGGAAGAGATAGTTGCAAAAGATTTCATCTAAACACTACAATAACTAAGCAGATGTACATTTTATGACTGAATATAAAATACCTTGCCCTTTTATGAGTTGCTTTAAACTTAGTTTTAAAACACCTGTGCAGATAATAAGATACTATAACCTGAGCACTCCCCTACTTTCCTATCTTTCTTACTGAGAAAATTGTAGCATAGGGATTCTGTGGTTGACCAAAGTTAAAACAGTCAATTCATGGCAGGCCAAACTAGACATCAAGCCTCCTGATAATTAACATATACTCTTCCTATTAAGGAGGCCTGCATCTACTCCATCACAAAGGAACGTGTGTTGTGTATTAACCTTTGAAAAGTATAATAGAGGATGTGAACTTAATGCCTTCAATTTCATTACATAATCATTATATTCACATATATATAAAGAAAGGGAAATGTTGTATATACTATCAGATAAAATTACAATTTCTGGTCAACTTAAAAGTTAAATAAAAATTTTTAATTAAAATTGAATATTAAAAAATGTTAATGGATCACATACAGAAATCCACTTATTTACAAATAGATGGATGAATATATATTTAAATAATTGGTTGTGCTCTGTAAAAACTCAGGTAATACTGTCCTCTTCATAGGTCTATGGTTGGTGGGGTATCTTTCTAAGATTAGCTAGCTCTACCTTCAAGAGCAGTCACAGCAGATATTCCAGAAAAATCATAGTAAGATTTCAGACTACATATCAGACTATATAGGTTCACTGTTTTTGCTAAATTGGTTATTCTTGTCAGAGATAATTTGATATCTGCATTTTTTGTCTTATTTCAAAACCAAAAGTCTTTTAAGGGCCAAATATGTTCTTGCAACATGGGAAGGAGTCATTTGAGCTGAACATACAGTTTATACTTATGGTCTCTAATAAACAAATGATATATCTATGGTAAAAAAATTCATTCGTTTTATAGAAAGAAAACATTATACATTAAAGCACACAGTCCAATAGATCTCAGAAGACTATATAAAATAAAATAATTTATTAAAAATAATTTTAAAAATTCTGTTCAGTGTATCATCTACTTTTCTGTTACCAAAAGCACTTCTTTGTACTTCCAACCACCATGCTCTCAAGTGCAGAACAGAACTGCACTGAATGAATGACCAATGAGTCAAGGTATTGCAACTTAGAGTTAGGAAAAGTGCTATTAACCAAAAACTTTTAAAAGGGGGCATGTGATTTATTTAGCAGCCCGAATTCACCAATATAGTTTAGCTCTCATATCCCAACTCACCTCACATGATAATCGGTTGCTGGTCTAAGATCTTTCAGGTAATATTCTAATTCTTCTCCACTGCGAAGAAAAATGATTCATTAGTCAATGGTACCAGTATGAAAAGTAAAACAGGATTTGGATCTGAGTGCCACTGTCATGTACTAACAATGATTCAAGAACTAATATGTTTAATTCCATCATAAGACAGAAATAAACCTTTCTATTTGATATTATCTTTCTGGACTAGAAAATTAGAATCCTTTTAGCTATGCCATCATAAATCTGGAAAATGGCAAGGATAACTTACTAATAACGTTCCAAAAGGTCTAATCACTTCCTCAAAGTAAATACATAAAAACAAAAAAGTAAATCATCATGAAAGCAAATTTGATACATAGGTAAATGTAAATAACTTAGTAGCTATCAACTGAAAGTAACACCCAGACTCAGCTCGGCATGACCCCCAACCACCTCAACTTCTCAGCTCTCCTGAAGAAATCTCACTCTGCCTCCCTCACATACCAATACCAATAAATCGCTCTTATATAAAATAAAACCATTAATATAATCAGAACTTGCAACTAAAGCTCAACTTAATCATGAGGAAACAACCAACATAATGAATGTTCCATTAAATTTTTTTGAAAATAAAGAAATGTGGGGAGATATGAGTGTATTCTTCAAAAAATGCCAGTGCTGTAAAAAGACAAAAATATCGTGGAAGTGTTCCAAATTATAGAAAGCTAAAAAGACATGACAACTAAATGCAGTATTTGACCCCAGATAGGATCTTGTTCTAGAGGGTAAGAAAAATGCTCTAACAGATATTACTTAGATCACCTGACAGAACTAGAATATGGATGTAGATAAAAGTACTATATCAGTGTAAATGCATGAAGTTGGTAACTGAATTGAGACTATTTAAGAAAGTATCTTAATTTTTAGGATGTATACTGAAGTATTTAGTGGTAAAGGGACAAGCTATATACAACTAATGGGAAAAATAGACTGAAAAGAGAAAAGGGGAGAAAGAATAGCTCAAATCATAAAGAAAATAGGGTAAAAAAGTTATCAATAGGTGAATCTGGATAAAGAGTATACATATTTCCTTCTTTGATCTCTTTATTTTTGTAGTTTTATAAGTTTAAAATTATTTCAAATAAGAATAATATTTGAGTTGTAAACTGGAGACCGATGTCTGCTCCTTGCCTGCACCACTGTTGTTTGACCTGTACTTTATCTTTAAACTTTTTAAATTGGCTAGATTAGTTTAATATTAGGAAAGTTTACACAACAGTTCAGATTTTCAGTACTTCTTTTTAAAAAGAAGAAACAGTCAGCACATCTAGGGCTGTATTGTCTTCTGGCAACTATCTATTTTATGTGACCACAGATCCCTCGCAGAGGGAGACAGGGGCTTTCTGTTCACCTCATTTGTAAACTTTGCTTTTCTCACTTCTGTTATGCACCTACTCCCTCTGGGCACTTGAGACTGGCGCCTGCCACCAGCAGTCTGGCATTGACAGAATCTATTTGCTTCTTGGTGGGGATGGGGAAATGGTGCTTTGTATTTCTTTAAGGTCTCTACCAATTCTGACTTGTCAAAATAGAACCAAATGCTTGTGAGCCAGAGTATGGAATAGGAGGATCTCATTGTAAGTACAGTGGGGAATCACTGAGGTGTGCTCCACAGGGGAGTGACATGGTCTGACTTACATTTCTGTAGTGTGAAGGCTAGATTGTAGGAGAGCAAGTGCATGCTGGAAGACTCCAAGGAGATTCCTGCAGGAGTCCAAGGAAGATATAACAAAAGCACTGTGGGCTGTGAGAGGAGTGAGCGGCTAAAGGGCTTCCTTCCCTATCTCTTTCCCCTTTTCTTTGTCCAGAGAAAGACATGTTTCTGGAGCCAATTAGGAACAGGGCTGAGGAGCCACAAAGCCTGTAATGCTTATGCAGCAGCAGAACAGGAGAGAAAACTAGTGTCTCTGACAGAGGAAGAGGTGGGGTTGGTGCAGTCCCTCCAGGTGGGGCAGGGTATCAAAAAAGTAGTTAAAACAAGACTGGCTCTGATTTCCTGCTCTGCAAATCTAAGCAGTCCCCACAATTACAAAAGAAATTTGACCTTAAATTTTTTTTTTATCATATTTAGAATCTGGCTATAATCTATTTGAATAGTTAATACTTGGGAGTCCATAAAGCAGAAAGGGATAATCTTTTCCTGTGTGTGCTTAACTTTTAACCATTTAAGAAAACTTTGGCAAGAAATGCTTTAAAATAATCTTTACTACAGGTTTGCAAACTATTGTAGAGGATAAGAGAGTGAAATTCTTATTTCACATAAATATGAAACCATATTGTAAAATTTTTAAAAACAAGACTAGTAAAATGTCTAAGTAAAAAAAAAAGATAAACATAGGAGTGTCTAACATATGTAAAACTTAACGATATGACTATGTTTTGCCCTGATAGACATTAATGAAAAATTTTCACTAAACTGACAAGCTAACAAAACAAAGTGACATACTTTACGGAACACCAAAGAGCCCTAAAAAGTCATTTCTGATTGACTAATTAGTCTGGACAAAATTAACTCTTGACATTCTAATTATCACTAATTCTTAAAGGAAAATGTGCAAAGCCTTTAAAGTTTCCTTTGTTTTCTATTTTCCTTAAAGACTCCAATTTCACAGTTTAGCAGTATAGAAACATATAGGAAAATATGCACTACCTGTAAATTATCTTGTATTTTCCATCTCGTCCTTTGTCTGATAAGGCAACCTCATAACTGTAGGGGAAGGAAAGACCACTGTGGGGTCCACATGAAAGTCCAACAGGGGGAGCCCAGGACAACACAACTGCTCTTGCCTGAATATTAGAAACCTGAGGAAGAAAAAGATGGTCAAAAGTATTTAAATCCAATTCACACAGATCAAACGCTATTTCTTTCAAAAACATTTGTTATTAGTAATGGCATAAAACTCAGAGTTAATTCAAGGTAAACAACTATATTTTAACTACAGGAGACAAAAGTATCCTGTATAACGCTCTTGTCATGTCTTAATGTCCAAAATATAACTCCTGTAACATGTGTCCTCAGAAACACAAACTGCCATCCGAGTCCTGTGCAATTCATACCCAGTCCAGCAATTTGTCATGTTTGGCAATTTTTTAAAGGTAAAAAGATGAATGTGAGATTTCAATGATAAAATTAATGTAGACTTCTTCTACATCACATTATGCAGAAGAAGTCACATACGCAGATACTTTCTGGTGGCCTCCTTGCTTGGTGTAGAATTATCCTGCAAAGGTTAAAAAAATAAAGTCCTCACTTAATATCTAGCAATAGGTTCTGCAACTTTAAGTGAACCAACATATAATGAAACCAATTTTACCACAAGTTAATTGATATAAACAAAAATTAAGTTCCTACGGCATTTCATCAACATCATAAAGGAAAAACGTTGAATAAAACGGTGCTATTTAAGGACCTACTGAATCTCACACATCATGCTCTTTTTAAGTCCTGTGGGCTTCCAGGAGAACCCAGTGATGGGAAAGGATGAAGGAGGTAGAAATGTGGGTGGAGGTGGAGGTGGGCATTTCACCTCTCCAAGCTCTGCTTCTTATCATTTTGGTTTAACCTCCACTTAAGACTTCATTCAAATACAGCAATCTGGGTCTCTAAACACCCCCAACTTCCTCTCCTTACTTAGGACTTCTCTGAGGCATGTTCTATACTACCTGCCAGCTATCTTCAGTAGGACTGAGCCCCAGCCGCCTACAGCAATAACCTACTCATTCACAGACCTGCACTGGCTTCCTTCCATTACATCTCAAGTCCTCGCCCTAATGGGCATCTCACTATCCTGCTTTTGAATCTTTGTTTTAGACTGTGTTTCCTAAAGCATGACGTAATTCTTTAAAATAACTCTATGAACATAACTTTAAGGTTATTTTGTTGCTCTATGGATAACATCAAAAACTAAGAGTTAATACAGATGCTAAAGCTTATTGTTCATAAAGACTTTATAGCTGTAGAGTATTAGACTGTGGATGAAGATATGTAAACCATCCAGTCTCCATTTTTTTTCCTCCCATTTTTGTCATTATCTGATCTACACAAAGAATATTAAAATGTAATATAAAACCATTTAAAAGCATTATAATACAAATGAAAATGGATACTGAGTTTCCTTCTTCAATCTGTCATTCAGTCCATTTTATAGCAGGTTCTTCTGTATCATTTCTATTATATATACAGCATCATGATATATTTAATCAAAGGTCTACTCATCCTTCAAGACCCCAGCCAGGCCCCACTACTCCCGAGTAGCCTTTCCTGAAGTATTTCCCCCATTATTATCTCTCTGTTCCGCAGAACCCTGCTGATATCTCTACCTTTGCTAATCATGTTTATAGCATTCTTCTACCTTCTCCCACTGGGCTGTGGGACACCCTAAGGACAGGGCCCAAGTCATATTTAACTGTGAGTAAATATTCAGTCATATTCAGTTGCTTAGTAAATGCCTGTTGAAGGACAAGTAAAAATCAGAAGGAATAAGACAGTATGAGTTTCTGGTACAGGCAACAGTAGATGGTAGACGAGCATTATACACTTCTTTGAAAATGTGAGGAGACACTGTACCCCTCCTGTGCTGCATGGCTGTACCACCCCTTCAGGATGCCACCCCCTCTCATACCTGTGACTTCACTTTTGACTTTCCTGCTTGCTTGGCTTTAACAAACTTCTTTTAGACCCAGGTCAAATACTGCCTTTGCTTATTCTTTTAATCATCATACCTCACCTGTGAGGTACTGTGAAAAGAGATGATTAATCAATGATCTCTACCTCAAGGAGCACCAACCTGGTGAAGAGTGACAGATGTGTGAGAGGTCTCATGGCAGATACACTGAACACACAGAGCCCCACAGCAGCTTCGGCCCAATTCAGGAAAGGTTTCTGTACTGTCCTGCCCAACCCGCCCTTGCTCAGAATCAATCACTATTTCCTTTGTGCTCTGGCTATATTTTGTTGGTACTTATATTTAGTACTTTTTTCACTATACTGTGCTTTATTTGATTATTTACACATTGTTTCCCTGACCACATCTTAAGAGAGCATTTCTACTACATACACCAGTATATTTGTTGAATCCCTTCATACATCGTCAATGAATATAGGTACTATATTTGATTTTTAACTTAAAAAAGACATATTTTGCTATGAAGAGTTCAGTTTATAATTTACAAGGAGGCTGATTAGGTCCGGGGAAACATTTAACTGAGGAGATAAATGGCTCCTTTGCATAATGCCTTGAACACACTGTGCAATAACACTGATGATTCTATGAATGATGGTGTGAAATAACATTACAGCTCAAAATAGCTCAGTCAAATGCTTACACTTTAGATACTGATAAAGTATCCATAAACCCATTACCCTTTAACCTATTCTTTTTCATTAGCTATTAATTTATCTTTTTCCTTTTAGACTTGGTCAGATTACCACTTAACTAAATTAAGTGATGTACAACACTTGAAGCATTAACTAAAACAACGTTCACCTTTTTCCCTAAGGAGGCAAACTGTCACCTGAGCACAGAGCTCTGTGCAAATGTATTCTTCTGACAGGACGGCCTCTCAGAAATGCACACTGAGAACTCAGCATCGTTTTCAAAGGTCAGCAGCTTCTGGGAATTTTTTCCCAGAGCTAAGCAGTCAGCCTGTTATTTAGATTGCTACTACGGTTATGGGGCCAAACCCCCGCCCTGTGCTCCCTGGATGCCTCTCTCTCTCATTGATTCCTGAGCCTCAGGTTTCCTTTCTTTAGGCATTGGAAGCCTGAAAGAAAGAGGGCTTTGTCTCTGTCAGAATTTGGAAATCACTTCCATTTCAAGGTGAATGCCAGGAAATTTCACAGTGCTTTTCAAAAGAACGTCATGTAAAAGGGAATCCTCAGAACTAGGTGCATTTCCTCCAAGTGTCCATGGAGGTGATAACCTTAATGAGAGATTCAGAACTCTAACAACTCTGGCTGGGTTCATGTCTACTTCAGAGCAATAGCATTCTCTCATAAATGTCACCGTGCAAGTCTCTCGCACTCTGTGATTCAACTTTCTCACCAGCAGTGACCACTGAACTGAACTGGGGCACGGCTAATCTGATCATCACAATGACTGTCATGGCTGTTATCCAAAAACAGAAGTTTAGAAGCCACAAAACTGACTTTCTGGTATTTAATTATGCTACCATAAGTAGAAATCAATCACCTTTGTATTGATAATTAAAATGGTAATTTCTAATTAGGAAATTATAGGACAAGACCCAATTTGACATATGTCTTAGTAATACTGATATGAGTCTGTTGTGTAGTTTACTAGTGTAAGTCTGCATAGAAATTATTTAAATTAAACTGCTTTGCACATCTTGAAGAACTCATAAAACCACCATCTCTTTCTAAATGATTACAAACCGATTAGGAATCATTCTTATCTATGTATTTATTACATACAGATTGCAATTTGAGAACGGTTAGTTAAAAGCACATATATGTGTATATACACACATTCAGAAATGACAGGACTGCATTATCTTGTAGCTATCTGACATATAATCCTTAGCTCTCTTCTTCCTTGTCCCCTTCCTGTTCATCCCAGACTATGCTAAATAAATGATATTATTTGGATCAAAAACACCATTTACTTTCATAAAGTTACTAAATTGTTACTTTTATGTTCAGAAATATTTCTATGTAAGTTAGAATTTTCTAAATTTGGTCTGGTCTTTGGATTTAACTATGTGGGTGGCCTGATCTAATTAGGAAGTACGTTAAGGAAATATTAACATAAAAATATTGGCTTCACTTCAAAAGTACCATCATGAAAAATAATAACACAAAGGAAAATTAAAAAGGAAAAGGTCAAAGAGATCATTATTCAAATAAAAAGGATATTCAAATCTAGGAACTTCAGTCATCTGTTCCTATAATTTCTTAAGTGCAAATCTGTTTCAATTCATACTGCTGTTTATCTTTCAAAAAAACGGCTTCTTGTAAGGACAGTTGTTCCTCTTAGGTCAGTTTACTCACTTCTGAAACCGACAAATCAATTGTTTCTACAAGCTAAACATTAGCAGATGGAAACAATGCAGAACCACAATTCTAGGTTACATTTATTTACATCCTGAAAATAAACAGCCCAGCGGTATGTGGGAGACTTCATCTAGCACCACCATCAGAGCAGATTAAGCTACATTAGGCTGGAGGTGACTGGTACTAAAGAGAAGTGAATTCCTATACTACCTCGAATAATATCAAGCTTTTTCTCTCTAGTATAGCGGTAGCTGTACAGTCCCCAAGGCACCTAATTTTTAGAGTCTCAGGACACATACCCGATATATTTGTACCGTTTTACTCAATGAATAAGTACTTGGATCTTTAAAGTATCTAGGTTTCCAAAAATAATTTGCTTAATTCAGGATGCCCTAAGTCCTAGAAATAGGACTGAAATCCAGAAGTCCTCAATATTGTTTGTTCTCCCAATACATATTATCTACAAAATCTCAAAGAAAAATATATGCCTTTTAATTAGAGGTGTTACCAGATGTAACTGAAAGAAAAAAAAAGAATAATCCTTTATACAATTGTGTGCCGAATCTTCTGCAGCTCTTCCTTCCCTGTATGGTGGCCAGACCCCGCTCCTTTCCATTTCAGAAGGTAGCAGGGAGTGTCGCTCTTGCCTAATAATACGCTATAAACTATAGAGAAATACTCCATTCCAAATACTCTATAAATAGCATATAATTTACTTTTCAGTCCCATGTGGTATTTATACCCTACCTTTCAAAGATGAGGAAACCTGGGCTCAGGGAGGTCATTTAACTTACCCAAGGTCACAGAGACAGTTAATGGTCACATAGGCCCCAACCTGGATAACCAGACTGCAAGGCTTGGGCCTTTCCCCTCCAAGCTGCCGCTTCACACGCTGGCACCTGTTTGGCCCCACATTCCACCATGCTGGCTGAGCCTCATCTGATGCTGGCCTGCTTTCAGGCATTTTTCTCACCTGCCAGAACCCAGCTGCAGCCACAGAAACAAGTAAATGAAGTACAGTATACTAAAACATGCAGAGCACACTGAAGTCGGGGTAGTACTAGTGATACTAAGTACTGTGCAGAGTGTCCTACTCAATGGGCGGGGATAGCAAACAGGGAGCCCTCTGAGAGGAAGCAACTTCTGAAAGGAGACCTCTAAGCCTGAAGGCCCAGTTATCATGACACCCAATTTCTTACGGCCTATGAGACTTTATTGAATTCTCTCTTGAATGGCTCTAGAATCTATCCCTCTCCTTGCCACACCTGATGCCACCACCCAACTCTGACTCCCAAAGCCTCTGATGACCACCACAGTAGCAGACTGCTGATACATGTGTCCCTGGGTCCATCCTCTTCTCACTCCAACTCATCTCCAATCGTCTGAGCATCCTGAAAGTCCGGCTCTGGTTACGTAACTTCTTAGCTCAAAATCTCTCAATGGCAACCTGCTCCTCAAAAGATTAAGTATAGACTCCCCGGCCCAACTTCAACACCCCACCTCCTTTACAAGTGCCTTATTGTGCCCCTTGTCCAACACACCTCACGCTTTTTGGTTTAGTCAAACTCAATTATTTACCCTGAGGAATGTCGGGGCCTTTCTGTTAAAAAGCCTCAGTATTTCAAATACATGAAGAATCAAGGTTTTCCAATTCAGCTAGAAAATACTCCAAAGAACTTGGCTCTTTAATCTCAGATGAAAGGCTGAATCAACATTTTGAGTTTTTCACTTGAATGTCAAAGCACCTGGCAAAATCAAGCTTTAAACTTCATAATATCAGTGCTTCCACCAATTTTTTTCCTTGCCATTACACTCAATATTTTGGACTTATGTTTCTCAGCTAATATTTAAGTACCTTTTTGAAATTTACCTGGAAAAATACTTGGAATTACTGAGGTTTTCAAAAATTATTACTACATTTACATAAGTAAAAGGAAATTACCAAAAGAAAAACTGTTTTGTAGACCTTGGGAGGAGAGAGGGATGTGTCCTTGGAGGTTGTGAAGAATAGCTAACTGCATTCAGAGTACCTAAATACAGAGGACATTTCAGTGGATTATGACTAAACAGAAGAGAGCTGTTCTATATTTTCATGCTCCATTAATAGCAACACTATTTCATAGTTTATGAATAATCTGCAACGGGAAGGGGCCCTTTTGCTTACCTACTATGTGGTGAAAGAAAAAGCGCACTTGAAATACTTAAGAAAGTGTCATTTATGCTGAGAAATCCAGAAGACATACCTGTGGTTTCTCTATTCCCGAAAGAATGTCTTGTACCCTCTTTACTTCCAACTCATACTCTGCATGGAAAAACAGAGAGAGAGAGAGAAAAAAGGAAAAAACAGTTAATACCATTAGAAGGCAGTAAGGTTGTCAAGTTCCTTCGCTAAGGCTTTTAACAAGGGCAATCATTCAGTCAGCTGCCTGTTACCGTGAACTTTTCATACCACAAACATGATAATGAAAATCAGGAATGGGGATTCTTTGAGGGTAGGGATTTCACTGTGACTATGCTAACTGTTGTCATATTGGTTTACATATTCCCAAAGTTGACTAGATTAACAGTGACTTCCACCTAATAATGCAACAGGAAATAGAAGGCCCCAAAGAGAAGAGGGAGACCAGTGCGGCTAGGAGCTGAAGACAATGACGAGGTGAAGGTGAAGAGACAGGGTGCCAGTTCATGGGCTCTGAGTTGAGGCGTTTGAATTCTATTTGTATTCTAAGTTCAATGGGCAGCCACTGGAGTATTTCAGTGGAGAAACTGACATGGTATTATTTTGAGTTTAAAAAGATCTGTTTGGCTTCTGCGTGAATAATGGACATAGGGAGGTAAGGATGAAAGCAGAAAGACCAGTCATTACATTACTGCACTGGTTCAGATAAAGCTGGCCTGGGCTACAGATGATAGTAAAGATGGTGAGAACAGGACTGGAATAGGTGTGGACAAGGGCAAGGGGATGAGAAGAATCAAGGATCAAGGAATCTGTTTTGCTAGAGAAAACTTCTGACGTCCACGACATGCTTAATGGAATCTAATTTTGATTTTTAGATTTACTTAACTGTGAAACCTACTTTATAAGCTAAATGCTAGAGATATATGATTACGAAGACACATGTCCCAGCCTTCAAGATATTTCAAGTCTCCTGGGTGGAAAAATGAAAGCAAACAGGCAGTTACAATGTGATAGGTGCTACAGTAAAGAAAATACAAAAGAGGATTCTATAAGGTTTCTAGGAACCAATATCCCACTGCGCTCTGTGGATAAGCAGGTATTTGGAGGTGAAGAGAAAAGTTAACTAGGGAGTGAGAGGTCAGTAAACCCAACTCTTCACAAGGCTGTTCATTCTCACTGTTCAGGTCTAATCTTAAAGTCACCTTTTCAAACAATCCCACCTCAAATCCGGCCCTTTGTCCTAGCCTCACTCCAGTCAATTTGCATGTCCTACTTATTTCCTTCCTATCAGTTATCAAAATCTGAAAGTTAATTCATTCCTTTGTTCCCTTGTTTATTGTCTTTCCTACTAAAATATAAGCTCCAAGAAGGCAGAGATAATATAGGTTCAGAGCAGACAAAATTTTTCTGTAATAATCAAAGAGTAAATATTAAATTTTTATTATAGTTGACACATATTAGTTTCAGGTGTACAATACAGCAATCTGACATTTATTTACCTTACAAAGTGATCACCACGATAAGTCCAGTAACCATCTCTGTTACTGTACAGTTACTATATTATTGGCACCTTCCCAGTGCTGCACATTACATCCTTGTGACTTACCTGTAACTTGAAGTTTGTACTTCTTAATCCCTTTCACCTATTTCACCCAGATAATAAATATTGTAAACTTTGTGGGCCACATATAAGCCTCTGTCACACATTCTTCTTTATTTTTTATAGCCATTTAAAAATGTAACGACCATCTTA
This sequence comes from Rousettus aegyptiacus, assembly GCF_014176215.1. Classification (NCBI taxonomy): domain Eukaryota; kingdom Metazoa; phylum Chordata; class Mammalia; order Chiroptera; family Pteropodidae; genus Rousettus; species Rousettus aegyptiacus. The sequence continues at coordinate 32,045,615 of NW_023416307.1, read as the reverse complement.
GCTTGAAAAGCATACAGGAACAGGCCACAAGGCAGGCTGCAGTTTGCTGAGCCCTATTATAGGACATGCTCACCATTTAGCTCAGAGCACCCTAAACAGCTCCTTCGTGATCAGAGCTCAATAGATACTTGCTGACTAAGTAAATAAACTGAGCTTACAGAAGAAATAACAAACTTCTAGTTGGTACCACCTTGAACTTTAAAAAGATCAGTTCTTCATTTTTTCCCATTGCATTCTGTTTGATGAGAAAAATAAATGAGCTGGAGGCAATATCATATTTTAATTATGACTATAAAAAACTTTCACATTCAAAAGACCAAATGTCATAAGCTCATTTATAATCGTGTGTTTATGTTAAGATATAGATGATGGATCATACTCAAAAGTCAAAAGTGTACATATCCTCACTTTTTTGGAAGCTCCTACTAAGTAAATCATAAATACTGTGTGTCTCCGAAGTTAACTGTCAGTTAAAAAAACAAAAACCAAAAATAATACAAAACAAAAAAACAAACAAACAAAAAACCCATAAGCTTCAATAAATAAACTGGTTCAGTTGTTAAAGACAGCACTTTCTCAATTACCAGTTATTCCAGAATTTAAAAGACCCTATGGTTTCAAACATACATACAGTGAGATACATTCAAGCAGTTAGCTAAAGGAGGTCATTGTTTCCTTCTGTCACGACTGACACATTGAAAGTAAGTAGCTAGAAGAACAAGAAGCCAGACCCTGTCCTTGAGGTAACAAAGGTTTATACTCACCAATTCAACAAAGAAAGAAGGGAAGAATTAAAGAGCCCTGCAAAGGAAGACTCCTCAGAACTGTGTACTAGATAGATATAAGACATGAAAGAAAGGAGGAAAAACATAATCAGAGACCCCTCCACCCAGTTAGCTTTCAAACACAGATGACAGAAGAAATGGTTATGTATTTGACATAAAAAAGGAAAAAACAGAAAAGGAGGTTAGATTAGAAGAAAAAAGTCTGATTAAAACTAAAAAGAATGAGTTTCAGGTAAGAGCCAGAAATGCTAGTGCAAGGTCCTGACTGAGATAAAAACAACTTCCAAAAAGGGTTAAGACCTTCCTGTCTGTCTCATTGTAATAACAAAAGCTGACATTTTCTGAGTACCTAGGCACGTGCTAATCAATGCACCATCATCTTGCTAATTTTTACAACATCCCTTGCAAGATGGACATCCTCTGCTCCATTTTACAGAAGAAGGCAGTATTGAGTCTTTTTCACACATCAGCTCTCATGTCCGGTACTGAGCAAAACTACCTGCAGGTGTCTTTGTTGACTTAGGAATAACGATGAGGAACAAATAAGGAAACTGAGGCTCGGAAAGCAGATGTGTTTTCCCCAGGACCACAAGCCTAGTACGAGATACCAAAGCAAGTGAAAACTTTGACTGCATCATGACAAATTAGGAGAGACTAGGGAATCATAAGGAAGATAATATAGAGAGAGAAGAGCAGAGGGTTGAGACCGGTAGGGTGTTTGATGGAAGTGGATGGGAGAAAGAGAAGGCAGTAGCAGAGTCTCTCTATGTCCCAGGAGAAGATTGTGTTGTAGGCTCTTTTTAAACTCTGAAAAACCTGTCAAATTAATAGAGCAAAGGCCTTTGGATCTGGAAGATGGTATGTGAGAAAAGGAAGAGTAAGAAAACTAGGCCACAAATGGAGCCAAATAAAGGATTCTGAGATCAAAAGTAAAAAGGGCAGGGTGTGGGGGGTGGGGGGGCGGGGAGGTAGTGACAGGACGATCACTACCCTATTATCCAGGAGAAATGTTGTATGAGATCCAGACTAGATTCATTCCTTCAAGCTTCTAAATTGTGAAAAATGAAAGGGGAGAGAAAAAAACATTCGCACCACATTTATTTAATGTTTTTCCATTTGTGCTGCCACAGACTAAGAGAAAAAACATAAATACATGCCAGGCACACAATTTACACACACAAGAGTGAAAATAAAATCTGTTTAACTGAGCTAAAATGACAGTTACCACACATAAAATAAGCTCTCATATGAAAGCTAACAGTCTGGTATGAAAATGCCAAGTTTCACAACTCTGTTACCTAAATAACTAAGTTAACTCAGACCTTGGCTTACCTCTCCCTACGCATGACTTAACTGTGCCTTGGAGTAGTCTATGAATTATCATCACCCTTTTTCATAAAACAGCTTTGGAGCCTGACTATACAAAGTATATTTCTGCATGCTCACATGCTTTTTCTCTCTGCCTCTATCACACTCACATACGATAAACTAGGCTCCATTTGTGGCCTAGTTTATTGTAAGAGGGGGAAAAAATAGCTAATCCTCTCACAAAAATTAACAAAGAATAGTTTTGATAATTTGCCTTTTGATGAAAACTATATTTGCTTTTGTTTTACTTCCCCTTAAGAAATTGATGTGTGCCAAGGGAACAAGAGATTGTACTAGAAAAGGAAGAAAAGTTAAGGTTCAGGTGAAAGGTTGTAGGGCAACTTTCTCTTTCTTAATTATCAGGCCTGCCTCTTCTCTCCGGCAGTTTACTGCAAGTAAATTAATCCAGAGGCAAATCTTACAGGCCAATTTTCTTTTTTCTCCCTACACTGAAGCTGCCATAAGGTAAGCAAAGAGATTTAAACCATTTTTCCACCTTCTTCATTTCTGTTTGTGACTACAGCTGAATATTTGAAAGTCTTTTCCCTGTGGTGAAGTTCATGCCGCACAGAAGAATTTCAGGGCACTTTCTGGACCTGCTCCAAACAGAGAAGGCGCATTTTGTTGTGCAGATATATAAATGTATTTGGAGGTAGGTAATTTCTTGAGTTTAGAAGGAAACCTCTAGCCAAAACATGCCAGAGTAAGTTGGGAACCACCCTATCTGGAAAAACTAAGAAGAGAGAAGGGGGTAATTCAGCTCGCTTATGCCTTTCTTGCCCCCAAAAGCAAATCTCCTCCTAAGAACTAAAGCATTTTTAGAAAAGGGAAGGTTAAAATAAAATACACAAGGAAATACATTAAAAAGAAAGAAAGAAACCCACACACATAGAGGGAATACGTGTCATGTGAGATTTAAACTTTCCACAAATAATGGTTTTTATGTTTGCTCCAAAATGAACCCTAAGTTCAGACTGTTTGAATAACTGTAAGACTTAAACTAATTAAAATATCCCCATTTATAAACACGATTTACTTCTTTGGTTTGTTTCACATTTTTTCCTTCTTAGAAAAGAAATACAGCTAGACATTTAGCTGCTAGCTATAGAATGTATTTATGGTTGTAACAGCCCCTTCATTCCAGAGAAATGACATCAGCAGTATTGCTCTATAAACCGTCTGTCTAGTTCTCATCCACAGGGCCCATTTACAGATATGCCTGGCATAACATAATATGCTTTCTCAGATGTGCCAAGGAGCTGACTTCGCTAATCTCTTTAACAAATTATGTATTAATAAACTAGGGGGCATGGAAAATACACAACTTCTGCTCATGCCCATTTTGGAGATAAGAAGCTTAAAATCAATAGCAAACTCTCAATATGAAAGCTAAATGAACAGAAATAAATACTTTAGGGTTTTTTTCCTTGCATTTAAAAAAATTATTTTATATTAGTTTCAGGTATACAGTATAAAGGTTGGACCTTTATATAATTTATGAAGTGACCCCCCCCCCCATTACTCTAGCACCCATCTGCCAGTATACACAGCCAATACAATAATACTGACTATATTTCCTAGGCTGTACTCTACATCTGCATGACTGTTTTGTAACTACTAATTTGTACTTCTTCATTCCTTCTTCTTTGGGTGAAATAAATACTTTTGGATGAAAAATAAAAATATGACTCAATAATAAGCTGGATAGTTAGTCAATGGCTACAAATGCTGATGAGAATGAATGAGAATAAAGAAAGACAAATGAAGACTGCTCGTTGAATTGGTTTTCCAATCAAAAAATAATTCAGCTATATTCATTTTTGAATATTATTTATGCTGGAGAAAAAAGAGGAATCTAATAAATGCATACAAAATTAGGATTAAATACCTAAGAATCTCCATTTATGATCCAGAGTTAAAGATGTTAAATGTGTAAAATCGCAAGAAATGAATTTATAAAATATAAGTTATTCCCAAAGACACATATGCCAAAAAAATCTTCAGATGTCAATCATCCTGAAGCAAAGACAAATATCGCCAGCCATTTAGCTAGTTAAGTGGTTACTCTATTTGAAATTTTGAAAAATAGACAAGGGAATACCAGCCTTTCGACACTAAAGAGGAAGCAGCAGACAAGTGAATGTAAGTTGTGGGAAGTTGCCTACCAGTCTAGGATACTATTTTCAAGAGGAACACGGGTTCTAAACAAAGTCTGGAACTTTAAAGAAAGAGGTGGAGAGATGAATTCCTTTTGCAGGTGGAGTGCACGGCTAGACAGGAGAGATGGCTAGAGAATGTAAATGGGATAAAAGAGGCTGATTTCCTTTGAGCTTTTGTTGCTATTTCTAGAATTCAGAAGAAAGAATGTTTTTCTTTCCTGGCCCAAGATTTGAGCAAAGTCCTACAGAGAAAATTCCCATTAATCCACTGGTAGGCAATATGGTCCCTTAAGGCAAAAGCTGTACAGCCCTTTAGGTAATAAGTGGAACAAAACAGCAATGCTAAGTCTGGGTTCATAATGAAAAAAAAGGGAAAGCACCAGATCTAGATATGATACTGTTGAACTGCTTATTCAGGTATGTGGAATCCCAGGTCAACTCGAAGTTTATCTCTCAGTCGCTTTCCGTGATGCCAACTAAATTAGGTCCTGCCTGAAATACTAGGGAGATTCTATATTCATTTTTGTCGAATTCCTTAAGAAAAATTCTTGCATTTATTTCACAAGGCAAAAATCATATATATGCATGAACTGGACAAAAGTAGCTAGTATTTTCAAGAACATCAAATTAAACAGGGACGAAAAACCCACAAAAATGGGTAAAGTATTAGGTAGATATGCTTGCCTGGCAAACTTGACTCCAGCACAGTCCTTTCCTTTCCTTCCCCCTGCATGTTTGAACCAATTCACTGGCTAGCTGAGCCCTAACCTGTGCCAGATATAGCTCTTTTATTTTGGGGGAAGGCTCAACTCCATGATTATATAGCAAAAGCTGGTACCCTCCCTGGGTGTGTAACAGGAAGGCAATCTCTTAAACACAGGATAGAAAGACTTACAAAGGTAATTAAAGTTTACACATTACTTTGTGCATTGGCATCTATAAACGTTTCCACAAAATGTTTTTTCATTAAGACTTGGCATGTCACAATGAAAACTTTTCAAGTAGCATATTCAATACTTTTGCAAGATTGTGTCAACTGACAGGCAGAATCCAGAGAGCACAACTTTGGAACACATGAAATCTGAAAGAGAATTTTAATATTTATACCACCAATACAGCAAGTTTTGAACAGTTTTTACACCTACATTTTCTTAATTAACATTTCATATGATTAAATTATATGACTTTGGGGATGACAGAAATTCAGTCTATGGCCTATTAACCCAGTGAAGCTAATCAGCTGATACAAGGATCAAATACAGAGCTAACTTCATATGTTCCAAAGAACTCACCAGAGTTCTGTCATATGGAAAAGTCATCACTATCTATGATAAAACCTACCTCACCCAGGAAATCAGCAAATGTTACCTATGTGGGTACAGACTCAAAAGCATATAGCAAACAGGCAGGTAATGTCAATGAGTAAAAGAAGGTGAACATATCAGGCAAAGGTAAGGACTGTGGAAAACTGACAAACCCCTCATCCTATCTAAAGGGGACAGCTGCTGGGGAACAGTCAATTACTGCCAGGCAGGATCATGGGTGTAAGGTTGATAGATATGGCCATTTTTCCAGAGAATTTGGAAATGAAAAACTTTTTGTAAAATTGCCTAATTTTTTAAGTATTTTTACTTCTATAGAAAAGTATTATGGACACCGATTCGCTCCTTACCTAGAATGACCAATTGCTAACACTTTGCTATACATGCATGATTGCATTTTACCTCTACATAACCACACTTTTTTTCAGAACCATTTTAAAGGAATATGTTGATCTTATGACACTTTACTTCAAATATGTCAGCATGCCTTTCCTAAAAATAAGGACCGTCTTGTACATAACCACAATAACTTCGCAACCAAGAGATTTAACACTGATAAAATAAATTCTACATTCCATATTTGGATTTCCCCAATTATTCCAACAGTGCCTTTATTTTTTTCTCCTTAATCCAGGACCCAAATAAGGAAGACATGCTGCATTAGTTGTCGGGTTGCATTAGTCTCCCTTAATCTAAATAAATAAATCTCCTTTATTTTTTTTGTCTTCCTAAGGTTGATATTTTTGAAGCGTCTAGACTGGTTTTCTTATAGTATATATCACTATTTGGATTGTGTGGCTATTTTCCCATAATTAAATTCAGGCTAAATTTTTTTGGCAAGAATTCTCCACAGACGTACTTGCCATTCCATTTCACGAGGAAGCACACAGAGCCAGGTTGAACCTTTAAGTGAGGCTCAGCACTTAGATCACCTGGTTACTGTGTCCGGTAACATGTTTCTTTGTTGTCAAAGCACCTTCTCCCCACTTGACAATATGCTAATAGTAAACACTGATAATCTTTGCCATAAAATATATTAATAACTGCAAGGTGGAGATGTGCCTAATTCTATCATTCCTTCTGTGTTAATCAGATCCCTCTCCCACTTCATCTATTAACTCACAGATTCTTTTTTTAAGTTAAACAAAATTCATAAGACTCTAGTGCCATCATTCTTCTCAAAGCTAAACTTGTCCCAAATGTAGCCAGTGGGAAGCCCTTTAAGCTGTTTTCTGTGCCCCTTTTGTCCATTCCCTGAGACTTCCGTTTTGAATACCTGTTAAATATTCTGGTTTCATATCACTTGGCCAACAATGAGAAAATGTGCAGATTGCAGGTGAGAGATTTTAGTAGCATATAACAGGATTTATCTAAAATTTTTGGATTTGTTAAAGTCTCAATTATTCAAGGATTTTCTTATTTAAATGTGACTAGAATGGGGGTGAGGGGAAGATCTGTCTAAATATTTCTAGTTTCTATATCTTTTAGAAATTAAAGTTATAACAAAGCAAACCAATAACCCAAGAGCCATCTTAAGTGACATTTTAAAATACAGCGAACTTGAACTCTAGAAATGTAAACATAAACTATAGTAGACTTTAAGTAGAAAAACATAGAACATATTTGACTTTTCTTGGATTGTGTAATTTTTGCTCTCTAATCTGGCTACATTTTATTTCTTATTCTTTCTAATCAGCACTTCCCTTTAAAAAAAGATAATCAAAAGAGACAGCACCATCTGCTCCAATCCAGGAAAAAAAAAAAAAAAAAAGAACTGTATGCTAAATAATGCATCTAACTAAGAAATAAACTTTAATGGTGGATACTGTCTGAGAGATTTTTCTCAAGAACTGGAGAGACAACTTTCCGAGAACCAGAAGCCTTCTGCTCTCTTTAAAGGTTTTTCATTTATTCTCCAAAACATCCCACAAAGCCAAGGTCAATGTGAAAGAAGTCACGAGTTGTTTTCAAGCGAACTACTCTATATCAAAGTCATATGCACTGATCTTGCTGTCTCAAAGTCTTTTATAAAATTAAAACTATTTAGTATTTGTTATTGTTTTCTGTATAAAGGACTCTTTTGATGCACGCAGCTGGCATCTCTGTTGTCCAAATGAGCTGCCCTTGTTGTTCAAAATGTGATAGTCATAAGCCCTTAATAATGTCATTTGCCTGTATATTAAAAAATGCACTTACGAACTCTATAAATGGCACATCTTCCCAGCCACATTTTTAAGTCTGCACATGACAAATCAGTCTCACCTGGTCCCTTACCTCCTAAAAGCTGAGGTATACAACCCCTGGACTATGGTGAGCTAATCAGGTTGAGGGGGAACTCATGAGCAAAAAGCAGCTATTTGGGTCATGGACCAAACTGGACAAGAAATAAAAATGCACAAGAGGAAGGTATAAAAGATAAGATAACAAAGAAAAAAAAAATAGAAGAGATTGCACCCACCTCCAAAAACAGAGATAGAGGAAGAGAAATGAATGACAGAGATAAAAAGATTCAAAATACGGCTCTCAGTGATTACAATAGACAACTTTTCATCTAGATAACTGATTCTAAAATAGTTTCCTAGAGATTATATTGATAACATTTCTATTACAAAACAATAAATTGTAAAAGGATAATCTGTGACAGACAGACCTCAAGTGACCCAAGGGTGGAAGGATAGTGCAGAATATGTACACAAGTCTGTCCCTCTCCCTCCTGGTCTGGCTGAGGCTTCCCGCCCTTCATGCCTCCTCTACTGAGGGATCGAGTCACCCTGGCAGTGTTGCCTTTGTCATCCACCTGCAATGGTGCTCTTTGTATGGTCTCCCCAAATCTCCCCTACTCCTCTCCTATTTAAGCATGTATCCTACTGCATGTTCCTATTCACGGTATATCCTCTACCTCTCCCCGAATGGTAAAAGTAAGCTCCATGGTTCCAGGAATCATGTCTGTGTTGGGTTCCATTGATTCCCCAGTGCCTGGCTCAATGCCTGGCACAGGAACATTTATTGAGTGTATGATTGAATAAATATTCAAAGAAATACTACCCACAAATGCACATACTAAGCTTTTAGCCTTAGAAGCAAGCACATGATAGACATCATGCTGGAGAGAGTTATAAAGGAAGACAACTTGATAGATCACAATATTATATTAAAAACATATTATGTTAAAAACTTTGTCCAAAATCCATAGATCTATATTTTTACACAGGATGTCAGTATGTACTTACTAAATAAATTTAACAAGAATCCTGAACTTGGTGTAGATTAGAAATATTTCTACAGCCAAAGCTAACAGTCTCCTTAACAAAAATCTCAATAAAGCCATCACATTTACTGTAATGATAAAAATCCAACTAAACACATTACTAATTAAATAATTAAAAATTCTTGAATCTCACTCTGGGCAGTATCCTGGAGAAGAATGGAGAATTTTACCTACCAATGGTTAACTTTTTAATCTGCTACATACTAATCTTATGAGAATGTGCAAAAGTTGTTTTTAGAGGCTAAAATGCCTTGCTATTGTTTAGCCAAGTTAGTTGTTTTCCAGCTTTCCTGTTCCACAAGTTTTTGTGCACACAAATCAAGAATCTCTAAAGAACCATTTAAGATGATTCTACTATTCCTATTTAGCAGTTAATTACTTAGCCAAATAGGAAAGTTTGCCCTGCAACAGTATTTGCAAGTCTCCCTTTTTGCAATCAATGCACGCTTCCAACTTCTCTGACTACCCTTTCTCTTTTCTACCATGGAGTATGTGACCATCTGGTTGCCTTTCTTACCATAATTAGTCCTCCAATTGCAATCCCAGAGAATGAAAAACTCAGCATTTTTTCACTGAGGGATCCCATTCTTTGCCCTGGTCGCTATCCCAGGCCCATGAAGTCCTACTTGGCTCCACTGTAGACGCAGTGTCTATGGCTTACCACTTGTAGCAAGCAGTCTAGCTGTTTTGAGACTAAAACACTGCCATTTGCTCAAACTTCAGCTTCCAAGTAGGAGTCTACTGACCCTTAAGCAAAAGATTAATTAAGATTTCTTTGATCCTCCCCTGGCAATAAAAATTTCTGCTGAAATTTCCCCAATAAGTTTCCAAACAACTCTCTACAACTAACAGTCAAACAAAAAGATGTCCTAAGAGACAGGATCCTAAATGGTGTGTACACAACAATTCCATCCTATTCTTAGAGTAAAAGATGTTAACTTTTTACTTGTAAATTCACCACAAAGAATGAAAATGCAGGTAAATCTTAGATTTTCAGTTTTAAAGGTGTGATTTTTCTCTATCAATGTATCCATTAAAATAAAATTTTTATTAAAATATTTTGAATACCCAGAGCAACTCAAAGAACTATAAACTACAGTATAAGAATATCATTTATTAGATAGCTCTTCGTAATGTATTATTATTGACTGAATTGTTTTCTTCTAAAAATCTATGTACTGAAGACCTAACTCCCAGTACCTCAGAATATAGCTTATAACTATCTTTGACACAGTGTCTTTTGGGGGGCAATTAAGTTAAAATAAGTGCATTAGGGTGGGACCTAACCAATATGATTAATGTATTTTTTAAAAAGAGGGAATCCGAACACAGACACATACGGGGGAAGATGATGTGAAGATACAGGGAAAAGATAACTGGCCATCTACAAGCTAAGGAGAGAGACTTAGAAAAGATCCTTCCCTCGCAATCCTCAGAAGGAACGAAATGTGCAGACATTTTGATCTTGGACTCCTAGTCTCTTTGATAGGGAGGCCCTAGTAATCAATACATGTATCATACATATGCAAATACATATTTGGTATTATTTTACACATTTACTAGATACAAATATTACAAACTGGAGATTAAAAAATTTGGTCAAGATCACATAGGCAAATCTAAAGAAACCAGTGTCAACCCTAGGTCTTCTGATTCCCAGTCTAACTCTATTTCTTTTCGGAGCACTTCAAAAACCTCTCATTCTGCCATCTCCTACGTCCAAGGGGAACAAGGGAAGGATGGGGATTTTAATTGTGAGAGATAAACAAATCTAACAGCTTGAAGGGATAGCGAGACCACAAAATAATTACAGTGTAAGTTAAAATGTGTTTACACTACTGCTTCCATAAGAGGTCATATCCAATTACAGAGGCCAATTTAAAAGTCCAAAAAGAAGCTACTGAAAATTATTCTACAGACTATTTTGCGCCAGTGTATCAGAAACACAATATTCTCCTCCTTCCTCCCTGCCACATATAGAAATATATCATTCAAGATGCTTTGACACTAGAACACTATTATGCAGTAATTCCTTCCAAAACATGTTAGAGTATTTTTGCAGCTGACTGTGGCTTTAGAGAAGAAGCCCACACTGATTCCAAAAGAACAGACTATGTTGGACCATCAGCTACAGCTGTTTGTTATTCGGCACCACCTGAAATATCTGTGTGTTGTTTTCTTCCCCATCAGCTACTACAGAGTGTATACAGACTATTCAACTTTTTATGGTTCCAGCTGTTTTCTGTATTTTCAGACACAGCATTTGCTTGAAAGTGGAGCAGCTATTTTTCTATAGTCTTTCAATAAGGATTAAGAAGTGCTAAACTATATAGTGGACACCAATTCTATTTTTAGATAACTAACCACCACTAAGGTATAAACTAGTTATCTTTGATTAGTAGAATAAAAATCCCAATCTGGCCTTCATAGGAACCACTGACCCAAAGTCTCAAAAACATTTTCCTTTGTGAAGGAAACACCAATCCACCAAACAATGTGGCCCAGACCTATATTTCTGAGGCGGCTAAGAGTTGCTCTGTGCATGTATAAGGCCCCCATATTAGGATAAGCCAGAAAAAACAGAGAAGAGAATGTGGGGGACTGACAAGAGGGTGGGGGGTTGTGATAAGGTAGCAGAGCAGTTGAAGGCAGCTGGTCTAGGTGACTTGTCCGACAACATGGATGAAAAAGAACTTTCTAATGGAACAGACACATAGAGAGCTGAGGAAACTGATTCCAGGGTTTCTTTAAAGCAGCAAATGGTTGAATTGTTTAGTTGTAATTACTATGATCTAATTTTTATCGGAATGTAATAATGCTATGTCATTAGTGTTATTGTGAACTAGTCTTCATGTCTACATTTTGAATGAAATGTAAAAGCTTTATTCTCTCTTCTCTATCTACTGAGCTTCACATAAGTACATTATTAAATAGTGGTTACTAAAATGCAATTAAGAAATTGTATGACCAGAATTATAATGATGCCATCTAAGTGAGTGACCACTCATCATGTATAACAATTAAAGTATCACATTTGACCATGGTTATATTACAGCAGGATAAAGTGAAATGAACTAGAGAAAAAGCAAATAGGCTTTGTGCAGATTTGGGTTTATAGCTACCTAAGATTGTGAAATTATAAGCATTCCATCTGCTTACCAGCTGTGGTCCCTAATCCTCTTTAATAACTTCAGCCTGCACGACTCCATGAGAATCCAGGCGTATTCCAAATTTCATTTTACATTAGTTGCCAGGATTGACTTTTAGACACCAGCTTCCAGTGAAAGCAGCACAAAGTTGATTTTGCTGGCAGGTGTTAATTTTCAGAAGAGTGAAAAGAAGTGGGATGAGAGACTAAGAATGGAAAGAAATAAATTATGGAGGTTCTAAGATCATTCCATTGAGTTTTTCGAGTTCTACGCTCTCCAGCGAAATCCAAAGGCTCAAATAAAGGACGTTTGTCTGAAATGTGAAATTAAAAATTCCCAAAAACTTGTAAATGGCAACATTTAAAAAAAAATTTTGCCCAGTTGTGTCTCAAATGAGGGTATGTCTTCTGTAGCAGTCAGTCCATTTTCCCCACAGAAATCCATAACCTCTGTCTTTGGTCACTAACCAGAGCAGAGTCTTGCACTGTGAACTGTTCCCCATTGTCACTAAGCTCAGCTACTTTTTTCTTAAGGTACTTAAGGCAAATTCCTGACTTACGCTCCATCATAGCTTAAGTCAGGAATAGAAAAGGTGTTCTCTAAAGAAAAATATACAATTTTATTAAAGTTACAAGCAGCACTCATGGTACTACGTGTGTTTATTACTTTTAAATTCCAAAATACCTCTCCATCCTCCACCTTCACATAGTCATTGCACAGAGTAAGCGAAGGAATGGTTCATTTATGACTGTTGAGCTTGGTGACAGCCTGGTTTCCAGGCAAACAAAGGCTTATAATATCTCTTTATTATATCTTTATAGTATCTTTAGTTCAGACTGCTGAAATCTTTTTGAGAAAACACTGCAATTAGAGGTCTTTGTTTAAGGACAGTGGTGATCTGAACCTACATAAGGATACCGTAAGGGCTAGGGTTTTTTATTTATTCAGGTATCTTCTATCGGAACATGCTTTTCTCCTAGGGTATACATCACAGAGGCTTCCTTTCCTAGAATGCTATTATTGAAGTCGTCTCTGAACTAAAGGGGTACAGTTCACCCTTTCATTGTACTTAGTGTCTGGTAAAACATGCTTTCATATGGGGATGGAGTCTCCATCAATAACTTTCCAAGTAGAATCTGTTGTTCTGTCTCCCATTCTATTAACATTTGGAAGGTGATGAATCCTCACTTTTATTTTGGGCACAGACTTAAAATTTACTTAAGAACTCCCTCCTAAGAACATGGTAACCAATGGAGGTGGCCCTGGCTGGAAGTGCCAAGTAGGAGAAAGTAAGCAAACAGTCCTCGGTGCTAGTACAAAGTGGTCAGAAAGTCTTGTTCCATGACTTTTCCCCACAACCAGAACAAAATATTTTCATCTCATCTTTCAACAGAATAAGAGCATATAAAACCAGTCTGAGTGCCAAAGGTGCTGAGTAATATCAAAATTATTACACCATTTTTTAAAGATGCTTTAATAAAAGTGCTAAGAGAATCAGACTACTAAGAAATGTTATCTAGAAAACATCCCCTGAACTATAGAAGGAATCAAGTTTAACACAAAAGGCTGAATCAGTTTCCATATTAAAATCCTGTTTTAATATTTCAAATGTTTTTAATGTCATGCAGTCAAGAGTATCTGAGTGAAGTTTTAATTCCTATAAATTATCTGAACCTCAGTGTAAATTGGGTAGGGGAAAACACAAGGTCCAGGTTCTATTTAAAGGTAAGAGCTAACATTAGCAGAAATAATAGTGGATGACAAAAAGTGACTACAAACACCAAAAGAGGCTAATTCTTATTGAATAAAAATGGAGAGAAGCAGTGATGACAGTTCATTACATTTATTTGACTTAATTTACAGGAAAAGGCCTTCATCTGCGGGGATGAAATAGGCTTAGAATAAAATTCCTACCTGTTTGCTCGGTTCCTCAAAAAAACATTTTGTGCTACGTGTTGTGAAATTTTGGCATACAAACCGCATAATAAGCTATCTGGTAATTCTTTCCAACTGTAATTGGAATTCTGTATTTTAACCCAAGCCTTATAAAATGAAAAATTTTAAATAGAAAACAAAATTCGGCAATTCTTATTATCTATAAAAGATGTTTGGAAGTCCCTTTGAATGAGCTCTGCACTTGAACTTCTGACTCCAATCTGTTTCCAATACATTCAAGGGGTGAACCCTGGCAGGAGAATATAGACGACATAAACATACATGAACAAACATGATGAGGTCAGCTAGCGGTGGGTGCCATAAGAATATTTTTTAAAGGGTGATGTGATGGAATAGTCAGGAAGGACTTTCTCACTTTGGGCTATTCCAGAAAGGATGAGGGAGCAAGAGAATTTTTGAGGCAGAGGAAACAGAAAGGGTAAAGGCCCCTCAGGCAGGGAGGGCCTGGCGTCTTAGAGTACTGGAAAAGATGGCGAGCATCTAGGGGCCAGAGAGCTGGACCAGGGCTGGAAGGAGCTCAGGGAGCAGCCGGTTCATGCAGAATTTTGAAAGCTGGGTAAAGAGTCTGCACTTTATGCTAAGTTCAAAAGGAAAAAGCAAGGTTTTAACAAGGTCCCCTGGCTGCTGTGTGTAGAATGAACTCTAAGGGAACCAAAGTTAAAGCATACGGACTATTAGGTCAGGGAATAAAACCTTTATGAAAGTGCATGTACACGCATACACAGAGATTAAAATAAACAATGTATACGGGAAAGCTCTGTGCCTGCTCGATATTGCTATGAATCAAAAATTGTTCTTAAAAAACCCCCCAAAACTTAAAAAAAAAAAAGCACTACAATAATACTGGAAATTTAAGAAGAGTCTCACATTTAATGAAATATGTTTTGGAGATACGAGAACTTACTATTTGTTTCACAATAATCAATGTGATTTTTGAGACCTACAGAAAAGCAAAGATTTATGGCATACTTGCTCTACAGTCTGAAGAATCTGTAAGAGAAAGCTGTCAATCATGAAATGCACATATCACTTGTAGCTGAAGTTCTCCTTGTTTTGAATGTTGCTGATCAGAGATAGACTATAGTGCAGGCCATTATATCATTCTAGACAGCAGCAAGTAATACCAAAGCAGTAAGTCATATTCTCTACATTTGAGATTTCAACATATTTCCATGAATGCTGTGGCGCGCGCGCACACACACACACACACACACACACAGCCAAATTCTACTAAGTGGAAAACGTATTTCAGCCTCCAGAGCTGTCCTCAAATAGTAAAACAATTTACCAGACATACTTAAATAGTTTTTCCTAAAGTCCTTTATTTCTCTCATTTAAATTGGTTCCAAAAGGAACTGGCAGGGCATAGTATATACTGTGAGAGTGATTGCTACTCTTATGGAAAAAACATGTAAGAAACTAAAACTAAAGGCTCATAACTATGTGTAAAATTAAGTGGCCTAAATTAGACAGATTTAATGTTTTAAATTCACCAAAAATAAGATTAGAGAGCTATTCTGGAGACGTAACATAACATGATTCCCTCAACAGCTTCTCTTCCCCCTTATTAAGGTTCTAGCTATAAAACAAGAGTTGACTAAATTGGCACATCTGATGTAGCCTGTACCTACAGGGAAGACTGATCTACTGCTTTATCCTCCATTTCTCGATTTCCTGTTTATAAACTATCATGACATCCATACCTGCTGCCTTCTGACGTGTATCACGTTGGGTGATACTATATAATCCAACTGAGTTCTAATGTTTGGCCAAAACTTTTTTTCCCCTTTCCTTTCTTCATTTACACAATGTGAGCTTTGTACCTCAACTTCATTACTCTTGTCAACCTTCTTTTAAGGTTCTTAATAATTCCGTAATTACAGTACAAGGAAACTTATGAAACCTACAGCAGATACAGAGTCCTGACTACTTTGCCCATTCAAGTAATGATTTTCTGATATTTAAATTATAAAGTTATATATACCTAACTTTGGTATATAGTTCTTACCAAGTTTCATATAATCATAGAATTCTGGAAGAGAAAAGAATCTTAACTGATTTCAAAAACTATTTCATATGTAGTTATAATCTTCTATTTTAGGCAAAATACCACTGATGGGTAAAAAAGGAAATCTGTAAGACATGGTTTCACTACATCAGGCAATTATTATTAAAACCGTAGCAAGAGAGGTAAAAGGGCTTTCGAATTTATCACCCTTATGACACCTTGGAGTCGATATAACTCATTCCAAAATTAAACCAATTATTAGACCCCCACCTAGACAACAGCCATCAAGGAAAGGACACAATCAATCTGTAGCATTAGCTATCCAGTCAATATCTAACAAGCATCAGTTTGTATGGAATTTTCTTGGAGTAATTCTACAACAATCAATCATTATAGGATCATTAGATTCATTAACAATTATTTTGAAGCCTTTGTGAGTCTTGTCTCATTCTAGGTGAAAACTATCTTAGTTTCCTGCTTTAGAAAATATATGTTCAGAAATTAGATAAGTTCTGTTCACTTCTTCTTGAGAAATGCCATTAACTCTACTACTTACCTCTTAAAAGGAATTATACATAACCTGATATTTATTTCCATTAGCTATGTCCTGAAAATACATATTCACCATTTTGCATGTGATACACACACTAATCCACAAGGCAACTCACTTCTATTTCCAGAATTCAAGTGAACAATTGTCACAGCATTCAATTGACTTGCCTCAATTAGTCTAATTTACTGTGTAGATACTTCCCTGATGCAGACTACTACCACAAAGGAGGTAGCTCTGCTAAATGATTCCTTGCCTGTGTTACTAGAGACAAGTACTCAGTGCTGCTATGGTACATTTATACTAACTGTAACTCACTGAAAAGCCTGTGAAGGAGCTGGGGAAGGTAAGGTAATAAATCAATTAGACCTAAGCACTATGGAGGGCAGTAGGCTGACTCTGGCCAGGTTTCTAGATTGGGTATATTGGGAGTATCCTGCGGTAGACTGAAAATTGTCCCCAATTCCTGGAACCTGTGTATGTTATCTTGCATGGTAAAGTCTTTGGAGACAAGAATTCCAAGTTGGGAAAATTATTGTGGATTATCTGGGTAGGCCTTACGCAAAATCACATTTACTCTTGTAAGAGAGTAGCTTTGATATGCACAGAGAAGAAAGCAATGTGAAGATGGAGCATAGAGAGACTTGAAGATGCTGGTCTTGAAGATGAGAATGATGGAGCCTTAAGCAAAGGCTGGACAAGGTAAGGAACACATTCTTCCCTAGAGCTTCTAAAAGGAGAAAGACCTTGCCAACATCGTGATTTCAGCCCAGTGACACTCATTTTGGACTCCTGATTCCAAAATTGTATTCAACTACGAGAGAATAACTTTTTTGTTGAAATCACTGACTTTGTGTTAACTTTTTCTTCACAGAAAACTAATACACAGTCTATCAGAGGTGTGCCCCACTGTGCTAACCTCTTCATGGACAGCAGTAATTTCTACATGGAGACAGCAAGGAAAATCAAGCCAATTTAAATGAAATGTGTTCACACCATGTGCCAGTAGTGTACTAGAGTTTATCACAAACGTTTATTTTTAATCCATTCTCCTACTAATACAGAACTGTAATTTGCACTCAGTTTTTGGGATCTGACAATGACTGTGTCATCACACTGCATAATCCCAAATTTTTAGCATAAGGATAATAAAGATTGAGAATACAGACTTTTACCCTTGCTCAAATGCAGTTTCCTACTCACAGAAATTAATGCGGGTCTTTTTCTTTTTTAATTTCCTGTTTTCTCATCTTCTGCATTAAAATGATTCAAAAATGCTGAGGGAACATCTGCTCACAACGGTGCAGCAGAAAGACAGATAATATACTTTCCAATAAGCCTGACGGGAGAATGTTCTTTTGGTAGCAGATACTATGTACAGTGTCCATAAATCTTGGCCTGAAAATATGCCCTGAAAACTAATGAAATTGGATTAAACTGAAATATTACATTCAAGAGTTTCTACAAAATATCCAGTTCTCAAATGCCTCAAATTTCTCTTTAAAAAAAAAAAAAAGGTAATTTTCTAGGGAGAAAAACACCACCTAAATAAAGTATAATTAACGTAACTGTCACCTATGATTACCATTTGTCTAGGAATGGTTTATTTTCCATTTTGGTGTCTCATTTACCAGCATTAATCAATAGGACTCTAGCCATCATTTCAAGTAAACATCTTCTTGGGCACCGTAACCTTCTTCCATTTTATTCCTTGGTAACTTTACAAAACCCAGTATCTCCTGCCTTACACAAATAACTAACTGATCCACTGCTCCCCAAAAATATCACTTTTGGTATGCTGCCTGAAAAAATAACCATTCATCAGTGGATGAATCATCTGCATCCCTTGATGTTCACTGTTTTCTCTTGCTCTTTCTTGACACTGAAAGGGGAAAAAATTAGCTCTGGCAGAGCAAAAGATGAAAAACAGAACAAAGATATACATTGTATAGATACTACTGACCTAAAAATAAAAAAAACATCAGTTTCCTACAGATGTACCCAATGTTATGAATCAATCCTACAGATAACTTCTAAGCATCATTTTAAGTTTTGGTTTCTCCTCACACACCAAATCTTTACCAGAGCTGTTAATAGCAGTAATCTGGACATATTTTTCCTAATGCTCTTATCCAGGGCTAGTTACCCACTAGTGAGATTACTGAAAGTAAATATGAACAAAAGGGTCAACAGGAAGGAATGGAAATATGAGGACAAGAATCATCTATCAACTGGATTATACCCCATTCCAGAAGGGCCATGAACTTATCTAAAGTGCTATCTTTTTCCTCAGATGCGCTTAGTGAGTTTTTAATAGTTTTAAAGTAAGAGCAAGTCTTGAACCTTCCTTCTTCAAAAGCCATGATAAAAATCTCATACTAAAAGCCGTCTTCTCATCCATCATTTCTACTTCCTTTCCCACTCCAAAAAGCAAAACAAAATAAAAATACTCCAGGGGAAAATGATCAAATGAATAAATAAATTAAAAGTTCCAGATTTAGAAAGTCCATTCTGTAGTAGTAGAGATGATAAATACAGAAGCCAGGTATATGACAGGGGGTTCACAGAATTTTAAAATGCAAGGAAAAAGAAAAAGTAGGGAAATAAAGGAAGAATGGGTGAGAATCCTAATTTCTGGGTACAAAACATCCCATAGATTATCAAGTTTAGGAAACCAAAGTTGTGAAAGGTTAAGTATAGAGACTAATGTAGAAAAAGATTATTGTATTTCCCATTCTAACTATGGGTAGTATGACCATAGAATGGCAACCAATCGGCCCTAAAATTATATAAAAGAAATGATAGAGTAAACAGGCATGTATGCACCACAGAATCAGGCCAATCAGTAGGAGATTTTACTGATTCCACATTACATATATCTTTGCTACCTAAAAGACTTTCTTCTGTAAAATACAAAATATAAAAGAAAGCGGCAGCTGTGGCTTATCAAACTTAACAGAGAGTTTTGCCCCCATGTATGATATTTTAGATGGGGCTGGGTTCACTAAACCCAGATACTGAAATCTATGGAGAATAATAATTCACAAACATGAAAATCCTCAATGAAATCAAAATATAGTTTCAAATTAAAAACTATTAACTGGATTTTAGCTATCCTCTCATGGATGATAGTATGAGCAGTAAATAATATTAACAGTGTCTGTGTGTCTCAAAAGATTTTTTTTTAAAAAAAACTAGAAGACAGCTGAAGAATTAAGGCACTAATAACGATTTTTCACTTAAAACACATTTTTAACCAGGGTTTTCAAAAGATGCTGATATCTTATGGAGTTCATTCGAGCAACATTCCACCAAAAGATAAATTTTCCTGTAAGACTAAATATTATTTGTTTAATGTGCTTGGCAAGATACTTAAATAGTTTTGAAGAACTCAGTGAACTTAAAATATGGCAGTTTCTCCATCCCTCTTGGTTTTAAGGATCTCACTGTTCCATATAATAATTTGCGTCTTTTCAAATAATAGGAAAAAAGAGGTCAATGTAAGTTCACCATGTGAATTAAGAATAGCAGTAACAAATGCATTTATAAAATTTTTTTTAAAAACTGTTAGTAGATCTAGTTCTTTCCTCTCATTTCCTATTGTTATTCTGATGGGTTAGTTCTAATAAATCTGGAAAGCAAAGCCTGGGCATATAATAGAAATGTCGTCCATATTCCTTTTTCTTGTATATAAAGGACAAGTAAGAGTGAACTTTTTTCCCCTTCAGAAAGAACTGGCTGCATTTTAAATTAACTCCAGTTTGTAAGAAGACCCGAAAATAATCATGGCATCTTCACTTAAAGCAGACTGCTTTTAACAAAGGCACACTAACCCAAGGGTAAAAAGTAAATCTCTTCTTGCTCTTAATTTTAAAGTTAAAACTAAAAAAAAAAAAAGAAAGAAAGAAAGAAAGAAAAGAAAAAGAAAATTATCTAATTTTCCAGTTATTAAGCATATCAAAACTCTACAGATCACTATTCAAAAACCCAATACCTCAAAACTGTGTATTTCTAACCTTTTCAAAGTTCTACATAAGACTTCACTTTTAATTTGCTTATCAAATCACTGTACACTGACAGTGGATGCTCTAATCCAGCACAGGAGGAAAACTTAAATGTTGGGAAAGTCCAAATAGGAAGAGTGAGAGGTTTATTTACATGGAGATTTGATCAAAGTGGAGCTGCCAACAAAAGTGCTCATGGACAATAATAGGGCAAAAAGGTCTTCCCCTCTCCACCCCATTCCTCTGGAAAATGTTAACCTAGGGAGAGAAATGGAATATATAAAAATGAAACATGAAACCTCTCTTATTCCTGCCTCTTTTCTAAATTATCTTTATTCCACAGTCCATCTAATCTTCCCTGTCCACTGTGTTTGCTCCTTTCAATCTACTTGTTTTCCTATTTTGCCACTTCCTTTTATTTCAATGTGCCATTCTTCTTGGACTCTTCTCATTTCTCTCCTGCCTTTTTATTTTCCGGTCTTCCTGAACCATCACAATTCCCCTTTGTGCTGGAAGCAAATCATCCCCACCACTAACACATAGGCTTTCCTGCCCTTTTCTGAGTACAGCACCTACATGGAAAGCCCCATTCTTCTGATGCAGTTGCAAAGAAGTAGTTATGATGGGGCATAGGGGTGGAGAGAGGTTTAAAATTTAAATTCAACACCGAAGGAAAAAGAGGTCATTTTGTAGATAACTACAGGGACATTTATACTCTTTACTTTGTAAATTATAAATCACAAGCAATGAGCTAGCATATCTATTGTTTCCCACAGACCTTTCCCTTTTCACATTTGTGTTCTCTACTCAATACGCAGCAGAATTTCAAGATTTTATCACAGCACCAAACTGGAACAAGGTAACATAGCCTGCTACACTGTAGTGTGTTCAGATGGGCAAATTAAATTTAAAATAAATGCCAAAACTGGTCATGGCAGAAAGAATGACCTATAAATATCACATATGCAATACTGACTACGATTGTCGTATTATAACACTGATCCTACAAAACCATAGATTCAACACCCTGCTTCTACATACAGCACTTATATGTAAGGTTCCTAAAGAATCATTCCACAGAAGGAGATCCAGTGACAAATTAATGTCGATGTAACAGCTGGAAAGTCGCCAAAATTCCATCACAAATGCTGAGACTATTTCAGATAGACTATTAATAGAAATGGTTTCTGATTCTACACACTGTGTGGTAGCCAGCTTCTATGATGCACACTCCCCTATCTACCCCACTTCTTGATCATCCTCTCCTGTTATTCACACCACTGTGTAGATGCCTTCCACAAGTATCAACGGATCTAGTAAGCGACTAATAGAATATGACTAAAAGAATGTGGACGTGATGGCCAACAATTTGAGGTACAAGGAAAAACTGTTAAACTTTGAAATTTAGTGGGTTTCCTTCTTAGCTTATCCACCTAGGTAAACTGTTCCCACAGCAAGTAATATGAGTGTTAGCAAAATAAATATGAGAAGTGTTGTTCGCCTAAGTCATCTTCCAAGCAAACCATCTCCCCTCCTTTCTTCCCAACACTTCCAACATCTAGCAAAGTAATTTAGAATAGTCAATGTGTTGAGCAGGTTCAAACACAGAATCAAGCTGGCCTGTCACGCTTCACTCCTCCGCCTCTTATGCTTCACTCCTTAGCTGGACAACAGAGCCCAGCCCAGAGAGGAGGCAGAGAAAAGATGAGGAAGGAGGGCTGAATTTTATTTTTGCCCAGAACTCATCAGGCTTTTTTTATAGGTAGCCAGCCATAGCCAAGAGAATGTTTTTAGAACTGGATGCCCCTCGAAATCCCTTCATACCTCAAGCCTTTGGTACTCATGGTTACTCAACACTGACCCAGACTTCAGGTTGCTTTGCCTCTCAGCACCCCGAGGGGTGTGCTCATAGGCAGGATTCATTCTGCTATCATGATCCACAGGAGACCGTTGTCGTTAGCAGAAAAATGTTATGATTTTTCACCCACACTGTATATAACATTTTTAAAGTATTTAGTAAGTGTCTGAAACTGTATTAAGAGCTCACGACAGCCCTGTGAAATAGGGATTATTAATTACCTCCGTTTTATACATACATGAAGAAAGTGAAGTTTTTGAGATAAACGACCTTGCCTAAAAGCGCACAGCTCACAAGTGGCAGAGCTGGGGCTAAACCTAGATCTTCAAGGTCCCAACTAGTAAGTTACTCTGCTTCTAAGTATGGCACATTTGTGATGGATTCTGACCCAGATAAATTCAGAATTCAACTTAGTTAAATGAGAGAATAACAAAAGTTTCGACTTGACAAAATAAAGGTAAGAAAGCAAAAAGGCAGAGAAAATGACGGATTAACAGGGTTAAGTACTACATGTGGCAGAAACAAATCAAAATTCTGCCCTCAATCTTCAGGTGAACATTCATTTTGAAAGAAAATACAAAAAAAATTTTCACATGTTGTATGTTTTCATATGTCAGTGAAAAATGTGAAGCTTCAAATATGATTTGATGAGTTAAAACTTCTTAAACTGACATGACAAAAATGTCTCATCCTGTCTGTTCAAAGAATCATGTAGTTAACATCTTTAATGCATTCCAGATTGCAACAAAAAAATAGGGAGAAAGGGCAAAAGGCAAAAAGATAGGATAGGTGAAGTAACTTGACAGACAACTACACTCTACTCATTAGCAATAATTTGGGCCACCATGGTTTCCTCTGCAGATACGCCCGTGTACCAGTAAAGTCGACAACTCTGTAATCAGCAGCAGCAGCAGCAGCAGCATACTGAGATGTTACAGAAAGAGTTATTCATAGTTTGACTTCTCCAGCTCTGGCCCTCAGAGGGGAATGCCCAAGTCAGAAGGCAGCACACTCCTTCCAAAAACAGACTTCTGTCCCCAAGCCTGTCTCCTTTCCCATCCCACACTTAGTCAGTGGTTACAAGGTCTGAAGTTACTCAGAGGCCTCCAAGACTGGGGATGCATCAGGCAGCCCAAGTTTGAAATGGAAATGAGAGTGTTAATTGCTCAGTTTCTTACCAGAAAGAACATCTCTTGCATTTTGATCCTGGGGTCTGCATTATTGTTTTAAAAAATAAACGTTATTTGGACTAGTCTCACTTTTCACACTGTACTTGGCAGAAAGATGGGTGAATTCCACTGACCTGAGCTCATTTTTAATTTTTTTCATATTTTCTTAATATTTTTTTCCATGCTTAGGATTCACCCGCAGCTGTAGACAGGTGAAAACACAGGATTTATGATCACCAGACTTGAGAGATAAAGCAATAGTAAAAATCCCATTAGAAACTGTACATTTTCAAATGCAGTGAGGAAGGCACACACTCCAGAAGAACCCTGCCCCCTCCATAACCAAACTCTCTTCCAGAACACCCTGTCCGAGGAAGCCTAGCAGGATATACACTCATGAACTAGGAAAAAAAAAAAAAAAAATACAAGTGAAAGAAGAGACAAGTCCCTCGTGTAGTGTGAAAGCCCCACTAAATATCTTATTTTAAGCAGAAAAGCACAGTGGTTTCTCTTACAGGGAGCCAAGACCAAAAGAGATTCCAAAAGAAAACCTGCCTTGACTCCCAACATTCCAGACCTTATTAACAGTAGTAGGCTCGTCCTTCCAAACAAAGGAAACCAGTCAGCCCTGCTCAGGTGGAGCGGCCACTTCCGCCCAGAGTCCACACCGTCCAACAACAAGACCCACAACTGTTCACAATCTCGGACCCCTAGAGGAAAATGCCCTCCCCGGCCTCACTACAGTAATATCTGCAGAATGAATACACTTACATGGTAATTTTCAGTAGATAATGAAGTCAGATTCCAGTTTCTGAGCAATGATAGCAAAATATAGAAGAGAAAAATAATGTCAGGGAGGATCTTCCAGGAAGGAATTAGAATATAAAAACCTGGTAATAAGGAATACTGCTTGGGTCAGAAGGCAATTTGTAATCTCTGGAAAAAGCACAAGAATAATGCTTTTGTCACCAGCTTTCAGTGTTATTTACAATCAGAAATGATGATTGTATGTGGTGGAATTTCATCTAAAGTGTAACAGAATCTTTGGATTGTCAACAATTCCAAAGGTCAAATGCCAAGAGTATGCTGTATCCTCATTTCTTCTATATTTGGAATTCTTACCATGTTGTCTAAATTTTTCCCACATGGTGCTGTAAGTTCTAGAGGCCTTCATATCAGCTGCTACCTGTATGTTAGCACCACAAAAGGGACTCTCCCACCACCAGTGAATCCTCACCAAAGATATTATTTTTCACTCTAGCTTCCCATAATCCTTTCTAAAGCAGCTCTTTCTAAAGCAGATAATCTTGCTCTCCTTTCTATAGATATATGATAAAGAGACTACAACTCTAGTTGAAAATTGGAGAATTTCAGTTACAAACCTGTATAATTCTACTGGGTAACTTCCTTCCTTAATATCATTGCTTTGGTTTTTACCAAGGATAAAATAGAAGGAATAAAACTTCTCTCTAACTCAAGGAAGAGCAACAAAAACATCTTTAGCCTCTGTGATGAATGCAATAGGACAATTTTAACTGGGTATTGGCCACAGAACAGAATCCTGGCCTAACACTTGCACAACAATCTGCACACAAAGACAGAATTTTCCATTCCTGTCCCTGAACAACTATGGATTTGGTGCCCAAGGACTGATCTAAAATCAAATGTTGGAAAAGGGGAAAAAGAAAAAAAAAAAAACTGAACAAATTCTTAAAGTATTTTTCCCTAAATAACCTGCATTATAATGCCTTGGGAGACAAGCAGGATTCACAGAGAAGGTGATATTTGAGCTAGTTCTTGAAGAAATGAGTTGCAGTTTGCTGTCCCTCTGTAGAGGGACCAGAAAGACAAGCCAAGAAGGGAGAATGAGGCACACATAGAATGGGACAAAACTCTGGGCGTCCGGTGGAAAAACCTGAATGAAGTACCACAGGAGGCCAGCAAGTCCATGTTACGCAGTTTAGACTTTATTCTCTAGACAATGCAGACTACCATGAAGTCTCCTTAACAAGGGAAATGGCATGTTTGGAGGTGAGGTAACTACAGCTATAATACCAAGTATGGGATGGGGAGGAAAATGGATATAATCACACATCTTTAAACATTAGGTGGTCCTCTAAAAGGTCTATTAAGGATCACACTGAGCAAAGGGAATCACAACTTGAGCTTGTTAAGAAATGCATGAGACACCAAAGACAGGATCCATGATAAAGGATGCTCTAAGAGAGTACCCAGAGTGCTCGCTCACTCAGAGCTGAGGCAATGAGAAGATAGGTAAAATCTGGCACCTGGCTAGATTTCTGCTCCAGTAGCAACCCCTCCCAGAAAGTCTTAATGTGACTTTCAGTGGGAGTGATCCAGGAGTGCAGGATTTAGCTTTCAAAATGTAAGGGGGGTTTGTGTTTAGGTAGAAGGAAGCCATTTCTGGCTTGTAAGGGAAGGGCATGAAGGGCAGAGGGAAAGCCATCAGACGGGAGAGTAGAGAAATATCTATTTTGAGAAAGGGATCACTTAGACGAGAGCCAACCTGAAGATTACAGGAAGGAGACAATAAGAATGTTCCTGTAACGAGGGTGACCATTATACCTAGGTGTTAAGAACTGAACTAGGCTATTTTTAATAATTAATAATGGAATTAAAATATTCATTTTACAGATGAAGATACAGAGATGCAGGGAATACTAAAAGCAAATAGTTAGCGAGTGACAAGGTCCAATGTCTGATACCAAAGCCCCAACTGTCCTCCACCCACATCACACCATTAACTCCAAAGTAATGCAAGGAAAAAGGAATCCCACATTTCTCTTGGGGCAGCGTGGGAGTCTGTCTTGTCTAGGTTGTTTTCCTGAAGGTAACAGTAAATGAAAGGAGGGGCTGACTGCAGAGCAGCATCTTTGAGCAATACAGCAAATTGTTCTAGAAGAGGAAATGGTACAATAGTTACATGTTCAAATAGAAGGCCTGTTCTGGAAAACAAAGCAATTAAGAATACAGGATTCATTCTGCAAATATTTACTGAGTAGCTACTATAAGCCAGGTATAATTCTAGCAGGTAGGGAGAAAATGGCTAAACAAAGTTCCCACGTCATACCGGGAACAACTTTACGAACCACACCTTCTGAAACATCCTTAATGTCAGACAGTAGTTCTCTTGGCTGACCATCATTCTCAGAGGAAGTTTGATTTAAAAACAAACAAAAAAACATGAACTTAGGTGAAAAGATTCTGATGTTAGTAGCTCTGAAAAGAGGTTTTGGGATCTGTATTTTTTGAAGTTCCACCAGTGTTTCTGAAGTACAGTCAATTGAGAGAACCAGGATGCAAGAGAATACTTAATTTCTCCATATTTTTAAAATATTTAATTGTCTAGATTAAAATAAGTAGTTTGCTCCTTTACATGTACTTACTTTTATCACAGGATCAAAGTACAAATGTAAAGTTTGACCCTTTTTGCTTAACATTTGTCTTTTATAAGTGGTAAGAAGGTAATTAACTCAAGTAGATTCTCTCTGAAGCTAGGGGATTCTGAGGATAAAAGGTTGGCCTCCTCTGGAAATGCAGACATCTTAACCAAAGTAGAATGCAGAAAAATACCACAAGCCACATGCCATAGTTAAGTATATGTCCTATTCTTGTGCAAACCATATATGAATGTAAATAGATCAATCATACTAGTTTTAGGTACAGTTTATATTAATCAGATGGCATCATTAACTTGGGAATTATGTAAGGAACTTGTTTCCTGGGTATACTAGTCAGCTGCCGTAAATTCAAGTAAAAAGATACACTGGGAGAATGCCCCCATCCACAAGAAGGCAGAAAGAATCCTTTTGGGAACTCTTAGCCAAGAACCACATCCTGAGGCAGGCAAGACTGAAACATCATGCGCAACATAGTAGGACGACATGAATAAGCAGTACTTTTTTTCACCTGCTCCACCTGATTCATGTTTCCTCTTTGCCTTGACAAACAAGCGGCTCAAAGCCAAATATCTGGCCTACAACAAGCAATTCCATCTAGAGGTTCCTTTTCATGTACAGCCTTACTAATATCTTATTTGTCCTCAGTTTCCTCAGATATTTATTTCATAGACTATTTTAGAGCAGTTTTAGGTTCAAAGCAAAATTGAACAGAAGTACACAGAGTGCTCATATATACCCCATCATCATATACACACAACCTACCCCACCTATCAAAACTCCACACCAGAGTGGTACGTTTGTTACAAAGTCATAGTTTATATTAGGGCACATGTAGCTCTTGATGTTATACGTTCTATGGGTTTTGACAAATGTACAAAAACATGTAACCACTACAATAACATAGAGGGTAATCTCACTGCCCTAATCCCTAGAAACTATGAATCTGCTCACTGCTTCCCTAGTTTTGTCTTTCCCTATCATATACAATAGGTAACCTTTTCAAGACTGGCCACTTTCACTGAGTTATATGCATTTATGGTGCTTCCCTATCTTCTCATGGTTTTGACAGCTCACTTCTTTTGACTGCTGAGTAGTACTCCATTGTCTGGGTGTATCACAATTTATTTATCCAGTCACTTACTGAAGGACATCTTGGCTGCTTCTAAGTTTTGGCAATTATGAATCAAACTGCTATAAAAACTTGTGTGCAATTTTCTGTCAGGACATAAATTTTCAATTAATTTAGAGAAATAGATACTTACTTTTTATCCATACACGTAAATCCCCTCAGATTCTTATTGAAATGAGCTAGATACACAAAATAATATTTCACCTAATTATTTATTTCATGACTAAACCCATATGGAGAGCAGCACTTTGATTTTTAAAAAGCAAATAATATGATGAGAAAAGGAAAAACAGACCAAGTTCAAACTAAAGCTGAAATAAAAAGATATTTCCCAGCCCTTTTTATTGTGAAACATACACTTCCAGAAGCCCACAGCAAAACTGACCTTGCTGTTAACCAACACAGTAACGTGTTTTCTACACAACAGCAAAGAGCTTAAGGTGCTCAAAATAACTGTACTCCCTCAGAATGTAAAACGCCAAAATGCTTGCAAACATGTATTTAAGCAAATATTGCAATGCAAATTTCATTTCCTCTCTTATAGCTATGAGAATATTAAAATACTGAGCAGCTTACATTTAGAAATATGTGCTGTGAAATAACTGCAGATATAAGAAGGTCTTTACTTTTGCCATAGTTAATCCATGACTACATTAATTTTAGGTGCTAACATTAGCCCCTTACAGTTACTCAAATTTATTTTATCTGCTTCTATATGTGTCTATGTCATTTTCATCTTTCTTGAATCTTTTTCAGTGCAAGGTAAAAATTATCAAAGAATAAATTTAGTAATCAAGGTAGTTCAAACCTCATAAGCTCTCTACAGTTTATACATTCTTTTTCTCTTTTCTATGAACTAAAGTCCTCCTTAGGAAAACCTATTTCTAATTTTTGTGTGTGTCAATTTTCTTATGTGCCATGGTTAAAAATTATAACATCACTAGTAAACTAATTTCAAACTTAGACATTATAGTATCATTTGACTACAAATCATTCTATGTGGCAGATAGCACTTTGCCTTAAGAGCTACTTAATGACCTCTTGAAGCTTGGGTCTCAATTATATACTTGTTCATGTTTTAATAATTATGACATATTATAAGGATAATGTATAAATCTTGGAAAATTAAGGAAAGAATAAAGAACAAAATTAAAAGAACTTGCAATACATTACACTCAGAAAAATTACTGTTTACTTTTCAGTATCTTACTATTCCTCTTTTTCATGCTACAATTCTCTCATATAAATATATGGGGGTGAATGCTGATGCCAATGTCTGGTTTTACCTAATTTTCCTCTGCTCTGATATAGGCCAGTTTTCCCTACACAATCAAACATACATAATTTAATTCCCTTTTTCAATTGCATACATATTCTTACATACATAGTCTCTGTTTTTATCTGGATATGGTCCAAAAGGGGGTATATTTTTAATGAGTGTTATAAGCAGTTCTTATCCTGTCTTTTATAGTTATTCATTGTCTTTATTTATTTACATCCATAAACTCACTTAGCTTATCAAAATGTTACCTTCGTTTGCTTCACTTAAGTCAGTCTTTTATGTATGCCTATATAAAAAGCCTCTGTTTTTAACTCCTGTGGCATCAAAATAGGTTTTCTCCAAATCTTACCTAAAAACTTTAAAGTACATATACCTCTTCCACAAATTAATTGATCTCCACCCATAAGATCAATCTCCAAAAATCACATGCCCTTTAAAGTGGATGTTTGTCTATATGTGGTGACCCTAATTCTTCCATCTCATTCTTGGTCTATAAATACTTCATTCAGGATGCCAAAGGTGGCATTAAACAATGACTGAAACTAAACATACATAAACACACACACACACACACGTTAAGCAATGATAAATTTCAATATAGCATGAAAGTAATCATATCTGGCTTTCCGAGGTGGAATTGTTTGAGATTTAAACTAAACCTTATACTTCTCAGAAAGACTGTTTTACTTTGGATCTCTTCCACATCTATCTACTTACAGTGAAACATCTGAAGGAGGCTGATGTGAAAACACTTTCAGACACTTGTCACTGGGATTAAGTAGACCGTCATCTGGCATATGTCACCAAAAAATAGTATTTCTGCCATGAAGTGTTAATAAAAGATGATGCAATATTCCAGCCTCACTAAGAAAATGATCAGAGGTCTACCCAATCATTCCTAGTAGAAAGACTAACGTAGTATTTCTTATGTAAAAATATATTTCTTTTAGGCTGACCTTGTCTCAGTAATTCACTCCTTAGGGTAAACATCTTTGTGCCTTACCTTGCAAGTCTGAGTCATTTGACTTCGGGCTGCTTCTTGCTCGCCGCTCTGTTTTCTTAATCCCCGGCCCGCCGCCACTGCCGCCGCCTCCGCTGCTGCCGCCGCCGCCGCCGCTGTGGCCTTTCCCGTAGCCGTTGTACACGGTGGTGCAGTTGCTCTTATAGATGGAAGACGGCGGGCTGTTGAGGCGATTCTGGCGGTCGATCTGGCGGTCTTTCAGTTTTTTGTGAGGAGGCTTGCTGTACTGGTCTTCTCGGGTGATGTAGCTTGACATTCCATAGAGTGGTATAATTTCTAAAATGGGTGATTATGACAAATACAAGCTCAGTGTACATTTTCAATAATAATTAAATGGTTAAATGATCTGACTTCTAAAGAAAGGAGTTAAAATATTACTAAATACAGTATACACATATTTTTAAGAAAACAACATACATGATATACACATGTATTCCCACTACATGTATTAAAATATTCCCATTCGTTTCTCATCAATCAAGGAAAAAAATTACTCAATAAAATCCATACTGTGGATTCAGAAATGTTCCAGAAATTATGAAAAATACTGAAGAAGACAAGATTATTGTCCACAAAGAATTCATATTCTGGTTAAATTTATAAGTTTGATTTTGCCTGTCAAGATGTTTCTTCCTTAGTTGCGATATCCAAAAATTTGGAATAAACAAAATGTCCCCTAAAATGTTTACACAGAATCAAAATACTTAAAAGTATACTAACCCTTGTAGACAGAATAGTATTTTTATTGAAGACTATACAGCAATGAGAAGTTATGAGGAGTTATTTGTGGTAAAAGAGCCAACATTTGAACAAAACTTACTAAAATGGTGATGAGAAATTTCCATTGAAAATAATCAATGCTCACAGAATCAGAGAAAACACTCAAGGAGAAATTTTAGGGGTAAACATAAGCTATCTCTGCAACCTGGTGCCAAACACATTAAGCTGTGGTTTCAAACTTCAATGTTGGAGTAATAAGGAGGCAAGACAAACTAACAAAATGTCACTTGGCTTCACTCCATGCATAGTGATAATTTACAGGGAGCCTGTAAAATATCTCATGATCTGAGGGGAGTGGCGGGGGAAATGTTTTAAATTTATATTTTAAATCAATTTAAGATTATACTTAAACATAGATAAAAATGTAATATATAACAAAGAGATCAGATCCTTACATGTTCATAAGGAAAAAGGGTCCCACATGGACAAGGTGACCATATAAACTACCATCCAAACCTGAATACTCCTGAGAGTGAAAAGGGGGCTCTCTGGTCATGAGACCTCAACCAAGGCTGTCCTAGGCACACCAGGAATGTATGGTCACCCTAGGTAACTGAACAACTGATGTTTCCACTGTTCAATGGTAAAGCTTCACTTTTCATTTTCTTTCTGTTCACACAGCGTAAGGAAAATATTTAAAAAGCAAATCTTCACAAGATAACCAATTTGTACCATGTAATGTTAAGAAATACAACCTTATTCAAAGGGCATATATCCAAATAAATTATGTTCAAATATGCAAAAAGGATAAATATTTAAAATACCACAATGCATTACACTTGAGATTTAAAATATTCACCCTAGACATTTATATAAAAACATTTCAAAACATGTCAAGAAATTTTTAAGTGGTTATGGTTTGAGAAATTAAATATTTAAATTTCTTTTAGGTATGCACACTGAGAACTAAGGTAAGAACATATTGGTGGCTTTTTTTTTTTTTTAACAAAAGCAAAGGGATTTTGTTTTACTGCTTTCTCTAATTTGAAATCAATGAAGGCACTGTTATTGTACATTATTGCTGTTATTTTAATGAAATTAAACCAAAATACCCTATGCAATGAAGGTACAATAACTTTTTTTGCTTAATTTTAATGGTGATTTAAATCAGACTATTGTCTAAAACTGCAAAGCATACCATTTACAAAACAGTAAAAACGTGGCATCCTACCAAGAGACTGCTATGATAGGGCTGTTCACTCTTTAACCAGCAAAGAATCAGTAGCCAAGGCTTTTCCTGCAATGTCACTAAGCTCAGACACAACCAGAAAACTCTGACAAATACTTAAATATTTAATGTATATTGTGTCACAGCACTACTTTTTTTTAAATTACAGTTAATCAGCTATTTTTTTTTTTAAGTTTTATTCAAACATTTTCATGGAATATGCCCACTTATCTGATGTTTCGGCATGCTATGTCACTAGACAAGATTACATGAATAGAAGTTATTGATGCCTCTATGAAATAAAATTACTTCTTTCATTTTTTGCTATCATCTCTCTGTACCTCTATTATGATAGCACCTGATTCTTGTGAATTATACTAAATTTCTTTCTAACTGCTAAAACCTATCAATCGAAATCTAACCTTAAGTTACAACAGGATATTTCACTTGAAATACCCATCTCAAATGTTTCTTTTGTTAATGAGAAACAAAATGTGAGATGAATATACAGGGGGAAATATGTGTGTGTAACCCGACAGACAAAGTGCAGCGGTAACTTACTCTAAGACTCTATGGTATGACAGGTATTTCTCATACAATTTATCTGAACCAACATAATAAATATTTGAAGTAATAAAATGCTTCAATTCATACCCAGACTCAGAGGATAAGCACTTTGCAAAGTCCTAAACATTAAAGTCTGATTTTTACCCTCACTTATCTGGTTTCTTAGTATCCATTTTGATAGAAAAGGGCTTTAGACTAAACCAATACCAAGGCCAAAACTAAGAAATCATACTGTCAGTATCTCTGAGACTCTTTTTCATTTCAAGGTAAGTATCTGCCTAACAACCAGTGAAATTTTGGCTGCACTAATGGCTATTCTTAAACTAAAGACAGGGTTTAGGAGGACCGCATCAGATCCTGAGTTCTGCCAAGATGGAAACATAGAGCATCCAGGAAACCCAAAGCTTACTAAGACCTCATAGTCTTCTATCACTGGAAATGGTGGCACAAAACACTTGTTGAATTTCCCTTCTACTGTTGGATTGTATGGATGTCTAAGAAACAATGTGTTGCAGTTCTGCCTCAGGCCACTCACATAAATATATGTTAACAGGACACAGGAACAAATGATGGATTCATTGCTTCTTTTCTAAAATAACAAGTGGTATCCTACTCTGCTTTTTGAGATCGGGGATGGAACTTGGGATAATATAAAGAAAAAGCTACAACCCCAAAGTAATTTTTGCAAGACACGAACCAGGACAAAAAAAGACTAGAAATTTCCCATGAGCTAAACAAACCATCTTCTACCACGTTTAATCCAGAAGAAATAAAGGGCTCTCCCGTTTTCTTAAGCTACTTAAGGTGTTGTAATCAGTTTCAACAGCTGTCGGTGCCAGCAATAACCTACTCACCTTGCTCACCGTATAATGTAGGGGGAAGATGATGCTGAGGAAAAAACTGAGGCGGCATATCTCCAGGTCCAGTAACAGGGGGGTAGTAAGCCGTGTGTGAATTATGAATAAAATGAGGGTGGTGAGTCAAGTAGGGGGGTAGATGATGGGTTGGAGACATGGCTGAGGGGTAGCTTGGGGGATAACACTCAGGAGACTGGGGTGTGACGACCACCCGGCGGACTCCAGTATTATCTTCGATCACCTAAAGAAAACAGCAAAGAGTGTAGTATGTATTATTAGCCAACATCTTGTGAATATATACAGTATTTAATTACTTTCCCCTTAATTTTAATTTTCTCTCCTCCATTGGAAAAAAAAGTAGTGCATGTTGAATTTTGGTTCTGTAGTTCAACCAGTCAAATTAGTTCTAGAAGTAATAACATTAAATTATTAAAATGTATGAAATTTTCATTAACTGCCTAATTCTGATTAACGTGAAACTTTTTGGAGGTTTCAAAAAACTTGATAATAATTCTTCTTTGTCTCATAAATATTTCACAGATGGCCTTCTTCTAAGACTTGGAAAAGACTTGGAAGAAGACTTCTGAAGACTTCATCCAAGACAAGTGAATTTAATGTGTGCTTAAGCTGATTTTAACAATGACTTTGAATGTAACTGTCAGTTCAAGTGGTTTTTCCAGAAGGAAGACAGTTTCTGGGGCACCTAAGTGTGCTTCACAGAGCTGAGCTTCCAGATCTGCCTGCTCCTCCATCAGTGCGCTCAGCTCCATTATCATGAGGCCTTTAGGAAACCAAGGGAACATTAACTTCAGAAGCCATAAAAGTATCAAAAGGTCATTTAATCTGGGACCAAGGATGTAAATGAAATGAGGGGATTCCAACCAATGAAAACCTTGAGCAATCCTAAATCAAAATGGACACCTCTGTCCCCACCCTGATGATGTGCTGAGTGCTGTGAAGGGAGACACTAGGATGTGGAACCTGTTATAAAGCAGAGTGAGTGTGAATCGACATTCTATCCATGCTTTCTTCAAATGTTTTTCAATTTACCCAAGGAAGATATTTAATTAAAAAAGTAAAATACCCATATTTATTGCCTTTGTGGCCAACTTCATGCTACCTGCTCCAAGAGCAAACAATTTTGTTGAGACACAAGAAATAACTAATATACCAGATCCCATAATCAAAAGGGAATGTGGTAGAGTACAGAGAAGAACAGCATGGAATGACAAAATCAGGAGGGCTTCGGGGACCTCAAAAGTGGTAAGGCTGGGAAAGCTGAGACAATGGCCCCTGGGTCAAGACCCTGCAAAGAAGGAGACAGCTAGGGCATAAGAGTAATCTTGGAAGCCAGAACCAGGCTGCCCAAGAGACCAGCTGGTCTAACCAAGTATTTAAGGCACTCAGATGCAAACAAGATAGAAAGTTTTGTTTTTAAAAACAAACAAACAAAAAACACTAAAAATTAAATTTGTATGTTTAAATGCATTTCTCATTATACCTCAGGATCCTGATTATAGGCCAAAATGAAATGACTTAATGCTAGCTAGAACATTAATAATATTAAAAACAATTTATCTTAAGCTTTGTTTTTTAAAATATTGCTTGATCCAAAATGGCAAGTTTATCAATGTTAGTATGTGCTTTGGTGTACAAGACAGGTTTAGTTTGAATTAATACTCATTCATCTTTATGTTAAGAAGACAAAAATATTTGTTTATTAATGAACCAATTAACATAACTATCAGCATTAACTACTATGTTAATTGTTCATAAATAAAGCAATACTAACTCTGGGAAATTAAGATTTTGAGTCATACTCTCTGATAAAGCTCAAAACATGTCTTTTTATGTATTCTTTAATAAATGTAACCTCTTCTGGACCTTGGCACGCTAATCACATTAACCTCATTTTTGAACACATGGTTGCCAACTAACCAGTAATGTGAAATGGTGCTTAAACTATGATATTGGAAATTCTAATGCATGTGCTACCATTATCATCAAAGCATCTTCTATATTGTATGAATGCAAAGCATAAATATATTTTGTAGCACACTTGTACAATTTTAATAAAAATATGGATTTTTCTTAACATTTGATATAAAATGTACCATTCTATAGTGTCTTCTATCCCCGCCACTCTGCAACTGGCTACTAAGAAAAAGTTAAGTAAAATACTCCTGATATTCCTCTTTCATAGAAACTTCATTCAATCCTGTGATAGATACTGGAAGGTCCACAGAAGCAAAATGTTTGTTTTCTAGAACAAACATTTTAGGTCAACCAGCCACACGAACTTGACCGATGTAATAAAACAGAAGAGGGCTCTCACTAAATGTGAACAACTCTTTGGGCTTGTAATGAAAAGAAATTACTCATTTTACCATATAATTTCTAGCTTATTAAAACAAAGCACGTTTTTAAGAAGTTGGGCAAAAAGCACAAAGATAAGAATGTTAGTTAAGGGAGGGGAAGGAACAAAAGAGATAAAGAGCTGAAATGTTATCTTTTACTATTATATTTTGTAAGAAAAAGTATTTCTACTACTTTAAGACTAAATCTAAAATATAAATTACCATTCACCAAAAAAGATTTCCAGTTAGAAAAAAACTTTTTGAAACCACAAATTGCTTACATAAA
The DNA here is from genome assembly GCF_014176215.1 of Rousettus aegyptiacus. NCBI lineage: Eukaryota > Metazoa > Chordata > Mammalia > Chiroptera > Pteropodidae > Rousettus > Rousettus aegyptiacus. The sequence continues at coordinate 32,009,150 of NW_023416307.1, read as the reverse complement.
AATTGTCTGACAGCCCCATTTTTAATTATTTTAAATTATTCTGTGATATCTGTGAAAGACATTTATATACATGTACATGTATAATGGGATACTTTCAGAAACCTGCTCCCTTACCAATCAAGGGATACTTTATCCCTAAAACTATTTTTAAGAAATGAAATATTAATTCTGAAATAATCAGAAACAAAATCATGTGCTGAGTAATTTATTTTGTTTATTGTTCTTCCATAACACAAGTCACATATATTTTAATTATCAAATTCAGTTCTGATCCATGTCTAAGGAAATTATGCCTATGTTCCCCAAAGAATAAGTCTGAGGAGCAATAATAGTGCACAAAATAATAAGCAACTGAGAAAATGGTGACAATAACATTCTTTAGTTTAAAAAATAAAGTTCATAAAGAAATATATTACTGTAGCAGAAGAATTTAGAAATCAGAGTTCAGTCCAAAAATCCTCAGGCAATAAAATTGCCTTCAATCTTCACAAATAACCATGGAAAAGACAGATTCATTTCCTTTTGGGGTGAATGAAATTAAGACAATGTCCAGAGGGAGACAAATCCACCTATATTCAATTCAGCAATTATTTCCTGAAACATACTATGAGCTAAACACTGGCTATTCAAAGGTGAGGGGAATAGGTGCTGAACAGTAAGTAAGATTAACCTAAATAGCCTAAGAATAATATAAAAAGAAAAATCAGACTAAACCTTAGTAAGTGCTACTCAGAAATAAGAACAAAGTATTGTTTTTTCTAGATTTTTGTCTAGCTCTACAGGATGGTCACTCACATATCTTCTCCAGAGCTCAGACCCTTGGAAAAGATCATTGTGCTAGGTTCTCAGGTTGCCACCTGTTATAGGCTGAATTATGTCACCCTTACCCCCCAGTAGTTTGTATGCTGAAGTCCTAAGCCTCAGTACTTCGGCATGTGATTATAGATAGAAATTTTAAAGTTACATAATTATGGTAAAATGAGGGTCATATGGGCAGGCCCTAATCCAATGACTGACATTCCTGTAAGAGAAGGAAATTAGGACACAGACTTGCAAAAAGAAGACCATCTGTAAGCCAAGGAGAGAAGCCTTAGAAGAAACCAAACTTGTAGCCTCTAGAATTGTGAGGAAATAAGTGTTGTTTAAGCCACCCAGTTTGGGGGCACTTTGCTATGGTAGTCCTAGCTAACTAATACCACCTGAGTCTCCCAAGTTTCCTCTGTCTGAAGTTCTATCAGCCTTGTCTGTTTTTTTTTTTTAAACAAAAACAAAAACAAACACCTTCTATAAAAAGTAATGTGTTTATTCACTCCACCTATGAGCAAACACCTAGCCATCTTCCTCAGGCTAAGGAAGAAAGTCAGTGTGATGGCAGCTAGTTTGACTATTTATCATATCTCTTTATTCTGCTCATAAGAATTTACTGAGAAACTTCAATGTACATAGTATTCTTGTTATCCTGTGGCCTACACACAAGAATGAGATGCTAGAGAATAAAGAACAAAGGAGTAAATAGGGAAAATGTGTCTTCTTTGCATAAATGATTTTAGAACATGACCAAGAGAACCATTAAAAACAAAATGAAATAACATGGAGGCAATAAGGACAGCTATGGGGAGACTGACAAAAAAGAAACCCAGAGCCAGTGCCTATGGTCTGCCAGCGGCTGGACATGGGTTATCTTCCTTAACTATAGGAGAATTAGATAGTAGCATCCCTGTTGAACATGAAGGAGACCAACACACAGCATAGTCAAAATGTACAACTAGTTCAGCTGCAGAACCAGAATGTGGTACATTTTGGTCTGTACTCTCAAGTTTTCATTATGTGAAGAATTAAACGCATAGTAGGTATGCTAAGAAATAAAAATGTAGACAATGAACTGTAAGATATAGGATAGCTGGGTTATTAAAAGATGTGAAAGGATTCAAGATATAACCAATATTTACTGAATAACTGCTGCACTGCTTTAATACTCTCTACTGAAATAAGGTAATACATGTTAAGGACCTGGAACTAACTGATACACAATAGGAAAATTTTACCTAGCAATTACTACTATTAATACTTATACTTCATTAAATCCTCCCAACAACCCTGTGAAGCATATACAGTTATCCCCATTTTGGAGACAAGAGAAATAAAGTTCAGGAAAGTCGAGCTACTCCCCAAGGACAGAGAGTAATTGGGGCGACAATTTTGAGTCCAAGAATTAAATAAAATACACCTCTTAAAAGCAATTAGAGAGTCCGAGTGTCTTTTCTCATTGCTGACAGAGAAGGAAGCTAGTTCCCCTCACTGAACTGAAATGCTCCACAGAAATTTTAATAAACTCAGTTCCTAAAACTCCGTCCTTCTACTTCTGGGTTGCAAGTGACAATCAAAAGAATTACTTAAAAAGCCAGAGGCAAAAGAAAAAATTTTAAAGACTGCCCCAGATGGCCAGGGATGAGCCATGAAGTTGGGCAGAGCAGAATGCACGTGGACACACATGAACACATATATACGTAAGCAGTGGGCAAGGCTGGGCAGCCAGCTTGCTCATTGACAAGGAACACAGAGTGAGCTGCCTACACACTGAAAACTCAGACCAAATGAGTTTGTCAAAGTCAAGCTCAAGCTCAATTCCTAACTGTTGCCAATATACTTCAAGTGGGCTCTCAGGCTCTTAAAGAAGGGAAGAAATCTCAGCTAAAACTGAGCACCAAGCACACAAACAATGAACAAGCAGAAGAAAAGGCCCAGCAACACAAGACAGTTGTATGGATGGATGGAGCAGTGGGCAGGCGAAGAGTTCAGGTTTCTCCCAAGCAGACTGGAGTCCCCACCTCCACCACCATCTGTGTCCTGTACTATGAAATATAGATCTGTCTCTCCCACCCAATTGCAAGTCCCTCAAGGGTACCTGGGAACACAGAAGGCTTTCAGTAAGTGTTGGTTAAGTGAACAAATAAAAAAGTTAAAAAAAAAATGTATCTGCTTACATTTGATGTCTACTAGTTATTAATACATTCATTGTAAAACCAACCCCCCCACTCCATATCCCAGGTAAATATCTGACTTATATTCTAAAATTTCGAACGTTTAAACCCAGCAAACTGCAGATCTGTCATACCTGACCCTCTTATTTAAAATATTTAAAATATTAAATATTATTTAATATTATTTAAATATTTTATTTCACAAGAAAGACAATGAAAATCATACATTTCCTATGTAAGTGCTACTTCAATCCTAAATGCAGCTGAGTTTTATTTTATTCATCACCAACCGGGAGTACAAAAGTGCTAGCTCTTACTTTTCCTTTTTTGTACTAACTCTTCACTCTGCACTTTCTAATAATGTGAAAAATATACAAGAGAAAAAGCAAGTTAGTGTGGAAATATTTCTTTTATGCCTACAACACCTGGTCTTCCTAGGTGGTCTCCTATCCAAATAGTAACCAGGCCCTACCCTGCTTGGTTTCCGAGATCAGACATCAGGCTTATTCAAGGTGGCATGGCCGTAGATTCAGGACCTTCTCTGCGTGTAAAGCAGACGTGCTAACCGCTATGCTATGGAACCACATCTTTGTGCGGGAATTTGAAATAAGGAATATACTTTCCCTAGCCCATCTCTTTTTGCTACTATGGATGAAACTCCTACCATCATCAGCCAAGGTTCTCTCAAGCAGACTGGCGCTCACCCCTCCACCGGCATCTGTGCCCTACAGTGTAAATTTCAGATCTGCCTCTCCCACCAAAAAGGTTATAGAAGCAAGTGGTCATTCTATTTTACAAATGAAGTTGAGTTAATTGATTTAAGATGCTGGCAGAATTGAATGTATTTTCCAAATCTTTTGAGTTACTTTTCTGCTTTTTCAAATTTAGCTATTTATATCTATAATAGCTAACACTGATAAATATTTTCTCTTTCCAATGCTTTATTATCATTAATGTCCTAAGACAACAGACCCTCTAAGTTTAAGATAAGCTCCTACTTCCATATAGCATAGTAATTTTTTAGCCAAATGGAAAAATGCATTATTGGTGATGTTTCTAGGTTTTTAAAAAGCTCTTTACATTAACACCTGGAAGAGTAGTTACAGACTGATAATAGATATCACCAGAATTTTTTTTAAAGTTCTTTGAAAATTCCAATTATTTTTCTCAAACATTTCATGCCAATGGATAAGTAAATAACCAATCCATCTGATTTATAGGTAACCCAGTCTAAGGTTTTAAATTGTAAGGTGATTCACTATTGAATAAAAAATCCCTAAACATTTTACCTACACACACACACCCAAGCTACTCATACTTATGTAAGTCTGTAATCTGGAAAAAGGAGCACAAGTAGGGCATAAATAATTTAACTTTTAGTACCACATCCCAGTGGCCCCAACTTGAGGATCCCAGGGAAAAAGATGGGCACCTGTTTGGACACAGCTAAGCTTCTCAAGATACTACCAAGAGTCAAGCGGCCTCTTCTCCAAGCAGAAATACAGCACTGGGCACTGATACTGAAGGCAAATGGTAAATTGATTAATTTACCAAATTAACAAAGGTGACAATAACAACTCCTATGACTTATGTATTACTTAATAGTTTTTAAAATGCTTGGCACAAAACTTAACTTGCATAATATTCAGAAGATCCTGTAACATAGTCCCAATTTCTAGATGAGTAATTTCAGGAATTAAGTAGCTTCATGTAGGATCAGCGAAGTGGGTTACAAGATTCATACCCAAGTACTTGTGACTGGAAATGCTGTGCCTTTTCTATCACATTGTATTGTATATCACCAACCTAAATATCAAAACAAACCACATTTAAAGATCGAAAATCAAGTCTAATTCTCCCCAGTATCTAGAACACTAGACATAAGAAGTTACATCCATAGTTTCGAGCAACAAAATGGGCCAATTTTTCCAACTAATTGGATATGCTGTTTTAAGGAACAGAATATTTGTCAGAAGACAAACAGTAAGCAACAATTTGATGTTTCAATTTGTGCCAAACTGAGCTGTTATTAAGATGTTAGTTAATAAAGCTATCAACAGGAGGCATGTGTAGATAGTAATTGTTCCTATCACTCCAGCACTTTGCCATTGATCAGCATAGAAGAGATGTCCAAAAACAAAGATGATTTCGGTACAACTTCTCAAGTACACTCATGTCCATGAAAACACAGGCAGGTTGTTCTAGATGGTACCTATGAATTTTATATTTTAAGATGCTTCACCAGTCTGCCAGTAGGTTCGATGGCACAAAAAAGGATTAAGAATCCATGTTGATGATACTGAGATCATATTTATCACATAGAAAAATATCTGTATTATTTTACAAGTGCAAGTTTGTAAGTCTGATGGATTCCAAAGAGTGTGTAAGAATATAAAATCCACATAACCTTCGTAAAGCTTTATACCCAATAGGTTGGACAAAGGTGTTTATCTAAGAAAAGTTGTTACATATGACAAATGTTAATAATTTAGAAAGACTATACTAACTGTACGATAAAATCAATAAATGTAATGTGTATAATTTATTCCTTACTGATTCATAAGTCATTTCTAGATGTGACACTGTCTCAATATTACTATGAAAATTAACCATCATTTTTCCATAGCAGTGAAGACCAGAATTCCAGTCAAGGCAATGCTAAACACCAAAGGAGTCTGCCATGGGTTTGGTAATGATTGCTTATGAATGCTTACTTATATTTTTGCTTGTCTCCTTTTTAAGAATATAAACAGAAAAAAGTCACCTAACTTTAGGAAAAAAAACCTGAGATCCTTTTTTCTTTCCCCTCCACCCTCCAGTAAGATAATAATGACTCCAGCCAGCCATCACTTAATTGATAAATGCCAATAATGTGCTAGGCTCCATTCAAGGAACCAGAGATCTAGGAATGAACAGGACACATAAGATCTCTGACCTGGTAGACTTTAAATGCTAAAAGGGAAGAAGGCCAACAGTGATCCAGTAAAACAAACAAGTCAAACACCCAAGTAAATAATTTAAAAAGATTCCTAAAAATCACAAAAGGAGTTGGACACGGAGCCCCAAGTGGGCTCATGTTTCCTCCTGTTAATCTTGTGTTCTATTATACCACAATGCCAGGATCTCAGAAACAAAGAAAAATCCAAGAGAAAACGCAGAACAGGGAGACAGAAAGCTCAAAAAGAGGAAAACTTGCACAATGCTTCAGGGGAGGGTACGTCCTTGGTATATTTCTTTAATTTAGTAATGCCAACTCTGCCTGGAATCATACCTCAGATAAAATAAGCCACAAAATAAAAAATAAAGTTGCTGCAAATCTGCAGATAATGGAAATTAAATCAGAACAGATACACAAGTCCTCTGCTCTTTTCATAGAAACTCCTCACCTCCATGAACATATCGTTCATTGTGGAACACTTTCCTAATCTCTTATAGAGAAACCAACTCCTCCAAAGGACTTAAAGTCTTCAAAGAGATTCCAATTCTCTTTATTCTTGGCTGTAAAATGGGTCTGCTTCTCAGTTTGTCAGGATACAGGGAAATCCCCCATGCTCTTTTCGGCTCATCATTTTCAAAATCTTGAAGGTGAAACACAGCACGGGCTTAATCCCAGGTTGTAATTACCACAAGGAAGCAGCTAAGGCTATTGTTTATTGCTCAGCTGGCTTAGCTAAGCAAAACCAGGGAAAGGATTCCATGGCTCCCACCAGGGACCAAACAGACTCCGTTCTGTCCCCACGGGGGCTCTGATTTCTGGCCAGCTCTCTAAACACTCCTCACTGGGGAATGAAACTTAAATACGTTTTTAGATAGACTTCTTGTCTCTCCCTGGTCAAGGGAAATGGAATATATGTAATTTCCACAGGTACTGACCCATTAAGCCCCAAAACAATGGAATGAAGTAAAGGGTGTACTTCTGCTATAACAGAAATACTTTTGACTACTATTCAGTTTTTAGGTTACATCAATTCTCTGAGAAAAGGAGAGTGGTCTCCCAAATGATAGAACATTAACTTGGATGTTTCACTTTTTATTTTCATATGTTTTTTTAATCTTTGGGTCTTCATGAAATTTCTTCATAAATTACTATGAGAGCATGGAAAGCAAGCCATCTGCTTAAGAAATTTCTATATATAAATTATTCAGAAAGTTAATAATGAGATTAAAAACTAAGAAGAATCATGGCCAGCATACAATAAAAGGAAAAATTTGCTTCATAGTGTGTGATCTCAATATGTATTTAGACAGGCAAACTGCCAAACTTTCATTGAAATTATTCTACCAGTCTCCATTATAATAGCTCTCACTTATTGAATGTCCACTATAGACTACACACCTCACATAACATTTCTCTTAATTCTTACCTCTACCAGATCGGGTAGGAATCTGTAAAAGTGACATGAGAAGTAGCCATGGTGGAACTGGAAGGCAGGCCTCTCCAAGTAACGTCCACGTTCTGCCAGTCTCAACCCCAACCACACTCACAAATGTTTCTACATAGTGTAAATGATGATGATGAATGCGACAAGGCTAAATTCCCTCTTACCTAAATCTACTTTCTCATAGCTGAAAGAAAACAGCCTACAGAAATTGAAAAGGTCAGGTTATTTTTTCCTCAGACCTTCCTTCCCCAGCCTCCTACTAAAAGGTAAAGCACAAAACACACACTACAACACATACAAGCCTAATGTATCAGAGACTTTTGAGTTGAAACAACAATATTCCATTGTCCTCCTATCCTAAGTCCACACTCTTTAAGGTCCACAGGTTCAGTCTTTCTCACCCTAAAAAAGACTGTTATGTTAACTGCACCCCAAAGCAGACCAGAGCTGACTCATCAACTCCAGGTGCTTGTCTTAACGATAGGATTATCTCTGTTCACTACAAGGATTTGCCTTTTGCCAGATTTATTTGACCAATTTTACCAATTTATCTTTAAAGCAATTTCAGCTACTTATATAATGGAACCATTATAATCAAGAATTTTTCCATTGACTTAGTTTAGAGTTACTAATTTTAACCATTCATTTACCTCCCTCTTCAATTTTCTTACCATAACAGACCATCTCATAAATGAGAAGCTGGTGTGCACTAATAGGCACACTGTGAATCACACTCACATTGTCAGAAGGTAATGTAATGGAAAGCAAATACATCCATCAAGGCAGGCTCTGCTGCTGAATTCAAGATCACATCGTAGTGAGAAATAATAGATCAGTAAAATCAGAAATGCCTGAGTTGCAATCCTGTTTCTACTCTGAGACTCAGCTTTCTCAGCGTAAAGTTAGGATAGTGAAATCTCAGAGACATAAAGTATTTGGCACAGTGTGTACCACACACAGTGGTTATTCCCACCATCACCACCTGCACCAAGATAGGCTGGGCCATTTTTCCAACCTGTCCCATTGCTTGCTGAATAAAAATTAGGACTAGTCATTATCTTCCCCCTGCCCTTTGAAATAGCTTTACTTACACATTGGATACAATTTACACACCATAAAATCCATTATTTTTAAGTGTTCACTTCAGTGATTTTTAGTCATTTACAGTTGAATGATCTTCACCATTATGTAATTCCAGAACATTTTGATCACCCCGAAAGAAACACTATACCCATTAGCTCCACAATACTCTCTCCCCTGGCCCCTGGGTTTATCTATTCCGGACATTATGTATACATAGAACGATACTGTGTGTGGTATTTATGTCTGGCTTCTTTCATTGAGCATAGTATTTTCAAGGTTCATCCATATTTTAGCATATATTGGTACTTCATTTCTTCTCATGTCTGAATAATATTTCATTGTATGGATATACCACATCGTGTTTATGCATTCATGAACAGATGGACATTTGAATTGTTTACACCTTGGGGCCATTATGAATAATGCTGCTATGAGCATTCATGTACAAGTTTCTGTGAGGACATTTGTCTTCTTTCTTCTTGTGTAAATATACCTAGCAGTGAAACTGCTGAGTCACATGGTAACTCTATATTTACCCATTTGAAGAAATGCCAGACAGTTTTCCAAAGCTGCTATACCACTTTGTTACCAATGTAGTATATGAGGATTCCAATTTTTCCACAACTTTGCCAACATTTGTTATTATCTATCTTATCTACTATCCTAGTGTGATGAAGTATACTGTACTGTGGCTTTGATTTACATGTTCCTGGTGGTTAATGATGTCCAGCATCTTTTCACATGCTAACTGGCCATCCGTTTATCTTCCATAGAAAATGTCTATTCTGATCCTTCGCCCATTTTGAAATTGGCTTGTCTTGTTATTCTTGAATTTCCCTTTTATAGATTCTAGCTAAAAGATTTCTCTTTTATATATTCTAGTTAAAAGTCTGAGAAAACTGAGTTGCATATATTTTCTCCCATTCTATGAGGTTTGGTGGTTTCCTTTGAAGCACAAAGTTTTAATTTGGATGAAGTCAGTTTTTGTTTGTTTGTTTGTTTTGCTGCTTGTGCTTTTGGTATCACATCCAAGAATCCATTGCTTAATCCAAGGTTACAAAATTTTAGTACTGAAATTTATGTCTATAATCCATTTTGAGTTAATTTTTGTATATGACATGAGGTAGAGGTCCAACTTCATTCTTTTGTATTTAGATATCCAATTGTCCCTAGACTCCATTGTTCCTGCACTCTTTGTTGAAGAGACTATTCTTTCGTCCCCTGAATTGTCTTGGCACATCTTTCTCTCTTAAATCCACATTAAGAGCATTTCATTCCTTATAGCTATACATCACTTTGATCTTGCTAATTTTCCAGCCACCAAGTGTTTTATTACTCTACTTGTACCTGCAAATCTTTGAAACAAATCTATGAATGTCTCTTTTATTTATTTTATTTCAGTTTGGCGAATCACTTATATTTAAAAACAATTATCAAGGACAGACATACCTTGGAAATACTGCAAGTTCCATTTCAGACCACAGCAGTAAGGACGATATCGCAATAAAGCAAATTATCTCAATAAAGAGCATGTTGCAATAAAGAGAGTCATTATCTTTTGTTTAAAAAAAAGGAAAGAAAGGAAGGAAAAGGGAGAGGAAGAGGAAAAGCAAAAAGGAAAGGGAAATGGAAAATGGGAAAGGGAAAAGGAAGGGGAAGGGAAGGGGAGGGGGGAGGGAGAAAGGGGGAGGGGGAAGGGGGGAGGGGGAAGGGGGGGAGGAAAGGAAAGGAAAATCAGTGACGCACAATAAAGCAAAGCGCTACCAGTCGAGGTATGCCTGTACCTACTATATATATACCAGGCAATATTCTAGATTCTCAGATATAAACCTATTGAGGCACTAAGAGTTCTTGGGGACAGTTCTCAAATATATTGTATTCATGACAGAGATGGGACAAAGTGCCAATGACGCTGAAAAAGCAGAGCAACCATTTCTGAGTTGGAGGTTCTGAAAGGGCCACACTGAGGAGGGGCATTTGACTCACAAAACTGAACTGTCAAACAAAGAAGGGCTCTTAGAGTATTTCAGAGAGAGAGAAAGAATAGACAGAAAAAACATGTAGTTGAGAAAAAGCCAGGCATACCCAGGGGACAGAAGTTTAAGGTAGTAGCAATGTGGGACAACAGGTAATGGTGACCCTAAAAAAAGACAGAAAGCAGAGTTGAGCAGTAAGGTTCTCATACACTACACTACAGACCTTCTATGCAGCGTACGCTCAACTATAGATCTGAACAAGAAAGCCACATGTATTTAAGAAAAAGCTCTGTGGGGATAAGTTGCAAGGCTGACTGGTACAGGGACAGACTATTAGAAACTTCTCACATGTGTCCAGGGAGGGATTTTTTTTTTCTTTTGTCATTCTTTCTTTCCACATCTACATGACCACATGTATTTAGCTCCCTAGAGCTTGTGATGATAAGTCCCCTAAAACATTTTATAACTTGTTCTCCCTTCATTTCTTTGAAGTGAGCATGCAGTCAGCCTTAAAGATGTACACGCATCCTATCGGTTTTTCAGTTTTCTTCATGTTAATAATGTTTTACTCAGACACTTCACTGTCAAATATCATTAAGGATATACTGCTACTAGTGAAGGTGAGTCATCTAACTCTGGGCCCGTCTTCTGATGAGGGACCCATTCTTACTATTCTTCCAGTATCTCCCAGTCCTTTCTCTCATTATCCGCAATTATGAGAGAGCATTTCACTCTGCTTTCATCATCAGTTTTATGGAAGTGAATTTACAGCTCTGCTCTCACTTTTATTTGGACTGTCTACAGAAGTTTTTCACAATCGGAAATAAACCATGATCTAAAATTCACTATTTTCCCTAGGATTTCTAATAAATGTTTTGCAGTTACTACAATCACAGCAACACCTATCCCAAGAAATAGTACATTGTAGCTTCTCTCCACTAAATATTCAACTTTCAACTGGTATTCCTCAAATGGACCTTTAGCATAAAAGGAGATGTTATTTCTGTCATTACAATGGTGAGAACTGTACTCTGTTCAATGGAATAAAACACTTGTTCAAAATAAATGAGCAGCAGACATAATGGAATTCTACATCCTTTGTTCTTTTCTGTTAATTGACTGGCAACGTGACTGTGATCCATCATCACATGTGCTGGCTGGAAGGGCCTGCTCTGCACCCTTTTCTCCTTCCAGTGATTCTTATTTAAAAAGAATTGTGTAAAACAAATCATTTATTTACAACAAGGAAAAACTGGCCAACATTCTCACTACACAAAACAAAACAAAGAAAGATGCCAAATTGGCTCACATGAAAGTAAGGATGGAAAAAATGAAATTATAGTGGCTACAGTATGGCTTAGACAATAAAGAAATGGATAAGTTTTTACATCAGAGAAGAATAAAACTTCTTTGATTTCTGCCTGCACTTTAGCAGTTTTCCAATGTAGCTGCCAATTTTTTTCACCCTAGCAAAATCACTAAAAACTAAAATGACAGATTTTAAACCACTGTAAAAGCAGACAGAGACAGAGAAAGAATAGAAAGGAGGAAAATATTTTGGAGGACTGTAATTCTAAAAATGTTAACACAATGATTATCTTCTGTAGGTAGAAAAATTATGTTTTTGTTTTTTTAATTCCTCTGTCTTTTCTGATTTTTTCCCCATGACTACAGGATGCTCTTACAATGGTGGGGGGGGGGGGGAGGGGGACGGGTAGCAGAAGCAAAGAAAGAGAAACAGTTTGTTCGTTAGGTATTTGGAAAGAAAGATGTACAGGGAGAAATAGCGTGGCGCTCACATCATGCTGAGCCCAGAACAAAAAATTAAATATATATAGACGTCCACATTCCAGGCACCCAGAATGTCATAAACATTACACAAGTTTGAGTATAACTTTATCCTTTAACATTTCTTCCCTCCCAACATATCTCTGATATTGCTATTACTTTTTAAATTGCTATTTTACTTAAAAGAAAATCAAATTTTAGAGAAATTTAAGTACCGGTGACCAAGTTCTCACATCATACTCAGTAATTCTCCAACCCCAGGACATGCCACATTATGGAGAAACGAGACTCCCATAATAGAGGGCAGGCCCTATTTATGTTAACAATGTCTTCTTTGACATGTCTACTAATTAAGTCTAAATTCCCCCCCCCTAGCAAATTGTGGTAGGGATGGAAAGAAATCTCTAAGGCAATAGATGCTGTGAGGGAATGACAATCAAATGGTGAAGTGTGAAAACCACCTTGGCTGAGGGCAGCTTAGCAGCCCTGCTGTGTTTTCCTCTCTCTAACTCGCTGGTATGACAAGTAGCAAGACTCAGAAAGGGTCATGTGGTACCACAAAAATGATGACAACTCTAGCATTATTCTAACTAAATTAATCTTGGAGTAAGTTTTGAAGCTTCAACATATATTCTCTCAGGACAATGACAGTGTCCACAGTAAGTGGGGAAGTCCATCAAATGGTTTACCTGTGAGATATAACCTGGAGGCACATGGATGGGAGGAATGGATCCATTGGGTGACATCATGGGCACTTCAGCAGGTCCTAAAAGAGGCAAGAGTAAGATATTAACAAAGAAATAAACATTATTCAAAATAATCATTGGTATTTTTTCAACAGTATCAAAACTAAAGAGAATGAATCACTATTTTCTCTTCAATAATGGGTACATTGTGCTTTACACAGGAAATCATGGATGAAAAGAAATCTCCAGCTGTATAAGTCAAGGGGGAATAAGACAGAACTATGCACATCTTTATAAATACTTAATGATTCCCAAAGACTCAAGTTCCATAAAGCAAGCTGCTTAGTTAAGAGTAGTCTAAATGTGAAGCAAAAAGTTTCTTTTTCGTCTTTAAAAGAATGTATTAATAACTGCTTAAACAAACTCATTTTTAAACGAGTTTATCTCCTCTGATTTAAAAAGCTCCAAAGGACTTGAGTTTAAAATTTTCACTTTGAATTATAATTTTCAGTAAGGTGCTGTAAGATGCCATTGATTTTGAAATAGAAGCACCCATAAAATACTCCACATCAATTGAATTTGGTATTCCTCTTATGTTATAAGGCAAGGAATAATATGTCATATTTTCAAACTAGGCACTATTAGGAATATTCACACCAAATTTACTTGGGATTGTTTCAAAACAAAGCATTCAATCAACAAGACATCAGTTTCAAATTCACAGAATGTTAATCACATATCTATGGTAAACAATGAACAGCAAGGCAACACACAGTTACCTAAGACACAGTTTGAGCTAATATTTAATTACAAAGAATCTGATTTATTATAACATCAAAACCAACTTCAGATGCCCTTCCAAAGAATCTGTGATTAGATGGTTTCCCCAAAAGTGCAAGAACCTCAGGGTAACTAATTTTCCCTTTGGTAGCTGACTCCCCTTATTTAGCAACCCATCTCCCAAAAGTCCATCCAAAACTGTGTTCCTAGACTGAGATGCAACTTCCTGGCTCCAAGTGTTGTTTATTTGCTGTCGCCTAATGACTGTTGTGCTGCTGGCAATGAAAACTGCTGGGCACTAACAACAACAACAACAACAACAACAACAAAAACACACAAGGAAAAAACAACACTTTTCTTGGGGAAAAAAGACAGATTGTGCCAACCCAATGTTGCATTTGCATGTAGGCATAATGCACCTTTCACCTCACAGTACAATCCACTGTAATAACTACTCCACAGGAGAGGATCAGTGGGGGTGTGGAGACAGGGATGCCGGGTTGCTCATCAACAGGTCTACAAGTATAGGGGAAAAAAACATAGGAGCAGGGTGGAAAAATGATAATATTCAGGTAACACACCATATGACCAGAGTTCACACTGCAACTTCATGGACAATACACCAAAGCACTAAACTATCTGATAATCTCTAAACACATACAAAACTACAGTGGTCTCTCAAAGGCTAAACACACTGGTAGTCATTTAAAGCATTAAACAATGTCATAAGAATGGATAATTGCATGAGTTCATTCTATTTTAAAGTATGATTTAACCTAATGCATCCACCAATCACTAAAGCCACTCTCCAAATGCATCTTTCTCATCAGCTTCAGCATTTTTGCTATTGCCAATATAGCATTTAGGTATTTAATAGATATTTTTATTTGAATTGTCTCACTTAAAAATCACAGGCAACTATTTCGGCCTTAGCTATGAGTACTGTATGTGAAACCCAAGGGTCTTCTGCCTAGTTTAACTCCTAGCTCACTACCCACACTGGTTGTGTGACCTTGGACAGTTCGCTAGCCTGTCTGGGCCTCACTTCTCAACAGTTAAAAATAAGAATAACAATTCTTACCTCTTAGAGTTGGATTTAAAAATTGAATTCAATAATATATGTAAAAGCGCTTATAGTTCATGGCACAATAATCGCTCATCAAAATGTTAGCAATATTTAAAATGTTTTTAAATTTTTCATTTATAGTTTTGTTTTTGGTTACATTTTAAATACTGGTTTATTTTAATAGCCCTTGTGACGCATAAAATCAACAAGTATAAAATCAACTTTGTACATTGCCTTGAAGCAAACCTTCTTCATCAGACAAATATCAAATATTTCACAGTACTGACTTAAACTGAAATGCTACCACCTCAGTAAAGTATTGTTTTTTAATCACCAAAATGTACACCAGGCAAACAGTCTCTTAATCCCGGGCATGACCCCTAAAACTGTTAAAGTCGTCTGTATAAAATGCTTTAAAGCCTGTAGGACAAGTAAGTGATTTACTGCCAGAAAACGTTTTCTTCCCAGCCTTGATTTCAAAAGTAGCCAAATGACTTTAACATGTTTGTTCCCCCTTCCTCGTCACTGTCATTGAAACCCTGACAAAGGGCACTGTGAAATACAGTAATGGTTTCTGAAACTCAACTGTGCCTTGGAACCCCACCCATCTCTCAAGGTTCCTCTCCTTTCTGAAATAAACCATTGCATCCGCAAGCCTCCTCACATGCAAAATTAAAAAAAAAAAAATCTATTCACAATGGTGGTATGAGAAGTTACTGTCTCACTAAACACTTAACTCCCAATCAGTGAGTTTACTGCCTCTGCTCAATTATCTATATTTAAGAACCTCCTAAGATTATTATAACCCTTACCTAATTAAAATATAAACTTCTCTTCCTAAACCTCTAGGACTAGATTCCTTTTGATTTTTTAAATTGTTACCCTCATTACACACAAGACAAAGGAGATAGCCCTTAGAATATGGTTTAAAAAAAAAAAAAAAGGTTCTTTCCTTCTTCAAACCACCTACAATGGCTAGATGGGGAGAAAAAGTCATACAATCTTCTCAAACAAACCAACTTTCTTTCTGACTATATTGGGAATCACTTAACTATTAAACTCTCTGAAAATAATTTTAAAATCTCTAACGTATCTGGAACCCTCTTTAATTAGACACTCTTGTTACATACAGGTAGGTCTACACAGATGCATGTAGATTAAATAATTTGAAAACAAAAGGAAATGAACATACACTTTCAAAATACTGTTGTTGTTTTTCCTTTGAGAAGATAACTAAGAAGTTTAGCGAGAAACCGCATGAAGTCTTCCACAGACAAGTGAAAAATGTCACATGCACAGTTTCTAGAAATGGGACTAGAATATTTGCTAAGAGCCAAGTAACTCTGTGAAACAAGCAAACAAAAAATCCTTGGGAATTTTGATCAATTACAGGTTTTAGGCTGTGACTTCAATTGTTGGGAATTCCTTTTTTTTCCCCCACTGAACAAGATGTGAGACACAAATAGGAACTATGATTGGCTTACACTCATTAAAAAATTTAAATTGTAATATGCAAGTACATGACATAAAATCTTAAAAAGTCTGCTACTATGTTAATGAATTGCTTTTTCATTTACTTATAGCAAACCTTCAATGTGAAAAGTTGAGAGCAGCTTAATTATTCGATCAATAGTAATTCATGCAATGATCCTATAACTTTATTCTCACATCAAAGAGGCTGAAGGAAAGCCCAGCAAATGACATTTTTAGGACCACGCATGCTCATTAAGAGTATGTGAGCCCCAGCCAAGGTTGTGAGACTATTCTCTTTTACTCTGTGCTTCTTTGCTGGGATTTCCTCACAGCTCACCCGTTTAGGTAGCACTTGTTCTGATGCTATATTCAGAATATTTACCCATTCTAGGGGCAGAGATTGCCTTAAGGTAAATGTATAAATGAGGTTTAGAAATCTGACGGTAGTGGAAAATAAGACCATCCTCACAAGGAGATCAGCAGTAAGTAATTAAACCACAAATTCGGACATGTTTAAATGGTATTTTTATAAGCTAAGTATCACCAACAGGAGAACATGTAGTGAACGAACAGGATCTTACTATGGTACTTTCCCTTAAACTGGTACTTGTGTGTCCAAATTGCTATTTTCAAACTCACTATCAAGAGATCACAATTTTATCTTATTAATTTAAATGTTTTGTTCACAAAGAACATAAAAGGAATGAGATCACAACACAGCAAGATAAAACTACTGAGAAAAATAAAGCAAAACGAAATAATGATGTGATAAAATCCAATAAACCCTATAAAAGTGACCCTCAAGTCTTTCTAATAGCCAAAGAAGACACATTCCTGCTGGCATAAGTAGTCACAAGGATAAGGCGACAACTAGTAGAGGTAAGTAAATAAATTATGGTAAAGTAATTATCAGAACAAAGGTCTAAATAAAAGTACACTTGGGTTGCTTGCCATGGGTTTAAGACTGAATACAAAATGTAAGGTCTTCTGATAAATTCTGTGAATGTCTTATAATGACTCTCCAATTCTTCATGGTGACTCAAGACACATGAACAAACTAAGAGATTAATGTAGGCACTTTGGGGAACACTTTTTTTTTTTTTTTTAATTATTCAACACTGAGTAATCCCATAGGAGAACTAAAGGGAATACAAAGTTCCCCACCCCTAGCATCAGAAACAAGACAAGGATGAAAATTTTCACCACTACTATTCAACTCTGTACTGAAAGTTCTAGCTAGAAGAAAAAGGAGGGAAGAAAGGATAGGGAGGAAGACATCCAATTTGGAAAGGAAGAAGTAAAACTATTTGCAGAAGACATAACCCTATATAAAGAAAATACCAAAGACATCTCTCTCTCTCTCTCTTTCTCTCTCTCTCTCTCTCTCTCACACACACACACACACACTCCCAGAGCTAATACAAGAATTCAGTAAATTTGCTAGATACAAGAACAACACACAAGTCAATTGTATTTCTATACACCAGTAGTTAACAATCTGAAAAAGGAATTTTTAAAAAACTATATTTACAACAGCATCTAAAACAATTAAATACCTAGGAATAAATCTAATCACAAGGGTGAAAAGACTTGTACACTTGTTTAAGTACAAAACATTGCTAAAAAAAATAAAGACCTAAATATATGGAAATAAATATCACCTAAATAAAGACACGGAATGCATGAAGGACTTAATATCGCTAATATTGCTACTCAAAGCAATCTACAGGGTCAATGTAATTTCTACCAAAATTCCAATGGCCTCTTTGGTAATAATGGAAAAGTCAGTCCTCAAATTCCCAGTTCCTAATGGGTCATAGACCAGGGACTGGGGACTCCTGTATTAGGAGATGAATGGATAAATAAAATGTGATATAATATGAACAATGGAATATTACTCAGCCATAAAAGGGAATGAGGTGTTGACATGTGCTACAGTGTGGATAAACCCTGAAAACATTATGCTAAACACAAAAGGTCGCATATTATAATTCTATTTATCTGAAATGTCCAGAATAAATAAATCAAGGGACAGAACTCAGATCTGCAGTTTCCAAGGGCAGAGAGGTTGGAGGGATTTGGGGAACAAATGTTCAATGGAGGCAGGGTTTCTATTCAGGGTGATGAAAATGTTTTAGAACTAGATAAAGTAGTGATTGCATAACACTCTGTATTAAATGCCAATGATTCAAAATAGCTAATTTTATGTTACATGCATTTCACTTCAGTAAAAATATTTTTTTTAAAAAGATGATGAGCAAAAATCCTAAGAAATGTATGATAGTAAAACTGGGGTTACTAATCAACTACCATACAGCAACTGAGTATAAATCTCCTAGAGCACATCTCCATTCCTTACACATTCATATTTGGGAGGATGCTATTTCTAGACATTGCACTATGCAACGACCAATAAGATGAATTCTCTACCCTCAAAAGACTGATAGTCTAATTATGGGGATACAGACATATAAAGGCAAGCGAGAACTTTAGGCTTTGTCTAAATTTAGCAAGCTTTTAAAAGATCATCATCCTGTGAACAGGTAATTACAGAAATGAGCAGTTAAAAGGCCCTGAGCATTTCATAGAGGCCTGGTTTACAAATAAAGAAACTGAGGCCCAGAACCAAACGACCAGCAGGCAGGTGATGGAACAATAGGGTCTAAAACTCAGTTCTTCTAATTTGTAGCCCAGTGTTGTTCCTAATTTTACTTTCCATTGGCGATGAGATTTACTGTTCCTCATAACGCTGCTACAAAGTCACTTTCGCTCAAGGTGTAGTTTTCATACAGAGCCTGGTATTAGAATGCACATTTCTCTGGCTCAGATATACTGGACTCTCAAACTTAGAACTACTACTTCTTCCCAAAGGCATCCTGCCAGAGAGGAAACAGGGTGGAAAGAACAGAATCTGAGCACAGCAAAAATCAAAAGCCTTGGAGCTGCTAAGGCCTGGATTTGAATGTGGGCTCTACCACTTTCAAGCATGACCTTGGAAATTTCAAGCAAGCACGTTACTTACAATCTCTGACAGACAGATCAGCACTTTCTGGCCTACAAAAAGGGATAATGCGAACTACTTTCAAGTGCTATACATGTCTTACATCTTCCAATCTTCAGAAAAGAACCTAGCATCGGGCCCTGTGAAATAATGACTTTAGCATTTTCCGCAAGAAGAAAAAAATACGGTATGAATAAAGACTTTAATAGAGAGTCATCGTTACCACAGAGACAAATGAAGAATTACATAGTTTCTCAAAGCAAGTTAGTTGTTTGGTTCTTCATGTATTTCCTTTTAAAAACATGTTCCCATCTTGTAGCTTGGAAAATTATTGTCTTCCTTTAAAAAATGTAATGTGTTCAAGATACATGAATTATGATTACTAGAAAACAAGAACCAAATAAGAAACAGGGAAGGATGGATGCTTTCCTAGAGGTATCTACTTTCCCACCCCTAATCCTAGTCCTCTACCTCTCCCCAATTTACTTGTTATCATTCTCTAAGTTCCAGGAAACCTTAGAAAGTGTGCCTAACTTTCTAAATGTCCTGAGATAACTCTGAATCAAAGGATCAGCCCATGTTTTCTGCAAGTCAGATCATCTACATCTCTCCGACACTGGCTTTTTACAAGAATTTCTAGTCTAGCTCACCCATTGTCCTTAAAAGTAGCAAGTGACCATAACCAAAATTTCCCAATGACTGACCATTCCTACTGAAATCTTCGTGATATAAACCACTATTCAGAATCAAAACCAAGTTGCTGATAGAATTCATAAATAATGAGTCACCAAAATCTATCACTTAACTACTTCAAACCACAAGAAAGAAGGAGCTGCGTTAGTTAACAAATCCATTTTGCCCATTTGCCCATTTGAAATGAAAGTTTTTCTTTCCAACTTGTTTTGCTGCTTGTTATAAGAGCATCAGGAGTACAGAGAATGATTTTAATGCTCACTTAAGACTAAACTTCATAAATCCCAGTTTTCCTCAGTTTCAATAAAACTGAGATATCTACCCAAACTACCTTACTGAACTGCTTTAAGGCTTAGATGTTAATAAAATCTGTATAATAACTGTGTGATTATGGAATGTTCTACTTAGTTAACATTTTATTGAATTCAATTCAATAAACACTGTGGAAGATGCTGTAAGGAATAAAAAGCCACACAGAGGATTTTAGAACAGATACATTATTAACAAACTACTACATAAATAAGCAGTAAATGTTTTAATAGAGGCCAAGAGCTCTGGAACTGAACAATAAAAATTATCCATTTAAAATTCTCAGTGACTGCCAATGAATGGTAAAGGAAGTTGGTGAATCCATTCACAACAGATATGATGGCCTAACATAGTTTTTAAAAGAACCTGATTTAAATTTAGGGCTACAAAACTACACAAGCTCTAAGATTGTCAAAAATATTAAGTACTACAAGAAAGGCCAGTAACGAAGCCTTCAACTCCTGATTTTAGAGCTCTTGGTTGTGGCTTTTCTGAACCTGGTCTAGTTGCCAGACCCTGAGCAGGATGCCAAGGACACAATGATATTGAAGAGAACAAGAATTTCTGTTCTTAATTATGGAGAGAATGGCATGCAGAATGAGTAATGCACAGGTGCACAGGAGGGGGGAGGGGGGCATGACCCAGCTCTGTGTCCTGGTTTTGGCCTGAGGTTCCTGTCGGATACTGTGCCTCTCGGCATGGAATCAGGCATATAGCCCAGATATCTCAAGAAGCATGGGCATTTGGTGGAAGTCTAGTCTAGCAATTGAAATGATTAACAAATTAGGCAGAAAGTCTATAAGAAATGGTTCAAGAAAACAAAAAGTGGGTTCACACATACAGCCTGACGTTGCAGCTGGATCTCTCAAGGTCCCCCTGCTTTTTGAGTTCAACTATATCACCCTATCCAGATTTGAAACATGACTTACCCAGCCTACAAATGAAGAATATTCAGTATCACCCTGCCACTTAAACTTATATAAATGAATACTAAGATTCAGTCTGTTTTTGTTTTGATTTTTAATGTGAGGTTTTAAAGGCAGACAATCCATGGATTTACTTATAAACCAGGACCTTATAAACTTCAAAGCTTTGAGGAATGATACAAATACAACTCAATAATACTGAGAAAGGCCTTCTGATATTTAAAAAAAAAAAAGTCTGCAAATGTTAGCAGCAAAATTAAAATAAAGGCATCAAAAAGAGCATTAAGCACTTCATTTCAAAGCCTTTAAAGGCAAATCTTTCCCAGAATGTTTTCTCTTATGCCCATATCAAGGGCATCCAAGAGCTCCTGACACTTTCTCATACAGAGTAATGAAAATCAATTCAAGAAACTACTGGTATTCCAGATAATAACAAATTCAAGGAGTTACCATGAAAACTGAATGATGAAAACTGAATATGAATAGATGAACAGTCTTTTGAAGAGAAAAAATTTATTAGAGCAGAGTATCTAAAATTTCATTTTAAATGTCCTAAGATAAAACACAAACTGATGTTTGTAGAGAAATACATCAAAATCTATTAGTTTTGTAGGACCAAAAAAAAATCACAAAGAAAGATTGTTCATTAAAAGTCAATGGCAGGGAGAACAATTAAGCGATGTGCTAGCAGGAAGGGGGCAGAGCTTGTGCCTTGAAGCCCTGAGTATTTTGAAGGGGGTTATCTTCATTTTCTCAACAGCTTTTCTTGTTCATTCATCCTTCCCAGATCCTACCCCCATCCCATTAGGTCCCAAGGCCTACTTCTCCTAGGAGGGATAGAACAGCAAGCAAGACAGGACGGCAAGGAGATATTTTCATAACGATTCCTTGTGCACTTCCTATGTTGTGTGTGTTCCACTTTACAATTTCAAGGTCATGCTCTAGAAGGGTAAGTTTGAAAATAGTACTGAAATGATTAACCACACAACAATATGATTGCATTCCTCACAAGTTGTGTTTTACATTATTCATTTGTTAAAGAGAACATTAAAACATCGCTTACTTGAAAGCTGAATTACAAATAATAATGTATAGCTTTACTAACATATTATCACTCAATGTATTGAGGGGAATTCAATTCTCCATTGTTCTGATGAGGTTTTACAAAGCAGACCACAGAGGATCCCTTTTGACTACTCTTGGGTTGGCTTTTCAGCTGCCCCTGCGAGAGTCTTTGCCATAAAGGAAAGCCTATGATAACATCCTGAAGGTGTTTTATTGACAACATCCCAACACCGTTTACTAGCTTAGTTCTTTTAACTTGTGCACCTCGAATCCAAAGGCAAGAGAGAAATGTCTGGGATCCATGGAATAGAACTACTAAAGAAAACCAATAGCTATCATGGGAATGGAAAAAAAATAAACTAAATGTTCCATAAAACACATATCACAGTTTATCTACCTGATGCCATGTTCTTTCCAACCCAGTAAGCTGCTCACTCGCTCATAAACACCCAATATCAAGTTCACACCCAATATCAAGTTCAAAGCTGTCCCTCAACCAAAGACCAGTAATCTGAAATTAATTTACAAAAATGTTTAGAAGCTAATAAAAAGTCTCTAAATTGTCTAGTGGCTGAGACATAATAACAGGTTTTGGCATGACTAGTTAAATTTATAATTCTAGGCTCTGTCTTACCTAAACTATATAGAGGAAGCCAGAAAAATAAATCAGAGTTCCTTATAGACCAGCCGTGCTGGCACAGCTTCTGCCTTTCCACTTTTGTATGAGAGAAGAAAAAAAAAGGCAAGCTGAGAACTGACACTAAACAACAACTGCAAATAGGTTAGACTCTCCCATTTGCAGTCTCACCAAAGGTGGCCAGTAAGCACCTCCAAGAAACTGTGGGAAGGTTGGGTCAACCCAGGTGGGCTATTTTCTCAGCTATAAAAATGAGCTGACGTGGTTATTGTTTAAGGGCAGAAGACTTTATCACATAGATGCTTTCTAATCTTGGCACACTGGTTCTACAGAAAGTCTTTTACTACTGAACAGGCTACAATTTCACTTTCGAATATTAACCTCCCCATTTATCAAGGGGGCCTGAGACAAATGAAAATGGAGGGTCTACACTAGAGAAACAGGTTACCAGAATGATCTTCTAACTGATTCACTACCATTTTTTTCTTGTGCTCATAAAACAGCAAGCTTTTCAAGAGAATAAATTTCAAAGTTGCCTAATCCAGACAACTACCAGCCCTCAGTTTGCTAATAAGGAGTGGTGAAGACTAGGCCATACTAGGATAGGAAAAAAGGGGAGAAGGCAAAATTCTGTGTTAAATAAAAACAAAAATTCATCAAAATGGGAATTTCAAAGATAGCATTATCGGTGATTAGATAAGAGCATATACGATATATAAATATGAGCAACTTATAAAACCCTTCAAGGCAGAAAGTTTGGACTACACCCCTCCCCTTCTAGACATCCCTACTCAGATTAAACTGTGAGCATGAGAAGATGTGAGTTTTTGTCTTTTTTTTTAATCTCACCTCCATCACGGCTTTTGAGAAACCACTGTGTTGTGTGGCTTCTCTTCTCCAATGTCACCTAAAAATGTTCCCCCATGTGAATATATGCACATAGCCTAAGGTCCATATAAGACACCTTCAGCCTCGTACTTACCAAGTGATCACCTTCATTTTAAAAAGAGTAAAAGAATGTCAAAATAGTTGATTAAAAATCTCCTCGTCACAGATATGAGATCAGGTCTCTTAGGCAACTATGTTGCCAGAAGAAAGTGAACGGCAGATAAATAGAGAAGGGTTTGGGGCAGAAAGCTGACCTCTCTGAAAAGAGGAGAGGAACTAGGAAGATTTTCTAATATAGAAGAAGAAAGGGGGGAAAGCAGGAAGAAGAAATAATCTAGTGAATTCTGGGGGAAAATACAAGCTTACAAGCCTGGCAGAAAAATCACACCCACAAAAATATATGGCCCCAGTTAATCTCTGAATTGGAAACATTTTCCAATTCAATGAGATGCATTAAAAGGTCTGCGATGACAGCACGCACATGATATTCAAAATGGCAACTCATAAAAAGCATCATAGAAATCCAGAGGCTAGTCATTGGTCCATTTCAGCTCTGGAACGATATTTTAAAAAGCTCTTCTCTTCAAACCACCCCATCAAAACCAGTGATGTGGGATCCAATCTGCGGAGCTGCAGGTGATTCACTGTCCCTGTTAACTGACTCGAATGCAAAGTAAAAGAAAAAGAAACAGATCATGTCTATGGTTCCCTCTAGAGTAGTATGCTCATGGCACTGGTGTCATTTAGGTCTGTGCCTGCGGAGTCTAGAACACACCTTTTAGTTGACAATCCCTAAAATCCTCCCAGATGAGAGCCTTGCATATGAGTTCAATTAGAATCTCTGAGACCTTTGGAAAATGTATAATTTCAGGTTTCTGGATTCTGTTTTCATAGGCTGGCCACCTCTCTCTTCCTTGCCCCACAACCCCGACACACACCCCCCCCCATTGGACTTTGATGTAAATGTTCTATAGACCAAAGGAATAATGACCTAGAAAGAAAACAAATAAAAGAGAGGAAAAAAATAAGCACATTCAAGAACCCTGAAGCACATCTCCTTGGTCTTACTTTAAGCCAAATTAGCTGAGTGTTAATATCAGCACAATGTTTAAAAGTTAAGAGAGAGAGAGAGAGAGAGAGAGAAAAAAAAACAGCTGAATTCCATAAAAGTTAGTTGAATAAATTTCAACTAACAAAGATGACTACAATTTGACTAAAACTAGTTCTACAGCTTTAGTCAAAATAAAGCAACTATTTAGTATATTTCCATGTTAACAACAAAATGATCATAGAATTTTATATAATATAGAATAATAAGCAGTTATTAAGAAGCAGTTTATGCAACTATTGTTTATTTATATGATTACAGGTCACCAGTGATAGTTTAATATGAAACACTACACATCTAAGAATAAGTAAACAGGTAGAGGGTTGATAAAAATCTTCATAAATGTTTTTAGTTGACAGCCAGGATCACAGAATCAGAATTCCCTTGGGGATGGAAAAGAGTTAAAGGTCATCTGGTCCAATTCCCCATTTAAGGCTTGAACTGAACATAAATCTCTAGCAAGTGGCCAGAATACTTCGAATAATGTAGAATTTCTCAAAATGCAGCAAATTCCATTTTTTAGCAATCTTAATTGACCAAGGGTTTTCCCTTTTAACAAGCAGAAATCTGAATTCTATTCCTGAGCCATATAGAGTAAATGTACCCACAATCACATAAAACAACCCTTCAGATACTTGGAGAGTTAAATCTCATCAGGCCTCCACTTCTACAAACAAAACCACTTGGGATTTCTTTACCCTTTCCTTTTATGACATGGCTTACAACCTCCATCCCTGTGGATCATTCTAACAATCTACCTTGTCTACCCTTTTTAAAATTAGGTTCTAAAAACATTGCACTCCATCACTCTGTAAGCACAAGGTGTATTGTTGCCCTGGTCTTCTCACAGTCAAGTTCAGGCAGAAACAAGCCTTACCCCCATGCCATGACCAAGTGACCAATGAGGATGAATCACTGAATTTTACAGGCCTCTGCAGACCCATGGGGTTTGTACTCAATCCACTGCAGAGTTTAAGCATAGCCTGAACAACAGGGTACTGCCGAGATCAAACCTGAAGATTATGATTTTGGTGTTTTTTCATTCTGAAATGTACTAAGTAATTGAGATCACTGGTATTTGAATCAGCACTATAGTCACTATTTAAATTATGTCTTAGGTATGTGTATTGTCATATGAAATCATAACATATAAGTTCATTTCATATGAAATACTCTCATTACCTGTAACTATAACCCAAAGGTTTTTGTAACAGAATAATCAACCATTAAACAAGTCTGATTTAATCAAGATACTTTCTAGTACTCAGTTCCAACTTTTACAAATGAGTCAGTGTCAAAATTTCAACTAAGAATTTGCATAAAATTAATGCATAATGATTCTGCATACAGGTAACATATCTAAAAAGCAAATAACCTTTCATTGTACATTTCTCTCAAGCCAGGAAAAAGAATGTTTTCGTCCCTCAAACCTTATTCTTCTCAACATCCTCTCCCATTTGGATATTCATAAGAAAACCTTTTTATTTTTTGCACATGGCTAGGTAGGTTTAAGCTCTTCCCAATATTAATAATTAAGTCTTCTTAAATTCTAAAACAATCTAACACTGACTGATTTTACTGAAACACATCAATAACTTCAGTGGCCTTTATTCCTCCACTCCCTACCCAGTTCCCCTCCCTAAAAGAATGACTATACCAGCTTGTTCCCTAAAAACAAGGTATGAGACTACTTCTACATTAAAGTTCATGAATTTTTTTCAATGTATCAATGTAATTTGTGAAATATACTGGAATGGTTTTACTCAGAGATGCTTCTAGTTTTTTTTTTTTTAATTTTTCTTTAATGAACTTACTTCTTCACTTTACCATACTGCTGGTTTTTCATAGGGACCATTCGTGGTAATAATCACATTGCTATGGGTTGATAGCAACTTATAGAACTCTCAACTAATGAGGTTCCCTGAAATATTACCTATTCAAAAAATAAAATAAAATAAAATTCATCTATTCTAATTAGTAGCCCAAAGTCTAGAATCCCTACTGTGGCCCAACAGAGTAAGATGAAAGGGAAAAAAAATCTTTTTATGTGTAGTATAGGAGCATATTTTTATAAATATCATAGTTCGCCAAGTCTAAGATGTAATCAATAAGATGCAACATAATTTTATATGCTAAGAAGAAATGTTGCCTAATTGCATTCGACTGGCATTCAAGCAATTGTAAGATGAATGCCAATTTAAAATGTTAAAATGACAGTGTAAATATGCATTTTTAAGTTACATGAAATACAGCTAGAGAAAATAAACTAAAAGAAACCAGAAAGTTCATAATCCCAAGCTGCAGACATGACCAATGACCCAGCGGGTATATAATAGCTTTGTGGATACAATTACAAAATTCTCATTAACAACTCAACGTGATTGATCTAGCGTAAGATCCAACTTTAAGTCTGTGT
This sequence comes from Rousettus aegyptiacus, assembly GCF_014176215.1. Taxonomy (NCBI): domain Eukaryota; kingdom Metazoa; phylum Chordata; class Mammalia; order Chiroptera; family Pteropodidae; genus Rousettus; species Rousettus aegyptiacus. Next base: position 31,981,892 of record NW_023416307.1, on the reverse strand, counting down.
TGCAGAAACTACCAAAATTCATTCCCTGCACAAAACTTCCAAGATACAGAGTAGCTCATTTACATTTAAACAAAAAGCCCTGCCCTTTTCTCCTTTACCTTCAAATGCAGATCCATTGAACTATAGCTGGACTCAGTATCCCTATATCCAACTCATTTTGTTTTACTTCAGTTAAATACAAAGTAATTTTTAAATTTTAAATATACAAAATTTATGAAAAGACAGATCGCTGTCCCCTTGAAGAAACTGGCAGTCTCACTATGCCCTATATCTAAAATGAAGACAATTTCTGAGATGAGCCATCAATCTAACGTCCTCATATCCTGAAATCATAGAATTCTGTAGGACAATTGCTTAACAAAGTAAAAAAAATTTACTTTCAAAAATGCTGATATCACTGGGCAGACTGAGTGTGAACACTGCTAAGAAAGTTCAGTCACCCCATGGCCCTGGCAATGTATCTTATTTGCAGTAAAATCCCCTCTCTTAACAAATGTTTTCTAAAACTCAGTCTCAACACAATGAAAAATACTGCTTTATACCACATTATAAAGAGTTCTACATTCCCCTTCATCTTGTTAATTCTTGGAATATAATAACTAATGAAAACTCCTTTCTGCTAATTAATAAATGAATGAATGAATGAATGAATGAATGAATGAATAATACTCTGTCTTCTCCATTTGCTTCCAGTCTAGAAGAAGCCTACATATTGGGAAGAGCTTAAAATAAATACATGTATTATTATTCATGTTTTGAAAAAGCCATTTCTGACAGTGGATAATATGTCAACCTAATCTATAATTACTATAACTGCATGGTAACTAAAATTCTAACTACTATTGTTCTCCAGCAGTTGGGAGAAATGCCAGATTCATTTAATTTGTGCTTCATCACACTCTGTTTTTCTTGCTCCCTAGTGATCACAATATTCTTATTAATGTCAGCGATAGGAAAGAAAGAAATAAAGATTCAGGTATTAACCGCCAACATGCGGTCCTAATCTGGGCTGCACAGGATGAGATTTACCAGGAAGTTAAATAAATCTCTCTATAGAATCTGGAAAAAGAACAACTGTCGATGCTAAAGTTTTACTTAGTAATTTTTTAATGTCCAAATTTTACTAACTTCACTACTTACAAAATGATTCAATACATCTGGTGAAATCTATTACATAAAAACAAATGGAACATATGTACACAAAAGCAAAATGTGGTCAAAAGGGTCAAATCTGATCCACAGGGTGGCTTTGTTCACTCCCCCCCCCCCCGTAAATTCTATCATTTATTTGATATTCATCTCTCAATAATTCCATCTTAACGACCAGGGAACAAGCACTAATAATGTTATAAGTTACTTCTACTTCTGAGTAGATATCAGACAAAAACAACACCAAACAGGTTTTCCAATTTTCCAGGTTTTCCCACAAATTAACATCTTACGGATCAATCCTAAAGCAAGCAGAAAAGACTGCTGAAAACTACTGGCTGCCGGCTGCAAGAACATTAAGGTGGTGATCACAGGAGTCATTCCGAAAGCTGGGGCTAGAATTTTCTGGTGTGAAATCACCACTCCTCTAAAGAGCTCTTTGGTGGGGCAGTTTGGAAGCCCCTCAAAAACAGGATCAAAACAGGTAAAACAGAACCAAGAAATATAAATAAAACAAACGAAGGCAATGAAGGCCAAGACAACAATTCCTATAAATAATCAGGAAAGATAGAAAGCTGAGCTAGCTATTCTTTTGTCATAGTTTCTCTCTCAAAAGAAGGGGAAACAATGAACGAACTTTCATTTTAGAGCACTCAATAGTAACACTTCTGATAGGTTTCATGTGCTCAACACATTTGCAAAAAACTTTTATTTAGCTAGTGTTTATAAACTACAGAAAATATCAAGGAAAGAGGAGGTAGTGTCCCCCAGGATAATATACTGCCCGCACCTTCCAAGACTAACATAGTCTTATTATTAGTGTGATCTAATTTTATATTTTTATAACTTATTTTCTGGAATATAATCTCTAGACTATATTTCTGAACAAGCTTTCTTCTTTATGAGCACCTGGAAATAAATGGCAAAACTTGCCTTACGTTATTCATGCAAAACCACTGTGACTGCTATTTTAAGGACCATATGACCGACTCTCCTCTCACTTGGTGTACCATTTCAGATGACAAGTAACTACTAAAGACAGCATTAATGAGCTACAATAAATAAAACTCCTAAAAAAAATCACCTTAAACTGGCCAGATTCAATCGGCCATAGAATCCCTTGAGAAAAATTATGCTGCTGACAGTCATATTAATTTACATTGGTTTAAAAAAAAGTCTAAAAACATTGCTTCTTAGCTTTATATTCCCTCTTTCTCTTATTACATCATAATGAAATATTTGGCTGAATAATTTATATATCTACTTTTCGTTTCGCATGTACAGGGCACAGGTATATATAAATATCTTGATTTTATACCAAGATAACCTCATAATGCTTCACTGACATCAAGTTTAAAATCAAATGCCAATTAAGCACTGGTATTACCCAGCACTACCTAGACCACAATGTAATGCAATTTATAATAACTACTAAGGAATAAATATGGCACTCCTGTCTGTGATAAAAACAGATACAGGAGAGAGGAGCAAATTCCTTTACATACGGAATAAATTATCTTTCTGAAGTGATCTCAGTCACATTCCTAGTACTTGTATTTTAAGTAATTTTAAACACTCCTTTGAAATATGCTGCAAGAAAATTGAACACTCTATGAGAAGAATGCAGGTTTCTTAACTGGCCAACCATGTGAAGTAGTTGTGGCATAGATCTTGGGGCCACACTCCTCTAGATTCAGTTCCAAGCTCCACCAGTTAGTTACTAGCTGTGTGGTCCTAGGCATATTACTAAAACTCTCTACTTGTTTCCTCATCCACAAATGAAGATTTTATATAGCTAAGATCATTACTATTACACCAGGGCCACAGATGCCATTTCTTCTCCCATCTCAACTGTCACTGCTACTCCTGGTTTTTTCTTTCCAGTTTTAACCAATAAGACTAAAGACACAGATATTTCTATGAGTATGTGTAGTCACAAATAAAAATATCCGGACAACAAAAGTGATTAAATGCCATAGCTCACGATGGGGTGGTGACTCTGGTTTCTAAGCATTTAATCAGGGTAAGCAAAATAACCATTCACTTTGGCTAGGCAAATCAACACTGACCCCTCATTGACTAATGAAATACAATATAGTTTACTGCAGTGTGGGAAACTCCTTTTCCATTCATAAAAGCATCTGTCCTTCCCATCAACTACTAGAACCCTTCTTCATTTCCCCCACAATGTCAAGCAAAGTTTGTCCAGTGTTTCACAGGTACGTGGATAAATAACTCAGAGCAAAACGAATGTGTCCTCTGCACATCATGTGCTGATTTAGTTGCACTGCCAATCAACCTTATTGGTCCTCCCACCCTGACTCAAATGAGGTTTGTAAACCTTAAAACACAGAATGGGTAATTGCAAGAAATGCCTAAACTTATCCTTCCTTATGAGCTGTGTCTTCAGTCCATGCAGCTAATACTAGATCTTGCCAGAAACTAGACATTAGTACGGAAAATGACTAGATAGACTAAAATGTCAACAAACAAAAATCCACTTTATTTTTGTCCTTAAATATGGAATAAGTTTAGGATGCGAAAATAATTTATAATGCAATCAAAACTACTTTATATCAATTAATCTTTATGAAGAACTATTCAGGTGAAATAAAACTATTACCCCTTTAGTAACATATTATGAATGTATTATATGCTTTGGGAGGTGTGTGTGAGTAAAAGTGAATAGAAATGAACCAGTTGAAAACTCAGTGCTGAAAGTTTTACGTTTCTCAGGAGAAATCAGGAATATTCTCACATCTTTCTATTTACCAAGGCATCCTGGTTTATTTATGAAAACTTGGCCACAAGTGGCCAGAATAAAGGCATTTCAATGGGGCTCTTTTACTTTCTTCCTTTTTCTCTACCCCTTTCTCATTCTCAAGAAGCGTCTCTGGTACATGCTTGGGTTTCTAAAGGTCTGATGAGACTACGGATGCTACAGTGAATGCTGAAGTCTGAAAGAAATATTTTTCTCTCCCTCTCTTTGAGTCAGAAAATTCTGAGCACAAGAGGATCCATTCAAGGCATGATGGAGTGCCTCACAGAGGCAGCAATATGTTCACAGTTGGCAAACAGAGATCTGTTTGGACAGTGAGCACAGCCATCTACTCAGCAAACATCAGCTTTCCTATTAGTTCACAACAGAAAGAACCAGACACTGGCGTCCCTGCTTTCAGACTCCAACATCACTTTGGGACAAGCCTTCTAAACAGAATGCCTTTGTCCAACAGTCACAATTCAGTGGGTCCCCACGGCTTTCCTAGAAGCTATGTCTGTCTAGTCACAATTGCGTTCGGGCCTAAAAACCATTTGTAAAGGTCTGCAGGAAAAAAGTAATGGGAAAAACCCCAATTTCCATTTATAATAGACAAAAAGTGACCAAATGGCTTTGTACCAATCAGCAAGAACAGCAGCAGGAAAGGTACTAAGGGTATGAAGAATCTAATGGCCTATCTCCCCTTAAGGTGCTTTGGGGAGGAGCATGGATGATGTTAGCACTGTAATCTGGAGAAACACCAAGTATAACCTTTTAAAGGAAGCCAGAGAAAAAATGGAGCATATCAAACAGCAAACTTCCTATCGAGTATATAAGAATGTGATATCCTTCCCCATAAGTTTCAAAATAATGTGCTTGTGCAATTTAAGAACTGTCAGTTGTATAAGACAGTGACAATGGTTAGATGCCCAAACTTTCACCAAATTCTGTCATGCACGAACGAACACACACACACACACACACACACACACACACACACACACACACGATAAACTCATGGCCTGTCTTGCCTTCTCGCCACTCTGGGCATGAACTTGCTGTATGATCACCTGTCCCTATATAACTGGTAATACAATTCTGCTTAGTATAAATATGAAATGAAAAATATGAGTATGACATAAAAATATGTCACAGGGGAAGGTCAAGGAAAGAGGAGGTAGTGTCCCCCAGGATAATATACTGCCCGCACCTTCCAAGACTAACATAGTCTTATTACTAAGTATCTGTTACCTTATTTCCCCCTCCCCCCAAAAAAAACACCACTTAGATATATGTCAGCAACAAAGGGTAAATCTCAGAACCCAAATAACTCTCCATGTAATATATTTTGAAGAGCGACCACTCTGAAGAAAACTATGATTAAGGAAAATTATTGCCAGCCCATGGCCTGGTTCTATACTGATTATGATCTAAAAATGATTTTCACATTTTTAAAGGTTGTAAAAGAAATAAAGAAAAATATGCATCGAAGACTATATTAAGATATTTTAGCATCTTGCTCTTTACAGAAAAAGTTTGCCAGCCCCACACTAAAGCATTAAAAAGCTTCCAATAATAACTCCTGATTGTATTTAAACCAAAACATGAGTGAGAAGCCAACTTACAAATGTGCTTTCAAATAATCTCTTCCAAGGGCCAAGGACCAGAGACTCAGAAAATGAACATGACAAAGCTGAGGACAGAAGTAGCTCTGCCAGGATTCTACTCATTCAACAACAGAGGGTTAATCAGACAATCCTAAGACTTCATAATAAGACAAACTCTTTTCTTTGATAAGGTACCTAATAAATCATTCAACGTGGAGAATTCCTTAAACTTACAAAATTAAGAATAATAAACACCTGCCCTTACAAGAAGGTATAAGCCAAATCAACTGAGTCAAAAGATGGGAAGAAAGGATAAAGGGTGGGAGAGATCTTTACTTGTATCACATGGGGCTCTCTGGTCTTCTTGCAGAATATGCCAAAGGAAATACTGACCACATAAAAGAGAAAGCAAGGTGGAAGATCTTATAAAACTTATTTTGCCCCACCCCGCCCCGATATACAGAAATACAACCTCAAATAGCTATGTTATTCAATGAATAAATGAGAAAGGCTTTTTATGAAGGGAATGCATAGAGAGCCCAAATTTCTAAGCTATAAGCTGAAGAGTCATTCACGAGAAGGTAAAAAAAAAGTAATTAGAAATTCTGAATGCTGTAACTTTAAGTTCCTACTTCAAGCTTGCCCATTTGACTTAGCTTGAAAATCCAGCAACTGTGATTTGCCAGCTCAACTGCAGTTCGGTTGCCTTGTAAAGAGGGTTAAGATCAAGCCTCAAATTTTCATCCACTCAAGGGTTTATTTGTGAAGCTTGACAATTTTTTAGAAATTGATCACACATACATATTATTCTAATTACAACATGTATCCAAGTTATTGTATCATGCAAAAACTCATGAAACAGGGTTGACAGACAAAAGACACACTCAGTTAAATTTGAAATTCAGATATAGAATAATTTTTCATGTAAGTATGTTCCAAATACTCCATGGGACATCCTTACACTTAAAAATCTATTTGTTGTAGAACTGAAATTCGACTTTAACTGAGCATCTTGTACTTTTATAAATCTGGCAACCCTACAATGCAGCAAGATGTAAAAGGGATCTCGGTTTCTGTTACACAGCTGCCATTTTGCAACACTCCATAGACAAGAGGGTGAGAAACTGATAAAGATGACTTAGACTCTCAATACATCAGCCATCTGTGCCAAGAATGCTATAGAAAAGTGGTTAAAGACCCAGCAGGAGATTCCTACTGCCTTACTCAGAAAACCACAGGGAAATAAAATGTCCATGGCAGGGACATCCTCTAGAAATATAGATTTACCTTACAGTACTGCTGCCACTGCCCATGAGGTCACACTCACAAGAAAACCAGTGGCAGAAGAGCACTGCTGGGGAGCTAACTAAAACACTCCCCGCCCCCCCACACACACACAATTTGCCCACATTTCTAATATGCCTAAGTTATAGTAGTGTTACAGTATTTTTTTTAGAAGAAAAAAAAAAGAAGAAATCTTACAGACGCTAAAGGGACTGGAGAACATCCAGAATCCTGGTGGAAAGACTCCACCCTGTGCTTTCGCTTCTGGGCTGTGGCTTTCTTGAGAGGGGCACTGGGCCAGAACCCAGCCCCGGTGATAGGTTTCCAATAGAAGTGCTAACAGGACTTCACCGTAGGAGGCCTTAGAGAGGCTGACTGGAACAGGGAGCTCTGAAAATATGGCTGGCCTGACTATCCACACAGGGAGAAGATCATAAGCATAAAAATTCTGAAGCACTGTTCTAATTAATCCTCTAAGAAGCTTGTTTTAGTTACCAAGCTCTGTTCAAACTCTAACCTTCTACACACATACGCATATAGCAGCAATTACATTGGCAACGACTGCCACAAAGATAGCCCTTTCATTAAAAATTAAGTAAAGCCAAAGATACTTGGTGCACTTTAGAAAAAAGATATTCACTTCTTCAAATACTCTTCTCTCCTTTCCCCAAACTATAAGATCACTTTAACCCAGATTTCAGGTATAGTTTTGTTTCAAACTAAGCCAATGAACTGAGCGCACATGCAAATAAACTGCATTCATTTGTTTAAACTCCAACTCAAATAATAAAAAATTATATACGTAACTTTTTTCGTGGTAAGATTAGTACAATAGTATCAAAAATAAAATATTCCTAACAGCTACCACTCCTTCACTCGGCATATTAAAAACATGAAAATGCCTCTTCATATACTTCTTTCTCTTCCTGGTATCCACTCCCAAGGTAGGCTTCCCCGAGTCAGGGGAGTCGCCCTTATGTGGGGACTGACAGCTGGAGTGACGTGAAGTAAACGTGCATGTGCAGAGGCAGCCCGGCATACAGTGTCCACATAAAAGGGCATGGCCTAGCACGGGAATCTGGAGCCCACTCAGGTCAAAGATGACATCCTGGCATTGGGCGTCAGAGCCTGAGTAGGGCAAGGAGGGTGTCCATGCAGAGTCAGTCTGGAATGTGGTATCAGAGCCCAACGGGTGAGACAGGGGATACACTGCAAGGTTGGTTACATATACAGGTAGCCCAGTTTCTCACTGTCATAGAAAGGGGTTTTACAAACATGGAAAGGAGAATTAGAATGAATCTTTCAGAGTTAGACTGGAATCAAAAGTATAGTGTAAACTCACAGATTTCAATACAGACATCAAGATGTAGAAATATGCGTACGTGTGTATGCACATTTTACACACACACATTCAGCCACTATCCAACTCTATCCACCAAGAGTCTTGGAGGGGTACAAACTCAACAATAACAAACATATACATTACCAAGATCTTGGCTTTTAAATATCATTCTCTACAAAGAGAAACCAGGATTTCCTAAGAAATGGTTAATTCAGGACTAAGGCAGAAAAATTTCAAGACGAGTCTGGAACATCTCTTTTTGCACCAGAAACAAAATGCTCAAAAAAATGATGGGTACACGTTAAAACAACAGATGAGATGCTTGAAGAGATTTTATTTAAGCAAAAATTAATGTATGTAATGCATTATAATCCAGTGAATTGACTCTATGCTAGCATGAATAAAATGAATAAACTGACATTCTGATACTGATTTATTTGTATAAATAAATCATTTATTTACTGACATTTACCTACTTATACTTCAAAATATCTCTCTATAATATACTCATTAATTACAAAGGGAAATGAGAAAGTCTACAATGGAGAAGACTGGCAGAGACCACCTTAATCAAGCAATCAACAAAGTGATCATTATCAGTAATGGGATAAATCATGACCACTTGATAGGACATAAGAATACAACATCACTTCTGTTACATTTCTGTTAAAGATGAATTACTGAATCTAATTTTGAGGAGATATCAATAAACCCAAATAGAAGGACATTCTACAAAATAACTGGCCTATAATCTTCAGAAGATCAAAGTCACATACTTCTGAGATAGACTATGTAACTGTCCCAGTCTCAAAATTAAACAGCCCAACTAAAGGTAACATGTAATTCTGAAGTGAATCTTTCTACTCTAAAGGATTTTATGGAGACCACTGGTGAAATCTAAATGGAGAAAAATAAGAAACCTTGGTGAACCGATATATATATATTCCCCGCCACCCCCCCCACCCCAATTTTGATGGCTGTACTGTGGTTATAAAGAAGAATGTCCCTGTTTGTAAGGACATACAACTAGTCTTCCTGGGTTGATGGCATCATGAGACCAAGTTACTTTACAGATGTTCTTTGTACTAGTCAAACTATTTCCCAAAAATAAGTTGATTTTAGTCAACAAGTGTTCTAAGGTATTTTGTACTATATTTGCAACAATTCTGAAAGTTGAGGTCGTTCCAAAATTTTCAAAAAAAATTTTTTTAAAGAGGAAAGTGATGGCTTTAAAGCATATATTTAATCCAAACGAATAATGAGTGTCCACTTATTGCCCCGAGAGCTCTTGCTGATTTCTTAGGATAAAGAAAAGTAAAAAGCGAGATGCTATCATCATTCATGTGGCCCATTCTGATTTTATCAGAATTTGAGACTGTCCTTAAACTCTGGATTCTCTTCTTTTGTTCAGAATGGAACCTGCCACTATGCACTCCTCGGCTTAGATCACAGTGAAACACAACCTGACTCATCCACCAAGTCTCACCTCCACCCGCTACATTTCACAGATGAGAAAACTGAGGCTCCAGAGAGACCAAGAGTCAGAGTACTCCTGGAATACCCAAGTCCAAGGAAAAAAAGAAAAAAAAGACAAACTATAAACAGTAAAAACACAAAATAAAATTTTTAAACCTGAAAAGTCTTCCCAATATTTTTTAAATGCTTTCATGTGGGAAGCCTTGTAAAATGCCAACAACCTAAACCTTGAAGATTTGAGAAAATAATTCACAGCGCCCTAAAAATGTCCTCTATAATAACAGTTAACATTGTACATGTACAAAGGCTCACAATTAGTGCCAGAGATCATGCTAGGCATTTCAGAGAATCTCATTTAATCCTCACAACTCTTTGAGATAGGAATTGTTATCGTCTTTCTTTTACTGTTGAGGAAATTAAGGATTAGAGTCATTATGTAACTCATTTAAGGTCGGAAAGTTTGAGGCAAAAGACCCAACACTGAACCCAGACAGTCTGACTTCCATATCCTGGGCTCTTAATTGATTGTGCCCACTCATGTGTGCCTCAACTGCTCACCCCAGATCTTCAGGCTAGCTTGAGATTTAACTGGTACTACCCTAAGAGACTGGCTTTAACTGGGAACAAACGCTTCTGCATTCTCCATCAGGACCAATAGTCAAGAACAGGGTTTCTTAAAACAAGATTTGCTAAAAACAAGCACTTCAAAATACATGTGGGTATTAGAAGAAAATAATATGAAAGAAACCTAAGTTATCAGATAAACACAATTCTCAGATCCTATATATTAATATGTACGGTAGAGCTCTAAGAGTTGGCAATGATACCAACCTTATCTAAGACAGAATTTTTTGCCATGCAGCAAGCTAGCAAAAGGCAGGTCCTTAATCTAGTAACAAGCTTGGTGCATTTTATAAAAAATTCTATATAGTGTAGTATTTTGTTTTTGTTTTGCTTTTTAAATAAAATGTTGAATCATTTCATAGCAAGAACAGTTTGTATCAAAATGATCTCACACTTCTCTCACAATCTCAATTCAAACACTCATCTATACATTGTAAATGGACTGCCAAGAAAAGAAAAAAAAAAATACAAAGTTAAGGAGGAAAAGGAATATATACCACTCAATATAGAAATTGGTCTAACTTAATACCAGTAAAAATAGCCTTGTATCTTGGATCACAACTTTTTTCTTTTAATAACTAGAGTCATGATTGAATTTTAAAATAACTTGGACTTTCTTTTATCTCAATTTTACAGACCTAGGTTTCTTTTTCCTCCTGATGAAAAATTAGTTATAACCTGGGAAACCAATTCTATTAAGGTCCTTCATAAAGCTCTGATTAACCACCTCCCAGCAATGCTAAGATGGCCTAAGAGCCATTGCTTCGCCAAGGCAACTTGATAAAATAACAAGTTTCTTAGCAACATGGTAGTCACAGTAACCGTTCACCATGGTATCAGAATTAAGTTACCAACAGGGGTTGAGGTCTAAGGAATAATTTAAATTCATAAACCTATAGGACACCAAGGTCACAAGAGAAGCACAAATTTTGTTAATGCTACTTGTGATTTACCTATGAAATTAAGTTCTTATGTGACTCTTCAGTGCTAAACTAGCTGAGTAGATATTTATAGAAACATAATTCCAAATTCTAAATCAATCCTTAATGCTCTTAATACTTTTAGAAATTTGAAGCTAGGTATATGACTTATGCCACAATTAGGTTCTTTTCATAGAGAATTTTCACCAACAGATGTAACAGTACCATGTATAATTTTGATAAGATGATTTTCTACAAGCAGTAAGTTATCATTCAAAACAGAAAATAAACTTTGGAGTGTGTATGAAAGCACTCAAATTCCATTTAACAAGCAAATGACATAAGAATCACAATGATTTCCAATTCATTAAAAGAAATCTATAGAACAGGTGATTATTTGTTTTTAAAGTCAAATATTAAAAAAATAAAAAATAAAGTCAAATATTTATATAACCATTTGCTCACACATTAAAGAAGATTAATAAATGTTCTCTATATAAAAAGAAACAAAAATCATTCATAATTATATAATATAGATCTGGTTCACATCTTATTTCACATAACAGGTAAGCACATCTAAGACAAGAATCATGCATTCACATCTTTGTAGCTCCCAGAAAATCTACTCGAGTACCTGGCAAACAGCAGAACCTCACTTATGGCTGCTGGTTCAACAAACACATCAGTACTACTCCATAATAGTATCACTGATAAGACAATTTTATAAATTTTGCTTGCTCAACCATAATTAACACACTCTTTTTTCCCATTTATCTTTCTGGGTGAGCACTTCAGTTATTATATAGATTATGCAATTTTGGAAAACTTTATTGGGCTTCCTTTTGTGGCAATAGCTTGAGTTATTACAGTTTCCTTGCAAACGCATATTTCTACGCATCGAAAACATCTTTCCAACAAATAGTGCCAGCATGAGAAAGAAGAATGGCACCAGATCAAATAAACCTAGACAAAATCCAGGTGTCCTAAATCCTAGACAATGTCCAGCAGTGCTGGAGGATGGCAGAGGGTCTACCAGCCAGCAACCAAAATGCTATGGAGCATGTGGGAGCAGGAATAACACAGCACAAGATCACAAAACAACAATAAATTAGAAGCTACAAGTCAAAATAAAAAGCTATTTAAAATGATCGATTTACTACAAATTGAATAGTATAACAAATCTTCTGCATTTGGAAGTATTCTGTAATACCTTTTAATATACTTAGACTAACAATCCAAATATCATGAAAAAAATTATAGTGAAAGTAAGAAAGAAGGGAGATAAAAAATGAAAGGGGTCGGACAGAAGAGAGACTGGGGCCTAATATTTAATACAGATAACACAAGACTAAAGATTTGGAGAGAGAAGAGCAGAAGGACAGAAATGAACAATCACAAGCATACATTTAAGACATTCACTTATTTCCAAATGTACTTCACTCCTCTTGATAGTGAGACTCTAGATAATAAATTATTTCAGATAATTATCTGAGTTTAAGTTTTGAAGACATTGTCTCCAATCTGAAATAAATTGTATTTGATACACTCAATTGTGGTGGGTAATATTTATAATTCCAGAGCTCTGCCACTAAGTCCTTGTTACTAAAGTAAGTACATTGGAGGCTACAGTCTCTCTTCAGAGAGGAAACCACTGCAATTAAAATGATGTCAGAAATCACCACACTCTATAACTAGAGATCCTAACAGTTAAAATAAAAGATACATTATCCATAGAATTCATCCTCCCCGAATAAATACACGTGAGTATACTCAACAACGGAAAGGCAAAATTACAGAACTATTTGTTACCAAGCACTTATAAAACAGCCTCCTATGAATCTGATTCATATGAGTGGGTTTTCCAGACCCTGATCACCAACAACCTCTCTGTGTAAACTTAAAAGTTTTCTATCCTGTAAAAATAAGAATCAGATGATTACATTAGGAGACACAGTAGAAGACAGAGGTGTCACATCTACCACCCCTGACCCCATTCCAAGGCCATGACAGGCATCATCTAACAGAGCATCTTTCCCTCTGAGTCCAGAGGCTGTTTCCAGGTCCTGCACAGGGCACTCCTGTCAGCCACAATCGACTGAGAGCTGGTAGGAGAGCAGAAACTTCACTTTCCTCACTGCAAAATAGCCAGTACTTGAAAATTAGACGAGAATTTGAAACTCAAATCTACCATTTAAATAGTTTGCTTGAACTCAGGCCTTCTGACCTCTAGAATGGGGATAACAATGGCAATAATATCAGTTCTTGTGGCATTAATGGTGATGATTGAGATTAAGAGCAAAATACACCCAGCACAATCTCCAATACAAAGCAAATGTTTAATATATGTTAGGTTCCTCTAACACACCCCACTTCCCCAAAAATGTACTTCTGTGCTGAAATCAACAATAGTACATACACCAAATACTGACACAAGAGTGAATAACTTTGTGAGTTTAATAGTGAGGACAAGGACTAATTGAAAACAGTAACTACACACAAACACTGACATACAACACACAGAAGAAAATTCAGTGAGATGAGGGTGAAAAAACCCAGGCTCCAAGCTGTGTGACCGTGGGCAAATTACGTGGTTTCTCTGAGCCTTAGTCTCTTCATCTGGAAAATAAGGTTGATTATGTTCTGTGGTCTCATTTACTTCTAAACCCTATATGATCTTACAGGTGAATGAAATTATTTGTAAAGGTAGTTTAACAGTCAATGTTTTATCATTAAACAACAGATACAATGGTTATTAAACCACAATCGAAGTTTTTAATATTTAATCATCAACCTACCCCCTAGATGTTACACTAAAGAAACTTACCCATTAGGGTTTAATCTCTTCTTTAAAGCCTATTAACATTTACAGAGACATAAATTACAAATTGACTGCAGAAAGGAATTTCATGACAAATACCGCGCAAAACAGATGCTGCAATCAGATTCCTACCATTTCGAAGAACACTAAGCATCTCCATCTCACCCTCTGGTAACTCCCACAGCTTCTAAGCCATCTGTAGCCTTTACTAAGAAGTTTACAGTTGGAACTATAATTTTAAAAGTCAGTAACAACAGGACACCTCATATCTGAATTCCAAGATGTTTCTGACTTGCCAGAGCCTCATGCTCATCGCCCTTCATTCTGCTCACCTCAGTCTTACTTGGGGCCACACATCTTATAAAGCACCTTTATGAAGGGTCATGCATTTAGAGTAGGCTGGACTCACATGAGAAACTGTTCTAGCAAGGCTCCAGTAGAGCAGGGAAATGGTTTAGAGTGGGATAGCTAAAGTCATGCTGCCTGGGCTGGCATTCCAATTCCCTCTCTTGCCAGGTCTGTGAACTCAGACAAGTTACCTACCTTTATTGAGCTTCAATTTTCCTATCTGTATGAGATGGATAAGAATAGTAATACTGCCAAGACACAATAAGCAATCAGTAAATGTTAGTTGCTGGTGTTAAAAATAATAAAAGATGACAAACTAATTCCCTGATATCGCCCCAATTCAAACCATGTAAGAACCAAGACTGTGTGGTATGATTTTAAGCAAAGCAAATCATCAAATTAATTTTGAGCATTGGTTTTCTGGGACTATCGTATATTATTAGATTTAAGAAAGTGTTACTTTCATACTCCAAAAATGGAATAAACTACCTCGTTGCCATGGTGAGCTCCTGTTGAGGTGGAAGCACCTTATGATAGAAATTTTGAAATGGAAAGCAGTTCATTTCCAATGAAGGATATCGCAGAAAAGGCACCCAACAGAAGGTGAGGTGGAATAAGATGGCTTTTAACAAACCTGCTCTAAGTGGAAAATCGTTTTTATGACATCTTTAAAAATAAAAGTTTAAATGGGAATATTTTAACTGAACATTTTTTATAATTTTCCTCCCTAAACTGGCACCATGGTTTAAAGCAAATTATGTCTTACAAGTAAGAATAATCATAAATATCCTATTATTCTGATCAAAATTTACTGAGTTTAGGCAAATTCACTATTTCTTGATCATTAAAGTTTAAAATGCTTCCCTTTCTACTGAGATGGTTTATTCCTAGGGCTTTCTTCCAACAGCAGAATCAACAACCTGGCAGTAACGATTTAAAAAAAAAAAAGTGTTGGACAAAATAAAATGATGTAATTGAGTAGAAAATTGTACAATGTACTCTACATGCTGCAAAGCAGATATGATACCTGGGGCACAGTGAAGAAAGAAGGTGTGGAAAGAGCTTCGCATTTTAAGGAGAGAGTAGGGAATCAAAACCAAAGGCTGGAAGGCAAAATGTACAACAGTGTCAGCTCAGTATAGTTCACAGGCCTGAAATCTTTCCGACTTAAATTTAGTATCACCACTCTAAATATGAAAAAGCAAGGGGAAGCTTTCTTTACTGCAATAGTACCACTTAGTAGTGCTTACAAAACTCTGCTTTAAAACAAAAATGATTGTAATAACTATGTATAGTGCGAGAT
Source organism: Rousettus aegyptiacus (assembly GCF_014176215.1). NCBI lineage: Eukaryota > Metazoa > Chordata > Mammalia > Chiroptera > Pteropodidae > Rousettus > Rousettus aegyptiacus. The sequence goes on along the minus strand of NW_023416307.1, from coordinate 31,966,263 downwards.
GGGTACTAAGAAGGCAGATTACTTGGAAAACTGTATAAATGTCTTAACCACTACGCTGTACACCTGAAACTAATATAAAATGATATGGAATGTCGACTCTAATTGAAAATAATTTTTAAATAAATAAAAATTAGATTTGATACATATACTTAGGCTTAATTCTAATAAATAACAGTATAAAGAGGTGATATGTCTTCAGGCTAAAGTCATCGAAGTTGATTTATGAGTCATAGAAATTACTGTAATAATGATGTCTAAAATTTTTACTGTTTCAATTGCACATTCTCTAGAACCGATCTATGATTTATATACTCAAACAATCATTTCTCCAACACTTACTTAGTGCCCAAGTCCCAGGTATGGCTCTGAGTGACATGCTGGTGGATAAGACACCCAACATCCCTATTCTCACTGACGCACGCCTTTCTGACTGGACTGGTGAGAGGGGTCAAATAGTCAAATTACTAATAAAGCAGTATTGTTATACATTATGACCACCCAATGAATAAGCAGAAGTAATGTTTTCACCTAAAACAATTACATTTATTTTTCAAAACACAATAGGGTTATAAAAATATTCTTTTAAGATACTGCTTTAAAAACATGTAATGTAGACATTGAAAAAGGATGTTCTACAAACACTTTTAGACTGATGAACATACTCATTGCTGACTCAATAAATATGGAGAAAAGTCAACCAGTGATTCCACTTTTTGCCATACATCTGGAGAAGCAACCATACTTGAAACGCTTTCCACAAGCAAGTTGTTTGTGCAACAACCAAACTTGCAACGAACTAAAAGGACGAATTTAGACAAATAAGTATATTACTCATCTTAAACAATAATGGAGACAATATTTTACAATAGTTCCCTACTTCCAACTACCATAAATATAAAAGTTAAATCATGTTATCAAAGACAACTTTGACTTTGAAACAAGTCACAGAATCTGTGGGCCATTTAATCCACCTTGGTGGTTGATGATGACATTGAAAAGCCACAGTGAGGTGCCTGTAATAAAAAAGTGTTATTTATACTATAACTTACAAAAAAAGTATGAGAAAAGACAGGCTGGGAGAAAAAAAGCTGAGGTGGAAAAATAGTCAACCTCAACCTCTCCTCACCACCTCATCTGTTAAAGACAAAAACAAAGACGAGAGGCACAAAATGAGGATCCTTAGAATCACCATTATTCTCCCATTTACTTCATTTTCTTACGCTTACACAGGATTTGTAAATGAGGAATAAAAAATAGCACAGTGCCAAAGCACTAGAAAACAGGAATCTGGGGAAATGACATGTGCATTTTCCCCCTCAGTCAAGTTTATGCACTTTGTCAGGCTCTTCCAAGACTATGGGGCCAATCAATGTGTCTGGGGTTCTTTTCTGGACAGTCAACCATTACTGTATCCTACCTCTAAATCTTTAAATTTTTAACTGAACAAATAAAGCATACATTTCAGATGCTTCACCACAATGCTCAAATCCCAAATTGGAGTCATTACAAATCATCATGAAGGTAATACGAGGAGAAAACCATATGTAATTTTATTTAGACATCAAAAAGAAACAGATGACAGTGTATGAACTCAATTATTGACATTTTCCTGTTTCCATAAACTAAAAAAGTATAGTAGACAGAGCATCATAGATAGAAAAAAGTTCCGTTGTTGCAGGAGGAGAGTGATGAAAGTAATCCGAATATGGCTTAGTTAATGGAAAGTCTTTAAGCTTCTCAAGTTTTGAAAGCCTTACTTCAGTTTTCATTGCTGTCTTCCTCTTCTGGCCTCTGATTTGAGATACTGGTAACATCTACAATTATATTCACGCTCCTCCTTATTGCCTGCTCATTCTGAATCTTAGTCTCCCAAGAGCTAGCAAGTAGGACTTCGATACACAATTATTGCATTCAATTTTTGAGAAAGAATCAAAGAAGGTACAGATCTAAATTAAATTAGTACAGTAAAAGTTATTTCTTTGTAATTAAAAAATATAGTGAATACATTAGACAAATTATTTTTCTTTGTAAGGAACTAAATTACCAATGCAAAGTTGACAGAATCTGCTGGCCTGTTTTCTGGCAACAGTAGTTAAATTTTCCTGTAACTATAATAAAATATTCTAAATAAAATGATACAGGAAACATGATATATTGCAAATAGAATGGAACTAAGCTCTGTTCATTAGTTTCTAAATGAGAACATTCCCCTTGAAATCTCAATAGATTTCTGTGAAAGAACTAACACAATTAACCACTCGAAAATAGGGTAAATACATTCTGTTGAACTGGATGTCTCTGGTTTTCCCAAAATAATGCAAGTAACTAAAGCAGTTTATAGCACAAATCCTCTTTTACAGGTGAAATCATCCACCAGATTAGGTGTCTTCCATGTCTATATGGATTGTTTGTCTCTAATCAATTTCTAGACTATCAGGCCAATCAATGTGGTATGATAGGAGAAAGATACAGGGCCAAAAAGAGACAAGAATATTTTTTAAGTCTACTTGGTGGGAAAACAGCAGGAAATTCTTTCCCAACCTTATATTAATGAAAAAGTTAATGTGAAAGACATTATACACTTGACAGAACCTACTAGAGAAAAGTAAATAAAGTGAACGATGGAGTTGAGATGGTCTTCTGTGCCAGATCGATTTCATGACAGCCATCACTGATAAAAACACACAACTTCAAAACAGCAAATATTATTTGCTTTTGTCAATAGTCCTAAAAAAAATTTTTTTAACGCTTGGACATTGACTTCAAAAACTGTGCAAACACTCATTGCTAATATTTAAATTGAGTTGTTTTTTTTCTTTACTTCTGAATCTTAAAAACTCACTGTGAGGGAATTATCAAAGTAGATATAAAAAAGGGAAGACCTCTGCTAATTAGCACTTCGTAGTGAAATATTTTTTAAGCACTATTTCCTATAGAAAATGAAAGCCAGTGAAGCTGTCTGTCAGCAAAATCACCATTTCAATTAAGATTTGAAACTTTATAGATCCTGAATTTGCTTTGTTTGGCTTTTTATAAGCCTAATTTATTTTTTCTTGCCCTTTCTTCATACTGTGCTAGGCTGTTAAACAGAACCAATAACTAGAAAACTAACTCATATTTTTATGTTTTGCCAGAAAGCATATTCCCTGTGTATCCATCTGACCCAGTATTTCCTTCATAGTTATTACTGCCTCTGGTGATATTACATGCTCATTTAATTCTTAATTATCTATTTCCTCCCAATTGTGTTTGTTCCATTTGCTGCCATCTTCTCAACACACGGAATCACGTGTGGTATGGTCAGTGTTCAATAATACAAGGGGGATAAAAAATAAAAGAACAATGCAAAGCAGAACACAAACTAAAAGCCAGGGCTTTGAAGTCAATTGAGATCCATGTTCAAATCTCTACTACACTCCTTAAGAGCTATTTGACTTGGATAAATTACTTATACACTTCTATTTCTCCATTTGTAGTTTAATAGCACCTATCTCATAAAGTGATTATTGAGATTAGAAGGTTACATATCCAGCCATGTACCTAGCAAATGCTAAGAATAAATAAAAGTTAGCCTATTTTAATGATAATCACAATGCCAAAACTTTGAGGAAGGTGAGGGACAATGACAAGAAATCCCTAGTCTCCATATAACTGGTTGAAATATTGAAAAATTATCAGACCTATCCGATGGCAGGACTTCTACCCTTTGACCTCCAAAGGGAAGGGAGGCTGAATGAGGATGGAAGAAAATACATTACTCTTATACAATTTAATAATTGTATAATGTTGTTCAATTCAGTAATACTTCAAAGGGTTATCAGTCAAGAATAATAATAGACCAGGCAGATAAACTGTTGACTGGCAAAACTTAAACATATTAAAACATGAAATGCCACTGAAGACTAAAGGAAATATAATGTTATCCAAAAACAAAACACAGGTTGCATTTTCTTATAAAGCAAACAGGCAGTAAGACCCGAAAGCAACTTCACTTTATTTTCAACAACCATGAAAAGTGGGTTAAAATGACACACATTCTAACAGAGTTCTCTCTAAGAACCATATTGGGCATATAATTAAGCAAATTGCTTTAATGACACAGAGCTAAAGAGAAATAAGTCAGAGTCTTTTAATATATTTGTGAAGTAGAGGAGAAACTCTGTTTTAGAACATAGTAATTATAAACCTTTAGAAATAAAACTGAGAGCAAGAGAACAACTTTAATTTCCTACTTTATTAATTACCTAAAATATGAATTTTGTATAACATATTGTGTTTTTAAATAATCAAACATAAAAGCTATCAGGCAAATTCTGACACATTAGTCAGAAAGTCTCACTTCTTGAAAAGCGTAAAGCACAAGGATGACCTGGTTCCAACCACACAAGTTCCAAAGAGCAACTGCCCAGGGGCTTCTTATTTCTTACATTTAGAACCTTCATGTCACAGAAAGTGAAAGCAATCTAGGATACTCATCTTTTAGCTTGCTCTATCTTGCTTTGACTTGCCAAATCGACAACACAATCAGCTTTCTGTAATTTCTCTGCCTGCTAGTGTGGCAAAAGGGCGGGGTATTGGAGCAGAAAGCTTAGTGTAACACTCGAGTTCTTTTTTAACCCTTTTTTAAACTAATAAAATACTTAATCTCTATTTCTTATTCTCATATCAAAAGCTCATTACATCCTCAGCAAATTAATCAGATTCTACTATAAGGATGCTTAAAATTTACTCCAAATATCACTGTATTTTTACTTCCATTGGCATTTAAAACATAAATGATATTCTCAAAATAGAGAAGCTTTCTTGAGAGTCTATGGTAGAATCCCCTGCCCTTAAAAGTTTGTATTTGGCTGCAGCTGGTGAGCACTCCTGCAAAGGCAAATCACACCCAGACACTGACTGCTCATGTTGCAAAGGCCTTAGGTATAAGTGTATCCACAGTTGCCAGGGCTCTGCTTGGGCTCACACCCTGGACAGGGAGTAGGCTATAACCCACAAGGTGTTGGTCATTGGTTCCCACATAACAGGAAGAGCTCAAGAAGCTCTGAACCTAAGGAAGTGTTTCTTGGTCTCTGGCACATGGATCCATCCTCTGTGCTGCCCAGATCTCCGGCCAGGCGGCTCTGACTCAAACTTCAGCCCTGGCTCTCCAGCCGCTGCTGTGAGAAGACCACAGACAGCCACCTCCCTGACTCACACTTCTTCCTGCCTCTATCCTTCCGGTGACCACACCGTCTCCTTAAATTGTCCCCCTCCACGGAGCTCAGCTTAGCTTGCTGCTTCCGGTCCTGTTGGTAAAAGATTTCTCCCAACCTACTTTGCTAATTCCGGTGGGACAAAAGGAAGTCACCGCCACAAGTGCAAAAAAGAGTTAAGATGCTGAAGTCAATGCTGTTGAGAAGGGAACATACACTTAAAACTATTTCTTGTGTAGAATCCCAAGACCCTTAGAAAGTCAACAGATCACTTTGCATCACTCGCAGGCTAAAGTAAGGAAAAGGCAAAAATGGATAACCTTCATTTATTAAGCAATCAAGGGAAAAAAACTATGAGGCCACCCAAATAAATCCATTCAGTGGATGAGCAACGGTCCATTCTCCCCCTGTAGGCCTCAATACTCCGCTCTTCTTTAGTCTAAGGAGGGAGGGGATACTGAGTAGCTATCTTTAAAGAAGACATATCAACACTCCACTTGACCACAGAAATAAATTCTATAAGTGTATCTTATAAACACCAAATGAATATATCTACTTAGAATGCCTATATCATTTCAAATCTGATTTCTAGGGCTTATTCTGGTAGACTCGAAATCAATTAGAGATCTTTAAGAAAATCAGTCTCTCTCAAAACAAGGAGGAAAGGTCATCTTTATATATAATGGTTTTCCTTATATTTTTTTCTCCCCACCTAAACCATAGCCTCCAAATGATACCAGTTTTTCCTACTTCTGAGACTGAAACAGGATCTAGAAGGTCCCTCCTAATTCTAAGATCTGTGAATCTGTAAGTACTACCACATTTATAGCTGGTTCCAGAAATTCAGGCATATTCTATCATCACTCTACATAGCAGAGTCCCCACCCTCTGGAACTGGGCCGCACAGCAGGAGGTGAGCAGCAGGTATGCAAGTAAAGCTTCATCTGTATTTGCAGCCGCTCCCCAGCACCAGCATCACCACCTCAGCTCCACCTTAGATCATGAAGCATTAGATTCTCATAGGAGCACCAGTCCCTGGTGCCAAAAAGGCTGTAACCACTTACATAGGCGTCCTCGCACCCAAAGCTGTTGTTTGCTCTGCCTGTGTGTCCATTCCTCTTAATAGCACAACTAGATTCCCACACCGCCTATAAACCTGCTTTGACCTCTCCCACACCCTTCACATCCCATTAGTTGCTGAGAGCTGTCTGTTCTGCCTCAATTCCCACAGCAACTAACACAGGGCTTTGTATACAGCAAGCACGCAAATATTTGTTAATAAATGAATAAAACTAGATGATTGCAACTTATTGTGAAGTTTTATTTATATATATACATACACAAATACAGCATGACCACTGCTTGCATGGAACTGTGTAAGACCTAAAGATTACAGCACATAACTTAGAGGTGAATCACAGGCTCTAATGAACCCAATGATCACTTTGAGGGCTTATTAAAATACAGATCCCAGGGCCTTCCAGAGATTCCTTCTCAGTAGGTCTGTGAGAGGTTCAGCATTCTACACTTTTACCGAACACCCAGGAGACACACATCTGAGACTCACATGCAGCTGGTGATCAGCAGAAGCACAACTAGAGCCAAGAGACAACACTGCCGGTCACACCCACTTCTATGTCCCTCAGAGAAGACACACTTCTTTGCCTGCGGCCTCACTAAATCTATGGAACACGTGCAATTAATACACACCAATGCAAAGAGAGGAGAAAAGGAAATGTTTCCATGAGTCACCAGGTCAGAATGGGGCCAGGTAGGGTCACCACAAAACTATGGTTGACGACAGTGAGATGTAAAACCCAAAGGAGGTCATTCACTCACTCCTCTCCCTCATCAGACAAATGTGGAAACAAAGGCTCAGGAGATAAAAATCACTTGTCTAAACTCTTAAAGTCTGGGAGTATATTCATATTGCTACCAGGGAGGGTATGGCACAAAACCTTAGTCCATAACATCTCCCCTGTACATAGGAAATCAATGGTTTAATACAGATGTTTTAATTGCCACAAAGTAATTTCTGTAGCTTACATCCTACATTTGCCTTGATCACAATCATTTTTATTAGACTCCATGGTCCACTGGTCCCTACGGAACCGCAGAATATAGAGTAAATCATTTCAAAAATCATGTGTTCCAAAGACAAACCAATTTTTCTGGCCAAACACTGGTACTTGTGGTATTCTTATTTATCACAAGGCAGAAACATAAAAATAAAAAATACTAGAGCCTACCTGTTGGGTATGTGAGGGAGCAAAACAAAACAGAGCAATGTGGAAGTAAAAGACCCTGAAGTTTACAGAATGTGGCACAAGCTTTTTACCCACAAACTACCTTAGGCTTCTTCCAATTTTCTTTTATCTCTGAACTTCTATTCTAACTCACATTTCTATCTCATTTACTGTCACTCTCTCCAGACATCTTTGGTTCTGAGACATAATAAAATGACAAGAATGTGGGACTGAAAAGACGGCCCAGCTTACTGGGTCTCCACATGTCGAGCTTTTGCTTTTCTTTCCCTCCCATTTTCCCGTTGTTCTCACAGCTGTAGCCCTGACCACCTGCAAAACTTCACACAATCCTGTTAACTCTCACCAGTCTGCACCTAATTATCTGTTGAGAAAAAGCATATGAACTCTGATTTGAAGTCTTATGAAAAGTTCACAGGTGGTTAAGTGAAACTTGTGATTGTCTCTTCCCACCTGGCTTTAGGAAGTCAATATGTGAGCTTTCAGGTGACAATGCCGCCAGCTTCCTAAAAATGTCTCCTAGGCCTTAAATTCATACAGCAGTATATCATGCCTAATGGGTTTGCCAGGGCTTCACTGAGTCCTTCTGGTTTCCACAGGTCAGCATTCTGGCTACATTAGCCCATTGTTATAGTGATGCCTTAGCCTCTGCCTACTTTTCCCTTCATCCAATCCTATCCCATTCTGTGACCATTTACACTTGGAAATCCAGAATGGACAGAGACTGAGAGCTTGGGCTTCAAAATCAAGAAAGATCAGAGCTCAAGTTTAGCTCTTTTGTAGCTAGTTGTGTAGTCTTAGACAAGGTACTAGCCTTCTGACCCTCAATTTGCTCCTGTGCAAAACACAGGGGTAATAAAAATCCTATCTTCCTCAGGGCTATTGGGAAAAATGTGTCATATAAGTAAATTAAGTATAGCACATTTTCAAGATGGGGGTCTTTTGCCCTTATTTCCAAGACGGAAGAGATGTTGGGAAGGAAACCTTTTGCTTAGTAACATCGTGGTCAGGTCTGACTGAGCTACCACAGTCACACTCTCCTGCTTTCCAAAATCAAAGATTTACAACCTGCAACCTCAAACTTCAAAAGGCTGCAACTTCTAGTGCAAGGAGCTCTAGTGTAAAGTGCAGAAAAAATGCTCGAGGAGTCTGTTAAAGTACAGATTCTCAGGTCCTTGTCCTTTGAAATTCTGATTCCGCAGACCTAGGATTAGGCCCAGGAATTGGAATATTTCATAGGCACTGCAGGTCATTCAGAAGTTACATCAGCCTCACTTCAAGTAAATACCTAACTCCAGTTTCAGATGGACTCATGGTTCCTCCAGCACTTTCCAACTATAAAGCACTCTCATGTGATCTCACTCAATCATCACCATCCTGGGGAAGAACTCTAAAGGGACACTCCACAGTCACCTCTAATCACTGGCTCCTCCTACATCCTCCCCATGGTATTTGCAGTTACAGAAGAAACTGACTTTTCTAACCCAATTTAGAGATTATTTTTCTTTGGCACTTATTTAAAGGCAACTAGCAAAACCAACTCTTGAATACGAAGAATGAGCTGAGATAGTCCATGAAGGCTTAGCCTCTTAAATAGTACCAACACTTCAAATGCAAATCTCACTGAAAACCACCAGGCTCTCAATATTCTTGTATCTACTTCTGGAAGGTTTTCAGTCTTGCTACCAAACCTCTCTGCTAGGCTAGCTCCCTCCCTTCCCTTAAAATTTGCTGGTTTTAATCTCATCTGGTCTGGGAAACCAAAAGCTTCAGTGGAACCATAAATAAACTAAACAACACCTGGTGTAGTGAAAGAATGAAGGGCTCTTCTATGAGTCCAATGTACACATTTTCTAGTGTTGATTTATCCGAAATGATTGGCTAATCAAAGGTCTTTTCAACCAACTGTTTGGCATAGGATTGGTTCAGGAACTGAACTCAAAATTGTGGTCCATTAGCCAACATTTCAGCCAACTAGGGCCTGAATACCTATATTAAGCTCTCAACTGACGGGGGAAATTTTATATTCTGTGTAATATTCAAAAAAGTAACAAAAACAGGTTTATAAAAATTGTATAAAACTATGGGACAGAAGAGTTTTCATTTCCATCCCTTCAGTGCAGACGAGAGATATTAGGGCAGAATTTTTACATCTTAACTCTGGTCCCTCTCTGAGAGAAACAATGTCCTCTAGCCTGGCACTTCATCTACATTCTACAAGTTTCTCACATATCATGGTGATCAAGTGTTTATGTATTGGCCTTAGATTTATGTTTTCTGTGTGGATTCCTCATCTAGATTTATTTAAACTCTTTAAAGGCAGAATCAAGGTCCAATTCATTTTATTTATACCTTCCAAAGTACTCTCAATATTAAAATAACTCAATAAATTAGATATTTGCTAAATAAAGGTGCGTTGTAGGTTGTTTTTAATGCTGTAGCTGCAACTCTATCCCAATATTGAACCTTCTTCAGATGCACATACTCTAAATGGCCCCTTTCTATTTTCCTTACAGCAATGGGAAGGATAAATGTCCAAGTTGAGAACAAAAAAAAAAAAAAGGATGAAAAGACTGTTTAAGAGTTCAGCTAACATACTTCCTCCAAATGACTATAAAATCCTAAAGAAACCATTTTAAAAAACAGCTTGGAAGTGTTTCAGGGAAAGCCCTTTCTCTCCTCAGTCTCCACTCCTTAGTTCAACAGAAGGCCCCAAGATGACAGGCAGAGAAGCAAGGAGCAGCAGACATCATATTTCATGGAGTTTTTCACTTGGCAATTAACTAGTTTCTCCAACACTAACCTGAGATAATTGAGAAACGAAAGCAGTATGGTACAAGATATTGGGGCGGTCAGGTAAATCAAGAGAACATAGAGCAAAGCAGTAAAGGCCTAATAAGGAAACAAAAATGAAAATGGGGAGAGCAGCTGGGAATCCCTCTGAGAGAGGAAATTAGGCCACGGGACCGGATGGACAACAAATGGCGGGGAGCGGGGGGAGGTCTCTCCAAAGTCCATAGATAATCAGCAATTTGGCCAAAGCATGTATGAATAATTGGAGAATTAACTGTATACGCAAAAGACTTCACCTCATTTACCACAGCAGCTACATAAACACCATATTAAATCCAATAAGAGGCTGTTCACCCCCAGCCTAACTGAGACCATTTGTCTTCAATTCTCTACAATTTTACAGAAATCTCACCATGATTTTGCAGGCACCCTCTCAATCTGTATAAGGCTTCTATTTATTTCCAAGAGGCTAATTCCACCTCTGAAGGCTGAGGTTTGAATAGGACATTAATCCAGATGCTCTTACTAAAAATCTTTCAAATCCAAGGATTCAAAATATTAACATAAAGATACTCAGGGGCCAGCTGTTGCAATTAACAAATTATTTATATTTTCCCTTCCCCTGGCTTCAACTTATCAGAAGGAATTTTAAGCAAGATGAGACTGCCATTCACATTTGTGAGTTTTAAACAGATGATTTCATGATTTTCAGACTAAAAATAATTGTGCCTTAGACTTCATTTGTATAAACAGGCTTCAATTCTCAAGACTAAACTAGGCGGGGGTCTTGCCATGTGGTACGAAACAAAGCAGTCAGAAACCAAACTACGTCTGGAATGAGGTCCAGTATTTGGAAACTTTTGATCTTTAAGAATTTTCCCACTGGAGACCCTGGGCAGTCTTCCCCAAATATGCTCAAATGCTTTTGGTTGTAATGAGCTGAATGATGAATTCACCCTTTGGACAGGGAAAAGGAGAGTCATTCTGCACCTAGAGGTGTGAAAGTGACACAGTTTCACAGGCCCAACCGAGAGCTGCCCGCATTCCCCCAGCCTGAGGAGCTGCCCGCATTCCCCCAAGGGGCATCTTTGACTGCACCCATGAATGGATTCTCAGTTCACTGATGGACTCAGAGTTTTCCCTGTAAATAACACATTCCTGAGTCATGCTCTATCAACATTGAATGAGTCTCACCGGCAGCTCCTAACTACTCCCATTTCAGCACTCCCGCCACAGCAATAGTTTTCTCATCCTAAGACCTGGTGCAGCGTCGAACATCTTTAACATAATAATTCATACAGTCACTCAAAAATTACACAGCAAGTCTTCTCCTAGAAGCAGTGAGTTCAAATAACCCATCAGAATTATTCACCTCTAAGTATCTCAACAGAGAAAACTCTATTTGGTAACCCTTGAGCTTTCATTTAAAATAATTATAGTCAAGTTTAAGACTCTTGTGAGAAAAAGCATCTGTAACACAAGCATCTGTGATACTAGCAGGGAAATGTTCAAAAGAAATAAATAACCTTATGATATGCAGAAAAGGAATTCTACAAATTCCCTTGTTATTTACCCCTGAGCAAGTCTCATAATATTCCTCCCTTTGTTTTACTCTACTTCTAACACTATACACTAAATTCCAGTTTCTTTGTCTCTGCTTATGAAAAGGAGAAAGGAAAATTCCTTTATAAAAAATTAATAATTGAGCTTTAAAAGTTTTCTATAAGTGATTTTACTGAGATTTCTCACAACAAATTAAAAAACCATTTTGATGCCACATTATATGGATGAGAGGCATTAAGATATAAAATTAAATACAGCTGCAGTAAAAATGACATCACTCAGAATAGAATAAACCCTCAGCAACGCACTTCTGGGCTTTCATCTTTCATTGAAGATTTTTTTTTTAATTGAAGAAAAGAATCAGGCTCCTTACACTTAAATTGTGATCGTTTTTTAAACCATGACTTGATAGAACAAGTGAAAAACATAAGACCTGGGTGATATAAATGCATATAAAAATAGATATTGAAACATCAAACCAATATGTCTAAACCTGTATTTATATTAAACTATTTGATATGTAAGGTTTAAAAGAATCTGGAAATTCCCCAGGCGAGTTTTTGGAAATGTGTTTTTGCTGTGTCTCCATAGAGATATGCCTCTTCAATACCAGTTCTACTTCATTTCTTCCCCATGCCTAGTCAGTAATGCTCCTTTCCCCAGGAAATATATTGCTTTTGAACAACAACAAAAAAGATAAGATCTTTGAATTTTCCCTCATATTTGTAGTATTAGATATTCCTTACTTTCTCAGACACCCCCCCCCCCAAAAAAAAATCCAGAAATTAGGATCCAGGTAACTCTAAATACTCCTACTTATAATCTTAGCTATTTCTTATGTGGTATTTTACTTTTAATCCAGAAATTGAGCTCTAGGTAATATTTGGTCATGGGTTAAATACACTCAAAAGTACAGAAATTCCCACAGGCAACAAAAATAAAATGTCCATTTCCAGAGATGCTTTAGAAAACGTGTTATCAAATTGTGAATCCCTTAATCTACCATTTATCTACAGACATCATTAAAAGGTGCTAAATGATGAGACCACTGGGTGTTTGAATCCTGATAGTATAGCATATGTTTGTGGCACATAATGTTTTCTTTTTCTAAGAGAAAAGGAGAAGGAATGGCTTCCTTAAAATAATAAACTTTAAAATGTTTCTAGTCAATCACGACATACCTATTTTGCTACAAACATCTATACTTTCTCCACATGTCCACCTCTTAAATGCTAGCTTCCATTTATATCCCTGAACAACGTTGCTAAAATACAGGGCAGACATAGGGTTAAACCACTGTACACATCTGGTGTTTATAAGAGGAAACCACACAATTGGATTTTTTATTTTTCAAAGTATTTTCATTAGTGATATATACAGCTGTCTTCCTGGTGGCTAATAATCAGAACTGCAGCACACATGAACACCGACTCCAGGCACAACTATGCTAAGCTGTGTGTGCTCAACTCTAAAGAACTGGAATCCTGCAAGTCAAGAGAGATGGCCCTGGAGTCCCCCTACCCCACCCCGCCCCCACCCCCAACCCCGCCCCACAGGTTAATACAGCTGTTTTTTGACATTCTTCTCAGGAATGCCAAAAGAATGTAGTTCCTCCCTCCAAATCTCCCCCAAGCCTATCTCCACCAGTATTATGTTCCCTGTTCATACTACTATATGAAGAGTTTTTAAAAAGCTGTCTCATTCTTTAATAAAAAGAATAGAGAAAAAAATGCTGGGCATCCAAGTTCCTACTACTAATATGTGTCACGCCTAAAACAAGGAAAAAAGCAGAAATCAAACTGTGCGTACCAAATCAGACTCATAAAATGGCAGTTAATTTCAGAGAAGATGACTATGTGCTTTTGAACTATGTGTTTTTAAAGTACATTCTGAGCCTGTCTTAATATAATACGAAATATTTACTTGCTTGTCTGGTGTGTCACTGTTTTCTAAATAAAAGAGCGACTTCATTTTGAAATAAAGGACAGAGGAGCTTCAGCTTTGCATTTCTGTAGATTTCCCCTCTCAGCTCGGCTTACTACCTTTGCAGGGCCACACAGACTCAGCACAGAAGGCCTTTGTGTATAGGTCTCAGTCACATATCTTCACACAGCCACAGGCAGAGGTCTCCAAGGAGTCCTTTCTTTTTCCAACTAAATACAAAGGTTTTATCTTACAGTAAACAGAGAAGACTTTTAACTTTAGAGCAATACTAAGGCAGTGATGCTATAAAGGTGGCTCAAAGATTTGCATAATGAAATTCTTTTGTCTTGGTTTAAACTCAAAACTAGCTATTAACAACAACAACACAAAAAAAGGTCAATAATGGGAAGGGCATGTTTCATTACCTGAAATTACATTTACAGAATGTGTTTCATCTGAGCTTTCTCCTTTATCTAGGAAGCTTAGAGAAGACCAAGTGAAAGGAACAGAAACTAAACACAGCCCTGTTTCTGTATAACATTCCCAACCATCTCCATCCACTTGTGGCTTACCTCCTTCATGTTCTCCACCAAGCCTACCTAGCTCCTGGAGCAAGTAAGAGGGAACAAATCATTACATCCTTTCCGTCTTTCCTTCATCTCTCTCCATCAATTCTGGGAGTCATATTGGAATGGAGATTGGGGACAGAAAAGGGCAGGTAAGAAATAATTCATTTGTAAGCCATGAATCATAACCTTGCTCACTTCCCCAACCTCAGTCATTATCACAGCAAAGGTGAAGTTTTGGTATCTGCCCTGTCTCATCAAAGGTCTCTCTTCCCTATGCGGCACTTGAGGTTGGGGGCAAGAGAGACATGGACAGGATGGAATGACAAATGTAATATTTGTAAACAATCTTGATTATTCTACACGCAACTGAAGAGTGACAGAGAAGGTACTGACAGCTCCTTGGAAGGGAAATGCTGCAGGAATCTACGGAATTAGGAAATAATTGTCCCCTCTAGACTTGCATTTCTATTTTTAATAAAAGTCAGTAGGGGGAAAAGAAGAACTTGGCTAATATTTTTAAATACATCAATTAAAAATAAAGATAATAAAATTGAAACAAAGGACTTAGATTTAAATGTTAAGAATCCTATTTGAAGGTAGGTAAATAAATGGCAAACCTTGATAGAAAGCTCGTTCTCTAAACAGCGGGGGCAGGATAGAAACTGCAGTGGCTTAAACTGAAGAAAGAGTAGCTTTTAGGTTCCCTTAGTTTTTATAAATCTTTTTTTTTTTTTTTAAGTTTAAGCAATGAATTTCCTCTTTTGTGGTAAGCATAATAAAATGTGAAGATACTACGTGCTATTTAAATGGGAATAGTAACAGTAACTTTGGGGAACAAGGCTGACTGCCCCAGGTCCAGAAGAGGTGAATGGACCAGAGCAAACTGTTTGGCACACTCACTGCTTTCGTCATTCAGTGTCATGTGGCATGCTTCCTAATGAGAACACGTTAAACTCATCAGGCACTCTTTTCAAAAAGTAGGTATTATTAACTCAGTCCCTGCTGTAGGTTTTTTCCTGCCTGCATAGCCGTATCCATGAAATGGTTTTTAATTATTTGATATTAGCTAAGTAGCCAGGAAATGTGTGACTCATCTCCACTGTTCTTCGATGTTGTTTTCCAACAAAGCCACCCAATCCCTGCGGTAAATAAAACTGTCCTGCTTAAAAAACATCCCTTTAGGAAGCACTTAACCTCTGCATTTATTTTCATATTTGGTAACTACTTTGTGAGCACACAGAAGCAGCAGGCAGGCCCCACCCGTCCACCCCAAATGCACGAAGCAGCCCGGGTTTCACAGGCAGGCCTCACTCTCAGTAAGGAGTATGCAGCAGAAGGCTGCACAACATCGCGGAGCCCTGAGAGCCCTGCTCGGGCAGCGCCTCCAGCTGCTCCTCTAAAGGGCTGCTGTGCAGCTCGGGTAGTGCCGATGCCGCTTTCCGCTTTCTGGAAGTGTTCAAGGCACCCTTGGAACAGAAATGACTACTGAGTGCTGACAAGGACTGAATGGTGAAGAACCTCAAACATCAGTGATGTACTCTCGGGTGTCACTCAAGTAAACATGACTGTCTGGCATTAGCAAAACGTGTACATTGAGGTTGGGGTGGGGGGACCCTGAGGATTCTAGCTTAGCTCATCAACTGCTAGGACCGTGTATAAGTATCTACAAGTGGGTCTAAATTATGAAATGCTGTGGTTTCACACACACACACACACACACACACACACACACACACACACACACAAAGCACCACTACAATAAACAGGTGATTAAAAATGAAAAAGCACTCAAAAGCAAACCTGACTCCATAAACTCTAAAAATTTATGAAATTATTCTAAGAACTGCTTATATGCAATAACATTTACACACAAAAAAACCTAAATGATTATTATAAAAGGCTTTGAGCTAAGAACGAGATGTCGTTCCAGCTTTTTGAAAGCTTTCTCTTTTGAAAAAAAAAAATTTTAAACGAATCGGTGCAGTTTTACCATACACATTATCTGAGTTAATTCTGTTTGCTTCTAGCCTAGGACGTGCCTCCGCGCCTCAGCTTTCTTCCTCACCATAGTCTCCCTATCTCCTAGCTATTCCTTTCCTTCTCTGTGACTAAATATTACAAAGATAACCAAATAACACAAAAGATGACAGTATCAATCTCCTCCTGGTTTCTAAGCATCCCACTGCATGTATAGTTGAAAGTATTTTACAACAAATGGTTATTCAGGGGAAAAGGGGTGGTAGGGGACTATGTATGTCTCAGATTGCAGTGTTTGCCAATTTCTTTGGTATAAATATTCCCACTGTGGCCAGTATCAACCCACAAACATGACATCACTGAACACTGACTTCAAAAGACAAGCACAGCAACATACTGCTATACAGCATTTTCACCGTATAGATCAAAAGACCGAAAATACCTCAAGAGCATAGATAATAGGAACATGTAGTAAAATAACCAGGAAGTGAGTTTTAAATATTGATTATCTTTGTTATTAAATATAATTTAAATTGCAGGCTTATATATGTTAACGTTTAATAATGGCTATATTTAACAACCAGCTCACAAAATACCTGAAAATTTGACAGTCAGCTCTTGTGATATGGTACAAGCCATCTCCAGCATTTCACTGACATGGTTCTGCTCAGTTCCACTGCATTGCACTGGGCAAAGATGCAGTCGAATGGTGGGGAAATATCAATGGTTCCCACAACTTCAAAACAGCAGAAATCAAAGAGGTAAAAAAAAAAAAAGAGAGAGAGAGAGCTAATCTGATTGAGTCCTTTTATAAGATTAGCAGGAAAGTAGGAGGCAATGACTATTGTATGAAACTATTAGGCTCAGGAGCGAATAAATCATGCTAGGATATGGGAACATGTATATTAATGGCCAGTTATCGGTTACACGTCTTTCTAGTTATTTTCACTGTCTATAACAATTTGAAAACATAACAGTTTGAGAAACTATATAACTTGGAAACAGGTTAAATATGCATTACATAGATTTATGAGTAAACACACTGTGAGCAACCAATGACTAGTCATTAGCATGTCCTATGGAGAGAAAAGACCTATGAAAACAGGGACTAGCCAAGAGTCTGTCCGGGTTGAGAAATTTAAGATTAGCATGCCACCAGAATGTGACCACCTTTTCAGAGAGGTATAAATCAGAATAATCCCTTTAAAAACTTAAAAGAACTACAGTGAAAAGAGCTTGGAAAGAGTAGAAATTCCATGCAATCTCTGTAGCTCCACTAACTACAAGCATGATCTCAGGCAAAAGTAAAGCCAATCACTATTTAACCATCATGTATCAGTCACTAGATTACATAATGAAAACAAAATGGTAAACAAAACAGACACGACCTCAGACTTCATGGAGTGTATATGATCCGAGGGTACAAATAATTTAACCATTGAGAGCCTTGGTTTCCTGATCTCTCCTAAAGTACAACACAATCACCCAACAGGATTATTAACCATAGTTTTTTGTTTTGTTTTGTTTTGTTTTGTTTTGGGGGGGGGGAGCAAAACCTCCATATAGACTGTGCTATAATGAACACTTTCCTTTTACAGAAGTCATATACTTAGTATTTGTAAATTCACTTTTTTTCATTAAAAAAAATTCTGCTTTCAGCCTACTTCCTCACATTTTAAGTGATAGTCTTACTTTTTCTCATTAAATTAAGCAAGATTTGCTTTTAGGTTACTGTTAAGTTTTCGAAATACCAGTTTTCACCATTAAAAACAACAACTTTTGTACTCTGGCACAAGACAATGGTCAAAAAGAACAAAATGCCCCTTTAGCACCTCTTTCCACATACAAAAACACATGTACACACACTAACACATATGCATGCATGTGCACACAAAAAGGTATTATACCCTAATATCTAGAATCTTTTAAACTAGATGCTGAAGTCCTCTGAAATCTAAGTACTCTATCCACAATAAACAAATTGACGATTTATATAAATTGGGTTCAGAATCAATATTGGCAAACCACAGACATTGCTTCTAGTTGTCTGTATGTTAAGTAACCTAAATAAGTAATTCTATACATTTTTAACTATCATACAAAAGTGTACATGGCAGGAGAAAAACCACTGGATTGAAATAAATCTGATCGTATTCACCCAAGTGATCTAGTTCTCAGTTATAATAATCTAAGGAATATACCATTTCAATGATTTTTCAATAGCACAGATGTCATTTTCAGGTAACCCGCTGCCCACTTTTCTTCAGGAAAATAAAAAATATACCTACACATGTACTAGGTGAAATTTCAGAATAAGACACTTAAGAGAAATGCAAAATTAAAACCATAATGAAATACCACTACAGATCAACCACCACTAGACTCACAAAATGTTTAAAGACCAAAAATATTAAAGGTTAGTATGATTGTGGGAGAAAGCATTACAGCATTTGAAAAGGAATTTGGCATTATCTAGTAAAGGTGTAATACTGTTCCTTGGTAAATATTCCAGAGTAACTCCTGCAGACCTGGAGACGCAGACAAGAATGTTCGTAGCACCAATTGCTCATAATTTCCAAAAACCATAAAGGGACCCAGTGTTCATCAGGAGAGGAATGTAGAAATAAGGAACTGGAACACAAAATAATATGGTAATAAATATATGAATTAACAGCTATACAAAGTTATCTTTGAAATTCATAATGATTAGCAAAAGTCAGGAAAGAATGTAGATAGTATTGTTTCATTTATATAAAGTTTAAAAACAGGCAAACTAAACTACATTTTATTTGTGTGCATATACATGTGCTCACATGCATACATGTACACATACAGTAAAACTACCGGGGGGGGGGGGGGTTACTCCAAAAGGTCAGTGGTTACATCTTCATTACTATTACCTAGAACTGTAAATTTCTATTTTACCATGTACATGGGCTATACGGCTGTTTATATGCATTCTAATGTATGTGATATATTTCAAGAAAAAATCAGAAAGATCAAATTTGTGCTTCTAAAAATAATTATTTTTTTGAGCGTTGTGGCTTGCTCAATGCTGTGATTTGGGGTCAAGGTCAGAAAAAACGGAAGCATGTTGGTTCTAGCCCAGAGCTTCAATATAGCTCATACCATAGCTAACCACATCCTACTTCCTTTAGTTTATAATACCAATCCCCTGAAGGAGCAAACGCTTACAATGCAGAAGAAAAAAAAAACAAACCATACGATTGTATTATAGACCCATAAAACATAATAACAAGCACTGGTAAAGATGTGAAAAAGCTGAAAAAGTGCATATACTGCCAGTGGGAATGTAAAATGGTACGATCGACTTGAGAAAAAAACACTCCGGATGTTCCTCAAAAAGTTAAATATAGAGTTACCGTATGATCCAGTAATTCCACTCTTGGTTATAAACCCGAGATGAATAAAAACATGTCTATACAAAAACTGTACATAGATGCTCCTAGCAGCATTACTAATAACAACTAAATACTAGAGACGACTCAAATCCCCATCGGTTGATGAATGAATTAATAAAATGTGGTACATCTATACAATGGAATATTATCTGGCAATTGAAAGAAATGAAGTACTAATACATGCTACAAAAAGATAAACCTTAAAAATTATGCTAAGTAAAAAAGGCCAATCATAAAAGACCACATATATGATTCCATTTTTATGAAATTTCCAGAAGAAGCAACTTTATAGAGTTGGAAAGTACATTAGTCGTTGCCTAAGGATGGGACTGTAGGGATGACTGTTCATGGGTACGGGTTTTTTCAAGGGGCAAAAATGTTCCAAAACTGACTGCAGTGACAGATGCACAACTATAAATATAATGAACCACTTAAACTCTACAACTTAAATAGGTGAAATTGTAAGGCTTGTGAATTATACCTCAACAAAATTGCTATTATAAAAAATTACATTACAGGTGATCCCTGCCATAAATAATTTATTATGGTCCTCAGAAACTGAGTCTTTAGCAAACACATGTATGTGTCAAATTAATTTCTACATTCGACTCCAAATGTGGGAGAAATCTTGACTAGTCATAAACGTAAATGCTATACAAATGGCTTTCTTTCCAATTCTTGGTACAGTAATCAATAGGTTTTGATTTTATCCATCAGAAGCTGGGCAGGACTCCATGGTAGCCTGCAGAATGTACTAAGTCTTATATGCATGCAAAGCAGTTTCTTCTATATAAGTGACTCTCCTTTCTGAAGTGATTTTCCAGGACTCTCTACAAGAGGAAAATTTGAAACTCACTAAATTTGTTAACCAGAAGGCTTCCCTGTACTTTGACTTCATATGTAGACCTTTTTTTTCCAAACCACACTGGAAAATAACAGGATTGGAAAAGCGATCAGTTAGTTCACATTCCATCCCACCAATATCCAACAGCCTGCCCACATGTAGACGTGAAAGTGAAACACCACCAATGCCGTTTGATGTTGTTTCTATGAGAGGTCTACGTAACAGTTAAAAATGAATGCAACTAAAAAAATTAAAGAAATATTGTATGAAGAAAAATCACTGACAAAAACAAGAATGAGCCTTATTTTGAGAAAAGTTTTCTAAAAGTCAAAGTCAAAAATCATTCCTGGCTCCCTTTTATTTTAGTGACCTTATTTCCTTTGCGCTACTTTTTTGACTTATTTTAAAATTTATTTTATCTAAATATATAATATACATATTTATAAATTGCCAACAATCCTTTCAATGGTAAGTTGGAGTTAAAAACAATACCCAAAGGTGAAAATAGGGATTCTTTCCATTGTTCCAGATTTATAATAGAGCCAACATAGATATTTAGTAAATTTACTATTATTGGCTTCTTTATTTTAAAAACCTAATTAAAAAAAAGCAATAGCCAATGTTATAAAAGTTTAATTTTCATCTTCACAGATAATGAGCATAATTTAAAATATAAAGTTACATACATTTTTCCATTAATCTTGCCCCACTATTGGATCATGCTTCCCCAGGCCATCAAACTGACATTCTGATTTACAATTGGCCATTTTCATTTCTGTTCCATAACAACTCTGAAAGGAGCAGATCGATATTATTTCAAAGACAATCTTCAACATCTCTAATTTTTAGCAGTTCTTACATAAGACTTAATATGACTTCTTAAGAGTTGGGGTCTAAACCCTACAAGATGCTAATATAAACCACCACAACAACCAGACTAACTACAGGCTGGTACAGGTTGATCTTGAAGGAGAACAAAGCCTTAAAAAGAAACCTGAGGAAATGCAAAGTCAAGCCCCAAGAGGCACAAGGGGTGGCGCCTTGCCAGCAGGTAGAAAGCCGGATCCACAACAGGCAAGGCCCATGGGCACCGTCAGACTTTAATCTAACTCCAGGCACAGGTCTCTAAACAGAGGGTCCCCCCATTCAAGGGAGCAGGATGGCAGCATAGTTGTGTATAGTGTGTAGTAGTGATACCCACTGATGCCCACAGATCAATGGAACAGAAACAGAAGACTCAGAAATAGACACACATAAACATATCGAAGCGACTTTTAACAAAGGCGTAAAAACAATGCAATGGAAAAAGAATAGTCTTTTCAATAAACTGTGCTAGAGCAATGGAACAACAGAGGAGAAGCAGCAGCAGCTCAATGACAAGACCAAATGTTGACAAGGATGAAGAGAATGTAGGTCACTCACACGCTGATGGTAGAAATGTAAAATGGTACGGAAACTCTGGAAGTTTGGCAGTTTTTTATAAAACTAAATATGCAATTATAATACAACATGGCACTGCACTCTTGGGCATTTGTCCCAGGAAAATGAAAAGGCATGTTAACACAGAAACCTGTACACATATGTTTACAGTAGTTTTATTTGTAATTTCCAAAATCTAGAACTAAATGTCCTGAACTGTGATTCATCCATATCATGGACTACTACTTGGCAATGAAAAGGAACTGAAATTATGCGGCGGAGGGGGGGGAGCCAATCTCGAAAAATTATATCCTATAAGATTTAAATAACAAAATCATAGAGAATAGTTTAGTGGTTGCTAAGGATTAGGAATGGTGGGAGAATAAAAGAGTGGTGTTAATGGGATAAAACAAGGGAGCCTATTGGTGACAGAACAGTTCTTGACTATGATTGATGTCTATTCAAATCTACACACACACACACACGTGTACATGTAATGCTGGTGAAATCTGAATAAGCTCTATGGATTGTACCAATGTTAGTTCCCGGTTTTGATATTGTACTGTAGTTATGCAAGATGTTACCATTAAGCAAAACTGAGTCTAAGCCACACAGGCATCTCCCTGTACATTTTTTTCCCAACTTCCTGTTAATTTATAATTATTTAAAAGTAAAGAAAAAATTTCAGATATCTGGAGCTTTGGAATCATCTTTAGTTCAAATTCTGGTTTTGCTACTTATTGATATGGATAAGTTATTTGGCCATTCTAAACTTTTGTTTCTTAGTGTTTCAAATAAGGATAATAATATTAGCTGGTAGTTTAATGAAAATTAAAAAGAAAAAAAATAAATAAGTATTTCATCTGAGATAAATGAGACCAGATGGTGAAGTATTTTTCAAGAATGGTGCCATATTAGGCACTGTTTGTATGATGAATAACTTACACACTATACCTACAACTTTTTACATAAAGTCCATATGCAAATGTGATTTTTTGTACTGTAAAAGAAAATTAAGTGTACATTTAAGAATGTTTCTGTAACAATAGCCATGCCACCATGTAGATTAGAATACTAAGGACAAATGAACTTTCTATAGTCCATACATGACCTGATGAAATATGCCTCAAAAGGTTAAACAAACATTCTACAAAGAGAAAGTTATTTGACCTGGAATTTGATATGGTTCGTTTCCACATCAAGATCAAACATATTAATTAGCTGTTTTTTAACCAAATAAATTCCAATTGCTTTGGAGAATGAGCTCTGAACAAAAATTCAAAAATCAGCAACAGCCACTTTTCACTGTAGACCCCCTCCACAGTAAGGCTTTCCAGGTTTGATCAGCAAACAATACAAAGAAGCTTTCAAGATCTTGGCTGGCAGTGTGACCCCCTCGGGCCTCCCCATTGCCTCTAGTAGTCTAACGGAAATTCCTGTACCCGGCCCTTGCTGGCAGCCCTTGTGAAGGCCCACCCACTATAAGCCTCCTGGCAACAACTCTAAACCTGAACACTTCCTCTTGTCTTCCTCCAGGATGAACCGCCACTTGGCAGTTGCCACTCAAGAGTGGGTGACTAAATGGTAGCAACAATAGCAATTCCCTAACCAGACTTGATCAAATTGTATTTGGGGAGGAGAAGGAGAAAAGACAAGACATCAAACAAATGATAGCCTAAATTTTATTCAAAACAGTTGTATTAGTTTATGCGATTGATAACAGAACAGATGAAATTAAAAGACTTTATTTAATGAAGCAAAAAGACTTGGTAACGTAGCTTTGCAAGAACTCTGAAGTTTCATTTAAACAAAGAATGTCCTGAAAATTTGTAATGCAGAAATTATCTCATTACCATCACACAAAAGAATGATCCCTCCCGCTGCCTTGGCTTCCCACTCATAGCTGTATTTGAAGAATAGATTTACCAAGAACATTTGGAAAAAAGTCTCTGGTTCAGGTTTTTGGGGTTTTTATCACGTGGGGTAGAGGAGCTTATAATTACATATACAGCACCTCTGCCACTGAAACAGGATTAACAAATACAGCTTTTTCTCCCCTTCTAGTTCTTCACTAAGTGTAAACCCAGCCTACAACAGCGGCAACAAAACACCATAAATGACTTTGGATAACTCTAATTCCACCCATACATCCTCTATAAAAATTAAAACCTCTTTAAAGGAAATCAGATGACCTTACTGAAAATGGAAGTAGACCTACTATACATTTAATATCCCATCCTCTCCATTGCATCGGTATCTTCCTTGCTCTTCTTGAGAATTCATTTACTAAAAGCAGAGGTTTCTATTTACTGGAGCTGAGGGTGGTAATTTGAGGAGCAAAAGAAGAAAGTGGCTTTCGGGGAAGGGGAAACACTGGAAAATATGGCCAATGTTACTGATTTCCAAAATCTGTAAGTCCAAGGCCAACTATGAACTAGGCTTGAGGGCTACACTGAAAAACCAACATTAAACCAGGAATGAGAGCTGTATAACTAACTAGACCTGAATCTGCCTCAGTTTCATCCCACAATGTAGAATAAACATGTGAAAAGAAGAGCCATCAGTACTTTTTATGCATGGCTAAATTTTTTTTAAGTTTGATTTAAATTAGAGAAATTGTATATGGAAAATTTCCAAGAAAACTTAGTCAAAGATGATCCTCAAATACCCACTCAAGGTGACAGAGACAAAGGTGGAGGCCCTCAGCCACAAACAATGTAAAAAAACTTTCACCGTTTTCAGTTTTCTTGGTCCTTTAAGCTCCTGCCCTGAGAATTCTTCTTCGGAGATAGCCCAGCATTCTGATCCCTGATTTTCTTTACTGCTGCAGCATCCCTGCATGATTGCTGGGTAGCTCTTGGCATACAGTGTAACCATTATTCCTGGTGTATCGTTTATTTATATAATTTATTTGGAGGCAGAGAGACCAGGGGAAGCTTTTACAATAGCTAACTGAGAAATAATGAAAGCTCACAAAAGCAGGAGACAGATAAAAGAACTTTTATTCTAATGTATTGAAAGTCATTATAATATTACCTAACAAATTGACTTACCCGAGAGGCAGAATTTCCTTCTGGACTAAATCAGTGGTTTTTCAACATATGTATGCTGGGGGTGCCAAGTGCCAGGGGAAAAGTTTTCAGGGCCCTTATGTGAAGATGGGCAGGTGTGCCTCAGGCACTCATGCAGTTCCACATGCATCTGTTTGGTACAATGAACTTCCATGTAAAATTAAATGAAAAAAAGTTTCTATAAAAACTTTTAGAAATAGATGAAGCCACTTAAGTCATAACTGGAGTAACTTCTCACTAAAAAATTCCGTGATAGCTTGACTTTTCTGGCCCTACTAAAAGGTAACAAAGAGCTGTACTTGGACCTTTTCAAATAAGCAAATTCAAAGCACCAAGCAGTGATTGAAAACATAAGCCAATAGTGAGCATCAAATTAGATGCTGACACCCCTGATGGGAAAACCAGCCAAGAGATTTGCTCCTAACAGTTTCCCAGAGTCCACTGTCCAGTCCTTACCAAGCTGAGAGAGCTTGTTTCACCAAGACAAACACTACAGTTTTGTTTTTGAATGTCTGTTTGCAGGATATGACTGGGAGCTAGTTCGTACTCCCATCAACCTCTGCAAGAGCGTGGCCCATGCAGGCTGCAGAGCGGTCTGGCCTTTTACAGCATCCTCTCAGATGTCTGCGGCAGACTGGGTCTCACCCCAGAAGTAACTCCTGCTGATAAGAAACCTTTCCTATGGCCAAACAAAGCACTGTTTGCTGTTTGATTCTTACGGCATTCTTCACTCCTGTTTTTCTTCCTCCTCCTCCCTTCCTATAAAAAGAGGTGTCTTTTAAGTATATCTAGAAGGAAACCTGAACAGCTAGGAGCTTTCCCCTCTTAATTTGTTCCTTATCCCGCTGGTGATTCATGCCCTCACCACTCCTTCCTCAGCGCACTGAGGCAGCTCTGTTCTACTCAGTTGTGGGAGGCCACGTCAGCAGGAAACAGCACTGGCTGCCAGGTCACATTCAAGACTGTCTGGAGCAAGTCAGCGTGCAGCACCCGCAGGACAGAGGCTGCTCTATGGCTTCACCCAAGCAAAGTTAGCACTCGGCCTGGAAAAAAAAGGCTGGCCTCTGAATGCCGCAGCAACAAGAGCTTAGGGGAGACTCCAAACACCGCGGGCTAGAGTTTCCCTATTTCTAAATGTTTCCCAAATATTTCCAGCTATAAAGTTATAGGTTTCCCTTCTCCCACTTTTCTTAGAGGACTTACTGTACTGCATCCAAATTCATATTTGGAAAAGGCTGCCACAAGCCAAATCAAACTTCATCGTGGCTTTCTGGCTCCTGAGTCCGACAGAGGGAAACTCTGCACACCCAACCAACCAATCTCGGCAGCCCAGACACGTGTTGAGTCAGGATGGAAAACCTGACCTAAGGGGCTGACAGACAAAGGCAATTACTACAGGCCTTTTCTATTCTAAACACACACAGTAAAAACAGTGAACAAATAAAGCATGCCAGCTACCATCATGATATCTCACAGGATGGATTCACGCAAATAATCACCTCGCCCATAGATACACTCAATAAATGACAATACCATATTTGATGTAGCTGGTACAGTAAGTTCCAAAATCAATCCTGCTCAAGTAAACAAACATGATTAAGGTTAACATGTTAAAATACCAGGGCTCCTATTCACTAGGATATTGAAGAGTTTCTTAATGTGCTGCAAATTTAGAAGAAGGAACCTGTAAAAAGAAGAAACGTGATTTCTCTCAGAAATCTCTTAAGTTGACAGCTTCTCCCTCCACTCTTAGATGAAGGTCTTCTTAAGTGGCACTCCAAAAGTCAAATCTTTCTCTCCCAATATGCCAGGTTTCCTAAAGAAACTATCCCTTCCTATGTAGATATTAGAAGAAATAGGAGAGAATGGAAGTGAAGGCAGAGAGAATGGTTCAGGACGTGAAAAGGGGGAGTTAATGAGAGACAGGCACAGGATGGAGAACAGACGGGGTAACACAACACAAACACTGAAGAGACACAGCAAAGGCAGTCTGATTTTAACAGTTCTAGAGCTACTAGGTAGAGAGGAGGGGTTAACTCTCCCAAGCACTCATGCACACACAAACCCAAATGCAAAAGCGATGAGGGAGGCATTAGGAGCAAACCAGAGAAAGAAGAAAAGCACACAGAACTAGAAGACCACCCTAGTGGCTGTAGCATTAACTCTTCCATTAAAAAAAAAAAAAAAAAAAACTAGAGGCTAAATCAAAATTCAAATGTCATAGGTACTCAGAAATTCAGCGATGTAAAAGAGACTCTTTTTTATTTTCAACCATTCATAAAAATGAACAAAGCACATCTAATCTGAGTGGTCATTTAATCAAACCTGATCTTCAGACAGAGATTGAGAATCCTTAAGTGACTCTCACCAGCACCATCTTATGGGAGAGAAAGAAAATAATCAGATTTTGCTATCCATGAATTTACTGAAAACAAAAGAAATATTCCAAATTTAATTGGCTACGACAATTTTTACATAAATCCATGAAGACATATACCCTGATGCCCTGATAAATTACAATAGAGCTTTAAAAGAATCTCAAAAATAAAAACTACCAAATCTCATATACTGCTTGTACATCTGGAATAAATTTAAATTAGTTATTATGCAAGGGAAGTATTTAGAGGCAGATGGTCTGGATCCAAAGGTAATATATTTCTTGGTTAACACCGTAGGCGCATACACACGCATACGCGCGCGCCTACACACACACACACACACACACACGGTAGAGAATAAGCCAAGAAAACTAAATATTTTCCACATAAACGTTAGAAGCACATGATAAATTTGCTGAAATGAATTATATTGCTTTTAATAGGACAATACCGCAACAGCCAACACACGAAGACAATACACCAATGAATAACAAAAGAGCCCTGAAAAATGTTAAACCCAAAATGTAGATTTTACCAAAGCGTTAGACAAAACAGAAGAAACACAAATACAACACTGGCAAACACATGCACTCACACACACTGTGTATGTATGCATACATGTACACATGAAAAAAAAGTCTTTTGGCATGAGACAGAGACATTCGGTGAGAAGCTAAAACTAACAAAGAGCATCACAAGCTTATTACTTGTATATAAATTCTCCAGGGCCTATGTATAAGGGATACTGTTTAAGCAAATTAGTCATTTCTGCAACTGAGGAGTAGACGGAACAAGCCATTGCAATCTTCACACAATGACAAACATAGACGCATATGAAATAATCATGCAAACACAAATTAGGAAAAATTCAAATAGGTTTGTGACTTTTCAAGACCTAATTAAACCTGGAAGAGAAACTGAAAACTAATGTTTCTCATTGGTTCTAAATCATTTTTTTCTCATTTTAACATCTCCTGAGAAAGGAAAGCATCTTACAATTCATGGCAAGTCAGTTTAAATTGATGGAGTTTTCTCTTTTGCAGAAATAAGAGAAATAATGACAAATCTTAAAATCAGTGGCATACTAGATTCGATAAAATAATAGGAAATGATCCTAAGAAATCAATGCAAAAAGGACAATACTGTGTGCTTGCTCGACAGATGAGATACAAGCAGAAGCCAATATTATCCAGTTCACAGATAAGAGGTGAACAGGTGGGAAGAGCAAGGACACATATAGACCGTTCAGCTGAGACAGTACACCTAGGATGAGAAAGTATCACTTTGTGTTTCTAGGATTTTTTTTTCCATTCACAAATCACTCAATGCTCTAAATAATAGATGACATAAAAATAAAATCCAAAATGTTTTACTGGATGCAATGTAAGTTAAATACCTATGACAACTCTATCTTTAAAGATACACAGAGTACCAATTACATGTAAATTTTTGGAACCAGGGACCCAAGCATTGTTTTTGTTTTAATCCCAGGTGATTCAGCTGTGCAGCCAGGACTGACAGTAAGTGATACAAAGCACCTGGCATACATGTACATACATTTAAAAATCTAGCAGTCATTAATACAAAAATTACTTTACGTACACTGGGTAATTTTCTTTCCTTTTGGTTACTAGTCGGGATTAATTATGCTAATGAATTTTAGAGAAATTAAATAGAAAACCTAGGTAATTAAGCTCTTGAAATCTGCCCACACTTGAGCCTATTTAAGTAAAATTCTAGTCTTTTCATGAATTAAAGTGAGAGAGAAAAAAGAAATTGAGGAATAAGAAGAATTTTATAAATGATCTGGCCCAGTCCTCTTATTCTGAGGTAAGGAAAGTTGAGGCCCTGATCAATGGAACTAGATTATTAGAATGGAAATCAAGTTAGAACTTAATCAGTAGACTCTCTTCCTCTGATCACAGCCAAAAAGTTTTGCCAGGATTCTTCATTTAAAGGGGAAGAGGAAAATTAACAGTACGATCAACTGAGCTTTACCATACGAGTTCAAGTCCTCTGATGTGAACCTGAGTCAATAAAAATATTGCACAAAACAGAGGGTCTGTGGAAGGTGTACAGCTAAGAAGATTTGTACTGACAAAGGGAAAAAAGCTTGAAATAAATTTAGAGGCCAGATTAGCAAGGCTATTACGCACTTCCTATTGAGCCATTTCCTATGTCTCCTAAATATGTTACCCAGAGCTACTTTTCAGCACTCTAGCTCAAATTCTAAAGAATCTCATTTTCTCCAAAGTTTATCTTGTGGTTAATTACTTGCCTTTGACTACTCTGGGTATAGCCAAGAAACAGGTAGAATGCACCTGTTGTTCTTGAGCTCCATCTGAACTGGAGGCTGACATTCTATTCACCTCTGAGGAATGTTAACTGTTGATACCAGCGTGACAGGTGCAATAAGAAGTATTAAAATGATCAACTCAACTCACAGAACAACTACGGAAATCATCTAGAGACCATGAGAAAACTCCTCAAGAGCTGTAACTTTAATTATGAATAATCAGTCTGGAATTCAACAATTTGACCCTTGAAACAGATTTTTAAAACAAGGCACAAAGTTCTAAATTTCTACAATGGTGCCCTGTCCACAGTAGAAAAAAAAAAAAGAATATGTATAATCCTGTTTTCCATGTTGCTATGGAGTCATTCAGTAACCTCCAACTGCCTCTCATGGATGACTTTGCCTCTCTCTGCGGGCATCATTCCTCTGTTCCAGGTCCTTGCTGGTCCCAAGTCCGATCTATTTTGAACTCTGACTCAGTTCCTTTCCCCCTAGCTTTATGCTTTAAAACTCTCCTCTGTTTCTTTAGAATAGTTTACACAGTGAAGCCAACTCCCATTGGTCCACTTACTTTTCATTCTCCCCTTTTGGCTTTTTCTTTCAATATGACCCAGCTAAGTGGTGGTGGGGAAGGGGGGAGGGTGGTTGAGAGGGAGAGATATACTTATTATTTGAATACAGTATATGATGTTTTTATCTGTTTGGAATATTTTCCTTATTTGCGTATATTTCCTAACTCAGTGATCCCCAAATACCACATAATACTATGCATTAAAATTTAAAATATTCCCAGAATAATCTTGGAGATATTTTTTTCTCATTATGTTGGAATTGGGGCACAGAAAAGTGAAAAGGATTCCCGATAGAGTGCAAATTGAATTAGGTGATATAAACTGAAAGGCAATACAAACAAATCCTTTGAAAATATAAAGTCCCTGATTCAAACTTTCACTCATGAAAACTACAGCAGAGAAAGAGGAAAACAATACAGATGAAGAAAAAAATATCTTGGGCTTAAAACTGAAAATTTAAACCAATTATTCTTTTTTCCTTTTCTGCATTTACATGGACTTTTTTTTCCCCTTTGTCCATTTTGTAACCACACTTAATCCTGAGAGTACTCTCTTTTGTTTGAAGGCACTACTTTCACAAGTTCCTTTTTCGTACATATCCTACCTCCGTTGTTCTCAAAGTTGGATCTCAGAACATAGTCATCACCTGGAACTTTCTATAAATACAAATTCTCAGGCCCCACCCACAACGGGCCTGAATCAGAAGACTTGGGAGTGGTACCAGCAACCTGTATTTTAACAAGCCCTCCAAGTGATTCTGATCCATGCTAAAGTTAGTGATAATTATCAGCATTTGACACTGGATATCATACCTTGGATTCAAGTATGCTGTGAAGACCACTCAAGTCAAGCACCAAGATGTTCCCTAGGCATCTATACTATTCGAGGCCAGATCTATGAAAGAACAAGGAGGGAAGCAACAGTCCCAACTCAATTCATAAAGTCAAGTGGTAACAAGGCCAGAAACAGCTTCAGCAAGCAGCAATTTATAAGAGTTTTCTCATCTCACTTTCCTAAGTCCATCTGCCTTGCAGTCTTACCTATTCTAATCAACTTTGAATTTTATTAGTTTACTAGGTGAATGACTGTGTTTACATATAAATAAAAGTAATGTAAATCTGTACTCTGCTAAAGGAAGTAAACTCAAAATTTCTGTTTGGTGACCCTTGTTTATTGTTTATGGAAGTTTGTAGCAAACACTGAAAAGCAATTTTAATAGGTTCAATAAAGACAACACAGAGTTTACTTAAATAAGTATATGAATACAAGATAGATGATCCTGAAGCACTTTATGTTAACTTTCTAAAGGAGGCTAACCTGGATGAACAGACACAGGTATGTGGCATGTGCAGTGTGATGTACTTGGGAAGGCACACTGTGGAGACTTTAAGCTATCCTGAGGGTTAGGTTACCCAAAGTCTGACTCCACTGCATATTAGAATTACCCGTGACGCTTTTCAAAACAAATGTCCAGGCCTTACCTTCTTCCCCTTCTACAATCTGATTATTCCCTTCGGTGTAGACAATCTAACAATTTCCTATAATTAGCCTGGAGGTCAACTTGCACAGTTTTTAAAAGTTCCCCAGGTAATTCTGACGTGCAAGTTACAAACCCCTATGTCATTAAAACCAGCTTTAAAATTCTGAGATGTTAAAGGTATGTGTTACCTTTAGCAGAGAATGCAAAAACTATGTCATTCAAACTGAGAATGCCTAACCCCTAGAATAAGACTTGTCTTGATCATTAACTAAAAGTAAATTATCCAAATGAATCTCAGATCTTGATTTGATTTCTAACGTATGGGATAACATGCCTTGCTTTTGCTATATTTTATCAAGATCTGTGACAATTTCATGCTTATACTTGAAGACAATTTAATAAAAAGTTCGATTATACTGCCTGCAAAGACTGTTCTTCCTCAACAGGAGAAAAGTTAAGTTCTAGCTGTGCCAAAGTGCTCGTTTTGTCCACACTGCTTAAATCCTGGTAGAGTAGGCACAGAAAATTGACCCCGTTTTATCTAGCATAAGATACACTGACTTGAAGTGAAAAGATCCAATCCTGGATAACCAGAATAATCTGACCCTGGACAACTGTTAAAGACTTGGCACTTCAAGAGCAAGCAAACATTGTTTAATTTGACATTTACATGACTTAAATGTGTGTGTGCATATCCATTTTAGTAAGTACTGCAAAACAAAACAGAAAATTCATCTAGTCAGTCCTCTAACATAGCATTAACATTTTCACCCCTCACTCCACCCCTTAAAAAAAAAAAAAACACTAAGAAGAATGGGGAGCACACCACAGGGAACGTAATCAGTAGTAATGTAATGGCTATGTGGAGAGCCAGAGGGGTGATGGAGTAATCAACAGTATCATTTCATAAACTATATAAATGTCTAACCAATGTACTGTATACGTGAAACTAATAAATAAAATGCTAAAACAAAACCCACTAAAGATAATGCTTATTCTTTAATCTTTTTAAGTTTCTACTCCATTCCCAAAGATGTTTCTTCCCTTGGTGCTATGACTCCTCCTTCTGTCAGTTTAGAATAAAGATTACAATTTGCTAATAACTGGAAGCTTTTTAAATTAGTAAAAGTGTAGAAATTTCTATAGCCAGAAAGATACCACAAAACTATGTCAATTCTGCCTATACACTGCAATATATATAGTGTCCATAAGATGTTATATTTAAATTATGGAATGCTCCCATTTTAACTCAAACACAAAAAAAGACCTAAAGATGTGAAAAACTTCAACTTTTCTCTCCAAATTGCAAAAGGAGTGTGATGGGAAAGTTGGAGAGGAGAGTTACATCCAATCATAGATCAAATGTGGGGATATTTAAAGAACCCCAAACCATAAAGTCATAAAGGAAAGTCACTTATGTGGGCAATTCTAAGACCAATTCTCTCCATACGGCAAGTTCTAGAATAAAGGTGTTTCGTTCAACGTCGTCATCATAACACTGATGAGATGCCACAGGAATTTGACTCTTGTTTTATATTAATCAGCCTATGATAAAATTGATTTCATTACACATCTTTTTGCTGCAGTTCCAAGAACCTATCCACAACATTAAGCTAGGACTCACTGTATCTAGAAAGAAGTATTAAAACATACACTCCCTTTTATCCACCTGTCCTCGACTCCTAAAAAATAGCATGCAAAATATTTTCCAAGTCACTGAAAACTCAGAAGCAATACTCAATTTCACAAGAAAAAAAATTCATATTTAAAAGAAAATGTCTGCCTTTTTATTCTTTTTTTGTTAATCCTAATGCAACTAGCCCCATTAGAACACAGTGAGTACAAAATGTTTACTCGGCGTTGTTTATATCACGGGACAAATATTTTTCTAAAAGACCAGATTCCTACTTTAGGAAAATATACAATTCATCTAGTAACCATACTCAACTGCCCTCCTTCGGTGTATCCCAATGACCAGCAAGTCGTGCCTCCTTCCCTAAACATCTCCAATTTCCAATCCCGCCACTGTCACC
This sequence comes from Rousettus aegyptiacus, assembly GCF_014176215.1. NCBI lineage: Eukaryota > Metazoa > Chordata > Mammalia > Chiroptera > Pteropodidae > Rousettus > Rousettus aegyptiacus. The sequence continues at coordinate 31,932,464 of NW_023416307.1, read as the reverse complement.
ACTGCCCTTACCCAGGTGCTCTTCTCCTCCTCTCTGCCCCTCCCTGTCGCCTGTGTCACCACCTCCCTCATCCTTTCAGTCAACACTGTTGATGAAGAAAGAGAAAAACTACTCTATCAACTCCATTTAATTCAGTAGCCAGACTTATTTACAATTTAAAGTATATTCCATATATTCCTGGGTCTGGCAGTTTATTGAGAGTTCACTGCTACAGATAAATGCTGTAATTTTTAACTGCATAAAAACATTAATAAAATATTAATGAGTACTCAAAATATCTGCTAATAATACAAAAGATGAACATAAAGCTGTTCTTGTACTATTAAATAGCCTTAAAAATATTTTCCAAGGTGCTCCCAGACACTCACAAAAGAAAAAAGTTAACAAAAGAACGAATATAATAATGATCACCTCATGCTTTTTACAGATAAGAGGAACTAACCCACACACTAGACTTCTTCAGAATCATTCATTGTGTTTTTGGAAATACACTCATCCTTGTATTATCGGTTCAAATGTAAAAATAACCAAATTCAACTAGTTAAAACACAGTGACAAACAAACAAAAAAAAAAACATGGTGAATTAACTAAGAATTTTTCCATAATTTTGATTTCCCCCCTCCTTTAATCGCCCCCCCCCCACCGCGCCCTTCCACCCCTGACCTATGGATGTTGCCATTCATTTTCCCTTAAGAACTGGATCTCTGAACACAGGGCATCCGTCTCCTCACACATGCTCACAGCACTCAGCACCCAGGGCCTTCTGCGTGTAAAGCAAACGTGCTAACCACTACACTATGGAGCCACCCCCGACGTGGATTTTTAGCAGTATACTAGGAAATGAATTTCCTTTAGTCTGAATGCCTAAAAGATGCTGGATAGGCACTAGGATACAAAGATCACTAAGATTTGACCCCTACCCTTGAAGAATCTTTTGCAGTCTTCTTTAAAGGAACTTTTAACATGAAATTTTCCATTTGAAGTTGTAAAGGTAAAATACATAGAAAGAATAAGCAAGAACCAAAAGAACACAAGCTGTGAGGTAAAATGTGGCAGGTAATTGAGGTAATGTGACATTGTTAACTCTTCTGAATTATCTGACATGCAAAGATCTGTGATATTTAAGGAACTCCAAGTCGGGTACTTTCAGAAATGACATTTTAATCACTGTTTAACAAGCCTGAAAGGCAAAAGTGCACAGAAGCTAAGCTCTCACTGCATAATTTTTAAACATATTATTTCTGAAGCATTATGACTAAAATATGGAGACATCTGAAAAAATGCCTAAACTCGAGTTCACATAGGCTTTCCTAAAATGCTTTAAAATGACAGGTAACAAAAAATGAAGGGTGGTTAAATGCCTGGCCATGATGGGTCTGGGAGCCTAATAATAATAATTCCTACCCCGTCAAGAGGAGCTTCACACCTCCTGGGAAGCAACATAGTTTGGCACTGATGTAACCCAGTCTCATGACATTACTCAATCCCAACATGACGACAGCTGCACATATGATCACACAATTTCCTCCTACCCCTCTCAAAAGTTGGACTTTCTGCTCAGGGTCTATTAGTATTTATCAGCCCTTGTGGGGACTTCCAGTTACTCGTCAGCAAGCTGTTGTTTGAAAAGGGGCCTATCAGGTCAATATACAGAATGCCTGTTGCAACAAATGGCTGTACATGTCCATGTACGAAAGAAAAGCAAATCACTGTGTCCGAAATAAAGTCCCCAAACATTTCAGGGATGAGGTATACTCCAAAATCCTAAGAATAATTTTTCACCAACATTACACACACACACACACACCCCCACACACACACACCCACACACACACACACACCAGATCTGTTCTGCAGCTAGCATGAGAGTTATTAAATGAGCTGACAAGTTTGTGGAGTAATTCAGATTCTCTTAGAAATTTAAGAGTCTCTCAGCTTAGAGTCTCACTAGAGGACTGTGAACTAACTCTCAGCAAATATAGCTTTGCATCGGTCAGAAAGATGGGCAGGACACTGGGGTAAAGATTTGTATTTTCGATTCTAAAAGATTTTTCAAGTAAGGCCAAACTGTTCACAATAACATTTCAGATTAGCAATCCTTCACAAACCTCCAATTATAAAAGAAATCGATTTTCAAGGAAGTTTCTAATATAGAAAAGCTGTAAAAATCCTACTCTTATAACAGGAAAAAATATTTCCACTAAGAATACATTTTACAAGTCATCAATCAAATAACAATCAATTACATGTTCAATGTGATGCATGTCTACAAAGATTCAGAAGGATTTAGGGCATTTCTACTATAATTTCACTTTGAAACCACCCAAATACTTTTGATGAAAAAATGCTTTGCAAATTTAAGCCAAGGCAAAATTTCTCATTTATATGCAGTCTGCTTTAAAGGAATAAACCATAGAGAAGCTTTGCTTGTGAAATGATAGTCTACCCTCAGTTAGTAAACCCCAGCTATAACACCAATCATGTCATTTCTCAATAAACAAAGCAAGAGACAAGGAGAGTTCCCTAGGACCTGTCATAAAATTCTTAGAAAGACAGGTCAATGTTTTAAAGTGCCAAACAAGTCTAATAAATGCACTTAAAAGTATGAAATGAGAAGTGAAAAAAGCAACATTAAGGTCCCTGTGGCAGTCTGGATGCTGAATCATACTAAAGGGGAGGGGGGTGGGAGACAAACGAGGAGATTCAGAAATGTGGAACTGCTCTCAATGGTGTCATTCACAGTCCCTGAGCAGAGCGTGGTGCTCATCAATGATACGGTTCCCACACTCACTGGACCAGGGGGACAATTAGATACAGAGCTGAAGAAGGCTTAAGGAGAATAAGTAGGAGAGGGAAAGAGTTTCACATTCTAATAGCATCCAAGCTACAGCCTCCTCAGAGTGGGGCTCTTGAGTTCCCCTCCTACCATACATTCTGCTGTTATTTCAAGGTCTCATCCCACTTAACACAAGTTAGCAGAGTAAACTATCGTCATAAAGGATGTCTAAATTATTGGGGGGGGGGGCAAAAAAATATTAGCAGTTAAGTATCTTTAAATATTACTGTTTACTAGGATTAATGCTGCTTCCCAAACATTTTACTTTAATCTGTTTTTCTTATAGAATCACCATGACATTCACTTACTTTCTTCAGGATCACAACTTGTATGTAAAAGTCTAAAAACACAAATAAAAACTTCAGTATTGCAATATTGCAGTAAGGTCAATATGTAAATTCTTAAACTGTGAACATGGTTCTCTAAAGGAAACAGATTACCTTCCATTATCAACGTATCTAAAATGTGACAGTTCTACAGAGGCTTTAGAGACCACTAAAAGCATTTAGCTAAACATTTTTAAGCTCCCAGCACAATGATAAAACTTTTTTTAAAAAAATCATCACACTTGATGTAATGTCAGGGCCAGTCAAGGGTCTAGTCAGTAATTATGCACTACATGCCTGAGAGGTAGGGTGAAGGATATTGTTTCCTGTCACAACTAAGTTCACGGTCGAATTCAAGTTTAAAAAAAGGTTTGCACATATAATCAGACTGTTATATGTAGTGCCTCCTCTACCTGATCGCCCAGAAATGCAGAGAAAGGTCAAAATGAAATGGACTGGGCCAGGAGGGCTCCCAAAGGAAAAGAGACTGAGAGCCTTAAAGGAAGTGTGGTATTTGTTCTGGCTAAAGGAACTGACTGAGAGCAGAGAAATGGCCCAAGATAAAAAGATGGCATGTGTGGGCAAGAAAGAAGGCTGCACTGCAGAATCTCAGCCCAGACAAGGGCATGAAAACAATGGGGGACCCGCAGATGCCCACTCTTAACTCCTGACTTTAAGCACAGGCAAGAATTCATATTGATTGCTAAGATTCTTTTTTTCTTCTAACAATTAGCTCTTCATAGACTTTCATCTGGCCTAGGAAAGAAAAATCTTTTGTCTAGGATGCCATAGGTATCATGTGGTCTTCAAAGTAAGAAAAAACTAGGACCTTTTGTGGCCCCTTCAAGACCTATGTTTCATGTTTCATGGAAAATACTGAGAAATATTCCATTAGCACTGAATCTGCTTTCACAGCATATGTATGTTTCCTGTGTTTTTCTTCTTTCATTATCGCCAAAGACATTCCCATGAAAACAAAATCTTGTTTTTCCCCCAGAGTATATAATATTCTTTATATTAATTTGCTCTGAATTTCCAAACTGCCTTTTCATGGCATCACAATAAGTTTCTGGGGTCTTTCTAGTGATACCATCAATGTCCTACAGGAAAAATTAAACTAACGAATTCAACTACAAGCCAAGGGGGTTGACCTCATATGGTGTAATTTCAAAATTTCCAGGAGGGCGCAGCAACCAAGTCCACTCCCTACCCCCACAACCCCATACCAGCCCCTTTCCCACAGCAACCCCTAACCTGCTGCCTAGTATTGAAATATCAAAGTTATTAAGCTAACAGTTTCACCCATGGCATAAGCAATGGGTATGACTTCAAAATTTCCAGGAAGAGTATTGCCAACATGCCCCCCCCCAAACACACACGCACACACACACACAACACTTCCCCACCTGCTGGCTGCTGTTTAAAGAGCATAACTAGAGTTTCTTTCTCTTAATTTTAACCTCTAGTAAAATGCAAATGCTTCTTTTACGGAGTTTCCATTATAATATGACTCAACTTCAGATCCTTTCCTAAAGGCAAGCAGGAAAAGAATGCCTCCCAATTTACCAGTCCTCTCCCATTGTACCCCTCCTCTTCCTGCAGCTGGAGCTGGAAACCCCAACTGGAAGTTCGGCCCCACTCCAACTCTGGCCCCAATCCTGACTTTGGGCAGAAATAATTTAAGGACTTCTAAATCAGCACTTCCTGTATCATAGGCTGCTCTTTGTTCTCTTAACAGGGTGCCTTGTCTTACTCCATTGAAAATCCAGTCTCCACCATCTATTTTATGACGCAAACTACCTCTACCTCATCCTGGCCATCTGAGTACTCACCCTAGTATCCTGCTCAGGATCCTGTTTCTTTAGGAATAGAAACCCACCTTGCTCTTGTCACATGCCCAAAGAGAATACAGGCCTACTATGTGAATTCATGCTTCTATGCTAAGCCACAGAGAAGGCCAATAAAGAGCTTATCCTCTGGAGTCAGACATACCATCAATGAAAACTCGACTCTGCCTCTTTCCAACTATGTGACTTTAGGTGTGTGACAGTCCTCAGCTTCCTCATGTGTACCTAGCATACCCATTAATTATGAACAAATATATAGCATAGCACAAAGAGCTGAATAAATATTGGCAATGACAGGGATGTTAATTACAGTGAAAGGATAACATAACTTGTGTTGGAATTTGCAAATATATTATCTATTCCCATACTCTGAGTTGATATGCTCTACTCAACTTGAGGCAAGCATGCACTAACTCACACTGGAACTCAAATGAAGGCTTTTGGGGGAGAGGGAGTGGAGCCTGAATGGCAGCCTTTTATGCATTAGCAGCAATCAATGGGTCTGGACTCAAGGTTCCTTCCAGTTTCTGCAGTTCATCCTGTTGCCTAGAGCTTCTCAAACACTAGCAAATCAAATGATTCCAGGTTCTAGTCCCTCTTATCCTGTCTTGTGTCATTTCAATTAATTGGCCCAGGTACCCCCATGCTCCAAAAGAAGATAATCATAGTATTCAGGCATTCACAGGAAAACAAAGAATAGGAAGGCTGCGGTAGCCAAAGATAAATGGCTCCACAATTCTGCTTTAGTCAAAGGCATTTCTGAAATCACTGGAAGGGGTGGTTAGTGTCACTTATCTCCAAGTATCATCATGAATAAATACAAAGCTCCCATTGTGAACATAGCAACATACTTGCAATATTCCTTGCAGAGCTAACCAGTTACTGACAGGGACTCAGGAAAAAGTGGGGTAGAGGCTAACCGGATGAACACACACACACACACACACACACACACACGCACACGCACACACACACGCACTCTCTCTCTCTCTCTCTCCCCGCCCCCTCCGTCCCTCCCCGCTACCACCTGTCAGACACCAAAAAGTAAAAGCAGGTGACAGGAAACAGTGGATTTTATATTTTATATCTTGATCTATTCAGCAATTTGCTTTTATGGATTCTATTATACATCCTCGGTTGTAAAGGGACACAGTCTATCTGCTAATTCATGAGGCCCCCATGTTACCATGCCCAGAGACCTGATTACTTTCTTACTGAACTGAAAACATCAGCTTCATCCTGAAAGGTGACATGACTTTTCATCCAGTTTTTCTGGTGATTGTTTTAAAGATATAGAGTGGATTCAGAGTTTTATTTGTTGATAATACACATTTATTAAAGTACAAGGAGATAGCAGTTTCTATATATCATACTATTTAAAAACATTTATTTCCTCTCTTACCTAGAGTTTTTTCTTATGATTTATCAACAAAGACTGCGTTTTGTCTTTAATGGTTTAGAATGCCACAGATCAATTTCAGGAACACAATGGTCAGATAAATGCAATCATTAAAAAACACTAACAAAATGGTTAAGTCATTGTAGATTAACTGTAATTAAAACTCATCAGACTTGAATCTTTGAAAATATACTCCTTTCTCTAAAAAATTTTGTTTTTCCTAAAACAAAATTCGTACAGGGACAAAAATAAGTAGTGAACTTACAAATCGGCACGCTGTTATTATGCAAAGCAACAGAAAAATCAACATTTTCCATGTCGCCCATTATGAAAAACAAAAAGTAAAAGGTTTTTTTCTTTTCGTTTGTTAACAGATTGGTAAGCAAATCCAGGTATTAAAAATAAGCCCTCTGGTCAGATTCCCGTCCAATCAATAACCTAGTATTGAACTCAATTCCACTCCAATTTACCATAACCCCAATCACTGCCAAAAACAGCTCTCATGAACAATGCTCTCCAACACAACAGTGTTTAAAGGCTAATACAGATCTAGATTAACCTTCCTACACAGAACTCCATAGAGATCAGAGTACCTAAGTAATTTCTTTCCAAAGTGAACTACAGAGAAGAGACATGGGTATTACACAAACTAGAAATTAAATGAAGTGTCTAGGAGCTATACACATTTAAAGAACTACCCTCCCCATCCCCATCTCCCCCCCTCCCACCTAGGAGACTCACCTACACCTAGTACTTATTTACATGAAAAGAGTCTGTACTCTGAGCTGATACTATAATGGAATAAGACTTTTGAAGCTCTTGGGAGAGAGTATTTTACATAAAAGAGGGACATGAATTATTGGGGGTGGAGGATGGGCTATGGTGGACAGCTTTCTAAGATGGCCTCCAGTAATCCCTGTCTGCTGGTATTCACACCCTGGGCCATCCCCTTTCTTTAGTGGGCTGGAGCTAGTACTCCCTGTTGCCCTCTAGTTGCTGCTGAGATGTAGACAGCTGCAATAATGTGAGCACCCTCCTGGAGAGGTCACTTACAGAGGACCAGAGAGAAGCCTCCTGCCAATAGCCGGCAAAAAAACTAAATCCTGCCAACAACCACTTGAGAAAGTCTTAAAACAGACCGACCCTCAGACATGCCTTACAATGACTCCAGCTCTAGCCCACACCTGGGTTTCAGCATTTTGAGAGGCCCAGAGCCATAGAACACAGCTAAGTTGTGCTCAAATTCTTGACCCAAAGAAACTGCATGGCAATAAAAGTTGTTTTAAGCCACTAAATTTGAGGGTAATCTATCAGTTGGTAATAAATAACTAAAAGATATCTTAAATACAGATTTTACCTCTAAAAGCATAATTCGGATAGCATCACAATAAATATTTGAAACTTTTATCTAATTTAAAAAAGTACTTGCTGTTCTCAATTGGAATTTTAGAAAGTCTTTTAAAATCTCTGCATTTTTCAGATCTACCAAACTCCCTAATACATGAAACCGCTGCATGCTTTCCAAAGTTAAATGAATTCACTTAAAAGTCAATAGAATACTAGAGGTATATTTAACTTCGTCCCTTACATATCAAAGGCATACATCAGCATTGAGCCCCTATTTGACAGGAAAGATAAAGAAAAAAATAAATTTTACTTCTAGAAAATTACATGCAGACAGAGGAAAACTTACTTTCTTAAAGTAATAAAGGAAGAATCCTTTGATTAGAAGGCTTAAAAAAAAAACCTTCCTTACCTTGAATGCACTGAAGTGTCCCATCCTCAGCTCTTATTGTAAAGGTCTCACCTGGATTAACTTGAACGAGAATAACCTGCCAAAATAACACATTAATTTCAATTTCATACTAGAACATCTAGGATTTCTCAAGTTTTATCACCTAAATTTATGTACCAGACAGGAAAACATGTGGCAAAGAATCTTGTATAAACACAAAACTTACAATATTTCTTAGACCCGGTTCAAATGTAAGGTGGCTAAGTGCATGCATTTTAAATTAGCTAAATGAATTCTACTGTGTTGCTTATGATGTTTATAACTTAAAAAACTCAATTTTAAGATACTTTTTCTTTCACAGAATTCCTTTTATTCTTTCACTAATTTAGAAATGACAGGTAAAAAAGAAAAAAAGACCAGAAACCATACTTATAAAAGAAAATTCTGCATAGAAATAAGGTTTTGACCTAACACTGCTGCATACTGTTCCCAAGTGTCTCTTACTGACCTGGGTTATATGATATAACTGCGTAACAATAGAAAGCAATTTATAAGAAAAACATTTGGGGGAATATCTGTGTATAAAATCTGAAAATAATGAACAGTACAAAATAAATAATATTACAAATAGGCTCCACCAAACACTCTAGGTTTTAAATCTATTACTTAAATGTCAGTGTTTTAGTCACATGAACATAAATATTTAATATTAGAAGACAACTTCCAGAAGCCTAGGCCATGCACGGCAATGGCAAAGTATGTTCTTTCAAGAGCTCCGGAGTTTTAGTTCTAATCTAATTTAGTTCCTTACATTTAAAAAAAATGGGGAGGGGGGATTACTAATTTACATCTAAATGCAAATTAAAGACATAATCCAAGCTTAAAACTATAGTTAAAAATCGATGTATACAAGGTTAACACTATTAAAACAATTACTATATGTTCCTAGAAATTGGAAAGATGCTATCATTCATCTTCCAGTTCCTAGAGTAGCCTCGTTCCTCCCTGCTGTGAAACCATCAGCCCTGTCTATAATGCTCCTTCCCTACTCCTTCATCTCTGCCCACTACCCACCTTACTCTTTTCCCCAACCAGCTAATGCCCATTTATCCTTGTCAGCTTAAGAAATGGCATTCAACTCAGAACAGGTCACACCCCCAACTAGATGTTCTCAGGGAAAAAAAGAGGAGGAGAAAAAAAAAATTCTACTTCTCCTTCCTGGAATTTGCAATTGCAATTAATTAAACAATTATTTTAGTGTCTTTCTTTAATCTAGACTCTATAAGCACAAGATCTGGCAGAGGCTAAGTTGCTCAAAACTATGCCTGGCATAGAGTAAGTGCTGTACTTGCCAAATGAAAGTCGTAAAACATAAGGAAAACTATTGCAAACAATGATTTCAACTTAGAAATTAAGGTTTCTTAATATGCAATTTTAAAAGTCCTTTACTGTATATTCCAACAATTTATCTGTTTTATAAACTTGAGATCAAAACCATTTCATCTTTAAGAACTAAACCTTTAATTTCCATGTATTTTGCTTCCTGTTTTAATTCACGACAGGAGACACTGCTAGAATATTAAAAGTTTTTAAATCAGGAAATAAATTAAGTGGAGAAAACAGGACTGTTCAGCATAAAGCAGTCCAAGCTTCATCCCTGGTGTTTCTTGTTATCTTGAACTAAAACAATTATTTTCAAGGGAATCTATTTGTCCCGTATAGTAACTATGTCAATAATCTTTCAGTCTTAAGTATTCAAAATGCTCAGCAATGTAAACACATTTTGTCATTTTAAGAACTCAAGAGGAAATCCCTTGACATGTATAGAGTAATTAGAACATTTCAATTTCTAGAAACTGAGCTTTTAAAATCATTCCTAACATGAAAACAGTTTGATTTAACTTTACTTTTACATAAACATTACATGGGCTACCAGGGAATGAAACAATACTCTAATAAAAAAAACTATATGTGTCTTCTTTTGAAAGTCCTTAGACCAACTATAACTTCACTGTAATAGAGTAGAAACCATCTGCTCTCTGTGTTCATACTTCTAGGGATAGGCCTACAATATATACCCCTGTGTAATTAGTCGGGGAAAAAAAAATCACTGGACACTGAGATGTCCGAAATATTCTCTGACAATCCCAAATTCATACACCCTCTTCCTCCACATTGATAATTATTAGACGAATCCTGAATGCTGGTTCTGAAAGTACAATTCACTAGGTATTATAGAAAGTCCTAGGCAAGAAAAAGGATTTCTGAATTAGTATATGGCTAGAGATTCTGTCACATTATCTGCTTATCATATTGCATAAAAAGTGTCTGTAACAGTTCCTTAGTGGTCTCTGACACGAGGCCACAATTCGAAGAATGGCCTCGAGGCATTCAGCCCCCAAAAGCCACTTATGCCTTTCCCTCTTTGCTTCTGCTAAGGCAGATTCCCGACCCCCATATCCCACTTCTTCAAGGAGAAAGATAAAGGGCTTTTAAGCATCCTACTAAAATACCTCTCTTCAAATGTTTAGTTCCGTAATTTTCCCTGCTGCTGGGTTGCTATGGCAACCAGATTATGATCTACCAAGTTACCTCAGAAACCAGGCAAATCTCCTGTGTCCCAATATCAATTTTTCTTACTAGGGGCCATAGTCATTATTTGAGCAAACCGTATACATCCTGGCACCGAGATATTTTAAATGAAAGCATTTTATTTTTCTGAGGCAGACTGACCACCTTGCTGTTTCACTGTCAATAAAGGAGAGATAAAAATAAAGTTTTGACATACTCCAGCCCAATGATCTATCCCTGACAACAGACATGAATGAGAAGGCGGCAGAAGGCCTTGCATCATGCAGCCTTGAGGAGCATGAGTCACACCCTGGCAGGCTCCCTGGCACTTAACCTTTTGTATCATACAAGTCAGTCTCAGTCTGTCTGTCTGTGTCTCTGTCCCTCCCTCTTTCTTTCCCCTATCTTTCTTCACTTCTCTCTCTCCCTGCCCCCCTCTCCTTCTCCCTCCTTCCTTCTTTCTCTAGCCACAAAGCAGACATAACTGTTACAAGTTATCTTAAATAGAGAATGTGAAACATAACCTCACTGTCCAAACCTCATCATTTTTTGTCCATTCACTAAGCATTTTCTGCTTTTCCAAAGTCAGCATTAAAACAATTCATGCTGCATTCTGCATCCTGTCAGAAAAGGGGTTTGAAAAAAGACAAAGGTTTTAACCACTGATAGATTTTCTCCCCAGAGATGTTAAAATAGAACCATGTTAACCAAATCATAAGAGCATACTTCAGGCTACTATTGCTTCATCAAATCCGTATCAAATCTGTTAGTGCTACATGAAATAACCAAAAGGCAGTTTACCAAGGCTTAATGAAAACTAAGTGACTATTCTTCTTAAATGCAAAGAAACAAAAAAATGAGAAGTAGAATTAATATAGCTAACTGACCAAAAGGCTACACACAGCACTCTGGAAAAGCTTTACCCAACAAGACAATTGAAAAGGTATAACAGATCTTTCCTTAAAGGTAAGTCTGAATCTAACTGTATCTTACTCAAAGAGGAAAAGGAAAGCTACTACTGCAATTTAAATTTGAGGTGGCTGATTAACCAGAAGAGCAACAGTTATTAAGACTACTCCTGAAGGCAAATTCTTAATGTATGACTCAAAAAATTACCAGCCACCTGACTTATCAATCACTGCCATGTATGTGTCCATCCCAGAAGCTTCTGTGGGAGAACAGTACTGACTGACCGAAGATGAAATGTCACGTTAGTAACATTCTTTAAACGTTAAATCCAATACCTGGAAAATCGAGATATACACTGTACTAGGAGAGGAAATTCCATTTCACTTTTGGACCTTTTCTCCACTTGCCACACTCTGTGAGGGCTGTCTTACTCTTGGCTATTTTGTGCATAATGAACACTTCTCATTTGGAGCCAACATTTATGATTACCCAACAGATATCCTTATGGGGGGAAAAAACGGATAAAACCTAAAAGCTGCAAGAAGAGCTCTCTGTTAGGAGGGATTCTATTCAGGAATATCTAACAATTTTTACAAAGTGACCTTTGACTACATGAGACCTTCTGTCTGTTCTCCCTCACCTCTCTCCCCAAGTTTCACCCTTCTCTCTCTACCTTGCTTCCCCTTTTTCTCCCCCTCTCCCCTTATGCCCCACCCAGATTCTCAAACTCTAGAGAAATCCTGGAGTGCTCCACCTGGGCCCTGGAGGACCCAAACCATCCAACAATATTCACCTTTGAGACCTTGTTCTCTGCATCCACAGACCGCAGTTAGCCTCAAGCGAACTGAAAAATGCACATCATTTGTTTTCTGAGTTTTCTCTCTTTTCTCCAAATTACAAAAATGGAGATAATGAGCTGCAAATGACCAATAATTATCTTTGTGGTAATAACATACACAAAGAAAATGTCCCAAGATTTAAAATGTGAGCAGGTCAAAAAGAAAGGTACTGGAAGATAAAGGGAAAATACTGATTGCCTCACCTGCTCACTTGTCCTACTTTGAAGCTTGAATCCAAAGCTGGAGGGAAAAGAACATACAAGACCAGGAAGCCTCCAACTGTACTTATGCTCTGGGTCAAGGCACACGGACATGCATGGTATATGACGGTCTCCCCTAGGCAATATTACTAATGGGATAAATGGTCTTGTTTTCTCGTTTTGTTTCTTCCTGGGCTTCAGGACGCATGCGGCTTAAAGCAAGGAGAAAGAATACTCCAATGCTCCAAAATGTCTAATACTCTGTTTTCCTCAAAAGATAGAAAGTTCAAAAGTTGTCCCCCTCAACGAACCATTTCATACCTCTCAAATTAAGTCAGCACGATGCAGACTACTTATCGACTCCTTTAACCAGCTGTTTTTTCCTACAATTATATAGCTCTTAATTATTGAACCCATGAGGTCTGCCAGGAAGGTATTACTAACTAGATTTTACAGATGAGGAAACTGAGGCTTAAAGAGGATAAGTAACTTGTCTAAGTCACAAAACTACAGAATGACTGAGCTAGCACTGGACTCTAGCCCTGTCTGACCAAAAAGTATGCTTTTCTACCATATGGCTACCCCCACTGACAGACATGGGTTTTGCAGAATTGATTCTATATGGAGACACTTCAATAAATAGCTATAAAGAGAAAACACACTTAACTGGGTCAAAAGTTGTCCTCAAAGACTGGGGACAAGTTCTCTCTAAAAAAAAACCTATCCTCACTCCCTGAGCCAGAGCCCCTCACTCCTACTATGGCAGTTAGGTGCTAGCTAAGGAATCCCTTAACTAACAACAAAAAGTTGTTTTTATATTGGGCAGAATTGATTTTCATAGTCTTTGTCAAGTCCTTGAATTCCCTTAGAACCCTAAGATGAAGCAGTGAGCTAACCACTCGAATATCACAATCTCTAGATGCCATTTCTCATGGCTCAACAGTAAACATAAGAAAAATAAAAAATGACTCCTAGAAAGATTGCATCTTAAGTTTCTATGCTTCCCAAAAGTCATCTATCATTAACGAAAGAAGATGGAAATGAATTAATAGGCAATCAAGGAAAAAGAAACCAGGTGAACCAAGGAGGACATTTTATGCACTAAAATTGTATGTGTGCTTGCTGAAAATATGTACAATCAAGAGAGTTTAATAACTACATTTCATGAAATAAGTGTCCTTAGAAGAATTACTACTCTATCTCAGTCTTAATTATCAAGTTTTAATTAAGTGCCCAGAATGGGTCAGACACTCCTCTAGGCATTGGGAATAAGCCTGAGATAAAACAAAGTTCTGGTCACCTCGAGCTGATAAATAGAACTTGCACAGGATAGGGGTTGGTAAGTGGAATCATTTAAACAAAAATAAAACATTTACAGATAATGGTAAGTGCTATAAAGAAAATACAATGGCAGCTTGCAAAAGTTGTACATTTCTACTCCCCCTAATTGTATACTGCCTTTAACAAAGAGATTCTATTACCCAAAAAAAGCTGCTATTTACTAAGAATAAAAATATAACATTAACATAAATGGAAAAAATGCAAAATGTAATATAGATGGCCAAAACTAGGTTAAAAGCCTCTTTTAAGAGAACCACAAATGCCAGAGTCTAAAATTTCAACTACAGGACTTTCAAGATAAAAACCAAGAATATAGAAGACCAAAATTCCATGTAAACTTAACTGCAGTTTTTCCCTAGTTAAGAGTAATAGCTACGAAATATCCTTGTGCATTATTGTACCACTGTTTGTATAAATCCTTCGGGGTTTTTTTTTTTTTTCATTTTATTAATTTTTTTTTTTCCCTACAGAGTGCAGTAACAAAAATATGACTCTTCTTCCTTTAATTGAAACTTTCTTCACTGAGAACAAAATTTAGCTCCTGTAATTACCACTTCAGGGTGAATCCTTATCAAAAATGTCCATCAAGTGAGATACAAGGCCTTTCTACCCCTCGATTCCATCTATGTGACCCATTTCCTCAAGTTAGGCTCTGGCCACACTGATGGGAAATCAGCCACTTTTCACCGAATCAGCCCTCCCCTGAACGTGCTTTGCACATCTACAATGTCTCCCTCCATTTAGATATGGCCACCTCATCTGGTTTTGACTGGCTAAGACAGAGCAACGAGATCCACAGTGATTTGCTAATTAATGTGACACACCTTTGGAAAGCTATGCACTGGACATAAACGACTCTACTGTCAGAATCTCAAAGCCAGTAAAAAAAAAAAAAAAAAAAAAAAAACATATTTAACTGTCTAATCCCAATACTCTACTATTTTTAAGGCTCATTTCAACGTCAGCCACCTCATTCATTTAACACTGTTCTACCCCAAGACATAATCAAGAAATAATGTGCCCATGAAGAATGTTCTCATCCTTATAACTGACAGAAACTCAGTTTGCTATATTTGCCACTAAATAGTTAACTATTCTAATTACCACACTTTCTTAATTACTTAAAAGTAACACTACTATTGCCTAATATTTTGAGCCCATTAACATAAAATCAAAAATGAATACAAATAATCTTCTAGGGTTCTGAAAGGATTTTTCAGGAGAGAGAGAGAGAGCCATTTCCCACTCCCCACCATTGCACAGTATATATTATCACTTATTCGGGTCTTGACTTTAGACTATTAAACTTATTTAAATCAATACTTAATGCAATTATTGAATCTTGATTATTCGACAAACATTTGCTAAGTAGTTACTATGTGCCAGACACTTTACTAAGTACTGGTAATTCTAAGGTGAGAAAGATGAAATTCCGACCCATTTGTGTGTTGGTGCAAGAGTAGAAAATAAATTTAACTGTAATGAAATATGATTATTTGTTATTAAGTACTATGGAAACTGAAGAAACCATGGAGAAATCAGGAAAAGTTATAGCTGAGAGTGACTGCAACTGGATAAGCAAAAGAACAATTGAATGAGCAAATGCACAGAGGCTGGAACAGTATAACGTGTTTAGCATTCAGATGTGCCGGAATTCTGACGTAGCTATAATGTCATATGCATGTTATGGAAGAGCAAAGGTGAGACTACAAAGGCAGGCCAGAGGCACCTCGGCAGAGACTTTGCTTGCTCCACTTAAAAGTCTGGACTTTATCCCATGAACAGTAGAATTTTCCAGTAGGAAAGCGAAAGATATGATTAACAACTGATAGCTCTGAGAAACTCAAACCGAGATAAGAGATACTGAACACACAGAAGACCAGTAAAGACGTAATAAGACATCCATCTGTGACATTAATGTGGGGATGATGTTGTTCAAAGTTAAGCATTTTCAAAAACAACTGATAGTTTAACTTTTAAATATGGCTATCCAGATCTCAGGGTTTGCTGCTGACAAGTTCTACCCTATTTCTCTGCCAACACTGAAGTTTCTAAGGTGTAGTGGCATGTATGGCTCACGGAGCTATAACTACTTACTTTTTTTTCCTACTTACTGTCACTCTTTCTAATTGTATTACCTGAGATTCTGCCATTTCCATTTCCACCCCTGCTGTCATTGATAGGCATCCATAATCTTTCCCTCTCTTGTGTCTCCTCCTCCTCCTAGACTTTTTGTCCCTTATGTCTTCTCTTTGTTTTTGTTTTTGTTTTTTTTTTTGGGGGGGGCAGCTTTTTGTTCTAAAAAAGCTAAGCCCAAGAGCATTCAGAAGCCAATCTAGTTTTCCTTTCCTCTGCTTCTAGTCAACATACCAAAGAGTCACAATGGATTATGTTGTCCACCTACTACATTTTTGGTTGGTTTGCTGACCGAAAGGAAAGGAAGATTAGTAGGATTATTGGGAAACAAATGTAATTATGAGTCAAAGGAGAATCATCATTTTCAAGGGTCTAAAGTTAATCGTATCCCCAAAAATCTACTTTTGATTCCTAAATAACTCCACTTCAAATGAGTTAATTCATTTTTTTATATCTTGAAGTTATAGTTTGCCTTTTAACTTATCACACAAACACAAAAGGTTTTTAAAAATAAGTCAAAGACTCAGAACTGTAGATGAGGAAAAAACCCCACGCCACCTACAACTCAATCTTTATATTATTAAAAAAATGAATCTTAAGTATCTTTAAGATTTAAAAAATAGTGAGTACTTATGTCTTTTTCCTGTCATACTATATGTTGAGGTAAAATTAGATGGAGTTCAGACCAGAGTTATCTTCTGAGAAGAAGATATTAAGTAGCTTAGTTACTCTCTGCTAATCTCATTTTAGTTTCATTTTTGTACTAATTGTTTAAAAATCAACCAAGATGGCCAAGATACACAGTGAGAAGGGCAAGCAAATCAAACAGGTCTCAGTTGAGTCCCAGCTCTGCCAGGCGGGGCACTGAACCTTTCTAACCTTTCCTTCACCTGAAAAGAGATAATACCTACCTCACATGTGTGCTCAAGAAACAGAGCAACGAGTGTGGCCTGGTACAAGGTCTTACACATAATATGTGTTTGATAAATAACTTATTAATACTTCTTTTTCTGTACATTTCTCAAGTATCTCAGTTCATAAAAATGTGGCCTCTAATAAGACAGCATGTATAAAGAAAAAATCTTACTGAGTCTACCATGTTTCATGTTCTCAATAAAATCTAAAACCAGCCAATTCTCACCTCTGAGCAGACTTTCTGTTTGGGAAACATTCTGGCTTTCCTTAAAGCCTCACCTCCCAGCTCATTCACATTCCAGGGTCCGAGCGGCTTCCATGGATCCCGGCAACAGCAGGGACTTTGGAATTCATTCACAAAAGCTCTGAAATCTAAGCCTTTTACATCTACAAAAAGGTTTAAATTACCTGGAAACACTTCTAATTAAGATTATCATAATGAACATCAGCAATAAAAAGTAATAAAATAACACCAAAGTGTGTGGAAATTTCCTATTAAGTGCTCGGAACTCCAGCAGAGGACCCTTTTCTGACCCATAAGCTGCCTTCTCAGAGCACACAGGAAGAATTAAACTCACAGTACAGGAAAACAGAATTATACAGTTGGATACTTAAGACCATGAAAAAGTTTAAAGAAAACGTTCAGATTTGGGACTTGAAGGAAAACAGACTGAAAACACTCTTGAAAAATGTAATGTTTTAAGATTTTCCTTTCCAGATTTCAGTACTAGAGTTTTGTAAGCAACTGCTGGAAAGTTGACGCATTTATACTCTCCGCCTTGGAAGAATGACATCCCTAAGTGCATACACGTACCGACCTGTACAAATGAACAGATTATTCCAATTCTTCCCTCACTCTGCACCAAGTCCAAGTTCAGGACTGACACCAGTCTCTGCAGACAACGAAGGAAAAATGTGACAAAGATTTTCCAGCCGGCCCCTCCCCTCCTCACACACCCTCAGCGCACACAAGCACACAGCCGATTCTGTGCACGTCTAACTTGGGGCCAGTTTATGCATCATGACATCAGTGCAGTATAATGAGCCAAGTTTAAACTCCATCTGGGACAAATAACGTCCAGGCGCACTGTGACTTCTTTTGTTTATATACACTGACTAAATATGTCTTGGTGGTAAATGAACTAACTCTTAAGATTTATTTCTCAAGGCCTCCAAAACAATATTCTGTACCCCTGAAGCAACTCCCTGCCTCCAGTTCTCTTTCCAAGGCTATGCGTAAGTGATTTTTAACAGAACACTTGATTTTGAAACATATAATTAACATCTTGAGGAGAGTCAAAGTCCAAGCAGCTCTCATCAATCTTTAAAAAAAAGGGGGGTGGGGGCGGGATAATGGGCTAGGAAATGGGTGTGGCATAGTGGCTCATGGTACACATACTGCATGATACAATTCTGTATTTCCCTGAGAACAGGAATACACAGGGGTGAGAGCTTCAAGAAATGCTCATACAGCAAAGTGGCCGTTTTCTTTCTCTTTGAAGGATAAACTTGGATTTTTTTTTTTTTTAATTCTGGCATTACTTAAGAGAAATAATTATAAATTCAGAATGAAAAACAAACGATTTAATAGGTTCAAGTCTTACAACAAGTTTTTAGATTTCTTAAGACACAAAAACTGTGCCTCTGGGGTGATGTAATTTTTGAATGGAAATGAAAGGCGGGGTTTGGGAGGAAAAGAAGGCAGACAAAAAGCCCTCCTAGCTCCCAGGGTGAGTCTCCCAGGGAGGAGGAAACCTGCTCCCCTTCTCTGGTCACCACCGTCTCTGAGCAGCTGCTGACCCCTGAGGAAACTGCTCCTCTGCCGCTAATCTCAGGGAGAGAACCATTCCCTAAGGAAAGAAAGGGAGCAGCTCCAGTGACCTAGGCCTCAGATGACTTCACTCCCAACTCCTCCTCCAAAGGCATCTGGTGCCTCCAGGCCTCAGACACTACCACTACTGCTCTGTCTGCAACTCACAAGCTCCAGTCAGAATCCCTTCCAGAGGTAACGTGAAGATCATATAAAATAAACAGGAGCACACTTCTTTGTGAACTTTACCATCCAATGAATGTGCAAAAGCTAGTCCCATGTCTCTCCTAACTGTTTACCAGAACAACAGATATGCTTAATTCAAGTAACTCCACCCTTCCTGGAAGGTAGGGCTTAAGTGGACTGAAAGCCCAGCGCTGTGATTTGCCTGCCAGCTGCCAAGTACTTAACCTTTCTCGCCTCACGTTCTGTTGATAAATATGAGCACCACCTTATAGGGTGTATGACTGCTGGATGAAATGATGTATAGTATAAGTGCTTAGCACCATTCCTAGCACCTCATATACCCTCAGATAGTTACTATTAGTTCCCTCCACCACAGAGGGAACAAAGAAATCTAAATATCAAATAAATGCCATTCTTTCCAATACTTATTGCCCACAAATAACCACTGAACTAAAAATTGAGACTTAAAGTCTTTTGGTGATCAGCAAGCTCCAAAATGACATTTAAGTTCGAGGTAAATGCCAAAAACTGAGTTAGACACTTGGAATTCTTTTATTCAATGTATTGGAGTGACATTGGTTAATAATATTCTGTAAGTTTCAAGGGTACGATTCTATAATATATCATCTGTATATTGCACTATGTGCTCACCATCCAAAATCTAGTCTCCCTCCAACACCATACATTTGACTCCTTTCACCCTCTTCGCCCTACCCCTATCCCCCTTGCCCTCTGGTAGTCATCATTCTGTTGTCTGTATCTATATGTTTGTTTTGTTTGCTCATTTGTTGCTTTCTTTTTTTGGAATTCTTTCAATGTCAAAAATCTACCCTTTACTGAACTTTTACATTGTTAAGGCACTGAAATCTCTGAAAGAGGCTACCTTATAGAATCGTGTGTCCTATACTTCCCCCTTGGTTTTAGAGTAATTGCTAGAAAATGAACTTCTGCCACCATCCAAAGGAACACACATCTGGTGGGATGTCTACCTTCAAGTCTCAATGGAGGCTCTTTAGAGTTCTAAGGCAGCTTAAAGTAAAACTGTGTGCAGAGGCAATCAGTAAAAAGTGGGACAGCTCTCCGTGCCTGGCCATCTCACTTTAAAAATGAGAAAACTGAGGCTCTCAGAAGTAAAATGGATATGAATACCCATCTATAAAATGATGATACTGTTTCTCTATCACCAAACTCCACCTTCAATTGATTCAAGTCTTTATGACAGAGATTATTCACAGACAGGACATACATAATTAGCCTACGGTCTGATTTCCCATTGCAACCATGAGAAGAAAAATATGGATTCCTTTGTAATTCATATTATGTTTGTATTTTATATTATGCTTTTATTTTCAGTCATAATTAAAGTCACCAAGTAAATTATAAAGCAACTACCATTTTATAAGGATGCTTTTTATATGGTCTTTTTGCCAAAGTGATGAGAATTAAGACGGGTCTTACAGAGACCCATTTGTCAACACAAAACAAAAATTTTAATGGTGAAATAAGAAGAGATGAATGAACTGCATAACTCTGGCCAACTTAGCTACCAAACAACATCACTAATCAAAGCACATGCTTCGCTGTTTATGGTTTCTCCCATGAACCAGAATGACTACTCAACATTCCACTAAAGACCAAAGTAACTTTTTACTGAAGTAACATGTTTCAAGTACTGAGTTTTTCCAACTACTTAGAAATTACAAGAACATTTTAATAATCCCTCCTAAAAATTAAGCCATGCAACATAATTGGATAACAGCACAAGTCCATTTCTCTCCAAATCTAAGGTATGACTCACAAAAATTGTCTGCCAATTTTCCCAATAAAATGGAACCCCAATGACAGCTTTACTGACATAAATACTCTCTGGTCAGCCGGCCCCCAAAACTAGATCTCCTCCTCTCTGCTGTCTCCACCTAATTGCCCAATTATTTGCAAAGCAGAAACCCTTGAAGTAATTTTCTAAATGGAGACTGTCCATTTTATCCAAATGCACAGCTACTACACTGCAAGGAGCTAGGAATGGGCAATAAAGAGTGGATCCAGGAGAGGCAGGGTCAAAATAATTATTTAATGACCATAGTAAACGCACCTGCTACCCATAAAACACATTTACTTCTCAGCAATGATCTGATCTGACATTCGCCTGTTTAAGAAAGAAGAAAAAAAGCCAGGGCTGAGAAGCTGTACCAATGTAGGCATGACACTGAAGTGGCACATGAATTCTATTTCTTCTGGAGACCCACCATAGTCCAGCTTCAACAGAGCTGACCAAATAGTTACTAAGAGGCATCTAATTCTGGTCAATCCCAACTTAAATAAAGAAACTAATGCAATTTCAAAGGACCAAACCCAAAATTGCGTAGATACAATACTGTAGTACTTCGACAGTTGGCTCCTTTGTAGGCTATTTATTTTTTACAACCGCATCTGGAACTTAAAAGATTAATGTTACAAATTTTATGTAGTTTGTTCACTATTGCCATGTTTGGAGTGTAACTTATATAATTTATATACAGTCACATTTTTACAGCAATCATTTGGACAAAAGAAGAGAAGAGTCTGCCTACATGAAAATGATTATGCGCAAACATATGTCTTAACACAAGCTGGATGGAGAATTGTCCCTTCTTCTCTTCCTCTGTGTGTATGTATACTCTTACTGCATTATGAGATACATCCCACGGTCGTCACATTGCATTCGACATGATGAATACACATTTTCAAAATAAAAATAATAGAAATTAGAGGTTGGAAATCTACCTCTAAATAAAATAAATTTTATTTTATTGAAAGTTAATATAGAAATGATTTAAGTAAAATGTCTCATCTAGGTAATACCAAGAGAAAATTACTTTTAAAAAATTCTATTTCAGTAAATACTTAGAAGACTCAATTCTTGGAAGCTATAAAAAAGAGTATAAATGCAAGTATTAGCATCTCTGTCCTTGGAACATGATAACTTGAACCTATGTTTAATGTTCCCTAACTAGTCTATAAACAGTTAAACCAAGGTGCCCGGTTTTTTCTCCTGCCCTTCCTATGCTTTGGTGAGTGCTCAGTGTGGCAATGTTTGGGGACTCAAATACTGTTCACTGAAAAGCAGAGGCCAAAAAAAACAATACATGGGTTCTAACTGTAAGACGTATAACTGACACCCTCTATAAAGCTGTGTGGACCAGAGCTCACACTAGTTCATTTTACAAGTCCTAAGCAAAGCAAGCAGAAAACTAAGAGGCTGAAAATCACTTCATCAGCATGATACGCAATGAATGTGCCAGAAAAAAAAAAAAATACTTTTGTTATAGGTAAAACATGATATGCATGAGCAAGAGATGCAATTTCAAAGGTTAAAAAGTTAACAATTTCCAGGTTCCAAACTCACATAACCATGGAGCCCAGCCAATTTGGGAAACTGAGTGAAAAGGACAGAGTGGGGACTGAGGATGACATTCCCCATCTAAAGCGGCAGTCGCCACCTTTTCCCAGCTAACTGTTACAAAGTGGGAAGATCGGCCCAGTGTTATCAGATCTTCTGAGTTCTCTAGATAAATAAAAAGATCTGGAATTTTACACAAATCTGATTTTTAAATACTGGCATCTAATTTTTGATGTTTTTGTTAACTATAAAAGCTAAAAAAAAATTAAAAGCCTGTTTGAATCCAACAAGTAAACAGTCCGCAAGCCCTGGTTTAGATGAATTAAATTTATTCTTTGTGTTTATCCTTCATTCATTCTGAAGGAGTTACTGAATGCTACCTCAAACACCAGGTACAGAGAGTACAAGAGACACAGCCCCTCTTCTCCCAGAATTTACACTGCAACCAGTTAAACAGCACACTAAGTTGAAAACAATCATAATGTTAAAACCACCAGAGTTTAAAATTGCCATTATTTTGCAGTGCAATCTTGCCACGCCAGTGTTTTTCCTTAATCCTCTCCTTTTTGAAGGCAGCTCAATTTCTACCATTTGAAGGATACTGACTACATCTTGTATCTTATTATTACTGCCTTTGGCTAATTAAATTCTGAAGTGTCTCTCAACCCAGACAGCTCAGAGCTGTCATAATTATAAGCCATATGCCGTAATTATTGTGGTTGCCACTTATAACAACACCCTCCGGTAATATGGCATCAACGTTTTCCTGCATGAGACTAAGACTTTGCACAGGCCCTGCCTTTTTGGAAGTCTTGGTGGCGAGCAGAAGCGGCAAAATTAAGGCAGAGAGGATTCTAAAATGAGACCACAGACCTAGATAAACTCGCACCCTCTCTTTACAGTTAAAAGGAGGGCCTGAGAAGCAGGCTGCCTGTGGTGCTGGAAAGTGACTCTGGTTGAGGAATGCATGATCTGCACCTCTGGATCTCTGCGGACTCAGTGATTCTGAGGAACAGATGTCAAGACCCCGACTGGATTCATCGGAGGACATTCACTAACAAGAATACTGACTAGCGAAGAAGGTTCCAGAAAAGAGATCAGAGAACGTGCAGATACAGTTTGTTTGGGGTGTCACTAACAACAATTATCCACTAAAATATACCATCCCTACAAAGTATTCTCATTTCATAAAACAGAACCTGATCATATTATATGCAAAGCTTGTATAATAGTCCTGGACTTCACTTCAAGTGAGATCCTTGTTTGGGCTCAGCCTCCCCAAGGACACTTTTCCTAGCCTGGTCTGTTCTCCTGCCCACCTATCCCACTCTTGCTCCATCCCTCCTTTGTGCTTCCAGTATAGTTATAGTCCCAATCCAAGCATCGTAGATGTATAAATGCAGCCTTTTGGGGGTGGGGGTAGTTAAACCATATTTTGCTACCCAACTAGGTTGCTCATTCCTTTAGGGCAAGAAGTATCTTATTTGTCTTTGTGTCACCAGCACCTAATACAATGCTGGCATAGAAGACATCTGATAAATGCTTATTAAAATGAACAAACACATTATTCAGTCAAAAATCCTACCCTCTCACTTCCCCTTTCTACCCTAAATCTCAAAGAAAAGAGATCAACACTATCTTGACACCAGAGGTCTTTATAAGTTTGGTAAAGAACATGAAAGACGGTTTGCAATAATAATTTTTAAACATTTGCACAAGTTAACATTTCTCATGCATCTTGATGTTGAAAAGTCTGACCTAAGACTGAGTTTCCCCATACTTGGTTTTCCAAACCCAAATATCTGACCACCCTAACTCTTTCTACTTCTGAACCAAGCCCTAGCTCCTAATTAAGATTCTATCATAAAAGGAACGGTTACAGGATGTTATTCAGCAATAATTGACGCAGTCTCTATTAACTTTCAGTCCCATTCTCATTTAAATATCTTTTTTTTTCCTGTACAAACTTCCAAAGAACTGTTTATTCATTTTTATACACCATACTGATTGTAAAACTCTTTCTGGGTCCCCCTGACACAGTGGCTATTAACATATTTAAAGAGTAAACCTGTGTGGTGAGAGGATCTGAACTACTGAATACAAGAAGGGAGCTGTCAGGGGAAAAGTTATTAAGAAGATATCAACCAGAACAGAAAAGGTCACTGGATTAGCAGGAGAAGCACAGCTGATGTAAAAGACATGCTGATGACGAGCACCATCTGAACGGGAAAGTTTTAATATGTTTAATGTGCTGTCTGGAAAAATGTACTCAAAAGAATGCTCTGGGAAAACTCTGGCTGTGTTTTCTGTCTAGGGGAAACAAAGGCTTTCAAGAAGAAGAAACAAAAGAGAAGGGGGAAAAAAAACTCTCAATAAAATGACATGCTAAATGCTCAACAGGAATAGGCATAGTCAAGAGAACTGGACATGACTGAGGCAACTAACTTTAACCTCCTGTCTTCCAGGCCAAGCTTGTTAACATGCTAGTCTGAGAGAGGCAAGAGAGGCAAGTTTTCTGTTTACATTTCAGAAGATCTACTTCCTAAAGATGAAGCATTAAGAATACTCATTAGCAATTAATATTCTGCAAGCTTAAAAAGAAAAATAAAAAGGTAAGAACTATGACAAGTAAAACATTTGCTAGGTGGCCTCTAAAAAGCGCTAAATGCTAGTCAGGACAAAGAGGCATCTAACTCTATCCCTACCCCAATGAACCCTAATAAATATATATGAGTCACTAAGAATATAAGAATACAAAGTGCCATGCCACCCTCATGAAGGTTATAAGTGTCACAGATTAAAGCAGCAAATCCAGTAAACTCTTATGATAATACTTC
The DNA here is from genome assembly GCF_014176215.1 of Rousettus aegyptiacus. Lineage (NCBI taxonomy): Eukaryota > Metazoa > Chordata > Mammalia > Chiroptera > Pteropodidae > Rousettus > Rousettus aegyptiacus. Next base: position 31,907,197 of record NW_023416307.1, on the reverse strand, counting down.
TGTTCTTAAGTAATGGTTTCCTTATTTAACTGGTGGCTGCTATAATTTTCTTCAGAGATTATCAAAATATTAAACCAATAGACAAAGTCGAAAATTGGGCTGATACTTACTCTTTCATGTTCAAAGCTAGTTGCTACATTTTTACATCTCTAAGATGTGCTAAAAGTCCATAACAAAGATAATTAAGTTAATATACCACTAGGTTCTGAAATTATCAATAAAGACATCAATATTCTGATTAATGTAGAGTATTCACTGTAATTTGTAGTGCTGACACAAAAACTCAGTTTGAAGCCTTATTTTTATTATTCAAGAATAATATGCAGTCAGGCATATTAAGAGGAACAAACTTTATTTAGCTGTTATCTAGTCAGAGAAGCAGAGGCATTTTATCTAGAAAACAATAATTCAAAATAAAGCTCTCTGATAGGCACAGATCCAAGAGAAATGAAGACACGCATCCACAAAAATATGTGCATATGTTCACAGCAGCATTATTCATAATAGCCAAAGACTACAAACAACCCACATGTCCATCAACTGATGAATGGATAAATAAAATGTGGTATATCCATATGAGGGAATTTTATCTAGTAATAAATAAGGTCTGAAGTACTAATACAGTCTACGACATGGATAAACCTTGAAAACATTATGCTAAGTGAAAAAAGCCAGAAACAATAGACCACATATTGTACAACATCATTTATATAAAATGTCCAGAATGGCCAAATTATCTACAGAATACAGCTGTGCTTCGGTTCTGCAGATCCACTCTTACCCCTAGTGGTTGCCTAAGAAAGTGGGGAGGCGGGGAATGCCTGCTGCAGGGTTTCTTATTAGGGTGATTAAAATGTTCTAAAATTAATAGTACTCATGGTTGCACAATTCTCTCAATACACTTAATTCCACTGAATTGTACACCATAAATAAGTGAATGACATGGCATGTAGAGTATATCTCAATAAAGCAGTTGAATAACTGCATCTGTTAGGTTGCTTCTGTCCACGTTGTGTTTGTTATTGTCACTCTTGTCCGTTATTTAGTAATATTTTTTTAATCTTCATTAATAATGAGCATGGATTTTCATTTTAAGAAAATAATCAATCCTTTCCTGCTACCTATAGAAAATGACAAACCAACATTTCAAACTTAGCATGACTTCGTATGAAAAAAAATTAACAGTGTCTTTTATTTAGAGAGCCAGAACAGAGCAGAGAATCTTGCCGAGAACTCATACTAATTAAATCCAGAAACCATCAGGACAGGAATCAGGATAGCGGCTGAAGAGATTTCTCATAACTTTTGCATATGTAAAAATGTTTAGAATGTCCTCTACACATCTGCAAAGTATTAAGAGTGCTATAAACACGTACAAGGTAAGTTTCACCATACACACTCCTAACAAAAATGCAGAGGCACAGCCCTGTAGCCAATGGGCGGCTCTTCACAACAGTATACTTTGAGAGGTGGCATAGATGCTGCCTCCCTTACAATTGTCCCCATGGGTCTGTGGGACAGTGCCTATGATGTTCATCATTGAATTCATTTAAACCTGTGTCTCCAAAAGATTAAAAGATGTTGCCTCAGAAGAACAGCACAGTAAACACCTCAGAAAACTATAGGTCATTTTGTCCTCTATGTCCTGCTCCTTTAACACAGAGCCCCTGAGCTCCATTCCACAGGCTCTTTAGAGCACGCAGCAAATACCTACAGGTGCCCTGGCCAAGAACTCAAAACTCATGCAGTCCTAGATTCTTGGATCCTTGTTGCGTCCTTACGTTTGGTCCTTACCCTTTTTGGTGACTCCTATCCCTCTAGTGTTTCTCTACCTCCTCTCTGGCATTTCTCCATCGTTTTGTTTTGCTTGCTCTTCGGGTCTGTTTTCCTCTTGTGCCTTAGCCCAGGTTCCACACACAGGCCCCGAGAACTCTACCACACTTAACTAGATGAAAAGTAAATGTTAAGACCCAAAGGAAAGAGCAGAGGCTTGAGGGAATTCAGGAGACACAGGATGGGGACTCCGAGGGCAGAAAGATGAAGAAAACTGTGAGGCACATAGGCCACTATCGAGGCTGAGCCACAGTGACAGCAGTGGTAACGTCAAGGAATGATAAATCTTAGGATGGTCCTGCTGACAGGGATATTTCAAACACTCTGCCCGCTTAACAACTGTGTCCCAATAGGTGAAATTTAGGGTTAATGCCAGTCAACACCTGTTTGGCCCATATAAGCTATTAATGTTAAAGCTTCTAATGCAAAGATATTTACTAATCAGAAATACTGAAACATTTCCTTCCAATGAAATTTTTTAGTATAAGCGTACCCCCAGTTTGAGAAAGCTCGATACTTGACTATAAAACAGATAAATAGATTTTCCCTTTCTTAGCTTTACAGAAAAATTCCCAGATGAAATAAAAAGATGATTTTATAAACTGAAATGAAGCACCTTCTACTTAGACTTGGGTAGACACATAGGGTAGGAAGATGCTACTTGGCCTTCTGAGGAAGTTTGGTCTTTTCAGTCTTGGATTATTTCTAGGTGCAAAGGAGTTTACTTCCGAAGAAAAACTATAAAATTCTGCAACTAAGGGCTCTAAGTTATAGATTATGGTGGCTCATAATCTATAAAAGGCTGTTTGTTCTGTGCAAACTGAATTATAAAAATGAGGAAGAAATTATTGAAACACTACAATGGTGCATAATAAAATGTCTCCTAGGTAGATATGCAAACAAGAATCAGATGACTACATTTGGGAGACCTAATACGATGATTTCCATGTTTAGTCACATTTGAATACCTTGTCCTTTTTTATCCTTTTAATTAGTGAAGGTTAGTTAATACCAAACACTGCATCTCGAAACCACCCATGGTACTTTCAGACCTTTCCCTGAGCACCATGAGCACAAATGTGAAAGAATGACAGACGGCAAGGACTTAACATGTAAGACTGACAGGCCATGACACCGCACTTGGATTTTATTCCAGGTGTAACAGGGCAGCTTTAAGCAGGGGAATGACGTGGAACAACATATGATTTTAGAAGATCACTCAAAAGGCTGCTGTGTGGTAAATGCTCTCTGGTGGGGCAAAAGTAAAAGCAGAGAGACCAGTGAAAGGGACTGGTGAGAGACAGTGGCCTGGAGTCCAGTAGTGGTAGTGCGAATGAAGTAGATGGACGTGGCGAAGTATGGTTTCAGTGAATATTTCTGAGATAAAGCCAAGAGGACTTACTGACAGACTAGAAGAGAAAGGCGAGAAGATAGAATTGAAGACTCTGAAGTTGAAGAGCAATGGGATCTTACAGCAGAGGCTCTATTTGGAGAAGCAATGTTGTAAAGGGGATTGGAGAGATGAGGTGGTTAACAACGGGGATATGGAGTCAACGGAGGGTTTTTTAGGGGCAGGGGGAGAAGAGGTGTGATTGTTTGTGTTTAAGATAAAAGATTCTACAGTATGTTGGTGGAAATGATCCAGCAGAGAGAGACTGAGAAGTTGGAAAGAAAAACATCTGCACCAGGGATGAGAAGGGATAAAACTAATTCAACTGATAAACACTTATTGAGCTATTAGATAGTCTTTGTTCTCAAGAGGTTTAGAGTCTAATGCAAGAGAAAGTAACAAATATATTCTTAGGTGGTGAAATGATCCAACAGAGGTATTAATGTACTATGATAAAGAATGTTATTACATGCTATGATAGATTAGGGTCAGGTACTGATGCCCCCAAAATGGCTGATCGACATATTTGAATTATTAATATATTTTGTGTAAATATTTTTTAAGCAATTGTTTACAATTCTTCTCTTCATAAGATATTTATGCTTCTAAAGAACTGCAAAGACAAAAAGGTATTTAGTCTAACACGGAGCAAAACCAGATTTTGTAGTCAATTAAAAATTTTTAATGTTATCAGAGATAAAAGTTTAATCTCTTAATAGTTTTTAAAAGTTTTACTTACCATTTAAATTGTTTCCCAAATGCTTCATGAATGAGTTCAGAAATAACTTGTCTATTCTGTAATGTTAATTAACAGCAGGCTCTACATTTGGAAGGACTGCTCCAGGACCCCAGGTGGGTTCACAAGGACCCATGCATCTTGTCAAGATCAGTCACCTCCTGTGTGTGAGATCAAAACCTGACCCACCCTCTGAGTGTCCTGCTCTGGCCAATCAGGCAAACCAGTCATGCACAATATATGACATAAGTAAATATTTTATTCCAAAGACTTATATATATTTGCAAAATGATTCATTTAAAAAATGTGGCTTTTTGATGCTTTAAAAACACTAACTAGATGAGGTAAGATTTGCTGTTCTCAAAAACCACAATTTCTGATATTTTTTAAAAACATTATTGTAATTTCACAACAAAACACTTACCTCTAGAACTACCAATGTTCAAAATCACAGATCTTTGAATCTCAAAATAAAACAATGACTGGGTTAACGTTTTCCCCTCAGGCAATATGACTTAAATTTCCCTCTCCCTTCACCAACCTGCTGAGCTGCATCTCCATTCACCAAGTGAGGCATCATGGCTACCTCTCCGTTCAGCAATGGTGGCAATTCCAGAGGGATTTGGTGGTCGGTCATCATCATTGTGACGTACATTCATGGAGAACTTCCCTCAACTGGCTCCCTGCAAAAGAACCATCATTTCTTAAAAAGAACTCAGGACTACAAAAAGTCACTTGTAACAACAATGTAAGAGCTCTATCTTGAAGTCAGCTGAAATTCAGATTATTCTTTAATGGTGTTGTATTACTGTGTCAGGTCCGAGGAAGGTTAAAACACAAGGAAGAGCCTGAACTAGAAGACCACAGACTTGAGTGTCCAACCAGCCTTGCAAATACATCCTCCCAAGTCTTCACTTTGTTATTTGGTTATAAATTTTAAAAATGTATTAAAATATTAAGTACCCTACCCAGGGATCTTCCTGAGGTTGATGAGATAATATTTTGAGAAGGTAAAGTACAAAAACTGGTGGTACCACCCTTAAAGAAAATGACCTATAAAAAATTCTTCCCTTTTATTAGGATCAGAATACTGTATATAAGCACTTAATCCAAACAAGTAAACAAAGGTTAACTACCTATACTGCAACTGTCACAATTTCTGACTTTGCCATTAATTTGGTAATTAATCGTATTCTAATTATCTCTCTCCCATCATTTCCTTGAATTTAACTTGTTGTATATTTACATCTTTATAACCTGTGCACATCTTTGACACATATCTTGATGTGAGCTTTCCTGTATCGCAGAGTACTGATGGTACCTTGTGCAGAATAGGGCTGAAAGGCAGATTCCCTTGTTTCCACAGAATAAAGGATTTTCATACAAGTATTCAAAACAACACAAAGCCCATTTTTGTTCCTTAATAGTTCTTGCCACCAACATCTAGCTTTTGAATAGCAGGAAAAAAGCAATAAATTCCTATTTAAAATTATACTTAAAGAAGTAGTCACATATCCTAAACTTATGCTTAAAATTTGTGGCACAAAAAGTTTTTATTGCCTGGACAAAAGCAATAAATAATTACACACACGCACACTATTTTAAGTCAATTCAAAAACCAATTGTCATATAATTCAGTTAGATTTTTATCGTTCACAATAAAGTCCAAAAATTTCAAATTCAAAGGTATTAATTAGATCAATGAACCCTTTAACACTCAAGGTCCAAATCAGGCAAAACAGTGGAACAAATCCTGTCTCAAATTTGTCTCATACAGGTGTGACAGAAATAAAATATTTCTTCTCATTCTTAACCACCTCCATTCTGAACATTAAATATACACCTCCACCCCATGCCACTGAAGAGAAATGCCTTCCTTGAAAGTAACGAACAACACATAAAAGCCATCCAAGAGATTGTAAACATTTTATTTTAAATAGGTAAAATTTTACACTATTCCTTGTAACTCCATTTAGAGAAACTAATTATTTTAAGCACTGAACAACTAAATCTTGTCCCAACTAAGGAAGCACATTCTACAATAACAGTCTCCTAACACAGTGTTAATAGTACCATCGTGCTGTTTTATGAGGCCGTTACTCAGTTCCTAAGCAAATAAATTCATAAAACCCAAAGCCCAGTAGTTTATCCTGATGTAGGAAACAGATTCTTCCACAATAAAATTAACAAAGACACTAATATGACATGACTTTGATTTTGATAAGGTCAAATGATGGAGTACGGGTGTCCGTTTCTATTTAATTTCTAATATACTTTATCCTACTAGTGCATGAGGATAGAATGGCTTTTTCCTCAGATTGATATTACACAGATCTATTTCTTAAGTGTAATGTTTTATTTAATGTTCTTTCAAAATTTCAGGCTGAAGAAACAGGACAGTAGTTTACATTAGGGGTCTGATGATAAAGCACGTAGGGAGTGAAGCGCTCCTTGCTCACTTCCACCTTTTCCTCACTCTCTCTCTCCCTCCCCACCTCCCCAGCCCCGCCCCAAGAGTTATGGTATAAATTACAGCTCTGTCTTCTCTCCCTTCCCTTCTGCCAATATAGTGAGCACCAATCCCTCATCCACATGGGATGGTCCTGGTCATCTCCCAAGCAATCATAAGGATGAAACCTACTCTCCCTTTTTTCACCAATAAAGCAGCGGGAATAAACTAACTTCAGGGCCTATATCTAGGTTCTTTCTGCCTCTAGGTCTTTCCATTAGTCCAGATGACAGTAAATAATGACACAAGACTGGGGAAAGGAGTGGGCAGGGATAGGATGGAGGTCCTTAGTCTGAACTTGCTTTGAGATGAAGCTATTTATGCTCCACACAGTCCGATCCAGCTAACTAAAGTTTCCAAAACTGCAGTATGAGATTCAGATTCAATTGACAATGCTATTTTGTCCTATTTCTCACTATTTCTTAGGGGGAGGGGGAACCACAGATACTGAGTAGGAAGAGATGATTGTCATCTGGTATAAATTTCAGGTATTCCTGGTCCCCTCCCTGTCCCTAATACCAAAGACTGTTTCAACAAAACATAATGTCTAACACTGACAATTCCAATTTAAAAAATCTTCTGGTTGGCATCCTATTAAACAATGGGACTTGCTATTAACAAGACAAAGCAATCTAGCCCCTCTAGGTAGCATTCAAGCTCAGATGTGAAGTCCAAATTAGGGAGTTAAACTACAGGTTCCCCAAGTGTAGGTTAAGGGCAGAGGCCCCTATGCCCACAAAAGTCTTAGAGAGGTAGGATGGGAGAGTATAGGAACCTGCACAGAGTTGCAAAAACCGCCAAAGAAACCAAGTCTCCTGGCACAAATAGCTAACTATTTGCTTCTTAAAACCATATAGGCAACTATACAGGCCATAAAGAAAAAAAAAAATTCCTGAATTCCTATTTTTATTTCTCTATAGACATTGGTTATCTACCTCATAGATATATAGAAGTCACAGCAGATTACTGGGAGGGTAGCAGGGGAGAACTGGTGAACTGTCATTTTTAAAAAGTCAACTATATGTACAATCACTCCTTAGACAGCATATAGTGGGAACTTATAAACATCATGCACTCCTAATGCCTCAACTCAACCACCAGACCTTTAATCATGGAGAAAATGGAAACATGAATAAAGTGAATAAAAGCCACTGTGAACTCTGCCGTGAGTCTCACTTCTCATAACCAAAGCTGTTGACCCTCCTTCTCCTTGGTCAACAGCTTGCTAAAATCCAAGGACTGTTTTCAAAGCCATAGAGTTTCATCAAAGGTAAACCAGACTTATGCTTACTAAATGCAAGTAAGAGATTCCTCTAGATGGGGTGGTTCACATAGCTGACAATGTTTAAATACCCATTTCTACACTCCACTCACATACATAGGATACTTTCATTTGCCTGTAATGTAAGGGACCTATAGAAAAAGCAATAAATTATCTCTAAGCAAGACGATTCCCAGCTATTAACAAGACACTGCCTGCCAACCTGTCCTTTAATGATCATGGAACAGAAACAATTTTGTGCCAGAGACTATAGAAAGGATAACAGAAAAGGCAGAAAAAAATATGAAAGAATGATAATCATGGATGCAAAGCATAAAACTTAGGATAATAGTAGTACCTTTTTGGTTATTCCCTAGTGATGAGGTGAGAAAAAGTAATTTGTTTTCCCAACACAAACGAAAAAATATTCAAATTGTAAACTGGGAACACCACATTGATAGTTAAAGAAGGTTGAGTCAAGCCAAGAGACTTGGGAAGGCTTGCCATGCATCAATGATTCAAAAGTGAGTCTCCTCTGTTTTGACTGGTAATCCAGACCAAACTACACATGTATTCATTTTAACAGATGTGCCTCAACCCTACTGCTTTAAAAAAAAAAAAAAAAAAAAAAAAAAAAAGCTTACAGAATGTGACATACCTGAGAGCTGGCAAACCTTTTTAAATGAAATTAAAAGATGAAGCAATCAAGGTGAAAAGCTTACTATCCAAATACTTAACTCTTAAGGACCAACATTATACTTCATTTGTAAAGACTGTGGATGGAAATTACACATTTTCTTACTTCATTAGAGAGCAAGCTAGCCACAAATTATTTTTCCTTAGGGATGTAGGGTCACTATTTACAAAACTATGCTCAGTCCTAAGGTAGGATACTAGGGAGTACTGATGCATGTTGACCTTACATATCCAGAGAAATTCACCCCAAATTGGAGTTCCTATATTCAATTTTATGTTTTTTCTCACCTCTTCATTAGGCATTACCATACACCACACCCCTCAAATCTGAGGGCCATATCCTAAATTGGCTGTCTTACATCTTCCTTGGGTGGGGAAACCAGATTGTTAGTTGTGTACGCAGAGAGAGAAATGATCTCTGTGGGGTACCAGAGGCTCCCCATGTGTCTTGCACCATCTTCCTTGACTACCTGCTGACTTACCAGCTCTGAGGAAAAATAAAGGTTGCGGGGAGGGAGGAGAGGTGCAGATGTGCGATCGCTGGATAACTGAGCTACAACTGTTTTTCATTTCGGTCAGAAAGCCTCTTGAGAAACTACCCTGACAAAACACTCATTCTCCTGGGCTGGGTTCCTTCTCCCCTAGACAGATGTGTATCTGAGCTGACCAAATCTATCACAGAACGCATGCATTTTATTCAAGGCTGCACCACATCCCTACTGTCCCCGTCATACACAACAGAGTTCTTGCAGTGAATGAATCCATTCTTTAAACCACTTACATTTTACAAATGAAGAATAAAAGCACTGTGAAGCTAATTATAACAAAGATAAAATAGATTATCTCTACTATAAGGCTTTTTCTAATCCTCTAAACTTTTTTTTTTTTCACACTGAGCTCCAAGATTTCGCTCCTATCCTTTATTTTGTTCTTACCCATACTTCCATTTCAAAGAACTTGGTAACAACCACAGGCCATCCCGGCCTCTCCCCTTAACCACATATTCTAACACTAAAACCACAAGTGCTTCATGCCCAGCCAGTTCTGTTCCTTAGACTGACAGGATAAGGATGCCACGTGAACACTTGTGGTTAACTCCCCCACTCCTCCTAAGAGATCAAGTCATTTGTTACCTTCATTACCTGAAAGCAAGGCCCAGCATTACCAAATGAACCCTGCACTAATAGCCAGAGTGGGAGCTGGGCACTCTGAAAAAAAGAATGAACAGATGCTCACTGTTAGTAAGACATTTAATTCCATCCAAATATGCCCCCAAAGCTTTTAAAGAACACCTTACATTAAATGAATATTACAAAGAGTTTTCAGTTTTTACATTACTCTGGGCAACTTTCCTCTTACTTTCCTTCCCCCACTCCAAGTCTGAAAAGGTTTTCCATGGTATTTTGGCCCCAGCCTATATTAAGAAACATACTGGCCAAATTCATGAAAAATCTGATTCTCAGGAGAGAACCACAGATCCATTTCCAAAGGCCAGAGAAAGCAATTATATACTAGGAAGAATTTCTAACTTGAAAAACTAAAGGCCTAATCACCTCTGGGAAGGTTTTATGTCTGTGAACCTGGCCTTTAAATTAGTAACAAAATGTCCTGGTCCTCACTCCGTGGGCCGATGACCCAAATTTCCTTACATTAATTCAAGATGTGAGTTAGCAGTACAGTACGCAAATTAGTTTCAGATGACAAGAGAAAAACGTAACACTAAAAAGAACAAAGCATAACTATCAGACCCAAAAGAGCTGGCCAGGCTGGAGAAGAACATGACTGCCTAAGTCTCAGGTCAGGGTTGAGGCACAGGCTCCCAAGCTCATTTCATCTGCATGCACCCTGAGGTGGCTTCTGACTCACTTCTAGACTATCCCAGGGAAGTAGATGTGGTAAGGAAACTAATAAGAATGCGCATGAAATTATTTTAACTTTTTACTTCCATTGTTCAAAATGCATTTGCTGAAACCAAATGAGTTCCTTGAATGGGAACTTGATGGGAAATCATTAATTACAGAGACATATACTACAATTAAGTAAATGAAAATGCTAATAAATATTAATAAATCATCTTAAGAATTTGTACCACTAAAGTTAACTAATTCCATAAATCTTGTATCTTTTCCAATAAAATATATATTAACCAATCACCTTCATATAACCTAAACAGTATCAAAACATTTTGCTTGGTATATACTTGTTCTGTGGCCTGAGAAAAAAACACTGTCATGGGCACTTTAGTAAAATCAGAGCTAGATTCATACTCAAAGAAAACTTCCTTTTCTATTAAAAATAACAGGTGACTTCTAACAGTGAAAATCTATTGTGAGCCAGGCTTCATAAAATTGTCACAAACATATCAGAGAAATGTTCGAGCCATTTATATATAGTAATAAAGAAATTTTTTTTCCTGACCCAATATGGTAAGAAAAATCCCATCTGCAGTCAAAATGACAATCTTGACAAACTTATTGAATCACAGAAACAGAGGTTTTGTCTTGCTGTGTAGTTTGCAGAAGAGGGGTTTGAGAGGTTACTAAGAAATTACTGCAACTCCTTTTTAAAATCAGACAGCTAATGCTTTATAAATGATTATAAGTTTCTAAATCACTTCTAATATAAAACCTAAGCCTAATAAAACTTTATTATGACAAACGTTTGTGCAGCTGATTTACACTTTTCTGTGCCATAGCTGTTGTAAAAAATAAAAATCTAGAAAGTCAAAATTTGACAGAGAATCATATGGCACAGAAAAAAAGAAAGAGAAAAACTTCTTGAACCTCCTCTCATTCAGGCAGCCTTTATGTATTCATGTCATCAGTCACAAGGACTGATAACTCCCTAATTAATGTGTAGTCTTTATTTCTAAGCTCTATTAGCAAGGTTTGGCAAGACAAAAAAAGGAGGGAAAGAGAGGTATGTAAGGAGAGGGGAAGAGTGAAGACAAGAAAAAAAGTCAATTGCAAACATTCCTACAACTCATGAGAGGTCAACGTATCATTTGCTATCTTATTTTCCTCAACGTAAAAACCTCTATCCTTTCTGCTGTATGCAGGTTTTGAAAGATAACCCCCCCTTCCTTGACTTATATGTCAAGACCTAGAAACTCTGAAAACAGTTGTCATTTCTAGCCTTCCAAGGAAAACTAAAAACAGCTTTCTGATAATAACTGTGGAAACACCAACAGCATCGATAGAAAAAAAAATAATAATAAGATAGAAATACTGTGCACTGTGCATCTTCTTTACCTCTGGAACTGAGAAAAATCTGCTACTCCATCAACACAACACGTCTGACTATTTTTGCCACATCCCTGCTACTGTAAGAGTAGAGCTTTTCTTTCCTTTCCAAGTAACACGAACCCAGTGCCTCTGGCCCAGGCTCTGACCACGTGGAATTAGCATAACCGTTTATGAACCTGATGTGGGGCACTGCCATTGGTGCTTTCCCTTGCACTCACCCCTCCCCTGTACACTTTGGATAACCATGAGGAAAGGTGCTTTTGGTACACTCGCTTACCTTTTGCTTTTTTGAAAATCAAATTAAGGTGTGCAAAAAAAAGAATATGGAGGGGGACTAAAGATTTCTATTAGATTTTTTCACAGCTCCTCCACTAAAAACAGCTCAAAGGACCAGTGTATTACAGTTTTAAAAAAAAAAAAAGGGGGGGGGCACTATAGTGTAGTCAAGAGACCCCAAGATGGAGTATTGGAAAATCTGAGTTCTAATCAGGAGTTTGCCAAAAATGAACTCTGAACTTGAGCCATTATTATTATTATTATTGTTATTATTATTATTTTACGAAAATGACAAAATTATAGATGCCTTTAAGTTTCCTTTCTGCTATTAACAAACTAGATTTCAAACACCACTGCCTACCATGCTTACTTAATACAGATTAAAGTTTAAACTCTTTTTAAAGAGGGGTTTACACAAACAATAAAAACCTGTTTATTAATTTCTATTACATGTCTGAATATAACCTGAGCCTTCTGCATGAGAGAAAGGAAGAATCTAAGTAATATGTTGGGGAAAAAAGAATGTACTGAACAAATAGTGCTGGCAATCACTGTGTTTTTATGCCAATGAAATCTAATTTTACAGCTGAGTTCTATACAGCTGGAAGAAAGACTCTTGCCATGGCTTGCCACTTGAATGAAAGACTGAGTGGTGATAGCTGTTCATGCAGAAAAACCTCTTGAGACATGAGCAGTACCTGCAGGTATGCACCCAGCTGTTTGGTTGAGGCACAAATAGTCTGAAATGTCTGGTCTGATATGGGTTCATTAGTGAAGTTAAATCACAGTTGTCTGAAAAAGTTCTTAACCTTAAAAACATTCTTGCTTTTTTGCATCCAATTATATATACGGGAGAGTTAGGTGGCAATATTTAAATCCACAGAGAAATCCTGTGCAATTGAGTGTTTTAGATTAAAAACATCACTACCACCACTCTGGATCAAAATAATGCTAAATGGTTAAAGCATCAAATAAAAACAGAATTGCCCAAATTGCCCACTGTGCTCCAGAGAGCAAGGAAGAATGCCAAGTAGCCTAATGTATAAGGTCTTGCCTTCCGGAATCCATAGACGCTTTTTCAATTCTAGTTGACATAAAATATTATTAGTTTTGGAGTACAACACAGTGATTAGACATTTATATACCTTACGAAGTGACCGCCCTGATAAGTCTTGTACGCATCTGGCACCATACTTACTTACTACATTATTGACTATATTCCCTGTTATACTTTTTTAAAAAAGCAGCTATGCTTTTTTCATTTTTTGACTTTCCTTAAATGGAAAAAGCACAGTCATGTCTGAACTCAAAATTATTATATTAGTAAAGTACTATTTTGGGGGGAGGGGCACATATCTAAGGATTACATATAAACATTATATGTAATCTGAGACTGCTTTTATAATTCTCCATGAATATACAGAGGTTGCTTCCATAGCTCCCAATATACCACAAATCTTAAGGAAACATAAAAACTAAAGGAAAAAAATTACATCACTGTATATACACAATCCCTGGACCTCAGAACCACATACACATACATAAATGACAGCGCAGTTTTGCAAATACTATGAACTAAAAGAGAAAGGGGCCTTATAAATGAAAAAAGTTTACCAACCAAGGGTTCATTTGCTTTGTTCATTGTTTTTAAATGGCATTTAAAGAAGTTTGCAGATATGATTTCAGTTTTATTAGAACACCTAGACTCTGGGTATACTCAGCACAATAAATCTCACATCCCTTGCTGAGAGGAATGTTTCCTTATAGATGCTAGACTTTTAAACCCAAGGATAAAATTCTAGCATCTATAAGGAAACATTCCAAAGCTATAAGCCTTTATTTTCACAGATATCAAAGCTAACTTTGCTACATATTTTATCTACCTAAGGATGACAATAACTGAAAATGTGTTTCAGTGAAACTTAGAATTGTATGGCTATTTCCTTTATATATATTTCTACATTATGTTGAAGAAAAGGTCTAGAAAACTGTAGTCCTAGAATGGAAAAGGTCACTTCTAAAGCCCCCTCCAGGTCCAGACGTCCCTCCATCCTACCAATCTACCTCCAAGCTGCACGGACAGAAAGAGAAGAGATAGAAAGTCAGAAAACATGTTCTCTTTCCCAGCACCAACCTTCCAACATGACCACCTGCCTGCAGCCCCCACGGCGTTGGGACAGGCCCCACTGCTGGTTCAGGGCTGTGGTTCGAGGCATTCCTCCCTAGGCCGTCTTGTCTCCTCACCTACAATAGGGTGCTTTAACATTTCACTTCTAGATTCCCCCATTAGTAAAATCTAAATTGGACTTCATTATTGTTTTTAGAGATCTATTACAAATTAAATTCTCATTTGTGCAACCACTTGGGTGCCTAAAAGCCACACATAACACCCTTTATTGGGGTAAAAATGTGTTACAAGCACCAACTGACTGCTTCCTGGGAAAGTTTTGGAGGAAGAGCTCCGAAGCTGCTGGACGGGCCGGGTGGGCAAAGGTGCTGTGTGACGCGCCCGCACACTCTCACCCGGCCCCGTGGCGGTCATGTGAAGTAGGCGGTGTCGCCTTCACAAATGTAGCAACTAAGGCTCAGAGAAGTAATTTGGCCAAGGCAAGAAGTCAATGTTCAGTGAGCTAGTTAAGACATCTAAACATCTGGCAACAAAACACTGAAGCAGAAGAGCTGATGAAAAATGCATAAGTTAGTGAGTTTTTAAAAATCGGATAAAACAAGCACATGGAACAAAATTCAAAAGGTAACTTGCAAAGACATCTAATGAAAGTACATTGCCCTTCCAGCCAATTCCCCTTTCCCTTCTTAGACAAAGGCAACAACTGTGAGTTTTTGGTGAGACACAAAAGCAAAATTACTTCACAAAGGAGGGCAGCTTTAGCATGTTACTGATGAGACTGTTAGAACAAGGTCTTTGATATAAAGGGTTTCAAGATTCTATTATTTTCAGGATCTCAGAAGGACTTAGCTGAAAGTACCTTCTAAAATAACATCGAACAAAAAGACCCAAATGAAGATAATCACACATTATTTTAACAAATATTTACTGAACACCACTATGTGTCAGACACTGTACTAAAATTCTAGGATTCTAGAAATAAAAGCATGAGATTAAACTTCATTACAGTGAAATGTTATACCTGATAACTAAAACAGAATCCACGCTGGATACTTCTGAGGAAACCACACAAAGTCAATAAACCTCCATGCTCTATGAAACCTTTCATCTGAGATAAGCCCCAGTGTCTAAATTTGGTTTCCCAGCTGTGGCCTCTTTTCTAGTTTTAAGTGTTCCAGAAGATAAATTTGTCTTCCAAACATATCCCCTGCCTCAATCTTCATTTCTGATTAGCCAGGAGGATACTGAAATTGTTTCTTTAATAAGCTCATATAGAATTTAGTCATGTTTATTTTAGAAACTCAGTTTCATTTAGCAGAATAGATATTATAAAACACTCGTTTTAAAGCAAACAATCTGTACCATTACGCATCACTGATGTCTTATCCAGTTTATATTAAAATGTATAGTTCGAAGATTTCTGACATATCATTACTAATTTTAGATATTGGTTCAAATATTTTCTCCAAAAAATATCTGAGAGGGGTCAATTAGAATAGTGTATGATACACTGAAAATCAGTTTATAAGCATGTTTTTAAAGTTATTTCTTGAATTATTACAACTGATGGCATTCTCATAAGCAGCTTTGTATTCTACTTAATGTAATGAACACAAGGCAAATACCAGGTGTTCCTTAGAGCTTATAAGGTACTGAAACAGAAAATTCATAAGAAATGACAACAGTTATAAATAAACAAATTAACAGGTGCAAAGACACATTATGTAAGGGGATACCTATTTAGTTTCATATAAGCCCATCACAATAAAATTTTAATGAGATATAGATGGAACCACATTACTAATTCAAGCTTACATTTCTGAAAACACAAAAAAATGTAGAATTCTTTTTGAAAAAATTTCTTCCAAGGAAAAAATAACTGTCATTAAGAAGATTTATTTTAATAGATAAAAATGATAATTGATGTATACATGGTTTTTTTGTGAAATGTATAAATCTAAATGTTTGAAAGCATGGTTACTTGCCTATATTCTAAACACTCCCTGTGAATATTGATGACATTATAATTACACTAATATAACTTATTAAGAAAATGTGAGGGAGTTGATAATATTTACTTAATGAATACTTTTTTAGGTTCTGATCTGTGCAAGACACTCTTCTATGCTGAAATCATACAAATTCTAAATTTAAGGAGCCTATTAACAAGCTTTAAAATCTTTCCAGAAAACTAAATTTAAATTTCAACTGCTACAAAAGGCATGTTCTCCAATTCATTTTCTTATTTCTCCTACAGGAAAGCACAAAAGACAAAAAAAATTCTTTGGATATTCTAACTGAAGAACTCTGAAGCATAAGAATGAAAAAGATAAATGACATTTTAGGATTATTAATAGTCATAAACTCATGAGCCCCACAAAAGGGTCTCAGGAATACCTAAGAATCCTCAACCCACGCCCCCCTCCCAACTCTGCCCCAAACACACCACCCTTTGAGAATCACTGCACCACAAACCAAGCAGCTTGGATGTAAAAATATAAGAAAAGTTTAAATTCACACTCTAGTAGACAAAGATTGCTGTCCCTACTCTAAAATCTGTACATCCATAATTCACCTTGACAGAATCTGAAAAAAGAACAGATCAATCCAAATGAAAAAGTATCCAAGTTCTAGCATGGATTTCTCTATCCAGGATTTTACGTTCCACTCTATAAAGCACTTTGGTGAAACAAATTCATTTGGCAAAATATGAGGGAGGTAAGAGCAGCAAGCTAGAGGGATAAGAATATGAGTGCTGAGGGGGTGAGGGCCAGGTACTTCCCTGGTGGGGCTTCGAACGCCCTTTTAGGGACAGGGTATGACCTCACTCCAGTAAATCCAGGCACTTTAGATGGGGGCCTCTTCTGTAATCAGATTCCTGCTCTGGATTCAAAGCAAACGATCAAAACCAAGGAAATAAAAATAACTTTGGGTTGCCATTCCTCAGTAAGAATCTTATCTGATCTGATCTCCAGACCTTCCTTACTGCTCAATGAGACCATTCTAAATCTGAAGATGACTTGAATCTAGTATTTTCTAGGGTCACTAATTTATTTTCTTTTGCCACAGCCTATTATATGTCTTTCATCAAAGAACCCAAAAAGAGTGTTCTGAGGCATAAAGAGAGCTCTTAAAACAAGAATCTCAAGTGTCCAAATACAGACAGAGCAATAAGTATGACAGTGAAATTCATTTCCTAGAGCAAGAAATTGGCAAAATCAGAATATGCCACAGCTAATTGATTTGCATTCAGCAAATGTTAAGAGACTTCCCTTTATTTTTAAAAATAGATTTAACAGGCATATTAATTTTCCACTGGCCACTATAAATAAATGGAACTCCCAAATCTCTTTCTTTGCAAGGGCATTCTGGCTAGTCGCAGTTAGCCTGACCCCGGGAGGAATGTGTATTTACATTGCCGAGAGGCGGCATTGTGTGCTGGTGGGAAACCACTTCTCACAAACCTCCCATTCAGTAGAGAGCTCCACAATAGGTACTCACACAGGAAGCAGGCCCTGCTAAGAGCACCTCTGGCTGTTTCAGACAGAACTTTCCACAGCAGCGGGATGGTGAACTACTACTGTAAATGCCCCGTTCACAGGCCCTAGCTGCCCACACTTCAGGGTCAACAAAGCTGGTGCTGTTCGCAACCAACCCCCCAAGTTCTTCTCAAGGTGAAAGGGAAATTGTCAACAATTCCATTTCATTTTTCTAGCTAATCTCTCAGGCCATCACTTTGTGTTTTTTTTGTTTTTTTTTTTTAAAAAAAGGAAAAAAAATCACAGTCATGACATTTTTTTCTCAAATAAACTAAAAATACTCTAAACAAGCTATTGCTTTTCAAAGCCAAATGAAAGGTGTTAGTATTGCAAGTGACGTTTTTTAAAAATCAAAATTTCAAAGACCAATTTACTATCTCCACTGAAAACTATGGTCCCTTAAATACCATTTTAAATGACCATTTTAACTGCAAAGCAAAAAAAATTACTTTGACTCCTCAAATAAGCAGGCATTGTCAGCAACATATCAATAATAACTTATGCACAAATATGTGAGGAAATAAAGATAATGGGGACCACTCACACATGCCATCAACTCAATCAACTGGTGTTTAAAAAATGCAATCAATAAATTGGTTTTGTCGATTAAATACTAAAACCACCGGTTTGACTTTTTCCTCCCTACTTGAGCATGTAAAAAAACATAACTTCATTCTTTCAAAAATTGATTAAATTCTCAACTTGCAAAAAGAGAGGTAACAGCTGTTTCCTATGATAATATTTTCAGACCATTGAATAATTTAATGACATTAAGCAAATGGTCACTCCTCTGGCTTATTTTTTCTCATTTCTCTAATTAAAAAGACTAGACTCCATGATCTAAGTAAGTTCCTGCCAGCTCTAATAATCTATCAATTTGGGTATAGCAGCAAAGAATATCACAATTAACACATCTATCTCATGTGGTTATAAGAAGTCTAATACTTAAGGGAGCCACCATAAAACAAAAAGGTATTTTCACGCATGCCAACCATAAATACTACTTACTACTCACTAGTTTCAGGAAGTTGCTTCTGAAATATAGAAAAAGTCAATCAGAAATACAATGAAAGGCCAGAACATAATGTTTAGAGAAATATACTCAGAGTGTGTGTGTGTGTGTGTGTGTGTGTGTGTATATTGTTTAAAAGATTAAAATGAAATAGAACCAAAATGTTAACCATGGTTAACCTGTGGATAATAAAATGATGAGTTATATTTTTTCCTTTGTACTTATGTTTTTAAAGTATCTTACAATAAGCATCTATAATTTTTAAAATGATAAAAGTTAACTTTTGTCAACGGCCATGACGCCGTGAACGTACCGGATCTCGTCTGATCTCGGAAGCTAAGCAGGGTCGGGCCTGGTTAGTACTCGGATGGGAGATCACCTAGGAATACCAAGTGTTATAGGCGTTAAAAAAAAAAAAAAAAAAAAAGTTAACTTTTAAAAACCTATATAACATGACAAAAAACAAAGAGAAACTGATGGTCAGACTGTGGATTAGTGGTTACCAGAGGAAGCGGGTGAGAGGGGAGGTAGACAGGGAAGAGGGACAAATATTTGGTGCTATAAAAAAATCTAACTTTAGGAGGTGAACACACACTGCAATATATATACCACATACTGTTGAATTGTACACTTGAAACGTATTTGATTTTATTAATCAGTGTCGCCCCAATCATTTTTAATAAAAAATTAAAAAACTCATAATTTAAGTTAATTTGCACTGTGAAGCTGTTTAAATTTTTGTGATGCAATACTTTCAAACCACTGTACAACATAAAGATCTAAAGAATACGGGTTTATTCAAGTCTCTGCGCTAGTTTCCACAATTCAACCCTGACAATGGAAGAACATCTGTGGTTAAGTAATAGACTTGGTAACATTAAAAAACTAGCCCTCTGGTCATGCTTGCTGAATAATCCCTAGATTAGGCACGCTCACTAGGACCAACCTAAACAGTTTTTTATTTTTTTATTTTTTTTAAAGGAAGGAGGGGAGAGGCAGGTTCCCCAGCCTTACTTTTTTTAGATAACAAGCACTCCAAAAAATCCTCTTCCAACTGCCAAAATAAATCAGAATTTCTGGGTGGAGAACTCCTTGTCAATCAAATGAGACTCAGCAAATAAACTAATAATAGAAATCTGTTACAAACTTACTTCTCTGTGCTAGCTATGCTAGTCCCTAACTAGCACAAAGGCCTTCAAAAAAACGCTGGCTATGAAAAGTACAGGGTGGGGTTAGAGAGTTCCCTCATGATTGGCAGGCCTCATTCTCAGCGGAAAAAGTAACTAACTACTCTTATCTTTGTGGGTTCTCTCCACCCTACCCTCCCTCAACCAAAACCTTTCTGAAAATATTTGTCCCATATTTTTATTCCCACATCCCCATATAACATATAATACATGTTCACTCTAGGAATCTGGAAATAAAAGCAGGAAGAAAGATCCAATTATTCATAATCACATCAAATAGAAACATCCACTGTTAAAATGATGTGTTTCATTTCACTTTTTTTCTATCCATATGAAATCTATAAAGTTAGAAGGATACAGATTATACAGTACAATCTGCCTGTTTCTTATTTTTGATATTTCATGATTATAACAACGACATTGAGAACTTTAAAAAACAAGCAAGAACTGGATCCTAAGTCACATCTTCAAAGAAGGTGGGAAAATCCACTTCTAGGGCCCTTGACCTTAGAAGAAAGATAGGGTTCCAGGGAAGACATGCTATTCAACCAACATGCCCAATGTGTACTCAGAAGCATATCTATAATATCAGTTAATAATGGTATAATACTGTTGGATTGTGTACAAGTATTTCAATGGAATTTTGAAATGAATGGACCTTATAAATTACTGTAAATTCAATTCTTTCTATGTTTATATGTATATGTTTCTAAAAAGTAAAGTTTTATTCTTTATGTAAGAGCTACAGAATGGTCTTATGTTAACTGTTCATAACACTTCCTTCACAACTATAGTTCACAACTTACCCTACCCTCTCAACAGAATGTACATACCAAAATCATGACACTTTGCCACAAAACACTTAACCCTAGGCATCTAGGTGTTTTGCTGTGAGTAAAATCATTAACAGAGAACCAGGTTGGCAAATGGTATGATGCGACTTAAAATGTTTTAGTATAAAGTATGGAAACATATATCACAGCATAAAATAGTAAAAAGTTGGAACCGGTCTCATCCATACAATGAGAGACTATGCAGTCAATTATAAATGTTGGAGAAATCAATCAGCTAACAAAGGAAGATGTTCACACACTGTTTATAGGGAAATAACAACAGAGGGGAATACAGGTTCACAAACAGAAGGTTTATACTGTGGTCTTAGTTGTGCAAAACTAAGATTATGTTTAATTTTCACATAAGAAAAAGCTGAATATACACCAAAGTGTTCACAGTGATTATGGTGAGGTAGGCAGAATGGAGAATTTTTTTATCGATGCATTTCGATTTTAATTTTATGATGCTTTTGTTGGGGAAAAAATTAGAACACAAAGCATCTGAAAAGCAATCTCATCATATCTGTCAAATAATCTAATGGAGAAAATGAGAAACAAATAATGAATATCTAGTCAATGACAATCCGATTATACAAAACACACCTCTACGACTTCCTGAAATGGCTCACTGATTGTGACAGCCTCACCTCCTAAAACTGTGCAACAGCTCACAGGTGTGATTTCCTCTTCACTCTAGGCACAGCTGGGCTTACCAGCAGTGATGGTGAAGACTATGAACCTCCATCTCCTAGAAGCTATTTTCAGTTTCAAGATAATATCATAGGATCCTAAGTCTAAAAAGGAACCTTGAAAAATTCAGTTATGACTCAGACTTGTATAGTATCTAAACATCCCTAATAGATCAGAGGCTTCAAAATATCATAACCCAGCATTTTTTTTTATTATACTATATCCTTCGGTTAGTTATCCCAGGATTTCCTGTCAGTAAAAATACATTTATTTGGAATAACAGGATGGTATGAATAGATACGGTCAGAATTAGACAAAATTGTGTCTGAGTCGGTGAAAAAAGAAGTTGTTGAATATTTTTAAATCACCACGATTGAAAGGGTTCTTCCTTCAACAGAGTCTGTTACCTGTGACCCTTTCTTTCCATCATCACCACCACTAGCAGCAGCGCCTGCACCTTAGTTCAAGAATTAAATGAAATCCTTTCTTGCTTCTGAAAATGACTGGAACTATCTTATCCCACCTACTGTCTATCATCTAACTTCCGTCCACTCTACCCTGCACATGCAGACCATTTCTGGAAGATCACTTCCACTACGCCGCTACTCACCTGCTCACAAACCAATGATTCTTCAAGTAGGGACCAGAGAACCATTCATAACAGATGTGGAAGGAGGGACTTGGCACTGCGGGGGAAGTACTTCTGTAATGCTAACCAGTGTTTCTCCACCTATGTATGGTACAGGAACTACCGCAACAGAATCAAGTGGGGAGCTTGTCTGGAAATGCAGATTCCCCACAAATGTTCACAGCAGCATTATTCACAAATGCCAAAAAAAAAAAAAAAAAAAAAAAAAAACAGACACAATCCAAACAACTGTCGACTTTTAGAAAATGTGGTATATCCACATGATGGAATATTATTTGGCAATAAAAAGGAATGAGGTACTGATACATGCTACAACATGGAAAAATCCTGAAAATATGATGCTAATGAAAAAAGCCAGTAACAAAAGGCCACATATTGCATGACCTCCCATATTTGAAATGTCCAGAATAGGTGAATTTTTAGGGACAGAAGGTAGACTAGTAGTTGCCTGGGGCTGGATGGGTGTGGGGTGGGGTGGGAAGTGACAGCTAATAGGTAGCACAGGGTTTCTTATAAAAGGTACAGAAAATGTTCTAGAATTTGTATAATCCTGTGAATTTGTGTAAAAAGATATTGCATTTTACATCTTATAGCATATGAATCATGTTTCAAAAAAGCTGTTTAAAAAAACAGATTCTCCCTCAATTCCACCTCAAAGCTACTAAATCAGCATCTCTAGAAGGGAGGTCTGAAAATCTTCCCTCTGAACAAGGGCAGGTGATAAGCATTTTCACTAAGTACCCCAGAAAAGTTATAAATACACTAAAGTTAACACTGTCTTAGATTTTTCCCAAAATTATATACAGGCGATACAGATGACCATTGAACAACACAGGTTTGAGCTGCACGTGTCCACTTATACATGAATTTTTTTCAATAAGTATACAGTGGGCCCTCCATATCCCCGGTTTCACATTCATGGATTCAACCAACTGGAGACTGAAAATAGTATTTTTCATTTGCAATTGGAAAATCGACAGATGCAAAGGGCTGACTATATGCATTGCTCCATGCTATTTTATATAAGGGGACTCGAGCATTCACAGAATTGGTATTCGTGGAGGTCATAGAACCAATCCCCCAAGGATATTAAGAGACAACTAAAGGTTCGGGAGAGTTAAAAGTTATTCATGGACTTTTGTCTGTGCAGGGGTTGATGCCTCTAATTCCCGCCTTGTTCAAGGGTCAACTGTATATTATATTCCATATCTCAAAAATATATCTCAGGCCAAACATATTCCCTACTCTGCCCACATAACTCTGCCTTCTAACCAGTGTCAGACTCTCCAGGGAGCACAGAAATGCCGGCCCTTTCAAAGCTTAGTATTCTTTCCTAGAACATCCACTTGTCTGTCCAGGCCTTCTCTGCTGCTTAAAGCTGCTTCCACACTATTCAGTTCACAATGACCTCTACTACGAACAATTTCCGCCTATCCTCGAGTGTGAAACAAGGGTGATGAACTGCTAGACTTATTCCATATCTGATAGTTTGAGCCTCTCCAAAGAGAGACTCAAAAGAAACTCTTTCCTCTATTCAATTCACTTATTACATCCAAATAATGTGTCTTGTGCAACCTTCTCCCTATTCAATGTATGGGGAAGTTAAATAACTTGAGAACAATTTAAAAGCTAGAGAAAATGTGCCTGTTAAAAGGTCCTCATGATACTGGTGTATGGTTTGGCATATGGTGGGGGCTCAGGTATGTGACAAATTCCTGGATAGTTAAAATGCCACTGCCTTAGCTTCAGTGTATACACAGACTTCTAGGTTTGTTGGGCTGCCTTTACTGATCTTTTATGTGAGGAGACCTGTCATGTCTGTACTGCTGCTGCTTTTCCAGACAACACACTACCAGCCTCTGTCAAAAAAGACACATACTATGTGTGTTGGTTCTTCTGTCAGTACTGATGGCTTTATGACAGCATTTGAGAGAATAGTTGTTCAGATTAGAGGTGTGTTACATGGTCATGAAATGAACAAAGGTAACTGGCCCAACCTGTGACCAATCTGCAATTTTATTCTGAGGCAGTCTAAAGATATTCAGTGAAGCACCCCACTACCATCACCATCACCACCACCACCACCACCACCACCACCACCACCACTGCGGGCACGCGCGAGTGCGCGCGCACACACACACACACACACACACACAAAATACAGGGTCAGTAAAATGCCAAAGCACTCCAGGTAATATTACTGAAAGCAACACAATCCTGAAAATTGCTCTTCAGTGACTACACTTGACAAGATGAATACAAATTCCACAAAAAAATGTATTAAAAGGTATTTCCTACTAATCAAAGCCAACTTTTTGAAGAAGGTAATAACTTTTGCGTCACATTTTATAGGTACAAATACATACTTATATTTCTAGCAACTCTAGTGACGTTAACTTCATAAAGCTGAAAGTAAAATGCTCCAAAACAAATAAACACACACATGCATATACACATACTCTTTAGAATATTAGGAAATTACAGAGTGCTTCGTACTATACTGCCCATTTCTAAATCTATATAACATCTGATTTCTGTAATTTCTACTATTTTTCAGATGTTTGCAAATTAAGGAGAAATATCTACCTCTTCTTCAGATTGTACTGTCTCATTTTTCCCATTTTAATACTACATAGGGTTAAACCTTGGTAATTCAAATTAAGAAAAGGCACTTGTAATTATATCAAAAGAAGCATCTGCCACAACAAAATTTAATTATGGCTAAAACTTTCAAAAGCACTGATAAGTGGAACTCCTAACAGTTCTGCTTTACAGATAAGACGTACTTAGACCTCTAATAATTGCTACTTTAAAAAAATTTTCCCAAGTACTTCCTAAAGAGTTTTATTATATTCTACTACCTCTCCCCCATTCTCAATCCCAGCTTTATTTTGCTAAACTACTTTCCAAACTCTTCATAGCTGATAGATTAGTGGGATGAAAAAATAAATTAGTCATATTACCTTTAGTACCCAGATCAAGACAATAGAGAATGATTTAGTTTTAGTTTTGTGAGGTGGACCCTAAGTAAGAATATCGTTTCAAATTATTTTTACAACCTTACCCTGCTACATGAGAAAGCAAAATGATACTGGATACTACTACAGTGAAGAATCAAGAAACCTGGGTTATTCTGATCCCACCAAGAACTATTTGTGTTCCTAAGCTCAAATCCGTCTCCAGCTCCTAAAATGGCCTGTCTGGTGAGGGTCCTAGGTTTTTACTCACATGCCTATGCCAATCATTCAGTACCTGCCTGGAATGCCTTACTGAGAAAGATTCACTGCCCCAATTCAGCAATAGAGAAGGCTACCAATGTCATGAGATTAAGGAGTGAGGAGATCTATGTCACATATTTGCCATCCATTAGTTAGAAGTAGCACCAAGGAGCCTCCCATCCACACATTCTCAGTCAATCAAGAACTGCAAGTAGCAGAAAAGAGGTATGTTTGATGCTGGACAAGACATAAAGACAAAGGCTCTGATCTGTACCTCTAATTTATTCAACATTTTGGAGATACTATTAATGCCTGAGAATTCAAAATTGACTAAACATTTAATCAATATCTAATAAAGATATTAGGTTTAAGCATGCCTACCCAACTCATTTAATAGTCATCACACCTGACAGACATCACAACCAAATTACTACTGCAAATAAATATTACATTTTGAAATCATGTGTGATTAAGTCGTGAAAAGTTGACAGGTCTAGGAGTTCAACCCTTCAGTTTTTCAATCAGTTACTGGGTATCTTATGTGCCTGGCACTGCATAGACACTGGACATCCAGTTTTGCACATTAGGCTAACTTTGTAATTGAGCTAAGAGTTCAAAAGACCTTTATATAATGAATGGAGTGAAATTTTCAAACTTCCATGTCCTTGATCTTCCACGAGAGAGCCTTATTGGAATCTCTGTATTATTATTATATTATTATGTTCCAAGATCCTTCTGTTAAAGATACTAAGATAGTCCTACAATTGAAATTATGATCTAAAATCACCATACTGCTGACTGCTTAATAAAGCTGACATTTTAACTTGTGTGTGGCCATCTACCCCCACCTTTAATCAACTAATGACTTAGTACTGATTGTCCTGGGGAAATTCTCCAAACCTCTGCAGACAGCTGTGCCACATCGCATCCTGTTTCCAACATTAACCTCTAATGAATTCTTACTGGGTTATTGTTCCAGATTTTAGGAATCCTGTGGTAAAACATCTTGCCCAATCACATACATTCTAAAAGATGTTTCCATACATTCTTGATAAATATATTTAATTCAGAAACAAGAATTAGTAAAAGAAATAATTTGTTCTGAACTAATTTTTACTTTGCAAAGTCCTGCAGGTATTAGTTACTCACTGTGAGTTTAAAAGCTCACAGCACATTGAAAATCCTGCTTATTCAAGCTAATTTTGTGAAATTTAACACCATGACAAGTCAGTTCTCAGTGCCTTTTCTGTCCATAAGAAAGCTAATTTCCCTATCACTTAAACCAGACCCCTGAATTTAATTTGACCACTGTCTATACATCTTAAAAGGCTTGCTACTAGATGAGTAAAAATACTTTTTTATGCCTTCTACAGATCCGAATGGTTTTAAGCATCACATATTTTCTAGAATGCTGTCAACACAAATAATGAGATCAGTCTCTTAAGAGCTATCTTTTGTAGAATTTATTTTGAAAATGGTTTTCAAATGATCAAATTTTAAAATATACTTGGGATGATGCAGAAATGTGTAACTTGCTGGATGTAAATTATACTTCACAGGGAATTCTAGCATTGGACAAATGGCCAGAAATCTATATGATATGAGGTAAGAGGATCATGGTGGCAATCCAGAGATTTGAGTTTAAGTTCCAATAAATATGCCAGCTGTGTGACAGGTTTCTCAGCCTACATTTATCTGCAACATGATGTAACTAGACTAGATTACCTGCAAATTCCCTTCCAATTCTAAATTCTGTGATCCCAATACAACGATTTCACTAATTTGGGATCAGAATCATAAATAAAGGTCAAGTTATAAGAAATCTTCCCTAGAAAGTATCTTGTTTAGCCATATATCATTAAAGAAAAATTACAATAGCTATACAACACTCACTCAGGTCACACCTTGAATGAAAAGCATTTTTAGGCTGCCAGCTTGTCCAGGAACAAGATGTAGCAAGTACTTGTCTGGTTCTGAGCTTCGCACTACTTATTTTGAAAACATGAATGGCTGAGGGGATGAACAATAAAAATTTCAAGATCCAAAGACAGTAGTATATATACTGCAGTATCACTTCTTGTTAACATGGACTGTGTCCTATAGACGTCTGAATAAGGTCAGCCTAAAGCTCTCAAATTCTCCTACAAGCCTTTGTGTGGTAAAAGAAGATCACGAATGGAAAACCACTGAATTCTTGTAGCCTCTAGCAAATACCAAATACCAAAGATTCCAAATCATATTTTTACATCAGCATTAACTTTTCCACCACGAGGGTTTGAGTTCCCTTCCAGCGTGTTACAACATATATTAATTTCAAAAGATACAACCTCAGCATTTAAATTTAGAATAAAATTTGTTTAAAGTTTTTTTCATAACAGCACCTCAAGATTATCTAATCCACCCCTTATTTTTGAGGTCACACAACTTATTATGAAAAGGTAAAATCTCTTGCCTTTCAAGTCACTTCAGATTTCTGAACATATTTTCTACCTAAGTTTATAAAGGAAACCTAACCAAGTTATAAGCTCTTCACGACACCCACACACATAAACCCACTCTTACCAGTTTCCAAAATGTTAATTATCCCACTGCCTTTCCCCCAGGCCATCAGCTTCTACCTGCAAAGTCCCGAACTTGGGAACTACTGAGCCTCTCAAAGAAAACAATATTATCTATGCTAATAACAGTAAGTCTCCAAAAGAGCAACAGCACCAGGAAAAGATGAGACTTTACAATAGAGGTATGATACATCATGTGCCTTAACTAGAAGCACATCGTCTAAAAATAGGAAATCAATATCAACATATTTGTTTTTTAAACAAAAGAAAGATGACTCAAAATTATCCTCCACATTCCACCTGGATTTGACATAAATTTTAATCATGTCACTTCCTGACATCCCTGGGAGCCACCTGGAAGAAATGTAACTACACACCCAGGTAAAGTTGAAGAAAACAGATAAACCCATATGGAAACAACTATTGTGGTGCCCTCATTTTTTTCTAAATCCATCCAGGTGAGAATTTCCAAAGTATATTAACACGGAAGAAATACTCTGCTGTGTGTTAATACATCTTATATGAAAAAGGAATTTTATCAAATAAGCTTAAAAACTCTGGGTTAAACAGCTAGAGGTTCTTTAATGCTGGACTTCAAAGAACTAATAACACGCACTGATAATCTCTCCAGGGTCAAACATTTTTGAACACACAAACTTCTTAAGAGCTAGTGTTTACCAAATAATGCTCTTTACATAATACTCCTTAGCTACTTATTTTCATCTCTCTTAACGAAATTATGTGAAATCTATTTTATAGTGGTTATCTAAAGATATAAAATGTTTATTAACACTTCATTTACAGTTTATTCGCATAAGAACTTAACCCGATTTTTATGTAAAGCCAAAGTTAATTTAATTCCATAATCAAATAAGCAAGTCATGACTCTAAAGGACTGACTGCAGCACAATCTTATTCACCTATATAATATCAAAACATAAGGCAGATTTCCACTTTAAACATGGTTTGAAACTGTCTCGTTAAACAAATTTCCCCTAGGAATTGTATGCCATTTGTTCTATTGAAAGGAACCCAAAGCTTAATGTTTCAAGCCTTTAAGACAACGACAAATCTAAAACATTCGCTTTTCCTGGATAAAGTACCACTTTTTCCAAACAAAAAAATGTTTTCTAAATCTTTTGCATTTCCTGCCACTATTACAGAGAAAAAAAATTAAATCTCTTATAAACAGAAAATAGTACAAATAGAGAATACACACCTTAAGCTCCCTTCTAATGTTGTACCTGAGCATTAAGCAATACGGCCATGAACTTTCAACATCTAAACCAATTATGAATTCATAGTTCAACAAAGGAAGCATCTTTTTCCCAGACTCACATTCCAAAATATTACTTTCAATCAAATAATTAAAGTTCATTCCTATAAGTCTGAGCCCCTATCTCTTCCCTTTTGCATACCGCCAGCAATCATAACTACAACCATAAAACGTCTAGACCTAAAAGAAAGGAAGTTTTAGATAATCATCATATCATGTTCAAATGCCTACAAGAACCGAGGATGTGTTACAATATGAATGAGTGAAGTGATCTGCCTTCCTATACCACCCCCCCCCACGCACGCACGCACACACACACACACACACACACACACACACACACACACAGTCTTTTGGAAAACAGGGCCGCAGAGAATTATCTTCTCACATTTAAAATTTTAAGTATGTACAAGATGGCAAAAATGACAGTCAGCTTCAGCGTATAGGAATCAACAAAGAGCAGTGGGGGAATGCCGCTAACTGGAGAGCCCCTTCTAAACCCAGCGAGCTGACAGACCTTTGCTACCCTGCAGGAATGTAGGTTCACGCTGCCAGGCTTCAAGAAAAACCAGAAATCCCTTTTATGTGAGAAATCACTTGATTTTTAAATGTTGCTTCCAATTTTTAAAAATCGATGTGCAAAGCCAAAAACAAAATCTGCAGGCCACACCCCTCGCCCAGTTTACAAATTCAATCTCACCAAATCAGATGAGGTAATCAATGGCACTGAGATGTCTGATCACTTGACCAAGGTTGAAAACATAATCTCAGAACTCAGTTTCAGGAATGTATAGCACCATCTATCTGCCACATGTTGATTCATTTAATCATCAAATTTACTGAGCACCTACTATGGGGTTAGATGCTGCCATAGACATTGAAACCTGACAATTATACATGGGGGAAAAAAGTAAAAAACCTTGTTCTGGAGTTTACATTCTAGTAAAGGGAGCCAAACAATGAACAAAGTAAGTTATACAGTGTGTAAGAAAGTGATACTTATTGCTAAAAACAACAACAACAACACACACACATACACACACACAAAGCGAGATAAGTGGAATTGAGAGTACTACAACATACTTAGTCTTGTCTTAGGAAGGTTCTCCTCAGGGCCGAAATCTTTCCTAAGTTAAGAAGCCTAACATGGCTAACACATAACTAAGCAAATCAACTTTCGTATGCCTCAATTTCCTTATCCACAAAATGAAGATACTGTTACTTGACCTACTTAACTCCTACTATTTTAACACAAATTTTAGCTACTCTTTGAGAAAAGTGAACATTAAATTTTAATGAGAGAATCTTAATACTGCCTCATATACCTTTCTAGACATTCAAAACACTTCTTAAATGTCTCAAGCACTTACTAGATTCTGACCCTTCAGAAGCAACAACTAGCGGCTAACATTAACACTTCCTCTTCTTTCTAATGCTGACTGATCCAAAGACCACAGAATTGTGGCAACCTCTATGAACTCTGGAGTAAGAGAAGCCTTTTCCTTTTTTGTACCTGTCTATTGTTGTTCTTAAGAGCACAAATAACTATTGTAATAAATCAAAAACAAAAACAAAAAAAACCCTAAAGCCACAATGCAGTAACTAACGAAACAAAGCTAAACCTATGTCTAAGTCTACATGGCTATTACCTTCATTTCACAAAAGATATATGGATTTAACAGTGTAGAAACAAAATTCATAATCCCTGATGTTCTGGTTGTGATCATTTGTAATATCTCACCAACATCCCTGAAGTATCATAATAAGATGTCAATTCATAGAAGGAATAAAACTAAATTCTTCATATTCTTCTCTGGTTTTCATTCCCCTAATTATCCAGCACCTACCATTTCCTCTTATAATGAATTCGCTTCCCAACAGCTACGTAATGTCTTTTACTCTGAAGCTGCTAGCGTTGTGCTTTATTTGATCATCTCTTTCTTACAGTACATAAACAAATATACATTATTACAGGACGTTATCATTATGAGATCACCCTCCATCCGTCTCTTGTCTGTCAGGTATGCTAAAAATGCAAGGCCCTGACTGTTCTGCACCCAGGCTATTTCTCAGAGTCCTGTCTGCAGTGAACAATTCTGACAGATACAGGATTGTCTCTGGACTCAGAGCAAGCTCATTTACTACGTGCTACAAAAGCAGCAGATTCCCCAAATTTAGTTTTCCTCAACAAAAACACAATCCCACTGTGTATGCAGCTCCATCTGGAAAATCCATGACACCATTGTGGGATTTGGGGGCAAGGAGGAACCAATACAAACATCCTAATGTTTGAGCTTTTGGTATGCCTCTATTTGTGGTGCAGAAGCTCCCCCTTGTCTTCTGCCAGCAACAAGGAAACTATAAAAGGTAACTATTAGCTTAGGGTAAAATCAAACCCCATATTCAACAATGTCAAATTAAGTTAAAGAATCACATATTTAGTCAAAGATGTCATTCTCGGTAAGCTTACAAACCCTCACCCAAAATGCATGTTTCATTTCTTTCGTACTTTATCACTAACATCCACAAACATATACATATATTAGAATGAAATCTCTCACTGTACAGGTTTCAGAAATAGTTCAATGGAATCCAGCTGTCATTAATTCATTACCTCTTACTTCTAAATGAAGTAACCAGAGTGCTGTGTCTGGATCTGAACTTAGCATTTCCAATCAAATCTTCCACCCTCTCTCCCTTAGCACAGGCCACTTAAGAAGAAAGCAAAGTGAATTCTAGGCAGAGTCCTGAAAGTCTAGATTTGGTCAAACTGCTCTGGGCCTGAAACTGTTTACCCATAAAGCAAGAGCACTGGACCAGAGGGACTCATCTCTTTTTCCAGTTATAATTCTGATGATTCTACATTCAGCCTATACATGGGTGGAACATTCTTTGCTGCTTTGTTCAGTGCTGGAGTGGTTTATGAAGTGCAGTCCTGCTGAAAGGCTGGAGAATGAACTAGATGTCCTCTCAAGATGCCTCCTGGCCCTATAATCCCATGATGTGCTTATAATGGAATTTGGCTATCCTTATAATTAGAAATGTAGCTTGCTGGTCACACATCTGGATCAGATAAATCTGTACAAATAGCATTTCACCAGAAGCAGAAATGCCAAGCATATAACAGCTGTGTTGTTACATCAGCCTTGCAAATAACAAGGAATACTATTTATCCATAGAGAGTAAATGACTATGGCAGACAGAAATAAAGCTGACTTTATTCAAATTATTTTGCACTGGGAGAAATGTTTATAAAAGGGAAAATACATACTGGTTAGACTTCCATATTAATTTACAAGACTGGTAGAAAAAAGGATTCCCATGCGTTAAAAAAAAAAAAAAAAACCCTCAAATACCAAAATACTATTTCCCTATTTCCTGTAATCCTCGTTAATGATGAGTTTCTTGTTGTTGAACATTTGTAAATGTAATAGACTCCTCTGACCTGCATGTCATATGTCACGTGGAACCGTGAACCTAATCCACAATTAAAGTGTAAAATGTACTCTGAAAATATTCACATCCATAGAAATAAATGTGTTTCAAGTTAACAATTAATTTCACTCAACCAGTGCTGTATAATATGAAACAACAGGAAATTATTTTCCTGAAAAGAAATAAAAGCTCTTCCTAGCCAATTAGGTAAGCATTAACTTCCTTAAACTTTGAAGCACATTTCTTAAGCCCCAAACCTTAATGTGTTAATCTAATTGCTCTGAGGAATAACTGACAAAAGGCATGACTAATGACAAATAGGTATGAATTCAGAAATCTGTCACATATTATTAACCTTACCAATAGGCCACTCAATCTTCTAATTTACAATAGTGTTCACAATTTTATTTTCCACATTCAAAAATGTATTCAGACTATAAGCGATAATGAAGCAACAATGTAGGTTCACCAATTATAAATAAATGTGCCACTCTGGTGGGGGTGATGATGGGAGAGGCTGTGCAGGTTATAGGGACATATGAGTATACAGGAAATTCCTATACCTTCCTCTCAAATTTGCTACGAACTTAAAACTGCTCTAATAAAATTAGTCTTAAAAAAATGTATTCAGTATATTATAAATTCAAGGGGAAAATAACTTTTTTAAAATTTTATCTTAGTTTCAGGTATACAGTACATTGGTTAGACATTCATATAGTTTACAAAGTGATCCCAATTACTCTAGCTCTACACACAGCTGGCTCTACACACAGCTATCACAATACTATTAACTATATCCCCTATGCTGTACTCTATACCCCGAGGCTATTTTGTAACTACTAATTTGTACTCACCTTTTTCATCCAGCCTCCTCCCCAAAGAAAATATTTTTCATATCAAGTCAATGCCCAACACTGAAATGTATGTAAGGAATAAGATTCTAAGAGTTTAACTTATAAAATGTAATACTTAAATAGTCACTTTACATATAAAGCACAAATATGGAAAATCACAACACATTAGCATAATTATCCTTACTTCAAAATCCCAGATTGAAGTCAGTAATTTGTGCGCCACGTAAAGGAAAAACAAAGAGAGAATAGAGGGCCACTGAGACAGAAGAACCGCCACAGAAACCAGGGTAGGCGCTCCGGCGGCGCGATCGTTTAGCGGGCAGTACTTAGATGACAGAAACCAGGGTTACATTTCAGATTAACAGAGAAAACAGAGATGACTGGAGAGCTAAAGTAAGACAGATGCAAAGTTCTGTGGACTCTTCACATTTGCTACTATCTACTGAAAACTACTAGGAATAATCAGTGTCTCTGCATCAATCTTGAAAAGCGTACAGGGATAAAAAAGTTGACTGGACAGATATATCTTTGGAAACAGTTATAGTCACAACTTTCAGTGTTTATATACTAAATTTTAAACTGAAACCTTCGACTAAAATGACACCCTGATGATCAGTTAATGAATTTTCAAGAGCATTAATCGACTATTTCCAAACACCGGGAAACAACTTATACAGCTAAAGTTCTTAGCTGATTCTAATTCCTAAGGAAGTTACAACTTGGGGAATGAGCTAGCACTTCAAAAATCCTAACAGCTAGATTCAGAGAATCTCAGACACATACATTTTATGTGTAATCATGGGGTGTCCTTAATAAACACAATCAACAGGAAACTCATATTCTAGCCCCTCTTTGTGTAGGGACTAGAAACATCAACTCTGAACCAGTGATGGGCATATAAGCCAACCACCATTACATCACACATGAAAGCAGGGCCTTCTGGCTTCATTTTAAAGTGAAACATCAGATGAGCAGTTTCCATCCCATCAAGAGTACTGCAAAAATTTTAAGATTTGAAAGAATGTCTTTCTTCAACCTGAAGGGTGAGAACTCTCAGGATAAGGTAACAGATGAATCACATTCAACTTCATTAATCAATTAATGAGACATCCAATATCCTTACAAAGCCCTGGGTACAAGGCAATTAGTGAAACTAGGTAATACCCTCCTCTTCGTTTTATAATTCTTTTAGGTAATTGAATGTCATTAGCAACTAAGACCTAAGAGTGAAGTGTGAACTCTTTATAAGATAAAAGTTTTCTTAATTTAGGGGTTTAAACAAACTCCTAATTCACATTTAAAAAGGAACAACTGGACTATTTACCAATCTTTTTCTCTCTCTAGCCCCAATTATTTTAGTCATTCTTTTGCCTCAAAACCCTGTTTGTGATTTCAGATTTGAAACCAAGCATTTGAGATTTTGTACAGACAGCCACGTAGACAGGATTTCAGTTACCAAGGCTGCCAAATCAACAGCTAGTCCAACAGTAAGTACACAAATGCACTCACCCACTATCTTTTTTGAAAGACATAGATGTTTGGCTTTCATGCTTTTTGTTTCCAGAAACTTCTCTCATGGCAAGCAGAGGCCCAAAAAATAAGGAGCACCCCTGATCAGAACTCAGCCTTGCTCCCTTCTCCCTTACCCAACACCTCACTTTACACAATACTCGAGGTCCTATCTTTCCTTACCGGAAATTGAATTTCATCATCTTAAAGGATACTGACAATTTCCCAGATTGTGGCTATTTGGTATTGTTAACCATCTCCACAAATTTCAATGTGTACAGAATTGACTAAAGACCTCAACAATGGCAACGAAGGACTAATATCAAAATACTTCTGCTTTGCTGATAGAAATGTCCTGGCTACAAAATTTCTTTCCATTACCTTTTGTGTCAATATCTGCCCAAGTCACTTGCCAGTTTGCTTTTCCTAGCCACTCCTCCTATTAAACTAGCAGGCTGCACCTGGGGTTGTAGCTCCCAACACAAAATCAAACCAACTGCAAACAGCTGCTTTGGAGGACGGCAGAGACTCCCTTCTGGATACAATGGCATGAGGACCTTTCAGGCTCCTGAAACTCAATACAGATTTCTACTTTTACCCCAATCAGCACAGGATACAAAATACCAAGGCCTCATCTCTAACTGTGTCGTTCACTGGCATGACATTCATAGTACTTAATATAAGAAACCATGAACTCATGTTTTTGATGTCATGTCTTCCTAAATCTGAGATGCTGATTTATACAAATGTCAATCCCTACTAAGGCCCTACAACACATAATTTCTATAGAGTGAGGCTCCATTACGATCTCAAAGTTAGCTAAAACAGATCAAAGCTTAGCAAAGAAAAAAAAAAAAAAGAGGGCAGTGTGTTATCTCCTGTATCAAAATGTCAACAGATAGTCAAGTAAACACATTCTCACAGCAATCATGTGACACTCATCCACAGGAAAACGTCCTGTTAAAAGGCTGCCTAGGGCAGGAACCTCCAAAACTTATCTGAATTGCCTCCCTCGTTTTAGGAGATGGTCCTCAAATCAATGAGCACATGAAAGACACCTGGGTAATAGCAGGCAGAAAGCTTTCATTAAAGTGAAAGGCATTTTGTACAGACTGCCCTTAACCAAAGAAGCTAGTGTTTTCATCTACCACAATCTAAATGCTTTAGTATATTTAAATATTTATGTCAATCAACCTATCGCTCCTTTGAACGAAGCTAGGATGAAAAGACAATGCTGACTTTTCTACAATCTGCCAATTTCCAAACGAATGAAAATGAATACTGTCTACACACATTGTCACAGAGGTCAAATGGCACCTCTGACTTCTGATGCAGAGATCAACATTCCTTTGGATAAGGACACCTGTGCTTAACCTTCCACCATTTACATGACAATATTAGGAAATAGCTATTTTCACATATTTTAAATGGAGGGAGGAGTGTTTTAACAATCAGCACAAAGTGTCACTTCATTTTAAAGAATGTCAAGTTCACAAAACGTTTAAATTTGAGATCTAATTTGGATATTTGCCTGAAATCATGAAACTAGACTTGTTCTCCTCATCTCTGTATTTTATTTTGGTTCCTATTTTTAGTTGAGGTATTATTCCACTATGAACACAAAAATGCAACTTTAAGGTTACTTTAATACTATTTGTGCTCAAATACTTTTCCAGTCCACTTCTGTGAACGAAAATCACTAGGCAACTTAAAAGTATTTAAGTTTTCTTCTTTGGAGAGGAGGGAATTCAAATATTTCTATAGTGGCAGTGTTTCTACATGAGATCGCAGAAAATAATTCATTAATTCTCTCTCAGAAAATCACACAGGAGGCCAAAATCTTTGTTCAGTGAAAGGCGAGAGCATTCATCAATTATGTGTCGTAATGTTCCAGGGCTTTGTTTATACGTCCAGCATAAATCGCCATCTGTTAACCTGGACTAGAAAGCTTTAATTGATGTTTATGTAGTTCAGAATAAAGTAAAGGAAGAGGCCTGTGTGAAAATGTCACCCAATAAAGATTTTCACACCCCTGGATCAATACAACCCCATTCTGACTGAATAATGTCATATTTAAGGCTTGCTTCCCATGCTCTTTCATTCTAAACATTAGTTTTTTATGTCAGATATATTTACATCTTCTATGAAAAATTCTTAATTTGTTAACTTTTCAAACAGAAAAAATTTTCTACTTAAATTTTTAAATGCTTCAGATTCTTTAAATTACACTCAATCTATAATAGACACGATCTTTTTTACCAACCCATTCCCACCTCTTTCAAATATTAGATCTCTCTAGTTATTCTTTATTGATTAATTCTTACCACAATCATATTCAAGTTGTACTTACATGGCTTGCTCACTGGCTTATATAATTTCACATATGCATATTTTATTTTCTAACTCAAATGCAAACTTTGAAAACAGAAATCATATCTTTATTTTGCTTTCCCCTAAAACATTCTTCCCAATATATTACTTTAGATATAACAGACATTTCAAAAAGTTAATTCGACCTCTAAAACTATTAACGTTGGTCCAAAATTTCCCATGCCAAAGTTACTCTAGAAAGTCATAATTTTATTTCAAACATAGTTCTTTGTCCCAAAAAGTTAAGACACATCTTGATGCCCTTGTGATCTGAACAGAATTCACAGGCTTTCATCACATGGAAACTTTCAACCTTCATTACTTAACCACTCAGACTCAAGAAAAATAATTTAGTATGTTTGTACTTTGATAATTTTTTTAACTCTCAATTTCCACTCAATATTTTTTTAAGAATTAAAAAAGACTTCATACACACTCACCCTAAAAGTTGACATTTCATCTTTGCTGGGATGTCCACCCAAGTGGAAAAGACAGGAAGAGTTCACAATTCAGATGGGGAAATGCCTAACAAGCATACAACACAGAGCCATAAAAGACCACATGCGAACTGAGCACTAAACAAGAGTTGTATGGGCATCTCTACGGGCGAGTGCCTGGATGAGATTCATCATCATGCTCCTAGCAGCTAGCACAATCCTCTACAATGCACACTCTTTGAAAGCAGAGATTTTTGCTTTGCTCACTGCTGTATTCCTCGAACACTAATAACAGTCTTAACACATAGTAGTGCTCAGTAAATATATGTGGAATATTTGTAGAAAAAATGTGCAAGACATAGAAGACATGAGTAGGAAAGTAGAAGGAAGAAAGACCTAGTTAAATTTTAAGATTATATTTCCTCTGGTCACCATTACTTTAAGAGGGACACAAACTTTAAGCATTTAGGAACAGCTGACCAGGATGATGGTGAGTCAAAAAAAATATCCAATCATACAGGAAAAGCTTTAAAAACTAGGGACCGTAAGCTTGTAGAAGAGAAGGTCTAAAGGCAAACAAGCTAGCTATAGTTGAATTTGAGGGTTTGTCATGTGAAAGAAGAAAAAGACTTGTTCTAGGTTGCTATGGAGCTATGGAGTAGTGTTTTTTGAACTACAGGTCAAGACTCATTCTTGGGTCATATAATAAATTAAGTGGGTCACTGACTGGCATCCTTTTAAATAAAATAGAATAGTATAGAATTGTATCACAAAGAAAAAGGCAGGTATTGATTTAGAAAACTTTTTATTCAGTTATACGTATGAGTATTTTTGTGCAATGTAGTTTACTGGGCTACAAGATAAAACTTGTGTCTCAATATGTGTACCAGTCAAAATATGTGAATATATTACTTCTTAAAGTTGAAGACTCTCTTTGTCAGTGGATATTCACAGAGATCAAGAAGTGAAAGAAACCTGAGTTACCACCTGGTCTACTTCTTTCATTTTATTAATCATAAAGGTGAAGATATGTAAAACCAAACTGGTAATTAGGGACAGACCCAGGACTGGAAGATAGTCTCCAGGCTCCTAATCCCATTGTCTTATTAGTGGATCACAACGACTCTAGCACAGGCTGGTGACCATGTGTCAAGATGTCATACAGGAGGTCTTGGCACTAGTTGGAATGGTCTCTCTAGTGTCTATAGATTAAAATACTTTGATATAAAACTATAATAAAGTATTCTACTTATCTTTTGATGATCAGTTCTATACATTTTCAGAATAAAAAGATAACGGACTTTATTTACATATATGTCATTATTTACAGAGCTCAGAACTTCAAACATGATATAAGCCATTAAGAAAAAATTAAAGACCTTCTCTTTCAAAGTTTTACATGACACAAAGACAAGGAAAAATGCCCTTTTGAAAAAAAAAAAGTATTAGATAAACCTTAACTAAAAGGCAAAAAATTCCACCTTAAGTTGGTTTGCAAACTTAAAACAAGTCTTTGAAACTGGACCACCTCTTGCCATAAAGAGAAGTTAACCCCTAATCTTTAAGTATCTGTAGCAAAATAGAAAGGAAGCACTAATGAGACCTGCTCGCACCTTTCCCTACCAATCCAGTCCACCCACATTTTCACCACCTTCCACCTCCTTTCATAAGAGAACAAAATGACTCCTTATAGCAAACCCCTCAGAAACAACCCACTAACTTCCACAGAAAATCAGCAGCGAACATTTAAAATTTATATTAATTCATTAGGTTTTTAAGCCACTGTCCCTGTTTCTCTTAGGCCCTAGGCACATGATAGCATAGTTTGGAGCAATCTTCCTCTGTCTCTTAACGTGGTAAGAAGAAACCTACAGGTTTTCCAAATGCAGGGAACAGAGAAGTGATGGAATCTTCGAGTTTTCTAATGTTTCACTAAAATCAAGAAGTTCAAAAAGTTGTGATTGGATCATGGTTAAAACTCTCTAATTCTATACACATACATACAGTCACACAAACATTCACGCTTCAAAGCAAGACAGTTTTGTTATTGGAAGGAAGTTGGCAGAATAGGGTGAGTGGTTTGACACTGATGACAACATCAATTATGCCAGATGTAGGTCTGGAATAAGCTAACTCTCCAACTGGTAATCACTCACATGACTGTGGCCACTAATGGACATGGGTCCTGCCAAGTTTCACATGCCCAATAGTTATGAAATAGCTTCCTTTCTGTGTGTCTAAAACAGACTTAAATTACCTTATTTTTCCAGCCCTTAAAGCATAACCCATGGTATAAAGTAGTAAACTAAGATATCTGAAATATCCTTCACCATGGAATCATCCACTACAGACAGGAAGCAAGATTCTATCTACAGTCACAAGTGACAAATCTTCACTGACTTTGCAAGAAGTTACTAACATGCAAAAGTATGAAGGGCTGCTCTTAAACAGAACTAATCTGTCATCCTTAAATCAGTAAAGTTTTAACTTAATGCTAATTTTTCTTTTCTAAGAAGAGGTCAAGGCTCCATTGTCACTCCAAGTCCTTGGCACATGCTGCTCTGTGTACATGCAGGCTGATCTGACGTGTATGAGCACACAGCATGTGTACGATTTCTAAGTTATGGAATACGTAAGATTTGAAAATAGCGAAGTAGAACTGAATACTGGCCTAGTGGAATTTTGGAACCACTGCTACTACTCATACAGCAAGAGGGCCACATCAGTGACCGTCACAGGCTACAGGTTTAACACCAATGATATCAACCATCTAAAGACATCTATCAGAATAGAGGCATACCTTCCATTAAGTGACTGGAAAAATAGGGTCCAACAGATGTCAATTCACTTGTAGGCAACTATATTTCAATACATTTTTTGCAAGGTCATAACCAGATAAATTTTCCTGCAGAGTTCCCATTCTATGATATAATCCTTTAAAGATGCAGCAAAACATAGTCCTAAGTTCATGATGGAAGGCCAGGATTCCAAAAAGAGAACAGTTCTTAAGGGGCCATGTGGCAAAGAAAGGGGCCAGAGAGGAAGAAAAGCACAAAAGAAAGGTGAATTTACTTTTTTTTTTTTTTTTGGAGGAGGGGCTAAAATCAATGAGGGTTTCATACTGAAGAGGAGGACATAAAGCAAAGTCAGTAAGTAAACTTACTCAGTGAACCATGAGAAGGCCAACTCAGTTCTATGGAACATGCTGTATAGTGACCTGCATGAGAAAAATTCATTACAAATGCCTTTAAATAATGTTTATCTGCTCCTTAAATCATCATTAAGTATGTAAATGGAGTTTACTGGCAGTGAAGCAGGGTAAACATGGGAATTCACTCATTATAGCTCCCATTCACTCTGCAAATAAACCATCATTCTCTTTTCAAGAAGTCAAGTAACTTTCTAGCGTCATGTGGTTTCCCATCCAAAAAGAAGTTTTACCAAGTGGAGAAGTTTTATCCAGGAACTAAATGATTTGCCCAACTTCAAAACAGAAGCTGAAAACAGGAACCAGGAACAGGGTATGTTTCACCTGCCATTCAACACCTTTTGCCTGAAAGTCCCAATCCACTTTCAAATCCAGTCCTGGCTCTCTACATTCTAACTTAACAACATTCAAGAATTACAAATAAGAACTGAGCAAACAGAACCTGTTAAAAACACCCCACAGCTATACTAATTCTCAGTGTTTGAAGGAAACTTCTCTTCATTCAAACCTTTTTAAAGCAGAGTTCCAGACCCAGTACTGAACACAGGTAACTGAATTACAGCACGTGTCTATAGTACTTCAAGCCCTTCACTTAAATGCTGATAACAGTTCAATCACATAAACAAAGAAAATGTCTGTTTTAGAATAGCTAAAAGCGGGGACTGCAGACATGTTTAATTATGTCTGCTGAGTGGCTAAGGTCCAAAACCCGCCACCATCTGGAGGTTCTGCTTGCCTGCATTTCAGATCCCCACCGCTGCAGATGGAAATAAC
Source organism: Rousettus aegyptiacus (assembly GCF_014176215.1). Classification (NCBI taxonomy): domain Eukaryota; kingdom Metazoa; phylum Chordata; class Mammalia; order Chiroptera; family Pteropodidae; genus Rousettus; species Rousettus aegyptiacus. The sequence continues at coordinate 31,865,574 of NW_023416307.1, read as the reverse complement.
CACTTTGGTCCTTTTCATCAACATAAAGAAAAGATTAAAATAATTAGGTTTAAGTGCCTCATAAAGGCTTAGATGAAAGCACATTATAGGAGGCATCAATACCATAGTTTATGTGGCCTCATTTGAAATGAAACCTGGCTTCATTACCACTGAGTTTCTTGCTGTATTTTCATAGATGGGAGCTCTGTCAACACAGTTCTACTGAGGCAGGCTGTGGAGGAAGATGAAAAGCTAAACGCTTGTTTCTTAAGGGTACCTTTTGGCCCACAAAGTCCATTTTACTATGTTATCATCACTCCTTGATGTTTAGCTTGACCAAGGAGCTGGACTTTACAAAACAAGAACTCTCCTCCTCAAAGGCTGAAGAGCTTAAGGGATTGTTAGAGAAATTTTTGCTCAGATATAGAATTAAAAGGGGATGTCTCTGGATGTGGTAGGCTGACAATCTCTTACACTGGTGGATCAAACGGGATTTCGTTGTTAGCCATTATGGTCCTCTAAGTATTCAATTATCTGATTTGTAAAAATATTTCACTCATTGAAATCATTACTATTGAATCATATGACCACTGACTTACTCTAGGGTGGTCAAGATACCAGCAGAGTCATAAAACATCAAGATGTTGTCCTTACCCCAGGAAAATGCAAACTAGAAATCCTCCCAGGTCTCTTAAACTTCAGTGTCCAATACTAGAGCCACTATAGCTACATATGGCTATTTAAATTTAAATTAATTAAAATTAAATAGAATTTAAAGTTTTGTTCTCAGTCACGTCAGCCTATTTCAAGTGCTTAATGTGATTAGTGGTAGGTAATCCTAGTGGCTAATGAAGACATAGTTCCATCATTTCAGAATTCTATTGGGCAGCACTGCTCGAAAATGCCATATTCTCATTGATGAAAATGGAAGGGATAATTTCTTAGCATATGAACTATTAGTACTTCACCTAAAAAGCAAGTGAGGCACCCAGCAGAGTTGTTAAGAGCCAATACCCTGGAGCCCAATTGCTGAATTCTAACCAACCACTTACTAAAACTCTGGAGCTGGGACCAGTTACTTCGCATCTCTATGCCTCAGAGTTTCTTATCTGTAAAACAAGGATAAGTTACAACACTTATCCTCGTGGGTGAGAAATTAAAAGAGTTAAGTGCTCAGAACAGCAAGCACTAAGCAAATGTTTGCTGTTATTATTATTAAGCTCTATAGTATGCTTCAGAGCCTTAAAAATGCTCATAGCCTTTTTCCAGTTAATGAGTATTTTATTCCTTTTAGAATGTGTGACTGCCTGTAACAACCAGTTTCCTTGGGACTGCTATTTTGGGACACTTAAGAGAAAAGATAAGATTCATTAAACAAAGTTTGCCTCTTAAGCTTGACCACCTTTTGCAAAGTAAGCTCTTTATCTAAACAGAATTTTATTATTTCTTATAATAAAATTTAAATTGTAATGAATCAATTACCTGTACGTATAAACTAGGTTAGTTTTTCCAAGTCAGATTAAATTTAGAGAACGTAAATATATTTTTACTATATACATGTAAATAAAGAGCTCATAAATCCATTTACTTATTCTATAAAACCTAAGAATTCTAGTAACTACCTGAAATTAACTAATACATTCCTTGAATGGAAAACTGCTATTAAAGTTATACTCAACTTACTAAAACTTCCAAATCAGTAGTGTCTAAATTAATGATTGCATAAATTTAAGGTACACTGTTTAACCTTTTTGAAACAGCTGGAAAATGTAAAGATTGAAAGCATATAAAGTTGAAGAACATCATAGTACTACACAACACTTTAAAAGTTTATAAAACATCTTTTTTCTTAAATAAGTCATGAGGGCAAATTACTGGTAGATATCCCAAGGTCTATGAAAGAGCATGTTCTGTAGTACTAACTACTCCTGGACCACAAGTCCCTAAGAAGATACAAACTTCTGCTGACTCCTAAGAGGCCTCTTCTGTTGTTTTTTTTCCAGGGTGATGACATTTCACTCACCTGATACAAGTGCAAAGACTGTACCAAAACCCACAAGAGACTCTTTCATATAAGACACTCTTGATGTAATTGTAGCTTTATGACTCATGGTGGTTGTCTTTTTTAACATGTAAAATACTAAGAACATGTACCTTTATTTTATGATCTTTTATAAATAGCAGCATTACTGTTTCATTCATAATTGTAATAAAGTAACAACAACAAAAAGCAGAGCCCTACTCTGGCTCCATTGTAAATGTGGAAAAGCCTCTGAGATGAAAATTTACATTAAGCCAGATTAACCCATCTCTACTCCACTTTGATCCTTTTCATCAAAAAGGTAGCAAGACTTCAAAAAGTACATCAACCATAACAGCGTGTTCCTGCAGTTTAGGACACAAGCTCCAAAGAACTCATGAACTAATTACAGTGTCATACAATATATACAGAAATAATACTGTCGGAACAATATCTAAACAGAATTTAGAGAAGACAAAATTAAACAACGGAATTACAGCCTAAAGGAACATTCTAGTAGCTCATAGAAAACTTAGGGGAGGAGATAGCTGACCAAGTCTTAGGTCTGCCCAGGGAAGCACCAATTTAGAAATTATTCTACCCGAAGCAGGGAATCAGTAGGAGCTATGATCTGAGAAAAGGGACAAGTTGGCACGAGCCCTGGGAGCCTACCATAAAGGAATACTACATGTTCGGCAACTGAAGCACAAAAATCTTGACATAAAAATGCAAACACCTGGACAATGAACCATAATCAATTATGGATACTTTCAGCATTTTCAACTTACAAACCAACATCTCAAAATAGATAAAAATTCTTTTTTGTGGTATACAACTTAATGTCACTTCCTCATGTATAGCATTTTCTTCGAAGACATGTTACTGTTCTTCAAACTCACCAAGTTACTCAATAACCACAAGAGTAACTGAAAACAGTGTGGGAGCAGCAGCCAGTAGGTTTAAGCCTTAATCTTCACCTTGTGACCAAGCTTTACTAAAAAGCTCAACTCCTACAAGCCCCGAGTTTCCCAGAGGAAAATGAGCTTTATTTCCTGAAGTTTGCAGTCACTTTTAACCTAAAGAGACAGGAAACTTGCACATTTCCACAAAATTGTATGTGAGCAGGCAGCAAAATAGAGTTACCTAGTTATTACCTTGGCAGATTATTATCACACTGATGCTTAGATTCCTAGAAAAATAAGAATTACACCATTCCCATTCCAGGATTGACATGAAGGTTCTATAAGATCATGTGTGGAACTTAAGCTCTAAAGCCAACACAAGCAAAGCCCGGTAACTGTTGGTAAAGAGCATGACTTCCTCACTGCTCATCTCCCAGGTACCATTTTTCACCTCTACTGGACTCCTACACTTCATCGTTACCCTACTGACCACAGAATCATGGGGAACAAAGGAGATGCAGTAATACATAGCTCCCATTAGAGATGGGCCAAATGAGTAAGGGAAGCCACTAAATAACAGTTGTGGGCTAACAGCCAGTTTATCGGGTAAGCACAGGCAACTCAAATGAAGTTCTGACCCCCATTTCCAAATCAGCTAGAATGGTCCTTGCATATCTCTACATTCCAATTCTTCATGAATCTTTTGTAAATACTAAATATCAGGGGTACTGAGCCTGACAATGTAACTCTATGGACCCCACGTCACATCTCTACATCACTATCATCAGGAACAAAGGTATTCCAAATATTAGATTCCATTTAACTCTAAAGTGACATTGTCTTCCCCTTCCTTACTCCATAGGGGGTGAGGGAGACTTTGCAGAGGGATAGAGTGGGAAGTCAACGTTCTAATATAAACATGACAAGCCTAATTCTATCACTGCAATATACTCTTTGACTTCGGCACAAAAATCTTTTCTGACCATCTGGAGTTACTCCAGGCATGAGGCCAAAACTTTGTAATTCCTTTTCAAAGTAAATGACAGATCAGTAACTGCCACGTTGCTAATGCACAGCCCAGAGGGAGCACCTCATATCCTATTCAGTGCTCCCTGGAGTTTCACACATGTAGTAAAAACAAAGTGCTTCCAAATAAATCTGCCCACTTATCAATATTCTAAACTGAACAGCAATCATGTCACTTCTGAACAAGGCGGCATTTTTTCGTGTGTGATCCTATACTCTATTCCACAGGGAGGAAGTAGGACCTTCTGCCAAGTTTCACTAAAAAGAACCATCTCTAAACTGGAATGAAATCAATGTATGTCAATTAATATTTCAGTTCTCCATAAATGACACATGGGAGTCCACCAGAAAATGAGTTCATTCCCTGCAGTTACTTTCTATAAAGTTGGAATAAATGTGAAGTCGCATAATACACAGGGCAACAGAGGTGATCAACAGTGATCTATAAAGTTGGTAGAGACTTCTTTATAAACTCCATTGATCAGCAGGATCGCTTTACTCATCCAATAAACCAAATGGGGAATACACTATGTGCCAGCCATATACAGTAATGGTGAATGAAAACTGACATTTTCTACATCTCTGCCAAAAATATCAATCTGAAGAGTTCAGAGATAATTTCATGTAATATGCCACTGATAATAAGAGCAACTTGAAAGCTCAGAGGCGTAAATTTAATAATCTTCCTTCCCTTCAGCATACTGAGTAGAAAAATGTGAACCAGCAATGGCTACAGACTTCTCGCAAATATTTTTTTCCAGATTTCAAAGACATGAAAGTTATCTTTGAAAGAACACTTTCCACTGGTGAACTATTTTACCCTTTCAAGTAAAACATTTTAAACTGAACAATCTGAAAATTTATCTGGTAGCAGACTGTTTCTTACAAAGATAAGTTACAAGAAATTTTACAGATGACTAAAAAGTAGCTAACCACCAATTACAAAATTAAACTGAAGATAGCTTACAAATATAAAATAGGCAAGAATGGGTCACTCCCTTCTGATGAACACTCTTCCTTGAGGATAAATTAACAGATTCAGAATAAAAGCTGGAAGTCATTTGAGATCACCCCACCCCAATTTACCCAGCCCACTTCTTAGAAATGCTATTTCATTTTTTGCCTTCAAAGTATCCTGTAATCATTACAAAATTAATGGTATCTGAGTGTCCAGCACCAAGTCAAATGGAACCCTTGTGTCCTATATCCTGAGAACCAAAAAGAGATGGCCAATCTTATCAGGCACCATCTGCAGAAAATTTCAGACCCTAGACAGAAAATGAGAGCAGAAACCATACAGCAGATTCCTCAGCAAAGGAACACATAGGAGGATTCTTTTTTCCTTAGTCTTTTGGAATGGAAGAGAAAGAGAAGTGAATGCTGACAGAATTACCTTCCCCAAAGGGTTTAAACAGGCTCTAGTGAAAATTCCAAAGCAAGTATCAACCATCAAAGCAAACTGCTAGAAGGAATGGAGTGAGAGGAGAGGACATCAATGACTCCAAGATTCAAGACATACGAGGAAAAGTAGGACTTTAAAGACATTTTGAGATGGAGTTGGAGGGTGACCTCATAAATGACGAGAGAGAGAGACAGACAGACAGACTGCAAAAAAGGACCAAGAATAGTATGTAATTTTAAGGTACCAAGAAACACTTAAAGAAAAATGGGCAAAATGTACAAAAATCAAGACCTACTTCTAAAGTATTTAACAAGTTAGAAAAGGAGCAAAAGATATTAGAGAAAGGAATAGCAACAGATCATTCAAAAAAGTAATCTTATCTGAGAAGAAACATGATTTTGCAGCAATAACTCATATAGCAGTTCTATTTCTTTCAAAAGACTCACTGATAGCTAATGTTTTAAAGAACATTATTTTCTAACTCCGTCTAAATTCACTTAATTCTTCATTTATTCTATCATTTTGACCTTTATTCGTTATTTACTTAAGATTATATTAAGATTACGTCTCAGTGAAACATGGCCTTGAGGAAATAATTAAAAGTCAAAATGAGGAAGATGGATGGATGGATGAATGAATGAATGAACAGTTAGAGTCAAAAACGTACTGAGAAGTACTATATATAAAATCAGCTCTGCTTAAATTGCAAAATGCCAATCATAACGCTTCAAGAATCATCAAATAGTGATAAAGAGAAAAGTCCCACTTTTAGGAAAGAGAAAAGCTGCAGATGATTGGGGTACTAAAGGCAAGTAACAGGCATGGGGGAAGGGTTGGACAAAGGAAGCAACTTGCTAATCCCAGAAAAGAAAAATTAATTTTCAATGGCCTGCAAAGGAGATAGGGGAGAGAGCAAGCAGGGATAGACTGGTCATGGTAATGCCAGGAATGCACAAGCTTCAGGCATCTCCTTTCCTGCATGCGTAAGAAACAGTTAAAAAGGAAGTAAAGCTGAACAGACTTAACCTCAGTTACCGTCATGATCAACGCATGTAACCACTTTTTTCTCAGTATCCCCGAACGAGCACCCATTCTGATAAGTAAAATAAATTATGATTTTTGTTAAGTGTCCAGCAGTAACCTGGTTCTGGTTCACGCATCATGCATAAGTTTGTGGAACTAAATGGTTAATTCTGGATAAAAAGATCAGAGATCTCTTTGGTTCCTCAGTCTGACTTAGTGAAGAATATATAACTTATACAAACATAACCGTTTCCTGCCCACTGAACAAAAGCAATTAATGGACTGGGTACAGTTCCTGAGATGATTTACGGGAAGAAATCAACCTAGCCATGTCTCACTGCTGTTCATCAAAAAGAAGAAGAAACTACAGATTATCATTATTTCACTGAAAAGTGGTCATTCTTTCTTCATATAACTTTCCTCCCACAAACTGACTGAAAATGGCACACTGGGAAAAACTTTGCTTCAAAATGGCTCTAAGACAACGTATCTAAAACACTTTCAATTCATTATGAAAAATTAATGTGTAGGCTCTGACATTTTGGAAGGCAAAAAAATAAAAACAGATAAAGCTTTATGAGTTTAGAAGCATCCAGCATTCATACAGGATGAGCTCTACAGAAGGAGTATCCAAAAAAAGGGGAAGGAGAAGAAAAAGAGGAAGAAAAGCAACCATAGCTTCCGATGACTTCCCAGGGCTGGTTCCAAGACTCACGAGGTCCAGGGACACTCCCCTCACACTTCCTGTCCAAGGAATCCAACCTTCATTGCTTAAGCTAGTTGAGTAAGTTTCTGTTATTTGCAAAACAGATAGTTCTTCACTATTATTGAACAACAAAAATCTTTTATATTTTCACATATTTTCAGATGACTTGGTTATTTTAAATCAAAAATTCCATACATTTCCAAGAATCAGAATTAGAACATAGCTTTAAAATTAAAATCAAACAAGTCGTCTCTTGGTTCAAACACATGGTGTTCTCAATGTCAAAACAACATTCTATCTTACTCAATTCATTAAGTCATTTATTAAGTAAATAAACACTTACTTAGCACATTGTTTGCCAGATACAGTATGAAAAGAAAAGGAAAGACATGGTCCCTGCCCTCAAGGAATTTCTATATTAATGAAGATAAAGAGGAACTAGAAGTCTCCCTATTCCTTTCCTTGCTACACTTTCACAGACTCAAACAAATATTACTTCTGATTGAACTGAAGGCTCCCTAAGCTTCAGATTCTGGTTCATGCAAACCACTGAATCCCACAATCTTCTACTTCTAAAGAGAAAATGAAAAGTGTGGAATGGACCACTAGTGTTTTATCTCACCACAGTGAGTAATCAGCCAAATGACCTGGGGGACACAGCGAAAAGCATGGGTGTGAGTCTGGCTCCTAAATGTGCCTTATCCTCTGCTTGTCCTTCACCGCTACCAACTGTCACCTGAAGGCCACTTACATACATCTGAAGAAACCACCACTACAACCCACCCCAGAGTAATGCCTTCTGAAATAAGAATTTATCATTCCAAATTAAAATCCACTGTCTTTCATTACTTATTCAAAGGTTCACTACAAGACTAAATCATTAAAATCCTGAGAGAGAACATTAGAGTGTTAACTGGTGCAATAAGAGGGTTTGCTGTTCACTGAGTTCTCTCTTCATGATGGAAGCATATTCGGGAGGGGGGGCAGGGGACAAGTATTTAACAAACACTGGTCAATTAAGGCTCGAGAATTCTCACAGCTAATGATACTACCTGGCTAAATCTTCACATTCTTGCAAATGCAAACGTGTATTTCCTCAAGCTGGAAGATTTAGGTCAAAAGATGCCTGATGGGTTTGAAAAATAAAGACTCTCACTAACCAAATCATTCATAAAAGCAGCATTAGAAATAAGTGATACGTGCCCTCTGTTTGCCTAAAAGTTTCAATTCAGCGGACTATAGATAAACATCCTTGTACGCAATCATCCAGTCAGCATCCTGGAAAAAAATACCATTATGCTAAAGGTTAAGCAAGTTTATATAGGCTATCAGGTGTAATGTTCTGTAATGTTCTCCATGATTACTTTCCCATGGCAAAACTTGACTTGTGTTACTGACTTAGAAAAATAAATAATAATGCCTAACTTGTATCTTTGCCCTCATTTCTTGCCAAACTTAAATACACTAGATACATTTCGGGTAAATAGGTCAGACAATCTATAACAGATTCCAGCTGAGAGGTTACTAATCTGTACACCACTTCAAACCTAAATTCTCAATCGAGAAAACAATTCAGTCAAAGTGTCTGACTCCCAAACACTCTGAATATACCCTGAAATTTTGCAAAGCTCTTTAACTCCACAGGGCGTAATCAGTGTCAGGAGTCCTGAGAAGGCCTAATCTCAGGTGTCAAAAAATCCACTGGGACCGTTACTATGGGAAAAGGCTAGTAGAAAGCCCCTATCTCTTTTATAAGTAAAAGGTAAATTTGGATTTTAAAATAAGTCCTCCCAGATGTGTACTGTCTCATGTGCTCAAAATGTATTTTACGAAACACATATAAAACAGTTATAACACTAGTTACAACAGTCAAGAATTTCATACTTTGCTTCTTCTAAGTATTTATAGTGACAAATAAATGAGAAAATGTTATGAACGATGTTCATATTGATGACTGTCAGAAGCAAAATGTCAGAGGCAAAATGGTTACCACTACAGGTAAACTGCTAAAGGTGTTAGGAATTAAGAGAAAGGACAGTGTTCATAAAAACTCCATGGGTTTGCTGTTCTTTCCTATGAAGATGTTAGAAACTCCTTTCCAACATATGATTTCAGGAAGCAAAGAAAAAGCTCTAGCTGTCTTATCAATGCAAAATGAGACAATAACCTGAAGTTACGGTGCTAACACAAGAAGTTCTATTCGATATGAACTACAGATCCATTCAAATGGGATGATTTTTCTTACCTCCTCTAACACAAGGACTGAAACATCTGCTGCTCCTAGCGCTCGCTACGCATGTGATTCCAAGAAAGTCCCTTCCACTTATGATCTTCCTCTCATGTGTTTCATGGAAAAAATCTAATATTGAGTGTCTTAGAAGAAAAAATTATATACCAACTGAAAATCTGCAATAGAACATCCCAAAAAATATCAAAATAACAATAAAAATATTTTGTCTAAAGATATAGGAGGAATATCAACGACCTAAAAAATCATTTTTAAGAGGTTTCCCTCTTAAAGGACACAAAAGCAGCAATGAAATCTAAGTGAACTGTGAGATTAGAAAATGTAACCAAAAAACAGTGCTTATAATATGCAAGGACAAGCTTACATATTTTCTCTGTAACATTAACTAATACCAATTTTTTTCTTCTTGTTATTGAAACCAAAAAGTAATTGATTGCCGTAATGAATAAACAGATTTTCTTCGACATGAATGTTGCTTTTGAAAAGCAAATTTATCTTCTGAGACAAAGCCTTCCTTCAAGCAAGTGTCCAGCAGACAGGGTATATGTGAGAAACTGGGTAGTTTGCAAACATGTGGTCAGAAGTCCAGAACTGAGCCAGTTCTGACAATATTCAGAAAGCTTTTCTACACGCCTAACTTGCATATAAGCCCATTCATGATTTCAATGTGCATAATAAGGGCCAAACATCGCTATAATTACAAGTCAGAACATCAAGATTTTTTAAATGACACTGTTTTTATTCCAACCCAAGAAGCAACCTCTATGTAGCATTGCATGATTTTTTTTCCTCCTGCAAGTTAGAAAATTAAATTTTCTTCATTTCCAGCCAGGGGCCACTCAAACAAATCTAATGGGTGTAGACAGCATTTCCTGTCTACTGCAAGAAAATAATAGGATTGCCATTATTAACATAGCCCAAGGCATGCACTGAGGTGGGGCACTGAAGAAACTGACCTTTAATTTTCATCAGAAGCCTGCACTGACTGCCTGGTGTTTCGTTTTGTTTTTTAAAAAGGTGAATTTTTTCTCTCTCTCTCTCTTCAACATTAAGGTCTAACACAGGCTCATTCACTCTTATGGAGCAACACAGGTTCCAATGCCTTTCCATTCAACTGTTTATGTCTAGAACAACTCTGCCAGTAAACAACCAGCTAAAATTCAGTTTTATTTTTCTCCTTTTACTTTTTTTGGAGGTAGGATTCTAAATTTCAAGAAGGTGGTGAGACTTAGGTACTGCCAAAACAAACTATTCTTTCTACTCATTGACACCTCTGCAAAACATTCTATGTCCTTCTAAAAGAAATGAGCATCCGAATAACAATGAGCATCAAAGGTGGATAAGATTTCTAGAAATACTTTATGGTCTTATCCTGCAGTGCACTGTTCCCCAGCAGTGGCATTTTTACGCCATTAGAGATGAAGAACACCGTCTGAGGTGGTGACCCAGAGATGAAAGGCAGGTCTTGGGAGTCCCACGGTTTCGCCCACTACTGTCAAGGCCTGATCTTCTCTCTTAAAAACAGAACAATATCCACTAAAAAAGGGAGAGGGAATGAGAGGGAGTGACTCTCCTTTATTACAACTTTCCTTTGATCCTGAACTAAGGAGAGGAAGCAGAGCTGTCATATATCTACTTTAAAAGGGACAACCTCTCTGTGAGGGGGCAGGGAAGAAAAATACTGGTAGAAGCAGCACCTGTAATAATGTTTACACGGTATTCAGACGTGCTTTTTGTTTCCCTAAAGGGCTTCTTACATATATTCTTTCACTGAATGCCCATACTACCTGAACAGCTCAATTAAGATTTGCGATGAGTTGAAAAGCTGTCACTTGAACAAGAACAGTTAAACAGTGGCAAGGCCAAGACAAAACTGATGGCTCATATTCATATACACTTTTAAAATAACTGAGAGATGTTTTTAAATAATTATCATCCCATTACGTATGCCTAACAATTAAACGTCTGTGGTCAACGAATAAGATAATAAAATAGCATCTTGTTCAAAGCACTTGCTGAGCTAAATAGTCCTAACAGCAATTGATTTCAACAAAGCCACTGAGATTGAGTAACCTAACCCAAGTCAGAGTTAGAAATCTGCACAGTGGGGTCCCAAAGTCAGGTCTCAGTTTATAGAGCACATGGGCTTAATCATCCCATTATAAATGATGAGTAAGGATTTAACTTCTCACCAAAAATATTAATTCCAAGGCAAGTGGGTTTCCCATGCCCTCCAAATATGAAAACCATATGTAATAATCTGCTATTATTTATAAGGAGCCAAAGAAATCCCAAGAATGGTTTCTCTGAAAAGATGTTTCCTTTTAATCTAACATATCTTGTGATTAAACTTTCTAGAAAATCATTCTATGCTTTTTCATGAAAAATATTATGAGTTATTTCTTTTCTGAAATGAAACTCACTGAAGATATACAAATACAGCAATCTGTGTTAAGATTAAAAAAAAAAAAGTTCTTCATTAATCTGCCAAGCAGAACATCTGACGGCAGACTTAGAATTGTCCCTCTATTGAACTCACGGATGACTCAGTGGAAACTAGAATTTGGAAAATTTATCATCCCACATGAAACATAATAGGAACAAACTTGCTCACCTTTGTCGGTTCTACATCCTGCCCAAGCCCTGGCCCACACTCCTCTCCTCACTCCTACAACTCCTGCTCCTCACAAAGGCTGGGAAGGAAAACCTGCAAAACTAGCAAGTTAATAGCAAATGCTGAGGCCCAAAATTACTCCAAATGAAATGAAGCTAAGGTAATTTGGTAGAGAAATTTATTTGAATCCTCAATTCTTTCTCTTTTTAACCAGCTACTATGTCCTGACAGATGTGAATAAAGTCTTGAGAAAACTGAACTAATTTAAGAGAATCGGAAAAGTGAAACATAAATTGGAAGCAACATGTTTCCATGTTTAAATTTAATATAACCAGCAAGAGGCTAAATCTAAAAAGGTATATTTTTAAATTATTCAGATCAGAGGTATTACTATCCAGTTAAAACTACAGCACAGTAAACCCAGCGGGATTAAAATGTCAAAATCAAATAATCCTAGAGACAATTTACCATAAAATTTCTTAATGAAGAAGCAGTTAAAATATCTGTTGATAATTAAAGCCTGAAATAAAATATAAGCCTTAAAAATTGTTATTCATTTCTTCTCCCTCTCCCTGTGCCTCTTTAAAAAAAAAAAAAAAAAAGGCAATATTTTAAAAATTTAACTTCCTAAGTAGCTCAAAGCTAGTGATTTTATAATTTCCTAGACTATAAGTGGTACATACATGGACAAGTGTTAGTGTCCCTTATCTGAAATTATAAGTAAATCTCTACTTTTAGGTGATGATAGTGAAACTGCATGAAGGGTTAGATAAGAAGAGGGTCCAAGCAATTTAAAATAAATATAAGCAAATAAAATTCCCAAATCCTAAAATTAAATATATTCTTTTGCTTATAGATGCTTAAAACTGTCTTCTTTACATATTAGGGTGTAAAAGAGAATTTTAAAAATTAAGTACTCTTAAAAATTAGTTTGATCCTATGGTAATCTGCATCATGAGGATCACCACCAGGAAGTCCTGAAAGACTAATAAGGCAAAGACCTGCCAGGACACTGAGGAGCACTTTTCTGGGGTGCTGTACTCTCACAAGAAGTTTTACCATTTATGGCATCCCTCCTGGGCAGAAGTTTCGAGAAACAAAAAGTTGGTTCTAACAGTCTTCACCATTCTATGAAAACACAATCGCCAAAGAAGCACACAGCTCTTTTTGGGCCATGAGGAGCATTTCTGTGAAGCTGCAAGAAAAGTTTTTAGGTAATACAACCTCGGGGGCTGCATCTTCATTAGTCTCTTCATCCACACCACCCCACGGAAACATAAATAAAGCAAGCAAGTCAGGTCCCACTCCAGAGCCTTGTCCTTAAATCACCTTCAGTGAACTCACTTTCTAAAGATGGAGTAGAGAGCTACATGATTTCTAACAAAGGAAGCATTTAGGGTTGCCAGCTCCCCAGGTTTAGCCTGGACTGTCTGGGAAAGCACAGGGCTCCTCTGAATCCTGAGGTCACCTTTTATTAATCACAGGAGCTGCTCTTTGAGCTTACAGAGATGAGGCAGTTTTAGTCAATTCTGTGCCATTCCATCCCTGTGGCTGTCTTGGTGCAGCCCAAACACCACAAACTATTAACCTTAAAAGAAGGAAAGAGTTAGTGTTAAGCATAAGAGGACTTGCTTTTCCAGGTGCAAATTATAAGCACAGAATCTTTATATAAATTCACTTAAAATGAAAAGCACTGAGAAGAGGACTGCAAGATGGACAAAACTATATTGCTACAGAATGAAAAAGACTCTTTCATAGTTTTCAAATGTCTGAATAAAGTAAAACACTACCACCAGTTCTTTACCAACTGCTCTAGATTTTTCCCATTCACTATAATGAGTATCATATGTTAGTTTCTGTAAGTATACTTTTATTCTCTGGTTTCTCATTCCAAAGTTAAGCTGCTATTATAGAAAACAACCTAGAAAAATTTCCCTCTTGAAAGATGTCCAAAATATTATTTTTTCAAAAATAAAGTTTAGGCAATAGACAGGTTGATCACATGAAAGACAGTCAACTAATACTTGGCATTCAGTTACCTGGGAACACAAAGACACTGTTCCAGGACTGGAGATACAAATAACGTATTAACATGAACTACTGAGAAGCAGTGTGATACATCTGAGAAAAAAGTTCTTCAATCAATCTAGATGACCTTTTAAACCTTTTTGAGCATGTCTTCTCATCTTAATTCACTCAACAAACACTTATAGGGCACCTGGTCTTCAGCAGTGGATACTGGACACGTGCACAGAAAGATAGAAGAAATATCTACCTTGCAGAATTAGTTTAATGAATATGCCCGGCACATGGTAGGTGATTGATAATTGCTGGTCATCTCTATTACATTTTACATCTGACTTGTGGTCAGACTGGAAGTTTAGGGCATAAATGACATGTGTCCTCATTTCTATATCAAACTGCCAAGAGCTGGTTATCATCTTACCCCAAAGAATATGATGACAAAATCCCTCTGAGGAACCCTTAAATTCTCCCCAGTTCCTATCTGGAGTTCTCTGATCTCCTAAGTACGTTTCCCGCCTCACTTCTTTCCTGCCATAGGTTAAAAAACTTAAAGGACAGACGTCAATAAGGTCAATTTCCCAAGCCTGAGTTTCCCAAACTTGTCTGATTGTCTTATTCACCTGAAATGATTAACATTTCCAGATGCTACACATAATGAATAAGACATAATCCCCCAGACATAATAAGAGCCCTCTGTACCTTCCATCACACATATACACCCCTACAATATGCTCCAAGAAATTCTTTAACTCAGGCACGCTTTAATTCCACCTTCAACAGCTGTGGCCAGTCTCCTCAGGTTTTCATGACATGCTCTTTGACCCTTTCTCCAAGGCTTAGTTCAGCACTCAACACTCTGGCCACGAGTCTCCAACATCTTAGGAAAGTACATTTTGGAGTTTTGTTTTCTGTCCCTTAATGTCTCCCTTCTAGAATTTTTCTACAAAAGGATCATTTTAAACTACTACAAATCTCTGAAAAGTTACCTTTTTCAAAAAAATAATTTTATTAATTTATAATTCCCAACTGACTCCAATAGACAAGCAAAATACACAAAAGGAAGGGCCACATTCTTATGGAATTGAAATAGAAGCTACTCGTTCAAATTTTTTGAAATCTGTTAGCTATCTAATATAGACAAGAAAAAAGTCCATGTATTTTCTGCAGAACTTTAAAACAGCAATACATGAAAGGCTAAGTTTGCACTGAAGATGACTCATGTCTTTGTTTTAATTTGTTCTATATTAAATCCCTACCATGAGAGAAAAACTCAAAAACTGTGGAAACACAAAAAATGTCTGTAACACAACTCATGCTTCAAAAAGGTCAACTTCAGTAGAAGTACCTGAGGAGAGGTACTAAGTTTAAATGGCACATTCAGCCTAGTTCATCCATCTAGCCATCTAGCCATCCAATGAACATTTACTATGCATTCACCATTACAGACCTTACATCAGTAGTAATCATCTCTACACTCAAGTCAAGGTGACAAGGAGACAATGAGACCACAGGGAAGTGTTCTGAAAAGTATAAAGTGCTAGAAGAATTTGAAGTGATTAATTACCTAAAATGATGATTCTATAACAAAATGAGGATATGTAAAATAGAATGTGACATTCTTTTCCCTTAAATGAGTTAAAAATCAATGAAGACTGCTGTGAACATAATGTTGTAGTAACTCTTTATATCTCTACTAGATATAAAGAGACCCTGACTCTCAGTAACTTTCGGTACCAGTTACTAATGATCCGACTACTTGTACAGTTAAGAAGCAGATCATGGAAATAGACCAGCAAAGAAAATAACCCCATGTAAAGAGCAAAGCATGCATACACACTAGCACCATACTCTTGCAACTACATACTGTTTTCCAGTTCAAGAATTAATAAACTTATGGATAGCAAAAACTGTACAGTCCACAGTATGCGATAGCCCCTACAACTGGATATTTGTATATATATATGAACTTATAACTTTCTATTTGAATATCAATATATTTTCAGTATTCCTAGCATGCACTTTTTATCTGATGTTGAAGTTTTACATCTAATTACTTAACAAAAATCCTGCCATCTTTTCATAAGTAATCTACCCAAACTCAATATCAATGTCTCAGGAAAAAAAAAAAAAAACTTTAGAGAACAGTAACTTCTATGAAATTATTAGATACGAGACAAATTCAGATGAATAAAACAGAATACGACATGTTTACTTTCTTTCACTACTTCCAACAGATTTTAGTAAAGAAATGAATGTTAGCACCTAATGCATTTCTAACGTTAGTTCTAGCTGAGATGACTTAGGCCATTTCTCTAAGTGGAAATCAAAATTCTTCCTAAAGTACTGAAGATTGCAAAACTGAATAAGATGTTTAAAGGCTAGAAAATATGATTGGTCTAACTGTACATCTTACCCCCTGGTTTTTAGATGACTCAGTGAAATTCAGGATAGAATTTATGTGCTGAGATGGTCTGTGGATATTAATATTAATAAATTACCTGGTTCATCTAAATTTTAAAATGTCTTTTCTTCCCTCCAGAGATGTACTTCTTTTAAATAGTGTCCGCTTAAATTAAAGTCAGCTAATAAAATAAAGAAACTCAGATCTCCAAAAACAGCCTAGGGGAATCTACCATTAGGCTGCAGTAGAAGGGGGCGGGGGTGGGACTACACACACCAGCACGCTGGAGTAGACCACGGGGGAGCAAACAGATAGTGTAGAATAAATCTCCAATATTTGTTTTCACTTTTTATTGTGATAAAATATACATAACAAAACATTTACCATTTTAACCATTTGTAAGTATACAATTCAGCGACATTAAATACATTCGCGATGTTATACAACCATCACTACTATTCATTTGCAGAACTTCTTCATTACCCCTAACTGTGCCCATTAAACATTAATCACATTCCCTTTTCCCCTGGTAATCTCTATTTTACTTTCTGTCTCTATGAATCTACCTATTCTTGATACACATATAAGAGGAAAATTACAATATTTGTCCTTTTGTGTCTGGCCTATTTTCACTTAGCATAATATTTTCAAGGTTCATCCACGTTGTAGTATGTGTCAGCGTTTCCTTCCTTTTTATGGTTGAATAATATTTCATTGTATGTAATACCACATTTAGTTTATCCATTCATCTGTGAATGGACACTTAGGTCCTTTCCACCTTTTGGATATTTTAACTAATGCTACAGTAAACACTGGTGTACAAGTTAACTTTTTGAGTCCTTGCTTTCAATTATTTGGGGTATATACCAAGGAATGGAATTGCTAGGTAATTTTATGTTTAACTTTTTGAGGAACCGCAAAACTTTTTCACAGCATTGCATCTTTTTACATTCCCAACAATACACTACGGTTCCAGTTCAATATACTTTTAAGTATTATCTGATTCACTAATGCAGAACGTTTCCCTCTACTATTTTAAATCTAAATTATTTTTCCTCAGAAAATCCACAATAAAGAAATCAGGAACAGTAATTTCTAAAAAGTCTTTTAGTATTTTACTCTTAAACGACTTAAATAGAAGATAAAGAATGTGATGGAAAAAGTACCTTAAAATATAAGAGCGTAATATCCTACAAATGTCCTACACATATAACTTGCACTGTAAAAACTGGTCAACCTAACCCCTAAATAATCACATGCTAGAAAATCTCATGTGTGAGTAACTAGATGTAAATATCCTGAGATATTTTTAAAGAAATTTACTCTTTTTTACCCATCAGTCCACACGGCACCTAGAACTAACCTAGAACTAACGTACCCCAGAAGGTCTTCCTTTAGTGAAAGTGGAGAAGAAACGGGTAATGAGCTTATCTAAATACTATTCCCAGGACTTTCCACAACATTGACCACACCGGAGGCAAAAGAGATAGGCAGCTAAAAGCAATAATGTCGTTCTTAAATCTTTAACACCTGCTCTCACCAATCTGCCATCAAGTGCTTACAGGTGACAAAAGAAATTAACAAGTAGCAAAAAAAAGTCAACAGAAAACCTCCAAAACAAACCCACTGGCACAGATGGAGTCTATTGGTGGGGGTGGGGCGAGATGGGGTAGGTGGATATTTGCTTACTGTTGTGATTTACATTGCATACAAAAATACAGTTCTAGCTTTTGCTGGTAAACTGTTCCTAGTTCACATGATGACTTTAAGTATATCAACATTTATTTCATGACAATCCAACAACTTCCAAGGGCTCCTCTGAAACGCCCTGCAGTGGAACTAGCTTCAACCCATACTGCAGTTTTACATAGCTGTTAAATAAATTGATTTTTCCAAGGTGCTTAAAAGTGGCTTATTCTCCTAATTTGGTAAATATTCCCTTTATGATCTATTTAAAACTTTAGTTACAGAATAACCTTTTCATACAGAATAGGAAGCCAAACTTTATGCTTAACTTGTCTGGATAATTGCAAATTCCTAATTAGTTACATCCAGAACAATGGAGTTATTTTTAAGAGACCCCTCTTTTACCAGCTGTGGAGAATCTCAGTCCCTTAAGAATAAATTAAATGTTATTTCCTGGGATTTTAGAATCTTCGATTATTTCTCATACTACATTTGCTCATGTATAAAGGCAATTTTGTAGACAATTCTTTCAACTGAGAGCTTTTTATAATTGAAGACTAATACTATTAATCAATTTATTTTTCTAATTGGTTGCCTTTATAAAAATCTTTATCTCCCAGAGTGAAAACAAAGATGTATCAGCAGCCTTAAATTCTAATAAAAATTTTGTTTTAACATAGCCTTTAAGTGCTCCAATTTTAACACTTCTCAAATTTCAGAAAGCAGCAAAAAAGTTGCCACCATCCTGCCCTAGGAGTTGGTGGTAGACAGTTCTCAACACAACATTCCAAAAATATGAGCAAAATACCCCCCTGTAAATAAAACAGAAAAACGCCTTCCATTTGCCAAAAAAAAAGTCAGAACAGAGTAGAATATTCCATTAACAAAGAACCTAGTCTAGAACTCAATAAATGCCTTGAGTCAATAAACAAGGAATGAAATAAAATGAATTTTAAACTCAAATATAATCATTTAATATAAGACATTTTAAACATTAATACATACTAGAATCTCAAATAATGCTAATTTTGGCTCAATACCATCTCACTAAAATCTTCTCCCTCCAGTTATTTTAAAACTGACAAGCAGTTGTGATGATATGACAGAAACAAAACATATGAGGAGCCAATGCCTGAACCAACGGTGAGTGCTGCCAAAGGCATCTCATCACCGAAGGCTATTAAAATTACAATCCCAGAGTTACAGAATGCTAAATTTGCATATCTCAATTAGGGACAAAAAAAGAGAAAAAGATTCAAGGACTGATCCAGTTCCAAATTCAGAAACATCCCCACCTGTAATGGCTGATCACCAAAGTTCATACCTTGCCTGAGTTATAGTTGGTGGTTTAAAAGCCTCACGGCCCCCCATCCCACCCCTAACTCCAGATACATTTAGTTACCAAAGGTTGATCCTTGACACTAAAACTGCACCATAAACAACTTCCCTCTGGACAAGCTTGTGATTAGGGACTGGACTCTCACTGGTTGTACCTTGCAAAAAGTTCAAGCACCAACCATAAAATCACCCTTCCACATGAACGTGTGCTTAGCTTCTACAGAAGCCAGCCTTCCTCTAGCCACAATGATTCAAGTATTCTCCGCCTTTTAAAATACATAATACCATACCTTACTGTACTGTTTAAGGCAAAATATATATGCTTGTGAATATTCCCCTATATTCAAAGGCATTCAGAGTAAACTGAAGAATAAGGCTTCTCCTCAACCACCTACGTGTATTCTCAGCAGGTGTAAGGATAAGAATTACAGTTTACTTGAAAATGTCTAAGCACAAAAAAAATTCATTTAATAGGTTAACCTCATTAATGTGAAGAAAAGCAATTGTGATTTCTAAAGTGGAAACAGGTAGGCTGCAAAGACTCCTTACACTGAAAATGATTCTTTTCCTCCCCCATACTCAGCTATAATTATTGAAAGCTCAAATAATAGGCTTACTAAGATTATATACAAGGACTAAGCCAAAGCCTCTATCATTCAATATTGGCATTTCCTCTAAGAGACTGTACTTTTCCCCTCCACCTCAAAAACGACCCTGAGTCAAGTAGGCTGTCCTGTCTACTTAAACAATGCTAAAGCTACAGGTCACATCTAAGGAAAAACTACCCCACAAAGGTGAAGTTGGGATGACTTATGTACAGTAGAACTTTAGAGGTCACAAATCAACTATTCCATTCGGAGTTGGGAGAAAATGAAACACAGCAATCTAAAACTTGAAACTTTATTAACTCATCACAAAGAAAAAAATAAATTTCTTTTCAAACTATCCAAACACAATTTGGAAGTTTCTGAAAACATGCAAACACTGTAGGAACAGCTAGCTCAGTTTTAAACTTTGGAATATAATGAAATACGGAGTTTGCATAGGCTTTACCGAACACTTTTCAGTACACTGACCCATTAATCCCTGTGACAACCATCTGAAAAATTGTATGCATAAGATGTTTTCTCCTTATATTAAAATGAGGAAACCCAGACCATGAGTGGCTCATAATTTTATCAAGGACATACACCTGAAAAGTAAAGTGAGCTCCTGACAGACTAGATATTGATTTCAAACTGATGATCTGATGTGGCCCTCACTAGAGGTATAAGATTTCTAATCTTTGTCCATCATGTTGACATCTTTGTTTTAAAATTCACTATCTCTCATTTGTATTAAACACCTTGAAGTCCTACAAATGGAACCATACATCATGAGTTAAATCATGTTTCCTGTATTTGTCACACTCACGAGAACACTATAATCCTATTTATAACATGGTTCTCATCCTCATTCATTGACGGTAACTATGCTCCCAATGGTCAGGAATGGGTATGAACAGGCTGTTTCAGCTATCTGAACAGTCCCACTGACACTTTCCTTACCTATAGTTGAATTTACAAATTTCAGAGAGCTGGAGGCCATGCGATTCACATAACACTAAAATAATACGGCTTAAAAGCTCATTTACTAGTTTAGGCATTCAGGATCATACAATGCTAAACGTTAGAATTATGAACTGCAATTATGCCATAGTACAATAACTATGGTATAGCATATTCAGATAGATTTATACTGAACCTGGAAGTCACCTTTTTAAAAGTCCTAATAAAAATCATTAATCATTTGTCTTTTCCCAAAAATAGTATGGAAAGGGAGGGAGGGAAGAAAAGATATTTATTGGGTTATTGCATATTTATGAATGGAATCTAGATAAATGAATGCTTACTTTAACATGACTTGAAATTTTCACTATTTCTTACAAAATCAGAAAGTTCTTGAAATTCTATCAGTGTCTAAAATGCAACAGAATTAAATGAAATCCAATAATCAGAAAATTATTTGACTATTTGCCACCAAAAGAATCTCTGTTACTGTTTGAATCATTTGAATTTTACTCCTTGATAGCAAAGCAAGGATTTCAATTCTTCAGATTAATTGTGGAGCCACAAAAGGAAAATTAAATGACAGTTTGGCAGTATTATTTACCTAAAACTTATTAAGCCATTTAAAAAGAATCATCCAATGAACAAGTAAATATAAGTCTTAGGAGGTCATTTTTTTAACTTCCCATTAGGGAGTTTTCATGTTGCCTATTTACACTCTTCTGTTACACTAAAATATCCAACAAGCTAGCTGACTACCTTTTCAGCAATTCCTAATAAACAATTATTTCAACCAAACATGAAAATGTCATTTAAAGTTTTTGTCCATCAGTTTTTACCATGACATGCAAGCATTTAAAAATAATAATAATTTGCTTATTTTTTTTTTATCCAAAGTGCGAAAGCAAAATTGAGCTATAGCTAATTCAGTATTTAAATTCCACTTAAGAGATGAATCTAAACATCTCCTGGAAATGTGGAGGAAAACCAAACTAGCTCTAAAAAGCAATACAACCCAGTAAAATGTGAATAAATTTGGGAATCAAAAAGTTCTACACTGAGATCTCCAACATGGTAACCAGTAGCCACAAATAGCAGTTTAAAATAATCAAAAGTACATAAAATTTAAAATGCAGTTCCTCAGTCCCACTAGCCACGTATCAAACCTACAACAGCTACAGCTACATGTGGCTGGTGACTGCCATATTGGTCAGCACAGATACAGAACAATTTCCATCATCTTAGAAACTTCTATAATGCTGTTGGTAGCTATGTGATCTTACACAAGTTACTTAATTTCTATGAATCTCAATGGCCTTATCTGTAAAATGTCCATAACATCACCTAAATTGAAAGACTGTTATTCGAATTTTAATGATAAAAATACAAAGTACTCAGTATGCATTAGATATCCAAGAAAGAGTAGCTATTAATACAATCCTATATTGGACTTTAATCTATGAAAGTAACCTTGAACAAATCACTTCCCCTCCTTGGACGTCATTTTCCTAAAATTGAAAACTTTGAGAAGTTCTTCTGGTTAACTTTTAAGGATGCTATATCAAATTCCACCATGTTAAATGAAGTGTTAAGCAATAGGGGCACAAACTCCTACTGAGTAAACTACTAGCTGGGTTCCTAGAGCTTCTTAACTGATCCCAAGCATTCTTCCCCAAACCCCATAACACTAGCTCTGCAATACAGCCATGGTCTGATGTGAGCTATTTATAAAGTCTGTCTTAAAAGGTTACCGGAATATCTTTCTGAAATTGTATATACTGTAATTAGAAGCTACAACCCCCTATTCCGTGATGATATCTTGCAGTCTTAACATCTCTTAAATGAACACTATCTTTACAGACGAAATTTTTTCTTAAAGCGTTTAAACAAAAATACTTTTAAAAGCATATGCAAGTTTAAGTACAATTTCTAATGACTTTTTTTTAACCAGCCCTGCCTCATTCTTAGCCAGCTTGTGGGTGACCCTATAGTGTTTAAACAAAGTAAGAATTATACCCTCCCTCAGTGAAGTCCCAAAGACTTTACCCTCTGCTAACAGATGCTCCCAGGGAGCCAGGAAATTACCAAACGCCAGGTCCACAAAGTTTGTGGGCTTCCAACGAGCGGGAACCAAGGGTCCCCACACAAGGCACAAAACCAGGGCCACAGGCTATGGGCTGCAGGCCTCTTCCCCGGCGTTGATCAGTCCCCCAAAGTCACAGCTTTAACTTGAGTGTGGAAGAGCAACTCAGGCAGTACAAATCAGAACAGAGCAGTGTTCTTTAGCCTAAGGCCTAAAGCCTCCAAAAAAAAAAAGTGTTATTCCAGAGCAGATTCCTTTTCTTCCGGGTCTGTCTGCTCCCTCTGACTCTTTGCCCATAACCACCCCTTTCCCAATGCCCCACCTCTCTCCACATTTAAAAAAAAAAAAAAAAAGTGACTTATTCCCTCTCCCTTTGCTTTCCCTAGGAAGGCCTGGAAACTGGAGGAAATTCAAAGCAAATTAACTGCAAATTAAAAAATAAACAGACAAGCAATCAGGGGGTGCCCACTCAACAAAAGAAGTCGCCAGTTCCAAAAAATGATTAAGTATGGATGAAAGAAGGGAAGGGAGAATAGAATCCAACAGGGATGGAGAGATAAACGTGTGGATTTGGGGCTCCAGCGTCGGCCCATCCTGGCCAAATTCAAAATTTTGTTTCAAGAAAATGGTTGCCTGAAGAGAAAATAAAAAGTTGTAACTTTTAAGAAAGTCGGAAAACGGCACTGTCTTGAAGAAAGTGCCACTGCTTCCCTTCGTCAGGGATGGCAGGGTGGGAGCCGAGATTCGAAAAGCTCCAACTCCAACCGCGCAGTCCTGGAAGCCTCCCCGCCAACGGCGCCGTGGGACCTCCCAGCCCTGTCTTCCCAGTACCAGGCCGGGGTGCTCTGGCTCTCAAGGGGCACTGGGATGGGACTTTTGGGAAACTTCGTGGGCACAACCCGAGGCCCCACTTTCCGCCCAGTGACAGGCCCATCCCACGCCGACCGGTCCCCGTCCCGCCGCGGGCACCAGACAGTCCGCACGGCCCCTCCCAGCCGCCTCGGGGAACGGATTCCTCCCACCCGCCCCACCCCCGGCCAAGGCGCCCCTCGAGGTGACCGACTGACCGGAGCTACGCTGGCCCACACACCGGGTCGCCCGCTCCTTCCCGCCGCGCCCCGCTCCCCCACCCTAGCTTCCAGCCGCCTGGCTCGCCGAGTCCCGCCGCGGCCGCCGGTTACCGCCCCCAGCCTGGGGGGAGCCCGGGGGGCAGGACGGGGAGGGAGGACGTGGCGCGCCCAGAGGTGGCCAGCAGCAAGGCGGGGAGTGTCCCGGAGAGGCCCGGCCGGGGGCGGGGGCCCGGCGGGGGCTCGGGACCCTCCCGGCGAGCATCTGCGGGTCCGAGGTCCTGGCCCACCCCGCTGGGCGCGGAAAGACGGCCCCAACTTCCAGCCCAGTTCGCACGCCCGCCCTCCGCCCTCCACCATATGGAAATCTACATCCTCGGAAAGTGACACGTCGAAGATTCCTCGGCCTCTCCACCCGCCCTCCCCCTCCCGGGCAGCGTTCCTTTCCGCGGAGATTCCGGGAGGGGGAGCGGATTCCTCGGACAAAATTTGCTGGGAAGGCTGGGGAGAGCTGGGGGGGAGGGAGAGCCGGGAGGCACTGCCCAGATTTTTTTTTTTTTCCATCAAGAAGAATCTACCCGTTTCTTTCCCTCCTCCGAGCCCTGGCAAGCTGAAGGGACGTGCGGAGAACTGGAGCCTAGCCAGACGCGGCCCCAAAGCGGAGGCCGATCACCTCCCGGGGCTCGTGTTGCCGGGGCACCCAGGCGAGCGCGGGGTGCCCCAGCACTCTGGCGCCAAGTTTTCCCCGGGAAGCCGGGCGCGCCGGGAACGCTCCGGGACAGGAATGCACTTTGGCGGACTCGGCGTCCAGCTGGGGTTTTCCAGCGCCCCGGGACCCGGCAGCCGAGACACGGAGCTCGGGTCCCCTCCAGTCTCCTGCACGCCTTACCTTCCCTCGGGCTGAAAAACGGGGCTCCGGGCGCGCCACACACCGGGTCGCCCACGCCTTCCCAGCCGGCAACCCAGAGGATCCCTGCCGTCCTCTTCGCTGCTCCCGCCGCCGCCGCCGCCGCCGCTCTCCTCCTCCTTCGCCAGCCGCCGCCGCTCAAATAACTACCAGGAGGGTTTGATGGGGGATTCCGCCATGTCAATGATGTCGGGACCACATGGGGCTTAGGGACCCGCCCACTGCCGTAAACTGCCGAGTATAACCGCCTCCAAAAGCTCGGATTTGCTGGAGCTGCTGGAGCCTCCTTTGCCCCACAGGCCTGCATAAACTAACCAGAAAGTCAGTTGGTTTTAGCCAGACTAAAGAAGTCTGAGGCTCTGGGGAACTAGCAACTCCTGAAAGTTAAGGGCTGCACGTTCTACAAAAGATCGCCAAATACCAATATAAATGCAGTGATTGCTGAGTAATAATCAGAGCTAAGACGATGACTTTTTTAATATACACATATATTAACTTTTTAAAAATCCCCCACAACAACCTTGTGAGCTGTTTTGTCGCTCCCTTCTCTATTTCCCACAGCACTTTGTTCACACGGCTAACAATGTGAACAGATTTTATTATATCAAAATTAAAATATGTTTCCCCCTTTCAGTGTCAATGTGCGCTCACAAGAGCAGAGACTGTTCCTTGCTCTTATCTATTTCTGTTACCTATCAAACATAGCACAATGCATAGGCCACATTATTTAATTGTTAGGTTTATATTAATTAATTCAAACGTATCCTATTACACGGCCTCAAAATGGTTAACCGACTGCATCCCATCCTCTCCTTCAAATTTTCCAGGAGTCAAAAGAATAGAAATTGTCCCAGAAAGGCCCCTTCCCTCCTTACCTTCCCAGGTATTCTGAATAATTACATTCAACCTCAACTATTAGGCTACAAAGAAGTATTCACTAGTGACCAGAGGCAACAAATTACTTTCATTGACCTAAAAAATAATAGCCGTCTATGAAATAGTTATTGTACATAGTACTGTATTAAAGTCCAAAAACATAAACAAATACTGAGAAAGATCTCCTTTCCTTGTGGAATTTGTAATTCTTTTCTGGAGATGTGGAGGATGATGGTGAATGCAGGTGAAGCCCTCCTGAAGGGCTTCTTTCCTCAGATGTACCCAAAGGGGCTCATGAAACCATCTTTCCAAAACATAGTTCCAATACTAGGTCATAGTTCTTCATGAAAAGAAAAATAAAATAAAAATAAAAAGTAGTGGTTCTCCAACTCCAGCCCTCAGCTTCTTTGGCCTCCCCCTGAGCCATGCCCTTCAACCCAGCTGTACTTGCTTGACTTCAAAACACATTTCTGTCCCATTGTAGGTGCTTTCACTCTGCCTGGAGCATACTTCTTCCTCTACCCTAAGGTAAGCTCATTTACTCATCTTTGAGCTCCAAAGAAAATCACTCCCTCCCTCCCCACAGCCTCATAGCTTCTTTCCCCACAATCTCATAATTCTTTTTAGTTCTCACATTGTTTATCTCTTCCATTTGACCAAATCTTGTTCACTTTTGCATTCCCAGCATCAACCTAGCATTGTGGTTTGAATATACTACCGCCTTATAAATGTTTGTTGAATAAATTAATTGTGAGTATGTGAAAGAATTTGCATGGCTAGATACATGACAAACTTCAAAGGGTGGAAGGTTAAATTCAAGTGTTGAAGGACAGGCTTGATAAAGGAGGTAAAAGTAAGCAAGAGAAATTCAGAACACAAAAGTATTTCTGCCTATTTCTTCCCCTAGACTGAATTTGTTCTAATTAATTAAGAAGAATCAAAGAAGAATCAAAAAAAGAGGAGGGGGAAGGAGAGGAGGAGAAGGAAAAAGAGAAGGCAGAGGAAGAATCAATGTACAAAAAATGCTTAAAATTTAAATGTTCAATACATGGTGTTGGTGTGTCATTCTATTCATCAATTGTGGCACAAAATAGAAACCCCATAAATGTTTGTAAAATGAGAGGAAATATTATGTAGTAGAAAGAGCATGGAAGTTATAATCCGACAAAAGCCAGTGACGTTGGCAGTTATTGAAGTTCTCTGACCCTCGGTCTTCTTATTTATTAAATGGCAATATTGCCTTCCTATTGTGGAATCTGAGAAAGAAGATACCTATTAAGAAGGCCTCCTGGTGTCTAATGGGCTCAAATTGTAAAAAAAAAAAGAAAAAGAAAAAGAAAAAGAAAAAGAAAAAAGGAAGAAAGAAAGAAAGAAAGAAGGAAGGAAGGAAGGAAGGAAGGAAGGAAGGAAGGAAGGAAGGAAGGAAGGAAGGAAGAAAAATAGTCTACCAGTCATTTCTAAACAGGAGCCTTTCATGTAAGCCAAGTTTTAGGGAGAAGGCTGCACTGAGCTGCCTGCCTGCACTGTGTTCCTGACATTTGAGCTAGCCCTTATACAGGAGTTCCTGGAACTGTATTTTAATCAATAGAACTGAGGTCTTCCCCATTCAATCAAGCTGCACAGCTATATTCTCATCAGCATCTTCACTAACCAATTAGAGCAACTCCATTCTGATCAATCAAGACAGTGCTTTTTCAGACCAAACTACAAGGATTTGCAGTCTTTATTTGCATGAGGACAGACCAATCAGAGACCAGGACAGGGACTTCTGTCTATATAAGTTAGCTCCCCTCTAGCTCAGGAGGCAAACTTTCCATGGAAAGTCTGTGTTTCATCTGCTGGAGCTGAAACACCTAGGATATCTCCACTGGAGCAGAGCAGTCTAGCAGGATAGAGACCCTCCCCTCTCTGCCTCAGGTAATTGAGCTGTAACACTATTGAACTGTTCTCACAGCCATGCTGTATCACAACTGAGCTGTTTGCACTAAATAAAGTTTTCTTCTTCACCACATCCCAAATTGAAGATTACTGTTGGCATTGAATTGGCACCAACTATCAGTTGATACTACTAAGGTTGTTGTGAAGATTAAAAACCTCCAGCACCAGATTCTCAATAAATAAATATTGTTTCCTTCTTGAGTGAATGAATGAACAAGTGAATGAATTAAGGAAAATGTTTTTCCTGAAGGGTAATAACAGCACAGAAAATTGGAAACTTCAAGGAAAAAGATGGGATTTTTGAGAGGGCTCTCAACTACACGTTAAGGGATTTAAATTTAATACAATGAGAAAACCCGGGGGGTTATAGAGACATGAAGTGATTGAAATAGGTTTCAAGGTTGATTATTCTGGCGGCCAAATATAGAACAAGGCTCATTCAGAGAGGCATGCTCTGAACCTACTTGGGAAAGGATAAAGAGTAGACATGAATGATGACTCTGGAAATGGAAAGAGGAGCCTCAACCTAAGACAATGAGTCCTATTATCTGGTGTCGATGGCCGAGGTCACCTCCCACCTAAGGTTCCAAATTATCGAACCATAGTCACACCATAAAGTTTGCTCAAAAATCACTTTAGGATTTGCTCAAACACAAAAATTAACATCTAAATGAAGATACCTGGAAGTTAAGGCCTATAACAAAACATACAGATTTATAAACCCATCACCCATGCAATGCAGGCTGAGTTGTATAAAAAAAGATTCAGTTATACTACTTTATCTCAAATAACGTATAACAAAAGAAATGCAACTTTAACACAAAGAAAAGCATGACTTTTGAAACTAGTATTGAAATCTCTCAAACCATTAAAACTTTGACTATTCTGTAAGTCTAAAATTTTTACATTTAAACCTCTTTCTAAAAAATCACTATGGCTAGTAATATACAATATCTAGAAGACTGAGCCAAGTTCTCAGTCTCAATATCCTTCCTCTGCTGATTGCTGGGGTTGCTAGAGTCTCGCAGGCAGGCTCAGTCTTGCCTCTAATCTTGAAACCCAATCTTGACTTTAGAGGGCATTAACTCTTTGCATCTACTTTTGTTCCACTGTCCTAAGCCAGATCTGATACCAGTTTCAATATGAACAGTGACAAAAAGGCATTAATCCTGTTTTGAAGAGTGTTCAGAATTTGCTGGAGTACTAATAAAGGACAGTCAGCTCAGTCGATAGGACAATCTAAGAGCAATATTGCCACTTCAATTAAACACATTTCTCCAGAAAAATTTAACCAGTCAAAGCTATAATGTCACCTTCGCTTCTATTGTTCAAGG
The DNA here is from genome assembly GCF_014176215.1 of Rousettus aegyptiacus. Classification (NCBI taxonomy): domain Eukaryota; kingdom Metazoa; phylum Chordata; class Mammalia; order Chiroptera; family Pteropodidae; genus Rousettus; species Rousettus aegyptiacus. The sequence continues at coordinate 31,836,452 of NW_023416307.1, read as the reverse complement.
CAAAACAAGAGCAAATTGTGTGTGTGTGTGTGTGTGTGTGTGTAAAATTTCAAACAAGAATATCTGTCCCACAGTTATCAGAACTATTCAAGTAGAAGGTGAATGACTGTCAGGGCTCATAAAATCACAGATTTGATAGGGAGCTAAAAGTTTTCAGCCTGCTCTCCCTCCCGAAGTGGAATCTTTGTTCCCATATCCGTGACAGCTAAGCACCCAGCCCCAGCCTGAACACCATCAGGAAAAGGCAAAAACACTTTTTGCCAAGATAGCCTTTTGTCAACAAGTCTAGACCTAAACCAAGTCTTCTGAAACCCACCTCCTTGCATCTTTCCTCCACTGGTCCTGTCTCTGTCCTCTGGAGACAGATAAAATAACGAGTCATCTTCCACATGACCTCCCTTCCAATCAATTGACCATACCTGTCATATGCTCCCTAAAGATTTTCTTTTCCTAGAAAAAGTCTCTGACATTTTAAACTCTACATCTCCTCACATAGTTTCTAGATCTCTCCATCTTTTTCTTTTACCACTTTTGTGGGCCTATGGGCCTACTTGTTCAACATCTCTGAAAGTTTGGTATCTAGATTCTGTTTATAATATTTCAAGGATTATCAGAACAAAAACACAGAGTGGTTCCCTTTCCTGTTTTGGACAAAACTCTTGTGTCATTACAGTTTAATACTGTACTAATTTTTTTAATAGCTTCCTCATTCTATAATTCATGTTTCTTCCGCTTGTTATACAGGGTATTCATTAGGAATGCACTAGATTTCATCTTAACTGGCTTTAATTAATGTTAACTGGTTGAATATTTGATTTTATTAAATTTTGTTTGTAAGTTTGATTTTCACATTTCTGCCTACCTAGGACTTTCTGGACATTGAATCCATCATCAAACAAATTTTCTCAGCTTTGCAACATTGGTAAGTATGACAAGCATGCTTTCTATGATACCATCCAAGGAACTGATAAAAACACAAAACAAGACCAAGGCCTATCACTAGTAGTTTTTCTACAATTGGAGGCAAATCTGAGCAAAGGTATCTTAAAAAGCTATAAATCTGTTCATCACACTGACTTACCCTAAATCACACAATCATAGGAGAGCAGAGCGGGTCTGACTTTCTTCATAGTCATTACTACCATTCTTGCCCACTCTCATACCTGATTTACTCCTATGAACATTTTAGCTTCCTAAGAGGTCAAGACCTCAGTATTATACCCGGGTCTCTTTACTACACGGGTGCTAAATATTGTCTTCCTAAAACAAATTCAAAATTATCCCTGGATAGTAATACATGTATAGATAGTAATGTATAGATAGTAATACATATATAAATAGTGTATATATATATACACCACACACACACACATACACACACACTATATATATACTTTTTAAGATAACTTTGCCTCAGATATATATATGTATATATATACTATATATATATGCAATCTATACATGTATTACATATATATACTATATAATTATATATATAAATATATATATTTTATATATATACTATATAATTATATATATATATATATAGAGAGAGAGAGAGAGAGAGAGAGAGAGAGGTGTCTTTCATAGAGAAATAAAGCAAAGAAATGACTTTATCTCAGATTACATACTTCAGATACAAACCATTTTAGTCGAGACAAAATTCTGAGATTTGACTAGAAAGTAATGAATTGAAAACAGAGTAAACTTACTACAGAGGTAATCAGGTCCATTCTGTTTATGGAGGGTCTGATATACTTGAAATTATTTTTCATCTTTTGCGTAGTTACCACAATAATTCTTTTAGTGCTTGGAAACATAGTCTTTGGTATTTCACATGTAATCTGTGTGTCTCAGACCTCACAAGTCAGGGGGTTAAATTGTGATCACATTAACATGAATAAACACCCTTTCTCTGGCTCTGGCAGTCACCATTATTGTAGGACTTCTCACTCCCCTTTTACTCTTCCCAGATCTTTCTAGAAGAAAGAACTCACAGGAGTGGGTATATGAGCAACGTTTTTCAGCTTGCTGTGGTAACTTGTTCACTCAGCTAGAGGAGCTAGTATGGCCCCTCGGTCTGTGCTGAGCCTCCTGCTGTTGGTAGAACCGGCCACCTCGTAAGGCCAGTACCACCCTTGGATAGACTCACTTCTCCCTTTCTGGACAAACTCTTGTTATTGATCACCAAATAGAGCAGCCTTGGCTCCCAATATCTCATGGTCTTTAAATCATACTCTCCGTTTCCATGAGTTTGGCTTTTGGAGATTCCACATACAAGTATCATACAGTATTTGTTTTTCTCTGTCTGACTTATATCACTTACCATAATGCCTTTTAAGATCCATCTATGTCATTGCAAATCACCGGATCTTTCTCATGGCTGTGTGCGTGTGTGTGTGTGTGTGTGTAATACATCTTCTTTATCCATTCATCTGTAGGCAGCCACTTAGATTGTTTCCATATCTTAGCTAATTTGAATAATGTCGTGATGAACATGAGAGTGCAGATATCTCTTCGAGATCCTGATTTTGTTTCTTTTGAACATATACCCCCAAATAGGATCCTGGATCATATGGTAGCTCTATCTTTAATTTTTTTGAGGAAACTCCATACTAGTTTTCCTGAGTGCTGCATCAATTGACACTCCCATTAACAGCATACAAGTGTTCTCTTTTCTTCACTTCCTTGCCAATACTCACCTCTTGTCATTGTGATAATAGCCATTCTAACAGGTGTGAGAAATCCCATTATGATTTTGATTTGCACTTCCCTGATAATTAGTGATGTTGAGCACCTATTCATATACCTGTTGCCTATATATTATATATATATAATATATATATATCCTTTAGAAAAAATATCAACTCCTCTGCTCCTTTTTTGATCAGATTGATTTTTGTTTGTTTGTTTGTTTTTTGCTATAGAGTTGTATGAGCTCCTTATATTTTTTAGATATTATTCTCTAGTAAATGTCTCCTAGCACCTCATTGACTCTGACTAGGTTGTGTATCAGTCTTCAAATCAATCATGGTGGCCCAGGCAAAGGAATATAGTGATTACTTTAAACCATCTGGGCCTACATCTAGAGTTCATTGTGGAGTCAATCCCACGACAGCCAGGGACAAACAATAGAGGAGGCTTCTCGAAGGAAATTTGGTGAAATATTCCCAGAAGCAGAAGAATGGATGTTTGGTAGCAATGGACATTAGGTAGGCAGAGAGGATGGGGAAGGCGTTTCAGTAATAGATAAGCAAAGGAAAAGTGTGAAGTGAGCATGATAGCACATTAAAAAGACATGCAGTAAATCTTGTATTGTTATGATAGATACAGAAACATTTTCCATGTAGAAAGCCAAGCTAAAATTTTTTCTGATTATTTTTCTCTCTCTAAAAAGAACATATTATGCTCTTAGACCAAAGAATGTGCTTCAGAGCCACAGTTTGTCCAATCACAATCATTCCTCATCCTTAATTTACTGCAGTCAGACTCTCCTCTCAGCATTCCATGGAAATAAATGGTTTCTCACTCCCAATCAGGGCCTCCCAGAGATGAAGAGAGGTTCAAGCACCAGAGCCTTAGCCAAGGGGGAGTGGGAGCAGCGGGTCACCCCCTAAAAAGCTTCTCCCTAAGTGGCATCCTTTGGTGATGGTTTTTGGTAATGTGAAAGGAAAGCCAGTGTGTTCATTGTCTTTACATTTAACAATTATTGCTTTTCATACTCACAAATATGCCTGTGTTATGGAATAAGAAACTCTTGCCTTTACCACATGCACCCACAACCCCTTGTCAGATCTCTCCTGCCTTGATCTCGGTATCCAATGCTACATGTTATCCTAGTTTCCTGCCCTTTATGAACAAAAAGATGAATGCATTTTTATCACCTTGGTTTTAAGTCATTAAGGAAATGAAAATGAGTTGGATCCATGTACTTATCCATTTGACATTGTATATATTGTATTCAATTTAAAGACAAAATTTAAATTTAGTATTGAAAGTTATATAACTACTAAGGAAAATACTATTCATAATTATTAAGTATGATTTGAAGTAGTATTAAGACAATATATCTTTTCTTAAATTTTTATTAAATAATCCTCTAAAATTATCAACTTTTTCTATATAATACCTCAAAGTAACACATTCAAACAACATAGAAGACTATAAAATGTAAGGTTTTCTTTATTTTTGCCCCACCCAAACTTCCATATCTTCTCCTTAGAAGGAGTCATGTAGATTTTTTGTGTGTATGCTCCAAAAATTTTCTGTGTATGCAAAAATGTATAACATATAATTAACTTATTACATAAATAATATCAAATTTCAGTACGTTTATACTTAGAATTAAACTTAATCTAACTTTTTAACCCATTCCAAAGCATTCTCATACCTAAATTAATCAACTTTCTTTCCTAATGTCACACTCAAAGCCAAATCAACTTTTTAAAAACACTTGCATCACTTTGAGATTTTCTGTTATGTGTCTGTTTCCTTAACTTGTGACCTGTCTCTCTCGATGCTTTGCAATGCATAAGTTGGTAAAAAAAAAAAAAAAGCAAGACCTTGTTTTGCCTAAAATATCTGAAAAATTGATTTAATTTTTGGTCATTTATCAGCAAAGTCTTAGTTTTTGTCTCTTTATACATTTACACTTTGGTTCAACCCTTTCTCATTCTATATTCACATCTCCATTTGTTATGTAGGTTCACCTTTTGTCATATTAGAAGTATATTTTAAACTTTGCTTTATCAAATTTCACAAACCTTTTACTAATATATCTTTATAAACGAGATCATTGGTCTTGCCATACCTGTGCTCATAAGTCATTTTCGTTTAGTATTTGTTCTGCAATTTTTCTTCAGTTTAGTTTACATCTATCTAAAAAATATTTTGTCAAATCCGTACAGTGGGCTAATTTTACCCAGAGTAAATAGATACTTATTTTGAGCAACTGAGACTTCTCCCACCATCCCCATACCATGCTGCCTACAATTTTACCAATTTTACTCACTGCTTCAGGCTAAGTGTTGCCCTCTTTTGCTGTTTTCTTTTAAAATGTAAATAACCTACAGAAGTGTAGCATATTGAGAAACAAAACTATAATGAGAACATTTACATGACGTAAGGTAAATTAATAACTATATCAGAAAAATTCTGAATAGAATAAAAGATAAAGAGTTGGAGTTTTGCCTGATGAAGAATAGGCATAGAAAAGGGGACACAAAGAACACATATTTCTAACTCCTGGTTTTGCCTTAGGTCTGCCTTGTTTTCAACTTGTTAGGATTTTTTTTTAGTGAAGTTAATTGTGTCTACTTGGTGTAGGTGACATAAGGCACTTCAGTTACCATGTGTCTAGGAAACAGAAGACCTGTCCTCTCCTCTTTCTTTCTTTCTTTTTGCAATAAATATTTATCAAATGCTTACTTTGTGCCAAATACTGTTCTAGACACTGGGGATACAATGATAAAACAGGTAAACATCCATGGCCTTGTGGAGCACACAATATAACAAGGAGGAGACACAATAAATGATCAACATAATGAATAAGTAAATGATACGCTATATTAGAAGGTGATATGTTCTAGGAGAAAAAGAAAAGAAGAACAGAGTAAGAAAGATCCAGTGCTATTGGGCAGTTTGAAATTTTCAACAGAGAGGTTCATATAGACTCACTGAGAATATTGAACAAAGGAGGTGGAGTTGACGGGGAGGGTATCTAGGGGAAGAATTTTGCATATAGAGGAGAGAGCCAATGAAAGACCATAAGGTGGGAACATGCCTGGCTTGTTTAAGGAGTAGCAAGGAGATCACTATATTTAGAGAGCAGTGAACAAGGTTCACTAAGAAGTAGAAGATAAGATTGGGGGAAATGGGAGGCCAAATGGTGGAAGGTTCTGGAGCTACTACCTGAGTGAAATGAGAAGCAAATATAGAATATGAAACAGAGCACAGAAATGACATCGACTGACTCAGGTTTAAAGAGGTCACTCTGGGTACTGCTTGAAAATAGACTGTTAAGATCAAGAACAGAAGCAGGAAAACCATTTAGAAAATTATTGCAGCAATTTAGAAGTGAGAGGATGGCAGCTTGGACAGTTGTAATAGATACACATGTGATTTATTTTGAAGATAGAGCAAACAAGATTGGTTGACAGATGAGACATGCAAATGTAAAAGAAAGGAAGATAAATATGGTTCAAGGTTTTCACCTGAGCAACTGTGAGAATGGTATTGCCATCAACCAAGACAGGGAAAGCTGTGGGAAGAGCAGGGTTGCCGAGTTCGGAGCATGTTGAGTGTGAGATACCTGTTAGATACAGCTACTTCTGAATCTAACTGGTTGTCTAATCTGAGGGAAGCCACTTAACCTCCCTAGGCTTCATTTGTACAATGAGAAATTTGGACTAGCATGTTGAGTGTGAGATACCTGTTAGATACAGCTACTTCTGAATCTAACTGCTGTCTAATCTGAGGGAAGCCACTTAACCTCCCTAGGCTTCATTTGTAAAATGAGAAATTTGGACTAGAAGAACATCTTTAACAATTTTTTGATTCTAAGTTTTACTTGGCTAAGTTGTTTTTGTGCTAATTTACACAATTACTTGTACCTTTTGTTATTGATTGAATTTCATTTGTGTAATTTTAAAGAGGGTGATCAAAGTAGTCCTCATTTAAAAAGTGACTTTTATATGAAGGAAATAAAGAAGTTAACCATAAACGTATCTAAGAAAGAGTGTTCCAGGCAGAAAAAAATCTCAGAGCAAGGACCCTTAGGTAGAGTGGAGAGGGCCTGTTCAAGCAGAAGCTCCATTTGATAATTATAAGCGAAATACAAGGTACACATATGACTGATAAAACTCACAAAGAGAGCAAAAAGTCTTTAATGAGACGAAAACGCACATTAAAAAATTTTAAGGGATTCAAAAGCCAGTGGAACATCAAATAGTTTTTAGAAAAATAACAATTTGATTATTCAAACCCTGAATCAAAAATATAAGAAATACTTTTTCCCTTAAATTATTGTGTAAAAAAAAAAATTTCAGACAAAAAATTTTTGACAATTGTGCTTTATTTTTTAAATCTTTTTTCCTCTTCAAAAGAGTCTAAATTTTAAAATTTCAAATTGCAGTTTTCATAAAAAGTCTCTAATTTAGCAATAATAAAATAATTCGGTTTAAAAAGAAATGATACCAATCGAATCAATAAATGGGATACTACAGAAAACTAATTCAAATCATGAAATAACCAACTTCCCAATAATATGAGATTCGTTCTGCTGCAGTTAGGGGTTTAAAATTTAAATAAAAGCAAGAGAGGTTTCCTTGTGAAATGAAAACTCTTTCCTGGTTTTGGTATTTTCCAGGATTCTTACATTTGCAAAGATTTTATTTTTTTTTAATTTTTATGAGAGTTTATTTGAACTAAACTGACATCACACCTGGAAGCAAGATTGCAAATGCTCCCTAATTCTAAGATTTTGAATAGGCCAAATATAAATATATTTTTCTGCTCCCCTGGTAGAAATCTTGTATATCTAACACAAACCTGGCAAAAGCGGAGAAATACTCCATTAATTTAGATGGAATGTGAGACCCTTCCTGGCTTCCTGGGGCTGGAATAATTGAAATGCAAGTGGGAAAGAACAAAGAAGAGAATGGGTCAGGTGAAGGAGTGTAGGTGGGTGGCGGCTGTGGAGCGCAAATGTAAGAGTTACAATCCAAGATGGTAGAAGTCTCAGATCATGGCCCTGTGTAATAAAAATAACAGAAAACCCTTACTGAATGCTTACTATGTGGCAGGAAATGCATTTTACATACATGTAATAATATCTTTCGTTTTGACAAGTGAAATATATAGCAACTGGTCAGAGGATTTTTAATTTGAAAATGCATTCCACTGCTTTCTACACTCTAACATTGCAAAGTAGAATTTTACTGCCAGCCTAATTCCTTACCGCCAACCCCCCTTTACAGATAACTTCATTCTGTCTGGAAGCTTGTAAGATTTTCTTCTTTATCCTTGGGTAAATAAGAGAAAATACTTAAAGAGTGCTTACTATATGCCAGGAAGTATTCAAAACATTTCACATATGTTAATACATTTAATCATCACAGCAACACCTTAAAACTATTACAAATGCTATCCTCATTTTACAGGTGAGAAAACAGAGAGAAGATAAATAAGGTGTTCAAGTTAAATAACATCCGCATAGTTAAGCCCCGAAAGCTGGGGCAGAGAAGAGAACATGAGATATAACAAAATTTAAAAAAGCTGTTTTAAAGCCACTGTGCTTCATAGAATGCAGGAAATTTAAAAAGAGAAATTATGTCATGGATGATGAAGCTACTGAGATAGTGGAACCCTTAGATGTGTGCAACAAAGGAAACTAATTGAAGAAAATTTTCTTCGATGCAGGAAGACTGCCCTGGGGTAGATCATATCACTTCTTTCCTAAAACCTACCTAGGAAAAAACAAAGTCTTGACCATGGCTTAGGTGACCTTGTATAATTTGGGCTCCTGTATGCCTCTCCACTGTAAACACTTACATTTTTGTTTGTTTTGTTTTAGTTTCCCAGTCCTTTGAATACCCTCCTTATGTTTGGGGAATTCACGATCCTTCCAGATCTTGCCTTCCTGCACAAGCCACACAGTTTTTCCAGGCCACTTTTATCAAGAGTAGAAATTGCATCAAATGTGAATGGCTGAAGAACTGGCAATGTTTAACTCGGAGGAGAGGAGACTTTGGTGGGGGTGGGTGGGTGAAGGAACCCATTGATAGAGACCTCTTCAAATATTTGGAGAGCTGGCAAACGAAAGAAGGCTGTGGCTTAGAAGCAGCAGAAGCTGAGAGTGGGGGTGGGAGTGGGGGAAGAGAAATCCAGGGAGAAAGGGGGAGATAGCCAAGCTTGTGGGGAGAACAGCTCCAAACACATTCTCTAAAACGATTGCCCTCTGTACAATCCTTTTAAGCAAATCAACTTTCTTAAGGTGTGGTTTATATATGATAAAAATGCATCTATTTTAAAAGTACATTTTCATGAATTTTGACAAATGAGTACACCCGTGTGACTACCTAATCAAGATACAGCACATTTCCATCACCCCACAACGTCTCATTTTTCTCTATTTCAGTCACCTGCTCCCACCCCCAGACCCAGGCAACCACTAATCTGATGTGGGTTACTAAATCTAGATTACTCTTGCCTTTTCTAGAATTTCATATAAACATAATCAATCATACATTACATGTCTGGTTTCTTTTGCTCAGTGTGATGTTTTTGAGATTCATCACTATGATAGCATGTTTTAGTTGTTTGTTTCTTTTTACTGCTCAGTAGTAGTCTTACTGAATAGATACACCAAATTCGTTCATTTATTGATGAACATTTGGCTTTTTTCCCCCCAATTTTTGTTTTCTTGAAGCTGCTTCGACAGTTCTTGTAGAAATATTTTTGGGAAAATCTGTTTTCCTTTTTCTTGGATAAATACTTAAGAGTGAAATTGCTAAAAGGTCAGTGCATATTCAACTTTTTAAGAAATTGCCAAGCTCTTTGACAAAGTAGGTGTGCTATTTTACATTACTAGCAGCAATCTATGAGATTTCCAGTTGTTCCCCATCCTTGCCAACATTTAATTTTGTATGTCTTTAAATTGGAACCTTCTCTTAGGCATATATTGGTATATCGTCATGTTTTAACTAGCCCTTTCTTAATGACTAATGATTTTGAATGTTGAACATTTTTTTCATGTGCTTATTTGTTGTTCATATAGCTTCTCCAGTGAAGGAAATGTGTTATTCAAATCTGATGCCCATTTTTCATGAGTCATTTATGAGTTGTAACATTTTTTGTATTTTCTGAATAGAAGTCCTTTATCAGGATTATGTTTTGCAGATATTTTATAAAAATCCATGGCTTGAATTTAAGAGAAAAAGTTTTAAATCTTGATGAAGTCCAATTTAAGCTCTTTCTCTTTTGGTTCACGCTTTTGGTATTCTATCTTAAAAAATATATTTGTTTAACTAAAGGTGACAAAGATTTTCTTTTAGAAGTCTTATTTTATTTTAGCTCTCACATGTAGGCCTAGATTCATTTGAAGGTAAGTTTTGAATATGGTATAAGATAGGGGTTCAAGATTTATACTTTTGCAACTGGAAATAAAATTGTTCCATTATCGTTTGTTGAAAATGCAATTATTTCATTATTAAATTACCTTGATATGTTTTTGTCAAAAATCAAATATTCCTATTTATGAGGGTCTACCTTTGGACTCTTTATTCTGCTTTGTTAATCTCTATATCTATCCCGTTGCTTGCACCACAATCTTGATTAATATAGCTTTATAATAAATCTTGAAACAGATAATACATGTCTGCCAACTTTGTTCTTCTTTATCGAAATTATATTTCCCATTTTAGATTTTTTGCACTTCCATGTAAATTTATAATCTTGTCAATTTCTAAACACAAATTCTTAGAGAGTTTTGATCAGCATTTTATTGAATCTATATGTAAATTTGGGAAAAATTGACATCTTAATATTGATAAAAAAATATTGAACATAGTTTCTCGCTCCAATTATTGAGGCCTTCTTTCGATTTTCTTAGTCTTTTGTAGTTTTCGGTGTATAAGTCTAGTACATTTCTTGTTAAAGTTTTCCTTAAGTACATTATGTTTTCAATGCTGTTGTAAATTGTGTTTAATGTTAGTATAACAATTGATAATTATGTACTGACACTGTTTCCTGTATGTTTTCTAAACTCACTTCTTAGATCTTGTAGTGTTTTTTGGAGATTTCTTAAGCTTTTTCATGTACATGATCATGTTCTCTACAAATAAATATGTTACTTCTTCCTTTACAACCTGTATGCCTTTTATTTACTTTTCTGAGTTTATTCTACTGACTAGGACTCTTGGTACAATGTTGAAAAGAAGTATAAGGAGTATACATCCTTGCTTTTTACCCAATTTTAAGGGAAAAGCATTTAGTCTTTCACCATTAAGTGTGATGTCAGTTATAGGGATGCTCTTTATCAAGTTGTGAAAGTTTCTCTTTGTAGTTTACTGAGAGTTGTTTTCTTTTTTCGTAATTTATAAAGAATGGATATTGAATTTTATTTATTTATAGAGAATGGATATCAAATGCTTTTCTTCCATCTATTGACATAATCGCATAGTTTTTCTTTTTAAGTCTATTAATATAATTGATTTTCAATTATTAAACCAGTCACATCACCACTTCTCTTTTAATCAGAAAGATAGACAATAACAAGTGTCAGTGAAGATGTGGAGAAGTGGACCCCTCATACATTGATGAAGGAAGTGTAAAATGGTACAGCCACTTTGGAAAACAGTATGGAAGTTAAACACAGAGTTACCATATGACTCAGAAATTCTACTGCTAGGTATATAATCTAAAAAGAGAGAGAGAGAGAGAGAGAGAGAAGAAAAGAAAATATATGTCCACGTAAATACCTGTACATGAATATTCATAGCAGCATTATTTTTAATAATCAAAAAAGTGAAAACAACCCAATGTCCATTAGCTGATGAACAGATAAGCAAAATGTGGTATACCCATACAATGGAATAATATTCAGCTGTAAAAAGGAATTAAGAACTGATATATACTACCACCTGGATGAGCCTCAAAGCATTATGCTAACTGAAAAAAGCCAATCATAAAAGGCAACATATTGTATGATTCCATTAACATGAAATCCTATGAATAGGCAAATTCATAGAGATAGAAAGCAGATTAGAGGTTTTCAGGAACAAGAGAAAGAGGATTGAGTAGTAACTACTAATAGATACAGGATTTCTTTATAGGGTGATGAAAATATTCTGGAATTAGATAATGGTGGTGGTTACACAATCTTGGGACTATACTAAATTACTAAACACCATTGCACTATGAGGTTTAAATGGATGAATTTTGTAGTACATGAATTATATCTCAATTAAAAAATAATAAAATAAGCCGACTTTACATTCTTCAGATAAACATTACTTGGATGTGATATATTATCATTTTTATATATTGCTATATTCAATATACTAAAATGTTGTTAAAGATTTTTCTGTTGACATGTAGCCTTTTCCTATAATGTTTTAACCTTAGCATAATACTGTCTTCAAAACAATTATTTATTCTTTAAATGTTTAGTAGAATTCACCAGTGAAGCCATTTCAATCTGGTGTTTCTTTGTGGAAAGGTTTCAAACTCTATTTTGTTAATAGATACTGGTATCAATTTCTTTTTAAATGAGTTTCAGTAATTTATATGTTTCTAACAATTTTCCCATTTTGCCTCAATTATCAAATATATTGGCATAAAGTTGTTCATAATATTTATTATTCTATAATCTGAGGAATCTATATTTATATTCCTACTTCATTCTAGATATTGATAATTTATGTCTTCTTTCTTTCTTGGTCAGTCAGGCTAAAGATTCATCAATTATATTGAACTTTTAAAAGAAACATTTTTTGTGTGTCATTGATTTCTTCTGTGCTATTTCATTGACTTCTGTTCTTAGCTTCATCTTAGCTTTTTTATTGTTTTGCTTACTTTGAGTTTAATTACCTTTAATTACCTCTAGTTTCATAAAATAGAAGCTTATTTATTTGAGCATTTAAAGCTGTAAATTTCTCTCCGTACACTCCTTTAGTTGTCTCCCATAAATTGTGATATGTTATGTTTGCATTTTCATTCAGTTCAAAATATATTTTGATTTTCTTTGTGATTTCTTTTTTCAGGTATTTAGAAATACGTTGTTCAATTTCCAAATATTTGGGGAGTTACCAGGAATTTTTTTTAATTGATTTCTAATTTAATTTTGCTGTGATTCAGAATGTACACTGTATGTTTTCAAAAAATTTTAATTTATTGAGACTTCTTTTAAGACCCAGAATATGGCCTATATTTGTGAATGCTTTATTGGCATTTGAAAAGACCTTGTATACTATGATTGCTTAGTGGGGTGTTAAACAGAATATTGGTATTCAAGCCATACTGTTTTAATGCTGTCTCCTTGTTCTATCAATTACTGAAAGAGGGGTGTTGAACTCTCCAACTATAATTGTAGATTTGTCTATTTTCTCTTTCTATTTTATCAATTTTTGCTTTATGTATTTCAAAACCGTTTTTAAGTGCATGAATATTTAAGATTGTGTATCTTCCCAATATATTTATCCCATTATAATTCTGAAGTTTTTTTTTTATTTCTTGTTCTGAATTCAAATTTTTCCAGTTTAAACAGAGCCATTTCAACTATATTTCGATTAGCATTTGTATGGTATATTGCTGTATAACTATTTTATTTATCTGTCTCTTTATATTTTAAAAGCATTTATTGTAGGTAGAATAAAGTTGAGTCTTGCTTTTTCTACATTTTTAATGTGAAATGCAAATAATATATCATGGTTTTTTGTGGTAAAATATACATAATGTAAAACTGACCATTTTAAAATATACATTTCTGCAGCACTAACTATATTCACATTGTTGAGCAACCATCACCACTCTCAGTTTCCATATTTAAAAATCAATCCAAACAAAAACTCTGTACCTATTAATTAACTCCTCATTATCCTTACCTCCCAGCTCCTGGTAGCTTCTATTCTTTCTGTCTATTCTACTATGAATTTGTCTACCGTACATACTCCATATAAGAAGAATATTTGTCCTTTTGTATCTGCTCCTTTCACTTAGCGTAATATTTTCAAGGTCTATTCATGCTATAGCATATATTGGAATTTCACTATTTTTTATAGATAAATAATATTCTATGGTATATAGCTATCACATTTTAAACAGTCAGTTGAGTTTTGCTTTTTATCCTGTCTGACAAACTCTGCTTTTTTTTTTTTTTTTTTTGGAGCATTTGGACCGTTTACCTTTAATGTAATTATTCATATAATCGAGTTCAAATCTACCATTTTGCTATTGGTTTTCTACTTGTCTCATTCTTCCTTTTTTCCACTTCTTTAGGATTTTTTCCCCCAATATAAATTTTGTTTAAAATATTGAAATTTTCATCTGTAGGAGTTGTATTTAAGACTACTTATATCTTTCATTTCTTACTTCCTTATGTTTATGTTGTCTTATTTTTTGTAAGCACACCGGCATATTTATACGTTATTTTAGTATACATATCTGCTAATATCTGCTAATTTTATTACTGTTTTTATTTCAGGATCTGTTTCATTTAGCAATTTTTTACCTGGTATGGGTCACATTTTCCTATTTCCTTGTATATCTGATGATTTTTTAAATTGAATAATGGTTATGAATTTTATATTATTTAATGCTAGATTTTGTTGTATTCCTTTAAAGAATGTTAGACTTTTTCTGGTAGGCAGTGAGGTTACTTGCAGGTTCTATCATATTGAAGCTTGTTTTTAAGCTTTTTTAGGGAGCTTCTAGCATAACTTTATTTCTAGAACTACTTTAACTTTGCTTATAAGGCATGGCCCTTCTCAGATCTATGCTAAATGGCTAAGTAAGTATTCAACCAGATTTCCCCACTCCGGATGAAGGAAATTCAAACATTTTTTAGTCCTATGTGATTTCTGGGAGTTGTTCACTTTACAGTTTCTCAGTAATTAGTCTTCTCTCAGAAGATATTCATGCCCAGCAACATGTAGTTTCCCCTTATGCATATACAGATTGATATTCAGAAAACACTCAAGGGGATCCTTATGCAGATTTCTAGACCCCTTTCTCTTCTTAGCTCTCTCTTAACTCTGTCTTGAAGATTATATATAGCTGGCAAGCTGATCTGTTTCCTCAGCTTGACAAGATGCTGACTCCCTTTTCCCTGTGCTGTGCACTGGAAACCTCCTTAAGGCAGTAATCTAGGATAAATACAAGGACTCTTATGGATCCAGTCCTATACTGCCTGATGTCTAATGTCTAAACATTGGCATTTCATATATTTTGCCTGATTTTTCAGTTGTGTATGGTGAGAAGTCGATTCCTTTAACAGTTAATTCTTCATAGGTGGAAATGGAAATTCCCCTCTCAAAAAATTTAAAGGCATTGAATTGATATGACGGATAAGACTGATGAAGAGACATTAGAGCAAACCTGTGAAAGATGAGATCAAAACATCCAAGGCCAGTTTGAGAGACACTTAGACACTAAAATCAAAAGACAGTACCTTTTCGAGTACCATTCACCCTCACTCACCAATCACCCAGGCTCTCTTTCCCTGCTCTAGATCACTTCTAAGGCCCTTTACGAGCTAAAGATTCTATTTTTAAAAAATGCCTCGGAACTAAAAAAAAAAAAAAGTCTAAATAATATCTTCTGATTCACAAAGATTAATTGGGTTCTCCGAGTTCATTTATCTTCATGTTTTTATTTTTTTCTTTATGGAGCTGTACATCCTGAGAACTTAGCTACTAGGCACTTAGTGAAGATATTTAACTACTTTGAAACTTAAGAGTCCATAGCTAAAAGCAATTAAAAATTGATCTGAACACAATGACAATAAAAATCTATAAAAATTTTTCACTTTCCCTTTAGTGTATCATGTTGCCACAGCTTTTTTTCTTCTTCTTTTTTTTAAATCTCTGGTTCTATAAATACCCATTTGGACTTTTTAGTGAAAGGTAGTATGCATTAAGCATAAATTCTCTTACCGTATAAGAAGAATCATTCTTCTATAAGTGTAAACTAGAAAACAGCAGAAAGAAAGGTTCTCTCTCAATCTTTGTGCTGATGGAATTGCTGTGGTTTTTGCTATGTTCATAAGCTGACAAACTGGGCAGTACATTTTTCACATTGTTTCAGCCCATGTAAATTTTTCTAAATAAATGGTTCCTGCTTGCCAAGCCTCATGAATAACACTGACTTTTTCTCAGTCCACGAAGCTTACCACATAGATTACACATATGCATTACGCACACAACACAATCATTGGTGCATATGCCAGAATGAAATATGATTTTACAGTTGCCTCTAGAGCACACATTTTCAGCTTTGGTTCCACATATAAGGAGACAGATTTGTAGTTCTTATTTTCTTACACAGAATCAAACACATTGACTTCAAGTCGGCACATATATACTACATAGGCTTGTTCTTTTGTTGTAAGGAACTCTTGCTTCTTCTCAACCTGTCACCTACCAAAAAAAGAAAAAAAAGAAAAAAAGCGATGCGGCACTGTTTGCATTGTTAAAACTTAAAACAAGTCCAAAGGCAAATGTGCCTTAAAAATCCTTCACTGATTTGTTTTTGCAGAACAGCTGGTGGTGAGGCTCACTGCACTAATCATGTCCAGTTGCTGCTGGTGGAGTTGCACATTCAGGAAATTCATAATTAGGTGGTTATATCCCCTGAGTTTACCCTGAAGCACTTCTTACAATTCTCCATTTGTCTTCCTCCTTGTCATTCAAAACAACCAAAAAAAAAAAGGAAAGACAGACACACAGGAGAAAAAGGAAAATTGAAATAGAATTTAAAATAGCAATGCCTCTAAAATAAATCAAATTGTCTTATGATTACTGGCCCTCTCCTAAAAAGAAAAACAACCATAATATGTGTGTGTAGTTCTCAAAATATTTTTAAAAAGGATTAAAAATATTTTAAAAGTGTGTTCTTAAAAATTGTCCTCTGGAAGATTCATCTGCTTATGTTTTGATTTTAAAGAGTGTGAATTTAATATTCACAGTAGTACTATCTGTACTTCAAGGATTACATTTTAACATTTCATATAAATTGTATACATTTCCTTATTCTATCTTCTTCCCTCCCACTCCCCCCATGTGGAGTTATTTGATAATTAATACAATTCTGGAATTTGTAGCTTGAGTGTTTGTCAGTCCCTTGCTGATAATTAGCACATTTTTCAGTTCTATATCAGAAGATCTGGCCTTAATGTATACTAACGAACAGCAGGGTTTCTTAGGATGGTTAATCCTTTATTAGTTAGTTTTAGTGAAAATGAGGAAAGAGAAAATGCTCCGTGAACTGAACTATGATGACAAATATCATTATTTTTCTAATTATCCTATACTAACTGTTAATTCATGAATCTAATAGAAATAAATAGAGGTTCAAATTAAGTGCCACATACTAGTTAAGCAAAATTAAAAACAAATAAAATTCCTCAAAAAGTCAAGCATAAAATTACCATATGATCCAGCAATTTCACTTCTAGATACCTGAAAATATTGAAAAATTCAAAGCAAGACTTTCATAGCAGCACTGTCTTCAATAACTCAAAGGAAGAAACAATCCAAACGTCCAGCAGTGGATGGATGGTTGGATACATGAATTGCGATGTATCCTAACAATGGAATATTATTCAGCTATAAAAAGGAATAAAGTACTGACAAATGCTCCAACATGGATGAATCTTAAAAACATGCTAAGTGAAAGAAACCAGACACAAAAGTCACATGTCATATGATTCTACTTAAATGAAAACTCCAGAATAATGTACAGAGACAGAAAGCAGATCTATGGTCGTCAAGAGCTGAGGGAAGGAGAGAATGGGAAACAACTTCTTAATGAATACAGGGGTTTATTTTGGGATGATAAAAAAAAAGTTTAAAACTAGATAGAAGTGAAGGTTATACAACACTGTGAATGTACTTAATATCACTAAATTGTTCACTTCAGAATAATTTTATGTTGTGTGACTTTCACCTCAATAAAAACAGTTCAAGTTGAAAAACAAGAAAACAGTAGAACTATAATGCATATTTTCTGTAAGGGCCCAGTACTTCTCAGAGGCCGTGGAACTTGTTATTCTTAACAGAGTTGTAGGTAGAATCACCATCTAGCAAAACAATCTAGCTTTCCCTTTATGAGTGTGATAGGCATTTTTGACCAAGGAGGGAAATTCTTCTAAAGTATATTTCTACATATACATATAGACACATAGATATATGAATTTTAATAACTTTATGGCCAAAGATGCCATAAATAAGATCAATTGAAAAAACATTTAAAGAAAATTTTCAGCAGATGGCAAAGCATGAATATTTCTAGCAATACAAGGTAATCTTAAATGTTAACAAAATGCAAACAACCGAATAGAAAAATAGGCAAAGAATATAAAGAGCACAAATAATCATAAACTGAAGCATGATAAGAGAATGCAAATTGAGGCATCAATGACATATCAATTTCTACTCTCCATCAAAAAGGGAAAATTATACAGTGGTAATACCTATTGTTTGTTGGTAGGAATAAGACTGAGGAAGAATAATAACTTCAGATATTTCTTGTGGAAACACTGTAAACTGTTAGTCCATTTGAAAAGCAATTTGGTAATGTATTAATATAAGATATAGACAAACTTTTTTTTAATGCCAACAGTACCTGGTATTCCTAGGTGGGCTCCCATTCAAGTACCAACCAAGCCCAACTCTGGTTAGCTTCCGAGATCAGACGAGATTGGGCACATTCAGGGTGGCATTGCTGTAGACTAGACAAACTTTTGACCCACTCTTAGACGTTAATTTCATTGAGATGGAGGACCAGCATATGTATGTATAGTCCATAGAGGCGGCAAATGGTGGTGGTAAGGGGAATAAATGCATCTCAATGGAAGAATTGGTTCAATAAGTCACACTATATCTACATCCATGGAATGTTTTCCAGTCATTGAAAAAGTTAGAGATAATATATTAAAGCTAGAGATACTAGTTGTTTTGAAAATTCTGCCAGGTATTACTGCCTGAGAAAAGCAAGTTGCAGAGGGGAATGGAGAGTGGGTGAAAGAGATGAAGGTGGTCAAAAGACACAAACCTTCAGTTATAAAATAAGTGCTGGAATGAAATATACAGCATGGTGACTATTAATAATTATTAACAGTGATTATTAATAATAAAATAATTAATAATACTGTACTGCATATTTGAAATTACCAAGAGAGTAGATCTTAAAAGTTCTCATAACAATAAAAAAATTTTGTGACTATATATGGTGATGGATGTTAACTAGATGTATTATGGTGATCATTTTGTAATATATGCAAATATTGAATTATTATCTCATACACTTGAAGCTAATATAATGTTGTATATCAATTATACTTTAATTAAAAAAAGTTGCAGAAAAGTGTGTAAATTTTTTGAAGTCATGTACTTACACAAAAATATGTATAAATATGTTTGTGTCTACCACATCTTTCCATTATAAAAGTACCGTTTCCCATTGTAATTAATAAGTAATATGTGGGATGCTTCTTTGAAGTCAGATGAATATCCTATTCTCCAACTACCTTTCAACCAGTGGATTTTGTGTGCTTGCCTAAATGAATCATTACATTGAGTAGTTGCAAATGAATTTTTTTTTTATTATTTAAAATACATTGAATCATTTAAAAACCCTGTTTTTGTTTCATAGCATGTTTTGAAGGCTGAATGACCTTTATAATAGCTTCCTTTCTTTTTAACGTGGCCCGTGTAGACCCAAAATAAGTAGGTTTACTTCATGCTTGCTCATTGCCCCCCTGACCAAACTGAATACAGCTGACATTCTGTTTTCTCATAGACTGGCACTTTCAGGAAAAAAAAAAATTATAAGATATAAGCCAATGAAATAAGTAAAATATACTTTTGGTATCTGCTTTAGCAGTATTGATTAGTAAAACTTATCAGACTAAAATTTTATTACTCTAGTGCCTATTTTTCTATACTTTACAATTGCTTTTTGAAGTTTTTGCCAAAGGCTTGTAGAGTTATATTACCTACAAGTAGTATTTTTCTGAGTAAAACATTCAAAATCTGTCTCTACAAAATAAATTAGGAAATTTCACAATACTGCATTTTTAGGCCAGTTTTTGATATTAAATACTTAGATTCTTTGAAAATAAACTTGATTCTTTTGAGTACAAGTGACTAGCATGACATAAATTTATCTTAATTCAAATTGCATCATCTAAAATTATTTTTCAACAGAATCACCATGTAACACGAAAGAGCTTTAAAATTTGTTCAAAGGTTTATGTTTTATTACTCTGTAAAAGACTTAACTGGAAAAAATCAAGGAAGGAAACTTTTTGCTTGGAATGAGGAGAGTAAGAACCTGAATCACATGCTATTCTATTTCAAATAGTTATTTTCTAAGCGATATGGCAACTCTTAGCACGATCTAGACTCCTTAATATTTTATTGATGAAAACATAGAATTAAAAAGTAAAATTTTAATCAGAAAGTTTTATACAATATGATCTAGTTAAAAGCATTAAGAGATCTCACTAAGGGATAATAAGGTGAACAACTATTTCAACATCGTGAAAAATATTTTTGATTTTTCTCTACTTTGAGCTAAAGATGACTAGGTTCACAGAGCTACATAAAGCAGACATTTTATGCCAGGATATTGTAGTAGAGAAAATAAAGACTCATCTTTGGAGCTTTGAATTCTGGTCCCAGATCAGTCATGTGGCAATCTTCTCAGGACATGGCTGCTTGCTTTGTAAAATGGGTAGTTGAATTAGGAGGAAAGATTATAAACTCTTCATGTTTAAAATTCTATACCATTAGGTCACTGATGTTTGTGTACTTACAAAAATGGCACTATGTAATTTATTCATTCAAAAACTGTGCATTGAGCTTATATCAGATATTCTAGGCACTCTCGAATATGGAAGAAATGTGGCTATATCTTGTTAACATAACAGGTATACACTAAATCTTGACCCATAGGCAAGCTGTACTCATTCAATAAATTATACTCTCTTTCCCACCATCCCACTGAAACTACTCTTGTCATCAATGACTTCTGATGCTAACTCTAATCATCGTTTCAGTTTTCATCTACTTGATCTGTCCATACCATTTGACCTAGTTGATCAACCCCTTCTCCTTTAAGCATTTGTCCTTCTTGGTTACTAGGGCACCATTCCATTGTTCTGCTATCACAATGGCTGCTTCTTTTCAATTTTCTTTGCTGATTCTTTCCATCTCTCCTGATCTCTAAATGTTGGAGGGCTCCAAAATCCACTCTTGGACCTTTTCTATTCTCTATTTTCACTTACTCCCTGGGTAATTTCTGTCTAGTCCTATGGCTTTAACTGCCACTGACAACTCACAAATTCATATCCCTAGCTCCACTTCCCTAAACTCTAAAATCTCATATCAGGTACATATTTGATAACTCTATTTGGCATAAAATGCAAATGCCATTCTTTCCTCTGCTCTAAGACTCTGAGATTTAGATTAGATTTCCTGAGGAGCAGTTGAGACCAACATCTATGATGGATGAGAATGAATAAAGCAGAATGGAAAAGTGGGAGAAGCAGAACTGTTGATGCAATTATAACAGGCCTCTGTTGATCCTACAGCAAGTTCCCTGACAGAATAAAACCCCATGAAAGCAGAAACTTTCTTTTCCTCTTTCTTCTTTAATTCTATATGTCCAGCATCTAGAAACAGGGCCTAGAACATAGAAGGAGCTCAATAAAGATTAGTCAATGAGTAAATAAATGTATCATGTGTTTACTCTATCCTGGAGACTTATTCTATACTATGTTATACTCTGGGAATACAGAAGTGAACAAGACAGACTCATTCAATGCCCTCGCAGAGGTGACAATATAGTAGAACTTGTATACGGGTATAGCATACATGGACAGAATATGTATATTTTTAAAAGTATAATCACGGCCAAACTCTGTTACCTAGTGTTCTACTAATCTGTCTAGATTCAGCATATTTGATAGTCTATTATACAAAATTTTTACCTGAATTACAGTGTGAAAAGACTATATCTAAAAATGGTAGAAATTTTAGAGAGTTAGTTATTGTTCCTGCTAACTTTTGGAAAGAAAAGTTAGACCACTAAAACATATTTGTGTCCAGTTTAGGAGGAAAGAATAAGGAACAAAATAAGAGAGACCAACTCAGAGAAAATGAATACTTATTTAACTGGAATTTTTATTAACCAACATCCTATTTTCTAAAATTTTGGATAGCAAGGCTATAATTGTATCTAAATAGATAAGGGATAAAATGTTTTATAATGAATGGATAATTTATAGTCACTTTCTACATACAAATGTAATTTTTCCATTACTTTCGTTTCAGTGACAGCTAAAATGTAATAAGGACCAGGCAATAGCACTTCAGTTTTTATGTTATCGTTATGAAATCACAGGTTCATCTTTTAGAAGCAGCCTCTCTTCCTAAAAGCTCTGATTTCTGCTTTCTATAGCACATTTATTTCCATTCACAACCAACTAAATAGTTTTGCCTTATGGAGTTTCAACAAGATAAATCCCATTTTCCCTCTGTTTATTTAAAATGTGAAAGCCTTTTCACTCTGTTTTTTTCTGTGTGGAAGTGAACATGACAACCAACATTTCAATTCTTGGTTTGTCATAAACAAGATATTTGGCATTTCTAGAATAACTTGTATGGGAAATCATGAATTGCTCTATATTTATGAATTTGCTGGCCTCTTTATTTCCTGGGACATTACTGTTGCAATACATAAAATGTAAGCTAGGTCTGAGTGAGTTTATGCACCTATCTTCTGTGTGCCACTTCATTCTAGGAGCAATGGGGAGATTCTAGCTCTCAGAAATTTCTACCTCAAAAGTGGAAAAAAAATGCAAGATTTTTTATGCTCATAGGATAAGAAAACCACTGGATCTCACTATTTCTCACTTTAGACAGCTTGCCGAATACCTTATGATTTTTCATGAATAACTTAACTGTCAATTTCATATGAATTTATGGACAACTTTTATATATATTTAAAAAAATAGATGACTAGTAGCGTGGTGTTGTAGTGTGCACATCCAATGTGATTGTACCGTTGCTTTGATGACTAATGGTTAGATGGTAAGGTCCTTATAGCAGATGTTTCAGAGAATGATAAGTATTGTGAATATTTAGATATATTCAGAATATTTTAAATTTAAAAATATTCTGAATATATCTACAGATTATCTTTGTCGGTAATTCATTAAACCTCCTCTTATAGTTGGTGGTAATACTTAAGTACCTCTGAGCATGAGAGGGCTACTGCAGCTCTTCAATTTAATAGACAACACTATTTGATAAGAACAGGTGAAGAGCCATGGATGGTTATCTGATACAGATTTTTACAAAGGGAAATGTCAGGAAATGACTCTAACAATAAACTCGAATGAATGTCAGGTACAGTAGAAGCTGCTCTAACCTGCTGATACCTCACACACGGTTGCACCAGTGTCTGCCTAACTCCATCTGTATCTCTCTCTTCTGTTCATCTCTCAGTATCTCAGCCTTCAACTACTTTCCTTGAGTCTCCCTGATTCTTCTTTTTTTTTGTATATTTTTCTTCCTTTCCTGAACCCAGGTTATTCATGTAAACTAACCAGAAAGTATGTTTCAAGAGTACATTTTATGATTTCTAATATTTTTTCCTATGAAATTTTTATTTTTTAAGAAAAGTTTTAAAAACAGAAGGATGAATTTCTTTAAATCTCCTTAATTTAAAAGCTTTCAATTACATGTGGATCTTGACTTTTATGGGGAGTTGTAGTTTTAAGTTAAAAAAGAGTACTTACTACCGGTTTGGTTACCTTTCTAAGAATAGAGCCATATACGTAGTACATGCCCAGTAAGTGATTTTTGGATGAATGCTCAGCATACATATACTAAAGTCTTACTATGTACTTAATAGGTGCTCTTGTAGCATGCAGCACCCCCTAGACACAGATAGGTATTCACTGAGACTTAAATCCCTAAAGGGTGCTGCTTATTTGTTTTTGCTCATCTGCACATCAGAATCTTGATAGTAGTGTTCCACTAGTATTGACTTGGATGAGATTTCTATGTGTAACAATGTCTATAGATTTCTTTCTTTCTTTTTTTAAACAGAAATATTATGAACACTCAAAAGCACATGTTGAGAACTACATATTCTTTATCTGATGTGCTTCTCTTCAATGAGCTCCAAAATAACACTTCTTAAACTGTAATGTATGAATGATTTACCCAGGGATCTTGTTAAAATGCAGATTCTGGCTTCAGTATGTTGGAGGCAGAGGTGCTGCACTTCCAAGAAGCTCCCAGGTGATGCTACTATGGCTGGTTCCCAGGTTACACTTTAAGCAACAAGGGTCTTAAGGTAATAAGGTTTTATAACAAAACTTTTGTTATCATTCTCCAGTTCCACCTCATTAAAGAAGTATTGACAAGCCTCAGCTAGTGAGGGTCTGGTCTATATTCTCTTCTTATCTCTCCTGTCCTGGGTTGTCTGTATTTGCAGCAAGACTGTTTCTGATGACGTAAGGTCCTTAGTATCGACATGTTCATTCTGAGAACAGCTGCTGGTTGCTAATTTGTGCACCATTTGGATGCTGGTTCGGCAACTGTGTTCTCTGAAGCTTCAGTTTTCTTTGTTTTGCTGGGGAGAGAGATGGTGGGAAAGAGGGCAAGAAGGATTATTTCTTGTTTTATGTGTGAGCTGCATAGCACTGTAATATTTTCTGTGCGATAGCAGTAGTGATTTAGAACATTAGCATCAAATAGCATTAGTCTCATGTATGTTATCTCATTGACTTTTCACAGCAACTCAGTGATGTAGGTAGTATTAATGTTATATAATTTTCATCTTATGGATGAGAAAGCCAAGAGTCCAAGAAGTTCAAGAACTCCTACAAGGTCACAAAGGAAGTAAGTGGCAGAATTGGGGTTCCCAACCGTACATTGTGACTCCATGTCCAGTAGGAAGATAGACTATTCATCTTTTGAGGGTCTCTCTAGGCCCCTAAACATCCATAAATTTAATTTCCTTTGAATATTCATTGGCCCACTATAATAGTGCTCCCTCTTCTCTAAAGAGTTAGCATCAAGAACTACTTGAAAGTCTTGACAGCCTGCTAACTTCAGTTTGAGAAAGATTATTTCCTGACTTAAGCTAAAGTAGAAGAGTAAAATATATATATGGAGACTGAAGAGGCAAAATTAAAATGAGGATAAATGCTAAGAAGTGAGATTTTCCCACTCCTCAGCTTTTCTTTTCCTCCTCCTTTTTCTTTTTTGCATTCTGCTGTGGAAAGGAAGACAATTTTGCAGGCACTTAGACCCTCAACTTCTACCAGCTTAGGTATGTTTATTAATCTTTGAGATCTTGTCCACATTTTATTAAGAAATAATAGTAAATGGTCAAGTTATTTGAAGTTCAGAATATATTATATTGCTCATATTCACATTACATAATATGCTTTGGGGTGACCGAATGCATTGAGTATTATTTTTAAAGGGAAATGGCATACTTGCATTTAGTGTGTGGTTTTTTATTTTTTTAAAGGGGAAAAAGAATTAGGCAATTGCTATAATTACTACATAGATAGCTCAGTGGGGACAAAAATGTAATCCATTACAAATTGGAAAGTGAAAAAACAAAAGCTTTTACGAATCTCTCTATAAGTTAGTTCTTATAACTCTCTGGTCTACTACATGAGCAGCTAGGATGGGACATGAACTTGTCAGTTAAAGAGATTTTAATACTTTTCGGTTTAAAACAGAATTTTTGGGTAATTCATGTCTTTCGGGTGAATAGTCAGTATTTCTGGATATACTTCCCTACTGAGGTCTTCTCTTAATGATCCTGGAGGTGGGGCGGGGAGAGGAGCTGTTGGTTTTTGAGCCATCTTAGAGCTGATGCATTAAAGTAAGTCCTTGATGGCATCCAGGATGGTGCCCGCTACCCCTCTTGGTTACAGGAACCCCTGCTGACATCCACTGCTGTAATCTGTGGTTGTGAAACTAGTACTGATTCTCTTGATTCGGCCAAGACCTAGATTATTGTGGGTGCTGCAGATTTTCTGGTTGCAGCCAGAGCCAGCATGGTTGGGAAAATTCATTCTTACCCCATGCCTCCAGAATGCAATGGCAGGCCCACTGACCCTCTACTCAGCCATCTCCAGCAAGGGTCATCTGGGAACTTCAGAATCTCTTCTATTCCACCTTAGGTCGCCTCAGTCGCATTCTTTAACAGTTATCGTCTCTCTTCTGTATTTCGATGTCAACATTTTTCTAAATCCTTTTCATTTAAATATCCTCAAGAATCTTTCATCTTAGAAAACAAAATCCTTTCTGTAATTCTTTCTTTCTCTCCTTGACCCACACTTCTGCTATCCCTCTCCTCCCCTTCACAGCCCAAGTTCTTGAAATAAATGCTCATATTCTTAGTAGCTTCCTTATCTCCCTTCCTTCTCAACTGACTGCAGTCTGTTCCTGCCTACACTTCTCCTCAGAAACTGTTCCCACCCAGGTCACAAACCACCCCCTTATCACTCGATCTCATGAACGTTCTCATTTCTTTCTGACTTGACCTCTCAGCCTTTGACACTGTCCACCACTTCCTTCTCTGTTAGAATGCTCCCCACCTCCTCATCCCCCAACCTTCTGTTGAACCACATTTTCCTAGATTCCCTCCTACATCTCTGGCTGCCCCATCCCCATTCTCCTTTTTGACACCCTTTCCTCTGTTCTTCTCTATACTCTGTGTTGTCAAATCTCTGACCTTGGTCTCTTCCCTTCTCCTGCTACATACTCTCTATCTAGGTGACTTCAACTATTCTGATGGCTACAATGTGTATTTACCTGCTAATGACTTTTGAAACCATGTCAGTGGCCCAGAAAGATTCATACTTAAAAAGTCTTCAGGATGTTGACACCTGGATGTCCTGAGTAGTCCTCTTCTCTTAATCAGACCATAATCGAGCTCTTCCCTTTATTTCCTCCCTTAAACCTGCTCCATCTTTTGGGCGGCGTCCTTGAGTCTTCCTTTTCCCTGACTCCTACATCCAAATCAGTAGGCAGATCCTGAACATTCTACCTCCCCTAAACATTTCTCAGTTCTAAGAGCTCATTTTCACTTGTACTGTCACTAGCTGGATTTGGGTAACCCGTTTTTTTTGTTTTGTTTTGTTTCGTTTTGTTTTTGTTTTTGTTTTTGTTTTTTGATTACCACCAAAGCCTCCTAATATAGGTCTCTTGGTTTCTAGTCTTCACACTGAACCCACAATGATCTTTCTGAATCTCTAATCATGTCCCTTTCCTCAACCCTGCTTAAAATTCTTCATTGACTCCTTCTTGTTCACAGGATTAAAGCTTATTCATGGTCTGGTCTCTCCTACCCTGTGTCCTACCACTACCACTCCCAACTTATTTTTCAACTACACTGAACTATTCATAGTTCTATAAGGTTTCTGGCTGTGTCTTGCCTCTGAACTTTTGCACATCCATTTCCCTTTTCTTTCCCTCTTTGCAGGTTAACTCCTGTTCATCACTTTTTCCATGATGTCTTCTATGGCCTTCTTGTAACAGAGTTAGATGTTTCTCTTATCTTCTATCATGTTACCCTGTATTTGCCTCTATCATGGCACCAATCATGCTTTAATCATCCATCTACCCTTAGACTTTAGGGAAGAGACCTGTTCTTCTTTGTGGTTTTAACCTTAGAGTCTAGATTGCATGATGCACATTAGGAGCTCAACAAATAGTTAATAAATAGAGGAGTAAATCACTTTACTAACATGTATCACATAGATGGCATATAATAGACAGTTATACATATTAGTTGAATTTGAACTTTAGGTGAGGGGAATATTTGGGAGATAAGAGATGAATTTAACGGGGATAAAGAATCAAAGAGACTTTCTTCCTGGCATTATGTGTTAGGGCCTGAAAGCCAGATGTTCCTTTATCCTCACCCTTTATCTCCATTGGCAAGGGGAAGGCATCTGTCACTTAGAGAAGCCTCTGCTGACCTTGGTGTTGCCATTTCAAAGATGACATTAGAAACCAAGCATGGGTCAGGATGGGAGAAATAATTGTTTTCTTTTCATAGTTCAGATGGAAAAGAAGTACAGACTCAAATGGGAGAAGAAAAAATATTCTAAAAAAAAAAAAAAAATGCAGCAGTTTCCTGGGCTGAAGTTTAAGAAATATTTACTGGTTAGAATTTTTAATGTTTATTTCGGTGAATATCTTGAAATAAACAGACTTATTATTTGTCTGTCCTGCAAGTTAAAAAAAAAAGACAAATCAATATATTTTATAGTGACAATGTCCCCTCTGCCTTATTTATTGAAGAGAAGAGTATACATTTGCTAGTAACGCCCACACATAAGTAAAGGAAACACTATTATGCAAGAATCTAAGGAATGCTAACGAAAGAACAGTCTGGTATTAAAAAATAAATATATGACTCCTTTTAGTTGTAGCCACATGTACTTTCCCTTGCACCTCAGATCTCCAGCAGATTTAATTTCTCTCTGGTTTGTCTTCAGAACTGGGGAGGAAAAATCTTGGATTTGGCAGGCGCTGAGCTTGGAACCCGCACTCATTCAGGCAGTGCTGTTGGTTCAGATGACCTTTGCAGCCAGTAACACCTCCAGCTCCAGGGAAACCTCCGTTCCAAAATTTTCCATCATTCCACAAGGGAGTTCTTTTTGCAAAAGGCTTTGGCTGTTCCTAAAGCTTTCTCTCATTTTGTCTTTTAAAAAGCATTTTGTGGGGTTGGAACATGGCAGGTTTCCCCCCTCCCTCCTCACCCAGATGTTTTTGGTTCTCAGGATGTACACCTGTGAAGCTGGGTCACTTGGGAGAAATGTTTGAGTTTTATTTACAGCAGAGGAGAGCATGATCTGCCTATGCAAATGTTCAAAACTGTCATTTTTTTCTTAGAGATCAACTGCAAGACCTACTAGGATAGAATTTTGTAGTTATATGAAAAAAAAAATTAAGGTCTGGTCATTAACTATTTTTTGAGTGCCTACTCTTTCTCGCCAGCATTATTCTAGATGCTAGGAATACAGCAGTGGAAAAAAAGAGAGAGAGAGAGAGAGAGAGAGAGAGAGAGAGAGAGAGAGAGAGAGAGAGATAAAGGAAGAGAGATGTCTCTGCTCCAGTTAGAGAAAGAAATATGGGAAGATGAGCATATAAAAAATATATAGTTTGTTAGATGAAATTGTCCTGAACTTTGAGAGATAAATTTCTACACAGAGATGCCTGCTTTTTGCAATGCAGGCTTGGATGGTGTATGTGAAGTGTCTAGCACAATATCTGACACATTGTAGGTGCTCAATAATATTAGTTACTGTTCTTTTCCTAGCTTGAGCTAGTGATCCAATGCAAGTATTTTTGCATATGAAGAATAAGTTCTTTAAGGCTCACTTTTAGCAAAATGCATCCCTTAACTTCAATCTAGAGGAACTTTAGGTACAGCCATGATGGAATAATTCATATCATGAAAAGTTACGGTTATCCACTAAATTTATTCTAAATCATTTTCATAATAAATATTATCAAGAAGCTGTTTGTCAGGCACAGTGACAGACAATAGGAGTCAAGAAATTATGAAGCCACGCTCCCTGCTCTCAAGAGTGATTGTGTAGGGCAGCAGCAATGCTAAAATGGGTGGTGTAAGATAAAGTCCAATACAAATAAAGTTTTTGGGGAACACAAGGAAGGAAAAGCTATATTCGTATTTTAGAGGAGACAGAAAGAACATCAGGAGGGGCTTCAAGACATAGATGACCTCTGAGATGAGCCATTCAGAACCAAATGGTTTGTGGGACAGAGAAAGCCCTTGAAAGGTGCAGGCCCCAAGAGTTTACCTAAAACACTGAATGCACAAGGGGTGTTTTGGGAGATGGGCCTAGAAGGGGCCTTGGAATCACAACATGAGTGTCTTCAATGGCAGGGTGAGGGTTGGGATTTCATGTAGCCAGAACTGTGGTGCATTTTGATATTTTTTGAGGTGCGAAATAGCATGACTGGCTATGCATCAGACAGCAGGCAGGAAACGGGAAGCTCAGTAAAAAGTGATTAGAATCAGCCAGTTAAGAAGGAATGAGGGATATAAGGAGAGTACTTTATAAAAGGATGGATCGAGATATAAGATGAACTTGTTTTATTGTCTTTGTGCACCTGTCACAAATTGAAATTACCATGTTCATGTGATCACATGGTTATAGGCTCTTTTCTCACTAGATTATGAACTCCAAGTGAGCAGGGACCTTGGCTCTTTCCTCTTTACTGCCTTCCTAGTGCCTACAATGGTTCCTGGCACACAGCAGGTACTCAATAAACATGTGTTGAATAAATGAATAGCTAGTGTGGAAATAGAATTGATATGACTTGACAAACTACTGATGTAGAACAGGTAGGGGACAGAAGCATTGAGAAGCTGTGAAGAGAGTTTCCAGCTTGGTCCCGGAAGAATGTGTAACACACAAATGTTTAACACATATCAACTTATTTCCTTTTGCACTTGTGCTATGTATCTTTAAGAAATGACTCTTTACAATGACTCTTATGTTGTTGTTGTCATTGTCCATTTGTTGCTTTGTTTTATTTTATTTTATTTTATTTTTATTTTATTTGGTCAGAGGTTTGGGAATGAAGTTTGTCTTACATTTTTTATTGAGTATTTTCAAGGGAGGAGGGCTCTTCCCTCTTCTGTTGGTAAATGATCAAGTCCCTTGGAGGTATGTACAGTGAATTAGAAAGGTTTTTCTGCAACCAGTAAGGAAGAACATAGGGCTTGATTGGCTGCAAATTTCTACACCTCTAGTTTTGATAAATATTGCTCCTAAGACTTAAAATATTTTTTAAAAAGAGAGTAAATTTTCTGAGTTACTATTACATTAAAATCAGAGAGGAAGAATGGATTTTTAAATCTGATATGGAAGGAGAGGGCAGGTTAAAGTAGAAATTGTATCAGAAAACTTAGAAATATAGAGGGACGTGTGCCTTGATGTTAATTTTGAGAAGAGAATTTGTAGGCTCTGAGAGAGTAAAGAATAAAAGAGCTTCTAGGGGCAAGAATTATGGAGCCAGGAGTTAGGTAGGAATGCTTGGTCCCCATCTGCTGTGAGCAGTGGCCTTGTTCCACCTGAGAGTTGAGCTAAAAGATTCCCTGTGGAGAAGGTTGTACCTGCACTGAGAGTATCCAGGGAAAGGAGATAGTGGAGGAACCTTCTCTTATAGAGATTTCATGAAAAATGGGAGTGGTGGTTGCAGGAAGAGGAGTGCAAGGCAGAAAGTTCTAGAAGAAGCTGATTTCCCCAAGCCTAAGCGGCACTAGATGTGTGGTGCAATTGATAGTGCTGATGGGTACAGCCAGGAGAGTTTATGATCCCCTCCATGTGTCACATCGCACAACTCCAGGGAGCCACCCCTCACTTGTAGCTAATGTAAATGGAGTTGTGTTCCAGGAGGTGACAGTCACATAGAGATTACTCCAGTCACCTAGATAGTATTCTCTATTGTACTATTCCAGACACTCCCACTACCTAGAATATTGCAATGAGAAGTACTGTGAGGGAGATGAAAATCTTGGGTTTGGGCGTTAGAATTCTTTTGGTTGCAAATAACAGAAACAACTCAAACAGCTTAAACAACAGAGGGGATATACTGGCTCACTCCTGTACATTCCAGGGATAGAACTGGCTTCTGTTTCCATCTCTTGGTATTGCCTTTCTCTGTGTGTTAGCATAATTATCTCCTATTTCTGGGTTTCTCTTGTACATTGGGTGTGTAAGTGATATTTTTCTTGGCAGCTTCCCCTCCTCCCACCCCAACTACCACATGAAAAAGTAGAGAAAAGCTGTTTCTTCCAGGGAAGAAATATTATTGTCTTCTGGTTTACAGAGGATGTGACAAACACAAATAAAATATCCATGAGCAGGCTTAAATAAGGTTGCTGGTGGGCCATTAATTATCACATCTGTTAAATTGTATGCTAAAAATTATTTCCCTAAAAGATTTTTTCTTCCTTGTTGAAGTAATTCCAATATATTCTTAAAGAAACTGACATGGAACGTTCTGTTCAAAAATCTTCTTTCAGTGTGAATTTTCAACCTTAATTAGTAATGGATTGGTGAGTACTTATGCAATTTTCTTAGAAGTGAATATTACTGGATTAGGTCGTAATGAGAATTTGATGGAGAAAGTCAATACATGGCGTGTGTTTTCAGTCTTTGTCATCTGGTTCTAGTCTCTGTTTGGCAACAGGATTTTATACGTGGCTCTGTTAGTGCAGCCAAAAAACCTTGCATACTTCACAACTTGCCACTCTTCAAAGCTTTAGTTAGAGACTGAAGCTTATAGCACATGCTGCTGGATTAAGAGTCTAAAATGAGAGTTTCATGGGCCTAAAATATCTCTTATACCCACACATTTCCTGGTAGACCAAACTTCACAAAATAAACATAGATGACCTCTCATCCATCTAGTCTTCCGGAAAGTTTAGAAATGATGCAACCTTTTGGCAATATGACATGACACATTGCTTTACTTGTGCAGAGCATGAACTTCCTTCATTCTGCACAACCCGGACAAACAAGCATTTTCATTAACACTGCACCATTTTCTGAAACAAAATCTCATTGATTTTAACGAAACTAGACATTAAATAAATGACCTTGGCTTGGGGAAGAATAAGTCAACATGTGACAACAGGGGAAGCCTTGTGGTTGCTTCATAGTGACATCCAAGACATTCGAGAAAGTAGAAGCTGGTTTTTCTGTCAATACCTTGGTTTCCTTTCCTTTTTTTGTCCCCCCTGCCTGCAGGAATAACAGTGTCTGGAATCAATGTTGGGCTCTTCTTCCAGGAGGTTGAGTGCTTTCCCACACGTAGAGCTGGCTAGCCTTGTTCTTTCCCTTTGCGGGATAGTGCGAGCTGTGAGATTTCCTACTGCCCCCCTGCCTGCCTCGTTTGTCTCTATCACTAACCTAGCTCTCAACTCAATTTCTCTTTCTGAGATGGCTTATTCTGGTTTCTCTTATCCAACAAATATAAATAAACTATTGCATGTTGATTAGTATGCTATGTGCCTCTTTAAACACGTTGATTATTCCATCTACTCTTTACTGCCTCAAAGATGGAATAGATGAGCCCTTATTTGTTTCCCAGGAGTTTTTGTTTTGTTTTCAAAGATTTTCTTTCCCTTGCAATTGCCTGATTACTCTACTCCTAAGGGATAGTCCATGCTAAGAAGTGCCACGATGCCACAATTATGGTACATAACTAAGCACAAAATATGGAAAGAATTCTGGACAAAGAGGTGATCCGAAACTATTTTACTCATGAGGCTCTTCACACTCTATTTCCAACCTGTTTCTCCAGGCTGTTACTCCTTATAATGTATCCCAGATGACAGCGCTTCTCAAACTGTACTAAATAAAGGACCAGTTGTTTTCATTTTCTATCTGTCATGGTCAGATATGTGGTCCTACTGTGCAGGACTAGTACGCAGCTTGAGTGACAAGCCACTCACCACATGAGCTCAACCATGCCTGATCTACATTCTGTTCAAAGAGAGACCGCTGACCATGCAATGTCAAGTCACTGCTACCTAATTCCAGAACATTCTTATCACCTGAAAAAAGAAACCCCGTACACTTTAGAAATCACTCTCCACTCCTCACCCCCCAGACCTCTGACAACCACTACTTTCTGTCTCTACGGAGTTCCCTATTCTGCACATTTGGCATCAATGGAATCATATGATATGTAGCTTTTTGTGATTAACTTGTTTCACTTAGTGTAATCTTTTCAAAGAGCATCCATGTTGTAGCATATACCAGTTCTTCATTCCCCTTTCTGGCCGAATAATATTCTACATGATATATATTGCATTTTGTTTATATTTTCACCAATTCATGGACTTTTGGGTCATTTCCACTTTTTGGCTATCATAAATAACACTGTTAGCAACATGTATTAGCTTTATTGCAGAAATATGTTTTCATTACACTTGGATAGATACCTTGAAATGGAATCACTGGGTCATATGTACCTCTGTGTTTAACTTTTCGAGGAAATGCCAAACTGTTTTTCAAAGTGGCTGCACCAGTGTTATATGAAAGTTCCAATCTCTCCATGTTCTTGCCAAAACATTTTTCTTTAAAAAAGAAAAGATAGCCATCCTAATGGGTACCGTAAATATTTTGCTTCTGCGAGCTCATCTTTCTTTCCCTTCTCATGTTTCGATCCCACAACAGAAGAATATTGCTTATTCTGGTTCTGGTTAGAGCTGGGGCTTCCTACCTTTCGTTCTGTGCTGAAGTCCTTTTATGGTCCATGTTCTTCTTCTGTACACTAATCCATGTCTCGATTTCCTTCTCTCCCCCAACCTCTGCTTTTCTTCTGTTTATTTCTGTACTTAGTATAAAAAAACCCCACACTTGTCACTCTTCTCTTTTCACTACACATATCAACTATGCATGTCCCTGTGGATTGATGAGCCATCCCATGAAGAAGGATATTTCACAGTGGTCAACTGATGCTCCACAGGTCACATGAGGAGGTAAAACCTAATCTCCGCATCTAGATATTCTTACCAATGTCTTCTACTAGTTTTCACTCACGGTATCTTTTATCATTATTGTTAAAGCCTCATATGTTAATACCATTCCTCCTCACAAAGTTTCATATACAGATAGACATGAAAAATTCTCTTTTTTCAAGATATTAAGGGAATGGAAACTGTGAAGAAATATGTGAAGAACCTCCAAATTATATTCATTATTTGCCCAAACGGCTAGGTTAGGTACACAGGAAAGGGTAGTCTTCCCACCTCCTGAGGGTGGACCCAGTTCATCTGAGGAGGCCATTCTCTGGCCATCCATGAAACACACTCAGGTGGTGATCTCATCTTTCTCTGAGCAACTGTGGCCATTACGGAAAGGGCAGACACCCCCGGGGAGCAGGCAGGGGGGCCAGGATGTGGGAGGGTGATTCAGCAGGTAACGGGCAGTTTCTCTCAAGCCACTCTACAAAAAATCCCCAAGAGGCTCACCCTCTCAGACAAGTTTTAGAGGAGAGATAACACACTCCTTCCTAATTGCTCATACTATTTTTTCCTCAAGACGAATTTTCTGTCTTCCCCGTTAGGAGAAAAAGTTCATATCTCAAGTCACAGAAATCAAAAAAATTTCTTACGAACTTTATTACTGCAATATATTGAGAAGGATTGACAGTAAGCATGACCTAACTTCATTTTTGCTCCAGAGAAGATGTTGGGGTGTGGCAAATTGGGGAGTCCCAGCATCCAGCACACTCTGGGGCCCACAGCAAGTGGCTGCAACTTTTGTTGAAAAAGAGAGAAGAACAGAAATTTAAGAAAGAATCTCTTCTTGAATTTCTTTAATCTGAGCTTAATAAGCCTATAAATTTAATGTTTTACCCAAACTCTAAGTATAACTATTGGTATCTGAAAGCTTGTAATAAATAAAATTAATGTGAAATGAGTTGATGTCTTCTCCTAACTTCTAGGCACTTGGGTCATAAGAATTGAAATGTTGTTCCCTTGAAGCATATTTTAAAGTGTGTTTTTTCCTTTCTCAGAGAATATTTTTAGAATAAATATTAACTTGCAAATTATATGGGTTGCCCTTCCCCCCATAATAGCCTGTGAAAAGTCAGGCCACAAAGGCACAAAGAAAGTCTTATTACTTTTAACCTTTGGGGAAAGCGGCTTCATCGACCACTCAGAGTTTACTTGGGTAGCAAACTCAAAACATACCTATGGCTCTAAACAGCTCTGCCAGATAACACGCCCACACACATACCAAGGTGCTCTTTGGACTCTGCTATGGAGACAGCCTGGAAATTAATGACACAGACTGGGAAGGACAAAGGGAGGGGAGAAAGATTTCTGAAATGTCAGGGACTCCCTCCTGCTGACTCTTTCCCAACAACTCATCAGGGGCTTTTCTCTGTAATATTGGAGATGGATTTTCCCACAGGTAAAGTGGGTGTTCAGCACTCACTAGGGGCTCCTGCTCTTCTGGGGAGTCCTAGGTTGTGCTCTGAAACCCAGATGGTGGATAGGGACGTCACCCTATGTCAGTTACTTCAGGCTGAAGGCCCTGGGTTGATGCTAGGCATTGGTGAGGGAAGTAAAGTTTGATCCTTCCAAGGGTTCCTTGGTTCCAGCAACAATTTATCCCTGTTTCCTTAAGGAGAAACCTGATTCCCATCACTCTCCTGATCGACAACCAACTTTAAGCCTTTACTACCTATGGACAAAGTCTAGGAAGCGGCATGAGCCCAGGGAGGGGTCCAGGCAGCATTCATCAGAACTCCTATCTACTCTGTTTGGGATTTTATCTCCCTCAGAGGCTAAGAATTAACTAAGGTTGAATTTATTTCTCATCTGCAAATAAAGCAAAATAAGAAGGTAACATTAAAACAAAAACTGCTGGAATGAGAGTCAATAAAATTGGACTCTTGTCCTAACTTGGACACTAACGAGTTGTGCATCTTTGGAGATATTACTTGGCCTTTCAGACCTTCAGTTTTTTCATCTATAAAATTAAGAATTTGTTAAGACGATGTTATTTTCTAGGGAATATCTCCCATGGGGCAAAAATCCTCAGGAGCGGTTCCAGGAAAAGTCAGAGTGAAAGGGACCTGGGTGACCCAGCTTTTTAGACACCAAGACGGTTGTAAAAGTACCTGGCATAGGCCTGACGCATAGTGAGTCCTCAAGAGACGAGCAGTCCATTTGCTCCTGATGCCTTTATCTCTGTATCTCAGAGCACTAGAGAAAGCAGTCTCGCCCTGTTTATTCTACTACTCTAATTCAGAGCTTCATCTCCCATTTTCGCTCTTCTTGCTTTCCTTGCCTTGCTGCCACTCTCAAACTCTCCCTCGCCTCCTCTCTCTAGCCCTGCATTGGCTCCTTTAAAAGGGACATTTTATTCTGATGTTTACTTAGAAATGCTAGTACTACAAAATCTGGCATGGTTGAAGAGGTCTCAAAGTGAAGGAGAGGGACTGAGGGCTCCTGCTTGAAGGAGATTTGAGGAGGCTCAGACCCTGGTGGCACCAGTAAAAGGAAGCCAACTAAGGTAAACACCACCCTCCCCCCACGCCCCCAGTTCGTAAATCTTCCTTGTGAAACTGGTATAATAGATGCTGTATAAGAACTCTGCTGAATTCTCCCCTCTGGAATCTTCAGGAGGCCTGACATAACCTCACCCTCCGCACGGTGGAAGGCAGAGAGACCTCCTCTGTGCACTCCGTTGCAACTTTCCACTGAATCTTGGTTTGGGCTGCTTGATTTGAATGGGGGATTGTTCAGTATAGCCAGTGACCGGCAGAGCTGCCAGTTCCAACACTTAAAAAATACAGTACTGCTTTTAAAGTAGAGTACAAGGGCGTTGAAGCAAGGATGCAGGGGTTCCTTGTCAAATACACTGCCCATCTGTCCTGGCTCTCCTAGTTGCGGAGGAACGGGCTTCCCAAAGGCAGAGAAATAGCCCCCCAACTTTCACCTTTAAACCAACAAAAATGGAGAAGGAAGCCCATTCCAGCCCTGTGCTCTCTAACAGACCATTTTATTGGTCAGATTCAAAAGATAGTTCCTTTACCATTAACTCATTCTCAAAGGCGGTATTTATAGATTAGCCCAGCCTATGTGTATGCCATAGACATTTGGTATACGCTCCAAGTGAAGTGCTGTGAAAGGCACATCATCTCAGAGATTGCAAGGAGGGTCCCATATTCTAAAAGTCAATGTAGAAATTATATACATAATCTTTCTACTGAGATGAACTGCAATTATACGGTTAAATGTTCACATTTTAATTATTGGAAAGAAATATAAAATGAACAGTTACTGAAATATTTTCCATACAGAGTCAAGTAGGAAAACCTAGAGTATTCTGTCCTTGCAATAAAATAATTTCATTGTTGGCTGTAGAAAGAACATTTTTATACGATAACTGAAATTATTCAGCTGCATGAGTGATTTGACCATTACTGAATAAAACTCTTGCTAGGAAGCCAAATTGTTACTACTGGTCAGCTTCAAAATACAATGGGAGTATTTGGGTACAAAGTGATTGGAAATTCCCTAAAAAGACCACTTGTATTTTGCTGGTAGTGGGTAGAGAGCAGAATAGGATGGTCTCTGACTTTTCTCTGTGATTCAGACAATTTATTTGTAAAGCAAAACAAAACTAAACAAATCTAAGAATTTCTCTTTCCATGTCCTCATGAAGTACTGGGGAAGGGGTTCTTAAATATACAGAACCTACCTTTCCCAGCTATTGATAATATCTGTCCTTCTTGAAATGGATTAAATAAATCGAAGTGTTTAAGAATAGTTTTCTGCCAGATTTCAGAGCAAAAAGAAATAGGACTTGGAAATAATAACCAGACTGACTTTCTAGATGAACCCCAGTAGAGATAGAAGCAAGCTTCCTTTGAACAAGAACATCATAAATCAGTTTTGTAAAGGCAAAATTACAGGACCACACAAATCCACCTCATTGAAAAAGAGGTGCACTTTTCTATTATTCTAAGTGTTCTAAAGGGCAGAAAGATGAAGAAAAATATTCAAGCCATCTGCAAAGGAAATGAACCCCCAAATTGCTTTATTTGGTGCTTTAGTCAAAAAGGACACCTGCTGCATTTACCAAATAAGCAGTTTTTTTTTTTTTTCAGCCTTTTTACGCGATCAAGCCCTGCTGCTCTGATAAATGAGTCAGGAGCATTACATTTACCACACAAATAACTAATTGAAGGAAGCGAGTTACCGCTTTTGTATTTTATCACATTAGAAAGAACAAAGATTTCAAGTAAGATCTGGATCTTATTGCCTTATTGATCATGTTTAAATGCTAACTATAGTTTTACTAAAGAAACAATGCTATATTCTCAGATTCTCAAAATGAGTAAGCCAGAATTACTTAATCGAATCTATAGTAGGAAGTGGAGAGCTGAACAATGCACAAGCTAGTGTGTTTTGACTTTACTGTCTCCGTGGTAACATGCACAAACGAGTTAAGAAAAATATGAACAATTTGTCTTTAGGGTAGAAATTTGCTAAATCTCATTTAGTCTAATTAGTTTTTAAATTAATGATATTTTCGGTAGCTAAAATGTTTCCCCAAGAATTCTCATGCAAAAACCTATTGTATTTACCGACTTCGGCATAATTAAATGTTCATATTTTCAGAGTTAACCAGTTGTGGAGTGAGAAGTACTAATGTGCATAACTTAGACTGGTGAGAATTCAACAAAGGCTGTGTTGGTAAGAAGACAAAACAATTGTTAAAAAGTGAAAATTTTAGTTCAGCTGATTATTT
The DNA here is from genome assembly GCF_014176215.1 of Rousettus aegyptiacus. Taxonomy (NCBI): domain Eukaryota; kingdom Metazoa; phylum Chordata; class Mammalia; order Chiroptera; family Pteropodidae; genus Rousettus; species Rousettus aegyptiacus. Next base: position 31,797,373 of record NW_023416307.1, on the reverse strand, counting down.
TACATCATATCAATCCATTTCCTAAAAATATGGAAATACGTTTTTAATTAAAAATGTATCTGATTTTAGGCAAATCATACTAATCGACACAGGCTGTGCACTCAGGAAATTAACTGGCTTGCAAAGAAAGGCAAAGCCACTGGAATCAAGGGGGTGTTAAAAGTAATGCTCAGGAATACCAGAGTCCAAGGACTCTGTCAAAACCACATTTAACTTGGAATATCTAGAAAATGTCTTCTATAAAAGGCTTTCCCACTGCCATACTTAAAAGAAATGAGCAGAAGACCACATAATTGTTCAGGAACCTAGCTGCTGTTCTGGGGGCCAAAACAATAACAACAACAACAACAACAACAACAACAACAACAAACAGTGTAAAATTGGGTGAGAGTGTGTGAGAGGAACGAGGAAACTCCTTTTGCTCTATTAAGATTAATACAAGTTAGCTAGAGTGATGTAAAAGAGGTTGGTGCAGTCAAAAAAAAAAAAAAAAAAGTGGAAAACCTGAACTTTGAGTACCTGCACACAAATAGCCAGAACCCTTTCTGCAATTGGTGTTAAATGACTGAACACAAGGAAGCAATTGTTCATGCACAAACTAGTGCATAATTCAGAGAAAAGGATCAAAAGACAATGTAGGATTGGTGTAATGGGAAAGGAAAAAAATCTACCAGAGAGAGAGGGAGAGAGAATATTTCCCTAGACTCTTAAAGTTCTTTCACAGTTTGTCAGCGAGGAAGGCTGAAGACCTTGCTGAAGAAACATCCTGTATATTTTATTGTGAACACACACACACACAGTTTACTAAACACATTCTAAAGTGTCATTTTCAGTTAGTAAAACATTAGATTCTCAATTTTAAGACAATATTGTTAAAGATACACAGTTGATTCAAGGAGTCTTTGTGTGACAGTTTTAATCAAGATTCTACTCCTCGAAGTAGGCAAATTAGTCATGCAACAATTTTTACAGCACTGTGTCTGTGGGCATTGCATGTTACCTGGGCTCTGTGATCAGTACAGAGAGGACTCTTACTGCCAGTCAGCTCACAAACCAGTAAACATCCATTCAACAGATCTGCAAGACTACAAAATGGATTTTCTTCGGGTGTTAAGAATAAGGAGAAACTAATTCCTTTTTGTCATATACAACAACAAAAGGTTGAGTAAATTTTAGAAATATAAACAAATAGTTTGAGAGAAGAAATGTTTAAAATTAAGATAAAAGTTAGCTGTTAGTTCTCACTTTTGTATATTACCAATGCATATATTAGCAGTGTTTTCTGTACTTCAGAAAATGGTTTTAAAACCACAGCGCTAAATGTAAAAGCTAAAACTATAATGCTTCCTGAAGAAAACAGAATATCTTTGAACCTCAGAATTGGCAAAAGTTTCTTAAACACAATACAAAGAGCCTTAACCATAAAAATGTAAATTGGACTTCATCAAAATGAAAATTCTGCTCATCAAAAAACACCGTTAAGAAAATAAAAAGCAAGCCATAGACTGGGAGAAAATACTTAAATATGTATGTTTTATAGAATATATAAAGAACTTGTGCAATCCAACAAAAAAAATACAGCTCACTTTTTAAAATGGGCAAAAGACATGAAAAAATACTTCACAAAGGGAGGTAAATGGATGGCCAGAAAAGACATGCAAAGATGCTCAGTATCATTAGTCATGAAAAAACATAAATTAAGACCACAATGAGATAACAATTCACACCCTCTAGAATAGCCAAATTTTAAGACTGACTATACCAAGCATTGGTGAGTATGTGGAGCAACTGGGGCTCTCGAACATCACTGGTAGAGAAGTAAAATGAAACAACTCGTCTGAAAACAATCTGACAAGTTTTTGTAACACTAAAGCATATACCTACCCTATGACCTAGCAGTTCTATTCATAGGTATTTACCCAAGAGAAATGAAAACAAAAAAAAAATTGTATAAGAATATTTACAGTAGCTTTATTCATAATAGCCTAAAATTGAAAACAGCCCAGGTGTCCCTGAACAGGTGAATGGCTAAAATACTGAGGCACATCCATTCAATGAAATACCTCCCAGCAATAAAAACTAACAAACTACTTATACTTGCAACCATTGGGTTAATTTAAGAAACACTAGGCTGAGTCAAAGAAGCCTTACACCAAAGTGTACGTCCTATATGTTTCCATTTATATAACATTCTAGAACAGACAAAAGTTATTTATGGTTAAAAAAAATTATAAGTGGTTATGTATGGTGAGTGGAAGTTGCAATTGACTAGAAAGGAGCTTGAGGGAAATTCCTGGCATGATGAAAATATTCTATATCTTAGTAGAAGTTTGGGTTATATTCGCCCATATTCATCAGAAGTATGCTTAAGATTTGTGCATCTCACAGATATAAATTTTACCTAAAGAATATGTAAATGAATAGTGAACTCTAATTAGCGATATGTATGTTGAAGCATTTAGGAGTAAAGTGTATTGATGTCTGGAACTTACTTTGAAATGTATTAAAATACAATGGACAGATAAATGAATAGAGAAATAGATATGGGGTAAATTTAGAATGTAGATAGTGGGTATTGGGACATCGTATAGTTCTTTCTACTTTTTCTATACATTTGAACATTTTCATAAGAAGTGTTAAGAAAAAAATAAAGTTAAATATATACCTACTTAATAACCCAACAGTTCCACTCATAGGAATGAAAAAGAAATGAAAAAAAAATGTCCACTCAGAAACTTATAAAAGAATGTTTACAGCACCTTTGTCCACAATAGTTCCAAACTGGAAAAAATCCAGATGTTCATTAACAGGAATCTGGATGTGAAAATTGTGGTACATTTATACACAGGAGTGCTACTCAGCAATAAAAAGAAATAATCCACCAATAAAGACAAGGTGGCAAAATCCTCAAAACTGTGTATTGAGCCAGAGAAGTCACAGATAAAATACAAGAAGAGGCAACTGGAACAGAGACTGCCTGTGATGGGTGTGAATTAACTGGAAGGAGCATGATACAAGTCTTTGGGATGACGAAATATTTTATATGGTGATTAGGGTGATGGATATTTAGATATATGCCTGGATCAAAATTCATTGTATTATATACTCAAGATCTGTGCGTTTCTCTTTGTAAAATTTACTTACGGTAGGAGGAGTTGAAAGCCTAGGAACGAAAGAAATCAAATTGTAGGCATAATTGTCTTTCTGTGGGACTGCAGATGCCAATTCAGAGGCAGTAGAGAACTCTGAATAGGAGGAGGCAAAAGTAACAGATTCGATTAGTAGGACAGGTCTATTCTTTGAGATGTCCTGAGACAGAAAAAAGTCACTCTCTATATTTCAAGGTGTTGTAAGATGAGAGACAACAGTAATACCTTAGTCAATTTGTGGACAATATAGATCTCAGCCCTAACCTCAGTTGCACAGGATCATAGCTCTTGTTTTAGGAAATGTACAGATTAAGTTCTAGTAGAGAAACTAGTTGTATCGATGGGCTGAAATTATTGCCCTTGAAGTGCCCCCAGGCCCTTTTTGGGGATCTATTTTGTGCATAAGGCAAAGAAGGTGAGCTAGCTACTCTGTTTCCTAGTGCTCAGCATGTTTGAAGCAGCAAATTAGAAATAGAGAGGAGGCAGTGAAATAGCCAGAGGCCTTCACTCAGACAGCAAGTGACAGCTCACAGCGGGCAGAAGGGATGAAACGAAGGAAGAAACATAAAAAGCCAACCTAAATACCCAAGCACACAACAGTAAGCGAGGACCCCCGCGGCTCAATTTATTTAATAACTCCTCAGTGCACTGCAGTGTTTTACAGATCGGCCTAAAATCTTTTTTAATGTTCTAAAAGAAGAACCAAGAACGTAATGGCATCCATTGTACATTTTCTAAGAGGTCAGAGAATTGCTATAGTTTCCCAAAAATTTAACACAATTCGAATAGAACAATAGTTAACATGTTCGATTAGAGGGATAAACTTTAGTTATTTAAAGAAATTGCTTTCATAAAGTATTTATACTTTGACAATAATAAATAATATAGTTTTTACTTTAGATTTCTACATTAGATGATAATATCTTGAAGAAAAAAAAGAAGGATAATATTTACCAAAGCTGATATTTTGAACTTTTTTACTTTCCAAAAGTTTATGAAGTGTCATCCGATTATTCTATATGGGCTTTATATGTTTAGACATGTCTTGAAATGCCTGTCTTCTGAATGTCAATCATTATATCAGATCAGACTTAAAAATTTTTTAACAGTTTTGTGAAAAGGTGATACCATTTTGTGCATTTTATATTGAGTAATGTGATGGAGCCAGCTCGAGAGCCAATTGTGGCATCTCTTTCAAACTCTGAATTCAGTGACTTCATGTTGTCAGCTTGAAAGCCGTAATGGAAGTACTTACACTATGAAATCAACAAACACTGTAAATCAGGGTTGTTTTCTTTTCAGGTAGTTGGTTGTTAAACATTTACCAGCATACCACTAGTTATATCAGATTCTTTAGATTCATTGGATGATCTTAGATTCAATTGCCACCACCTGTGGCTCTTTCTCTATTAAGAAATGTAGATTGTTACAACTAGTTACTGCTCAGCACCATTGGTGAGGCTAGAAAGCTTATTTTGTTACTTACATTTTATTGAGATCCAGATAATCCAGATAATTATTAAATTATTTGAGCAGTGGCGACAAAATAGATGAAAAGTATGCTGAGTTTTATAGGGTCAGTACTGTTATAAAATATAATCCTAATAATACTTGCTTCAAGAAATCTTATCACTTGTTGGATCCTTATAGGTCTTAGAGGAAACAGACAAGTAACTTTAGCAAATATTGGGCTGCAGGCTTTGCATTTAGAATAGAAGTGGACCATAAGCCTCCACAGAGCATTGGTTGTTGTTGTTGTTGTTGTTGGTTGTTGTTGTTGTTGTTGTTGTTGTTGTTATTGTTGTTGTTGTTGTTTTACTATTAAGGAAGGTATAAGCCTCTCCGTTATCTGGATATTTGATGCTTGAGATAGGCAGGTTTAAAGCATTCACTCTACCGGTGAGTAATATTTGTGATTGTAGGGAATTCTGAAATGTCATTACTTATGTAAATTCAACCTAATGACACCTATAACCTATTTAGGATTTGAACTTTGACATATCCTAACCTGCAGACACATACGTATTTTTGACCAAGTTTTATTGCTTCATAACCATCATGAACTATTGACCAGAATCAGAACTGTCATAAGAAAAAACATTTTAAATATATATATTTTTTTAAGCTAGGTGAGGACTGTTTATAAGCTTTCAAATAAATCAGTTGGCTATTCATTTCAGTCTCATGCTTAATCCTGAAAAGCAGCAGAATTTAGGATGCAAAATACATTTATCTAATAAATTCTGCTTCTTAATGCAGTTCAGCAGATTCTCTAATTCCATCCAAAAATTCAGTTCACAGATGTTTATTGAGTGTCTATTATAAGCAAAGCACTCTGCTGGTCATTACAGAAATAGAAAAGGATGGCCAAGATATGGTTTCTGCCTTCAAGGAATTTAATACATAATGAAGGATAGACATTTGCAATGTTATAATCAATTGCTAATTAATTTTTTTAAATACAAGAAAATATTCAACAATAAAGATATGAACAAACCATTTCAAGATCAGAAAATATTTGAGAAGGTACTGGAATGTCAGCTTCTTAAGGGCTAGAGCTTATCGATCATGTTTTCAGCTATGCTTATTGAACATTTACCAAAAGTATTAGTTGAATGAATCTTATTGTCCCTTTGAGTTATTTTTATAAACATCTATGATCAGAGTCTAAAAGTAATGATTAAACATCCCAGGGTCATATAATGTCAAGTAAACTAGTTTATCTTCTAGTGTTATATACTATTAATTTTTCTAAAGTATTGCTTATACTTTTTCCATTTAGTTCTCATATATCAAGCCTGCTGAGCCTCAGAAAAACTTAAATTTCAACTAAAGAAAAAGTCAATCAAAATGACTTGTCACAGTATACTAAATAGTAATTCTACTTAAAATATAAAGTGCTCATCTCATTACCTAAAAGTTTATTAAAATAACTTTATGCTTTCCAGGTATTAATAAATATTAAAATATATACAGGTAAAAAATCTGAATTCATTTAAGTGTCTTAATAATTTGTCAACTTCCTTAAATTGGAATTTTATAAGAAAAAAAAGAGAAAATGGGGAAAGAACTGAAGCCAAAGAAAGGCATATTGAAATTAAAAAAATAAAAAATTGGGTGAATCCCCAAAATGCTACTTGTGAATTTGCCAAAACACTGTAAAATCTCCTGTGAGATTTTGTTCCCCCTACAATGTGATTTACTTAACCCTAGCCCAACAAATGTCGCTGACAACACAAACACTAAATCTTGGAAGCCACAGTTGACCAGAGAGCAAAAGAAGCATTCTACTTTCAGGACTCCTTGCTGTCCACTGACTACCCCCAAACACAAACCTCTAGCCTTCTCACCCCCATTTCCCTCCTCGCACTCACTTCCCACCCCTGACAAAACAAAACAGTACAGAGATTACTTGGAGACAAGCCATCTGTTACTTAACAATTTGCAATTGTGTGAGGCAGTCACTTCCCCTCCCTGAGCCTCAGTTTCCTCATTTGTATAACAGAGGTGAAAATACTGACCTTCCTGACAGTTTTTCTGAGGCTCAGCAGGCTTGATGTATAAAAAGAAACAAAAACCCTATGCAGATATGGTTACCATTTATTTCAGATTATCTATTTCCAAATACTTTAAAGAAAACTTAAATTTATGAAAACACATTATTGCAGGTCATTTTCCCTTGGCTGTACTGGGAAGTTCCAAAATTTCCCATGTTTCACTCATCAATTACATTACTTCATTAAGGACAAGGTTGAATGGGTTAGGGTTAGGTTATGGGACTAGGCATAATACTTCCTGTATTCTTATCTGACTTGGCTATTGTTTTGTTATTGCCTCAGGGAAAATCTTAATGCCTTAATTTGCTGTAAAAACAAATACATATCAGGGATATTTACTTTGAAAAAGGGTCATGAGACATTGAATGGATTCAGATGAGAGGCTTTCTAAGTAAATTTTGTTCTTTGGAGCCAAATTTTTTTCTAATGCAATTATATATTGTATATTGAAAATCGATAGAAAAGAAACTAATTTTAATTGAGCTTTTACTTTGTCTTGAGTATTATGCTAACACTCTCATTCGATCTTCATAAGCTGTAAGATTTATATAACATTATCCCCATTTTTACAGATCAAGAAGCTGAGACTCAATAATTTACTCAAAATCACCAGCTACAGGCGATAGAGGTGGGAGTAGAACTTCTTTCTGATGCAAAATCTTTGCTCATTTTACTTGACCTCAGCTTCTCACAGTGTGTGGTCTGTGGAAAAGAAGCAAGGGAATCACCTGGACCTCTTTAGAAATGCAGAGTCTCTGGCTCCACCCCTTTCCCTACTAAATCACAATCTGCATTCTAATAAGAGTTCCACATTAATTTTTTAGAATCTTTTACTAGACCACCAAACAAACTGGTGATATAAGTGGTCATCTTCACAGCCGACTTGGTTCCTGAATGAGCTCCCACACCCTTATACTAGCTCAAGCCCTAGGCAAAGTTCATCACTGCTTCTCTTTATATATGGCACTGGTTTATATGCCGCCACTATAACCTTTTAATATTGTATCATAATTAATTGTATATATGATCTTTTTCTGTGCTAAAGTATGCATGGCAGGGTCGGTCTTGTCCATCTTTGTGTCTTGTGTGCCTTTAACTTAAATGATGGTTGATTAAGTGAATAAATTAAGACATATAGTAAGAAATACATTATCCAAAGTCATCATTATTTTTATATACACATATAATGGTTTATATATAAAGACATATATACATATATGCATTTTTTTTAGTTCCTCAAAATTTTCCCTTTATTATCTCTCCCCCAAATGTAGCCGCTAGCCCTGACAGCCCTTATTCTGAAAGTCACAGTTACCATCACTCAGAGGAGTTGCTAATTATTCACTCAGGCCTAATCCATCCCTATAGAAATGCTGCCACAGTGGGGGAGGTCTCAGCACCAGGAGGCTTCCTCTGCCTTTGCCGCTGGTGAGCCTCATGATCTTAGGTAAATCTTTTCAACACCTCGAATTTCCATTTCCCACCAAAGATAGAAAAGTTCGAATTCTGAAATATAAGAGTCTTTCAGCTGTTCTGATCTGCTCTTTGCAAATGTATTACCCCAAAACCTTCAAACCCCAAACCTGCTTATTATCCAAAGTCCTAAAACTAAAGGGGGAGGGACAAGGAAGAAAACAAATATGTTCCATAACTGATCTTAGAAGGAGAGAGAGACTCCTGAGGAAAAGTCATTCATGCTGTTGAAATTTTAGGAGCTTTTCTTCATCATGACCATTCCCTGTTCTGGCAGCTCTTCAGGCCATGTTATGTATGCACACTGCCTTGAATTGGGTTCAGTACCTGGATGTCCTCGGCAGAGGACACAGAACTGGCCCGTTGTATGGAAAACTGTGCAGTTCTGGAAGGTAGAAGGAGAAAGAGAGATATAGGAATATACTCTCAGTTCTCTACAGCATTCTCAACTACACTGTCTCAATGATGTGGTTGTCAGGTATGTCTCAAATTTTTGTTATTAATAAGAGTTATAATAAATTGAAGTTAGCATATGTGTGCATCCAAGTTTATCCTGTGAACGAAAAAAAAGGAGTTCAATGGGAAGTAGTAACTTCACAGAGTGATTTGATCGTAAATTCCTACCTGGGGAGGTCATGGTGGGTAGTCACTTCAGAGGCATATAACCTTTTAGTAAAAGTTTTATCTTTGCCTTAAGTAAGCCCTGTCCATTGTTCTTGTGCATCTGAGTTAACACACCTTTGAAATGCCAGAAGTAATGCCCTTCCAAGGTATAACAACCCTCAAGAGAGCGCATAATCTTGTTAACTATCCTTTAATCCAAACCTCTGCCTTGCTTCCTCCCACTTCACGAAAGCTTCTTATGTCCTCTCCTTAATTTAAAATGCATTAAAGAAACTGCAAAACTATTACTCTCCAGAGCATCTGAGATCTTGCTCTCCAGCATATGTCATGAGTTTGGCTCAAATAAACTTTTTAAAAAATTCTCTCTGTGTTTGAATGTTTCTTACGTTGATGATCCTAACCATTGTCCCTAATTTGTACCAAACTTGTGCTTTCTTGAGTGAGAGAAAAAGATGAACTTAACAAAGAGCACTCAAGGAATTTCTTGTAAGCAAGGCTTTATCTTATCTGTCATAGCCCTGAGTTCTAGGTATTGCTAAATAGTTGTGTGTTCAGACGCAAGTGAACGTCATTTCTCTCGTGTGTTCTAGGGGAAAATGGGTTGGGACGTGCTGCTTTTGGGAATGTTGACATCACAACTTTGTAGGAGAGTTTCCTTGTGAGGTTTTTCATGGCCCGTTGAAGAAAGTAACACATTGGGAAGGCAATTCAAAGCTGAACGAAGGGAATTTATTTTAAATACTTTCTATTGGTTACATAAAATATGATAGTTGTGGTGTCCCTCACTACCAATAGAGAAGGTATCTTAAATTATTTTGACTGTGACATACAATAAGAAATACGTTATCCAAAGTAACTATGGTTTTTATATACACATGTAGTGGTTTAGATATAAATGTATATATATGCATACATATGTAATAATTTATGTATGAGTATATACATAAACAAAATTTAAGTTTCACAAACTGCTTACTCTTACTGTGTTTCTAATTTTTTTTATTCTATTTCAGTTTTTTAAAAGTGCTCGATACTATCCACTAAATTGATTTCATGACCATTAATGAATTGTAACCCGGAGTTTAAAGATATTGCTGTAGAAGTATCCTCATTTTTTTGGCCTGAACAGTTAGCTGAAAATGATCAATCTAGTGTCCTCTTTCAGAGAGAGGGGCTAGAGTTCTAGCCAACAGGCCATGACAGCCACCTTAGCAGCACTAAATGACTGGTTTGGCCATGATAAACAAAATAAAAACACTGCTTTCTGTTTAGCGGAACTCAATGAATTCTATAAAACATTTAGCCAAACAGCTGTTGTTAAGCCATTCATAAATATATTGTCCTACTTTATCCCACATTTACAAACCACTGTGCTGTGTTGATCAAGTTAGTTGAAAACAAAGCATCGTCAAGAAAGCAATACCACATTATCTCAATATTCTTACTAATAAGCCAGTGGCTGGAAATTTAGTGTTGTTGTCCTCTAGCATTTGTAAACATCTAATACAAAAAAGATTTAATCCTTTTTGAGCTTTGCTCATCTATTTTGCCTCAAAGAGATTCCAAATTAAAGGCTAAAGTTTTATTTTTCAAGTTTTAGATGTTTAAAATTCTGCATTATCGAGTCGTGTTTTTATGTGTATTTATTTATTTATTTTTCTACTCATAAAATGTCTCTATACTAAAAAAGCTTCCCAGATTTTGGTCATTTTTGGTGTTAATGAACTATTTGGCCTCATTGTGATTTTCTAAAAACAAACAAACAAAAAAGAAATTGTTGCTTTTATTTTATTTGATGTGTCTCTTTTCTAGCTCCTTTTTCTAGTTCCTTTAAAATCCATTCTGAGATACAGACTCTATGGCCATATACCAACTCTGACCAATGGAATTTAGGAAGCAACCACTACCGCATATTAGAGAAACCTGGAATAACTTTAAATAAATGCAGTGAGGAACACAGAGAGGACAGGACCTTGAGTTTTTGAGGTAGCATATAGTTTCTGCATTTAGGAGTAAAAACTGGATTTTGTGATCCTTTTTCATCAAGTCGATTTTTGCCCTTGAGTGAGAACTGACCGCAGGGGAGGTAACTCAATGCAGGCGCTTGAGAACCAGCACTTTAATGTTCTGCTTTGGGATGTAAAGTGGGCTCATCTGTAAAATTTTATCCTGTGTAATTTGAGATTTTTAAAAACACAATATCAATGTAGTCTCTCTTACATCTGAAAAGTAAATGTTTATTGATAAATTATTATTTTCTTATTTTAGCAATGACTAGAAATATGGAACCAAGATTGCACTATGCCAGTAAGCTAAGCCGACCTAATTTTATGCTGGAGAAAATCCAAAACATGAAAAAAAAAAAAAAAAAAACTGAAATGGGCTTGGTTGACTTAGGGAGATATCCTGATAACTCTGTGATTGAGTAACCTGGGCCAAGGAGCTAGTCCACACCCAGGATTAGGATGTACATTCTCCTGAGGATATTTTATATATCTGCTGTCATTCATCCTGGAGTATGGTCAGTCCCAAGGCAGATAACGTGGAAGGCCTTAGAAGGAAGGACACCTGGTATAGGATTGAAGGAGCAGTTGAGTTTGAATTTTCACTGGTAGAGGTTCAGTTATTCTTCACCACATGGGAATTGCTGGGAGGCAGAGATTCTGATTTGGGTCTCTGAGTTTGAATACTAGCAGACATAGTGGTTGCTATAAGTTACGTACCTGTTATTTGTATTACATTTCTATGAACTCCAAACCTTCCACAGGTTCTCTCTGTAAGTCACGGCCTGGTTTCATTTGTGCTGTGGGACACTGGAGAGCCAGGATGGAGAGAGAGAAAGAGAGAGACAGAGACATAGAGAGAGACAGAGACACAGAGAGAGACAGAGAGAGACAGAGGGAGAGAAAGAATGGTAGCATGGCAACGATTGCTAAATCTAGGTATAAAGTTGTTAATTTTATTAGTATTTCAAATTTTCTGTAGGTTTGAAAATTTTTAAAACAAATTTGGGAAAAAAGAGGTGATAATCCAGGGACAGGTGTTAAATTTAATGTTTATATCATTAAGTATTATGTTATATAATATAGTAACTAGCCCAAGGCTTTGAATGTTAGAGGGATTTACCTATTTTTTGGATAGCACAGATAAAACTACTTTCATGCCACTGTGAGAACATACCAAGGGATCCTCTAGAGGGTCCAGTCCCTTCCTCTGTATTCTTGGGTCTGTGTAATGCCAGTATCCACATTTCTCACCCCTGAGTAGAGGCTCAGGGAAAGGAAGATGTACTGTCCTCTACCTCCTCTCTGTGCGCTGTGTTCCATGGACCAGCAGCAGCTGCATCTCATGGCAACTTCTTAGAGATGCAGAATATATCACTTTAGCCCAGATCTACTGAAGCAGCATCTGATTCATTCACAGGTTAGTTTCATCCCTGGTAGACTAAAAATGGGCTGAAGCCATTTACCTGTCTTAAATGTCTGCATGCTTGCTCATAAGTAATTATAAGATATACGACCAATAAAATTTCTTGGGACTTGGTCTATTCTTCACCAACAATTAAAGAGAAATTTTTTTCTAATCAAACACATGCAGCTTATTTCTTCACAACTTTTTCTTTTTATAGGTGATAGTGATTTTCCACATGTCAGCTAAGTGTCTCACAATTATTCTGATCACAATGTAAGAAAAATTTTAGATTATAGGTTTATAAACTTAAAGTTTTTAGTCCTGAAAAATGCTCTTCTAAAATAGAAAACGACATGAAGTCAAATGCTTTAATCAGTTTTTAAGTATAAAAATATGCTGTGGGTTGTAAAAGTTTGCTGAAAGGTCTTCTTGACATTTATGCTTCTCCGTAGCCCTTTAACTAGAAACAATTTAAAAGTAATTCACTAACAGTTCAAGAGTTGGAAATGGGTTTCTTTTCCTTTTATTATTCTGCAGTCTGTGCCACCATAGCTAAGGAAAATGAGAGGAAATCCTATCTTCTTCAGTCTCTATACAGAGTTGAAACTCAAGGTCTCTGTGGTGAGTGCTTTAGGAAGGAGATCAGTGGCCCGAAGCCCAAGCAATGGAGCTGCAGATGCTTTTGCGAGGTTTTAGTGAAGTCCCTGTTAGGATGAAAATTGCAGGCCTTCTTCTGGATAAATATGTCCAGTGTAATTATTACACTGGACATATTTATCAAAAAATGCCAAGGAAAAAGGGTAAAAACCCTCATATTTGGAGGTCTGCATCTGAAAGCCCTTTTCTTTCCTTAGGAAATATTTGTGGCTCTTTGTTCCTGTGAAGGAAAATGTGCTTGTAAATTCCACCCAAGAGAAAGCATATCTTTGCATCCACTGCATCAGGAAGGAATAGATACAATCCCACAAACATGTGCCAAAATCCCAGAAACCTGACCTAAGGCTAGGGGGTGGGGTTGAAATAGGGGATGGAATTATGCCAGAAAAGCAACCCAGCCTGGCAGAAAATTTCAATAAGGAAGTTCTCTGTGCCAACGTTGGCCTCAAAGAAAAGTACTCCACCTACTCCTTAAAGCTTCAAAGATGTCAAGGGAAGCGTTGCCTTCATTTGCGTTCCAGACCTTCCTAGACAGTCCCGCCAAGACCAGCCAAAGCAAACTTTTCGCCATACACTAGACGCACATCGCAGGTTTTCAGGCTGCCAGTCTGGTTGCCTAAGGTCCAACTGTTATTGGTTCTTTTTTCTTTTTCTTTCTTTCGTTCGTTCGTTCTTTCTTTTGTTCTTTCTTTCTTTCTTTCTTTCTTTCTTTCTTTCTTTCTTTCTCTCTCTCTCTCTCTCTCTCTCTCTCTCTCTCTCTCTTCCCTTCCCTTTTTCCTTTCCTTTCCTTTCTTTTCCTTTTTTTGTACTCAGGATTTCACTTATCCTGGAGTTTCCTTAAACCATTAACTAATGGGGGGGGGCCGTGCAGGGTTGGGGGTGGTGTTCTAGAGTTCCATCCAAGGCTCTTTTGTATTAAAACCTTATTCAAATAAGAAAGGATGGCATTCAGGCATATGCATTTTTTATTGCTACTACCCACTTTTCCTTATTCCTACTTCTTAAAGGGGTGTGACACGTTTTTACCCAACACGAAGCAAATTACTCTCCAGGTTAAGTAGAAGGGAAGGATGGCGATTAGGCAGTGTATTCTGTGCTGTCTGCTTTTAGAGTATGAGTGGGTTTACCTAGAATTCCTCAGAGCTTACACCACTAGGATTGGAATTCAAGACTCTCAAAATGGTTCCCCCCACTTTTGGGCAAAACCACTTCTTATATGGGGGCTTCTGATATCAACTGTTTCCTTATCATTTAAGGATAGGGTTGCATGAGGGGTTTGAGAAGGTGCCAGTGACTTGTAACTTGTACAATTAAAATTTTTTATACCTTTAAATGTTTCCTGAGGGGAGTCCCAGTGCCTTCACCAAAAACCTCAGTGGAAGCCTTTACGGCATTATCTTAAAGAAGCATTCTTATAATTAATTAAATCTGTTACCTTGAATATGCATTTGCTGTCAATACATAATTTTAACCATCCTTTCAGAGCAATTTGTTTTCATCACCAAGTTTAATGACCATTTCCTCAGACTATTACCTGGATCTCTTGCCACCATTCTGGCCCTTTAAGAAGACATTTTTAGAAATCCCCTGGCAATACTGAAAAGAGCTCAGCAGTCAGAGGAGAAATGGAGAGGCTTCACTCTGTCAGTTTTGTCTAGCTCGGACTTGGGACTATGAGAAAGACACACACACACACACACACACATGCACACGTACCCCACAGAATCTCCAGTTAGGAAGTCTGAGTGGCATTGATTCATTCTTCTGGCTCATATTTCAGCTTATAAGGCTCCTGACCTCAGGTTTCTGCAGTGTGCCAGGCAGGAACTACATCTCATATCAAGCCTAAGATGGCAGTTAGAACATTTGAAAGAGCATCTAAGACAAGAAAATCTAATTCTAGATAGGGAGTGTCTTTGGCCCTTTTTACCTACTTCAGTCTTCCTGTCTCTTGGGACTTCTTCTTTCTCTTTCCTGGGATACCTTCCCTAGTGTGTACTGAGTCACCCCCAAACTTGCTACCCCCGGTATATCCCATTATCTTTAGAGACCACTCCCATTTCCCCACTCTTGCACCATCTAATCTTCTGGTCTAGTTCTTCTTTGCAAGCAATATTATAACAACTAATATTTTTTGGTACTTGCAGTTTATAAAATATAGATAATTATGTTGAACCCAAACCACCCTGTTGGGATGGTATAATTTTAGCATAAAAATAAATGTAAGGCTCAGAGGTTCACTAGCTTGTTAGGGCTACAGGGTGATCGATGGATTCATATCTTTCTGTTCTACATGCCAGGCTCTCACCACCAACCCTGCAGGCTCTGTGGCTACCTGGGCCATGAGAGCTTCTCTGTTGCAGTCTACCCAGCTTCCTAGGGCAGGCCAAAGGCTCTGATAAGACACCAGAAAGCTGCTTTCTGGACTCCATGTTCTGAAGTAAGAAAGAGTAACTTTAAGTAAGTTTGCAAATAAGATTATATATATGTGTGTGTGTGTGTGTGTATTTTAAATTCATTTTAATGTCATCTCACTTTCCTTTCTCATCGCATGACAGACTTGATCCTCAGTGCAGGTGCCTGGGAGGGAGCTGGGAAGGAGGAGGATCCTAAGATCTCTTCCCCATCTGAGCTCCAGGGAAAAAAGGCTGAGAGCAGATGTTGTGAGAATTGTTTACACAAATGACTTCCTCAGATTCATAACACAAGCAATGCTGGTTCAGAGCCCAACTGGAAAGGTGTAATGGAGAGGTGTGGATAATGAATCTCCTAATTTTGATGAAAAGAGCCAGCCTTTTTGTAAAGGGAGCCCAGCTCATTTGTACTTTGAGGAAAACAGTAGGAAGGGGCATGAAAGCAGCTTTCACCCAGAGGAGCAGAAGAAGTTGCTCTCAATTCTGGAGGTCTGAGAGAAAAAGAATTGTAGGAGACTTTGTGAGCTACTCAGACTCCCATAAAAATAAGTTGGAGCCCCCTTTAGGCGGGAGAAACACCTAGGTCTTGCAATAATTACCCAGGAGGGAGCTAGCTAGCTGGTTGTGTTGTAGCCACCAGCCCCCGAAAGACACATGGACCACCAGAACTCAGTGAGTTATAGGAAACACACTCTTTATTCGGCCAGCTGGGTGTTCCAGGGGTACACAGACCCCAAATTCCCCAAATTAAGCAGCCCCGAAATGTAGAGGTACAGGGTTTTTAAGCCCAAAATCCCATTCTTTATTCTGTCTGAATACAAAGGTCTATTTTTCTTCTATTCACTACCTGTCGACCCACAGGTCGGGTGTACAAGTGGGGGTACAGAAGCAGAAAGCTTATGTTATGTTTCCATAGGCAATAGCCTATGTTCCCATGGCGATAGTCAAGCAATGATTTTCCCTGCCGGCACAGTTGGATATGACTGTCAATGATATTTTGACCCCTATTGCCATGATTAACTGGCTATTGGGATACTGAGGTACTCTCAACATACATTTTGGCTAACCTTCCAGTTTTTTTTTTTTAAATAAACAATACAACAATTGCAAATTTCCAATTATTATTTTTTTAAAAGTATATATTTGTTCAAATAATATAGAAGTTACAGACAAATGTTAATTGAGAAAGACCGTGCATCAAGGACTTACAGCTTTCTCGGTACTCTTCGGTCAATGGTGTATGTAGTATGTGGGGGTGAGTTAGCTCTACCAGCCTACCCTCTCCTGCCCTAGGCCTCAAAACCTCAGACAAAGTCCCCAAGCACTTGAGGTGGGGGGTGGGGGGTGGGGGTGGGGAGGGAGCTTTGCTCATTCTTTAGAGAATTGAAACAAAGAAGAAAATGAGGCAAAAGACAGGAGTAGTGTATTTCCACATTTTTTTTTTCTCAGCGGAAACTATATATTCAGCCCGAACACAGGACTGTAAAAGAGCAGAAGTATTAGAGCTCAGCTAACTAAATTGAATTCTCCACCTGCACCATGTGGGACTGTTGGCAAGTCTCTTAAATTCCATGGAAGTCTGATGGGCAGGGCCACGTTCCAGTTAGGAAGTCTGCATTCAGCCAGGTGTGAATCCCAGCTCTGCTACTATTGTGTGAGCTGGGGCCAAGTACTTAACCTTTCTGAAACTCTAAGCTTTCTCATCTATAAAATGAGAGAAATGTTAGTAGGTTGGTATGAGGACGAAATGAAGGGGAAAAGAAAAGACCCATAGCTCATAAGGTTGGTATGAAGATGAAATAAGAAAAATATATATAAGACTCATAGCTCTTGGAACATCTTATGCATTTAATAAACACTATTTATTATTGTTAATCATAGATGTTTTTGATACACTTGTGTCTATTTATACCTGAGCTGATGTTATTTTTCAATACATATTTATCTTCTTTTAGTTAAAAGTTATTTTTCTTTTTGAGGAGCCATTCTTCTCATACTTATCTAAGATCCCCACTCCTAAACTTACTTACCTTTGGCTTAGGGGTCTCTGCTTTGAGCTTTTTGTGTTAAGAACTTCTACTACAGTACTTATCAGAGTGCATTTTAATTGTGTTTTTGTTTGTCTCCTTCACTAAATTATAGGTTGTTTGAGGGCAGGGGTTTTATTCTCAGAATCCAACATATAATATGCCTTCACCAAATACTTGTTAGATAAGTGTAGATGTGAACGGATATCTTTATCTGAAAGAGATTTTGATCTGCAAGGAGGTAAAGACTTCTGAAATCCTACTCTACCATATATATCTGAATATAAGTGACCTAGCCTGAAGCTGACCTGTGGGCCAAAACAAAGAGGCCTGTTTCATGTTTTCTGCCTTCAGCAGGACTGGTTGCTTACCAAAGCTGACCTTCTGGACCACATGATCTGGGCAGTATCTTATACCTTGCTATATTCACGGGGTCCAGAAATTAATAGATGTTAATAACTATTTAAATGAGTACATATAATTTAAAAAGTATACTTTCTTTGGTATTTCACTCTAAAAGCTAAAAAGATCTTATACTTTTGAGAGCTTTTATCCTAAGACCTATAGTAAAATATTCTTTTTCCAGCTTTATTGAGATATAATTGGCATATAACACTATGCATTTCAGGTGTACAACATTAGGATTTGATGTATCTATATATTGTGAAATGATTACCACAATAAAGTTAGTTAACACATCCATCACCTCATGTAGTTACCATTTATTTGTATGTGGTAAGAACATTTAAGATCTATTCTCTTAGAAAATTTTAAGCATATAATAAAATGTTGTTAACCATAGTCACCATGCTGTACATTAGAGATTCAGTACTTTTTCATCTTATAATTCAAAGTTCATACCCTTTGACCAACATCTCTTCATTTGCTTCCACTCCCAACCCCTGGCAACCACCGTTCTACTCCTGTTTTTATGAGTTTGACTTTTTTAGATTCTACATATGTGAAATCATACAGTATTTGTCTCTCTCTATCTGACTTATTTCACTTAACATAATGCCCTCGAGGTCCATTCATGTTGTCACAAATGGCAGGATTTCCTTCTCTTTTATGGCTGAATAATGTTCATTGAATATATATATTTTCTTTACACATTTATCCATTGATGGACACAGGTTGATTTCTATGTTGTACATAATGCCACAATGAACCTGAGAGTGCAGATATCTCTTTGAGATAATGATTTGTGTCTTTTGGATATATACCTTGGAGTAGGATTGCTGGATCATATAAAAGTACCATTTTTAATTTTTCAAGGAACCTTTGTACTACTTTTCATAGTGGCCGCACCAATTTACATTCCTACCAACAATGCACCGGGATTCTATTTTCTTCACATCCCCACCAGCATTTGTTATTACCTCTTGTCTTTTTGATAATAGCCATTCTGATAGGTATGAGGTAATATCTCATTGTGATTATAGTAAATATTCCTGTCACCATTCTTGGGAGTTGTTTGTGGTTTATTTTCTTGACGTTATTCTCTGTTGGCTGCCATTTTAAAGAGATTGCTACGTGATCTAGTACTGTAAGACCAGCATAGCAGGCAATAAAGTCATATTGGGGTTAAAATGAATTTTAGTAACCTGGATAGTTTACGTAGTTTATCTTATCAATATAAACAGATACGTTGCCAAAATAGACAAATAAACAAAAAACTCCTGGAAAGGGTGAAGGAAGCTTTTGGCCTTCAAATACAAGAATGAAAGAAAGAAAGAAAGAAAGAAAGAAAGAAAGAAAGAAAGAAAGAAAGAAAGAAAGAAGAAAGAGAGAGAGAGAGAGAGAGAGAGAGAGAGAGAAAGAAAGAGAAAGAAGGAAAGAAGGAACTGTGAAGCCTGTGGATTTTTAAAAACGATTGGTTCTATTCTCTCTTAAACACATCCTTTTTCAGGTATCTTCTAGTTAATAAAAAATCCCTGTGATCTTTCCATTTTGAGATATTAATATTGCATCATTGCTCACTGCTGTATAGAGATTCACAGAATCTCCCTAGTCCCATCCACTAGCCTCACAAGCCCTTGAACATTTGTGGCTTGTTTATTTCTTAAGTTCTTTGGCAGCCAATGTTTTTATTGCCTGAAGGAAGTCTCCTTCAAAAGCAAAACTTTTCTAAAAGAAACCAACTTCTTCATCAAATTCTGTTATTTTTATTTTAAAGAATTTTTTCCCCTCACTGAGCATCTTTCTGGAACAGTTTTCAAACTTGTTCCACAAAAATAACTTTTTCTCCTTGATTCTCAACAGAAATTTCTCTTGAATTACTCTTATATAAAGGAGCTCTATGGCGATATCCATCAGCTCAGCCAATTTCACTTAATCTCTTTAGACTGATAATGGCTGCATCAATGGCTCAATAATGTGCTGTTTAAAAAAGACCAGATTTATCTTATTTACAACAAATTCATTAAAATAAACTTAATCTAACATCAAGATTATTAAACTTTTTAAAAATGCCTGTAGCACCTGGTTTTCCTAGGTGGTCTCCCATCCAAGTACTAACCAAGCCCAATTCTACTTAGCTTCCTAGATCAGACAAGATCAGGTGTGTTCAGGGCGGCATGGCTGTAGGCTGAACATTTATTATATGAAGTATATACCCTCTTTGGAGCATAAGTGCAACAGTAGTTCCAGCTTGAGTCTAAGTAGACATATCTGGCCAACTTGTAGGTTGAGAAGCATCCTGGGAGAGACCTTGGCATAAGAGAAGGTAGGAGCGAAACAATAAGAAATTTGAGACTTTGGAAGGGAGGGATGGTTCTGAGTTCAGCGAGGTGATTGTTACTTAGGTTTAACGGCAGGCTCAAACCCCACTGGAATTATATCTGAGCCTCATAGAGAGCAGGCATGGTTATCAGAAATAAAAATCATGAGCAGCTTTAAACATGATGCTGGGGCAGGAGCAGAACTGACTGCACAGTGGCAAGAAAGGAACGAAACATTCTTGCCTGTTTCTCAACACAATACTCTGAAGCTTTCAGCCTTTGACACAAAAGGCTTTGTTGCCTTCACTAAGAAGACAGTGGGACCCACAGACATGGTGGCATGTAGTTGTTGCTAAATGGGCGATAGCACAGCAGGAAATGTAACCAGCAGAGGCAGATCTCTCTAGGAGCACATGCATGCAGTGTACCTTCAGGGTCATCTACAAGTACTTGAGAAATACAGGCAAACTTCCTTCCTTAGTGCTCTCAAACTATAGAAGCCTGGACAAACATGAATTAAATAAAATCCTGAGTTATGAGCCGGGGCAGAAGTAAGGAATGCCTTAAGTGAAATTAAAGAATAACATGATTTTCTGTAGTTTTCTTCATATCAAAACTGCATAGTTGGATGGAAAATATATTTAGACTACAATCTAGCCACAACTAATATATGCCTTTGTATATTTTGACTGAATAAAAACCAAATCCAAGATATCAGTTGGTGACCTACCATCTCTAAAAAACTGGTAAAGCAAATTAAGTACAGAATTTACATTTGCAAGCACATTTTCTTGAGTTCTTCTGGTTTCATGTTTTTTACTCCCTAATCTTGTTAACTTCTAAGATACTTATAACATGGATTTCTTTTTAATGCATAACACATTTTAGTATTCTTGTTTTTGGCAAGATTTTACACAAACGTGTTACTTCCAGAAAGTGACTTAGTAAGAAATGTTAATAGAAACACCTTTAGAGTATTCATAAGTGTTTAGTCTTTAAATATGTGTGATCAGATTTTTTAAAATCTTGTAATTGCTAAAATTAGCACAGTAAGAAATGACTTATCCTTTGTAGCAAATAAGCACCATGAAAATGCATAGAAGATAAAACAAAGATGAATATTAATTTAAAATTTTTAAGTCTATTGATTTTTTGAATTACAAAAAATAGTGTTCTAATTGTTGGATATTTAGAAACAGTTGAAACAAATAAGAAAACAAATCACAAACTACATAATTCAATCTGTTGTAGAAAACAGAAAACCACTGTTATAATTTGGGGATGCTCTTTAAAAATATGTTTCTATATATTACATATATGTATAGTCAAATAAGATCATAATATTGTATAATAGTTTTATATCATGTTATATTTTCACTGACTATATTTTCTTAGCTCTTATTTCTCTAGTCATTTGGAAGTTATAATTACATTTTTTCTATTAGTGATTATCTTTTTGTTATTAAAAGCGGTTTGAAATATTTTTATCTCTGCTTATCAAGGTTAAGAATATAACTGTACCTATTAACTATCATCTGTGTAAAATGAGAAAATTTTCAGGCTTTTACTGTCTTTACTGTTTTTCCTCACTTCACAATTTTGATTGCTGTAATCTGGAATCTAGATCTAAATTATTATTACTTTATATTATTAACTTTTCTTTGAGGACTTATTTTTGAGAATTATTTTGTCCTCTAATCATTTAATGACAGTTTCCAAGATGTTATTCTAGGTTTAACTATGTAGTTTCCACTACTTCCTACCTTCTCTTTTTATTATAATACCCAGATTCTTGAGTTCTTTATCTTGATCCATTCCTAGGTTGGCTGGATCATATCCTCAAACTCTGAATACAGTAATTCCTAAACACTGGCTAATAAGAGAATATTAGTCTTTCCCACAAATGTCCTTGACTAAGTGTATAATTATCTTTTTCTCCTCAACTTGGAAATTAGTTTTCATCTATGGCTACTATTTGGTTCTCAAGAGGGGCAGTGGTTCTCAACCCTGGGTACACATTCAAATCACTGGGGAAGATTTTTAAAAATGTCAATGCATATGTTCTATCCCAGAATAATTAAATCAGAATGTCTAAGGGTTAAGCACAGATGCTAGTATTTTCTTAAATGATTTTTTTTTTAATTTTTCAATTATAATTGCCATACAATATTATTTTAGTTTCAGGCATACAACATAGTGATTAGACATTTGTATAATTTATGAAGTGGTCACCCCAATAAATCTAGTACCCACTTGACACCATAGAAAGTTATTACAATATTAACTGTATTTCCTGTGCTGTACTTTATGGCCTCTTATAACTGGCGATTTGTACATCTTGATCTCTTGCCCCTTTTAAACTCTTCCCCCACAACACTCCCTCCCATCTGGCAACCATAAAAAGTTCTCTTTATGAGTTTATCTCTGTTCTATTTTTTCATTTATTTTGTTCTTTAGATTCCACATATAAATAAAATCATATGGTATTTGTCTTTCTCATTTTGACTTATTATACTTAGCATAATACCCTCGAGATTCATCCATGTTGTTGCAGATGGCAAGATTTCATTATTTTTTATGGCTGAATAATATTCTATTGTGTGTGTATACATATATATGGACACTTAGGTTGCTTCCATATCTTGGCTATTATAAATAATGCTGTAATGAACATAGGGATGTATATGTCTTTTTGTTTTCTTTGTTTTATTATCTATCTATCTATCTATCTATCTATCTATCTATCTATCTATCTATCTATCTTTCTATCTATCTGTCTATTTTAGGCGAGACAACCTTTGGTTGACCTCACAGATTGCAAGGACCTTATCAGCTTACAATCCCTTATATTTTATTTTTTATTTTTTTACGCCTATAGCACCTGGTCTTCCTAAGTGGTCTCCTATCTAAATACTAACCAGGCCCAAACCTGCTTAGCTTCTGAGATCAGATGAGATCTGGCTTGTTCAGGGTGGCATGGCCATAGATGCATATGTCTTTTGGAAAGAGTGTTTTTGGTTTCTTTGGATAAATACCTAGAAGTGGAATTGCTGGGTCTTTTTCCTGTTACAGCCTTTGCTTTAAAGTCTATATCGTCTGACGTAGATATAGCTACCTCAGCTTTTTTTGTTTATTTTCATTTGCATGAAATGTCTTTTTTTATCCCTTTACTTTTAGTCTTTTTTGCTTCTTTTTATTTATTTGTTTGTTTATTTGCTTCTTCTTCTTAAAGAAGTCCCTTTACCATTTCTTATAATATTGGTTCAGTGGTGATAAACTCCTTCAGCTTTTCCTTATCAAGGAAGATTTACATCTTTCCTTTGATTCTAAATAATAGCCTTCATGGGTAGAGTAGTCTTGGCTGTAGGTCCTTACTTTTCATCACTTTGAATATTTTGTGCCAACCCCTTCTGGCCTGCAACATTTCTGTTGAGAATCAGCTGATAGTCTTCTCTCTTTGTCTTTAAACTCTGGCATTTTAATTATGTGTCTCAATGTGGGCCTCTTTGGGTTCATCTCGTTTGGGACTCTCTCCATTCCTGAATAATTCAATCAAAATATCTAAGAATGGAGACCAGACACTAGTATTTTTAAAAGGATCACCCAATAATTTTAATGCATAGCTGGGGTTAAGAACCTCTGCTTAAGAAATAAGCCGATGTTTCCTGCAAGGATGCTGTAGAGCTTTTTTTCTTCTTAAATCTTGAAACCCTCAACAGGATATGTCTAGGTGTCCATATCTCTTCGTTACTGCCTGGTAACCAATCATCCTATAAACTCAGCAATTTCTCCCTATTGTTTCTTCGAATATTGCTTCCACATATCCATTCTATTTTTTTCTTTCTAGGATTCTTAGGGCATGTTGATTGGATTTCCTAGATATCTCCTTCATGTTTCCTTTGTTTTCTCTCATCATTTTGCCACTTTATCCTTGGGATGTCATTGTGAATTTCTTATTCTGTAAGGCATCAATCTGCTGTCTATTGCCTTTGACATTTATAATTGTGTGATTGTATTTCTCATTTCCATACAATCTGTATTGTATAATTTTAGCAAGAGACCTAAATTGATTTTAAAAAATCAGTTTATACTCCTATCAACAATTTATAAGAGTTTCACTTGCTCTATATTTTGCTACCCTGGTATTGTTAGCTATTTTCCTTTTCCTTTGATTGGTAATGTTCACACTTATGGGTCATGTATCTGTCCACTTTTCTAAAGTGACTGTTAAAGTTTTTTCCCCATTTTTAATTGATTTTTCAGTTTTTTCCATCTTAACATGTGAGAATTCTTTATATAATCCTTTGTGAGTTTGATCCATCACAAATACTTTCTCCCAGTCTGTGGCTTGCCTTATCACTCTCTCAATATCTCTCTCTCATAAATCCTTCATTTTATTTAAGTTCAGTGTTTCAATCTTTCATTATCCGGGTAGTGCTTTTGGTATTCTCTTTAAGAAATTTTGCCCCAACAGAAATCATGAAGACATTACATTTTCCTCTAGAAGCTTGAATTTTACTTTTCACATATATATCTATGATCCATCCTAAATTAATTTTTATATACTATGTGAAGGTGAACTCAAACTTTTAAAAAAATACAGTTATCTAAACTTCAACTTATAAAGTTTCTTCTTTCTATTTGGTGAAAGGGATATGCTATTTGACAGATTTTGTGGTGTGCTTCCTTTCTAAGGCTTCTTCCATAGGCAGCCCCAACCTCACTGCTGGTATGTGATATAGCTGCCCTGATCCTAACTCCCAAGCCAAGGTCTCTAACTAAGTTCTCACTGCATCATCAAAAAAATGTTGCTGCCAGTAACACTGGGGAAACCACTTGGTCTTGCCTTTAAGCTCCCTCCATAGAGGCAGCGAGGGCCCCAAAAGCTTAGGAAAACCATTCAGTAACATAAATATTGAGACCATGCATGAGCTGTCTGGTTGAAACAGTTAACATTGCTTGACACCTCTGCTACCCTCAGACTCACATAATTTTCATGAGCCAAAAGAATCACTGGTGGGTGTTTGCAGTCAGCCTCGAGGTCAAGCCTCTCCTTTGGCGATTGGCAAATTGGACCTGGATGTCCTTTTCAAATCTGGTCCCAACTGCACAGGATTTAGAAGAAATCCTTTGAAGTTTCTGGCATTTATATGGTTTCCTTCCCTAGCTTCCAGTACTGATTTAGGGTTTTACATAGTTTAAAATTTTCTAGGTCATTTTGGATGGGACTGGGAAGCAGGTGGTTCAAATATGTGTTTTCAGTTTCCCATACTTTCCTTGAACTGTAGTAAGATATTTTTTACTTCTAACCTTGTGGAAATTGTGTAGAAAACTTTGCTCTAGTTCTAAGAAAATATTATTTATAGTAATAGTAAACATTGCTTTTAATATTAGCAATTAATATTTAATATTCATTTATTTACACACTTATTTTTGTATTTCATACTAGTCTTTTTTTCTACGCACTTCTTGAAATGTATTAAGATCTTGCTGTATATTAAATTTCATATATTACTCATAAAGTTTTTTTATTATTGTACTATGAGCATTTCTCCATGTTATTGATAATTTTTATTTTATATATGTATTATAATCCATTTTTAGAAAAAGCCTTGTATATGTGAACACATCTGTATTTGTATAGACAAATGAAAAATTATGGAAAGATACATACTAGACTGTAAAGTAGTAGAGGGAGAGTATTACTTTTACTTCTATGTTGTTTAAAATGTTACCACAAAATACTTTTTAAAATAAAAATGTTCTTGGTTCTAGTCTTTTAAAAGTACATTTTAGTTCTACTTTTATTTTCCCAGTATATTTTTAACTCTAATTTTGCTTACTCTAACCTAAGGCAAAAAGATGACTTGCTGGTCCCCTGCATACCCTGTGTTTCCTTCATTTATTTCCTCTCTCCTTTTCCCTCACCTAGAACATGCTTCTCCTCCATCAGTGCTTAAGGAGTCAGTTCAGAGGCCACCTCCTTTGAAAGGACTATCTCGTTCCTCAGAATTGGAGGTGAACGACTTTGAATCCCAGGGCATATCATCTAGGCAGCTCTTCAGGCCGTTGAACTTTTTCTTTACACCTTAGTTCTTGATCTAGATGATTTATCTCCCTACACTGTGAGCATCATAAGGACAGCATTTTTTTTTTTTTGTCACATTTCTGTTTGTATCCTTGTACGACTTAATATAATTCTGTGTCAGTTAGGAATGTGTTAAGCTGACTGACAATGACCAAAAGACAAATGAGATTTTCTTCTTTCTCAAATAATAAGTTCAAAGGAGGCCTTGCTTATGCTGGTTCAGCTACTCCACAATTCCATAAAGAACCAGTTTTTCCAATTTTTACACTGTCATCTTTAACATATTGGCTTTCGTCCTTATGCTTTTTGTTTCATGCACATCAACTGGCTACTCTAACTCCAGAAATCTTGTTTCAGGTAGAAAAAAAGAGATATAGCAAGGGGCTTTTGCATGTCTCTTTCCTCATCAGAGTTCTATTTACTTGTCTTTCTCAGAATACATAGGTACCTTTAACCATGAGGTAGGCTAGGATTTGGAATATTTGTTTCACAGTTTCTACAGGAGAAAGTCAAGGAGGTCAGAAGTGGGTTTTAACTGAGTAAACTTATGGTATTTAACATGGGTGCTTTGCATATATTTGGTATTCAATAAACTTATGTAGGATCAAACTAAAAAGCTTCTGCACAACAAAAGAAACCATCTTTAGTAACCAACCAAATGGGAGAAGATATTTGCAAATGATACTTCCAATAAGGGGAGAACATCTAATATATATTAAGAACTCATAAAACTCAACAACAAAAAACCAATCTGATTAAAAAATAGCAGAGGACCTAAATAGACACTTTTCCAGGGAAGACATACACATGACCAACAGACATATGAAAAGATGTTCAACATCACTAGTTATTAGGTAAATGAAAAATCAAAACCACAATGAGATAGCACCTCACATCTGTTAGAATGGCTATTATCTACAAGACAAGAAATAACAAATGTCGGAGAGGATGTGGGGAAAGGGAACCCTCTCCCACTGCTGATGGGAATGTAAATTTGTATAGCCATCGTGGAAACCAGTATAGAGGTTCCTTAAAATATTATGAATAGAACTACCATATGATACAGCAATTCCTTTTCTGGGTGTTTACCCCCAAAATATGAAAACACTAATTCATAAAAATATACATAACCCTATGTTTATTGCAGCATTATTTACAATAGCCAAGACATGGAAGTGAACTAAGTGTCCATTGACAGTGCTATCACGCTATTCCTTTCTTCCACCTCCAACTCCAGACTGTGGCCCAAGGGCTTACAGGTGCAAAAACACTGCCCATCATAAGTCTTGCTTAAACAGAAGACTCCTTATATTTACCCTTAACATTAAAAAACAAAAACAAAACAACAACAAAAAAAAAACACAAAAAACAAAACAAACCAACAAAAAAACCTGGCAGACACTCGAATTCATAAATTTATACTTAAGCCAATTTGATTTTTTAGGCAGAGATTTCTATCACACCAACTGTCTCTACAAGTAGATTGGGGTGTGTAGAACATTTACTTTCTACCACGCTTCCCACTACCCAGAGAAAGCTCCTAGCAACCATGTTTTGGGGTTTTGGGCTTGTTTTTATTTCTATTTTTCCATTTCCTTACATGATATTTAATGTAAGTTAGGGCTTTTTATAAAGAATAAGTATGAAAAAAATAATTTAATGACCAACAGTCCAGAGGTTAGCATTGCTGAATATATTCTTCTAGTTTTTATATTTTTTAAGCAATTTTAAAATAAATTGGAATTCTAGCATAAATTATTGCAGGACTACTTCTTGCAAAGAGAATGTTCCTGAATGCCTTTCTACAACACTATTCTAGATGCTCACTTATTTTAATTCAGATATAATTTATATATTATAAAATTTATCATATTAAAGAATAAAATTCAGTGGGTTTTTTTTTTTTTTTAGTATATTCACAAAGTTGTACAATCATCACTGCTATCTAATTCCAGAACATTTTCATTATCTGAAAAGAAGTTGATATCCACTAGTAGTCAGTCACCATTCCTTCTACCCTCAAACTCTGGCAACTGCTAAGCTATTTTCAATCTTTATGGTTTTGTCTATTTTAGACATTTTGTATAAACAGAATCATACAATACGTGGCCTTTTATGACTGGCTTATTTCACTTGCCATAACGTTTTCAAGGTTCAACCATATCGTAGCATTTATTAATTCTTCATTTCTCTTTTATGACTGGATAATATTCTACTGTACCAATATGCCACAGTTTGTTTGTCCATTCATTAGTTGATGAACGTGTGGGTTGTTTCCAGTTTGGAGCTATTATGAATAATGTTGCTATGAACATTAGTGTGCAAGAGGACATATGTTTTTATTTCACTTGGGTAAATGCCTAGGAGTAGAATTCCTGGATCATATTGTAATTCTATGTTTAACTCTTTAAGGAATTGCCAAGGTTTTTTCCTAAGCAATCACACCAAAGTCCCACGAGCAGCGTATGAGGTTTCCAATTTTTCCACATCCTTGTCAACACTTGTTGTTGTCTTTTTTTTTTTTTTTTTTTTTTTTTATATAGCCATGCTAGTGGGTATAAAGAGCTATCTCATTGTGGGTTTGATATACACTTACCTGCTAGCTAATGATAAGCATCTTTTCACATGCTTACTGGCCATTTATATATATACAATTCCTTAAAGAGTTAAAGAGCATTACAATATGATCCAGGAATTCTATTACTCAGATACTGTACTCATTTTGTAAATGAGTTATTAGTTCCTTTTAATTTTTGAGTTATAAGAATTCTTTATAAATTTTGGACACTAGACTCTTATCAGATATATGATTTGCAAATATTTTCTCCCATTCTGTGTGTTATCTTTTAACTTTTTTGATAGTGTCCTTTGAAGCACAAAAGTTTTCATTTTTTGATGAAGTTCTATTTATTTTTTGGGTTACTTGTGCTTTTTCGTATCATATCTAAGAAACCATTACCTAATATCGGTCACAAAGATTTACACCTCTGATTTTTACTAATTTATATAGTTTTAGCTCTTACATTTAGGTCTTTTTAAGACAGCTTTAATGAGATATAATAATACACAAAAACTGCACATATACAATGTATCCAATTTTATGAGTTTTGACATAAGCATACATTAATGCAACCATCATCACAATCAAGGTAATAGATATGTCTATTAACTCAAGTTTCTTTGAGTTACTTTTTTTTTCCCCCTTTAATTCATTAGGGGTTAATTTTTGTATATGATGTGATCCAAGAATCTAACTTCATTCTTTTACATGTGTATTTCTAGTTGATCCACCACCACTTACTGAAAAGATTTTTCTTTCCCCATTGAAGTATCTTGGCACCCTCGTCAAAAATCAATAGACCTATAAATATAAGCGTTTATTTCTGAATTTTCAGTTTTATTCTATTAATCTATATGTTTACCCTACAGTAGTATGACTCAGCTTTTTTTTCTGGGGGTGGGAGGAAACACCTGAGAATTTGATAAGTATTGCATTCAATCTGTAATCAGTTTGAAGAGTATGGTAATAACAACATTCAGTTTTCCAATCCAAAAACACAGGATATTTTTCCATTTATTTAGATCTTCTTTATTTCTTTCAGTGATGCTTTATATCTTTCAATGTACAAGTTTTTACTACTTTTATTAACTTCGTTTCTGAGTATTTTATTGCATTTGACAATATTATAAATTAAATTACTATTATTTTTGACATTTTAATAATTTTAATTGTAGAAATATCCACACTGTTGTGCAAGAATCACCGCCCATTTCCAGAGCTCTTCCTTTTGCAAAATTGAAACCCTAACTCCCATTTCGTTCTATTTGTATCCTCTGGCAACCAAAATTCTACTTTCTAGCTCTGTGAATATGACTGTTATAAAAACATCATATAAATGGGATCATCCAGTATTTGTCCTGTCCTGACTGATTCATTTCCTTTAGCACAATGTCCTGAAGTTTCATGTATTTTTTTTGTATTGCGTGTAAAAATTTCCTTCCTTCTTAAGGTTGTGTAATATTATGACAGCAATTTTTTTTTTTTTTTTTAAGTTGTGGAGAGTGAAGTGCCTGGCAGCTCCTTCCCCATTATGCTCTATTTGAGCCTTTCTTGGGGGCTAAGTCTTTACTCTGTCAGAAGCGACAGAGTTTCAGCACGCACATAATCATCTGGTCCTGGAAGCAGGAACAGATATCCAGTTGTACCTGGAAGATGAGGTCCTCATCTGGGCCTCACAGACAGCCTAGTCACCTGACACTTAACCAAAAGTTTTACTATTTTAAATATTATGGACATGTATAATTTTGAACAAATAAAAATTAAGTTTTAGAGTCAAAGGATTCATTCCAATATCTCAGCACAGGGCCTTCCGCACATCAGGAACAGCTGGTGAAAAGGCCCCTGAGATTTTCCTGTTTCATCTGAGCATCCTGGGAAGTGTCTGCTCATATTCTTGTTTTCCAGAGCTTGGGCTGGGCAGGTTCTGACCTCAGCTAAGTGCTTCTATCTTTCTACAGAAAAGGCTCTCCTTATCCTGACAACCATCGCCACCCTTATCCAGGGATTACCATCCATCTCCTAGAATTTCCCAGGATACTGAGAAGTTCTGGTCTCGAATTATGAAAAGACCACAGATTTCTGGTCTTATTCAGCAACTCAAATGTATGATGCAATGCTAGTGCAGGGTAGGAAATTTGCAGGCCATTCAACAGTGCAACTCATTTATTCATCGTATGTTATGGAGTACCTTTGATATTAGGCCACACTCTAGTCCCCACCCTCAGGAGCACATAGACAGTGTAAGAAGAATTTTCAAAACTTATTTATAACATATAGACACAGCAATTGTGATATCCTAGATGTTCTAAGCATTTTCAAATATTAATTAGTTAATATTATTCATAACCTTAGACATGGTATGTTTATGATTATTGACAACAGTCACATGGAGCAACTGGGCACAAACAACATTTCTCCACAAACTTGTACCTATAAAATAAATATATTAACGTCTCACAATTACTGTGGACCAGGCATCAGAGCATGATTTGGCTGGGTGCTTCTGCTACTAGGTCTCTAGTGACTAGCGGAAGATTTGCTCCCAAGTTAGGTTGTGTGGTTATTGTTAGGATTCCATTTGGACTGAACGCCTGAGTTCCTGCCTGCTGGCCTGGGAGCTCTATTCCCTCTTTCAGGGCTCTGCATAGGGAAACAAATCATTGGCACTTGCTCTCCCAGGTCCAGAGACATGAGAAAGAAATGGTGTGTGTGTACGAAGGAGTTAGGGCAGGGAGATATTGAAACAAAAGAAGAGAGAAAAAGAGGAAATAGAAGAATGCAAGTAAGACAGAAGTGACAGACTCTTTGTAATTAAAGTTGAACATGACATCCCATCATTTTGGCTGTATTTTGTTGTTCAGAAGTCAATAACTAACCACTTAGTTGATACAAAAGGATGCTCATACTGGTAGGCTGGAATCGCTAGGAGCCACTGTGGAGACTGCCTACTGCACAGACTGGCATGAGGCAACTGAGTCTAATTCTAAGTTTAACTAGAGACCACAGGAAAGCTGTAGACCAGTGGATGACAAGGTTGATTTTCTCTAATTTCAAACCCTTAAAGGTGTTGACCTGAAAATGAGGCCAAGATGGGCAGTGACTTTTTGAAATCACATGATAGGAACCTAAGTCTGTTTTGAGTGTTATTCCATGCTAGGACTCACTCATTCTTTTCAGTCCTCCACCTCCATGTTCGTGCATCAGATTTATGTGACACTAGCCCACAGGTGTTATAGGTATTATCTTATCTACATCCGATGTCCTTAGCAAATGGTTTCTATCAACATCTCCATTGTGTAGGTTGGGGGGACTGAGGAGGCTCTGAGAGGCACAAAGGCTTTTTGAGAAAACAGAACTGGTAAGAAAAAAAGAGATGATAACTCAGCTCTCTCTTCAAAGATGGGAACCTGGTACATTCACGGGAACTGTGGGGAGGACTGCGTTGGACATTGGTGTACAGTTATAGAAATAAAATGAGCAAGGAGAGTGAGCAGTTAAGAACCTAGAGACGGCTTTGGGTGGCTCTGATTGGAGGGAGGGGCCGAGGTAATGGAATCTAGAAGTAACCTTACTTCCTTGGTGAAAGACCCCAACAGAAGTTAGAACTTTGGTAACCAGGCACCCACATTCTAGAGATAGCCCCTATACAACTCACTTGACTAGAGACATTCAAGAGAACAGGATGTTTTCTTGTACTTTCCTAACTTTCTGAGACTCTGCACTGAAGAAAGACCAAAGTGAGAGACATTTCTGCTGCTGTAGACATTGGCTCACTCCTCACCTACAATGCCATAGGCCATTTGGCATGAAGAAATCTCAAGTAACACAGAGAAGCTAGGGCAGGCCATTCCAGGCCAGGCCACAAGTGTGACCCCACCTGGGCAGCTCCACATCCATTACCTCTCGTGTGTGTGTGTGTGTGTGTGTGTGTGTGTGTTAAGCAAAAGCATAGGATGTCCATCTTGTGCAAGACCAGGTCATTTAGATGTTAGAAATCTGGCAGTTCTGTAATGTTCATATCCGGTCATGCCTGACAGTATGGGAGAGTGAGCGTTGGGGACCAAGTTCTTCTACCTACTCATTGATCCTGAGCCCTCAGAATGTCTTCTTGTTCTTTCTCTGGCTGGAGGTCTATGCAGATGTCCCTCTGCAGCCTTTGATGTAGTTGAATTTAGGTGCCATTTCAGCAGTGCGATCGGGAGCACTTAAGTGTGTCCTAAGGAGATGTATTAGTTTGAGCTGACATAACATATTACCACTTTTAGTGGTATAAACTGTAGACATTTATTTCCTTGTAATTCTGGAGGCTAGAAATTTGAGATGCAGGTGTCAGCAAGGTTGGTTCCTCCTGAATTGTTTCTCTTGGCTTCTAGGTGGTCATTTTCTATCTTTGTTCACGCGGACTCCCCTCTATGCTTCCCTGTGTCCTCCATTTCTTTTATAAGAATGCCATTATAATGGATTAGGACTCACATTAACAAATTCACTTAACCTTAATTACTTAATGACCAAAAATCCAAGTATAAGCATATTGTGAAATTCTAGGGATTAAAAAGTCAACATGAAAATTTGGGTGAGGCAATTCAACTCACAGCATATACTAAGCCCCTGCTGGAGTTAGAGGCCAAGAAATGGGACTGCTAGTGAAAGGATATACATAGTAAAATGTTAATAGCTACAGCCAGATCCAAATCGAATTGGCTGCATCAGTGATATTGCTAACAGCGGTTTCTTATGATAGCTGTTTCCTTACATCCAGCCGGATGCAGGGATTTCTCATTCTTTTAAAATTTTACCCATCCGATGTCAGGTTGTCTAATGCCATCGCGATGTTCCTTGATTTGCAATTGCCTCTTAGGTGCATTGAGTCACCTGCCAGATTTTTTTCCCCTTCCTGCGTCATCTATTCTGATTCCTGCCCAGTAATCAGATTTCTCCACCCTGGAATCTCCAGGCATTTGCCTCTTTGTTGAATCTGAGATCTCCGTAATGAAGATTTCAAAACACCTGGCTCAAAAAGCCTGGCTCAAACGGCTGCTGGACATGCTGTAATTGTAATTATTTCTCTCTCCCCCATGAAAAGTCATATGTCTGCTTCATCACTGACCTGTGGCATTTCTTCAGAATTTATTTGCACTCCATCAGTTCTCCCAGGTCTCCAGGCTGCCATCCCCTAAACTGGAATTGCATCATCAGCTCTCCCAGATCTTGAACCTGCTGGTACACACTGCAGATTTTGGATTCAACGGCTTCCCTAACTATGGGAGCCAATTCCTTATAAAAAGCCTTTTTCTCTCTGTGGCCATTTCCCCATGGCAGTGCACATGCCTGAGGGCAGGGCAGAGGAAGCAGCAGAGAATATCTCGAGCTGCTGGAGAAGGAGTCCAGATCCTGAAAGTCCAGAAGTAAAGCACTCGCACCACCCAGGCCGCAAGGGCTTCTGGGAGTTGAAATTATTTTCTTAATTTCATTTTCAAATTGTCCCCTTTCAGTGTCTAGAAATAGATTTTTGTATGTTGATCTTCTGTAATGCAGCATTAACACTAGTAGGTAATTTTTGTGGATTCTGTAGAATTTTCTGCATGCAAGATTATGTCATCTATAAATAGAAATGACTTTATTTCTTTCCGCTCTGGATGTATTTTTTTTTTATACTTAATTATTCTGTCTACAACCTTTAGTACGGTGTTGACTAGAAATGGCAAGAGCAGAGCAGACATCCTTACCTTGTTCCTGATTTTAACAAGAAAGTTTTTAGGCTTTTACTATTAGGTATATTAGCTGTAAGTATTTTCTAAATTCTCTATTTCAGTTTGAGGAAGTTCCTGTCCATTACTAGTTTGTCAGATGTTTTTTTGTTTTTGTTTTGTTTTTGTTTTTTTTACCATAAAATGTGGTGGTGGTGGTTTTTTAAAATGATTTTTTCTCCATCTATGATAATGAATATGTGGTTTTCGTCCTTTATTCTATTAACATGATATGTTATACTGATTGATTTTCACGTGGTAAGCCAACTTTGCATTCCTGGGAGTGGTAGTGTTTAATACTCTTTGTGGATGTGTTTTGTTAGTATTTTGTTGATAATTTTTGTATCTACATTCATAAAGGATACTGGTTTTTCATTTTCTTTCCTTGTGATGTCTTCATCTAGTTTTTGTATCAGGACAATGCTGGACTCAAAGAATAAATTGGGAAGTATTCCCTCCTCTTCTAGTTTTGAAAGAGTTTGTGAAGTATATGTGTTACTTCTTTAAACATTTGGTAGAATTTAACCAATGAAGCCATCTGGGCCTGAGATTTTTTTTTTTGTAGCAAGTTTCACGATTACAAATCACTTCCTTGCTGAATTCTTTGCTTGTTATGTCTATGTAAATTTCCTATTTCTTCTTGAGTCAGTTGAATAGTTTGTTTCTTTCTATGAATTGTTGATTTCATCTAGGTTATCTAACTGTTCAGCATATGAATATTAATTGTATTCCATTATAATCTGTTTTCACTCATGTAAGGGCAATAGTAATGCACCCTCTTTCATTTCTTATTTTAGTAATTTGATATTTTTTCTTTTTTTCTTGGTCATAGACTCTTGCTTTTTAACAAATATGGAAAGATTTTGCCCTTTCTCCCCCAGAACTCCACCTCATCCCAACTCTCCTTGGTTTTGTGTCTTTCAGAAGTGTGTGAGTGTGTGTTTTACTGCGGGTATCCAGAGTCAACATCATAAAACCACAAAGGTTGCAGTGTGTACTTAAGTTAATCTAACGTGAGGCTAAAACTCCGTGTCTTCAAATACATAAAGGGAAAATGACCCTTGAAGGAAAGGGGTAGAGGGGAAGGCGCCATTCCATTCTTACACACATAGAGGTGAGCCAATGGGCAAATGTGTAGATCAAATCGGGAACCTCTTGACCCTCCCCCCCAAACACACACACAAACAATAACATTCTTAAGCTGTCAGGTCTACAAAACTGTTTTTTTTTCCTACAACCTTGGCTTTTGTTGTTGAATTTCTCTGCTCTTCCACTCTCCTTTTGCCTTGTTCTCTCTGCTGTTTTGCTCTCTTCCCCACCAAATTAGGCCAACGCATACACTTACTTTATCGTAGTATCATTTACCTTTACCTCAAGAAGAGTCTAATTCTGATAGAAAAGAAGAGTTCTCATTTGACTTTCTAATGTTATAATTTTGTGACTATTTAAGGCAAGTCATTTAACCTTTCTGAACCTTAATTCCCACATCTGTAAAACTGATGACTACTTACGTATTTCCCAGGCTTGCTGAGTAAAGCAATTATAAAACGCTTAGCGATGTAAAAAAAATAATAATGTAGAAATGTTTGTTCATCAGTCTGTTCTCCACAATTCAGACCTTTGGTGTTAAGAAATCTGCCAATTCCCACTTCAAGCATTACGGGTGCTGCAGACTGGAGGTTTCTAGACAAGTTCTCAACACAGTACAGCCAGCCCTAGAGAGGACATGTCATTGGAGATGCTGCTGGTCTCATGAGAGGAGCGGAAGTCTACAAGAACCTGTTTTTTCCAAGGAAAGAAAGAAAAGAAAATGAGGGGAAAGAGCTGTGGTTTGGAGGAGCAGGCCACTGGGAGGACAGGGCTGCCGCAGGGTGGCTGCTGGTGGCAGGAATACTATCTAGAAACTGAGATTTGAGCTGGCCTCAAAGTGGAGGAGAGCCTGGGACTTTGTGCTGAGCCAAGAGCCTCAACGGAATCAAATGACTTACAGTAACCTTAGAACATATTTCCTGTATGAGGAATAACCATTTAAAGTTAAATCCTTATGACCGTATAAGCCATATAACCATATGAGGCTAAAGTAAAATGAAAAAAAACTGAGATTAAATCTGTACATTTTTATATCACGATTTATGTATAGGTGATTATTATTATTTTATATTCTGAATTTCCTACAATCAGTATATTTATTTATATAAACAGAAAAAAATAAGTTAGTGACTTTTAATGAAAGCAATTAAATACAGAAATGGTAATATAACTATAAAATTTCAGGAATCATTAAAAAAGATAAAATAAAGAGTAAAAAATCAATATGAAAACATAACTATGATACAGTGAATGTAACAAAAAGAGGCTATATGTATATACAGCATGATTAAAACTATATACAAACATATATAAATAAGTACTAAAAGGGACTATCTGAAAGCATTAATGATGTTTTTCTGAAGGCTTTTTAAATTTGTAAGCAGTTTTAATTATTCTCTAAACTTTTAACCATTCTTCAAGGTTATTTTTTATTCCAAAACTTAAAATATAATGAAAAAGATACAACTATTATTTTTTTTTTCGGGAGTCCCAGGGATTGAGGATAGCTTTAAATAAAGCAATAAACCCAGAATACAAATCATCCATGTAAAATGCTCTGCTCCTGGGATGGTGGGAGTTGCTGATGGCATCTACCAAAAGGTAGGAGTTTGAAGCCAAAAATGGAGGATGCAGGGAGTTTCTGTTTCTTTCTTAGGGCTCGTGAGGATGAGCTGTGCTGATCCTCAGCACAGCTGTGCTGAGCTGTGTCTTATGAATTTTGGGATTCATGTTCTCTGAATGTATTTCCTTTTGTAATCCCAAGTCTTCAGTAAAGTCTTGTTGAAACAGACTGGTGTCATTTCTGCTCGTGGTGGAGCAACGAGGGAAGATCTCCCCATTCTTGGGGAAAGCCATGCTCCATGGGCTGGATGTTGTACAAGGAGAAGCTGCAAGGAAAGGTGTGTTTTTTAGGAATGGAGTAGGGAGCTCTTGACCCAGTTTTTTCTTTCCCAGTTGGGAGAGTGTATCCTCAGTGAAGATCTAGAGGCTTCTGTGCTTTTTTTTGCTCTGATTGCAGGCATTGCTCATCAGCTATCTGGCAGCTTGGAGTAGTATAGGAGCAGGAGGCCATGAGCCCCAGGATAGCACATGTGTAGCTGTGGTCTGAGTTTGCCAACTTTGCAGTTGCTAACTAAGTGATGAGTATTCCTTAACAATCTTAGGGTCTGTCCAGTTTCAAAATGACTTCCACACTGCTCGACCTCCTCTTATAAGCCTAGCTTCTTCAAGACAAGATTGAAAATTTGATATCTCAGGGGCATTCTCAGCAATGATTTTGTTCCACCCTCAGAACCAGTTGTTCGCTACACTGTACCTCCTAAATAGCTCTTTCATCCACCCCCACTTCTTCATTCGTACTACCACTGCCTGAGCAGCTCCATGATTTTATGTCTAGGTTATTGCAATAGCACGGGAATGGATTTCTCTGTCTAAGTTCATAGAAACTCCACCCCCAAACTACCAGAGTGGTGTTTTTAAACAGATTCAACCATGTTACTCCCATATTTTAAAACTTTGGTGGCTCTTCATTGATTATGGGATACAATCTAAATGTCTTAGTCTGAGATTTCACATCCTCTAAAATTTCTCTCCACATTTCCCATTTCATCTTTTACCAGTAACTCTATGTTCAAATTACATATTATTTAAAGGTCCGCTTCTTCTTAGTTCTTTCCTCTCTCTCTCTCTCTCTCTCCATTCTCTCTTCATCTGTATTTTTTAAACAATAGAAACAATAAAAACAAACCCCACAAATATGGGAAATAAGTAAAAGAAAAAAATTCACAATCCAACCACCCGAACATGTAATTACTTTAGTATCATTTAATTGTCATTTATTAGTTCTTTATGCACATACTAATTCTAGGTTACAGACATTTTTATTATTCCCCCTTTGAAGACAGACAAACGTATGTCTAGAAAAATCATGACATGTTTTCTCATTTTTTTTTCTTCGCAGGTCTCACTCACGGTTTTAATCACATGTTAAAAATTATGAAATTTAGTCCTTAAATTCGGAATCATGAGATACCCAACTTTATTTACTTTTTCCTGACTCAATATATCAATTTCTGCTTCAAACTTCATTATCTGGGTGTAATGGAAAAATAATTTTGGTCTATTTTCCATACCTCTCCCTCTCCTGGGTTGCATCTATGCTCTAGGGGACATGCATGGGATTCTCAGTGTCATCTAGCCACCCTGGCATCAGCTGAGGTGTATTATCACCCTGATTGTTCCTCGAGCACTGTTTAACCTCAGCCATTGAAGAGAGCCATGTAATAACCCACATAGTTCATGCCAATTTCGGGTGTAGGGGGCTCATGGTTAACACTCACACCATGGCAGTGCTGGAGACTTTCAGCCACCATTTCTTCCCTGGGGTCTTCCTCCTTTCCAGAGCTCAGCCTGTGGAGTCCCCTCTGATGCTTAGCAGTGTCTCTGCTTTTTGAGCTTCTCGACACTTCTTTCCTAATCTTTTCCTAGTCCGAGTCCTTTCTGTTCTCCTAAGGAACTAGACTCAGACATCTAAAAAGACTCCTTTTCTCCACTTGCTGCTATCCTGATCTTTTCCTGAGACAAAGAAGGTCTAATCTGGTGTTTGCACAGAGGGAAGGGTCAAGGCAGAAAAAGAATTACTGGGGAAAATAGATAATATTTCAAAATACTCTTCTGACACAATGGCATAGCTAAAAATGTTTTCTGCTTTTTTTTTTTTTTTTTAACTGGCCCTAATATGTTGCTTAAGGAGGGTGTGGGGTTTGTTCTTCTCTTGGTTATCAAGGACAGTTGAAGCTAGCTGCAGTAGGGCTGGCTTCATAGAAAAGGCTAGAGGACAGGGACTCTGTCTTGAAGATAACTTTAGGATCCTCAGCAGCTTCTTATTGCTGCTAGATATAGTACTTTAGAGATATGAACATAAATTGTACATATTTTATTTGGGTTTCCATCCCTGTTTATGTTGAACCAAGAAGCTCTATAGTTATGGGCTCCCCAAGAGACTGATGTTTCTGAAAGATCAATATATACCCCATATTCTAATGCAGTTCACAGTTGGATGGATAACATCAAATAAAAGCATTTTGGATCTATAGAAAGCTGGATAAAATAAATAAAAAGACTCTATGTGCTGTTTAAAATATTTAGTTGGCTGGCAATGATGCAATGAATACTAGGCTTTGAATCCAATGGTTTAAGTTCAAATTTTCATGGTACTTTATTTTGTTTGCATGTAATATGACATGTTGTAAAGCACTGTCATTCCTAGAATTTCTATATAGAATGACCTCAGATGTGGCAAACTTGTTGGAAGTGGGGTGAGGGGATCAAGCAAATTATTCTGAAACAGGGTATGCATAGCAAACTCAAGACTTTTCTTTCTTTAGATTGTGTATTTGGGTTGGTGGAGATCAAGAGTGTGGGGCAGAACTAAAGTCCCACCCCTAGCCACCCTAGGGCACAGACACTGGTGTTAGGTACAGCTTGGATTGTCTGACAGATGCTTCTTGTTATATTGTCTTAGGCAATATACTTAACTTCTTTAAATGTTAATTTTCTCATTTAAATATTGATAACCATATATACCTATTAAGGTTGCTGTAAGAATTAGAGGCAATGTAAAGTGTCTGGCACATAGTAGGCGCTCCATAAAGGGTAGGTATTTCTAGTACTGTTATTATCTGTGAAAGGGTCTACGAGCATAAACAGTATGATTAAAGAGGAAAGAAGAGGCTAAAAAAATTAGTACCAGCAACAGATCACTTAGCCTGTAATAGTCATCCTTTGGGGAGTTTTAAAAGCTGATCATTGCTTGATTTCATGATATTACCCTTCCCTAGGCCCCACAGAGTATTGTGTGACATGTTTATTAGTTTAAGTGATTTAGCTTTTTGAGACTTTAGATTTTGTAACACCTTTTGTGCTACTGAAGTTTCTCTGGGGAGTTACAAAATCAGGGACTTACAAAACAAGGATTGGGATTTCTTTTAAAATATTAGCAAGAAAAAAAGTAAATAAATACAGTATATTTTTCTTCCTAACACAGATAGGATCTTTCTCTTCCTAACATAACATCTAATAAATGGCTGGCTTCATATCTAGACTGACAACAGAATGCTATTAAATTACCCTGTTCCTTCCTTCCATCTTGCTTCCCCTGCCCCCCAAATAAGTGCTGGAAATGAAAAGCTGGAATTCCATCTTAAATCAATGGGTGTGGAGCAAAGATAGGACATTCCACAGTGCAGAGCAGAACGTGTGCCTAACATAAGAAAAGAAGAGAAACCAAAGAATAAGGACCATCAACCACAACATTTGAGTGTAGCTCTGAGAGAAGAGAGAGGAGTGACGAGTGGTGACATGGTCAAGGAAAAAGGATAACTGAATATACAACCCCGCTCGCCCTCCTGACACCCCTAGGGTGGTCAGCTTCACTCGGCCTCATCCTGAAAACTTTTTCTCTCAGTGATCTCTCCAAAAGCATGAACGTCAACTGAAGACACAACTTTTTTTATAAATGTTGATGATAACTCTTACCTGAGTATTCCAGCTGAAAGAAACCAGAATTTTCAGGAAACCTGAGTGATCAGCATAGTTCTTCTATTAAAGATTTGGGAGAGCTGTAGGAAATGACCTCTTTTGACCTCAAAGTCTTCATTTATATTCTTTTGCTTAACAAATTTTTATATTGCACCTTTCAGCTAGCTATCAGATAAATCCTGATGATAGAATGAAGAACAAGATGTGATCTTTGACTTTATGATGCTTATTGTGTAGTGGAAGTAGACCAAAAGCAAATAAACAACAAAAAGAAGTAATTCCAAATGACGTGCATCCAACAGAGAGGTGAAGAAAGAGCATTTAGGCCCAAGCAGCTTGATGGACAGAGAGGCCCTGAGGCTGGCAGGGTAGGTGAGCAAAAGGACTGACAACAGAGGGAATGCTGGGGGCGATAGAGGGAGGTGAAGTGGGAGAGGCTGCCCTGTGGGGTGATGCTGCAGGGACAGGTAGACTTGAGAAGGCCAGGCTAGGGTTCCATTTGAAGAGCAGTGGAAAGGCTTTGGAGGATTTTCAGCAGAATGAGGTGATCCATGTATGGTATATGTTCTGACTGTCCCCTCCAAGTACTTATGGCCCAAGTAGTCCTTTCAATATAAGAGAAAATTCCACATTCTGAAGAATAGTTCTTAGTTTAGAAAACTCCTATCTAGGTACCTGCTGATCCCCCTTCTCACCACTCTCTCATTTGCCTGGAATGTTAGCTTCTCTGCTACTGTAATACATCCCCACATCTAAAACTTCTTAGTATCTTCCTGCAAGTCCCACATAAGGTGTGTGACCTGAGCCTTCTTGACTTTTGACAAACTATGTTCCAACTTGCCTTTGATTCCCTGTAAATCTAGAATGCCGCCTGACTGAAGCCTCTAGCCTTAGAATTCTAAACCACAATAACTCTTCTCCATGAAATCATTAACTTTCCTAACAATTTTCTTAAGGACAGTTTGATAAGCTCCTTGTCAGAGAAGAGACAAGGAATCCAACAAACATTTGTATGTGTCCTGTGTCTCCCACAAAGATAAAGCTGTCCTCTCCAAATTACAGCCTCCAAAGACATCCTAAACCCTTTAGGCTTAAGTGTTTTAAGATATGCAGTGAGAACTCAGCAGACAGCATATGGCAAGGAACCATAACCACAATGTCTGCTTTTAAGCAATTTAACTCATGGGATCTGAGCAAAGAACTGATCTTTCAAGACTCCCTTTCTCACAGAAGTACATGTAATTTCTTCCTCATGCCTTAATTTAGTTTGGTAATAGAGTGCAGCCATTGTGCCCCTTTTGTATTTTACAGCTTGACATGAAAAAAGGAGAAGGGATGCTTCTAATACCTTTGGATTTTGTGTGGATCGATGGTTCCCAAAGTCGACCTTTTCCAGCAGCTGGTAAACAGCTTTAAGATTCAGCATCTCTTCTTCTTGCTTTCATTTGCCTAGAAAGCTATAAATGTCAGTCTTGTAACTTCCTCACAAACAAAGCCTATTGGTGAATAAAAGCAGGCGGGATGCATGCTCCTGAGGAGCATGTTAAGACACTTCATTACCTTTTCCTGGTGACAGCACAAAGACGGAGCACGGAAAAGAGCCTGCATAGCTTATGGATGAACTGTGTTTTTAAAGCTTAGTTGAAAGGTATACTTAGTATTCAACTGCAACATGCAAGTCAAATGAGAGCTATTTTCATCAGATTTTCCTATAGTTTGAACAATTTGGAATAATAAGGTTGAATTGTTAGGTCAGATATGAGGACAATTACAATGCATAAGCCATCTTCTTAGGATGGGTGTACTTACTGAGCAGGAATTAAAAAACAAAACCCCTTTCCTTGCCCTTTACATTTATTTTCTAAAAACTCCCACTCTACACGTTACCTT
The DNA here is from genome assembly GCF_014176215.1 of Rousettus aegyptiacus. Lineage (NCBI taxonomy): Eukaryota > Metazoa > Chordata > Mammalia > Chiroptera > Pteropodidae > Rousettus > Rousettus aegyptiacus. The sequence continues at coordinate 31,754,426 of NW_023416307.1, read as the reverse complement.
TTCCTGTAGGATTATGTCTAAGTTAAGATTATTTTGAAATTTCAATCTCTTCAGAAATATCTGTTAGTTTTTTTCTTTTTCTAGAGTACTGAGTTCTCCAGGCAAAGTCTTACAATCTGTTTTCCTTGAAACTATAAGAACTTTTGTTAACTGTGTGATATGGAGTAAACCAAACATTTGTGTAGTGTCTGTCTGCCTAGGAGATAAAGCTGTTCTTGCAATTAAAGTCCTGGAAGACATCAATAACCCCCTTTTGCTTTAGGCATTTCAGGAGAGTCGTCAGAAAAAAAAAAAAAAAAAAAGAAAGAAAGAAAGAAAAGACAGTTTTATAAACACTTCGGATGTATGGAGAATCTCAATGTTTTTCGGTAAGATAATAAGTATACTCAGGCAAATGAATGGATTGAAGAAAAGACTGACAAAGAAACGAACATGACTATTTTTATTCTTTAGCAGTAACATAGCAATAAAAATGCTTCAAAATAAATCATTTTGATCAGGCTTTTAACATAACAGTACTGCTTGAGCTAATTAAGCAATTTTTTGATTTTATAATTTTAGTTTCATACGTCGAATTTTTCTAAAAGAAAACTGCTAATTACCACAAATTAATAGTTAGAAAGGAACATTCATTGATAATGTCTGTAGATTTTGCCAAAGGGTATGGAAATGATAAGGCCTTATTTTAGCTTTTAATAGACTATTTTTTCAAATGTCACAAATCCAAGTGGCTAAAATTAAATTTTAAAGGTTTCTATACATCACTGAGTTTTGTTCTAAACTTTTCTCCAGGGTTATACTAGTTTGTAAACTGTCCTTAAAGCCACAATGACCACAAATCCCCCTTGAGAATTGTAAAGCTTTGTAAAAGGAACAAAGAATATCTTTTGTGAAAACTCTTAGATTGTGGAACACAATTATTATAACAGAATTATTACAAAAAGCAACTCATCTATTGTTTAGTGAATTCTAATGTTCTCTTATTCCAGGAATGAGTCTCAGTTTCTTCATTTTCTAGATTAGAATCTCCCATACATGTAATGTATAGTGATGGTGGTAGTCTGTGTGTGGTGGGAGGGAGGGCTTGAGGGAAACGGTTAGATAAAATATTATACGGTCAGTCAAGTCTAGGTAATTTGTTTTATTTGAAATGAAAAGAACATATTATGACTTGTGAGATTGTCAAACCTGGAAAAGCCAAACTATCATTCTCATAAATTAAATACTTGGCAAGTTGGTTTGGCTGTTATTTGTAAGTATAACATAACATGAATGTAAAATAAGCATATGGACACCCTGGCACCTCAACTTACTTCTTGGGTAGTTTTTTCAGGGGAGCCCTTATTTAAAAGCATTTCGTTCCTGCCTTTTTCTTTCTCTCCTGTTTCTCCTTGACGTCTACTGGACAGAATCAGGGAAGGCACTATAATGAATGTGGCTGGTTTCTGCTATTGGAGTGAAATTAAATCTTCAAATTAGTGCTATCAGCATTTTACCAAAATACTTTACTGATGTGTTATTACTCATTTAATACAAACAATGGGGGGAAATTTGGGGAAAAAAAATATCTATCACGAATGGAGAGACTTAGATCTAATTTCGAACCAGAGTAAGTTGAAGGATCCCAGAAAGTTATTTTTTTCTAACAGCATCAAAGCCTTATTAGGAGTGACCCAGAAAGTCATGTTAATTGTTTTCCAAAAGTGGCTTTTGAGCTCCTTTGTCAGTGGGATTCTGTGAATTTGAGAACTGGAAGCCTTGGAATTCCTCATAGTGCCTCAAGACAGTTGAAAGTGACCAGTCCTCAGCCAGTGACCACTAGTTAACTCTCATAACTGTGCTATTTTGTTCTGTTTATAGATTCTTAAAGAGATAAAGCATAGCAAATATATCTTTCTTTAAGGGAAGGGAGCTATTCCTGAAAAAGATTTCAAAAGGAAGTAAAAGACACTGTTAAAAATGTGACCCAAAACTTGAGAAAATACTAAAATAACGAGCTACATTTGTGACAATTAAAAAATAAATTTACTCTTTAATCCTAAGAAAAGTGTCCAGTACTCCAATTCATGATTAGATCAGGGTTAGATAACACTGAACAGATTAGGGTTAAAGGAAGAAGAAATAGAAAGAAAGAAGGAGAAAAGAGAGAGAGGGAAAGAAGGGGGGAGAAAAAACAAGGGCAACAGAAATTTGTTCAATATTTGAAGGCCAAAAAGTATGGTTAATGACCTGTCTGAGCACTTTCTCCCCTTATATTTTATGTGTATGTGTATGTGTGCACACACGTGTGAGAAAGGAGAGAGGAGAGGAGAGGACGATGGATATGATTGGCTTGTATTTTACTCTTCTTATGATTTACTTCACACAATCGGCTTTAAATTCCTTCTCCTTATTTCCCCCCACTGCCACCCCAATGCTCTAGAATCCAGCCAGCGCCTATCCTGCCTGTCCTCAGAAGCCTTCCCTGACTTCCCCAGCTGAGGGAAGCTCGTCCGCTTGGTCTCTCACTTATTATTTGAACTAGCCATTTGGCTCATATCTATGACAGCCTGGTGGTGCCACTTATCTCATCCCATGTACATTTCTTATCTGTCCAATTAAATTCAGAGCTTTTAAGAGCAAGAGTGACTATCTTTTGTTTTTGTTTTTGTTTTGTTTTTAAATTGTATCCTACACAGGAGCTGAGCACAGTGCTTTAAACATAGTAGGTGGTCAATAACTATTTGTTGGTTCATTAAACAGTTGGGAAAATAACATGTTTTTCAAGACCACCTTGTTAGCTAAAAGAACAACAAGGTTTAACGACCTTCCTGAGCAGGAAATTTTTCTTTATGGACAACTGGGCTCCTTCAAGGTTCAAATTTGTGTGACTTGGAGTTGAGGATAATTCTGCTTCTGCTCTTTTAGTAATGCCTTACATTTAACAGACAAAAACCCCCACTCTTACTGGAGTATCCATTTCAAGTTATATATTTTAACAGAGAATTTTTGGAGAGATGTATTGAACTGGTTAGAAGGAAAGAAATAAATCAGTTGCTAGAGTAGCTTTATTTGTGCTTTCAGATCTCCCTTCAATATATCAAAATTTCTTTCTTCAAATTTCTCTCCAGAAGCACCATTTTTCACGGTTGCAAAGGTCTATTTAGGACTAATTTTCCTTCCTGCTGTATTTTTGTCCAGATCGTACCGTTCAGCTTAGATTAGCAGTCAGGGGGTATTTTCTGGTATCCTGGACAGGTTTGAAAATAGAGTTTGTCACAACAAGCAGTAATTACAAAGCACTTAATATTTGTAAAGTGCTTTTCAATCTTTTACCAGCTTGCCTTTGAAATAGTATTGTTGATGTGGGCTACTTATCTTCTGAATTTCCAGATGGAGAAAGGGCAGAAAGGTTAAGTGGTTTGCCTGAAATTTAATAGTATGTTGCTAGTAGTGCTACAGTATTAATGCTCCACAGTTTCTGAATGAATAATGTTATCCATGTTTCCTTTCTAATTTTGAAAGAAAATATAATCCTAGAGCTACTCATTAGCCACTGGTTTGTAAGATGGCAGAAGTCTTTGATTTGTGGTTTTATTTGTTAAGAGACTAGAAGGAACTTTAACAAAATAAGACTAATTAAAGAAGTTCGAAGTCACATAGTAAATGAAAAAAAATCATTTTGTGATATAGAAGTGCATATAAAGCCACAATAGAACTTTTTTACCACAGTAGCCAAATAGTCAAAATCTCAATTTAAAAGCTAATGATAAACTTCTTTTTCTAAATACTCTTTAGGCATATACTTTCTGTTTTATTTGAGATAATTCTATGCCTTGAGAGAACTGGTGGATGGGGTCTGACTGCTGAGATGGGGTGGAGGGTATTAGTAAAGGTGACCAGCTCCTACATGATCTTGGTTTCCAGAGGCCAACATCAGGACTCCATCCTACTGACTTATCACTCCAAAACTCAGTGAATAATCTGGAATGACCTGGAGCCTTAGATTTTTTTCTTCCTTAAATCCATATAGGTGAATCACAGATGCTGCTTTGCTCACAACCAGAGAAAGCTGTCTTGGGTGCTCTTTTGCTCTGAGTAGGACTCTTGAGTTGTGATTGTTTTCCCTCTTGGACTGCAACAGAACAGGTGCAACTGTTAATAAAATGGATTTTTACCCAAGTTAATTGCTACCTCTGCTCATATATGCCTGTTTTCAGTTTGTTGTTTGCCTGCATAGGGAGCAGGGTTACATGGTTCTAACTTAAATGTCATTGATGAAGCATTATTGAGCTCCTGCCATTATTTAAATTCTTGTCCCACAAGCCAAGGAATACCTCACTTTCAAGCTCGCTAGCCAAGAATCAGCTCTACCAGGCATTAAAGAATACCGTCTGTGGCAGGGATCTGGAAAAGCTGGATGGAGAGTTACTCTTATCCTTCCTCTGCTTCTCAAGAAATGCTTTAGAAGGAAGAGAAATTTGCACACCTAGTAAGATCTGTACAGTTCAGATATTCTTGGCCTCCTCTTTGAAACTGCTTATCAGGTAGGCATTGTGAACCCTGATATATTTGGAGAAAAAAGATTAAATCAAGCAAACCAAAAAATCATTCAAAGTTACTTATAGGGAAGAGATAAGTGTACTTATTTGAAGTAGCCAATCTTCATTTTCTGAGGAAAGACTTAATGGCTACTTTATTTACTTAGTTAAATAAATTCATAGTAATTCCTAGATGCTATGTAGAAGAAAAAATAAAAGAAGTTGTCTTTAGCCCTTTTGGTAGCTACATTTATGTTATGTTTGCATACAACCTAATCTTTAGAAATATGGCCTTTAGTCCCCATTATTATTATATCAATTGAAATCTAAAAAACTTTATAATATTAATATTGACTTGTTTCTAATGACTATAATTATTTTCTCCCCTACATAGTATTATGGGCCTATTCAATCAGTGAAGACTTCCCTGCCCCAGGAGATTTAGAGTCAAATGAAAAAGTCATTTTGGAAGCAACACCCCAAACCAACATCACTATGATAATCCAAGAAGAATATAATCATAGAACACATTTTTTTTTTCATTTCACGGCTGGCATGTTTATTACCTATTTATTTCACTCAGTTTATCTCTGGAAAATCTTAACATTGAAGATATTTTTCCTTTTATCAAAGTATGTCTTTGGACTATGAGAAATAAACCTGACAACTTATGGTGGGGCATTTGGCTACATGTACACAAATGAAAACCATCAATTTCACTTCTTGGTATCATGTTTTTTTAACTCTCTTTTATAGAGGGCCTCTAGGATAACAATTAGTTAGTGGAGCTTCTGCATTAATAGCAGAAAATAATAATAGACAACATTTATCAGGCATGATCTATATGAGAGGTAGTGAGACAATGACTTTACATGTAATATTCTACACAACAATCTTATGAAATACTAATATAAAACTCATGGTAATACTAGAGAAATCTTATCCTGAGTGAGCAGATGAATGAGACTGAGTTCAGGATGGTTAAGGAAATTGCATGTGGTTTCACCATTCATGAGAAATAGAACTGGAATCAAAACCTAGGCAATTTTTTTCAGAGACAGGTCCTTGGCTCTTTCATGAGCTGCATCTAGTTGCTTGTAATGGGTCAACATTTGGTAAGGTAGGAGAACATCTTCCCATAGCTAATAGGCTGTGGTTTACTATTTGCTGAGTACTCACTCAATGTAGATTACGAGAACAAAATAATATGGCCACAAAATATTGTGGAATATAATGAAATTTCAATTATGGTAAAGAATATATGTATGCTGGTATCAAAAAAGAAGGGCAGAGTTTCTTTATTTTGATGAACAGAAATTATTGTTATTTCCTCAAAGCCTTGAAATTGCTGGTTAAGATCTCTAGGATAAGAAGGTATAATGGTCTATCCCCACCCCCCACCAGTAAAATGATCTCAGGAAACCATGAGGAGTTTTACTAGATCACCATCTTAAAGTTAATTATTTTGGAACCTCAAGAATGATATAATAACCTTAGGGAAGTTGAGCTTTGAGAAATAGTTAATCTGTTTAATAGATCAAATTATATTAAGATTCAGCGTTCTTATATGTACTGGATATATATGTGTGAAAAATGAATCTTGATCCCCATCACACGGCATACTAAAAAAGTAATTTCAGATGGATTATAGAATGAAATATGAAAGGAAAAACAATAGAGTGTTTAGAAAATAACATAAGAAAATATCTTTTTGACTTGGGAGCAGAAAAATATTTCTTAAGCAGGACACAAAAATATACTAACAATAAAGGAAAAGATTGGCATATTGAACTTTGATAAAATAAGAGCTTCTGTCATCAAAAGGCACTCTTAGGAGAATAAAGAGGCAAGCCACAAAATAGAACTCACAAATGACTCACAGCCAGAATATTCATAGAACTTCTATAGATCAGTAAGAAATAAAACAGATGATCCAGTAGAAATGTGTGCAAAAGACTAGAGCAGGGATGTCACAAAAGATTTTCAAATGGTCAATAAATATTATTAGCCATCAGAGAAATACTAATGCGATTCTACTACACCTTTACTAGAATGATTAAAATTGAGAGGATTGATAATTTCATAATTGGTATCTTACTCTATATCTTGATATAGAGTAACATACACTACTGGTAGGAATGTAAGTTGGTACAGTCACTCTAGACAACAATTTGGCAGTATCTAAAGCAAGACATATGTATATCCTATGACTTCACTTGAAATGCATTTGTGTGTTTACAACAGATACGTTCATAGCAACATTATTCATAATACACAAAACAACCCAATTGACTACCAACAGGAAAATGGAGAAATTACTTGACAGTTCATTTATACAATGGTATGCTACAGAGCAATAAAAAGGAATGTTCTACTAATTCATGTGGCAAAATGGAAGAATCTCATAAATGAAATGTGGAATGAGACAAACTATACGCAAAATAATACATACCATAAATTTTTATCTATATGAAGTTCAAAGATGAGTAAGACTTACTGATAGTAATGGTAATAGAAATCAAGATAATGGTTATGCAGCATATTCTCATCTACCCTGAATGGTATACTACCAAAAATGCCACCTTCTTTGTGACCATTTCTGAGTGAAAGCTCTACAGTTTAGTGAGATTGGCTATGTCAGTGGTTGCTCTGACAGTCTAGAGTAAAGATGCTGTGGACTAGAGCCCCCACTGAAACTATTATGGATAAGTAGGAGGATGAGAAATAAATGTAGGCTGTCTTTATGTAATAAAAAGTCTGACTCCATTTTCTTTTATTAGATTTAATTATTATTATTTGTTGTTATGATGACATTGGTTAACGAAATCCAGTAAGTTTCAGGTGTACTGACTCCATTTTTTGATGTTGGACTGCTGAGATTTTTTAAGTCTCACCTTCCAAAGCAAGTCACATGGCTCTGTGGGAAATACTTGATAAACCACACTGTTGTCTACCACAGGTGACTCTTAAAGGATAGGTAAGGTATTGATAGATAAAGAGAGAAAGCTGTTGAAATTGAAGGAATAACATGAGCAGAGTTGTGAAAGGGTGGTTAGTGCGACTGAACTAGAGAATACTTAACATGAACATTTGGGAGATGAGTTTAGAAAGAAGAATCGAGTTTAATAATAGAAAACCTTGAAAATTAAGAATTTTGGACTGATCACATGTGACAAAACCAATAATTTCATGAGTATTGGACATCTATTTTCAATATAATGGTTAAGATAAAATAAATAAGAAATTGGGAAGTCATCATGATAAGGAAGAGTGGATAAAGATCTGACCTAGGTCAGTGGCAGTGGGGATAGAAAAGTGGATGCTGAGGTCTTTGGAGATCTAATTGGATACAAGGTGAAAATAAATAGTGCAAGTTATCTTACTTTCTTCTATTCTAGATGGCTGAAAGAATGGTAGTGACATTTTATAGGGCACAGAGGACCACATGGGTTAAAATGACAAATTTGCTTCTGAAAATACCTAGTTCAAGATGATGGAAAGACATTACTATTTAACTGAATGTTTGTATTCTCCCCCAAATTCATATGCAGAAATTCTATTGCGGAAGATGATGGTATTAGGAGGTGAGGCCTTTGGGAGATGATTAGTTCATGAACATGGAGCCCTCATAAATGAGATTATAAAAGAGACTCCAGAGAGCTCCTTCACCCCTTCTGCCACGTGAGGATACAACAAGAAGGCTATCTATGAACTAGAAAATGGGTCTTTACCAGACTTAATCTGCTGACATTTTGATCTTAGAATTCCCAACCTCCAGAACTACTGTTTATAAGCAACTAAGTCTATGGTATTCTGTTATAGTAGCCTGAATGAATTAAGACAGACATCCAAGTGCAGAGGAACTCTCAAAATTATAGTCTAGCAGAGAGAAGACTAGATTTATAGATCCTAAAGTCAATATCAGAAACTGATTGAAGTTGCCTGATGAATGGCTATAAAATTAGAAGATAAGAAGAAAGACCAAACTTTGGAGAACATCTATTTTTAGGGAGCATGCCACATATAACAGACGGTAGTAAAGAAATCCAAGAAAAATCTATTGGAGACAAAGAACGAGCACAAGCTTCAGGAATAGAGAGATCCAAGAAAAAGGGGAGTGGCTCATAGTGTCTAATGCTGCCAAGAGGACAAGCTGAAGGAGCACCAAAAAGACACCAGTGGATTTGGCTATTGAGAGGTGAGAGTGATGTTTGGGAAAGCCATTTTAGTAGAGAAGTGGGATTAGACTTCCGGAGGAGTATAACAAAAAAGGGGAATAAAAAAATATAGATTAAGTTTTTGGTAAATTTGGGATTTTTTAAAAAGGCGAGATATGCATAGGAAAATCGCTTCAGAAAAAGGCAGCATTTCTGGAAGGCTTAGCTGTATAACTTGGCACGTCATACACTTTGTTTAGGGCAAGGTTTTAAGAATATATTAAGCTAAAATCTAACTACAGTTCTATGCAAATTCTACATCCTTAGTTCCTTATAGGTGTGGTCAAGGAGAATTACACAAGGGTGGGCACGTGACTCAAGAGGGACAAGACAGAATCAGCCCTAGGATGTGTCTGCAGTGATCTAGAATTCTGGTGGGTTTGGAATCTGCCCAAATGTAAGCTGAGAGCTGCCAGTGGCCATTTTCCATTACACGGGTTGAGCCTGCCTGAGAAAAGTGCCAATGCTGAGGAAAACAGAGTGAGCAAGACAGTCCGAAGGTAGAAACTCAGCCTCAATTTGCCTCCTCTTCTAGCTGTGCCCGAAGCAAGCTCTAAATTTGTACATTTCTGTTAGGTAAGCCAGTCAATTTCACTTTTTTGTTAAAACCAGTTTGAGTTGGGTGTTCTGCCTTTTGCACCTGGGAGAGTCTTAATACCTAACATCACTTCAAGCCCAGTACACACACCCTCCACAAGTACCCTCTATAACACGAGCGGGATTTTAAAGGATTAACGTTTGTTAAAATTTGTAAAGCTGCGCTTATGAGAAATCCTGAATAGAACTGATTTAAACATCAGTCTTTCCTTAGATTTTTGATGAGTTTCACTGTTGGAACAGGAAAAATGTAATAAGATAAGTATTAACTTGAGTCATCAGTGTGCCGTTTTCTTTGCGATACAGTTATGAAAAGCATATGCATTGGATTATCTAGTTGTTATTTTTCTCAAATGGAGTCTTTAAAAAAATGACATCGCTGCTAACAAAAGGATAATTAATATCTTTGATCTTTTTAAGGGAGAAATTTTCCATCTTTATGATATAATTGCAAAGTTTACAAATCTAAAAGAATCTTTTCCCAAACATGCTGCATGAGCCAGTCCTTATTTGTTTTTGGATTAGTTCCCAATTGCCATCAGACACAGCAGCACGACCCTTTTCTTTTTTGTGTGGTATCAGGCAGCATCAATTTGTGAGTTGTAAATACCCAACCCTCTCCCAAAGATTAGCCTTAACTAAATTGCCCTGGGGACAAGAGATGAGGAATTCTTCCTCCACTTGCAGAATTAAAAAAAAAAAAAAAAGAAAATCTAACTTTCAAAAGAAGCAGGAAGCAGCTTGTCCATAATAAATCACCAGCAAGCAAGTGTTCTAAGGAGGAAAAGGTTGATATTAATAGAGGAGGTATTTTTCTTTCAGCAGAAAAGATCATTCAGTGAATGTGGAATTGACAGCCTTGAAGACCTAGTTCACTAAGAATCCGAGTGCCACAAACTTAAGAAGAAATGTTTTAGTGTTTTATATATTTGAGCATGCTTGTTTCTCTAACTGGGAGATAGTTGTATTCAAATGTTCAAATCATCTACAGCAGTTGTAAGCTCCACACATGTAAGGCCACAGTTAACTTTTTTTGTTGTTGTTTATATTGTCAAGGAGATTGACTAACCCACTTAATTATCAAAGGGAATAAAGCTTCAATAAGGATAAAATTGTGGGATGACAAAGAGTTATTTGGACTCTGCACGTAATTGTACAGAAATTTTCTTAACTCATTATCATATATTAGAAAGGAAAAGGCAATGGTCTGGGGGTCAGAAAACTGATTCCTAAGTCTTGCTTTCTGCCACCAATTCAGAACCATGGATAAATTAGCTAGTTTCTCTGGATCTCAATTTCCTCAGCTGTAATTGGGGAGGATTCTGTTGAGACTTTGGTTAATGTCCAGTACTATTGCTATGTGTCAAATCATCCCAAATTTACTGGCATAAAGCAACAACCATTTTATTGTGCAAACATTCTTTGGGTTAGATATTTAGAGAGGACTCAGCTGGGCAATTCTTTTGCTTCCTAAGGCAATTACTGAGATCACTCAAAGGTGCTCAGCAGACAGATGAAATAAATGGTCTAGAGGGTTGAAGACAACTTCACTCACATTTTTGGGCAGAGATGAGCTCAGCCTCTCAACTGGAACATCTGCATTTGGCTTGTTCAGCATAGTGGCTTCTCCAGTCTGGTGGTCCCAAGACAAACTAGTTACATGGTAGCTGGCTTCTCCCCAAGCTAGCATAGCAAGAGAACCAAGTGGTTCCAACCTACCCTTAGAAATCACATATCGATAACTTTACTGTATTCTATTTGTCATAAAGTTTTCCAGATTAGGGAAAAGGATTAAAATCCCCCCTTTTGATGAAAGTAATGTCAAAGAATTTTGCAGCCGTATTTTAAAACCACTATACCTGTTTATAAAATCTCAATTATTTATCATTATTCTCTTTCAACAATGTATTCATTCCCTTCTGCTCCCTCCTTCCTCCCTTTCCTCCCTCTCTTCTCTCTCTCATCGAATATTTTAGTCCTTACTTTGGTCAGACATAATTGGATAGCCTACAGTAAAATCAAAGGGGAAAACAGAAACATAGTCTCTGTTCTAATTCAGTTTATAGTCCAATGAGGGACACACACATTAATCAAATGCAAGTAAGTATATAATTACAAACTTTGCTAAGTGCTACCAAGGAAAGGTACAAAGATCTCTGTGGTTCCACAGCAGAAAGGCATGCTTCAATCAAGATGCAGGGAGGCTTCCCTGAGGAAGAAATGTTCACTTCTGAGGTCTAAAGAACGTGTCGGAGTTCGCTAGGTGAAGGGTATCAATACATCCCCACTCAAGACTTCCTCTGGTTGCCCCATTGCCCCTATAGCTCTTCATTTAGAAAATCCTTTCTTTCTACCCTACTTGATTGCTCCTCAGCAATTGTTCATTTCAGAAGTGTCATGTTTGATATCAAACAAGTACCCAGCCTCCTATTTGTTGTTGCTCTTGTGAATCTCCACTGGCTCCTGACCATTAGCTGAATAGAATCAGTAGGTTTAATATGGCATTGGAGGCCCTCTGTGAGCTGGCTCCTTCCTACCTTCTTGGCCTCATCTCCCTTTACCCATTTTGGATTCCATGCTCCAACCACGCCACTCTACTTGCTATTTCCAGGGCATGCATTAATTTTTAGACTTCCAATCTTTAGTTCTCACTGATTTCTCTTTCTGAGATGATCTATCTTCCCCTTTGTCTCTACCCTTAAAATGCTTTTTATTTTTCCAGATCATTGTCAAAGGCCACCTCCACTATGAAGACTTTCCTAAACCCTGGGCATCATTACTCTATTCTGAGTGCTCTCGATAGCTTACTGATACTTCCTGTCCATTCTACTTTGTTAGGTGTTTCCTCACTCCCACTAAAATTTAAGATCCTTGAAGGCAGGAACCATTAAGAAATGATGTCTCTGTTTTCTAAAGTGCCTATATCAGTGATTTTCCCCATAATTGTTTGCAGAATGAATGAATGAATAAATTAATGAATGAATATACCATTTTGATCAGCTTATAGGCCTATAAAGTGCAGAGAATTTTGCTACCTTTTTGTGTACTCAGCATTTAGCATGGTAGGCAGTACCCAATATTGATTTTCACTGTAAAAAACTTGTAGTTTTCATAACTACATATATTCTGAATGTATCAAAATGTTTTACACACAATGTCGGTTACATTTTTAAGCCCTTTCACTAAATTATAAATTATTTGGAGCAGAAACTGTGCCCTCCCTATATTTGTGTATTTTCTATTCCCAGATACTTATTTTATATATAAATCGCTAATATGAAATTAAAATGCTTATAAACTATTTTCCTAGTTCAAAAGTTATTAGAACCTTTTTATGTTTTTTATACACACATCACTATGCTAAGCAAACGTAAATATGGGTGCATATAAACATACCTATTAAAACTTTGTGTAAACACAGTTCGCCATTGATTTGGATATGCTATGAAGGAAGTGATCCAGCTTGAAAAGGAACCACATTAGCAAGTCTTTGCTATAACTCAACAATCATTATGCAGGTCTCAATCATGTCCTTCAGTATTGCCATGACACAAGTTTTCCTACTGTACTTCTTTGCATATTGTTTTTTGTTACTTTCAATGAGGATGATAATGACTCTTTATATGGAGTGGTAGAACCAAAAAAGCTCTAAGTAAAATTGATAGTCATAAAATGACAAATGATTAGACTAGAATTGGCCAGACTAGTGAGTCCAGCTCCTTTATTCTATAGATGGGGAAACTGAAGTTCAGGTTCACACTCTTGCCTTTATACCCCACCATGCTCAATTTTGGGGAAACTAACTTGAAAAAGGAGACTTCACAGATTAAAGGAAGCACAAAATTTATTGACTTTTTCCAAACAGCACTGTTCTGGAACACACATATTGGATCCCAGCCAAAGCTTAGTAAGTGCATGCTTATTTGTACCACACACGACATCGGCCATCCATCTTGGAAGCCACAGTGCTCACCTTCACCGGTCCTCATCGGTTGCTAAGAAGTCCCCTGATTTTATTGACCTTTGTGTGTCCTAGAGTCTTGACCTGTAAGGCTCCCTGGTGCCAGAATGTCTGCAGCTATAGGATCAAAGACCCTCAGGGGAAAAATCCACTCTTAACTGAGATGAAGATGGGGCGAGTTATTAGGAAAACCAGCTATATGCCCCAGAACCCTTGTTCATCTGGCAAATGCTTGAACTGTAGCCCAAATATAAACATCAAGCCCTATGACTTAAATATAGCACAATCAAAGACAGAGTCTCCTGCCTGCCAGACCAGGCCACATTCCACCTGCCCTTCAAAAGGACTCATACATCTGGCACATAGTAAATGCTTAATAAATAATCTGTGAAGTAAATGAATGAATGGCGTAGCATGTAATGAAAGTTACAAAGATAGCAAAATTGTTAGGAGCAAAAGATCAAGTAAGAAGCTAAAACTATAAAAATAGGGTGTTAGATATTTAAATGTAAGTGCTAAAATTGAATCTAAATTCTGTTTCCAGCTTTCCTGGCAAGCAAGGGAAAAAGGGCCATGGAGTAGGTTTTACCTAGTTCTCATTGTGGAAGAGAACACAGCATTCCATGTTTTCAATTTCTGAGAGAAATGAGTTTGGTGGGAAACCTTTCTACTACAACATAGTCTCATTTATGTCTTGAGGACATGTGAAGATTCTTCCTTGATTCAGAGCCAAAGTGATTGTTTGCAACAGATTGGTAATACCCACCCCCAACCCCCAAATGGTGGTTGTCCAAAGTCTCTGCTTACAAAGAGTAACTGTATTTTCATTACCACTCCCTGGCTGCCTGTAACTGCTGTTTCTTTACAATCCTCAGCCAGGACCCACCGTTTGAAGCTGAACCTCAGAGCATTCTTAAAATATTTTCTAAGCCCTCTCTACTTACAAATGCCCTTCCTCCAATAGTCTTATAGAGCTAGATGCTAGGATATTTTCGCAGACTGCTATACTTAGCATGGCTCATAATCCTTGGCCATGTTATCTCAGGCGCCCCCTTAAGAATGCCTTAACAAATAAAGTAACCTGAGTAGAATAAAATCCTTGATGATTGATTGATCTGAGATTCGCAGTGCACTACAGCTCTCTGCTCTGTCTCCCTCCTGTCCAGTCTGTCCATTCTATTTAGATATTTTTCTCCTATTTACGGCTAAGCTCCATATTTTTTTTCTCCTGTTGTTTGCTATGTCTATAATAGCATTCATCTCCCTATCTGCAGTCATAATTCAAATTTGAGCTTATCTTCCTCGTGGTATTTGCCAAACAAAGCATGTGCAGGGTTGTGTAATTTAAATTCGATTTTAACACTGGCATGTATTTCTTTTTAGTCCCAGAATTTTAGAGCTAAAGAGACCTTACAATTAATTTTTTCTCCTTCATTTTACAGATGAGAAAACTGAAACCCCAAAGGTTAAACAATTCGCTTTGCAGTCCTCAACCCAGTAAGTATTGACCCATTCGAACTTTTTTACGGTATTTATTTCTGTATTACCTCTGTTTCGTGAATTAGAAGATTTCATTTCCCAATTCATTTTACCTTTCCCCTTGGCAGGCATTCTACATATTTTTAGTTGACAATAAATTAATGAACTAATTGAAATAATGTCAACATTCATTTTACATTCTATTTCAACCTCAAAAGAATTACTGAATTAATAAATAAACTAGGGTCACTTTAAAGTAAAAATAAAATATATAGTCTTTCAGTCATGTTATTTTATAGCAGAATTGATAACATGAGTTTTTCCATTGTTCTATATCAATTTTATCATTGTAGCATATCAGTTACAAATAACTTCTAAAAAATCAAATTCTGATGATTCTTTCTACTAAAAAATATCTGTTTTAATATTATAATTTAAAAAAACCATCATAATATAAAGACTCTTATCTATATAGGTACATTCTCTCTTCTAGGATGCAAAATGAGCAGTGAGGGTCTTCTGTATAAGAAGTAGATTTATAGAATAGAAAAACAATTCAGTCTTTGCAGAAGCTTCTACAAACAAGAGATGTGAGAAGTGTTCAGAACAAAGACGGGGTCATCCCTAAAAAACACAGGAAGCTTTGATCTTTTTCCTTGCCTAGAGCAAGGTGAAAGGGTAGAGTCTTAAACAATTCTGATCTGTGTATTTAAGTTAAATGACACTTTCAACATGTATGGGCAAGCGAAAGGGTTACTCAAATGGTGAAAAATACGGGCTCCAGATCTTGTGACTATACAAATATACCTAATGTAAAATAAATTCCTTTTTTAAATAGGCTTAACTGGAGAAAATAATCACCCTCAAGAAAGGGTGATTAGATAGCATAAAAATGCAAATTTGGCAGAGTAAAAAAACCCCAGTAATTTCGGACAGTTTATATTTTTGCTCATAAATTAAAGTTCTATTTTCTTTCTCGACTTGTTATGCTTCCTAGAGTTGTAATCACTGACACCTTTGACAGGCCTGGGAAAAGTGACTCATTTATGAAGACCCATACATTTGAGAGAACACCCACAGGATACTGAAGGAAAGGTATGAGGACTGTGCTTGTGTTTTGACTCATCCCAGGAAAATGTTAAGCCATTCAGATATTTGCCTATTTTTTCCAGAGAGGGCATATTTGCAAGGTCCATCCAGTTACTGTGTAATGATTTGTAGAAACACTCCCAATTTAAATGCTGTGTAAACAAGTGGCTGAGAGCATCCCTGACACCCACCAATTCAACTGCCAAAGAGAACTTGAATCTGTTTGGCAAACCTAGCACAATACCTACTAACATTGCTTCTAGGACATAAATCCATCATGGATACTAGGATTTTTACCTTTCTGAAGTTATTACTGTTTGATTGGTTTGTTGTTTTTTTTTTTTTTTACCCCCCTCTTTAGTTGCCCCCACCACACTTCCACTGCTAACCTATGGATATTGCCGTCTCCCTTTTAAGAACTGGGTCTCTAAAGGCAGTTACTGTATTTTCATTACCACTCCCTCATGCTCTTGCAGCACACACCTGGGCATGGTGCACTAGGCCCTGGCGTACCTGGGGCCTGGTGCATCTGCGGCCTAGTGCACCTGGGGCCTGTTCTGTGGCTCCACCTGGGACACAAACCCAGGACCTTCTGCATGTAGAGCAGACGTGCTAACAACCACTACAATATGGAGTCATCCCTGACTGTTGTTTTTAAAGTAAAAACTTCTCTCTCTTACTCACGTTCTTCTACTGACAGAAGAGTGACTTAGTATTAATTTTGTTTTGAAATGGGCAAATGAAGCATCAGGAAGCTGTTCCCTTCTGTCACATCTGTAGTCACAGTCATTGCTTAGCAGATTCTGCTAACTCCCAGAATACAAGTGAGACAACAAGAAGAAAAATGACAACAAATTTTAAGACTGGACCCCTCATTCCATTGTTAATGAGGTAGACATTTTGTCCCTAATGGTAACTGTTTTGTGAAGGAATAGATGTCTACCCCAAGGCAGCACTCACCAGGCACCTGAGCAGGTCTGTCTGCATGTGGAATCCAGAGCAGGATCTACTATTGTGAGGACTGGTAGTGCCACTACAAGTCATACAATTTGTCCACAAAATCACCTGACCAGGCTGAAACCTAGCCCATAGCTCATACTCAACAAGCCAAATGTTGGCTCCTTAGCAGAATCTATTTGTAAATCTCCAAAAGGCTCTCTTTATATGCTGTGGTGACCGTGTCAGGAGGCTCATCTGGCCCAGAACTCACAATCGGGCTGCTCTTCAAATTTACACTTCTGGAAATATCCCCCAACAAGTTATACCTACAGTTATTGAGACACCCAGAATTGAAAGTAGAAGACTGGGTCATCGTTTGACTTAAACCATGTGCCATTACAAGACCATCTATCTTGTCATGAGACATTCAAGTGAATCTGAAAAAGGCAGATACAGCCCTGAACCAGGAAGCATGGTTTGACAACTGGAGGGTGAGCCAGATTTTAATTTCCACTCTTTCTTTTGGTCAACCTGCACAATTACCCCTGTTGGCTCTGCCTATACATCACTTTAAAAAATATTTCTAGTGAATATAGTCAATAATATTGTGATAAGTTTGCATGGTGACAGATGATTACTAGAACTAGTGGGGTGATCACATTGTAAGGTATAAAAATGTTGAATCACTATATCAGATACCTAAAACTATTTTGTAAGTGGTAAAATTATATATTTTTTCCTTAAATTGTTAATTGCCTTAAAATTTAAAAGTTCTACATTTCTTTTTTGTAATTAAGTTTTAGCATACCTGCATTTTAAATATAGCAGGACTATCATAAAATAAAAGTGACCTGGGTCTCTCTCTCTCTTTCTCTCTCTCTCTCTCTCTCTCTCTCTGTCTCTCTGACCTCTGAGAAGCCCCAGCCAAGGAACAGGAGGGAGGGAGGCATGAGCTGGAGTAAGGCAGGCCTGCCACCTTTCTCTACAAACACTGCAGCTGAGGCTGCCTGTCTGCTCTAATCATTTTTCCTACAGGAAATGTCATTGCTTCATTGCATTGCAAGAAAATGATGTCATAGTGTGGGGCCCTGATCCATTTCCTGACTTTTAACCTGAGTCTTGTAACCTTTTTCAGCTGTACTGTACCCAGAGAAAATGAAACACATTGAAATGTAAAGGCCAGCATGTCTCATAAAGGCCTTTGAGGCCCCAGGGTGGGGTTAACTTCTGCGTATATATTAATGATCAAAATACAGTTTTGTTTGGGTGTCACATCCTGGATATGGCACGGACCCAGTACTTAGGGAAGTAAAGGGAAAGGAAATAGTTTTCAGGATGTGTCTGTAATTTCTTGGCAGAAACCTTTCCTTTCCTATAAGGTGTTTAATTAGTGGAGATAATCTTTAAATTAATTAGGACACCTTGCTTAGTTTTTGTTGTGGTGGTGGTTTTTGTTGCTAGATTATCTATGAAAATAAATAATGGTCCCCAAACTGATATTTTAAATCTTACATATTGCATTTGTGTCTCTATGTCTTAGGGTTCTTACAACCCCAGCCTAAATGACATTATTAAGCTATTTCCTGGAATGTCAAGGGCTGAAATTGCCCTGTCAAGAACGACTCTGTTCTTTTAGGGATTTCAGAGAGCAAGGGCTCAGATTGCATTCTTGCTCTGTTATTATAAGTTTTTCCCTGGCAGGAAACCACTGGGTCTCAGATAATTTGCATATATCCAATGAGAGTGATCTACTGTTCTATGGAGGTTTTCAAGATTGCATGACAACACCAGGGAAGAATCTCATATGGGGAAAGGGAAATTTTTTCCCCCTTCTTCTAAGCCCCATTTTAAATAGTTTCCTTCCCACAAGCTGATGTGTCCACATTCAAAGAATTATAAGTTACCCAGCCTATTTTCCTGACTTGGCCTCTGTCACTAGTCCAGTAATATCAACAGCCACATAAAACTGGAAACAGGCTGTTTAAACTGGCTGTTTAAAGTAAAGGTACCTTATTCCTTCCGGTCTATAAAGCAGACTTTTTGTCACGTGATTATTAATATAAAATATCCATTAACCATTTAGTTCTCCCAGGCAAGGGGATAGAAAAATGGCTGCTCATTTCTTTGTGAATGCAAATGCAAAGGCAAGAAATAACCCCCTATGTTTCTTCATATCTGTATATAACTTTGAACATGTTACACATGGGATTCCAGTTAACCTAAAGCACTCGATATTGGACCACTTCGCTTAGTATCCATTTGAGATCCTTGGAATTCTACACATTTTGCTGGGATCCTCTTGCTAAAGTTCTGGGAAGCAACTATTGGACTGCGCTGGTTTTACAGTTGGCACCACAGCAATGGGAACGCCAACTCTTGGTAAAATGCCAAACAGTCACCTTAAATCTTTTCAGAACAGAGCGGAATTTACTTAAGAAAACAAAATGTACATAAGAAAATAAATAGCAGGATGCCCAATACTAGATGGGAATGGTCAAATAATACTAAAATTAATTCAGACAGCGTACTGATAAATTTCAAATCTCTACTTATATAATCACCAGGCCCAGGACTAGATAACTTTTTGATGCGTTAAATGATAAATGTGTTGATTGGAAAGCTAAAGACTGGGAGGCACCGATAGGACTTCCAGATACCAATAGTTGAGCTGTGTCCTTCAACATGTCACTTAGCCTCTCTGAATATCATATTTTTTTGTGATATGTCTAAAGTATTTATGTATAAAACTTTTATTCTGTATTTGTCCATTCTCACTAATGAACTCTATATAGACTGATATTCAAAGGTATCTAATGAGTGTGTTGAATAGACACTATTTTTGAGTGCTTAAGATGTGTTAGATTTTCTGCTATGTGTTTTACCTATATAGTATTATCGAATTCTCTCAGTAGATCTGGGAATTAGTTACCTCCATCAGCTCTATTTGACCAGCGAGAAACTGAGGCTATTGCCTACAGTGACAGAGGGCCAGGATCTGAATCCAGAGGTTTCAAAGCCCCGCCAATTTTTCTGTTACACTATACCAGTGCTCCTCAAACTTTAGCATGCATCAGAAGCACGTGATGGAGGGCTTCCTAAAACAGATTATTGGGATCCAGCCCCAGAGTTTCCAGATTTTACAAGTTCTCAGGTAATGCTAATGATACTGGTCTGGGGATCACATTTCAGAGTTACTCTGCTGCTCTATTAAGAGCTACAGGTGGGACCAAGACAGCAAAGATGAGCAGATGTCTAGCCAAATTATGATAAATCTTTTACATTTAGAGACACTAGACAGCTGGATGGCGTTGCCTCTGGTTACTCTGTCAGAGGCATATAGATTTTGGGACATGTGAGGAGAAATTGGCCTAAAGGGCCTCTGAGTTTCCTTCTAACTATTAAACTGTTTGTCATAAGTGCCAAAGACAAGCTACAGAGAGACCAGGAGGGAGGGTCATACTCTCCCTGCAGGGGACCCTTCTCATTATGGCCACTACTCAATGTTTTAATTGTATTTAAAGATCTAAAGACACTTTAGTAATGACAATGAAGAAATGCTGAGAAAATTTTTTTTTTAATTTAAGTAATACAGAATTATAGTTTGATGAAACATCATACCGAGCAAGAAGAATTTAAAGAAAACATTAATTCACTGCCAATTTATATTTTAGATTTAAAAATTTCTATGCCAATAATGATAGAATTTCAATTTCAATTTCAATTTTTTTTTTTTTTTTAAGCCTACAGCACCTGGTATTTCTGAGTGGTCTCCCATCCAAGTACTAACCAGGCCTGACCCTGCTTAGCTTTTAAGATCCAACAAGATTGGGCAGAGTGGCATGGCTGTAGACGCAATTTTTTTTTTTATCATAACACATAAATCAGAAAAAAAAAACAAGATTAACAATCGAAAAGGGCTAAAATGTACAGTTACTTAAGTTTTTTATAAGAACAGAAAAAAATTTTAAAGATCGAAATTCTTTGGATAATATTTCAAAATAATGGCCACAAATATAACACATTTAAGAGAATCATTGCTTCAAATTTGTTGTCCATTCTTTTGACCCTAGGAAGAAAAGAAAAATAAAGTAGTGTTTATTTCTACAATTTATCAAAGAAAATAGAGTGTCACTTCTGACATTTAATTTAGCCTTTTTTATGTCACAGAAACCCAGTGAAGGATGACTCAAGTAACAGCATCATGGTACTACTTAAGGATTTAAGAGGAATCACCAGAGAGAACAAAATTGGTGATACTGGTGAAGGGGGATGGCAAAAAGATATAAAAAAGAAATATATTTGTAATAAAATATCTGGCATAAGCATAAAACAGTCAAGAAGAACCATTACTTTTGTGTGTAGGGGCTGTCTAAGGCAGTGGTGATCTCTCTGTCTACTATCTCTTTTGGTCATTTGCTGTTTGTTTTGTCTGGTTTGGATTGTTTTGAGGACTTTTTGAAAATTAACAGAAGAGTAAAAGGCACCTTCTGAAATCTTTGAATGAGAGCCAAGAATTTAAATTTGATTAGAAGAAAGGGGAAGATAGCCAACATTACTTGAGTACTTATCAAGTGCCAGTGCAAGGCTCTTAGTAGTAATTACATCATTTCATTTTGCAACATGTGTGGTAGGTGTTATCTCCATTTTACAAATGAGGAACATTAGGCTTAGAGAGGTTCAGTATTGATTTTCTCAAGGCTACTCAGATAGTAGATGATAGAGGAAACAATTACAGCTTAGACCGTCTGATTTCAAAAGTACCCTGGCATTATCAGTTTCTGCGTGTGTCATAAATCATGCTGAAAGCAATTTTTCTTCAAGAAACCCCTGTTCTTTGGTATGAAAATTCAAATCTACTCTTTCTCTCTATTCCTTCCTGGAGATTCTTCTTGAATTCCATGATTGTAGTAAATTCCCTCATGACATGTGTGTTGTTTTTAAATCGGAAATACTCCTGCTATAGGTTTAGATAAGA
Source organism: Rousettus aegyptiacus (assembly GCF_014176215.1). Taxonomy (NCBI): domain Eukaryota; kingdom Metazoa; phylum Chordata; class Mammalia; order Chiroptera; family Pteropodidae; genus Rousettus; species Rousettus aegyptiacus. The sequence continues at coordinate 31,732,649 of NW_023416307.1, read as the reverse complement.
TTTTAGCTATGGTTGGAAAGACAAAATGACAACTAGTATTGCAACATGCTGCTCTACTACTTTTGACTACCACATTCCTAGTCTTACCTTTCCTGCTTACCTTAGAGAGTTCCTATACTCAAGAAACTCATATTCTTAGAGAAGAGCTGAATGCCTGTGGATGTCACATGAAGGAGGCTGGCTGTAATCTCAGTATGAAGGGGAGCCACAGAAATATAATAATAAAAGCAGATTTGAACTCTAGAGAGCTCAAATTAGAGCCTGTGTGTAGGATACTTTTTAAGAATGACAAGACTGCAAGGGTGGAAGCAAAAAAGTCTGAGTGAGAGAAGATGGAGGGCCAAACCAGGGCCATCATGGTCAGTACGGAGAGAGGGGAACATGATGGAGAAATATTTAAGAGGTGCAGTTATCAGGTTATGGTGATTGACTCAGGTATGAGGAGTCCAGGATGACTCCAGACCTTAGGCTTGTACCAAATGTCCTGAGTACTGGCAACTGAGCTGGAAATATAAGAAGAGCAGGTATTGGGGACAAGGAGATCATCAGCTCCATTATGAACATCTTGAGTTTGATGTGTCTGAGGGACACCCAGAAGTGTCCAAAAAATGGTCAGATGTAGAGCTCAATAGAGCAGGAGAAGGAACTGGGCTATAGATATAGGTGTGTGAGGTACCAGCTCAAAGGTGGTAACTGAGGCCACCAGGCTTTAAGGGGTGAGCAGAACAAGGGAGTCTTCAGAGGAAACCAAGGAGGAACAACAAAGTAGGAGGAAGAGAACCAAAGCAAAAGGTGCATGAAATTCAAAGGAGAGAGGATTTCATGGGGAAAGTGGTCAATAGTTTCAAGGCTGTGGTAAGGTCAAGGAAGATGCAGATTGGAAAGAGTTCATCGGGCTTGGCAATCTACAGGTCATTTGTGGACAATCTTTGTCACAGGAGATTCAGTAGAAGAAAAGGAAAATTGTTAACTAAATATGGCCTAGATTGAAACTGTCTTATAGCCCATGCCCTTTGGCACTAGGTTTATTATGAATTCAAAGCAAGGTATCATTTGTATCTGATATGTGACCAGCGAAAGCCGTGGAATGGCCAATGGCAAGCTCTAGTAACTGGCTGGAATCTCATTGCTGCTCACGATGACTTTTCATCATTAATAATGAAATGTGAAACTGAATATTTCCTCTACGTGATAAGAGTAGAACTCACGCATTAAATCTAGTTGCTTTGTATTGTCTCTCATGGTCCAGAAACCCTTTCGCATCTTCCTGGGCTCCTCTCTTGTCCCATTGCCAACCGTTTACAAGTTCTGTTGATTCTACCTCTTAAATATCTCTCACATGTGTCACTTCTTCTCCATGCCCACTATCACTCTCTACTTTAGATCTTGTTAGTCCTCGTCTGAGCTCTGATCCTTCTTCTGGCTCAAGTTCCTATTAGTCAATAGAGAACTAGATTGTGTCTTGCTCATCTTTCTGTCTCTACCCTTTAGCCTTTAACATAATATTTGACACATAACATATGTTCAATAAATGTTAAGGAGCAAGTATAAATAATGAAAACTGTGTTCGGGGCTTTGGGCTCATACTCTTTGACACATAAGAGAAAAGCCATGTATAGTACTAGTGAACAGAAGACACTCCTCTTGTCAAATAGGTACTAATTACCGTCCAGCGCCTAGTAATTCGATTGCTTTAACCAGCAGCTTTCCTGTTCTTTTATGACATTAGGTTAGTTATGTGATGTAAGAGAAGAAAAACATTTAAAAACAATTTTTCTACAAATAAATTGGAGTTATAAGTTTCTTATTTATTCAATAATATAATGATAAGTTATAAAAATACAGCCAACGAGATAATTCTGCTTGGTTTCATATGTCAAATTGAATATTGAGTGAAGAAAGGCATTTTTCTAAAGTGGTTAAAGTGATCTGTGACAACTTTCATACCATCTCTTATGAGGAATATTGCTGGCGTATGTGAGTTCTTAAGCTCACACAGCAAGGCCATGTTGTCTACCCTAACAACACTTCAGAGAAGCACAGGACAGGTAAAGAGCCAGGCGTTGCTGCTCACACCCTTCCCTCCTGAATGTTAGTCTACTCAACTGGGATAAAGTTTTATTTCAAAATCAGACAGATCTGCAAAGGTCTTAGGAGGCTGAGTAGCCAATCCCTGTGGTCCTAGATATGAGGAAGTGCAAGTCCATGACTACTGACTTGTGCAAGGGTGAACTGCTGCCTTGTCCACAGTCCCTATGGCTCCTAGGACCAGTCTGGGAGGGAAAGTGTCACATGACCCCCATTGTTTTTCACCCTAATTACTTCCTCTGTTTCTCTCTCTTTTTTTTCCTATGAAGACTGAACTCAGGTATCCAATAATAGCTATCAAGTATTTTCCTTTTTAATTAATAAAATTTAAAGAAACCAACCAACATTGTTACATTTCTAAATGGTTTTGTACTCACATATTGCACCATTTAAATCATTCTGAAATATTTACTAGTATAAATTCAGTTTTCTTTGTTGAAAACTAAATATATATGGTTATAGAGAATGGAGGCTTCTGATTTCTACTCAAATTTCCTCCTTTTTATAAAACAAAAATTTCTTCTTTTTAAAAATATATTTCTTATTTGTTTTAAATATAACATTTAAAGTGTGTTTTAAAATATATTGATAATGATAACATTTCAGAATAAGAGTAAGGAGCAGGGAAAAAATCTACTAGGATATTTTATATTGAGAGACTAAATAGACTGCATGTCAAAAGGAAAATATGTTGAAAATAATTTATAAAGTAAAATTTGACAAAAAAAAAGTTTTCTGGTTACTTACCCCTTCCCACTTACTGCTCCCTCTCTGACAAAATATTGAGCTTATTTTAATATGTTATAATAGACACCTTAGTCTTATTTCCTCTCTTTATAAGTTGCTATCACCTTTGATGTGGTCCCACTGATTAAATAAAATAAAAATATCCTGGGAAAAAATAACTTCCATTTCTAAAATATGAGTTAATGTTTTAATTAATGAGAAACACTAGAAAGATTGTCCATGAAAAGCATGACTATGCAAGGTCACTCAGGATAGGTAGAACCTAAGAGGTGTGACCTAGTCGTGAGGAGCCTGGGCTCCAGACCCTGCAAGACCTGGGAGCAAATCCTGGCTCCACATGGCGATGTCGACATTCTCATTTGAGAAATGGGGATGATGAGTTGAGTGTTGTGAAGAATAAAGGAGGTAAAGCACTTGACAAATAGTAACTGCCCAATAAACAGCACCTACAATTATTTTTCTGTTATCCAGTTTAATGTCACTGCTATTATTATTCCAGAGAAAATAATGACATAAAAAGAATGGTAATGCCCTGACTGTGATTATTTTTTGAGAGTCTGATTTTTCTACTGACCAATTTAAATAGATTACATAATGGAATTTATGGGGAAGAAATACGGTAGATTTTTAATATTCCATCATCCTGCTTGAGTTTTTCTTGAGTCTAACACTAGGGGAAACACCAGAAAGATCTTACTATAGTTTAGGATGAGAGTCACAGGTACATTTGTCGCAAAACATATTTCTATTGCTAATGATGCAGTGTAGGTCCACTAGAAGTATATTGCTGCTTATTAATTCGCTCCAGTTTGGAAGAAGAGGGTCCTCTACTGAAAAATATTCTGTCCCTATATCTTTTAAAACTACATTTATAGATTTTACCTACATCTTTGATGGGAAGCGACATTTCTTAATTCATTAAAAAAATAATAACACCACTTTCTCATATAATTAGGGGAAAATATTTTTCTCTTTCATAAAAAGAAAAAAAGAAGAAGAAGAAAAGAAAAAAACCTAAACATAACAATGAATAATGAAAGGAAAACAAACTGAGCCATTCCATTCCGTGGAGGAGGGGCAGAGTAGCTGCGGGGGACAGCTGTAGTGCGTCTGGTGTCCCAGTTCTTTTCTTTCCCATCACTTTATTATTTTCCGAACCAAGAATGTAGACAATTCTGGCTAAGGTTGTTTCGCGTTTCAGTTTCTCGGCTTGAATTCTGTGTTGTGCTCATTTGCCTCCTGCACTGTGTCCTAAGTCAACAGGATCTTTCCAACCCTTGTGTGTGGAGCTACAGAAGAGGGAGGCTCTTACTCCTTTCCCAGCTCCACCCCTTCCCATGAGGCCCTTGAAATTTGGAAGTGCTCACTGTCTTAGTCAGTTTGGGCTGCTCTAACAGACTACCATAGTCTAGGTGGCTTAAACAACAAACATTTATTTCTCACAGTTCTGGAAGCTGGAAGTCCAAGATCAAGGTGTTGACAGATTCAGTGTCTGGTGAGAGCCCTTTAACTAGTTTTCAGATAACTGCCTTCAGAGAGATCTCTAGTCTCTTCATTTTCTTATAAGGGCGCTATTCCCATCATGGGGACTCTATCCTCGTGACCTCATCTAAACCTAATTACCTCTCAAAGGCCCTGCCTTCAAATAACATCACAGTGAGGTTAGGGCTCCAACATGAATTTGGGAGATGACACAGACATTTACTCTAGCACTCACACAAGGCCTTTGTGAGTGTTAATCAAAATCACCAAAACCTTTGTGGCTCTTTCAAACATTTCTCACCGTGGTTTTGGTTGGGAACGATTGACTGCACGCTCACATACCATTGCTGTTTGACCTTCAACAAGATAATAATAACTGTGTTCCCCCACCTCCCAAATCCATATGTTGAAGCCCTAATCCTTACTGCGATGATATCTGGAGGCGAATTATTTGAGAGGTAATAAAATTTAGATGAAGTCATGAGAATAAGCCCCCAATGGTGGGATTAGTGTCATTATAAGAAGAGAGAGATCTTCCTCTCTCCATGAGCAGGCATAGCAAAGGCCATGTAAGCAAAAGGTGAGAAAGTGACCATCCACAAAAAAGAGAGGTCACACCGAAAACCAGCCATGCTGGCACCTTCTTCTTGGACTTCCAGCCTTCAGAACTCTGAGAATAAATGTGTGTTGCTTAAGCCAGACTGCGTATAGTATTTTGTTATAGCAGCTTGAGTTGACTGGGATACAAGGTGACTTAAATTCCACTAACTGAAAGGCAGGAAAAAAATCATGAATGTGGTGTTTCCTAAGGGGGTGCTCAATTTATCTCTAAAAACATATTTTTGAACTTATAGATAAACTCTTAGAAGTAAATATTTTCCATCATAATATTGACTACTACATATGAATCTAAAAAAAATTATTTTGTTCTATAGTAAAATAAAGTACAACTACAATTTCCCTCAAATCTTCCTTCAAACCATAACTTTTTTAAAACAAATTTTCATAGCTCTCAAGCTTCCTAATATGTACTGTATTTATATAAGAGAATTTTAATTTTTAAGCAGACACTTAAAAGTACAGCTTTTAAAAGCATTTTAGTGTTTTGTTTATACATGAAAGAAGTGTGAACCAGCAGCACATTTTACAATATTTATTATAGTTTTTAATAAAATTTTAAAACATTATTTATCCCTTTTAGGATATGGGAAGTCTAACAATGTAACTACGTGGAGGTTTCTTAAATATAGAATCACTATGTAGTATTCTGTATTCCAACAAATGATCCATCTTTTCATCTAAGAAAGTTGTGCATTTTCTACAATTTTGATAATACATTTATCTCACTGTTTGAAATTGTGTCTAATATAGCTGAGATTTCTACATACCATAAAGGATTTGCTCAGGCTGCATATACTTGTTGTGGGCTTGGGGCAGAGGTGTATTTATTAATACGTAACATAATATCCCATCTTGTCAGTCACTCATCCTCCCTAATGAAACATGATCTGCCACCATTACAGACTAAGTGGTGTCACGTTATCCAAAAACACTCACCTGCTTATTAAACTTATTAAACTTATTAAATTTATCAGAAACTCTCATCCAAACTAGTGCTGCATTATATGCACACAGAAAAATTGAGATACTGTCCAGAAGTAACACAATGATAATCTTGTGCCAGGAAGAGAGTTTTCATCATAATCTCTTGAATCATGTGTTAAAAATGCACATTCCCCGCCTGCAACCGCAGAGCTCTTGACATAGTAGGAATGGTCTGGGACTGGCTCTGGAGATCTGGTTGAACAAGAATCCTGGGCGATTCTGATGTCATTGGTCACCTTGAGAAATATATACTAGTTGTGTTGGATCCGATACCTAGCTTAGGAATCACACAGCAAGAAACCATATTCTGAGCAAGATGGGCAAAGGCAAAATTCTGAAGTTAAAAAACTTTGCTTTGTTTTCAATTAATTTTCTCTTTCCCCAGGTAGTTTAAGTGGTCTCACTGTTGGGTCTCCATGGGGCTGGCATACCAAGTTCTGCACATATTTTTAATTTTTTTTTCTCGCTGCTTTCTATCCTGTGTTAAACCTAGATGTTATCAGTGGCATGCCTAAGATGAGAGCCAAATAAGTGTCTGATTAACTGTCCATGTTGAGGAACAAGTTATGACTGCCAGCACTTTAAGGTATGATTCTCCTAGGCATATGCTCCTTTTAACAAAGGGCTCTAGGAACTTAGGATGTTCATCATAAGGGAAAAATATCAAATAAGTAAACTTCTAGAAGTCTGGCAACATAATGGGGGAGGTAATTTTGATCTGCTCATCTAAACTCTTGGCAACCCTTATTGTAAAATCAACTCTGTTCCTAAGAATGTACAGAATCTTCTTTGCAGGCTTATGTAAAAGTTCAAGAGGACAAGATTGACCACAAAAGGTACTGAAAACATCAATTCTTATCCCCCAGCTTTGCTTGTTGGTGTTGACAAGATCAACTTGGAAAAAAAAAAAATGACTAACATTACTCAAACTCACCTGACCCTAATATAATACTGACTTGAATCATAAAATCAGTATAAGAGTTTGCAGTGGGAAATATCTCTTTCCAGAGGTAAGCTGTTTAACCCGCAAAGCAGTGACCTAATATCAATACCTGTAGGGATTTAGAATCAGAGATCACTTGTGCTCTTCTCCTAGTGACCTTGCTCTAATCCTCCTGGAGGTCAGAGCCATGTATATTAATGGCTGAGCAGAGGAGAAGAGGTTACAAGGTGGGTGGGAAAAAAAAGGCTCAGAAATCTGGCCTGATTAAGAGAAATGGGTTTGCTTTCTGAATCTGGACCTACTTACTCATTAGTTGTGCGATCTTGGGCAAGTTCTATAAAACTCTTTAGTCTCAGTTTGCTATCTGTAAATTGGAATGTACATGTACACGTAGTAAACATTCAGTTTCTATGTCTATTATTATATCATGAATATTATTACTAGCTCTCCTGGAAAAAGTTAGAAAATTAAATTTTGATGTTAGCCTACATCAGCCTCTCTGCTGGAGTAGGAGTAGAAAGAGTAAGAGAATTTTATGTATCTTTTCTAGCCAAGGAGCATGTATACCTTTCTGAATTCTGTATACCTTTCTGAATGGGATAGAAGCTAAACTAAGGTATCTGTAGTTGACTGATATTAAAAATACTATGTGCTACTTTTGATTTCCACAAAAAGCTCTTAGTATTTATCTCTATTAGTAATTTTTTTAAATTGTGAATTGGGATAAAAATTATCTGGTGTTACCTACAGCCATATCTTCAGTTATTACATCAACATATTAACATTCATGCATACAGAAACAATTATTGAGCACCTATTATGTACCAGGCACCGACTTGCATGGTTATACAGGATACGGTGGTGAATAAGAGAGACAGATTAAATATTAATATATCAGACTTTCCACTTCAGCATACAGGATAAAATAAGAACTGGCTCCCCCTTTCTTGGAACTTACATTTATATGTCCATTCCAGAAAAGTCTTGCACAGAACTTAAGAAATACTGTTAGGGATGCACAGAGCATGGCAAAGCTCAGGCACAGGTCAAAGGCTTGAAGCATCAGGTGGTACTCTTCATAGTGTGGTGGGTCCACGCAAACTGATCGGAATTTTGCATATGGAAAAGGAAAGGCAACTGCATAACCAAGGTAACCGGTCCCTGCAATCCCTGAAAATGAGTAAAAGCAATATGGGCCGAGAAGAGCCGATTCCAAGGCTAATGTAAAATGAAGTGGACATCCCATAAGACTCAGAATCACAAAGGTGAAACTAGCTTCCCACTGAAAATAAAGCAGAGACAAGATGTTACTTTAGGAACTAGATTTTTCGACTGCTTCTTAGAAATATAAAGAAAGAAAGAGATGCCTCGTATTAATCTCTCCTACTGGGAAATGAAGGAGAAACTGGTTTCGAACTTTTCCTTAGTTCCTTGGGTTCTCTTCTCCAATTTACAGTGTGGGAGAATAATGTTAGCCAACTGGGGCAACAATGAAATCAATTCCATTCAACAAATATTTATTTCCTGCTGAGAATCAGACTAGGATGGGAAAAACAGTTGAATAAACAGTATCCCAGCCTTATTCCAGGACCTTGCTAATCAGGATGTGGTCCAGAATCCAATGACATCCCCTAAGACATTGTTAGAAAGGTAGAATCTCTGCCTCACCAAGTTCTACTAAATCAGATCTGCATTTTAACCAGATCACCAGATAAAGCCCCCAAATTAAAGTGTGAGAAATACTGCTATACCCATGGAAGACAGATCGATAATCAAATCAAGATGGTCTATCTATATTGTGAGATTACTTGGCACTTTACCATTGAAATTCAAGATATCATGACTTACAATGATTTTTTAAGGGAGAGATAACAGGGAGATTGAAAAGAGATCCCAAACTGAGATGTTGAGACTTGAAAACGCATTATTAAAAGCGGAGGCATCTACCAATCCGTTTCTTCAAGATGAAATCCAGGAACACTAACATTGGCTCTATTCTTCCCAAATGACTTATAATAATCACAGAGACTTATAGAAAATGTTTAGATTAAAAAAATTTCATTGAAAACATGGTTTTATTACTGAAATCCATCATAGTAAGACATCAATTAAAATTCAATTATAATTGGAAATCACATTCCTTATGTTACATCTTAATCTAGTAGAGATTTAATCTTCAAACACACTCTACCAATCTTCCTCTACATTGTGGAGAAAAAAGAGGTTCTGTAATAAAACTGACAAGTCCAGTGATGGAGCTGTCACAAGGAGATCTGATTATAAATTCCTTATAGGTCATGGTGGGTAGTCACGGCCCAGGGATAGAACTTCTTTAGTAAAAGGTTTATCTTTGCCTTAAGCAAGCCCTGTCCATTGTTTCTGTGCATCTAGGTAAACACACCTTTGAAATATCTCTTTTCAGACTCCTCCTTCTAAAATGTAACCATCCTAAAGAGAGCAAACAATCTTAACTATCCTGTAATCCAATTCCCGCTTTACCTTCTCCTGCCTGGTAATCTTCCTTATGTTCCCTCCTTAATTTCGAATGCATAAGAAACTGCAAAACTGTCACTGTCTGAAGCATTTGAGATCTTGCTTTCCAGCAATTGTTGTCATTTTTGGCTCAGATAAAATCTTATAAAAATTCTTTACAGGTTTGGACTTTTCTTATGCTGACAACATCTACATATTTACCAAGCGTCTCTGGGCCCAGTCTTTGTGAGCCAACAGTAGGAGTGCACCAGCTGTGATGGCCTGTGAAAAGAAAATGGAAAAATAACACCCATGATAGAATGTACCTCTGGAAAGAGTTCAATCTGTCTCACAGTTTGACAACTTTATCGTGAACTAGAAGGAACAGCAAATGGCTCAGTGGATTTATGGCTCTGATCTCATTTGTGATGACAATGAGGAAAATAAGCCATCAGTGTCATAAAGACATGATTCATACAGCTCATTTTTTGATTTTCTGTGTTGCCTTTGCCGTCACAATTATAACCTTCACTACAGTAAGGTGTCAATAAAAGCTTGGCTTTAAAATCCTTGCCATATGTTTTATTTTGATTAGTTGTCTATTGTTCATCTTTCTTACAAATTGCTAAAATTGCCATTGGGAGAAACTGGAATGGAAATGTGTCACAGAACCCTAAAAACCCTCTCAGCAGCAGCAGCGCCTTTTACTATTTGCTTTCTCTGGGAAAGCCAGCTGGTGGGACACAAATACGTGATACCTGTTTCTCAAGTGACAATTATCATTAGAATGAATGCATGATGGTGCATTTATTGTTCTGGGTACAGTGGTGTCCGACTTTTCAAAAGAAAGTTATTTATACCCTTCATTGAAGGAAAAAAGCCCAAAGTACAGAATAAAAATAGTAAACAAAGGAGAGAATGGTGTCACCAGAATTGAGCAACGATAATGAAAAAAAAAAAAAATTCTGGGCTCATCTTTGATGCAGTACCGGGTCTGATAAAGGAGACCTTTGTGGTCATTGAGCCTGGAAATCACTTACTCCCAACCCATAATTCATTTGTTACTAGTTAAGAAATGTTTCTAGATTGAGAGAGAAAACAAGGAAGGGATGTGTGTGAAGTAAGATATAGAATGACAGGATTGAAAATAGTATTATTTAGGTTTCTGACAGAAATAAACATGACTGTATGTGTAGTATCAACAAATTTAAGGGGGAAATCAGAGCTTTAATCAATGTGGTTTTGTGGTAATTTACTTTTGTAGCTCTAGGTCTGGCATATTCATTGTTTTGAGACCTAGCTTTTCATTTTTCTGGCATATTTTATTTTGAATGTTGTATTTAGAGAATCTGAGAGAGGCGCGGAGAAGCACACACACATACACTCACACAAAACTTCCCATGTAGCTAAGCCTGAAATTCCAGACTTGGCATTGCCATACCATAAAACTCCTATGGATAAAAACAGAACCATCTGTAGTCAAAAGACGTTGGCTAGAGTCTGCAAGAGGAAAATTTTCAAGGGACCCTATGGAGGTCGAGCCAGCATAAATAGTATAACAAAAACAGGAGAATTATTAACAGAAACTGTAGCACTGCTGGCTAAGCCTGGGGCCAGTCTATGCTTTCAGAGGCAAGGTGCTCAAATGACACGTCACCGCTCTGCGAGAGAAACACTGAAGTGAAGGAGATAAAAGCAAAGGACACCCTTCTGCCGGTGTAACTCTAATTAGAATGCTGACATTACCAGACGCTTAGATTCCTGGTTGGCGTAACTACTTTGGCATGAACTGTTTCTTTCCTTTCAAAAGTTGAAAAATGCTGCAGAATTGCAGTTGCCTGTTATTTCTGTAGTAGCTGCCAGCTTGAATTTTGCTTTATTTACACAAAACTTTGAAAAAGATCTTTCATGGACTAGGCTGGCGTATGAATGCCAGTAACTCGTTAAATCCGCCGTACAGGGCGGTGTCTCAGGAGCCCAGTGCACCCATGGTTACCAGTGCCCAGCGCCATGCAAGGGAGATAGAGGGAGGGGTGTTCCGTCAGGAGTCACAGCCTTCTTCTTTTATTTCTTAAAAAAAATTTTTTTTTTTTGTTTTTAGATAGAGAGGGAAAAGAATAAAAAAGGAAGAGATTTGAGGGTAAGGGAGAGAGATCAAGTGGGAAAAGGAAATGTGAGGGCTGGAGTGTCTGAGAGGTGCGATGCTGGGCGCAGCGGGCGCAGCGGGCGCAGCGGGCGCAGCGGGCGCAGCGGGAAGGGCAGGTTTGAGGAAGGTCAGAGAGGGGCCTGCGCTTGGGGAGGGTGTGAGTGTGGAGGGGAGGAGGCCCAGCCATGAACAAGCGATGTCACAGGCACTGTGCAGATGATAACATTTATTGAGGGCTTACTACTTGCCGGGCACTATACCAAACACTTTACATGTGTTCACTCATTATGACCCTAAGATGTTGATCTTTTATTTTTTAAATGAGGCCCAGAGAGGCTAAATAAGATGAGCAAGCTCACCAAGTAATAATTATACAAATAATGGTTCCAACTCTCAATGGAGTTTGCAGCCCAGATGTGAAGGTAATGCACGTTTAAGAACAACCACAAAATTAGGCAAGAAGACTGAATGCTTTCTGTGTGTGAAGAGCTCAGCGACAAGATATCACTACCAGGGGTAACAAATGATGAAGCCACCGTGGAGGAAATAGGAGCTGAAGTAGGTTTGAAGGACAGATGTGATTTCTTTGGGTGATGGCTGACAGAAGGACAGTTCAGGCAGCCAGAGCACCATGTGCAAGTAATGTAGGGAGGAGGCAAGGGAAGTAAAATGTTAAATCAAGCTATATTCAGAGACTGCAATATGCTGATCAGCTCTGCAGCCAGGCCAAGAGGACACCTGCAGAACAAAGGAAGGTTTCTGCTGGGATTGCTAACAAACCATTTCCCACACCTGTGGAAGGGAAGACAGGAAAAACAAATTCTTTAAGTGGCTTCCTTATGCAAAATAATATCTTTCATTCCCTATGGCTAAAACCATAGGGAACCTAAGAATTAAAGGCTGGGAACTGCCAGCAGGCCTTTCACACTACATACAGCTTTCCCTTCCTCACTGTTTGTCCATATCAAAGGAAATGGATCAACAAAGTCTTAAAACTGTAACTCACAGGAACTAAAGAATATTATAAAAACTGAATTGCCCAACACTAGGGGTCCCGCTCACTGTCTTTACTCCATCTCTCTCACTATCCTCCTCTTCATTGTCTTTGTCTCTCTAAGTCTCTCTCAGGCTCTCACTCTCTGCCTCTGAGAGGAGACCACACTCTTTATGGAGCGTTACCCCTTCTCCAATAAACTTTCCTTTTGGCTCTAATTTTGGCGTGTGTGTTGAATTCTTTCTACACTCTCCGTCAAAGGACACTCTTCTTCTCTCAGTGGAGGGCTTGGTCTAGTCCCCGCCCCCACTTGGGGAAATTTGTCCTGTCCTGCATCACAAAGGTGATAAAATGGCAGTCATGCTTGGGAACCCATGTGAGAGGAAGCCCACGGTCCGTATTTGGCAGAAAAGAAGAGGAAATCAGGCTTGAAAGCCACAGGAGGCCAGGTTGTAGAGGTCCTCAAAATTCAGGCTAACGTGTCTGGACTCTGGACAATGAAGCAACACTAAAGTTTTTTGAAGAAGGAGCTAGATTGACACCGCAGAGGTTTAGAAAGATGAGCTGGTTGTTGCATGCATGCTTGATTGGAATGGAGTGAGGCCTCGAGGTCTCTGTAGGACCTTGGTCTTCAAACTTTTTTTTAAACCTCTACCCACATGAAAAAATACATTTCGCTTCATGGCCAAGTTATAAATATTTTTATATCTAACCAAAATAATAATACCTTTACTATGTGTAAGACACTCTAATATTCTCTATTCTATTTTGATTTGATTCATGTTTTATAAGTACTGTTAACTACTCAATAGATTAATTTTATAATCCACTACTGGAGAGATTCCAACAGTTGGGCTATGAAAGTTATCTAGGCATAAAACCTGGGTAGGGGTGGGAAGTGGTAAGGGGTGCATGGGTTGCACAATGAGAACAAGAGTAAGTAATGCATAGGGATATGCCTCATAAGAAAGATGTAACTGGTTGTGAAATTGAGGGTCCTCTGATTCTGATTTGATTTAAGATGTAGTTTTAAAACAATCATATTTTTCCTCTTCTTTTCCCAGCACACTTTACTGTCTTGAACTTAGCCTCTCCCCACGATGATGATCGTTGACCCCTGAGGTGGCAGAAGACAAATAGCCTAGTTCTGACTAATGGTCACAGGTTTAAGCCTCTGGAAGGCTAAAGATAACATCTTAATCTAAGTTACCTTTCAGCTCCTGTAAGGTGGAACTGACCCCTTTGACTACCTTTCCTTGAAATTTGTTCTGGACTCTGGAGCTGACTTCAGAGTTGTCCTCAAGATCTGAAGAAATGATATGGAATCTAAAGAATGATGTCAGTGAAGAAACAAAACAAAAACAGACTCGTAGATACAGAGAACAAACTGATGGCTGCCATTTGGGAGGGGGATTAGAGGGCAGGGTGAAAAAGGTAAAAGGATTAGGAAGTACACATTGGAAGTTACAAAATAGTTATGGGAATGTAAAAGACAGCATAGGGAATATAGTTGATAATACTGTACTAACTACGTACGGTGCCAGGCGGGTACTAGACTTAACAGGAGGATCACTTTGTGAATTATATAAATGTCTAACCACTATGCTCTACATTTGAAATTAACATATAATAATACTGGATATCAACTTTAATTGATAAAAAAACTGAAGAAATGATTTATTTCATTTCTTATATCAGCTCCTAATACAACCCTGAACCCCTAAACCCACAATGTCTTGTGGTTTTGCCTTATATAATCTGTAACCTATATGACATCAGGGGTTTAGGTCTTTCAGGTCACATACTTGCCTATCTCCGGATTGGCCAACTCTAATAAACTCTTTACTGCAAACACCTGCTCATGTATTTTTGGCCAGAGCGCTCAGGCAGAATGAACTTAATTATTGAGCTTCGGTAATAGTTGGATGTGGTGGGGTAGGAGTGGGGCTGAAGGTGGGCTGGTTTAAGGCAGTGCAGCCCAAAGCACAGTCCTAGGACACGCAGGATTGGCACCCTCGGGAACTTGCCAGACATGCAGAATCTCAGTTCTCACCCCAGATTTACTGAATCAGAGTTCGCTTTTAACAAGATCCCCAGGTGATTCTTGTGCGAATTATGGTTTGAGAAGCACTAAGAGGAAACGATTGAGTCAAACATCTCTCCAAGGTTTGAAACTGGGTTCAAAGACAAAGAAGTCAGGAGAAGAAATTGTTGCTTTTGGTGGTAAGATAATTAATTTTTTTTTTTTTGGCGGGGGTTGCAGGGAGGGACCAAGCTGAGCTTAAAGAAGCTTTGGATATCTAAGTAGAAAATTGACCATCAAGAGGTTCGAAATTACAGAACTGTTGATGCTGTAAGGGACTTGAGCGATACCGAAATCAAGTCTCTTCTCTAAAGAGAAGGAACCTGGGGCTGCAAGGGTAGGTCTAGCCTTACCTTTTTCCTAGCTTCCTGTCTCCAGGCAGGGTTCTGGCTGCAGTACTTTTGCTCACCATTGGCTAAGTCACTAGACCCTCTAGGCTTTAGATCTTGTGAAACTCACTGTACTTTGGTTTCTTCATCAGAGCTTGATCTACAGCCAGGTTTTCCAGGATTAAAGTAGAGCTAAGTCCTTAAGGCACTGTGATATCTCTGCTGCATACTTTCTAGCAGCTGATGCCTTTAAATAACTAGTTCAGAAATTCTAGGAAAACAGCTTATCATATGACTAGCAGAACAGAACTAAGAGGGTCTAAGGACCAATATTTGAAGAATTTAGAAAGCCTTCAATGAAATGCATTAAACAAATACAAAGCACTGTACCACTTGTAAAAATCTATCTCTTACAAGTCTCCAAAGAGGTATGGAGTCATTTGCAAAAAGCAATGTCAATATGATTGAAGTGTACAAATTATCTTTCCACTAGAGGAAGATACACTTTGCAGGCAAGTTGAGAAATGACTGGCAAGGATGGTTGTGAAATGAGTCAGAGATCTTTTGAAGTTGACCCTGATCAGACAGAGCTCTAGTTCACCAGGAAACTCACTAGAAAAAAAATTGTGTTTCAAATTTAAACCTTACTAAACGAGTGAGCATTCTTATTTTTCTTTTTCATGAGGGTTTTTTCCTCCTTTAGTATAAACACCAGCTTGACCTTTAGTCTTTGCAATCTAATCAGAGTTCAACTGTATAAGGAATTCTGTACCACCAGCATGGAGATCATGGGATTTATTCACTTATTCAACAATGTTTATTGAACAATATTTATTAAACATCTAGTTTGTGACTCACTCTGTTCCAAGTACAAAAAATAAGTAAATTACATAGTATATTAGATGATGATAAAGAATATGGGGAAAAATAGATCAGGGTATGAGAGACTGGGAATGCCAATTTGTGGGGGAGGTTTGCAATTTTAAATAGGATAATAAGGGAAGGCATCAGTGAGAAAGTGACATTTGTTCAAAAAACTGAAGGAGGTTAGGGAATGAGCCATGTGTAGAAAGAGGCTTCAGGCAGAGAACAGGCAATGCAAAAGCCCTTGGGGAGAAATATACCTTAGAATATTTGAAAATAACAAAGAACGAATGTGGTGGGAAATAATTGAGTTATTGGAGAGTGGTAGGAGGTGAAGTCTAGGAGGTAACAGGATGGGGGAGCGAGTCAGGTGGCAAGGGATTAGGAACAAAGAATTTGGACAGAGAGAGGGCACCAATGAAAGGCATGCTATTGACTAGCACTAAGGTCTTTAACACTGGCAAAGCTCTTTATTATACAGACTTTGTTCAAACTGTGTTCATTCTTTCTGAGCATCTTAGGGTTGGACATTTCACATAGACTCTCTTGATTTGTATAGACTCTCTTGATTTGTAAAATTCCCCATTTTATAGGCAAAGGCAATGGGGAACTGGCTGAGTGAGGGTTCTGCTCCTGACCATGTACCAAGAATGTCAAAGTCAGGACTTGAATGTATGCCCCACCTCCCCAAGTGCTACCTTTCCAACTCCAACTAGCTACATGCTGGAGACCTATAATATTATATCTTAGGGTCTAATTAGAAAACAGATATTTGTTCTATAAGAAGTATAAATTCAATACTTTGTGAACCTAATCAAATGACCGCTATCTCTTGACTGCATTATGATAAATTTTGCAGGGATAGGGAAAGAATTCTAAGAAAGTGACATAGAATTGGGCTATAATCAAGGTTTTGTTAAACTTTGGATAAGTCATGAAGTCAGAATTTTTAAAAAAATTAAATAGAATAGAAAATATCAAATTCATTTTACATAGAAGGCTAGGCAGGGGTTTTGTGAAAACTTTATTATATAGATCTAATTATTTGTATATATCAATATCTATCTATTTACCTAGAGAAGAACGTATATTCTTCTGTATATACAAATTATATATATTCCAGATGTAAAATTTTTTCTTATGGTGGGTCACCAACAAAACGTTTGGAAGCTGCTTAACTAAATGTAACTGCCATTTTTACATTCTTATAAATATTTTTTTCAATGAACATATGGTTTTGAGTAGGTGTTGGGGAGAAAAGCAAAGTGCCAAGATTAGGGTGGTAGATGTAAGAGAATGTATTAAAAAAAAAAAAAAAAAGAAAGAAAGAAAAAGAAAAATACCATCAAATGGTCTCCTCATTCAGTTCCGCCCACCCAGCATCCAGCTTGCCCCCATCTGCACTCCATCATTAAACCCCACTGGACCAAGTTCCGTTGACTTTGTTTTATTCTCCATTGTAACTCAAACATGTAGTAAGGTACAATACATATTTATTTAATAAATAGGTTAAAATTATATTTCCTAAGTTCTCACATTTAGGTACTATCCCAGTCTGATTTTTTTTTAAAGGCTTAAAATGTTGTCCCTCCCAAGAAAAACTTCCTTAACATCAAAAGGCTTTAAAATTGAATTCTCTAGTCTTCAGTGGCGAATGTCCGTTAACCTGAGAAACAATGAGAGAAAGATTTATTGTGCCCGTGGGCCTCTGTAACTTCTCTTAAGTCATACCACCTTGAAGCCACCTATTCACAGGGCTAGATGTGCTCACTTCTTTGATCCACGGAGCAGAAGTACCAGTTCGATACTTCATCTGTGCAATTATCCAGTGAGCAGACATGGAGCACCTACTTGATGCTGACTTGTACTTGACATATGCACACTTTCCTAGGGAACTGGGAAGTGGGTGAAGTCCACCACCCAGCTTCTTAAATTATTTTCAGGTTAAACAGTTGTGTACATAGAAAAAGGAGGGAAAACTAAGATTTGGGGCTTGCACATCTGGGTTGTGTTAGACACATATCAGCATTTCTAATGGAAGTGTTAGCCTGAAAGTTATTTTACTTTATTCTCCATTTTAAAATTATTTTTTGTGTTCGACATTTTATTCTAAATTCAAATGTCAAAAGAGATTCCAATTTCTCAGAATATCAAGGTGAGAAGATTAAAATAACCTTTAAAAAATTTCTTAAATAGCATTTCATGATAGCATATACATACATAATATACAGTACACATGATAGAATGATCTTTAAAAAGATCCTATATTTAAAATACAACTAAAAGAAATCAATATTCTAAGGTAAATGCTAATTTTCTGTACAATTTCAACTTTTTCTTATTATTAGAAAACTTTAAAAGGATATGTCATTCCATTTCGTCTTTCCTTTCTTCCTTCCTATATTTTCTTGACATGTGTAATAAAATCTGTTCCTACCAAAGCTCCATTCCAGATGGGACAAGCAATCCAGACACTCCATCCCGTAAACCAAAGCTTGTAAGAAAAGACTGGGAAGAAAGCAATAACTCCAGAAAAAACACTGAGAGCCCCCAGAGTAACAAGAATCCAGCCAGCAGCCTGGTATAGGCCCTGCATTTTCCTCTGTGACCTGGGTCCTTGGTCTCAAAGATGTTCTGTTACCAAAACATAGGGGTATGTCAGGGCTCAACACACATAAGTTTCTTAGAGACAGTAGCCATGACACATGTGGACTGTTGATTTACTTGGAAACAAGATTCTAGTTTGTTTGACCTGAGATAATAAAGTGTAACGAAATAATCCTTGACATAGAGTGGACAAAATAAATTCTCATACTAGTTTACTTCATAGAGAGAGAGAGAGAGAAATCGTTCCTCTTTTTGGGTTACTGCCTTCATTCCCTTCATTCTGCCCTGTTGTGGGGAGTGACCACTTCCTGGCTTAATCAGATTCAAAGGCTTGCTGACTGAGCTAATTGTTTCTCAACTCAACCTGCTTGGTGGTTCCAGCATAAAGCCAGCATCCTTTGTTCACAATAGATCCACATTCCCAGCACAATTTCCCACAAAACAAAGAAAAATAAGCACTCTGATCGCTTCTCATTGCATTTAATTTAAATGATTTAAAGCAAAAAAAAAACATGAACTCTCCCCTCTTCAAAGTTTAATTCTACTACGATTATTTTTGAAATCTTAATAAAGATTTTGATACAGACTTATCCTCAAATAGGCATAAGCTTCGTTACGAAGTTCTGCATTGTTTTCACTAAACCAGCTTCACCTTAGTTAATTAGTAATTCGATTATCAAGTAAAGTGTAAAGATAGAAATATATGCAGTTGTAAAATAAACTTGGAGGAGTAATTTATTAGTGGAATAAAATACTGATTTCCATTTATTCTTGAATCATAATTCAAATTTTAGAGGTCGGGCTTATGTACATTTAAGCAATTGAAAAATTCATCTCTTATACGCTCATGCATTTGGGGAAGTGGTGCATATTTGCTTTTGACTGATAGGACATGGTTGACTGTCTCTTCCAAGATAATATCTTGAAAACACAGACTATTTTTTGAAGCTTCTGAATAATTTTCTTGTTCAATATTAATATCTTTTTTCTTCTGTAAAATGATGAAAAATAATTTTATGGATCAAAATGCAGTGGTTTAGAACACAGATTTGGCATCAGACAGAGCTAGAATCCTATTCTCGTTCCACTACCTACCAGGTATGTCCTTAGACAAGTCGAGTTACTTAACTTTTTAGATTTGTTTCTTCATATGAAAAAATGGGAATAAAATTAGGGTTTCTCACCAGGCCACAACTGAGAGGATTAAATGAGACAATACATTTAAAATGCTCGGCAATGAGCTCTACGTAGCAAAGAAGCTCAGTTAGTTACCTGTTCCTATGTCGGGACATTTCCTCTTTGGTGTTGTTTCAGCACGCAGCAGAAGCACGGTCATTATTGTTGCTTTTACCCGTCATCTTATAAACATTAGGTTTGACTCTTCCTGATCAACCTGGTGAAAGCTCCCCAAAGACCCTCCCATCTGTAATGAGGGGTGAGGCTTCTCTCTGACTCTCTGCTTTTTTCTCTCTCCATCTTTCTGTCTTTAAAAGCCATTCCACGGTGTGACCCAGATTTCGAAGCAGTTTAATTCCTAGATATATGGAATCCTGGAAACCATCTGCTATAGCTGTTATTTCCCACCTTCTCTCAACCCGTTGGGAGTATACTCTATTTTTTTTTCGAAGTTCCACAAGGGCAGAGGCCTTCCAAGTCTTATACATCCCCTAGATGTATAAGACATTCCCAACACCTGAAATTGTGTCTGGCCCAGAGTAGTATACATTTGTTAAGTTAGTTAATTAATGCATCAGACTTTCCAGTCATGCATTTGGGGATACACGGGTCTGCCAAATGTGGATCTATCTTTGTGCGTCCACCATCACAAGGGCATGCTATTGCTAGTGTTTCTTTGTTACAGAGGGAAGGGGATCTGGACTGAAGAAAGGCTCATTTGTGTTAGTATTTGGTTTGAGCTGTTTTGACTTTTTTCTTTACTTTTATCTCAAGGTTATAGCTACATGGTATGTCAATATACTGTGGGTCAGATCACTTTCTGTTTGCATGTTTGGAAAATAAAGACTGTTGAAATACTCATGTTAAACAGTACAAAGATGGCAAATAAAGAGAATATTTTTTGTTTTAATTTGGGGGACTGTTTAGTGTTTGTAACACTGACAGGCTAACCCTGACACTGCCAGTGTGACTTGTAAACCTGAATTTATTAGTTATTAGAAGAGCTGTTGCCACTTAATATAACAAAGAAGGGACAGGTAGGACTAGGGCTTTCTCTCTCTGTTTTCCCAGCTGCACCTTCCTGCAGGGATCTTTTCACATGAATTTCCTTAAAGCAAGGAGCGTTTCAGGGAGGGCAGCTACTGGGAAAGAAGACAAAATGTAATTCTCACGTCTCTGCTCCCAGTGTCTGGCAGCTAGCAAGGTTCACAGGCTCCTCCCTCCCACTCCCATCCCCTCCCCCATCCCCTTCCAAGGCCCTTCCCTTCTATCTGTCACTAATTTATTGGAAGGTGGATCTTTCATCCCAGTGGAGGTGGTGGAGTCAAGGTCTTCGCAGGCTACTTTGCAGACCTTACCTTCCCCCCTCACTCAGGGGGATCCCACGATCATGGCTCAGGGAAGAAAGGTACAAGTCCCACCAAACTCTTCAATTCAATTCAACTTTGCCACTAAACAACAACAACAACAACAACAACAACAACAAACTAAAAAAAAAAAAAACCTAAAAAAACCCCCGATGTTTTAATTCCAACACTCACCTATCCACCCCCTGCAACAACAAAAAAATGTAACCTGGACTCCCAAAGAAGTGGGATAACATCAGAGATGCTGAGGGAGAGAAGCTGATTTGGACTTTCTCTTCCTCTTTAGATACATTCCTTCACATGTGAGCTCTAGAAATAACAGCTCTCTGTGTGCTATACTCTTGGTTTTCTTTTTTTTTTTAAGTAAGTTTTAAAGCTACAGAAGGGGCCCATTTTTTTTTCCAATAGAAAAGAAAATAAAGCTCTAAATGAGATAAAATTAAGATGCTTTATTTTCCCAGCAGCTTCATTTGTTTGCACATCAGAGAGGTTGTATCTGTAGCAGAAAGAGCATGAGCTTTGGCATCAGAAAGACCTGGGTTTGATACTGACAATTCCATCTGATATATACAAAAGGAATGAAAAAAAATTAGAAAATTAACACTCTGCTAACTCCAATGCAGTAACTGATTCGAGCGCAATGGAAAAGGATGTCTTTACGATGGCAAATATGGCAATATTACCACCTGAACAAGTGATGAGATTTAGATCACCAATACCAGGACGAACTAACATCATTGCCTCCTGATGCGATGCAATGGAAGTGCACACTATCACCCTTGTGGTGTTTTGGCAAAAATGTTGGGCCTGAATCCAATCACAAAGAAACAATCAGACAAATTCAGATTACAGAAATATTTTACAGAGCACTAAACTGGACTCCTCAAAACTGTCCATGACATGCCAGATAATAAAAAGGTTACTGGGATGATTGGGGAAATTTAACTATGGTGTTTATGTTAGATAATACTAGCGTATCAATGTTAGGTATCTTGGGAGCATGAATGACACTATAGTTCTATAAGAAAATGTTCTATTGGTGAAACTAGGTGAGTTAGTGTCCTTTAGGCTTTCTTTCCACTTTTCTGTAGGTTTACAATGTCATATTAAAAGACGGAAGGACAACAGGGGAAAAAAGATTTAGTTTTATAACCCGCATAAAATGAACAATCGAAGTTTTACTCAGACATACAGCCATGCTGGTTCAACAATCCTTGAGAATATTGATGAACATAGGTCATGGTGTAAGGAATGTAAGGCAAAAGCTGCTCTGCCCTCCAGCACCAGACAGAAATTGTCTTCCTAGAATAGGAACAATGAAACAGGTGTGTTAGATTATACTGTGCAGATAACCACTTATGCAGACATAAAGTTCTGTTTGTTTGTTTGTTTGTTTTGCTTTTTCAAATATTCCAGTTTCTTAAGTGGATGAAAAACCTTTCCAATGCTATTCATTAATGCACACTTTCCTCAGCATTTTATTAGCTGTTCAACTTCAACTTTGAGTGAACCCTCTCTTCTCATAATTACTTGGGGTTTAAGGAGAGCAAAGTTCAATTTTTATCATCCCTAACTGGGAATTGTCAGATTTAAAGCCTTCCAATCTGCAAGATGTTTGGACCCAAGTTGAGATTTGTGCATCAACTTGGACTTACCTAATTCAGATTTTATCTGCTTTTTGTATATCTGACCCTCAAAAGTGTTTTGAAATCATCTGGAATTTATCAGAATTTTCGCATGTTTTTGCAAAGCAAAACAACTTAAGTGTGTCACCGGCAAACTTGTGTAGCTAGCTGTCGGTTAGCTCTCCCAAGTCTGCAGCTGCAAGGAAATGCTCTTATTGGCAGACTGGACTGCACTAGGCAGCCTCCCACAGGCTACTGTGGAGATTGTCTGTCTTTTGGAAGAACTGCTCACTCTATCTTGTTTTATCATGTAGATAGAGGAGCCACAGATAAAACTGCGATTGTGACAGTGGCTGTGATTGATTGGTGCTTTGGCCACCAAGGAGAGGGGAAGAAACTAAGAAAACAGGAAGAGAGAAACAGTGGGGGTTTCTGGGGAAGAGAAGTGGAGAAAAGATGGAGAGGAAAGAAGGACAAGAGAGGAGTCAGAACACAGAGGAAAACATTTCCAAAGCCAAAAACAGCTTCTTGCGTCACTCACAAATCCAAAGCCCGAATCTGGACTGAGTTGATTCCGGGACAGAGGAGCAATGGAAGCTATGGGCTGTTCGTGTATATTTTACAAAAGATGTTTGTAGGGAGGACAAAAGAGAAATAAATTGAGGGGAAGGGGGGTGGGGAGGCAGAATGAGAAAGAAGCAGCTTTCAGTATCCCAAAATGTTCTCAGATTGTACTTATTTTAGTGACAAATATTTAAGTTTTCTTCAACAGAAAATGTATGTTCATTTAGTTCCTTCTCTGGGCACTTTTGAAAAAGAAAAGAACCAAAAGTTGCTTTCTTTCCACATTTTCATAGGTTTGAAAACTTCGAATTAAAAGGTGGAGGGACAAAAAGAAAAGAAAGATTACGCATTATTAACTGGATAAAATGAAAGGCCTGACTTTTACTCAGACATACAGCAGAGCAGCTCAATAATCCTTGAGAATTATTGACAACAATGGAGGCTGCCATTGTTCAGTGATCACACCTTTTGATCCAATTATGTAAAAGGCAAAGGAAGGGAAAATGGTGAGATGTGTTCACCAAAGCCCTCTACAGTTGTCATTATCATTACCATTTTACAGATGACAAAACAGGTTTTAAGATGTTAAACAACACAAGGTAACACAACTAATTAGTGCGGAACCCTGGTTCTGAATCTAGGAATGCTTGACTCCAAAGACTGTAATTTTTGTTTTTCTCTACTAGATCACTATACAGGTGTACTATGTCTTTTTAAACATATGTACATCTGAAAATTAAACTATGAAGTCTAGCAATGGATATAAGGCTGTGGTCAAACCAAGCACATAGTAGGAATGTTGATAGTGTCATATACACACAAAGACATCATTAGACCTGCTTGTTCTACTCGCAGTTACAAACAAAACAAAACGAAATGAAAACTAAACAGAGATTTCTTCTTTTGCTGCTGCTGCTGCTGCTTCTTCTTCTTCTTCTAACTAGAACAAGGGGAGAACTAAAACCAAAGTTAATTTCTGTGTGTTGGTGTAAAAATCCGAGAATTCCTATCAAGAGCACCGAGGTGGCTAGTTTTCCATTTTTCAGTGCTTCATATGTGGTCCCTTGCCTTAAATGTGCAGATGGACAGGGTAGGTGGTTGTCAGATGCTGAATGGCTGCTTTGCGGGGCGTGGGCTAAAACAAAATGAATAAGATGAGGAGCAGCCGGGTGCAGCACAAAGAGACCAGGCCTGTGTGACCTTGAGTAAATCAAAACCTCTCATAATCCTGTTGTTCTTCTCAGCAGCATGTGGACTTAGACTAGATGATTTCTAAGGCTCCTTCCATATCTACAATTCCATGACTTAAATCCCCAAAGAGCAAAAGTGCCTCTGTGGCCAAAATGCCTGTTCCTAAGAAGCCTTTATCAGCAGGAATGTTGTCTACTTGAGGCCTGGGAACCTCCAGCTAGATTCCTCTCTATCTGGGATAAGCAATGGGCTCATAATGAGCACCGGGCCCTGTGATTTGGCCAACTGGGATCTGCTGCAGAGATTTCACCTGGAGTGCCTCTAAGATGGCCTCATTTTGACGCTTCTGGCACACAAATAGGCAGTAACTAGAAGCTGGCAGTCACTGGGTAATTAACAGCCTCCGAATAACAAATTGGTGATTTCAGCTCAGCTCTACTGACTATGTCATAAAATAATTAAAATTTGTCAATAAACACACCAGAGGCCAAGGAGGGTAAGAATTAAAGGAACATAAAAATGACTCACTCTTCTTTCCCAGCTTCTTGAAAAGGGATGAAAAGCTGGGAGGTAACGGGTAACATTTGTAGGCATGGATCTGCTGGTGTAGATGAATGGAGAGGTGAGAATTCAGTGAGGATCTGGATGTGATGGAGAACTCACAGGCAAATAAATCCCCATCCCCCAGCCAGAAGTGGCTAGGTAGGGTGAACCTCTCTAAACCAGTTTCTGATTGGTCAGGAAACAAAGTCCTACTCTATGTTTTCCAAGCAACAGTTAAAATATCAGGGTCTTCAATTTTCTTTATATTTAAAATATAAGAAAGCAAGTTGAGCTAAGGATGGCACAAACGATTGATTCACTGCCTTACTTCATCTAGGTTTCTGCTCAAAAGGCCCTTGATCACAAACCTTCCCTTATCGATCCTTTTCTTTATCCCTTTATTGAGCTTACTTATTACCACATGACTTTATTCTTCATAGCTCTTGGCTTATTTGTTTACCGTATATCTTCCCAACTAGAACAAAAGCTCCATGAAGGCAAGGACTTTGTTTTGTTCATGACTGCATCCCAGAACCAAAAACAATGCCTAGCCCATAGTAGATGCATAGAAGTATTGATGAATGATTGGATGAATAAATAAATTGATGAGATCACTATTTATCACATATCAATAAACCTCTAGTTTATTCAGACTGTTTTGCTGTAAAAGCTAGCTTCTCAGGCCTTCACTGAGAAACATTTAATATTTTGGTACCTTAAATCTCTCCATCTCCTCTCTGTGAAATCCACACAGAAGTACAAGGAACATTTTCTAGGTTAGGATAACCAGACGTAGGATTGTATTAGAAATGCATGTGTATTGTGCGTAGATATACGGGAGAGGCGCTCCGAAATCACTCATTCTGGGATTATTTTAGTCTTGGTATACCGGCATGTGACATACTACCGTATGAACTTGTGTTAAGTAGAGGAAGACACCGGGTCACAGACTAAACACATGAGTCTAACAAGAATTTCCACTTTGGGAGAAAACTCTGATGTGTACCTTTTTAATCTACTGGTGATGCTGACTTTTAAAGTGGTTCATGTTCATGATGATCTGTTCATCATGTTCTAATAGTATTTTTTGTTTATCTCTGCATATATAAAGGTTTCATCTAATTCTTTATCTGACCATTTTCCATATATAAGTATTTTCCTTTAACCTATAGGAAAATGAAATAATAAAGATACTAAAATTTTTACTTGGGAGAACTTGGCTAGCAGACTATGCTCCTACTGTATTTCCATACAGATATTGTGATTTTTCCTGAGACAGAACAAATGATAAAACTAAGTGCATCCTTATGGCATAAGGAGCTGGGTAGCATAATATAAATATCATCTACTGTTAGCAGATAGATGGTATAATTTTACATACAAAGGCTCACACTTTCCTTTCCCTTTTCAACAATGCATATATCATGCCCTAGTTTTATTTACCCTTTTTTTTTTTTAAGAGCCATAATAGGAGAAAAGGGACTTTCTTGGGACTTCCCATCACATTGTCTTCGTACCCAAGCCTTTCTATTTCTTCCTCACAATCAACACAAAGTTAATTGACATAAAAGGTAAAAGTTAGGCCTAAGTAAGTTTCCTTCACCTAATGGTCAAGTTTACTAAAAAGAATGTGGGACAATGAGAATGAAAAGTACATAGTAATAACCCAACTGGAGAATTACAGACAAACAGAGCCAAAAAAAACCTTAGAGATCTGCCAGTCCATGCCCGTCATTTCACAGAATAATCTCATGGTTAATATGCCAAGTAAAAAAAGCCATTTAATTATAATATTAACCTAAAATTTAATAAGCTGGATGTGACCAGTGATCTCTCTGCTATATCTGCATTTAGCACTAGGTGCTGCTCTACTGCTATTTACAGACAAGCTTTTCTTTGATGTGCAACAAGAATTAAAGCACCTAATTTGAGTTCTATTCTGTAAATGCCGAGTTTTTAAGATTATATTTTGCCGGTATATAATATGTTACCTTGAATTAGCTTCGTTTAAATAGTGCAGGTATGGCATATTGAATCCATTGAAACAGCTGCTCTGGAATGAAGTGATCAATACATGACAGAGAAAGGCTACTCCAAAGTTAAATTTTTCAAATTGTCCTAATTCAAATATTTACTTAAACTCTGTTTTTATATTATGTGCAATACAAGGGGAATGACATTGTTAGCTGTGTGTTTCCTGGAACTGACTGTCCGCTACAAGGCCACAGATAAAGTTTGTTTATAGAAAAACAAAATATGAAAGAAAAAAAAAAGTTTAGCACTGTTGTATTGAGGTTTTAATACTCCCACACAGACCAAGTGGGAGAAAGGACAACTTCTAGAACCTTTCCTTTGCCATGGCAACAGAAGATGGAAATGCTTTAACCCCCTCTAGTGACAGAGGAGTCTGCACTTAGATTAGTTCAGTTGTTAACAATATAAATGATAATACCATAGGGAGAAACAAGTCTTGCTTCAAGAAGTTCATATTTTAGGAAGAGGGCAACTTTTCAATTCACCTTTAAGTTTACAGGGCATGAAATACAGCTATTAACTATAAATCTTGAATATCATTACTCAGTTCTTTCAATGTGGTTAAAATTCGGGATAAGCTCAGCATAAATGTCCAAGTTCTACAAGTCACATTATATAACCATCTATTGCTGCATTTAAAATCTTCTGGATATAGGTAACAAAACAATATCTAGTATGTTGCTGCTAAATGTGCTATTTTCTTTAGTTTTGATTATTTACCACCAGCTATTTGTAACACTGATAATCAGGCAATGATGCTTATAACAGACCTAAGCTTTTAGCAGAAAGGAAAGTGGAAGTCTAGAGTGAAAGCATCAAAATCACATTGCAGAGCTTTGAGTAAAGAGAGAGAAATAGTTCATGTAAAGTTAGCTGTTAGGATCCGTAATATAAACCCTTCAACCTGGTCCTAAAGTTAAGTTTTCTTCTAATATATATATATATTAATATATATATATATATTTGCCTCAGGCCAAAAAAGCTAAGTTCTTGGCTAAAGTTTGACTTTCTTACAAAGCGTTCTTTGCAGCTCTCTGCCCAGCACAAACACAGCCCTTCTTTTCTGAAGATTCTATTTCCTTTACATCCTTTGAGGATAAAACTATGCTTTGTGGGTTTTATACTGTATTCACTTAGAATATTTAAAAACAGAGTGAACTCTACTTTTTCTCCCAATTCTCTCTTCACAGAGGTTCTTCTTTCCCTTTCCCTTTCCCTGATAGCCTCAAGGACAACGTGAAGTGGTACCCACTATTATTTTGGCACTTCTTTTGTTAAGCTCTATATTAAAGATGGGCAACTTTTCAAAGGCAATAGGTCAAAGTCCTGATCCATGTTCTTGTAAACTTGGGGTGAGGTGTTTATGCATTAAGAGAATTGTTTATTTCTTATAAAAGGAAAGGGAAAGAATTTTTGAAAGACATCATTTTGAAAATCAATGTTTAGTGAATGGCAGGAAGCAGAAGTACAATGTAGTAGCTCTGAGGAAGTTTCTGGCATCTTTAATAAGAATCACTTCTATATGGACCATCCGTAGGTAAGTCTATGATCATATGTGAAGGGGTAAGACAAGCTTTGAAAATAGTCTTACCATTTATACACACATACAGATGTGCACACACAAATCATGAAATGCTTACCGTTTGTTTTTCTTAATGCTAAATTGACAAAAGTTGTTGCTTTTTGTCGTTGTTGTTTTGTTTTTAATATTGCTGTGTAGGGACTTCCAATGTCACCCATTAATCTTCTGCTTTTCTTTCTATACTCCAAGTAAGTTTCATTTGCACAGTTCTGAAACGTTGCATATGGTTTAAAAATTGTTTCCAGCCTAGCATAACAACTTCTATTTTTCAAGTTCATTCCAAGTAGGGACAAAATCACTCTACCAAAAGCAAAATAAAACCAAGTTTTTACACTTTTGCCTCATTTCATGTTTTATTATTCTATGTTTCCTAATAATACATTTGTAAATATTGATATGAGCACATATTTCGAGTACCAGAGACAAAGCTATGCAGTTAACGCAAGCAATGATCCCCAGAAGACGTCCATTTCCTACCATGTACAATTTGCATTTTTTATCCTTTCTTGATATGCAAAAAAGGAAAAAAAAAATAAAACAAAACTGGAGAACTCCAAATAGAACCCAATGATATGCATTTTGGGGCCAGTGATAAACCATGAGTTTTTGATGCCCATAGCAGGGTCAGAGGGGGCCCGAGTTGAAGCCTGGGGAAGCGCTCACTGATGTATAGATGTTATATCCACAAATTGGAAAACATAGTGATGAGTCATATCATATTATTACAAAGTGCTACTAAAAAGCTTATTAAACTCTAGCATTATTAAAGTACTAGAAATGTTTGCCTACGACCAGCTAAGTACACACACATTGTGAAGAATTCCTTTTATGTGTTTATAATAATAATAATAGCGATAAAAATTTCCCCCAAATCTGCTTACTTTGTTTCTTATTAATTCTGGATTATAGAAGACCGTAAGTATAAGAAAGTCATTTTAAAGAACACATACATTTTTGTGGAACATAAGAAGTATTGACAACATAGATTTAATTATGTTTTGAAAAATGTAATTATTTCAGGTAGGCAAACCTTGTGCTCTCCTTAGAGGAGAGATTTACAACAATTCTTTGGTGTACTTTCGGGGAGCAAAAGTCTTCCTTTTTAATATCCATATTAGAGTAACTGTAGAATAAGCAATAAGTATGTTTTCTCCAATCTAAATGTGTTGTTTGTAAACAGAGGACATTACTATAGCATTTATCAGCATTTCCTCATGAAGAATGAATAAGGAAATGTGCTCTTTGAATTACATCAGTTTTCTTTTCAAGTATTTTTTTTCAGATTTTTTTTTTTAGTTTAAAATATTCTGATTTCATAGATCACATCATTTTCCTCCAACTTTACTACCACCTGTAGAATTTTATGACTCAATCCCCAGTTCTCCAAGAGAAGGTCTCCTGTGTCCCTCTGGGTGTGAGCTATTTCGACAGCTTAGGCCCCCACACTCATTTCCTCCAGCTGCCTCTAGGTGGCCCTGTGCCCTGTGCCTTCCTCCAGCTGCTGAGTGTCTTTGGCAGACAGTCTGGTCTGGTCTAGCACATTATCTTTGGACAAATTCTCTGGCCTTGACTCTCCTTCCTTGGGAGGTTTCTTCCCTCAAGGGCCTCCTCAGCCTCATAAGATACAGCTGGCCCTGGAACCTCTCTACGCTTGTCTGAGTTTGCAGCAGTTTAGGCTAGCCCAGGCGCCTTAGTTATATAAAGACTGGGGCTATCACTATTAGTTACCAATTATTTTGTGCTTAGCATTATTTGACCTTACAGAAAAATGAAAAAGAAAGAAAGAGAGGGTGGTGGGGGGAGAGGGAAAGAGGGAGGGAGGAAGAAGAAAGAATGAGAAAGAGGGGAGAGAGAGAGAGAGAAGAGAAGGGAAGGGAAGGGAAGGGAAGGGAAGGGAAGGGAAGAGAAAAGATGGGAAGAGATGGGAGGGAGGCAAGGAAGGAAGGAAGGAAGGAAGGAAGGAAGGAAGGAAGGAAGGAAGGAAGGAAGGAAGGAAGGAAGGAAGGAAGGAAGGAAAAAATTTAAATGGTTAAAGAAAAGGACTGGAAATGACAACCTTAAATTGTAAATGTTTCCTGCCTGCAAGAAGTTTTTATCTACTTGATTATAATTATTTACAGCTAAATACACGGCAAATTTTGTGATGAGATGACTAAATCAAAGAGCATATCTAGATGCCAGCTGAAAGACTTAGCAAACCGTGTACCAATATCGATCAAGCCAGCCAGCAAGCTCCTCTTACAGGAGATGTCATTGCAGAGAACACCTTCTCTGTCTAGGACCAAATCCAAGTTCATGATTTTAGAGAATAAAAGTAGAAAACTTCTTCTGTCTATCAATCTTAAATTCAGTTGTGGCCTGGACTTCAAAAACAAACTTAGTGCTACAAATTTTGAACGTCTTTAGGCAATATATATATATTTTTACAAAAACTGTCATGAGAGAGGAAGTTACAAATTAGGGAAATTGCATAAAGTATCTGCTCTTTACCCAATCTAAGTATTGGGTCCAAAGAAGTATGCGAACCTCAAGAAAACCAGCAGCCATACTCTTGTTTTACTGGTGCTGAATGATAGCTCCAAAATTCCCTGGGATGAGAAAAATCTCTCCTCCCTTCTCACTCTCTCAATGCAATTGGGCCAATATTATACAAGTAATAAAGGATATCATCTAATCAGAGAATGGGCCAATATTCATTACCTTGTTCTAGGGATGACGTTTTTATTAATGCTGCCTAACATCACAGCAGCTTTAGGCCAGGCAGGCCATGCTCTTAGATCTTACTGAGCTTGCACTTAACTGAAGCTCTCAGGTTCTTTATTATATCAGCTCTCCCGTCGTCTCTCACCCACATATGTAGAGTTGACTTGTCCAACTGTATACTTGTCACTGCTTAACTTCTTGGTTAGAATACATTCTCTTGTTCCATTGAAATAATTGTGAATCTTGATTCTGGTATTTCTCTCAGTTTCTATCTGCAAATTTAATAAGTACAAATTTGTTATTTACATCTAAGTTATTAGGTAAAACTACCTGGAATCTCGTGGCAATTCATTAAAGGCATCGCTTCAAGTCGATAATCACATATTAAAATAAACATTTTTTGGATATGATTATTCAATCAATTTTGGTTTCATATAATAAAATAATAAAAAAAACATATATATGTATTCTCCTGATTTATCAGCCCAGTAGCTCTATGCAAATATTACATCAGTCTTGTTTATTTTAACTAATTACTAGGGCACTCTTTTTGGCTACTGTGATTCTTCCTTATCGAAGAAAAATGATAATATCCATGAGTTGTTTTCTGTTTTTAAAGTAATAAGTGGCTCTTTGTAAACAGGTTTTCAAAATAAATGCATTAAGAAGAAAGCAAAAGCCACACAGTATCTTACCACCTATCACTACAAACGGTTCAGTTAATTTCCTTTTATCTCTCTTCCTCTTTATGCTACTCTTCTCTCTCCCTCCCCTCCTATGCATACACCTTGTTCGATACCCTTCACTGTACACTTTGTGCCTTACCTTCCCCCAGTTCAAATAATTAAACAATAATCACCTGGCACTTTTAAGGGATATGGGAACACCAAAACCATACACACACAAAAGAGTGAGAAACTCTTTAAAGTCAAGAGCTGCAAGACTAACTGTAAAGTAGAAATGTCTGCACTCATACTTGTAGAGTGATTATTCTTGAAACAAGTCCGAAGAAACCAAGAAAGGCTAAGGTATAGACTTGGAGTTATCACTGCCAGGAGCAGCCAAGACCAAGAGAACACAACTTCAGCCAGTCATCTGTACCAGGGAGCCACATGGGTGTCAAGTCAGTGTCCAGTGGCCATGTTCAGTGGAAGCCATCGGTCAGTTATGACCAGCCAATTGTCTGGCAAGTTATACCCTTTCGTGTCCAAGGCTTTGCCCCCCTTAACACTGCCCTCTCTTCAGTGGACCCAAATAGTATCAAAGGAACACATAATTTTCATTAGCCTAAAGTCCTTCCTGTTTTGAATGAATTAGAGGCCCAAGTAAAACCACTGCCATCTGCCTTTGAACATAACCCCTCCAATGTTTGTATGAGGGTATATATACCTGTATACCTATAGTTGTGTCTATACAGCTATAACTATACACCTCTGCGTACCGTCATCCCAAGATTTTGCCAATGCAGCTGCCTGGTCTCTGACAAAGTGAGGCGTTGCCACCATCCCCACAGTTGGAAATCTACTGAGGCCCTCTCCAACCAACCTACCAAGGCTCCGCCCCTGAAGATCCTCTCACACTGCCCTGAGTCTTGATGCCTTCAGCCTACCCAGTACCTTCAGCTCAACACCTGCTCAAACATCATCAAGTTAGAGTACTGTTTTGTTCTATACAGCTTTTTTTTCTTCCTCAGGTCCACAGAAACTTCGATACCTTATAGTGCTTTGTTTTTATGATTTAAAACTCTCATTGAGGTAAAATACTTTTAATTTACTTTTTTGCCACTTAGACTTTTTTTTTTTTTTTTTTTGGCCAACAGATTGTGTAGCTCATTTTTCTCTTTGTTTTCTATATACCCCTAAATTATAAGCAAACACTTTTCTCAATTAGCTGGGAAACAATCCCTTTTGAGATCAGATGCCCTGAAGTCACTGAAAAGTCTTATCGATTCCCACATGGAATAAAAAAAAAATAAGTAGGTCTAACTTACATCTTCTCCTTAGCAGACTGCTTTTGGAATTTCTACTTTAAGCACTTTTCCACCAAAATTATGAAAACCTAATAAATCCTGAGGCTCTTTGTGGTTCAGTTCTCATAGTCATGGTCAAAGAATCACAGTTCAACAAACACAAACAGTAATTTTATAAGATTTCTGATATTTATAGATCATGGAACTGTAAAAGGGGATCCTATTCACACCCTGGCGACACACGGCTCAAGTCCCTTCCCGCAGCCACACCAGGCCCCCTCAGCCCCATGCTCTAACACTTTCCCTCTACCCTAGTCCCCACACAGATTTACTTCCTCTCTCTCTTCAACTCTCTCCTAGATCTTTATCCTGTAGATTGGCTCAGCCTCTCTGTCTGAGCCCTCTCCCCTTTTATATCTACCTTTCCTACCCAGTTCCTCCTACTCGTTCTCCACATAACAAAAAAACAAGTGTAAGGAAGTTGAAAAGGCACATTCACACCTTGATCATTCTATTCTTGTAAGATCTGGAACATTTGACAAAGCTCACTACAGCTTGCTAGCACTCACAGGCCACCAGTACTGCCAGGAGCCACGGTTTGTACCTGCACAGAAATAAATCTATACCAGTGAGTAAGTAATACTTCAGCCAATTAACTCCAACCTTGCCCTTGCCAATCCTCCCTATGAATGATGGCCAGCTCCCCAAATGCAAATGGATAAGTCATTCATTCTGTCATATGCTCTGTTTTGTCTGCTTTGCTTGCTTTGTCACCTCTTAGCACTGACCTGCCTCTGGAGCTTTCTTACTGTGCCCTGTTACCCTCTAAACAAACTTCTCATCCTGAAATGATTGCAGAACAATACCATGTGTCTTGCACTCCTGTGATGCTAGTCCATTCAATGCAGCTTCCTGCAAGGAGGCCACTGTGGGATTTGGAGAACAATCTTCAGATTATCAAAGTTTACCCCTCACAATTTTTTTTTTTTTTTTGGCCAACAACTCCTTGAAATAATTTTATCTTTGGTTTAGAAGTATTTGTGGCCCTCTTGTTTATGAGTATGGATTATGTGCAAAATTTACAAGGTGATAAAAAAAAAAGGCAACGCTTAATAAATATTTGTTAAATTAATAGAAATATTTGTATGAGCCAGACCAAGAATAGGTTATGAGCTTAGATGGGAACCATATCTATAACATCAAGGGAAGTCAGTGGACCAAGCAGGGTCCAGAGTATGCAGAAGGTGGGATGGGAGGGTCCTCTGATGTGTGAAAAGGGAAAACCCTCCACTTCCAGAATGGAGAAGGTTCTGAAAATAGACAACTGAAAAAGAGCTTCTGGCCTATATGTCAGACCAGACCCAATAGAGGGATTGAAAACCTCAAGTAAGCCCCTGAGCTTCCACTTTTGAACACCATGAAGAGTTTTCCTGCTGTCTGCTCGCCTACTGGTAACCCCAAGAGAGCTGTCCATGTTGTTCTTTCTTCCTCAAAGGTCCCTTAACACCCAACACACAAAGTGAGCTGCTTGTCCTTCCCCATCTCCTTTCTGTCCTGAGGGTAGGTAAAAAGAGATAAGGGGTCTATGTCTCTGCTTTTAGTTCTCAAAGATGTTTAGTGGAGAAACTGGCTGTTAAAGAGGAAGCAATAAATAAACTTCAGTAGGGCTTTAAAATTTAGATTCATCACAACCACGGGCCCTCCCATTTCCTACTTTATGTCTCTTCTTGTTTCGAACTTGACACCCCTTGCTATCCTAATACTGAAATTTTGTCCCTCCCCTTAGCCTCTTTAAATGAGCTCTCTGGTTTGATTATCTGTCAGTCTTGTGCTTTGGCTTCTTCCCCTATGCTACCTCAAAGATCAGATCGAGCTTCCAAGCTCTGCAATATTTAGAACAGCCCTGCCCCAGCCCTTGGCCAATCCAGTGCTGTGCAACCCAGTGTGAGCATCTGCTTAATCAGGAAGGTGCTGGAACAGTGCTAGGTGGTCTTGGGGCAGTGTAAGAATGATCCTAGACTCATACTCTTGCTTTCCAATGACTAGCTACCCTTTTAACCTTATTCTAAACCCCATGCTCCTTTGAGGTTCTTGCTACCTAACCACACCGCAATCTAGCCTCTTCTCACATTCAGTTCTTGACTTCTAGATTAATATTTCACTTTGAGTATGGGCTTTAGAACATGACTGGAAATTTCATAATGCCAACTCTCACCATTATCTTTAGCGCCTTCAGTATTTATGTGGATAACTCACCAAATACCCGAGCTTCATAGTTCTTCTATCTCTTCAGCTCTAATCAGCCTAAAGTCTTACTTGGCTCTAGCCACCCACCCTCATGGCCCAGGTTTATCTGTGGCCAGCTGGACCACGCCCCTTGTAAATCTGAAACAGTGCAAAGGGACATTAAAGAAAAGAGTGACAATGACAGTAGGTAAAAGAAGGTAGAGGTCATAGTCTGAGAAATAGCAAAACTTCACATCTAGGGAGCTAAAGGTATGGGCAAGAACACAGACAGCTGTTAAACTAAGAAATGAGGTATAATCATATTTATAGCTCTAGGGCAATGAACTCCAAGACATCGATGAAAATATATTTCTACATACACAGGTGTGAATGAAACTGCAAAGAGTTTATTGACCCTAGATTAAAGACTGTTGTCTTGATGGATAAAATTCAAAATAGTAGCATATATACAAGACATTTTGGTTATGGCTCTGCTCAGCCTTTCTTCCCTCTGCCCCCATTTTTTACAAGTGTTATTTTGATTTATTTGAAGTTTCCTGAATGTACCATGCTACTTCTCAATCTTTTTCTCTCTGCTTTCTCCTTATTCTTTTCTAGCATTTCCCTTCATCAGCTGGAGAATGTCACTCTCTTTATCTGCACCCAAGCCCTGCCTACCTCTCCAGTGGGGTTAGGCTGTCCCTCTCTGTGCTAACACTGTACCTATTTCCCGTCTCTACTGTAGAACTAATCTCTACTGTAGCATGGTATCTGTTCAGGTTCTCATCTGCCCCCCAACCCAACCCCAGCCCTGCAGAATGTAAGATAGGGATTCTATTTTCTTATCATTGTATTCCCCAAAACATGATCTATTTGGCATAAGTTAGGTGTTCAATAAATTATGGCTAGATAAATTTCATTAGTACATATTATCTAGAGTCATGTTTTCTTTCTTGTTGAACAGCTGGACATCAGTTTTTGTTTTCCAGTCTTCTGGTGATTTTTCATCTTCTCCATGACTCCTCAAATATTACCGACCACAGATTTTGCAATTGCATAAATGTTTTTAGTGTCAAATATGTTTGGAAACTAGAACTTAGAGAAGCCAAGCGTTCTCTTCCTAGCTGATTTTTCAGTTATTGTAGCCTTAATCTTTATGGCTGTTCTCAATTTTTTAAAGGCTTTTCCCTTGGATAAAGATAAGAGTTGTCTATAGCCATGCCACCCTAAACAAGCTCAATCCCATCTGATCTCGGAAGCTAGGCAGGGTTGGGCCTGGTTAGTACTTGGATGGGAGACCATCTAGGAAGACCAGGTGCTGTAGGTGTAAAAAAAAAAAAAAAAAAAAGACAAGACTAAAAGAGAAATTAAATACTTCTGCTTTCATTTTTTCCTATCTGACCCAGCAATGGTTCCATCTCTTGTTTTTCTAATTTCCTGCTCCAACTATTGCTTTATAAAATAGTTTTTAAACCCATTTCCCGTTTAGAAAAACAAAATGAAGCTCACTACCAGTGTTAACACTCTCTCTGAGGCTGAAGCAAATCTGACTGTTTTTCAATGTGAAAATAAAATATAAAAACTGTTTTTGGAGTTATTTCTAAACAGAACTTATCTCTAATCCTAATGTAACAGAAACATATATGACAACCAGTATTTGATAATTTTTTTCATATGCCACATTTCAAAGCACAGAACAACACAAGTGGAACATCACATTCTACACAAAAATATTGTGTTTCTTTCCAGATCTTCTTGCCATCCTTGTTGGGTGGGCAGCAAACTTTGTAGCCACCGGTTGGATTCTGTTTCCCTGCTGCTACTGTTTGCTCTTGGGGAAATGTCTTCCAGACAGGCGAAGAGGTGCGCCATCAACAGAGCACGGACAACCTCGGAGAAGTTGCTGCCCTGGCCTGTGGTGCTTTTCCAGCATTCTTTCAATCAGTGTCAGTCTGAAGTTCACATGGCCGATCGTGTGCTCAAGATTGTCCTTCTAGAACAGGGTATAGGAGTTAAGCACTGTAATGTTTAGAAGTTGGCAAAAGAATTTCTTGTACCAAAATTTGTCCCTTTTGCACTCAGTCAGATAAGAAGTGAGCATTTGATCAACCGAGTCCACTGCTCCCATATTCTCGTTGTAATCCACAGTGATACGTGGCTTCTTAATTTCTTTTGCCCCATGTCTGTTGTCTACTTCAATCACAGTATCATTGTGGCATGCTGACAACATTGTCACTTCCTTCTTGTCACACCATTTCAGTGCCATAAATTCACCACAGAATCTGGCTACAGTCATCCCCTTTGCAATCCTTTTCTTCAGATCACTTGGTATCTGTTTTCTGTTCAAACAAGCTGTTCCAATTGCACGGGGCCTGTTTCGATGTAATTCTCTGAAAAGCATGGGTGATGTATGGCAGACTTTGGGAGTAAGGTAAGGGCTGCAATCTATGAGATATCTTGGGGTAAATGCTGCGGCCCAAGCACTGCTGGTGAGTACTCTTGGGGCAAATGGGAAATGCATTAAATTTAAACTTAGTATTTGTCATGAATCTTTTCTTGTTCAGAGCTCGAGCCCATCTAATAAAACTCTTACTCTTTTGAATTTTGGGTTCCTTCCATTTTTTCTATCTGTACTTCAGAAGGCAAGGAAACTCCAAGAACATTCCTTGAAGCGCCTCTTGCTTTGTAACCAATGTCAAAATTTCTCTAAACAGTTTTTGAAATCTCCTTTTCTAATGTTTAGAGTTTGTATATAAGTAAACTCAGGGATCCCAGTTTTTAATTTTTTTAAATGCTTAGAAAAAATGGACACTTTCTGATCTTAAATCAAAAACCTATATTTACAACTTAAGGAACTAAAAAAAGAAGAACAAACTAAACCCAAATCTAGCAGAAGGAAAGAAAAAGAATAAAGGTTAGAACAGAGATGAGTGAAATAGAGAACAGAAAAACTAGAGAAAATCAATGAAACCAAGTTTTTTTTTTTTAAATTAAGTTTATTAGAATAGCATTGGTTAATACAATTATATAATTTACAGGCTTACATTATTATTTGACATCTATATATTCTATTGTGTGTTTACTACCCAAAGTAAGTTTGTTTTTAGAGAAGATAAACAAAATCGACAAACCTTCAGCTAGATGGGCAAATTAAGAAAACAAGGAATACTCAAATTACTAAAACAATAGATGAAAGTGGGGATATTATTGGTTCTACAAAAACATAAAAGAATTATAAGAGAGTACTGCAAACAATTGTATGCCAAAAAATTGGATGGCCTAGATGAAGTAGTAAATTGCTAGAAACACAATACTTACCAAGACTAAATCACAAAGAAACAAACAAAAAAACAAATCTGAATAGACTTATAACTAATAAGGAGATTGAATAAATAATCAAAAATTTCCCAACAAAGAAAAGTCTTGGACCTTCTGGCTTTACTGGTCAATTCTACCAAACATTTAAAGAGGAACTACTACAAATTTTTCTCAAACTCTTTCAGAAAATTGAAGAGGAAAGGATACTGCTTCACTCATTCTCTGAGGCAAGCATAACCTGGATACCAAAGCCAGACAAAACACTACAAGAAAACTACAGGACAACATTGTTAGAAAAATTCTTGATGAAATACTAGCAAACAGAATTCAGCAGCGTATTGTAAAGATTATGACCAAGTGGGGTTCCAAGTCAGACCAAGATATATGAATGGCCACTAAGCATATGAAAAGATGTACAACATCACTAATCATTAGGGAAATGCAAATCAAAACTAAAACTACAATGAGCTACCACCTCACACGCATTAGGACATTAGGATGGCTACTATCAAAAACACAAAAACAAAAACCAATAACAACAATAAAACAACAAAAACCAGAAAATAACAAG
The DNA here is from genome assembly GCF_014176215.1 of Rousettus aegyptiacus. Lineage (NCBI taxonomy): Eukaryota > Metazoa > Chordata > Mammalia > Chiroptera > Pteropodidae > Rousettus > Rousettus aegyptiacus. The sequence goes on along the minus strand of NW_023416307.1, from coordinate 31,693,420 downwards.
TGTTGGCTAAGATGTGGAGAAACTAGAACCCTGTGCTCTGTTGTTAGGAATGCAAAAATAGTATAACTGCTGTGGAAAACAGTATTATGAATAGTTCCTAAAATATTAAAAATAAAATTACCATACAATCCAGCAATTTTACTTTTGAGTATATACCCAGAAGAATTGAAAGAAGAGTCTCAAAAAGATATTTGTACAACCATGTTCATAGCAGCGTTATTCACAACAGCTAAAATGTGGAAGCAAGCCAACTGTCCACCCACTGATGAATGCATAAGCAAGATGCAGTATATACATACAATGGAATATTACTCAATCTTAAAAAGGAAGGAAATTCCATGATATGCTATAATATGTTGAAACCTTATGACATTATGTTAAGTGACTTAAGCCAGGCACAAAACAAAAACAAAAACAAAAACAAAAACAAATACCGTATGATTTCACTTATATGGGTTACTTAGAATAGTCAAAATCATAAAGTCAGGGCTGCGGGAAGAAGAGGAAGAGGAGTTATTTATTAGATATATTTAGAATTTCAGTTTTACAAGATGAAAAGAGTTGCAGGGATGGATGGTGGTAATGGCTGCACAACAATGTGAATGTGTTTACCACCACCGAATTGCACACGTAAAATAGTTAAGATGGTAAATTTTATGCTATGCATATTTTGCTACAATAAATAAAAAAGAAAGAAAATAGACTCTTTTTGCCAAGATTTTCCTCATTCATATTTCCCAAACAGTTCTTCTCATGGGTCAGAATTAAGTCTCGAATAGCAGAATTTTTCATTGCAAAGAAATTATGAGGAAGGCAAATTAACAATTTGTTTTCTATTACAGCTGACTAAGCTGTGGCCAACTGGCAAGAGAGAATGATGACATATTTTTACCAGAATTGCCAGGGATGTTGCCATTCTGTCTTGCGGGACACAGTTAGCCAGGTAATATGTAATTTACTCCTAAAACAATGGTTACTTCTTTATCTTTTTCTCCTTTTACCCTCAGCCCCTCTCTTTGGTTCAGGTACTCCATACAAGTGTATGGTTTCTTAACTTAGAGAGTTCAAGATTTAATCTTTCTATTCTCTTTATTTTTTTTGAACAGATTTTAACTCATTTATTGTTGTCTTCAATATTTATGTGCAAAATTTTGGTGATACATATGTAATTTGTATAAAACTACAAATCTGCATTGCTTACTATCCAAATGCTGTAATTGGTTTACAGCTAGCTGAATTGCGTGAAAACAAAATCCAAAGAGAAATAAAAAAGAAAATAAATTAGCATATTTCTCATTTACAATTACTGTATCTAAATTGTGTTTCAACTTTCACTACAAAAGTCAATCTCTCTAAAGTGCTAACCTAACAGATTTTCTTAAGTTTTAGTTTTGTAAACAAAGTTATAAGGAAAGATTCCTTGGTGTATATATTATATATTAATGGAACCTATTTGTATAAAATTCATGCCTATAGAAATTATTTTATTTTATAGTGGTTGACCAAAAGAATAGAATTAATGTCAGATACACACTGATCAGCATCAGAATCTCAAGCTTGCTAGAAGTGCTCTACTTCACATCTGTGAAATCAGAATCCACATTTTTAACAAGAGCCACAGGTGACTTGTATGCACTTGAAATTTGAGAAGCAATGGTGTGGACAATAGTTAGATGAAAACTTGCCTTAAAGAAAAAAACTGTATTCATTATAGGTAGTACAGACATCTGACCCCTTTATGTCTTCTAGTGTGGTTTGTTTGAGAATTTTACATAGTAAGAGGCATTCTATTTTATTAAAATTTACTCTCTTATTTCTCTTTTATTGTCAATATGTTACATGTAATTTTTGAAATTATTAATTAAATCCAATTTAGGATAGCAAAGGGGATGTTATCTTGAGTAGATATGAGTTAAGTGAGTTAAAATCTGTTCAAATATTATGTTTATTATATGTTTACAGCAAAAAGGACTGAGAGCTGCTGAATAAAGGATAAATGTATTGAAGAAGAAAAATATATTCCCATCCTATATGAATTCCATAACAAAAACAATGTCTATGGAAAGACTGTCAATGTAACTTAACCACTGATAGAAGAACATCTTTGGCTGGAATAAAATTCGGATTCTGAGATAAAGATACAGAGATAGATTCAAAATAAATTTATTCACTGCATCATTCAGAGCCAAGAAGCTCTTACAGCAAAAAGGTGAAGCTAGAAGTGTATCAATTATTACAAGATAAAGATAATAGTATAAAAGCCAGACCTTTAAACTACAGTGGACTATTCACTGTTCTTGGTAGAGTGGGTGACTAATGACGAAAACATTTGGTATCACGGACAAGGTCCCTGGTTCTATCATAGCTGAGTACCTTTCAGAGTTGTCAAATGTAAAGGAACTACACATACTTATTTTCTAAAAACACTAGTGTTCCACATTCTATCTTTTCTGTTGTAACAAGTGCCTATCGAGTGTGTGATAGTAAAGCAGAATTTTAAAATAGTTAACACTATCTTTTCAATATAAAAGTATCATTTTAATAACAAGTGGGAGAATCTCTCCTTTTGAGGGAGACTAGGGCTTATCGTAAGAGCCTAGTGAAGCAGGCCTAAGGAAATGCTTCCTTCTTAGCTGATTGACTTTAGAAAATATGTATCATCTATAAAAATTATCATGTCTGTTCACTTTTAAAAATTTGGAAATAAACATTTCTAATTCATTTAAAAAATCTTCCTCCAAATGACTGTCAAGTGTGTTTCGAATCTCTTTGTTAAATACAATTGTTAAAAATATAAAAATGCAAAAAAATAAATAAAAATGCAACATCTCTGATTAGTTGACAAAAAATGTGTTCTCTAAAATATTGAACAAATTAGTAAGGGTAAGAAAAGGCTTTTAAAGTGTTTTTCTTTGTCTGCAGAGTCTACTCAATTCTATTTTAAGTCAGGGCCATGAAGCCCTTTCTGCAACTCTAAAATCCAAAAAGCTCTGAAAACCAAAAGTTTTGTTCGTAACTCACTTGGCAGCAAAACCTGACCCGAATTGATTTAATGCTATTTACAGTCTTTATTCTTCCATACATTGTGCCTATTCACATTTTTTGTTGCAGAAATATGAGGATGTTTAATCATGGGGTGCTACCCAGGCTTCCATGGGGATGTTATATAATATAAGCTATATAAATTTTCCAAAATTCATAAAATTCTGAATATCCTAAATTCATCTGATCCTAAGGATTTTGGAGCTTGTGGATCTATGCAGATTCTCTGTAGGGAATATGAAATGAGTAAAAAATTGCAAAGTATTTTTGCTGATATACAGAGGTCTTTTCCATTGTATTTTAATATTAAGGATCTACAATTCTGAAATTTGTTTTCTAAGTTTTTGTTGTTATAAGGATAGTGGAGTTACATCTTTGGGCAGAGGATCTGTAATTCAAAGTTAGCATGGAAATCAAATAAATTGTCCCACCAATGAGATAATACACACACACACACACACACACACACACACACACACACATGCATACATAAAATATATACAAATAATATGTAACACATATAAATGCTGTGCATAAATGTATAACATGAATATAAGATATAACATAAATGTCATATAAAACATTTATGTTTTGTAATATATAACATATATAAATATAAAACATATATAACATTTATATTTTATAATATATGACATACATAAATGTAAAACACATATATTTTTTTCTTTTTTCCACTTCTTCCTTAGGGGGGTTTTGACTCCTTGGAACACTCTGAGCTGAACTGAAGCTGAGAGCTGAGAGGTTTCTGTGAGATGCTTTCACTATTTCTGGGGTATGAGAGTAGAGGTGTCTTGATTGGCCTTACAACTAGCCTAAGGAATGAGCTTGAAAGTGCACCTTTAATATGCCAGATGGTACAAGTGCAAAAACCTATACCATCAAAAATTCAGTAATAATGTCCATAAAATTACATTTCTACTGGAAAATGAAAAGTGATGCAAGGAGATGAAAATGTTTTTTCCAAACTCCTTGGTTGTTAGCAAATGTTTTCCAAGAAAACACTCCCATAATTCTCTGGAGGTTCTAAAAGATTAGAAGGCTTGTGGGCAGAGATCCAAGAGGCTCTCACCCTGAGAAATTTTGCCATTATTATTATCATTAAAGAAACCTTTTATATAGCAAGTCCTTCTATTGCTATTCTAAGTATAAACATCTGCTGGTATAAAATACACAGCTTTCTAAATCTAAACTGAAATAGGAAAGCATAAAACCAAACAAATGTTTGTAAAAACATTTTACTTGCAAAATGCAAATAATGCTAATGTGTAATGGAGTCTGAAGTTAAATGATTCTGAGACTAAAGGTGTAATATCTGATTTCAACCAGCACTACAGTTATGAACTAAAACTCTAAATTTAGGTGAAAGCTGAGTCAAAACTTGATGAGAAAGAAATCTGTCTTTAATTTTGAAATGAGAATATATGTTGTACAGGACCAGGTCTAAGGGTGGTAGAACAAAGTTCTACAGGGCATAATTGCAAGAGATCAAACTTACATTTCATCAACAAACAGAACATTTGCCTAGCTAAAGATAAAAAAAAAAAAATGCAACGGAGATGCAGCTAATTGGGCTCCACTCATGTCTTCACTAATTCATCTCTGCATGAACTTTATATTGTCAGAGTGTAACTAATGCCCTTGCTGAATAAGGCTCATCCTGAATATTGGGTTCTTCTGCCTTGGCTTTCCTGAATATTATCTTCTATCTATACCAAGATGCAGAATCCGACCCACTTTCAACACCAGTATGACTATCGCTTTAGTCCATTCTTGCTTAGATTATTTATTTGTCATCATGTTTCCACCCTCACTCCCATGCAGTCTATTCTCCATCTAGCAGTCAGCAGAATTCTTCTGACAAAGTCAGATTATGTCACTCATTGGCCCAAAGCTTTCCATATCAATTAACACTAAATTCAAACTCCTTCTTCTTAGGGACTTGCTCTCTGCCACCCCTCTAACCCATTTTCTATCACTTTGCTCCTTGCTCACCCCACTCTGTTCACCCTCGCGCCTTGCTTTCCCTTGAAACCACCAAGCACATTTCTACCTCATGACCTTCGCACTTCCTAGTCCCTCTGTCTTTCCCCAGACATCTATCTACAGGGCTTGCTCCTTCTGCTCCAATGTCACCTTTTCAGAGAAGTCATCTCTGTCAATCTCCCCAACTCCACCTCTTGTTTTTCTTTTATCCTGGTTTGTATTTCTTCATAGTACCCATTATCTCCTGACATATTTCAGATCTGTCCTCTTACAGAAAAGCAGAGGCTTCATCTGTTTTGTTCATGCAGTATCCCCAGACATGAAAAATGTACCTGTAATATACTGGGCTTTCATGATGTATGAATGAGTGTATTTGACATTAAATCTATGAGTTGATAATATGCAAATGTGTTTGGATAAAATACTTTAGCTTTGAAAAATGTTAGTTTTTCTTTATTATCTCTTTTAGAGCCTTTACACTCTTGAGATCATTTTTCCTATGTAATTTATAGATTTCTTTGGAAATTGAGTATAGTTGCTTTTATAGTGATTTTAATACAATTGTAGCAAGCAATTGATACACAATTGTTTTATTTTATTCTAAACAGCCATTCTTTTAAATGTTTTTACATATTCTCTTATTTATAATCATGCTAGTTGGTATGTATATATAAATCCATGAAAATGAAGGCAATTTAAAAAAGTTTGTAAACTTTGAAAATACAGAGATATTCTAAATAAGTTATTAGACTTATTTAATGATCATTGGGGCAACCGGACCCCTTTGGTCCTGTTGGATATGAAAATGCTTCAATGAGACTGGCCAAGGGTAATTGAGAAGACTCATCTCGGGTGTTCAGTTGGGGCGTTAGGCGTCAAGACAGCCCCTTTTTAAAGAGCCATGAAGTAAATAGCCCACAAACTGATCATTATTGGGAGAAATTGTGAAACATATGAATGGTCCACAGGAAGCTACAATGAAGGTATGGAAATGCAATGCTTCTGTATACCTTGGCAATATCCACTCTGTTTTTCATTCTCTTTTGAGATTTTTGATTCTAGCCACTGTCATGTATTTTTTTTTTTTATTTTAAGCTACATGAACCACATTGTTCTCATCTTTCATTCTGTCACTATTATGATGGCTGAAGGAATTTAGGTATGTCAGCAGGTGACCAAGGATAAAATATCTTGCTTTGTATTCTGTTTATAGAGTAGCATGTGTGGCATGGTTAATTAATTAACATTAATAATTAAATGTTTCCAAATGAAGAAATGAGATGAATGATTGCTAATCAGGGGACTGTTGAGTGTACTGAATGACAAAGAAGTCCCACAGGTTATTGGAAGAAAGCAGTGGCTGCAGACTTCTGGTGTCTGAAGGAAGAAAGCCCTAAGTTCCCACAGACTCAACGCAAAGTGTGGAGACAAAGCTGGGAATAGCAGATACCAAAGAAGCACCAGAAGGTTAAAAACAAACAAACAAACCAAGAAGTGGGAAATTGTCTCTGACTGGGCCACACGGATCAGGGCAAAACTTTTGCTGGAGCTGCTACTGTCTCTGTTAGAGAGCCCAATCCCAAATATTGCTGAGTCCCTTATTCCTTGAGATCCGGTGCACCTATCCTATGGGGTAACTGGAGTGGTAGTGGGAATAGAGAAGAAGGATCTGCTCTTTGCCATGGAGATTGCTGCCCCAAATTTCCCTCTTGCCAAGACTATGCATAATTGGGAGAGGTAATTCTCTATGAGAAAATGGAACTATCAAGAAAGATAATGAATCCTGGGCATCCCTAAAAGACCTAGGTGATTTGGATGGTAGTGTAAATATAAAACATACCAGATGGGAAAATTTAGGGGAACACTTTGGTATGCAAATTTTATAGAGTATTCTAAAAATAATAAACATATTACTATTTATTTTATAGATTATTCCATGAATACTATTTATATATACATTCAAATAATATGGCTCTATGACAAGCATTAATGCAAATTAACAAGAAAAGCAATAACACCACATAGAAAAAAACAAGCAACGGACATCAATAGATCATTCCAAATAAACAATAAACATGAAAAAATAGTATTCATTACTATGATCGTTGAAGAAATGCTGATGAAAACAAGATATGATTTTGGTCTATCACATTATTAAATTATGACTAAGATAATACTTAACATTGGAAGGTATTTTGCAGAATCTTGCAGAGCTTTAAAAATGTTTTTAAATGTTGATCCAGTAGTTCCACTTTTAGGACTCTATCCCAAGAACTTAGGATCTTAACAAAGATTGATTCCCATGGTGTTCATTCCAGCATGATTTATAAACTGCCAAAAAATCTGGAAACATCCTAAAAGCCATCGACAGATGAATAAATGTTTGGCATATTCTTCGTCCATTAAACGTTTATTTCAACAATTTAGTGACAGTAAAAAATATTCAATTTATAAATATTCAGTGAGATAGGCAGAATTCTAAATTATCTGTGCAGCATGATGGATGTTAATTTTGTAACAAACCTTTATTTATGTATAGAAAACAAACAAAAGGAAGATACGCCAAAAGGTTAACAATGGGTTGTTTGAAGGGGATTATAGGTAATTTTAATTTAGAAAAATGTGTTTTCTGTGGTCTTGAAAACTTTGTATTTTCATAACATACAAAAGTGAAAAGTATAAAAATGGGCATATGTTACTTTTATACTGAGAAGATAAAAATTAAAGAGAATTTAGAATATCACTTGTCTGGTAAAAACATTGTGTGATATATATATATATATATATATATATATATATATATATATAATAAACAGGATTTCTTAGTCATTGTTTCTTGACATTGTGGATGAAAAGGGGTTATGCAATAAAACTGACAAGTCCAGTGATGGAAAGTAACCTCACAAGGTGATCTGGTCATAAATTTCTAACTGGGCAGGTCACCGCGGGTAGTCACGTCCCAAGAATAAAACTTCTTTAGTGAAAGGTTTATCTTTGCCTTAAGCAAACCCTGTTCATTGTTTCTGTGCACCTAGGTTAACACACCGTTGAAATGCCTCTTTTCAAGAGAAACCACCCTCAAGAGACTACATACTCTTGTTAACTATCCTGTAATCTAATCCTCATCTTGCTTTTTCCCACCTTAAATGTAATCTTCCTTAAATTCTCACCTTAATTCCAAATGCATAAAAGAAGCGGCAAACTGCCGTTCTTAGAAGGATTTTCTAAGTCTGTTGCGATCTTCCTTTCAGGCCTATCCTCTGTTTGGCTCAAATAAATTTTTATTAAAATTCTCTCCAGGTTTGGACATACTTAGTGATAACATCTCGGAAGATATGAAAGATCTGGAAAAATTACAACCACCAACAATCAGCAAATCTCTCAGGGAACTAGAAATAATTACATACAGAATCATACTATATTTAAAACTTATCTATGGCAGTCCATAGCTTTAGCTTTTCTCTAAACAACATACGGCTTTTTTCTATTTTATTCTTCTAGCTCAAGAAAGTAGAAATTCAGTTATTGTGAGGACACTTAAATAATGACATTTCTAATTATAATTTTTAGAAAGACCTATTGTTGTAGGTTAGTGCCAAGTATTTTAATTATGACAGGAATTTGTGACACAGTTTTATAGCCTGCTGATTCTCAATCAAAAGCACGATAATTCCTGAAGACAAGCTTGTAAGAGTACAGTTACTTGTGTGTGTAATACTCACCAAATCATCTGTGATTAATAAAACTTGAGTAAGAAGGGGAGGAAGGGGCATTCGGCCATTCAGGAACATGCTTGTCTCACACTTGCCAAACTCCTCTTAGGCAATACTCTCTATGCTCAGAGGGCCATGTGTTTAATGGTAAAAATCTGTCAGTATCATAGGATTCAAAAGACATCAATCACATCTGTCAACAAGGAAAAAGTGACGGCTGTGTGACTCTGCTATCATTTGGAAAAGATGTGCTCAAGAGAAAAAAATGTAGTCCAGGGAGAGCTGAGCAACTATAGGTTACAGGAAAACAGAGTTTCAGACTATGAGTTCACCCACCCCACACACTTTGGACTGGACTATATTTTTCATTTCATGCAGTTCCATGTGTGTAGCAAGACATTATGTAACTTGGCCAATCTTGGCTGTGCAACATTCACCAAGCGAAGTGGCCATTGTTATTAGCGGTATGGTGTTTGTGGACGGGATTGCTTCCTTTGGCTCTAGCAGAACGCAACAGTGTGTAATGGGGCTGGAGCTGGCCTATATTCAAAACTGCATTCCAAAAGGGCTGCTAGTCAGGCCACATGACGGTTGGTTCTCTTTTTCTTAAGACTTTATTCTAAGTGGACTAAAAATATCAAAATTGTTGTATTTGGACAGTTCTGTGGGCGCAATGGGGGATTTTCCACGTTTGTTACTTTACGGTAAAATTTCTGAATCACACCTAGCTCGAGCTTTACAGAATCAAGATGCAAATTCTAGTGGCATTCTAAATTGGGTAACCTTAGGCTAGTAGTTACCGCACTTTTCTGACACTCAGGTTCCTTATTCTGTAAATTCGTGACAACACCTACTCTAGGGAGTTGGAAGGTTTATAGGTGACTTCAGCAAAGCTCTTCTTAACTGTGTACCTCAGACAAATCATTTCACCTTTGTGATCAGCTGTTTTCTCTACTTGTAAAATGGATTAATTGTGGCTATCAGCTGCAATAGATGAGAATTAGATAATAATAGGCAAAGCTCCCAAAACAGTTCCTGGGCACTTGGCGGTCAAGAGTACGTGATAATAATACTAATGCTAGTGATCATTTCTTAGGTTGATCCTGTTGATTTATTAAACTTTGGGAGAAGAGAGAAGGAACGAGGAGCAGGAGACAGGCCCAGCGGCCAGAGCCCTTCGGCCTGGCGGGGGTGGCAGCCTGCGCCGCGAGGCACCCGAACTTAATACCGCCTCGCCCCACCCCTGCCCGGGCGAATACAGGCGGCGAGTTCCGGGCGGTGGCGCAGCGCGGCCCCGGCTCACGCCCTTCCTTCTTCCCTCCGCCCGCGCTCCAGCTGTGCCAGCTGCGCCTGAGCCCGGATAATCCGCTGCCACCGCGCAGGTGCCCGCGGCCGCCCCGGCCCTTGAGGTAGGAGCCGCGCCGCGGCCCGGCTGCGAAGGGCTCCCGCGGGACCTGGTTTCCGCTGCCCTCGCCCTCTGTCCCTCCTCCCGCCAACCGCGGGCAGCGGGCCGCTCCCCGCCCAACTTGGACGGGACCCCGGCAGCGGCGGCGGGCGCCAGCGCCGCGCAGCCCGCGGGACCAGCCTTTCCTCCGCGCCTTCCTGTCCAACTCCTGCAGAGTGGACGCCGACAACTGCGCCGCGCACTTTTGCCGGGACGGGCGGCTGCCTGGAGCGCAGAGCCACGCTGGCTCCAGGCCGAGGTTGGGGCCTCCCTCGGCTGGGCGCACCCACCCACCCCGCCGCGGGGCCCCAGGTCATCTCACGCTCCCGGGGTTCTCGCGCTGTGGTGTGGCAGGGATGGCAGGGATGGCGGGCGTGCTGGGAAGTGCTGCGTTCCGAGGCCTGGAGCCCAGCCTGCCAGATAGATGGTCCGGGGACCCTGTGGCCACACAGCTGGTCACTGTGGCGCCAAGAGGTGATGACGCTGAGGTGGGGCAGGAGGCACGGGGGCCTGGAGCCCGGTGTGTGTTAAGGGGCTTGTTTTTCTCCCTCCATTTCAAAGTTACTGGGTACCTAGGTCTCAGATCCAGGAGCGTGGCGCACCAAGTCTTGGATAGGATTTTGTGACGCCCTTCAGAATTGCCCTTGTAGATTCTGTCCTGAGCTAACGCCACGCCTATGTTTGCTTCTTCTTCTAATCTCGTATTATTGCCTTCTTTTACTTCCTATGTGAAGTACTAAATTCAAGTACATTTTTAAGGACCACAAAGGTTTCGGTATATGGTCATCCCTATGTATTTCCCTAGAAGGGGGATTTCTGTTAACTTTATCTGCTAGGTCTTGTGGGCTTTGTGGCCCTTCAGAAAGTCTCTGGGATACTAGGTCCCCAGAGACTTCTGCACGGTGTTAAAAGGGCTAATTAAAGGTGGTGCGATGAAAGCCTGAAGAATGAGATGAGTCTACAGCGTGAGCTCTTAAGAGACACTACATTTACACACGGTCTATTTAAATAAGGATGTCTTTCAGTAGTGAATGTTTTGTAACATACATACAAGTGAATTTGTACACAAGCTTTTAGCTTGAATTTGTATGTAGCCTTTAAATGTTTGGGGACCTTCGAACTAATTGTTTGAACTACCAGTTTGTCTTCTTAGGATCCAGTGTAATTCACATTTCATGTAAAAAGTGTGAGTACTTGAGGCTTTGATGAAGATGTGCTTTTACCACGTTTGTCCTTGACATCAGAATATTTATGAACCATGGTAATAAGTGCTGTAATAACACTCATTTAAGTTTCTTGGGGGACCCTGCTCCTTGGAAATTGTCCGAATACTAAGTGTGTTTCTTAATAAAAAATTATTTGTTATAAATCTATTTACCTTTAATTCTTACAAGGATTTGAAAAAGTTATTTTTATTGTGGTAAAATACACATAACATAAAATTTGCCATTCTAACCATTTTTAAGTATACAGTTCAGCAGCATTAAGCACTTTCACCTTGTGTTGCCATCACCATCATCCTTCCGTAAAACTTTTTATCTTCTTGTGGGGTTTTAATAACATTGTAATGTTAATGACTGTGTTGCAGGCTTTATTTTTCTCACTATGCAGGGTTTGCATTCCTTCTCATAGCTTTAGAGAAATGCGCTTTTGAAGAGGAAAGGTGAAAAGCCATAACCGGACTGTTTAGTAATCTTATCTCCATTAGGAAAGTTCTATCTAATATATTACTATTTTAGGATAAGCTTGTGAACTATTTAAATTTGTGTATAAAGGTATTGTTAGGTTTAGCTATCCAGGGAGAAACAGGTAAGGGAGTTACTATTGTTGATAGTTTCCTCCCCTTAATATCTTACAGAAAACTGAAATTCTTTCGTCTCCTTTAGCAGTGCAGTAATACCTATTAATATTATGCTTGAGCTTAGGTTGTGGTACATATTAGTAACTAAAAGCAATTTAGATCTGGCTAGTTGGTGGGTGTAACAATTTCTTTACTCCAGATGTTTACTAAGGATTCATGCTAGGGGACGCTACACATAAGATATAACCCTTTAAACTTGCAGTTAGTCTAAGTCATTGTTTTTGTAAAAGAAGCATAGCTGTGCTAGGCCTGGTTTTATGTTTAAATTTTTTAAGGCTTAGCACCATAAAATAAAATATATTCTGCTGAGTGTGGTTAAATTTTGTTGTGAGGTTAAAATGAGAAACTCAGAATCTAAATTTCCCATAAGCCTATAACATTTCTGATTAGCAAAGGAATCATACAAATCATATCTTATGCTGCAGTAGGAACACATTCCAGAGTGTTAGTTTTCTTTAATTCACGGTGTAGTGTGAAGTCTGGATCCCAGATGTTTTAGTGTTGGGTTATCAAACAACAGTGTATGTTATATAAGAGTTTCATAGTGTCACAGTTTTTTTTTTTCCTTCTGTTGTGAACCTTTCTTAATTTTAAAATCATTAAATATTACAGCGATAGAATAAAACTATTTGTTTATTTAATCAACACTTATATGGTGCTTACTGTGTGCCAGGCACTATTCTAAGCAGTCATCCTCAAAACAACTCTGTGAAGTACATAATAGCGTCATTCCTATATTATGAATGAGGTAATTTGAGGCACAGTGAGATCATACAACTGGCACATGGCAGAGCTGGGGTTCCATTCCAGGCAGCCTGAACCCAGAGTTTTGGCACTGTTATCTCACCAGAAAATTATAACATGAGATTTCACTCTCCTAACAAATGAACTTTTTTTCAGGTTGTTTTATTCTTATCTTGTCCTTGTCCTTAGGGACACATAATTTGACATAATTGCAACCAGAGTACAACTTAATCAGTTCAACTCCCTTACTTTCAGAAGAGGAAATTAAGGTGGATGGAGTGTGGTTATGTCTGGGCTGGAAATGCTGGGGCAGGGTCCTGGAGACCATCTGTGAGGAGGCTGGCTGGGGCAGGGATCCTGGGAGGGTCTGGGGAGGTCAGGTGTTTATTCAGGAAGGGGGACAGTATTTGTCAGGAGGGAAACGTTAATATTTTAATAATCATTATGACCATCCTGGAGCTCACCTGCTGAAAGGTCAGATAGAGCAGAAGCTGGTGGCCATTTGTGGACCATGAGAAGTCTTGCTGCTTAGGGCTCTACAATCCCAGATTCCTTCCCCAAGGACTGGTCAGGCTACGACCCCTGGGCTCTGGATGAGGGCAATATTTTATTCTGTCATCAATCGTCTTTTGAGCTTTTGGGATCTAGAGTTGAGAACCTTTTGAAAGCCTCTGACGCACAAAAGGAAATCAGCCAAGAGCAACATGGAAATCAAAATAACTTCCTTTAGTTGGTTCTTTTGTTGAGAGAGAGAGAGAGAGAGAGAGAGAGAGAGAGAGAGAGAGACTTCTAAGGGCATAAACTGACAAATTTTTATTAAGAACAGGAAAATCAAAGTTCAATATTCAACGGAGATATTTTTTTCAGAGCAGGCTTTTACATACAGCATATTTGGGCGAAGGAGTATAAGGAACAAATGTGGGAAAAGTGTGGAAAGGGAGGGAGAAACCGTTGTGAGAGAGGAGGAAGAGGAAGGGGGAACGCTGAAGAAGTCAGGGCGCCAAAAACCTTGCTCAGTTCTTTATGCAAGTTTCCACGTGTGACTCACCAAGGCCCTTTGACAGCCAAACAAGGTGGAAAATGACCTGTTCTTCTGTTTATCTGGAAGTGATCTTAATGTTGTTGCTTAAACCCATTGCTAATCAACAGAGCCTGGAGGCAAGGAGATACAGGGAACTCAGGCCTTGCTTGGGATCTTCATAACCCTCTAGGCTATTTTTGTTTACACCACTTTTATATGAATGGATTTCCTATATAACGATATTAGGATCACTGGTTTGCAATTATTTTGTTTATCATCTGTCTTCCCTGTGAGAGGGTAAGGGCTTCGAGGTCACAGACTGTTTTTGTCATTGTGTCTGCAGTGTCCGTTGTAGTGTACAATAGACATGAGCTGAATGAAAGGGTGCATTGATGGATGAGGGAAGACGTTGTGATTCATTTTATTCAAAATATATAGACGTTTCCAGAAAAGGATGTTTTTATAGCTAATATTTTACTTCTTTATGAGTTCTGCTATGCTGTGTAATTATTCCTGCAAACAGATTTGTAGATATAGAGTGGACAGTCTGTGGCATTTTGATTAGCATCTGTATTCATTTCATTGTCCTTTTCCTGAAATGTTCTCTGCCCATGTTCTGATCAAGGAATCCTTTGAAAGAAAGAGGTTGGGGTGGTAGCAATGGCTTGGCATGAGGGTTCCAGGGCCTGGAGCTGGAGGACAATTCCAGATGTATGGGGGAGTGGTGGTATGAATATGCAGAACCCAAAGTGGGAAATTTGATAAAAGGGCTGGAGAGTAGAAGAAAAAATAAAAGATGACGCTTAGATATTGTTTTTTAAATCTCACCATTATTCCCACTTTGGAATAAAAACATAAGCTAAGGTTAAGTGTACAGGATTCGGGGATGAAATCGATTTTTGGTACTAACATGATTGCGCTGTCAGAAAGATTTATTTATTTTTTAGGCGTGGCAACCCTTGGTTGACCTCAGAGATTGCAAGGACCTTGTCAATTTACAAGCTCTTATTTTTAAAATTTTTACACCTACAGCACCTGATTTTCCTAGGTGGTCTCCCATCCAAGTACTAACCAGACCTGACCCTGCTTAGCTTTCAAGACCAAACGGGATCGGGTTTGTTCAGGGTGACACACCGTGAGTTTTATAAGGCACCATTGGGCTCCACAGGTCCTCACTTGAAGGAGTAATGACCATGGGCCCTGGCTTAGAAGACAGAGAGCTTAGATTCAGGTCCTGAGAGCTCTAGCATCCTGTGGCCTGTGATAACTAACTTAAAAATCCTCTATGCCTTGGTTTCCCTACCTGTAAAATGGGAGTAAAAATAGTACCTATCTCACAGGATGATTATGAGGACTGTAGGAAACAATGCCTGTAAAGAACAGAGCCTGGAGCATAGACATGACACGATATCAGGTTTCCATCTTTCACACATCACCCATCCCTCTCCACCCCAAATGTATGAGGAGTGACATCCATAAACAGCTAGGCAAACTGGAATTAGTGCCATAGTAGACATGGAGATGTGGCCCTGTGGGAGTACAGAGGAGGGAGACATGAATTTTGCCTGAGAGGAGTTCTTGGGTGAGAATGGGATTCCATGAGAGCCAA
Source organism: Rousettus aegyptiacus (assembly GCF_014176215.1). Taxonomy (NCBI): domain Eukaryota; kingdom Metazoa; phylum Chordata; class Mammalia; order Chiroptera; family Pteropodidae; genus Rousettus; species Rousettus aegyptiacus. The sequence goes on along the minus strand of NW_023416307.1, from coordinate 31,677,982 downwards.
AGATGAGAAGCAGTAGGAAGACTTCTGGCAACAAAGCTGGTTACAACCAGAGAGAACGAACTCTACACCTATACTTTTTAGGGTGCGTGTTTTGACATTAGCTAGAAGTTTTGACTTTTCTTAATCTATAACCATCGCATAGCGTTTAATAGGAGCAGCATGATTCATTTAATGGGAGAAGCATAGCATTTAATAGGAGAAGCATGATTCATTGCTCTTTACCGATGTGTGTGTGTATGTGTGTGTGTGTGTGCGTGTGTGTGTATTTTACAAATGTAGTTAGAATTAAGGTAAGAGTAAACTAGCTCCTGCAGTGTTGGAAAAACACCACTCCCTCCACATTCTTTAGTTTTACATTAAATGGGAGAAGGGTGTCACTGGCATCAGCTTTATAGTGGTGTTGGTAATACATACCTTTGTGAATCATGGAGGGCAGTGTAGACCGTCAATAATCTAGACTAGCAGTTTTCACACTTAAAGATTGTGAACTGTGCTTACTCTTCTTCACCCCTAACCCCAAGAACTACTTTTCTAAATTAGCTCCTCTGTGAAATCCCAGTAGGCAACACCAGAGCTGTCCTCGACGATTCCTGGATGGAGTGAGCCAGCCGCTTCCTCCCATCTCCCCTCCCTGCCCACCTCGTGATATCAGCTGCCCCTCAGCTGCTGGCTGGAACTGTGGGGCTCCTGGGAACAGTTATGGGAGCACTGTCATACCCTTATTGTAGGGAAGAGAAAACTAACCCCGAAAAGGGGAAAGGAATGGAAAGGTAGTGAACTGTTTTTCAAACCTTTTGCCAGTGGTGTGCTAGAACTGGCTCATACTGAGAGCCAGTGTTTAAATTTCAGGAATTTCGTGAGCCAGTTGTTAAACATGCCATTATTAAAATTTAAAAGACCTTAAATTTAGATTTTAAACTTATATTAAATAACGTATTGAAAACAAAAATAATAACAAAGTCATCACTTGCTAATTATTTTACTAAATTTCCTGCTATGTATGCCCTTGAAGTTATTTGCATCTATTATTTCTATATGGCAAAAATATATATAAATGACTACTGCATATCTTTTCTTAAATTGCATGTTCAGTGACATCATGTTGGAAGCTTGAAAGAAGCCATGGTGGGAATATTTACACCATAGAAATTGGCAAACACTACAGTTGGGGCTTCTTTCCTGACGCCAGCTAATTGGTAAACATTCGTCAGCATACTACTGGCTTTGTCTTTATGGGTTATCAGAGCTTCTTCACTTTTTCCCCACTATGACCCATGAAATTTGCCCAATTCTTTTCTTTCAGCTGTCATTGTAGTTCTGAATTTGGAGATGTGGACAGGGGAAAAGGAAAATATGTAGTTATGTGTTGTCCTTGTCTCTTTTCCTAGTAGCTGGTACAGATTGGTTTCAAACATTTTTAGATCTCAACTGCATCTAGTTCTTGATTCCATTCTTTTATAGAGATAGGATTCTTCTGACTTTCTACCTCCTTCCCAAGAACTCTTCTCTCCAGTCACAGTAATTCTAAGGCCTGGCGAAACAAAATCACCTGGGTACTTATTTAAGTTTAGATTCCCAGGTTCTGTCACACACCTACTGTCAACTGATGGTTGGTGCCAATTCAATATCAACAGTAATCCCCAATTTGGGGTGCAGTGAAGAAGAAAACTTTAATTCGGATCTCACAGATCATTCACCCACAGAGCAAATAGGTGATTAATGGTGGAATAATTTTTACATCTTCCGCTCAAGTGTGATACAGCATGGCTATACAACAGCTCAATAGTGTTACAGCTCAATTGTGAACAGCACGGTTATGCAACATCATAGCTGGAGTTGGCTCTGGGGCAAAGCCCCTCTCCTGCTAGATAGCTCTGCTCTGCTTGTGCTGGTCAGCTCTCCAAGTGGGGACCCACGCCCGACACCTGCTGAGAGAAGGTTCTTGCTCCGCTCAGGAAAGAATTTAAAAGTGAGCTAGAGTTAGAGGCAAAAGTTTATTAGAGAAGGAATAATGCTCCTCTCAGAGTCAGAGAATGAGACCTCCAGTGTTTGAGGAATTGGGTTTATATCTTTTTTAGTTTCTGTGAAAAGTTACTGATTACAGGGAATAAGGAATGGAATGAATGGTGGGTTTATCTTTAACTTGTGCAAGGTACAGCTTAAAGTCTTTGTTTTTCTTTCATGGTATGGATAGCAGTTAGTAATCTCAGCAGGAATCTTCCTTTGTTCTGGAAGTTCCCCCTAGGTTTGCTTAGCTAGATCCCTGTGTCCAGCGGCATGTAGCAGGTTCCGAATTCTACTTAGTTTAATATTTAGTAAATCTGTGTAGTTCTGATGCCTCTTCCTTATATTATTTTCCCTGTAGAGGTTTTATTCCATTTTCTTGAATATCGAGTTTTCTACACGAGAATGTTAGCTCCATTGGATCAGGGGCTTGCCTGGAATATAGTAGGTGCTCACTAATTACACATTAAATGAATGCCTCTCCAAATTACTATATAAGTAGATGATAGTGTGTGAACCCAGGGTTCCCAGGTGATTCACCTGTTTCACTGGCCTCACAGATGTCACCATGTTCTGACAGTGATTCATTGCTGAGAAATTACTGTCCTTTGGAGCGAGGACTGCTCTCAACTTATGGCAAGTCAAATCTGTAACTTTTCGTGTGAATGTCACCTTTCATTTTCAGAGGGCTTATAAGGACTTGATTCAGCTGCACCTATTTATCCTGTGGGTGAATGATCTGTGATGGAATGGATCAATTAAACATGAAAGTAATGTATAATAAACCTGGTCAGTTTTGGGAAACTCCTGTTTCCCCCCCCTTTCCTCGAGTTCTGCCAGAGTTGTTTCTTGGTGGGGGAGATGCATCGCTCTGTAAGATACCAGGAGGCCAGATATGCATGTTGGAGATGTTTGTACTGTCTGATCTCACTGGAAGATACAGAATAGGCTTGATTAATGGTGAAATAATTTTTACAGATCTTTTGCAAGAAGGGCCTGTAGGAATGACAGTGAAAGCTGTTATCCAGTGTTCGCAGCGGTCCCTGGAGAGTTTATCAAGCAGAGTATCTTGGTGCCGCATCTGAGATGGGGTTTACCTGCACAAAGCTCATGGTCTAACGCATCCAGCTGAAGGCAGGACTGAATTGTGCAGCCGACTCCTGCTAGGCAGCCTGCAGTAGGCATGTATTTTGTAATGATAACATACTCCAGTTTTTCTTTATAGTGATTTTAAACTGCTCTGTCTTTCAGGGGCAGGCTAGAATTGGCGCAGAGGCTTGGCCCAGGGATATGGAGAGCAGAGTTCTGGAACTTCTCTAAACTCCACTTTCAACAAGAGCATCTCATTAAAAAAAAACACATAATTTTGTATATTTGCCTTATTACAATAAACTATTGTTTTAGATTTTTAGACAAGTCGTGAAACTAGAATACATGTATATAAACTATAGTTTCTTCTGTTATTAACATCTGACATTGGGATGGTACGTTGGTTACAATGAATGAACCATTATTGATACATTATTATTAATTAAAGCCCATAAATTATTTAAATTTTCTTAGTTTTCCTTTAATGTCTTTTTTTCTATTTAGTATCCCATCTAGGATACCACATTGCATTTAGTAGTTATATCTCCTTGTGCTCCTCTTGGCTGTGATAGATTCTCAGACTTCCCATATTTAAGATGACCTTGACTTAAAAGGCGTACTGGTTAGGTATTTTGTAGACTGTCCCTCAGAACTTTTATGATGTTTTTCTCATGATTAGACTGGGATTATGGGTTTGAGAGAGACTACAGAGGTAAAATACCATTCTCATCACATCATATCAAGGGTTCATACTATCAACATGACTTTCATCACAGCCTGGGTAGTGTTTGTAAAGTTTCTCCACTGTGAAGATACTCGCCCTTCTCCTCCCACCCCCCCCCAATATTGGAGTTTTTCGAGGGAAGTAATTACGGGTAGCCCGCACTAGTGAGATGGGAGTTATGCTGTGCCTCCTAGAGAGGGACAAGTAACCAAAATTATTGGGGTTCTTTTGCATGGGTGATTTAGCTTTTCATCTCTATTCAATTATTTACTTAGTGTGGATCTGGATATTTATCTTCTACTTTGGGTTATAATCCAATACCATGTTATTTACTTATATTTGGCTTTTTAAATATTTTATTCAAACACAAACATTCTGCTAGTTAAAAATGTTAGAAAACTATTAATATCTTAAAAAAACTTTTACTTTAAATATGTTACATATGCATTTATGTGGAGCAATAAAAAGCAAATTATTAATTTAGGATTTAATTATGTTTTCTTTATTTTTTGCAGGAGTCAATTTAAAATATAAATGTGAAGTTATTTTTTGAATGGTAGAGATCAAAGGCATTTTCCACCTATTGTTTCCTGAGTCTGTACTCAATACTTTCAGTTATTGCTGAGATCACCTGTAGGGAGATTTATAGTCATCCATCTTCCTAAAACTTCTTGGGAAGTGTAATAACATATAGGGGTTTAGGAATAACTTTTATCCTTCTTTTTTCCTTCAGATTTTCCTTAAATAGAAACTTTGCAAATACTACTCAATGTACTCTTAATTTTACTTGCTGGAAGAATGGTAGACTTGTTACAGGCATCCCCACATCAGTCTTCCTTGCTTCCTGTTTTCTAAAACAAGTTGTCTTTTGCAGTTTTTTTTCCTCTACCAAAGAATATAATTGAATGTGTATAAAATTATATTTCATCTTTTTTTTTTTTTTTAAAAAAAGCATCTACAAGTCTAACATATAGCAGATCCTGGCTTAAAATAGAAGGAAAACATCCTAAAATATTTCATTTCCTTTACTAATGTTATAGATTCTTTTTTTGTATTTTATTCATTTTCTTCTAAAATCCAGTGCTTTTAGGTATCCTTGTTTCTATGCCAGTTCAGACACACATAAATACTTCAGAGAGTGATTTTAGTTATGGGCAAGTCCCTCTTTTTTTTATCGAAGTTGTGAGTAGACAGTTAGAGACTAGATGACATGGCCATTTGGGCCAGAAAGATGCTTGTGACTCAGGTATCGGTTAGTGGTTTAGTGTGCGTGGGTGACATGTGCAGCTCTAGTGCTCTGATGCCCCACTGAGGACTCAATTCTAAAAGGAGGGTGAGGCTCATCCCAATGTGGCTGACTCCAAAAGTGTCCAAGTAAAACTCAGGCTGGTGGGTCCATCCCCAGGAGGATCAGGTTATATGGCCAGAGCTGGACCTGAAGAGTTTACTGTTGTTGTTCCATAAAGGATAATGGTGTTAATTTAGGAAGTGTTGAAAAGTCATTATTGTATTGCATGGTAATTAAGCACAAGTTAAGCATAAAGAATAAGTACTTAATTGATTGCAATTTGAATTATTTTGACATAGCCAGAGCAAACATTCAGTTCTCATTCTTTCCTAACAAACCAGTGCCCATATTGACATTGTCTCCTGATTCCATTCAGGGTTTTTTTTTTTCTCAATTTTTTTGTTTATTCTGTGGGGGGAGTTCCTCATATTTTTCCAAATTATTCAAGCTGGAATAATAATTAAACTAACATGAGATAGATTAATAGGAGAAAATGTCCAAATTTATTATGTATATACAATGAGGGTTTTATAAGAATATGAGCCCAAAGGACAGATAGGCAGTTAAGACGTATCTGCCATCATGAGCTAAAAAGGGGGCTGGGGGGCAGATGCTTTGGGATTTCAAAAGGAAGAGAGGCAATTCATATGGAGATTGAAAAGCAAATATTTGGTAAATGTTAGCCACCTTTGACAATGGAACATCAAAGGACTTCGATCAAATGGGCTTTGCTAGGTTCCTCCCTGTCTATCACTCCTAGTTCATATTAAACTATAGTTATCTATGATCCCTTCCTGGAGCAGGTCCTCCGCCTAAATTCTTTTAGGGAAGGTCAAAAGTTTTTTCTGAGTCTTTTCCTTAAACATAGCCACTTTGAAATAATATCCTAAAAGGCATATTTTGGGGTGGTAAACTCTGCTTCCCTTCAATTCATTAAATCATAGAAGACCCATAATCTGATGACTTCTATGCAGTAAAAGTGTCCTTACACCCTGATTTCCTAGGACCAAGGACTCAAAGAGTCTGTGAAATTTGTGCATAATTTAAAATGACCATATGTTTAATGAGCAGGAATGACCAGAAATGATGTATATAATTTCTCTTTGTCATGGCACACAAACCAGGCTGGGTCTGGGGCAGGGTCTGGGGCAGGGTCTGGGGCAGGGAGGGAGAAGCTGCTTTCAACAAGGCCTGGGTTTTGGCTTTGGTGTCCTCCTCTCCTCAGTCCCAGAGCTGATCTGGAGCTGGAGAGAGATCAGAGCTCTGGGGCAGAGTATATGGTAACCAAATCCCTCACCCCCAGCTGAGGGTCTTTAGGCCCTCACTTAGCCTCTGGGCTCAACAGTCACCCTGGAGCCACTTCTTCTCAGAGAGTGGGACTGAAGGACATGATTTCCCAAAACAGAGGTTTGGTTTTTTTCAAAGTGTAGGTCCACTGTTTAATGCTGCAAAGATGGGTTTAGAATTACATTAGTAGAGTACGTTTAAGTGATTGTAATTCACTGAGTGCACCCTCATCATTTGGCTCTTCTGTGCATCCCACAGCGTTTTAACAAGTTCACTTTGATCTTGTCCAAACCACTTTCCTGCCACTGCTGACTGTACAGCAATAGGACTATCTCTTAAGTCCGGGCGAGTGGTAGGTACCTGGATTCAGTGACCTAAGCATATTTTCTTTTCCTTGAAAGTTTCTCTAGGTTTCACATTTTAAGGGTCAGTGATACCTATATATATCTATTGTTTATTTTATAAATGACTCATAAAAAAATGGAAAATGGGTTTGAAAATTACTCTCACATGACAGCCATCAAGAAACTTACAAGGAAGAATGACACTTACGGAATAATAAGCCTCTAAAAATTCTAAAGACTGAGAGAAAAAAAAAAACCCTCAAAAAATTAAGTCAACTTTAGTCAATTTTAAATAGGTGGCTTAAAATAAGTGAGAAATTAAAAAACATTCACATCAGTACATACCAGCTTTTCTACATTATTAATATATTTGCATATGTTTTAGTCAAAAGCTGCTTATTTAAATATGCTTTCAAAAGAAAGACATCCACAATATGCTATAATATTTTTAAGAAGACAACCTTCTGAATTTGCCTATAAAACCATTTTGTGAGTATAACTGACTTTTTCATACTGAGTCTTGTAAGAAGTTTGAAGAACATAATTTGGTGGCCAATTTATTCTTCAGTTGCTGCAGGATCTCTCCTCTCAAACCAACAGGGCTTCTCTAAGGAAGCCTTGGTCAGCCCAAATAATTCATCCTTTTGAAGTTATTGATTGAAATGACCTGATTTGTTAATTGTATAATCTGTCATGTTAGGTAATTTCAGTGCATTTTGTACTCCACTTAGGTGTTTATGCATGAATGCAAATGGTCTAAATTGACTATTAGAAACTGTGGATATATTGGAAAAACTCTAGTGTGATATTTGGAATAACCTAAGTTCTGGTTTTGTCTTTGGAGCTAACTTAGTGTGGTCTTGGACAGTGTATTTCCAGAAATTCCACTAGTACCGTTCTGTTTCAGGCTTTGCTCTGGAGCTGGGATGAATTAATCTTAGTCTTTCTTAAATTAACTGTCCTTCTGGGATTTAAGGCAGAGGGCAGTGGTTCTTACACTCCGCTGTGCATCAGAATCCCCTGGAGGGCTCATCAGAACACAGAGTGCTGGGCCTCACCCTAGAGTTTCTGATTCAGTGGGTCTGCTCTGGGTGGAGAATTTGCATTTCTAACAAGTTCCCAGATGATGCTGATGCTGCTGGTTTGAGGACCACAATTTGAGAACCATAGTCTAATAGTTTAGCTGACACATCAGCAACCACAATTCAAAGATCAAATGCCGTGAAATAAGTAGAAGTAATGTGCAGTGGGCAACAGGGTGTGGAGAAATGGGTCAAAAGAACAAGTTGAAATCTGAGAAGCCCTAACAAGAGAGTATAAGTAGGATCTTGACAAGTGGATAACACCTTGACAGGGCATTTGGGGGAATGGCACCATCCCAGTCTCCTGAGGGAAGGGAGCGTGCAGAATGTAAACAGGAGTAGGGGTATAGTCTAGCATAGATGGAGTGGAGAGTTGGTGTAGGGGAAGGAGCGACTGGAAACAGGTGGAATTGAGAATGAGAGAGCTGGAAAGTCAAACTAAGTATTTTCTTGGGTTTTGACTTTTGGCATCACGGGAACAGCATGATCAGAGCCACACTGAAGGGGAGCAATTCTGGCACTGTGATGGATGGCTGGGTAAGAGAACAACTGCTTTTGGGAGAGCTAGTTAGGGATTATTGGGGCAGCTCAATCTGCAAGCAGGGGTAGCCTGAAGAAGAGACTGAAGGTGGGAAGGATACAGTTGTGGGATGGATCTGTGCAGAAGCCACAAATTTGGTAGTTGATAGGTTGCTGGGGAGAAGGGAAACGGAAAAGTCAAGAGAGTTTGAGGAGTCAAGTCTAAGTTGTTGGGGAGGAATGGTGGTAGCAGGGAAAATAGATTGGTTAAGAAAACGAACCTCATCAGGCCTTTGTTTCTTTAGGACCAGCTGCGCTTAAAGTCTCTTTCTGTATGGTTGTAATCAGTATTTTGACGGTCGTCTGAAATATTGAATATATTTGTATAATGAGTAAATGGCACATATATAACAGTCACTCATATTTGTTGATTGGTTGGTTGATTCAGGTTAATCATAAGTTCTGAAATATTAACATCCTTAATAGACTTCTTTTCGAGCTCTTCATTTTGCTTTTAGTTTTTCTTAGTATGTCCTCTTGCTCTGCCTCCCATTTTATATACTATGCATGTGAACAGCTTTTGGTTATGTCTTCTATGTATATATTTTAAATAGGTGTAGCAGATTTTTAAACCTCTTTGTCTATTCCATCGTAATAATCATACTGCGTATTGAGATATTAGTCTATAACCCTGTCTTTCCCCTGTATTATAAACTTTTGAATAAAGAACATATCTTATTCATGTTTGTCTTTCTCACTATACTCATCATAACTCCTTATATAATGTGGCCAGCCAATGTTTGAGGAAGTGGTTTGAATCATTCAGTAAAAGTCAATTACTATCTGGTCTTTAGTGAGAGACAAAATGGCTCAGGCAATAAAAAGTAACAGCTTAAAGGGAAATGGAGATCCATGTATCTTGGGAAATAGAAAGAGGAAACATTTAATTCAGTAGACTTTCAGGACTAAAATGAGACATTCATGAATATTTTAGAAAGCAGAAGGCCATCAAAACTAGGAGAGTGTGTTAAGCTCTGTCTTAAATTAGCTGTTAAAAACCTTGGGCCAGACCTTTCTACTCTGGGTCTCGGTTTCCTCATTTGTGGGGTTGTGGTAGTAAATTACGGATTTTTATAATTCTCTGCACACGTTTTTAGGGGAGAATTCCAAGCAGAGGGAACAGCATGAGGGAAGTATCAAAGATGGGAAGGAAAGGGGGTAAGAGGCTAGTTTCAGAGATCCATTTCTGCGAAGATAAGGAGCTTGGACTCTATCCTATAGGAGAGTCTTTTGCCAGGTAGTTTACTGAAGAATGCCATCTGAGGAAACAGAGTAAGGGCCGGGGAGAGTCATGTGGAGAAAGAGGCGTGATTGAGTTGATCATTGCTACAGGATTCTGCAGGATCTTCTCAGGGGTCTGACAAAATGTTACCTGGAGAAAAAAAGGGGAGAAGCTTTCTTATCTCCATTGATTAAAGGAAGCCCCACTTTTCTGATTGTGCATGTCTGACTGCCAGGCAGGTTCCCATGGGTACCATCTGAAGCAGTATCAGAGGAGCCTGGGCTAGAGAGTCCCAGTTAGGTAGCATTGGTGTGAAGCTGTCTGGATTCTTAATGTAACTGGCTACCATTGCAATGGCAGGAATGCAAGATGAATTTGAGAGAATTTCAAGTAGTGCATAAAAGGTGGCCAATATAGGGATCTTTTGAGGGATTTTTAACAAAGGAGCCACCTAATCAGATTTATACAATGGTGTGCTGGTAAATGTGTAATAACCAGTTCTTTAGAAAAATGAATGTGTATGTGGGTATACATACATATATAACAAGTCCTTGAATGATGTCATTTTGTTCAAAAGTTTTGTTATAATGTTGATGAGAAAAACCTATTTCCAGTGGGGGCCACCGTCTGTGGAGATTACACGTTGTCCCCATTCCTCTGGGTAGTCTGGTTTCTCCCCACATCCCAGTGATGTGCATGTGAGGTGAGTTGTGTCTATGTTGTCCCCGGCTGAGTGAGTGTGAGTGTGTGTGAGTGGTCCTGTGATGCAGGGCATCCTGTCCAGGGTGGGTTCCTGCCTTGTTCACTAAGCTGCCAACAGAGGCTCTGGCCACCCTTGACCCTGAATTAGAATAAATGAAGTGGGAAAGAATTCTCTTACTTGCTTTTATGAATCTTTCTTAAATGTATGTATAGCTCAGATTTATTTCAGCGTTTAATATTAGAAGTGTTTTGGGTCTTTATTTAGAAGTTCGGTGATGTTTTTGTGGCCAGAAATATGTTGTAGGAACTTAACTCTTGGTTGTACCAATTAGCTTTTAGAGAAATTGGTTTTGTTATACACTGTTTCACTTAACGTCAGTTTCCAAGAACCCGTTGATGACATTAATGAAGACTTACCACATATATATAGATTATAAATTTTACTGATATAAAGAATGTGTAGCACATAATTTACAAATAAGAACAAAATATACACTACTCTATCATAAATGGCTAACTGATTCTGACACTCTTCTGTCATGTTTTGCTGAACTCTTGCATTCATAACCAACCTGTGGTTACAATAGATGAAAGAGGGAAGTTGATATTTTACTGTTATAATGTGGACTAAAATGAAAATGAAACACTGAAGCCTCATGTCAGAACTTCATTTGTTCATTAAGCATCTTCTTTATGAATCAGATAATACTAGAAGAATATTCCTGCAACTTTTTATTCACAGTATAACCACTACAGGAACCACACATTTCATTAACATTTTTTCTCTATTACTTTCTTAAACCCAGACAATCACAACAAAAGTCAAACTATCATTTGTAGAGTTTCTTAGTTTCCACGAGAAAATAGTCTCATTATGTCTGATTTCAAGTTACAGGGAATTCGGAAAACAGACACAATAGTACAACATCATTCTGTATTTACACTTACAGACAGGTAAAAAAAAACCCTAAGAACTTCAGAACATAGATAGTACTAAAATGTACTAAAGTAATAAAGAAAGTGACTAATTTTGAGTAAGTATTATTTCTGGGTTTAATATAATTTCTTTAATTGAAGGTTTATATAATTTAAAGTAATTGCTATATTTAACAACTGGTTTCTAGAAGATCATTCTGGTAGCAGTCTATAGAAATGTTTCAAAGGGGAGTAGTCTGGAGGCAGGAAAAAAGTACCTGAGCTATGTTAGGGGTAAAAAGTCAAAGACAGGCTTAGGAAATGTCTGTAGGCCCTGCCAGCGTGAGGCTTCAAATGAAGTCAGGTTAATGGTTTGTGTTCAAACATGAATATGTAGACCTTTAATAAAAGTCTCCTCCAGGTACTCTTTGAGTCTCTGAGATATCTTACCTGTATTTGCAGAGCTCCACCCATTTTGTTGTCTTCTGCTTTGGTTTCCTTGTTGATAGGCCAAAGGGACTTGAAGGTGAGGCCCCACTTGCCACAGTGGCGGGTGCCTTCCTGGAGAACGGGCTCTGTGCCAAGGAGGCCGATTTCCAGGCCTCACTCTCCCAAGTTTGCAAATCCGGGGGAATGGAGTTCCAGAATGATGCTGGACCCTAGTATGTGCCCCATAGAAATTTGTCTACAGGAGCCTGAAATCACTGGGTTTGTTTTTCTGTGATTCACAGAGGCAAGGAGGAAGACGGCCCCTGACATTTTGTCTGGCTGCTGCTGCCTGCAGCAGCCTCAGGTCGCCTGGAGCTGGGCAGGGAAGCTGCCCCTCTTCCCTCTCTGGGCTTGGCCCCTGGAAGTCACATCGATCTCTGTCTCTAAGGGCTCCCTTCTCCCTATGCAGATCAGCTGGTGCAGATGAGTGAATGAAGGCCTGGAGTCCCCTGCTCATCTGCACTCCCAGAATGTATGAATTTAATTTGGGGGTTATCCAGCCCCCATTAGTCTTAGAAAAATAAAATGGAGTAGATAAAAGGGTAGATGTAGCCCCGAGGTGCATGGTGGAGGCAATAACTGAGGTAAGGGATGTGGGAGGGGGCGGGAAGGGGAAGGAGGACGGACTTGAAATGTGAGGCCGAGAAGTTTAATCATGTTCAGTTTTGAGCTTGATAAAATAGATGTCGGGGACAGTTCAGTGGGTTCTGGACATTCAGGACAAAACGGGGTAGGAGTGGTGGTACCGGGAATAGTAAAGTAGGTGAAAGCGTAATGACCATGAGACCTCCTCCCCATGAGGATGGAGAATGAGGGAGAGTCAACATGTAGAGTAGCTAGAGCTCAGAACCTCAAGGAGCAGCAGTGTTTAAGGGATAGTGTCAGGTTTAGGAGCCCCAGAACTGGATGGGGAGGAACCTCCAGGGATCTTGAAAAGGAAGGAAATGGCATGAACAAAGTTGCTGAGGCACAGCAATCGTGGCTTATACTGGAAACAGTTTGGCCCATTGTGTTTGCACTTATGGTTTCCCAAGTTTATTCAGAGTTATGATTGTGTCAACTTTGCCTCTCTTCCTCCTTCTGAGAGGTGTCAAGACACTGCAGTATCATAAACGACCCAGGATCAAGAAGATATCTGGCATTTTTGCACACTGTTAATACTTTGATCCAACCTTTTATAGTCAGTGTGAGGAGAAAACAAATTTACTTTAAACTAACTGTATGGGAAATGTCAACTTTTTTCTGTTTGATGTTTCTTACTGTGTTTTTCCATATTAATCACTTCATTTTCCCCTTGGTCATGGGCCTGATATTATTTTCTTTCCTAGTTGTCAGCTGCCTGGTGTGTCAGGCAGTTTTTCACCATGATATAGTGACGCAACACAGCTCAAGCTGGCAACGTGTGTGCCACAAGTGTGTGCCACTCTTGGTTATGTTCACGCACATCCAGAAACCCCAGTGTGCTGAATTGAATTATAGGCTTTGAGATGGCCACGTGGTTTGCGTTTAGCAAAAAATACAGCCCAGACATGTTCAAAGGTTGTTGCTGTGAGAGACATTAGATGACTCCAACGTGAAAAGACAGAGCCTATGTGAAGAGATAGTAGAGTGAATTTTCTACAGCACAAATGTGTTGAATAAGTGGATTTGGATATGACCACAGGCTTGTCATATGAAATTCTATTCCATGGGAATTAAAGTTAGTGGCTTTGTGAAGGCATTTTTTTTTTTTTTTCTTGTAGTCTTCTGCCAAAGCTTAGAAGCCTGGAGAATAAAGAGGGGCTTTTACTCTGTCTGCTCTAATCTTAAACACTTACTGTGTCCCCACGCACATAGCAGTGAAATTAAGTATAGCTATTGCTTATAATGTAGCAATTGAGGTGTATTAATCTATTGCTAAAGGAATAGGAAAACTAGAGAAAACATTCCTTATATCAATTAGGTGTTATGTTTAACTCTAAGTATCAGAGACCGATATCTAGATAGCAGCTTTATTTCTCATGTAAGAACAGTCTGGAAGTAGGCAGTTGTGAGCTGGTGTGAAAGCCACAGGAATCATTGGGTTCTCACTAGCTCCCTAATCTACCATCTCCAGGACATCTCTGTCTAAGATGGCTGCTGGAGCTCCTAACATCATATTTACATTATAGGCAAAGAGTGAAGAGGGAAGAAGGGCATGCCATCTTCTGGTAAAGGATCTGTCTCAAATTCCAACACTCTTACATCTCATTGGCCAGAGCTTGGCTATATAGCCATGCCTAGCTGTAGGCTTTGTTTTTAATCTCCAAATTTCTAAATTATTATGAATCTCAGTTTTGGAAAAATTAATTAACCCATAATTTTCTGTTCTCCTGTTCATTATTGCAAGAGATTGGGAGAAAGCTTGTACAAGAGTGAGATTCTTTGGTGTCTTTCACGACACTCTATGCTAGGAGGTCTTTCTCTGTGTTTTCTCAATAGTAATAACTGGAACAGCATGAATCAGTCAGGGTTTAGAGGCAAAGCAAGTAGGTTATATAGATTAAGGGATAATCTATTAAAGAATTGATTTACTCACTCGTGGGGCTGGTTTAGAATGCTTGAAATCCATAGGGCAAGCAGTTAAGAAATGAATATTATGGTCTGGCTGGAACCCCCAGGGCAGGACTAAAGCTTGGAGTTTCTGAATTCAGGGAGGGCCTAACCCCTCTTTTAAGGGCTTTACACTGATTTCATCAGTCTTGCTCAGTATAATTTTTTGATTAAAGTCAACTGATTAGATACCTTAATTACATCTGCCAAATTCCTTCACAACAGCACTAGATTAGTACTCCTCTGAATAACTGGTAAGAGGTGTGCGTATGCTGTGAAATGGCTGCTGCCCCCTTCTTCACTCCAACCCACAGGAGAGGATATCCCTGGTAGCCAACCCTGATAAGAAAGAAGAAAGGGACTTCTGGGGAATGTAGTTCAGCCTTGCCAAATTGACAGTCACAAAGCCGTCATATACTATTATTTAGTTGTCACCTAGAAAAACAGGGTAAAAACAAATTGGTGTTTCTTCATTTCTGATATTCTGGCAGATAGTGCACACGTGCTATGATTATTAGCTAAAATGGAGACCCGGTATTGTGCATTTTTAACTGTTTTTCTTTTCCCACTGTTTTGTTTTCTCTTTTTGTTTACCATAGATAGTTAAGGCTTTATTTTTGATGTTTTCATTATGTAAGTAAAAGCTTTGATGCTGAGCAGCCATTGTGAGCTCATTAAAATTAACAGAATTTAAAATCTGCTTTTAAACTCATGGTAAGGTGTCCAATTTTTTAATAATGCAAATATTTTTTCTCATTTTTACCTTTTTTTGTCTTGTTTATACAGAGGTGTTAATGGACCTGTTCCTTCTTTATTCAAACTAATAAAAGCTTTTATAATTAAAGCAAAAATTAGTAGCATTGTAAATCTGTTTTTGCCGATGAGACTCAGATGCTCATTAATCTTTTATTGAGAGTCGTCTTTCTTTAAACCTCTAACAAGTTTATTGAGATATAATTCATGTTCCATAAAATTCACCCTTTTAGAGTGTACAATTCAGTGATTTTTAGTATATTCACAAAGTTGTGCATAGATCATCACTAATTTCAGAACCTTTATTTTCTTTTATGTTAAATATAGATATGAATGTTGTAAAACAAGTGAAGAATTTGGAAATACTCAGTTCTGTTGTCTGATTTAAATTCTCTTGAAAAGAGAAATTGATGACTTTTGGTAAGTGCAGAGTTACAGATGTTTAGTCTTAATTTTGTGAGGAGAATACACATAAGGCCTTTACTGTGGGATTTTCTACCAGGTTTAAGTATATTATTATCTCAGATGTTATCGAAAATCAGGGTTTCCATTCATTTGTTTAGCAGGTATTTATCGAACCTTTACTATATGCCAAGCTTAGTGCTAGGCGCGGGCAGTCCCAAGTCAAATGAGACTCTCAGCAACCTTGTGGTCGGCAGGTAGAGTGACTGGTAAAATCATTCCGTTGGCCTTCATGATGCCATCTTGACTATAAGCTTGGGAAGCACGAAGCCATGGGTGCTAGCATACCCCATGTGCAGGGTTCCCATATCCATAAATTTGTGGGAGGAAAGTGACTGTATCTCTAAAGAAGGTTTTGAGAACACATCTAAACATTCCATGAGAGACCCAGGTTGTCTTAGGGATGGTTCCACAGCAGATGGGGGGAAATCGCTACACTCTTCTAAGAAGTGGATGCAGATCCTGAGGAGTGCAGTGAACGTCTCTGCAGCTAGTGAGATATAAATCGAAGGGGTCCCACTGCAGTGTGGTTTGCAGCCTCACTTCCTTCAGGTCTCTACTTAAATTTCACGTATCAGAGCGGCCCTTCCTGACCATCTCTAAAATGGCATCTCTCCAAAATAGAACCCTGTCCTGTTCCATCAGTTTGCTTTCTATCTCTTCTGAGCTTTCGTGTGTTGTATAGTTGTTATGGCGGCACCCCTCCCCCCACCCCATAACAGCAGATATTTTGTTTTGTTTGCTGCACTCTCCCCGGCACAGTGTCTTAGTACCATGCCTGGCCCCACAGTTTGTGCTAATAAAGATTCGTTGTGTGCGTGAATGAAAGTTCTAAAGCAGGAACAAATTATAGAGTTCTGTTTATGTGGCTCTTTGTGCAAGCAGAAATTAGTTTTCTTACTAAATACTTCAGATCTTTTCATATATATTTACACGTGGATAATTATTAGATGAGGCTGATTTCTCATTACAAAATCTCCTTGTTTAAGTAAGAAATGTGGCCATTTTTGACCCTCCCATCTCCCTGCCCCCTAACTCTGCTGGTTACCGAATTCTTTCTCAGTGCCTCCTTTCCATTCCCACTGTGGCCACTGCCCAGGTGGACTCTTCACTCGTGTAATACTGAAATATTGCTGATTCTCTGTCTCCTGCTTTATGGAGTAACTTTTCTAAAACACAGACTGGATTGTTATTCTACAGCTTAAATCCTTCTATGCTCCCCATCACCAAAGACCCCTTTAGTATGACATCGAAAATCTGTCTCAGTTTATTCAGGCTGTTATAACAAAGTACTGTTGACTGGGCAGCTTATAAAGAGAAATTTTATTGCTCACACTTCGGGAGGCAGGAAGTCTAAGGTTATGGCGCCAGCATGGTCACCTTCTGGTGAGGACCCTCTTCTGGTTCATAGCCATGTTCTTCTCACTGTGTGCTCACACTGCTGGGGAACTCTCTGGAGCCTCTTTTATAAATCACTAATCTCATCCATGAGAGAGGGCTCCACCCTTGTGATTTAGGCACCTCCTAAAGACCCTACCTTCTGATACAAAACCTTTGTGCCTTAGGATTTCAACATATGGATTTTGGGGAAACATAAACATTCAGATCACAGCAAGACTCTTCTCAATGTGGCTGTCACATGGTTTTTCAAATTCATTTGCGGCTTCCCCAGTATACATCCACATGTCTTTCTTATCTCTCCCTCCTTCCTGCCCTCCCTCTGGTTCCCTCTTTCATTCTCTCTCTGCAGGGGTTCTCAGTGCCAGAGCATACCAAGGCCTCTCCTGCTCTTAGGCTCTGAATAGGACGCCCTCCCTCCCTTGTCCACTCACAGAGAGAAACACTGTATACTGCTCTGACGTCTTCCCTGACTCCCACTTTTCCTGCATGCAAGTCACTCTGCCCCTCCATGTTCTCCTGGCACTTCCATGCATAGCATGGTTTGTATACAGTATATTTTTATTGGTGAGCCATGAAAGCTTCCTCTTCCATGAGTTTGCCAGCTTTCTGAGGACAGTGTCTGTTTTATTCATTCCTGAATTCTCAGTTCCTAGCCATGCATCACAGATAGTAGATATTCAGTAGATATTGGAATGAAGGAATAAAATTCCAATAAGCGGTCTTATTAATGGATGCAAACCATCCCCTGTAATGGTAGCAGGGAATTTAAGTGCAAACACGTCATTAAACTTGACAATAGAAGTGTATAAACAGAAGCGTAATAAGTGCTCTTATTTGTCTTCTTAAACTATCTTCGGCAGTGATGTGTTTTAATAAATGCGGAGAACCACAGGTCGGCAAACATGTCAAAGCTCTTTGGTCCAGGACTGAACTGAGTTTCTTCCTCTTAATAGTGCTTTCCTGGGTCAGCGTTCAAAGACATAAAAAGTTTTTAGAACAATTCAAAGAATGTGTAATACAAGTTTATTTTGTTTTATTTGTTGCTGTATTGTTTTTGCCTATTGGATTTGGTTTTTATTTGGAAAGCTAATGAGAGACAGGTTATTAGAAAATCAGAGGCAAGCTGTTTACTGACGTAGCAGCTGGATGGTTTCAGCTGTGTGAGTGATCCAGGAATCCGACGCCTTAGGAAAATTCCATCCCTACCACCTCCTTGGTGTTGTTGGTTTGTGAACCAGGCCTGGTTGTCTCAGCAGTTGGTAAACTGACAATCCTGTTTCTCTTTCTATACCCCATCTCATCTCATCACTTTATAGGTCCACGTGGCCTCTTTTCAGTTCTTACAAAGAGAAAATGCAAGTGTACTCACAAGCACAAGGTTCATTTTGTTCTTGAGGCTCACAACCAAGGACTTAAATTTTTTTTTCGCTTTTTAAAAAGCTGTTTATTCTCATGTTATTGGAATTTCATTATATTATCAGGAAGAAGATATTCCCTTTTCCCAAATGAGAATGTCGGCACAGTGTACATGGCTGCTTCATAGGAGGCTCTGCCCTTTACTTACAGCCTGTCTTGTTTATACCTGCCCCTTATATATGTACCACACTGTGAACATTAAAAAAGGAACAAATGTCCTTAATTTTATTTTCTAGGTATGCTGCTATCTAAGTGAGTTATAACATATGCCAGTAACTTTAGATTCCTTTTCTGATACATAAATTCATAACATTTTCTCTTAGGTAAATATGGTTGTGAGGTTTTTCTCGGGTGCTACATATCGTACAACCATCTTGCACTGTGAGAGAAGCATCGGTCACTTGGGGTCACCCCAGTATTTAATGAAAAAATTGAAGGAGTTGCCAGGGAAAGTAATTTAATCTCAAGGAAGGAGTAAATACTGAGTGCAGACAGGTCATTTCAGTATGAGTCTAGAAAGCATATCTGTGCTAAACATAGATTACCATATCTTAAGGAAGGAAATTCACCAGACAGACTAATATTCTGTACAGTCAGTAAAAGCCCAGACAGGTTCCTGTTTTGTTAGTGGGCACTTCTGCATAGGCACACAGCCTTGTGGGGATCTTAGGGGGACGCTTAGCGGTGGAAACGCAGAATGAGCAGTGATTGGCAAGAGAATTCAACTGTAAGCTTCCTCAGGGCCAAAACCATGTTTTCTCATCCTCGGTTGTGTGCTGGGTGCCTAGCACTCTGTTGGAAATGTGCACTAAATAAATATTTAATGATTGGCTAGATGAATGAATACAGTGAATATAAAAGGAACTAACAAAGAATGGGTATAGGTAGACAGAGGCTTAAAGCAATGATGAGTGAAAGAACTTAAACGAAAGAATACATGCTGTATGATTCAATTTTGAAAATCTTCGAGAAGAATAAAAAATATGTGGTGGGAAAAACCAGAACAGTGGTTCCTTCTGTCAGGAGACAGGAGGGTGGGCTGGAGATTGACTGAGAAGGAACATGAGGGAACCGTAGGTGGTAATGGTCATATTCCCCATCTTGTTAAGGCTCTGCATTGCAGAGGAGGTGTATGCATTTGTCAGAACTCTGGATGAGTCATTTATGATTCGTGCATTTTAATATGTACAGATTTTACCTCAACACTGAACTAAACACAGCTATGCAGGAGAGAGTGTACTGGTGCTTGCAACTTAGTTTAAAATGTATTTAAAACATAAGATGAGTAGATGAAAGCATAGAGGGATGGGTAGATGACAAAGTATGTGTTAAAGCAAATAAAAGCAAACATTAATTGTAGAGTCTAGCTTGTGGTTCTATGGGTGTTCACTTTAAAATTCTTTCCACATTTCTGTATGCCTGAAATGTACATAATCAAATGTTGGGTGGGCTGATTAGTGTGAGGAAAGGAATTGAAGGCAGCAAAAACAGACAACTCTTTCAAAGAGTTTCGCTTTAACCCATTTCCTGTTTGTCCTGAGAATACCTGCCAGCAGCGCTTGTGGCTGCAGCGTTTACCCCGAGATAACTCGCGGCTTATAGTCCTAACCTTACGCCCCGAGTTTGCCATGAAATATCTCGCTTTTATTATTTTTTTCACATTGCTCTAGTATGTAGATAGTCTTTGGAAACAAATGCTATTATTCTGTTTATAGCATTCTGTTTTTAGTAGAGGTATTTCCATTTACAAAATATAGTAATTCTTGATCGCTGTAGATGTCAAATTCTAGAAAATGTAGCATTCCTACGTGTGATGTTAACATCATTCTCAAACAGTTGTTAGCTGAATATTCCTTCGATGAATTCAATTTATGTATACATTTCTGTTACATTAGGATTAGAAATAAGTTCTGTTTAGAAATAACTCCAAGAACAGTTTTTATAGTTTATTTTCATATTGAAAACCAGATTTACTTCAGCCTCAAAGAG
Organism: Rousettus aegyptiacus; assembly: GCF_014176215.1. NCBI lineage: Eukaryota > Metazoa > Chordata > Mammalia > Chiroptera > Pteropodidae > Rousettus > Rousettus aegyptiacus. Next base: position 31,657,665 of record NW_023416307.1, on the reverse strand, counting down.
CGTGTTTATGTAAAATTAAATTAATGCTGGCAGCGAACTGCACTTGTTTTCCCTAAATGGGAAATGGGTTAAAGAGGAACAGAGAGGTGAGTCTAAGCTAGTGGGATGACCTGTTAATGAAGAGAGTTAATTGTCATGAGCATAACTACAAGGCATTGCACTTATCATAAGATATATTTGCTTGGCTAGACATTTGCATGACAGGAGAATTGGTAGAGAAATTCCCATGTTACCTATACTTTCACTCAGCATGATGTTTTTGAGATTGGGCCATATCTTGTGTATTAGTAATTCATGCCTTTCAATTGCTAAGTATCACTCCATTGTTTGACTATGTAGCAGTTTGTTTGTTCATTTTCCTGTTGCTGGATACCTGGGCTGATTCTAGTTTGGGGCTATTGTGAATAAACTTGCCCTGAACAAATACAAAAGTCTTTTTGTGGATATCTATTTTCTTTTCTCTTGGCTAAATCCTTAGAAGTGAAATTATTGGGTCATAGGGTAGGTGTATGTTTACTTTTATAAGAAACTGCTAGAAATTTTTCTAAAATGGTTGTACTGTTTTACACTCTGAGCAACAGAATATCAGAGTTCCATTTGTTCTACATTCTTGCCAGCATTTGGTTTGCCAGTTTTTTTAATGTTTATACCTTCCAGTGGGTATGTGGTGAATCTCATTCTGTTTTTTATTTATTCTGTTCTGACGAATATTAACATTAAGTACTTTTTCTTGTTCTTATTGATCATCAGTTTATCTTCCTCTTTGAAGTTTCTGGCCAAATGTTTTTCTCTCTATTGAATTGTAGGTATTCATGATATATCCTAGTTATCAGTTCCTCGTCAGATATATGACTTGCAGGTAAGTTCTCCGAGACTATGGGTTACCTATTCATTTTCTTAATGGGTATCTTTTGATGAGCCCCAATTTTTCCCTTTATGCTTACTGCTCTCTGTATCATACCTAAAATCTTTATAGTTTTAGCTTTTACATTTTAGATCTACGATCTATCTCAAATTAATTTTTGTGTATGGTGTGAGATTGTAGTTGAGATTTATTTTTACTGTATAGATATTTAGTTGCTTGATATCATGTTATAAAATCTTTTCTTTCTTTATTGGATTTCTCTGTCAACTTGTGAAAATTCAGATGACCACATAAGTGTGGGTTTGTTTCTAAGCTCTCCATTCTGTTTCATTAATCTATTTGTTGATCTCATGACAATATCAGACTGTCTTGATTACTGGACTTTCTAGTTAATATCTTAATATCAGGTAGTGTAAGTTCACCAACTTCCGTCTTATTTCTATGATTACTTTGGATATTCTAGAGGTCATTTGCATTTCTGTACACATTTTAGAATTGACATGTGAATTTCTACAGAAAAGCCCAATGAGATTAAATCACCACTGACCTCTGTGTCGCTATAGCCAATGGTCAGTGCAGTCTTCCTCGTTTTTCATCTCTCAGCTGTCTTCGACATAATCGATCACTCTATCCATGAAGCATTTTGTTCATCTGGCTTCTGTCTCACCACACTGTTCTGGTTTTTCCTCTTTATCTCACTGGCAGAACTCTTTTTTGCCTCCTTTGCTGGATCCTTTTCTTCTTCCTGAAATTTAGATGCTAGAAAACCCAGAGCCTCAGTCCTCACACTTCTGTTCTTTATTCATTCTCAGACCATCTCATGGTGGAAATATGTTATTGAAAGCCAGCTACCAGGTTTAAAGTCATCAGACTTTCAACTTTGTATCTCAGTCCTAAATCCCAGACTTTTATATCCAAACCCCATACTTGTGTATCCGACTTTCTACTGATCCTCATTTAGGTATCTAAAATATTCTCAAACTTAAACCATCCAAAATGGAATCCTTGATTTGCCCCTAAAACATACTGCTTGTCCTCACTCCCCAGCACCCACCGCATTCCACAGCTCAATAATTTGACTTTTCTCCCTGTTGCTCACATGCCAGTCTTAGAGTTTTCCTTGACACCTCTTTTTCTTTTACATTCCACATCTGAAAATCTTGTCTCTGTCTTCACAATATATCTTGGTTCTGTCTACTTCTTAGCCATCACTCTAGTCCAAGCTACACGTCATTTTCCAACTGGCCTACTGCAGTATTCTTCTAAGTTATCTGCTTTCTCTCAGTCTATCCTTTAGCTACACAGCCGGAGTACTTTCTGAATGTCACAGCATTTCATTCCGTGGATTAAAACCTTCCAGGGCCTGTTATGTTTAGAGAAAACAAACAAACAAACAAACAAACAAACAAGCCTGTGCAGTGGTTTACAAAGTTTTACTCGATCAGATCAGACTGCTCTGTCCCTGTTTGCTCTCTGCCTTCATCCTCTTCTGTTGCTTGCTTTCATGTTCTGACTTCACTGAACTTTTTGTTGTTTTTGAACTCACCAGCTCGGTTTAGCCTCAGGCCTTTTGCAATTTCCCTTTCCTCTGCCTGGAATCTTTCCACCAGATAAATACCTTGCTTTACTCAGGTCACTGCTTAAGTGTTGTCTCCCCAGAGTGGCCTTTTCTGATCACCCTAAGGAATGTGCCCCTCCCCCCATCACCCTGTCCCTTTCCTTTGCTCTCAGTATAATCTATCTGATTTGATTTGTTTTACTTGTTGATAGTCTGTCTCCTTTAATAGAGTATAAACTCTCTGAGGATTTCAACTTTGAATCATCAACGCTATTAACAATATTAGGTGCTCAATAAGTATATGTCAAATGAATGAGTGGGCAAGTAAGTTAACCTTGCTGGCACCATTTTCTTCATCTGAGAAATGGGGAAAATAATGGTATTTACCTCATAGGACATATGCGAATGCCAAATAAGGTATTGGGTAATAAGATATGTTGGCTGTTCTTATTGTACTTACTATTAAATAATATAAATGATTTAAATTTCTTGTAATCAACCAACAGATAGATGTGAATGCTATGTCAGGTGGACTTTGCCTGTTATAAATTAGTTGTCGAATGCTTTTGACGATGATATTTTTTCTGGGTGTGAGAAATAAAAGCGATTTTTTTAAAAAAAAACCAGGGTTGTTGTGAGAAAGCTTTATGGAGGAAATGTGTCTGGGGCTGTTCCTAGAAATTCTGGAGAGGATTTTCATCATTCTTGGCCATGCATTGCAGGTAGGGCAATGGAACAGACCCAAAGGGGAGGGAAAACTAGAGGGTTTGTTACGGGAGAATGGTAGCAAAGACTTCAGGGTTTTTATCCCTTTTTGCTGTGGGTGGTTACTTTTCCTAGAGGAATGAGCTTCCTTAATCGACAGGACTCAGTGATTCATCATTTTGCTTTCTGCACATGTTCGTTCCCAGAATTCAGTCTGTTATAATGATATTAATGAATTCTGGACATATGCATTATATTATAATGATGGTATAATGAGACTCAGGTGAGTTGAAGGTCGTTGGGGTCTTCATTGCGCAGGTGTGATTGACTGGCTTAAACTGGTACCTAAATCTCTGCCTACTGGTTTCTTTGTGTGAGTTAAAAAATGCCTTCTGGCTTGCTTAATTGTGAGCAGATTAGGGCAGACCCTTTCTAAGATAGGATGACCTCAGCGTCTTTGCAGGCAGACCTGAAACCCCCTAACTTTCCTGCCTACTTCTTTTCTAAGAGCCATGAACCCTTTTATTATTAGTATGAATGTTGAGGGACAGAAGGTCTCTTCTTCTGTATCTGCTTCCTGCTGAGAATGGCCGTAGTCCATGCCTACAGGGGTTTCATGGAGCTCTTTCCCTTTCTGCCTCATTCAGGGTGGGGTCTTGGGTTTCCTGCTGAAGTGCCACCTCAGTCCCTAGACAAGGAAAATAAGATACAAACTCTTTATTTAAATCATACATTTATTAATTTCTGTTACTGATTTGCCTATTAAGTGAGTAAAGAGAAACAGGGTTGGTTAATACCGTTTCTTAAAGAGTGAAAAGAAAGACCTTTGGCTTAAACTGTCCCCCACCCCCATACTCTAAGGGCCCGGCCTGGCTTAACACTATTTCTGCTTAACAATGGGCTGATGACCCTTATCAATAGCCAGAGGATCTGAATAGCCAGGGTAATTATCAGGATTTGAGGGAGGGGACCATTTTCCAAAGAAAGGAGAGAAGAAAACTTAACTAGGTTTACTAAAAAGATTAACTCTGCAAGAGATGTCCCATTTCATTTCCTGCTAAAAAATTAATAATTTTACAAGTGATGTCCTGTCTCTGAAAATGGATTAAACCAGTTTTGCTGGAGGGAGCAGTCTTGTGAGGAAGCAGTTTGAGAGCAGAGCAAAGAAAACAGAGTAGAAAAGAAAGCAAATGGCTTCAGGCTATAAGAACTGCCCGAGTGACAAGAAGCCCTTCCTGAGATTGGGCAAGCGAGGAAGGAAGTGCTTCTGGGTGGTTAGGAAAGAAGGTAACCTATTTTGGGCTCGTTGCTGCAGCTTTAGACGCTTCTCCCCCTCAGCGTAAGGTGACTAGGTCGTTACCCTCTGCTGCACATTCAGTGCATGGGTGTGTTGAGTCCATGTGTCCATGTGTCCGTTTGTCCAGATAGTCAAGAAGAGGAAATGGAAGGAGGGTCCCTCCTTCTGATCTGGAGGCCTGGAAACCAGTTTTGAACTTTCTTTTTTACCTGTAAGAATTCTCTCTCTAATTTTTAGGTGGCTGTGACTAGAGGCAAGTGACAATTTTCACTATGGCTCTTTATTTAAAAAAAGAATAAAGAAACTTGGGAATCCAAGGCCAATTAAAAAACACAATAGTTTACATTTTAATACGCATATTAAGAAATACTCGACTTGTTTTTCAGAAGAGCATATTATGTCAGTCCTATAAAGCCATATTCTCATTATTGAATAAAAGGAAAACATGTGTTTTATTGAGAGAGGAGAGGAGGCATCTGAAAGTAAAAACAGATGCAGAGGAAAGGGCCTTCAGAAATAACTGACTCAGCTGGTTACAACTGCTCTCTCTTCCCCCATTCTGCCCTATGCTCTTCAGTTAACATGTTTTCCACAGCTGCATCCCTCACCTCAGGGATTCTCCAGCCCCTTCCCTATCTCTGTAGTTGTATAGGCATGTCAAGACTATGGAACTGTTTGCTATGTTAACAGTGAGAGCTCAGCCTTTGGATAAGGAACCCTCTGAGCAGGTGCAGATATCAATGAATGCTGCTCCCTGCCTGTAAGCCTAGGAGTGCCATCTCTTTGTTCAAGAATCCGATAAAGGTGTTGATAACACGGAGGGTCTGGAAATTCCTCCCCTGCAGCCCCCCACCCGAAGCTGCCCCGCCCCACTCTGAGTAAGGAAGGACATGTAAAACCTCAAAGGAATCATGCGCCCCTTGCATGGACACTGTGAGGGTATATAAGCTGTAAGGAATCTAACCAAGGGGAGATCGTGCTTTGGGTTTGTTGAATGCCCCGTGCTCTCTGAGAGCCGGCATTAAATTCTCCTTCCTCTAACAAAGTTGTCTGAGCATCTGAATTCCTCCATTGGGTGTCGTTTCCTTCAACATTATGAAAAGGGGCCAAAGTAATCTGTGAACTGATCAGGTTATAAAAAATGTTATCTAGCCAATTATGAGATAAAGTTTTATATAATTTTATGTAAATTTGAATTTACCTAAAAGGGCGTCTGGGTGTGTACCTGAAGTTTCTTGTTATTACTAAGTTACAAAATGTTACTTTTTGGAGAACTAGAATAGGTTTCAGAGCAATTGGTAGTAAGTAAGAAAATGACCTTGTAAAAGTAAGAACAAAATAAAACAAATATACAGATATGAGCCATGACAGATGTTACAGAATAGGGAGTAGATATGAAAACAATAAGCAACATTGTCATTAACGCAGCCCTGGCAACACGCGTCACAGATTAAATAATGAATGCCAGTTGGTGGGCACAGCGGGGAGGGAACAGAGAGCGCCTTGTTTCAGTTTGCCTAATTTCAAACTAATTGCTTAAGTACAGGCTTCTGTTCTACTTATAGCCAAAGGAAAATTAAACAGTTGAAATATTGTAAATCTTATAATTCACCCTGAATCACCAATCAGAACTAAATAAAAGAGCTTTAAGCAAAGAATTCAAATGACTTGTTGCCTTGCCTATATAAATGGAAGCCTGATGAGAAGCAGAGTTCACTCGTTAGGGTCTTCACTCACCGTCTCTTCCTCTCCTGATCAGGTTCTAGCTCGTGATATAAGGGACTGGCGGCTCTTCATTGCACTCTTCTGACTATGGCTCCGTTGTGTGGGGTGGCAGATGCCATGGTCCACTCCCCAGGACTGGCACAGTGCTCAGGCCCCAGTGACGGGTGTCTTTTTAGGCGGTGGCTTCTCCGAGGTCTTAAGCAGGTTGGCGCCCACCTTGTCCTGCTTTGGGTCTTTGTGATGAACTAATGAGCTGATCCATGTGAATGCACTTTGTTGACACAAATGAAGAGGTTAGTATTTTTATTATTTTAGGATATGGAATTGGTAGAGGAAAGATCCTAAGTCAGAAGTTCTGGGTCATTTCATTGTGGGTCATTTCATCCTAGGTCCTTCCTTTTCTGAATGCATTTTAAAAAATGTCTTCCTATGGGTTTTTCTCCTCCCCCTTAAATAAGATGTTCTTTACATTTTGTGTGTGTGCCATGGGATGCCTTTGGCATTCTGGTAAAGCTAATGAATCCCTCTTTGGAATAATGTTTAATGTGTAAATTTAAATGCATAAATTTAAATGCATAAAGTTAGAATGCAATTATACTGATAGACATGTCCATATACCAAAAAATATACTATACTATATATCCATCCTTTATTAATGCATTATGTATCAAGAGCTTGGCGAGTCTCATAACTACTGTAATTTTGAAGCAGTAATGAGTAGAAATGATACTTTGAGATATTTTCAATAACTGTAATGTGATATGAAGATACCTTTAATTTCTATTTGTGACAAGTTACAGGTCTGGCTAATATTACTGTGGCTTGTTGCCTACATTAGCAATTGAAGGAAATGCTAAATTTCAGGTAGAGGTTAGTAAAAATTAAAATAAAGATTTTCCCCATCTATGTCTTGAATTCAGTCTGAGGTCCTGAGAAACGCCTTGCTTTAAAACTTTACCCTTTCCTCTTCTGCTGTGTGCTCTCCAGGGGCGGTCACACTTTGTGTGCACTGACTCTAGATGTGGACCTCCAGTCCAGGCAGGGGACTGGAGCGCTGGACCTGTATGTATCTTCTGCCATCAGCGGCATATCTACCCTGGAATGGCTCACAGGACCTCACACGCAGTCTCGAAAGCAAGGTCTTTGACTTGGCCATCCCACCCTACTCTTCCTACCAGCCTACTCTTCCATCTGTGTTTCCGGCTCTGGATGGCATTCATAATGTCTGCATGTCTCAGGCCCCCAACCCAGCTTGAGCAAGGGGACTAGTGAGTACTGCTGTCCCAGCCTCCTGGATAAAGATCGTGAATGTAAAGCACTGGTCCACCACTTACCTGGAATGTCTTCTAAATTTCTACTCACCCTATGAGGCCTAGTTCCTTCTTACTATTCTTTCCAACATGCGCATCTCGTCACTTTTTGGTTTAATAGCTCTTGGTGATGCTTTTTTGCCTCCATGATGTGACATCAGATGATCCTGCCTCCTTTGCAGTGTTTTTTTTTTTTCTCTCTCTCTCTCTCTGCAGATCCTCCAGCCTCCACAAGTTCCCTATGGTCCCTCCAGTGGCCTGCTCCCCATTTCCCCCTTTGCCTTAGCAGGCCCAGTGAGTGCCCTTTACCTGCAAGTCCCTTACCTTCCATATTACCTCGAGGTCTCAGTTCTGTGGCTACTTTGATGGAAAGCCTTTGCCAGCCTGCACCATTATGAAGATTGTCCAGAGAGCAGTTTTTGTCCAACCATCTCCCCCTCCCTTGCATATGCCCAGAGTCTGGCAAGGTTTTACACCTGGTATGCACTCAGGGGACAGAACATGTAAGTCCATGGTTAGAAGCACTGATTTCAGAGCCGGACTGCTTGGTTCTAATCCCAGCTCTACCGCTAGCTTTTTGATCTTGGCAAAGTCCTTATCGTTTCGGTGCCTCTATTTTCTCTTCTATAAAACTGGTACAATAATAGTGGTGGGCTTTAAGTGAGTTGATACTTGTAAAGCACTTTAGAACCAGGCTTAAGTTATACTAAGAGCTTAGATATTAGCTACAATTATTAGTTTTAGTTTCAGTTTTAGTTTGGACTCATTTAAAAGATACTTTTATTTTTGCTGGAGTTTTATTAAAGACTAGTATACTTTGAAACCCAATACTTAACAGTTCTTTATCTCTATTGAGGTTGGTATTGGACATTGATTTTAGCAGAAATAATTTATATATGACAAAAGGAAATACTTTTTGACAGAAAGGTAGGAAAACTTCTGGGGATACAGCCTTTTAACAGAATGTTGGAGACATTGTCCTATCACTAGTTAGCTAGTTGATTTGGGGATATTTCCATATTTCTTCCATTTCAGAGATTATATTGACCTCACAGGAATTTTTCTTTGGGTAAAGAACAGATCACTACATATCAAGATTCTTCTTTGAATGCAAATCATCATGTATGTTGGCAAACCAAATCCACATAAAAGAGATGGTTTTGAGTGTAATTACATTTTTTGCATGAGTATTTTAATATCTTCTAGAAATATTCTGGTCTTGTGGGAAAAAACTTCTCATGATCCTTACCACACATTGAATTTGACATTAATGTGCTCTTATAATTGATTCATTTCTTCTTTTTTTGTTTTTCTTCCAGCATCAAAGTAATATTCCCCTGGGGTTTAACAGTTCCAGCCTTTTCTTGGTTTCGCCACCAGGTGGGAGTACTGGCTCCTTTTTAAAGGCATGGACTCTATACCTTGAGACTAGTTTTTCTCACTGAGGTGACTGTCTTGCCCCTTTCATTCGAAAGTGACCCCTTGTGAAACTGTTGAGCTCTTACCCAGGAATGGCTTGGAGAGGCAGGTGGGGTGAGTGTTAGATCTGAGAGAGTCTCGGGGTTTTTCTTGCCTGATCTTCTTGAACTGATATGCTAATGGCTTATGTTTTGTAGATTCTGAGAAACTTAAATTTTACCAGAAATATATGGAAATCTACTTGTCAACAAGGGAGTCAAGTTTTTCTTGGAATATTTGGTCTGATCTTATGGCTCAGAAGAAACAATAAAATTAGGTAAACTTGACCATTATGTTAAATAGGTCTTATTTAAATAAAATAGAAATCAAGTTGTTAGAATTAAAATTGTTCTTGGAGTTGAGAACTAGGGGAAAATTATGTGTTCTGTGAATGCATTATGTTAAAAAGTAGAGTGTGGATTCTTATTCTTTCTTAAGCGAGATGCTGGAACATTATTGGCTGTTTTAAGAAATAAATGCTTTAAAGAAATTGTTAATTACATTTTTCTAGAATAAAAAGCAAATTTAAATTTCTTACTTTGAAACCATAGCGAGTCATATTAAGTTCCATTTTAAACTATAAAAAAACTAGAGAACAATCTTTTTTATCTTATAACGAATGTAAATATAGGTGGTCACACTGAATTATGAGTGATTTTCAGATTTACAGACACCAAATCAGAATCAGAAGATTCTTTGATAAATTTTCCCCTTGAACGTAAATTAAGTTTTAGATTTTAATGATTACTGAGGTTTTAGACTTTTTAAATATGATCCCCCCCCAAAAAAAAAAAAACCCAACCTGAAAATACTAATAGTATGGAATTTGATTCTCAGAAACAGTAACTTCATGTGTCCCTCTTACGCAATGTGAAATTGCAACCCAACGTAGATAACATAAAACTCGTTTCACGGCACCAACGAAGGGCAGACTGTATTCCTCTTGTTTAAATAAATGGGTCGCTTTAATGCAGTATCTGAAGGAAGACAAAGGAGTGAGAGTTTTCTTTAAGTTTATGTGTTACAGTCTTCTTGGGTAGCAGGTACAAAAAGCCTGAAGCCTCAGCTCATGCTGTCTGTGGGTTTTATTTCTCACTGCAGCCCAGTGTCTAGTTAACATATGGGTGTGGTTTCAAGTTCATTACTAGAGCTTATAGGCTAACATGCTTTGTGGGCTTGGCTATGACTTAAGTTGCCTTTAGGGAGGCAGCCAAAAACAGGGCTTGGGAGCAGACTGCGTTCCCTGTGCATGTGGATTCCCTAAGCAGTCAGTTTTTTTTTTTTTTTTCCCCCTCTCAGCTATCAGCTGCTTTGGATATTAGTTTCATAGTAAGGATTCTGTCATTAAGGCAATATGAAGCATCTGTTTTCACAGGGGCACCAGGTTAGTACACAATGTTTTGAACTTTCTGCTGCATATGTCAGATTTTCTTTCTGTGCTTATGGGGCGATGATATGACAGCGTAGTATTTGTGCTGTTGCCGCATTCTTTTAGAAAATAATGTGAGTTCTTAGATCCTATGGAGGTTTGGGAGTTATGATTCTCCTTATATGCATTGTCTGATACTCTTAAATGAAAGTGGAAGCCAAGAAGAAATGACAAATATGTGTTGGATTTGTACTCTAGAGATTTGTACTTGTTGGCATTTTTAGTTCCCTTTTCAGAAGTACTTTCTTTGTGGTCCTCGCATTGAAACTTCTGGGCGCAGCTATGATTTTACATACGGTTGATTTTACTTTGTTTTTTTAACAGCAGGCAGCAGCGTGTTGCGCCTCAGCTAGCGGCGTTGACCCTCCCACACTTTTATGCTTGCCCGATGCATGGTTTTCCCTTGGGCCTACTCCTTATAGTTACAATGAACCAGAATATCATGTTTATTTTCTCTTTGAAAAGTCTGGCATTTTTCTAGAATGCCTTATAAAATATTTATATGACAGCTGATGTGGGCAGACCGTACAGGTGGATTAAGCTAGACTGAATTCCTTCCTTCATTGTCACTGTTTTTATTCTTAAGTAATTCCTCAGAATCTGAGGTTACTCTAAAAGTAAACATGACTGTGAAAATGAAATGTGCCTTGTTAGACATAAAAGTACTGCTAATAGTAATAAAATGAAATCAAGTCAATAAAACGAAGTGTCATGAGACTATCTTCTTTATTTTCATTAACTTGCAATCCGACATGAAATTGCTGTATAAGAGGGATTCAAATTTGATGAGGTTTTAACATTTAAAACACTTTATAAAATATGCTTGATTTTATGTTATGTTAAGTATGCTTTAGTTCAAGGTAATGTACTAGTGTTTTAAAATATACTTGTCTGCTTCTATGATTGCCATTTTAAGTCGCCTCTTTTTTTTCCCCACTGAGAAGTACTGTGTTTCAGAAAGGGTCTGCTCTCTCATGTTCTCTGTTTAAAAAAATAAAATCGAGGGAGAAAGGAGACAGATGGAAATAGGTACTTAAAAAAAGACTTCGAAGTGATTGGCTAAATTTAAAGGATCTCAGTTCTCATTTCTGCTGTGGCTGAAGTTGTAACGTGATGGCTGCATGCCCTTTCAGGATCATAAAACTGTACTTTAGACTTCCAAGACACAGTTGTGTGGTCACACTATTGCCCCTGCCTTTGCAGGTGTTTTCTTTAATGGCGAATCTGCTAGGTCATTTTAGCTTTCCCCGCCCCCCAAAAAACCCAATATTGTTATGATTTGCTTAATATATGCTATTACTCCATTCATGTGCTATTAATTATTAAATGCTATTAATTTAAAATTTAAAGGAAGACTCCTGCCAATCTGATTGTAGCTGCCCCATGATTATAAAGAACAATGTTATGACATTTTACTCATTATTTGTTTGTGCTTATCTTGCACAGATGGAAGTCTTAAAAAGGTCACATAAAGCTAGTTTATATATGGTAGATCTCGGTTTCTGTGTCCCCAGTGCTTCATGGCCTTTTCTTGTAGAGGTATTAACAAAACAAAATACCACTGGTTAGAAGCAGAAATAAACAATGAGACAAAGGATAGAATAAGAGGGGAAATGCCCTAAAAAACCAAATTTTTAGGGTTTTTCCAAAGACTGTTCATTAAAATAAGTTTCCTCCAAACATGAAGTGAAAAAAAGACTGCACAGTAGAGGGTTCAAAATCTGTAGTTTTTGGATAAACTAAGCAAATCTTATTCCCGATTCTAGATTTAGAACACACATTACTATTCTTGTTCTTATCTTGTCAGACTGGTTTAGTTTTGTCACATCTCTGCCTTTTGGCAAAAATAAAATAGAGCCGGACATTTTCTCAATTTCTCTAATTTTAACTTAAGCTTTGAGTTGATTAATTTTTATCTAACAGACTTTCTCGTTAATGTTCAAAACACTCTAGAAGTCTCATTAATCTCAGGAGGTTTGTGACCCTGGATGATGATCCAGAAGTATGTGATCTTTATTTTCTTTTAAAATGAATCTGAGTTTTGACTTTGGAGATAAATCCTTAGGCAAACTATTTCTACATGAATTGGCTCAAACTTGAAACATCAGCAAAATTGAATGGCAAGTAGAAGATAAAGCTCTCTGAAGAAAGAAGTGAATAAGTAGGAGTAATTGTGATACTAGAAGTGATTTTCTGACCACTGAACCTTGATAAGTTTTCACCTATTGGCCAGTTCCACTCTTACCCCAGATCACTCGCATTCCCTCCCATGGTCTTGATCTTCACTGTGTATGTTTTGGAAGGTGTCGGCTCTTGACCTGCAGTTTCTGCCTTGTCAGATTTATGAAATGGGTCTACAGCCGTGCCACCTTAAACAAGCTCGATCCCGTCTGATCTTGGAAACTAAGCAGAGTTGGGCCTGGTTAGTACTTAGATGGGAAACCACCTGGGAAGACCAGGTGCTGTAGGCATAAAAAATAAAATATAAATATAATAAAGGATTGTAAGCTGAGAAGGCCCTTGCAATCTGCGAGATCGAACCACGGGTTGCTTCGCCTCAAAAAATAATAATAAATAGGTTTATGGAATGGTTACGGTGAGCAGTGCTACCTGGGTATTTTCTCGCCTAACCCCTAGGTTCTTGCTCTTGACCCTACTCACTGAAGGTGCCAGTGTGCATGCACCTTGTGCTTATGTCTCAGGAAGTGGGGACAGAAAGCGGGGGAGATTATGATGTTATCTACATCAGAAATTCACTGTTAGTCAGACAGTAAATGCTAACTTCCCAGTGGGGCTGCCGAGGCTGAGGACAGACTTTACTCTAGGACTGATTTGATCACAAACCTCCATGGTTCCTTCTTTCATTCCGAAGAACCCAAATTAAGTTTTATCTTCTGGCATTTCTGGGGGCGATGGTCACAGTAGTTATGGCAGGAGTAGCAGAGACAGTGGGAATAATAATAATAAGAGTAATAATAACTAGCGCTCAAAAAACATTTCCTAAGGGCAGTGCTGTTGTAAGCTTGTTACTTAATCCACAACAACCCTAAGAAGTCAATTGTCTTTATTATCCTCATTTTACAGTTGAGGAAACTGTCCCAGAAAGGTTATGTAATTTGTCCCTGAGTCCTAGCCACTAGAAAGCAACAGTGCCTCGGTGGGGTGCTCTGGTGGGGGAAAAAAATGACAAGAGAAGTTGATGTTCTTGGGAAATATAATATGATGTTTATTATTAATGAGAAGCAGCCATGTAAATACTGACGTCTGTGCCGTTCTTTGTACTCAAAGTTGCTTCCGTTGCCTTACTGGCAACTGGTAAGTAAGGCACATCCTTTGTGTTCTTGGTGCATTGGGTGAGTAGCGAGTTTGTGCTCTGCTTTCTCACCTAATCTGCTGGTGACCAATGGCAAGAACCTGGTGAACGAAGGCAGGATATGGAGGTTGCCCATTCTCAGTAAATGAGACCAATGGTGATCAGTCCACATGGAGAATAAGCCCATCGCATTGAAAACTCTTAACTACTAGATAAGCTAAACTTGGAACTTTTGAGACTTTTTAAGGCAAACGTAATAAAACCGCTAAGGCTGGGAACTTGGACCTTCTGATTGTTTAGCTTGAATTTGGCCCGTGTGTGTGCCCTCTTTATTTCTGCTCAGCATGATTTCCTGCTGATAATCAAAGCTCCGGTGATGTTGTCAGTCCTGAAGGCTTTCTGACACTTAGTGGAAAGCCAAAAATATGAGGCATGTATTTTCTTTAAAAATATAAATGTGCATTTGAAAATGTTGGGCAGATAACGTACTCTAGTTTTGGCTAAAACTTGAACATGTGACAAATAAGTTTGGAATCTTTAATAGTATATAAAAAGGAAGTCCACAGATAAGGAGCTAAATCAAAAAAAAAAAAAAAAAAGGAAAGAAAAGAAATCAAAGTAAATTCTGATCTTTGGATGGGGAAGCACTTTCTCTTTCTCAAACCAATAGAAGACGTCACAAAAGGAATAGGGCAATATGTTGAAATTTTCTAGGCAGGAGTATAAAACTTTAAGTACAAAAATTATTAATTGAAGCATCATTTATTATCATGAAAAGTTGGATGTTATCAAAACATATGGTAGTAGAGGAAGATTGCATGATGGACCATTATGCAAACATTATGATTTTACTTATGACAAATTACCATAGGATATGGTGACTATAGATCTTTGAGTTAAAACACTGGATATCAAACTATTTGTACATCAGAGACTTGGCCATGTTTAAAATACACCTATTTCTGTGTGTGCTATGCTTAGCAAGGTAGCTGAAAGGATTGTCACCTTGAGTTAACATGGGTTTAAGGAATAAGATGTACCCAAGTTTAATAGTAGATTAATATAACACCTATAATCTATTTAAGGTGATAGCTCTAAAAATGATTTTAATTTCCTCAAATAGTTTGTAAATTTGAGGTTTCCTTTAAGAAGAATTTATTATTTTTATAATAAAAATTAAATCAGAAGCATCAGGTTAGAGTTGAGGCAAGATCAATTTTGATAAAGAAGATATTTTTACTTTGGACAACAATTATTTTGCTGAATTTATGCCTTATTTTAGGAAATTGTCTTGATTTTTATGTATCAGATTGAAAATTTTAGTCAAATGTCATAGCTAATCAAATTATAAGGTAGATGGTTTATTTAATAAGAGATGTAGGAGGAAGCTCACTTAAATACTTGAAACATCGGTCCAGGAAAGATACTTCTGTGGATTTCCAGTGGATCTTGGGAATGCTTTCTTGGACTAAGCAGTTGATGATGTTTAGAAAGTCAGCCTATTGCGACAGTCCTTAGGAGAGATGATTTGACTGGAATAATGAAAATGGAAGAGAACCTAAGAGTGGTTGACTTTATTCTTTCCCCTCCTTATTTTATAGATGAAGCCCAGAATGATTGTGTCCCCAGGGCTATAGGTTTCTAGTTGATCCAGTTTGAGCCTTTTGGACTTTTTAAGGTCTTTTGACTCCTCCATTGCTAATATTTCTAACATTCCATTCTGTTCATTTAAAAATATTTTAGTAGTGATGGGAAAAAAATGTAAAAAAATAAGAAAAAACAATTTAGTGATGAATAAAATTATATTTCTATTTTTCCTGTGTTGGTAAAAATCAAAAGCTATTACCATTTCAACTAATAAATTTGCTGAAGGCCTATTTCTGCTTCCACGGAAAACTTCCAGCTTTACACGCATGGTCTTTCTTCTCATCATTGTTGTTCGAACATTTTGTTCTTTGGTATAGTCTTATTTATTGCACATCTGGTTTCCATGTTTGTTCTGTAAGACAGTAGCCATGTGGATCGACTAGAGCTCACATGATACTGTACCCTGGAAATTGTTTTTTAATAGCTTTATTGATATTCTATAATTTACATATCACAAAGTTAATCCCTTTAAAGTGCACAATTCAGTGGTTTTTAGTGTACCTACAGAGTTGAGTAACCCATCACCATAATATAATTGTAGAACATTTTCATTACCCCCAAAAGAAATCTGTATCCACTCTCCCATTTTCCATTTCTTTTTGTCCTCAAGCCCTATGCAACCACTATTCTATTTTCTGTCTAATCCCCATTTTACAGATAAGGAAATGAAGTCTTAGAAATGTCAAGTGATTTGCTTATGGTCACAAATAAGCCTGTGCTAAACATTTCAGGTGAATAGAATCATACGTGAGGTGAAAAAAACTGGAAATTTTAATTTGATGCTTAAAGACCACTTAGTCGAGCATGATCCGATTATAGTGCAGGCCCCTCCTTCTCAACAGCATCCAAAAGTATAAGATTAAGACAAAACAAACTCAGTGTGTTCATCTGTTTATTAGATTAAGTGGCTTATTTTTATTTTCTGGAGTCCCTATATTTAAGATTTAAATAAAAATACTCAATATTCAAATTAAAAAACTACGTGGGGGTACATACCCATTAATACGAGATTGTTGTAGATATATTGCAAAATTGTTAGGTTAGAGCACTACTTATTTGGGACTTTAAGTGAATTACTTAACTTTTTAAGACTTCATTTCCTCATCTCTAAAATGGGGATTATAATATTAGTACTTATGTCATATGGTTCTTGTATGAATTAATTAGGTAATGAATATAAAATGCCTACCACAGTGTTTGATTGATGCTTAATAGCTGTTAAGTGAATGTTAACTATTGTTGTTATTAGTGTCATTTGTAATAAACTATAGAATGTTATTTGATTTCTATTTTTATAACTTTATTTTGCCCTACTAAGAATTTGAGTTGGCTTCAAGACTATTTACGTACCATTAAATACACGTATACACACACACATAAACAGGAATAAAGCAAAACTAGGAGTGATAAAGTTAGTTAAAATGTAGTATCAGAGGAAAGTATAATAACAATAGTAATGATTTCTAATATTTATATAGCAAATTTTCAATAGACATTTAAGTGTCTTTCCTATTGAGCTGAGGGAATAATGCCAGATCAGAAATGGGCAGAGACGATCAAATGAGAACCCCAGGCTCAGAGGGACCTCTGATGGTCTCTAGTTATCTTCCTACTCTGTGGCAGGAGACATTACCACAGATGACAGCTAGTGTGGTGTTAGAACTCACAATGTGAAGGTGAGTTCGACATCTCACAATATGTATAACTACTATTTATTAAGCACTTTCCATGACCTGAGCTAATTAAAACCCACCTACAAAGCTATATAATTATAATGTAAACATGCCCGCTCAAGGCAACAATTTCCTTGTTAATAGTTGTGTTTTCCAGGATGTTCTTATACCTATTGAACTGAAATGTACACTCATGGAAGTACCCCTCCCTTCTTGAGAAGCAAATGTCTAGTCAGAGAGTCCCCAGATATCTGAAGACAATTATCATGGCCCTCATCCTACTTTGCTCCCTTGCTCAAACATCAGGGTTGTTTTTTATTATTCTTTAGATTACATAGTCTAACACACTGTAGTTATTTCTTTTTCCTGGAATACGCTTTTATTTCAAGTGTGCCCAGTGGACTCCTACATGGTCTTCAAGATTCCTTTTCAGTGTGCTTTTCCAGTTGCAATTTTCTCCAATCCGCAGATTGAGCACTTCCTCCTCTAGGCTTCCACTTCACTTCTCTTCATGCTCTGAGAATTAATTGTTAAAAGCCTCTTTCTTCCCCCGGACTATGAGCACCTGATGGAGAACTATTGACCTTTTTGTTCCTAAACTGCATCCCTAACACCTAACAAATGATAATTGCTTAGTGTATAGAAGAGAGAATTTTGATCTTACTTCATGTGGATTCCTAACTATATCTTGTTTTACAGAAGTATCAGTTATAAGAAATGTCTTTGGACAAAAATGTGTAGTAAACCTCGATTAACTGAGGACCAAAAATAGCATCATCTGGGGATAAGACAGTGAAGGTCTTTTATTTGGTTACTATGCCATTCATTTTTACTTGGTAAATTTATCCACTAATCACCTGATATAGATGAACAAGGTGCTTGTCTATTGGGCAAGGCTGATACCCATCACCTTCAGAGAGATTTAGATAAAATGCTTATAACATTAATGTGGTTGAATCACAAAGTTCACAGTAAGCTTAGTTTCAGTATTCAAATGAATGCCGATAGAAAGGTACAGTCCGAAGTTATGCTTCTGTTTAAATTTGAGATCTTAGCAGTTTTTCATAAAGTATGGATAGTGTTTTTTCCTTAATGCATGGATAGAGGGTTAATTTAAGAAACAGTATATAACTAGAGCAATAGGGAGCTGGTCTACATCTGAAGGAAAGAATGTGGTTCTCGCCAAGGGCTTGCTGTAATTCATAAAACTGGTCAGCATCTTAAAGAGATTCACTAGGTCCCAGCTGGAACTTTCTCCATGGAGTAGATCAGGCGCTGGTGATGTTAAGTGTCTCAGGACCTACAAAGTTCCTACTGCGAGGGCTGGGCCTCATACTTCTCCAGGCCATGGACCCCAGGGTTGCTGCTTCTTTCCACTTGAATTTGAATTTGCCAGTTTTCTCCATCCAAACTGAGTCTTTATCTTCCATATGAGTTGTTACAGACACCCCAGTGAATCCATTTTCTTCTCCCTTCACTTTTTGCTGGTTTAGTGCCAGCTTTTCCCTCCCATCAGCATGTGCTGATGGAAGCCGAAGGGGACACTTCTGCTCTGAGCGAGGTCTAGCCTGGGTCTGGAGGAGGAAGAGTCAGGTGTGGAATTTTGAAGTGGACACAGGGTGCAGCCTCTGAGACCAAGAAGGAGGCTTTTCTGGAGAGTGCCAACACGGTGCCCTCCAGGTGCTGTTGATGTGCTTCCTGTTTCAGGAAGCTCTGCATTTCCCAGGGCTCTTTCACTCCTAGAGTGCTTAGTGTTAGAAAGTTCTCCTTTATGCTAAAGTGACATGGGCCTTTCTAGAGTATCTATCCCTGTGTTCCAGCTCCAACCCCTGAAACCATAGAGGAAACATCTACTTACACCCGTAGGTCTTGATATGTTTGAAAGGCCTCTCATTTTTGTTCAGCCTAAGAATTCCAAATTTTTTCAACGGTTTCTCATAATGGTATGTTTTTCAGCCTTTTCTCCACCTGGTTCCTATTCTCTGATTGTCTGTGGTTTGTCTAGTTGTTACTGTGGTCCTCAGACTAAACATAGTACTCCAAGTGTAGACGGGCTACCAAGCTGCGATTCCCAGCTGCTTTCCTGGATGCTGCTCTCCTGACAATGTGCCCCAAGAGTGCATGAGATCTTTAAAGATAATATTCACATGTGCCACTTTTTGGACAGTTATCATCTTCAAGGAATTTCGCCAAAGTGCCTTATATATGGTATGTCATTTAATCTTTACAACGATACCGAAGTGGGTATTACTATTGTATTTCCTTGATTCTATAGTTAGTGGGAAGACAGACCATCAATTGAATTTTAGCTTCTTGAGGGAAATAGAGGAAGGAAAATGCCATCACATTAAATGTTGACATAAAGTGCAATAGTCATGTCAGTTTCTGAAAAGCTAAAATATGTGTGTGTGTGTATGTGTTTGGGGAAGGGGACAGAAAGTACCTTTCAGATTCTTAGGAATATAATATCTTCATTCTACAGATGAGGAAATCAAGCTTAAGGAATTTGAGTACTATGTAGAAGGTAGAACCCGATTCAGACCCAACATTGCCGACTACAGTGTGCATTCCCACTATTCACTCTACTACCTCCCAGGGAGGCCTAAAGTCAGGTCAGCTCATCCTGAATTCCTAGGACTTTCTCATAAAACAGCCTGTACTTGTGTGTTTAAACCTAAATGCAAATGTCTACATACATCCTTGGCAGTGAACAACTTTCTGTATGTCCCTTTCTTCATCTTTTTAGAGAGTTATTACTAGATAAAAGAGTATAAATGTTTTTATGGCTCTACAAACATATTACTACTATATTATGCCTGAAAGTGGTGTATTCATTAACAATGCTGCCAGCATTGAAGTTGGTTTAGCACACTTGTTGCAATTTCTTAATACACTCCATTCCTGGCTTCATTCAGATTGGGAATTTGGGTCTGTTGTGGGAAACTTCTGCATTTGATTCTCTCCTGGGATTCCTTGGGCCCCCTGCATCCCCCTTCCTGGGCTGCTGACTCAGGCGGGGTGGGTGAGGGGTGACTGTCAGTGTTCCTTTGTAGTTAGTATGCATCCTGTTTCTGTGGCCTCTGGACCCAGCTCTGAGTCAGAATTCTTAAGGCCGCACTACCCTAAACGTCACTCTGCTTCCTGCTTGCCCTCTGACTTTGAGCAGTTCCACGTCTTTCCTTTTCCTTTCTGGTAAAACCCTGGGTTATTTGATGCAGTGTATAGAAAAAGCGCTGAATCCAGAGGACAATTCATGACAGTAACACAACGAGTAGGTTGTGAATTAAAAGCAGTTCCCTTTTTAGATCTATTGTGGTTGAAGGCAAACCTTCTCGGGGATAACTGGATGATTAATTAGCAAGAAATGCATTCTATTTGTTCTCCCTGGATGAAGACAGGGAAGAAATAGAAAGTGTCAAGAATGTGTAATTGAAGGTTTTAAAGAGAGGAACCTGCCCAGTAGATTTCAAGTGACAGGAAGGATAGACCTGAAGAGGAAAAAGAATTCCCACATATGTGCAATACTTTTTCGTAGCCTCAGGAAGCATAGACTAGTGAGTAGGAAATAAATTATTTTACTTTTTATTTTTTAAATGGGAATAAAGGAAAAAGTCAAATATGCATCTTACCTTCTACTAAGACCACATTCAGTTATCTGCATGACTTTTGTAGAGTTATTGGATTTTATAATTCTATTTAAACAGGTAAGAAATACTGAGTAAAAATTAACCCCATCTGACCCTTCTTTAGATTCTGACTCATAGCCCAATATAACTCATATCTCTTGTGAGAGAATGGTTACGGTCCTAAACTTCTTGGCTAAAAATATAGGCCACTTCTATCTTAAAATGTATGTGTGCCACATACACTTTTGAGATAGAAAGTGACGTTAGTGTTATATTGTGATTTAAAAATATGTGTTAATATTCAAAAGGATAAAGTTACCTTGATAAGAAGTGACTCCTGGATTGTGAGCGGAAGTGGTACTATCATACAGATCTTGAATTTTATCAATCCATATCTACTCTTTGCCTGATGAGCGATTCGGTATTTGCCAAAGACTTAATATATTTTCATGTGCTAGCTACATGATACATGCTTCTAAAGACACAGGTTTGGACATTTTAGAAGGGAGTGGAACTATGGATATATTCCCTAGAGATTGAGCTATTGTCTCCATTATCAGTACCCTGGTGACTTTTTTTTATAGATCCTTTGTAAATATCTGCGTGCCATTATCTAGGTGAAGTAAGGTCCTGATACAGCCATAGCAAGCTGGTTTTGTTTTCACTGTCATATTTTCTGTCTCAAACCTTTCTTCTTGTCATTAAAGCAAGTTTATCATTTTGGAGCTAGTCCAAGCCAGTGCCTTTCAAACTGATGTCCATGTGCATCACCTAGGTATCTTGATAAAATGCAGATTTTGTTTCTGAGATGTGGCCAAGCTTCAGAATGATATCAATGTTCCAGGTACACAGACCATGCTTTGAATAATAAAGATCTCAAGGTTTTTACTATCAATGCTGCCAGGGAGACAGATGGTGAGAAAAGGTGAGCAATAAAGCAAATATTAATTGGAGGAGCCTCACATGTTTCTTGATTGCTATGGTTACTTTGGCAGGTGCCCAGTTGAGTGCAGAGAGACAGGAGTGCACATTGATTAAAAACCTTGATCCCTGAAGTCCTCTCTGTACCACCCCAGCAGTTGAGTCACATGGGCACATTACTAATCTCTCTAAACCTCAGTTTCTGAATTTGTGACATGCAGATAATTTAAAAACCTACTTTATAAGGTTATTGTGATGATTAAATGATTTAATGCATATAAAGTATTCAGTAAGTGCTTGCTAGATGTTAGCTATTAAGAGTAATAATTCAGAAAACATTTACTGAACACCAGCTGCATGCCTGGCATGTTAAGGTGGTATGTAAAGATTAAAAGGCAATGCTTTAATTTCCTTTTCTTTTTTGATATTTAAAGCAAAGTTTTATAAATACATTTTAAGTGCGCACAGATAAGCTTAATTTGTAAAGAAACCATATGTTATATATTCCAAACAGTCCAAATGACTAGAGTAATTTCTTTTTTTAAATCTTTTCAGATTATTGCTTTATTATTTTTTTCTTAAATATTTAGCCTACATTCACTCTTTCACTATAGAAGTTTATTACATTTAGTTATCTAGAGGCATATATATTTTTTAATTAATTTATTTTTTAAATTGAAGAAATGGTTAAAAAAAATTTTTCCCCGTCTACCTACCCCCAACTCTTTAATTTCAACAGGGATCAGATTGATGTATTTGGAGGGCCCCGGAGTCAAGATTAAATCTAAAAATTTTAACTCCAAGGCCAGCGCCCTTCCTGCCTAATTCTTTCAATGTGCTCTTTGGCTGTTTCCTATGATATGTATCCATATTAAAGCAAACCTGGTTTCAGACGACTTTAAGTAAGTGAAGCCCATGTGCTGAGTCACTGTGGATTTAACATGTTCTAACCTTTAAAACCAAAGGGAGTTATGTTTTGTTTCTTGGGTTTGTGTGAATTATCTCCAAGGATAGAAATTAAAGTATAGGGTTTTTTGTTTGTTTGTTTTTTTAAATTTATTTTTATTTTTTTACCAGGTGAATTATTTTGTTTGATCATCGAGATCTAGGTGATATCAAAGGATAGACATAATCATTTTCTATTTTGGTGGATCAAATTCTGAGCATACACCTGCCTTCCACTTTGGCATCTACCTTTTTAAAGTGAGTTCGAAAGGACTGTCTTTGCATGAACTCGTTTTCCTAAAACAGACTCAAAAATTTGCACTCTGCTTCTTTTCAAACGCGTGTGCCTGCGAAGAGCTGAGCCTTCCTACTTTTCTTCCCTCTCTTGTGCCTTTCTTTGGAACCCTGTCTTGGAAATGATCACTGACCCAGAATTCATCTTTTCTTTATCTAATTATTTTCCTAGTTATAGAGACTTGTGTGCTTTCTGAGCTTACAATAGTTCTCTTTGTGATACCTACTTTTGTAATTTTAAAACAAGGTACTAGTTTGGTGGAAACACCCCACTATGACTGTTGTGTTTGTGAAAACATAAACATCTCACTGAGAAGAGTTCAGATAGTGAAAACAGTGGAATTTAAGCAATATTCAATTCAGGCATTGACAGATTGCTTTCTTTAAGTACTCTGACAATGTTTTTTCCCCTTGTTTTTGGTTATAAGTAGCAATTGTCTATTTTTGTTATGATTTTTACCACTGGTTTTTTTTCTATAGAATCAAAGAAAATTACCTGCTGTTCCTTTGAATATTGACATATGTCGATTGATTTTTACAATACTGCTTATTATTCCTGTATTCACAAATTTTTTTAAAAATCAGCTTCATTGAGATATAATTCACACATAAAAAAATTCACCCATGTAAAATGTATAATTCAAAAGTTTTTAATATATTCGCTAAATTGTCTTTGCAGATTTTGCCAGTACACGTTTCTCTTTCTACTGTGTGTGTGTGCCCAAATCCCTCCATATTAACATTCATTAATGACTTTCATCACTACCTATAGTTTTGGAGAAATATAGTGCCATAACAATGAATTCTTAGAGGCTACTAACAGGGCACTTCCTGATTACACTGTGGCTTTTCATTAACCTTATATTAGTGCTGTATTAATGATGAATCAATAATCTGTCGACTATGTTATTAAGCCTGGCATGTTTCTTATGAGTCCTCTACCCCTTGTTTCCCCTAACGCTCACCCGCCTTGCATAGCCAGTTTCGCTTGTTTACCTGAAACAAGCGTTGTTTCTCAAATGTGACAGAACCGAACTCTGATGGTCCCATTGGGGCGGCACCTCACACAGCTGAAACTCATCTGGAGATCATTGTTTTCTGTAGTGACTGTATAAAGAGACCAGAGCCAGTTTTCTATTTAGCCTGGCATCTTTTTAATTCATGAAAGAACGCCATTGTTTAGCTGGGTGATAATAAAATAACCAACTGAAAGTGATGTTACTTATTCTCCGAAATCTCATTTTGGGCAGCCCAAACCTATTGTTATTAAAAGCTTTGTAGCTCTAGCCTTCCAGCATCAAGAGCAGGAGTGGGAGGGAGTGGGTGGAAACTTTGAGTTAAAGTCAAAATGCCTTCACATCACTTGCCCTGTATTGTATGCACAGCTACACTGCACCTTTTTTTGTATGTTTGTTTCCTCAAATTTGCCATGGTTATAGAGATAAAATACAGTGGTCACACTGAAGAGAGATTTAGAATTTGGCAGGACTTAATGATTAGATACAGAGAGTTAGGGAAAGACAATTGCTAAGGATGAGTTTCAGCATTTGGTTTATGCAGCTGGTAGAGGATGTTTTCAATTCATTCAAGAAGGAAAACACAGGAAGTATTTCATTTTGGGCTTTGGAAGATGATGAATTCTATTTTGAGCATATTAAGTGCACCTAATGGGGAAGTTCATAGGCAGTGGGTTATATAGATCTGAAGCTTAGGAAAAAGAACAATGCTGGAAACAGTTACTGAGAGCCCAGTAGAACTAGTGGTTGGGAATACAGAGATGGCTCTGACTTCAGGGAGTCCCCAGTTTTCCAGGGGAAACAGGGGCCAAGTAGAAGAGAAGGTACTCAACAGCGATATCACTGGGAGCCATAGAAACACTGGGGGAAAGAAATGTCAGTATGTATTGTTACCATTAGCATGAATGAGATCACTGAGAGGTGAGTAGAATGGGAAAGAATGATCCTGGGACCCTAAAAATTCTGGTGTGTACACGTTGAGCAGAACAGCCTCAAAGATTTTATGTCAGTGACTGGAGAGGGAGTAGGAAAACTAGAAGAATGTGGGAACATGAAAGTCAAGAGAGGAGACTCTTAAAAAAAGAATGGAGTCAAGAGTTATGCAGCAGAAAGTTTAAGTGAGGTATTGGTGAGACATCCTTGGGATTGCACAATATACAGGTAGTTATGAACTTTGGGAAAGCTGATAGAGTGAAGAGCTGGGAGCCAGTTGAGTGGGTTAAGAATGAGGGAGGAGTGATTAAACATAAGGAGGAAGCAGACAACTTTCATAAGAAGTTGGCCTTGAAAAAGGGATAGATAGACAGGGTCAGCTGAGGTTGGAGTCCATGAACACTAGTCCATGCAATCGAATGCTTTTTCTGCACCCATGTTTAGAAATCTTGGGGTAGAGGCCAAGAAGGCAGATAGTTGGATTAGCCCGGGATTGAGTTTTTCCAGATGACTGCAATGGAGGGACAATGGGACGAGCGAGTAGAGGTTTTCAGCAAGAGAGGAGTTAGAGTGATGGATCATGTGCTGTCAGCTGGATGAACAGGGGCGTGAGGCCTGGAAGGGGCTGAGGGAGTGCTAACAGCTTGTTGGACATGTAGGAGTTGCTGCCTTTCTAAGGTGTTCTTGGGTAAAAATTGCCTTCACTGCTGTTCCATCAGATAGGAAGATGATTTTCTGGTTTTAATAATGAGTGAGTCACAAGGCAGATCTATAGCCATTTCATCATGAGCCCTAAATTTGAGATATTTTGCAGGTTTGGTGGGACTGTATAATACCACCAATCATTTATGTTCATCCATCCCATCGAAGTGGTACCTCTGTTATTTTGGCTGTATTATTTTCTATTTTAGATTTACTTGTTTTGTTAAAATCAAACAGAATCCATTTGTGTTCCTTTCTAATAAGTAGTTTGGTTTGGCACAAGGCAAGCAGATGAGTTTCCAATATAAGGTTTTGATGAGGAGAGTTTGTATTCTGTACATCTGAGTAGGAGGAGAGTAGTTTATAGGGAATGGAGAAAGTAGGGAATGTGAAATTCAAGGGTCAGAATTTGAGTCTCATACCTACCTCTTACAGAGAATGACCCTGGTTAGACCTCTTAATCATTTTGAATCATTGCTTCTTCAGCTGCAAAGAGGGTTAAAAATAATGCTGTTTGCCTTGCAGGATTAGAAGAATCAAATAAAATGTACATATGAAAAATGTTTTGTAATCTAGATGGCATTATGCACATGTTGTTCTCTGTTTTGCCCATGTCATGAACTGTTCTAGGTCTTACTTGTATTCATTCATTCCTCATTTGGGTCACAGACAGTTACTGAGAGCCCAGTAGACACTAGGAGCTAAGGATCTAGAGATGACCT
The DNA here is from genome assembly GCF_014176215.1 of Rousettus aegyptiacus. NCBI lineage: Eukaryota > Metazoa > Chordata > Mammalia > Chiroptera > Pteropodidae > Rousettus > Rousettus aegyptiacus. The sequence goes on along the minus strand of NW_023416307.1, from coordinate 31,631,526 downwards.
CTCCTTTCAGGGAACTTAGACTCTTTTAGAGGAGACAGAGGCCAAGTGGAAAGAAAGGTTCTCAACGAACTCTCATAGATGCTGTAGAAGCACTGAGGAAAGGCACCTAAACCAGCCTGAGAAGTCAGGAGAGGCATTCTGGAGGACGTGACCCCTGAGATGAACCTGAATGAATGATAGGAGTTAATCAGGCAAAGAAGGAAATTGGAGGAAGGCAATGCTGAGAGGGAGCAGCCTGTTGGAAGGCTGAGAGGTCAGAGAGCATGGAGCATGTTTGGTTCAGTGCAGCTGAGCAGGGAAATATAATACCATCAAAAGCTTGACTATAAAGTCACAGCAAGAGAGGTGAGAGGTAGAGGAGAACATACATGTAATTGAGATGCTTGAGAATGTTTTAATGGAAATAGGAAAAAAAACACTACAGGAGTAGGAGAGGTTGATAAGGGAGTTGATTAATGAAGTGTTGAGAGGAGAGTTGGAAATAGACACAGGTGGGAGACAGGAGACGTGGAGGAGGGGCCCTCTTTTGGGGTTTTGGTGGCGAAAGAGGCAAATACACAGGGTAAGGTGAGGAGTAATGAGAGAGTTTTTCCCGAAAGCCCCTGTTTTCATGGTGCAGTAAAATGCATGAGGTCATTTTTTACCCCCAGAGCCTACCTAGCATGGTGCTCACTCAGCACATGGTGGTTGCTCTGGAAATACCTGTCGAGTGATTTACTGTCATCAGGAGTTGCGCGAGAAGCCCGACAATGCAGCACGACTGGAAAACAAGCTGGCGTGCCGGTCGGCCCGGTACACGCCACCTCTCTCCAGTTCACTGAAGTTTGGCAGGCTGTCTTTCAGTTTGCCATTTTTTGTTTGCATTGATGCAATCCAGATGCTTCTGACCCTCAGGGATGTCACAGAGTCTGGTGTCACTAGAACAGCTCTTTTCCTTAGTAACCGTCCTGGGAGTGGTGGTTTCTTGCACAAGGACCAAACTAATTCTTTCCCAGTGAGGCTGGCAGCCTGTCCACACCTGCCGAGCAGAGTCTGGCTGCAACTGAGACAAAAGTGGTTTATCTTGCTTGTCTGATCATCCTTCTTATGCATTTTGGATATGGTTCAAATCTGCATTATAAAGAAAAAGTCTCCTAAAACAGACTTGCGTGAGCATGCACGGTATGAAAGAGTTCTCGTCTTCCCTCTGCTTTTCTGTGTGACTCTGAGCCTGTTTTTTCAGTGCATTGAAGGGGATTGGCCCCAACGAATACTGAGATTATCAAGTGTAATAGGTGTTACTGACCAGGTGCGTCCTGGTTTCACTAGTCTAAAGATTGTATCCTCAGTTTTTACCCAGTATCTGCTACCAAATGTATTTGCCATAGAGGTTTATTGAATAGGATTGCATTAGCTTCTGTTCTCCCACTCCTCCTCCTCCTCCTCCTTCTCTTTTTCTCCCCGCTCCCCCCCCCCCACTCTCTTTCTCTCCATTTCTCTCTCTCCTCTCAGTTCTTAACTGGTGTCTGTCACCAAATACATGTGCCATACAGATTTGTTGAATTGGATTACATTAGCTTCTGTTCTTTCTTTCCCTCTCCCTTCTCCTCTCTCTCTCTCTTTATCTCTCTCTCTGTCCCCCTCTCTCTCTTTTTCTCTACCCCCTTCCCTCTCCCTTTCTCTCTCTCCCCGCCTCTCCCTCCCCTCCCCTCTCACACACACTCACACTCACACAGTAAAATAGTGCCCTTTGATGGTGTCATTCATTTTCTTTATTTAATTAATATTTAGCAAATGTTAAAGATATGTGATAGATCAGGCTTGATTTCTTTCTTTCAGAGACAGCAAGGAGCTTTAAGCTCCTGAAGTGCAGCGGTTAAAAGAATTAGGAGGCCTCAGAGGAGAAAGTGGGCTGTGATCACATAGTGATGCTAGTCATGGACATAGGATTGGAGAGTCTGGACACAAGTTCAAACCATTCATTCTGGGTTCATTCTGGGTTCCCAAGGAGCTCACAGTTTCTATAAGAGTGAAAGAGATGCAAACAGATTACTTTAGCAAACAAAATTTGGATTCGTATAATGGAGACTAAAGAAATGACATATACATTGAGTTCCCTTCTTTTCACAATTATTTTGGCATTTAGTAAACATGCCTGTTACCAGGTTTTATTTTTTCACTTTACTTGGCTAGAGTGTCAGTGCTTGATAATTGAGGTATCTTTCCTATTAATGATATTAATAGTAATATTTATAATATCAACTAGGTATTAAAACTGAGGCTCAGAAAGGCCCAGAGTAATGTAAGTAAAGTAAGAGGTTGCTAGTTCTAAGACTAATAAGAGGCAGAACCGGGATTAAACACCCATGTTCTCAACCCAGGTGGATACTCAAGGTCTGTTTGGAGATGAACCAATGGAATATAAAGGGATTGGGGGGTGGTGCTGAAGAGGCAGGTCTTATAACAGGATAAACCCAGTAGATTCAAAGTTCTCACCTAATTTTTAATTGACTAGTATTTTTTTTTTTAACCAGCGATGAGTTTGGAGTGTTTACTCTGTATATCTGTGGGGATGATCCAGCTTCCTGTTCCCAAAAGTTTATGGTGTCACAGAGGACATGAAGTATGGCCTCAAGCATCCGAGATACAAGAGCCACCAAAGACTTAGAAACCAGATGCTGCAAAGCTTTGTGTTACCTCTGCCTTCAGGGGATGTGTACAGGAGAGCCAGGAAAGTTTCAGGGGTGTAGAAGGTCTCATTAGGCAGATGAGTGGAGGAAGAGGTGTTTACAGTGACAGGAGAAGATGGTATGGGCGGGGAGGCCAGGGCCAATTGTACAGCTTAGAGCATAATCATAAGTCAAACACTCACGAAACCTCTACCCAGGTCAAGAAACGGACCTGTGCCAGCCACTCCAGAAGCCAGTGCCACCGGTCCTGTCACAGTGCCCACCCCGTCGTCATCACTGCCCTTGTGCTTCTTCTTGTTTGATCACCTGAGTCTACGTCCCTAGACACTAGAGTTTAATCTCATTTGTTTTATCATTTTCTTATTTGATATGTATGTTTACCTACTTTTAATCTACAGGTTCCCTTGTATCCTTTTCTTTTCCTTATAATTTGTCTGTTGAAAAACTCACGTTGTTTGACCTGTAGAGTTGCCCAAGGTCGAGGTTTTGCTGATTGCATCCCCACGATGCAGTTCATTGTGTCCCTCTGTCCTCTGTATTTCCTGTGAATTGGAGGCCTGATCCCTGGGACTGGTTTGCCAAACAGTAGTGATTGAGCAGAACTTGAGCAGGAGGTTGGACTGTAAAGGCATTTTAAGGCCAGATTGGAAAGTACCTTGAATGCTTGTGAGCTTGGACTATGGTCTAGTCATTGTGTGTGTGTGTGTGTGTGTGTGTGTGTGTAAGTGTCATGGGGTGGGGGAGGCTCGAGAGGGCCAACTTTGTAGGTTTTTGAGCCAAGGAACAGCATTTTCATAGGTATCCTTTCCAGCTACATACCTGTGTAGGAGTGACTCTATGTCATAATGTTAAAAGAGCAAATTAATAAGTGTGAAATCTCGAAATAATATGCAGATGGTTGGATGTCATTTTCTATAGTACTATATTATAAAGTTGCTAAGAATTTCCTATAAATACTTCAAAAGTGAAACTATGTAATAAGGAATGGTATGTTCTTAGTATAAACTCTTTTGTGAGTAGCATAAGTATTACCAGAATAAATCTAGCAAGAAACACAAATCTTAAGAAGTGTAGAAGGAAGCAATCTAAGTAAAAGGAAGAAATCAAAGAAGGTTGTCTGTTGAAAGAGAGGGAGAATTGTACTTACTTTGCTCAAGGAAATAGAAAAAAACACTCAGTATTTTCCAAATGGCTTATTGAAAACTGCCTCCATCAGTAGAATTTAAATAGGTGTCACAAGTACTGTTTCTTAGAGTCTCGAAGAACTTCTTGGCCTCATTTTTCACCTTGTGTTGCTTCTAAAAAGTAAGGCCAGTTTCTAATTACAGCTGACATGTACATGGCACTTACTTTGGGTTAGGTATTATTTTTAACATTTTCTATGCTAACGAACTAACAACCCATTAAGGTGGACATTATTACTCTCCCCATTTTATAGATAAAGAAATTGAGGCACAGAGAGGGTATATTACTTGTCTAGGTTTACACAGCTAGTAAGTGGTAGAATGGATAAAAACTCACGTAGCCATATGACTCTACTACATGGCCTCTCAACTTGACGTCACATGGTAGCTGGGGCCAGTGGCCCAGGTGTTTCCTTCATAGGGAGGCTACATATCTGTTTTCAGGTGTTCAGAAATATCTGTTCTTTCATTTCACTAGAATTTGAGTCTGAGCCCTGGCCCTACTTGTACAACACAGCCGAATGACCCATCCCTGGACCCCTCTCCTCTCTTCTTTGAGCCTCAGTTTACTCACCTCTGCTGTGGACATGCCAATAATACCTCCTTTATAAAATATTCCTAAGGTCAAATGAGATCAAGTACAGGAGAATGTGTTAAAGGAGTAAAATGCTATGTTTGGGTTATAATTTTAATAATATTATTATCTGTACTTCTGTATCTTGAGGAATTTGTGAAATGAGCTTTGTTATATTTTAAATGCTTGGATTCTTAGGACAAGGAAATGGGCTTCCTAACTTGAATTAAGTTACCTGGTGGCATAGAGAGGAAGTTTTTAAAATGAGTATATTAAGGCTTTCTTGTTTTAAAAGTTTAATTGAAGCCATTGTGACAGCTCTTCCAGGAAGGCAAAAGCAACTACATCTTCAGTTTTGATGACTGTTTTCCCCTTGCCTGGCCATCACTGTCATTAATAGCGGGAATCCCAACCTTGTAGGTAAGAACCATGGAGCACTAACCACTTGGAAAATTAATTTAGTTGTCTCAAAAGAGGTCATGTTTACTTTCAGTTCCAGTATGGGCCCATTTAACTTTACCTTTTAACTGGGTATTGAACTAACCCCCAAGCCTGGTCAGATTTGTGTATGTCAACTTTTGATGGTAAGGGGGATCAAATTTGAGTTAGGTGAGTTTGGGGAAAGCAATATGTATTCATGTATTTAGTTGCAAATTTATTGAATGTTGTTTCACTGTCTGTGATGGTTATTTCTGATGAGAGTTTAATGGTCAAACATTTTTTTTTCTGCCTCATTTTCTCTCTAGCCTGTCTTCTTGAGACCAAATTACATGAATGTTAAATCTTTTGATGTTGCATAGCTAACTGAGGCTCTCTTCATTTTTTAGAGATCTTTACTTCCCCTTTATTCTTCAGGTTGGATCATCAATAGAAATGATGCTTTTGGTTGTTCTGTGGTTCTTCACTGGCTCTTTTTGTCATTGACATTTGATGTTATTATTTTTTCTTTTTTTTTTTGCTGAGATTTTCTATTTTTTTCATCAAAAAACGTATTTTCCTTTACACACTTGAACATGTTATAATAGTTGCTTTAAAATCCTTGTCAGATAAATTCAACATCTCAGGATGGGTCTCCACTGATAGCTATTTCTCTTCACATTTTTCTCTTTTTAGACGACATTGTGATTGATATGTTTTAGAGACACTGGATTCATTCATGTTCAAGAGTTTTTGTGTGTGTGTATGTCTTTTTTCAAGTAGGTAGTTAACTTGTCTGGCGTCATACTACAAACTCTATTTCCTGTGGTGGGCAGTGGCAGAAATCTCTGTCAAGTCATTTTAGTACTATCTGAGTTGCCTTGGAGCATACCCCATGCCTGCATGATTTGAGGGTCAGCATACGCAGAATTTGGCATTCCCCCTGTGTGGCTCTCTCCTTTCCAGGATTTCCTACTTCACTTTTTGCTGTCGTGATTGCCATGAAACCTGTTCTGTGGTTCTTCAAGCCAGTAAGTGTGTGAATTTTCTCTCTGAGTTTTAGTCTCCTAACTTGGCATGGACTGGGTCTGCCTTAGATAAAAACAGTGACATTCCTTTCTCCCAAATATTGATTCCTTTTCAGTTTCTGCTTGCTTTTGGTAGTTCTTCAGGCAGGGTTTTTGTTTTGTTTTGTTTTGTTTTTAATATTTTGTTTGGAATTATAGTCATTATCTGTGGGATGGCTGATCTAATAGGAGGAACGCCTCCAGTACTGAAAGCCAGAAGTTGCAATCCTGGATAATTTTTACGTCGTTTCTCATTTTATAGTTGCCACAGTTCTATGCAGTATCTTCCCAGGGCTGCTGGGTATACACTTCTTCTGGTTTCCTTTAAACAGATAATATAGCTCTTTGAGGCTCTAGGTTTTTCGTAGGAGTCTCACTTCTAGGGCCCTGCCTCCCATGGTCCTGGGAACATGTTGGGTAACAGTCACATGGGGACAGAAATGTAATCCCAGACACTTTATCCAAGATAAAAACGCTTTGGGCCTCTTCAGCTTTAGTTTCAGTATATCCATCTGACTTTAATTTGTTCCTTCATTCTTGGAAACTAAAAGCTTTCTTTCATCATTATTAATATTTTTTTGGTCTTTACATGTGGCATCAGAGGGCTATGACACTTAGCTGGATTTCACAAAGATATACAGTATCGTCTTTAATGCTAGTGAAGAATATAGTTTTTGTCATATTTATATTTTTCAGCTTTGAAATTTTGATTCTGTTTTGAGGATTAAATGAAACATAAACTTTATTATTATTTTTGTTGCTGCTGCCTCTGCTTTTTCCAAAAACAATTACAATTTATTTGGCAGTTCTGTGTTTGTAGTGGAAAAGAGGCACTTATATTAGCTAAATCTATTTTGTTTCCAGACGTTTGTAGCAGTGTTTTTTTTGTTTGTTTTTGTTTTTTGTAGTGGGCAGCATCAGACTATTCCCATAATGCAACTCTGGCTGTTACTTCCTGTACTCAGGAGGGGTCTGAGTTCTGTTATGGATGCATGGACTTTGGACAGAGGTCTCGTAACTCTTAGAATAGCTGAGGACATAGGAGCAACTTAGCATTATTTCATCACCTACTATAGCCCAAGCTCTACACCGCTCACTTTATATCATTTAATTTTTACCCTTGTTTATTTTAATAGTATTACCTTCATTTTATACATTAGGAAACTGAGACTTAAGAGCTGTAAATAACATTTCAGCATAAGGAGAGTCAGAATTCAGGCTTTGTAACTTAAAATCACATACCTTCTGTGGTACTCTGCTGCCTTAACAAATATTTTGCAATTACATACATGGGTAAAAAAATGAGACCTTGCTATGTTTACCAGCAATCATGACAAAATTTGAGAGCTTATTAGTACTGGAGAATGTCTGGAGGAGTTTATATATGTGTTTGCCAGTTTCATTCTTTTCATAGGTGAAATTCATGGATTATCATTGAAGATGTTCTCTATGTTGCCTAAACTTACTAATGGAGGTTGTTTACCCATTCCCTTGGAGGGAAGTGAAAAAAATGAATCAGAACTTAAACTTAAAATTGGAAAGAATTTTAATGATGAACAGAGTCTAGATGAGGGAATGTAGCTGCTATTAGCTAAAGCTAAATGGGACTGCAATCATAAGATGCAAATATCAGTTTTAAGAAAAGGAAGCAACAATAGTAGAAATTATATTAAAACCCTTGAATTAATATCTATAGCTTTGTGATCAACATGTGTTCTTATCAAAAGCAACATTGTGTTCAATAAAAAAAATCTTTCATATTTGAAGCCAGTGAAAGAAGGTTTTTCTTTAGAGTCATTTTAATAGAGATTAACTCTATCCTGGAAAAAATATTTTGTTCATATATTGCTCACCCACTTAATCATTGGTGGTCTAAGTTTCCCTTAGTGAGAAAAATGTTTATATCACTTTACTTAGCATAATTTGTCATCCAGAATAAAGTGAAGAGAGGCAGGGATTCATGCAAGGTGGTGCATCACTAGGCTGGCCGTAGCATCATAAAAATTAGCCAGTTGCTTGGACACATTCCAGATTAACTGTGTGGTACCAGTGTGTTCAGTACAGTCAGGTGAGGAGGAGAAGGGAGAGGCATACGTATGCCAGCTCCTTAACACCCCATTCTCACAGATTGTATGGCTTGGTTCTCTATACCCCTCCTCCACCACACTGCCCACACCTCAACTCCCAAGAAAGCCAGCTTCCAAGCCTTGGTTGCCACATCCTCTGAATTCACAAATTCTAAAATTTATATAGAATCATAAAAGACCCTGAATAGCTATGGCAATCTTGAGAAAGAACAAAGTTAGAGGTATCACACTACCTGAGATCAAACTTTACTACAAGGCAACAGTAATCAAAACAGCATGATACTGGCATGAAAACAGATACATTGATCAATGGAACAGAATAGAGAGACCAGAAATAAACCTATGCCTGTACGGTCACTTAATATATGACAAAGGAGGTAAGAATATACAATGGGTTAAAGGCAGTCTCTTCAATAAATGGTTTTGGGGAAACTGGACAGATACATGCAAAAAGAAAAAAAGAAAAAGATGAAAAGGTGGACCACCTCCTTAAACCATATACAAGAATGGATTCAAAATGGATTAAAGATTTAAATGTAAGACCTGAAACCATAAAACTTCTAGAAGAAAATATAGGCAGTAAACTCTCTGATATTGTTAACAGTAATTTCTTTTTGGATATAGCTCCCTGGGAAAGAGAGACAAAAGAAAAAATATACAAATGTAACTACATCAAACTAAAAAGTTTTTATATAGCAAAGTAAACCGTTAACAAAACAAAAAGACAACAGACTGACTGGGAGACAATATTCACTAATGATACGTCTGATAAGTGGTTAATATCCATAATATAGAAAGAGCACATACAACTCAACAATAACAAAAAAAATCCAGTTAAAAAATGCTCAGAAGACCTGAACAGATACTTCTCCAAAGAGGAAATACAAATGGCCAATAGACATATGAAAAAATGCTCAAGCTCACTAATCATCAGGGAAATGCAAATTAAAACTACAATGAGATATCACCTGACACTTGTTAGAATGGCTATCATCAATAAATCAAAGAACGAGTGTTGGTGAGGATGTGGAAAAAAGGGAACCCTCATACATTGTTGATGGAATTTCAAATTGGTACAGCCGCTATGGAAAACAGTTTGGAGGTTTCTCAAAAATTTAAAAATGGATATACCTTTTGACTGAGCAATTGCACTTCTGGGCATTTATTCAAAGAAAACCAAAATAATAATTCGTAAAGATCCATGCACCCCAATATTCATGGCAGCACAATTTACAATAGCCAAGATATGGAAGCAACCTAAATGCCCATCAAAAGATGATTGGATAAAGAAGTTATGGTTAATATACAGTGAAATATTACTCAGCCATTAAAAAAAATGAAATCCTACCATTTGCAATGACATGGATGGACCTAGAGGTTATTATGCTGAGCGAAATAAGTCAGACTGAGAAAGATAAATACCACATGATTTCACTTATATGTGGAATTTAAGGAACAAAAAGAACAAACTAATCAAAATAGACTGAGAAATGTAGAGGACAATTTGGTGACAGAGGGGAGGTGGGGTTGGGAGGCTGGGAGAATGGGGTGGAGGGTTAAAGAAGTAAAAATCAGTAGTGGATAGATGGTCACGGGAATGGAGAGCACGACATAGGAAATACAGTTAGCATTAATACATTGGCTGGGTGGAAAATCAGAGGAGAGAAGGAGCAATTAGGGGCATGGTTTTATAACCTATATAAATGTCTAACCAATGTACTATGTATTTGAAACTAAAATTAAAAAAAAAAATGAAGAAGCAGCAGCCTCAGGATGAGCTAGGCCTCTGTGGGGTCTGGCCAGAGGTGGCTGGGAGCTGGGTGCTGGAGCTACAGTAGCTCCTCCCGGGCTATGTCATGGAGGATGTGCCCAAGCCCTGCCCTCAGCCAGGAGGAAGCCAAGGTGGCAGGTAGTATTAGGAGAAAACTTGAGAGTGGCAGTGACAGGGATCTCCACTGAACCAGTGGCAGAGGCCAGGGAGGCAGGTGGGATGGAGCTCTCTGGGTGGCCCACTCACTGGGACCAGCCCTGCCACTCACTGCTGGGCAGCCTCGGGAAGCTGCTGTGGCTCAATGTCCTTGATTCTAAATGAGATTGTCATGAGGATTGTCATGAGAAGTGACACATGTAATGTGGGTTTAGTGACTAGATCAGAGTAGGTACTCAATAAATAACAGAGAGTATTTTCCTATCCACCCATACTAGAAATAGACATCAATTTCCCTTAACACTTGGATTTGCCTCTGGAAATAAAACATCTGTTTGAATTCAAAGATATGACTGAGACGAACTAGAAGAAGCTGGTTATTACTGCACAGAGAGTAATATTTAACTCTAAGACACTTCCAAGGAAATGACTAAGAAAGTTTATGGCAGAGAACAAAGACCAACCAAGGAGGTCAGAAAGGATTTAAGGAAGATCATGAGAACTGAGAAATGATTTCATGCTAGAAATTGCTTTATGTAATTGTAGATTTTTGTTTTTAGCTAGGGAAAAGAAAGAACATGGTTTTGATTCCTGTTCTGAGAACCTGGAGAGTCCAGATTATTTAGCACTGTCGTCTTCAATCTTGACACCACAGGGAGAAAAGCAGTGTCAGCGTTTGGCCAAATGGAGGCTTTGACAGGAAACCAGGAAAGAAGGATAAGACGTGGGAGTTGCCTGGGCTCTGGGGGCTTTAAGATCAGATTAGATGTGAAGCTCAGAGGGAGGGTAGTGTTTGCAAATCAAACTTCTACTTCTTGGAACCTTATAGCAAGTCTACACTGTTTCCATTTTATAGAGGGGAGGCTGAAACCCTGGAGGCTGTTAGTTGTCCAGCTTACACTGATAATAAAGATAGAAGAATCTAGGTCATCTGACCTTTCCCCTACATCACTGACGTTTTATTATCTGTCCAAGGCTCGTAGTAAGCCCTCCATTGATATTTGTGGAATTGACGTTCTTTTTAGAACATTCAAAGATCTAAGTAAACATCAAGAGTCATTTTTTCTGTGTGTTATTTTCTCAAAATATATAATCTGGAATGTAAAATGTGATAATATCATTTACTTTATTCAAAGTCAGCTAAACTCAAAGTATTTAAGCAAGGCTTACTGCGTCACTAGAGATGGAGTTTAGAACTTGAATCCACATTTATGATTTTTGCATTTCAGGCATCAAGTCAGTTCTGTATAAATCATTACTGTATAATATGTTTTGAGAGGTTATGTAGTATGGATCCGCTAATTAATTTCATCATAATGGAAAACGGGAAAACAAGAAATCCCCACAACTCAGTTTGGTTTTGAATGATCTAGTTATAATTCATTTCACATTTATACATTAAGATATGATTTTTGATTTAGAAATCCATTGCATTTGTATCCCTTGGTAAGCACAAATAACATTGAAAAGACTTGGAGGATCTTTGCATGCTACTATTTAGAAAAGGAAGCAAGAAGTAAGTCAGTTATTTTCTGAGAATGAATGTTGAATCTTGTTGTTGTTCCATTTTGAATTTTTTTATTCTAGGGTATGTAAAGTGAGGAGTAAAAGTCTCCTAGTTTGCATTTCTCCTGCCACCCCCGGTTCCACCTCTGGCTAGATAAATACTGGAGTTTGGAGTCAGGTCAACCAGGGGCTGGTCCAGCTCTAAAGCATCCCAGCCGAGTAGCCCTTGGGCAAGCTGCCCACCCTCTCTAAGCTTCTCATCTTAAAAATGGGGGTGACAATGAGACCCAAACCCTAGGGTTGTTGTGAGGATTCAATGAGATCATGCAATTAATCTTTTTGAATAGTGCCTGGCATATAGTACATACTCAGCCAATATTAGCTAATGCTAATATTTATTTTCATATTAAATAGTCGTAGTTGATAATATCATTATTGTGTTTTGGGTAAGGCAATGTTTATATATGTACGATCTGGAAAGAAAAATATCTGCTCTCTGCAATCGTTTTGAAAATTAAGATCAGAAGACAACTTTAGATTTCTCTGATTTCACCACAGAATAACGAGGTAATTAAGTGTTCCCTGAAAACATTTTAAATTCTAGTATTCAGCAGCAGGAAAAAAAAAAAAAAAAAAAGATTTACTTCCTGAATACAGATACAAACAGAAATAAAACACAGCTGCTATTATCGCCCCATGGGCACCATCTCTACTTGGTACCAAAAGAGATAATGATCTTGCAGTATAATTTTCTAAGGAGGTAACAAAATCAATTACATTATCCCAAGTATAAACACTGAAGCCCTTATCTTGTTGCTGGTTAAGATAAGCTGTAACTGTGGCAGCTGCTCACCCACCATTATAGATTATTTTAGATGAAAAAACATGGGCTAATTAATGAAGATCTGACAGCATAAGAGTATAGATGGCCTTAGAGCTTGATATTTAAGAATTAGACCAGCAATACAATTTTTGAATGAATGGTCAACACAAAGTGAGCGTGGATACAAGTGAAGGCAGTGATGGACAAATAATTGGGATCATTTTCCATTATTAAATGGTAACGTCTTCACAAAGGTATGAGCAAATCTGCAAAACCTCTGGGTTCACTGAAATTCCATGTAATCTTATAAAATATTATGAACCATAAAAATAAAAGGCCAGGAAGAAATTTAGGAGGCTGTAGGGATATATTGTTTCCATAATTGTTAACGATTGTGGGGCCACTAGGGTCTTTTTCAAGGTATGGTGATTAAAGTAGAGAAAATCTTTTTATGGAATTTAAACTTCATATAAAAGGTTAATTTATAGACATTCAAGCTTATAACATGAAATCAATAGTTATGAACCCCTTAAGCAGGTTCATGAGATTTCACAGCCAGACAAATCTGCTTTATAAACTCAATACGGACACAAGTCGAGTGATTTTGGACAAGTTACTTAACTAAATCTTTCAGAATAAGCGTAAATACCAGGTCTGATTATTGTGAATATTAAATAAAATAACTGTGCTAAAATTGTACTTAGCATGTAGAAAACACTTGAAGATAAATAAGACTTCTTTGTTTCTTTTCTAAGTTTTCATATATTTATGTTTCTTATATCTTCATCTGAAATAGGATATTTATTTTAGCTTGATCCAGTGATCTGTACTATTTATTTCAATTGCAACATGTAGATTACTCTGGTTTCTGTATATCTTAAATTTAACATTCATTTTTAAAATTAACACTCTGTCCAAAGAGGAAGTCATTTGGAGTATTTCTTGTCTTCCTTTGCTAAGCTCAGAAACTTGGCAGAGTTAACCTAAGACTATTTAATCAATAGAAAATACTTAAAGACTTTCAAATCCACAAGTAGCAATGATATGATGTAATTTCTTCCTTGTTTTTCCTTCTCATTTCCTCTAAAAGTTTTTCATTACCTTATAGTTTAAATAAAGTAAAAACTGGCTCATGGTTGGCATCTAATAAGTGTTTGTTGAATTGAGAGGGAAGGAAATAAATATTTTAATTGTGACTAGAGGCTATTGCTCCTCAATGGAGGACAAACAGACTTTGACTAAATTACTCAGGTTAGAGAATATTCTCCCACTTGCTTCTTATATTCTTATGAAAACTACTTGAATAAATTTTATGGGATAGGAGAAGGGTTACATTAATTACCTTGTAAGGGGAGGCTGAACAATTTATATTTTATCTACAGTTAGGGTTTTAGTGTTAAAAGGACCAAAGAGATGAAATGGCTCAACATCCTTAATTTATAGAGGAGGAAACCAAGTCCCCAATTGTTTAAATGGCTTTTATCCTGTAGTGCTGAGCTGCAAGAGGAATTCATTTCCTGTTTTTTACATTTGAGTCAGCTCCTTACCTCAGAGCACTTGTTTGACTAAAACTTTCATCTATTCTAAGAGCACTTATAGATCTACAAAAAAATATTCAGGGAAATAAAGACTAAGGTTGAGAATATGGGCTTTTGGATCAGAGAGATCTGGTTTCAAATCCCTTCTCCATCACCTATGTGACCTTGGCCAGGTTGTCCAAAGTATTTGTCAAGTTAACCTAATCTCTCCATGCCTCAGTTTTCTTATCTATAAAGAAGAGATGGCAAATTGTTGTCATCTTCAAAGTGGAAATAACAAAACTTCATATATTTCTTATTGATGATAAATGTAAAAATGTATATAAAAGATTATCACCAAATCAGGTGCATACTAAGTGATCAATACATGTTAATTGTTATTACAATATAAATTAGAAGTGAGAAAAAAAGTTGAAGGGAAGTGAGGTAGGCGAGGATAATCCTATGTTTTGTTAACAGTAGGCCACAAATTTGGCTCTAAGCTTCCTTTCAACTCACACAGAGAAAGAAACATGACTGATTACATAGCTCACAGAGAATATAGTTGTCTGGCCAAACCAGAACCACCCTTTTCTCTCCCATCTTTGAATTTCCACACACGATCTTTTTCTACCAAACATAGCAGTGTACATTTTACAGGCTTGTTGAGTTTAAGGGTTGTTCAAGTTTGCCTGACTGTCTCAGTATTTTCTACAGAGCCTCTCCCCCAGCTTTTTGATAGCACCTGTAGGAGAGAACCCAGCTAAGTGTCTTTCACTTAGCATATGCCATTCTCAGGAAGGCCAAAACCTTGGAAGAGGCCAGGGATGAATTCTGAGTTACATAGCTTCTTTACCTCACCCACAACAAGCATGCTTTAATCACAGGGACCAGCCTTATCTTTACACGTTCACTCATTGCATCTTACAGTGAGTGAGTAATGGATGCTCAGTAAATGTTTATGATTTGCAGTAATAAATGAACACGTATGGAGGAGTTGCTAGTGTGAAAGCCCTCCTGTTTTAGGGCCTGGTTGTAACAGAAGGGTTATTTCAGGCAATACAAATTTTTTTTTTATCTAACTCCTATGCTAGTGCTCAGGGCTTAAATCTGAGTATTTTAAATGAAAAATAAAATCTATATGAACTCTTCTCCCTGGGTACTGATGTGCAGCGACTTGTGTTATTAAATGTCGAAATGAAATAGAACCAGTTTTCTTAAAAAAAAAAAGAGAAGTATAATTCTAGCACCTCTGGTATCTTTCGGAATGTGTATACTAATCAATTACCTTTCAAGACATGTACATTATTATAACTCTTGTAAAGTCATGGTCAGAACCTCTTATCTCAAAAAGACAGTATACTTCTGTCACCTAGAGGAAAAGTAGAAAGATTATGCTACCATAAAAATATTTTTAAATCTGCATATTGAAATTATATAAAAGGACCTAAATTTTCTTTAGATAATGTTTAAAGTTGCTTATTTTATGTACTTTCATTTCCATGTATCTATTACAAATAAGAATCAATTTGTTTTCTCTGAATAATCATTCCTAAACCAATCTTCCTTGAGATTCTCCTCACTTACCCAAGTTAATAAAATTGAATGAGAGATATATTAACATTTATTCAATATGTTGTTTTTTTTCCTTGCCTGTTTACAATTAATTATCTTCAGTTTAATTTACAAGCTGGGAATCCTTTAAATGTTAAACAAGAAAATAAATTGAGAGGTTCTTTGAGATAACTGGGGCTCACATAGAACTAGCTGACTTGTTTCCATATGCCATATTTAAGCCTGGATTCAAATTTAGAATAAGGTTTTATTTGACCAAGACAATAAGTCCTCGTAACTCTTTTCTTCTTTCCCAGCCCCTTTACTTTTACTCTGTCCGAAGCCAACATGTCACTGAAAAATGAGCCAAGTGTAAATACCTCTGCACTGAAGAAAATCGCTGCTGACATGAGTAATTTGATAGAACACCTGGACACTCGGGAGCTCCACTTTGAGGGAGACGAGTTGGAATGTGATGTGGCTCCTGGCGATCCTAAGATACAGGAAGGTAAAGACTAATGGTCTTAGTGAGGAGGGGAGAGTTTTTCAGGATTGCTTGGCAGAGCACAGATTTGAAACAACCAACAAATGATTGATGTTTCTTTTTTGATGTCATTACACTGGGCTCAGACTGTTTCATGAATTGTTTTCTTGTTGCATGTCATGATTCTTAAAAAAAGATGCCTGTGAAGGGTGTTATACTAATACCATATATTGCAATAACTTTATTTATTTGTTTTTTAGTGTATATTCCTTTCTCTGCTATTTATAAGACTCAAGGATTTAAGGAGCCTGATATACAGACGTACCTCTCTGGCTATCCTATAAAAGCCCAAGTTCTGGAAGTGGAGCGCTTCACGTCGACGACAAGGGTCAGCACATTTATGGACTCACCTTGTGTTAGTTAATAGATACGAATTAACACGCAGAGTTCCGTTTTCCCTCCTGCTAGCTATGCCTATGTTTTAAGCTTTGTGTTTGTTTTTTGTTGCTGTTTTTGCTGTTGTTTATCACTTCCTAGCTCCCATCACTTCTCCAGGTTTTGCTACCTTCACATTTAGTGTTTATTCTCATATGCCTCTTTCCCCATTTTGGAAAATGCTTTTATAAAAAAACATTTAATGCAGTTTAGAAGTTTAATAAATTGCAAAGTGGCTCTCCTAGTCCTGCTCTCTCCTCAGTTTTCTGTTCAATGTGGACTCCTGGAGCATGGCCATTCCACCTAGAATGCCAGATACAGGACCAGGAAAAGTTTAGCTTTCCTAGTGCCTGTTTAATAAGAATATAATGACGCTACCTGGCTCTTGAAAGAAAAAAAGCCAGAGTACTGGATTGGCTGCTGCCATGACACAAAAGTACTGCCGAGAGACTTCTGCTGGCATGCTCCACCTCTCTGATTTGTTCCTGGCACCTGTCCTTTAGGCCCCATTCACATATTTTTCCCTTTGAGTGCTGGAATGGCACTGGGAGTAAAACGCCTTCATCAAGCAAAGCTGCACCCTTTGAAATGAACTGGACTAGGAGAAACATTTGCTGCGATTGCCTGGTTTTGCAGTTGTCAGGTCTGATGGATAGGGAGTGTTGCTGCAGGGTAGTGGCCTTTGTCCCTTCAGGATAAGCTCTGGCCACCAGAGTAGGCCACCATTTTCTCCTGCCTCAGGGGAAGTTTAGTGTAACCTTTCTGCCTGGACAGGCTTTGCCTTTCCTTCCTCCTTGTCTTTTGGAGGGTGGCATGTGCTGCCTGGATCCTGATAACTTTGCCTAGTGCTCTCTCCTGACCAGTCCGTGCATATGTTGACTCCTAGTTTACACCCATGTTGGTGTCCTGCCTTTCCTTTAGGCTCTTCCTGTGTGTTGGGTCCATATCTCCCTGTATACCGTTGAGTACCATCATCTAGAAATGTCTCTAAGATGACCTTTGCCTTCTTATTCTGCCTACCAGCTTTTAGAGTGAGAGGTGGTGACATGTGGGGGTTAAATGCACAGACTCCAGAGCCAGACTGCTGGTTTAAGTCCTGTATTTGCATTGTGATCTCCTGCAAGTTACTTAACCTCTCTGTTTCTCATTTTCCTCATCCGAATAAATAGTGCCTACCTTATAGGTTTGTTATGAAGACTCAATAATACTAATACATAGTATTATACTTATATAACTATATTATATATTGTATTATAAAAATATATACTATATAATACTATATATGATTACTAGGTATCTCCTAAAGTTATTAATGAAGCTAAATATTTAAGCAATCAAACCATAGACTTCTCTTTGCATATACTCTTCTCTTAGTCAAGTGAGTTTGGTTTAGTTCTGTTTTAAATCAGTCTGCGCGAGAAAGCTAAGGGTCGTCTTTATCCCACTTAGAGTTTCATTTACTAAAAAATATGAACTAAATCCATGCAGTTAGAATGTGATTCCAGGTAAATAAAAAGAACCCCTTTCCTGATGACTGAATACATTCTATGCGCTAGCTCATGGCCGAGGACTTCTCAGTTCACTCTTGTGACAACCCCATGATAACGGATGTCATCTCCCGCTCTCCCAGGCGAGAGATCTTCCACTTGCTCCTCCAGCTCCTCTGTACACCCTGCTTCACCCTGGTCTTTGCCTTTGTCCTGTGATAACACTTAGATGCTTGAGAGCCCAGATAGGAGATTGAGGTCACCTGGGCTGACCGTGTCCCTTGACCAAAGGTACCCCTCTTCCAGCCACAGCAGCCCTTTTTGCATGGCTCTCTCCTTCCTGTGCTAGCTCTTTATCCTGCCACTTGGCCTTTCAGGACTAGGGACGCCTCCACAAGTCCCAGGTAAAGGGGACTCTCTTTGTGGTTTTCTTATCCTATCACACCTTCATAGTCTGTTTATTAAAACTCCTCGAATTGTTCCAGTTCCCAAGAATTCCAGTAATTCTGCTGGGATGTTTTCTAACAGAAGTGACACTTGGCTGAGGCTTCACAGCTGGTAGGCTGCACCACAGGGTTTCAAACTTTTACAATCTTAAAAATGATGTGGCAGCCTGTTTCCATTGTATCACAGCCTGCCTCACAATTGCTAAGAAATTTAGTTTACAAAATTTCGGGTTTCTGTGTGAGGAATAAAACTTGGCATTTGCAATGTTTGGTAGCTATTCAGTTTTCTCAGACTGGGAAATATTCTGGGAAATGTGGCAGCTTGCCCCATTATGTAATTTTTCTCATTTATCTTAAATTAAGAATTCTTCACTTGAATGTACAGTTTCTGACCATTTTGAGTTTTTCTGCATCTTTTTCTGTGAAACGATGCAAGATGATGCTTATATGTTAGCCAAGGTGAAAGACAGCATATAATATTGAACCCAAGAACTCAATTTCTTCAGCTTCTGGTTGTAGTAACTGTCATGAATCCTAACTAAGAACAAAGCAAGTGCTAGATTTGAATGTTTATCCACAATATGGTTGGATTCCAAATTTAAGAGCTCAAGTTATATTGACTCTTGTGCTCTTGTTTTATAAACTATATACACAGAGTGATCATGATTTAAAATTTTGCAACATATGCCAAACATTGGTAATGAATGGCCCCAGGCTAGGAATCACCATGGGGCTGCTGATCCCAGATCCTGGATGAACCAGCAGAGTAGGAGACATTTACTTTCACCCACCTCCAACATCTGTGGTGCCTAAATCCTCCCCAGCTCCCCTCCCCCAGACACACCATGAGAGCTTCCTTCAGTACCTCTTATGCATTATAAATCTCTCTGTCTACTGACACCTTCTACTATGTTAAAACTCCCATCTCCCCAGTCCGTTAGCTCTTCTGTTTGAAATAATTCATTAGTCACCAAGATATATTGGCATTTTAATAAGAAATATTCATTTATTTTTTTATTCTCCAATTTCATTTATTTATTTATTTATTTATTTATTTATTTATTTATTTATTTTTTATTTCTGTTTTTAAATTTTTAAATGGAGATTCATTTTAGTTAAGTTGTTAGGGAAATATTTTGTGTGTAGAAAGATCTTTTCCTCCTTTCTTCTAATAGCCTGTACCTGTACCTTCAAGGTCACTGGTGGTGTTTTAGGACAGGGCTGTTTTGTAGACAAAGATGGGCCTTAGAATGCATTTCAGAAGAAGATATAATGTCATGTGTGAAGGGCAAGAAGTGGGCTGAGAGGGTGCTCTTGGAATCCATTTACTCCAGCTTCTCTTTCTCCCCGTCCAGCTGTCTTCTCACTGCTTATACTTTTGGAATCCCCTGATGGTTCATTAGGGCCTTTACTCATTGTCTCCTTTACTTGGTTTTTTATTTCAAGTGTGCATGCATGAGAAAGAGAGAGAGAAAGAGAAAGAGAGAGAGAGAGAGAGAGAGAGAGAGAGAGAGAGAGAGAGAGAGAGAGAGAGAGAGAGAAAGTGTGTGTGTGTGTGTGTGTGTGTGTGTGGAGCAATGGGATTTGTGAGAGTTTGTCTTTGGTGTGATTCTGAGTTTGTCTTTTGTATATTATAAGGTGAACATTTAAGAGACCATTATTCTGTAATTGATTGATTTTGAAAACATTTTACTGACACATAATAAAGTAGGCTGGATTTAAGGGTACTTCCATGTTACTTATTAGCTATTGTTCATGAAGAGATTTCAGAATCTTTGTTGTTATCTAAAACACTAACCGTTTTTATTTATCACTATAGGTACGAAGCATCAACCTTTACACTATTGAATTGACACATGGGGAATTTAAATGGCAAGTTAAAAGGAAATTCAAGCACTTTCAAGAATTTCACAGAGAGCTGCTCAAGTACAAAGCCTTTATCCGAATCCCCATTCCCACCAAAAGGTAACTGTTTCAGAATTAATTATAAAGTTATTTTAGTGTCCAAGTTGGGTGGAAAGAGTATTTTATTCATATCATGGGTTAACTAGTTCACTGTTGGTGGATATTTTCTATTAGGCTCTTCTAACAATGAGCTATCTCATGAAAGATACTACAGAGTCATGGCTCAAAGTCTATTCTAATAATGTTTGCATTGTGTGTGTGTGCATGTGTATGTTTTAGACACACAGTTAGAAGACAGAATGTCAAAGAAGAGCCTCGAGAGATGCCAAGTTTGCCCAGTTCTTCTGAAAACACGATAAGAGAAGAACAATTTTTTGGTAGAAGGGTAAGTCCTTCACTGTTCTGTTGTTCTGAACATCATTTGCACCGCTGTAGAAACATAGTATCTGCAGAGGGTTCAGGTGGGTCCGGCTGCAATTTCTCTCTCCCACTGAGCCTCACCTAGGCTGGTTTTGCTTCTCTGGAGCTAGTTAGGCAGCCTCTTCTTCTCTGAGCGATTCTGACCCTGCATTTTTCCAGAAGAGGGAGAGTATCTTTGTTAGGAGTCATATGATGAAGAAGCCGTCCTACCGGCAGGAACCTGTTTGAGCTCGTTATGAGTCAAGATTGAACTCCTAATTGAGGGTTTTGAGATCCAGTCTTTTAAAATTGTGTATTTCTATATGTTTGCTTCAGAATTTTCAGTAGCTTGTCTTAAATATATGTAAAATCTCATTTCTCAACTATAGATGGAGCAGTTGGGTCTGAAGGGTAAGACAGAGACACAGACATGCACAACAATAGGACAGAAGCCTGAGGAGGAGTGACACTACTGCCTGCTCGGCTGCAGTAATACATTGTTACATAGAAGACTAATTTTTTTTACTAGAAAATTAACAAACGTCAGTTCTCTTTTGTAATGTGGAAATTCTATGTTGTGAAGGAGATGCTTGATTTCTACTTTGTTGTTGTCATCTTGTTTGAAATCTTTTTAGGGATCTGGAATACAAATTTCCAAAGATACCTAGATAAATAAAATTGTATAGTGTGGAGTTACTTGTGTATATATGTAAGCGCAGTTGAAAATGATACACTGTGGCTTTAACAGTTAGTGCTTCAGAGTGGATCACAGTCAGTAGTTGACATCTTTCCCTCACATGTTGACATATTTGAAATCAGGGTACAACTTACTAGAAAGTCTTTTTTAACTTAACCTCCCTCCTTTTTTCCTCCTGAAAATCTATTTTAAAAATTGCAGTATATATTCCAGTAAATTCAGTGTTGGAAGTGAGGAAATGCAGTTCTTTGATAAAATTAACAAATGCTTTAAAACCACTTACTATGGCCAAGTCCTGTCCTAGTAACTATAGAATAATCAGCTGGGCCCTTGTCAGCAGTTTATAAAAAACCCAAGCGTGTGAAAAATTAAATAGCAAGAAGAGATTTAAATAATGGTTCAAGGGAACTGTGGAAATAACTTCTTAACTCTATTCAGGATTACTTATCCAGTGACAATATTAAAAAGTCATTGAATAACTTACAGAAGTTAAGATGGACTGATCATATTATTGTCATTAACTTTAGAATTTTTCTCTAAGTGTGATATTATCTCTTACCTAAAATATTTGCATTGCAGAAACAGCTGGAAGATTACTTGACAAAATTACTAAAAATGCCCATGTATAGAAACTATCATGCAACAGTAAGTACTATTTAGTTATTTTAATTTTGAAGTAATTTATAAAATCATAAATTGTCAGCTAAATTTTGGATCATTTTATTAGCACAAGCGCTTATATCCACTTCAGCATAATTCCTTGCTTTAAAGTAAATGCAATGAATACAAAATTTATTTGACAGTAAGGATTTAAGTTATGGTGATGCTATTTTAAAAATAGTAAATATAATAATATATTTATAACAATAGATTTAAATGAACTTGAAATGCTGCTACAGGCTAGATTGCCTAGAAATCAACCTCCTTTTTTCTTTATGCTTCCAGAATAATGTCCCAGAGCATTTCTAAGCCTGCAGAAAAAAACATTAAGTAGGAAGTGTTGAAAACAGTTGAGCAGAGTTGAATACCCAAAGATTGTACAGATCATACTGCCATTGCCATCTGATTGGCTTGTGATGCTTATAAAAGGCGTGTCTTTTCATGTGAAAGTGAGACGCATGGGAAAAGCTAGGGAGAAAAGAAAGTCTTGGGCAATAAGAGGTGGTGGGGCTTTGAAGCCGCTGGGAGGCACACAGCAGCACAAACAGGAGTGAGCGGGCTTCACAGACAATGAACTCTGCTTCCTTAGAGGCCCTTGAAGATGCAGTGTTTCGAAAGGGTTAGGATTCAATTATTTAAATGTCCAGATATCTGAGAATGCAGTGGATTATTATAGTTTGTGTCCGTGTTTGTATGAACTGTGTAGCTGCAGGGTTGAATATGTCATGTCTGTGCAGAACCTAAGAGTAGGAGCAGTTGTGACTTGGCCTCCAGTTTAGAGAATAGTGTCACATAAATACTAAACAGAGAGAGGGAAGCCCGCTATATATTTAGGAGAGGAAGCAAGAGCACCTTGACTCTGGAGTATTTCGGTGACTTGCTGCTGCTCCCTTGCCACCTGCCCACATATTATTTGCAGGCTGGGGCATGCACCCAGCAGGTCTCCTTTTATGCACAAATGACCCGGGTTGACCATGGCCCACTTTCTTGGCCAGCTTGCCCTGTGATGTTTGATGGACTTGAGGGAGCTTCTATGGTTTCATAATTCTGGATGGGAGTTTTCTAGGGAAACCCAATATTTGGATCCAACCAGGGGATCTCAAGAGAAGCACGATAGGATTTCTTCCCATTTAGGTCTCAGGAATGTGCAACTTTGGAAGATTGTAACAAATAAGATATTACTGCTCTTATTACTAAAAATACTGCTTCCTGTCGTGTTCTCTGAAATCAGATATGCTGTTTTCTTTAATAGGGAATTATTCAGATATGTACTAGTACCACTATGCAATAATTTTCTATTTGTTTCACTTTTCTGCCTTCCTGTGACTTTACTTTTCCTATTTCTTTTGGCTCTAGAACAGTACTTTCTGAGTTAGTCTTCTCTTTCTATGTACATTATTACATTTTGGATTCTGATGTTGATTAAAGAATGTTTACATTTTAAAAAATGTTTATTTTGATTTCTTTCCCAATCATAAAAAATTTTCCAAAGTTGACCCATGTTGTATTTAGAAATTTCAGAATGTCTTCCAAATATTTCATAGTACTGGAATCTATGTTACTCCTAGTTTTTGATGGCTGCTTAAATTATTCCCAACAGTGGAACTCTCCAAAATGATTTAAGCATAGGATACAGTTTGATCTGTCTTAATTCTCTAACATTATTTTCCTTTTATACCAAATATAATCTGGCCTAGAGACAAGATTTACAAGCTACTGTCTCATTTATGAAATTAGGTTGGCTCTATGTATATCCCTTGATAATTGTGAGAAGTATTAAAACTCCTGTCTGTAAAAAGCATATTAAAAGTTACTTTTATATAATCACGTGTAATTGATTTATATTTTTGTAAGTGTGAAACAGATCTATTGGAAAGGAATTTAGGTCCTTAGGCCATTAGGATCATGGCTTGTAGGTCAAGGGATCACATAGGATCATGTCCCTAATTTTAGTAAAATTTTAATGAAATTAGACACGGACAGCTTTCTCTTCCTACTTTTATATTGTCAATGGTTGTGTTAGAAACTTCCTTTTCCTCCAAGAGTATGAAGACTTCCTTTATTTTTATTCCTTTTCGCCTCCTTGAGGTTCTGAAAAGCAAGGCCTTATAGTGTTTTAGTAGATTTAACATCAGATCGTTTCCCCAGAGATTATTGGTTATTTATTCTGTTTTCCATTCTCATTTGTCAAATGGGAATAAATGTATTTGGCCTCTTCTCAAGGCATAAGCATGTTTTTAAAAAGAAATATTATTCAATTGTACGGTATCATATAACATCCCAAACAGGATTTCTTTCGTGTTCTGAATTGTACTACTAGCTGGGCACTTATATTACTAACTGGAAAATGCTTGTTATCTTCCAGGGAATTTAAGGAGGAGTCATTAGAAACAATAAATGCACTTCTTTCCTGACTGAAAATTCAAATCTAGAAATGGAACAAAATGCATAATTTCTAAGAGAAGGGCCCTAAGCCAATAGGATGATATTGCTAACTTCACGTAAATCATCTGACTCCTATAACTCAAATTCCTTATCTCCAAGATAGTAATTAACTTGAAATCTCCATCTTGGAGGTAAGGAACCTGAGGATAAACATCCTACAGATAAGTAACACTAAGTTCACCTCTCTCTTGCTTTGTAAGATGAATAAATTTAGCTCAAGGGGAAGAGTGGGTAAAGATAATAAAGACACCAGCAGAGGAAAGCTGTACCGATTTAAACAACAACATCTGCAAATTAAGGGAAGTGTTACCATTCTCATGATTGAGTCTTAGAGCTGGGAAAGTCCACAGGCCTTGTTCCAGCCTCTACGGTTTTCTCCACAGATTAGCTGTCTTTGTTTTCTCCGGAGCTGTGTTGTTTTATCTGTAAGGCAGCCTTTCCCAGAGTAGTTGAGCCCATCTCCTGTTCTTACTACAAGGGCACCACCCAACTCCATGTTCTTGTTTTCCTTGCTTCTGATTCAAGCCACTTGTTTGAATTTTTGCTACCTCAGGAATTAAGGGGATGCCTCCTCTGTTACCAAGATGGGGTAGGAAAGTGGTGTGTATGTGATTGCCAGGTAATTTCCAGGACTTCCTGTTGCTTGTTCCTTGGCATAGGAACCCTTTGCTTCCCTGTTTCCCTAACATTTAATTGTACTTTTTACAAGTTCCTTTGGGGGAAATAAAAAGGTATTCATTAGCACATTATTCGAGAGATCAATAAGCCTTATGAAATATTGTCAGGCTAAATTAATCATTAAATTCTTATTGCTGAGAATCACTTGCCCAAACGGAGAACAGAATTCTTATCAGTAAAGGTGCACCGAAATGTCTGGATAACACAATCTTTGTTAAATTTCATATCGCATTATTTAGGTTTGCTTCTAAATTGACCTTGCCACATTTATTTGCAATCTGATAAATCTGTATTAGAACATTTATTGCCAGATATTCGTCATTTTCTCTAAAATAGAGCCAGTTTTTTCTTGAAATCTCTCTTTAGTCAAACTTTACTAAACCATTAGGATAATATAATTTTATAGTAATGCACTCCTTAAAATTTTCTGCATTGTCAATGTGTAGTATTTTTGTTTGTTTGTTTTTGTTTTTTTATGCGAGGCAACCCTTGATCGACCTCACAGATTGCAAGGACCTTGTCAGCTGACAATCCCTTATTTTTTAATTTTTTCACCTACAACACTTGGTCTTCCAAGGTGGTCTTCCATCCAAGTACGACCCTCTTAGCTTCCAAGATCGGATGGGATCAGGCTTGTTCAGGGTAGCATGGCCGTTCACTGTACTTTTTAATTTGCATGAAATTCTTTACACTTAGCAGTTTTGTTATGGTGTTCTAAAGTTATGCTTTCTGAATTATTTCAAAGAATATTTCTGTTGTCAACTTTCTAATGATAAGAGCTACGTGAACAAAAAAAAAAGTCCAGGTGTTAGATAAGTGGTTTCTTTGATATTTGCTTTTTATTTCCTAGTCTTCAATTCAATTGTTCCTTGACTTTGCATAAATTAGTCACACCTCTGTAGTGGTTTCTTCCATTGTAAACTAGAGATGACATTTTCTCTTTGCTCCCTAGAGATAAAATGAGAGCTGTGGCTTAGGATTTTAGAACATTTTGGGTTCTGTGGCTCGGAGTCTGCAGTGTCGCTTCTAGTATGTGTTACTACATTTTCCAATTAGAAAGCATTTCCACAACCCAGATAAAAAATGCATGGTACTAAATCACTATGTTTTATATAAGAAATGAAATGTAAAGACCCTGACTTTTAAAATCCTTATAAAGAATTTAGTGTGAAGATACGTTTTATTTGGGATTTTAAAATCTTTTTGAAATTTGAATACTTCCTCAAATAATTCTAAGAAAGAAATGCAAGCATTTAATTAAAATGCTTGCAAGGACTGACAGGTCTGAAAGATTTGTAGTTTTTTTCTTACAAAGTTAATATGAAATATTTCCAATCATGTGTAAAGCTTAAAGGAAAACTGTTGTGTTTCATTTTTATTAATTCCATTTACAAGCCTCTGAGATGTCACATCAACTAGGAAGTAGTCACTCTATCTCTATAACTTCTCTCATTTGTAACTGCTATGGTTCTTCCCGTAGGACTTTGTTGATGGTGAGTGTTTTCCATGTCTTGTTTTCTTGATGCCAGGAACAGATATTTTTTGTCTTTGATTTTTCTAGTATGGCTATTATTGACATGGTCTAAGACCATTGGCAGATCCAGGCTTTCTGTGGCTATTTAAAAAAAAAATTCTGTGAACTAAGAGCAAAATAATTTCTTTTTATACAAAATGATGTCTAATAACTACAACTATAGTTGTTTCAAGGTGCACATGAGGTAAAACTTCTGACTATGCTAAGAATTACATAATGTTTATTGGTTTTCCCCTCTGTGCCTCCATGTTTGCATCTAGCCCTCACCCAGCTTAGAATAAAGTTGCTCACTTTGAGTAAGATAAATGTTGAATGACTTTTTGCTTTTGTAGCTTAGGTTTGGGGATACTGACTGGTCTAACATATTCTTAATCTACCTCTTGCTAATTTTGTGATCTTGGACAATTTCGTTAACTTTTCTAAACAGAAGTTGGTGAACTATGGCCCATGGATCAAATCTAACACATAGCTTGTTTTTTTATGGTCCATGAGCTAAGAATAGTTTTTACATTTTTAAGTATAGAAAAAAATCAAAAGAAGAATACTATTTCATGACATAAAAATTATATTAACTTCATATTTTAATATAATTTAGTAAAATTTAATGAATTTGCAGTATTTTTAATATAAAATATTGTATTAAATTCATAAAGTTTTTATGGAATACAACCATGCTTATTAATTTATGTATTCTCTATGACTGCTTTCCTGCTACAGTAGTTTAACTACATGGTTCACAAAGCTTGAAACATTTACTGTCTCTTTGCCTACCCCTGCTCTAAACCTCAGTTTCCTCTTTTGTACAGTATGAAAAATAGCAGCTATTTCAGAGAAGTTTGAGATAAACAGTGAAAAATGCCTAGTACAGAACAAACAGATATTAAGCTCTCAGTAAATGTTAGCCATTGATGTTGTTATTATAATTTTTATAGTTTTTAATCTCATAATTCATATAGTGATGGTAGACTGAAAATTCTCTTCCTTTACACTCAATAAAAATAATTATTTTTACATTATACCTACATATAATTTAATGTTTGTATTAGAGTATTCTGGTATTGCTGATGTTCAAAGGCCTCTCTCCTCACTTTACTTTGCTATTTAATTTTCTGTTACTCTCCTTCATCTTTCACTCTAGCCCAATGGTGTATCCAATGACCTCGTTATACCTTTCCTGTTCTGTGTCCCCTTTCATCTCTTATTTCCACATGGCAAGTCTAGTTTATTTTCCAAATCTGGCACCAACATCACTGCCTTCTCACAGGCTTTAATTGTTTGTGTGTACACTGAGCCACACAATTCTCTTCCCCAGCAACAAAAACAAACAAACACAAACAAATTTTGGGAGTAAACTCTATCTCCACCACCTCTTGAGCATTTTGTCGCTACATCTTAGAGTACACATCACATTCTTGGTTGTGTTTTAATTACATACTTTTTAATCTGTACTCTTTAGGGCAATACCATTGTCATTGATCTATGTCATCTGTAGAGTATCCCAGATGTGTTTACACATAGCGGTACCTAATGTATGGTTTTTTGAAGGCATAAATTTCTTTTTTCTGACTTTTTAAAGTATGGATTTTTGGCCTCTTTTCAGACAGAATTCCTTGATATAAGCCAGCTGTCTTTCATCCATGATTTGGGACCAAAGGGCATGTAAGTTCCTGTGTTGGATCTTTAGAGAGAAGTATAAAAGTTGATAAGCATTAATATTTATTGTCATGCTGTGATGATAGAACTCACCTGGTTTCACTGCTAGTTTCTTTTGTCCCCCTAACAGAGTCAGAGCAACAGAGAGGATCTCTTTATACAAAACAAAGTATCTCACTACATTAAACAACAGTAGTAACTGCTCCAGCCTGTGTCTTGAAAGTGCATACAGCACTGGTCTTCTCTAACCCAGCAGTTGGAATGTTAATACAGGTAGCAGATATGATGTGTGAAAGAAAGCATTAAAAATCAAACATACCGTATTATATATTTTGAAAGCATTAGAAATCAAACATACTATGTTATATATCTGAAAGAGAGTAGATCATAAAAGTTCTCATCACAAGAAAAAAATTGTAACTGTGTCATGATGGATGTTAACTAGAGTTATTGTGGTGATTATTTCCCATTTAGTGTAAAAATGTTGGATCAATATTATACCTGAAACTAATGTAATGTTATATGTCAATTATATCTCATTTAAAAAAAAATCTCTTCTTCTAATCACATATGAAAGCCGTTTATCACTTGTTTTCATGACTAAAAACAATACTGTGTAAAATGTATGTTATGTAACAGGATTCTAATTTACTTAATGATTTCAAGTATTCATTTTAATGAAAATATGAGATCCTGATATTACAAAGAGCTTAACTTTTTTACTAAAAATTACTGTTAGTGGTTGTTTTAAAATATTTCTTTTGTTTAGCCATTATTATAGTTATTTCTTTTCACATCTTTCAAAATCAAGATCTTTCTCTTTCCAAAGCTCAGAGTTTTGCTTTACTGTCTTTGCATGGCTTGGTTCTAGAACTGTAGGTGAAGTGGTGCAGAAATGCTTTGGCATTTGTGGGTGAGCACCTTCAAGGTTTCAGCAGCAGCTGAACTATCCCCATGCAGGTGTTCGACAATGTGTGGGGTCTCTTTGAGTCTATTACAATGACGAGGAAAAACTCCGTGTTTATAACCAAAAGCCAAGATGCTTAAGGTCCTGCAGTGCGCACAACAGAATTATTCTGCCCCCATTGCCAACAGGTCTCCATTTGACCAGAGTGCTTTAAAGATTAGCTGCTGGAGTACTCATCCTAGCCAATATGGTCCTGAGCTATTTGAGGGTGAAGGAGGAAAGAGTGGGGAGGAAAGTCATTTGAGAATGGAACAGTTTATTTAGCCCCAAGTTGGAAGGCTGTATTAGCTAAGAGTGAGTTGGAAATTTGAAGATGATGGGTTAACTTGATGTCTTTTTCAGAGAAGGCATGATAATGAAAAGATCCGGGGGACACAGGATACCAGGCTTGAATTGCTGTGGTCAGGGAAGAGCCTGCTACCGGTGGTCTAAAAGGTAGGATTTAGGAGTCTTGTGTTTTTGTTTTAATAAACTGGATATTTAGGGAGATTTACAGACTAGTTTTAAATTTAACTTAATTTAAATTATAAATTATAAATCCTTTGAAAGTCATAGAGAAAACTTTAAATTATCTTAAGTTCAAAGTTTCAACATTTATTTAAACATTCTTCTGAAACCTGTAGGCAGAGTATGCAAATTACATTATATACATCAAAAACCCAGTGGACCATAGGACTCAAAAGTTGGTCAACTAAAGAACGTATATAATAGCCAATAAACACAAGTAAATATGGTTGGCATCACTAGTCATTAGGGAAATATAAATCAAAACCATAGTAAGATAAAATTTCACACCCACTAGATGGCTAGAGTAAATAAGATGGATGATGATAAGTGTTAACAAAGATTTAGAGAAATTGAAACCCTCATACATTGCTAGTAATGTAAAATGGTACAGCCACTTTGTAAAACAGTATGCTGGTTCCTTAAAATGTTAAACATTGAGTACCATATGCCCCAGCAATTCTACTATGTATTCACCCAAGAGAAATGAAAGATATGTTTATAGCAAAACTTACGTGTGAGTGTTCATAGTAGCATCATTCAATACAGCCAAAAAGTGAGAACAGCGCAAATGTCCATCAACTGATGAGTGGTTAAACAAAAGGTGATTTATACAGTAGAATATTATTTGGCTATAAAAAAGAATGAAGACTACTAATGGGTATGGGCTTTCTTTCTGGGTTGAAGAAAATATATGGAAATAAATAGCTATGGTGGTTGCACAATTTTGGGACTATACTACAAACCATTGAATTGTATACTTTTAAAGGGTGACTTTTATGTTATATGAATTTTACCTGAATAACACTTTAAAACTTTTAATAAAAAAAAGAGAAATATTGATATATGCTATTTCATGAACGAACCTTGAACATGTTGCAAATAATAATTTACTGAGATCTTGAAAAAATATTTAAAAATATGTATTATTTGAAAATAAACCTTGAAAAAGATAATATGAGCTTATGTGTTAACATGAAACTAAGCTATGTGTGTATTAAAAATATATAAACTTAAACCCGAGATCTATCTTTAAACATGTTTAAGACACACTACCAACAACAAAAACACCATTAAGTTGGGCTCTTATTTCTTGGGTTTTGAAAGGGTAAAAGAGATTAGAAAGAAAAGACATAAGATTAGACTAGAGAAAATTAAAAATTTCTGTTATAAGACAATTATACTAAAATAAAAAGAGAAATAATATACTACAAAATATTTGCTTTTAAATAAGTTTTCTGAAACTTATATAAATGTTCGCTTAAACCTGGGGTATAAGTAACATCACAGGAAATTCACAGACTCCCACTTGAGGACTCTTCCCCAGGGTTTCGGACCCGGGGGAGTAGACCAAATGCCAAGCCGGGAGAAGAGTGGCGTATACATCAGGCTGCCCCTGCCACTGCTTCAAGCTGCCCCAAATCGCCTCTCTCTGGGAGGCCGGTCTTCCCAACCCACTGGGGCCCTGGTGCAGATTCCTCCCGAGCACTCCTCCCAGTCTTTAACTTTGCCTAACGTGTAGCTACTGCATGCCAACCACAAAGTTTTGGACTGCAAGTACCTGTGAGTCTTTGAAAACTTGCTCTGGGCTGCCGGTGTACAAAGGAGGCCGAAAGTGTTCATAGCTCCCAGGAGCAGCCCTCACCCGAGGGCTGCCAGGAGTCCGGCCTCCTCACCCCTCGGGTGGGATGATCCTGCCGCAAGCTCTGCACTGTCTCCCGGAGCTCCCTGGCGGGTTTGCAGCCTGATTGCCCACAATGAAGTGCATGGAAACACATCCTTCATGGCTCACTTCCTGCTCTTCGTTCCTGTTCTTCCTTACCCATGCTCCTAATAGGCTCCCTAATCGGCCACTTTGAAAACTACTTTCACTTATATCCTCGTCTCAGAGTTGACTTCTGTGGTAACCCAACCTAAGACATCTGCTCAAGAAATGGAAGACTTGGTCTGGTTCATTAAGTCATTTACGTAAAGTCTGATGTTTGCCAGGTTGTATGCTTGCTGCTGGGAAAACAGCATGAACACGACAAAGCCCCTGCCCTGACCCAGGTCTGTTAGAGGGGAATGCAGGCCATGAGGAAGCGGACAAGCAGTGAGAGAGCTTTGAAGGAAAAGAAGGCAGTGGGGGTAGTGAGGGACTTGAGGACAGGAGAGTATGGCTTTAGCTCCACAAGTCAAGAAACTTGACATTTGTTATACAAAAGGAATATACCTATTCCTGACATTTCAATTTTGGATTAAATCAAGCTTCGTCCAGGATGACCTAAGAATATATGATATTCTTCCCTGTAGTACCATGCATCATCATTTGAAAGTGCATAAATCTTCCTATGAAGACTTGAAGTCTTGGTTCTATATTAATTATATTTCCTGAGTCAAATTTGTGGTATATGAAATATTGTTACCAAATAAAGATAAGATATAGCTGACAAAATTGGTTTAGAAAGTTTCCTTCAGTAGAAGACTATTGGTGTCTAAATGGGAGTTACTTTTTAAGGGTGACACCCATTCATAATTCTCTGTTAGTTTTGTATAAAATAAAAACATTCTGATTACTTTCTATTTATTTTATATTGATAAATTGAGATAAGGCAAACAGGGGCAAACCCTTGTCTTAGGGTTGTTGTAAAAGTAAAAGGAGAAAAAAAGAAAAGGCAAACAGCTAACATTTCTTCCCATGATTTTAAACATCTGCTTAAACAGCAGATTTGTCAAGCAACTTCTCTGCACTTGGTAGTGAACTAGATAATTTTCTTATCTCAAATAAAGAGACATATAGATTTTAAGAAATAAAGTTAGCATTTACTGAACTATGAGGTATCCCAGGAATTTAAATTTTTAGACAGTGACAATGTCTAAATGATTTCATTTACACTGAGACCCATTTGTGCAACTATTATTTAGGTGAGAGCGTTGCTTTGCCTGAAGTCTTGCCCTGAGCTGCTGGTTAGGTGCCAGTGAACATGACATAGTCCCTGCTCTCATACACCTTACTTTCTAGTGGAGGAGACAGTCAATAAACAAACAGACAAATAAATAATTCCGAATAGTGGTAAGTGCTATGAATAAGGTAAACACAAGGGATTAGAGGGATGGGAGACAGATTTTTTAGATTGAATAGCCAAGGAAAGCCTTCTAGAGGAGGAACATTTAAGCAGAAGGTTGATTGACAGGAAGGGATCATCCATCTGGAAGAAACGATTTCTAGGCAGATGAATAGCAAATGTAGGAGCCTAAAGAAGAACAAGTTTGGTGAGTCTGAGGAATAGTCAGACTAGGGTGGTGGGAGAGAACAGTAGGAGATGAGGCTGAAAAGGTGATGGCTGGCTCATG
Source organism: Rousettus aegyptiacus (assembly GCF_014176215.1). NCBI lineage: Eukaryota > Metazoa > Chordata > Mammalia > Chiroptera > Pteropodidae > Rousettus > Rousettus aegyptiacus. The sequence continues at coordinate 31,598,574 of NW_023416307.1, read as the reverse complement.
CTGACCCATCTGCATTTTAATGACACGGCAAGTAACACAGGCAGGAGGCATTTAGTTAGAACAGACTGTAATCTCACCTGGTTTAAAACAAGAATATTTATAAAACCTTAGATTTACTGGTGCCAGACACTATGCTAAGCAATGTGCATGAGTCAGCTCAGATAATCCTCACAAACATGTAAGAGCTGGGCATTACTGTTACCCTTGTTTAATGGATTTAGACTTCAGGCTCAGTTGCCTAAGTTCACACAATCAGACTGGTGGCATGGCTGGAGTGAGAGCCTAGGGAGGCTGACCTGAAGGCAGACGCTTGGCTGGTTGATGGAGTCCTTTGTTGATGCATATCCTCTTGCTAGAGAGAGAAAAAAAAATCTATTGACAAAAGAGAGAAAGGGAAGAAGCGTTCAAATAAAGACCAGGAGTCAGTTTACCCTGATAGCTAATGACTTAAAAAGAACAACTCATCATTGTCAAAACAGAAACCATTATCTTTCGTTTATCCAGCTGTCACTACTAAACAAGGCCATATATCTAGACTGCCACATCTTGGAGGGCAAGAGAGGAACCATTTACATAGATACCCCGTGAATGTCACTCCCTAGAGTTGAGCAGTGCCCGGGCCGTGCAACACACACAGCCATGTCATTTCCGTTGCTGAACAAGGCCATTTATAGCCTATTCAGAACCAGTTTGCAGATTAGAGAAAAGCGCCCATTCCTGCACGACGATGCCGCCTACACCAGTGCCCTCCTTCAGCAGGCATCCTTGTGCAGGGCATATCTGCACAGTGAGTGGTACCTCGTGGCCTATTCCTGAGGATGTTTTGTAGCTGTTGGGCCTGGTGGTTATGCCTTAAGCCTGTGCTCTCAGGAGCATTTCTGGGATTTGTTTTGTGATGGCAATGATGGGATATGTACCTGGATATGGGTCATTCCACTGTCACTCCACACTGTTGCCTCTAGTGCAGAGCTCTGGCAGGAACTGTCTCTGGTGCTGGTCAGGTGTCTTTGACTTTCAGGCAGGCAAGTTCACAAGTCTGGTATGTTTGACTTCTCAGACTGGCAAACCTGCCAGCTGTGGTTTTCAAAGCCTGTGATTTCTTCCAGTCAGACAGCCGACCAGTGTGCTGGGCCTGTGCCGCACTGTCTGCTCTCTAGCTTGCATTGAAATCGAGCTGAGAGATGAGACAGCAGCTAAAGAAAGAACTTAGAGAGATATGTGCCCAATCTACTCTCTTTTAGCCTTAACCAAGTTTTGTCAATAGGCAGCTGCGTGTCTGGACTCATAACTCACCCATGGCCATCACTGAGTTACCATTTGGTATCATGGCCTTAGCGTTTATAGTGAGCAATGTTATGACAATTCTTATAAAATATATAATTTTTGCATTTGCTGAAAATTATTGAGAAGTTTATCCATTATATTGTTTAGCTGCCTTATGTTAGGTCCCAAATGAGAAACTTCCTTTGGAATTTAATTTGGGCGGAAGGGAGACCTCTTTGTTTCTTTAATTTATTCATTTGATAAGAAAAACCAGGAAGCTCAAACCCATATTGGTGTGCCATTTTCAGAATTATAATTGCACTGTGGTTAGGTATTTTTCTGTTACCTTGATGTTTTGCTTTATTCAACCTTATCACATGTATATCCTTTACTTTAAGTTATCCTAAGTTCATCCCATCCCCTTTATTGGGAAGGAGATAGCCTATAATATATTACATATATATATATTTTTACTGAAATGAAACTGTGGAAATCAATATAGATTTGTATCTATTAAATCTCAAATTATAAAGCCACTGAAACATAATGTGATTAATAATTTTAGTAAATATTCATTATAGGTTTCTTTTAAATGCTGAGTTCCCTTGTTACATTTACAGTAGTACTTCATTTATGTTCATTTATTCTGGTCTTACCTATTTCATAATGTGCTTTACTTTGCTTAATATGTGATGTAATATGCCCATTGTTACTTTATTTGGTTATCGACTAAGTCGATGTATCACTCACTGCACAGTTGCAGGCAAATACGAATTTATGGTGCTATGTTGCCATTTGTTATCACTTTATATCTCTCTTTCTTGCTCTTCCCACTGTCAGCGTCATGCTTCTCATCTACCTCCTTACTAATCAAAGAGTGGTTCTAGCATGGGCATCACCTCTGAGCTTGTTAGAAATGTCGAAGCTCATACCCTGCCTCAGACCTACTGAATCTGAACCTGGAGTTTGACAGGACCCCCAGGTGATGCATATCACAGTAAAGTGTTGTGAGAAGAGCTGTTCTGTATTGTTGCAGTAGCTTGCTAACCTGCCACACCACATCTCCCTTTCTCCTTCGTAGCCTTTTTTCTGAAACATAGTTACAAGGATGTTATTGCCCTGTTGCCTCTGTAGGGCGTAAGGATTTCCTTATTTACTAAGCATTGGGTGTTTTGTTAAAAACACAGATTGCCAGGCCTTTTCGATGGGTCTTTGGTGGGACCTGGGAATCTATTATTGTTAACAAGCACCTGAAGAGATCCTGATGCTCGGGCAAATTTAGGAAGCACTGGTTCCATGATATAAATCACCTTTCTCAGCATAGCCTTCAGACTTTCCTCAGTGTGTGGCCTTTGCCCATTTCCCTTTCCTTCTCTCCCTGAGACCCAGCCCTCACCAAACTTTTTCTCAATACAAGCAGAATTTCTACATTTTAGAGTCTTTGCTAACTCTTCCATGTGATATACACACCTTGACCACCAACTTTGGGCTATATGTGCTAGGATCCTTCCTGGCCTTGCTCATATACCACTTCTTTGGTGAGCCACTAGCTCATTCTCTTGGTCAGAACTGAGGCCTTTCTATTTCTTGCAACCATCACTGTTTGCTTTTCTCATCTAATACCTATTCCATTCAGTTTAAAATTATCATCGTTTGTGCCCCACTAGCCTAGTAAGGTCCTTTGAGAACATGTGTGATTTATCTTTGTACTGTTTCTACCTCTATCCTAACTCCTAGCTTATCACCGAACTTTCCCATTATGACGCTCTTAAATATATATTGAATCGAATGGAAATATACCTCTGAGAGATCATATCCCATTGAGCATTATTTATTAATGGTCTCTAAAACCACAAATAATTTGAAATAAACAACAGACTATGTGGAGTGTCAGATGCTTACTAGATTTTTTTTTAAGGGAGATTTTACTAATAAACATATTTGCTTCTTCTATGATAGTTTATTTAGCAAACATCAACCCATTTCGTTTTTCCAACAGCTGGGGCTCCTGCTATACAACCTGCGAGTGCTACCTGACAATATCAGGGGCATTTGTCCAGGCTTTATCATTAGTGTTTAAAAAACTAATGTTATTTGGAGTTGCTTGGTGCCAATACTTCTTAGAAAAACATAATAGAAAGGTTTGGGGTAGTTTTTGGTTTGTTTCACAGTGATTAAAAAAATAAATCCCCCATGTAAAAAATAAAATTACGAATAAAATTATGCTCACCATCTGCTAGTTGTTTTCTTCAGACTTGTCATATAATTTATTCTTTTTGTTTAAGTAATTCAGTGCAACTTAAATCCTTATTATCTTCTCACAGGTGGTTGATAGTGAAAGACTCCTTTTTGCTTTATATGAAACCGGACAGTGGTGCTATTGCCTTCGTCCTGCTGGTGGATAAAGAATTCAGAATTAAGGTGGGGAGGAAGGAAACAGAGACGAAATATGGACTCCGAATTGATAACCTTTCAAGGTAGACATTTCAAATATTTTTAAAAGAGTAAATATTTTTTGGTAAAAAGCATTTTTACCAAAAACCCTGAAAAACAAAGTTTTTCTCTCAACCTTAAATGAAGAAGGATGTAAAACAAATGTTTGAAAATTTTTATTTAGAACTCATTCTCAATTAAAAGTAATGAAACTACTTTTTCCTTGTAATAAATTTTTAAGAATAGACTATCTATGTGCAACAGTCAGAATAAACTATCTTGTGTGTTGATATGTGCCTACCTTAACAAAATTGACTACTCAATACCATTTTGTGAAACAGATAAGTTAAGGAGTCATAGTTCATATATTTAAAAAATAAAATTTTACTTTATGAATTGATATCCTTTAATTAACAAGACACTTAAACAGTGATTTGATTTAGAAAAATTCTGTTTACAGACAGATTTTAAGAAAGATACCTTGAAAGGATACTCAAGTATACATTCACTATAGATTTTATTAGTGAGTATGTATATGTTGATGTATATGTTTTTTTTTTTTTTTCTGGAAGATTGTAGTTATACAATATCTGTGTGTGTTTCTCTCTATATGCATTTGTCTCTATAAAGTTCATCCTCATGTTACGTTGACTGATGTGTGTGTGTGTGTATATATATATATATCTTTGCTAATATACATTTGCATGTGTGTGCGTGAGTACATAAAAAGATTTGGAGCTTCCTTATCAATGAACCTTCCTCTGACAATGGAAGGTTCAGGATTGGTTATTAGAAATGCAGGGGTGCTGCCCTTAAAGCTTCCTCCTGGTACTGCATTTTTGTTTTATGGAGGGCTATAGAAATCAGGCCACAATTGTCACTGGTCCCTACAACAGATCCCTGAACCAGTCTTTGGGATCTGGGGGCCGGAATGTGCCATTTTAATTGGCCCTGGTGGCCTCAGAGTAGGGAAGGGATCAGGATGGTGTTTCCAGAAGTGAAGGGAATGGGCACCACAAGGCAGCACAAAAGGAAATGACCTCTACAGGAGCCCACAACTCTAACACTGAGACACAGACCTCACCTTATACCTCTTCTGTGATCCTCCTCACAGCCTCGCGCAGCTCCAGGCCTATAGAAAGTACCTTCACACATGTTTGCATGAATGAATAAGTAACCTGAACACTTATCTTTGGTTCATTGATTATATTTTTAAATCTTTCCAAGAGTTTTTAGAAGTCTGCTTTTTTGATATAAGTAAGATGCTGTTTGCTTAAAAATTTTTTAACTTATGTCTGCACTACCAAAACGAAACTGGGCATGTTTAATCCTTAAATTAAGAGACAGAATACTGAGTGATCATTCTTTTCCACATTTCACTTTTCTTTGAAGGACACTTATTTTAAAATGCAACAGCTATAGACATGCTCGGTGGTGGGCAGGGGCTATAGAAGAATTCATCCAGAAACATGGTGCCAACTTTCTCAAAGATCATCGATTTGGGTCATATGCTGCTGTCCAAGAGAACTCTTTAGCCAAATGGTAAGATTTTTTTTGCTCTAAGACTGTTAGAGTAATCATAGCACCTAACATTACAGTGGTCTAAATTCACAGGGAATTAGTTTTCAAAGCTGTGGAAAGATAAAATGCTTTATCCTTAACAAAGGCCTTTCTTTATTGAACTACCTGAGTATCAATTAGTTTTCTAGTTTTTGTTTTCAAGAGTTTTTACAGTGAGCTTTAGATAGCTAGCTTTAGATTTTGAAGTTTGATTTTGAAAGCTAACTTTATACATTGTCTTAAGTCAATTCAAAAGAATTTACTTGCTAGATATTTCTTTAAAAAAAAAAAAATCATGCTTAGCATGTTTTTCTATCCCTGGATTGGAAACTGGTCTGTTTTCTGTCTCAGAAGAACAACCGTGTTTGAGTTCAACAGGAGGGGAGAATTCAGCTGACCCCATACGATAATGAGACCAATCAATTTGTTGTTCTCTCAGCAGAAACAAACTGGCTGCTTACCTACTTATTCTACCTTCCTGTGTAACAGGTGGAAGATTGTATTTTCTGTTCTTTTTTTCCCAGTTACACAAAGTAAATTGGTGGCCGTGTAGGGACTCTGGGCAGTGGCTTCCATCTTTAGCTTTGCCATAAGATATGTGTCTTTTCTTTTTTGTTTTTGTAAAATAAAAATGAAAAAAACCTGTCTTCCAGGTATGTTAATGCCAAAGGATATTTTGAAGATGTTGCAAATGCAATGGAAGAGGCAGAAGAAGAAATTTTTATCACAGATTGGTGGTTAGTATTCATCCTTGGGGATTGCGTGGGTGGGGGGTCTCTGTGTTTAAGAATGTACTACAGTGTTGTGTTGTTCCAGCTTCATAAGTCATGAAGACTAGCCGTAGCTGCAGGTGATTTGGCCAGAGTCTTGACCAGTTATCTCTAATAGCCAGTGAAAGGTCTTTTCAAAATACTAGGCATCCAAATATTTCTTAAAATATTTAGCTCGAACAATTTTGTATTTGTCTTTCTGTTTGGAAGCAGACATCTATTATTCATGTTAGTAAAGGTTATGTTGCAAAGCAAATATAGTGGTAGAGATAATGCAAAATAATCTTCCTTGGATGGTCTTCCTCATTTTGGTATGTTTGTCACCAGGTCTAGTGAATATACTTTTTCTGAATTGTCCCTTTGAAATTAGAATGTTTCCATTTGCTCATTAATGTTAAAATGTCCTTGGTAATGACTAAGCCTGGTGAGCTTTTTTGGAGATACAGCAGGTTTCAACTTTCTGACCCCCTTTAAAAACATCCATGAGCATTAGGATACTTATTAAAACCCAAGAAATCTTATATCTAAAACTCATTCAGCTACTAGGAAATCTTACTCCTGGAGTTAGGGTAGGCTTTGTAGTTGGACTTTAGTTTCATTTACCCATCTGCCTGGACAGTTAAAAACCATTACAGATGCCAGCACTGACTACGATGGAGATGAAAATGTTTAAAATGTGTTTTCCTTCTAAGAACTTAGTTGCTTGAAATGCCCCTATATTTCTCTATCCTGTTTCTTTCTGCATACTGCCTTATATATGAACTGGAAAAATGTCATCAAAATTTATCTCCTTCTCATTCTAGATTTTTTAGGGGTGGCAGAGGGAGAATAGTTAATAATGTGAACTCGTTTTCTTTTCTTTTGCGTTACTGATATGAAGCGTATTCTCGGGCATGCTTTTTCAACCAGGGACCTACTGGCATTTTGGGCCAGATGACTCTTCGTTGTGGAGTATTGTTCTGTGCATCATAAGGTGTTTAGTACCATCAGTATCCCTGGCTTTTATCCATTAAATGCCAATAGCAAGATCCTAGTGATGATAACCAAAATGTCTTCAGACACTGCCAGATGTCCCCTGGAGGCAAAGTCTCTCTTGGTTACAGTCATTATCTAGAGCAATAGATAAGGTATGTGGTGACCAGCACATCTACAAATCAATTTATTCTCATGTTTATGGAGGACTTTAATCTCGACCTTTACATTCTTACCAAATTTATCTCTTCAGTCAGTTATGAGGAATAAAATAAAGTTTCCAACTTAGGCACTATTTATTTGGTTGAATACTTTCTAAATACTTATGAAAATAAATGTAAGTTTAGTGTTGTACTATATGTCTTTAAAATATTTCTGGAAGTTTGATGAAGTCATGAGAGAGAATGAAAATAGTTTTTCCATTGAGCCCAGGTTTTTCTGTTTTATGCAAGAAAATAATATTCCCTTTGAAGATTCTGAACACTAAAATACAGACTCACATATAAACATCTAAAGAGATGGAACCCTGAATGCTTTCTACTGTCATAAAAATGAATCAAGTTATTTCTTTTTCCTGACTAAGATAACATCTTATTACAACACTCTCTTTGAAATAAAAGCTTTGCAGTAACTTCCCTCATAACAAGTCAAGAAAATTCTTGTCATGCAAGTATATTGTGAAAGAGTATTCAAAAACTTAACCAAACCCTGTTAATTTTGATCTGAAAGAGTGATAATAAGCATAGATAGAAAATGTGCATGCCCCTTAGAAACTTCTAATGCAATTCAAGAGACATCATATATTAAGTGAAAATGATGTTAATGTGTTTCCAACACAATTATTATGCAAGCACAGGCAAATATAGTGAAAGGAGAAACAACTTGGGACCTAGAAATGCTTTGTTCCTTTGTTCATTAATTTTACTACCTAGTCATTCATTTGTAAGTTTGTTCACTCATTCATTTTCCAGAGCTATTTAGTGAGCCCACACTCTGTGACAGGTATTGAACCAGGCCATGTACTTATAAAGATGAGTGGGAAGCAGCCCCTACCCTGGAACAATCTAGAGTCGGGAAGTCATACATAAAACAGTGGATTGAGGAAAACTCAGTGAGGAGGATCACCGTAGCAGAAGGCCTGATGGGAGCACAGAGGAAGGGGTGGTAGCTGAGCCTGCAGGAGGGGGCTGTGGAAGCTTCACGGAAAAGAATGCTGGCCTGGGTCCCAGCCATGGAGTTGGCTAGATGAAGACATGTGAATGTTTTAGGTAAAGGGATAGCCAGGACCAAGGCATAGAGGTGTGAGAGAGCACAGCAATCTTGGAGGAGGGTAGAGGTTATACACAGCTGAAGCATAGTATTCGTAGGGATGGTGGTTGGAGATGACACTCAAAAGATGAGTTAGGACCAAATTGTGAATGCAGTGGGCGAGCTGCTCAGGAGTTTGCAGTTAATCCTTTGAACATTGGGAACCACGTTCCCCCATTCCCACGTTCCCAGTGTGGGCTTTTTGATCAAATGTGTTTTCTGAAAAAGACCACTCTGGTAATAGTACAGAAGTTGAATTGAACAGTGGTTGTCGAGGCCATTTAGCAAGCTATTGTGGTGGTACAGGAGAGAAATGGTGAAGGTCTCCGCACAGACCACTTTAGGAGCCTATTAGTAACTTGGAGCAAGTTGCGTTGACTTTTCCAAAGTGTAGTTTCTAGGGCATAGTTGAAGTAACATTAACAATAATAGCTACTATTTGTCGAATTCTTACTAGATGCCAAGACCGTGATATAGAGGAGTCAAGTGAGAGTTAACGAGGCAGATTAGGGAACTGCCCACAATCACACAGTTAGGACATGCCGGTGCTGGCTTGGATCCAAGTGTGTCTGCTCCAGGGCCTGCATATCATGGGGCCGCCTCTCAGAGGAAGGGCACTGCCTGCTGTCTGAAGTTCTTGTTAGCTCTGAGGTTCTTTAAGAGAAGATTAAAGTGTTTTTAAGGTTCCGGATAGAGTAGTAATCAGATTAGAGTAGATTTATTCAGGAGAAATTTTCTGAAGCAGTAAATCCTAAAGTAGGCTGTCAAGTTAGAAGAGAGAATGATTTCTTAACCAGCTCAGACTATCTGTGAATTCAGGAGATGAGTACAATCTAGCTAGATATTTAAAGTACTAAAAGAGGTAGTGTCTTTATAAACACCAGTGAGTATTTATCACTTGTCTATCTGGATCAACCAGAAGAACATGTATTTTAGGTCTTTCTGGGCTTGCTACTATTTCACATCACCCGTGAACTAAATATCCAGTGTTTGCTGGAGTGAGTCCTAAAATGAGGTAGGAGACCAAGATGAGACTTCCAGCTCCATTGATAAGTTGCTGCAACTTAGGACAGACCAAAAAGCATGGCTTAGCTCAGCTTTCCTCTTGATGATGGTGGTTCTGATTAGCACTGTCCAACAAGGATGTGTGGAGCAAGTATGTTAGTTTTTGTCCAGACTGGTTCTCTGTCTGGCCTTTCGAGGGGTGGGTGTGGTGGGGAGGTGGTGCCTGTGGGGTGCGCCACAACTTTTGTACCTAATCTGTGCATTAAACAGTTTAGGTCAGAGATATATAGGACTAATAAAATTGGAGAAGAAAAAACAATAAGCACATATTATTAAAGGGAGTGGTTTATAAGAGGAAGAGAGATAAGCAACTGGGCTAGAGACAAAGGTTATAATGTAAATAACACAATCAACATTTCGATTTTGACTGGTGCACAAGCTAAGACTATTCTAAGTAAGAGAATACATTTAAGTTGATTTTAATGTTGTGAGTGTTTCTCAAATGGTAGGTTGCAACTCTATAGTAATTATTTATTAAAATAATTCAGTGGGTTACATTCAGGATTTTTTTAAAGAATAGGATAGGATAGGTGTAACTTAAGTGGTAGTAGGGTCATTATTTTGTGCAATTTTTATGTCAATAGTAAATGATTGATAGATAGATAGACAGACAGATGAAGTTATTGGGATGGATGTATGATATATTCCTGTGGATCATGATCCAAAATGTTTGAAAGCCACTGACTTTCAACAGTGGTGGCAAACTTTTTCTGTAAAGGGCTGAATAGTAAATATTTTAGGTTTTTCGGGTTACAGACAGTCTGTGACACGTGTGTGTGTGTGTGTGTGTGTGTGTGTGTGTATGTGTTTAATAATCCTTTAAAATTATAACAATCATTCTTAGCTCATGGGTCACACTAAAACTAAAACAGGCTATGGGCCAGATTTGGCTCATTGATCATAGTTTGCCAACCCTTGTCTTCGAAAGTAGCTTTAAGCTACTGTATTATATCAATACTAATAAGAGCTAAGTACATGGTTAACTTTTAAGAGCCTGTTGATCTTGTTTTCTGAAGTGGTTGTACCATTTAAAATTCCACCAGCAGTATATGAGAGTTCCAGTTCCTCCTCCTCATTGCTAGATTTTGGTGGTGTTGTGTTTGTTAATGTTGGCCATTCCAAAGGCTTTGTAGTTGTGTCTTATTGTAGTTTTAACTTGCATTAACAACATATTTTCATGTAAAGCGTATTTTCTTGTGATTTTTGGATGTTTATTTGGCTTTTTAAGAAACAAATGTTCAAATATTTTTTTCCTTTTTATTGGCTTTTCTCTTTATTATTGAGCTGCGTGAGATCTTTATACATTCTAGTCGCAGGTTGTTCCATTTCATTCTGGCCTTCATGGTTTCTGGTGAGAAATTTATAATCATTTGGGTCATTGTTTCCCTCTAAATAACACGTTGTTTTTCTTCTGAGTGCTTTCAACATTTTCTCTGTTTTTAGTTTTCAGCAGTTGAATTATGATGTTTCAGTTTTCCCATTTGGAGTTCACTGAGCTTCTTAAATCTAGGTTTATGTCATTCACCAAATATGAGGAATTTTTGGCCTTTATTTCTTCAAACTTTTTTTGTGAACTTCCTTATTTCTCTTTTCCTTTTGAATTTCCAAAGACACAGATAGTGTCTTAGTGTTTTTCCACAGGTCTCTGAGGCTCTGTTAATTTTTTTTCAATCTTTTTTTCTCTTTGTTATTCAGATATGATGATGTCTTTCAGTTCTCTGATTCTTTCCTTTGTCACTTTCATTTTGGTATTGAGTCTATTCAGGGAGAGTTTGTATGTTTTTTGTAGTTATATTTTTCGGTTTGAAAATTTCTCTTTGGTTCTTATTTATATCTTTTCTTTGCTGAGACTGTCTTTCCATTTATTTTAAAAGTGTTCACCCTTAATTGTCAAAACTTTTTTATAATATCTGACAAAGAATTAAAGTAACTAATTTCAAAATCTGTCATTTTGTCATTGGAATCTGTTGATTGTCTTCCTGAAACTTAAGGTTTTTTTAAATTCTTTTTCATATCAAGTAATTTTTTATTCCATCTGGAGTTTCCAAATGTTATGACTTTGGATCTTATTTACATCTTATAGAGAATGTTGATATTTTTGTATTAGCATGCAATTACCTCACTTATTCCAACTAAAGTCTTCTTTGTGATTTTAATGTCGCTTTTGTTTTCAAACCCTTTGTGGTGTTGTTCAGTTTTGTCCCCCATGTGCTCCATCTAGTGGCCAGTTGGGGCAGCGCTCTATTTCTTAGTTCTGTTCTCAAACTCCGGTATAATATTTAGGGTCAAATCTATGCATGAGCAGCTTGGGAAGTCATAAACAACTTTATAGGGTTTCTTTCTCTAGTTCTTCCCTCTCTGTGATCTCCCCACTAGTTTTGAGTTCTCTGTGGCTTCTGTTTTTCGGTCCTCTAACTGGAAAGGTGGGGCTTTATTTACTGTTTTGCCAACACATTTTCCGCAATGACTATTGTGTCCAGAACCAAGCGATGGATATTTACATTGCCTTCTTGGAACCAAAGCTTTTCCAGTTGGGGAGGAAAGTTCCACTCCCTCAGAGTTTTTGGAGCCTGCAGACCTCTCTCTACCACCTCTATCACTGCCAAAAGATCCCACTCTTTCTCCTCAAGCCCAAACTATAGGACTTCACCTGGAGTTCTCTCTACTTGTGCCAGTGACCTTTTCCCAGGTTCTCCTGCCAGGCGAAGGAATCAGAGGGGAGAAAAAAACAAACAGTAAAATTGCCACTGGTTAGATGGAATGTCAAATTCTTCTTCCTCAATGTTGAGTCTTCCAACTCGTGAATAGTGTATACCTCTCCATTTATTTTGTTCTTATTTAATTTTTCTCAACAATGTTTTATACTTTTTATATACACATCTTGCACACATTTTGTTAAGTTTATCACTAAGCAATTCATGTTTTTGGATGCTATTGTAAGTGGTATTTTTAAAAATCCATGTTTCAATTGTTCATTGCAGGTATATAGAAAGAAATATAATTGATTTTTTTCATGTTGATTTTATATACTGCAACCTTGCTTAATTTACTTATTAGTGCTAGTAGCTTTTCTTATAGATACCTTAGGATCTTCTGCAAAGATGATCATGTGATGAGTGAGTAACAGCAGTTTTACTTTTTCCTTTCTAATCTATATCCCTTTTATTTGATTTATTGCATTGGCTAGGATTATCAGTAAAATGTAGACTAGAAGTAATGAGGATGGACATCTTTGCCTTGTTCTCAGTTTTAAGAGAAAAGCATTTAGTCTTTCATTATTATGCATTAGGTAGATATTTTTTATAGGTGCCTTTTATTACTTTGAGGAAAGTCCTTTTTCCTTATAATTATGGAGAGTTTTTGTTATGAATGGGTATTAAGTTTTATCAAAACTTTTATCTACATTTATTAAAATGAACATATTTCTTTTTCTGTTAATGTGATGAATTGCCCTGATTTTCAACTTTTAACTCAACCTTTCATTCTTAGGATAACTTCGCTTTTTTATGATCTATTATCCTTTTTGTAAGTTGTGGGATTTTGGTAAAGATTTTTACCTCGATGACCATAAGATGTGTTGTTCTTTATTTTTTTCTTTTCTTAAATTGTCTATGTTTGGTTTTGATATTTGGATAATGCTAGAGCCTCTTCGCGTGAGTTAGTGAGGGTTCCCCTTCCTTTGTTTCCTGAAAGAGTTTGAGTAGGATTGATATTATTTTTTATGTATTATATAGAATTTTCCTATAAAGTTATTGGGGTCTGTAGTTTTCTTTATGGAAAAGTTTTAAATTATGATTTCATTTTTTAAATAGCTATAAGGCTAGAGTCTTGAATTATTTTTGCTTCATTTTGATACCTTTTTTCCCCCAGGAAATTTTCCATTTTATCTAAATTATCATATTTATTCATGTGATGTTATTTATATTTTATTATTGATTTAATATTATTTTAATGTCTGCAGGCTTGTAGTGATTTCTCTCTTACACTCATTTTTTTTATATTGATAATTGTGCTTCTCCCTCTTTCTTTTTTTTAACCAAGTTAACATTTTTATTTTTTATCTTCCAATCCTTGTATATAAGCATACATATATTTTATAAAGTTGATATAATAGCATATGTAAAATTATATATTTCTCCATCTGACATTATATTAAATAGTTTTCAATGGCAATGTATTTGTTTAATCATTTTAAAAAATACTTTATTGAGGTATGATTGACTTTCAAAAAGCTGTATATGTTTAATGTATAAAATTTGATGAGTATTTAAAGTTAATGGAATTATTCAGCCTTAAAAAAAAAAAAAGGAAATCCTGCCATTTTAACAACTTGGATGAACCCGGAGGACATTATGCTAAGTGAAATAACCAGACACAGAAGAACAAATCATACACAATCCCATTTATATGAGAAATCTAAAATAGTCAAACTCCCTTTTTAAAAAAAAATCTGGCTAAAAGTTTATCAATTTTATTAATCTTTTCAAAGAACTAGCTTTTGCTTTCATTGTTTTCTCTACTGTTTTTCTGTTTAATATTGTATTGAGTTCCACTCACCTATTATTATTCCCTTCTTCTTACATTAGGTTTAATCTGTTCCTTTTTCTGTCTTCTTAAGACAGAAGCTCTGATCATTGATTTTAAACTTTGTCTTTCTCATATAAGCATTTACAGCTATAAATCTTCTAAGAGGAAAGTTTACTTGGAGGTCCATGTTAACATATCTGAAATCAGGGTAGATCTTAGCCTCAGTAACATCTTACAGTTATAACTGTTATCATTTTGTTCTTACTTAGTGGTCACATAGTAATGATGTATCTTGGTGTCCTAAATTCAATGAAATGCAATATTATACAACTCTTTTGAACTTTGTGTATCTAATAATTACTTAGTAAAGATCCTGACACAATGATGCTTGTGTGTCATAGCTGCTCTCTCCTTGCTATTGTTTATATTTTATTTGTAACATGATTATCAGCTTTTCATCTTTTTATTACCCTGAAAATTGAGGGCTCCTTGAGAGCTGTCTTAACATCCTCCAAAGTTTCTAGCAGAATGTTCTACATATAGGGTACTCATTGCTTGTGTATTAAATAAAGGGTAAGAAAGACTTAATTGCTGAGCATAGCATTGGAAGTGGCCCCAAACTGAAGCCCTGTGAACCCATAATTAACATGTACATCAAAAAATTGCTAGTATGTATTCGTTGTTGGATATATCTCATTTCTTTGAGCTAGCAGTGCAGAGTGATGTACTCTTCTATTAAAACAGAACTTTTTAATTCATCTTAAATCTTTTCCTATCAATTGCTACATTTTTGTTTGTTTGTTTAGACATAGATTACCTAATGTTTTCTATTTGGAATTTAATATACAAATATTCATACTGTACATATGCCACCATTTGTCTGTTTTCTTATTTATCTTACCTAATATGTGTTTCCTTTGGATATTTTATGTCTAGTTTTTTTTAAAAAAAAACTGAATTAAATACAGCATCGAATTATTGCTTTTAGTCTCTTTAGCTCCTTAAAACCCTGTTGTTTTCACATGCTTAGAGCGCTCCAGAGCAAGGCAATATTATAGGCTTTATACTTACACAGTCTCCTCCTGCTCCTCCAGGTGTAGCATTTCAGCAGATGAAGTTTTCTTTATTGTTTTTTTTCCTCATTATGGGAGAGTTATATTGCATAAAGATTTAACTCAGACACTAACTGTAGAACTCAACCCAAGGGAAAAAGTGACTCAACTGTATGCTTACCTGCCTATGGCACTCCTAAAGAGAAGAGCCTGGGGGTCCATGCTCACATTGGAAAAACTGCATCTATTGGCAAACCTGCCTCCTTCCTAGCTCAGGAAGACCCAGGTTCCACAGACACTGCTCCTTGGTATAGGAAGCCACTATTTATGTTTATCAATCAGAACACTTACTCATCTAAAGGTGGCTTAACCAATGAGAATTTATGTGTCTCAGTAAGGACTCCAAAGTTAGGCAATTCTAAGGTTGGTGGAGTGGCCTAGTGATATCAGGGTTCTGGTCTTCCTCTTAGAATTTCAACATGGCTGCACCTTTCTAAGCAGCATAGCCCCACACAACATAGATCCTAAAGCCACTTTTCCTGTTTTGAGTGAATGTACCTCCCTCTCATCAAAGAGGGAAATCTTTTCCATCAACCCCACATGTACCTCCTCGTATATGTCATTGTCCAGGATTGCGTCACATTGTGCTCCAGCTGCACAGGAGTCTGGGGAATCAAGTCTGTAGAATAGTCACACTCTTTAGTGGGAGGTAGGCTCTGACTACGAGGAAGTAGGTGAGTGGCTGCTGGCTGGGCAACCAATAGTATCTGCTTGTGAATGTGTATGTGCGCATGTGTGGGTAAGGTACATATAGAGAGAAATCTAGACCGGAACCCTGAAATCACTAGGCCACTCCACCAACCTTAGAATTGCCTAACTTTTTGTTTGGGTTAAGTCTCTCATTCCCATATGAACTTGTATGAGGACTCAGAGCAGAACTATGGATGACCCACCACAGTGGAGGATGATGGTGGCATTTGGGCTAAAGTTGCCTTTGCTTTCTATGACATAATCAGAACTTCACGTTTTTAGTTACTTGAAATTTTGTGATTTCAGGTTGAGTCCAGAAATCTTTCTGAAACGCCCAGTGGTTGAAGGAAATCGTTGGAGGCTGGACTACGTTCTTAAACGAAAAGCAGTATGTACTTTCCAAACAAATTCTGATGTGATTTCTTAAATGTGCATTGCCTCAAAAGTACCTTTTCTTTTCTAAAGTCTTTCATGTGTATAATAGCTTTTTTCTTTAGAGTTTGACAAAAAGTAGAATATTTATTGTTTTCATGTTCATTTGGTTATGATTTTTTTCCTGTTACTTTTGGCTACATAATATTTTAGCCTAATTTACAGCATGGATTATTTTAGTAATTTTAATTTTTGGTTTTTGATCAGTTATGAGCAGTTAATTTTATGGGCAAAACTTGTAATGATGTTTCATCATTGAATAATAAACGATGAAATGGAACATAGCATTTCATTTTGTTTTATTTACTGTTCCATTATTTGAGCAAAAAAACCCAGTCATCTGACATTTCAGTCAGATGAGGTCAAGCTGATCTTGAAAACTATCAAAGAGGAGGGACATTAAGAATTAGTGCTGTTTCGGTTCCAATTTTGGGACAGTTCACAGTAATAATGTGGAATTGTTTCTTGTGCAGTTGACCCTGTAGATTTGGGGTAAGCATTGAGTGTGCACTTTTTGTTATAAAAAGTAAATAACTGAAGCAGTTATAGGTTTGCGGATGACTACTTTACATTCATATTTCTGATGAATTTTTTAAATATAGTTGGTCCTAAACCAACTTAAATTATGTTCAATTAGAATAGATCTGAATTTATTATTAATCATGTCCAAATTGGGGAGTGCTAGCCTTTTCACTATTATTTGAGACTATCTTCATCCTTTTTTATTCTGTCATTAAACATTCTAGCAGATCCTAAGTCCCGGGGCAGCATTTTCCTATTTCTCACAGCCTCATTCATCTCTTTTTTCCCATCCTTGACATTCCCTACCCTTTTCCGCATTCACTTTTACCTTTCCTTTCAATGTCTTTTCCCCATGCCTTTACTTTAGGATTTCTGCAGATATCCATAATATAGTCAGAACTCATTGCTAATATCGATGGCAGAAGTCGATAATCTTTATTTCAGATCCATGTTTTGCCAAACAGCATCATTTTCGTGGCTAGTTTAATTTGTTTTAACAAAATTCTTTTCGTAAAATTGGAAATTCTGGTCTTGATAAAGCATTATTTGCATATTTATTGAATAATTCACATACAGTTACTGAGTGTCTCCTGTGAGCCAGGTACCACACTAATTACTAAAGATGCCGTGTATGTGAACAGGACTCCATCTCTGCCTGTGGATGGCTTGCTAAAGGACTCATGTCCTGAGCTCAGTCCTAGCCTTACTAAACTTCTTTCTGTATTTTGAATGGCTGTAGCTTTCTCCCTGTTTCTCTCTATGAAATGGCACCTTTCCCATTTCTCTTTAAGATTTCATTTTAAAGTTTCTTCAGTCTTGCCTCACAACGATCAGTTATACTAGTTAAACCTCTCCTCATAGTGCTTATCCAATACTTTACTGTTTTAGGTTTCAATCAACATGTTCGATGCATGCCTACCATGTGCCAGGCTTTTGGCTAATCATATGGGGATGCACATAAATAACAAACTTGATTCTCGATCCGAAAGAGCTTAAAAATCTACACAAGAGTCAGTTGGGTACAGAGACGAGCCAAGATTCAAAGGCAGGTGGGAGAGTATTGGGCAGGTCTGGTTGGGAAGCCCCTCATGACATGAGGAGTTTAGGGCATTTAGGATGGGGGAAAAAAATTAAAAGAAGACGTTTCTAGGTGCAGGAAATATGGTGAAGAAACATTCTGGACTCAGGAATTCAGAAGGCTTTGTCAGTCACAGTATGGTTACAAGGTTGATTACACCTGAGTGTTAGCTTAGGTAGGATGGCAATCAAGCTGGAAAGGTGGCTACAGCTAGGATATGGAGGCTTTGTAAGCCAAGCCAGTGGTTTGGACTTTATGGAGTACAGTGGGAGCTACTGTGAGGGGGGTGGGTGTGATGGATGAAGGATGATCTGATTGAAACGATGTGTCAGGAAGGTGAATTTGGTAGTGGTAGTGGGAGGAAGTGGGAAGAACTCAGATTCAGAGAGCTAAATTTTAGATCACTTGAGTCTGAGATGCCTGCAGGACATCTAAGTAAACTCCAGACAGCTAGTCAATGCCAGAACAGGGCTCGGGAGGAAGATCCCGCAGGCCTGGCTCTCCACCTCATGTTAGCCAAGAAAACATTATTGCCTATAATGGTGCTTCGTTATTTACTTCCTGAAACTCGGTGTTCACCTGGGACCTCACCAGGGCTATTGCCCATAAAAGCAAAGAGAAGCCATGCTAGTGATAGAATAGGCAACTGGACAGCTACACAAAGGGAAATAAACAAACACATGACAGCAACTCTTAAATTGCACATAATGATTTTTAAAATGTCCTAAGGGAAAGTAATACTATGAACTAATAATTTCTCAGTGGTACATAGAGCAAAATTGCTCTCCCTTAATCTAACTACACCATATTATTATTTTGGTCATAAATTTTTAACATTCAGATCATTCCAGGTTGACGTTTCAAATGCTCATAAATGCTACTTCATAAAAATGATTTAGTTTCCGAAAGCTACTATCTTTACGAGGTAGCGGGTTGATAATAACAATTTTTCTTGTATTAGTGGGTCCCAGAGGTCCACAATGTTGATTAAAATAAATTATTATTTTTTCTTCTATCTTATTATACAGATTTTTTGGGAAAGAATTTAGTGTCTCTGCCTCATAGCCAACACATAGAGAAACATCTCTTATAATGGCTCTTTCTTAAGGGAAAAAATGTAAATTTTGTTTCTCTGGTTATAACCAAGTAGATATTTTCCTGTTTCTTTGGCCTTCTGAGATGCAGTATCATCATTTAAAATAGTATAAACCAACCTTGAGAAACAGAGTGTGTGCAGCTCTAATCAGCATCAGGGTTTTCTACAGTCTGGCATTTACTGCAATAAGAGGTGAGATAATTTCTACTGTAGTTATGGTAACTCTTTCCCTGTACCTAGTTTGTATATTTCATCCTTAGCAATATGTGATACTTTTCAATGAGACTTACACCAAAAGAATCTTCAAGTGCAGCAACCTGTAGACTGACAGAAAAAGATTTAGGTCCCCAGGGGGATTTTGTCATCAGGTCAATTTCTTACTGTCCTGGACCACAAGGCACATTCTACCATTGCCATCAGTGAATAATATAAGAGAAAGATGTCCAGGTTTGTCAAATGAAATGAATAATCACATCTCCATGCAGAAAAATCAAAGGCAATCTTATCAAAGTGGGGGCCTAGAAAGGACATGGTAGGGAAGGGGAGAAGGGATCTTCAACCTTGAAGACTGCTTTAAACAGAATGGTTAAAAAAAAAAAAAAAAGGCACATGAGCATCTGTGCTCTTACATCCCAATCCTGCCAACATTTAAATGGTGAGGATATGATTTCTTTTTAGGCTTTACTATTTATTTTCCTGAAATATTGCACCCCCTGAGGAAGCCGTTCACAAGTGATAAAATTAGTGATTATCCTGTTGATGTGTGCTCTATACTGTCTCCAAGCAGTGGACAAACTTGACTGCCTCTGGAAAATATTTTGACCACAGTACTTTGAACAATCAGAGAAAAAGTTGGCTCAGAAACAGTCTCTTCATTTCAACTATGAAAAAGTTTTATTTTTCTGGTCTTCACATGTATTATGTATACGCAATTGTGTCTGTTTTCCTTGATTAAAAACTAGTTAGAAAAGAAAATAGAACTTTCGTCGTTGGAAATTCAGGTTCCATGAAGTTTATTCTATAGAACCTTCAGGTTGATTTCAACACGGATAAGAAGCATGGCATTGCATAGTGAACTCCACGCCATCCCTGTTGCTACTTCCCCTGTTAATACTTTCGTTTCCCCTCTCTAAGCAAAAGTAATTTCCCCTAGGGTCTCTAAAAGGCATTGGTAAAACATTTGATGTTTCAAAGTGTACTTTTAAAATTACAGAATTAACATCAGTTCGTTGTTGTTGTTTTCTAATTTGGCTTTTATTTTGCACATTTGTCTAAGTCTTCACTATTATGACCCAGCAAATGCCTTCATTCCCAAGGAACACTTTTTCCTTTGCCCTTTATAGTTTAGAGTTTATGATAGTGTTATAATCCTTGCCTAAAAGAAGAGGAGTTTATTGCTTTATTATCACAGAAATCTTGTCACTAATTAACTATATATTGTAGACATGGATGTAAGTAAATAATTGTAAACTGGACTGCATGAAAATGAAAATTTCATTTTTAACTACTTCCTTATTAGTCATTTGTATTTAAGCTAAAAAGACTTAAAAAGTCTTTACTCTGTTTCCTTTAGAGTTAATTTATTTCAATGAAAAAAGATACAGTATAGAAGACAATGTCAGGTATTAATAGATGGAGGGTAATAATGTAACCATTAGCATTAACATGTCATTTCAAAAATCCATTAGTTATGCAGGTAAATGAAAAATTGTAAAATTCAGGCCAATTCCTAATATGCAACTACTGTTCTTTATGAGTAATTATCTCATAAGCTCAAGAAGTAGAATTTCATCTATTTAAAAAAATGAGCCATGATAAAAGATGTGAGGTGTAATGTTCTGTAATTTAGGTTGAAATTTCAGATTTTAAACTTTATATCTTTTAATGGGAGGCTATTTGTGTGTGTGTGTGTGTGTGTGTGTGTGTGTGTGTGTGTGTGTGTGTGTGTTAGCCAGTGCACAATTCCAGAATATTCAAATAGCAATGTAAATATGAACAGTAGAGGAGAAAAAATAATGTTCTCGTTTTCATTAGAACGCTCAGTCAGTGGTTCATTGCAAATCACTCACTGGCTATTAGACATTAATCTGTTTACTTCCTGTCTACACTTTCCTTATTTCTCTACTCAAGTAATAGTTACATAATTATAATAAATAATCAACAGGTTCCAAAAGTCGGCTGTTAATCAGAGAAATGGAATGACATATATACATTTTTATCCATTTTTTTTCAAGCAAGAATGGGTCTTCTAGTACTCACATTTTCTTAATGCAGCCCAGAATGTAAATCTTGGTTTCCTTCCAAATATATATACACTTTTCGGATATTACTAATAATAAGAAAGTTCCTATTTTGAAGTGATGTGTTATTATAAAGCTTTAGAGGCCAAAATAATGCTTCTTAGTGCCAGCAGAGCAGTATTGGGGAATTGTGCATGTGGTTTGGTTTACTCTAATATTTTATATTCTACAACCTAAGAATATTAACATCAATGTTATTTCACATTTTTATAACACTGCGAAAATTTTTAGTTCTTATAAATTAGGTGTACTCAACCCAGTAAGTTTTCTTAAATTGGTAACATAGATTTCCATTATGAACATGCCCACTTACCATGGATTATTCACTTAAACTGCAACTAAATTATTCTTTGTCACTGTAATTTATTAGGTATGCCTGCATCTCTAATACTCTAGAAAGTATTATGGAAAAATTCTTGCCTTTAATCTCTGGGATATTAAATGCCTAGGTGTAGATACATAATCAGATATGTATGCAGTATGTTTCAGAATGCTTTCAGAGTTCCTAGGCACAGAGAATGTAAATTTAAATGTTACAGAGCACACAGCAATACTGAGGATGCAGACCTTAAAAAAAAAAAAGATGCCGTAAGTAGGGGCAAATTAGACAGTTTCCTGAAAGAATACATTCCGAACTATATGTTGGAGAAGGAGCCCTCTGAAAGGGAGAAGAAAGGGAGAAGAGGAGGGACATGCAGGGGAGGGGCAATTTAGCATAGGCCAAACCCTTGTTACCACCCAGAACTAGAAGAGAAAATACTAGTACATTTCTATACTACTAGCTGTTGGACATTTTCTTTTTGATGGTTAATAATAACAATAAGTGTTGTTTGTATAACATGTTAAAGTTTACCGGGCGCTTTTGATTTAATTTGGCTCTCGCAATGGCTTTCTCTATTTTCTTTTAGGCCCAAGTTCTAAGGATGTCAATGTGTGCACTGGTGCTAAAAATTAGGGCTTTTACAATGTTAGAGATGTTGACTTTTGAAGAAGTCATTTCACTAGCGAAATAAGCATAAATGATTTAATTATAGGTTAAGAATGTGAACCAACACCTTTATCTTTGAAGATTAAGAAAGGTCTTTTCCAAGCAAATGATCCAATCAAAAAAATGGGTGGAGGACCTGAATAGATACTTCTCCCTAGAGGACATACAAATGGCCAACAAATATTTGAAAAGATGCTCAACATCACTAGCTATTAGGGTAGAGGATAGGGGAGGAGATGGGTAGGTAGATGGAGTCAAGGGGGTCAAATATAGGTGGGTTGGGGGAGTGTGAAGTGGGTAAAGGGGATCAAATATATGGTAGCTGAAGCAAACTGGACTTTGGGTGGCAAACACACAATAGAATATACAGATGTCAAATTATAATGTACACCTGAAAATTATATACTTGTATTAACCAATGTTACCCCAATCAACTTAATTTTTTAAAAAAGGTGGTTTTCCATTTAAATAATTTTTTTAATAAAGAAAAATTCTATACAAAACACTCAGAAACATTTAAGGGATATTTATATAACTTATTGCTTCAGAGTTTCTCAATGCTGTTTCAATAATTATAGTATAATAAAAATAAACGAACAAACAAACAATACTAAATCTGTAACATGAATTGGTCAGAGCTTTCCTCAGTAAGTGTTTGGAAATGTTCACAGATGTAGCACCATCAGATACTTCAAGTTTCAATCTTCTGGCTGTAATTAGTCAAGTAGTGACACTCTTGGTATGACAGGTCATAGGAATGGAAAGGAGATACATTTTTATTTTTGATAATTTAATGTACATTTATAGTTACCTCTTTTTATTGTGTTTTAAATTAATACTCTATTATACTTGTATATAGAAGAAAGTTTTAGAAAGTACAATGCACTGAAAGAAAACAAAAATCATAACTTACCTGCAGAAATTCTCATTCCTCTCTGTGTTGTCTCTTGTGATAGCAACAAGGTGTAAGGATCTTCATTATGCTCTACAAAGAGGTGGAACTTGCTCTTGGAATCAACAGTGAATACAGCAAGAGGACTTTAATGCGTCTACACCCCAACATAAAGGTATTAAGACTCATCTTGATGAATAATGTTTTTTCTTGATTATTCTAATATAATATAAAAATAATATGTAATATATAATAGAATATATAAATTTTATAATGTTACATAAGCTACAATATATTCTAATAACATTTTTCAAAGATGTTTTGCCTTGAGCAGTAGTAATCTGTAGAATTCCCTAATGTATATTTTCAATATATAATATGTTTTTCACAGAAATAAAACAAAATAGTATACTTTCTTATACGTCCGGTGTTGTCAGAGTCAGCAGAATTGACATTTCTGCTTCTCTTAACCCTGATAATTTAGCCAAAAACACATTTCCCAGGGTTGTTTTAATATTTAAGAGGCCTGTAAAGATCCCATACTCTTCATTAAGATTATCCTGGAACCTCTTAGCTGTGATCTCCCCATGGAACCCCTTGAATACTACAAAGAGAGTTCCTCTAGGATTTAAGGTGCTTTTCTTAATAGCACCTTGTATAAAATCCTAATAAAGTAAATAAGCGTGATAAACAATTTGAAAAAAGCTATTTGATGTTTTACTGAAGACCTGAAACTTATCAATAAATATTGCCCCGTTATTGAGATACATCCAGACAATGAATCTGTAAATCTCCAGGAGGCTTAAAGTATATAACAATTATATATTTCAGTTGATTAAAAAAAGATATTCCATGGAAATAGTAACCGAAAGAGAGCAGGAGTGGCTATACTATTAGTCAAAAAGGGTAACAAAAGTTTCAGTGCAGCAAGACATAACATTATAAACATGTACATACCTAATAATGACCATCAAAATAGATAAAGCAAACATTGACAGAATCGAAGGGAAAACTAGTTTTACAATAATAGTTGGACACTTTAATATCCCACTCACAATAATGTATTGATATATACATAGAATGCAATATTATTCAGTCTTAAGAAGGAAGGAAATTCTGACATGCTAAAACATGGATGAACCTTAAAGGCATTATTCTAAGGGAATAAGCCAGTCACAAAAAGACAAGTATTGTATGATTTCATTTATATGAGATGCCTAGAGTGGTCAAATTCACAGAGATAGAAAGTATAATGGTGATTGCTGGGGATTGGGGATGGGGGGATTTAATGAGTATAGAATTTCAGTTTTGTAACATGAAGAATTCTGGAGATGGATTATGGTGATGATTATACAATATGAATGAACTTAATACCACTGATCCATGCACTTAAAAATAGTGAATATGCTTAATTTTATGTTATGTATAAAGAAATACAGAAGTGTATTATTTAAAAAAGTACTCTGCAAAGCTTTCGGAATGTTTCTACTTAAGGATGTAACAAAATAAGATGGGTCAGTCTGGGTTCATTTAGAGAGAATTCTATTTGAAAGCGGGAAGTTAATAACTCCTCAAAGTACCTTTCAAATCAAGAGCTGCCAAAATGTCAGTGTCCCTATATCCATATGCTTACTATTTCAGCTCAGTGGTTGCCAAAATATCAATATGCTTATTAAAAATCTTGCCAGAGGTAGATGTTGATTAAAATTCTTTGGATTTTTTAAAAATAATACCAGATATGATTCTTTTAGGGGAAAAGGGGAATCAGCTATTTCATTGAGCTGACTTTTATTGAAATATGTGACCAGACTTTAAGCTAAATGGCAGCTGCTCCAAAATGGAGTATGAGCAGGGGCAGGGGGGGCTTGAGACATACCTAGGAGTCTTTCTCTGTTAAATAGTGAAAATAAAATTAGAAGTTTGGGGATTTTCTTTGGTATATACAGAGCCCATTTTGATATTTGAATTCTAGAAAATGCTATTTAAAGGAGGAAACAAACCTATTTTATTATAATATGAAGGACATTTAAAAAATCACTTTGTATGTGGAATTTTTTTTCCTCTCAAGGTGATGAGGCACCCAGACCATGTATCTTCCAGCGTATATCTGTGGGCTCATCATGAGAAACTTGTCATCATCGACCAGTCAGTGGCCTTTGTGGGCGGGATCGACCTGGCCTATGGAAGGTGGGATGACCATGAGCACAGACTCACGGACGTGGGCAGCGTGAAGCGTGTCACCACGGGACCATCTCTGAGTTCCCTCACAGTAAGTGATTTCAGACCTTTACATAACAGCCTAACAGAAACACAGGTTGTATAAGTATGTATTGTAGAGAGATTGATTGACTGAGAAAGGAACACTGAGTCGAGCATAGACAGCTCTGGTTTCAAATAAATACCATCTAGTGAGTCTAGAACTCTGCATCTTGTAGTCTCAGTTTTTTCTCTTGTGAGAAAAGAAAACAGATCCAATAGAGCATTTGGTATCACATGGTCAGCTCTTTTATTTCCCATGTAAATTAAAAGGTTATTTCCTACTTGGAAAAATGTTCATAAATACAAATGTGGCAATTGAACTTTAAGTTAAATAAGCAGGCTTATTACGAATAGCTGCCAAAGTTTTTGGAATCTTCCTACTTAAAAACATAAAAATAGGATAGGTCAGGCTGGAGTCATCTAGGGAATTCTATTTGAAAGCAGTAGGTTAATAATGTCTCAAATTACCTTTCAAAGCAGCTCTGCCAACTTATCTATATGCCTATAATCACATACTTATTATTTCAACTCAAGTGGTTGCCAAAATATCAGTACACTTATTAAAAAAATTGATGGACTTCATCTTATTTTACTGGATATGTTGGTGACTTTTCTGGGAAAATGGAGATTTAGTGAATAGGTAACAGGGAGAATAATTGACAGAAAAAGTGTTGCTTACTTAATGTTTATCAGAGGAAGAAGTTCAGTAGCTCCACAGTGAAAGTACCTTATATAAGATAAAAAGGTTAATTGGTTTGAAATGTTAAGAATTTGCCCTACTGAAGGAAGAATGCCCGGAATGCCTTTGGTAGTATTTAAATAGCTCACAAGAATCCCCCACTGCCCTGTGGCCGACTGCACACATTATTGTGTGTCTGTTAGGGAGCTTCTATCATGTGCCAGCTTTACACCTCCCCTGACTGGAATTAAAGAGCCACACTGCAGTGTATTTATGGAGTGTCTTTCTTTCTTTCTTTCTTTCTTTCTTTCTTTCTTTCTTTCTTTCTTTCTTTCTTTCTTTCTTTCTTTCTTTCTTTCTTTCTTTCTTTCTTTCTTTCTTCTTTTTTTAAAATAATTTTCTCAGGCTGAAACAACGGAATCTATGGAATCCTTAAGCCTCAAAGATAAAAATGAATCTACTAAAAATCTGCCCATGGTAAAGAGTGGTAATGATACAGATTCAAAACTGAAAGGAATAGGAAAGTCCAGAAAGTTCTCCAAATTCAGCCTGTATCGGCAGCTGCATAGGCACCACCTGCACAACGCAGACAGCATCAGCAGCATTGAAAGCGCCTCCAGTAAGTCCTTGTCTTTGCTGCAGTTCTTCTTGACTACACCCTGTTCCTCCATTGCCAGACACCATATACTTGCTTTATAACCTGTCTTTCTGTAATGGAGTAAAAGGAACGATGCCGAAAGGTCACTAGGTCATCTCATTCAATATCATGCCATCTCATGGCTTTGTTGGGTTTGTGTGGCCTCATTTTAGAACACATTTATTATTTTATTCACAAGTCGTCATATCAACTGCAATTCATGCTTCCGCTGGTAGCATTTATAAAATAATGCTAAGCATTTATAAAATAATTCTAAGTTATAAAGGAAAAGAAAAGCATGTGGTATACTTTATGAATTTTTTTATAGAAGAAATTTCATTTCTCTTCCCATCCAGAAATACATCAAGCTTTATCCTCAAACATCAGATTTTCTACATCTTGTAAATTTCCTGTTCTTTTAAAATCTGTCTTAAAGCTCTGCAATTTTTCCATTGTACAGAATTTGTGACTAATTTTATAGATTTACCTAGTGTTAAAAATGATCAAACCTGCTTTCTAGTTTAGACAACCCGATATATTTTATATGCTTATTTCTTTGTAAAAAAAGAACTCTCAACTTTCCCCAGGTTATTGTAATCACTGTAGAAGTCATCAGAATTTAATCTATGGTTTAAAACCCCACTTGAAACTCTTTCGCTCTTCCAGTGATTCTGAGCAGGGACTCACTAGACCTAACATTGGTAAGTGATGTGCGAAGTGGCAGAACCTTCCTAGGCTTCAGCTTTTGCTGCATGAGCAGAGTGAGTGTGTTTCTGGATTGGCTTTCTGTTCACACCACATACATTATTGAGAGCAAAGCATGGGGAAGCACATGAGATTCCTGCTTCCCAAGAACCTGCACTCCAACACTAAGGTAAAATATAACCTACTAACGGTACCGGTGCATATGGCAGCTGCAGTTCAGGAGCGTTGTAGAAGTCCTGTGGAAGGTGGAAGTCTTCTCTGTGATGAGCCAGAAAGACTTTCTTGAGGAGGGGACACTGGAGTTAGTTTTGGAAGTACTTTGATTGGGTAGATGAGGATAGGAAGACATTGCAGGTGAAGTAAATGATATGAGCAAAGGAGCTGGAATGGGAAAGCACCAAGTGCTTTGAACTGTTAGAAAATACATCATTCAGTTGAGATCTAAAGTATAAGACAAGTAAGATATACAATAGTTACATTCGGATTCCCCCACATAAAGAAGGGAGTTGGACCTTTATTTAGCTAAGTATCTCAAAGACCACTGAATGGGAGGCATCATGCTAAATGTGAATTTTTTAGAAATTATAATCTGGTAACCTCTTGTTAGAAGACCCACATTGCTGAGGAATAGATTAATCAGGCCTAATTTGTGGTTGTAGGAATGAAGAAGATTTGGCAGTGGATCAGATATAAGGACAGGGAATCATAATAATGAATAGTAGCCATGGTAGAATTGCAAACTCGCAGTTATAGTGTGCAGACTGCCGGCCATGGCCCGGGCCCTTGCGGTGCTTGGCAGTAGCCCCTGCAATCTCCTTTGCAAAGAGGAGGTAACTCAGGCATAGAGGTGTAAGTGACTGCGTAATGAAGTTCCATTTTATCAGCCTCCCAGAGCTCAGGATATAGGTTTGTGACTTAGCAGAAGTGCAGACTACTACATCACGACCTTTTGTTTTGGCATACCATTTAGAAGGTGGCTGAGTTAGAGCCCAGCTAACATGGCTAGACGTGAGCCGCTTTTGGAGCTACTGAACCTAATAGAGTAACCTGGTCCTTGAGCAGTGGTTCCCAGCATTCTTTAGTCTAGAAATCATAACATTGACATACGTTAACAAATAGAGATTATATATATGAGGAGACATTTTATTTACTTAGCATATGGCTGTTACTTGATGCATATGTGGACCCAGGGACAACTCACAGTAATTCCTATGCTTGACAGAGCTGCAAAGCTCTGGGACACGGAACTGGGAGACCTCTGGGAAGTCCAAAGAGCCAGGTCAGGGGCAAATGCAGGGGCAGAGACTAAAGGTAAAGAGTTGGAGACAGGTCCAGGTCATTTCGTATGTGGCTTTGCTGCTTGAGGACTGAACTTAAAAATGAAATGGAGGACTGAGGTTGCCAAATCATGATGTTGGGGGGTCTGATTTATGACCGAGTGGTTGTGTTGCTGACAGGGCAAGTGGAAAAGCAGATGCGAGCCCGGTGCTGAATGCATTAAGTAGCCAAGGCCAGCGTCAGGCTGAGCAAGGTGATACCCACAGTGGTGCTCTGAGGATACTGATGTGGGTGGTTTTCAGGTGCTGATGGAAACCTCCTCCCTAACAAACTGGATACGTGTCTGGTGCAGCATTGTTTTATTAAGATAGGGAGAGAGAAAAGTAAACAGCCTAAATATCCAAGAGTTGGGAAATGGTGAAGAACACGAGTGGCTCATCCTTTTGAGGGAATTGTGCAGTCGTTAAAAAGTGTAAGGGGAGATTTAGAAATAAATGTGTGTGATTCATTTGTTTCATTAAATAAGTATTTATTGAGCTCCTAAATAGGCCAATCATTATTACGTTGCTAGTACCTAGTTCTACGTACTAGGAATATAGTGAACAGAACAGGTGAAGTTCAGTTAACTAGTTGGAGGATGAGGATGGAAACTATATATATTATATATATATATATAAATAGCTCATCAAACTCAATATATCATGTGTTGGGAATTATCATGGAGAACAGTAGAACAGGAGAATGGGGAAGGATGGAGGGGAGGAGTTACTGTTATATTAGATCATCAGAGAACACTTCTCTAATGAGGTGAGTTTTCAACAGCAATCAGAAGGAAGAGAAGATCGAGGATAAGAAAAGGTCTGGGTGAGGGTGTCCCAGCCAGGAGGATTAGCAAGGGTAAGGGCTGTGAGGCAGGAGGAGACGGTGTGTTCCAGGAGTGTGTCTGGAATGGAGTGGGCTGGTGGAGAGCCAAAGCAGCAAAGTCTGAGAGGGCTAGGTAGATTATGTAAGGTCTTGTGGACCTTGTAAGGATTTTAGCTTTTATAACTGAGTGAGATAGAAAGTCACGTGATGGGCTTGAGCTAAGGACAAACCAAGTTCCAAATTGCATTTTTACAAGCTCATTCTTCAGAGCAGACCAGGGCGGCAAGTAGTGGCCAGACAGGTACTGAATCCATCTCGAGATGGAGCTCACGGCATTTGTTGATGCACGGTGTATGGGATGTGAGAGGTGGAGAGGCCTCTTTCCATTAACTGTGCTAAATCACAAATTTAATTTTTTGATATAAAGAAACAAATTTATGTAGAAAGGGAAGCCAAAGGATAATTGAGTCCTTCTGGAGCAGCGCTTTGCAAAGTCTGTTCTGTGGACCCTGGTGTTTCTCAGGGACTATGAGGAGGGGACTAAGCAGGCTGGCCCTGGACCCTCCCATCTCTTTTGGTATCTGATTCAACCAGAACAGTCCTGCTTGTATTGTTTTATATATCGGAGTTCCGTGTGAATTTGCATTGGAAAAAAAAATGTAAGGTTCTACTATTAATAATGGAAGTTTAAGGTGCATAGCTCTACATTTAAGTTATGACTTGAAACTCAAATTAAGCTTAGAATGAGTCTTCATTAGAAATTCGAAATTGAATGTTTGCTTGAGTTAATAATTTTCTTTCCTGGGGATATTTAGTGGAGTAGCTTCTCTGCAATGTCAGTTTCACTTGAATGGAAAAGGCCGTGATGAATCGGGCTTCTAGTGAACCGTACTGGCGGTGGATGGAAATCATTATGGAGTGTGCATGCAAGATCACTGTGGGTTTCTAAGTAGAAAAACTGCACTAAAATCAGTTCATCCTAAATGTAATTGGAAATTATGATAGATTTCTGTAGTATATATTTTAATTCAAAACTACTCAACCATCCTCCATAGTTTTTTTCTTTCAAGAGAATTTCAAATTGACATTGCTTTGCTTGAAACAATGTTATTTTTAAAAGATTGAATTTTACTCTTATATTCAGTGACCATTTGCTGGTATTTTCCTTTTAAACAAGGTTAAGTAGATGACTGAGTGGGGAGAATTAATTTTGCAATTTAATGGAGACAGGTGTTTCAAATTCAGATATTAATCATAAGGAATAACAAATAGTAGGTTAGGTTGTTTCCAGACTCTGTTCTCAGAGATGCAATGGTATAAGATGTATAAGAATTATTTTCTGTTGTCAAAGAGCTTATTATCTAAGAAGCATCAGTTTTAAATATTTTACTAACCTGGTGCTTTAGCAGTTCATCACGGGGACATACCCCTACCAATGAGAGTCGGTGAAGCCTTCTCCACAAATGTAAATCCTGATGCACAATTCGAAAATCCAAAAAGTTTCAAAAACCAAAAGATTTTTTAAAAAATCTAACTCATTGAGGACCTGTTTTGGAACTGGTCTTCAATATAGGCAGAAATTCAGTAGAGACTGATAAGGGGAAAAATAGGCACTCCAGGTATGTGTTATATCTTAAGGGGACAGTATTTATTTCAGAAGTATGCCAAAAGTCTTTATTTCAGACCTAGGTGTGGAATGTGGCAAATACATAGAGGTCTACCATTGCAAAATCCTGAAGATCATATGTGCTTCAAAAATTAGAAGATTCTGGATTTTAGAAAGATAATACAATACCTATACTCCATATTACGTTACATTCCTTGCAGGGTCCAAGAAATACCTTGTTAGTAAATCGTTTATATTTGTGTAACACCAAGAGAGATAAATACAGGTAATAACTTCTTTTCAGTCCAGGTCAGGTTTTGGTAACAAATGAGCTGTGAAAAAAACCTTTGGATTTTCAGAGCTTTGGGCTTTTGGAATTGTGGTAAAGAGTTAATTAATTTGTGTAGATTGGGCTGGTGGGCTATATCTGTACCAATATATGTAGGGTCTTGAAAGTTAGGCTGAGGCAGTGAACTTCACCAACTAAATGTTGGAAAGTCCCTGGTGGGTAGGGGGAAGGGGTGGGATTTGGAGAGGATGAAATGGGGGTGGGGTGGGTGTTGGTGGTTAAGGGTCCTGTTTTACTAAGACTAGAGACTGTGGGAGTCAGACTAGTTTGTTCCAGTGGGTCTGTGAATGAAATGAAGGGGATAAGCTTTTCCAAAAGAACAGTCAGCAGAATTTTGATGGAACTTAGGAAGTGGTAATTGGGAGATGGGAAGAGAAAATAGAGAAGAAAGAAGAGCCAGAGGTCATTCTGAGGTTTGAATTTGAGTAACTACAGAGAAAAGAAACCTCATGAGAAGGCTCGATTTTGTGGGGATAATAGTGATTCCAAGTGTCGCATGTGATTTTGAAGTTCTGGTGGGACAGTTAGGTAGAGAAAATCAAACGAGGCACTGAGAGTGGCTGTAGAGCCCAAAAGAGAAACCAGGGCTAGTGGGATACATTTAGGAGAAATTTTGAGGAACTGTGTTAGGGAAGAGGAGCTAGGGAAGATCAAGAGGGTAGGTCGGAGTAATGGTAGGGGAATACAGCTTTGGAAGCCAAGAGGTGAGAGAAAAAGTGCCAAAACCAGAAGACACTGGGTGAGGAGCCAGGAGACACTCTTCCCATGAACTTTTAGCAGTCAGAGTCTGAGCCATTGATGAATGATTGCAGAAAATGGGCATGAAACCCCTAGCCAAAAGCCAAGGCAGGTGTGGTTATAAAATCAATTGTGAGCCAGATATAGACTATGAGAACCCCACAAGTCAGCATTGCTGATGTAAAAAGTCGTCTCTTTTATACAGGCGCTCGTGTGATTCTGAGCAATAATCATAGAAACTAGCAGTATGTAGCTCTTTTGCTTTGATATCTTATTTTTTCTTAGGAGGGCCCTGGTTTATTTGGAATAGTTTAGGTCATGAATAAAACCAAAAAATAATTTGAATTATGAGCATTGAATTCAGTTAGTACCAAGATAATTTTTTGAGACTAAGAATTTGCTTGTTTTATTTCTCTTATAACTGATTGTTAGGTAAAAGTTAATTGTTAAACAAGTATATGTTATATATATGTAAAACTTTAGCTTAGAGTTTCTCATTTGATGAAAACAAATTTTATATACATATATTCTTTAAATTTGGAATCTGAGCCATTATTTATCTCAACCTTTGTCTTTTTTTTCTTTCATTTACTTTTTATTTACTTATTTATTTTTTAAACAAAGTGCCATGCTTACTATAAAGAGCCTACAGGTGAGCAAACAGATCTATCAGTACTTTGGCCTCTCAGCCTTTTAGAGCAGGAAAATAAGTCACTGGGAGAAGTCGATAGAATTCTATTTTTAATATTATTTAGTTTTGTTAATCTTTAGCACCTTAAGACATTTTTCTTTAAAAGAAAATTTTAATTACCTTTCAAGGTTGATTTTTCAGTATGAGATAGACTATTAGTAGTGTGTGCGGTGAAGGTTTAAAAACTTTTGCTCCGCAAATACTTATTGATTGCCTGTTGAATGCCAAGACCTACACCAGGCAGTGAGGGTACACACTCCCTACCTGTGAGCAGTTTATAGACAAGTAGGGGGCCGGCAGGGAGCATCCTTACACCGTTATGTCACAGAGTCAGAGGTACTGGGGTGTGCAATTCTTAATGGTTCTGTACCAGTGCTAGTGACAGCTTGTCCCTACTGGGATCTGGGAGGAGTCTCTGGGGCAGGTGACAGCTAATGTGGCTCTTGAAGGATGATGAGGCGATCAGGCCAAGAGGGAGGGGAAGAGCATTCCAGGCAGAAGAAACAATGTGCCACTGCATGGAGACATGGCAGACCAGGCCCGTCACGACACAGTTAGAAGTGGGGTGCTCGTGGGACCTGGATCGGATGGAGGAAAGCAAGGAGCAGAGAGAGACTGGCATTAGGTTGGGAAAAGCCTCTTGTGTTCACTAAACCCTTAGGATTTGGCTCTGGTAGGCAGTAGGTGATCTTAGAAGGCTTTTAAGCAAGGAGTCTCCATTTCAGAAAGACGGTTCTGGGACAGCGTGGTAGTAGGGGGGCCGGTTCAGTACTCTCACTGGCTACTGCACATGGTACCATTTATTCATTCAACAGATACTTTGCATCCAGTGTCTATTTGTTAAGTGCTTCTTTTGTGCCAAGCGCTGCATTTGTGGTCTGTAGTTCTGCTAGTCGTCCTGCTTAGTCACCTCTCTGGTCAATATAAACATATAAATGATTTAAGTCAAAGTATTTACCCATAAGTAAAATCGTCCTGGCAAAGCTCTGTGAAATATTGCATAGATAGCTGCTTTTGCACCTGTATAGTCATAAGCTTCTGCCTGTTGTGATAATTTTTATGGATGTTATTTATAATTTTAGGAATGTGGAATGTTAGAGCCCAAAAGATCTTAGACCTCATCCAGGCCAAATCCTTCCTTTTACACAAAAAGGATTTCTGATCCAAAATGGTGAAGTTCAATGTCACTTATTTGATCAATTTCAGGGCTGTCCGGAATGTGGACAGTCTGCAAAGTTGAGGTTTTTGCTTTTTAAAATGCAAAAGACAAGAATTATGTATTAGATGTTTGCCATATTGGTTGAGGAAAGAGAGGGCCTGACTTCTGTATGGCCTCTGTGTCTCGTTTCTCTACCCGACCTGGCTTCACTGCTCTCACAATCCCTCCTAGCAAGTTCTATCATCCATTCTTCCAGGATCTGCTGGATGATAAGAATGAGAATGTTAAAGTTCATTGTCACATGATGAACACGGTTATAGCCCCAACTGGCCACTAATAATAAACTTAAGGGTTATAAAACTTCTCAGTCTATAGCCTCAGATGAAATAGACATATGCCGCCACAGTTATGAATCTCAAGAAGAATAGCTAAGAAGCCTTTAGATATTTTATAAGTGGGACTTGAGCCTCCACCCTGGGGTCCCCCTGACCCACAGTCTCTGAGCAGGTCTTACTGTGTTCACAGAAACAGGCTCCATTCGCAGTTTACAGACAGGTATAGGAGAGCTGCACGGGGAAACCAGATTCTGGCATGGAAAGGACTACTGCAATTTCGTCTTCAAAGACTGGGTTCAACTTGATAAACCTTTTGCTGGTGAGTATCAGGGTCGTGGATGACTGCTTATATTTTGTCTTTTACTTCTCAACATCTCAACAAGTATACAAGTGCATGATCTAATGTCTTTTGTTTTCCTTTGTTTTGTTTCAAATATATGCTAAAAGTTTGGAGAATATGATTCAAACATATAATGAAGGACTTCTCTTAGTTATAGTAAGAAAACAATGTGACATAGAGCTTACTTGTTTGAAGCTTCCAGATTTTAAGTAGGCATATTTTTGGAGTAATAATCTGTAATTTTACAAAAGATGGTATCCTTCCTTTGATCATCTCCAATCTGCTTATCATCTTCATTTTCCATCATTTAAATGACACATTTTCAAATTATCACTGTTTTTCTATGTCTAAGAGGAGATAGAAATGGCTCTGCATATGTAGCCTGACATTATTCCAACAACATAAGAAAGAAAAATGTAATTTTAAGTTCACAGCCTTAGATAATTTGTCCCAACTTATCGCCTAGTGGTTAATAATACTAAGTGAAATGGAAACATATTTGGGGAGGAGCATGGGGGACTGTATTCCTCAGTGTGACATCTATGTTTCCCTGAGTTATAAGATATTGTTCCACTCAAGCCAAGAAATATACACATAGTGAACATTTCCATGTTTCCTTTTACTTGTGATAGTCGGGGTCAGCTCTGGGGTCAGATGGCTTCTGTCCTTGGCACAGAATTTAGCAATAATCCCTGCCTGGGGCACCTGGGCAGATTTCATTGACAGGCACTCCACTCCCCGGATGCCGTGGCATGACATTGCCTCTGTGGTGCACGGGAAGGCCGCTCGGGACGTGGCGCGGCACTTCATCCAGCGCTGGAACTTCACGAAGGTGCGCGGTTGGTTTTTCATGAATCAGTCCACATAAAGAGAGAGAGGCCTGGAAGAGGAGAAACCTAGAGGGTTGGCAAGAAGGGCATGCGGTGGCCACCACTGTGCCATTCATCTGCCGTTGTGTGCCTGGTTGTCATGGCACCTGGGCTGATGGGCAAAGGAAAAAGAAAATGTCCCTAAATTTCTGCACCAGACAGTTCAGAGCGCAGAGGGATAGATGCTACTATCAGGGTGGTGATTTTAGCCCTTTTAACATCGTGGACGCTCAGCGCTGGCCTGGGCTGTCAGTCACCTGGAAGCTGTTGCAGGGGGGCAGGAGTCTTGTTTTACCCAGAGAGCTCGAACTTCCAGGCCTTTCGGTCCTGGCATGGCACTGGGTTCATGTTGGTCCAGGCTTCTGAGAGGTGCTTCTGAGCAAAATGTGCAATATGAGAAGATGTAGCTGTTTTTCTTTTCTCCAGATTATACCTTCTTCAGTGTGTCTTCATTAACTCTTAAGAATTTGACTTAACATGCATAGGTTAAGTACCTATTATCCAGGTGTTGTTAAGGTTCCATTTTATTTACTCTAAATGATAATGAGGCGTTATTCCCCCTGATAATTTGGGAAAAGACTAAGTTTTATCAACAACTCAGGGTCTCACCTTGTTTTTCATTTACATGGTAGCATTATGAACAATGAGAGATCTTAGAAATAAAGGAAATATCTTTAACAAAAAGATATTTATAAAATAATTTTAACAAAAAGTTAGGGGGCATGAATGAATAAATAAAGTGATATTACTAGATAAAGATAAAAAAAAAAAAACACTGCTAATACCTGCATTTGGGTTCGTGATTTTTGATGTTCTTATACTCTGTTTCTGGGGGGTAAATTGTTACAATTCCAAAGAGATGTTTTAAAAAAGTATACAACCTTTGACTCACAAAATCTTTTTCTGTTTAAGTTTAAGAAGTAATCCAATAAAGTGATTTATTTTGACATTGCTTTCAATAATTCAAATAAAATGAGAAATAACTCAAAGGAATTTATTAAATAAATTATGATTTTTCCATACCATTTTACTATGAAGTTATTAAAATGATGTATAGTGCTATATTGCTCTGGCACGATATCTACAACAAAGTAAAATATCAGTTTATAAAAGAATAACCTCATTTTTGTAATTATATACCTCTTTAACGCCAGATTATATTTAATCTTTCTTTAAAAAGACAAAGTAATATGTTTCCACTTCAAAAGGTAAAAGAAGAAAAAGAGTTCTGTGTTTTTGGAAAATAGAAAGAAAACAAAAATAATCTATTACCTCTTCACCTAGAAACACGCACTATTAACATTTTTTTTTCTATCTCAAATGAACTTGAATTTTGTTCGTAATCACAAAGTAGAGAAGAATGGAACTGATTTCTCATTTGAATTTTTAACCTGTTTTTCTTTGTTTTAGATTATGAAATCAAAATATCGATCTCTTTCTTATCCTTTTCTGCTTCCAAAATCTCAAACAACAGCCCATGAGTTGAAATATCAAGTGCCTGGATCCATCCATGCTAATGTACAGGTCAGTATGGCTTTTTTTTTTTTTTTTTTTTTTTTTTTTTTTTGCAAAGTGTAACTGGGTAAAATCACTATTACTGCCTATTCACTGGCTTCACATTTTTCAATTAAGGACAACTGCAAAGGAAATCTGAATGGACTTTTTAAAAGCTAGTATTATATTTCCTATTTAAAATGTATCCAATTTATGCTCTTTTAAAAACTCTTTTATAAATATAATAAATGCACACCCTTAGAAAAGGCCAGTCAAGGAAAGGCTTGTACTGTAATTTCTCTGGAAGTGACCCTAGCAACATGATCCACAGTAAACTTGGGACCGATGTTAATTAAGTACCAGGAATGTGGCTGAAACTTTGCATCTAGGAAGCTAGTTATAGTTCAATCTAGTTTTAGTTCCTAATTAACCAAATGTCTTTTAAAGGGTCTTTAATAGAAAAAAAAATTAATTTAATAGAGTCACAGAATTTTACTACATTCAGTTCAACCATATCATATTACAAATGAGAAAATTAAGACCCAGCATGGCCACTAGACTTGTCCAGGGTCACCTAGACGGTTATCAACAGTGGTGGAGCTTGGAATCCTACACTAGTCCATTGTTAGCTGACCTGTTCCTTCTACCAACTTAAATATCTCGAGATCATGCAGGGACAGAACTGGGTGGGTCACTTTTGGCATTGCCTTTTGTTCAAAGCCATCGCTGTCAGCATCAACAGTATTGTTTAAGTAGAGATCCAGCAGTCTGCTCCTGACATCACTAATATGCATTTACATAATTTAGACATGGATTCTGGGGAATACTGTTATATAAATGAAATGCCTAATTCAGTTACTTTATAATGTATACAAGTAGAGGTGTGTGAACATAAATGAAAAGACATTTCAGACCATAAATCAAATAATAGAACAATCAAAAAGATAAACCACTTAAGAGAAGTAACTATAACAAATACTTAGTTTTCCAGGCTAAAGGAAACAACTAATTTAAACTAAAAAGCACAGGCATATATGTATTCATATGTAAGTTAATGAGTATTTTATAAAGCTGTTTAATTTTTTTCTACTTAAAGGGAAACATTACTCATGTTGTAAGATAAAATAGGAAACTTGATATTAAAAAAGAAGAGAATTTAAGATTTGAGGTGGCATTAAAATTGACTTGCTGATCAACTTATCAAAGTTAGCAGATACTAATTAATCATTGCATGTTGAAAAGGCATCACTGGGAATTATGTATTTTTATAATCAGCAAAGGATGTTTTATCTCAGTGTTACATGTACATAAATCTTCTAAAGCCTGTTGGTAAAGTTTTGTTTTGCACAGTGCCATCTTTCCACCCTGGTAAGGCAGGTGGATATGCTGCATGTCCACTCTACAAAATGCCTCCCTTGATTCACCTTCTCCACATTGTGGATTTTGTGTTAGAGATGGGGCTAGATTAGTGATCTCTCCTGTGTGCTCATAAGTTCATCTTTGACATGCTCAGGTGGACTAGACTCAGAAATCTACAAGGCCAATTAATTCGAAAGGAAGTTTACCAAGATTCACTCACTCATTAATTCATTTATTCAGTCCACATATGTTTATTAAGTGCCATCTGTTTGCACAGTGAAGTCATCATTGCATACCTGGATGCTGAGGAGCCAGACAGAAAAGAGGTTCTTTGTCTCTGAAAATGTAGTTAGCTGAGAGAGAGAAAGTTGTGATGTTAAAGAATTCAGTTAAGTCTATGGCCATGCCACCCTGAACGTGCCCGATTTCATCTGAGCTCGGAAGCTAAGGAGGGTCGGGCCTGGTTAGTACTTGGATGGAAGACCACTTAGCAATACCAGGTGCTGTAGGCTTAAAAAACAAAAAAAAAGAAAAAAGAATTCAGTTAACAATGTAATGTAAGGTGTGGGCTAGGACTAAATGCCAGTGTGAAAGTACACACCACCACACTGTGAGACCTTGGCAAACGAGAGGGATAAAACTGGGTGTCCCTCTGAGAGTAAGCCTGCCTGTTCAGATGATGGTAGAACAGACTGCAGTAGACCGTTTGCTCTTGAAGAAGGTGGCATAAGGTCCTGGAGTGCTGGCTTGGTTAATTTAGACCTGATCTGGGAGGTGTTAGTGAACTTTGGAACTTATTTTTTTTTTTTTTATCCAGTAAGACATACAGTTCAAGAATGTTTTATGAAGATTAACCTAGATCAGAGTTCCCCAAATTGAATTTTGTCTGTAAAATGCTAATAGCTATTTTACAAAAAAAGATTTCCGTGGACAGATATGTTTTTTGCAGATTTTTTAAAAATGGGATTTCTTAGTGCCTTTGTAATGCAATATGTATCATGAAATCGCTAAGTGAATATGCTATGAGAATTTTCCAAGTTTAAATGATCGAAGATCTCTCGTTTTGTCACATGTCTGTTTGCATCTTTCTGAACAAATCTACTTTGGAACCTAAAGTTTAGACGTATGAAGAACTTAGACTAGCATGAGAACGAAAGCAGGAAGACAAGAGGCTGTTACAGTAATTCTAGCATATAGTAATTTCGTATTTGCAAATTAGTATTTTTTTTTTCTTAGTGAGAATTCCCCTGCAATTTAAAAAGTGTTGACTTCACAAAACCCAGATTTCTCCTGGTTACCAGTTGATGTTTTTCAGAACTGCTGAGATAACTCCAGTTGTAAAAACAATGGGGACAGCCAGACAGCGTGTGCATCCATTTAAAGGAAAGTCTGAGATGAACAGAAACTGAAAAAAGAACTCTGTTTCATTTCTCCCTTTTCGTAAAGTTCTGACTGTAATTTTGTTTCACTTCACATTATTTACCGATTCTAAAATTCATCTTATTCTAGACATTACTGTTTTCAAGTGGTGAAATATAGTGTTTAGAAGGCAAAAACAATAATCTGGCCCAATCTCTGTTTTTCCAGAGAATCCAGAAGTGAGCAGGGAGCTAGGACCTAGCTTA
The DNA here is from genome assembly GCF_014176215.1 of Rousettus aegyptiacus. NCBI lineage: Eukaryota > Metazoa > Chordata > Mammalia > Chiroptera > Pteropodidae > Rousettus > Rousettus aegyptiacus. The sequence goes on along the minus strand of NW_023416307.1, from coordinate 31,558,579 downwards.
ATTTTTAAAGGGGTTATTGTCATATTCTCAAACCTTTAACTCTATCAGCCTTTATGTGGCAAATAGCCAAATAACTGTTACACACATTGGTTATGAAATAAAATTCTTTCTTAGATTTACTCTTTTTAACATGGTTTTTAACATAGTTTATTGTTCATAACATAATTTAAAGACTATAAACTTCGTGAACTGAAAAGTAGCAATATAGTGTTGCAAGGGAAAGAGGCATATTCTAGAGTCAGACTGTTCAAATCCCAGCTTTGCTACACACTATCTGTGTAACATTGGGAAATTCACCTCTCTGTGCATTTCTTTCATCTACAAGCTGTTTGAGAATCATCAGGGATCATGATAGTGTCTGTCTATAGTGTTATGATGAAGGTTAAGCAAAGCACTTGGGAAAGTACACTAATCTGCATTATGTCAATATTAACTACAACCTTCAAGCTTTCCCTAGTGTTTTCAAAAGTTTGCAACAAAGAAGCTAACATTTTTCAGGATGAGTCAATAGACTAGCTCTGGATACAAAATCTTTATACCATATATTTATTGAAACGGAGAGAAAGAACATTTCTTAAAGTTAATTATAGATAAAATTCATGTTATTCTTTCATCTGCAGAAAGAAACCCAATTGTTTAATTTTTTAAATATAAAAACATTGGGCCCAATGATCCTTGATCACATACTGCTAGTACTTCCACACCAGCTGTTAGACACAACTGTTGTAAAAGGCTGACAGAGCCAGCCAAGGAGACTAAAGCTATGGCAGATGCAAAGGGGGCCTGCCCCCATTGACATAATTTCTGCTTCTCAAAATGTCATCTAAACCTGAGGGCTTAATTCAGCAGCTTCCACTGACACTTTAAAAATAATCTTGATGTTTCCCGTCAGTGCTGGGCGTTCTCAGAAACCTTCCAAGAGCACTCGGAGACGATGGCAGGAGAAAGGTGTGGGGAAGGGAGTTGGAGGAAAGATGATTCTGAAACTAGTTATACACAGAATATGTTTTTTTAAAAGAACAACTTATCTCCCTAAAAAGAACAAACTGAATTCTTGAATGCTATCATTACTACTTAAGATAAATGACCTAGACAGAAGACATTTGACATGCCTATTAAAGTAAAAGAAAATTACTGATGCCAAAATAGCATCAATTTAGAATTAATACATGGGAATAATTCTTTTTGTTAAATTGGGAAGCTTTTAGTAGAAAAGCCATTCCTTAGAAAATCATTGCTAGGAAGGCCTACCAAACTGAGGGAAATAGTCATGTCTTCAATCTCTTCATTTAAAAAGAAAAGAAAATATGTAAGCAATTGTGAATGACATTTAAATTATACTACTGGAAAAATTTTTTCCTATGCTTGGGAAAAATGTCCAAATGACACTCCAGAAGATGTTAATGTAGGAATCAATGTAGATTTCAAAGGACAGCCAAATATTTTATATTGTGGTAGAATAAGCAGGTAGGTAAGGGTGAGAGAAAGCCACTTAACTTATTCCTAAGAAGTTTCTTAACAAGGAAGCTATTTTCCTTTTATGGACCAGGTCTTTGTGTGGTAAGACTTCCTGTGTCCTACTGTGGGTCTTGGCTGGCAGAAGCCACATGAAAGGGGAGTGTTTGCTCTGTGTCCCATACTGTACTAAGCTTTTTGTGGATTATCTCATTTAATATTTACCAGTCTATAAATTGTACATTTTTTAACCCCTTTTTGTTATAGATGAGGAAACTAGAACTTTGTGAGGTTAAAATAACACAGTAAGTAAGTAGTGGGGATGAGACTGATTTTAAGCAGTCTGAGTCCAGTGCCCGAGGTCATAATTGTTCAGCAGAGAGAGTGTTGCAAATAAGACCCAAGGTGTTTGCAAGTACAAAGGCTCTAGCAAGGTACAACTGCATGTCAGGATTGCCTTTCGGTATCGTCTTCTGTTGCCATGGTCCCGTATTCATCCCCAGCAATCACGCTTCTTTCTGGCTCCCCAGAGCCCTTAACTATCCCTTTTTTTCCCTAGTACTACACATCCCTTAAGTCTTAGTCTTCAAAAGTTATATTTTCTCCTTCTCCTTCAGCCTTAAGGTTAACTTTTTCCTTTCGTACAGGCAAAGGGATCAAACTATTAGAATAATTGCATACTGTGATATGAATGGATGACACTCAACTCTAGAAAAATGGTTATTACAAGGAAGATCATGATAATATATGGCAGATTCTTGAACGAACTCCATTTCTTGGTTCTTCTTGCCTGCTGTGCCACTGAATTCGAATGGAAAGACTAAGGCCCAGCACTTCTAAGCACTTCCCCACTCTCCCCAGCCCTTGCGACCTGAGCTTCCTTGTGGATGCCAACTTCTGCTCGAGAGACATATAAAAGGCACTCTTCTCCTAATAGTCTTTGTTCCCTCATTGACTTGGGAGCTAAGGGAAATAAAAAGAATTAAGATACGTGCTGAATTTATAGGGAATACAAGCATTACGGTAAGAGAAAAAGAACTTGGAACGAATACTAAGAAAGTTTTGAAAGTTTTCCTTAAGGAAGAGATTTCTGAATTTCAGTCTATATATTCAACTTGGGTCCACTGTATGTTATGGTCCAAGAGAAGACTATCTTTTAATTTAAAGAATAGGACACCATACAAGGAAAATGACTGGTTCTCATTGCAATTTTGAGGCTAAAACATAAGATCAGAAATATTCCCTTTTTATATATACTTTAAAGTTGTGTATTCAAACTTGAGGTTTGAAAAGTATGGGTTAGATTTGATTCTCAGTATACTTGGGTCAGTAACATAAGCCACACTTCTGCGTGTGAAAGGAGGCATTTGAGGTTGCCTCAGTTTCACTGGTTTAAAACAGAAATTCAAGACAAGTTGGTCAGACCAGTTAAGAAAAAGGAGAGTGTAAATCTTAAATTTTAAACAAAAGAAAGTCAATCAAAATGTGTTTGACATATTTGGACGTTTACAAACTTTCTAGACCATCAGGCATTTAAAGCAACTCAGGGTTCAGTGGTTCCGGGGTGAAGGCAGGGTAAAAAGCAAATTTATATTTTCAATTACGTTGATAGATTTAAAATAATTAGAATAATAGTAAATGAATAATAATCCTAAGTGATTTTTTTCTGTATTACTTGAAAGATAGTGTTCAAGGTTAATCAAAAATGATGACTTTTAAAATAACATTAAGTTTTCATTGTGAGAAAGCGATATAGGTTTAGACTCAGACAGTGGGATAGATAATGTCCATTCTCCTTCAGATGTGGGCGACCTCCCACAGTCTAGGGTTTTATAGGCATCATGGGGGAGGCAGGGCTCCTGTCCCCTTGGCCCTTGGCTTATGCTCGCCCACCGGCTTGTAATAACATGTTTTTCTTTTGGCTTACAAATGTACTTTAAACTTTTAAATGCCTATGTAAAGGAAAAACATTTACTGTTATACAGGAAAGATGGTAAATATATGACCTTCGTGCTTTCCCTGTCAAGACAACCATTGGACATCAGTCTTAGTTTCTAATCCACTGTGTCTAGTTCCAACAATCTTCTCTACAATGGAGCTAGCTGTGCAGGATGCACTTCTAATCAATTGGACTTGACTTGCAAGTTGAAACCTATTTTAAAACCCTAATTTATATCTAATGTGAGTGAGTTTATTAAACCTTTGAGTCCACAAATTTCGAGAGCGAGAAAGGAAAGGAAGTATATGGTTTCTGGATCTGAGGAGAAGACTAAAAAATTACCACCAAGGTGATATATAAACTTTGCCTATGACTTTTGCAGAGCTAGACACTCATATAGCAAACACCTCCTAAGTGCCACATATCATAGCTCTTTGTGTTTGGTATGCCATTTTTTTCTTCATTGCATCTGTATGGGGCTGGGGGTGGGGCAGGCAAGCAGGCAGACTGGAAGAGATCTTAGTTGTACAGTGGAGGAAACTGAGCCTGATATTAAAATTACTCGTTCAAGGTAAAAGAGCTAGTATGTGCTATGACTTACTATGACACAGATCTCAAGAGTTCCTATCTTTTCTGAACACTCTGCAATTTTATGTATTGTATCCAGAGTTATATAAGAGTACATCAGTATGTGTGGTACAAGGATCTTTTCAAGGTAGTCTGCGTTTTCAGGGCTGTGTACCTTAGCAACAAAATGCAGCATTAACTTGGACTACAAATTAAACCTTCTATTTGTTCAACCTTTGTTATTTCTACTAATGAATAATAATGCAGTTCTTTGGACGTGATGTGAAATTAATATTTTTTCCCAGTATTGCTCATATTTATCTAAACTTTCCTTATGAGTTTTTTCTGAGACACTTGACTATTCGCATTCACAATTAAAATTTCCAATTTCGTCGCACATATTCATCTGATAAAAGTAAATAAAATGCTTTGAGAGGAGCGATGTTGTAATATATACCTTATACTGAATAAAGAAATAACATTTGGAGGATGACACAATCAATAATTTTAGTGTTATGTTTGAATTTCAGTAGCCTTATATGCAATTTTTAAGTTATTGATTAGAGCCAGAATATGCCAGATCTTTTATATATAACAGGCATAAAACTGATTGTGTATTGGACCACTTTGTATATTCCTAATATGTATGGACCATTCTTTTATTTTCAAATTCTATTGACCTCATGAAGAACAGCTTCAACATTCATTTCAAGTCAGGAATAGCAAATCTATTTTTATAGTGATTCATGTGATGTGTTGCTATTACTTAAGGAAAGTCATTTAATAAGTGTTTATTGAGCACCTGCTATATGCCCTGCATGTTATTGTAATGCTAGTTAGAATCCTGAAGAAAATTACGGTCAATGGTTTCTTAGTGTTGAAAAATTTTTCCATGTTATCTAGTTCCCCCTCCTATGGTCAGTCATGGTCTGCTCGCCAGTGTTGCTGACATGATCTGCCACCACTCAAATGCATCCTCTAATGTTCTCAATAATAGCAAACACTTATATGGCATTTACTAGGTTCTAGACCTCCTTCTGCACAGTAATTATCGAGTCCTCTCTGCAGCCCTATAGAATAGATACTCCATTTTATAGAGAGAAATCTGAGGTACAAAGAGGTTAAGAAACTTGACCAAGATCAAAGTCACTAAGTGATTGAGCTAAGCTTTAAGCTTAGGCAGTCCAGTTCTGTATTAGTGTATTTAACATACTCAGGTATCTGAGCTGGAAGCTGTTAATCTAATCCAGATGGGAGCAGGTGAATGTATAAATAGAGAGAGGCAGTATGAGTGAGACAATTGAGTTGAAGTGACATGCTGAGGATTAGACAGGTGGAATCAATGAATCTATTTGTCTTTTAGAATATGTTAATCTGAACAATATCTATTTGGAGGAAAAAGAACAATCACGTGATCAAGTAAGAGCTAGGGTGGCCATATCATGTGGTCCATACCTGGACACTTTGAGGAGTAAAATTGGTACTAGTAATAAATACCCCAGAACAAGTCATTGGGGCGTAACTGTGGAACTATCATGGAGAGAGTCCACATGGTTACCCAACTCATAGCCACCAGAAAAGATACTTCTGAAGTACTCCTGATATAAACACCTTATGGCTTCCAATTTTGAATGAAAATTATACTGCATGGAAGAGGGCATATTCAGGACTTGATTTCCAGCTGGGCTTATTCAGTATGGGTTATGTCTAATGACCAGTTCCCTACCTACCTGCTCTCCCTTGGCCCACATGTGACACTCACGCCACTGTAATCACTCAGTTGTTTTAAAGAAAAAAGGATAGATTTCATTTTATTAATATATCTGGCATCATCTCCATTGTCTTATCTTTGCTCATTTCTGTTTGCTGCCTTGCAGTTACTCCGCTCTGCCGCTGATTGGTCTGCTGGTATAAAGTACTGTGAAGGCTCCATCCACACTGCTTACATCCATGTGATAGAGAACAGCAAGCACTATATCTATATAGAAGTAAGTTTTGCTCGTGTAAATTTGTATGACAACCTGCCTTCCAATAAATACCGTGCAGAGTCTGCAGGTCTCCGAACTCAGGACCTTCTACGTTAATAAGTATATGTTGAGTTGTGAAGAGGCTTTGGGTTGCCTGAATTTTGACCTCCCTGGCATACTTAACATTTGCTTTGCATTTTCATTAACTCATGACTCTAGTAAGGCACCTCAAGTCCTTGTTATTAAAATATATCAAGTCATTGTAATATTGTTAGCCAGAAATATCTCAACATGGGTGTACATGCTTTGATTCAACTTGAGTTGGATACTGTAAGCGTGAGGCATGTGCTACTTCAGAAGAGCACACACAGGGCCAAGTTGTTAAAACAGAGATCACCAGATGCCACCGTCTTGGGGATGTTGGAGTAGTGCGGGGATAGGAACGCAGAAAAGGAAGATGTAAGAATATTGAGGACAGGTATGACCTTCTTCAATCCTGCATGAATGACTATTCATTGAAAGCTTTTACAGATTGCAGAGTTTGTGTTCAGAGAGGAATAGAACATCTAGGGACACTGGATTTACCTTGGAAACCTTAATTGCACTTCAGAGTAGATCTAAAGCTACCTTAGAGTACTTGGACAATCCTGAAAAAGTAAAAAGTCATGATGATAAATAAATCAGAGCACATCTCCCTTATTTATTTCAGTCTCCCCTGTCCCCCGCCCCACTAATTTTTCATTAATGTATAGAGAGAGATGGGTGGCTGGAGCAAATCATTCTAGCCCTACTTTCCTTCTCCTTGAGTGCTGGCCCTCTCCTTTCACACAGTGAATTCATTAAAGGCAAGTAGGAAAGAACTGGAGCTTTATTGATTTCATAGACTTACAGAAAGAGAAGTCTGATTGAAAATATTGGCAGGCTAAATGCAATGTGGTATCCTGGATGGGATCATGCAACAGAAAAAGGATATTAGTGGAATAATTAGTGAACTCTGAATAAAGTCTGGAGTTTAGTGATACTAATATGATTTGTATTATTAATTTCAACAGTTATACCATAATAATGTGAGATGTTAATAGCTGGCCCACCCATTACCCAGAATTCTTTTGATTGATCTCTTTTTGATAAAAAATATTTGTTATTAATGCTACTACAGTGCTAAATGAGGTCAGTAATGCCATGTCGATACACATGACTGTGTACAGTAACCTGGTCGACATAGTTATTACCTCTAGGAGAAGTAAGTGGCTCTCCTTCATCCTGCTTGCACCCTAAAAGGAGAAAGAAGTAAAGGACATGATATGTGGCCAGTGTGTTATAGCTGCTGAGGAATGTTAATCTTCTCTGTAATGTGAATTCAGAAAAACAAACATGGTTTGGTTGCCACTGAGATTTTGATTGTTTGATGCCGTAAGGGGAAACACATTCTCAAATGAGTTTCTGCACAATGTCTTGTAAGTTTGTCTTCTGAAGGCAGTTTACAGATTAATGCACTTAAAGTGTAAAAACATGTATATTAATAAACATGATAATGTCACAAAGGGATGAAAATCATATATTGACTCATTGCTTATATATCTCTTTAAGATGATTAGCAAAGGTTACTTTGTGATGATCATATTTATAAGTTACAGGTGTATTATAACAATTTGTATGAATAGAACATATGATAGTGATAATATTTGTATCCAATTTTTAATATTCCTTTATACAGTTACTAAGTTTTTTATATTATGATGATAATAATGTTGTATCTTGGTTTTTTAGTAATAGTGTTAAAGAATGTTTTATAGATGCATGAATAGCAGAAGTACTTAAAGAAAAAAAAGAATATTTCTCTTTCCATTTTGTTGGTTTATTTACATATATGCAACATATAAAATAAATTCGAAGCTACTTAAAATTAAGTTCAGGAACAATAGGAGACCCAAACAAATGAGATAAGGCCAAAGCAGATACTAGCCAATAATGAAGAGAAGTTAGAGAAACTTAGACAAGGATTCTACCATTTATCCTGTTTAAAAAGTAAAACTTTGTATGAGATAGAATGTTTGCCAATATAGAATTTTTAATCCTAAGAATTTACACAATGTATGAATCTGAAGAAAAATGATTTTCCTATTGATTAAATTGGGAATGTTTTTACCATTTTAAGAATGTACCCTACAAGGAATTTGCAAGATGAAATAATAGTTTAGCCTACACTTCACAAAGATGTTATGCCTATTATTACCTGGGAATGCATGAAATCCAGAGTGACATGAGGCTTCTTTTATTCTGTGTCTTTTATTCAGTAGGTGATTTCAGGGATCAGAACATGTCTGCCATGTAAAACACTTTTTTAAAATATCAAAGTAGATTTTGTTATATACCACATTTTCCTTACCTACTAGTAAGATAAGACTTATGTGATTATCCTATTCATTTCTCATAGAACCAATTTTTTATAAGCTGCTCCGATGACAAGGTTGTGTTCAATAAGATAGGTGATGCCATTGCCCAGAGGATACTGAAGGCTCACAGGTAAAGTTTTTGACATTTTGGTAGGAGTCATGACTGCACATGTTCTTGAGTTTACTGCTAAAGTGACTTTGAAAGGCCCACTTTTTAAATACTGTCTTTTCCGAGTAGGCATGATTTGGTTCAGCTGGCAATAGGTTATTGATGCCTTAAATGTGAGTCAGTTGCTGAGAATTTTTGAGTCCATTTTTGAAGGCACAGTCATTTTTTCCTGGCCAGTTTCTTTCCCATGCAGAATTGTGATTTGATTTACTTCATAGCAGACAGTGAGCTGTGTTCAGTTAAAAACCAAAGCAAAAGAGTAATAATGTTTTTTAATGGGTTATATTTAGGTTCTTGTTACCATCTGTCTTATTTCTTTAGATAATAGGATTATTTGTTTAATAACACTTTTATTAAGATATTACTTACATATCATAGAATCTACCCACTTAAAGTGTACAATTCAGTGATTTTTAGTATATTCACAGAGCTGTGCAACCATCACCTAATAAATTTTAGAACATTTTCATCACCCTAGAAAGAAATCCATACCTTAGTTACAATCCAGTACCCCCTACCCCCACACCCTGCCCACCCCTCGCCCGACAACCACTAATCTACTTTCTTTTCTGCAAGCTATGCCTAGTCTGGACATTTCATACAAATGGAATCATTTTATTTAGCCAATAATCAGGTTGGTGGATATTTGAGTTCTTTCCACTTTTTGGCTATATGAATAATGCTGCTGTAAATATGCTGAACTAGATTTTATGCAGACATGTCTTCATTACTCTAGGGGTAGAATTACTGGATCACATGGTCATTTGTTTAACATTATGAGGAACTGCCAGGATGTTTTCAAAAGTGGCTATACCATTTTACATTCCCATACTATATGATGGCTTCAATTTCTCTACATCGTTGCCAATATTTATCTCTTTTTTATTACAGCCATCCCAATAGGTATGAAATGGTATCTCGTTGTGGTTTTGATTTGAATTTCCCTCATGACTCCTGATGCTGAGGATTTTTTTCATTTAGTTATTAGTCTTTCTTGTGTTATCTTTGGAGAAATGTCCATTCAAATCTCTTGTCCATTTTTCAGTTAGGTTGTCCTTTTATTGTTGAGTCATAATCTTTCTTTATATAGTGTGGAAACAAGTTCCATATTGGATTTACAATTTTCAGATATCTTCCTCCATTCAGTGTGTGTTCTTTTTTCTTTCTTGATAGTGTCCTTTGAAACACAAAAGTTTTTAATTTTGGTAAAGTCCAATTTGTCTGTTTTTTCTTTTATTGCTTGTGCTTTCGTATTATAGCTGCCAAATTCAAAATTATGAAGATTCATTCCTCTTTTCTTCTAAGAATTTTATACCTTTAGCTCTAACACTTAGGTCTTTGACCCATTTTGAGTTCTTCTTCGTATATGATGTGAGATAGAGGTCCAACTTCATTCTTTTGCATGTGTATATCCAGTTGTTCATTTGTTGAAAAGACTCTACTTTTCCTGCCAAATTATCTTGGCACCCATGACTACCTCTTTTTATGGCTTATTTTATCTCAGTGTTAAAAGCAGCCTAACAAACAAATGAAACCATTACATTATATTATTTGAATTCACTGAACAAATGCAGTGGAGAATGTTTATACATACACATTTGGGGATTAAAACATTTTTTGACTTTCAGTGTCATGTGGTACTTAATTTTTTCTTCACATAATATGTGGGGATTTTTAGACCTAAGGACATTTTATGACTAACTATGAGCACTTTATATGATTCACAGTTTATATCTACAGATTCTTACTTAATCTTCTTACTACCCTTGAAAGTAGACTGTATAGTTTTTGTTGTTGTTGTTGTTGCTGTCCCCATTTTTGGAGTTAAAAAGTGAGATTCAAGAGGTGGTCTGACTTGTCAAGGGCTCTAACACTAACAGGTGAGAGGCTTTGAGCTCAAGTCTTTGATTTCCACCACAATGTCACCCCCTTATCACATAACTCTGATTCATTGATGAGTAGAATTAAAGACCCTTTCAGGATTGCCCCAAATTAAAGCAAGAGAGTTGGGCTTTTGTTGTCCCCTCCTGACTGGTTACTGGATGCAGACTGACTCCAGGAAAAGGGCATGACCTTGGCTGAGGTAGGTCCCTTTGACCTGTGGAGGGCAATTCCTGAAGAAGGACTTCACTGTGAGTGAGTAGCCAGGGGCCTATGCTTGCAGTGGCTGAGGTAATTGTTGTCTCAGTCCCACAGTGAGAGCATCTGGTCAGTGTACGATAATACCCACCACATCCTGCAGGGCGTACAACGCATCTTAATCTTTACTACACATCAAAATCACCTTTGGACCTTGACAAAATACAGAGAGCTGCATTCAGCTCCACACTTACTGGATTAGAATTTCCTGGAGTGGGGCTCAAGCACCTGCATTTTATACTATTCCACAGGTAACTTCAGGGCACAGCCAGGTTTTTGCTTAGTATTTACCTAGAACAGCCTATATGGCCATAAATATTAAGGATGGTCTGTGCTTTTATAGGTGACTTTTGTCCTTTGCTTTCTATGCTCTTTTTAAGAAAGTCACCATAGGATCTGTTTCTGAGATGACTTTTAAAAAGTCTTGTTTACAGTTAAACATATGTGTATATACAGACAGTTCTTGCATCCTGGCCAGCCTTCCAATTCTATGAGTCAGTTTGTGTCTCCTTTACAAAACTGCATTATCTTTCCGTCAATTCTTGAGAAAGGAGTGTCTACTTTATCTATAAAGCACATTTGACAAAAGAGAAAAATAATTTTTTCATAAAATTGGAATAAGTCACAGAAATACATTAAGGTGACAAATGAGCTCATTGGGCTAAGCAGTGAATCTTGAATTTTGGAACTATGATCAGCTAATATGGACTGTAGCTTGTACACCTTCAATCTCAACTTTACTAATCTCAGTTAGTTCCATGTAGTACATGGTTTCATAAGTACCTGTAAGATTTGTTTTTAAGTGGGAGCCTGAAAGAATATTTTTCTTTAATATATTAATGTGTCTTTAAAAATCTGGATTCCTTCTAAAATCATAGTAGTGGGGCTGGAAGGTACTTAAAGACGTTTTCTAGTTGAACATTTTCCAGTGATCCTATGAGCTGCTCCTGAAGGGAAAAGGGATCCATGGAAAGAGTTAATGGTAAGGCAGCATCACCTGTCGCAGATTGTATCTCATGCGTAGAGGTTCGCAGAGCACATTAAAGACTAGCGACTTCAAGCTCACTTTGTAGAATGTGGGAAACAAGTCCATCAGATTTCAAATGAACTGTGAGCTCTGTATCTCTGATTGCTCAGTAGTCTCACTTTATTCACACTTCAGAGTGGCACGTCTATCACATGTTCAAAGTTTTAGTTGATACATATTTCCTGGAAACATTTTTTTACATTTTTACATTTTCCCCCCTTCTCTGTATCTCCACATTATTGCTCGTCACCTGTGTTAATTGCAACTATAAAACATATTTTTATTTAATAATTTCAAATCTGTGAGCTTGTATTCTTAGAAAAGGTAGAATTAAAAAGCTCATCTTGCAGGCTGCCTGCAGTGGGACTCCTCCTTTCCACTGAGGACCATGATGTGCCACCCCAAGTTTACCCTTCTCTTTTCCTTTGTGGATTTTTCTGCTCTCCACTCTTTTGAGGCTCAGAAATTCTCTGCCCAAGTCGTGTGCCTAGTAAGTATAATTTTGGCTGTCGGGGAAAAAAAATAGAATATAGCACAAAGCAGATGGAGGGAAATGACAGCATTTGGCCAGCCTGACCAAGGACCACAGACTCTCTTCCAGGTCCCTCCCACCCTAGAGAGATTGGAGTCTTTAAATTGCCAAGTTCTTCAATTGGGCTGAGCAGTTATAGTTCTGCCAGTGTTGGAATTGGCCCTGCACCGATTCCCCGAAGTGAGTTCTGTTTCCCTCACTTCCTCCTGGTTCCTTCTCAACAGCCATAATTCTTTATAGAAACAGGTTTTTGCAAAGCCTTCCTGTTCTGATCCATGACCTAGAGTCTCAGAATATTATTCACTCCATGCTGAACTAAGAATAGCTGTAGGAATCTCTGCAGAAAACAAAACCTCTGCTCTAATAAGTAAAACTATCTTAGAGTTGAGAGCAGCTCGCAACCCACTTGAAGCCTGTCTTTGACAACTCAAATCTGACGAGAGATCAGGGAGAAGAAATCATAACCCACAGTCTAAAATTGACTGGTTTATGCTATGTTTGAATAAGCCAAAAGATAGAGTAGGACCAGCTGATCCATTCAGGAAACATTTTAAAATACTGTGTGCCATGAATGAATGCTTTCTGAGGATGAAACCATTTTGCTTATGGAAACTAACACACACGTAATTTTGCTGCCTTGGTAAAAAGTAAGGAAGTGAGAATGCATTTTGTACTACTGTCACCACAAAGTTGACACATACAATGAAAAGAGTCAGTTGATTTAATGCCTCTGTATCTTAATATTAAATTGCATTGAAAAATACACCACTTTGAAAACTGCTCAAACTCTTCATGCATCTTCTAACTATAGAACAGTGCCAGATAGGATTTGCAGTTTGCCCCTGAGTGGGTGGTATGGGGAAAGCTCCCCTGGGAATCTGAAATTAATTGGGGACCAAGTGTCTGGAGACTTGTGTTATTTCCAACTCTGTAATTTACAAGTATGTGACCTTTTAAGTTTATCAATTTGCCTTTCTGACACTGCTTTTTCGCCAACAAAGAAAATAATAATATCTGCCCTACCTAGCTCGTATGAATGGATGTTGGAGTGGGGGCGGGGGGTGGGCGGAGGACCTGAAAACTGTAAAGAGCCAGTTCATGTAAGAAATTATTGTTATTTCCAGGAAATTTAATTATTGTTATTTCCAGGAAATTTATCATCTAGAAATATACTAGCTCACAGTAAATTTGAGCGATCATGAAGAAGGACAATACTCAAATAAACTGTTTTAGAATTAACATTTATGTTAGAAACAGAAATGTTTTAATTAAAGAGGTGTTTAGTGTGCCTTATTTTAAATTATTAGATGGCTACTCCTGGACAAGTGAAATTTACTTTGGTTTCCTACCACTGGTGCTCATTTGTCCTGAGACAAATAGAGGCACATTATTGAAACACTGTCTAGAGGTGTCCTGCCTGAAATCTGTAGCCAACACTGCCTGGAAATCAATTTTTGGATTCCCCGGTAATGGTTTCATAGCACTCTCCCCCAAAATGTAAAGCAAAATAAAAGGAATTCTGAAGCATAATGTAAGTTCAATTTTGCCTTTTTTGTTGTTGTTGTTTTAATTTTAGGCACTATTTACTTCATTCTTCTTTGAAGGTGTACAAAGAATTTTTCATTGAAATCACTGGTTGTTAATTGAATGATACTATTACCAAATTTCAGGGTTGTTCCACATCCACGGTGCTTTATTTGCATTGCTTTTTTCAGTTCTCACATCACCCTTATGAAGTGGATGTACAGTTATCCCCATTCTACAGCTGTGGCAACTGAGGCCAAATGAGCTTAGGCAGCTTGCCCAAACCCTACAGCTATGGATGAGTGGAACTAAGACTCAAGCCATATCTTTAGGATTTGCGCTCGTCTCTGCTCAGCTACACAGCTTCCCTCATCTCGGGGAAGTAGAAATGTTCCAATGTTAAGCCTTCCCGAAATCTACGCGAGATACTTTATTCTCTATGAGATTAGTATCTCATAGATACTAATAAAATCAGATGAACTTTTTATTTTTTAAAGTAATTGCTTCATAGATAAAAGTTACTAAGACTTAAAGAAAAATCTACGTCTTATAATTACCATAATCTCTAATTTGTATACCAGGCTGAAAGGACATGTTGGACACTGTCTTAAAGAAATTTAAACTGAATAAATTTGTTAGAAAATATATTGAAAAAAAAAAAGCATTTAAATTAAGTATACCATTGGCTGGTTTCATATTTTTTTTCTTGTGGGATAATCTCCAAGCTCTATAAAATTTCTGGAGAAGAGGTTACATTGGGGCAGCGACAGCAACCTATCATGGCAGGAAAAATTTTGATTTAAATCATTTAATTGCTTTTGCTCAATTCCAAAAATTATATAAATGGTAATCTCAGCAGATAGATGTAAAGATTAGCACAGGGAAGAGGCCAGCAACCATTCGGAGCCTGAGCATGTGCCCTAGCAGAGGAAGGGAGACTCTTTCTAAAAAAATAAGGATGAAAATGTCTGGACCATAGAGAGAACAGTTGAATAAAGGTTTTGTATAATCTTATTTGGGGGCCACTGCCAAAGGCTACCAAGTCCACAATGAACCCTACATACTGAGCTAACCCTGAAGATTCTTACATTTAAGAGCTTACTGTTATCAAAACATAATCACTGAAAAACATTGTGTGTACGCACTACAATATATAACACGTCATAATATATAAAATCACACATATAATATTCAAACTCACTGCTAAATAGAGTCAGCATTGCTAGTAGGCTAGCAATGATTTTAGATAACTTTCTCCTTTACCGATGAGAAAACTGAAGCCCAGAAAGGTCTGCTGTATTTTAAAAGACTTTCCACAGTAAAATAGGTTATGTCTCAAACCACTGAGAAGTGACAGATCCAGTTCTTACATAACTGATACCACAATAGTATAAATTTCCCTTCACACAAAACACTAAGCCCCATCCACAATTCTTCTCATTTCTGGAAACATTCACTGCTGCAAAGTCTACAACAATAGATTTTGATAGGACTTATAACCAGCTCTTGATGTTTAAGACAATGAAATATGACCTATAAATCACAAATTCTTAAAAAATAGAGTGTCTTGTCACTGGAGAAGCACAATGACCTCCTTTGGAGACTTTGTGCAGATCCTGAGACCCTGCTCTGAGCAGACCCCACTTCTCCCGATTGCTTCCATGCTGAGGATGGAGCACGGGGTGCAAGAGGAGGGAGTTTTACAGGAGAGAAGAAAAAGGAGGGAAACAAAGTAGAGGAAAGCCGCTACTACAGCCCATCTACGTAGTGAATTAGTACTGTTTTTAAAGGTACAAAGAGCGTTACGGCAATCACAAATCTTAAAAATGTTAAAAATCTCCTTGTCACCCTAAAAATTTGCTTTTTATTTTGCTATTTCCTTTTTTGTTCATATTAATATACATATATTCTGTTGAATTGTAACTTGTTTCCTTTTCCCATAACTCACCTGAATTTATCTCAAGTCCCATTTCCACACAATAGAAGGAAATTTAGTTTAGTCACTTCCTGATAAATGTGGCCAAATTCAGTGATTTCTGGTTATTTCTGCTCTGTATTCAGCCAGTCAAGGTGACACACACCCTATTTTTGGTATAGATGCTAAAGGGACCTTGTGTCTTTGGGAAGGGACTTTTAGCTCTCAGCATTGATCTATCTCAGGCCTATTCTGGCATCTGCCTACTGTATCTTGAGGCCTCAGCCTTCTTTCAACCCTGCCTTCAGTCAGTTCTCCTCTGTTGCTGCTACATCGCACGGGCTGGAGGAAGTTTCCCTGGATTTCCTGTAGAAATAAAGCTCAGATCCTCATCGCCCCCATATCCTCATGTTTGAAAGGTAACGGGATGAGTCCTATTTTCCTTGGAATTCTGCTTGAAGGCAAAGGACAAGAGTCCCTGCACTGAGTCTCATTTTTATTTCTTTATACTCCCACATCAGCTCAAATTTTTTTTTATCTAGTTCCCCAAATCTAAGAAGCCCTCATTTCTTTATGCCCTGGTTCCTTTGTGATAGTGCCACCCTAGGAGCAAAGCCTGCTTCATGTCACAGAGTGGAGGAAGTTAACACATTTAAGGGGAAAATTACTTAATATATCATAGTTTCAGCCTGCCTCATCTGTAATTGTTTTGAAAGTGTAACTTTACATTGGGGCCATTTGAACACAGTATCAGAGTATTTTGCTAGTAAGTCATCACAGCGGTCATTTTTAGTGGCTGCAAAAGTTATATCCATTGAATGGCTGTAGCATAATTTTGTGAACCAGTCCCCTATTATTGAACATTTATTTCCAATTTTTAGCTGTTGTACATAGCACTGTTATAAGAATTAGTGAGTTTCGAAAGAAAAACTTTTTTTAACAAAAAGCCTAGAATTCAGTTTTACAAAATTGTTTGAACTAAAGTGGATGGAGCCATTGCTTTCATGACAGCTCGCTGCCCACTAACTTTTATCTGGTTTTTAGGATCATAAATAATTCTGCACATTAGGGGCTCCGGTTCATTAGGGGCTCTGGTTCTTGCCCTACGCTAATTGCTATCATTTGTAACACCCCAGTGTGCTGAGGGTGCAATGTTTCAGAAGAGATTAGAATCCCCGGCAGCTGGCAACTGTTGTTTCCTGTGGATGGGATCAAAGAAGGAGATTGGGCATACTCTCGAATAGAATTTTCTCTTCATTGGATTAAACTTAACTCAATTTTATGTTTTGAAATTCTAGAGCCCTTTTTTCTACAGCAGTGAAAATCTAAGTTGTTTCTGCTAATTTGCTGAACACAGTTTAAAATTTTCATCATTCAGGAAATTCAAGAACAAGTGCATTGTGAAAAAGCAAAGGCCTTGATATGGAGCCAACAGAGTCCCAAGAACAAGAAACTGTGAATATTCTGATTCCTATAAAAGTAAATTTACAAGAATGTTTTGTCTAAAGCTATAGAATTTTTATGGGACATTTTTCTTTAAAAAAATTTTTTTTTCAATTACAGTTGACATTCAATATTATTTTATATTAGTTTCAGATGTTCGGCATAGTGGTTAGACATTTATATGATTTACTAACTGACCCTTCTGATTATAGGGCATTTCTCAATATCTTAATATGAAGTCTCCATTTTGAAGTCATTTTTATTTTTACAAAACTCAGAGATAAAAGGGAACTGTATTTTACAAACAGAATCACAAACACTAGTGTTTAAGACCAGCAATACCACTTCTAAGATTCTTTCAACAAATATGAAAAATGACTTATGTGGGTCAGAATACATAGCAAAATAATTATTTTGAAATAGTAAAAAATTAGAAATGATTTAAATGCCCACCAATAGAGAACTGGTTTAACTATTATAGTGCAAATGTGTGGTGGAATACCATGTTGCTGTTAAAA
This sequence comes from Rousettus aegyptiacus, assembly GCF_014176215.1. Lineage (NCBI taxonomy): Eukaryota > Metazoa > Chordata > Mammalia > Chiroptera > Pteropodidae > Rousettus > Rousettus aegyptiacus. The sequence goes on along the minus strand of NW_023416307.1, from coordinate 31,540,988 downwards.
AAAATAGGCAACTCTATGTTCAAAGAATTTCCAGGATACACTGGTAGATGATAAAAAAAAATTCAGAAAAGTGTTTCTAGTGTTTCTAGTATTCTAATATTTGCGTAGAAGGAAAGAATACATATATATGCTTATATATTCATAGACTGTTTCTGAAAGAATATAGAAGGTAATATAGAGTCGCTTCTGGGAAAGGAAGGTGGAGCTACAGACAAAGGAATGAAAGAATTTTTTTTATATAATCTTATACCACTCTTAAATTTTGTACTGTGAGCACATGTTACCCACTGGAAAATGTAATTTATTTTGTGGTTCCTTAAAAAGCTAAACATAGAATAACTGTGTGGCCCGGCAGTGCCATTCCTGGGTGTGTGCCCAAAAGGACTAACACCGGGGATGTGGACACTGTATGCCGATGTTCATCGCGGCGTTATTCACAGTAGCCGAAAGGTGGAAACGACCAAATGCCCATCAGCAAACGACTGGACAAGCAAAACGTGGTCTCTGCATACAGCGGAGTATTATTTAGCCATAAGAAGGAAGGAAATTCTGACACATGCTACAACATAAATAATGAGGACATTATTTTAAGTGAAATAAGTCAGACACAAAAGGACAAATGATTCCACTTAGGTGAACTCTCTAGAATAGGCAAATTCATGGCGACAGAGAGTAGATTAGAGGCTTACCAGGAATTGCAGGGAGAGGAAATGTGGGAATCATTGCTTAATTATCACACAATTTCTGTTTGGGGTCATGAAAACATTTTGGAAATAGATATCATGATGGTTGGCAGAACATGTGAGTGTAATTAATATCACTGGATAGTACACTTAAGAATGGTTAAAATGACAAATTTTGTGTTGTGTTTTACCACAATAAAACATTTACATAAAATGTAATTCAATTAAAAAAAAAGAAAGAAACATCCTGTGCAGCTTAACCTCTTCTCTACTAGAGCCTTCCTAGAAACATTCTTCCAACCTGACCTCATCCTCCCAAAGTAAATACTGTTGAGTGCAGACCACGTGCAAGGATCCTTTATTGAGCACTGACAAAAATAGAAAGGCACGTGGACATACATTCTGTGTTTCAAAAGTGCTTATCACATTAGCCTAGACAGCAGACTTGTGTATTGCTGCGTCTAAAGCCAAAAGGGCGTGAGTAGACCACCCAGCATTGTGCCATGGGAGCACAGAGACAGGAGCAGACCACTTTTGACTGGAAAATCCAGGATGGCTTGACCGCAGAAGGAGCCTTTCTGCCCTGGAAGGAGGAGTAGGATCCTGAGAGGTGGAAAATGGCATCCCAGACTCAGCAGATGTGCCAACCCTCCTTGGTAGGGAGGCGCTCCCCTGCACAAAGGGACAGTGGGTCTGGGGGTCATACTGAAGCTGATTTACTATTTAGGAATATGAGACTCTTACCCTTATCAGGTAGAGAACTGTAACAGTTTGCATTTTTTAAATGGTTTATTTTCCACCTCAAACTATGTTTGCCATCTAGTGATTAATCCATGCCATTACAACAACCTACTTTGAATTCGTTGTTTCTCAGCACTGCAGTTAAGGGCAACAGGCTCCCAGAGTCCTGTTGGCTGTTGCTTCTGCCCTGAACTTCACTTTCCAAATGTCTTATACATACACTGGCATTTAGAGACATCAGTAATGAAATCTGACCCTTCAGAGAGTAGTGATAACATTCACATGGAAGAAAAATGTAGCTGTTTAGAAGAAAAGGAACTTTAGAAATTAAGTATTATGAAAAGTTCAAGTAGGATCTGATTCGAAAATTAGTCAGTAGCAGCACCTTTGTGTGACTCTAAATCTCTCAAATGTATGACTGGGGTTCTCACCCCAGTGGGTACCACAGTCATTGCAGGCTTTCTCTTCTTCCTGCGTATCCTCTAAACGGAGACAAGGACTTGTAACAGCTTTGTCTCCAAATAGGCGATATTTAGTCAAACATAATTCTCCGAATTTCCAGCTTTCTGAATGCAGATCAGAGTAAGGAGCCGCATGTAATTTGTTCCGTCACAGAATACTCAAAGGCTACTCAGAGGCTTTTCTCTCAAAGGCGGCTATTAATCAGTTGCGAGAGTGGGCCAAAAATTCTTGTGTTATATTTATGCAGGGATTTAAAAACCATCAGTCACTCAGAATTCTCGAAGGGCCTGGGGTAACATTTTGCTTCTGAACCAGAGTTTTCAGAGCCGAATGAGAGTTTCTAAACAGTGATGATTTCTGCATTGGAAGGAATACTGGGTCCAATATGTCTTTTTGTCCCTAGACTGTGAAAATTACTTTATTCAAAAATTATTAGCTGATTGCCTACCATTTGTCAGGCTCTGATTTAGGTACAATGGATGTAACTTGTTATCCATAAAACTATTATGATAAAGTCTTTTTGAAAACTTTATCGTAACCCCTTCACCTTCCATGGGATACGAGCAAGGCTTTCTTAAAATGAATTTTGCCCTACGAAGGATTATACTGTAAAAAGAGAGAGTGGGGACAGTCCCCACGTTACTGCCAAGTTCAGCTCATTTTTCAGGTTGTTATGAACTGTTAGCCTGGAACATAACTTCTGGCTCCAATGCAGTAGTACCCCAAAGCCCTGAAATGTGATAGAATTTATTGTAGGGAGCCATTCACTCAATCTCTAAGCCCATGTGAACAGCTTGGCTGTCATGTTAAACTGTTACTGTATGTACTTTTGTGTGAGTGTGTGAATCTTTCTGCATCTGACCTTTGCAGGGAAAGCAAGAGATACCGGGTATATGTTGTGATACCACTTCTGCCAGGGTTTGAAGGAGACATTTCAACTGGTGGAGGAAATGCTCTACAGGCAATAATGCACTTCAACTACAGGTGACAGAACTCTAAAATCTCCTGTTTGCAGCTTTCAATCAGTTATATACATAAGTTGCTGAAAGGAATGGAAATGTTTGTCCACATCTATTCTGTATTGTACTGTATTCTATCTGTATTGTACTTTTGAATCTTGGCCTGTTTACAAGTTGGTAAGATTTCATATAGAACCTAAAATTGTAAATGGTAAGCCTAGGACACATGGCAAATATAAAAGAACTAAAATATTAGTCTCTTTTGTATTCAAAGCCTAGTGTAGGTGTGGTTTTTAAATAATATATAAAAATATATAGATATATACATGTAAAATATATTATATAAAATACAAAATAATATATGTTAAAAGTTCTTGTCTCCATTTATAATATTTGTATGTATATTTACATATATACCAAACTAAAATATTAGTCTCATGTTCGCACATATTACATATGAATATATATAGTATACATATAGATATTATAAATGGAGACAAGGACTTATATGTATATGTATAACATATATGTATAAAATAAATATTTTACATTACATTATATTTTACATGACTTTTACATTATCATTAAGCTATGAAATAGTTATTGACTTTTTCATATTCTTTGCAGTAAGAAAAAAACCCAAAATACTTAAAATGCTATGATTTGTACATGTTTATGATTTAGGAAGCAAACTCTTTAAAAAGATTGGTAATAGCAGCCTCTGCTAGTTAGTGAACTTGGAGATTCTGTTCTATCTCCTGGAATTTGAATTCTGTTTTCTCTACTACATCTTTGTTAAAATTGTAGGGAAAGTATTAAGTCCTCTTTTTGAAATTTTAAACAGCAGAGTTTCCATATTCACCCAAAAAGGCCCTCGAGGCTTCAGCCTTGTCCAGTAGAGCATTGTGAAGAAAGTTGAGAGGTAGTGGCTGGTGAGCAGGTATAGAGACATAGGGTTGAAAGTGATAAAAGCTGATTTTTAGGGGGGCCACTTAGCCAGGAAGGAGCCTGAGCATGAAGCCGGCTCCTAGCTATGAACTCTGTGATCAGAGATACGAAAGAGTCTGAGTCAGGATCACACTCTTATAAGTCAAAGCACGGACCAGAACCGAGCCGTTTGCTTTTAATACCCCTTGTTTTTCAGAGCTCCCTGTAGTTTCCCACTTTTCTAATCAAACCCTTTTTTGGGTGGGAAGGGAAAGGACAAAGGAGACCTTACCCACAGCTTCCAGTGTATAAAGCAAATTCAGGCCCAGGGCCCCAGTCAAATTGGGGGTGGGGGCTTAGATGCCCTCCTGCTGGGGTCTCCCACCCCAGAGATACCCCTTGCAGGACCTGTGTACAGTTTGAGCACTCCGTTGTGGCAGAAATATTTTTATTTTTTAATCCTCTTGTTTTTTTCTGACTTTTCTATGTCTGTCTATCTGTCATGGTTTCAAGTAAAGATTTTTGTTGTTGCTTCCTCTTGGGTAATTTTGCCTGATGCCACTAGGGGAGAACTCTAACTGTGCTTTGGACCATACGCTTGGATTGAAATGTGCCCATTTCTATTATTATTTGATAGTACATGACAAACAAAGCTTTTCAAGTATTTAAGGCACTGACATAATGTTTAATTGGATTTTATCCACTTTATTTGCCATTCTAATATTATTTTTGGAATATTATCAATTGTAATTATTTTCTGTGACGATTTTCTTGGGTTTGAACCAGCTGAATGAAATAACATGTTTGGCTTTTGTTCAGCAACCAAAACTATAATCTTTTATTCTGCAAATAAATCTCTATTTGCTGGCATCATCTTTAATAATATCAGCATTTCCCATATATAAGTGTATTTTTAATTACTTTCATAGAACAGCAGATGGTCCATAAAATTTTTTGTTTTGTCAGCCTTAATAATTCATTGACTATTATCAGAGTCTTGAGAAACAAATCATTAGTAGAGTCAGTTATTTGAGAATATATTTTTACTTTTAAGGGGTTTACCAACTTTACAGAGTCAATCCAAGAATAATAGTTTCTTTAATTCCGACATTACTCTGCTAAGTGTTTGCCCTTTTCACCTCTGAAAGCAATGTGATTTCTGTAAGTATTCTTATCTATTGAGGCATTCTAAATTTATCTTTGCTGTCACTAAATATTCTGAGAGGGAAAGTTCATTCATAATCCATCTTTTAAAAATAATGTCTCTTTCTGAAATCTAACATCAATTTTATAACTTTGCCAGTTACCCACCACCTCAAAACAACTACCTTGTCTTATCAGTAACAATACAAAGTGATCATCTGGTGGTTTTTTAGCTTCTAAAAAGATCTATGTGGCATCTTCCATACAAGCACTCTTCTGCTTTTACTTGGATTAGGACCAAACCCCACAGATATTGTTTTTGGAATTGATTCCTTTGAAACCTCCATAATTATTTCTTTCCTTTACATATGTTCAGAACCATGTGCAGAGGAGAAAATTCCATCCTTGGACAGTTGAAAGCAGAGAGTAAGTAACTACTTTTTTTCCCTCCATGGTTGTTTTGGTGACACATCAGTAATTATTAATGTTTTCACAATGTGATTATAGAATTCTGTTCACAAAAGGTATCTTATGAAATGCTTAACAGAGATAAATTACTTATTCCCATTAAATTGTCCAAATCAGTTTTCAAATGATGGCTTGAGATGCATAGGTCACAAAAATAAGAGTACTTTTATAATTTATTTTTATTTATTTATAATTATTTTCTCAATAATGAGTGGGATTTATAAGGCACTTCACAAAGACCCTACATACATCTTCCACTGTGATTCTTCACCATAGTCCTGGATGGTAAGCAGGACAGGTGTCATTTCTGCTTTAAAGATGAGGACATAGATGCTTTGAGGTTAATAGTATTTACCTGGCCTCCTATAAATGTAGAAGTCCCAGAGTCTAAATCTTTGAGAATATTAGACTGGAGGTAAATAAATAAGAAAAAAACACAGTAATACCTTTCATTTTTGTAGTTTTTTTTTTTAATTTTCAAAGGCACTTCCTCATATATTTTTTTAATTGATTGATCTACCAAGTTCTTAACTATAATATATTGTGACTGCGTGTTTACTTATTTATGTCTCTGCAAACTGACTCTAAGTTCATCAAATAGTGGGTGCTCGATAATATTTTATACCCTGTATAATAGGTATGAAAGATTCCACAAAAAATAAGCTGGAGTCAGAACCTAAGTTTTCTGACACCCAGTTCTAGTTGGGTTCAGAATGTGAAAACTTTGAGGACCACATTAAAAAGAATAGCTTTTATCCAGAATAAGAAAAGATGAAGTTGATGGAAACCTCTGACCCCTGGAATGAACTCATGAAAGAGAGTTTATATGAAGATTTATTTACTATTGGTAAACAGAGTAGAGAGAGACTTGTGGCAGTTAGAGATAATGGTCCATTGGTAGTGGAAAGAAAGTTTAAGTGTCAATAAGACTGTGAAGGAAGACTCGAAGGGATGTGGGAGCAGAAGAGTAAGGGAAATACCAGGTAAGCATAAGAGTTTCAACTCAACTGACCAGGAGGTCTAGAAAAGTCTGGAGGAGCCATCACAAACATATGATGCCATGTGGTATGGGCTTCATATATGCTAATCACCTCAGCTGAGTTTTTTGAAGATTTCGTATACCGGATAATGTATCAGAATATGGAGAGAAAATATTAGTCCTTCCATATATGTATATATTTCACTTAAAAATAAAGAATTAAGACATCAGTAAGAATAACATATTAAGGATCTCCAAAAATTCACTCCTACATAAAAGCAACAAAAACACTGACAAAAATGGTCAAAGTCATCTTTTTCAGAACTCTGGAAATTAATCAAAGGCTTGTAACAATCTGAGGAGTGTTTGTTTATTCAAGAAAGACAGTAGAACCTTGGTAGAACCGTCAAGCTTGTGGCGTTTTAATTTGCCACCTACCCATCCCTCTCTCCTCATTTCCACGGTAGACTTGAAAACCAGCTCAGCACTTTGAAAACCAGCAGCCTACCAACCACTGGAAGGAGCCAAATGGGTCTGAAATTCCCATCCCCTGAGAATTCTGAGAATTGTCATAATTGGACCTGACAGTTTGAAAACTCTTTAAAACAGCTAGTTTAACTATGGTCAAAGAACTAAAGGAAATGATATCTAAAGAGGAGCTCAGTATCAGATTGGAGCAGGCAGAAGAATTAACAGACTTTAAGAGAGGTCCATTGAGAGCATCCAGTCTGAGGAACAGAAAGAAAAAGAATGGAGAAAAATGAACAAAGCCTCGGAGACCTATAAAACATCATCAAGCACACTGACATACACATAATGGGAGTGCCAGAAGAAGAGGAAAGAGAAAAATAAATGCAGATAGAATATTTAAAGAAATAACAACTGAAAACTTCCAAAATTTGATGAAAAACATGAATCTACACATCCAAGAAGCTCAGCAGAATCCAATTAAGATGAACTTAAAGAGATTCACACCAAAACATATCATAATCAAACTAGCAAAACACAAAGACAAAAAGAGAATCTTGAAAGCAGCAGTGGAGAAGCAAATCATCCAGTGTAAGAGCTCTTCAAGAAGATTAATAGCCAATTTCTCATCAGAAACCATTCTGTCATTTTCCCCTTGATAATGTTCATTGGAGTAAAAAACTTTTATGTTTAATGAAATCCAACTTATCTATTTTTATGTTTTTGTTTTTGACATAAAATTCAAGAAACCATTGCTTAATCTAATATGGGAGAAAATGTTGCAAACCATATATCTGATTGGTATCCTGAAAATATAAAGAACAATCTAATTTTTAAAATGGGCTAAGGATATAAGATGACCAATAAGCACATGAAAAAGATGCTCAACATCATTAGTCATTACAGAGATTCAAAAAGAAAGCACAAGATACAACTTCATACCCACCAGGATGGCTGTAATTTAAAAAATAAAAACAGTATTGACAAGAATGTGATGATATTAGAACCCTCACACACTGCTGCTGGGAATTCACAGTGGTGAGGGCTCTTTGGAAAGCAATGTGGCCATTCTTCAGAAATTAAACAGAGTTCCCGTGTAGCCCAGCAATTCTGCTCCATAGCATATACCCAAGAGAGTGGAAAACATATGTCCACACAAAAACTTGCAGATGAATGTTCATAGCAGCATTATTTATAATAGCCAAAAGGTAGAAACAACCCAAATATCCATTAACTGATGAATGTAGAAACAAAATGTATATATCTTTACAATGGAATATTATTCAGATATATAAAGGAAGGTATTGATACATGCTGCAACCCGAACGAACCTGGAACATTTTATGCTAAGTGAAAAGAAGCCAGACACACAAAAGGCCACATGTTGTATAATTTTATTTTTGTGAAAATTTTTAACAGGCAAACCCATAGAGACAGGAAAGTAGATTAGTGATTGCCAGGTTCTGGGGAGAGAGAGGAATGGAGACTGACTGCTAGAGAGTATGATGTTTCTTTTGGGGGAAATAAAGTGTCTCAAAATTAGATAGTGGTGATGATTATACAGCTTTGTGGATATAGTTTTAAGAAACACTGAATTGTCCACTTTACAGGAGTGAATTTTATGTTATATGGATTTTTAAATGATTTGGAAGCTTTAAAATAATGAATTAAGCTTTTAGTAACTGTATATAATTGTGCGTGTGTGTATGTGTATGTGCATTGGGTGTTCAACAATTTTTTTACTCTTAGTCTGCTCAGTGTGAAAACTTTAGAAACAACTTTCAGCGTAAGACATGTACATCACCAATAAATACTTTCAAAAGTTGTATCTGATTGCATCCAGGACAGAGAAGAAGATTTACCAGAGCATAATCCCTATCTCGATTTTCTAATGGCTTAAAATGAAGCTGATAGTGAATGAATAAGTTTCTAAAAGATATATCGATAAAACAAAATCAGGAAAGCCATTCAATGCTGACTGTGACTAGTAAAATGCGAAGGTGAGGTTTTAGGAGAATAAAAGGTCAGAACAAGCCTATTTAGCTTCTCAACCATAAAAATGGCCTGAGTTTATTATAAAGCATTTCCTTTAGCTCTGGACTCTTTTTCTGCCTTTGCCTATTCAGGGGAAAAATTGGATTTTAACACAAGAAGTAATTTTAGTATTAAGCCCTTTTATGAAAAGATTTCCAAGTACCCTGGGAACAAGTCAAAATCAGGCATGTCAGTGGGGAAAATGTTCGTACTCTAAACAGGGAAGCACAGATTAATTACATAATGCCCCTTTTTGAGGTACAATGTTCTGTTATTGGTTTTGTTTTTGTCAATGCTTAGTGGGTTTTAAATACATGAACTAGCTAATCTCTAATTGGATAAAGAACTATAGTTCTCTACTGTTTCAATTCTTTAGAAATAACAAAATTGCTTCTGTGAACGTAACAATTCCTGAAGAGAAAACCAGCAGCTATTAGTGTATAATTATCTGATGTTCCAATCTACAGGGATTTAGTGTTTAAGGTTTTTCTTTATCATTTTTATAATTTTTGTGAATTATGACATTTTAGTAGCCAATGTAGTATAATCTAACAGAAAGTCTAGGAGTATTCAATCAGGATTAGAAATGTATGTACATGAAATGCTACAAGTTTTTAAGTAACAAAAGCCTGTAACAACTCTTGAAGTCCTTTCACAAAATTTCCTTTTAAACATCAGGAGTTTAATATATTGAATTTCTCATTTTTTGAGATACGTGTGTGTGTGTGTGTGTATATATATATATATATATATATATATATATATATATATATATATATATACACACACACACCAGTCTTCATAACAGACATGTCCCAGGGCATATATAAACCTCTAGATTCTCAAATACCTCCATGACTTGTAATTTGGAAAATCTCTCTGATACTTTTCTAGCTATCGCTTCATATCAGTGCTTGCACATGCTCATGGATTTCTTGTATTTTCTTCAAAAGGCACTTGTTTCTTCAGTATATCCTCACACCACAAGTTAGCATCACTCACTTGGTATTATTACTTGTTGAGCCTGTTTTCTTCACCAAATAAAGTACTGTCTGAAATAGTTTCTCAACTTCCTTTTTCTTCTTTTCACGTAGAGTGCATGTTGGAATTAGTCACTTCATAAATGAGCACCTCCACTGCATGTGACAGGCCACACTTGAAATCATCTAAAATGTCCACTTTCTAGCAAGGAACCCTTATCTTTCTTTTGGGTCCTGTTATTGGTACTAACCCTTAGCTTTCTTCTTAAAGGCAGTTTTCACAAAGAAATAAAGTTTTTACCATCTTCATAAGAGTTATTTCATAGTCAAGGATGAATGGGAAGGAGGTTGAACTGTGAGGTTCTTCAGCTAATTGGTAGGCTGCTGATACTCTCTCTTCAGCCTTCCTGTGGAATGGCACATATCTGTGCTTTAGAAAATTACGAATTATTACATATCTTAAACCTTCAGGCTGCTAATACCTAGTCGGTATTACTAATTTTTAGAAAGCATTTAAAAATAATTTTAGACTTATAGAGAGTTTCCAGAATTGCCATATACCCTTTATCCTGATTTCTCAAATATTGACATTTTACCTTCTCTGCTTTATCATTCTCCCGTAATAGATAGATATGAATAGATAGGTATATTTTTCCCCTGGACCATTTGGGAATAAGTTACAGCTAGGATGCCTATTTATCTACAAATACATAAGTATGTGTTTCTGGGGAAAAAAATGACATTTTTAAACCAGCTGTATTTCAGTTATTCAAATAAATGAAATTAACATTGGTGTCATATTATTATTTCGTTTGTAGACCTAACTGAAATTTCACCAGTTGTCTTACTAATGTCCTTTATAGCAAAAGGGGAGAAAATGTTTCTTTGTGACCCAGGATTCAGTCAGCAATCATGTCATGTATTTAGTCATCGTGTATCATTATTTTCTTTTAATCTGAAATAATCCCTCCATCATTTGTTTTTTTTTTTTTTTTGGAGGGTGAGAAGACTTTAATGATCTTGATATTTTTGCAGTGTTGTTTTGACCAGTTATGTATAATTGGTCTCAATTTGGGTATATATATGGTATGCTCATGATTAAATTCAGGTTATGCATCTCAGCAGGAACATGACAGGGTGATGTGTTCTTCTTCATGCCCCAAATCAGGAGGGACACAGAGTTGATGTGCCCCAACACTGGTTGCATTAACTGAATACTTAGTGAAGGTGGTATCTGCCAGGTTTCTCCACTTAAAAATTACTATTTTTCTTTTTGTAATAAGTACTGAGTCTATATAAATATTCTGTTTCTCATCGAACATTCACCCATTGATTTTAGCAAACATTAATAATTTCTTCTTGAACCAATTATTACCACTATGACTTAATTATTATTACTATGATAGTTGTTAAATGCTGATTTTCCAATTCTCCTATATTTATTACTTTCTTCTCAACTTCTTAGTTAGAATGCTATAAGCAAAGCTTTTCCTTCTTTCCTATTTATGTATTTATTCTAATATTTATATTGGTATGGACTTAAGAATTCTTATTTTATTCAATGAGTTATAATTTTGATGCTCAGCTCACATAGATTTGGCCAGTGAGGGCCTTTTAAAGGGGGTTTTATGTGTTTTTGACATCTCCATCAGCCTTTTTTCTTTTACTGACCCAACAGGAGTTCTAGACTCGTCTTGTACATTCCCAGAACGAGGCCTGATTCGGCCATTTCTCCAAGGAACTTAGGTTCTTTTAGTGGAAAATGGAATTTAGAAACCAAAATCTAGGTGATAGATATAATCATTGCTACTGGGATATCACTGCTTTAGGTCTTTCGTATGTATATCATCTCTCTGTCTGTCTGTCCGTCCGTCCGTCCATCCATCCATCCAATCTATCGCCATATTAGTACTTCCAATTCCAGTCGCATAATGCAAGACTCCTTCTGGCCATCTCTCTACTTTTATAACTCCTTTCCCTTCCAGTGAGAAACCTGGTTCCTATCATCTACAATATATGTATTCATTTCCTAGAATACAAAAAAAAAATAGTTTCAGGATTGCTAGCCTATGCTACTATGAAAAATAAATCTACTCACTAGAATTCAATATTTGTTTATAGTTCCTTTTTTGTCTTTAGCCTAAGCATTTCCAATAGCATTTCTATTATTATGAGTGAGGATGAATATCTTTTCAATGATTATATCTAGCACCTAGCTTTTCGTATACTTAAAAGTCCGTATTCAAAATTTACTTGGATTATGTTATTAATTTGAAATACAGTTAGGTTCATTTGCTTCAGTTTGTATTCCATTTTAGGGGTTTTAAAATATCTTTCTTGATTTTTTTTTGAGTGTATACAATATACTTCCAATAGTCAGAACTATAAAAAAGGCATACTTAGGTAAGTGTTATTTCCCTATATAGTTTCTTTCAGTTTCTTCCCCATCCATCTTTTCCACTCTAGTCCCAACCTACCCTCTATTGGTAACAATTTTGTCAGGTTCTAAATTGTTCTTACTGTGTTTCCTTTTGCACAAATGAGCAGATATATGCATATTTTCTGATTTCTTCCAATCTCTTTCATAAGAATAGCATACCACATATTATTATATGTACTTTGCTTTTTTCATTTAACAATAGAGCCAGAAAAATTTCTCTACATTATTCCAAAGAGCTCTTCCTGCATTTTTACGTCTGTGGAATTTTTCATGTATAGATTGGCCATAATTAATTCAATTACTTTCCTATGCATGGAAAGGTTTTTCAATATTTTTAATTATAATTATGCAATGAATAACCTATTGCATATATGTTCTTATTTTGGGAATTATGTATTTAGGGTAAATTTCTAGAGTGGAATTGCTAGTTCAATAAGTAAACACATAGGTACTTTTGCTAGAAATTACCAAATTTCCCTCCAAAAAGCTGTACCAATTTTTATTCTCACCACTGATATATGAGAGAGCCTGCTTCAACAGCCTTACCAATAGAATGTGTTATCTTGTTTTTTCTTGCCAACATCATAAGAAATAACTTTCAGTGTAGTTTTAATTTGCATTTCTATTATTATGAGTGATGATGAATATTTTTTCAAATATATATTTTTGAGTGTGTTAATTGTCTGTTCATGTCTTTTGCCCATTTTTCTATCAAAATTTTGATCCTTTTCTTCCTTCAGTTATTAAGAGTTCTTTATATGTTAAAACTCTTAGCTCTTTATCTGCAATATATACTGTGAATAGTTCCTCCCACTTTGTCATTTGTCTGTTGTTTTTGCTTGTGGTGTTTTGTGGCATGAAAATGTGTGTGTTTTTTTTTTTAATTGAGCCAAAGTAATGATATCTTCTTTTATTGCTTCTGGACAGTTACGAGCCTTCCCTACACTCAGATCGTATAGGAATTTACCACTTTCTTCTAACACTTGTATGATTTCACATGCTTCCATTTCTATCTCTGATTCATTTGGAGCATATTTTTGTGATTAGTGCTAGGTAAATATATAATTTTTATCTTTTTCAAATACTCATACAATTGTACAAGCACCTTTTATTTAAAAGTCCTAGTCCTTTATGTAAAAGTTCTTTTTCTAGTCATGTGAGATGCTGCCTTTATCATATGCAAAATTTTCATATATTCTTGGGTCTATTTCTGGACTTTGTGTACCATTCCCAGAGTTAATTGTCTATTTATGTGCCAGTTCTACACTATGTTATACAGACTTTCTAGTATGTGTTAATATCAGGTAGGGCCAATGACCTCTCATAGTTTTCCAGTTTTATTAATAATCATTTTAAAATGATTATTTTTTCATATGAACTGTAATATCAGGTTTTCTAGCTCCATAAAAACTTGTTGGTATTTCTACTGAGATTATATTAAATTTATAAAATAATCTGAAGAGAATTGGCATTTTTTTAAATGTTGAATTGTTCTGTTCTAGAGCAAGGGGTATCTTTTCATTTGCTCAAGTCTATTCTTGTGTCTTTCAGTAGCATTTTCTTCATAAAAATTTTACACATTTATTGTCCAGTTTAAGTGTTTTATCTTGTCATTGTAGGTGAGGTTTTGTCTATGGTTATATCCTCTAAATGGTTATTGTTTGTGTACATGAAACTTATTGATTGGTATATGTTAATTTATATACTATCATACTTATTCTTTTACCGTTTGTGATAGATTTTTCATTGATTCCCTAAATATACTATTATCTACAAATGGAGGTGGTTTTGCTTCTGCGTGATTTCTTTTGTCTAAATGCATTGGCTGATACCTCCAAAGCAATATTAAATAGTGTTGAAGGTATTACACACATACCTACACACATATATACATATATATTATACATATATAGTATATGTATTATATATATTTTAAGCATGTTACTAAAGTACTCATTATTTCCTTTCTTTAGTGTTTTTATCAGGAATAGGTGCTGAATTGTGTCAAAACCTTTTTAGTACCTATCGAGATAATCATATGATTTTTCTTTGTAGATTGATCAATATTATATCATATATTAATGGATTTCTTCATATTGAGCAGACTTGTACCCCTGGGATGCATCTCACTTGGTCATGCTGTATTATTTTCTGAGTGTGTACCACTAATCTTAAATTTATAAATACTAAGACTCTATGGCAGTGTCATTGAAATAATGCTATCCCCTAGGGCACTTACTGAATTATAGATTTCTATTGAACGTCTGAGGAGGATCCCAGAATTCTACTTCCAACAGGTCCCCACAGAAGTGGTTCTTATGCACAGTGAGAACTAGTGGTCTACTGTGTTATTCGATGTGGATGTTTATGGGAAATTATTGCAACTATGTGTATTTTATCACACAATTTACTTCCTGATTTTTTTTAAAAACTGTTAACCAATGTTATCATAATAAAAAAAAAATTTTAAACTGCTTTATGTTTTAAAATTTTAGATTCTAAAGTATGAGCCAGCTGCAGAAAAGTAGATACAGAGAAACCAAAAGCTAAAATATTAGCTACCACTTGAATATCCATTCATTCATTTACTCACTTATTCAACTTTTTTTAGCAATATGCAAAGATATATGAAGATGTATAAGACCTCTGCAACAGTAAGAGAAATAGAAGATTAATAAATGTTTATAAAATAATATATTAAGCATTACATTAGAAATATTTTCCAGTAATTTTATGGACATTGAGGTCTTTAAAAAAAGACATGCTCCTCCCTTCTGGATCAAGGAAGAGGTGATATTTTGTATGGAACATCTTTCTAACATAATATTAGCAAATGGAGAAAAAAATTATTTGGCAAACTCTCCTTCATATGAAACTGTTAAAGATGCAGCTCTTATACATGATACACCAGTACACTAGCACGTCAACTCTTGGCAAATGCAGCTACAAAGATCACTATATATATGAGGGAAGGGTTTATCTATAAATGGAGTACCTGCTGTATATAACCTATGAATGAATTTCTTTCCAAGATACCCATATTTAATAGAAACATTGAATAATGTCAATGGTAAAATAGAAAACATTAGTAATACATGGAAACTTCAGTAAATGGAACATGAACTATATTGGTTCTATTAACGTGCTTCAGATTCTCTTAAAGAAAAAAAGATTTGTATTCTCTATTTGAATTTGTGATGGGTTGGGTCTATTTCATTTATTTTAATGTCGGACTTTCCTTATCCAAGACAACTACTATGTGGGAGAGGGACCGTAAACTTGTGACTAACACTCATGTCAGGGTAGTGATTATGGGTTGGCTTGGTATGGAATGCATTTCTTCTTATCACATAAATGACCCTCATATGGTGAGAGGACAACAAAGTACCAACCTAGTACTGCCTCCTCTGAAGAACATTCTCCAAAGTCAAATGTAGTCAGGATTCTTTCATTTTCTAGTTTTAATAATTTAGAAGGAGGAGTGTTATTTAATTGACAGCATTTTTATTTACCTCAAAATCTGTAAAATGTAGCTGCTGCTTTGTGCTGAATATGCTATAAAAGATGCATACATCAGGTAGTTCGGACACACATCTTGCATTTGATTTAAACTGCAGCAGGTGTCAACCAAGAAAGATACCAATGTCCCACTGAAGTCTTGGGTTATTTACTCTGCCTCAGCTTTAATTATCACTCTTCAGCAGTTACTCACCAAATCGCTAAAATAAAATGTTCATACTGAATATATTTTTGGCTTGCCTCAGCAAAGGGAAAGCATAAAAAGCACTTCAATATGATTTTTTAAAAATGTGTATTCATCCAGATCAACAGCATAAAACTCTTTAGGTAGCAAAAATAGATCCTTGGTCAGTTCTCACACATACATTATACTATCTACCCTTAACAACCTGTTTAAGTAGTATATTTGTTTTGATAAAATTTAGTGTGCCTTTATTGAGCTTAGTCATATTAATTTTAGTAATTTCTTTTGAAATTGACAGTTGGCAATCGGTGGATAAATTACATATCATTCTGTGGTCTTCGGACACATGCAGAGCTTGAAGGAAGCCTGGTCACTGAGCTTATCTACGTCCACAGCAAGTTACTGATTGCTGATGACAACACTGTTATTATTGGTAAGTAGATGGTCTCTAATCGCACTCCATGCAAAAATCTTTCTTTCTAGTTGAGAGGAACAGTAACACAATATCTAGATCATTTCTGAAGCAATCTCTTTCACTTACAACCTTTCTAATCCTGGTTTTGATCTAAGAAGAAAGTGAGACACAGAGCAATTAAGTAGCCATCTTCCTAGGTGGTCTCCCATCCAAGTACTAACCAGGCCCAACCCTGCTTAGCTTCCGAGATCAGACAGGATCGGGCTTTTTTTTGCCTTCTACTATTACGTTACACACACACTGAAAGGCCGAGATGAAAAACAGAGTATTCATAAGCAGGCAGACAACTACATAGTCAAGGGTGGGGAGATGTTACCTAGAGATACAACATGCCCCGTTGTTGGGGATCCTGCTCATCTGTTTTATAGGAAATGTAGTTTTTCAGCTATTATAAGATCCTCCCCTCTTCTTTAAGAAATTAAATGACGTGGGGTGCTTTGAAAGTTTTTGGCAGTAAATGTGCCTTTTCCATCTCTTTCCTCCACTGAGAAAAGAAAAAAACTTATATCTAGGAGTAATGAGACTGTCATCTTATCTGGAACATGATTTGAAAAGAAAGAAAAAGTAGTTTTGAAGCCAGAAAATGTGTAGACTAAAGTGTAGTGTCTCTCTTTCTCTCGCTAGCACGCACGCTCTGTCTCTGTCTCTGTCTCTGTCTCTCTCTCTCTGTCTCTCTCTCTCTTACACACACACACACACACACACACACACACACTTTTAATAGTTGTACAGGGCATTTAAGAAAATATTGTATGCCTTTGATCTCTTGCTCATAGGGATCAAAGCTCTTTAGAGATTTCTTTACTCCCCCATCTTCCCCCTAATAACAGATTTTCTCTTATTTCCCCCAAGCTACTCTGGCCTTGCTCTTCAGAAGCTAATCACAGAATAGTTTTATATTAAATTTGGCAATGACAGTAGGTATGAGAAAATATTAATGTTTTCTGAAATGGAAAAACAAAGCACAATAAAATTCACTTGATCTCTTTAGCAAGATTTCAGAACTCTTGAAGTAAAAATTGACAGATGTAAATATTTTCCTTTTAAAGGTCATTTTGACTTTCAGCTGGCTTCACTTTACATAAAGTATAAATGCAAAGTAGTTTTCAATAATGGAGCTAACAGTTAAATAAAGGCGTTGAGTTTTTTAATTGACTTATTTTCTAGAACGGTATCTAGATACTCAAAGGCTACAATTTATTTGGTCTAGTAATAATCAATTTTGCCCCTAATTTTTATTCACTCTTTTAAAACTAAAGATGTGGAAGTACAAAGAGGTCTTGCTTTAGTCTTTAGCAGCTGGATCTCTTTTTGTCCTTCCTCAAGGGCACCACAGATTTTCCCCACGGAAAATTTCAAAAGTGCTTTCATTCTTTTTATCTCAGTGGAAACTCTTAACAGTAAGCAAGTTTGTCGTTGCTGGTCTCACATATCAACCCTGTTTATGTTCGTAACAGAGAACAATGTCTAAACTTCTCAGAGGAGTTTGAGAAGTTAGACTAAGCATATTTTACAGACTTTAAGCAAGTACCTAAAAGCTTAAAAGAGGTTAAAATAACGTGTGATTAATTTTTGTAATGTGGGAAACTTATGCCAGAACTATTGAATAACTGACATAAGAAAACCAAGTAATTATTTATCTTCATTTTTTTCCTCATAAAGAAATACTCGTTTTCTGACATTGAAGGTCTCTTTTGTGGATAGCTTTTGTGACCTGTTGGCCTGGTGGCCCTGCTAGTCATGATATCTGTGGCCAAATCTAGTTTTCTAATTCATCTTAGTACTGGCACTTTGCCAAGCTAACATTTCTTTGCTTTCTTAAACAAAACAAAGCTCTCTTTAAGTAGAATTTAAATCTATCCTGTTGACTAAATGAAATGATTTTTTTAATGTTCACTAGTTCACTGCAAAGCACAATAGGGAGATATAAAACAGTGCCTCTGCCCTACAGAGCTCCTGGGCTGGAGATAAAGGAGGTATTCTTTCTACTCGACACCACAAACAACGGCATACATATTGCAGAACTGGAACAAGAAGGTCCAGAGGCAGTCAGCGAGGTTGGGCGTGTGAGAAACTATGCAGGCTTGCGAATAGAGTAGCTCATGAGAGTCCGTAGTTGAAGGGCTGTCCCAGTAAAGAGGGGTTAAACTTGATCTCGCCTCCTGGGTCTCAACCTTGGCTGCATTAGAATTGCCTGGGGAGCTGTAAAAATATATCATTTAGGGGGAAGTTTATTCAGGTCTGTAATTTACTTTAGACAAGATCCCCCCAAAAGATGGATTGGTAGATAGATAAAGGGGTGGAGTGGTATTGGAAAATACCAATGTCCGATTTCTACTTGAAGAAATTCTGACTAACTGGTCTGGTTTAAGGGCCCAGGCATCAAGGAATTTTTTTGTTCGTTTGTTTGTTTTTGGAACCGGTATTTTTAAAAAGCTTTTTCGGTTATACACACATTCGGAGCTGAGAACTTCTGAACTGGAGGCACAGGGAACACAAGTGGGTGGAAAGTACAGAGTAGCCGATGTGGGCTCAGCAGAAGAATCAGTTTTCCTTTAATAAAGTAAAACAGGGTACAGATGGTGTATTAGTTGTCTATGACTGTTATAACACATGGCCACAAACTTTAGTGGCTTAAAACAGCACAAATCTATTCTAACATGGCTCTCACTGGGCTATCATGAGGGTGTCAGCAGGGCTGCCCTCTTTTCTGCAAGCTCTGAGGAAGAATTCATTTCCTTGTCTTCTCCGGCTTTTAGAGGCTGCCACACGCAGGGCTCCCTTCTCTAGCTTTGAAGGAGCAATGTTACATCTCTGACAGTTCCGAAAGTCTCAACTCATTCTTCTGTAATCTCCTTTACTTTTAAGGACTCTTGTGATTCCCCAGATAATCCAGGATCATCTCCCTATTTTAAGGTCAGTTGATTAGCAACTTTAATTCTATCTGCAGCCTAATCCTCCATTACATTGTAACATTACAAATCCACAGGCCTTAGAGATTAGAACATGGTCGTCTTGCAGGAAGCATTATTCTGCCCACCATAAAAGGATTCACAATTTCTGAAACAAGACATAAACACAAAGGAAAAGATAGAATTCAACTTCATTAAAATTCAGAACTGTGGACATGGTTCCATAGTGTAGCAGTTAGCACATATGCTTTACACGCAGAAGGTCCTGGGTTCATGCCCCAGTGGAGCCATGGTCCATGCTCTACAGCCATGCCACCCTGAACAAGCCCGATGTCTGATCTTAGAAGCTAAGCAGAGCTGGGCCTGGTTAGTACTTGGATGGGAGACCACCTAGGAAGATCAGGTACTGTAGGCATAAAGAGAATAAAAAGATAAACCACAAACTGAAAAAAAAACATTTACAACCCATTTAGTCTTCAAAACACATAAAGAACTCTTTACAAATTAATAAAAGACAATATCCTAGGAAAAGTGGGCAAAGACACTAAGAACATTTCCAAAGAGGACTTACCTGAGGCTCATACACATATGAAAGATGTTCATTCTCATCAATATAACAATGAGACAAGGAACAGTTTTTAAAAATACCAATTGTCAATAATTAAAAAGTTGAACAATCCAAGTATTGCCAAGGCTGTGGAGCACCAGGGCCTGCACTACTGCATAGAGAGCCCGGGTAAACGCCTACGTGTGTACGCCAGGAAACATACGACTGTGTAAAGAGTAGTTATGCATCACAACAAAACTGAAAACAATCCAAACATCCATCAGCAGTAGGATGAATAAGTAAACCTGGTGTGCTCCTTCAAGGAAAATAATATATTACAATTATGTACAGATAAATCCCAAAGGTATAATATCAAATAAAAGAACCAAGCCCCAAAAGATTATGTATGATTTCATTTATATAAATTAAAAACAAGTCAAAAGTAAATTATTTGTTTAGGAAAACATGTAGCACATGATGAACTCAACATTCTTTGTGGTCTCCCTCTTGAGCAGGGAAGGACATGCATGGAAGATGCCTGAGGGCTTCTGGGATGTGGTAATATTCTGTTTTCAGCCTGTGTATTAAATTCAGTAACGTTTATTATCCCCTAACACACACACACACACACACACACACACACACACACGTTTTCATATGCCCTTTTGTATTTTGCTATATTTCAGTGTTTTAACAGTTCTCTAATATTAGCAGACTTAGAAAAGGTCATTTTCTAAAAATTAACTGGTTTTAAATTAGTAAGTTCCTAATAAAAATAAGAGATTGCAGTGACCATAAAAAGTAATATATGAATACAAAGCATATTTGTTGTACACGATTCAAATTCTAAGAGCACTCTTCCCTCTTAACAGTTCAGTGTATATCTTTCTAGAACCCTTAGTCTCTCTTCTTCTTCACATGTTATATAGAAATAGGATAATACTATGTCTGCTGTTCTGAATTTGGTTTTCAGAATCTGGGAATGTGTAACAACAAGAATGGAGGTAGCATTTATATCCATCAGTGTCTCATTTTTAATATCTCATTAAATTGGTCTGAAATTTTCTCAGCCATTTCTTCACATTCCTATTAAATAGTGGCCAACACTCATTCAGTGTGGTTGAGAGCATCCTAGATAACTCCAAATCGGCTCTTGAAGTGGAAGAACTGTTCCCTCTCAGGATTCCAGCTCAGAATGCCAAGAATGTATTTCTCTGATTGAGAGTGGGGCCCCCCTTGTAGGAAGGAGACTGGGGGACTGGTGTGAAAGCGTGTGTGTGTGAGGAGGCTTCCCATCCCGGTTCCCTGACAGTGAAGAGCGGTGATGGCCACCCTGTCCAGCAGCCCACAGCCCAAGAGCAGCCTCTGCCGGGGGCCTGCGGTGAAGTCCCAAAGCAGCACTGCGAGAACTTCGTTCCTACCCTCCTACAGTTAATGCACAGGGTGTGGGGTGATTTACCCAGAGAAGAGGCTTCTTTGGCACAAATGCTACTTAGCAGCATATTATCCCTTCCTACAGCAATGATCTCTGGTGCAGATATAGAGTTAACAGGTATTTAATAACAGGGCCAGTAACTAACATTTGTAGAGCAGTTTATAGATCAGTAAGTGCTTTCACACGATCTTACTTAATTCTTACAATACTACAAGGTCTGTATTATGATCTCAGTTTATACAAGAGCAAATTAAAGCTGAGAATGATGAAATGACTTTGCCCAAATTAATGCTGGGCCAGTTGTCCAACCCAAAGATACGGCTGCGAATTTTATAGCGTGATTGAATTATAAGTGTATATAGGAAGCACTATCTGTTGCTAACAAAATAAAGTGTGTCAAACTTCCCACCTAACAATCCTCTAATAGTGGTTCCAAATGTCTGTGAGGTGTTTCATCCTTTTTCTGTCACCCAGGGTCACAGTAGGACACCATTCACATCCTTAGTTGTCAGAGATTTGTGTATTAACCATATGACAATATTGTGGCAAATAACAGTAAAGCCTCTTCAGGAAGGGTGAGCTTCTTCTCATGTACAATATCCTTCCATTTAGGCTCAGGGCAGGGGTGCTATCAACTCACACTCTGACTTTCCCCAGCAGAGAGCGTAGCCAGCGCCCCTGCTCAGCCCAAACCCTCCACTCCAGTCTGCAGAAGCAGTGGAATGTGTGCCTAGGGTAAGAGAAACAATAAGAAACAAGAATAAGTCAGGTCCCTTCTGTACTTTGTGGAACTCAGGATTCAAAAGAATGAATCGGCAGTGATTAATGCAGAAAATGTGATGAATTTCTGAATACGCAATAGAGGAGCACAGAAAGCACAGGTTGAACTCGTGTTAAAATACTTGCCCTTCACATGTGAGAGTCGACATTCTCAGCTCCTTTGGTTTTAAAAATAGAATGGAGGAAAGTTAATATGTAAGCTGTTGGCATGCCACATAACTGAAGCAAGAGAATGGAAAACTCAAAGCTGCTAATGACAGTTTGCATTTGAGAGTGAACTCTATTGATTGTAAAGGTACTCTTGGGTTTTGACACTCCTAATTATATGACCATGAGTTAAAGTTTATGGAATTTGATCCTTAAACCTAGAAACTGACTAAACTGAACTGGTAGTGTGCCGTGTGTGTGTGTGTGTGTGTGTGTGTGTAATGATTATATCAGCTAGAATTGTTTGAGCCACAAAACAGAGAATTCAGCTAGAAGTATGTGAAACAATAAGGAAAATGTATTATTTCTCATAACAGAAGTAAGAAAGTTTTAGTGTTGGCTAGCGACTTAAAGACCCAGAGTCTTTCTTCTTTCTGCTCTGCCAAGCTCAGCTTGTCTGTCTCCTAGTGGTTAACCAAATGGCTGCCGTACCCTCGAGGTCTTGTCCTCATCCAACTGCTCAAGCTGAAAAGTCCAAAGGCTGGAAGAGACAGCGTCCTGTTCTTATGTCTGTTTGTAAGAAGGAGAACTTTCACAGAAGCCCCTAGCAGACTCTCCTTCATGTCGCCCTGGCTAGAATCATGTCAAGTGCCCATTCGTAAGCCAGTCGCTGCCCAAAAAAATCTTGAAATTAACAAACTGGCTTAGATTGATCGAGAAGCACCTCTGGGTTGCGGAGGGCTCTGCCCCCCTAAAGCACAGCATCTCTTGATAACCTGAACAAAATTAGGGTTTTGTTAGCAGGGAAGAATTGAATGGGAGGGCAGCCAACAGGGTCTGCTACGACAAGAAGACTGTTCAGTTGCACTGTTTCTCCTCATAGGCTCTGCCAACATCAATGACCGAAGCATGCTGGGAAAGCGTGATAGTGAAATGGCTGTCATTGTGCAGGACACGGAGACAGTCCCTTCGGTAATGGATGGTGAAGAGTACCAAGCTGGCCGGTTTGCCCAAGGACTTCGGCTGCAGTGCTTTAGGTGGGGCCTCTAAAGCTGTGTCTCTCTCCCCTAGTTCCACCACAGGACGTGCTGGTACCCCAGCCCAGCCTCGTGCCTGTAGCACAAATGTCATTATCTCTAGGTTCTTGGTCTAATACAGTGTCTCCCAGCATACAGGATGTGCATGCACTACCAGAAGTATGCAAAATGACTTGATGTGGGACACAAACATTTTCTATTTTAATTGTTTTTATTATGTTTATGCATAATAGAGAAAGCTAGCATTTTAAATTTATTAATGGATTTAGGACCAGATCCAGGCAAGCCATCTAGTGTCTCTTTTAAGTTTTTTATAGTGAGTCCACTTTTAGAAATTGAAATAGTTCCAGTAATACAAGGATATAAAAAAAATTAAAGGAGAATGCCAGAGACTAACAGGGTTCAATTTAAATATGGACACTAGTTCTCAGATTTAAGATGACTCCAGACATGGAGGATTCCTGATCTCCTGGAAGAAGATGTGACTTTTAAAAAAATCTGTACTCAGGGAGAGAGAACACAAAATTAAGAAGCAAAGGCTGTGTGGCCCTAAGTGAGTCCTTCATTTAATTGTGACTGGGAACTTTCTAGGTCTGGGCTCTAGCTGGCCCCGCACCAGCCCTAGTCATCTAGTCTCAGCCGTCTGTGATCCCTCAAGGACCTAATTCTGCTTATGCTCTTCAGTGGCTTCTTATCTCATATGGGTTCACGCTCCCCCTCGCTCACTGCAGATGCGTGCTGAGCTCCCACTGCCTGTTAACCTCTCCCACCTCTCGTCTATACCTGTGAGTCCACAGGTCTATGATCCTAGAACTGCATTTGCCAGCATGGTATTTCAGTGTGGCCTCTACAGCAGATGCCGATTGAGGGCGGTGCTTTAAACTATTTGGGGAAAGGCACTGCACTGATACACGTGGCTGTGCTGTTGCTTTAACCTTTTTCATGTTAAAGGTCTCATTTGGAAACTGGTTCGCTCACAGATTGCACGTAATGAGCACTTCCCTTCCTGCAAATGCCATGGCTGTTCCCCTTATTCGCAACTCCAAACTAAGCATCAGTTCAGAGAGGGTTCAGGCTGCTCTCTCTGCTCCGGGAGCTCAGCAAATCCATCCCCCCAAATCTGATAGTCGATACCTTCTCACAGTTGTTATTGCTGTATTTATTGCCTTTGTTACTAATTGTTTTGCCAGTAAGATTTTTTTTTAAATCTTTGATATTTTAATTAGCTTCTAATGTGTTTTGTTTATTAGGGGGGAGTTTAAAATTAGTACCCTGTCAATCAACCCATTGATAGCCTACAGCAGCATATATATAAGGAAACAAGTATTTCTTCATGTAAACTAGAAATAAATGTCATCTTTTCAGTTCCATGAGAACTGAAGTGTTTAAAGTAGTGAGGTCTTTTTAACTATGTAAATGCATAATAATTACAGAGGAAGAAAGTTGTGAGTGCAGCATTTTTTTATTGTAGGAAACTTGGCAAACACTGAAAAGCAATTAAAAACAAATTTATCTCTAATTCCACCACCCAGTGCTAACGATTTTAACATTTGATGTATATCATTCTACTTTTTTTCTATACATATATGTATTACTATACCGTATTTCTTTTTTAAAAACAAAATTAAAATCTTAACAGTTCTACAAAGTTCTTTATTATTTAAATAATGTTAAATACACTTTTCCATGTCATTAAGTATACTATAACATTTGATGGCTGCATTTTTTATATCCTATGAGTATGCTATAATTCCTGTAACTAACACCTCACTGATAAGCAGCTTTTTCACTGATATAAAAACTGGGTATGTTTGTAGATAGCATCTTGTTTTACCTTCTTGTTCCCTTAACAAAATCCTAATTGTAGACTTTCTGGTCAAAGGAATTGCTCAGTGTCCTTTGCCCTCTAACTCCCTATTGTACCACTAACAATGTTTTAGAGGGCTTATTTCTTCTGTCTTTTCTGAGTTCTATTATTCTATTTAGTCTTTGCCAATTTGTTGGATTTCAAGTGGAATTTCATTATTTTAACATGAACTTTTTGGTTTCAAAAATGTATTCATTAGCCATACATAATTTTCTTTTATAAATTGTCTAGCCTATTCATGTTTTTTGCCCAGCTGAAACATTTCATTTTCTTTTAATGATTTATAAGTAATTTAAGAATACAAGAGACTAATTCCTATATCACATTTGTTTTAAATCTGATTTGTCAATTGCCTTTAATCATATTTAAAGTATTTGGGGAAAACTTCAATCCTTATTAATCAAATCTATTAGTTTTTTCTCCCTCCCCCTTTATACACTTAGAATAGCTTTCTCAGCCCAAGATCACATATTTACTTATATTTTCTTATACTGTTTACTTGGTCTTACTTTTTACATTTAATATCTGCAATTTATTTTAATGTAAGGAAAACTCTATTGTTTTCCCTAACCAGCAATGGATCCAGAACGGCATGACATGCAGTACCCTTTGCCTCTCTAACCTGTAGTGCCTCTTTATGATACACTGAATGGCCATGTCCTAACTTATCTCTAGTCTCTCACTTATGTTCTGCTGAAAGTCCGTTTATTGGCAGTGTGATACCATTTTAATTGCTTTAGTTGTACATTTTAATACTACTTCTTGACATACGTCCCCATATTAGTATTCTTTTCCAGAATAATCTTAAATATTCATTCTTCCACATGAAATTTTGAATCATTTATTCAAGTTCTCTCATTAGTTTTTTTTTTTTATTGGCATTATAGTGGATTTTTAGATTAATATAAATAGAATTGGCACCTTTATAATATTGAGTCATCCTGTTAAAGTACAAGGTATAGGCTTCAATTTATTCAATTTTTTTTTGTTTGTTCTTCAATAAAGCTTTATGGTTTTTATTATTGGGGGCAGGGGTTGTTCTTAAGTAATCATTAGGGTTTTACTATTTTTTTTTATGCTGATCTTATTTGTTTCATACTAAGTTTATTCCTAGGTACTTTTATTTTCCTGGCAATTTTCAAACTCTCTTAAAGAGGCAGTTGTTCTTGAACAATTATTTTCACTTTGCCGCAATGACAAACACAGATAATATATTTTAAAGTACCACAAAAACCTTGTGTCAATTTTAGCATTTTTTTTTATTAGGAAATAATTCCCAGAGATAAATATTGTGGTCTAGAACACAGCCACTTTTTTTCCCTTAAAAAAATGCAACTTTAATCCATTTTCCATCTGGACAATTTTTGAATAAATATAGACACATTTTAATCTGAAATCAATTCTAAATAGAATCAACCATCAGGGTACTGCACTGAGTGTCACAACTATGTGCCAAACAGTTCGTTGAGTCCTAGAAAATTATCCAAGCTTTACAGATGTAACCGTCGCTCAACAGAAACCATTATCCACACAAGTAGAGTCAGAATCATTTAAAGTGGAAAGAACAGAAACCAATTTCTGCAGTTTTCCTACTGTCCCACTGATGTGTAATCAATTAGACATTAAATACCATTAATATGTCAACATAAAATCAAACTAGTTTTCTCTTAACCTTAGTCCTCAAAAGTTAATACCCAGAGTACTTCATATTGTTTTTAATGTGCATTTTAATGTAAGTTTCTTCTAATTAAACTGACAGGAAAAATAGTCTATTACTAGAAATTGTCCGTAATGGATTTATTTAAGTACTTTTTCTACATATAAGCTCTTAACTGATGATTTGATACATTGACTTACTTCTTATTCTAATTTAAAAGCAAAGTCACAGAAATATTATTTCACTCAGTTTTTAGATAGTTAGACCTGACCCAAATCAAAGGTATTATTATAATTGACATATTGTTATAATTTATACTGTGGTTTCTTTTATGCTATGTACTCTGGGGATGTGAATGTAGACAGGTCATATTCTCTCAAAGAATTTACAAGCTAAAAGTGTGAGTTGGGCCAGTTAAAAACAAAAGTGCATAAAGTGTTATAGGTGCTCTGATAAAAACAAAGCATATATGAATTACAGTGGGAACAAAGGAAGAACGTTCAGATCTCCAAGGAATGACAGTGAGAAAAGGGAGACTAGAGAAGGGGGAGCCATAAAAAAAAGTTTTATAGAGATGAGCTTGTATTAAACCCTAAAAGGTGGGAGGTGGGGTTAGGCAAACAGACAGGAGAAGGAAAACCCTCCCTTAATACTCCCATCTCATACTCTTAAAGCACACCTGGTGTTTATCAAAATCTTAATTAATTTATTTGAGGGTGATTATGTATTAGTTGTTTATCTCACTCACCAAATTTAAAGCTACTCAGAGAGGTTGCATGTCTTTTGTATTCATTTCTCTACCCTAGAGTTCAGCATAGTTCTTGGCCTGGAGGAAGGAAGGAAAGGGGAGGAGAAAGAAGGGAGAGAGGTCAAGTTACGGTTAAGAGAATGGGTTTGGGAATCAGATTGTCCTGGTTGGAGTCCCACATCTACAGTTTATCAGCTGAATGACCTTGAATAAGTTACTAAACTTCTCTGTGCCTTAATTCCCTTACCTGTAAAATGAAGATAATAATAGTTGCTTTTTCATAAGGTTATCGAGGATTTACTGAGATAGCTCTTAAAAAGGGCTCAGCACTTTTGCTGCCAAATGTTGTGAATGCTAATCTTGTCCCCCAAGGTTCTCACCCCCGCAGGCCAGATTACAGGAACACTCTTAGAACAAATGAAGGCCTTTCTCTCTGTCCAACAATTAAAATTTCCAAGCATCCTAACGGCTTCGGTTTTTTGTTTGTTTTGCTTTGATTGCCACTTAGGTTTTTTATATACAAACACAGACACACATATACAGTTTTAATAGCTTCCTTTGATTTCCATTTTTTTTAAAAAAAGCCTGCTTGCCTAAATGACCTTACCAATAGTCACGATGCCTGCAGCAAACTGTTGTATCTCAGTTACTCAGTTTGGAGGGCTCTTGTATTTCAGGGTTGTCCTTGGCTATCTTTCTGATCCAAGTGAGGACATTCAGGATCCAGTGAGTGACAAATTCTTCAAGGAGGTGTGGGTTTCAACAGCAGCTCGAAATGCTACAATATATGACAAGGTAAGTCTTGCATATACTCCCCCCCTTTTTTTCATTGTGTCTCATCACAAAGACACATCATTATTTCTGCATATTATTGATAGAGTATTCTTAATGGGTGTAAAAATGATTCACCTCCAAGTTGTAATAAAATACCTCTTTGTAGGCATTAGAAAACAAAGAGTCAAAAAACATCATGGATAATGGTCTAGAGGAGACTTTACAGGCATTTTGATCTCTCATCTGATTCAGAATTCCCATCACAAGCATTCTTAGCAGGTGGTTACCCAGCCTTTGTACAAGTCTAGTGACAAAGAAAAGAGGCAGATGGGATCGAAGAATGAACCAGACCTGGGTTTAACCCAGCTCACCCAGTTGCTGGTGATAAAACTTTGTGTATAATGACGACATGCCGAGCCCTCTGTACAAGATTTAAGAGCTGTCCAGCAGTGGAACAGGTTATTTCATGAAGTAGCCAGCTCTCCATCATAGCAAATATTTACGCTGAGATCTCTTGACCATCTATCAGATATTGGTTAAGAGTGTGTTCTTCTTCATGACTTCCAGAGTCCCTTCCATATGGAGGCTTTATCATTCTTAATGAAACATGACAGCCATCTATATAGCCTTATTTCATACTGAGGACTCAAGGCCAGGATCAAATAAGTCATATGCATGGTCTTTTAAAATGTAATTTTAAGAATGCAGTACACAGCTTTGTTTGGATCCTAGATTTGGGAGGGGGGGAGTAGATAATAACTATAAAAGATATTTGGAGGACAATAGGATAAATCTGAATATGGACTATATCTTAAATGACATGCAATTGGTTTTCTGGGGTGTGAGAGTGGTATAGGCACATGTTCTTTTTCTTAAAAAACATGCTGAAGTATTCAGGAGTGAAGCGTTAATGATGTCTGTAACTTATTTTCAACTAGCAAAATAAGTATGTATTGATAACTCTAAATATACAGTTATGAACATTTTTCTAAATAAAAAGTTAGAGAAAATTATACAATTTTTCTCTTAGGCTAGACCCTCCAGTGAAACTAAGGCATGATTATTATCCAGCAAATTGCCCTTAATGTGGAATAACACCATTGAAATTTTTTTATCACAAGCTTGAATTTATCATGGGGTTAATGATTTGTGTAGAAGAGGTATAAGGATCTAGTTATGATTTTTTTTTAGATAGAAGCCAATCTAGCAGTTTCTTGATAGCAAATAAGAGAAGCAACTCTTCAATCAGGTCGGTGCTATACCAAAAATAATGTTTATAAAGTAAAAATTGTTTGTTGGGATGAGTATTTTCCAAAAAGGGGATATGCTTTCTTTTAAACTTATCACTCAGTTTCCGCTTTGTGTTTTAATCAGGTGTTCCGGTGCCTTCCCAATGATGAAGTACACAATTTAATTCAACTGAGAGACTTTATAACCAAGCCCGTATTAGCAAAGGAAGATCCCAGTAGAGCTGAAGAAGAACTGAAAAAGATCCGTGGGTTCTTGGTGCAATTCCCTTTTTATTTCTTGTCTGAAGAAAGCCTACTGCCTGCTGTCGGAACCAAAGAAGCCATAGTACCCATGGAGGTTTGGACTTAAGAGTTATATTCTCTTGCGTCTCAAGGACTTACACTCTAAAGAGTACACTGCACACAGTGACTTTCTGGAGACCGAACAGCCTAAGGCAGCCCAATGCACTCTTATATGCAACCCATGGACCCTATGGGTTGGCAGGAAAGGGCTTCAGTCACACTGATATAAGGACTCTGAACATCAGCAATACTTTATCATTCCTCCTGCCTTTCCTTATGGAAAAGACTGCATTCTTATTGGCAGCACATACTCAAGTTAAACTCATCCTCAAATTCTATGATGTACACCAAAGTGCATTTCCTTTACTAACAAGAATGTACTTATAACTGTGGTCTAGGTTGCCAAAAGTTGTCTGAACCTCCTTATTCTTTTCTGACCCTCATTTATGCAACTGGACCTGCTTCATTTCACAGTCCATACAGGCGCTGTTCGAGATCTTGTTTATTGCTAGAAGAGACCATGATGCTGCTTCAAAGCTCTTCAGGGTCACATGGAAGTCCATCTAGGCATGAAGTAATAATGTTCTCCCAAGCAAGGGTCTGGTCATTATTTCTTTTCAGTGACCAACAGGACAGGACAGACTTTAGTGTACACAGTACCGTGTGGTAGGGACTTTGGATAACATCGACACTGTATAATATATACCGGCACCACAGAGCAACAGGAAGGAATTAAATTCAGTTGCTGAGGCAGAGATTTCACTTTGCCTCCAAAGGCACTGACAAGATGTATCCTTCTGGTAGGGCTCACCCGATCAAATTTGAAAACGTAGGTAGGATATGTGCTTGCACAGCATCTGATAAAACTCAAAGACAGAGTGTGCAGCCTTTAGAAACCTCCAAGGTGTCTGATCCACCAAAAAGAAGATTCCTTAGAGTCCTGTAAAATTTCCTGTCATTCGTAGCTGCTGGATTGATTGAAATTTTAGTTTTTATGTTTTAAAATCAAACCAGTGAATACAATTTGTCTTTCTAGAAAACTAGTGCCTTTATAAGTTCTACCTAGTTAATAAGAGCCTAACCTTATTTGACATTCAGCTCTCTATGTTAGCTTCTTAAAGAAAAATTAATCGATGACAAAATATATGCTATTTCACTTGCATTATTAAATATACATTAACATTCCACCAGGGCTTCTGAAGAGATTACGGTAGTTATTAATTCACATTGTCCTAGTTCGTGAATTGTTCTGGAAACTCGTTTTTCTTTTTTGGATGTTAGAATACTCTTTGCTACGTCATAGCTCTAATTTTACTAAGTGGAAGTATTCTTATAGCCTGAAGACCTAATGTGGGTCCCCTAAAGTCCTGTGCCCATAAAACATGGGATAGGTGCAATGCTTACACCTCTATGGATTACCTGGACAGACTCTCACTTGGGTTGTTCAGAGAAGCAAGGATCCAATCCCTGTTTTCATGGAGCTAAAAGTCCAGTGGAAAAGGTTAAATAGGAGCACAAAGTCAGTGATCTGGGTTAGTAGGAGAAAGAGTGTCACACCTAGGAGAGGATTACACAGCTAGAAAACATTTCACGAATGAGGTGAGACTATGTAACCAACAATGGAAATGAGAATGCTTTTATGAATAAATAACTTTTTTTCTTAGAGAGCTGAAGATGGTAAAATGACTTCATTCTCTAGCAATTATAAGAGGGGACATTTGCTATTTATGAAGTTTAGATTGGCATTTAAAGTTTTGAACGTAAGTGGAATGGTCTTAGGATTTCTTATATTTTATTTTTAAATATTTTTTAAATGATAGAACAGTCAATAAACTGGCTCTTGATTTTGTGCAATAGTCTCCCATAAAACCATGAAAAATAAGAACTTGAAAGAGACCTTTTCCTTTTAAAAAAATCACTTAATTCAACATCTTCCCATTTTATAGATGAGGAAACTGAGGCCCAGACTAGTTGAAGGACTCACTTAAATTTACTTAACTTAGAGATAGTGAATTGGGAACTAGTAAAATTGCTACACTCCATTATTGGCCTGTTCTTTCATTTTATCATTACTCCTAAATGAGGAGCTGCAGTAAATAGATTTCAGACAGGATATTTCTAAGCTATTCCGAACCCTACGATATTATATATTTAGGTGTTTATCTGTTTCCCCAGAGCCAGGAATAGTGTCTGGCACATAGGAAGTGCTTAATAAATGTTTGTTAAGTGAATAAACAAAGTGGAGGAGATAACTAATGAAATGAAAAACTTAGACCAGAAATCTTACTGCTAGTTCCTGTGGCAAGTCATTTTGTTATTGTTTGTATTTTTGTTTTTTGTTTTGTTTTGTTTTGTTTTTTTGTACTGTATCTTCTCAAAGGCAAGATGTTCATCTGCAAAGAGAAGAGGCCACAAGATTTACTTGGATGGATTTTATGGAAAATTCAGTGCAATAATTACCTATTTTGTAATAACAGTTTACATAGTGCAGCATTCTGCAAAAATCAAATGGAATGTGGACACAAGTGTACAATATGGCCGAATTATCCATTATTCTCTAACACCATTACTACCGAACTGCAAATAATTTATCTTTAATATTGCAATATCTGATATAAGCTTTAAAATGCAAATGATTCAAAGCCTTAAAAAACTATTATGAATCAGTTTAACACTTCAACTTGACTGTAATCTTTTGAAACATCTATAAATGCTGTACCTGACACTCTGCTAGTCTCTGTAATAATTTTTGTTTCCAAGAAGGAAAATTGTAGGATTAGAAGAAAAGAAAGGTATAAAGTGATCATGTCCTATTAAAGCTATTTGGATTGCGCGAGCTTAGTTGTTGGGGATACTCAACCCAGCAGGTCTGGTGTAGGCATTTGCTCTGTGTCAAGTGTCCTCTCGGTGACTCACCCTTTAGTGGCATGTTCTGAATTCTCAGCTGTAGTGCTTCACAGAGAGGGTTGGAGAGCTGGTCATTAGGTAAGTTGTGTGGCATATTATAAAACAAAATATTGGTTTTATCACCAGCTTTCGAAGAAAATTTTTTCTACAGGTAGTCAAAACAAAGCAGTTATTCTCTTATGTAATAACTTGTAAACTTGTAAATATATCATGAGTGTTAACAGTCTTCTAGATGAAAACAGCAAGCCAAGAAGTCTTTTGTAGGACTACGGGCAGAACAGCTTTTCTTTACTGCACGTCATGAAGAGCTTGTGCTGCTTTCAGCATCTCATTTCTTACTCCTTCAACCTCTCCCCCAACCAGAGTGCCTCTGTATTACGTAAACCATTTTAGAGGACAAGAAAGTTTTCTGGAAAACACAAAATTGGGCCTTGACAATAAATCTTCAGTTTAACTTACACTTTTAAGTGACTGTCAAAATATTTTTTAACAGAGGTAATCATTCTTTTTAACATCCCTGATCTGATGTGACACTTGCGCATTTTTGGATTCCTGTCACCTTGTGTAGCAGGGGGTAAAGACACTTGATTTTTCATCCTTTTTTATTCTTTCTTTATATAAAGTGAGCAAAATGCTAAAGGATTTTAAGTATGCGTTGGAATACATTTTTATTTCCTTGGAAGATCCTCAGAGGCCAATTACTACTGGTAGTTTGGAGGTTTAAAACGGGTTTCACTAGGCATAGACCTTGAGAAATTCTCGCATTTAGAAATTCACTGGTAAAGGAATTTGTCAACATCTATCAAAAAATTTGTGAGTGAAGAATCAATGGAGTGTGTGTGTGTGTGTGTGTGTGTGTGTGTGTGTTTGGTGGGGGCAGGTACCATAATATGATTCCTAATGGCATTTAATTCACACGTGAGATATTTCTGGCTTTGACTTGAGAATTCATTAAAGGCACCAAACATTTTAAGTTATTTTAATTTTATACCAATTTTAATTTTTAACATAAAACCAAAAAGTAATCAAACATAAGATAAATGAAAATTTGTCACATTAACTTCAAACTTTAAAGTTTTAAAGTTGGAAACTAGATGGCAATCCAACCAAAATGTGGGCTCAGTTCCCTAGCAGCTACAATTGTTCACTTTATTCTAGGTAAATGAGCTTAAGTGAATTTCATCCTAGTTCAGTTGGATGCTAGGAAAAATAACCTCCTAATGTGTATCCCACTTGAATTCTTCACATAAAATGGTCTGGCCCAAAAGAAGTGATATTCTTTTCAACCATTCTAAAAATTCATACCAAAGTATTACAGTTGGAGCACAATGTCTCTCTGACACAAAAACCAAATACTTGATAATGAATATCCATTCAGAACATTCAAATATTCTGGACAGAACTTGGGCTCCTAGCCTCACCTTTATGACAGTGTTTGGTAAACTAAGGCTGGGTTTCCTGTTTTTGTAAATAACATTTTACTTGAACAGAGCCATGTCCATTCATTTACATGCCTTCATGATCAAATGATCCACAAATCTCTCTAAAGGAAGGATCAGGTTAGTGAGCTTTTCTTAAAGACGGTAAGAGAGCAGAGAATGTCCAGATATAGTACCTCACCCAAACAGATTTGATGAGTTTCAATCTCCCCAGTAAATAGGTTTTCAAATCACCCTATCCCAGAGCTCAATATTCTATAATAGATTTATTCTAAAAACAGGGTCAAGTCTTTTCAGGAATGAAAATCACGTTTTTTTAGTTCTGGAAAGAGATGTTGCTAGTTAAAACAGGCTTCTCCCCAGCTGAGCACTCATAGGCATGCATGGTTCATGATGTTTGCAACTAAAGTGCTGTATAAAAGAGAGTAGCTAGGCATAAGGGTTTGTATTCAGAATGAGAACTGTGAGTTCAAGAAATTCAGTTTCCCTGAATTTTCTTCCTGCAAAGCATTGGAAATGATAAATATATCTATTCCTTGCTTCACAATACTTTCTATGCCTGGTCCCTTAACTGCTTTCTTTTTCATGTAAATATTAAAAGTGTGAAATTAGCAGTGACCATCTATTTGAAAACAAGATTCATCATTCTGCACGTGGGGGTTTCAGAGACAGTGTGCGTATGTCTGAGCTGGAGATAGAACTGTATGCCCATGAAGCCCTACTCCACACGCTGCAAAGGTTGATTTTAGAGTCACAGCATCCCCTCCGGCTCCCAGCCCTCTCTCACCTATGAGGTGCAAGATGCAGCTAATTGCTTTTGAAAGACCAATCTGCCATTCAACAGCACTGGATGGGCAAAGTCCAGTGGGGATGCTGGGGTGCATCAGTGAACTAGTCAGACCAGGCGCCCCGCCTTTGTGGTGCTCATATTTTAGTAAATGGGGAGTGCAAAGTTATTTCCATTCTCAAAATAAGAAAGTGCCTAACATAAGAGGCATTTGGAAACAGATGTAGAAATTTTACCAAGCTGGGGAGAACAGCAAAAGCTGGAATATGGTAAATGTTAGTCCCTGAGGACACCCAAGTAGGAACTAGGAAGCAACACTATAACTACTACTACCAATACTTATATTGACAATAGCTAACAGTGGCTTTGTTGGCCAGGGAAATTTCTCTTCCTAGGAAATTTCTCCATCTAAAGCAAACCTGGATGGTTTCTCACCCTGTCAGCATGGTAGATCACCACTACATGCAGATGGCCACCTCTGTCCTTCCTCTCTCAAGGGAAGCTAATCGCTTTCTCTAGGGATCGTGTCCCATCTCCTCTTCAGCTTTCATCTTCAGCAATGGGTGAGACATTGACTTAATCCCCTTCAAAAGCCGTTACTTCCCCCCAGGAAAATAAAGTGATGGAAGTTGGGCATCTGAGGTGGAAAGTGGGGTAGGTATATATATAAGGAGTTAGACACTTTGATGTACAAAAATTGCAGGTCGGGAATGGAGCAAAGACATTTTTCTAGCAAGTCGAAAGCAGCCAAAAAACTGGAACATAGTAGGTAATTTTTTTTCACTTCTTTGTAAAAATTTGGTAAGAAATCCAGTGTTAAGAATTCCAGTTACCAGGGGGAGGGGTGAAGGGTGGGAGAAAGTAAATGAGGTAAAGGGAGTCAAATATGTAAGAAAAAAATATTAAAAAAAAAAATTCCAGTAAGAAATCCAGGTGAGAACGCCAGTGTGAACTAGGACGGTCTCTTGCTGCTATGCATGATTGGCAGGTTTAGACCAGTACAACGTCTTTCCTCTAATTCTCACTGAGTCTGGCTCCAAACTAGGTTGGAGCCTTAGCCAGCCAAAGCTGGTAGGACTTATCAAAACTCCTTCAACTACGTAGAGGGGCCCAGAGCATCTCTTTAGGGCCTGGTTCTACCTGCTCTCTGTCTAGTCTGAATGTGCTTGTTTGTCTATATTACCTCTCGCTGGTTTTTGTGTCTTTCCATACAGTCCCTTCATATTGATGCTTAGGACTAGTTCTTGTGTAATACCTCTGCTGGCCACTGGCCCAACCCAACCTCGTACTCAATCCAGCTTCTGGAACTCCAGCCTGGAACCTGAGCCTGAGACCCCCGATTATCCAAGATAGAGTTAAGATATATGGAATAGCATAATGCTGGCCTCACAAGCATTTAGGAATGGTTAAAGTTCCAACCCAGACCTGACCCCAAGCTTTGTCCCTATTCTTATATCCTCAATCAACTCTATTAGGGATTCCCTGGGCTGCCTGTATGGTGCTGATACCTTCTCCCCTCCTACTTTAAGCCAGAAAGATTTGCCAGCTCTTAGGGGTACCCCAGAGTTATTCTACAAGGCTAAAAACAATGAGAATTTGTGCAGCCCAAAACCCAGTTGGATTTGTAAACATAAGATTTCATGTGGAAAAACAAAAAACTGCTGTGTTCTTACTGCCAGTCCTCTGTCATTCAGGAAGGCAGGATGTAAAAAGAAAAGTTTCTCCAGAGTGGGCTTCATGAAGTAGAATTAATGATCTAGATAAGAATCTTAGCACTCTTTCCTAACTCCCATTCTACATAAATCTGGGCAGAAATTGTTTGTTGGTTCTCAAATGGTCCAACTACCAATTTTAGATAGAGGATATGCTCAGGTTCCTGTGGAAAATTTAACATTCTATTATCTGTACAGAATATATGTGTAGATGAAGAGCCAATAGTCCTTAGATTAAAGTTCTCTCCACCTCTCTTTTAACGAACCCTATAAAATAGCCATCTGTATAAGAACTATTGTCACAATAAAGCTGCTTGACAGCTTCAGAATCCAGTGGTTTTAAGCAATGATCACTTACTCCTGCTTGTGCGTCTGCTGGGTGTCAGCTGACCTACCCTGAGCATGAGTCCAGACTTGCTTCACGTGTCTCTCCTGCTCGTCTTTGGACCACCAGGCTGCCCATATTTCTTCTCAGGACAATGGAAGAAACTCAAGAAGACAACTGAAAGCGCAAATGCCTCTTAAAGACTAAGCTAGAACTGGCATGTGGTCACTCTAGCCACATTACATTGGTCACAGCAAGCCACATGTTCAAACAGAATATCCATGCCTCCAGTGGGAGGAATGGCAAGTCACATGGCAAAGGGTGTGGCTACAAGGCTACAAAAATTGGAGCCAGTAAGTCAGTGTACCAAAACGTCTAATAGGATTTGTCTTTATATCATCTCCCCATGTTAATTCTGTCTGGTTTTTCCCTAAGTATACTCTAAACATATCAGTATTTCTTTCTTTGCCTGACTGAGCTGCGCTATTCTGGTGACGAGCATGTCCACTGACTTTTCCTCCTCAGATTCCAGCTTTCTTTGACAGAGAGATGTCTGGAACTCAGGGTTACGTTAACCTCTTAAATTGACTACTTGGGTGAATATAAGGGCCTGAGCAGCTCACGGAACACTCATGTGCCCCTTTTTAAAACAAAATAAAAGCTTTCAGATTTTTCTGGGGTAGGGGAGAGTCCCCTCGTATAAGTACTTTTGAATATGTCACTTTGTCATTTAAAAAGTTATGGTTTTGTTGAGTGTTTTATGTATTTTCCTATCACAGATTAAGTATTTCATTCCTTTGTTTTCCCAGAGACATCATATGGTTCTAGTCATGTTTTTCTAACTATGAATTCCGTGCACAGGCTGACAAGGAGAGGGACAGCAGGAAGGACTATTTAAAACTGGCAATTACTATACTTGACATATTGCCTATTACTGAGAAATTGTATTTTTCATATTTCCCCTCACAGAGAATTAAATTTTGATTAAACCCAAGGACTTCTGACTGTCTTCCATAAATAGGAAAAAAATCTGTAGAGTCTTAGGCAATGTTTTTATATGCAAAATGAGTTGTTAACATTGCGCTAATAGTTTCTGTGTTTATCCCCCTAAGTCCTAAGCAAGCCCCCCCCTCCCCCCTCCTTCAGATTTGCATAAATCTTCCCAACAGCTTACAACATTCTGGGTGATAAGCAATATTTTTCTTTATAAAGTTCCACTTCCACAAACATTGTATTTCCTCTAGAAGAAACTCACACCTACGTTTGCCAGGGTCTTGGGCCAGAAACATCTACTGAAAACATGTAGAAGTTTCTTGAGAATAAACAGAGGTCAATGCCACTGTTTCTGGGTACCTAGGGCACAATCTAATCCTACAAAAACTACATCAGAATTCACTGTGCGCCATGCCCTGTGCCAAGCGCTTTGCATAGACCATCTTAGTGAGTCCTCATCACAGCCCTGCTAGGTAGTGCCATTGCTTCCTAGGATACTGATGAGAACAGTGACTGATCAAGGCCCTGTACAAATTGGCAGAGACTGGATTTAAACTCAGGTGCATCTGACCCCATAGTTTATTTTTAACTTTTGGAAGGGCCCCTTCACCTCTATCTTCAGGATGAAGAAGAATTATAATGGGACGCTCAACCTCAGATGTGTTACCAAAGTCTGCACCTGCTATATAATATATTGACTCAAGAAGAAGAAATTCTTTAAGAACCGTCTTTAAATCTTACTAATCCATCATAACAACTCCTGAATTATTCCCCCACACTTCTGTATTTCTGCATAAAGTGGTTTCAAGAGCTCTTTGTTTTCTGTGAATAAATATTGAACTCAGGACCCATATGCCTTCCCTGTGGGCATCTCCAGACTGTTTATCCTAATTTTTCTCCCCAATATACACAATTCATATAATCATTCTTCTACACATTCTATTCACTGCTCTTTTTACTAATACAATTTCATTGCTTAAAAAGATGACTTTCACGCCAATATTCATAGCAGTTATTAATAATAGCAAAAAAAAAAAACTGGTAAGAACCCACATGTCCATCAATGATAAATGGACAAATAAAATGTGGTCTACCAATATAAGGGAACACTACTCAGCAATAGGAAGGAATGAAATACTGGTAAATGCTTTACCATAGATAAACCTCAAAAACATTACGCTAAGTGTAAGAAGCCAGCTAACGAAGAGCACCCCATCCTCTGATTCCATTCATATGGAATCCCCAGAAAAGGCAAATCTACGGAGACAGAAAGCAGATAAGTGACTGCCTGGGCCTGGGGACAGGAAGGGAGATTAACTGTAAAAGAGGCAGAAGGGATCTCATTGGGGTGTCAAAAATGTTCTAAAACTGCCTGATGGTGATGGCTGTACAACTCAGTAAATTTACTAAAAAATATTTAATTGTCATTTAAAATTTGTGAATTTTTACAGTATGTAAATTATACCTGAATAAAGCTGTTTAAAGAAGAATCAATTCATGGGTAACATTTTTGGTCACATGAAAAATGGGTCAAATGTTTTGCACAATAAGCTGCTGAGGGACGAATTTCTGTATCAGCACAACGAACACAGGAATTCCTACCTCAGAGACAATTACCTGATTATCAAATGAAATATTAAAATAAAGGTGCTTTAAAAACTGAAAAATGGTTAATAGAAATGAAAGATGCCTTTGACGCAGGAAATTATTTCATTATGTCCTCTAGGTGATGCTAGAATCTAAAAATGAGCAGCCTCCTGGTAAATGCATCAGCTTCGTAGAAAATTACCTTTCTCTTTGAGGTCACATCCCTCATGAGAGGTTTTAGTCCAATTGTCCTTGAGTCCAGAGCCTTCTCCTGAATTGACCCTAGGGTAACAGGCGTCCAACTTCACTGCCAAACTTCTAACCACTCACAAACTGTCAATTGCACAATCCATGTTGCATGGCTGGTTTCCTCTGACTTATGAATTTACTCCTAAGACTCACTGAACTACATTCATCTTTCATTTCCTTCCATTTTCATGGAAACTTTAGTTTCCATCATAATTGTACACTTCTCTTCAGTTGCATTTTGGATACTCTCAGTACTTTAGTACTTAATTGGAAACAAGGGGTCAGTTAATCAAACCATTTGTAAAAGGTCTCAGAAACAAACCCAAGCCTTGCAAACATGACCACGTCATGAAGAAATGTAACTGCATGGCCCTGCCTGCTTGCACCCTGAGTTGGTAGAAGGAATTCCTGATGTGCTGTTGTTATTGGGCTATGTAGCTTATGTATAAGAAAGTTCATGCCTCCAAAGTTGTAAGAAGAGCTTCTGTACCATGTTTAGGGCTTTAATCTGAGTCCAGCCCCCATCTCTTTATTAAAAAGGAGATGGGTTTATAGATTATCGTTTTGCTTGTTTTGCTTGCTCTTCATCTGATGATCCCTAAAAGTACTTTGTTCAAGCAATATACCCAAGAGCCTTGAGTGCAAGGCGCATGGGCCCTGCTGCACAGCAAGGACACACAGTGCCATTACCCGTGCCCATGAGCTCCTGCACTACCTCCGTACTCAGTTCCAATGCGTGGCAGGGCTGGTCCTTTAGAAGAGGAAATTTAGGGAATTTCATTAAAAACTAATCAGCTTTCCGCTTCTGTAAATATGCTTGCTTTCTGGAAATATGTTTGCTGTATGCAAGAACCCATGCAAGAGCTCCCTTACACTTTGTTGACTTATAAATGTAACTGTTTGTACTCCAGTAGCTCCCACTCCCTGTAACAATGTGTGTTTACTGGTTGGTTACCCATAGCAACTCCCGCCCTTCTCTATGTTACTACTTGAAATCCGCATAGCAACTCTTGCTGTATGCAGTGGTTTATGTTTAAACTGACCAATCAAATAATGTAAAATTTTCCTGTAAAGGGAATGTTTCAACTGAGCCCACTGCCCAGATCTTTAGAGCACTAGCTCATCTGGGACTGTGCGTAATAAATTTTGAATTCTCCTCTCCGAGTGAACTGCTTGGTTTTTCACTGGCCTGGGTTTTGGAGCTTTTGAGATTTTTCCAGAACACTTTAAGGGAGTATGAAAGCTGAAGCTCATGCCTCATGATGTCTCTTGCAAAACGAGGAATATAGAGGCAGCATGAGAACATGCACGCAAGGAGTTGTACACACAGGCAGCTCATTACCAAGAATTTCTCACCAGTGAAAATACTTTTCTACAGGGGAAGGGTTTGAAAAACAGCACTTGCTCCTGGAGCTTTTAAAGTACAGTACCATAAAAACTTTAAAAAATAGTATTTAAGCAGCATGGAAATAACCTATGAGAAATTAATGCAAAGTCAATTCAAGCACACAATTTACATCTGTTGCCTTACCCAGAATGGCTCTCTTCTATAACTGGAAATCTATGGACATATTTCTGGGGATGACTAGAAGGAGGTTTATGTTTTCTGGGATATAGCTGTTCAATCTGCCACTGGGAGGGAAAAGCTATAACCCTTTAAGGTCGACCGAAGCTGGCATCCTGTTGTTAGTAAATGCACATTTAAAGTTAACACCCAAACTACATCAGACAAAAGCTTTTGCTCAGCAAAAGAAACTGTCAACAAGGTAAAGAGACAACCATCCGAATGGCAAAACATATTTGCAAGTAGCGCCTCCAATAAGGCCCTAATATCCAAAATATACAAAGAACTCATACAACTCAATAACAACAAAAAACCAAACAATCTAATCAAAAAAAATGGACAGAGGACCTGAACAGACACTTCTCCCTAGAGGACATACGAATGGTCAACAAATATATGAAAAGATACTCACCATCACTAGCCTTTAGAGAAATGTAAATCAAAATCACCATGAGATACCATCTCACACCTGTTAGAATGGCTATTATCAACAGGACAAGTAATAATAAGTGCTGGAGAGGATGTGGAGAAAAAGGACCCCTCGTACACTGCTGGTGGGACTGCAAATTGGTACAGCCACTATGGAAAACAGTATGCAGGTTCCTCAAAAAACTAAGAATTGATCTCCCATATGATCCAGCAATCTCTCTACTGGGTATTTACCCCTAAAGACTCGAAAACCCATATCCAAAAAGATATTTGCACACCAATGTTCATAGCAGCATTATTCACAGTGGAATAATAGGACATGGAAGCAACCGAAGTGTCCTACGATAGATAATTGGCTAAAGAAGCTGTGGTACATATATACAATGGAATATTACTCAGCCATAAGAAGAGATGACATATTGCCATTTGTGACAACCTGGATGGGCCCCGAGATAATCATGCTAAGTGAAATAAGCCAGACAGAAAAAGTTGAAAATCACATAATATCACTTATATGTAGGATATAAACCTAAAAGCAACAAATGAACAGGACAAACAAACAGAAACTCACGGACATGGACTATAGACTAGTTGTTACCAGAGGGCAGGAGGTGGGGGAGGAGGGGGGAGGTAGACAGGGTAAAGGGGGTCAAATATAGAGGGTAGGGGGAGTGTGAAGTGGGTAAAGGGGATCAAATATATGGTAGCTGAAGGAAATTAAACTTTGAGTGATAAACACACAATAGA
The DNA here is from genome assembly GCF_014176215.1 of Rousettus aegyptiacus. NCBI lineage: Eukaryota > Metazoa > Chordata > Mammalia > Chiroptera > Pteropodidae > Rousettus > Rousettus aegyptiacus. The sequence goes on along the minus strand of NW_023416307.1, from coordinate 31,498,351 downwards.
ATATACAGATGTCAAATGATAATGTACACCTGAAAATTATATAATTATATTAACCAATGTTACCCCTATAAACTTAATTTAAATAAAATAAAATAAAATAAAAAGTTAATGCTCAAAGAAATAAGTTTTGTTCTTTGGTCTAGGCCTCTTTAAACCCTGCCCTCTGCCCAAACCTGCAGTCTTCCCACACCAAGCAGGCTTTGTTTTTCCTAAACATCGTTCAGTACATACAATGAGCTGCTCCTGCTTTGAAGGTTGATGGAGAATCCGAGAAAGAGACACAGCCAAGCTCATGCTGTGCTGGAGCTGGGAACCCTGGGATCCCAGCTTCTCACTGAATCCCTGAGCAAACCCAAGGCCTGCCGTAGGCCTTTTTCTCTCAGTGTTTCCATACTTCCAGGTGGGTGTGATTTAGTGCATCAAAACCATAGTGAGTTAATGATGCACAAAGCACATCTAAGTTCCAAGGTAATGAGGAGGAACATTGGAGGAGTGAGAGCAAAATGGAAAAAGGGTGGTCTCAGGAAGTTGCCAGAGTTTCAAGAAAAGGGATTCCAAGGACGAGGAAGTTGGTAAGAGTGTCAAAGGCCACAGAGAAGATGAGCAAGGTAAGGCCCTTGAGCCCATGAGGCCGTGCGTGCTCGTTCAGGAGGGCTCGTTCACCCTGGGGAACCTTTCGTGGAGGGGGAGGGGTAGCCCCCCGCATTGAGGTGAACGGACAATAGGTGTCAGCCTTGGTGCCTTCTCCTGTGAAGGGAAAAGAAATGAGAGGGGAATTGCCAGGTGGAGGCATTCAATAGGAGAGTTTTTTTCATATTGTAAAGACTTTCTTGTGACATTGCATGCCCCTCTACAGGCTAGGAATTCTAATCTTGCTCAAAACACCATCTTTCTTTGAATGGCATAGAGTAGAGTTTCAATAAATACTTGTGGAAAGGAGCAAGGCTGCATTCTCAGAAGTGCCCACATGCAGCTTGTCTGAAAGCAGAAATCCTTTTCAGTCATGCTGAAGATTTCACTCCTTTGTTTTTTAAGGTTTTGTGCTTCTTATTCGTGTGACCTCTGACAAGTAACTTCTCGGAGCCTCAATTTCCTCATGTATAAAAGTATAAAAGGACATGGCTCATGTATAAGAGTGCATGGCTGAAAGTAAGCAGATTATACTGATTTATTATTCATTATCATTATTATAACTATGTGTGATCCTGGGAGCAAAGGGAGGCAAGTGACATCTATACTAAATATCCATATAACTCAGAATATTTTGCAAAAGGGGAAAGGTTTGAAAGACAGTTCTTGTCTCTCTAAAGCCCTCCTTCCAGTGGAAACAAATGGCTTTTAAAATACAATCTCTCATAGAGGCTCTTTTAAAAAATACCAAATACAATTCCAGAAAAGTTTTTTTAAAAATAAAGAAGTCAACACCAAGAGTAAACCCTAATGTAAAACGATGGACTTTGGGTGATTATGATATGTCAATGTAGGTTCATCAACTTTAACAAATGTCTCCCTCTCTGGTGGGGGATGTGGATAATGGGGGAGGCTGTGCATGTGTGGGGCAGGGGCTACATGGAAAATCTCCATACATTCTGCTCAATTTTGCTGTGAATCTAAAACTGCTTTTAAAAAAAGTCTTAAAGACAAGTTCGACAGCAATGCCCTGTTTAATTGCATTTGTAAAAGAAAGGAACTAAAGTATCATGCCAGGATCACAGTGGCCCAGCTGTGCTGCGTTGGGGGATGGGAGGGCAGCTCCTGTGTTCTGTGAAACGCAGCCAGAGGAAGGGCCTAGGATGGGAGCAAGCCCAGGGCCACGGACATTGACGGCACCTTGGGAGACATATTCTGTTGATTTTCTTTCACAACTAGGATGTAGTTGAACCCCGGGGGATCTTCCAGGTTGGACACCTCTATTACAGGCAGTGTCCAGTACTCTTGCCCATGTCCATGATAAGGCAAACCTTGGGGTTTCTTAGAAAGCACCCTAAAATGAAACCAAGTAGCAATCTTATAGAAGTAGACAGTCACACAGATGCAAGGGTGCCAAAGGTTACTGCCCTGCCTTGAATAGGGCAGATCTGGTTTGAAATCTTTGCCTTATCACTTGGCTATATGACCTGGGACGAGTTACCTAATTTCTGAGTCTCAACTCCTCATTTGTCGAATGGGGCTAATAATAAGGCCTTACTCAAAGGGCTAATGTGAGGCTTTGGGGTGATAATGTGTGTGAAGAATTTTACAGTATTTGGTGCATGATGGCTTTTTTTTTTTTTTTTAATTTTAGTTCAGTAAATCTAACCCTTACTACCCTCTCCTTTGGTCTTTCATAGAAAAACAACAACGACAACAAAACCATCTGTAAATGTTAACTTTCAATTCCTGATGTTTCATCAGCTTCTAGGGAGAGTACAGATTTCCTTCCTAGTTTTCACAAAGATGGGGATGAAGGGAAGAGGTTAGTGATAAATTTGTTTTTCTTCTTTCTAAAGGTCAGAGCCTAAGTTGATGTTTCTCTTAGTAGTTTCTCTTTGACTCATCTTAGTGCCTAAAGCAAATTATGTATTTCCTGTCTCATTTTCTTTATCTGAAAAATGGGCTTTATTTAGTGATTTGCCTCCCTGCCTTTCAGCATAAATTTACCATTTTGGGTTACTCTATAAACTGTGTTCCAACATTTTGCTCACGATTTCTGCCTCTTCCTCAGGAGATGTTTTACATTCCTTTCAAGCAGTAAAGAATGGGGGAAGTATTCTCCAGGGGTATCATTGGGGAACAATATCACAAAACAGTGGATCTCAGCTCAGGGTGAGTTTGCCTCCCTGGAGACATTCAGCAATGTCTGGAATTGTTTTTGGTTGTCACAGCTGGGGACAGTTGGTGCTCCTGGCATCTAGTGGGTAGAGGCAAAGGATGCTGTTAAACATCCTACAATGTATTTGACAGCCACTCACAACAAAGGATCATCTGGCCCAAAATGCCAACTGTGCTAAGACTGAGAATCCCTGCCATAAAGGGTCTAAATATGTCAACTTTCCTCATTTACTTTTTTCTTTTTCCTTATTTCCTTTACATTCTTGTTCTCTGTCTCGTTTCTCTCCTCCCCTCCCTAATCAAACCTCCCTCCTGTCTCCTATCAACATTTCTACTCCTCCCCCACTCTTACCACTAAGCCTTTTTTCATTCTATTTTCTGCTCTACCATTGTTTACTGTTTCATGATCCTCCAAAGTTCACTGGTCCTAAGAAAATATTTATGAAGTTGCTTTTCCATCTTGGTCACTAATTAACTATATGCCTTTGGCTCAGTCATTTCACATCTTTGGGCCTAGGCTTCCTTCCTATAAATGGTCACAGGACTAAATGATCTCTAAGGCTCAGATCTAAGATTGACAATTGTCTTGGTAATTCAAATGCCTAACGAGCTTATAAGAAAATCTCAGTGTGAGAGAGGGACCCTATGGAAAAAAAACATTAGTTTATTGGTATATAGTCAGAAAGAAAAATATGTTTATGCAATTGTGTGAGTATATGGAAATTCAATCCTGCCAAGGTAATTAGAGGTAAGATAAAATCTATAGGTGGTTGATTTTCAAAGTAATCTATAGGAAAATTAAACGAACTAAAAAGATTGATTGCCGCATTATTTGTAATAATAAAAAGTTGGAAACATAAATAGCCAACAACTGGGGATTGAGACAAAAATACTATGGTATATTTATATGATAAAATATCTTGCAGTTGTTAAAAATAATAATTATAATCTTTTTAACAACATGGAAAATGTGTAAATGCAGGTAGTAAATTCATATATAGCTTATACTTGTATTTAATAAAAGTGTACCATTTTCTAGAGTGAACATATATATTTTTTAAATTTTTAAATTAAATCATTTTAAAATCAAATAATTGTGTCTTTTCTTACTTGCAAGGTAATACATTTTTGTTTATAAATAATTTCAAAAACTCACATAAGAAAAAGAAAAAAAAAGTTTCGTAAATGACCATCAGTGTTAAGCCCTAAGATATCTTTCCTGTCTCTTTTATTTTTATTTTTTATTTATTTTAATCAATCAATTAATTAATTAATTTCTGTCTCTAGATCTAATTAGGAGGAAAGTAAATTAGCTTTAAAAAAATGAAGAATGCGAATGGGGAGCATGGCAAGGGAATGCATTAGTACATTGGCTAGGTGGAGGGTCAAGGGAGGGATGGAGCAAATGGGGGGATCATTAGACAAACTATAAAGATGTCTAACCAATGTACTATATACTTGAACCTAATTAAAATAAAGAAGGCATAAAAAGAAAAAAATAAGAGAAAAGAAAAAAAAAATGAAGAGTGCCAATTCACAGCCAGGGACCTGGGAGACCTGAATTATTGATGCATCTTTGGCCAAGGTGGGGCTTGTTAGATCCTATCTATCATGGAATCATAAAATGGCATTTGAGTGGGGACCATGGAAGTCATTTATAGCCACCCCTTCTCCTTCCTCTCCCCACCTCTCCACTTAATGGATGAGTAGGGTCCTATCCTTCCTACAAACTCTGACCTGGTGTTTGGTTTAATCAGCTTTTGTGTGATACCCCAGGCTTTCCTCATCTCCCTCCCCCACCCCCATCTCAGTGGGTTGAAATAACATGGTAAGCCGCCTGTTTCCCAAACCCTTTCTCCCAGGGCTGGGGTTAGGGATGGGGGCTTGGGGCTTTGTTTGTCATCAAGTTCTCATGACAGGCTCAGTCTGAGACACTCTTCCCTCTGTGATTCACTGCCAAGTCTGCATTCTGCTTTCCTGTCTGGGGGATGTTATGACATCAGATATATATGGTTAAAGAAAAAAAAAAAAGTGCTTACCAGCTCATTTCTCTACCCGGGCACTCTGAGAACCCTCTAAGGTTCACACGGGCCTCACTGCCAGGATCAAAGCCTGGAAAGGCCCCAGTGACACTGCTCTGGCCAAGGCCCTCCTGGCTGAAACAAAATTGCAAAGGGCACAAAACTTCCCTTTGTTCCAGCAACTCCTCCATGGTCTTGTCCCATTTTAGATCCCCCTTCCCAGTGCTCTCCAGCAGGCAAAAAAAAAAAAAAAAAAAAAAATCTGATCAACTAATTTTCCCATATTCTTTAGAGATTCAACATTTGTAAAGAGAGTGGGGCGATGCTTAATCTGAAAGTGTGACTTGGTAACTACAGGATCTCAGGTGTCTCTGAGGGGCTGTTTGACTCAGAGGTGCTTCTAAAGCTCTCATCACAGGCTGCACCCACTTCACTCACACCTGAAGGGCTGGAGTAAGGAGGAAAGCAAACTTTGCAGAGCCCCACAGTGTGGGGCATGGAGCCAAGTGTTTTTGATGGGCTTCCACACTTATTCCTCACACCATGCATTGGGCATTGTTATCCCAGTTTTCATAGAGAATAATCGAGACAAGTCATTGGCAGAGGGAGCAGAGTCAGGATTTGAACTCAGGGCTGTTGATTCTAACATTACATCGTGAGATTAGAACCTGTATATTTTCAAAGAAAAACAACACACCTAAGCCCTAAATTAGGACCCTTCTATTTTCCAGCTTATAGGTTGTCTTTTTACACAGTAAACTGAGCCCTTTTGCTCTGGACATTTGGGACATTGTAAGTTCAAAGGTAATTCATTCGTATTGACTCTAATTATTGCCTCCCCTGCCTCCCTTGTTTCTTTGCAATTACTTAACCAGAGGTGAGCCACAGATGACCTGGTTCTCAAAGTGTGGTCCCTGGACCACCAACATCAGCATCTCCTAGAAACTTGCTAGAATGCAGTTTCTGGGCCCCTCTCCAGACCTGAATTAGAAATTCCAAGGCAGGGGCCCACAATCTGTATTTTAACAAGCCCCACAAGTGATTCTGTTATGCTAAAGTGTGAGAAGACTGACCCAGAGAATGTCATTGGCATAAATCATTGGCTTCACCTACATCCAATTAATTGCTAGGCTTTGTGAATTTTGCCTCTGCCTACGAGTTCATTTTTGTCCTAGCTGAGGCCCTATTAGCTCCCATCTCCCCTCTCATCCCTCACTTTCTTTCAGTCTTTGTCATCCTCTGATACCATATAATCTTTCTACTGATGATGTCATGCAGCTATTGGAATAAAATCCAAACTCCTTAGCTTGATATTCAAGATCTTCCAAACTATGCATCTTATTTTTAATCTTATTTCCTACTTGCCCTTCCCTTTATGCCTTCTAAGTTATACAAAACTATTCACTGTTTGCTACAGATTCATCTCTTCTTGTCTCTTAGTTTTTAAAAAATGCCCATCAAAGTCAATTATATTATTATATTATTTTTCTAACTAAGTAGTGTCCATTTTAACTCCTCTCAAAACCAGGGCCAATTAGAAAGCACAGATTATAACACAAAGTTGTGTGGGATGACAGTGTAGGCAGAACCAGATCGTTCTCACAGTATCTGTGATTTGGGTAATAAGATAGGAGAATAAAATTATGAATTTTGTTGCTAATCTTCACCTCGAACAACATAACGGGCAGCTGAGATCTCACAATTTCTCTTGCTAAGCATGGGATGATAAAGCAGAAATGACTTTTAAAGTAACAATCGCCAGAACCTTGGAAGTCCCCAGTTACAATTGCTGGCCTGGCTGGACTCCAAAATTGGGAAAGAGACCAGCTGCTAAGATAGAATTAGCGACGTAGGTAGCACAATGCTCAGCTCCATTTTGCTCTCCCCATTCATAGAAGACCTTCCTGCACATGGGCTAAAAAAGACGACCAAGAGAAAATTTTCAGACCCTTAGCCACGAACACCAGCAACACTGTGTTAAGCACTGGACAGAAACCAAAATAGAAAAGAGAACCCTGGGTGTCCAGGTTTACCTTTCGGGAGGAAGGTTTGTAGTTGTGGAGATGAAGTGTCGGTTGCACTTCAAAACCAGTCATGATTTTGACAGGTATAAAATTTTCCTGAAAATCCAAGTGTTGGAGAAGCAATTTCTTCTTTCACAGGCCCTGGGCACCTAGCTCTGCATGGTACTTGACTCGCCTCTTCTCTCTGACTCAAAAATTATCTTTTCTTGGCAAAGACCTTGCAATCTTTCTAAGCCTCACTTCAAGAGAGCAGTCGACCCCTTTCTCCTTGACCTCCACTTGGGCAGAAGGGTTAGGAAAATGGCCAAACATCACAGAGCTGTGCTAGGCTGGCATGGCTCCACCGTAAGGAAAGTGGCCCTTCTGCTCCCTCCTCTCTAAGCAGGCGACTGCCTGGCAATGAGCAGCCTTTTTAGCTGTCACTTTAGCCCTGGCACTTCTCTCTCATATGTGATGTGGTAGCTTTGATTAATGAGTCTCTATGTGACCTTCCACTGTTCTTGATTCATTTTCTGCTGCGTGAAGACTCTCATAAGAAGCAGGCACATTTCCTAGGTCTTGTGTCTAACTGTGACTATCTGTAAAAGTCTTTGAGGTGAATATTTTGAGGTGCTCGAGTGCCTGTTCTTAGTGGAATGCTCAATAGTCTTTCCTGTATCTCAAGACCAGTTCTTAGCCGGTAGCCATGTTGGAGTTGGTGTAGCTGTGAGGCAGCCTTCTGACGTGAAAAAGTTGCTGTTGTTGAGAAATGAATGTTTAATGATATGGAAATGTGATCATCATATACTAAATATAAAATACAGGTTACCATGTAATTGACATTATTAATGTGTATGTATACTCTTACACAAATATGTGTAAAAAGGATAGATACTAAGTATTAACAATAATTATCACTAGTAAGTGGGTATATTTTTCTTTTTTCTTTTTTCCCCTCCTACTACATATTCTTTTTTCTAAATTTTTCACAGTGAACAGATTTTGTTTTGGTGATAAAAAAAAAAGACAAGTAAAAATATTTTCAATTTTTTAAATAAATAAGTTTTGGGGGGAAAAGTTCCCAGGAGTACCTCAGGATCAGTACATCTAAGGGTTCGGGTGTGCTGTATGGTGCTCTATTCTTAGCAATACAGGATGGGTGAGCAGGAGCTGCTGGGACTTTGAACAAGTCCCAGCCCTGAGGCAGGTGAGATTCTGGTTCCATCCCAGTCCAGACATGGTTGACACGGGAAGAGCCAATAAGGCAGCAGGCAATCCTCAGAAGTCAGGGAGGTGGGCTTTCTGCCTTGATCAGATTTCGCAACTATAATTATGGGCCAGAGCAGCAGTGCCCCTGACTCTGGGGAATGGGGAGCCATTTGAGGAGCTGACAAGAGGTCCCCTACCTTCCCTTGGCCCTCTCCTTACTGTGGGGAGTGTACCATGTCCATATTTCAGCAAAGTTCTTAAGCATTAATGCCCCGAGAGTACTATGTGCCTCTAGGAAACATCCAGTTTCAGACAAATCACTTGTTTTTCAAGGCCAGAGTAAATTAGTTGCTAGAATTTTGAAAAATGTAATTTACTGTGCTGGTTGGGAAGTTCACATAATTGCGCTTAATGCTCTTTCGCTGATAAAGCAGCTTTGCATTTCATTTTCTCTGCCTCCTGACTTCACTCTGAACTATTGAAAGGGTCAGCCGTGTTCATCAATGTGACTACTCCATGGAAAGGCAGTCATCAGTGTGGTTTATGTTTTAACCAGGAACAAAGAGTCCTGAACACCTCATGTCCCTGAGAGCTGCCTTTCTGTGGCAGCATCAGGCATCTCTGCACCCAGCATCTGGGGTTGGCCAGGTTGGGGCAGAGCAAGACCAGTTACTCCTCATATTGCTGCTCTTTTATCTTGTAGAATTCCTCAACTTCTGTTCACCTCATAGGCTCTTCACCTTGAAGGTGGATCTAACAAGGGAAATGTGTTTGTGGGGTACTGGCTCGCTTGCTGAAACCATGTTTCCTAGATGGTGCTATGCAATCTGTTTAAAGCTTGAGGCTGAACATATGGTCATTTAGCAGAAACTTTTTTTTTCTTTGTTTTTTAACCCTAAAAATACTTATCATCTCTTCCTTCCCTTATGTGTATCTTCTCGTTCTCTCCATAAAGATCACTTCTTTACAGTCCCAGGGCAAAATCTTTGGGACATGGTGGTATTCTGGGACTTCTCCCAAGGCTACTTTAAAATCTAGCAGTTCTAAGTCAAATCTTAGATGTTAGTTAGGAGATAATAGTAGGAATAAGATACTTGGCATTTTAAAGGAGGGATTGAATCTCCTCTCTTGATGACTAAAACTCTGTGGTCCTGGACAAATGTTCCCACCTCTTCTATGCCATTGAAAATTTTATTACAAATAAATTAAATAACATAAAGTTTCTATCTTCCCTGGGAGAGATTTCATAATATCCTGAAAAGAAAAGTGTGACTTTAAGAGATGAGACTGGCATCACTCTGCCCAACTTCAAATTATACTACAAAGCAACAGTAATCAAAATGACATGGTATTGGCAGCAAAACAGACATACTGAGCAGTGGAACAGAATTGAGAATCCAGAAGTAAACTCATATTAATATGAGCAAATAATTTTTGGCAAAAAATCCAAAAGCATACAGTGTAGAAAGGAAAGCCTCTTCAATAAATGATGCTGGGAAAGCTGAAAGGCCACCTGTAAAAGAATGAAACTAGACTGCTGTCTATCACTGCACACCAAAATTAACTCAAAATGGATTAAAGACCTGAATATAAGACTTGAAACAATAAAATGCATAGAAGAAAACATAGGAATGAAACTGAAGGACTTTGGACTTACAGAGGATTTTATGAATTTGACCTCAAAGGCAAGGGACGTCAAAGCTAAAATAAATGAATGGGAGTGCATCAGACTAAAAAGCTTCTGCTCAGCAAAAGAAACTGTCAACAAGGTAAAGAGACAACCATCCGAATGGGAAAATATATTTGTAAGCCATGCCTCCAATAAGGGCCTAATATCCAAAATATACAAAGAACTCAAATGACTCAATAACAACAACAACAAAAACACAAATGGTCCAATCAAAAACTGGGCAGAGGACCTGAACAGACACTTCTCCCTAGAGGACATACAAATGGCCAACAAATATATGAAAAGATGCTCAACATCACTAGCCTTTAGAGAAATGTAAATCAAAATCACCATGAGCTACCATCTTACACCTGTTAGAATGGCTATAATCAACCGGACAAGTAATAACAAATGTTGGAGAGGATGCAGAGAAAAAGGAACCCTCATACACTGCTGGTGGGAATGCAAATTGGTACAGCCACTGTGGAAAATGGTATGCAGGTTCCTCAAAAAACTAAGAATTGATCTCCCATATGATCCAGCAATCTCTCTACTGGGTCTTTACCCCAAAGACTTGAAAACCCATATCCAAAAAGATATTTGCACACCAATGTTCATAGCAGCATTATTCACAGTGGAATAATAGGACATAATAGAAGCAGCCAAAGTGTCCTACGATAGATGATTGGCTAAAGAAACTGTGGTACATATATACAATGGAATATGGCTATAAGGAGAGATGACATACTGCCATTTGCAACAAACTGGATGGGCCCCAAGATAATCATGCTAAGCGAAATAAACCAGACTGAAAAAGTTGAAAATCACATGATATCACTTATATGTGGGATATACACCTAAAAGGAACAAATGAATAGGACAAACAAACAGAGACTCATGGACATGGACAATGGATTAGTTGTTACCAGAGGGCAGGAGGTGGGGGAGGAGGGGGGAGGTAGACAGGGTAAAGGGGGTCAAATATAGGGGGTAGGGGGAGTGTGAAGTGGGTAAAGGGGATCAAATATATGGTAGCTGAAGGAAACTGGACTTTGGGTGGTAAACACACAATAGAATATACAGATGTCAAATGATAATGTACACCTGAAAATTATATAATTGTATTGACCAGTGTTACCCCAATACATTAAAAAAAGAGAGATGTGACTGGTATGATCTTAATTACATTTAAAGAGATATTCCTATGCATAGGAAGAAGTCTTTGAAAAATGTGTTAACGTGAAATCTTTGGGTGGTGAGGTTATGGGTGATGGTTATTTATTTCTTTCATTTTCCACAGTAAATGACTGACTTTTTTTTTATTAGCAATAAGACAATTAACCATTTAAGAAAATAAAGTCGACTGCTAAACCACCATTATTCTGTGGCTCATGGAATCGGCTCCTTGATTTTAATCTGTGTTTGTGTCCTTTTCCACTCTTGTCTCGCTTATCTGTTTGGCCAACAGATTTGAGGACACATAACTCATGTTTAAGAGAAATATTTTCTTCAGCCACAGAAGAAAATTCCGCGTTGTCAGGGGGGCCAAATTTATAAAAAGAAAGTTTTTGAGAAAGAGGTTGTTTTCCCCACCCTTTGTGCATTCCACCCCAAGACTGTGCTAATGACAGAAGTCCTGTGTGCAGACATGTGTGGGGAAGTTTCTACAATACAAGGTTGCATTGTACAGATGGCCTGTGTCCCAGAGGCCCACGGCAGCTGTGTGCCCTCAGGTCAACACAAACGAAGGGGAGGTCTGCCAGGGAGCTCAATGAAACCAACTCAACTAGGAAAGCAGTCAGTAAAGGCTAGGGCAGCTGAAAGAGTCAAAAGTTTGCGAATCTATAAAAGATAATTTGAAAAATAACTGGCCTGACTTTATGACTCCCTTCTAACTTAAATTTTGGAGAGAGCACTCCAATAGTGTTTACCTTTTCTTTCTTACCTCTCTTTCCTCTATCATTGACTCAAGGCTTGTCCTGGACAAGAACTCTTTGCCATGTAGGTGATTTCCCTTAGCTGGCCTCTAAGAGTTGAGAGGAGAGATTTAGAAAATAAACCAGGATCTAAGATGTATGATATCACTTGCTGTGGGCAAGAGACAGAAAAGGCTAATTCTGTGACTGCAATGGGGAGCTTGGCTGTTGGGGAGCTATAGAAAGAGGCCTAGGAGATTACACCATCTGCTCAAAGATGGAAGAGTCTGGAAAGTATATAAAAAACAAACTCCAAAGCTTCCTAATCCTGTAATTTACCTACTTGACTGCTGAGGCTTAGCAATCTCCTAGGCCTAGACTCTCTGGGTATCAGGGTTAGAAGCAGCATCAGAGATCAGCTTATCCAGGTATTGCAACCTCGAATGCCTACAGTGGCCAGGAAAGTGATATAAATAAGAGAGGAAGACTGAGTATAAGGTAATAAGGAATGGTGGCAGCTGAGGCAAACCAGAAGTACATACATTTAAAATAAAACAAAACAAAACAGAGTGTGGGCCAAAAAAAGAAGGACTACTAGACAATGTTGTCATGCAGGCTGCCCAGTTGTGACATATGGCTCCAAACTATTCCATGCTGATTCTGTGGATGAAGAAATAAAGGCTCAGAATGGTGACATGACTCACTTTAGGTCACATAGCCATGCTGTAGTGAAACCAATACTGACAGTCCAGTCCTTGGACTCTTGTGCCAGGGCATTCCTGCTCTCTTTGCCTATATCTTGGGTGGCATTGGATTACTGGAGGGAGCACCTCTCTGCTATCACGGAAGCTGATATTGGGCATTTTAGTGAGACCCAAGGCACTTTTTCCTACAACTTCACATGGTTTCTGGTTTACCCAACAGGTCATGCCAGCTGCAAGTGCCGCCGTCAATTATGGCCTTTCCTACATTCTGAATTTCTTTCTTTGATGGCATATCAAGAGTTTCCCTCTGTTGGGGTCCCCTCTCAGTATGACTTGGGAACTGGTTGCTCCTCATTTCAAAGCTTTGGGCAACAAGATCATAGTCTGGGTTCAAAACTTCTAAGTAAGGGATTCTGAGCATTAATGCTTGTTTTGCTAAAAATTACCTTTAAATTTGTCCATAGGATATTGGAGGAAAAATTCACTTTTAGTTGTAAAGCACTTTGAAGATTAGGGGTAAAAAGATCCATGGATCTACAAAATATTTTTATAGTTAATGAATACCTATCAATAAACTGTGGCTAGGAATAATAATCATTCTTCACAGGTTATCAAGCTGAGGGATCTTTCACACAAGTATTTTCAGCATCATCTATTTTTTCCAGAAATGTTCCTTCTGTGATTTATTCATGGCAGCTTTGTCCAGTACAAAAAAGTACATTTTGTACTTTTAAGAGAATGTCATTGATATTTATATACACTGAAGTTAGTAACAATGGATACTACACTGAATTTCCATTCATAATTTGTCACTCCTGAGAAACATTTTTAAATTTCCTCAAGCTTGGTTTCAAGGAGAATCTTGTCAGATAATATATATTTTTAAATTTTCTCCCCTGATTGGTCATCTGTCCGAGAACTCTTCTGATTTTCCAACTAGGAGAGACTCTTTTAATGTATAAATATCAACACCATGCAGAGCTTAGGATCTATACATAGTAAATGCTTACTGAATATTCGATGAGTGAGTGAGTGAGTGAGTGAGTGGCAGGCCGCAGTTGCTTGCCTGAGTCCAGTTTGGGAGCATGGATGAGATGCGTACTCTGAGTTGGGAGACTACATTAGCGCTTCAGGTTAATGGACAGAATGTCCTCTGGTAAGAGGACTTAGCTGGAATTCTTGGTTTCCGAGGTTTGGTTTAGGTTTCCAGTCAATTGCTCAAGCACATTTAGTGACTGGTAGTGGTCTTACTGCTCAGAGGTGATGAAGACTGATTCATAACTTTGCTTCATGTGCTTGTGGACCATGGGTAAAAATTCTAAAGTTATTGGGCTTGAGAACAGAACAAAGCAATTGCAGTGATTCCTCTGAGACTCACAAACCATATAGATGCTCCTTTGAAAAAAACTAAGTATAAATGCTTAAGTTCAGCTCCTAGTAATAATAGCAAATATTTAAGCAGCAATTACATTATGTCTGGCACTGTGCTAAGCACTTCAGGTATTATCTCATTTAATCTTCACAATTATCATTTTATTTTAATTTAATTTTATTTTTTTTCCATTACAACTGACATACAATGTTACATTAATTTGAGGTGTTCAAAATAGGAATTAGATATTTATAAACTTACAAAGTGATCACCCTGATAAATCTAGTACCCATCTGACACTATACATAGTTATTACAATATTATTGACTATATTCCTAATACTATACTTTAAATCCCCATTACTATTTTGTGACTACTAATTTGTGCCTTCCCTTTCTTTACCCATCCCCTCAACCTCCCTCCCATCTGGCGACCATCAATATATTTTCTGTATCTATGAGTTTGTTTATGTTTTGTTTGTTTATTTATTTAGTTTTTTAGATTCCACATATAAGTGAATCACATGTTCTTTGTCTTTCTCTGTCTGACTTACTCCATTCAGCACGATACCCTTTTGGTCCATCCGTGTTGTTGCAGATGACTAAGTAACATTCCACTGTATATATGTTACCCCCTCTTCATTATCCATTCATCTATTGATGGACATCAGGTTGCCTCCATATCTTGGTTATTGTAAATAATGCTGCACTATGGATGCACATGTCCCTTCAAAGTAGTGTTTTGAGTTTCTTCAAATAAATACCCAGAAGTGGGATTACTGGGTCCTTCTTTGACTCTTGTTACAGTCTTTGTTTTAAAGTCTATTTTGTCTAAAATAAGTATTGCTACTCCAACTTGGGTTTTTTTTTTTTCCATTTCCATTTTCATAAAACATTTTTTTCCATCCCTTTACTTTCAGTCTGTTTGTGTCTTTCAACCTGAAGTGGGTGTCTTGTAGGAAGCACATGTGTGGGTCTTGTTTTCTTACCCACTCAGTCACCCTATGTTTTTTGATTGGGGCATTTAATTCACTTACATTGAAAGTAATTGTCAATAGGTATGTATTTATTGCCATTTTATTACTCATATTTTTTATATTTTTTTTCTTTTTCTTCTTTTTTAAGAAGTCTCTTTAACATTTCTTATAATACTGCTTTACTGGTGATAAACTCCCTTAGCTTTTTCTTGTCAGGGAAGCTCTTTATCTGTTCTTTGAATCTAAATGATAATATTGCTGGATAGAGTAATCTTGGTCATAGGTCCTTACTTTTCATCACTTTGAATATTTTATGCCAATCCCTCTGGCCTGCAAAGTTTCTGTTGAGAAATAAGCTGACAGTCTTATTAAAGCTCCCTTGTAGGTAAATAACTGCCTTTTAAGATTGTGCTGCTTTTAAGATTTTCTTTGTCTTTAACCTTTGGCATTTTAATTATGATGTGTCTTGGTGTGGGCCTCTTTGAATTCATCATGATTGGAACTCTCTGTGCTTCCTGGGCTTATATATCTATTTCCTTCACCAGGTTAGGGAAGTTTTTCATCATCATTTCTTCAAACAGGTTTTCAGTTCCTTGCTTTCTTCTCTTTCTGGTACCCAATGATGCAAATATTGGTATTTTTGATGTTGTCCCAGAGGCCTCTTAAACAATCTTCATTTTTTGGGGGCGGGGGGAGGGATTCTTTTTTCTTTTTGCTGTTCCGATTGGGTATTTTCTACTACTTTATCTTCTAATTTGCTGATTTGATCCTCTGCTTCATCTAATCTACTCTTAATTCCCCTAATGTATTCTTTGTTTCAGTTATTGTATTATTCATTTCTGACTGTTTCTTTTTTATGTTTTCTATCTCCATTTTTATATTTCCTATCTCTTCGTTGAAGTTCTCACTGAAGTCACTGAGCATTTTTATAACCCGTGTTTTGAACTCTGTATCTGGTAGGTTGTTTATCTCCATTTCGTTTAGTTCTTTTTATGGAACTTTATTCTGTTCTTTCATTTGGGACATGTTTCTTTGTCTCCCTATTTTTGCTGCTTCCCTGAGTTTGTTTCTATGTATTAAGTAGGATGCACAAGTTTCCCAGTCTTAGTAGAGTGGCTTTATATAGTAGGTGTCCTGTGGGGCTCAGTAGCACAGTCTCCCTGGTAACTTGAGCCAGGTGCTCCAGGTGTGTCCCTTCTGTGGGTTGTGTGAGCTCTCTTGTTGTAGGTGAGCTTAGGTTGCTGTTTGCACATCAATGAGGGGGACTGACCCTCAGGCTGGTTGATTGTGAGGACTGGCTGTCCTCACAATATTTAATGAAGGAGATAATTATGACCATATTTAGGTTGAGAAATCAGAGGCAGAGAAGTGATTTATCCCAAACTACATTGTTAAGTAACAGCTGGGTTTGGGGTTCAGATCTACCGGGTCCTAGCGCCTGAGCTCTTAACTCCTACAACATATTGCCTCTCAACATTACGTCTTTGCCCTTAACTGACTCCCTTGAGCTCTCTGAGACTTGTCTATTTCATCTTTAAAATGAAGATAGTCATAACCATTTTGCACAGCATGTACCTGAACATCAGTCTCTTCTTTGTTCCACCCTGACTCTAACCGTCAAATTCAAAAGGAGTTGTTTTCTTCTCCCAGTGCCCATTCCTGACCCCATTAATTGGCAAGAGGGTGAATTCATAACCCAGAAAGGCCCAATCACAGTAGCCTATCTCCTTGGCCATAGATGTTTGGTTAAGGGTGGATGTCTGATTCAAGTCAGGTCAATCAGGCTTCTCTCTGGGATATTATTTTTTTTACTAGGCACGAGGGAAGGTGAGCTTCGGCCCGTTGGTAGTGGCTAAGCAGAGAGATGGGAGCCAGGCTATGCTTCCCTACAAGTGGAAAAAGCTGCTCAGAGAGAATAAAGCCAACATACAGACCGAAGCAGAGAGAATCAGTAGAGAAAACGCCTGGGTCTAGATACCCCCAAGTCTTAGCAGCTACTCTGCTATTTCTCCACTATAGTTATGGAAGCAGAAATTCTAGGTTATGCCTGAGCTTATATGAGTTACGTTTTCTGTTACTAGTACAAAATAAAAGTATTCTAATAAGGTATCTTACATTGCATTAGGCCTCTATAAGCCTATATGAGAACCTGGAGGCAAACTCATTTATAAAGGGTCTAGATTTTAGGTATACCACGAGGCTTAAGAAGAGGCTCAGGCAGGTTATATCAATTCTGGGATGGTGTCCAGTGGAATTGTAGACACCATGGTATATAGCCTTGACACTCCAGTGCCATGGATATAATCATTACATCACCTGGCCCATCTCCTCATAGTACATACCAATTGCTCATTATAGGCCTTCAAAGTTTTGGCTTTTACCATTAGTTCTATTTTGTCATGGAGCTAGTGCCAAATATCAGAGAGGAAATTAAATACATTCAAAAGGCTAAAAACAAACAAACAAACAAACAAAAAAAAAAAAACAAGCAATGATGATTCTATTCAGGATTTCTCAAGATCATAAACAGCAATTTCTTTTCAGAATCTAAATTCCTTAAAGATACTATCAAGATACCTTAAATTCTTTCTCATCAATATCGGGAAATTAAACTGAAAAAAAAAATAGATCTTTTCAAGTCAAGTAAAATTTAGAAGCAGTTCTTTTCATCTCAGTCACTTGGTGTATTGTTATAACTGTTCCCTGCTAGAGCCAGCAAGCATGTGTCTGGGTTTGTTTGTTTGTTTATTTATTTATTTATTTATTTATTTATTATTTTATTTTATTTTATGAATAGAGAATTAGACCTACAGAATCTAGTCTACAGTCACAGAAGTAAGTAACATTAAGGGTATAATCCATGCTGTTATACTATGGTTATCAGTCTAATAAACATTAATTACATACACACACACACATACAGATATGTTTTGCTTTCCAAATTATCATTGTTGTTTGCACTCAAGAACCAAAAAGATATGTATGAAATTTTAGATCTATCCCATCTGTCCTGATGATTCTTCCTTTGCTCTCCAGATCCATTTCTACCCCCTAGTGCCTACTCTATGCCCCAGGAGGCTGATGCCTAAGACTTGCATCGCCTGGGTTACCTTGCCTTCTAGCTGGCATTTGGATATAGCCAATGGGAGCTCAATGGGGAGTGTGATTGAGGGTATTTATTTCTCTCCTCCTTGTTGTGGACACTGTTGGTGCTATGCTCAGATGATTATTTCTGCGTGTCCATTTCCCAGCTTCTGTGTCCTGTCCTTTTGTCAGTTGATAGCTGTAACTCTCTTTAGAAAACTACTGTGGGGTTACCAGAGCCACATACCCATTATAGGGAGAGAGCTGGCAGTATCTAGGAGTTCGTGTCCCCCAGAGATTAGACAATAGTGTGAAAGGATGAAAGCTCAGCTCCCTTGCCTTGAGGTGAGACAAACTCTGGGGTGTGATTTCACTCCAGAAGAACCTATGGGGTTCAGCTGTGGCTGGGACTTTGCTTGAATCTGCACTCTCATAAAGCTTTCTCCCCTTCTCTATCTTGGTTCCCCTATTCGCTTATGTGTGTCTCCAGAGAGCACTTCCTCAGTCATTCACTTACACATGAATCCTTGCCTTAGGGTCTGTTTCTAGAGAATCTCACCTTGAGGTTCCTTCAGAACCTGGTCCCAACCTTAGGAGTGGCTGAGCCCCTCTATGGCAACAGGTCTTGTTGGGTGGCCCCTTCCATGACTTCAGTTGTCATGAAAACCCTGGGAATGCTATTCTTCTGCTTGTCTCTTCCATTCTGTGGATTTTAACTGCTTCTCATTGGTGCTAGTCCTTGGTTCTTGCTGGTTCTCTTCTTAATGCTGCCCACAAATCTATAAACAGTGTTTACCTATATTCCTCTTTTAGTAAACCTTTTGAATGCACCATCTGTTTCTGCTTGGGACCTTGACTGAGAGTCCTCTCTGTCCTAACTCTGCTATCACTAGCTAAAAGTCGAGAACCAAACTGATCCACATAACAAGGTATCCCTTGCTATTCAAACTCTCCAATAAAAATCTTTTCATCTGAATTCAGGATCTAACAAGTTATGTATAGTAAGGATAATCACACACACACACACACACACACACACACACATCACACTTGCCTCATATAATTATTTTGAAAGTTATGCTGAGAACATTAAAAAGTCATTTGGTAGAAAATGACTTAAACATGTTAAGCAGATTTCTGATTCTGCCCATGAATTATTAATTGTAAATAGACTTGGCCTCTTGATATACACAACTAAAACACAAAATATACAAAATATCTGAAACAACCATTTGCAGACTTTGGACAGAAGGCAAAGCAGAACTATTATCTCTGAGTGAAGAGGAATACATAACATGAGCCTTCCTTATGATTACCGCAGCTACTGCCTGGAGGCAGTTTCCAGACTGCAGTAGGGAAAGGGGAAACCTAAACTGAGAGCAGCAGTCTCATGTTGGTGAGAAGATGGAGATCGAATTTCAGAGAGAATTGGGAGGGTAGAGACCAGAGATGAAGGAAATGAACAAAAAAAAGAGCCCTGGAGATCCACAGCCCTGAATTTTTAGCTGAATACTGACCTGTGAGTGTGTGGAGTGAAAATTACAAGGCTGAAAATAGAAAAACAAGAAAGAAACTGAACAATTTTTGGAGTTCACACAGGGCTGGGAAATCTTTATGTTCCTATTAAAGCAGAAAGACCACATAATACACAGGCATAAGATAGAATCCTCAGAGGGTATAGTATTCTAGTGGTGCTGAATTAGCCCTTAAACAAAGGCTTCTGTGAACCAGCCTAAACAAGCTTAAAAGAAAGCTTTGAAAGAATGAAAGTAACTTAATTGCATGTCAGAACAAAGTTCACATTTTTAAAAATACAACAAAATACAGCATCCATAACAAAAAAAAATTCACAATGTCTGTAATCTAATAAAAAATCACCAGGCATGAAATAAGCAGGAAAATATGACCCATTATCCTGATTACAACAAACCAATATGAACAGATCCAGAAATGAGCAGAATGCATTAGGAGAAAAAGATCATAACATTTTATTAAGAATATGCTCCCCGTGCTCAAGAATATAAAAGAAAACATGAATGTAATGGTAAAAAGAACAGAAGATGTAAAAAGAAGATTGAAGTTGAACTCTGTACAATATTTTTAAGTTAAAAACACACTGAGTAGAATTAACTGCAGACTAGATACTACAAAATTAAAAATTAATGAACATGAAGACTAAAAATAGAAAGTATCCAAAACAAAACACAAGGGAGAAAATTTTTTAATGAACAGAGACCTTCAGGAAAATATCAAGTTGTCTACCATATGGTAAATGGAATTCTAAGAGAAGAGGAGTAGGGAAAACATAAGATATTTCAAAACATAATGGTTGAAAATCTCCAAAGTTTAGTTAAAATAACAAATCTGTAGATCCAAGAATCTCAAACAGAATTAACAGAAAGAAAACTACATAAAGTACATTGTAGTTAACTTACTGAAAAACAGTGACAAACAGCAGCCTGAGAAAAGAAACAAAATAGAACAAGAACACATGTCAGAAACTATGCAGCCAAAAGACAATGGAGTGACATCTTTATAAAGCACTGAAAGAAAATACAATAGTTAACCTGAAATATACACCCACTGAAAATATCTTTTAAAAACAAAGGTAAAATACATATTTCATACAAACAAAATCCAGAAGACCTATACTATAAGAAATGTTAAAGGAAGTTCTTCAGGAAAAAGGAATGTGATGGTAGGTGGGACTTTGACATAACAAAAGATAAAGAACGCTGAAAATGGAAAATATGTGGGTAATATAGACCGTTTTTTTCCTCATTTTTTAATTGTAGGGTTTCTACCCTATGTAGATTTAAAATGAATGACATAAAGGATTATTAGGGAAATAGATGGAAGATTTTATACCATATGTAAAGTTGTGTATAAATCCTAGAGCACTCACTAAAAATCAATAAATAACAGCAATAACAAAAGTAACAACAAAAAAAAACTAAATAAATGTAGCTATTAAACCAATTGTGAAGCTAAAACGAGATCATAAAATATAAAAATTTTAAAAAGTAATAAAAGAGGAAGAAAAAGAAAAGATGAGACAAGATGGGAAATTTAAACTTAACCATAGCAAGTATTACGTCAAATATAAATAGTCTAAACATTCCATTTAAAAGACAGAGATTGTCAGCTTGGATAAAAGAGCAAGGCCAACTATATGCTATCTATAAGAAACCTACTTTAAATAACATAGGTAGATTGAAGGAAGAAGATGAGAAAACATAACTGCGCAAACATTATTAAAAAGAAAACTAGAGGGATGATATGAATGTAAGCAAAGTAGACTTCAGAACAAGGAATATTATTGGAGATGGAAAAGAACAGTATATTGTTATAGAGAGGTCGATTCATTAATATGTCATAACAGTCCTTAACATGCCTACACTTAATATTAGAGCTTCAAAATACATGAAAACTGAAAGAATGAAAAAAGAAATAGACAAATTCACCATTATATGTGGAAATTTCAATCCTCCTCCCTTGGAAATTGACAGAACAAATTGGCACAAATCAGTAAACATGCAAGACTTGAATAAAGCTGTCAACCAGCCTGACATAATTGAGTGGTTCTGGAATCATACTCTAATGATGGGATTCTGGAATTTGTTAACTCACCAGCCAGATGTCAATGAGGTCCTCATCACTAGTGTAGGTATTGATGGTCCCTGGCATGCTGTAACAGAGTGATTACTAAAACTTTCACTATAGAGAACGGTGATGGAATACAGTGGAAGTAGATGCATCAGCTTGTACAATGTCTCTGGCATTTGAAAGATGTGAAGGAAATAACTGTAAGGACTGTGGAAATGAGTGGCCAGTTTAAAGTGTGAATGCTAAAGAGATCCCTGAACAGCATTTAAAATGACCCTCATTTCTTTCTCCCAAGGGTCAGAGTGAGCTGAATGTCAGGCATAATAATGAAATGTAAGAAAGGTAGAATTTAAAAGAAGCTAAATTCTCAGGTAAACAAGTCCTATGTGGAAGTCAGAACCTCTGTTCGCAAACTGTATTAACACCTGCTTCAGCATCTTATATAAAATTCTTCCCAAATTCAATTGCTTTTAAGAATTAGCCTGTAAAACATCTGCCAAGTCCAGGGTGAACAGATAATAATGATCCCTTGAGACCACAGCTCTAACACCTTCCTCTGTCGAGCTACCAAAGTTTTGTCTTGTAGTCTGAAAGCAACAAACGCGCAACAAACACTTGAAGCGTCTTTTCCCAGTTTGCCTCTCATTCCTAGTCCTGTCATTTAAGAGGACAGCAGATCTTCTGAATGCATTCAATTTCTTTCTGTAGGGTGCTTCTAGGCACAGCAGTGTACCTGCAGGTGATTTTTCTGCTGTGCACTCAGGTCTGACCTTCAGAGATGAGAGAAGTAGAATTATTTCCCTAGAGGAAAACTCAAACTTACTAGAGAAAAAAATATGGGTGTTCTCAAGTGTATGGATTTAGAAGCATTTTGCTGGTATTGATCAGTTCAATAGAAAATTCTTTTTGTTATCATTGGAGGAGGTTGATGGAATGGGGAGATTCTGATACCTAAAATGATTAGTTAGGAAGGCCTTTTAATGTATTTAAGAGTTTTCACCTTAACAGAGCACATTGTAAATGATATTCAAGTTACCTAAGTTTCCTATATTTTTTTCCAAATCTCAAATATAACAGTTGTGTGGGTCTCACTGCTTATAAGAAAGGAAGGGGAAAAGGCTGGCAGACAGACAAGAAGACAGACATACAGACAGATAAAAACAGACAACCACCAACTACATTAACTACAAACCTAATTCATACAGTTGTTTGGCTCTTGAGCTAACTATACTTAATAGGTTACATTCACCCACTTTTGTTGGTTTGCTTCATCTGCTTCAAATGTTCTGGTCTTGTCAGATCCTCTCTCACTGGGAAGCATTGTGTGATGAGAATGATTTTATTAATGGTAGTAGCCAAGCATGGTGACTCATTTCTTGAACTGCTGCATATTGAAAGGACCAAGCACTGTAACTGGAAGTGAGTGAGTGGCTGAATCCCTAGCAAACAGAACCAGCCCTGTGGCAGGGCGGGGACATGAGTAGAGCCACCTTGAGTTCTGATTGGTCTTCTAGCCACAAGCCTGCTTCCTGAAGGAGCTTTTCTGGCCATGAAGCCATGTCTTTTAATTTTGTATTTGGAAAATTGTATAATTTTTATTTGTTCTGCTTTAGCTACAATAACAACTGAATCAATGCCTTTCTCTCTCCCCACAAACTCACCCTGCATATTGATGGCAGAAACTTCCCCAAATTGTGCCACTCAGGTCCAAAAGCCCACTACAACTCCTCACTAGACAACACTTCTAGGACAACTTGTTTCCTTTCATAGCGTTCAAGGCCTCTGCAGTCACAATCAACTAACTTCCCCCTCTTTGTCTCCCACCTAATCTCACATCTATTATATGTGTTGCAATGCTACAATAGAGATTAGAGTGACTATTTTTCAAATCCCAAATCAAAATACTTTCTTTGAAAAATAAAAGAATAATTATGAAGATATTGGGAGAGAATATTTTAAATCTTTACAGTATTGAAAAAAATCTAGGTCTTATGGTGTAATTTCTCCTTTCCAGCTCTTTCCTGCCTTTACGTCACTGTTTTTTCTGCCTAGAAGCAATTTTTACTTCCTCAATCTCCTCACTCTCATTCCCCAGCCTGTTGATACTCTATATATTTGTCCAGTCCCAGATCAGATGCACACCCTCCATTTCACAATTTAAATTCATTTACCTTCTCTTTGTACTCTCAAGTCATTTTAAAAATCAGTTATATATTTTCCCTGCACTAAAAAGTACGTGTGTGTTTTATCCATCTTTGCTTCACTTAGCATCTAGTTATAATAAACCTTTGTCGAGCATCTGTTATGTATTAAGTACTTTTATTACTGCATTTGATTCTCACAGCAAACTTCTCATGTGTTATTACCATTTTACAATAGAGGAAATTGTATCCCGTGATGGTTAAGTAACTTGTCCAGATTAATGCAGTCTGTAAGCAATAGATAGGCCTGGAATTTAAACCCAGTTATCTGTGTCATCAGAGCTCTGCAAACATAGGAAGTACTCAACGACCAGTTTTTTTCAAAAATTGAATCGTGTTAGGTGCACCAAGAGATAAGGAATCACTCTGCAAAAAAAAAAGTTAGCACTGAGGAGATTAGAGGCCCCGATATTTTTTCTTTATAACAGGGAAGATACCAAATAATTGATTAGATTGTGAAGATCATTGTGAAGTATGAGAGAAACAAATGTGAGCAGAGATTCAAAAAAAAAAAAAAAAAGACAACACACAAAAAAGCTTTGTTCAAAATGCATTTCCACTCTACTTCATCAAAGGTGGACCTTTTCCCTTTGCTGCTTACTAGGTTAGGCAACTGCTCAAACATTTCAGCATACACTGAGTCAGCAGTAGTTGTCGGCAGACCTCTGCAGAGTGCAAGCCATCGGGGCCTGTGGGCCCTGGGCTCGCCCTCACACCATTCGCTTACTCACCTCCGTGCCATTTACTCACCCTCAGCGAGAGGTGTCACCTCAGACACAAAATGGTGTCCAGCTGTTGAGGTCACCAGGGATTACCAGACAGCAAAACCGACCTGCTCAATCTGAAGAACAATAAAAAAAAAAAAAAAAAAAAGAACGATTGTGAAAACACAGCCACTCTAAAGTGTCCTTGGAAAATGTTTTCTGTCTCCTCTTGGCACAGGAAAGGGCCTAGCTTTGTCTCATAGGCAGAGACTGCAATGTGAGTAGTATCATAATTATTACTGCAATTAATAGTAATGTATGGACTCCACTTCTATTAGCCCATCTTGATGACCTTATAATGGGTTCATTGTAGATCTGACTAGTCTAAGGCTTCCAGACAGAAACTGCTTCATCAAATTTGGATTTTTTTAATGAGATGCCTCTGGCTTCAACATGTGATCAACTCTGTGGAGTTGAAAGCAGGCTCCTATTCCATTTTAATTTCTTTTTCTTTTCTCTTCTCACCCTTAGGGATTTTGGATAAAAGAGTTTATTAGCTGAGTTCCTGGCTTGCCTCCCCAAAGCCTGGAACTATACTTCAAACTTAGCCAAGGCCATTCCTTTGCGAGCATGCCAGCTGCGGAAGGCAGGCGAGCAGGTGCAAACTGTTTGTTCCACACAGCCTTCCCGCAGAAAGCTTGAGAATGAGCCTACTAGGTCAGTGAGTGACGTTCTGACAGCAGAAAGCCCCGAGAAAATGATCATTTTTATAGTGTGAATACAACATCGCAATCCATTTTTCACGATACTGAACTCTAAACAAAAGTGTTTGTTATATTTACAAATCTATAGCAGTCTCCTTTGGTGATAAAATCTGACATGAACTGGCATGAAGCTGTTTATAAACTTTATCTCATTTAGGATGAATATTTATACATTGTGCTGGAAAAAATTAATATGTTTAGTTATAAGGTAGTTCTTGCTAGTGTACATGCGTGTGTGTGCATATCTGAATTATTCTAAATCTCAAAGTACATGTAATTCAGAGATGGTAAATAAAGTATTCAAGACCCATAGTATGAAAATACCATAAAAATCTCTTCTTAATAACTTCATAAAAAGTTTTACCCCATCTCTACATTCATGAATTTCTCTCTCTCTTACAGTGTTGGAACTTGCTTACTGGCCTAAGAAAAATTACTTCATTATCATGGAACTGGTCTTAGACTGTGAGTTGAGAGGCTTGAAAGAAATTATTTAACCTCTCTGAGCCTTAGTTTCCTCACCTGTGAAATGGAGAGGAAAATTACAGTCCTCATTTCTGCCAAAGCAATTTTGAGACTCACTCAAATAGGAAAGACTTTTGAACAGGAAACCACCACAAAAGTCTCAGATAAAATTATCAAGTCATGTGACCATTCAGTTGGTGTCCTTTACAAAATTCTTCCTGATTTTAAAAACACATGCTCCATTAGTTATCTAGGCTCAACCTCTTCACCATCAATTTGTGAATCTTGATGCCCTCTCATTCTTCACATTGGATAAGTGTTGAACACTATACCTGGGACAATTTATAATTACATATTTGTGCAAACTTAAAAGTATATAACACACCTGCTTAGGTTGTATTAGAATTGAAATATTATGGAATAAGAACATTTGGTCCTGCGATTAATAAGTGCCTTTGGTAATACCAATGTTTTTTGTTTTTTGTTTTTTGTTTTTAATGTTTTTCCAATTTGGAAGCAGAACAAGACAGAGAAAGAGTTCATGTCCACAAACAATTAGCACAGCTGTGTATGTTGATTAATTTTACATGGTTTGTACTGGTGGATCAAAGGAGCATCCTAAATACAGCAGATAAAATGCTAGTCACAGGATGAAACTGGAGGGAGCAGGAACCAGCTCTACAGAACCAGATATAAAGAATAGAGAAAAAAACTTACAGCGAAGGGCAGGGAGTCCAGAACTTTTCAGGGCTTTGGCTGATACACATCTGCCTTCCATGAAGCAAATACCTTGTCCTTAGAGTTTCAAAAGGTACATGTGGAGAACATATGTGTGAATTAGCTACCTTAAATAAGAACTTCAATGAGGCCTAGAATTAAATATATCAATAATAACGGTTTGCATTTACTGACTGCCTACTATGCATTGGCACTTAAATCATTAGCTTGTGTAATCCTCTGTCAACATAAGAACATTGAAACCTGTAGAGAATTTTTTTTTTCTGTAGAGAATTTTTATGAGAATTTATTTGAGCCCAACTGACAACACTTGCCTAAAAGCAAGATCTCAAATACTTTGGGTCAAAAGAACTGGGAAGGAGAAGAGTAAAGAACATCGGGAAAGAAGGAAAAAACTCCTGAGCCGAAGGTCATTTTCTTGGGGTGGAAGTGGTCCTGGGGATGACATGCGATGGCTCTACGTGTATGGTGTGAAAGACTTAGGGAAGGACGACAAGAATAAACATGGAATGTTGCTGGGATAAACTCGGGCCTCTTTACTGTTTTTTTCAGAAATAGGAAAGAAGATCGTAATTCCTATTTTCAAAAATAGAGACTGGACCTAGGTTCGTAAAGGTCATAGGAAATTGGACAGTAGATGATGTTCAGCTTTCAGACTGTCAGTCTCCTGTTACAACTGGTATTTCTTCACTCTTCCTCTTGGACACTTTGATTCTCTTTCTTATCTCCTAAGCAAAATTTTCTCCTAGGCAATAAAGAAGCTTTATTTGAACAAGGACAGTGTACATGCACTGTGCAGAAATGAACAATCACCCTTTTGCGGTGGAGGGTGGATAACTATAACAGCTGAACTGTTCGTTTAATCCTGAATTCATTTATTTGCTCACTCATTCAAAAAAATACTTATCGAGCATCTCCTTAAAGAGTTTACCTAGGGGATAGCTGGATATATGGATAAATTAATGCATAGGCTTTGCGTGAACAAATATTTGACCCCAGACATATAAATAAAAGAAATTATGCATAATAATGATATTATAAGGCACAGAGGGTGGGGCGGCAGGAGAGTTCAATAAAGACTTCCTGGAAAAGGTGACAACTGAGCCTAAGAATATAAATAGCAGCTTAACAGACAGACTAGAGTGGGGAACATTCCTGGAAGAGAGAACAGGGAAGAGTGAACTATTTACAGTTGGACTGTATTAAGTGTGAGCCTGGGAATGGTAGAAGGTTAGGCTGGAGTGCAGGGGTTGAAGCATGAAGGTGAATTTGGGACTTTGTCACAGAACTGACAGAAAGCCAAAGAAAACATTTACTCAGAGAGATGTAATATAATTTGCATGCAGAAAACTCACTAGAAGGTTGTGGAAGATCGATTCAAGAGTGGCCTAGATATAGGGAGAACAAAAATGTGGCTCTTGCAGCAGCCGCCTAGGTGAGAAAACCCAAGGATGTGCTATGATATAGTTACAGTCCGTTGAGGCTGGGAAAGGGAGAGATTAGTTCCCACTGGGAAGACCTGGGAAGACATCCGGGAGCTGGGATTTGACTGTCTTGAAAAACTAAACTTCAAAGGCACAAACAGAAGAAAATAGGATCTCCTTAGAGATAGTCTGCTTTAACTCTAAACCCCCAGATCAAGTCACATAGCACGCTTTCAGTGCATGTTTGTTGGATGAATGGAAAGTAAATTTCAAGGTGTATTAGTTATCCCTTGCTGCATATTAACTCACTTCAAAACTTTGTGATTTAAAACCACCACCATTTATTTTTGTTTGCCTGTCTACAGAGTAGATGGAGATTTGCCACACCAGGCCAGGGTTGGTTGATCTGTGTCAGCAGCCGTCAATCACTCAAACTTCTGCAGTGCTCTGGTGGGTTCATGAGTGGGTAGATGGCTCTCAAGTTGAGAGAAAGGCTGCCTTAGCCTCTTATCATCAAAGAAGCTAGCCTGAGCTTCTTCCCATGGTGACAGTGGGGTTCCAAGTAAGTGAACAAAGGCATGCAAAGCCTCTTAAGACTTAGGCTCAGAACTTGTATTACATCACTCTATTGCATTCTTCTGGCCCAAGCAAATTGCAAGTCCTGCTCAGATTTGAACATTGAGGGGAAACTCCACTTCTTGATGAAAGAAAATGAAAAGCCACATTCCTAATGGTCAAGGAAAATAATTGTGCTCATTTTTATAGTCCGCCAAAGAGGCAGAGGGAAGAGGTTGAGCAAGGTTAGGAGACTGGACTGGACTGAGCATAAGCAGGCGATACAGACTAAACGATGACTTGTAGGCACGTGGGGTGGAGGTGGCGAATGTAGAAGACTGAGATGGATATGAATGTAGAAGCCAGACTATGGAAAGCTTTCAAGTCCAGGTGAGGATGTGTGGGTTAGATTCCCCACTCCCTGGGTACCTCTCAATTTTTTTTTAGATGGGAAATGACACCATCAGACAAAATCTCAACTAATTTTGAGGATTATGGTTCAGGAGTAGGTTAGGCATTCCAGCTATGAGGAAAGCACAGAGAGCAGCAGGCTCTCCTCCATCTTCCTCATCATTTCTTTTTGTCTGGTGCTCTCTAAAGTGGCAACTGGACCCATTCCCAAAATCAAGCCAGGAGCCAGCCCAAGTTTACTGAGACCACCACAAGTAAAGATTACAACATTCTCAACGATGTACATGTTTGCCAGCCCAGGCTAATTTTTAGATTTTTTTTCCCCTCTCCTTTGGAAATATTTTCGTAACAAAATGGATGCCACTAACAATCATTTGTATTTGTGGGACTTAAATACTCAACCTGCAGTAGAGCCAAGTGGTTATTTTCACAGCCCAATCATGTTTTCTTTTGAACTTTCAGTAGAGTCAATGTGTCCCTTACACAACCTTACAGCTAATTCGAGATTTGCCATCTCTGATTTGCAGTCTTGGGAACTTAATCAAAGAAAGGCTAGCAGCAGAGTGGGAGATGCTGGGTCTCTGGGATGTGAGTAGGTTTGAATCCTAAGCCATCTTAAATGGCAACATCCTCTAGAGATACACTCTTTCCGTTGATCTTTAAGGTGTATCTAAATGACATAATAGGTCACAGCACACATGGTAAAAATAGCAGCACTTAAGACAGTTTAGCTCTGTTAGGAGGCGTAATACCGGGATGCTACTTTTTTGACTTCATGTAATTACTTCCTGTGCATTCTCCAGAGTTCCACCTGTACAATGTGAAGCATGGCCATCTGGTTCTCTGTTTTATCATTAAGATCTAATACTTGGTGCTTAGTGATTATTAGTCAAATGGATACATGAATGATGTTCAAATCTAAGAGAATGGATTTAAAGAGACCGACAACATTGCATTCAGTCTCAGCTGCGCCACTCGACAGTTATGTTTCCATGGGCAGGTTACTTAATTTTTTTAAAGCTTCACATTTATTATATGTGCAGTAGTGATAATAAGCTCTACCACAGAGTTTTCAGTGGGGAAAAGTATCTATGTTGGGTCTGCTACCTAGTAGATCCTCAATAAATAAAAGATGAGAATGGACAAGTTGCGGAAGGAAACAGACCAAAATTCGTAAGAGTGGAGTTCCACCTAAAATGTGCAGAAGAGGACATGTGGAACAAACCTATTCTATGTATCTGCAGCTGAAAGAAAGGTGCCATGAGACCAGTTTTACTTTTGGGGCTCTGACCATCACACCGAATCTATTTCCTGCTTCGTCTGGAGGTGGCTTTTAAAGTGCAGTCCATATGCCAGATGGTAGCATAACGTGGACCAAACATGGCCTTACATTGCTAAATAAAGCTAACACGTACTGCATTGGATTCAGTTGTGTCCTCCCACCCCCCAAAAAACATGTCTAAATCTTAACCCCTGGTACCTGAGAATATGACTTTATCTGGAAATAGGTTCTTCTTTGTAGGAGTAATCAAGTTAAGATAAAATCATACTAAATCGGGGCAGGCATTAAATCTAGTGACTGATGTCTTATAGCAAAAGGGAGAGGAAGATTTGGACACAGAGTCGCACACAGGGAAGAAGATTATGTGACAACAGAGACAAAGATTGGACTCATGCAGCTAGAAGTCAAAGAATGCCAAGGCTTGCTGATGGCCACCAGAAGCTGGAAGAGGCAAGGAAGGATTCTCCCCCAGAGCTTTCAGAGGCAACAAGGACCTGTCAAAATCTTGATTTCAGACTTTTAGTTTCCAGAAGCATGTGACAATACATTTCTGATGTTTTACGCCACCTAATTTTGTGGCAATTTGTTATGCCAGCCCTAGGAAGCTAAGATACACACAAATAGCTTTTTTTTTTTTTCGTTCCAGTCTCCAGTATTTATTCCCAGTCTTTCCTGGAAAAAGTTTCATATCCAGAACAAAACACTTTTAAGCAATGGGACATTTTGAAACGTATAAAAATTAGTCATTATAGGAGTAAAGAAGGGAAAAAATGGGGGAAGGGATAAATAAGAGGGGGCAGCGAAGGACATAAGGGCAAAAGGAAAACCATTAAAGTGAATGTGGGCATTGCCAAGGTAACAGCAGGCAGTGTCAGGCAGAGCCGCCTTTCAGGTGAGTGGAACCAGGTGGGGCTGGCTTCGACAGTGCCACAGAGGACAGGTTCTGTGAAATCAGCCTGCTCAGAACAGTTGCAAAAATTGCAAAAGGTCAGGCTACAAGCCAGGGCTTGAAATGCACCATGTCAGGTTCTTACTAGGCATTCAATCATTCCTTCCATCCTACGTCATGGGGGTTTTATTTATGCTTGCAAAGAGCTAGTTTGGTACTAAGATGGGATTTCTACCTAAATTATTCCTGGAAAGCTATACTTCCTATGAGATTACAGTATTAATCTATAGAGAACCAGCCATGAGTATATCACCCTATTTTTGTATTGCCTATGGGGACATGGATTATTTCCTCTTCTCCACCTTCTATATCTTAAGTTTGGCACCCAAACCCCCAGGAGTAGGCTGATCTCACCAGGATTCAGGGCCAGGTAAAGAGGGCAGCAGTGCCACTGGCCACACACAGAGATGCACAGAGGATGGGTGCCTTATCTGTTGTTGTAAATGACCGTGGCCCCCTCCCCATTACCCCAGATAAGGGAGAGAAAAATATGAACCACGTGTAGTGTGAACTAAAATATCAAATTATATGGCATATTTTGAAAGACTCCAGGCCAATGGCTCATCGTAAATGTTTTTTTAGAAATTATTCTTGAGGGCTCCCTCTGCACAGGACTTTAGACTAAGTCTGTGGGACTTAGAGTTAGAGATTACGACCTTCGGAGGGTCATAATTTGTTGTGGAAGAAGGAGCCATGTGGACTTTCAGATACGAAGCCAGATGAAGGAGCAGGCAAGGGCTGATGGGAAAACTAGAGGGAAGCTCCATGGTATGAACTCATGTGGTTTTTGAGAGCCGACTCTGTGCCAGGGACTGGAGAGACAAAAAGAATAAGCAAAGGCCTTGCCTTGGGGAATACCACAGTCAAAATATGTTCAACATGTGCTGTCAGTTTCTGGCAATTTCTCTTCTCTGCCCCCTCCCTCCCTCACTTCCCTGTCCTTGTCACTGGCCTACTTTTTTCCCACAGGCTTCATCACTCTCTAAAACAATCTCGTTTGTTTATTTGGTTACTTGTCAATTGTTTTTATCCCCCACTAGAAGGTGAGCTTCATGAGAGTTTGTTCTACACTATCCATAATCCCTAGAATGGTGCCTGCAGTTAATAGTTGCTCAATGAATATTTGTTGACTGAATTAAATACAGCCCAACATGAGTAAGAGAGCCTGATAGTGAAAGGGAGTAAGAGGATCTGTTTTGAATCTAGACTATTTGGGGTGAAAGCTTAGCTCCCACATTTACTCACTATATGACCTTGATCTGGTTGCTCAACCTGGTATGCCTCAGTTTCCTCAACTGCAAAATGAGATACTAATACCTACTTTACATGATTATTAGGGAAATTAAATGAGTTAATATATACAAAAAACATTTAAAGCAGGAGTTAGCAAACATTTTCTTATAGAGTCATATAGTAAATATTCTAGGCTTCGCAGGCCACATGATCTCTCTTGCAATCACTCTACTCTGCCCTTATAGCACAAAAGCAGCTGTAGACAATACATGGAAGAATTGAGTGTGGCCATATTCCAATTAAAACATTAAGAAGTATAGCACAACATATAGCATATAAGAATTAAAATACAAAATAATAATCTTGGCTAGGGAATTAGAAGTCTTTCTTTTGCAACAAATTCACTGTGTGGTTTCAAACCCTCTGAGTTGCAGCTTAGTCATCTGTAAATAGACATAATAACTCTCTTTCCTACCTCCCTGGGTTATTTGGTGATCACATAAAATAAAAGATAAAATGAAAAGTACAAATGTTCAGTGTACAAATAATGCAAAGTGCACTACAATATGATTCTATAGTGCTGCTTGTATCCTAGGTTGCCATGCAGTAGGTAGGTCAGATATTATTATGCTCACTTTATGGATGAGGAAACCGGAAATATTGAGTGACTCATTTGAGGTCACACAGCTGATGAATAGAAGACCTAAATTTGAACCTAGAAAATTTTTATTCTAGCACAATATATGCCAACAACAGTGTAGCACATTTTCCTCTACACTGAACATAAAACTTACACAGAGTTTCTTCTTTACCTTTTTTAACACATAAGTATCCCACATCCCTTGGTTCACCCCAGGCCAAAGAGCTCTATACGTACTGTAGCAATGGCTTCCTGTCTTTGTAAATATCAGAAATAATTATAAATTCAGCCCACACTGTGTCTTATCAAATCAAAAAAAAAAAAAAAAAAAAAAAGAAAAGAAAAATTCAGTGACATGACTATTTCCTAATTAGCTTGAATGCAAAAAAGACAATTTCACAACATAATTCCATCCCCATTCTCCCACCCCAAAACATTTTTAAGAAGCACAAATATATATTCTGGTCAGTTTGTATGTTGGTTGAGTTGCATCTGTTGTATTAAAGAAACTTACTTGGTCTATCTATAGTAACTAAGGGATAAGGCTTTTAGTAGTTTACGAAGACTTACTTACCTTTGATTAGAGAGCTGGAGCCCTGCAATCATGGAAACTCAAGACTCCAGTTTTCAGCTACTGTGTGCATGGAGCTTACGACCATGCTAAATGCCAGCCAAATGGCCGTGAGTGAATTGTCCAAGTACTATGTATTTTTAACACATTAGAGTAGCTAAAATTAAAAAGACCAATAATTACAATTTTTACTAGAATGTAGGAAAACTAGAACCCTCTTACAATGTTGATGGGAATGCAGGTAAGCAGTTTTCTAAAAAGTTAAACTACACTTTCCATATGAAACCCAACAATTCCACTCTTAGGTATCTACCCAAGGGAACTAAAAGTATATGTCTACACAAAGATTTGTATGCAAATGTTCATAGCAGCATTATTTATAATAGCCAAAATGTGGAAACAACTCAGATGTCTGTCAACCAATGAATGTATAAACAAAATATGGTGTTTCTATGCTATAGAATGTGACTGGTAAATAAAAAGGAATAACGAGTGTAATAATATGAATTACTCTCAAAATTATTACGCTAAGTAAAAGAAGACAAGACTACAAGACTACATATTATATAGTTCCATTCATATGAAACCTTCAGCAAAAACAAAACTATATAGCAGCAGAAAACCATTTGATGAGCTAGGGTGGGAAGTGGGGAGAGCAGGGATGGATCACAAAGGGACATTGAAAGTATTCTAAATTTTGAATGTGGTGAAGTTTCATGACTGTATATATTTTCTAAAATTCATATAACTGTGCAGTTTAAATGGATGAATGTTAAAGTACATAAATTATACTTCAATCAGGCTATGAAACAGAAGGGTTGTATAATTTTTTAGGTTCAAGTATATTTTCTTTAAAATTTTACAACTTTATTTTAGAAAATGTGCAAGGTCTAAAAATGAAAAACAAAAACCTTAATTGCACCAAGCTAGAGATAACCTCTTTTGATATTTTTAAAGAGTTAATATTGAAAACAATATTATACCTCAATAGTTTTCACTTAACATTACATCTTGCAAATTGCATGATCAGGGTAAGAGAGTGATTATATCACTTCTAGTTCGCAACACTGAATATTTTTTTCTCTTTTTATTTATTCAAATATTTTAGAGTACTTTGATGTCCAATGGGGTTGATTCTTTCTTAAATGCCATGGCAGTCACTGAGGCTTTTCACACATATTTTAGTTTTTCTCCCACTGTGAGCATAATAAGTTTGGACCATTCACCCTTTAAGGATAAGCTTGGACATAGAACTTGCTTTGGCCAGTGAAATATGAGTGAGGTAATAAGCTACTTCTGTCAGGAAGCTTTAAGAGCCAGTGCACAATTTGTCACATTTCCTATTTCCTGCCTGGATGATCATGAAAATCTGAGTCAAGATGGAGCCTCTAACAGTCTTGGTCCCTGAGTGACCCTGGCGACCAGAGTTCCCCAGCCCCCCCCCCCCCCACCACCACATAGTAAGTAGCATGAGTGAGCAATAAACCATATTAAACCACTGGAATTTGGGGTTGGTTGTTACTGCAACATAATTGAGATTATTGTGACTCATATAGGTCTATGTATTTTTTAGAAAATAAGGTGAAAAGTTGATCAGTGTCCTTTCCCTTTAAGAAAATGCATAAATTGGTACTAGGATTGTGTGATTCTGAAACAAAGGAAAACATGTCTCTTGGCTAATGATTTTCCAATTTTGAAAACAAATTCCTAATGCATTTCTATAAATAGAGTGAGGAAAGGAAGTTATTTGACTCATAGGAATAAAGTAAACCACAGGTTTTTATGAAAATGGCACCAAAAATTCAATAAGAAAGCGAAAAGTTAATTCTGAGACTCCGAACTGATCCATATCTAATTTGCTTTGTGTGCTGCTACTATCGTTACGCAGACAGCATTGTTTGCATTGTGATTAAATAGGAGCACCCCTGTGCTGCTTCGATGCACAGAGGTGTTTAGACAGGTTACACAGGACACATGATGATGGTCAAGCTGCTACCAAAGGATGGAATATTCTGTATTTGGATCCCCAACAGGAAGT
This sequence comes from Rousettus aegyptiacus, assembly GCF_014176215.1. Taxonomy (NCBI): domain Eukaryota; kingdom Metazoa; phylum Chordata; class Mammalia; order Chiroptera; family Pteropodidae; genus Rousettus; species Rousettus aegyptiacus. The sequence continues at coordinate 31,463,005 of NW_023416307.1, read as the reverse complement.
TATTTTTCTTGTAATGGGAGAATAAATTATCTTTCCCAAGGCTACATAACCAGAAACACACAAAGGATGCCGAATGTCAGGTAGAGCTACAGTGGCAGGGAAATGAAGGCTCACGTGTACAACAAGGAGATAACATTTTGTAAATCATATTGGAGAACAGACCAGAAATATCCTGCCATAGAAATTAAGGGCCCAAAAGAAGTGGTCTCTCAGTCCAACAAAGCCTGAGATTTGAGGCCAGAATCAAAACAGATTCCATTGAGCTCATAAAATACAAAAAGAAAAGAAATACCAGATACGACTGGCTAAGTATTTTTACCATACAAAATGATAACAGAACTCGACATAATATTTTTTGTTGTTATAAAATGTTATGCATATGCGAGTTTGTGTGCATGTACATACATATATATGTATCCATAGTCTAAGCACAATCATTCTCAAGAATTATTTGCCATCTTTAAAAAGTCCCAAGTTTCAGAACACTTCTGGGCATTGCCGTATAGATACATAGAGCTATCTGGGCTGGTAGATTTTTTATGTGATTATTACAGTCAAGATTCTGGTGCCCGTGTATCTGCTAAACACTGCATTGCTTTGTATATTTTCATGAAGGAAAGGAGCTACGGGTAAAGCATGAGTGATGTGTTCCTATACTATTGAAATATTTATAGTGACCTTGATGTGACTGATATAGGGAAAAAATATCAAATAGCAAAGAAATAGTAGGAGAATTATAGTTAGAAATAAGGATTAAGAACTTTCATGTGTAAAAAAATCATTAGAAGGACATAGATATTCAGGTTTTAAATTTTGGTTTCAAAGCCATTTTTAATGAGACTATGAGAGAATTTTTACTTTCCCCAAATCAAAATATTAGTCCACATCTTGACTGTATTTTAAATAATCACAGAATATCTATTAGGCAGCACAGTTAAGTACAAATGAAAAAGGACTATAACTCTACTTCTGCTGGAGAATATAATAAAGAGATCAGAAAGCAGGTTAATTTTCTTCTTCTGTATGTTCATAAATAAAACAGGAAATATGGATCCTGGGGATTCATTCTGAAGGTCATTGTGTCTTAATAATAACAGCTAATATTTACCAAGTATCTCGCACATGGCAGATAATTTATTTACTCTTCACCAAGTCTCAGTCAAGTCAGCTGTGGTAGACTCTTACATGGTGGTCCTCGGTTACCCGCACTTTCCAGATTCACACTTTTATGTATTCCCTTCCCACATTGACGCTGGGCTTATTCATGCGACTTGCTTTGGCCAATGGGACATTAGCAAGCATGATACAAGCACAGGCTAGATAAGTGCTTAAACTTTGGATTTGTCATCTTGAGATTTAGCTGCCATGTAAAAAAGCTCAGGATAAATGATGAAATGATGAGACACCACACGGAAAGAGGTTCTGGAGGATGAGAAGCCATCTTAGATTATTCTGGCCCCAGTGGAGGTCCCTGCTAAATGCAGCTGTTTAAGATATCCAAGAAAAAAGCAGCAGAACCACCTGGATGAGCTCCCCTGGACAGAATTATTAAAAAGTAATAAATAGTTGTTGTTTTAAGCCACTATATTTTAGGATGATTTGTTACAAAGCAATAGCGACTGAAATATGAGTAATCTAATTTATAGTAGACAAATATGAAAATTAGGCCTCAGAGAAGTTAAAGATATTGTCAAAGTCTTATTATATGATTACAACTCCAAATGTACCACATAAAATCCTATGTTCTTTTCACTATACTCTCCCCTACATTTCAAATTGTGCATCCAAACTGCTTATGTGGCATATCTCTCTAGCTAGGTAACCCTTGGTTTTCTTCAGAGAGATGAGGCTGGAATCTGGCAGGAAGAGGGGTCTGCTGTCTCTCTTTCCCCTTTGCCACAGAGGCTGCAGCTCATTTCTAGAAAAACATCACAGCCCTTGCAATTGATTTGGGAATAAGGTTCTACATCTGACTTTCGGGAAATTACAACAGCAGAGGACTGAGCTCTTGAGCACGCACAATCCCTTCCTATGCACACTAAAATGCTACTTTAGATTTTGATGGTTTATTCCTCAAGAGAGGAGATCTGAACAGGGGAAGGTTAATTGACTAAGCAAGATCAGAACTTCCAATAGAGAATGTTCTTTAAAAAATATACCAGGATGTGTTAACCCAATAAATAATTCATCAGACTGCCTTTTCACAGACTAATAGAAAAATATTGCAGAATGCCTACATGTCAATCAGTCTGCAGTTAGTTAAATAAACACTCTATGCAGATGTCACTTGTAAAACCCAGATTTATACATTAATTGTATGTTTTACCCAGGCAAAAATACAATATCTAGTAACTTCACTTCAAAGTCTATTAAAATCTCTTGGCTTTGAAAAGGTTACCTGACATCTTGTAGGCCAGATTCAGGGCTGAATAGACATGTCCCCTGTCACTGAATGTACAATAGCCAAACACTCAAATGACACTTTAGTTACACTTGCTGCCCTTGTAGAGAAACACTGAGGGCTGTGATCCTTCTGGGCCTGCTGGAATTCTCCTGACCTCAGGGAGCACAGCTGCAGCAGCAAATGCAAAGGCAGAATGTGTGTCTGCAGATGCTCGGAGTCCAGCTCCATTAGCAGCTCCCATTTCTACCTAAACAATTTCCTAATTCTTTGATATGCTTTTAAAATAAACAATGATAATGCACTAATGATAATAATATATATTATTTATGTTTTAATATTTAAATATATTTAAATATTTACATACAATAGTATCTTTTTTAAATATAAAATTTTAATATTTATATATAATTATAATAATTATTATTATAGTTAAGTCCTCCTATGTCCCAGGAATTGTGTTAAGTGCTTTATCTGACTTTTTTTTTTCTATTTAATATTCACAACAACTTTGTGAGGCAGGTACGATTATTACTTTAATTTTCAGATGAAATGTCTTGGATATGAAAAAACACAGAGAGTAATCAAATATACAGAGAGAGTTAGCCAGTGGGTAATGTAACAACAAGTTGGCACCATGTAGCTACTGATGAGATACATTCAGAAGGAAATAAAATCACTTCTATGGTATTCTTGCTAAAGATTAGACAAACCCAAATTAAGGGACATTCTAAAAAAATACTGGGGCAGTACTCTTCAAATAAGTTGTTTGCAAGAAAGACCAAAACAGACTGAAAATCTGTTCCATATTAAGGGAGACTAACAAGGCAAGATAAGCACATATAACATGTGAACCTGGACTGGTTTCAAGATCAGAAAAAGAACATTAGCAGGGCAATTGGTGAACTTGAGGACTACAGATCAGATCATCGAATTTTGTTAATGCTAACTTTCTGATTTTGATCATTTTACTATGGCAGACAAATAGTAACATTTGGGGACACTAGGTGATAGGTATTCAGGAATTCTTTGTGCTATTTTTCTAACATTTTTCGCAAGTCAAAAATTATTTCAAAATTACAAATTGAAAACTGGAGGGAGTGAGAAGTAAAAGAAAAACCCTACAAAGTGTGACAGGGAATCTAGGGAGACAGAGGAGGTCATACAAAACACAGAATGGAAAATGGGAATGTTTCTCTTCCCACAGCTCTTGATACCACTTGGGGTTTGTCCTTGGAGTGGTTTATCCAGAAGATAAATTTCTTTAGTATAAAATTCTTGTGAATGACAAGCATTTGATTTAGAGGGGAACTTAGTTACTCTAGGGGCCTCATTTTGCAGGAAAGACATCTGAAGCTGAGAACGGCACGGGAATGACGGGCACAAGGTCACACAACAGAAGAGCCAAGATTAGCGCCTCGCTCTTCTAGGTCATGAGATACTATTTCTGTTCCTCCACTCATTTCTGAAAGAGGACACGTCTGTGCCAGATGGAACTCAAGCCCAAAGTTCATGGCGTAGGGATCTTATCCTTTAGCTGTGTGATTCTTCTTACCCACCTGCTAGAGATTTGCTTCTGCAGCCAGAAAGTCATTCATTTACTTACTCATTCAGGGAATATTTATGGAGTATCTTCCAACTGCTCAGAGGGCTTATTGATGCAGCAACTATCAAAAACAAAGTCCTCAAATTCTGGTGGGCTGGCCTAGGTACTGATCCATTCTTTACTACTAATGACCTGCCTGACCTTGGGGACATTCCTTTACTTCTCTAAGTCTCAGCTTGATCTTCTGTAATGCAGAGATGATAGAAGCACTCATAGGTTTCTCTGAGTATTAAATAAAATATTGCATCTAAGCCCTTAGCAGAATTATCTGATATGTAAGTACTCAAAAAATATTAAGTATTACTGTTATTTTTTCTCTCCAACCTGAAGTTCTGTCAGTTATACTAGTGGTGAAGAAATCTGGGAGTGCCCAGAAATGTTATAGAATATTTCTAAATGCATTAAAAACTCACATTTAGGAAGGTGAGTTTTTCCAACAGAATAATTCTCCATTTCTTTGTTATTTTCAAAGGTAGATAACAATAAAAAGAAAGGGCAGAAAGGCCATCTGAGAAAATTGGTACTGAGCGAGAAATTCAAATGGGAGTTATAATATCCAAAATATCTGATAGATTTTTTTCTAGATTCAAATGAGACTGTTCTTGGAGGCTGATTGCGTCTGGGCTCTTCATGGTCATAATTTTTAATGGCATTTTAGCTAATCCTTGATTATTTCCACAAATGGAAAGAATAATAGATTATGCCACATAAAACAAGATAAGCAGAACCCACTAGTGCTGCTTGGAGCAAGCTTCTGGTGCTTCCTGACTGCTGTATCCTGGGAATGTGACCTTGTTCCTCTGCCATATTTCTGTTGCCTGCTCCCAGGACCAAGTCCATCTGGGTACCCACTTTCTTCCCCTCCCCCCACTTTCTCCTGTAGCACCCAGCAAAAGGCCTGAAACATAGGATGTGTTTACCAAATATATGTTCAATAAATAAACCTATTTGGAGGGAGTGGAATCTAGTAAAGCAATGAGAAAATAAAGCCCAATTGTAGTTAAAGATTCTTTAATTCATTCAAAATTTCATCTGTTTGTACACAGATGGTTGGGACTTAAATGTACAGAAAGCACTTTGGTTTCACATGCTTCCTACATAACAATTTTGACTGAGAGGTGGGACTTACAAGTATTTGCTCTCATAGTCTCCCGCCACAAACTCTGGAGGAATGACTCTAAATAAACCTAATTAATAGATCTATTTGGCTATATATCTGGGAGCAGAATCCGTGAGTCACATGGTTTGTGTATGTAAACAATAATATAAACAGAGCCACTTTAAAATGGAGCTGGAGTTGCCATGCCAGAGCTCTCAGGCCTCACATCTTTGGAATGTTAAAACAGGGCAAAGTAACCTTTCGACAATGCATCCCAAAGAATCGTTTGTAAAAATAACAAAGGAACAGTTATTACTACTAGAAGGATTACAATTACACTGAAAATTAAAAACATTGTTTAGAATCAACATCACCGTATTAGGTTATTTGCACTAGTAAAAATGCCTTCCTTCTATTGATGTAATTGTTCCCCCTTTCCTTTCTCATAAATACCCACGGCCTCTGTCTGCTAATCAGAACACTGTTTGGGCTTCTGCCTGGATTAGTACATCCTGACTAGCTATTCTTATTGATCTCCATAAATCCTTGTTGCCTCTCACTTTGAAAGGCCTTTTATTTTTAGGATAGCCATTTCCTTGCAGCAAACGAAGAAGGTAAATCAGCAACACGATTCCCAGCATTCATAGATAAAACATACCAATCACCATGAGAAGGGAACCTCCTTTCCCCTCGAACAGAGTGTGGAAGAAATTTTCTGTTGAGTGGTTTAGGGAGCCATATTCTCAATGATCTTCCTGCAGGAAATAAGGCAATGGATTATGACATTTCTCCCTGTAGGTCTACTGCCCAAGGCCAAGGTTAAAGGGCAGGGCAAGGATAGAGGCAGAGTGCATCGTGTAGTCGGTGTAGCATGCTCGAGGATGGCTCACGACTGGTGAAACAGAGAACTTTAGTCAAGGCTTCATTTTCTTTTTTGAAGAGAACTCTCTACTCAAAATTTCCCTCAAGCCTACTTCTACTCGCCTCCAACCTCAACCCCCACCTGGCCCACAAACTCTCTGGTATCAATGTTGGGTTGTTTATTTAACACGAGCCTAGCAGTTAACCAGATAGAAACCACATTAGGGCTGGTCCCCTTAAAAGAGCTCTGAGAAAGTTGTTTGATGTTCTCTATGTCACTGGCATTAGTCGGTTCACAGAGGACAGATGAGCATTTGTGAGACAGGAACATGAAATGGAAAGGAAATGAGAAAAGGAAATAAAGTTTCACAGCCAGGGCACTGCCATTTTGGGTTCATTTTTTCAGAAAACCCACCTTATCAATTATCCTCTGCATGGACCTATTTCTGAAACAGACTTCATTCTGAGTTTCATCTTTTATGATTTAAGGAGGAGATTTTCTACTTCCATGAGCTGAGTAGTGTCAATATATTTTAAAAAACAAAACAAAAAACAAACAACCAAATAAAAACAGATAATTAAACAACTGTGGCAAAGAATGTCTGTTCTCTGGGCAAGATGGAAGAGAGTCAGCTATGGGCCATTTGGAGATCATTTAGACAGCTGTCCATGCCTGGGGTCCATGCCGAAGCAGATTCCTAATCCAGTGTCATTATTTTCCATACAGAAGTCTACTGGATCAACTGAGAAGGCTTGGACCATCCAAGGGTGCAGAAAAGGAGACATGGGACTTAAAGTCAGGCCTGGGTTTTTTGTTTTTGTTTTTGTTTTTGTTTTTTTGGCTGGATACAGTGAACTTTATTGATGGTGCATGACAAGGTAGGGCTCCCTAAGCCTCTCCCCTTCTTCAGGGGATTTTGGATGGAAACTGGAGGTCAGGAGATTCTCAGTGTATTGGGGGATCGATTTGTGACAAGGACTCCCCAGGAGCTGAGGGCCTCTTCCTCTCACTGAGGCTGGTGGTCCAGGGGGCTCTTACTCTGTGGAGGGTATGTGGACCATAAGATCCACCACCATGTTGTTGTAGCCAAATTCATTGTCATACTAGGAAATGAGCTTGACAAAGTGGTCATTGAGGGCGATTCCAGCCCAACATCGAAGATAGAGGAGTGTGTATCATTGTTAAAGTTGCAGGAAACAACCTGGTCTTCAGTATGGCCCAGGATGCCCTTGAGGGGATCCTCTGATATCTGTTTCACCACTTTCTTGATGTCATCGTATTTGCCAGCTTTCTCCAGGTGGCAGGTCAGATCCACAACTGACACGTTATGGGTAGGGACATGGAAGGCCATGCCAGTAAGCTTCCCATTCAGCTCTGGGATGACCTTGCTCACAGCCTTGGCAGTGCCAGTAGAAGCAGGGATGATATTCTGGGTAGCCCCTTGGTCATCACTCTACAGCTTCCCAGAGAGACCATCCATGGTCTTCTGGGTGGCAGTGATGGACTATCATCAGGAGTCCTTCCAAAGTTGTCATGGATGACCTTGGCCAGGGAAACCAAGCAGTTGGTAGTGCAGGAGGCATTACTGACAATCTTGAGGAAGTTGTCATACTTCTTATGGTTCACACCCATCACAAACATGGGGGCATCTGCAGAACAGGCAGAAATGATGACCCGCTTGGCTCCATCCTTCAAGTGAGCCCCAGCCTTCTCCAAAGGAGTGAAGACAACAGTAGACTCCACAACATAGTCAGCACCAGCGTTGCCCCATTTGATTTTGGTGGGATCTCACCCCTGGAAGATGGTGAAGGGCTTTCCTTTGATGACAAGCTTCGCATTCTCAACCTTGACTGTGCCTTTGAACTTGCCATGGGTGGAATCATACTAGAACATGTAGACCACATAGTTGAGGTCAATGAAAGGGTTATTGATGGCAACGATATCCACTTTGCCAAGTTAAAAGCAGCCCTGGTGACCAGGCATCCAATATGGCCAAATCCGTTTCCTCTGACCTTCACCATCATGTCTCAGGGTCATGGCAGGCACTACGCAGGAGGACGCGGCTGTCTGTCGAACAGGAGAAGCAGAGAGCCCAGGCCTGGGTTTTAATCCTGCTCTCTTCTGTAATTCAACCTCTCTCAGCCTCAGTTTAACCACCTTTGACATGGAATATTAATGCCTTTCTTTGAGGTTAGAGATAATGTAACAATGCCAAAGATTAGAAATCATACAGCACATAAATTAGGATCTGGCAAGTAAATAGGTGCCCTATGAATAAAGGTAGTTAATCAATCCATCTATCCATCAATTTACTTATTAATTTTATTTCTTTTTCCTGCTCTTTTTTAGTTCTTGGTATCAGCTACACAGTCAAGCTAAGAAGAAGAAATAGAGTAGCCTTTAGAGATGTCATGAAAAAGAACCAGCTTCTTTCAGAAAGCATCTTTTTCAGAGGACTATTCCATGCCTTTAGGGAAGTACCACAGGGGTTCTAGCTTAATGTTTCCCAATCATTTAGATGTTGAGAGCAGTGGGAACCAGGAAGTGAGCTGATTTCCCTCAATAAAAGGGAGGCTCTCACACTGCTTTCTTCATCATGAATGTTTGTCTTGGGGCCCACACATTGACTCTAAGGTATCCATTTGTCTATCTGCCCAGCTACCCTGCAGCACAGGTCTGGTCAAATACTCCTCTTCCATAGTTCTCTTGTTTCTACCCTTTGGATAAAAGAGTTCTTATGCTACTTGTCTCTGCGCTTTTGAAATGTGCCTGACTGATCTTCCTTGGATCATTTTAATCCTTTATTTTTAACATTAATTTATTTCTGATTATTAAAGTAATATTATAAAAATCTGGAAAAAAAAAAACAAGAAAAAAAAAAACAAAGAGGAAAAGAACAAGTCCTGCTAATTGCCTCACCTACAAATGTCAGGCCTGCTATCGTCTCCCCAGCCTTTTGTGCCCAGCACACATGTAGTCTCTTCTGCCCAGCAAAAAAAAAAAAAAAAAAAAAAAAAAGAATCATGTGATGTTTATTATGGCATGTGCTTTCTTTACACAACAATGTATTATAAACATTTCCTTCATGTCATTAAATATTTTGTCCTATTCTTGTTTGAGTCTCTTTTATTTCCTCAGAACCACAGAGAGAGCTCCCAAGTAGGAAGTCAGGAAACCAGGGTCCCACGTGACTGGGTGACTGGGTAAATCATCCCGTCTTCACCTGGACGATCTACACACTCTGTCCCAGCATTAAAAGTTTATGATTCCAAGTAGAATAGCAAACTTTTCATCAAAAAAAAAAAAATGAATTCTGGGTTTTAGAAACACAGAACTGTCTTAAGCTCAGGTTTTCATACACTCAAATATGTGTGATCTTTGTAAAGGGAAAAAAAATGGTGATTATCAAAGGTCTTCTATACATGCCAGATATTATTCAGGAAAGAAGGAAGAAATGCTTAAAATGCTCCAATGAGATATGTACCTCTCCCTTACTGGCCTCATCACCGGTACAAGTTGCTCTAGTTGCTGTTGCTGGTGGCTTGCTACATTTGAACTCTGATCTCTACCCAACTTTCAGGCTTTTATAGTTTATTTAGCCAGATTATTATGGCTGTGGCTGAGCATGGCCCCGCTTTTTGTTTTCTCTTTCTCTACTTTAGCACTCTGACTGCCCTCGCAGAAGTCCTATATGTATTATTTGTGGACAATGTTTCAAGAAGCTCCAGAACCCCTCTTTTCTGAATTAAAAAGAAAAATCATGATAGATTCTGTGACCAACTGAATATTCTTTTTACTGGGCAGAGTTTTCACCATTAAACTTAATTTTATAGTGATTCCATTTTATTCTATCAAATCACAAATTCTCACTGTTTTAAAAGTCTAATATTTCAAGGACTGTTTTCATCAAAATACTTTCTAATTTCTATGACTAGATTATAGGTGGTTCGATGGAAACAAATCAAAACAAATAATTATTTTTAACGCAGATGAAATAAACAAGTAGTATTTCTAAGGGAAAACAAGGATATAAAAGCATAAAACACACACGCATACACATATACCACTTATTTAATCGCCATGTTCATTGAAAATAGTTGGCAAATGTCACGTTGATTTCACATAAATGTTTCGGTGGAATTCAATCCAGAGGATTTGGAATCCGAAGACCTGCTAGATATGTCATCCTGAGCAAGTCATTGAGCCTCTCATTTGTAAAAAAGGGACAATAATACTGCTCATGAGTATCAACTGAGAAAGTGAAAGTAAAAGCAAATCTAAACTGTAAAGTAATATGCGAATACAAGGATAAAAAAAAAAAAAGCAAGGTTTCTCGAAGTTCGTAGTAGGAAAACTCAAAGGATGCCAATTTCCTAAAGGATTTTAATTTCTTTTATAGAGGTTCCCAAGAGTGAAGATTCTGAGTTATCCTTTTGAGCTTGGGTTGCTGACTGAACCAGCCTCAGGGCCTAGCTTTTCCTGGCAGAGACAACCCTGAGCCTGTCTTAAACCTTAGGTATGGTCCAGTGGATGGAATAGAGACTTCAAGAGCCAGACTGTCTGACCTCAGCTTTACCAGTTGCCCTTGCTTAACGAGGTTAATATTTAACTTCTTAGTGAGTCATTCTCTAAGATTCCAAACTTAGACTATAGCATCATCATCTACATCAGTGCATCATGGTCAAGAGGAAGTCGAGATGACAACTAGGAGAGGAGAGTTTTTCTGACCCTGGGAAATGATTCCTCTTGACTGAAGTAGTAGAAGGGGTAGGGGCACAGCGGTAAGTGTGTGGGAGTCAGGCCAGCATGCTTGGGCTGATACCATCTCTGCCTGCTGCACCTCAGTTTGGTGATCTGGAAAATGACAATATTTCTTGCTCTACTCGAATTTGTTTTATTTTTTACCTTTATCAAGGTATAACTGACAAATGTAATTGAGTTTACTTTAATAATTACCTGTGATACCAAACAGTGATCTAATGTTGCTTGTTTTATTTTCAAAAGAATGCTGAATAATAGATAGTTCGATAGCTCTTAGTCCCCATATTACAGATGAAGAAATTTGGGCTGTGATGGTTAATTTTATGTGTCAACTTGACTAGGCTAAGGGATGCCCAGATAGCTGGTAAACATTATTTCTGGGTATATCTATGAGCTTGTCTCCAGAAGCGATTAGCATTTGAATCAATACACTGAGTAAAAAAGATGGCTGTCCCTAATGCAGATGGACATCTAATCTGATGAGGACCTGACTCTAAATAGAACAAAAAAGCAGAGGGAGGGAGAATTTTCTCTTTCCGTTTGAGCTAAGGCGTTTATCTACTCCTGGCCCTGGACATCAGTGCTCCTGGGTCTCAGATATTCAGACTCAGATCAGGACACACATCATGTGCGCTCCCTCCCCACTCCTTAAATTTTCAGGCCTTCAGACTCAGAATTACACCACCTGCTTTCCTGGTTCTCCAGTTTATTCATGGCCAATCTCAGGACTTCCCAGCCTCCATAATTGGGTGAGCCAATTCCTACAATAAATCTCTTATACGTATCTAAATATATGTATCCTATTGGTTCTGTTCTCTGGAGACCCCTGGCTATGAGAGATTACGCATTAAAGAGCTCTAGGGGTGAAAACTCCTTAATAGCTCCCAGCTGGCTTCATAATTTAGTTCAAACTCAAACTCCTTAGCTTGGTCACTCTTCTAACTCCTGATTACCTTGTCAGCTTCAACTTGACTCAAATTATCAGCAGTTTCTCCAAGACCCTGGTTCTCAGAATGTAGTCTTTGTAGCAGCAGCAGCAGGAGCAGCAGCAGCAGCAGCAGCAGCAGCAGCAGCAGCAGCAGCAGCAGCAGCATTTGGGCACTTATTAGAAATGCAAATTCTTGGGCCCCACCCAGACCAACTGAATCAGACACTATAAGGGTGAGGTCTGACAATGTGTGGTATAACAAGCACAGCAGGAGATTCTGTTGCATGCTCAAGTTAGGGAATCCTCCTAAGGCATTTCTCTCTCTTCCCTTCTCATCCAGATGCCCCTGGTGACTGGAACAGCTCCCTAAACAATCTCTCTGCCATCAGTGTTGCTCTTCTCTAGTCCATCTGCCATGACGCAAACATGCATCTAATGCAAAAATGGATCTTGAGGTGGACAGGAGTTTAGCTGTGGGCCTTCCCTTTAGATGGCTTCCTCCAGGACACTGACTTTGCTATCTCTGGCCTCATTCACACTGTTCACTGTGCCCAACTCCAGGGGACTCTATTTACACAGAATATAGTGCAAATGGTGGCCAACCGGCTGCCTTCCTTTGTCAGATCAGTGTAGGAGGCAGCATAGTTACTTACAAAAACATCAAAAAGTGAGTGCATGTGGTGGGGGGCGGGAAGGCAGGAAAATAGTGGGAAAGGATGCTGGGGAATGTGATAAGGGGCGAACTAGAGATAAATAATAGGTTAGACTTTAGCACTTGGTTGCGGTCAAGAGCAGGGAAAGATGGATGCTGAGTTTGTTATAAAGGAAACCAAAAGGTAATTTTTGTTCTGGATGTTTTAAGGGAGAGTAGCCTTGGGGAACAACATATCCTATAAGTTCTGTGGCTCACAGGGGCTGGGAAGGAGCTGGGAGTTCCATGAGGTAGGAGATCAAAGGGAGAGGAACAGGGAAGAAAGCCACGAAAAACCTTGCCTACTTTGCAGTTTCACCAAAGACCGTTGCTGTTGATGGAGAGGTAGAAAAGAAAAATGGGTGGATGACTGGTCTTTTCACTTAAATACTCAGGAAGTTTTGATGACTTAGTAATGTAGGTGATATTGTTTTGAAGTGCGAAGCATTCCAGGGGAATTTTTTTTGTAGTTATATTTTACACTTTGATTTTTCAAAAAAATATTATAAGATGGGAACATTTTTCTACCTATGGAAGATATATCTCAGTTATGGAAGATGTTTCTACCCACTAGTCAGCTCAGTAATTTGGGTCCTCATTTCTGAATGCTTCAATAGACTTCTGGAGGCCATTCTCCTGCCACACCCATTACAGATGTGCAGTCTTACATGGTTTCATCAAGTCGCCAAGGGAATAACTGATAGATAAGACCAGTCTCAAAATCCCAGATATTAACATTTAGTCTCCAAAATAGTAATAATATTTTTAAATTATGATAAACTCAATATTGTATCTGGAATTTCTTAGAAATTCTAAGTTAGTATTGCTTCAGATGTATTATTTAACTCTTCAAATTCTGTTTCCAATTTGCAAAATGATAACGATAATATTGTAGAGTTCCTTGCACTGTAAGTTTCCAACCTTAACCTTAACCCCATCTTTGTCTCCTTAAGTGATTTGCTGAAAGTATCAAAAAAGTAATTTGGAGAATCTAGGTGTTCTGCCACCAAATCTATGGCTTTTTCTACTCTGTCATGTGACTATCAATTGTATTCTCAATCGAGTCCAGAGGCTGTTAGAGTGGCACAATGCCTTCTACAGAAACAAAGTAATGTGCATGCCATGTTGATAGTGGCCTCCTTGTGTAGTGAGAGCCATCAAGTGACGGATTTGGAGGGAGCAGTTCAAGCACGTCTTCTTAACTCAGGTCTGAGATTCCCTTGGGTGAGCTCCAGAGATCCATAAATCCTCCTGAAATAATGGGTAAAATATTTAGATGTGTACAGATGTACATTTTTCTGGGGAGTTGGTCCACAGCTTCAAAATTATCAAAAGTGTCCATAAAGTAAGAAAAGTTGTAGACTGAAGTGTCTATGCCTTGGTCATGGACTTCTACAAAGAAGGCCAGAGGTTGTTATCAGCCTTTTCAATCTGTCCATCAGAGGCCTGTGACTCCCAAGCGTTAGTGAGCTTAAGAATCACATGTACGTCATAGCCGAATACAAATATGACTGGATATTAGATGATATTAGTATTAGGGAATGATTGTTTTTTGTTAGGTGCCTTTAAAGAAAACTTTTCAGATAATATAATTGTGAACATTTGTGAATATTTTGTTCCCATAAAATGTTGCTATCATTCAAGAAAAAAGGTCTAGCAGGCCCATTCAAAGATTGATTCTTATAGAAAAAGAGACTGGTAAGATATCCAATACAGAACATTTTTAAAAAGACTAGAGTTCACTGGACCCTTAACTGGCCGCCAGCTAGGTAATATAATTTGAAATCAGGAAGTAAGATGCCCTCAGCTTTGCTATTTTTTCTTGAAATTGCTTTGGCTACTTGGGGTCTTTTATGGTTCCATATGAATTGTAGAATTTCTTTTTTCTGTGAAAAATGCCATTGAAATTTGGATAGGGGTTGTATTAAATGTATAGGTGGTTTGGGGTGCTATGGATATTTTAACAATATTAATTCTTCCAATTCATGAACACAAGATATCTTTCTGTATATTTGTGTCTTCTTCAATTTCTTTCATCAGAGTCTTAATGCCTTTCAAGGTACAGATTTTTCACCTCCTTGGTTACATTTGTTCCTAGATATTTATTGTTTTTGTTGCTATTATAAATAAGATTGTTTTCTTTCTTAGATATTTTATTGTTTGTAGACATCAGCATTAGAAACATAATTGATTCCTGTATGTTGATTTTATATCCTGCCATTTTACCGAATTCATTGACTAGTTCTCTTAGTTCTTTTGTTGGAGTTTTTGAGATTTTCTATAACATTGTGTTAACTGCAGACAGAGAACTTCACTTCTTCTTCTCCTATTTAGGTATCTTTTATGGCCTAATTGCTCTGTACTATGGTGAATAGGAGTGGTAAGAGTGAGCATACTTGTCTTATTCCCTATATTAGAGGAAAAGATTTCAACTATTCACTTTTGAATATGACATTAGCTGTGGGCTTCTCATATTTGGCCTGTATTATGTTGAAGTATGTTTCTTCTATACAAAATCTCTTGAGAGTTTCTATCATAAAAGGACTTTTTTTTTTTTTTTTTTTGGTCAACTGTCTTTTTTGCATCCATTGAGGTGATCATATGATTTGTATTCTTCATTTTGTTAATGTTATATATCATGTTTATTGATCTGGATATGTTGAACCATCCTTGCACCCCAGGGGTAAATCCCACTTGATCATGGTGTGTAATTTTTTTAATGTGCTGCTGAATTTTTGCATTTATATGAACCAAACATACTGGCCTGTAGTTTTTTTTCTTGCAGTGTCCTTATCTGGCTTTGAGGTTGACAATGTTCCCTACTATTCAGTTTTTTAAAAGAGCTAAGAAGAACTGGTGTTAATTTTTCCTGAAATTTTTGGTATATTTTACCAATGAAACCATCTGGTCCTAAATGTTTCTTTTTTGGGAAGTTTTTGATTATGGATTTAATCTCTTTACTCATTATTGATCTGTTCAGATTTTCTTTGTGATTCAGTGTTGGTAGGTTGCATGTTTCTAGGAATTTATCCATTTCTCCTATGTTATTCAATTCGTTATACTCCTTCCTTTTTAAATAATAACTTAAAAAATTTAGAATAGTTTTAGATTTACCAAAAAGTCATAAAGGTAATACAGAGTTCCTATATATACCATGTCCATTTTCCCCTATTGTGAACACCCTAAAATACCCTGGTATTTTTATCACAACTAAGGAACCTATACTGGCACATTACCATTAACTAAATGACATACTTTATTGTAATTTCACTAGTGCCTTTCTCATTATTTTATATCAAGGGTTCATTTTATCAACATGATTTATGAATGAGATTTTAGCCTTGATTATGTGGTTAAGGTAGTGTTTTCTGTTTGCTAGATTTCTCCACTAAAGTTACTCTTGCTTCCTTTCATTCTCTATGCTCTGGGAGTAGCACATCATTAAGCACAGCCCACACTCAAATATCTTCCCCCTTTTTTTGAGATACATACTGAAATATTTAGAAGTGAAATGACATGATGTTAAAGGTTTATTTTAAAATATTTTAGTAAAGAAAAAGAAAGCATATGGAGGGGAGATAGATAAAAATAACGATGATGATATGATGATGATTATAGAAGCTGTTGAGGTATATATTAGAAGACAAAAAAAAAAATTATGCAACTTCTTGGGGCTCCATCACTGAAAGATAACCAACATCTATAAATGTCTCGAACTTCTGTCCAACCAGCTTTAGGATCCTATTTTTTTTTTTTTCATAACTGGACTTTATCCCTTAATTCCTTTCACCCCTCTCAGCTCTTCTGCTATATGTGCATTTGACCTAAGTTTTGTTATGTTAATTTGTGAAATTAGATTTTGTCTCTTGTTGATACGGACTGCATGTTTGTGTCCCCTGCATCCAAATTTATATGTTAAAATATTAAACCCCAGGGTGATAGTATTGGGAAGTGGGATCCTTGAGAGGTGATTAGCTCATGAAGGCAGAGCTCTCATGACTGAGATCGGTGCCCTTATAAAGGAGATGCCAGAAAGCTAGCTTGTCCTTTCTGCCACTTGAGGACGCAGTGAGAAGGTGACCATCTACAAGGAAGCATGTCCCCAGCAAACACAAAATGTGCCAACACCTTGATCTTAGACTTACCAACCTTTAAAACTGTGAGAAATAAATTTCTGCCAGGCTGTGGTATTTTGTTATAGCAGCCCAAATGGACTAAGATACTTCCACAGCTATAATCAGATCCCATTGTTCCTTTGGTCTAACCAAGTAAAGGCCTTATCCATCAAAGATGCTCAATAAATATTTGGGAGTGGTAAAAATATCACATGGGAGGGTGTTTGTTTAAAAGTGAAGATTCCTGATTCCTGCTCCCCCAATATTCTGGAAACATACATATTAACTAAGCCCTGCCTCCCTCCCACCCCGCTTTTAATATAAGTGCCCTATGAGCTGCTCTTTTAGAAACACTGCCTAAAGTGTAAAGGCAGAAACTATCTTGATTATCCCTGTATTCAATATATGTTTTTGATGAATGGATGTATTAATGAGTGAATGAATTTATACTTTTTATGAATGAATGAGAAAGGTGGATCTAATACAGATTGTATTATAAGTTTTTAACACAATCATAGCTGTGGGACTCTTGGTTTGTTCTCTTTTTTCTCCTAGATCACTTATTCTAATTAATTAATTAATTATTTATTTTTAAAAATTTATTGGGATGACATTGGTTAATAAATTGGTTTGTTATCAAAGTCATCTAGTCATGCAAAATCATAACAAATATAAAAATGTGAACATTTAGAGGACTTAGAGGAATTATCCCAAAATTTCTGACTTCAAATTGGCTAGGTTTGTCCACCTTTATCAGCTTTTTCACTACACTGATTTATTGACTAATTTTATAAGCACCACTTTATGGCGGGCATTATGCTAGGCACTAGAGAAACAGAGCTGAACAAGGAAAGTTCTTTGTGTTCCTCAGCACCATGGTGGAAGAGAAAACCAAAAAAATAGTATATTAAGTGCTATAAGAGAGAACGCATTTTCCAGTGTAAACGTCACAAGTCACCCTTGTAATTACATTAAAAGAATGTGTTACATCTCTGAAGTTTGGCCTCTGCCTTCTTTGGCCAAGGGATCGAAACAACTCCCCATCTCTCATTTGTTTGCCTGGGTTCTCTGGCTTAAAGAACACACTCTGACAAGCTTCTTGCTCCACTTTTGGCACTTCCTCCTGCACTGGAGCCAGTATCAAGCGTGGCAACCCATTTGTTTATCTCGGAGCTTTCAGGCTGCCCACACATTAAGGGAAACATGATCACTTGCATGCTTTACAGTTTCCTTAAGATAAAAAGCACAACGGAAGTGGATAGTATCTGGGCACTATATGGTATAGTAGAAGGAAGAGTGGATCAAGAATCTTGGGGAAGTCATAGCAATAAATACAGCTTTGCCTTTTCTTTTGCAGTACAAATCCTTGAATTCCCAAAGCCCTTTCCCGTGCTAACTCTGTGATATTAAGCAAGTCACATAGTATCTCTGGACCTTGTTTTTCTTACCTGTAAAATAAAAGGGTTGGTTATCTCTAAGTTTCCTTTCAGCTTTAAAAGTTTGGTAAAAACTTTATCTACTCTATGACTTCATGTAAAGATACAATTGGGCTACTTTGCCCCTCTCCCAGTTCTGAGCTAGACTGTGGAATATAGGGACATGAAATAAAAAACTGAAAATTGTTTCATGTACGGTGGGGTAGGGGAAGCTTAGAATCTAAAATTAAAAAGCACACAGTTCCATAGAAAGTTATGTAAAAAAGTAGAAACTAATTGAGATAGCCAGCAGGAAATAAAGTACCACATTTTGGCATTGTCTGGACAGGCCCTGGTGGTCAAAATAAATGTCCTTTCACCATTTCTATTACAGTATGTTTGGTCATTGACCAGACATGTACGGGATGCTTACTGTTGCAAGACACTAGCTTAAGTCCTAAAAATATTGAGAGAAAAGCAAACTGAAACTTTTTTATTTGTCTAGAATATAATTAAGCTTAAAACTGCTTTAGGATTTGAGAAGATCAAACGACTTCCAAAAAAATAATTAAATAATTAAACTTCTATAATAAATATTGAAGGATTACAACTGCATATTAAATTTTCTATACATATTTGTTGTTAGGAATTTCTCAAAGAATGAAAACAGAAAAAGCTGTTTTGAAAGAACTTGCCAAATTTTTAGTAGAAATAGTTTTCTGTATCTGAAGAAGGTGTAATAAAGAGCTGTGTTTGTTTTGGAGTTTAAATGATGCTAGATAATTAGTAAAATTACTCTAAACCCATTTAATAACAAAAAGATGTAATCACTTGGCATTATAATTCCAAAAATAACTAAGTTAAAAAAATGTATCTATATCTAAAACAAGAAATGAGAACTATAAAACAACGGTCATATTTTTCTTTTTCTATTTTGGTATTTGATCTTAGGCAGTACAATTCCAGGGACCATGGTTTTCATCTCAGATCATACAGTATGGAATACAGTATATTGAATTTTAGGATCCTAAATACTTTGAGATCCATCATAGAAAGGGAAGGAAGAAAGGTTAAGAGGGAAACTAAATTGGAAGAGAATGAAGAATGCTACCAATGGACAAAAATAAAGTCTCTTTGGGGCTGAAAAAAATAGTGGTAATGTTAGCAAAGGCTACAAGGAAGCTAGAAGGATAGAGTATGTAATTGGACAATGGGAAATCTGAGTTTTATTTTCTAAGGCAGAAATGTTTAAGATGATAATAAGTTTCTTGTTAGATCCCTGGGAGTAAGTTTAAGTGCAGTAAAAGACAAAAGTCATTCTAGTGAAGAAAGTCCAAGAATTGTGAATTATATATTTAAATAAATCTGTGAGTGAATATTGAACTCTCCTAGTAATATCGTCTGAAAATGTGATATTTATGATTGAGCCTTTTGGAAATTATCAAACTTTACCTATGGCCTCCTCAAATTTGTCAACTTCCTATGGCAGACTTGAAAAGCATGTGTATTCTTAGTTTACTGTGGCTGTTTTGCTTTGCTCCCATGCACTGAGAGCTTCTGTCTTCTAATAGGGAATTTACATATTTACACTTATTCTGATATGTTTTTGCTTATGCCTGATGAAATATTCTTTGGTTGCAAGCGATAGCAAAATCAACTCTGGTTAACATGAATAAAAGGCAATGATATTGAGGACAGAGACTTGATAGAAAGGCTAGAAGGGTGTGGTAGGTTTTAGTTTCCAAAAATACTGCAACAATATCTTCCATCCCTGATGCTCTTCTTAAATATGATTTATATATTCCTCCCATTGAAAGGTGGGATGTATGTATCTTTTTCTTGAATCTAAATGGATTTGTGACAGTGGTGGACCTAAAGTCACATGACTTCCGAGGCTATAACAGTACAGGTGATACAGCTTCTGTCTGGTTCTCACAAGATGCTTGTTCTTGGAACTCAGCAACCATACCATGAAGAGACCAACCTGGAGAAGAACCAAAGTTCCCAGCCATCAGCTTTGACTGATTACTCAATTGATAGCCCAGCACCAAATTTGCTTGGTGTGTGAGTGAGTCATTTTAGAAGTGGGACCTCCCACCCTAGCTAATGCTATGTGGCACAAATGAGCCTTCCTTAGCAACCCCTGCCCAAATTACAGATTTGTGAGCTAAAGAAATGTTTTACTCACTGAGTTTTCAGGTGGTTTGTTATACAACAATTATCATAGAGAACGAAGCTTGGAAATAGACAGGAAACAAGGCAGCTTCTGAGAAACAGGAAGGAGGAATAAACTTTAATAAATACCTTATGGACAGGGTACAACAAAAACTGCTAATCATCTTCAGTCTCGTTTCCATTTTTCTTAAATTCTAGGTTTCTGTGAAGGAGCCTTCTACTGTTCTAATTTCAGGTATCTACTCACCCTTTGGCTACCAATGAGCAGAAAACAGCCCCAAAAATCTACGCCCAAAGACAAAGAGACAATTATTCAAAAGGAAATATGAAACAAGAAGTCTTACTAGTTTTCTATCACTGCTATGACAAATGCTCACAAACTTAGTGGCTTTAAACAACATTAATTTATTGTCTTATAGTTTGGAGGTCAGAAGTCGAAGGGGATCTCACTAGGCTAAAATCAAGATGTCAGCAGAGCTGCATTCCTTTCTGAAGGCTCTAGGGGAGAAACTGTTTCCCTGCCTTTCTAGCTTCTAGAGGCTGCTTGCATTCTTTTGTTTATGGCTCTCTTCATTCATTTTCAAACCAGCAATGTTGCATTTCTCTGTGGCTTTCTTCTATTTTACGTCTTTCTCTAATTTTGACTCATCTTCTGCCTCCCTCTTTCACTTTTAAGAACCCTGTGATTACATCATACTCACTCTGCTAATCTAGGATAATCTCCCCATCTCGAATTCCTTAGTCACATGTGCAAAGTCCCTCTTGCTATGTAAGGTAGTATATTAATAGGTTCCTGAGATTGTAACATGGACATCTTTGTGGGAAGGGGGCGAGCATTACTCTACCTACCACAGTATACAAAAGCAGAATGGATTCTGAGTGGTCCCCACTACTCTAAAAACATGTCCTGTACACTACACATACTGGTTTACATTTTATATTTTTTCTTATCTTCATTTTATTAAATTTACCAACTTATTCCTGTTCCATTTTTTTCAAGCAAGTAGTTTTTAACTTAAACGTCCAATTTGTATTTGCCTATATGGTGACCCTTATATTTATGATGCGTAATTGACTTACATTTTTCTGTATGTGTTTAGAGAAAGTATCTGCATACATCTCAAAATAAGACAAGTGTCTTAATACCCAACTAAAGGTAGCTTAAACAAAATGAGAAAAACTTATGTCATATACAAGGAAGTTCAGAGATAGGTTGTTCCTGGATTAATTAGGTGTCTGGATGATGTCATTAAGGATTCAAGTACTTTTCATCCTTCACTTTCTTTCTAATGCTCATCCTGACTTTGTAGGAAGATGGATGCTATAGCTCCAGTGCTTATACCTACACACGATCCTGTCTGCAGACAGTGAATTAGTTACCTACTGCTGTATAACAAATCATTGAGCTTATAACAATGAGACATCTATCCTGATTTCTTTGGGGCAGGGATTTGGGAGTAGTTTAGTTGTGTGGTTCTAGCTCAGGATCTGTCATGAAGCTGCAGTTAGAGTAGGGACTGCAATCATTTGACTAAATGACTGGCCTGGAGGACTGACGTCAAGGCAGCTCACTCACATGGCTGGCAAGTTATATGAATATTTATAGGACATGGTGGCTGACTTTCCCCTAGAGTTGTGGTTTTCAATTAGGGGTGATTTTGCTCTCCAGGGGACATTTGGCAATGTCTGGAGACATTTTTGGTTGTCACAAACGGGAAGATGTTATTGGCATTTAGTGAGTAGGGACCAGGGATGCTGCTAAATATCCTACACTGGCCAGGACAGTCCCCTAAACCATGAGTTCTCATGCCCAGCATGCCTGCAGTCCTGAGGCCGAGAAACCCTGCTTACAGCAAATGAACCAAGAGAACAAGGTACAAGCTGAAATGCATTTTATCACCCAGTTTCAGACGTCCTCTGTATTCTGCATTAGAGGGATCTACACAAAAGTGTAAATACCAGGAGGCGAGGCTCATTGGAAGCCATCTTGGAGGATGGCTACCACAGGCAGGTAGTTCTTCCTGACCCTCTTTTATTTGCTTCCTTCTTTTCTTTTCTTTTTCAGTTTTCAAAGTGGAAAACTATTCTTATACCCTGCACCAGACTTCTCCTCACTTTTCTTTAGTCAGCGTTGCATGATATGCCTATGTATAAACCAATCATTAGGAGAGAAAATTGAATTACTATGATGAATTTAGACTGATTAACATTCACCTTCCCTCTGGGGCTGGGAGAGCCCATATCCTTTGAACAACTAGAGGATAAATTCTCAAATTCAGAATTTTGTCAGTAAGTAAGATAAAGAATGACCGTGAGTGATTAACAGAGTAAACTGCCTTTGCTTACAATTGTCTTTTGTATCTCATGTTTTCTTTTTTGATTCAGTTTTCTCTTTGGTGGAATACATTTTCTAATAATAATTTAAGAAATGATTAACCATTTGAATCCTATGTGTCTGAAAATATGTCATTATTTTGCACCTTCTCTTAAACGTTAGTTTAGTTGGGTAGAGAATTCTAAGTCCAAAA
This sequence comes from Rousettus aegyptiacus, assembly GCF_014176215.1. Taxonomy (NCBI): domain Eukaryota; kingdom Metazoa; phylum Chordata; class Mammalia; order Chiroptera; family Pteropodidae; genus Rousettus; species Rousettus aegyptiacus. The sequence goes on along the minus strand of NW_023416307.1, from coordinate 31,440,424 downwards.
CAATTTCCTTAGATTACTTTGGTTCATTATCTACTAGCATACATTGTTACTGAGAAGCAGGTGATCTGGTTAAAATTTCCTTTTGATTCCTGATGCTCTGAAATCCCATCATGATGTATTCAAGTGTGGTATTTTTTACTTATGCACTGAATAGGCACTTTCAGCTTGAAGATAGTGGAACATTTTTTAACATTTCTTTGAGTATTTCTTTCTATCCATTTTCTAGGCCTTCTGTTAGATAAATTTTGGAACTTCTAGATTTATTCTTCATGTTACTTAAATTTTTGCCATTGCTATATCCTTTCTCCTGCAACCTGGAAGAAAACTGGGCCCAATCTTCTAGTTTATTAATTCACTCTTCGGTTCAGTTTGCGTCAGTATAGCATGATGATTAAGAACCTGAGTTCAGATCCTGGTTCAGCCATTTATTACTGTGTTGCCTTGAGTAAATTAATTAACCTATTTTTCAGTTAACTCATCTGTAAAATGAATGTGCTAATAATTTGCCTATTTTATGAGTATAAATGTTAATTATGTTAATACATGAATGCTTAGGAGAGTCTACAGTATATTATTACCTATTATTTTTCAATCTATTTATTTAAAAAATTCAATAAATATATTCTTAATCAGTCTTCTAACTGGTTTGTTTTCATAATAGCCTGGTTATTTTATGAATGTAAGGTCTTATACTATCCCTTTGAGAATAAAAAATATGTATTATAAAAGTTCTTTTTGCTCTATTAAACATAACTTTGGGTATTTAATTTGTTTGTTGATTGAAGTTACTGCTTCTCTTTTATAATAATAGATTTCCACAAATGATTGGTGATTCTGGGTTGTCTACTCATTTTAGTGTTTGGAAATTTCATTTGCCTATCTGTGGTACAGATTCTAATTGAGTGCTTGTTTTGCTGAATGTGGTAGGAAGTGGGGTAGGGCAGGACATGGTGCAATGCAGAGGAGATGAACGTAGTTTACTTTCTGAATGTATATGTGTGGGGGTCTATTTCTCCTGGCAATTGGTGAGCAGTTCCATAGTGTGATATTCTGTCTTCTTAGCCCAAGCATCTATACTCAGAGCAGGTGTCAAGGCTGGGGATGGACGGGTCTACTTGCTGATTCTCATTACCTTGTATAATTTTCTTCATGATACAAAGAAAATTTCTCACTATCTAAAATAATCTTAGTTACTGATTATTTATTTACAAGTTTATTCTTTGCCTTTGTGGAAGCAAATCTCCAGGGCCTAGCACTGTGTCTTGCACACAGTAAATAATCTATATATTTGAATGAATGAAAGAATTAATGCCATTCTTCAGTCACTCTTCATGGTGAAAGTGTCTGCTCCTTGTAGCCATTGCCTCTGAGCCTGAAGCTGCCCCAACTTTCACTCTGGTCCCACCCCATTCACTTTTGGTTTGTGGCTCCACTGGCAATTTAATCTTGCCTATTTTATGTAATCTAAGAAGTCCTCTGAATTGCTAACCCATTGATACTGTCTTTTTTGTTTCCTACAACTCTAATGAATTTTAAAAAATATACTTTCTGTTATATTTAGGGATCTGTGGTGACAAAAGATGTATAAAGTGTGCTTTTAGAAGCTCCACAAGCAGTTTACTGATTTCACAATGTTTTAGTTGAAACACGAATATGACAATAAATAACATTGAACCTAATATAAAGAACATAACCCCCTTTGGAACTCTTTTTTTAGAAATATTTTTAAAATATGAAAGTAATTCAAATATACAAAAAGATACAGAAAACTATATAATTTATAGCCATTAGTGTAACAATCCAGATTTAGCAGTTCCAAACATTTAGCAATATTTGCTTGAGATCTTTAAAAAAAATATTAGACATCATTGTTGGAGCCTCCTTTGTGCTTTTCCGTTCCATTTTTCTTCTTCCTTTCCCACTATCCTGAAGTTGATCTGTATCCTTCCTGCCTGTGTCCATGCTTTTTATAGTTAACTACATATTTACATAGATATAAACAGAATATTGTATTATTCTTCAGGCTTTTGAATTACACATAGGTGATATTAATTCCTTTAGTCCTTCAGAGTACACCCAGAAGAAAATGTGTCTTTGTTAATTAAGGATTGAATGCCTTCCGGCATTTACTAATCTCTCTTTTAACAAACTAAGAGTAGGCTTCAGGATTGAAGCCCTGAGGCAGGCCATGATAGCTAGCAAGAATTTAATGATATTGCTTTATTTTCTATTATATATATTTTAATGGTTTCCTTACATTTTTTTAGCAAATGTTTCTAGCTTTCCATTTACAGTAGTGATTTTTGTTTTCTTTCCAATTAAATTTAAGAAAAAAGAGGGCTGATTTAAAGAAAAAAATATTAAGTAAATAATGACAGTACAGGAGGTACACAGACATGGCAAAAAATTAGGAGTTTGTACTGAAATAGCTGAAATTTGATACACATTTGACCTGAAGGATAAAAATCAAGTTCCTTAAGGGGGCATGCAAAGCTCTATCTGATGTGACCTCTGCTTTCCTCCCCAGTCCAATTACACTATTACTTTACCTGTAGCACAAAGTGCTTGGAGTTTCCTCCTTATTTTACCAGCTGGAAGAGTCTTGTCTATTGTAACTTCTTTTATGGTCTTTCCTACAGCCGGCACCCCTACTTCCACCTGACTCTCATCAACCTCCTGGCTTCTAGGAAGCCCACCCCCATTTAGTGCCCATCACTGAACTGAATATATAGTTTTCTTATCTAATTCTAAATCCATGGGTAGAATTTAGTACTAGTATCCAGGCATCCTCATGGCCTGAAACAGCATACTAACGCTGAAAGAAATGATCTATTTATGTTTCAAATAAAATCTGGGGTATAAAATGAAGGTTCTCTATGAAAAAAAAATGTTTGTCCCATTTTAAATATGTTTAGAGTTTTAGAAATCGTTCTGTTCATAGATCTCAACACCTGATCTTAAATTATTTTTTTTCAACACTAAGACAATACATTAACTTGTCATCTAGATGAAGGGTAAAAATGGCATATAGAAGCGAAAATAAGGATGATGATAGGAAATGATAGTTTTTAAAATGTCATTTAGACATTACTTGGTGGCTTACTGAATGTTACTTACTACCTCGAGCTGGATGATTTTATTAAAAAATAAAGAGATCGAATCAAGCGTTTTTAATATAACACGTTTAAACGTTTGACATTTTAATGGTAAAGGCTCCTAAACAACTCCTGTGGCCATTGAGAGGCTGGAACAATTTTCAAGTTCCATGATCCACAGTGCATATAAAAAAATCAATAATATTAACAAAAACAGCACAGCGCACACCTTATGCTTTTTGTTTGGTTTGTTTGTTTTTAAGTCTTCTAATGTCTGTAATTGTAATGAACTAACTACATTGGCTTCCATTCATTCATTAAAAAGCCTTATTCTGATACTGATACTCTACACGATTAAAAAACCCTCAGTACATTTGGCCAGAGGTAAATTCTCATCTTAACAGAAGTACAGCTAGCTAATGCTTTCTAAGCTACTGCTATATTTGGTGAAAAGTTCGATTTTAGCGTTTCTTCCTATGTACTTCGCGTGGAAAAGGCTGGAGAGGAAGGGCTGTGCGGAGACTGGGCTTGGAAGTGACTTCACAGTTGATTACAGAATGTTGTATTTACCACTGTAAACATTCGGTCTTTAAATGAGAAAGCGTGCAGAGTGGAATCACTCACTGGTCGTCCGCCTCCTATGTTACATCCTATCCGCTAGCCAAACTTTCTCCATCAGCCGCGGAAACGCTGCCAGAAAGGGAAATGTAGGGTCCTGAGGCGGCGTGTGCTGCCTTACCCAGGGTTGCCTTCCGCGTTACCCGAAGTATTCAAGTTATTGCACCCAGAGAACAAGCTTCTGGTTTCAATTCGGTCGTTTCCGTGGGGGAATTTCGGCACGGGCAGGTCCTGGGTGTGGCGATGCCAAGAAGGAGCTCAGATTCCCAGCTTTCCCGCTTCTGGCAAACCTACCTAGCTCCGAAGCGGCAAGCGACCAGCGGACCGGGATCGCGGACCCGACCCAGCGGCGGGGGAACATTGCCGAGGCGCCGCGCTCGGCGCACTGTGCGAGCGCGCTTCTCCCCCATTCGTTCCGTGGCTGGAGGCGGATCCCCTTCCCTGCACACAAGTCCTTATATGCACCGGTTGCTCCAGTCCACGTTACTCCAGCCCCACAAATAATTAATGCGGGAGGGAAGGCGTCGTTTTTTTTCCCCTGGATTTTTTTTTTCGGCTCTAGAGCATTTGAATCCTGCCGAGAAACTCTGAGATGCGATTGAAAGGCCATATTGCTGCAGATAAGGAAATGGATACACAAATAGCCCCTTTGCCCGTACGATAAGCACAGCAGGGTTCAGAAAGAGCTCTTCAGAGCTAGCCCGATTAGCCCGCAAAAGCATGGGCGGAAAGGGTGCCCACCCCTCCCCCATCCACGCTGGTGCAGAGGGAACCGGTCAGGAAGCTCGGCCTCTCCTCAGTCCGAGACCACGCCTCCTTTGCCTCTACCCCCACCCCTTTACTCCTCCCAGGAAGCGGTGATAGACAGTTCTGTGTGGTTCTCCACCCCCAACCCCCCAGCTGAGTGGAGGAGTTGATGTGTCTCATAACAGCCAATGCAGCCGCCATCCACGCACAAGCAAAGCAGCATGTCCCATTTAAATACACCCACGCAGCCCCAGCGCCCTTAGCTGATCAGGGCGCGCAGCCCACACGCGCCGCGACTCCCGGCTTGGAGATCCGCGCAGGTCGGGCTCCGGCACCGGGCGGACCCAGGCGAGGAGGACCAGGATCCGGCTCTGTGGAGCCGGGGTGGGCGGGGGAGGCTGGGCCCGGGAGCCTCTGGCGCGACACCCGCATGAGGACGCGAGTGAAATAGACCAAGGTGGAATTTCCAAGGGAGAAGCTTCGGGGTGGCTTTGGTCCATTTCTCCGGCAAAGAAGTAGACATGGCGAGCGACTCCCCTGCTCGCAGCCTGGATGAAATCGATCTCTCGGCTCTGAGGGTGAGTAGAACATGTTTTCTGATTTCTTTCCCATGGTTTGGGTCAGGGCGAATGGGCTTGGTGCGTGGACTGAGGCTGGTGGGCAGAGGCGGGAGAATGCGACGCGTAGGGAACCTGGGTTCCTGTTTGGTTTAGGGGGCTGCCGAGGCGCTCTCGGCCGAGCCCCCAGGGCAGGGGCTGTGAGGTACGTGTCCTCCTTTGGTTGTGGCCGAGAATCCCCCGAGAGCGCGTGGAGCTTATGCCAGTTTCATCTTAGACCCGTGTAAGCGCATTAACATGAAAAGCTTGTGTGTGTGTGTGTGTGTGTGTGTGTGTGTGTGTGTGTGTGTGTGTGTGTACACAAGCCCTAGGCAGTCATCTCGTGCCAGGATGCGAGACCTGAGACTCTCTTTCTGCAAAAACGAATAACAGCGTGAATAAAGGTACTGGCCCCACACGTTTTCCAGCTACCTGCAAGATGACATACATTGTGAGCCTGGCGGTCTCCACGGAGCCGAACCTGCTTCTTCATAGGGGCAGCAATTGCTATGCTGGCTTTATAGATGGCAAGGGTCTATCCTTCCCCCTTTTCTGCCTTTCTGCTACCCGACTACCTCTCAGCGCTCTCCAAAAGGCCAGTCTGCCACTTGCCTTTATTTGTGGTTTTAACTCAGCTCTGCCTGTGCTTTCTGTGACATTTCAGTTTTATGGCTGAACTTAAGCAGGTGAAAGGGATGGGATATGTTCTCTGCTGTTCCCCAATCAGACCGGAACTCTCGGGAGTGTGTGTGTGTGTGTGTGTGTGTGTGTGCGCGCGCGTGTGTGGTGTGTTTTCCCTGAGTCCGTGGACAGTCCTTTGTAGAGCACCTCCCAACACCCAGACCCACTGGTTTGCGTTTACCTTCACGTGAATTGCCTCAGACGCCGTTTCATTGTATTGACTAAGACATCACTGATATAGAATCCATTTTGCTGTTGTTTTGTGATCAGAATACCAGGAATCCCAGTGCAGCCTCGACGACTCCCCACCCCCAAACCCCAATCTCAACACACTCCTTCGGAGAAGGGGGCAGAGCTTTCTTGCCATTTTAATTAGATGCTGCCTGCCGGGAAGGGGGTGAGGGGCGGAGGTGGCGACAGCAGCAGGGGTCTGAGAAGGATTGGACGCCAATTTAAGCCAGCTTCTTCCTCTCCAGAACCCCCCCCCCCCCAAAAAAAAAAAACCTGCATATACATGAGGCATGGAGGGACTGTGAGACGGAATCCATGGTGGCTCTCAACACAGGGACACACAGGGTGGGTGGGTGGGTGAAGCTTGGAAGTTCACATGCCCTCCTGAGGAATACGTTGTTAGATGGATGCTAAATGTTGAGGTTATATATCTGAATTTTTAGTACTTTTCTTGACATTGTCTCCTCCACCGTTATTTTAAAGCGCTACCCTTATGGTCAAAGTGTCACTATTTTTTCAAGTCTCATTAATCCTCTCTATCTAAACCCCTCTTTTTAACTCCTCCTCCCCTGCTTCTTAATCGTTGCATCCAAAAGGTGAGGTTTCTGCCAGGCAGTCAAGAGGTTGAAAAGGAACAGAGATGCCATTTGTAACTGGTTTTTTTGATAACTGGGCAGCAAAGACTCATTCATGCATTATTACAGTAAGCTGTCTATATTCCTGGCTGGAAATGCCACATCAGAACCCACTGCCCCCTGGGCAGCTGAGGGTGGGGGTTAGTTAGTAACAGATGGGTGCTTCAGCCAAGTCTGTGGCTTCTTGCTTTACAGACTGTGTGTGTGTGTATGTGTTCATTTGCCCTACTTTCTGCACTGGGGGTTGCTGCCAGCGGTTAATCAGGTGGATGAATGGTCCAGACTTCAGGGTAGGGGAAAGCGGCAAAGGCCGGGATAGGCGTCTGAACAATGGGCAAGGCGTGTGATTTCCCTTAGTTGGAATCTTGACATCACTCCTCTAATGGAAAGTGCTCTGATGTGATTTTAAGTTGGGCTTGGTCAGAGGTGTCTCTTGTGGTTTTTCCTGGGGAAGATTTTCTGAGATATGGAGCACAGAGCCTGCAGGCTGTGAGCAACCATGAGAGCTCACCAGCTGGCCTGGAGTGCGATTCACACATGGGAGACTTGTGGTTCTAAGATCTGTATTTTGAAAAGATATCTTTGCAGGATTCACTGAAATTGCTCTTTGTGACTTGGACTTAGGGCTCTGTTTCTGTATTTTTGCCTGTGGGAGGTGTGGAAAGAGGGAGGACTACGGCTAGCCCAGGAGACTGGGTAACTGCTGACTGGAGGACTTGAATACAGATGTGGAGGCAGTTGGAAAGCTAGGGTCTGTGATCAGTCTTGTGGAGGTGTGCAGGCCGGACATGAGTCTAAAGACCATGTAGGTAATCTCTACAAAGTAGAGGGCAGATCATCTCTCTCTGTCTTTCCCAGTCAGGAGGGGCTCATCTAGATGAGAGGTCTCATTTGTTCCTAAACCCTCAGCCTGCCTGTTGAGAACCTTCCGGGAATGCCTGACCCCTGAATTGCAGCCAAGGTCAGTGGCTTCTAGGAGAATTTGCGGCAGCCTTACCAGTCCCTTGCTGTTTTGTGGCTCTTTAATGTACACAATCAATGCTCTTTCTGTAAATGCTGCACTCAGTGCATTAAAACAGATCTTGTCTGGAGAGGCCTTTATCCTTCTCACTTTGGGGGCTTATTATTCTTGGCTAGTGATCCCAGACTGGACCTGGTCTAAATTTTCCCCAAATAGCAACAATGCATAATTTAAACCAGATCAACCAGTGACAGCACTGATCATTTAAATTATGCAAGATTGGGATGGTTTTAAAAAGTAAGGTAAGACAGGATCTTTGGTTAGGAAAGAGATGATCCGAATCCAGTTTTATTATTCTTGATTTTAGGGTTCCAGAGATAAACTAAATCTTGGGGGGAGGGGATGATTTCATAGATTTAGAGCTGGAAGAGAATTGTAGAACATTTAGCCACTCCTTTCTTTGAATACATGGGAAGGTGAAGCCCAAAGATATGAAGTCTATTGTCCAAGGTCACACATCACCCTCATACTCCCTCTTGGGTGGTTTGGGGAGAGAATCTAGGTTTTCTGACTCCTAATTTAATGCTGTTTTCTCTAAGTCACATTGTCTGTGGTGAATCAGAAATCAATAATACATTTTCTGTCTGAGCACAAAAAATGGCAGAGAGGAATGATTTCACCAGGGTCATGAAATTTTATTTCTCAAGAACAGAGAAACTGCTTCATGCAGGTAAGCTCATAATACACAAAACCGTGGAGCTTTAAGGTACCTTTGGAATTTATCTTGTCCAACCCCCTTCAATTCCTCCTCTGTGGCAAATGACAGTATAAATTGTCTAGGATAGATGATTGTCCTGTGTGGTAACCTTTCTCCATAACCCGTCTCCGTCTGAATATGTCCCAGGGATCATCAAGATAGACACAATATTCAGATGTCTCTGCTTGTGAGGTTTATAGAGCTTTATGTATATTTTGTATGATCTATGTGGATACTTATATATATTATGGATATAAACTATCCATGTAGATATATGAAATATGTATATACATATAGGCTACAAAAACCAATCTACTCAGCCTTTGCAGGATTCACTGAAATTCAAACTCAAGGCTTGAGTCATTTTTCCTTTAAGACATCACAGTATTAAAAGAAATTAAAATTGCTACCAGTATGCTTTATTACATATGAGGTGAGATCAGTCCAGAAAGCTTTTTGTAGATTAGCATATATCTGAATTTGAGCACCTTGGCTGTTCTTAGTTTGGTCCAAAGAATAAGGCATTCAAGGGCAGGATTGACTGCTACTGACTTCATACTCTTAAGTTTCTGCCAGGACTCACGCTGACTTTTCTATTTGAATAGAATTAGATGACCTCTGCTTGTCTTTCCCCCTACCCCTTTACTCCCTTCTGGGCCTAGCTATTTCTTTCTCCACAGAAACCTAGATTTAAGAATTGACCTCGTCTGGAAGACTTGCAGGTATCCTTCCTGCTATACTTTTTATGCTTGTGTTATAAATGGTGTGTGGCTTTTCTTTCTACCTGCTCACTAAATTGTGGACTCCTTTAAAACAGAGACTCAGTCTTGCTCATCTCTGAGTACATAGTCCCAGTTATTGAATAAATGAATAAATGCATGAATGAGTGAATGGAGTAGACTGAGCTCTGGGTTCTATGGCTATGTCTTATTAGTTTTGTGACTTTGGATAAGTCATTTACTGCTTGCCTTCTTCATATACTGGTTTCAAAAATCAAATAAAGTATTTATAGCAATGCTTTGAAAACCATGAAGCACTATACAAAAATACTATTCCATGAGTAAATACAATCTTATGGGAAACTTGATTCCACAAATATTTGATCCCAATGATTATACCTAATTGAAAATGATTCTGAAAAAAGATAACAGAAGTTATCTTTTTAGTAGTACCTTTTTCTTTTTTTCTTTTTCTTTTTAATGTACCAATATGACCTTTTATTTTTCTCTGATGGCCTGGGTTGACCTTTGCCCCAGTATCAGCATTCATTACATAGGAGGTGAGCTCAGCCCAGAAGCTTTTTGGTGATTAGCATATTTCTAAACCAGTAACAAGTATCATTATTATTCATTAAAACCTAATTTTTCATTAAAAAAAAATACCCAACAATCTTTTCTCTTCTTTATAGATTAACCATTATTCAACTAAAAACAGATTTGTTATGCCTTTGCCTTTTCAAAGTCTGTGTTTGGAGGGGTGTGGGTAGAGGGAGTGGGTGTCTGAAATGATACACTACTACTCCAGTGTTTAAAAGTTTAAAATCTTATGGTCAGAGGTCTCATCGAGCTTAGAGAAATCTTGAATCATTATTAATCCGTTACCCAAGAACACTTAAATTTGGTCTTAAATGAGAATTTAGTAAAGTTGCAGAAATTGATAACAGTATCTTAAAATGAAAATAGCAGTTTTTAAGTTAGATACATTTGTTGTATTTTTCAGACATTAAACAGGTGTTTTCTTTGCTGTGACATTGCATCATAATAAAATAGAGTGTATGGTAATTATCAGAACATCAGAGAAAAATGCAGAATCATTTTCAGTATTCGTTATTAACTGAAGCAATCTTAGTACAAAAGCTAGTATAAGTCATGGTTTATTGTTTGCAAAATTATCTACTTAGGAGGTCATGGAATATTTTGTTGATGAAAGAATACATACACTTTTCCTTCATGAAAATATCACATTTCCCCTCTTATCTCTTAGGCTGTTTGAAATCCTGTAATTTTGAGTCTTGCTGGTTGGCCTTTTTTTTTTATTCTGTGTCTCTGCCCTGGAATTAATCTTCTGTGCCCTTTTTGTTCTATGCCATTCCTTCTTTTCATTGATAGCAGTTCTGAAGTCCACCCAGCTTTGAGCTACTGTGATTGAATCACAGCTGCTATGCCCAGCTGAGCACAACCTGTCTCTGAGCCTGTGTTTCTGATAGAATTTGGGATAATTTGTGTCTGAAAGATGCTTTTATGCCACATTGGTTCTTCCATTTCTGTGGGAGAAGTAGCTCTCTGAGAACAGGGCCTGAACTAGTTCAGCAGTGTGCTGAGAATTCCGAGAAAATCTGGGTGATATTTTTTGAATGAAATGTTATTCTGCACTTATAAATATAAGGTTCCTAGTGGTGAGAGAGGGAGGACTTAAATAGAAAATGTTGGATGAATTCCGCTTGTAATTTCTTTCATTCTGGTTGGAAGCTTATGTCCCTCTAGAGAAAGATGATTCTCTATCCACTTTGTACATGCCCACGCTGTCTCCAGTTGTCTCAAGGGTGCCTTGAAGTTCTCGAAGTACATTTTATTTTATCCCGATCTTAAAAAATCCTTCCTTAATATATATCGTGTGGGTTCTCTTGTCTCCACTGCTCCCACCGCCACTGCAGTTACTGTCCTCTCACAAGACTTGGTTCCTTGAACTTTCTGTCTTGAATTATATTCACTGCCAAACAGGAAGCTTCATAAAAGCAATGCATATATTTGATATTCTTAGGAATCTCCACCAGGATGGCTTCTGGGGCAGATTGTTAATGGGAGCAAAGATTGCCGAATTGTTAAAAATTTAATTAAAAGAAAGCTTTTTCTTGTTCCTATTGTAAAAGCAACACATAGTCATTACGAAAAATTCAGAAAATGGAGAAAAAGCAAAAAGAATTCATGATTTTCAGTGATAACCACATATATACATTTTGGTATATGGCTTAGTGATTTTTTTTCTATGCGTAGCTGAACAGATAGCTTTTAAAAAATTAAGATCATATCATTATAGATTATCCACAACCTCTTTTTTAAAATTTGGAATCAGTCTCTTTGCATGCTATTAATGTTTTTCTGTGGCACAATTTTTAAAACTCTTTATTAGGGTGAATTTTAAACTTACCTAAAAGTAGAAAGAATTTTAGAATGCTCATACATCACTGGTGGGAATATAAAATGGTAGGGCCACTTTGGAACAAGTTGGCGGTTCCTCAAAATGTTAATATAGAGTTACCATGTGACCCAGCAATTCCACTCCTAGCTATGTACCCAAGAGAACTGAAAACAGATAGCCACATAAAAATGTGTATGCAAATGTTTATGATAGCATTATTTGTAAAAGCCCCAAAGTGGAAACAGTCCAAATGTCCATCAATTGATGAATGAATAAACAAAATGGAGGATATCTATACAATAGAATATTATTGGCAATAAAAAGAAGTGCTGATACTGTTCTAAGATGGATGAACCTCATACTAAGTCAAAGAAGCCAGAAACAAAAGACCACGTGTTGTACGAATCCATTTATGTGAAATGTCTGGAATAGGCAATCCTTAGAGACAGAAAATAGATTAGTGGTTGCTGAAGCTGGAGAAGAAGGGGAATGGGAAGTGACTGCCAATGTCCTAAAATTAGTGGTGATGATGGCTTAACTCTGTGAATATACTAAAAATTACTTATGTACTTCAAAAAGATGAATTTTGTGGAATGTGTAGTAAATCTAAATAAAATTGTTATTTAAAAACGTAGAATAGTATAATGAGCCCCCAACTTAGCAACTGTTCACGTGTGCCCAACCTTGTTGTATCAACACCACTACCCACTTCCTCCCTCATATTATTTTGAAGCCTCGTATCATTTCATTTGTAATTATTTCAGTATGCATCTCTAGGAGATAAACACTCTTAAAAATACATAACCACAATACTATTATCATGCCTAAAACATAAATGTATAATTTGAAATTTCTTTAGATATTCCAGCACCGTTCAAATTTCTAATCATATTTTTAATGAATTCTTAGCATTTTATTAAGGGGATGTATCATAATCTATTTAACCAATTTCTATTGATGAAGCTTTGGGTTATTTCTAAGTTTTCAACTCTGTAAATAGTGCTTTGATAAACATCTTTATACACAAATCTTTGTATACATCTGTTTTCTTAGAATAACTTCAATTTACCATGAAAATGTAGGAATGATTTCTATTGCTCTTGTTATTGTCAAATTACCTCCCAATTTCCTATGAAGTAGGCGTATGCCATTTTCAGATGAATACTTGAGACTTAGCAAAATCAATTAATTTACCAAAGGTCATTCAGCTACTAAGCAGCAGAGCTTGCAACTGACCTGCCCCAAAGCCACTGCCCATAGTGACTCACATGGCCATTATTTGACTTACAGACCTTGTCATGACATCAGAATTATCTGATGTATTCTTTTCCTGAGGTTCACAGATTTCCCAGAAGGCTTATGTTTTGGGCACAAGATCTCTTTGATGAGCATAGTGGTGTTTTAAGAGTTGCTTACAGAGTGTCTCTTCTTTATGATTTTGTTTTTTCAATAACCGAGGTCAACTTAGAATATGTTAGTTGTTTTCTTTCTTACCTAAAACCATAAAATACAAACCATTTGGGGATTAGCAATGATTTCCTTGTACATTGTATATGTTTACATTTAATTTGTAATTCTCTTTGGAAAATTATCCAATAAGTTTGTTTAGAAGACATGTAGAATCAGGCTCAAAGGTTTCCATTTAAAAAAAATTGGAGACCACTGAATTTGTGATTATCACAGAAGATAGCAAGATGAGCCAGAGGACATGTTATAGCAGGGGCCATTCTCAAACTTTTATCTGCCAGATAATTATTAAAATCAAAACCTTCAGTTGTACTTTTTTTTTTTTTTAGATAGATATAGATAATTTAAAATTACAGTGGTGAAAATGGAAGATGGAGCTGGCAGTCAAAAAACTGAAGAGCCCTGTATTTTGGACTACCATTTTTCCACCTGGTTTGTAAGAAACTATTAACCTCGACAGAAGTTTGTGGCTGTCAGTCTTTTGGAGGTCAATTGCTTTGCTTTATTAGATTTTATAATCTAACCCTCCATTTAAAATGCCTATAAATTATTTATGCCTAGGGTAAAAATCCAGAGCTTCACATGGACATGGTTTCATCATTTCTACTTCTAGGTTTTTTTTTTTTTTTTTAGCTGTCATCAGATTATAGCAGTATGGTGGGTGGTAAAGGTTGTAAGCAGTAATTGCAAACTATTTAAATCATAATAATATTTAGCATTTATAGAGCACTTTATATCTTCAAAGTACTTGCAAACATTATCTAATTAAATATCCTCTCTGATTATAATCTGGAGATAAATGCATTTAAATCCAAAACAGGGTCACGAGAAAAGTATGCATTTGAAAGTTAATGCCAAATATGCTTTTTTAAAACCTATGCAGTGATGGGAGAGTTAGAGTCGGGATTCAGTTGGATTGTTTTTGTATATCCTTTTGTTCAGCCTCATGGTAGGTTTAGGATATATATATATATATATACACACACACATACATATATGCATATATACCTTATCAATGCTTCTGCTTTACTTTTGATCATTAAGGACTGAACGTTGATCATTGTCCTGGTTTTTACAGATGATAAAATATAAACAACATAAATAAGCTTTAAAATGGGCTCCCTCATTGCATTTCGTGCCCTGGCCTTAGATGAAACGTTCATTAGTAAGTGAAATGAGGTGGGGTAGCGCAGAGAAGAATGGCTATGCATTGTGGTTTAGTATTTCTATCTGAGGAAAAAAAATAGATTAAACTGCACAGTAGGATACATCATAAAGAAATGCATTGGAGAAATATAATGTCTTTAGTTTGACTGAACTAATGACTTCTTGCTGTTTTGGACATGTGTCTGTGTATTGTCCCTTTGCACATATGTTTCGTGTTAACAATTCTGCTAGTGTTTGAATCAAGGACCTGCGTGGATTACCCAGTAGGTAATAGAGAATTCCACTGCTGGTAGATTCTCAGTAAATGTTATCTTGTGCATTGTGATTTTCTAAGAGTTGGTTGAAAGGTTAACTGCCTAAAGAGTGGTTCTCAAAGTAAAATCCTCAGATTGGCAGTTTTGTGATCATGGCTTAGGTCCTGCCTCTCTGACCTACTGAATCAGAAACTCTGGGGATGGGGCCCAGCAACCTGTGCACTCAGAAGCTCTCCAGGTAATACTGATGCATTTTAGAGTTTCAGAGCCATTAGCCTAGATGTTTAAAAGACAGCTTTCTTTCTTCTTGTTTCTTTCATGCTTCAAATATGATTTTATTCAACAAATACTTATTGAGCATCTGCTGTGCGCCTGTAATGGTGCTATGAAGAGAATGTAGTAATAAAGATACACACACTATCCTCATGGATCTTAGTGCCTAATGAATGGGAGAAGCACATGTTAAGGAAATAATCATAAAAATAATTTACTAAATACAAGTTGCTTTGGAAAAACACAGAACACATCCACAGAAATTTGAATGTGCCTAAAAAATGTTACTGAGTAGGAAACAATAATTTATATGAGGTAACAGCAACTTTTTCATAAGGCATATGGCTTTAAATTGTGGAATACTTTTAGGAATATGGGGCTTAAAAATAATACTAATATTACATGCATTTGAATTGCTTGTAAGAAAGGGAGATAGCTGAAATGGAAAAGTCTACAACTTGGAGTGGACTGTTCTTGACATTGTCATTTTTTTTTATTAGCAAGTTTATTTGGGGGGCAGAAAAGCCCCAACCCATGATCAAGAAGATGCATCCTTCTGGTGTTAATTTCCTGTTTTTCCCTATGGACCTGTAAGGATTCACTTTAAAGCCCCAGGAGGTGTTGACATTTGCCTAGAAGCTTTCAGCCCTATTTCTGTTTGAAGTCTGAAATCTTTGGATTGTTTATTTTTTGAGACTTGGAAAATGGAATGGCGTTTGGAATCTAGACAGCAGGTTAAAGGATTTCCTTACTGAGAAATCCCACAGACTCCTTGTTATAACAATACATAAACATCTCTTACCTAGCCACAAAAACGTCCCATGTTACTTAATCTGCAGTTCTTAAACACACTGCTTATGAATGTCTTTTTTATATGGGAGAAGGTTGATGATGATTATGGGTGCTGAGGCAACTTTGTACACAACTTGATAATGAGCATGTATCAAAATTTTATTTCATACTCACTGCTGGGGAAGACGCTTTCGAAAAATATCATTTAAAGATCCCTCTTGGAAGACCTAATTTAAAGGGAAAAAGATTAAATAACAATCATTAGATTGTACATAGAGAGATCTAGTTAGAGATGATTGTTTCTTTTTAATATTGACAATTGAGGGGACAGATCCAACTTTCTCAGAAGAGGTCTTAATGTTGTTAAAGTATCAGAGAATTATGCAAGCATATTAATCAGGAGTGTTAATTACTCTATAGATGGGATAGTGAATTAATTACATCGTTCAAAGAGTTCTGTCTGAGACCAAATTTGGGACAGTTTCATTTCCAGTAATGGTGGTATCTTAGGCTCTGAGGAACCATGAATTCAAAATGGCTTCTTTGCAGCCATTTTGCATAGTTGAAAGGGTCCTTTGAGTTTGGCAGTGCTAGGGTTTTCCAGTTGAACTCTTAAGACTCTCTTAGAGGCCAGAGACTCAGGGCAGCAGTTGAGCCAGGGTGGTTCTGGTGCTGGTGACCTACTCTGGAATGGATAGTAAGGTCAAAGCCAAGTGTTTGCTGTTCCTAAAAGGCCACCTCACTTCTCTTTTCTTTAAAGTGATGGCTCTAGCACCAGTCAGAAAGAACTCACTCAGTTTTCCTTCCATGCAAATGAATAAGCCAAAGCACTACCATGCTCTCCTGGAACTTAAAACCCAGATACTACTCTGAGAAGGAACATTGCACAATCTCTTTGGTCTGAATAATATGTATGTTCTCTCTGTGAGTATTTTAAAGTCGTAACTTGTACTGGTATTGTAGTCATCATTTCTTGAATATAAACAGCTTTTATTTTGGGAGAAGAACAGATGTAAAAGTGTGAAATACAGAAGTCTACACATTTGGGGTGGGGGGAAGGGGAAGAGAACAGTATTTCTTTAAAATCATGGTAACACAATCTTCCTTACTCCTTTGTTTTCCATGAGTGACTGAAAATTAGCAGGGGAAATCTCCTGGAACCTGCCCAGCTGGGTACCTAAACCTCCACTTAACTGATTGCAGCAGAAAATGTGCTAGTGGGTAATTAGCATAGGTCCTTTTAGGTCCTCATTGATGGGAACAAAAAGGGTCCCTGCCAAGGAGGAAGCCTCTTTGTGAAAAGAGGAGCGTGTACACATTCAGAGACATAGGTAGAACACTTAACGTAAAATGTGAGAGGCAGAAATCCAAGGTCCAGATAGGGGGTTGTTTTCTAAATTGAAAGAGTGTGAATGGAACTGGTTGGTTTGAAAGCTTGGTGTCCCTTTGTGGTCTCTGAACCAAAGCTCTCATCAGTTCTCCAGGTGCCCATCCCCTCCTTTATTTTATGTGTATGTTTATAAAAGGTACCTGGGGTTTTCAAAGCCACCAGGACATTCCTGTGACTATTTTCTGTCCCCTTGAGGCCAGGTCTGTTTCTTTTCTTTTCTGGAAGCAGGGTCTCTGCTCCATAGTTCATCACCTCATAGAATATAAATTGCATCAGATTTAAAGAAATAGTTCTCCGAGTTTCTTTCTTGGTTCCTGGCTGTGGGTGTTGCTTGTGTAAGCTGCTGCTAGTTTGTAGCATTCACACTTAGGATTTTGTCCCAGTGGAGACCATTGAGTGTGTGAGGCACATTCTTATATTTGTCCTCCTTGGTTCTTTGATAACTCTCCTTCGACAAATATTTTGGTCAAATTTTCTATGACCATTAGGTCTACATGGTTGGTTGGTGTTGCATTTTGATACCAAATGATTTCAAGCATGTTTCAAATGAACATTCCTGATAATTTCTTTTCTAGATTTCAATGAATTTTAGAATGTGAATAAATTTATAAGGGCATGTGAACTCTATAGTTCAGGCAAATCTAAAGAGACAGAAAGTAGATTAGCGGTTGGCTAGGGCTGCAGATGAAAACAGTGAGTGATTGCAAATGGGCACATGAATATTTTGAGATGATAGAATATGATCTAAAATTAGATGGTGGTAACATTAGTGAATTTTATGGTATGTAAGATATACCTCAATAAAGCTGTTAAAATATATAATATACCTGAGACATTGCTTCATAGTTGGATCAGTTCCATACACTTTGAAGGCAAATTCCCCAGGCAGGTTAGTCTGGTATTTCTGGGAAGGACATCTCTTCAGCATCTTGAGGGGAGGGACTCTGGTCCAGTCTTCTGCTTTCTACTTACCTTCATGTCACCCCTTACTTTGAAGGGCTTCCTGTATTTTATAAACATAATCATAATAATTTCCTTCAAGATAAGGTGGCCCAGATAACTAACCTCCCCTTCTAGCGAGAGGAGGACTTTGGAGCCAGGACTAGAAAAACTATACCTGTCTAATACTATTTCTTACTGAATGACTAATTTCATTTCTCTCAATGTCTCACACTGTTACTTACTTTTGCTATTATGCCCGTTGTGCCCTTTCCCTAGAAGTCTCTCGTTCTGTTGTTCACAGATGATCTATTTGTTAGTCTCCCCACCCTTTCCCCCAGAGGAGACTGCGATCTCCACAAAGGCAGAACCTGTGTTTTGTTTATCCTCATGTCTAATTATTAATGAAACGAATGACTTCTCATGACTTCAAAAGCATAAGGCTAAACTTCTTAATATAGCAAGGCCTTCTATGATCTAACAATATCAGCTGTTACCACTCCACGCCCTCAGTGTACACTAATCTAGTGTTTTTCGAATTGTAATGAGTTGTGGAATAAGTTTAATGGGTTGCAATCAGCTTTTGAAAAAAATTGATCACACTAGAGTAGGAAAATGTTATTGTGCATGCATTGTATATGTGTGTATGAGGTCACAATGTAGAACGTATTTCTTATAGGATATGGGGACTAAAAGCTTGAAGTTCACGACCCAGCTCAGTCCATAAGATTGCATAAGACTCAACTAGAGGGACTTTAATTTGGAAATTCTAGTTCAGTAATTAAGCCCGGGTCCCACAAATCTGCCTCTGTGGCCGTCATATAATTTGGATGTGTGTGGTTGACGTTTTAAAAAACTATTCCAAACTGTAGCTGCTGACATCCACCTGGCTGCTTTAGGCTTCTTCTTCATTTATTAAATGCCCAGTAGGAGCAACAACAGGCCCCTGGATGCAGTGGTGAACACAAAAGACAGTTCAGCTGCAAAGTAGAATAGTATGTGTTGCCACTCCTTCTCTTCGGGAACCCCCTACACCCCATTTGTTCCACCAACTCTGTGATGAACAGCTATTCATCTTCCAAATTTAACTCAGAAGACTTAGACATGTCTTCTGCTGCTTTTTATAAAGTTCCATGATAATTTGGTTTTTGCATAGGGATCCAAGGAAGACAAGATACTAAAATGAGCTATGACCGCTTGAGAAAGGAATTCTCCAATTTCGTGGGAGCAGAGAAGCTGAGCTCTAGGGTTGACAGAGGAGGAGTGAAAAGGTTAGTTGTCAAGGAGGAATGAATTGCTGGGGATTGCAGGAACCACCATGGCCACCCTCTGGGAAATGTGGGGAAGGGAAAAGACTTAAGTGGCATAACTGGGTATGGACTCAAAGTCAGTTATCATTGTGGTCATGTTAGGCTTGCAAGGTCTTGGATACTATAAAAGCAGAGACAGAGAATAACCATCGCCACCATCACATTGTGCACAAGAGAAACTGCAAGGAGCCATCTGCAGGCTTCTGCTGTCCTGTGTGTCCAGCGAGGTTGGGGAGCCTGGTGGAGTATGGCTCTACCCTCCCAGCACCTGGGAGACAGAGTAGAATGTTCATGAAACCAGTGGAAACTGGGCACAGGTTTAGCTTTTGGAGACTGCTTGTGAGAAGTGCAGAGGGAGGGGCTGGCAGGCAGGGGGAGCAGTCTGGTGGCTGGCCTTGCTTTGCCACCAGAGATTTGGTCCTCAGCTTTGCAGTTCCCGGAACTCGATGTGGTCGGTATACCAAGTCTTAGGTCTCGCCAACATGTGGATGCACCCAACACTAATCTGAAGCATAATTTATATAATAATAATAATAATAATAATACTACCAGCATCAATAGCTAATATTCTTTGAGGCCACTTGCCATGTGTGAAGTACGGGGCCGGTTATTTTAAAAGTCTGGTCTTACGAATGCTGTCTCATTTTGTGACATGTACTATAATTCTTCTAACTTTATGTGGAAACTGAGGCTTAGGTTAAGAGACTTGAAAGTGATGGAGCCTGGTTTTAAACCCAGGCTGGTCTGAAGTATATGAAATGTAAGCATTGTGCTATTGCTGCTTCCCATTTCTGAACAGAAACTGGAAATACCTTTCTCATGATGGAACTGCTGTCTGCTCTCCGGGGCCAGCTAGTCCTGATTTTGGAGGAACTTGGGAATCTGAAATTTTGATTTGAAACTCACTTGCTAGGGCTGGAATTAGGCTGGGATTGAGCCTGGGGCTTTAGTCCTCCACCCTGTTGGGGTCACGACACTGATCCCACCATGAAGAGTTGTTAGATATGGATAAATCCACCCATTCTCCCTTCTGTGGCCCTGACAGGGCCACAAAACCCCTGTTTTAGCTAAGACACTTTCTTACGAAAAGCGTATCGGTTATAGTTAGTTCATCATCTAGGACCCCCCACCACCTGTTAATATTAATCTCTACTTTGTTCTTCTGTCTCATTTATACTCTGTATCACCTGCAGCTCTGTTTTGTTTTGGAATTATTTATACATTTAGCCATTAGCATCTGTAAATTATAAGCTTCTTAAGGGCAGGAATAGTTTACCTGTGTGCTCCATTTTATGCCCAACACTTAATTCAATGTCAGGTATGTTCTCGGAGTGATCCTGTTTGGATCCTGCAGCCACTGTGCACTAAATGCATAAGGGACTGGTTATCAATCAGTCTGCAAGAAGAGGGATTGTAATATTGGGAAATCAGACCTGAAGGAAGTGCAGGGACTCCCGAGAAATCTAAAAACCCGGGTCCCAGGCATTTGTGGGACTTAATGTCAGCGTTATTCGAAGCCTCCTAGGGTTTCGAGTAAAATGAAATTCAATGGGAAGAAGCAGAAAAGGGCTATGAGATGGTGAAATGGCCTTTAATTATTGCATTTCTATCTCCCCTCAGACTTTAAAGTGGTTCATTAACACAACAGACCATAAACCTCTTTATAAGCACAGGCTCGGTAAATGAGACACGGGTGAATTTTTATTGGTGGCAACTCACTGTGAATGTACAGGAGTTATATTCCCACTTCTGTTCCGTGGACCCTAAAAGATACTGCGTTTGGAGCAGCTTCTCCAGTGACTGGCAGGAAGGCAGGATAAAGGACTGTGTTACCTCATGGTGTGGATAACTCGCTAGCTAATTAGCTGGTTATCAATCCCCTGGACTTTTTCAGCACCTGTCATTTATAGCACATTGTAGGCACTCAGATATCTGTTGAATGAAGTCATCTGGATTCTCTAAGTTTACTTTTGAGAAGTATATGAAAGACTCTGTCTCCCTAACTCAGGTGCATCAGAAGAAGTTCAAGGATCGCCCCTCAATGTGGGCGGCAGGTGACACATGGATTTCAGTTACCTAACAGGGGTTGGGAATGATGGGACCAATCTAGGCTCATTCTTGTCTTCCTGACTGCTGTGAGGAGAATTTTGTATATGGCTAACCTGGTCTGAGACAGAAAGAAGGTCTGAGCTGTTCTTCAGAGGTGAAGGTGCTGGATTATCTGGTGCAGCTGTAAATCCCAAAGCATCTCAGGAACAGTCACAGGTATTAGCCTGGAACTTGGTCTTGTGGCCACGAGGAAAAAGCCCCTTTTCTCTTCCTTTGTGGACTTTTGTCTAGTTCTTTGTTGAATGTTTAGCTTCTAAATATTGACTAGCTTTAGTGAGTGCTCACTGGCTCGTGTGGTCCCTTTTTTATAGCTGTAGGATGTAAGGCCTATGGCAGGTAAATGGCATTTCAGGAACCTAGCAAAGTGGTAGATACAGAGGGAGCTTTTTTCATCAGGTCTGCAAAGTCTATCATCATGCCTCCATATTCTCCGCTGAGCATCACCTGCTAAGTATGGAGACTTTTCTTTTACAAATGCAGAGTGTTGCACTTTATGTAATTAGCTGATGTGACTGTAATGGACTGTGGCTTCACTGGATAGAATCTTTGAAATCAAGTGTATTAAATTGATCTTTCCTTTCTCAGGTAATAATGAGTAGAAATTCCTGCTATAAACAGAATTAATAGATTCTAAGCTTTTATAGGCTTTGGGGTAGTAATAAAAGGAGAAGGGAACTGGCGTGGATACAGCCACACTTGATTTCATTCTTTTCGAGGTGTGCTGAGATTTGACAGCCTGGTCAATTGATCCCGAGGGGACAGATGCACCCAGTGGCCTGTGTCGAGGATGAGAAAGGATGCCGAGGTGGACACGCTGCCTCTTTGGATGTAGATTTGTGCTGAAATGTTCAAATCTTCAACCTGCTTTAGGTCCTGGAATCAGGGAGTGTGAATGAATGATGATCGCCGCTGGCGTCTGGTTAGGATTCTCCCCATGACACCTTGGCAGTGAATTCAGCCAGAACATTTTTGGCAATCCCATGAAGAGTAACCTGTATGAGAGGTGACCATGACATAATTTGGGCTCATTTGTGAGCTCGTGGCTTATTTCATTTGTTTTCAGAGTCACAGGAAACTGAATGGCTTAGAGGTTACAACATTAGGAGTCAGACTCTGGATTTGAGTCCTGGAGCTACAGTTTAAAAGCTTTGCAACTTGGGGCGAGTTATGTAAATAATCTAGGCTTTTCCCACACCTGTAAAATGGAGAGTTGTAAACATGAAGATATTGCAGGAATTGAAAAAACAGTTTTTATAAAGTACTCAGGGCAGCACTATTGCAAATGTACGATAAAATATTCAACACGTTCAATACCAGCATCAGTTTTTTTTGTTTGTTTGTTTTTTTTCAAACAATGAGAGACCCGCTATATATATCTGGGGCAGGTGACCTGGTATGTGTAGTTTTAAAAAGTATAGGTTCTGCCTCAAAGAAGCTCAAGGTGTAGTGGTAGAGACAGACATAAAAATAGATATATTCGGTAGGAGCACCAGGGTGAAAGGTTAGTTGTAAAGGGGCAAGAGGGATGGGAGAGGTGAACCAAGATGGGGAGTGGGATGTTTCGGGGAGCTGGATACCTGAAAGCGATTCTTGACAATTCTGTGTGGGGAAGTCACTGATGCCAAATGATGATGTGGATGAAGTATGAGTTGGTTTTCAAAAGTAGCCCTTGCTTCTCTCCCATGCTTTGCCTTTCTGCTTTCCCCACCCCAGTGCGAACTGTGTCGCTTTGTGTCTAGATTGCTGTATCTGTCCCTCCTGCCCGCCATCCTCTGACTCCACTCATTCCCTCTTCAATTTTTATGATGTAGGATCTGGCAAAAAAATTTCACGTATACACACACACATACACACACATGCACACACACACGTGTTTATTAATAAGCAGCAATGTGTGTGTGCTTCTTTGAGAAAGCTCAAGTATTGCTAATGAGTACAGAACTGAAAACACAGAAAACCCCTTTTGGGCACCTTCGTTTCTGTCTTAGGACATCTATTAAGACAGTACAACACATTAGTAGCCCAAAGGGTATTAACTCCAGAAACATTTCAACAGATGTCAAATGGCATTGGTGAAATTCAGCAGTCATTCTTGATTTAAAAACCCCTCAAAGCAACTATTCTTATTAAGTTAGGAATAAGGGGATTCTTTCTTAGCTTGACACAGACTCTATCTAAACCCAACGGCCCACCTCATCCCTAATCTTCAAACACCAGAGACTCTCAGTGGTGGACATTGTATACATTTGTAGGTTACTAGCCTATCAGGCATTCCCATCTCCTTTCTTGCTTTCAAAGCTCTAAATTTGTTTTGGTGTTTACGCCCCAATGTCCTCAGGGGAGGTGGACTTCTCTCCCCATCCCCAGCATGGAGGAGGTGAAATAGATTAAACCAGTCATGAAAAGATTTCAATTCCTTTTTTTGATGTTAGTGTAGAAAAGTATTGAGATATAACCCTGGCCAATGAGGGGCCAGGGAAGCGGTATTGGGTGTTCCTGGGAAGGTTTTCCTTGCTTTTAAAATTGGGTTTTTAAAAAGTGAAGTTTTTCCTATCCTAGACTTGGATATTGTCTATAAGGTACTTAGATCAGGTATCAGGCAGCCATGAGAGAAAAGCCTGGAGAATCACAGAAAGACCAACTCAGGCCTCTTACATTGTTCTGCAGCTGAACTAATCAACGCTGAAACTGGCCTAACTCCAGACTTCATATTATATTGGCTAACAATTTCCTCATTGTTTAAGCTATTTTAGTTGTGTATTCTTTTATTTGCAGTTGCAACTATCCTGATTGGCTATATGCATATATAACATAATCAATTTAAAATCAAGAACCATACAAGGGTGTTAGGAGCCAATAATAATATATAATGTTCTGGAAAATTTTAGCCATTGAAAAACAAGACATGACATAAAAGAAACAAGAATTATACTATTAGATGGTAATTTTATGTAATAACAAAAACTGTAAATGATCTAGGAATATATTTAACAAGAACCCTGCAGGACCTATATGAAGACAAATTTAAATCTTAATAAGAAGGATACTGAAGACTTGATTAAATGTAAAGCTATCTCATGTTCCTAAATAGGAAAACTTAGTAATATAAATGTTATCTCTTCTCCCCCTGTTAATGTGGGATTCTAATAAAAATATCAAGTAGTTATTTGTTTTAGGATTTGACAGAATGTTTCTAAATTTCATCTGGAAATTTCAGACAAGAATAGCTTCCAAGACTCCTGGTATAATTTGTGTTTCTGTCATTTATGTTTGTGTATTACAAAATTTCTATATTGTATTATTTGCTGTTTTAGTGGTTATAACTTCATTGTAGATTATGTCTTTTATTAACATAAAATCACTCTGTTTCAGGTCATGGCTTTTCCTAAGAATTATTTTTGGTTTCTTAAAACAATTTCTTGTGTTTTCTTGATATATTTGGTCTTTTTATTTATGGACTGTCTTGATTTATTTTATCTTTTAAAAGCAGCATATGTAGTATTATTTTTTGTTGTTGTTTTTTGGTTTTTTTTTTTGTCTTTTATTACAATTAATTGACATATAACATTGAATTAGTTTTAGGTATACAACTTAATGATTTGATAACAGTATATACTGCAAGTAAGATTTTGTTTTTGATCCTAATCTGAGAGTTTTCTTTTAATGGGAGAGTTTAAACTATTTGGTTATATTGCCATTAATGATGTTCGATTTTCTGTCTTTTTTTATTTCATGTTCCTCAGTGTCTCCTTTGTTTTTCCATGTAGGATCTTTTCAAAAATCCAATTTAAATATATACTTAAACTAGTAGTTATCTAATTATGCAAAGTAATGATAAAATGGGATTCTTTAATGTCTCTGTTGCATAATAAAGATTTGAAACCTTATTTTCCCACCCTGATCCCATGCTTCTCCTGAACTTCCCAATGCTTAATGCAATCTGATATTATATATCAAATATGTTATCTAGTCGCAATTTAATATTGTATACTTTTTTTTTTTTTTTTAGGCGAGGCAATCCTCGGTTGACCTCACAGATTGCAAAGGATTTGTCAGTTTACAATCCCTTATTTTTTAATTTTTTATGGCTACAGCACCTGGTCTTCCTAGGTGGTCTCCCATCCAAGTACTAACCAGGCCTGACCCTGCTTAGCTTCCAAGATCAGATGGGATCAGGCTTGTTCAGGTGGCATGGCCATAGACTGTATACTTATTTTTTAAAAGATTAAATTTTAAATTAAAAGTTGGAGATATTAAAAACAATACATTGTTTTTCAAAGGTGCTTTTTGTGTTTTGCATTAGATTGGTTATCATGTTATTTTCTGTTTTATAACATTTTGTGTTCTCCATTTTGATTATCTGTTGATTAGCTGGAATGTATACTTTTATTTTTGTAGGAATATTACATTTGCGACATATTTCATGCGTTCTTGCATATTTTACAATTTTTTTTGCCCTTTTCAGTGAACAATAAATAACATGAGAATGCAATTATTTTATCACAGCCCTTTCTCATCTGTAGATGGTTCATTGACTTGTAGTGTCCAATATTGTGAAAGAAAGGTTTGGGGCTAATTTAATGTTGCTTTGTAGCTAACCTGTTTTTCTGCTCGGTTAGTTATGTAGTTTAAAATATATTTGAAATTACTTTTTTGGGCACAGGTGGGGTCTGTTTTCAGTTATTTGTGTTGGCACTCTGTTTACTTTGGGTCTTAGGAGTTGGTTTAGGTCCACATATGAATATTTACCTTTTCATTTTCATTAATGCTATTCCTTGCTATTGAATTTCTTCCTGTGGAATATCTATTTGCTTAGTTTGGATCTCTGTCCCCTATGATTCCTATACATCACCTTTCCTGTCTTTATTTTTGTATGTCTTTTGAAACTGCTTCTGGTAGCGTGTTTCATGTTTGTCTTTCACAGCATGTTTATTATTTCCCACAGTGTCAATTCTGTTCTTTACTGCCTCTACTTTTCCATTTGCATTTTAAGCTTCCTTGTGTTCATTTTTCATTTCTGTCCTCAACTCTGTTGTTTCCTCCCTTTTGGCTATCTGCTCCAGTTTTAAGGAGGCCATGTTCTCTTGCAATTTACGTTTTTGATGACACCATGCAGGTTTCTAAATTTTTTTTTGTTATTTGTTTTGTATATTTTCTTCTGAGTCATCAGAAAATAATACAGAATAAAAGAAGCGGAATAATGTCTAAGTGACACAGGTCTCTTGTTTTTGCTGTTGTGTTTTTGTTTATACATTCTTGAAAAGAGGTAATGCATCAGTCCTGGGATTTACCAGAAAGCATTGTGGAAGTTGCCCGCCTGGGTGGCAGTTTCCAAATGGATGATTTTAGTGAACTTAAATGTCAATCTACATGTATTTGAGTCCTGTGTACAATGTACTTAATTTCTCTGTAACTCAGTTTTCGCATCCATAAAGTGGGAATAATGATTTTACTTATCTCATAGAGAAGATTAAATGAGATGATACTCATAAAAAAAGACAACAAAAAATTCTTCTAAATTTAGAAATAAGCTATTGTACTATCGCTCAGATAAAACAAAAACATGTCCTTAAAAGTTGTGTATTTTTAGATTTTGAAAGTTAATATATGCTCATTGAAAAATATTTGGCATTACAAAAACAATAAAAGAGTAAAAATATTATGTGGTAACACTCAGAGGTAATTCCTCTTACTATTTTGGCATAGCCTTTTCCAGTCTTCTGTTCATTAAAAATAATTATATTTAAAAAATGTTCTGGTGTACAACCCTGGACATTTTGGCAAAAAAAAAAAAAAAACTCCAAAGAGGCTAAGTATAGAAATATATGCTAAGACCTGGATAGCAGCTACTGTTTAGTTCTCTTCACAGTAGACATGAAAAAAAAGTTTATTGATTTAGGGACTAAATGGAACATACCATACCGTTTCAAGACAGTTTTAGTATTAATTCTTATTTTCTTTTTTATCCAGGAGACAAAATTTTTCATGTGGTGCCTTTTAAATTCAATCTTTCTGAATATGATTGTCTAAAGGACTGAAACAAGTAGGGTGGACCTATGAAATGAGTATAACTCATTATTACTGCATTCCCTGAAAGCATAACGTTAAACCTTGTTCGCCTTGGCTTTGTTTTACTTTTTATCTCTGTAACATACAAATTGGTTAAAATAAAGGTCTAATCTTGTTAGAGGTATTTTATTTAGCTAACTTCTCCAGTATTCACCATTAAGTTACAACCTCAAAACTTCAGAATTATTTTTCTAAAGCTGAAATATAAAGTAAATATAAAAGAAAGTTTGAAGCGTATTTACTTAAATTATTTAGTATTTGATAAAAGGATTTATTTTTACGTTATTTATCAAATATCAAATTAAAAGAATTTAAACAAACTCTTGATTAAAATAATATTAATTAACTTTCTTGGTTCATGTTAAAAACCAGAGTACTTTTGTTGTTTAGTGGAATTTTTTTCCACCAAAATTAGGGGTTGGGAGAAAATCAACTTGATATTTAATGTGCTGCAACTGCTGGAAACAGTTTTGCAGAACTCCAGTTTCCTGAGGAACAGCTATACAGCAGGCTACTCTTAGCATTCTGCATATTGTTTAGCTGGCAAGATAAAACAATGTGAGGCTGTATTTTATGTAAGTGATTCTCAAACTTTAACATGCATCAGCCTTACTGGAGACCTTGGTTCGTCACAGATTGAGGAACTCTGCCTCTAGAGATTCTGGTTCAGTTGGAGGGGGGCCCAAGAATGTACATTTTGACTAGGTGATGCCGATGCTACTGGTGCCAGGACCACGCTTTGAGAACCAGTATTGTAAGTGACAGAGGAGTGGTAAGGACGGTAAATTCTAGAGGAAGAATGCTGCGAACCACTCTGGGTTGGGATACGTGTGTGTACAGTTTCTGGGGCAAGGTAGGATTTGAGCAGGACCTTGATGGGTAGGGAGTACAGGGTGCAGAAGAAAAGCTGGAAGAGAGAACAACCTGAGAGCAGACTGTGTGAGCAGTGGTGCGGGCGGGAAGATGTGTGAGGCTTCTCTGAGTGCTGGAGAGGGCATGGTTTTTGCTGGACATTTGTAGGGAATTGGACAAGTCAGTAGAGACTGGATTTTTGCAAGTCTTTCATACCTATTGAAAGGGTTGCATTATATTTTGGCTAGTGAAGGAGCCGGGTGGACTATATCAGAATTTTGAAGGGGAAAATGTAGCTAAAACAAAGTTTTATTTTTTAAAGAAAAGCAAAAATAACCCAAATTTGGCCTCACTAATATTCCTTTGCTCTTTCCGCCTTCCCCCACTCAACTTCTGAAGCCAGTGTGGAGCCAGTGAATATTATGAGTGACATGATCAAAATAGTGTCTTAGAAAATTAAGCTAGTGCCATTGTAAAATGAATTGAAGGGGGCGGAAGGGAGGCTCTTTGTTGAGGCTCCTTATGGCGTGAGAAAAGAAAAGTATTTGTATTGGGATTGTTATATCCTTCAATCAAATACGGAAGTTAGGATAAAGCATCTTGCTTTGTGGAGAGATAGTTAAGGTGGAGTGTTTGGCTTAGGCTCTGGGAGTTTGGCAGGACAGCATGACTTCTAACAGGAAAGTGCACCTCACGGTTGTGGATACAGAGCTGGAGCTTAGGAGACAGGAGAAAACTAAATATAGGGATAGGACGACTGATGGATTCATTTGTTCATTCATTTGTCCAATCAGCAGCGTTCTAGGCACAGTACTGAGTGCTAGGAACCTATGAAGGAAACAGAATGACTGTCAGTATAAGGTCTTGATAGTGGAGCTTCAGAGGGACAGAGAAGATTTAGAGGATGTGGTATTTGAGAGAAGAAAAAGGAGGAGACAGTGAGAGAGAAAGAGGAGAATGTAGAAGGAATGATCACAGCAATAACAGTAAATCTGGATACTAGATCTTGCTGCCAAGGAGAGACTCAGGGAGGAGACACTGCCAAATGCTACAGCAAAGCAAGACAGTTACAGCAGAGAATTGCAGCTGTTGGCCTGGATGACTGGGAAGTCCTGGATGCCCTGCAGGAGTGTTGTTTGGAAGGGAAGGGGGGTGTCTTTTGTAAAGGAAGTTGCGGGAGGGTCCTTAAGGAAGTGGAGGCAGCGGTTACAGCACCATTGTGCAGGAAATTTAGTGTCAAGCATTAGGAGAGATTAGGACAGCAGTAAACTAACTTGCTTTCTTTTCTTGAAATAAGGAAGACCTCTGGGCAGTTTATGATAGGGGCCAGGAAGCAGTGGTGGGGGAGAGATAAAGACATTACTCTGCAGTCTTGCCCGGCTCAGTCAAGGCCACTCCATTCTTCCCCGGGAGTCATCATTGGCTTCTTTCTTTGTCTGCATTGCACATTGATCCATCAGAAACTTCTTTTGCTACCATGTTCCCTTCAAAAATATATCCAGAATCCAACTACTTATCAATTCTACTGACATCAAGCAGCCACTATCATCTTTCTCCTGAATTATTGAAACAGTCTCTTAGCTGATCTCCTTCCTTCCTTGACCTTGAGTCTGTCCTCAATACAGTGTCCAGAGTGATCCCAATAATGATTAAGTGGGACTATGCTGCCATACAAATTTCACCAAAGGTTCCTTTTCCTCTCTCAGAGGAAATGCTGAGTTCCTTACCATGGCCTGCAATGCCCTGTCATGTCTGATCTGCACCTTGCCTCCCACTCCCTTATTGCCTCCCTTCGCCTGCTGCCCCTCCTTTCGCTCACTGGCTTCAGCTGCACTGGCCTCTTTGCTCTTCCTCAGATGATCCAGAATCCTCCTGCTTCAGCCCTCCCAGGGATGCTCTTCTCCAGATATCTGCTTGGCTTCTAGCCTCATTCAGGTCTTTGCTCATACATATGTAATCTTTTAAGTGGCCTCCGATGACATATTTTCCCAATGGATAACATCTTCTAATACTTTATAATTTACTTCTGTATTTTAGTTATTACCTATCTCTTTCTGCCTACTAGGCTGTAAACTCTATGAGGTTTCGTCCATTCCTGTATTCCCAGTGGCTAGAATGCCTTTTAGAAAGTTGGCTTAAAATGGATTTTTAAGCAGTGTTAGAGAAAATGTGCGTGGTAATTGGGGGAGACAGGCCTTTGAGGGTAATAATAGCTACTATTTGTTAAGCACCCTATTCTGTGGCAGATTCTTTAACATGCTATTGTATTTAAATCTTACAACTGCCTTGAGCGGTAGGCATTAAACCATTTTACAATGGAAGAAGCTGAGTGTTGGGGAGGTTAATAAACTTTCACAAGGTTAATAAACTTGTACAAGCTATTAGATTATGAAGGTATTCTAATTCATCTGACTAAGAAAAAAGGATCAAAGGTAAAGTATTTAATCTTAGAAGTCAGGAAGAATTTTTCTCAAATAAGAAGAAACGAAGAGAAGATAGGTGAAGAAATATAAAAGCTAAGATAGAAAGGAGAGGGAGTGAAGAATCTCTTTTCTGTTGATCTTGATTTTTCTTAGTGGATAACTGGGGAGGAAGGCAGGTAACTATGACAATAGTTCTCTCTGGGCAGCCTGATGAAGAATCTGCAGGAAACCTGCAGTAGGATTCTTGAGATATCTTTAGGGCCGAGTTAGAGTAACCAGTCCACCAGCAAGAGAATGCTTGTAGTAGATGGCATCTTTGAGGCCATTTAATTCAGCTCCCAAATTTTACACTTTATCAGTCTGTATTCCTTTCACCGTTATCTACAAAGGCCATGGTCACTTCCACTCATCTTTGATCTCACATCTGTTTTCCATTAGTGTTTTGGTTTGTTTATTCTCTTCATCTTTCATGAGTGAATAATTTGTCCAGGTAGATGATCATTCGACACCTTGATCTCATTCTTCATTGTCAACCATGACTCCAGTGACCTTGAACCCTCCCTTTCATAGTCATCTGTAGCTGAAACTGGACTTGAGGAGTCTGTAGCCTTATAAGGAAAGCAGCGAGGTGTTGACAGCCGCTGGGTGTGGTGAGAAGGGATTAAGGGCAGGTACCAAAGCAGGAAGGAAGATTTGGAGGTTCTAGAGAGGGTAGAGCTCCAGTCAAAGCTGATTTGAGGCAAGGTAGACCTGAATAAAACTCATTCTTGTTTAAAATAGTTTTTATGCATCCCAAGACCATTTCAATGTTTAAAAAAAGTGCAGTTTTTCATTCATGATGCTTCATTTCTTTCTTTTTTTGTTATAGGTAGAACCCATATTGTTCACAGTAAACTTTTTTTAATATGGAAAATATCACCAATGGGACGTTTTCTTCATAGAATTAGGGTAAATACTATGCAGGTATGGGTAATATAGCATGAATGATGGATATAATTTCTTAAAATTTGAATTTGTAGACAGTCAAATTATGCATACTTATCTTTATACTTGGCCAAAGAGGTGCTAAAAAGTTGGCATTTATACTAGTGTAATTAGTGTTACTATTTATAACTTTATTAACAGTTGTCTTAGAAAAATTGTTAGTTTGTATGCCCTTCTTTTAGTATTAAATTGTGGTTTTTTAAATTAGTACATGCACATTAAAAACAAGTATTAATTTCGTTGCTTTCTTTTACAATATACAAATTAATCAAACATAAATTGAATGGGAGTGCACATAAATATACCAGTTTACATGAATTCGGATTATTTTTTAGTGTAATGAGTTTTTTAAGTGATTTGGGTAATTATTGCCATTTCCTCTACATAGTGACATGTGCGTAGGTTTATATAGCAATGCAATAAGTATTTAGTTATATACTGACACAGTGTCAAACATTGACTAATTTGCCCATTGGCTAACATGACTGCAACCTTAATGATGGAACTTTATAGAAACAGAGGGGAGATGTCAACCTGGCTTAAAATATTGATTAAAATCATATGTCTTCAGGATATGATAGGCTGTTTGTCAGCCTTCTCATTTGTGCAGAGGAAGATTCCAAAGTTCCAGAGACTTCAATTGTTCAAAGCCATTCATCTGGGAACTGTTAAAGCACTAACAAGAACCCAACCCACTCCTTTATATAAATGAAGAAAATTAGTTTGGTTGATTAAAATATATATATATATATATATATATATATATATATATATTTTTTTTTTTTTTTTTGTCAGGGGCTGGGGTGGAGGAAATAGGAAGATGTTGGCCAACAGGTACAAATTTCCAATTAGAAGATGAGTAAGTTCTAGGGATCTAATTCATAGCATTGTGATTGTAGTTAACAATAATGTATAAGGTACTTGAAAGTTGTTAAGATAGTAGATCTTATAATGTTCTCATCTCCCCAAAAATGAAATGGCAATTGTGTGACATGAAGGAACCGTGAGCTAATGCTAAGGGGTAATCACTTCGCAATATGTATCACATCAATACATTGTTTAAAGCTACACCATGTTTTATGTCAATTATATCTCAGTAAAGCTGAAAACATGTTTAAAAATTTTTTTAAATTAACCGTAGTTTTACTGGAATATTAGCTCTTCTAAAGTTAAGGCTAGGTAGGGTTCTGTATTGTTCATCTTTGTATCTGAGTCCATAGCACAATTTCTGGTATATATTAAGTATTTGATGAATGTATAATTACCAAAATAAATTGATTTTTTCCTTTTCTGACATTTTTTTTAAAAGTAATGAAACAAAAGAAGATATTTTGAGAAACTAGAGTTTAAAAAACAAATTACTGAGTTAGAGAGTTAGAGTGCACACCACTTAGCTAGTTTTTAAAAACTATATAAATATTATTTTCATATTTACAATCTAATTTACTAGTTCATAGAAATGGCCTAATTGTAAACTATGTGTATTTGAATGCATATGTACATGTGTGTGTATTTTGTGTACAACCAAATGGTGTGTTTGTGTGTGTGTGTGTGTGTGTGTATGAGTGTATATTTGGTGTATAACCCTGAGCACCTAAAGGGCTGATTATAGTATGACCTCAGAAAGAGAATACGCATCAAAGATGAACCACAGCATCATTTTCATGCAGTACCTTGCAAGGGATATAGAAAGAGGTGTGTATTTTCTAGATGATAGGCCAGTAGGCTGTCTCCCCAGAAGACACTTCTTACATGAGTGAATTGACCATGATGGACTATCTCTGACATGCAGGCTCAGGGACCTCACTTTGTGTTTTCTGTGGTGTGTGCACATGTGTGTGTCGTGGGGAAGTGTTCTGCATCTTGTGTACCAATTTATTAATTTATATTGAAAACTATAACTGTAACTTTTACTCAGATTTATGAGCAACTAGTGATGGATGTGTTAACTAACTGTATTGTCATTATTTCACAATATATTCATATATCAAATTATCACATTGTACATGTTGTATAATGTCAATTATACCTCAGTAAAGCTGGAACAAAATTTATGTGCAATTAGTATAAGCATTTTTTTTGACCTAAGAGCTGGAGAAAATTAGTTTATAGTCTAGGCTAGGCCCTCCCAATGTTAGTGATGTACATGAAGGCACAAAGGGATGAAGTACTTTGGACTCATAACTATTCAGTGGTGGAGCTGGAAAGAGAACTCTGAGCTCTCAGTCTTGGTGCAGAGTTCATTTCGCCGGCCTCAGACTGGAACTGGGCCTTAGAAATGCCCACGAGGTAGACATCACCTTGAGTATTGCTACTCTTTTCAACTGCCTGTGTTCCTGTGTTCATGTACTGAGCAGTTTTATTATTTTTCATATGGAGAGCTAGAATAGTGGCAAAATTAAAGTGAAAGTAAATTTTAAAATTAAGCCTGGATACTAGAATACAAACTCCCTGAAGGCAGGGGGCAGCTCTGTTCTTTCTGCCTATTCCCAGAGCTCAGTACCAGACCTATCCCACCAACATTTATTAAATGCTGGTTGAAATAAAAAAATTTCACAAGTCAGGCGTGAATAAGTTAATCAATTAGAAAATACTGAGGACTAGTTCTGGGGATACTGAGGATAAGTCACTGAAGTATTTTGAGCACCTGGACATTTGTTGTAATTCTCCATTGGTACTACCTTGTCTAAAAACAATTTTGATTTTACTAACATGCCTCTTCTTGAGTCAAAAACACACTAATAGTGCACCCAGCTTATGGGTAAGTGGCATTAAAAAATGTATTATACCTATGCACTAGCTGCTAAAAACTTGCAGTTAAATTTAGTGTCCGAGCTTTGCAATCAGTTCATTTCAAAAAACAGATAGTTTTGTTGTCTTCTAATGAAATCATAATATCAACAATAACCATCATTTATTAAGTGCTTAGTATATGTTGGAGAGCATTTAAGTATTCTCCCTACTTCACAGATTAGAAGAACTCGAGGGGGTTAAGAGACTGGCCCAAGTTCACACAACCGTTAATTGGAAGGAAGCGTCGGGATTTGAACCCAGGGCTTTCTTCAGAAGATCTATGTTCTTTTATCCTTAGGCAGTAATCTGGGGCCATGTTTGGTTTTTCTTTCAAAAACAGTTTTGTTGAGATATAATTTATACTCCTTTAAGTTCACTCATTTGCAGTATTTAATTTGAAGTGGATTTTAGTATATTTACAGAGTTGTACACCATCATCACTATTGATTTTAGATCATTTTCATCACTGCGAAAAGAAACCTCATACTCATTAGTAGTTATTTAGCATTTTTCTTCAACTACCTCCCTAGCCCAGCCCTCGGTAACCATTAATTTACTTTTCACATCTGTAGATTTGCCTATTATGAACATTTTATATAAATAGAGTTCTATAATACGTGGTCTTTTGTGACTGGATTCTTTTACTTAACGTAATAGTTTCAAGATTCATTCATGTTGTAGCACATATCAGTATTGCATTCCTTTTTATGGCCAAATAATATACCATTATGTAGATATACCACATGTGTTTATCCATTCATCAGATGATGAGCATTTGCGTTGCTTTCACTTTTTGGCTTGTGTTGATAATGCTGCTGTGAACAGTCATGTGCAGGTTTCGTGTGAACTTAAGTTGCCATTTCTTTTGGGTATAGACCTAAGAGTAGAATTGCTGGATTATGTGGGTTGGGCCATATTTTAATCTCTAAAGTTTTCTAGTCCTTTTGCAAGTCGGCATAGTACCCAAAATACATTGAAGTAACAATATACAGAAGTGCTAAACACAGGATTATGCTGTGTGTTTTTTAAATTTGATGATCATGCTTCCTCCTCTGTTGCACATAGGAACACTCAGTGGGATAATAGAATCTTAGAATTGGGAAGCAAGTGAGAAGTGACTTCATCTCACTACTTTATTTTAAAGATGAAGAAACTGATGCTCAGAGATTTATTTCTTAGGATCAGGTAGCTGGGTAGTAGCTGGACCTGGATTAGGACCAAGCATATGGTCTCCTTTGCTCCCAGCAGGAGATTCCCACCCGATTAGCCTCTCAAAGAGGAGCACTTCCTAGAAATGAGGCTCAGTTGCTGAAGTAAAGATGCTTTTTATATTGTTTGCTGCAGGCTGAAATGTATTTGGAGGGACATTCCAGAAGTAGGTCGTGGTAATTCTTTGGGATATGCTATGTGGCCTTAGAGAAAGCTTCCCTTTCAAAGCATTTTGATTATAAGAAGGAGGTGCATGAGGCCCCAGTAAAGGGAGTGGTCTTGAAGATTGTAAGGGTGTGTTAGTAGGTGTAAAATAAAAATAATTGTTGAGGTTCAGTGAGCAGTCTGATTTCAGTAAAGTAGAATGTGAATGTGTCAGAGCCTGATGATCTAGGATATCTACAAATGTCAAGATTCAGAAATGGAAATGAAAATTAAAAAAGCAAGGTGAGAGGTGAAAAGCAGAAAGCTAAATGATTTTTAAATGTTATAACATCTTTCACAGTACTGAAATCAATTCAGTAAGTACTAAAGAAATAAGCAACCATAGAACTTCTCATCGAAGGTGAGTGAAGATGCAGATGACATGGGAAAAGTGTGTAAGTCCTGATGCATAGATGACTTGATGAAACAAGCCTTGTTAGCAGAGCTAGATAGGATATTCAAAAGATCTAACTAAATGCTCTTAATGTCATCTTCATTTGAAATAATGTATACCGACTTGTTAAATCAGTTACTGAATTTTTTATACCTCCAAAGAATGTCTTGATTTTCCAATTTCTTCAAAAGATATTTTTTTCAGCAGTGAAGAGTAGTTTTTTTTTTTTGTTACACATTTCATGAAATGTATGAGAGGCTTAGCAATTGAATGAAAGTTGCAAAATCTAAAAAACGAATTAATTCTTCAGTATGTTTTGTAGCACAGAGAGATTCAGTCATTTAAAAATTTAAGTAAATAAATAGTCATTATGTGGTCTAAATTAAAGTACATTAATTTTTAAAATTTAACAACCACTTATGAGCTATGTACTCAATGTGAGGAATTGTTTTAGCCTCGAAAGAATGCAGAGATTAACCAGGTGTTATTTCTACTCAGAAGGAATTTACAGTTTAGTGGCTGAATATCACTCAATGTTGATGTCCCCCCTTCCAAAAAAGGGGGGAGGCATGGAAGAGAGAGAGAAAGAAATAAAAGAGCAAAAAGTAGTCTTGAGAAATACAGTTTTCATAATTATCTTGCAAATAAAGATTTACAAACTCCATCTCCTCCAATTAGCATTATTGATGCTCTGTGGAAGTGAAGTCTTGTTGAATTAAGGATATAAGATCTTATAGTGCTTAGATGTATATAACTGGAGAAGGACATGATGTATGTGGAAAATGCCTG
Source organism: Rousettus aegyptiacus (assembly GCF_014176215.1). Taxonomy (NCBI): domain Eukaryota; kingdom Metazoa; phylum Chordata; class Mammalia; order Chiroptera; family Pteropodidae; genus Rousettus; species Rousettus aegyptiacus. Next base: position 31,403,547 of record NW_023416307.1, on the reverse strand, counting down.
ATTACCTGTAGAGGTGACTGTTAATAAATTGGATCTTGACTTAGAGTAAATGGGTGTAACTAATGGGGATTTTGTAGACTGTACAGCCTGTATTCAACTTGCTCCAGTTTCTCAATTTTACAGCTATGTTTTCTCCAACCTAGGATCCAACCAAGTCTGTCAGTTTTGTCTGTCTGTCCTTCCCTCCCTCCCTCCCTCCCTCCCTCCCTCCCTCCCTCCCTCCCTCCCTCCCTCCCTCCTTCCTTCCTTCCTTCCTTCCTTCCTTCCTTCCTTCCTTCCTTCCTTCCTTCTTCTCTAAATCTGGGAGAGGCTTGCTTCCTGTATCTTTTGTTCTTCCTGACATTAACTGTTTTAGTGTCCTTGCCTGTTTTCTTGTAGAATGTCCCACATTCTAGATGTGTAATGGTTTTCTCATAATTACATTCAGGTTAAATATTTTTAGCAAGAATACTTTATGGCTGATGTTGAGCAGTTCTTATTGCATTAGATTGAAGCACATCATGTCATGTTGTTCTAGTTTCACCTGAAGATTGGCAATTTACTGCCATATATGCAAAATTCAAGAAATAACTTGGACCTCTTTTCAGAAGTATAGCTTCAGGCTGGTGATAGAATCGCCTTAGGCAATGAGGCCAGTTGGTTGGGGGTGGGAGAGTAGTGTTGGTCATTAATCTGTTTTTATCAACTGAATGGCATTAACTCCAGTGATGTTATCTATTATAACAGTTAAAATCATGGTTCCAGGGATTCTGCCTACTTATTCTGTCTCTTACCCATGGCACTGATGTTCATTGTATTTGTTATAGTTGTGAGTTTTTTTTTTTTTTTTTTTTTTTTGGTTTCATGGATAAGAATTTTTTCAAATTAGTAGAAGTAGAGATTTTTTAGCAGAGAAATTTATAGGCTACATTCCCATATTCGATAAGTATTTTTTGGGAACTTCCTACTGTCAGGCACTAGTCTAAGAGCTGGTGACATAGTGGTGAACTATATAAAGCCCTGTCTGAGGAAGAGCCAGGCAGCTGGCTGGGCAGCTGGAGGGCAGTGAGTGAGGGGAGCATGGTAGAAAACTGGATGTAAGAAGAGTATTCAGATGTGGTCCATGCCGGGTATGGCATCAGGGAATGGAGGCTGGAGCTGTATACTCCTTCCTATTTTACCGCTAGGAAAATATGTATTAAAGAGCCTGAAAATGGTTAGTGTAAAAATAGACTTTAAACTGAGCTCTTCCACTTAGTTTCATGTATCATAGACTGCATTAAATACCATATGACTGTTTTTCTTTGCATTCATATCTCCAAGGTGATAATACAAGTACTTTAGCCAAAATATAAATTATCGGTGGTTTCCACTCTTTCCAGCTGGGTATCTCCTTGTAAAGATGTGCAAATAGTTTTAAATCCTGAGGTGCTGTAAAAAGAGAACTGACCTAGGAGTGGGAAGATTTGAACTGATGAACTGGCATGTGGGAAAGCTCTTGAATCTTCCTGAGCATTCCCATTTATCACACTGAGATAAGTCCTCTGGTTATCTGATGAGGCTGCTGGAAGGATAAAATGAGATGATGGATATGAATGTGCTTTATAAACTCTGATGCACTCTGTAAATCTAAGGTATTATTATCATTTAGACCTTTATTATAGTTTCACTAAACAGAGGCAGTCTATTATCTATCTCTCATTTAAAAGGGGGATGACAAATAGTTATTTCAAGGTAAAATGCTTTTCAAAGAGCAGAATCTGATCAATGCACCTTAAAGGACCTAATGAATTATTCAGCTTTTCCTCAAACCAGCATATCTGAACTAAGGAAATGATCACTTTTCACTCCCATTTCAGGCTTCTGGAAATCAGCGTGCTCTGTGTGATATCCTATCTAGAGAATCTTCTTGAGTTTCAATGCTGGGTTAATAAACTAGAAACAGCTTTGTGCTTCTCGAAGAAATGAAAATTTGAGAATGATTGGTGCATCTGAATTAGGCAATTGGCAAAGATTCACTAAATGTCTAACATGGATAGATGGATGGACGGATTGATGGATGATAGGTAGGTAGATAGATAAAATTAGACAGTTGATGCTGTGGGGGATAGAAAAATGTTGAGAAATTGATATTGATAATGATTATAGCTGACATTAAGTACATGTATGTGCATGGCATGAGTCTTTCCTCAAATAGTAGGAGGTAACCGATATCATCCCATTTTACAGAGGAGGAAAATACTACTTAAAGAGGTTAAGTAGCATGCTAAAGGTCATAGAGCTAGAAAATTGCCGAGCTGATATTCGACTTCAGATCTGCCTGATTGAAAATCCATACCCTTAACCATATATGCTCTCTTAAGTTACATATGGTGTCATTGGGAGAGAAGGATTTTCTCTAAGGGAAATCACATAGCAATACTGACCCATGTATATATGCAGTGGAGAGGAGTAGGCCAGCCACGTAGGGATTTAGACGAAGAAGAGAGTAGATTATTGGGGGCCGAACTGGTATAGGGGAGGACATAGTTTATTCAGGCTGCTCTAACAAAATACCACTGGCTGGGCAGCTTATAAACGACAAAATTTATTCCTCACAATTCTGGAGGCTGGAAGTCTGAGATCAGGGTGCCAGCCTGGATGGGTGAGGGCCCTCTTCTGGGTCATAGACTTCTTGCATCTATCTCCACATGGCAGAACGGACAAGGGAGCTCTCTGGGCCCTCTTTTATAAAGGCACAAATCCCATTCATGAGGGCTCCACACTCATGACTTGATCACCCCTCAAAGCCCCACCTCCTAATACCATCACTTTGGGGGTCAGGATTTCAACATATGGATTTTGGGGGACACAAACATGTTAATCACATCAGGAGTTGGAAAAAATCAGATAAGAGTAAAAAACATGTATTGTTGTGTGATGTATTTATGTATTTACGTATCTCTCGGTAGAAGGAAAAAGAAAATGGACGTCGATTCCTTGAGTTATGAACACACACTATACAAACTCTCTCAGAACTATGCCCAAGCCATGTTTAAAGATTGGGGCAAGGCTGTGGAGGAGGCCTCTCAGGCACAGTGTTCCTGCAGAGCTTGGCTTGGGGTGTTTGTGTTCCTGATGCTTCCAGGTTTCTTCTCATTCTGTGGTTCCTTTTTCTTAGCCTGACCATGTTTCCTCTGTCCTGCATAATAAAAATAGCTACCAATTATTGAAAACCTACTGTGTTCTGGGAATTCTCAGCAATGGAAGAATTAGGTGGTATTTCTATTGTACTGGTCAGGAAGCTGAGACTCATAGAGGTTAATAACTGAAATCACATGACTAGCACAGTAATTGGTGGAGTTGGGATTAGACTGGCCTTGGCTAGTCAAAAAAAACCCATTTCTTCTATACTTTGTGTGGTAGTTAAGAGTATGGACTTAATTGTTGGCCAAATCGGCTTCTTTGCTTGCTAAGTACTCTTGGGCAGGTTATTAAATATATTTATGCCTTATTTTCTTCTTCTGTAAAATGGGAATAATCATAACAGTATTCACCTGGCATATTGTAAGGCTCTATCAATTGCTCTTTTATGATTAATGTTTTTATTATTTTATCACCAAATACTTCTGTTTGCTGTAACTGTCTGGTGCTCAGAAAAAGGCTTACATTCTAGAGAAAGACAAGAGGAACATATTTGAAAATTCATTCCAGTTTGTTCATATTAATTTGAGAACTCTAATTAGCTATCTACTTTTTCCCTGGGATTTTTGTAACCTAGTTTTCACATCTATGCTGCTTACTTTCTCTGTACCCATCACAGTGGTCATAATCTGCTGTTCCATGTTGGACCCTGGATACCTAATGGTGGTGAAGCAAAAACTAAAGGATATTGCCTTACTGTCATTTCCTTATCTTAAGCAGGGAAACCTATCTCTCCCCAACGTGAAAAAGAGTTATTAGAGCTGCCTTACCTTATTTTGACCTTATGGGCAAGGATAAACAAGTAATTGATGGTTTGAGATTTCTGAAGGAGAAGTCACTCAGCAAATTTGAAATAGGCTATATAAAACCAGACAACTAAGGCAAAAAAAGCCACCTAGTTGGTTGCAGTTTTATGAGGAAGGGGGAAGACAAAGGATTCAGAGAGAACTAATTCCCGCGGGGCTTAATAGTCATCTAAAAGCGAGAACTCCTGGCTTGGTCCTTTGTGTGTTCTAGGGCCTCACATGCGCCAGAGATATTCATTAACAAGTCACTGGTGGGGAGAAGCTTTGGCGTAATTACCAAGTTGGCCTTTCCAGGAGTTACCTCTTTCTTTTCTAGCTTTAATGAGCAGTTTTATAGACAAATATATTTTCCAGTACTAGTGGTATTGACTTCTGGATCTAATTTAAATTAATACTAAGTTCTCCTGCTCATCTAAATGAATACTCACAACAGGAATTTAAATACAAGTTTGCATTGCTAATGTTCTAAAAATCTGTTTGTCTAGTAACTGACTAAATTGTTCATTCATTTTTACGTGGAAGACCAGTACAAGATGAGCAGTGAGGTCCTTCAATGATCAAAGTTTGAAATTAAACCTATTGTACCTCCATGAAAAGACTAATGGCATTTTTTTTTTTTTACCCAGAAGACATTAAAACGCATGCAATAATGTGTACATTTGATGATTGTCAGTGATCAAAACCAGCTCTTTCACTTTTTTTTTTTCTTTCTAATAACTTTCCCAGCCTTGGAGATTGGCAGTAAAATGAAAACACTGTAAATAGCCAACTAGCGCAGCTGACCAGTGCCTTTCTAACTCCTAACATTAAGATTATGATGTTTCAGGGGTGTGGGCATGTACATGTGCACAAGTCTGATCCACTGGAGCTCACTGCCATCAGTCCTTTGTGATGGAGACTAAATAAGGCTGCGGGTAGTATTTGATAATGCTGGCTTCAAATTCAAGTCTCCTGTTGAGACCTGGGGTTTGTGCCTCTTTCCCTTTGAATCAGGATGGGCTTGATGACTGCTTTGCTGTATAAAATATGGCAGAAGTGACTCTGTGATAGTTTCCTAGGCAAAGGCTTTAAGAAACTGCAGCCTCCACTTCTTACAAATTGGAACATACCCTGGGAGGAACCAGTTGCCATATAAGAAGTTTGATTTCTGAGACAACCGTGCTTTGAGGAAGCTCAAAGTATTTGTTTGGAGAGGTCGTGTGGATTCAACCAACCATCTCATCAAGATATGTAAATAAAAAGCCTTCAGACGATTACAGTTCCACTGGGAAGCAAACATCTCTAAAACTTTGAAAGATAATAAAAAATGTTATTTTGAGCCACTAAGTTTTGAGGTAGGTAGTTACCCAGTATTAGATAACTAGAACAGGGAGACATTTATTCTTCTCTGTCAGAGGAGAGAGGATGCTTTTGACTCTCTAGAAGTGTCTATTTCTATTTTTATAGCCGGATGCTGGGACCTTAGACCGACATCATCAGGGTTCTTTTAAGATTTCTAGAAGACCAAAGAACCCTGGTGTAAATTGCTGCTCCTCATCCGGATTCTAATTTCTCTTTACTTAATTTTGCCTTACTTGTTTGTTTAAAATTGTGAATATAAATTCCATTCCTATGGCGTGATATCCATGCAAAGTTTGTGTTGCACTAACCAGAAGAAACACTGGGACAGGTAGGGAGAACCCATAAATTGGCAGAAAGGAGAGAGTAAAAATGATTAGACATGAAGAAAAAATTGTGCTTGTACCAAAAATGGAGAGAGAAAAGAGAAAACTCTAGGATTTTTGGTCTTGATTATTTACCCATTGGCTTCCTGAAAGGGGAAAACAAGTCAAGGACACTGGATACACTGGTGCTCCTCTGAAACCCCATGTGACGTGTTGGTATCTAGGAGGTAATAGGAAAAGTTCCCACCCCAGGCTTAGTCTATGTCCATCAAATTCATCATCTCAATGATATGGGTAATGGGTGTTATAGAGGCCTTTTTTGTGTCTGTTTATTAGAAGTAGCTTGAAGTTAAAGACAATATAGTTTACACGGGGCCCTTCTATTAATCAATTGGTCAGTGCAATACATATCAGTAGAACAATATTAGTGCCATTCAGATAAGACAAGTTTCAACCCCAAGGAACTTATAATGCTTTTGCTTTTGATGCTTGCTTTTGTTTGTTTGTTTGTTTTTATTTTTGTTTTAATTCTACTGCCTTTCCCTCAATTTTCCAGCTCCTTTTTGATTGTGGGTGCAAGGATAAGCAAATATCAAATTGTTTGCTGCTAATCTTTGTCTTAAGGATTTCAAAATCTTGTTTTCTCCCAGAGTTTTACCCCAGAGTATGAGCATAGAAATAAAAGCATTAATTAAATGTACAAAATGAAAATGAAAATTATTGTAAAGCACAGTTTTGTCCCCTCAGGGGATACTAATATAAAGCATATCGACATTTAGTTGTAAACAGGTGGAATAGAAAGAAACTGCCGAAAAGATGCTTCTTGCTCTTGTTCCATTGTGCAGGAGGAGTACTGATTGGCTCTAAACACAGTACTTCCTAACATCCGTACATTGATTTAAAGCTTTCACATACCTTGGCCTTTGTCAGTTCGCAGTTGAGGACGTTTAGCTTGTCATTCTGCTGGTCTGGGGTTCAGCTGGAAGGGAGGTGAGGAGAGGTCGAAGAGGGCTGATATGTGTTGTGTGTCTGGTGTGTATGTACCAGAGTCTTTAACATGTCACTTCATTTAATTGTCACAAGAGCCCACTGAGGTAAGGTACTATTCTCATTCTCAACTGACCGTTGAAGGCACTGGGGCTTAGGGTGATTAAGAAACACAACTGAGGCGGCTAATGAGTGCCGGAGTCTGGGTTTGATGCCTACCTTTTGGTGTCCTCTGTTCCAAAGAGTAGAGAATTTCCATCTTCTGATGCTAAGTAAGGGTCTTTAGTGGCAGAATGAGTCAGCTAGCCCTTTCCCTAAGCCACTTTGTTGTAGGGGCCTTCTTTGACGAGTCTCAGCTCCTACCCATGTTGAAGTTTTTCTTTATGGCTTAATGAGCCACTGTGGTTTTTTCCCTTTGTTGAAACTAAAACGTTTCTTATTAAACAAGGTGAGAAAGTTAGGGATTCCATAAATACATGATTCACTTTTAAAAAGTTTTTCAGATTTAGGGGGAGAAAACCCTAATGCATTTTAGTTCTCTATGTAGACTTTCCTTTTCCTTCTATTTATGAAGAAATAGAACCTATACCAGATACAGAAAACGAATGTAAACATAATGTAAGGATGTTATGTTTACTTTGTCCCTTTTATTAGATGTTGTCACCAACATGATTTTTATGGAAATTGAATCTTGTTATGATTCCTATCATACTGTTATGATCTTTTCTTTTATCTTTAGCTGTTCACGAACATTGTTACGTCAGAATATGTGCTTCAGAATAGGTGTGTCATTTGCTATAGTTTTGAAGGCTGACTCAGAACTGTACTTACTGAGGGGACAGGACGCAGCTATGAGGCATCCAAATGCCTCTCTTTCTGGACTGTATAATGATACTGTGGATGCTCAGATGAGCCTGATGAGACAGATGGGCACACCTCACAGCTCTGATTCTCATGTGGGTTCCACAGTGGGACATGCAGGTGTTTCTCTGTGTGCACTTAGGGAAGCCCAGCAAGAACCTTAAGACACTTGTTCAAGTTAAAAACATTAAACCCTTGGATACTTTTGTTTCCCTGGGAAATGGAGAGAGAAGTTCTGCGTCCTACTAAAGGGCATTGATTAAGTGCTGGTTTGCAGAGGGCGGGTGCTGTTTCAGCACCTGCCTTCTCTATCCCCACCAGTGGAGAATGGGGAGAGGGAGCATTTACCTCTCAGACTGTTTAAGGCGCTATGAACCCTATGAAAATATGCTGTTTTAACAATGGTGGCCAACTGTCCCTCCAGCCCCACTTCATTTAAAATGAGAGAAAATGGACCAAAGCAATAAGGCAATTTTCATTTTGCAAGTAAAAGAGTTTCTAAATTTGGAACAGATAACTCTAGAAAGTTAATAGATAGAATCTTAGCATAATTGAAGGTCATCTAGATGAATGCTTGCATTCTTTTTATGACATTCCTGCCAAGATTGTCATCATCTCCTGTGCCCACCTTCCTCCCTTTCCACCACTGGCTGCTGCAGAAAGCCTCCCTAGTTCTCTTCTACTTCTTTTTCCCACTTTCTTCAGTGCAATGCCTCCTCTTACTTTTTTCCCCTTTTTACTTACCAAACACCAGTGGAGACGCCTCCATCCCAGTTCCCAGTCCTCTTCAAATTCCTCCTGACCTTTCCTTCCCTGACAATTTCTGGAGGGGACTCTTTCTGTCCCCTTCTGCCTCTCCCCACTTCCATTTCCTCTAGCAAGCATGACTCAAGGGATTTCCTCTACCCCTATTCTGCCTCTCTTCCCCACTTTCTGCTATCTAGGTAGAGTTTCATGGGATCTATTATGATTCTTGTCAGCAAATCTCTGTGCTGGCTGTCAGGTGTTCGGTATCAACCCAGTGAATTCAAGAATGTCTTCTCTGGATACCTGTATTTGCCATCCGTAAAATGTGGACATGGTCTCTTACTCTGGCCAGTTAATTTGTGGGATCTTTTCTAGAGAGCCTTTGAACTGTGTTTGCTGTCAATGCGTGGAGAGTCTGCTGCAGGCCTCAGAGCTCTGGGTTCTTTTCAGTCCCTGACTCTGGGTTGATCTGGCTCTAGAGCCCCACCAGGCAGTTCCTGGAATGTACCTGGCATCAGATTTCTGACATCTAGGAAGGAAGTGTAATAGCCATAAGGTTCTGCAATTAAGGACTGTCTGCTGAAAACAGGAATCACCACTGAACCAATAACAAGTAGATGCCATCTTTTTTCTTCTCTCTTTTGATCATTGATCACTGAATACCTAATTATTAGCTGGATTGTGTGTTTGTGATTCTGGTATCGTAGACCTAAATATACATGTTATACATGTCAACCTGTATTGTAGCATCAGACATAAATGATCACAAAGTTTAGGCCACACGGAGTTTTACTAACTCTGCATTGTCTCCAGTCCTTTCCATTCTTACTTCTGTAGAGCTGTAGTTCTGAGGAGTTAGGAGAATGATTTCTATGTCCATAACTCAAGCATCTCCTTATATTCTGGCCTGGCACAAGCATGACCCTTTCGTTGTTCTACTAAACTGGTGCAATTTGACAACTGAATTTTTATTTTAAAGAGTTATTTCTTAAAAGGATACCATACTCTTACTTCTGGAGATTAAATCTGATTTAAAAAATTGAATTTGGGGATCCCCTATAGAAATTGTAGCGAATATGTTTCAGTCTTCTGCATTGGTTATTGGTCATGAGCATCATAACCTGCTACATGGAGTAGAATAGAGTCAGCTTTTATCAAATTGGCATTTGGGAGTTCTCTGCACATTTACTTCTTTAGTCTTTTCAATATATAAATTAAAAAACTGAGGGTGGTAAAATATTAAGTCCTTCATGCCATCTATATAAGGTGTCCAAGAGTCTTACTTGATTACTTCAGGGTTACCTTGTTTCCACAGAAGTATTATTGGAGTAGAAAATAACTTATTAAATGACCACTACTTGGGTAAGTAAAATACTGGCTAGTTTGACAAAGGGCCAGTTATGTGAATGTTTCTATATTGTGAGATCACTTTTACAAATCAATAAAAAAGTTGTATGATTTAAATGTTATTTACAAAGTTAAAGGGAACCCTTTATTCCTTATTTAAAGTATTCCACTACCAGTTTTTCTTGTGATTTACCTTTTAATCCAATCAATTGTAAGTTTTCTCCACTAAGTTAGCTTCTCTGCCTTCAAATCCCCATTCTTACTAGCATGTGACTTTTAACACATTGCTTACCCTCTTCTTTGACTCAATTTCCTTACCTTTAAGATGAAATAATGACTGTTCCTACCTCTGTATGGGCTTATATAAGTTAGCTTTGTTGATTTTCTAATCGTACCATTTTGAGGACCATTATATCTAACCTAATGATTTAAAAAGAAGATGCGTCGTTTCAAATTTATAATGATTGTGTTTAAAAGGTTTGAATTGAGCTGATGTTATAGGTTTGGCATAGAGGAGATACTGTCTAGAGTGAGTATCACAGCTGAGTAGAGAAACTGTCAGCCTGGCAACCAAAAGTTCTGGTTTCTACCCCAAGTTCTGTCAATTAAGAGCTTGGAAAAATCACTTAACTGCTCTGAGCCTTAGACTCTCTGTCTGTGAAAATGGAGAAAATATTTTCCTTGCCAAGCTTTATAGGACTCTTAAGAGAATTAATTAGCATAATTAATGAGAGAATAGATATGAACTTTTTTTTTTCTTTAAATGAAACTGTACACTCTTGTAGTGGTGAAGCAGGTTTGACTGAAGGCTGGCAGGAATTCTAGATTCCACAGATTTTCTTTAGCTCATTTTTTTTAAAACTCAAAGCACACACTATCTTTAGTAACAGCCAAACATTTGTAGGATCAGATTGCTCATGGTCTCTTAACAAATGTGTTATGAAAATTCATTAAATTAATGAACTGATGAAAATTAGTTGCGGTGGTAGGGGAAAAAAAATTGGCAAGTTTTAATTTTTATTTTTACTTATTCCTCACAGTGGTTCTCAGTTAGGGGTAGATGCTTTTGGAAATGTGAGTCGGGGTACATTTTTGATTGTCAGAATGAATGGGGAGTCATATGGCATTTGGTAGGCAGGGGCCAGGGATTCTAATTAACTGCCCTGCATTGAGCAGGGCAGTGCAGCCTAGTGAAGAGTTGTGCTACTTATAATTCTAATAGTGCCTCCATGAAAAACAACTTGTTACCTGATTTATATACACCTTCATAGGTCATACTACGGGTATGTAATTAGTACTGCTTTTACAGAACATAAGTGGCTGTACTTTTCTGTTTTGATAAATTGAAAACGCTTCTCCTACTTTTCTCATCTTCACTGATTTCATTTTCAAAGCCATAGCCATGTCCCATGACCTTGTGTCTCTGCTTCTCTGTAGATGTGTGCAGTATGAAAACCAGGTGTAATTCAACAGTTGTTGCTGTGAAAATAAGGACAAGAAAAGCCACTGGCCTATCAATACCTGTTAATAGGAAACAATATCCTGTACAAATTTTTTTTTTTAGAATTTACTTTCTTTATTTTTGGATAGGTAATACATTCACGTGGTTCAGAAATTAAAACAACTTAACAAATATACTTTAAAAAGTCTCATCCCTGTGCTTACCCATTGCATTCATCTGCCTCCTATGCATAGTCTTTTTATTAGTTTCTTATCATGCTTCCATTGTTTCTTTATGCAAGCGTATAGGTGTATATTTTAACCCCTCTCTATTGTAATGCAAAGCTCTCATTTATTTAGTTTCTTATGTATTCATTACTGGTATATTTCTACACTCTTGCCCGTAAGAACTGCCCTCTCACGATATATTTAGCTACAGCAGGTATTCAGGTCTTACATTTGCTTGGATTCATTTCTCCTGAAGCCTTAGATGACCCTGGTCTGGGCCGCCTGTGACCTAGGCCTGCCATGCTGGGCTTTCCTTTCACCATCTTCCTTTGCCCCTTCTGGGTGGAAAATTTTTAGACCCTGTATGACTGAGCATGCCTTTATCCTTTTCTCATGATTTTGGGACGGTTTTGCTTGGTAAAGAATTCTAAGTTGGAAATTATACTTTATTTATAGATAAGTGGTCATATAAGTCATATAGAAGTATATGAATTTATTTCTTCTAAAAGATGAGAACTTTAATTGATTTGAACTGGATATGTTTCAAAATGGTTCTGCCTGCTCTGGAAAAGGAGCTAATAAACAACACAGAAAACTAATCCTGAATTTTGGAGAGCTACCTTTTGGTTCCAGTACCTTGTCTTCTATTAGGAATTAAGGGTGTTTCGTGAGGGATAAAAGAAGGGTATCTTTTAATCAGGTGATTAAGTGTTGCTGTAAGGATGCTATCGTAGATATTGTTCACTGTGTTACTGTCAACTTAAGAAGGGAAAAACGTTCATGTTTTAGTAACAGCAGTACCAGCATTTCCCTTGGTTTTGGAAACCATCAGAGTTTGCTGTTGATCCTGTTTCCCTCTTGCATTCATTGCCAGGTGATTTGCAGCCAAATTTGGGATCCACCATTCGCACCATGCAAAGCGACCTGTTTGCATGTCCATTCATTTCCGTTGGGAGCTAAATGTATTTTCATTACCCTTTAGTTTTCTTTGGACTAATTGCTTCACTTTCTTAATTTTGTTCTGCATTTGTCTTTGCCAACCTCCACAAATCCTTTTTAAATGAGGTGGGGCAGCAGTAATAGAACATATGGGCTCAGAATGTCTTACCCTAAATCAGCCTCACAGGGGTTTTCTAAAAAGAGCATTATTTTGTATTCCGAATTATTTCAGTCTTTGGTACTACTACAGTTATGGTAAAAATGGTACCAGTTATCTTTAGTCATTATCACAAGAATGCCCAACCACCAACTATGCAAAAGTAAGTATAAATGGAAACCTATAGAAATATATGGTTATTAGCACCTCTTGTTTGAGAGATTTAAAACTTCTCATAGCTTGTGAATTTTCCCATTAATTGAGGAGTAATTGCTGACATATTTGACAGGTTTCTATGGAACAGGAATCACTTTGTTTGATTCCAGAAATAAATAACAGTGGTAGCAGCAATGACCGTAACAACTAACATTTACTGAGCTCTTGTTTTGTTTGACACTGGACCATGCTTATGTATTATTTATTTCTTTCAATAACCCTATGAGGTTGATATTAAATTGCTTTCTTGCTCTTCAATGTCAGGCCCCCCTGAAACTTTCACATTTAGAGTCATTCGATCATCTGCTTCTCACTAAGTCTCTGCATTGCTGAGCCCTATGGGGAAAAATGATTTTGTGGTGTACATTGGTTCTCCTGGGAATTCTATAAAATGGATGCCTCCACCTCCTGCCCGCTGATACCTTGTTCTGAGCAACACCCAGAGACTATGCTAAGACTTCTCTGCTCCTTAAGCCCTCTTCTCCTGCTTTCTATCTTGGCACGACCTTACTTCCTAGTTGAGAGAACACTGAACCCTCTCCTCCTTCAGTTTCCTGCATTCCACCTATGAATGTGTTTCCCTCTGTACCCACTCTCTCCTATATTCTAACCAGTGACTATTAATCATCACTGGGCATCTGATTCACCTGGGAACTGAAAAAAAATAAAGCTCAGCCTGCAATTTTTGGATCTGAAAAATGATAGTTCAGGAGGTCTGGTTTGGAGTCCAAGTGTGCGGTGGTTTAAAATTGCCTCAGGAGATTCTGATGTGCTCCTTGAATGAGAATCGTTGGGTTGGGCTCCAGAAAATGTAGTGCCTCTTTAGCTCAAGAGTAATCCCTCACCTGGGCTCTGGTGCATATCTCCTTCTTTTTTTTTTTTCCAGGACTAGACCTGCTCTGCCATTATTCCCTTCAGTCTTGAATTTTCATTGACCCCCCCCCCCCCGCTCCCCGTCCCCCCCCGCCGCCTTTTCCCTGTATCCTCCACTATAGCTTCAAATACAGATTCAGATTCTTTTCTTGACCACTGTGACCACTGCCTATGTTTCTCCTGCCATTCTCAGACAAGGCTCTTAAAGAATAGTTATAATTTTTACCCTAAATGATTCTGACTTTGGTCTTTCTTGAGTCACTCTGGTTAAGATCATCAGTACTCACTAGAAGCCAGATCCAAGGGCAGTTTTGTGATTGGTCTCATCAAGGCTCCTTTGGGGCTTGTGATGCTCAGAAGACTCTCTTCTCTTGCCTTTCATGACTCTGTTCTCTTCTACTTCTTCTGCTCAATCTCTTCTTCATTTTAAGTGTTTCTAAAAAAATATTTTCCCCCACAACATTAAGAATAAAATAAAATTTTACTTATAAAATAGTATAATGGAAGAGTATTTGGGGGGAGGAGATGTCTTTCTGGCAGGAGTCCTGATCTGTCATTTTCTATGAGGTAAACGAGGACATTGGGGGATCAATTTAGTGTGATTTCTTAAAATCCCTATAAATCAAATTCAGAAAACTTATAGTTTTAGGTCTTTGGTTTAGTCCTAGGATGACAAGAGAGTTGTGAGTCCAGAGTATAATTTTCATCAATTTAAGAAAACCTATTAACCCCTGGATTTATTTTTGAGTCTGGTAAACAAACTGGTGGGCAGATCAGGTCAGGTCTAGGGTACCCTTGTGTGTTCAGTTGACCCCTGAAAAAAGTGAGTTTGAACTGTGTAGCTCCACTAATATGTAGATTTTTTCAATAAATACTGTAAATGTATTTTCCTTATGATCTTAACATTTTATTTTCTCTAGCTTACATTATTATAAGAATACAGTATACAATACAATATATGAAAAATGTGTTAATTGACTGTCCATGTTATCAACGAGACTTCTGGTCAACAGTAGGCTACTACTAATTAAGTTTTTGGAGAGTCCAAAGTTACAAGTGGATTTTTGACTCTGCGGGAGTTGAGTGTCCCTAACTCCCATGTTGTTTAAGAGTCAACTATATTTTTCTGGGAGAGTCTTAATACTTATGCATTCTGGGATGCCGAAAACAGACCTACTTCCCAGAACCTGGCTGGACAGTTATGTGCAGTCCAGAGCAGAACAGTCCATTGATAAGTACTCTTCACTTCCTTCTGCTTTTTTTTTTCCTGTTCCATTCCCTCCCCTCCATACAGAAGTAAAGCATGCTTAGTATGGAAAACTTGGGAAAACACTCAAAAAGAATGGAGAATAAAAGTTATTGCCACCCATTATTCTATCACCTAGATATAAACACCACTAAACATGTTAATTGATTTCTACCTACTCTTCTTATTTATGTAACCAGTCACATGTTTTATATGAGTTAACTTTAGATCAAACAGTATATAGTATAGTTTATCCTGTTTTGTTTATTTTTTTAATAATGATCTCTATTATGTCATGAAAAATTCTTAACAAGATGATTTTTTTAATGGCTACCTAGTGTTCTAGCATTGAGAAATTCATAATTTATTTAATTGATCCTCCTTTGTTGAACATTTAGGCTGTTTCCAATTTGTACTCTTACAAATAATGCTACATTTAATAACCTTGAACATAATTACTCATGCGTTTCTGAATATTTCTTTAGGACATATTTCTAGATGCTGAATGTTGCTGTGTTTCAGGGTCAGACTAGCACTCTTGTGATTAATTGGCCTCCAGCTAAACCAGCCTCCAAGAGAGAAAGAGGCTCAGGGGCAGAGAAAATTTGCCTGCTGTTGTTCACATCTGCTTGAGATCTTCTAGACAGCATGCTGAGTTTCAGAAGGAGGCTGTAAAGAATTTCTTTAGGAATCCATAAATGAGAAACCCGGCCACAGGTGAAATTGAACACATACTTCAGAACAAATCCCTATTTGTTGGAGGCTGGTTTTGAATTTTCTCTGTTCTCTCATGCTTTAGATGAGTTCTAAATTATTTCAGAGGACAGCAATGGAATGCCTACCATTGGTCAAACATTGTGTCAGGCATTACCTCCAGGAATACAATAGAAAGAAGCCTTCAAGGGGTTTACTTACAGTGCAGGAGGCAGACAGGGAGAAGGTGATTGTGGGCGAAAATCACAGTGGCAGCACAGAGAAGAGTGTCTCCAATTCTTAGCTCAAGACCTGAGCTGGATCTTGGAAAACAAGAAATACTTATTTTTACAGAGAGGGGAAGGTGTTTCAGAGGGAGGCAATGACATATGTAAAACCATGGAATTGCGATGGTGATGTGACAAGTCCAGGGAACCATGAATATATTTCCATAGGTGGTATCTAGGTAGAACTTCCTAACCTCTATGCCACAGAAGGTGGTAGGTCTGTATAGTCACCTGATCAGTCCTAGGGCCTTGAGCCTCTAGGCCCTGGTCAGATTTACTTATCTACCTCAGTGTGTTATATGAAAAAGCTAAAGTAACACCGAATTGGGCACATGGTGGATAATGGGAGATAAGCTGAAAAGTTGGCCAGGTTTAGTTTGGAAAGGGCTGTGTGGGCCATGAAAGGAAGAGTCTGAATTCCTTGGTCCCCTATTTAGGGACAGTCCCTCTGTTACAGACCACTGTGGAGGTAGAAGATACGGATCCTCAAATTGCTTACAAACAGATCAAACACATGCAGCTGATGTACCTTTTTTTTTTTTTTTTAACTATCTTAACAATTCCACAGTATGCATTCTTTTCCCCTAAATAACAATTTGATGCTATTAGCTCTGCACACTGACCTGTTTCACACCTCTTTGGGGAAAATATTGCAATGCTGGAACTACACAGTGGAAACTTGCAGTTGTGAAGTCTGTTTTGAGCCGGCAAAAGGTGACAGTCTAAGGAGGAATGATTTGAAAAGTGCTAATAGTAAAACGTCAGTTATTTTGGTATCTCCAAAAGTTCTGTGATATTCACTGTGACTGGTGTGAAAAGAATGGGAAAATTGTGGTTTGGTCAATATAAATTAAATCTCCACATATTACCACTGTGTTTTCTTTTCCTAGCATTTCCTATTCATTACATATCACTTCATATCTAAGGTCTGAGAATTCTTTAGCAGTGAGGTTATGAAAAAGATAAAAATATTAGGATTTTAAGTGATATTTAATAGCACTTTGCTTCACTATTTTCATTTTATAAATGTTGTTTATCTAGACCACAGGACTAAGCAGAAAAGAAAAAAGCATATTTATGTTGTATTATAGAAATAGTTTCATGGATAAACTCTAGATACTAATTGTCTGGTTTTTATGGATTGTCTGGATGTATTTGGATTTCAGGAAATTATATAAGCTTTCGTATATGTATTTTTTGAGATATAAATAAATTACAGTGATAACTGTGTTTCAAAGGTAAATATATATTTTTTGTAGATTGTTATTTTGCAAGTTCATTTGTTATTGCAGGGAGGAATTTCATTTTTTTCCCTCTCTGTTCTTAACTAATTGCACTTTAAGATTAGGGGAATGTTGACTTCACATACATAGCTGGACAGTCAGGATATTTTCATGCTGGTCACCGTAGGGTATTTACAATTCTTGCTTTCTGAGGTCTGCCCCACATCTTTCCGAGCAGTGGTACAACATGAGTCAAAGACGCTCAGAAATACCGTATTAACATTCAGAGGCATTTCTGTATTGGCCAACTTCGTAACCCCTTCAACATAGCTAACGTAAAGGTAAGTAATGTACTCTTCAGTCTGTCACCTCTCTCTGTCTATCAGTCTGGCCATGACTAACAAAAGAGGAGTGCAGCAGACTGTGGAAAACAAGGCAGGCATTCAGTAGGAAAATCGGAGACAGATGCCCTTAGCACTCTTGTATCGAAGGCTTTAGAGACCCATACATCAGACCCGCAGTGATTTGTGAGGGTGTGAATAGATTTTCCAGATGTCACATTTCAGAGGCTCTCAAATGAAACTTCTGTTTTTTATTCTCTCCCCCACTACCCCTTGCCCACTTTCTGGTCATCATCCGATGTCAGCATATTCCTGGCAATTCAGGCCGTTGGTAGGAAGTAGATTTATCTTAGTTTTTATAAACATAATTTCTGGAAAGTAAGTGAAAAAAGAGACTGCAGCTAATTGGTTGATATTTCTGTAGGTTTTCTACATTTGTCCATTTTATATGCCACCCTTAGTGGTTTCATCATTGAAATCACCATCCACAGATATAGTGAACAGAGTCTAAAAGAAAAAGGTGTTTTGAGAGTCAAAAGAGTCAACCAAGAATGGCCAGGAAATGGGGACACCTTGCTTCTATTAGTCCACTTCTCTTCTTGCTACTGGCTGTTCTTAAGACTTAGAAAATTTCAATTCTTACAAGATGGTATCTGTACAGTTATGAATAATTGATTTGTAACTATTTATAAGATTGAGGAAGAGTTGTCACAGGCATTGAGAGTCTCCTTTTGGTGGAATAGATTGGTTTAACACCATAAGTCAATAATGTACTTTTATCTTTTTTTCTTCTGGGAATCAGTATAAAAGCTGATGAACTCAGTTTCTCAAAAAGTTAATCAAAGTTACCATATCATTGAGCAATTCCATTCCTAAGTATTATATATGCAAGAGAGATAAAAACATGTCCGCACAAAAGGTTGTATGTGACTGATCATAGTAGCATTATAATAGTCGAAAGGTGGAAACAACCCAAATATCCACCAGCTGACTCATGGATAAACAAAATTTGGTATCTCCATACAGTGGAATGTTATTTGGACATAAAAAAGAATGAAATGCTGATACATGCTAACACATGGGTGAACCTTAAAAATGTTATGTTAAGCAAAAGGAGCCAGTCACGAAAGATCACATATTGAATGACTTTATTCACATGAAATGCCCAGAACAGGAAAATCTATGGAGGTAGAAAGCTGATTAGGGATTGCTCTGGGCTGAGAGTGGGGAAAATGAGGGAATGAGGGGAATGCCAGACAAAGAGTACGAGGTTTCTCCCCCACCCCAGAGTTGATGAAACCATTATAAAATTGACTGTGGTGATAGTTGTGCTTATCTGTGAATACGATAAAAACTACTGGATTGTAATTTTCAAATGGGTGATTATATGGTTTGTGTGATTGAATTATATATCAAGGAAACTGTTTTACAAAACGCAAGAAATGATTAAATGAGAGCATAAAAGTTAAGGTAGCAGTTACGGGGGAAGTGAGAAGAGGGTACCTCAGGGAGGGCATGCAGATGATTTCCAAGAGTGGTGATATGCTGTTTCCAAAGGTGGGTGATACAGGAATGTTTATTGTGTTCCATATATTATAATTTTTATTTAAATTGTACACATATGTCTAAGCACTTTTGGTATCAAGGATATACTTTATGAGTAAAAAAAAAAAAAAATCTATTCTCCAAAAACAAACTGGCAAATCATGGAAAAGATCTCTTTTCAATATATAATTTAAAATTTTAAATTTCATCGCATGGGTGCTTATCGTTTTGTTTCATTGTCATCGTCATCATTATCATTGTTCACCACCACCATTTTCCAATATTTCTTGAGTGCCAGTGTCTTATGCAATGTAATGGAGCATGTAATATGGTCTCTGTGTTTGACTGGAGAAGTAATAATTGCGACTATCTATTAGAGGCCTGTTAAATGCCAAGCACTGTTAGAAGAGCTTTATTTTCAATTTTAATTTAATTCCTATAATGACTCTATAAGATGTGTATGATGATCCCTATTTCACTGGTGACACAACTAAGGTTTGCAGAGATTAAGTGTTCAGAGCCACAAAGCTAGTTAGTAAGGGCTAGATTTGGAAATCAACCCAGAATAATACCAGACTCTACACTCTTAAGGACTGTGCCATGTAAGCTTTTACTATACCAGTGTCTCATCAACTACTAAAACCCACACCCAACTTTTAAAAGTGTATAAAAATACCATACCCTCTCTTCAGTTGAGATTCACTCTCTTTTTTTCTTTCTCCACAGCCAAGATCACTTTGTCAAACCTTATAATGAAGAGAATTTGTTTTCCAAGTATAAAATTATATACATTTTCAAATGACATATTTTCTCTAGAGTTTTAGATATGTTCTCCGCCTGCCCCAATATACAACCTCTAGAATCTTGAGTGGTAGGCTGTTTTGTCATTCTGAGAATCCGTTTTCAAAAAGGTACTTCACAGAGGAAAGCAGCATTTAATTAATGCCAGATAAGTGAATCCGTTTTCATTGGAATACAAATAACAGACTTGTAGAATAGAAGGAAACTTAGAGACCATCGGTCTAGAATGATCATGTTTTGGACAAGGGGGACCTGAGACCTAGGAGTTATCAAGAAGATGTGAAATCCTATCTGATTACCGATGACCTCTGAAAGTCATGAACTTTGTGAACTTGTGAGTCATCTTGTGAACTAAGGGAGAAAATGTCATGAGGTCTGTTCACCCATCATTTAAAGAATTATGTTTTAATCTCCAGCTCCATGCTGGGCAGGGTTTGGCATCAGAAATGAGCAAGATGTAGCCTTTGCCTTGCAGAAACCATGGTCTATTAGAAGATAGCGATAAAAAGACCCAAATTAACGTGATAATGTTATAATAAAGCATAGGAGGCTTTGGGACTACAGAAGATGAACATTTGTTTCAACTTAGGAAAAGGGGAGGTAACAGAGAAAGAAATTTCAAGTAGTCCATACTTGAGCTAAATTCCGAAAGTTATGTGGAGTTGGGAGAAATTTGGTACATTGAGGAGAATGCTTATAATTTGGCAGGAGGCAAGAGGAGATGATGCTGAGAAAGTCATCCTGGGGTATGTCATGAGGAGCTTCTTACTCCGTGCTTACCCATAGGTAAAGGGAATTCATTGGTTTGTTTAATACATGGCAGAGGGTGACATGTCCGAATTTGCTCTAGTTAGATTACTCTGATAGCAGTATTCAAGGAGGCACTGGAGAGGGAAGGACAAATTCAAGGGGAAAGATGGTTTTACTCAGTTGAAAAGTATTAAGCAGTTTCTGTGTGGCACATATAATTGATTGTAAGATGCTATATTATTTTAATGTACTAAAAGAAGGAAACCATCTTAATTTGTAGATGTATCTTAATTCCAGAGATATTAAAATGTGAAAAAATTGTGTATTTTAGAATTGAAAAAATGCTGTCATAAGTACTCAAAATATATTTATATATATTTGTCTAAAGAAAGAATGAATGAATCTTTTCTGTCAGTATCCTGCGTAGACTTGTAAAAGAATAAATACCTGAGAAATGAACATTGCATTTGATACCTTCCCTTAGTTGACACACTAAATTTACAACTGATTGTTTTCCTTGAACACTTGTACTTTTGTGGGTGTAACAGCACTCTTGATAGAATATTTTGGAAAAAAGATTTTTTAAGTGGCTGAATAAGGAAGCTGCCCTATGGGGACGACATTATTCCACTTAGATTTTAGGTCAAAGAGTGGATGCTGTTTTTGTGGACTTAGTCATCTCCTATGGGACCATCATAAGGTTCAAGAGTCAGGGTTTAAAAATCAGTGATAAGGTCATGACATGATTGGAAAAAAATACCCAGGGGTAATTTATAGGTCTGCCTTTGGGGGCACTCCTAGAGCGAAACTGCTGTTTATATGCCTAGCTTACGTTTTTGATGACTGTTCTCTTCTGCTGTAGCTGGGTATTTCCTGATCCTGTAGTCTGCCCTGTCTGCTCTTCCCCCACATTTACTCGGTGGGATTCCAGCCAGGAATGTCTAAGAGACAAGGGCAGCTGGGCCTGAACTGACTTCCAGATTGCATTTTGCTTCTGAGGCTGTTTTGCTTCAGTTCGCACCATTTGGGGGCACTTCTACAGGCAGAATGCATGCAGCAAGCTCTGCCAAATTTGGATACATTCTTTGCATTCTCCATGTGTTTGTACTTGTGCAACCCGAGAAAGTGCACTGAGCTAGGAGAGAAGGGTTGAGGGAGGTGGTTGGAAGTGCTGTCTGCCCTTAGATATACTGATAAAGTGGCCCTTATACAGAGTTCCTAGAAATTGACTTATATGGGCATACCACATCCTGTCAAAGGGAGAAGACCACTGTTTTTATTGGAAAATTAGACTGAAAGGTTGTGGAACCTTTTTTGCAGGGACAGACTATGATGGTTATTCCTGTGCCCAGTTAAATGGTTGAAAATGACCTCCCTTGGGAGACAAAAGAATACATTCAAAAGATTTTTGTGTATGATAACTGTATTGTCTTAAGCAGTTATATACAGGAATGTGCTGTTTCATATGCTGAAAATGCTGCACATTATGTCAATGTGCCTTTTGTATAGGTAAGACCCTTGCTACCTTTCATAGGGATTTCTTTCATTAACTTTTGTCTGGTCTTGCCAAATCCAGCCCACTTCTTCCCTTTCTCACAGCCCCCAGTTTGGATATTATGATTAGAACTTGCCTGAAACACCCAGTTCTCCACTGGTTCCCTTTATGTGTCCTTTGTCTTGCCCTAAACTTTCCTGCCCAGTTTTAAGTCCTTCTGCTGGGTGACATCTCCCATATGCATTTGTCCAAATTCTGCCTTTCAGCATCTGGGCTCAAACTCAGTCTCCTGAACAAAACATTCCTTGCTTTTTGCCTATTGGAAATAATTTCCCCCTTCTCTGCATTGTCAAGGCTTCATTTGAACTTTTTGGGTTCTCCTCAACTACTTTCTACTGTGTCACAGATACAGTCATTAATTTTTCTTTTTCTGAAAACTAGATGTTCTACTTGAAAAATGACTTGGGGTACCCCCCTCCCTTTTTAATGAGAAAAATGACAATATGTTCCATGCCAACTCCAAAGCCCCAACCAATTTCCAAAAGTGTAGCTAAAAAACAATAAAAATACCTATATGTAATCTTTTTTGTTAGGACATAAAATGCTAAAACCTTAGCTTCCTGATCACTAAGGATTGTTTTGTGTACACTGAGGCCACCAGCTGCCTCCGAGACCACACCATCTTTGTGGACTAAATTTGGCGCTTTCCAAAATCATCTAAACATCATTCTGATGTTCCACTAACTGAGTTTGAAGTGTAACTTGAAACTTGTCTCTCACATCATTTTTTGTTTAAAATATGATTTTGAGGGTTGAGTCAAATATATATGTTTTTCTATACACATAGTGGCCAGATACTATTTTATTGAAAGATAGGTCGAGCCTCTGGGGCTTCAGAGTAGAAGATGAAAAGGCGTTCTGGGAAGCCATTGAGGAAGAAGATACTCTGTGGACGCGTCTGTTTCTGCTGATTGGTTTTTCTCCCCTTCTATAGTCCCTAAGCTCACTGGGGGCAGGTCCTACATCCAGCTATCTTTGTGTTGTTCTCTGTAAGACCAAGGACAACTACCCTTGGTAGTTGCTTAACATGTTTTGGAATGAACAACTTGATTTTGTGAGGGTTTGAAAGGATGTTTTGGGTTGTTACTTTCTGAGAATTTTAGTCATTTAATCTTCAGCCATTATAGAGTATTGGGAACTTCTGAACTTGAAGTTCTTTTATCTCAGTCATCTAGCAGGTTTTTCTTGGTATTTGCTATGTTTGTCAAAATCTTGTCCCCCCACATCCTATGGCTTTATATAGTCATTATTTTTTGTTTGTTTCATAAGTGTCTTGTGACAGAAAACAGAAATAGATATTTCTTTTTTGGTGAGGGAGTGGTGCCATCACAACCCCAGTATACTCTTAAAATTTTTTTTCAAAATTTTAATTACAGTTGACATTCAATGTTATGTAGTTTCAGGTGTACAGCATAGTGGTTAGACATTTATAACTTACTAGGTGGTTCTCCCAATAAGTCTAGTACTCACCTGATATCATACATAGTTATTATGATATTACTGACTATACTTTTTTATAACTGGCAATTTGTGCTTCTTAATTCTTTCCTTAATTCCTTTTTCAGCCAGCCCCCCACTGCCCCCCATTTGGCAACCATCATTTTGTTCTATGTATCTATATGAATTTGTTTCTGTTTTGTTTACTTTTTGTTTTTTAGATTCCACATATAAATGCAATCATTTTGTATTTGTCTTTCTCTGACTCATTTCATTTAGCATAATACCCTGTAGGTACATCCATATCGTCTCAAATGGCAAGAATTCATTCTTCTTTTTTTTTTAATGACTGAGTAATATTCCATTGTATATATGAACCACATCTCCTTTATCCTCTATTGATGGACACTTAGGTTGCCTCTCTCTGTCTTGGCTATTATAACTAATACTGCAGTGATGGATACATATATCTGTTTGAATTACTGTTTTGAATTTCTTAAGATAAATACCCATAAGTGAAATTGCCAGATCATAAGGTAGTTCTAGTTTTAATTTTTTGAGGAACTCTATTCTGTTTTCTCCAGTGGCTGCACCCATTTGCAATCTCTCTAACAGTGTATGAGAGTTTCCTTTTCCCCACATCTTTGCCAACACTTGCTTGTTGATTCATTGATGATAGCCATTCTGACAGGTGTGAGGTAGTATTTCATTGTGGTTTTCATTTGCATTTTTCTGATGATTAGTGATGTTGAGCATGTTTTCATAAGTATATTGACCATATGTATCCTTTTTGGAGGAATATCTATTGAGGTTCTCTGCCCATTTTTTAATAGGACCTTTTTTTTTTGGTATTAAGTTGTATGAGTTCTTCACATATTTTGGATATTAACTCCTTATCAGGTGTATCATTAGTGAAAATCTTCTCCCATTCAGTAGGTCATCTTTTCATTTTGTTGACAGTTTCCTTTGCTCTGTAAATTTTTCTTTAGTTCAATGTAGTCTCATTTGTTTATTTTTCTTTTGTTTCTCTTGCTCAAGAAGACCTATCTGAAAAAATATTACTAAGAGCAAGGTTAGGGTTTACTGCCTATGTTTTCTTTTTAGGAGTTTTTTGGTTTTGAGGATTAGAGAAATAGATATTTCTGAAAACCAAAGACGCTTTTTCTGAAACACATTTATTGTTATATACAAACACGCCCCTCCCCCCCCCCCAATAAATAGAGGGGGACAGAGAGAGGAGGAAAGAGAATGTGGGGGAAACTTGAAACTTGAGAGAGGTGATAAAATCGGACAGATAAAAATAGTTTCTGTTCTTAGGTCTTAGAGTCCAGATGAGAGATAAGTCACTTCAGCCAAGCAATCTGTGTGGATAAATCTTAGAGATAGTGGATGCATTCTGTGGAAATATGTGAACTAGGAATCGGAGGGTTCCCTGACCTGTCCTCAGGTGACTCAGGAAAATTTATTCTCCCATTATAAAATGGGGATGAGTGTACCACCAGCCCAGCTTGTGTTAAAGGATTATCGAAGGATCAGCCGAGATTCTGAATATTAGAACGCTTTCAGATGATCAAATGTGTGCATTCTCTTCCCTAAAAAATGCATATATACAAAACATAGAATCTAGTTTTAGGAGGGTCCCAGACCTTGATGGGCACAGGTTAACTTTTTGATAGAATATAGTGTAGATGAGGAAAAATGTTTTTTCCTTTACCCATCTTTGGTTCATTGATTGGGGCCCTGCAGATTAGATTAGAATTTGTTTTGTTTTGTTTTGTTTTTAACATGTACATCATTTGCAGACACGAAAGAACTCAGTGATGAGTAGCTCAAAGGTATGGTTAGAACTCGGGCTTTTATAGCATTGTAACAAAAAGCCAGCAATTTTTAGAGAAGTGGCAAGACAAAGGAAAGGATTTTAGGCTTTCAAGAGTGGCAAACTGCTATGGGAAGGTAAGTATTTGGGGGAACTAAGAGAAGACAAGGGCCTATTAGGAAGATTTGTCATGTTGATTCCTCTGGTGCCTTCTCCTGGCTATAAAGAATCTAGAGTTGTCTGGGGATTGATAAAAATCATCCTGTCCTTCCTGGTAGAGAGGAGGAGGATGTAGAATGTGTATGTGGATGTTTCTTGTCAATTGCCTTCAGCTCAAAATAATCCTTATTTCAAAGTGGCATTTCTGGAGGGGACATATATTCTGAACCCCTTCAATAGCTATAGGCCGGCACATTCATCTCCTGAATGGCAGGTGTTAACATGGGTGTATTTAGCTAGTCAGTGAAACAGGTTGATGTTCTCAGACTTTAGCTTGAAAGAGGTGGGAGCACGAACACCAACCAACATCACGTTCTTCTTCAGAAGCAAATGCCAAGTGCAGTGTGGCAATTTGTTAGTAGCTTCTGTGAACCTAACCAAGGCATTTAGTTCCATTAATTAAGTACTATGTGGGAGACCCTGTGAAATATGGGCTCTTCAGAAGAGTTTGTAAACAATAATTGCCCAGTCCACCTGGGAATGATGGTGAGAACTGAAGGCCTGGAAGAGAGATCAGAGGGGGTTACTGTGACAAACGGCATAAAACGAGGCTGCAGTCTTGCACCATTATTATTTATTATCCACTTTTAATCCTGTTTGTTACTTTTAAAGATGGTTTGGCAGTTAAGTAACACCAGGTGGAAATCTGACAAGAATATATTTAGTGGGGTGGCATCTTAATAGTTTAATTGAAGTACTGAGATTAATTACTCTGCACCTCTTATATGTGGCTGATAGTGTGTGCTTGAGCTTTTGGGCAGAGAGCACGGTTATTATTATGAGGCTTTGCTTTCTTGTGATCAGTCAGTGCCAGAAAGACACAGCAGACATCTCATGTTTTGCCCGAAGGTTAGATTTGCTGATGATGGCTTGGCCACTGAGGGTGCGTGGGAACCTTAATTGCTTTGGTAGTCAGGACCACTCGTGTTGCACACCGTTCATGGTGTGTTCCTGTCGTGCCATGTTGTGCTCTAGGATGCCATTCACATAGGATACTATGTCAATGATTCCTCTTGGGATTGTGAGCATACGCACACCAGGTTGCTGGTCTCAAATGAACATAATGGGTTGGTAGAAGCAAAGGGCTCCTCCAGGGAACAGTAAGCAGGGCAATGATTGATGGCTTTTATGTCTTGATGCCCACTGCTTTGCTAGGTGGCAGCCAGATAACCATTTCATTGGAAATCCCTATCAATTCCCTAAGGACTTACTTCATTGCCCCCGGCGGTAGGAGTCCACATGCTCTTCAGTTGTAACATGAACATTATCTTCCTAAAAGAATCTGCTGTGGCCACATACATTGCATAGAGCAGGCTGTTCTCTGTTCCATTAAGTGATTCATAGATCTCTTAATGGCAGACTTAATAGGCATGTAACATCTGCCCATTAAGAATATGTGCTCTGAGGCACTCAGAAGTTCCCATAGCAGGTGCTCCACAAATGCCCATATCTCCCAGTGCCGGTTCTTGGAATACCGGGATTGTGACATTTCATCCATGGATCCCCCAGTGCACAGTAGAGAGCTGGCATAGAGCAGGCACTCAGGAAATGTTTTGGGAATGATTAATATTTCATTGAAAAAACTGTACATGAGTGCCGATACAAAATTTGGAGAAATGAGCTTTTTGTTTCAAATTTCCGAAATTACAGTGTTAACCAACACCAGTGAATTTAGTTTCTGATACTTACATTACAGAAGGCACACTCTCATTATTGGTTGAGCAGAAGGAAGAAAGATGCCATTTTATGAGGCCCTAATGAGTGCTACGTGTTGTGCTAGATAGATTCTTTGTAGGCAGACTAGTTTGGTACAATCCTTTAATCACTTGTATGCAGGTTTGGGCCTCAGTTGTCTCGTGTCCACCTTATAGAGCTTTTGCCAGGATTACAGAAAATATATGTAAGTGCTTAGTGCATAGTAAATACTCAAGAGAGGAACACTGTTATCATTCATTCATTCACTCTACACTTAATGGGGACCTCCTGTTGTTAGGTAGCTATATCAGACATGAGTGACAGGGGAACAAAGGAATAGGGGCCCAGCCCAGAGACTGCCCAAAGAATACCCCATTGGTAGTTAGAGAATCCCTCCTGCATCCCCAGAGACAAAGGACAGGAGGGCCATAATCTATAGCTTGTTTAATCTGCCCACAGACATCTGCACAGAAGGTACTAACCTAATAACTCACGAGCTAATCACCTAGGAATGCCTTTGGAACCACCCATCGCGGCCCAAATATAAATAGACCTTCCCATTTCTGCGTTGTTATAGCCCTCCATCTTCCCTGGCTGTAACCCTACCCCCCATCCCAGAGGTACGTAACCTTGTTTCCCCATGGTTAGCCAGTTTTAGGCCTGACCCGTCTTCTACCTCATAATATGCTTTTTTATTTTTTAACTTTTTCCATATTGTGCTTTTAATAAATGAATATTTTCTTTTATTTGCTGAGTCGAAACTCATTTCAGCAGTGAAAAGGACCTAGAAGTGTGTGTGTTACCGAAACTCTGATCACTCCCAACAGCAGCACTGTGAGTATTGACACTTAGAAACTAGAGATACCATCTGACTCAGAACTTCAGGTGGCTCACTCACAGTCTAGAGGAGGAGTCAACAATTTATGTAAACACATAATTCCAATACGTGGCAGGTGCTATAGTCATTTTATAGGACAAGCACTGTGAGAACAGAAGAGAACGACACAGCTCTGCTGAGGAGAAGGAAAGTGGGTATTAGGAAGGGCTTGGTGAACATGATGCTTAATCTGATTTGAAGGTGGAAGACAGCTCGAAAGGAAGTTGCTTGTGAACAGGCTAATTGAAAGTAGTCAAAGTAGGGCAGGCTGTGTGTGTGTGTGTGTGTGTGTGCACACGCGCACGCGAGCATGCAGCAGCGGCAGGACAAAAAGTACCCTATGTGAGAGATACACTTCATTTACAAGAAATTTAGGGACCACAACAAAGTAAAGTAGCTTGCTCAAAGTCACATAGCTAGTAAGTAGCAAGGCCTGAAATTCGAACTAAACTTATTTCGGCAGCACAAGTGCTCTTTCTACCTGTTTATACCTAATTTTAATGATGTGTGTCATTGGAAAGTTTTGTATTATGAAAATAAGATTCTAAGCCAGGCCTTTCAGTAGTGGTTGTTTTGGGTAAAGTGAGATATATGGGCCTTGTCCAGCAAGCCAGAAGGCAGTGCTGAGATGGAAGGGTGACCTACCCTTCTGGTTGGGAGGGGTGAGGCGTTACTAAGAGATGGTGACCCAGGGCAGGCTTGCCAGCTCCACTGTGGCCTGTGCCTCCGTTTAGTACTTCAGGGTATATGGAAATTACCTAAATGCATGTGGGCTGTTAAATTATGTTTTGTTATTCCTGGACAGGGTTATTGTAAACATATCAAATAGCCAAGTGGTTCACTGGCAGGAATCTTTACTTTGGAAAGATCCGCCCTGTCCCCCAGACCTCTGTCGGTTGTCGTTATACAGTCTTTGTTTTGGTTCTGCTGGAGGCCAGGTTCTGAACCACTAAGCCATTTTAATTGTATATTTCTCCTGTGGAGAATTTAGAATTATTCCACCTTCACCTGTAAGATGATGCAAAGGGGAGACTCCTAGCCAGTGCTGGCTAGATGCATAGGCCTCATTTTAGTGGTTAGACTCTCATAATACCTACCACAGGTGGCTTTGGTACGAGACAAATGATTCCACTCAAGAGGGGAAGTTTACTCTAATGATATGTGGATTTTTCAACTGTTATTATTTTAAATTTCTTATTATACTTAGTTATCAACCTCACAAAATCCCACTTCTCTCTTACAATATCTCCAGTTGTATATACCCTGACTTTCTTGTCTTAAAAAAGCATTTGAATATGGTGGCTGAGAAGGCATATGTGAGAGCTGTTTGAAAGAACTGTCCCCAGAAAGATCTGGGACAAGTGTGGAAGATGTCAGACCTGATATCAGGTTTGGGGGAATGTAACCGTAGGCTTGTTTTAGTTCCACATTCACTGGCAAACAGTGTGTCCACCAAGTAGATACTTTATCTGCAAGTATCATATGCTTAGCATTGTGCTTAATGGTACGTTTAATCACCGAGTGGAATTCAGTAATCAGGGCGAGATTTTCTACGCTGTAACAAAAGACACTTGCTTACCTGCTAGATTTAAGTAAGCCTTATTACTGAGCACTGAAGCACTGCTAGGACCGGAAACTGATATTTTAATTGTTGGGTTGCTGCTCATATCTATTTCCTCATTCTCCTAAATCGAAGCTGGCTTCTTCATGATTAAATTACTTTTCCATCCTTTTTAATTGTGAAATATATACTGAAAATTGTTCAAAGCGAAAAACGTTTGGTTTGTTTAATTAGCGCCAGTGTGACCATCTCTGTATTTGAAAACTAGAATGATTCTATTTGTCTCGCAGACCAACCTCACTAATCCAAAGATTTGGGAGGAGCGGGGAACATTTATATACTGGTAAAAAGTATGACTTAATAGTAATTTGTCTTATTCCCCTTTTAAGCTTAGACAGTGACAATAACCTAGAGGTACTAGGGTGGCGATGTTGTTTAGGAGGTCCAAGAGTGTTGGCTTAAGTAGAGATGTCTATGATTAGCCAGCGATTGGATGTGAATGCTGCTGGACTGTTTAAATGTTTTTCTTTTAAAAGTATTCCTTTTGTTATCTTTTTTACAATAGTTTCTTAAAATCCACTCTGTTTGGACAGTAGATTAAACTGCTCTCCAACTCTAAGTACTGGCAAATTATGAATGAATAGAGGTGAAATAAAGAGGATTTACTGTATTTGAAAATTATGGATATAAATGGTATAGGTGAGCAATATACTTCTGAATGTTTTTACCAAAACATCCCTATTGTTGAAGGACAGTAAATTTGAACTCCTAGAGAGCTACTGCTGGGCTGACTGGTATTTCCACTGGAAAAATAATTGATGTAAATTTATCCATATTTAATTTAACATATTAGAACAAACACATCCTCGTGGAAAATAGACTTTCCAAGAAGATGCACCATATTTGAACATGGCTTCTCAGATTCTCTGGTACCCAGCCATATTTTCCCTAGGAATGTATATCCACATCTTTCTGACATAGAAAGTCTCCCTTACTTATCTCTTTATTTCATCGATGAAAAAGTAAATAACATATGTGTAATTTATCTTGTCGTTAGTCTTGTAAAATTGTTGAGTTAACCAACGTTTATTGACTCCCCTCTGTGGCCTGCGTACTGTGTAAGCTGCTAAGGTTATTGATATGAAGAGAGAACCCAGATTCTGCTTTGTGGGGAGAGGGAATATAGCTGAGTGGGGAGGTGGATGTAAATGAATTATTACAGCTACGTAATTTGTATACTTGTTCCTTTGTTGCCTGGAACAAATGTAGCATTTTGTTAAAAAGAAAAAAAAAAAGGAAAGAATGGCTTTATATATTCTTTATCCCATGTATGTCTTTCACTTTTGTTAAAGCCGTGTGTGTTTAATACTTGAAATCTATTTGCCTTATGAAATGCTTATGGAACTCTGGTTTTTCTAGAAATAATCTAAAGCTTCCTGAATGAAGGTGCTGCCCTGTAAGTTTCCATCATTTCCGTCACTTCTGACAGGAGTGATACATGTGATTAACATATATCCTTTTAAAATAATGCCATTTTAAAAAAGCATTTCCCCGCCTCTACTGATCTCTTTCTGCTTATGCAAATCCTGTTTGTATTTCACGGCCCAGATGCCTGCCTTTTCCTATCAGCATTCCTTGGTTCTGTCAGTCTGTATTGATTTCCCACCCATCTAAACTCTCCTAGCATTTATGCTGTGTTCCACCTGTCTGTCTGGTTAGAGCAGGGTCCCTACACTTCATCCCTTCTCCTATCAGAAGAGAGTTCTTGAGAAATGGATTACAGCTGTCCTCCTAGCAAGCGGTCCTCCTTGTTCATCAGAGTGGCTGTCCCACAGCTCCACCCAGTCTCAGGCTCTTGCCCTAGCAGCTCTGCCTGGCAACCTGGAATCCGCAGGACTTTCTTAACGGTTCTCTCCTAAGCCCTGGAGCAGAAAAGGCCCCAGGTCTGCTTTGAACCCCTTTTTCTCCTGGGACCCATGTTGGTGTCCCTCCCACTCCCTTCTCCAGCATTTTCAAAGCAGTAGATACCCCCAGGCCTTTTCTTACCTCGTCAGCCACTGAGAAGGCAGAGCTGGGTGCCCCCCTCCCCTCAAGGCCCCTCTTCATTCCTTTCATTTAAACTGTTCTCAAATCCTAGAAAATGGGATCGGCTGAACATTATTCACAGCGGCGTTAATATACCATTTTGTCCTCCATGTGTCCTTCAAGAGTGGCTGCCCCTGAGCGTGAGCTCAGGACTGAGGAATTTGTGATGGGCACATTTTATTTTAGTATTAACTGATAAAAACTGACTTCAGCATTGCTTTATGTTTGACAAAATTCTTTCATGCTTTGTCTCCTTTCAACATTGATACAATTCTGGGAGGCAGGCAGATTGCTGATATTCTTATTCCTACTTTATAGGAAAAGAAATCAAGGACTAGAGAATTTTAGTGGATTTGCTCAATGTCAGGAAAATTGTAAATGATGGACTCAGTTCAGTCATCTGCTTTTCTATACCACAGTCTTTTATTTTTCTTCATCTATTATTTCACTTATTTTTCTCTGCTATTACTAATTAGACATACTCTTTGAAGGCAAGCTCATGCCATAATATCTGAATCCTCCATAACACCAAACAATACAATTTTCCATACAGTTTTTGGAACAAAATAGTAAGTTTCCTTATTTAGTGAAAATCTGTTATGTATCATACTCCTTGCTGGGTATTTTCCATAAACTTTCCCCTGTTCTCATCAGACCTCTGCTAGATAGGCTTTATCAGTATTTTTGGAACATTAATCTTTATTTGAATCACCTGGGGATCTTGTTAAACTGTTAATTCTGATTCAGTAGGTCTGGGCAGGGTTCAAGATTCTGCATTTCTAACAGGCTCCTGGTACTTGTCACAGACCACACTTTGAGTAGCATCCTGTGGATAGGTAAAGAAACTGTGGCTCAAAGACATTAAGTAATATTTCAAAGATTACATAACTGGAAGTGGCAAAGCCCCACTCAGACCATGATCAGTTGATACTCAAATTGCTACTCATCCGCCCATGCCACATTGCTGATGTGTAGGGCACTCCCGTTTAATGTCCTGGGGGATTCAGAGACATTGAAGACATACATCTGGCTCCCTGGAGAGTTGCCTTCCAGGGCAGTAAGACAGATGCATCCAAGGCAGTCTCTGGGATGTACTTTAATGTCGAGTTTACTCTAATGGAGTGTAATGGGAGGATCTTAGGTATGAAATGTGATTTGAGATGGACCTCAAGGACTGGTAAGACTGACTGAAAAAGATGTGAACACAGCACTTTCTGGATAGCAGGACACAGATCGTAAGAGCATACAGTTCGTCTTCTGGGCCTGGCGAGCAGTCTGCCGTTGCTGACGATTAGGAGGGCTGCACTGTTAACTCACATACCTCTAGGTCCTTTTCACTGCAGAAGAAATGAATTTCAACTAAGCAAATATGAGGAATCTTTATTTATTAAAAGCACATTATGAGATATAAGACGGGTCAAGCCTAAAACTGACTAACCATGTGGAAATAAGGTTATGTACCCCAGGGTGGGGGCAGGGGTGGGTATGGGTCACAGCCAAGAAAGATGGAGAACTGTAACCCTGGGGGAGGGAGAGAGGTCTGGGTTGTGTTTAGGGCTGTGATGGGTGATTACAAAGGCATTCTTAGGTGACTGGCAAGTGAGGTCATTTTAATTGACACTTAGCTACTATGTAACTCTTTGCCTAGTGTTCATGCGCTTACCCCGAATTCAGTCTGTTATAATTAGATTCATGAATGTCCAGGCATAAACATAGTATTATAAATGAAGCTTCAATTGTGGGCAAATTAAGGTAGTACCTTCTGCTCAGGCGTCTGGAGCAGATTAGGCCAGCTAAGACTATGACCCTCCTGTCCTTTGTCTCTGGGGATGTAGGTGGGATTCTCTACCAATAGGACGTTCTTTGGGCCGTCTCTGTGCTGGGCCCCAATTCCTTTGTTCCTGTCGCTCATGTCTGACTAGCTACCAAACACTTTGGCTTTAAAGATGTCTCTGGAGTTGATGGTAGAGTAAGTAAGTGATGGAGCCACTGGAGGATTTGGAGGTGAGGTTTACAATAGCACCCTATAGGTGCCCAGGTAATGACCATTGGTCACTGTAACATGATCTAGTTATTAGTGAAGCATTGCCCATACTATGCTTTTGGCATCTCCATAGAACCTGTGGTCTGGTTATAGGTCACTTGCTCCTTGATGACCTTTACTGTTGTTTACATGGAGCTTGTCTTAATAAAATCTCTTTGCCTGGGGCAATAGGGGGTATATCACTTCTCCCACCCCCAACTCTTTCCAAATTTTTCTAGGCTAAGAAAATGCTGTTTTTTCCACAGACCAGTAATACACATTCTTCTTAAAAGAAGCATTGTTTCTTCAGCGGTGACTTGTAATGAGAAAAAAGGGAGTAGAGACAAAATGCAATACTGGTCTGAATGGAGACCAGTTTTTCTTTGTGTGGATAACCAGCATTCCAGTCAGGTTGCCACGGTGATGCTGAGATTATAACTGTTCATGCCAGCAGTCAGAGAATGTTGTCCAATTAGTTATTCTCAGCTGCTAGGTTACCTTCACAGTGGCTCAGAGAGCAGGTTTGAGTTCGAAGGCACTCAAATGAGCAGTCAGAAGACTTGCAGTTCATCCCTCCTTGAGGGGGGGTAGAGACTACAAGCCCCGGCATGCCCTGGTTTGAGCCGTGTAGGATATGGTCAGCCATGTGAAAACAAACTCCATTTTTAATTCTGTTTTTTTTTTTTTTTTTTTAATTTGCCCCCTATTATAAGAAAGGGTTCCCAGAATTCCTGTGTCACCAGCCAGCTTTAGAGTGGCTTTCATAGTTTCCAGGGATGCTTTCAGATGGTGCAGGTTGGAGACAGTGGAGAGAATGTGTGTTTTGGCACTGGAAATTCAACAAGTCAACATTAACCTCCTTACCCTGAAGAGAAGGCCTGTCGTCAACTGCATGTTTTCTTATAGGTGTGAAGAGAAATGCTAAAATGCTTTCAAGCACATATAAAGTGCTATTTGGTCTGTTGTAAGCAGGTGGTAAATGAGTTTCTTTGGGGGAAGGGTTAAGGCTTCTCTTTCTAAAATAGAACCTTGGATAGTTTCCTAATCTTTCTTATTTAATTATTTAGGTAGTCAGTTATTGTCTTTAAAGTCCATCTGCTGCAATTGCTGTCTTTTTTTTCTCTTTTTCTAAGCATCTTTGAAGAGGCAAAATGCCAAAATCTTTGCTAGTCTGGTTCCCATCATTTCGACCTCGTGTTGCTGGAAATACTAGGAAGTTAGCATGTCTGTCCTGACAGATCTAGAGATATCCCGTGTTTGCAAATCTCCATAAACTGTATGATACATTTCCCCAAACAGCTGTATAACCTCTATAACAATCTAATGATGGGAGTGAAGGGACCAAGGTGGTGGGCCTTTTTATGTATTTGTTGACTCTTAAAGCAACTTTGCCATGTCTGAGCTTACACAGACTGTGGGAGAGTTGAGGAAAGTTCTGGAAGCTGAAGATTCCTATCCTTGTCCCAAATCTGCCTTGTGTCCTAGTATCTTGGGGAATTTTCTCATTCCGCTTCATGGAGCTAGTGGGCCTTTCTCCAGCTGGAGATCTGTTGTAAAATAGTCTCTGAACAGAGCAGTGGGTTTTGTGCATCCACCTGTGCACAGGCAGGTTGTGGGCGTGGCTCGGGAACTCCGGATCAGGAAGCACAAGAAAGGCTGGCCCATGAATCCCAACAGTTGACAAAGGATTGAGGTTATCTGTATACCAAAATCAGGAAAAAATATTCAAGTTAATGTTAATAAGTCCTTCTTGGGTTATTCTTTTAATTTCATGTTCCTAATTATATATGCCCTGTGTAAACCAGTGAACATTAGGCGATTTATGTCTAATTCTTTGTTTTCTCCGATAAGGAAATAATTTGAAGCCCGAATAAATGTGAGTAGGAATATGTAAAGTCTGTGAACTGAGAAAAAATATATTATGAAAAATTTCATTTATCTTCTATGCAGATGTGTACACATGACCTATTAAATCAATTGTCTGAATGACATTAAATTGGAGATGTGTGATAAATCTTGTTACATCAGTTCTGGGCATGAGTTACATTCACTTCTTACCCAGAATGTCTGACATTTAGGACTGAGTACAAGTGCTTGCCTTTTCTTGCCACCCTCCCAGCTGCCCCTGCTCCCTTTCCTTCCAGATCCACCATTTGAAAGACAGCAAGTGATTCTTTTGGTTTATTAAAGGATTTTATTGAACAGAGGAAACATATTAGAAGTTAAAGGACTTAGGATTTTGCCACTGACTAGGTGAGACCTTGAACAAGTTTCCTAAACACTCTTGTTGGAAAAACTTGTGATTTTTTGAGTATATCACATCTGCCTGGGCTTCTCTTTGCTCTTTTGTAAAATGGGGAGAGGGATTTTATCAATACAATCTCAGAAATCTCTGCTCCGCATTTTAGAGCACTTACTGCATTGTGGTTGTCAGGGGTAGGACTGGTGATGTGGGGACTTGATTTATCTGGAAAATATTTGAGTGTCTGTAATGTCCTAGTCACTGATCTGAGTACTAGGAATACTGCAGTGAACAAAACCAATAGAAGTCATGTCTTCTTGGAGCATACATTCTAGGATAAAGGATCATTAACAGACACTTTTAAGCATTTATAATATGCCAGACATTGCTTTAAATCTTTTATGTACATTATTTTGTCAAAAAATCCACAAAGTAGGTAATACTGTTATCACTATTTTACAGTTGAGGAAACTGAGGCAAGGAATGATTAAATAATATAGTCAAGGTCACACAGCTAGTAAATGGCGAAGCTGGGATCAGAATCAGGCTTTTGGGCTATAGAGCCTGTGGTCTTTACTGGGTATACTGTCAATTAATTGGTTAACTTAAAGTAATCTGTATTCATCCTAGCTGATGGCGAAGTAGGAAAAAGAAAGGAACTATAGCTTTGGATAGAAATCTGAGAGCCCTCTTGGCCAACCTCTCTGGGACTCCAGGCTTTTGATGGAAAGTCAGGGGCACTGAGCAACCATGCCATATTCAACTTCTGTGTTCCCAGCCACTTGGCTGGCTGTGTCTGCATGGTCGGTGGTCCCTGGTCCTTCTCTGGCTCTATTGTTAAACCACAAGGATTTCACCATCCCCAAAACCCCAAATTAATTTCAGCATTGGTCATTTGTAAAGAAGTGAGTGATGATGGACTTGAAATAAAAATATCTGGATTTGAATCCTGGGTCTACTGTTGACTAATGCTGTCACTTTTGATAATGCCAGCAGCAACAGCAATAATAGGAATAGCTGTATTTATTAAACATTGCTGTGCATTGTGCTAAATGCTTTATATATGTTGATTCTTATTCTCAGAACAGCCCTCATGCGAAGTATTTTTATCTTAATTTACAGTCTAGCCTTGGCTGCTGTTTCTACCACATTCTTTTTAACCTTGGGCAAGTTATTTAATTCCTTGAATCCTTGGTTTTATCATCTGAAAATTAGGGTTAGTTAGGAATATCTACTTCTTATGGTTGCTGTAAGGATTCAATATGAACATTTATATTAGCACTTAGGCCATTATCTATCCCAGAGACAGCAAAACTATTACAGCTTAAGGTTTGCAGCTATTAATCTGAGGGGCCAGGTTTCAGACCTGATTCTAGGGGCTGCCTTTGTGAAGACAGGTTTAAGCAGCAGAGTCCTAAGTGAATCAGGTGAGCTGTGGCATGGCGTGTGGCATTTGGGAAGCTGGTTCACTACCAAGAGCTGTTCAGTGGCAGATAGAACTGCAAAGCAAACAGGATGTGGGGAGGCTCTTGTCTTCCTGACCTGAGGGCTAGAAGAAGCTACAAGCATCGAGGAAGGTGTGCCCTGAGGTTTGTCTGGGACCATGTTCTGACCTTGCCAGGAGCTAACAATGGTAAAAGGACACCGATACCATCTAGCCAAGTAGGTAGAGCTGCATGGGAGCATATGGCATCCTGGAGGAGTCCTGCACACAGGACCACCCTTCCCAAAGGATGATGCTGGACATGTGGAGCGTGGGAGATGCCTGGCACCTTCACATGCAGGATGCAGCCTTGCAAAGAAGGCAGGCCCAGCGGGATTATCCCACTTTACAGATAGGAAAACCAGAACATGAGAAGTCAAATAGCACTAGCAAGGAACAGAGTCCAGACTTGAACCCTAACTCTTTATGCCAATCCTCTGATAGTTCTGCATAGTTTAATTCTATACAGATGATCAAGTGAGAAAATTTAGCAGTGTTTTATCTATCTATCTATCTATCTATCTATCTATCTATCTATCATCTATCTAAATAATTTACTTGAATTATCTCTCCTATGTGAGTTGCATGGCTTGGGCAGTATGTGAATGGAGATAAATCTGGGCTGTGTTCTAGCTGTTGCAGGTATGTACTCTCAGAGCACTTCATGCTTTTCCTGCATGTTGCTTGCCATTGTAATTTATTGACTTGTGTGCATGTAGTTATTTGGTTATGTCTATTTTGTTCATTAGGCTGGAAGCTCAAGGAGGCAGGGGCCAGTCATCCTCTGCTTCTACCTTAGACAGGAGGGTGGGAGGATGTGGGTAGTGCTCCGGGACTGAACAAACCCCATTGTGGAAGGCAGGACCTTTGGCTACTCAGCTCCCCACTACATCAGAAGAAGGGAAGGTGAATAAAAAATGAGCTTTGAGGTACTTTGTGAGTGCAGTATAGACTAGAATGGGGGTTGGGGGGGGTCATGTCAGTACAATGCTTCCTAGCGCTATACTTAAGTTGGAAGAATGATGGTGTTGAAAAGCCTGAAGGCTCAAGATAAATGTAGAGAGTTCTCCTGTTCTTGTTTTCTTTGTTCTGCTTTGCTTTTGTAAGCATATACTTGTCAACTAGGCTGAAACTGAACAAAACAGCTGCTAAATATGGTTCTAAGAGAAATAACATTTTGGTCTTTTTAAGGCCCATAAGTTTAGAGTAAGCACAGTCTTGTGGCAGATGTCAGAGGGAGTCTGGGGGTAGGCAGTCTTTCTGGGAGCCGGATCAGACATCCATATTCTGCTGGGGTCTGTTTCACCCTGCCAAAGGACAGGTGAAATCAAATGAAAGATCTGTCACAGAATGGCTATGTCTCTAAGAGGAGTTCGGGAGGACTGTCTAGAGTCTGTTTAAAGCCATTGTTCATGATTCCCTCCAATCCCCTTCTTAATTTTATTTTCAGAGTAAGGCGGTGGTTTGGGGAAAAATATATATCATATTTTATGATGCTAAGGAGTAGTCATCCTAGTTACATATTTAGGTTTGCTTTTTCAATCTTTGGGATTTAGTCTAGAGATGTTATTTGGTGTTATGCTAAATCCAATATTATTCAAGGGACCTGGAAGAATTAGGGTATAACTCAGTGACTATGACTATTAACTTTTAGATTTTAAATCTCTCCACCCTGCTGCAAAGTTGGGCTTGTGCCTACCACATTCGTCTGAATTCCTGAATTTCAGCTGATAGAAGAGAGATTTATTGCAACATTCCAGAAGCCCCCCAAAGTTGATGTGTCTTCCCAGTAGTCTCACGAATTTCTAAAGAGATATTTGTTTTTTTACAAATATCACAATTACCACACCCTGTTTGCTAAGCATGTGGCAATATTGGTTAAATAACAATAGATTTTCTTTTACTGCTTTCTTAGTTGAAAATATATGAAATGCAGGCTGAATTTTTCTATGGCATGTTCTTTGTATATTAAGTGAACTCTTTTTCAAAGAGGAAAAAAGAAAAGGAAGGAAGGAAGTTAATATTTTTTAAAGTCCTATTATATGTCAGGCTCTGAGCTAGTCAAGACACTTTCATAGTCCCCACAGTAACCCTCTGAGGGAGCAATAGTGTCCCCATTTTAAAGATGAAGAAACTGAGACTCAGAGCCATTAGGACATTGCCTAAGGCTGGAGAGCTAGCAGGTACTAGATCAAGGGCTGAGAATTATGGTTCCATGAAGCTGATGAAATGGTGAGTGGTTGAGAGCTCAGGGTTTGGAGTGTGACCAGTACCCATTCTGGCTCAACCATTCATCATGGTGTGATCTGGACCAAGTGCTTAATCTCTCTGTGCCTCAGTTTACTCATCCACTTGATAGAATTGTGAAAATTAAATGGTCTATTCATGGAAAATGCTTAGACTAGTATGTGGCCTATAAATTCTCATGAAATGTTAGCTATTACTGTGATTTTTATTATGATGACTAACCAAATTTGCCTATATCAGTACCTGCTGAAAAGTTACTTTTCTTTCATGGAACAGCTTGCCTTTTGATATGTAGTAGTTATATTTCATTATGAAATAATATAAACTACTCTATCTTAAAATTAATTTTTTTTCTCAGCCTCCCAGCAAAGGTTAAGATCTGAATAAAGGCATGTGTAGCCAACAGAGATTCCTGACTTCGGTAAATGTCAATGATTTGCTCTTTTCTCCTTGGTGTATGTAACCTCCTTTCATGCTGCCCATCCTGGCTTTACGAGCAGCTAAGCAAACAGGAGAGAGAGAATTAAACTGATTCTTGTGTCTTAGCTTTCCTGTCTTTGTAACATAATCATTAGGTACCATGTGTTCCCCTTGTTGCATTACACATGGCCACATCCTGACAGCCTGCCTTCTCAATGGCCCTGAGGCACAGCTTAAAGCAATGGGCTTTATAAACTTTCTCTAGCGCTGGGAATACCATAGGGGCTTTGCATGTGACAATTTCGTGCAGTTGGGAGCAGGGTAAGAGGGATGGGGGGAACAGTGGCTAGGATGACATGTCTAGATTGAAAAAGATGACATAGTTTGCTAGACTTTGGCTCTACATTCTGTTCCCATTTTTGTGTGTGTGTGACTTTCTCTACACATTGTGGAGTATTGGGAATGGGACATCAACCTTTCTCAACAGGACCTTGACTTTCAATTCGAGCCACATTGTGTAGAATTTTAAAGCATGATGTGTTATGTCTAGAGATGTCTATTTTAGAAAGATCACTGTGGAGATAGATTGAAAGGAGAAAAGAGATGACTGCAAATAAATAGTCATAGCAAGGGATGGTGAGGCCTGTTGTATGAGCAGAGTGGAGTAGATAGTTGGATCTGGTGGACATTTGGAGATAAAATCATTAGCGCTTAGTGAATGACGTGAGAATAGACTTTTGGGGTCAACCTACCTTTGAGATATGGTCGGAAGAAAGAAACGGGATCTCTGTGAGAGATTGAGTGGTGTGATGGGAGACAAATCTTTTCAACACGAGTGGTGGTATTCAGCAGTGTAAATGCCTCAAAAGGGACAACTAGGACAGAACTGAGAAGAGACCCCTAGAAATTAGAGATTGAGGTTATTGGTGATCCTTGGGAGAAATTACAGTTGAGTCTTGAACAACGGGAGAGTGTTAGGGGTACCGATCTCCATGCAGTTAAATATCTGTGTATAACTTTCGACTCCCAAAAAACTTAACTGCTAGTAGCCTTACTTGTAACAGAAACAGTTGATTAACACATATTTTGTATGTTACATGTATTACATACTGTATTCTTACATTAATGTAAGCTAGAGCAAAGAAAATGTTATTAAGAAAATCATAAGGAAGTGAAAATACGTTTACAGTATTTATTGAAAAAATTTGCATATAAGTTGGACCTGTATGGTTCAAATCTGTTGTTCAAGGGTCACTTGTATGTTGGAGTCTCGTAAGAGTGGAGAAAACAACTGAATGCTTACCTTATTTAAGCTATACCCCTATTCCAGAAGAACATAACTTACAATTATATGCATTTGTACGAGGGAATACTCACAAACACCCAGCTCTTCAGGTACTTGGGTTGGAGGTGGAGGAGAGGGGTGGATTAGGGTCAGTGCTAAATTCAAGTGTCCCTAAACAATACATCTGCCTTCTACCTTCTGTGTTTTCAGAGTCCCCTCCTCACAAGTAATATGACTCTGATCATGCCATTTTTGCCTTATTACTGTCAGGATACTGTATAAGATAGACTCTTTACCAGTTATAAACTGGTACTCATTTCTAGCTATGATGCTTGTACTGGATGCTGGATTGTGTCACTCAATCCTCTCTGCACTGCTAAGGCACTGTTGTCCACCTGATGGTTCTTACTTGGGAATTGTCCTCAGCTGAAGGAATGTCGCTTCACCCAAGATCATAACCTTTGGGACAGGGACGGGGGACAGCCTGCATGCAATGACTACTCAGTGGAGCTGGGATACAAAGGCCTCTGTGCCTCAAGGTAGGATGATATTGAAGTCATCTCAGATTTGAAGCTCCTGTGCATCACAGCTGACGTCTTCCATCTGTTCAGTCTAGTACTTCTTCCTTTACTTCCACATGGCACACAGTAGAATAAACTCCCTCCGTGTAAATCTCAGCGATTTTCAGTCTGTCTCCTGAGGAACTAACTTAAGTCAACGATTGTTTTCAGTTTGGTTGGTTACCTGAGAGAGGTCGCCAACCAAAGTCTGTAGTTCCTGTGACTTTCGCTTCTGAGCCCCTTGGATGTGTCCAGTGGAAAGAGCCTCTCTCCCTGTAGCTGGAACTGAAGTCTTGGTATT
This sequence comes from Rousettus aegyptiacus, assembly GCF_014176215.1. Lineage (NCBI taxonomy): Eukaryota > Metazoa > Chordata > Mammalia > Chiroptera > Pteropodidae > Rousettus > Rousettus aegyptiacus. The sequence goes on along the minus strand of NW_023416307.1, from coordinate 31,361,428 downwards.
GAGCCTCCTTGACTTCAACTGACTGGGCCATATGCACCTTCATGGGCTATTCAGAGAAGAAAGAGCCTAGAACTCAGCTGCTCAGCTCCTCCTGAGAGCTACCAATTAAGCCCCAGTCCTGAGGAGGGGCCCTTGAGGTGGGGTGATCCCTGGGTGTAGAAACTGGTCCCTGCTCTGCACTCTGTTTCGGTTCTTCCCTCCCTTTCAACCCCTCCAACGCTCTCCCCACACTCCTTACGGCAGCTAATATTTACTGTTCTGCATCTCCTCTCCTTGGTTCATATTTTTTTTTAGTCAAGAAAAATTAATGTTGAAAACACAATTGAAATATTTCAAGCAAATGTAGAACCTCTCTTGAAATTTGTTGCAGAAACAGCACTGAGCAAACAAACTACTGGGAAGCATAGCTTAGAAACAAACAGCAGCTGCCACCATTTGTGGGCTTTTTTCCCCCCCCTTTCCTTATTTCTTTCTAATTTGTTTTTAATAAAACCTGCTGCTCTAATGGCCTAGTAGTTGAACAAACACAATTTTTCTTTCCTACCCTGAGGCCTCCCAGGTGGCCTTGATCGTGTCTTAGTGGTGATAGGGTCTCGATCCACAGAGCCGGAGGACCTCACTGTGTTCTCCTGTCTCATGGTTCCATCTGGAACGGTGTCGACACCTCCCTGACCAGGTCGGGTGTGGCTGGAACTTCTGGACTGTTAGATCTGTTGAGACATGAGTCTGGAGTGTGGTTTCTGGCCCTTCTGGCTTTATTATAATAATAGATACAATGCTACGTCCAATCTTTCTCAGAAACTAAGTGCTTCAATTGTTGGTTTTCTGATTTTTGTTTTTTATTTGTTTTCTGTGTGGAATCTTTGAAGGCACATAGCAAAGGGCTTTTCTTGGGCCGGATTTAGTAAAGACTGTAACTTCAAAGAACTCTAATTCGTCACATCAAACTCATGTATCTCCTTCTCCATAAACAGCAGCGCTGAGGCAGCCCTTCTCCCTTTCTATGCTACTAGTGGCATGGAATTCCTCAGCTTAAAAAGTATTATTGGATATTAATTGATTGCTGTGCAAAGCGTGTGGTTGCCGTCTATGTGCAAAGCATGATACTGGATCCTCGCTTATTCTTCACCAGAGATCTGCTAGGTGGATGTCATCCCGTTTTATCACCTCAGAGACTAAGTTGCTCTCTCAAGGTGTCCTAGGATCAAACAGCCAGTCAAAGTAAAGCTAGTGTTCAACCCAGGTTTGTCTGAAGCCAGAGCTTAGACTTTACCCCACCTGCCTCTCAGCCACCGTAATAAATATGGCAGCACACTCATGAAAGTGTTGACGAGAAATAGTAAGTAAATGCTTTTAGGCTGGAGATGGTAGTCTTCTTTATTTGTCCTTCAGAGAATTTTTTTTTTTAAAGTGAATTGGTGCCTAACATTTAAAAATTAGAGAATCTCATATTAAAAAAAATTGTTCAGTTTTTCCTGGAAAAAAATCTTTGAATCTGGCAATATTGCGTTCATAGGTTGACAGTACAGTAAAATACTGCACCCCCCCCCCCCCAAAGGAGACAAGACTTCTTCAGTTTAACACAGGCACAAGCTACCTCACTTTACTTTTACCTTACTCGCCTCGTTTCTGTGGGCATTTCAGTTTGTGATTCTTGATTTTAGGCCTTTAAAGAAACAATTTCTCTCCAGTTAGGAGTCAATAGAGGTTAACGTCAATTTCTGCCTCTGAGCTGAATTTTACAGGTTTGATTTTTCTTTTCAACTTTTTGGGATAGTAATTCAGTAATAATAGCAGCAATTGTTGGACATTTGCTGAGCGCTCTAACATAACTGAATGAGGTTTAGGAGACACTGGCTTGGCGGTAAAAACTTGTATAATTCCCTAATTTAGTTTTCACTCTAACTCCTGCAGGTACTCTTTAGATACTGCAGGAACTGGAGGCCATCTGCCAGATCCGTTTTGCAGAAGCAGTTTTGTAGAGAGCAGAGATGAGTTTTAAGAAAAACGTTACGAGAGAAGCATTTGTGTTGATTCCATGGTGACCACCTGGATGAGATAGCCTCACAATGCAGGAGCACCCTTTTCTTAACTGCCAGTGTTCAACACAATGTGCAGCTCAGATAGTTCAAAAAGAAAGATCTCAACAATTAGAACCCCTTTAGGGTGATGGGTCTTTCATTTTATCCTGATGTTCGTACCTACAAATGTTTTTCCATTTGACAGTGAGAAATGTGTTAATCCTTTTTTATCGTTTCAATGGAAGTCATGTCTCCTTTTATATGATTTAAACACTTCTCATAGAAAAGTAAAATAGAAACAAAATGGATTATGACTAGTTTCATAGCTACAGCTGAATTAAATTTTAATGGTATTTAATATTAACACACAAGAGCCCCCAAAGCTAAACTTGTTATTTATTTGCATGTTTTAAATCAATGTTACTTTTGATTAAGACAATGCCTGGAATATTGCTTTGAGTTTTTATTGTTTGTTTATTTTCTTTCAGGACCCTGCAGGGATCTTTGAATTGGTGGAACTTGTTGGAAATGGAACATATGGACAAGTTTATAAGGTAAGTTCAATTGACTTTGAACATGGCTTATGTGTGTGATTTTGGTTCATGAATGCTGAATTGCAGTGCTGTCTATTCTTACTCATATATGCCTCATAATAGATTTAAAATGAAATAATATACTTGTTAATTGACTACTGTATCTTTTAAAATATATCTGTAGTCCCATCGCCTAAACTGGATTCTGAGATTTTGGCATTTCCCTTCCTTATGTGTTACAGTGTTTATGTCTGACAAATGAATTCTACATATTTGAAGTGCTTTAGGTGGTTAGTTTCCTTAACTTTAATCATTGCCAGAAACTGGTTTTCAAAGGAGAAAAGATAACATTTACTTTAGAAATTTAAACTATTAAAGTATCACAGCTAGAAAAGTAGATTAGTTATTGGCCTAGGGCATGAGTTAAATGAGTTTAATGCTGGCTACTTCACAAAGCAAAGGCCTAATGGCAGCAATGAGTTTTATAAGATAGGAAATAATTAAAAGTTAAACTCGAGTTGAGATTGAGCTGAGGAATAAGAACTCCTTCTTGCCCTTTTACTATTTTTTTTAGTTACAAATTTACCCCAAAATGCTTTTAAAAGATATTTTCCCCTAGTAAATGATCTGAAAAATGGTCGTTTGAAAATGGAGGTTGATTCCCTTTCTGATTATCAAAAGGAAATGGAAATGAACTGTTTTTGGTCTAAAACTCAGGGGGTTTAGTGAATGACTATTGAAGTAAATGCCTTCAAAACAAACCAACTGTTTCCTCATGATTATTTCTAGGGAAATAGCCATCATTTTCCTGAGTGGTAGTGATATGGGATGACATTTCCATTACGAATCATCGCTCTTGTTCTATTTTTAAATTCCTTTGCTGAGCCCTAAACTCTCTTAGTTTATTAAAATTATTGTAGAAGTCACCAGATTGTAATATTTCCAATTCTACAGAATGTCAGAAGTATAGACACACATGTATACATATGTATTCATGTGTGTGTGTGTGTGTGTATGTATGCATGTATAATCTGGTTGAGAATCTGGTTTTTAAAGCACAATTGTTGTAAACAGATACATATTTAAATCTTTTTTACAGGAGGTACCTTTTGGTGTTCACTCCAGGAGAAAATTTCTCCCTTGCAAGAAATGATTATTTCTTAAAATGTCAACCCTGCAATTAGACAGACTATAGTCTACTCAAGATGTTCACTTGACGTTGATCCTGTCTGACACTCAGCAAATGCTTTTAAATACTTTCAATGAGGATAATGAGGTTGGAATTGTATTATTGCATTTTGAGAAATTGGATTGAACTTGTGAATTAACTTGAGCTAATGAGTTAAGCTCTGATTTAGGTAGAAAATTACTTCTGATTTGCTGTTGATATAGGGGAACAATTTTGTAGCATGCTGTTGGTTTTATGGTGCCATTTCTTAGAGTCATCCCATTGTACTATGCTTCCCAGCTATAGAATATACATTTAGAGGACAATTCACAGCTTTGTCCTCTAAGAAGTGGACTGTATACTCTTTCAAGAGAAGATAAAGAGATTCAGTTAAGGATGGGAAGGTTTAGAAAATCCGCAACGGTCCTTAATATCTTGTACTTGGGGAAAAAAAGGAAACAAATGCAAGATGTCAGATATTTTGGAGAGGAAAGGTATTCACCAACTACATTATTAACGTTGTTATTCTAAAGGGCCCCATTCTCTTAGTGGTTGATACAAAACTTTGGCACTACAAAGCTGAAAGGAGATTGCAGAGCATGGTCATGGTGAATGCACTACACTTTGAGACAAGAGACTTGGTTTCTTTCCCCAGCTCTAGGTATCGGTTTATGGCATCACAGCTTTTCTGTGCATTAGTCTAGTGATAATGTAGTTAGAAATGCTTTGGAAACTTATAATGATTTATCTAAAGAGTTAAAACAACCTTAGCATGTAAGTGTTCAGTTTCTAGGAAACCCAGATGATATTATTAGGTGGTACACATTCATGAACAGGTTTCCTGCTGTTACCCTGAGTTCTGAAGGATTAGTTTAATAAAATAGCAGAATCTGAACTCAAATATATGTGAATCTAAAGAAAAATAACTTAGAAAGTGATTGTTCACATTGTGGGTTATATTTAACTTTTATGGAATAGGTATATTTGTAAAATACTATAGGCATAAATAGCAATTTTATAGCCCTAGGAAAAGATTCTTATACAAAAAAAATAAAAAATTCTGTGATAAATACTTGCTTTGTAAATCAGCTTTTGGTGTTCCTGGATTTCACAAAAAAGAGATGTAATTTTATGAACAGTTCTATGGACATAGCCTTTATTTTATGGGAAGATTTGTTATGTTTCTTTTTATAAGCCATTCTAAGGGAGTCATAATATAATTTTATTTACAAGTAGTTTTTAAGAAACATAAACAATAAACAAAAAGTATATGTAGATATTAAAAGACTATTTCCTGAGGTATATCTGTACATAAGCCACATATATCTGGATGTGGAAATAGAAGTATCTTATTTAAAGATTAATAACCTTTATAGTTGTGTTTAGCTTTTCAAAATTGCTTCCAGTTTAAAATTCTAAGTCCAGCTTGATCTGTCTGTCCTTGGAAGGCTAGATTTGTTTATCTGTAGCATTTTGGTCCTAGGTGGTCTATGGCAATTCAGTATCTGCTTTTTACTTTATTTACTGGACAGAATAAACAAATAAGAAAGAGTAGCGATTCTCTGTCAGGACTTTTAATGAAGAAATCATCTTCCTGGGCTGATGGCTCTCACTGAAAAACAAACCAACAAAAGGCCACATACCTGTTTGCTAAAGGTTTTGGCCATTTATTGGCATGCCACCTATTGGGACCTAATGGGATCCAAACACATTTTTGTTAAAATAGAGTAATTATTTTAATGAGTCAAAACAATTGTTCAGTGTTTACTGCTAAAACACCACTAAATTGTGGCCACATACTCCAGAAATGAATGTTAGTCTATCTTGTTTCTTAATTGTCCTTTCGAAACATATATATGTTATTATAGAGATAGAGACATATTTTATTCCATGGCGACAATGTGAATTGGGACCATGGTGGATTCCTCACTATTGCTCAGGTTTCTTGTGAGACTTCCTTAAGGTTGTGAAGAATGAAGTAAAGTCCCTTTCGGTCACGTGGAATTCGTTACCTCTCAGTCAGTCCATTTTCCTGCAACTTTCTTTGAATGTTTATTATCATATCGAGCCAAGATTCTGCTTTCCTAAAATATTTACCACACTCCCAGAATAAATATTCTTCCATAAGAACATAGCTCTTCAGATCTTTGAAGAAAACATCTCCCTCCTTCCCCCAAACACATATTTATATCTCCTGCTTTTCAGACAATATAGTCTCAGTTGTTTAATTAATTCTTCATATGGCATAGACCTGGGGCACTTCATTACCCTGTCTTCTGACCTGAAACTATTCTAATATATTACTACAAATAATACTTTATACTTTTACATAGTTCTCTATTTCATAAAACCTTTTATATATTATCTGATTTCTGATTTAATTCTTATAATAATTTCATGACAACCTTGTTCTCACCTTAGGGTCTTTATAGTTATAGTTCCCTATGCCTAAAATACTTTCCACACAACCCTCTCCTGACTGGCTACTTCTCCACGTTTTAGCTTAAATGTTACCTCCTCACGAAAACAACTTTTAATCCTCTATCCAATATAGCCAGCCACCTCCTCTCCCCCTCCCCCACAGTCTTTAACATGCAACCTGTTTCATTATCTTCATGGCATTGTCACTCTCTGAAATTTCTTACTTCTTTGTTTATTTACATATATAAATAATTTAAGTGCATAAATAAAGGGAAAATGAGGGTAGGGACCTAGTCTGTCTAGCCATCACTGTATCCCACATCTGATACACAGTAGATGTTGACCATTGTGGGGCCCAGGATTGAGCCCTGTTTTTCTTTTTATATTTAGTCCTAGTTTTTTCAGCATTTCCCATAAAATATTAGTCTGCTTACTTCAGAAATGTATATTTGTATAAAAGTAGTCAGTGAAATACGATTTTTTAAAATAAGACAAAATAGCAAAACTCTTAAAATGGTGGAAAGTAGATATAAATTTTATGTGTAATGAATGGTTGATAGTCTGTAAAAACAAGATCCATGCTAGAAATTTACAAAATGAGGCAAATCGTTTTCCAGCGTTCAGTTTCCTGGCAGAGTTTCTCAAAATATATGCAAAACAAATATTTGGGAAATTATTTAAAATGTAGATTTCCAGGCCAAACCTCAGAAATTTTGATTTAGTAGGACTGGAGTGGGGTCCAGGAAGCTGAACTTTTAATAAATGTGTGAGTTAATTCTGATGTTCAGGGCCCTGGGGCTACTCCTTTAGAAATGGCAAAAATGATTATAGATTACCCTGTGGTAGGGCCACTTGAATGAATGCTGATTTTAATGCTTTTTGTAATCATTTACTTTAGGATCTCCATGCTGATTCCAATTGATGTAAACTGAGAAAAGTGAAAAAAAAGCATAAAGATCTTGACCTGAGATATGATACCAATCAGTTTTGACATACTCAATTAGAGATTTGACTTTTGGTGTATTTCTCTGACATGCCAGTGATCACAGTTTAAGGTTTTTCCTGAATAATTCAACTCAAGACTTGAGAATCGATAGAGTCAAACCTGACTTGGTATAGAGAGAAGAATCTGAACATTTTGTATGAGAATTCCTCAAATCTGTATATTGTGATCTCTTAATTAACCTTCTATTAAAGTGAGACAAAGCATTTTAATAGTAAGCTTATCAATAGTCGTGCTATGGAAGTGATTCTATGACATACCCAGGATGCAATGTAGCTTTTCATAGTCTATTCTAATAAGTCATGAATTAGTCTATTCACTTTGTGTTTGGTAAGGAGTATGGGAGAATGTTGTATTTCTTAGATAATAGTGACATTTGTTTTTTTAATCAAGAATTTCCAATATAAAGAATATATTACTTCACATTTGTTTAGTGCCAATATAAAAAGCCCTGTGCTTTGTGTGGGAAGAAGGCAGACAACTGAGACCATTCCTACTCCACAGATGTGTGCAATCAGTTTATCTAATATTCCTTGTGAGGAATATTCCTATTAAGGGGAGGAAACGAAAGCACATTTATTAAGCCACATTGTCACTCTAAGGCAGGGTTTCCCAGCCTTTGCACTCTTGATATTTTGGGTCAGATAGCCCTTTGTTATGGGGGCCCTCCTGTGCATTATAGGATGTTCAGCAACGTCCCTGACCTCTATCTACGAGATGCCAATGATACCTCAAAGTTGTGACAATCAAAAATATCTCCAGGTATTTCCAATTGTCTCTAGTTGAGAACCTCTTCTCTAAGGATTAGACAAAATAGCAAAACTCTGAAAATTGAAGTACAGACAGAGGCAATGGGAGTGTAGAAAATGGAGCAATTAACGCTGCCCAGGCTGGGTGGGGACCTGAATAGGCTGGGTGGGGACCTGAATAGACTGTGGGAGGGGGTTTTGGAAAAGCTTTGGCATTTGCCCCTCTTAGAGTGTAATTTAGCATATTCATAAGTGGAAAGTGAGTGTGATAAAAAGGACTCTGGAGCAGGGCTGAGATGGATTCCCAGTCTGGTTCTGCATTCTCCTAGTTATGCGAAGATAGCCAACTTTCTCTGAGTCTGTCTGGGCTTCTTCATCTGTTAGTAATAGTGCAGTGTTGGGTAATGAAGCGTAGTGTATATAGAAGCCCATAGCCCAGTGTCTGACACATCATAAGCTCTCAGCAACCTTCTTCCCAAACACATGTGCCAGTGGAAGCCTAGCTTACCAGTTCTTTTCATGGTCTTATTTTTGTACAAGATTATATGACCTAAAAGCAGCATTCAAAGAAGATGAAGTCAGAAATACACTTACCTTTATGCCTCACCATCTGCCTTTGAATTCTTGGTGTTTATGTAAGCTCAGAATTGCATTATTTATGTTAAATCCAAAACTCAATACTTCTTATGTGGCATATGATGAATAATTCCTGTTTAGCTGTTATAGTTGGTCTTCAGTGTTTTTTTTGTTTTTTTTTTGTTTTTTGTTTTTTAAACACTAAATGATCATTTATAAAGAGAAGATAGAATAGTAGAGGAAATAAGAATTGGTCATAGAACTCTGGAACTTTATTGGGGGTGAGAGTGACTTTTAAATAATTACGTATTTTAAAATTCGGGAGGAAATCAACAGTATTTCCTTTTAAGGTAGTACAGAATCTAAATAGAGAGACTTTATTCTGAGATTAGTGAGGAGTGTGTGCTAGTAAGGACCTCACTTAAGAGTTGACTTGTCTTTATGGTATTGGTTCTATGTCAAGCAGCCATAGCTTTCAGCTTGCTGTATTGTAATGTCTTAGAGCTCCAGTTTTTCTCTGTGAAATGATAATAAAAATACCTTTTTCTGATACACCCCATCAGGCTATAGTGAGGTTAAAATAAATTGCAGAGTATGAAAATATTTTGTTAAATTTAAACTGCTCTGTACACTAAGGTTTGATTATTGCTGTTGTCATTTATTATAAGGTAGGTGGCAGAGCCCTGTGTACCAGGGCATAGGGAAGTTTATTCCTTTGCTGTTCTTTTTCTTCTTCATTTTTATGATCATTATGCTGTGTGTTACCCAATAAATGAGGTTCCCCTCTAGGTTGCCTGATTCCAACTACAGACTTATTCTTACCTCCCTTCTGTTTCCTGTCTTTCTATCTTCAGGCAGACAAGGGTCATTGGAATGAGTGGAGGTGTCTCTGGCTTTGCCTTTGCCTGACCTTTGTCTCATTGACATTTGTTAGCTAGTTAGCCACCTTTCTCAAAGTGTGTTCAGTGGAACCCTAAGATCGACTCTGTGAAAAAAGAGTTGAGTGCCCGCAGATGTTTCACAGCGCTACTAACCATCCTTTTCTCATGAACATTAGCATTTGTATGACTTTGTTTATCCAGTATTTTCTCTTTTTAACTGTGGAACCTCTTTCCTCTTCCTACCCAAGTAACCCCTGTTAATGCCTCTTGCGACTATTCCATCGAACCCAGAAAATCCAGATGGTTTGTGTCCCTGTGCCATAGCTGAGCGCCTGTCACCATTTCTGTAGCCTCCATATTGTCCTTTATCTTTGGATAAGAAGATGTAAAACATGGCCACAGGGCTGTCTTTCCTGTTAACTTACAGAGTAGGCTCTTGGACCAAGTCTTATATTGCTGATTGCCTTTAAAAAGAGTTTTTGTACTGTTTGTAGTAACACATTTTATCTATTAAAATAAATTAATGATATGGTCAAGGGTGCTAGTTGGTTTCTATTCATTAAGAGAAAGTTTCTGTAACTGCTAAAATACCCAAGCACTATTTTTTAAGGAGTGTAGAAACTTTGATTTTTTAACATCAAATGGATATTTACAAAACATCTCTGAGATGATATAGCTTATGCAAATCATTGTTCTTAGTCATAGTTTCATTTGACTATCACTAAGACTTTAGGATTATTTAGTTATTAATATTTAGTCTTGGAGAGTACTTTACTTGCAGTTGACAAAAATTATAGGTAACAATTTTATTCCTGCTCCCCAATAGGTAGGAGATCATTTACCCTTAAAATGTGTAGGCTTTTCATCCTCATAGATCTCCGTATAGTTTACATCTCATTTGGCCTGAGACTGTACCATGTCATGCCACGATCTGTTGGGTGTAATGAATTAGATGGTTGTCATGTGAGCCCCAAGGGAAGACCTTTGTAAACTCTGGTGTGCTGTGTGCTGTATGGAGGGGGCACTTTCTCTGCTGAGTGGCAGGATCTGCCCCAGGGACTATGTGGGGTTTCTTGTTGCTACTGATATTTCTCAGACCTCTGTTTTATTATAAAAATCATGTGGATATCTTTGAAAAACTGTAGCTATCTGGGCCTTTCTGTAGAGATATGGTTTTAGTTGGTCTGGTATATGGCTGCGTAAAGTTGTTCCCAGAACTTCCCAGATGCTTTTAGTCTACTGCCGGAATTGAGAGCCATTTGGGCTAAGATATTGCCTCTGAAGTGGTTTAAAAGCTCTTTTTGGTGTCTTTGCCTCTGAGGAGAAACCTGCACTACTCTTATCTCTATCCTGGGTTTTTGTCTAACATGTTTATTTATTTATTCATATTCAGCCTTTTTAATAAGCAACTATTACCAGCTTGGCATGTGTGTACCCACCTTTCATGTGAAGAGTTTAAATTGCTTTAGTTCAAAATACTTTTCATTTTACCTCATATCAGTGAACTTCCAAATAACTTGATGCACACCACCTGGGTGACTTAGAGTTCTTAGATCTCATAACACCCGTAATGACTTGGTGATTATAAGGCAGTCTCAAGTAGTTAAACAATCAATAGTTAGTATGAAATTTCCATTATTTGGGGAGTTATTTGTATCCTGTAAAATGAAACTCTGCCAAGATTACAGGCACAGACTTCAGGACTATACAGTTTTAAGTATTTTATAAGGGGAAATATTTGAGACCCTGAAAAGAATAACCAATTAATTGGGGCCCTGAGATTGAATTTCTTATCTCTATGGTTTCACCTTAAATGCAATTTTATTAAATCCACTTGGATATCTCATATTTACAAAAATAAATATCTGCTGTTTGACAAGGAAATATATACTCTGTATTAAGTAGGAGCCTTGCTTGGTGGTGACGGTCTAGAACGGGGCACAAAGCATCGCCATGGTCTCTAAATAGCGCTGAGTACAGCCTCTTCTGCCAAGTGCGATGGCCTTGGGCACTGCCTCTGATCTTGGTCCTCTTGCTTACTTTCCAAGGCAATGCACAGAACTTCTGTGTCTGTTTTACTTCCATCTACAACAAAGGAAGAAAAGGATGGCAGCTGGCTCCCTGAGAACTCTTAATAAATACAAAATAGCTACCATGATAATAATGATAATAATAACACTGCCATCTTTCTAGATTGCAGAGAAGTGTCATGAACTAAATTATGTGACGAGCTCAGTCTCATTTAAAGGGAAGGTGCCCTATTGCTATAGAAAATATGCCCATAATTATATAATATAGCCTGTTGGGACATACAGTCTTTGGCAGGCCACTAGCTTATTTCAATTGGTGCTTTTTTTCTAAAGTATTTTTTGAGAAACTTAGTTTTGGTCTGTGCATCACATCCAGGAAGCAGTATGAGGCTCATAGCTTAACTTACTAGAAATCTTACCACTTTTTAGCACCCCTCCTTCTCTCTAATTGTGGTAAAATAAATAAATAAATATATATATATATATATATATATATATATATATATATATATATATATATATAGTAAAATACTGTTCAGGGGCATTAAGTCCATGCATGTTGTTGTGCAACCATCACCATCATCTATCTCCAGAACTTTTTCATCTTCTCAAACTGAAACTCTGTACCCATTAAATGATAACTCTGCATTTTCCATTTCCCCTTCTTCTCTCAGGCCCTGATCTTTCTTTCACAAAATATTCCCAGTAAGCTTAACTATAGAGGCTATGGCTTTCTGTGTAGTTTCTTACAACACTGGTTCTCCAACTAGTCTGGAATGGTCCTGCACATCTGTCTGTCCATGTGCTGTCATTCCTCAACATGACCCACTGACAGCCTGCTTTATCCTGCAGGTGACTGACCGCCCAGCAGGGCTGCATCTTGTACTCAGAAGCTGAAACCTGCTGAAGCCCTTGATTTTTCTGCCCTGTTTATATCTAAGTAAAATGATCCTTCTCAGGTAGAGAGGTAGAAGGAGAGACAGAGTCAATAAAAAATGTATAAGCATTTTTCATGAGTCCTAACTGAGTGTTGTTAATGGTTTCTCTTTCAAAATGTTCTGGATGGTGGTTATTTTTATTGCAGTTTCATAAATGAGATTCTCCTTTGCCTTTAACTATTTTCTTTTTCCACCAGGAATATTTTTTCTCCATAGGAAGCACCAATATTTCATACAACAGCAGAATGTTCTAGGTGGAAGGTAGCTGGGGGTCCCCGTCATGCAGCCATCCCTGAGCCAGGGGCCCACTCCCTTGACACTCCCCTCCCTGCACAGGTCTTCAGAGCATCTCCATACTTTGGTTCTACGACCCCAAGTCTCAGGTTCCTCAGGGCATGACCTCTGCCTTCTCCTCCAGCCACGTCGTTGGCCCACTCGCCTTGGGCTTCAGTGCATCACGTTGCTCAGCATTAGTGCGTACAGCACACGTTTTCTGTTTGTTCGTGCTAGCTAGATCCTTAGCACTTACTTGGGCTCAGGCAGTAACCCTGCTTCTCCTAGCCCGATCTCATCTCATCCTACTGGCCTCACTGTTTTGTTATGTTCTGTCTGGCTGTTTCCACTCTAAACTCTGAGCTCCTCGCAGCTGGGAACATTACCTTGCTGTTTCTTTAGTACCAATACAGAGTAAATAGTTAGAAATATCATCTTAAAGATAAAAGAGGACACCACTCCTATGTTTTGCTGAGTTTGGAATACCCTAGCTCAGTGAAATATGTGTCATTTTTGCTTAATCTAAACTGTGTAAGCATAATAATCAAGGAGACTGACACTAAATATAATATTTAATAGCCAACAGCAACTAAATACTGATAAGTTAAATAAAAACCTAACATCCAATATAAGAAAATGTAAGATAAGCAAAAATATTTTCCCTTCTTTGTAAAACTCGTTTCTTGGACATGATTCTAAAACTATCCCTATGGTTAAACACCAGGGGCCGCAGCTCATTTGAATTTTTAAAGACCCTGCTGCACTGTTTTGGGAACAGAGTTGGGTTTTCTTAGGTCTTCTACCATGTCTCCAGGACTGTGCAGTTAAACATCAATATTGATGGTTATAACAATTTTAATAAAACCTTCATGTTTATTATTTATTTGACTTTCATAAGAACTCCACAAATTAAATAGAAGAGGTATGATTATCTTTGCTTTAAAGATGAAGAACTTGAGGTCTCAGAGTTTGTAAATAATTTCTGAGGTCTCTAGGTGATAGAGCTTGACTCATGGTCTAAATTCTCTCAGCTCTACTCAGAAGGTAATTTGAAGGTATGGGGGTGGGGCAGGGTGGGAATCTCCTGAAATGTTTGGCAGAGATTGGTTTTGCCCTTTCCTTGAATGAATGTTCAGAATTCATTTTAACTCTGTATTTATAATATAAAGCAGTGATGCCTTAACTTGTTTCAATATATGGTTCTTATCTTTAGATACCAATTACTGAAGGGTGATAGATGGCTAGGTAATTAATCACTGATTTCCTAGTAAGTGGAGAAACTGTATTTTTTAATAGAACAACATAATTGTTATTTTCTCAGAAAGATAAGAAGGGAATTCTTTTCCATCTACAAAAAGGAACTGGAATGCCTCGGGCTAGTTACATTTTACAGTATGAAATGCTGCTGTGCTGATCATTTAGGGAGTTGGTTGCTTCTTTTCTCGTGATTTGTTTTTGGTGGAAGAGGAGAGGGAATAGCATATTTCTAGACTTCTTAAAAAATCAGCTCCAGTAGCCAGGTGCGTGATTTTTCTCCCCCAAAGACTCAACAATCATACTGGAGCTTGATAAATGTTTGTGGAATTGAATTGATTTATTCTCTCAGCTGCAGTTGTGTACTTTTGTGAGCAAATGGATGAATCTTACTGCTCTGGAGACCATGCAAATATTTGCCAGTTGCTTAATCCCTATTTTATTCTGAGCAGAGGGAAGATCAGTTAGTTAGTTACCTGTAACCTGGTGTGGCATTATAGCAAGTTGTTTACTCTTTGCTTTTGCATTTCCCCCTCTAAGGAAGGCCTAGGGTTTAGGTTTGTGTGCTTAAAGTGGAGGGTGGGAAGGGACAATGAAACAGATTATGAAAGGAAAGAATTTCTGGATTATGAAGTTGAGAGTGACCTGGCTACAGTATCAAGATATAAACTATTTACTGCATAATTTATCATGAATGCAAGTTGGGAATACCTGTATAGAGGCTCTTCTATTTCTGTTTCCATTAATGACCATACTATGCACTTTTTCCCTACATATTTTAAGTATGTAGCACCCACGACCCAAGAACACTAGCAAAGCTTCTAAAGGCTATTATCAGATGCGTTAGTGACAAATTTTACCTGCATTTATCTCATTCTTTCTCTTTATGTCTCAAAACAGTGAAAATGAGTGAAAACACAGGACCGTGTGTCCTTTTCTTTGGTTGGAGACAGAATTGATTGTGTATTCTCTTAAAAGGAGTTTCAAATTAAGCAGGTTCTGATTTCCCCCAGCCAGCTCTTCTGGTGATTTCAGCAGAAGAGGAATGTTTTATTACCTAAATGTTTAGTACATTTTGTTCTATCATTTTGTACACAATATTACACTTCGAGAGATACTTCAGAACTTTCAAAACCTTTCATTGCTTGAAGAAACCTGTCACGGAAGCTAATTACCAAAACCACTCTCCTGCCCACATGAGTATCCCCCTTTGTGAGTGCTTGAAGGAAGAGGTGCTTGGTGCCCAGCCCTGGTGTAACCCTAGCTTTAATGGTCTGTGGCAATATGGGGAGATGGGGTGGCACACACAGGTGATTAATGAGGAACTGTGGATGCCCTCCTCCTTCAGTCTCCAGTTTATCTGTTGCTCAGGACCAGACTTGCTTAAGCAAGTCTAATGCCCACAGTTAATCATCTGAGTAAATATATTAGACATTTAAGGTGTGGCCAAGAAACCAGTGTTGATAGGGGATGTGGGAAAACACACACACACACACACACACACACAACCTGCCAATAAAACCCAAAACAAAATAGCAACCTCCAAAATGAAAACCTTTTGGTTTGAATATAGCTTTCCATAGCAGAAGCATAGAAAATTTATGAATACCTGGTTAAGTTGATAAGTAATACCATGCTCAAATATGCTCCTTGATATTTTGTCTAAATCCTATGCATCATGGTATTTGTTCCCATTCAAATTCATATATTTGTTAATATCTAAAAGTTAGATAGGTACTGATAGTGTTTTTTGTCACACAGCCCATTCACCAATTACATCACCCCCAGTATTCTGTTATCTGCCTCATCAGTATGGATGGGACTCCTTATTCAGAATATTAGTTTCTAGGGAGCATCTTTGCATTCTCAAATCTGCGGTTGTTAGGTTATAATTCTAACAATCACATCTGCAGATTAGTTGGCATATGATACCTACTTGCTGACAGAACGTGATCATCCAGACGGTTCAGCGTCTTACTCAGGCTCTTGCTTCTCAGGAAGGGCGTGACATACAGAGCTTCTAGGCCTTTAGTCTTGTGGCCACAAAGCTCTGCTCAGAACTGCTCTTTCAGGTCTCCAGGGTCCTGGTTAAAGTTGAGCAGCTTTCTTTCCACATTGCTTCAAGGAACACAGCTCAGGGAGCTGACTGGTTCAGGTGCTGTGAGTTTTGGGGCATGTGAGGTCAGCTGACTTCCCTGGGGCTGGTGTCTGTTTCTAAAATAAATATGAAGGAGAAAGCCCTCTCTTGGCAGTCAGTGGTTTGGGTTAGATTAGATGCAAGTAAGTACCTAATGCTGAATATTAGCTGGAAAAAAGAGTAGGTATCCAAGGGTATTCATACTTATTTGATGTTTGTGCTGAGTTCTGTGCTTTATTGGAATTACCTTTCTCTCTAGGAAATGAAAGTAGTTGAGGACAATTCCTTTCCTAGTGATGAAGAGTCACCCTAAGATATAAATATAGCCTGAAAAGCTGATTGTGTTAGAATAATGGCACCTTATGCTAACATATACTTTTTGAGGGATTTGGAGGGTGAAGAATTATTTATGAAAAAATTCTCCAGAATAAAAGTTGTAAAAAAATGAAAAAATATCAGCTTTGCTCAAACGAAGGACTGGGCATCTAAGCGAAGTGCCCAAACTCTAAGAACTAACTTAGAGGCAAGATGTGGCCCATGTGGCCCTGTACCATAGAAGGCCATATTGAGAAAGAATGTTTCTCTCTTTCTAAACTTGAACCTTAGAGATTTAGATGCATTCTGAACTCTTTGGCAGTTTATTAAAGAACAGTCTCATTACATATAAATATGGTTTTTCACTGCGGGTCTTTTCTTGTGGTCACGAGTTTCATAGATTTAATGTGTGCTTTGAGTGGCAGTTCTTGACTTTTCTTCTTGTGGTTCATGTGTCTTTTCAAAGTTCGAGGACTGATCTCGTTTTGCTAACTATAGAAACAGTACTGGCATGTAAACACGTGTGAATTGTGTATATATGTAGTACCTGGGGCCATTATATGAAAGTCTCTGCACCACAGCATCATGAAGTAGGTGCTTACTACTTACTATACCTGCTCTACTGATGAAAAGTCTGAACCTTACAAAGTTTGACTTGCCCTAGGTCACACTGACAATAAGTGGTACAATCTGGAGTTGAACCCAGCTATAACCTTTTGATACCTAAGACTTAAGCAGATAAAATCCATTGGAAGAATGAAAACAGTGAAGCTAACTGCTCAACTCAAGTGTTCAGTGATCTCAACTTTACTTTAAAAAGTTCTGGTTTAACTGAGAACTAGCCCCTCACGGTCTCAAGATCCCTTTAATAGTGGAGGAATATCACATTGGAAGCCATTTTTTCTTCATAGTTGTTTACATGCTTTAGTTCTCCTTTCTGACCATTTTAAAAAAGGCTTAAGAGAGCCTGGTTAGTACTTGCATGGGCGACCACCTAGGAAGACTGGGTGCCGCTGTAGGCGTAAAATAAATAAATAAATAAATAATAAAAACGGCTAAAGAGAGTTATCCTGCTGCTTACAAGTGACCTAGCAATACAGTATGTTGGAATAAGTTCCACAGGTAACTTAAATGTAGAAGTCCGGCCAAAATGTGTTGCTATTCTAGAAGGTTCTTTGGATTGCATCAGTCAAGTAATTTCGATACCACTTTTGTATTTCTTAGTACATTCAAACTTTATTAACTTTCAGTAAGGTGACTTGGGCTGATCTTGACCTTTTAAAGTGTGGTAGAAGAATTTTTCAAGTACTTTAAGACCATAGATAGAAGTTTAAGAAGTTTGTTGGAAAACCTCTGTCTGTAAGTACCCTCAGGTATCTTAAAAGGACTGTTTCTTTATTCCTATTGATATGCTAATCACAAATTTTTCTTCAATATTAAAGCATTTAATACTTGGTTCATTAAACTATACTGTAAAATGGTTCCTTATTTACACAGTGGAACTAACCCTTGCATCCAAAGTAGTATGAGTTTGAGAAGCTTACTGACCATTACACACATTTATGTCAAGGAGTCTTCATTTCGGAGAATTCGAAATCATTAGTTACTTGCTCTTTGGGTAAATGGACACAGGAGAACATGTGACTAAATGACAGAGGGATACCATTAACTTTGCATTTGGAATAATGGTCTCCCGAACCACTTGGAGTGCGATAACCTTGTAGAGTCCAAATTAAAAAGTAAATAGATATTTCTAAGGATTGTCACATAGGTGGGGTCCTCCCCCACCATTATTTATTAACTAGTCCCTTGCAGTTCCTTATGCAGTCTGCTGTCCAGTAGCATGGTCATCACCACCTGGGCGATTGTTAGAGATGAGGAGAGTCTCAAGCCCTCTCAGACCTACTGTATCAGAATCTGAGAACATTTAAATTTGGGAAGCACGAAATTAGGGCACTTCATTGGTCTGAGAACTAGAGATTACTTGATTAGGTGAAATGCATTTCCTAGATAAAAAGAAGGCATAAATCTAGATGTAGGGTGGGCTGGGTGCCTTAATGGGCCATTTAATCTCTGTGTTGAATTGTTCCTCTGGGTACTGAGAAGGTGAAGGCCAGGCCTTGATGCCCTGTGCTAGTTGGTTTGTCATATTCCATTGAGATGAATCACACACTTGGATAAGTGAGGAGGAGAAGGAAAATCTTAGCTCTGGCAATAACCAGTATGCATGATGGAGTCTTATAATACTTAAGTGGAGAGTACATACAGATTTAAGACATTTGGCTGCTACTATGAATTGGAGATTTTCCTCCGAAGTTTTATAAATTCAATGATAATCCTAAAACTCTGCCCTTTAAGGTATTTCAGAACCCTCTCTGGTGTTGTTATGTTTCATATTAAAATGAAAAGAATAAAAAACATGAGAATAAATGAATTCTGTTCTCAAAATGAAGATTCAATGAAAACACCTGATGGAAATATGAAAAGGCTGATACATAATGCAATTTTTGTATGAGTACTTCATATGATTAATCATAGAGTATCTAAGATGGCCTTCTTTCAAGGGTTGAGATATTTGTCAAATGTTTTACAGCAATCAGACAATTAATAATTAATGTGCACATCTAAACATACCAACTTCTATTATCTGCGTGCATTCATATACACACATGTACATACAAAATACTCTTCCTCTGAATTTGAGGGACAGCACGTGAGATGATGTGCATAAAGGATAGATGGGACATTATAAAAGTGCCCAATAAGTGACAGTTATTATAGGAAACAGCAAAGTGTTTAAGAGCATAGGACTTGGTATTAGATCCCTTGGGTCCAGAATTGTGGCTATGGGCCATTTATTAACTGTTCACCCTAGGGTCGATTGCTTAACCCCTCTGTACTTTGGTTCCCTCTGCTGAAAAATAGGAGTAATAATAGTACCTACCTTATAAGGATTAAATGCGATAATATATGAAATGCATTTAGAAGTGTTTCAAGAATAAAATGTTAGCTAGTTTTTATAAATGTAGTACACTCTTATCTGGAATCTAGTTAAAGGATTGAGTTTCCTCAGACATTTCTTTTTCAAAAATCAAAAAAACTTTAAACTTTGCATATGGCAATCTTTCACTTCATCTTGCTTATTTAATTGTAATAGTAAATTCTCATCCTAATTGAATTTCAACAAGAGAGAAAGCTAACCTAGAAGAATATTTGAATATGGCATTATGGGATACAATCCCCTAATCTCTTCAGATGTTCTAAAGAACTTTTTCATTTTGGGAGTTAAGATTAGCTGTTAAGTACCTCTGGAAAATGCCTTAGAACCCCGGATCAAACAGCCCAGTTCCTAATCTAGATTCAGATTCAAAGTTATGTATTGACTCCCAGCTTTGTTCAAGGCACTGTTCTAATACAGGAATTAAGCACATGAGTTTGGCTCTAAACAAACTTACATTCAAATCCCGATTCTGCTTATCACTAGCTGCAATATTTTGTGAAAATACTAGGTAAGGATGATGGTATATCTAATATTGGCAGAGGTATATCTAATATTGATGACATATCTAATATTGAACCAAAGGAGAATCTTATTTACCCTTCTGAAAAATATTCACAGTAATGCTGTATTATCTGTCTCATTTGTTTTGTAGTTCTAATGTTCATGAGAAATATATAGGATATTTTTCTTTGGGCAGCCCTTCTTCCAGAGCTTGGAAAAAATTCATTGGCCATTAAAGACAGCCTAACTCCTTCTTGCTTTGTGAATAGATAAAATCCCTTCTCTCTGAGTTAACAATTCTTAAGACATACAAGGGGAAAAAAAAGAAGCCCTAGAATATTTATTACTTTTACAAGGTCCTGGATGCCACTGGCTGCTTCTGCTTCAACAATGAATCTGTGCTCTGGAGAACTAAAGCACTCAAGAATGAATTGATTTCAAATATTAATGGGGAAAATATCCTTCTCTACATCTAAAACATGACTGAACTGGAATGGTTTATTGGAATGTTAGACATACCAGACCAGAAAATTAGTTTGACTTTCCATAATCCTGTTTTAACAGGACTCCAGACAGAGTGTTTTGGGAAAATGTGTCAAATTCGTGTTGAGCAAGGGTAAACAATCTAGTTGTTTGATGCTGCCTCTTGGGAATCTGGGCTAGCTTTCTCCAGACCTTGGAGTGATTAGTTTGTGCCCCGGGGCCATCTGACCCTTGTGGGATTATCCCAGCTGTAGGACTAGACTTGCTGATCTCATTTTTATATGAATGTTTGATTCTTGTGGGGGATCTTCATCAATTATCTACCTCCATTGGTACAATGCAAGAGTTATCTAGGATAATTTCATGTTGTAATAAAAGGAGATGCTTTGTTCCAACCAATAAACGTTTTTTTGTTCTCTTAACAGTGTGACGCCCGATTCTGAAAAACATTATGATTTATTAATTATGCAATCAGATGAGTATCCAAAAATTCTAATTTCCCATTTGATTAGTGGTGGAAGTTCTGGTAATATTTTACTGCTTTTCTTGAGAGATAAAGGTACATAATGATCTATATGGAAACCTTTTTGGATGTCCTTGCTCTAAACCTAGTATTTCCCAAGTTTCAGTCATTTGTATACCAACCTCACAACTTTTTTTTACCTAATTTTTCTAGCACATGTATTTTTACTTAATATTTTTTACAAAATTATTTTATTTATATAATGAAATTTTTCAAAAAGGAAGCTTTATTGCTACCATAAATGAGTAACCCATTATTTTCAACTATACTTTTAAATATGGTACACACTTTTCGAATTAAAAATGTTTGCTATTGTCCCAACAAATCAGGGTAATATTCGGTTAAGAAATATCATTGTCACCTGTGTTCTGAGGTTTACCAGCATGACAAAGGAGAAGGACTAACTACCCACAGGATGGGCCCTAGGCGCTTTTGCATTCGTGGTTCCCAGATAATGTAAAAAACATTTAAAAACATTAGATTTTATTACTGCTTTGATACAAGGATAAATATATTAACATTATACATTAAAACATTTTATTTGACCTAAGAGCGAATTATTGTCTTCTGGTTTTAAAATTAAAAGGACATTTTTGTCAGCTGCGAGAGCATTGTGGGCCCTAAGTGAGGTGCCTGTCATGCCGAATGCAGGAGTTGGCTTGCGACTCCCCGTTCCCTTCAAGAGGCCTGAGAGCTTTGTTCGAGGTGGTGGTTGAGAAACCACAACAATGAAATGTATTTGAAATCTTGTGTCTTATATTAAAATTTTAGTTGAATTTTGCCTTTTATACCATGGACTAGTCATTGTTGCTTCCATTTAAAATGATTTGAACTTAATTCTTACAGAAAGGTAGACTTGAAAAACAGTTCTGCAGCTTCCTGTCCCTGTGTGGCACAGGGCAGTGTGGCAGCCCCCCACCTGTGGACTCCGTGTTATCTCACTTAGAGACACAGGCTGAGAAAGACTCCCCCACCCCACCCCTTAACCTGTGGTCAGGGAAAGGAATTGGGTTTGTGATGGATTTATGTCAAAAAAAAAAAACCAAATAAACTACAGATATTATCTTAACCTGTTGTGATCTTAAGATGGAGAAATTCCGTTAGGATTCTTAGAAGAGCCTAGAAGAGACTATGCGGTACTACTTGGCTCATTTCTAAGTGCCTCCTTTCTTAGGGCCTGGAGAGCGATTTAGACTCTCTGAGCTATTTCTAGCAAAGAGGAAGAACAGGCACTCTTGCTGACACTAAAATTCTTCTTTTCACCTGCTCCTTTTTAAGAAGTCACTTCCCTAGGTCTCCTTGGTATGAAGAGGAGGACGGCTTTTCTCTTTGTCCTCCCATTACTGTCTTATCTAGGACAGGCTATTATAAAAGCTTTTTGTTTGTGAGATCAGTTCTCTGGTTTTTAACTTCCCTCTCAAACCTAAATGCCACAGTTGAAGTTCTCCCAAATTGCTGCTGCTGCTCAGATGACTTCTCAGTATTGTATGCTAAATGCGAAGATCTTTATTTAGGTGCTTTGCATTCTTGTAAAGAAAATCCTAATGAGTCACCACAGTATGCTGACTTCTTAATTGGGGTGACCAGCTAAGTGCCGGGACAGTGGAGTCATATGGAGCAGAAACCCATTTTTCCTACTGGCTTCTAATGCAGACTGCTGGCTTCTCTTTAATTATTTTTTTTTGCAGTAGCCCTTCTCAGTGGAAGACCAGCTCTGTGGGGGCACTGTGGACTTGAATACCAGAGATCCAGGTACTACTTAGAGCCAACCTGGATGACAAAGACAAGAGAAATACTGTGCTCTGTGTGTTTCGTTCTTGAGCTAGGATGTTTTTCATTTTTTTCCCCAGCAAATGAACAAATAAATGTTAGGCATCATTATGACTCCAAAAACCAAGCAGGAGTCACCTTGGACATCTTAATCTCCTTAATTTGAATCCATCACCAAGGGTGGCCAACTCTACTTCCTTAATGGTTCTTGACTCTCTCTTCTGTTTCCTGTCTCTACCACCAGTGTCCTACTCTAGGCAGTGAACATCTCTCATCTGACCACCTGCCCCTGATATTATCCCTGCAGCCCCTACATCCTACTGTGCAGCCAGCGAGGTCAATATGCAAATGCTTCTTTGACTGTCTTTCTCCTTCCTAAAATTTTTCAAATGGTATCCCATTTCGATCACAACCAAACAGCCTACAAGGCCCAGTATGATATGAATACAGTCTCTTTTTCTAAATTCAGTTTTATTGTTGTTCCCTTTCATTCTCTAGGATCCATACACATTGCTTTCTTTTCATATAGTAAACCAATTTTTTTCCTGCCCGTCACAGGGCCTTTGCACATGCTGTTACTGTTTCCTGGAATGCTCTTCTACTCTTATTAACTCCTTCATGTCATTTCCTCACAAAACTCTTTCCTCATCCTCCAGAAGATCCCGGTCCATGTTTTGAGTAGTCGTAGTCCCTGTACATTCCTTGAGGACACTAAATGTAGATTATAGTGATCTGTATCAGATGAATAATGCTTTTCTCAGAAATAAAACTCCATGAGGGCAGGGACTTATCTGCATTGTTCATCATAATATTCCCAGTAACTAATACAGTACCTAGTAAAGACTAGATTTCAATAAAGAAAAGAATAAGTAGAATGTGGTGCATATAGATTATGTGCTTATGTACGGGAATAAAGGCTGATACTTACACATGGGGGTCATCAAAAAAGACTTAATTAATGAGCCGTGTCTCTAACAAGGCAGAGAATTACATAACACATTTTCAATGTGTTTTCTTCAAAAAATGATAAAATCAGTGTTTTAGGATGTGACTCAATTCTGCATAGGTTGGTAATCTTATAATTAATGATCAGCCATGCCAAGTATGAGCTGAGTGCACTGCCTTTCTACCTGTTGTTTTATCTGCCGTGAATCCTTTTCTCCAGACATACTGTTACTTGCTCCTTTAGTTCATTCAGGGCTCTGCTCAAATGTCATTTTATTAGAGAGCCCTTTTCTAAGCACCTCATAGAAAGTAACACCTCACCCTCTAGACCTCCCATTCCTTGTTCTCCTTATTTTGCTTATTTTTTTAAATAGCTCTCACCACCAACTGGTACTCATCCATCCATCCATCCATCCATCCATCCATCCATCCATCCATCCACCCACCCATCCATCCATCCATCCATCCACCCACTCATCCATCCATCCATCCATCCACCCACCCACCCATCCATTCATCCATCCATCCACCCATCATCCATCCACCCATACACCCATTGATCCACCCATCCATTCTAGTCTGTTTCCACTAGACTGTTCCATGAAGATAAGGGTTCCCTAGGACTTAGATCAATGTTATATAACTAGAAAAACTAAAAGCATATTTCCGAATGCGTTAATGATCATAGTGAAGAAAACCTCAAAATTTTATCCTCTTGCCCTCTAGGGAATAAAAAAGTCCACATTCACCTTTTGACCTCTTTTTGCCCTTCACCAAAAACTTGGTCCCCTGGTGTTTCCTCATTGCTAATTCAGGGAAGGGAGCCCTGGAGTAGCAGATGGGAGCAAAGATCAAGTTCTCTCCCTACCAGACTGGGTGCTCCATTTTAGCTCTTGACAGTTTAATAGAATCTATAACTCTTAAATACTTCTGTTTCTGGGAATTTCTTCATGAGCCTAAGATTTAACTATAAACACGCACTTGGTGTATTCCAAAGTAAAATAACTTCGGGTACTTTCACCTAAAAATACCAGCTTGCTCTTCGGTAAGCAATAGTCTACTGCCTGCTCTTGCATTCAGTCCTTCTCCCAGCAAGATGTAATATAACAAAGGAAGAGGCTGGTGGTCACAAACCAGAACATTGCATGGTTCATTAATTACTTGGAAAATGGTGCCTGGGTTGCAGCCAGAATCCCAAACAAAGAAAGGAAATAGCTCCTGTTCTCCAATTGACAAGTTGATGAGTGAGGTAAGAATGAAAATCACTTGGATAAGAAAAAAGGGGGAAGAAATCAAATGGAAGCAATAGTTTTGTTAAAGAACAAGTATACAATTAAGACATATTCTCAACCCCAAGGGGGTTGATTCATATTAGTTGAGTCCATGGAAATCACTCTCTGCTCCCAGCCATGGGATGAATTCATTATCTCTAATAAAGGGATTGGGAACACCAATTTAGGAATAGTGTTGATGGTGTTTAGAACCCGAGCCAAAGTACGTGACATGTGTACAAATGACATTAATCTCAGCAGCATCTAAATCGGTTTGGTCCTTGTGGCAACTATGTTGTAAATATACAAAGAGTTAAATCCTCTTACTCTAGAAAATAAAAACTATAATTTTGGCAAGACTAGGAATCCTAAATCATCTTAGTGAATTTGCCAATATTAAATGGGGATATTTTCAAGTAGGAAGAGTCAGTTAAGAAAAATGAGAATTCCTTAATGTGAAAAGAGATCATTTAAAAAATACACTTAGTAGGTTAAACAGTGGGAGCTTGGTGCGATTATATTTTGGGGCAATGTTCACCAGATTTAGAATTCTGAGCTGTGCCAAATACATAGGGAGCTCTGATCACCTAATACTTTGCCGAGATGAGGCCATCAGTAATTTCTTTCCTAGGTGTAATTTATACAGTTTTTAGCATTGAATGGCTATGCTGTGTCTTTGCCTTAAAAACTGCTGCATTAAGGAAAATGAAAACACACATACACACACACGCACGCATGCACACACACGCAGCAGCAGCACTTTCACCACGAAACCCCTATGTAGAAACAAAACCGTCTTGTGGCTGTTTTGTATCCTATAAAGAATACTTGTTTATCGAAAGAGAGAGATACTTTTGGAGTTTGCAGACGTTCTCAAGGTCAAACCATGTCCTTTGGTAGGAGATTACCAAAACTGTCCACCCAGAGTCATGTGTTTAACTTCCCAGACATGGGAATACAAAATGAAAATTAAAATTGTGCTGTAGCCATGCAGAAAGAAATGCAAACATTTAGGATTCAGGCATTAAAAGAGAATCGTTTGGTTAGAGTTTTCTTTTTTCTTTTTCTTTTTTTTTTTTTTTTTTTAGCTTTTTTTTTTTTTTTTTTTTTATGAGAGAGGAGGGGGTGGAGGAAATGAGAAATTAAATAATACTATTTCCAGGGAGAGACAAAAGACCAAGAACCAAGTTGAGTAGTGGAAGAGGAAGGAGAAAATGCATTCAGTTTGAAATCTTGATCTCCATTCAGGCTGGGCCTGTTAAAGGCTTGGTTTGTAAACTGGTTGAGTAGGTTCATGTGAAAAAGGGGCTGCTCTTTCCATTTTATTGAAGTGAGTGAGGCATTTCAACTTATTTGTGCCTTTTGGTTAAACCACAAAACAACTTTTAAGTAGCTGATTTGATTGTGATGGTATACTGGGTGTTAGATAAAATCGAAAGAATCATTGGAGAAAGGACTAGGAACCCCAATTATGATACATAATCCTAGAAGACACTTGGAAAAGCAGGAAAAAGTTAGATGTAATATAAATAACTTCCGTATGGAAACCATGCAACATGCTCAGTCATTATGCACACCAATCTTCCGTTGACTCCAAAGAATTTTCAGAATAGAGTTTAAGCAAACTAAAGTTCCATTTCAAAAGGATGAGAAGGAGGTGCTGTGACAGTCGTTAGTACTGTTCATCCAGTAGTTCTTTGTTCTCTCCACTCTGGGCACATGGTAGGGTCACATGTCCCTGTGTGGACTATGTGACTAGTTATAGCCAGTGAGTTGTGGGTAAAAGTGATGGAGTGGAGCATTTAATTACTGATGCCAGTGCTTTCGCACTTCTTTTTCCTTTGGCCAAGCCAACCAAGAACCTTAGAGCCTCCGTGATTTTTGTTTTTTTGACACCTTCATTGGTTTTGACTAGTTTTCCCCTAATATCCTTTTTCTATTCCAGGATCCCACCCGGGGTACATTACATTTTGTTGTCATGTCTCCTGAGGGTTCTTTTGGTTTTGTCAGTGTCTCAGACTTTTCTTGTTTTTGGTAATATTAGTAGTTTTGAGGAATACTCGTCATGTATTTTGTCGGATGCCCTTCAATAGTCTGTTGTTTTTCTCACGATTAAACTGGGATTTGGAGAGGAAGACTACAGAGGCAAGAAACTGTTCTCATCACATCATCTCGGAGACACATGCTATCAGAATGGTTTGTCCCTGATGATGTTGACCATGATCATCTGGCTGAAGTAGTGTCTGTCAGGTCCTCTACTGTATATTTACCATCCCTCCTTTTTATACTGTCCTCTTTGGAGGAACATCACTAGGCCCAGTTCACACTTAAGGAGTGGGAAGTTGTGCTTCTTTGAGGACAAAGTATCTACTTAAATTATTAGAATTATTCTGCATCGGAGATTTTTTTTTTGCTAATTTATGTATTTATTCAATCATTTATTGTGTCAGTATGGACAGACACATGGATATTTATTTTATACTTTGGTTTATATTCTCCTGCTGTGTGTTTTATTTTGCTGCTCAAATTGTTTTGCTTTTGGCCATTGGAACTTTTTTCATTTGTCTGCTGTGTCCCTTTGACACAGGAGACTTTTTTAGTTTTTGAGTACTTTCTTACTTTTTGGCATTATAAGATTCCCCAGAGTCTTGGATTTTGAGTGACTGCAACCCAAAAAATCTTTCTGCCAACCTGTGAAGAACATCTATTCTTATTAAGAAAACAAAACTCTATTAAGCCAATGAGATGCTAGAGTTTCTGGTTTCAAAGTTTAACCTAAATCAGTGGTTCTCAAACTTTGTTTCTGGGACCAGTAGCACCACCTGGGAACTTGTTGGATATGCAGATTCCCTGGTCCCATCCTGGACCTAATGATTCAGAAACTCTGGGATTGGGGCCCAGAAGTCTGTGTTTAATGACCCTCCAGGTGATTCTGGTGCATTCGAAAGTTCCAGAAACTGCAATCTAGTCTTTATGAGTTTTATGAGTGATGGCATAAAGAAGACAGACTCGGTAAATCTTTTCGTTGTGTTTAGATTATGGTACATTGTTCCATGCAAAATATTAACAATTTAAACCAAGATGATTGATTTTCTTAGTTATAAAAATATACTGATGTGGAGGAATATTTCTTAAAGATAGGTACCAGGGCTTGCTATACACTGGGTTCATTTTTGCAAATCCCTTACATCAGCTCTGTCAACCTCGGGGCTTCCTTGTTAGGATCAAATCAGATGATGGAGTCTACAGTGCTTGGTGAACCCGAATGAGCATGCAGGATTATTTTTGTATTGAGTCTCTCTTCTACTACATTGTGAGTGGCACAATAAGGATAAAGACTTTGTTTAAAAGAGAAATATTAATTTAAGTATAACCTAAAACCTTCACTCATCTAACCTTTTTTAGAAACATTTCAAAGAAAGGATTGTCTACTGCATTGTGAAATTTGAAGCACTAGATAGTGGATGGGGAACATTTGGGTGAGGTGTGGGGTTGTCGGAGGCTTACGATGAAGGAAATCTACGTGGGCTCCTGAAATTGCTCTGAGATATCCTGAATTATTAATAAGTATCTGATCCTCTTCTCTCAATAACTTGACAAGTTGATAAGCTGGACAGATGGATACCTCAGTTACTCCCATCTCCATCTTAAAGATCTTTCTTTGGCTTCAGAGGAGAAAGTCAGCTTGCTTATTTCTGAATCTTTGATTATTTTTTATTTTAAAAGACCAAGGGTATCTTTGCCTTTGTGATGAAAGGGACAGAGGAGGGACTTTTTGACCAAAGAAGAGGTAGTCTCCATTGGACTGCTTGGTTAGTTTTTCCATGATAACTTTAGAAGAAGCTGACTGCTTTGGAACCAGTTTTATACACTCTAACATTTAATTACTGTTCTCAGTAGGCATCTGACATATACTAGGTACATGTATGTTCTGTGTACACACTCCAGGAGTATCCCTAGGGAGTGATAGCCGTTTGGGAAAAACGAGTAAAGTCTACAGTAAGCATAATTTACAAGGCACGTCGTCGGGTGTTCCAGAGACTTGAGCTCGTGTGCTGTGCAATCAGGCTTTAATCTGTGGATCTGTTCACTAGCTGGAAATAAAATGGGAGTAAATTAAAATTCAAATTGTATTCTTGTTTTATTTAATTAGGTTTACTGATAACCATAAGCTAGTAATTCAGATACTAATGGCTGAGAAGCTTGAGGCAAGCATTGCCAAGGCACAGTCATATCTTCTTTAGGACATGCTGCCAACAAAAAATTCACTTTTTTAATGTACATAAAAGTCATATATCCTTATCGTGGAAATGTAGAAATATTTTTTAGTGAAAACCTTAATCATTCATCATTTGATTAATAAACTGGTCTTTTTAAAGGTCTTTTCCTATAGTTAGGATTATCCTGTATACAAAATCTTATAACATTTTAGATATTACAAGTATTTTCTCATGTCATGAGTACTCTTTATAATGTTTTGATGGTAGAATTAAAGCCCATTCTGTGTATCCGCCATACTTTATTTAATGGTTTTCTTATTCATTTTAATTTCTTACTGTCGCATCTATGAATTTTGCATGATTTTTTTGTATATAATTACATTAAAAAAAAAAAACATTTCTAGATGTAACTAGGCAAAGACCAGTTAACACTGCCAAGTGAGACAGGCTGGGAGGGACTGGAAATCAGCCCGTAAGCTGGCGTGTGCCAACAAACACACCTTTTAGGTGCTGCCAGAAGGCCTAGTCTGGCAGCCACAGCATAAAATCCAAAAATTACCACAGCGGCCCAGATTCTGGTAATCACTTGGCATTAGGGAATAGAGGGAGCTTGTAGGTTATCCCAAGAAGTCTGCTTAGATGGCGTTCAGACTGGAAAGAGGGAGCACGTATCAGGAAGTCTTGCGGGAAGCAGCGTGGGCAGCAGTCAGCCTGGGATTCGGCTGAAGGACCTCAGTCTCTTTAACAAGCAGATGTGTACCAGGCACTGTGTTAGGAGCTTGGGACACTTCAGTGAGCAGACAGGCACTGATCTGTGCCCTCATGGGACTTACATCTTACTATGGAAAATCATCCTTGAATGGAGACTGACAAAAGCAAGATGGAGACTGGTTCGTGAGCGACTTGAATACTGAGTGTGTTCCAAGGCAGACTCAGGCATGGGGGAGGAACAGAACTGGTTATCAGGATGCACAAGGCCAGAGCCAAACTCAGAGCAAGGGTGACTTGTCATTGAGCCGTGGAGGGGAAGCCTGGAGGTGCACTTTTCTGTTCTAAGGTCACATTGGCCCGAACACTGTGCACCTGTCTCAGCCTATAGGTGGGCTCGTGGAATAATGGAAGCTGTCAGCAAAGGGATTGTAACAGTTTATGGTAAAAAGTAGCTTATAAAGATAAGCTACATAGGATCCAGCTTTTAAATTTAATGCAAACTATCCTTCCTTCATACTTTGCTGCTCCCTAAGGAAATTATTGGTATCTTTGAGGCTCAGAAACTTGCCATAGTCCCTAGAAACAATGTGGTACTGTCAGACTTGGTGAGTAAACATGAGCACCTGCTCAGCACTTCAGGAGTCTGCCACCCCCCCCCCCCTCACCCCGCGCCTGCCACCACCCTGTCTTTTTTGGCATAGCCTTAGGTATTTAATCTTTTAAAGAAAGGTGAAGGAACTGGCTGGAAGGTTAACTCGATTCTAGATTATTTTTAGAAAGCTTTCCCGCACTTCACCTGAGTGTCATATTGTTGAGATCCTTGCAGGACAAGGCCATTACTCGATGCCCTAGTGTGACCATGAATCAGCTCTGTGGCCTGGAAAATCTCTGCTACCCATAGGTCCTGCCAGAAATGATGTTCTGTGCTGATCTCTCTTCATTATTCTCCGTCATCACCTTCTTCATTCTACTGCGCTCACCCATCTCCTTGGGGAGGGCCCTTGGGTTCCTATGGGCATAGTGGAGGGGTATGTGAGTGACAGAGAAGGTGGTGGGGGAGAGAGCACCAAAACGGCAGGTAGGCTGCTGGTATAATCTCTCGAAAGAGCCACATTTGACACTGTTCTTCAGGTTCTTAAAATCCTTCTCATTTTAATCTGTTCACAGGAAAAAATCCAAGCCCTGTCATAGAGTGTTTGGTCCTCGTGCTCAGCCCCTGTTCCGGTCCCTCACTAGCACCTGGTGCACTAATTATGCCAAACTACTTGTATTTCCTCAAAAGCACCATGACACCTTTTCCATGTCTTTAGTTTTGTTCATAGAGGGCCTTCTGTCTGAAATGCCTCTCTTCTTTTTATCTCCTGGATGAATTTTCAGTTGGCCCCGAGTTGGAACTTAAACCTCTCCTTCTCTGATCTCATCGTCCTTTTTCATGTGGAGGTAGTCAGTCACTGTTCCTTCTCTGAGCTCCATTACATATCTCCGATATGGGATTTACTTTAGACTAAGTGCTAATTATGTGTTTATATGCTTATTTCTGACACTAAATTTTGATTTTCTTGAAATTGTCATTTTTTCCCCTTTGGATCCCTGCCCCTAGCACATTGTAGGTGCTTAGTTAATGCTTGTTCAAGCCATCAATGAATAAACAATGATAAAAGAAATGAACTCATTTGATGCCAGAAGGTACAGGAAGGAATTAATAGTACCTTGCATCCAGGCACAGATAAGGCAATAGATATTTTCTTTTCCCAGGTGCAGCTGTCCAGACAGGGACATGTTACCTTGAGTGCAGAGAAAGTAAAAACATTATTATGAACGAGCTTTACATTTACCTAACAGTTACTGACTGAGCCTGTACTGCGTGCCAGGACCCATGAAGGACATTTTCACATTCATGACCTCATTTACATTTCCTGGCATCCTTATAAAGGATGTCTTGTTATCCACATTTTCCAGATGAGGAAACTGGGACTCAGCGTGGTAAGTGACAAAGCCAAGGTCAAATGCTAGGTAAACATCAAGTCCAAGCCAGAGGTGGTGGATTAGGCAGAATCCGCTTCCTTGGCAGGGACCTTGATGTTATTTATGGTTTCTTTTTTCTTGGTCCCAGCCTCCACTAAGGCTTTTTGGTTTGGAGTTTCTAATGGACCTTGCCAAGTTCCTCTCCAGTTTGGGATGGGGATTTCTTTGTGGAGGAGGCAAGATTGCTTGAGAGGTCTGGGGAGTGGTGATTGTTATATTGGTGGTGTTGGTATTGGAGGAAGAAACAAGACACTGGCACTGGAAGACTTACTCTCCAGCTCCAGAAAGAGGACTTCTGGGTTATGTAGCTCAGTCGGCCAGAGAAGGAAAGGAGATGGCAATTATGAGACAAACACAATGATCTGGAGTAAAACTACCTTTGGCAGGGAAAGCTCCGCATGCTCTCTCCCCAGTAATCGAGTTTGGGCAGGGAGGGAAGGACACTACTTGGGGCCTTCCTAAAATTTCCCCATCTAAGGAGTTGGGAAATCTGTGAAAGACCTTGCATTAGGATGGGTGTTGCCAGGCAGATAACTCTAATGAGCGAACCAGTCCGTCCTCTTAGCTCAAATGGGGCAGCCACTGCTTATTTCCAGCCAGTTGTCGCCATGAGAATTTCAGCTCATTGTAATAATTTTTTGAGAAGACCCCCCGCCTCAACTATTCTGGTCAAACAAAATATATTCAAGAATGTCATTGTGCTATTGGCGTTTGGGGCAGAAAGATCTTTTTTTCTGTGGAACTCACCTACATATCGCAGATTTCTAGTACCGCACCCTCTCCCATCCAATGTTGTTTTCCTGCCATGCCACTAAACACACGCGCCCTTAAGTTTGCCAGTAGCTCCTCGGGAAACAATACTCCTATCCGCAGCTGAAGTTTTACCAGTATCATTATAGGCAATAACAAGTATCTCTGTCTGTGTTTCTTTCTCCTGGAATAATCTTGGGCCAAATATGACACTTTAGACTCTTGGTAAAAGCTTTCTTTGTCTCAGCCATCCTTCCCCTTACTCTGATTTCAGTGGGTTTTGTTTGAGTACATGCACCTGGCTTTTGGGTGTAGCTGAATCAGGAGGTGGTTGGCTGGCAGAAGAATTACCTGGAAGCATTTCCACATCTCACACCTTTCTTTGGCTCTAGCAGCCCTGGCTCTCAGCAGTTATTCAGTCCTGAGGCTCTTCCCAGGAAGAGCAATGGTGTGCTAACCTGGCGGCCTTCCAGCCATTGTGGAAGGTTGTCATATGTGGCAGGGCTTGGAGCTGAGGTTGGGTGATGCGTGCTCTTTTAGAATAAATTAATTTTCTGGAAAGCAGTTTGACCATGTCTAGAAATGTGCACCCACCTCTAAAGAAATGATTAGAAATATTGTTTGTAAAGCTAATTTCAATAACCAAAAATAGTAAACAAGTTGAATGTTCCAGAGTAGGAGAAACTTTAACAAATTTTGGGCTTAGCCAAATGGTATAATGATAAGCAGCCCTTTAAAACAATATTTATGAAGAACTTTTAATGACATGAGAAAATGCTATATTAATCCAAAGAAAACAGGATATACAACCACATATATACACAGTTCGACAGAGTTATGTGTATACCTATTTTTATAGGTGTTGTTTTTCTTTTTTATGCTTTTCAGTAATTTTCCAAATATTCTACAAAAAAAAAACAAGTAT
The DNA here is from genome assembly GCF_014176215.1 of Rousettus aegyptiacus. Lineage (NCBI taxonomy): Eukaryota > Metazoa > Chordata > Mammalia > Chiroptera > Pteropodidae > Rousettus > Rousettus aegyptiacus. Next base: position 31,328,004 of record NW_023416307.1, on the reverse strand, counting down.
TTTTTTTTAAATAAACTTTATATTTTAGAATAGCTTTTCTTTTTCAAAGTTACAAGGTAACACAGAATTCCAGTATACCTTGCCCAGTTTTTCCTATACTTGTATTACTTTTAAAAATTAGAGAAAAAGTTATTTTAAAAGTGATTAAAATAACATTTTTTACTTTATCACAAGATAACTTTTCACAATTAGGTTTATTTTAAAGGAGCCTTTTATAAAAAAAAAAAAACCTGTATGTTTTTCATTAAAAGGCATGTGTGACTTGAACCATTATCTATCTATCTATCTATCTATCTATCTTCAATCATACATTAAACTGAAGTCACAAGCATTTCACACATACTGGATAGTATTTTAGAACATTCAAGAACCCTCTTTAACTTTGCTCTTTGTCCTAAAATGATTTAAATGAATTCATTGTTTATCGTTGGCTTATTTTTGAATTTGATTTCAAAATAGACTCATATTTAAAACAAAGGAAGCTATTCATCCTGGCTATATACTTATTAATTATCCTCAAACTTTCTTAGTCATTTTAAAGTCAGTTTTATATCAGTTTCTCATGGGTATAAGTTTAAGATGCAGCCATCTGAAATTGAATTTACCCAGTAGGTGCTATTTTAATACTTTGTTTTGACTGAGCAACTCACCGAAGCTGAAAGCTAAAAATAATAAATAAATACTGTCATTTTAGCAAGTCAAGCAATCATGGAAGACATTGAGAAATGACAGTAGTTAGTGTTTGGGAGGTTTTCTTTGCCATGCCGGTTTTGAGTGGACACTCTTCACGAAAGGGCCACATAGGGCTGTGGTACAGAAGGTGGCCCATTTTTAAATTTATGAAGTAAGGCACTTTCATGGCTCCTTCTTACTCATAAAGGAGAGGAGCTGGTTTACCAGAAGGTTTGAGAACTGGTTAATATCCCCCCCCCCCCCCCCCCCCCCCCCCCCCTCCCCCCCCCCCCCCCCCCCCCCCCCCCGTCAAGGGATTAGAAGATGTACTGCAGTTTCAGAGGATCACAAAATCTTGTCTTCATGTCACAGTTTCAAAGTCCTATATCATTAAGTTAGAAAAAAATTAGTTAGAGACAAAACTGGCACCTCCGTAGCTTGGGTTTTTCTGTTATCTGATGGGAGGAGCCTCTATGTCTTTTGTTTGTTCACTTCGAAATGAAGCCAAGCAGACCTGTCCCATCCACGCACTCGCCATTTTTTTCTTCCTTGGGTAGGAGCTCTGTGGGTGTTTTAATTCGGGGGTCTGTTAGGATAGGAAGGGAGTGTCTTGCAATGATGAATCGATTTGTTATTGTAATTGGGATGGTAGGGCTGAAGGACGGAGTAGTAATTCTCATTTGGGTTTGGTTTGGAGAATATAGTAGGAATATAAGGATCACATGTCAGATTCTCCCTAGAAGGTTTTGTCCCCCACGCTCCTCATCTGCCTGGTTAAAAATACCCCAATTATAAAATGTCTTCATCCCTCCTTTAGTTTATAAGGCAGAATTCTTGAGATGACAAAAGCAAAACCAGAAGCACCCCAAACCCACTCTTTGTTGTGAATATGCTGCTGCCTTCTGAGTCAACATTTTTAACTAAGAAAAAATCTATATGCTCTAGAAGGCCAGCTGGAGAAGGAAAAGAAAAGAAAAGAAAATTAGGAGACAATTTGGTTGGCTATCATTAATCCTTGTTTAGCTCTGTGGAAAAATTAGCCTTCCTTCTTCCATCTTTATTGCAGGTAGATTAAATTGGTTAAAGCATGTTGTAGTCTGTGAAAGAAAAGACAATGGTACTTTACAAAGATACTCCAAAGCCGCTGAAAATATTTTTTTCTTTAGCTGTTTTGCCATCTAAGATTCAATGGTACTTAAGTGATTTGGGATCAGTACCTGATAAGCGCGCTTGTATCCCAAATAAAAAACCAGCACAGCTAGGCCTCCTCAACAGAGCATAAACCTAAGTGTGTCTAGTGGTATTTTGGGGGAAGGGAGAAGATCATTTGAAATTTTATTTTTGCAAACCTTCAAATGCTAAGATCTGAACCATCTATTTAGGGCATTCGGAGCTGCCTAATGGAAGCTGCATAATTAAGTGGAATTAAAAACCACTTTCCTTCAAGTCCCCTCCCCCATCCTCCCCATCTGCAACAACCTTTAACACTGCATAGATTTTGAAAGTCACACAGTAAGATTAGTGCCAGGGTCTTTCAAAGGATGCTTGTAACTGAAAATCTGTTTTCTTATCCCTTAAAGCTGAAAGCCATAAAGAAAGAAAAGAAAAGAAAAGAAATGCTTTTAATGAACAGTCTTGCAGAATCAGCTCCTTGTAACTTAGGTCTTTCATGAGAAACAAAAATAGCTGAAAGTAGGTCATATTGTAAAAATGAATGAGGCTTCACTTCACATTTTATTGACTTTACTAGCCTTTTTCTCATTCACAGTGGCTGATCGTTTGCTAATGACAGGCCTAAATAAAAAGTCATTGATTCTCTTACATTCTTTATTTTGCCATCTATGCCTTCAGAACATCATTGGGGCCCACTATGTGTCAGGGGTTTTTACTTTTTCATTTTTTACCCTTACGATAACCCTAAAAGTTGGAATTTTTATCCTCATTTTATATATAGGGAAACTGAAGATCATAGAGTTCAAGATAAATTGCCCAAGGACACACAGCTCATTAGCGAAAGATCTGAGATTTGGACACATTTCTCTGTCTGGAAGCCCTGAGGTTTTCTACTTCATTCTCTTTATTTAAAAAATATTGAAACTTGAAATATAGTAGTGAGAATTAATTAAACTGAAATAAAATTGCCTATCTTAATGCCTCCTAAGACATGAAAAAATTAAAAATATTTGCCACAATATTAATTTTTTTTTTTTTTTTTGAAATTGACAATAGCACTTACCGTTTATTTGAATTATGCACTTAATATGAACCAGGCATTATTTAACTCTCACAATGATCCAGAGAGATGAATTCCACATTCTTGTCATTTTACTAATGAGTCTCAAAAAAGTTAAGGCTTTTGTCCAAGGTCACAAAGCCAGTAGCAAATGGCAGAGCCGGGATTCATACGTAGGCCACTTGCGTTCATAGACAAAATGCTTCATGTCACTACAACAACTCGAGTTCAGCATAAAAAGGTAATGATCCGTAAGTGATCAATATAAATGGAAATGAAATGAAATATAGGTCTTTTGAGTTCATGTTCTTGTGATACTTTATTAGAGAAAATTAATTTTTTTTTTTTTTTTTGGTTTAAGTATCAATAATTTCCATGGGCAAGTAATTATGAAGTGTGTTTTTCTTCTAACACTCTTATCTTGAACAAAGTTTTAAAGTGTACTTTAATGGTTACTCTATCTCCTTATCAGAGACTGGTTGAAAATGAGGTCGGGCTCTTACAGGTTGGGAACCAGGTCCCCTGCAGAGATTAAGACTGTGGCTTTGAAATCAAGTTAGAAAGGTCCCGGGAGGACACCGAAGTCGAGCCTAGAGTTCTCTGAAGTTTTGCTTACAGCCACACCTGCGCTGAGAACACAGGAAAAGGGGGTTGCCCTTAGCCCTTTAATTTTCCCCTACTGTCTAGGACATGCTTTCCCATGTCATACGACTATGACTAGGGGCTGGGGACTGGAGTGGAGTTGATTTAGTGGCTTGTGGAATGATCACCCTACTAGCTTATTACATGCCTTGAGGGGGAAGCAGGCCCTGAGTTATATGTCTTGAGAACATAGCCCATCTTCAAGCGCTCTAGGTTGTGTGTGTGTGTGTGTGTGTGTGTGTGTGTGTGTGTGATTTTCTAAAATATAAATTTGTAAACAGAAAATAGAAAGTATTTAGTTCATATATATTTTTCTGGGCATGAGAAATTAAACACTTTTTTGAGCAACTGTTTTGGAGTGTCTTTACTTCTGGGGCAAATTTGCCCAAATTGAAGCAAAACACTAGAAGTGTGAAATGAAAACTCTCCAATCTTGACCCTCTCTCTTATTTATATAGGTAAGATATCAGGGCCCAGTCCATACTCATCTTTTATTTAAAGCCACTCACCCCTACTTAGATTATTTAAATTCACTACCCTTTGAGAGGATGAAGTTTGTCATTTGTTCATTCAAATTATTTATTAAGCACCCACTTCTGTGCCAGGTTCTAAACCCTGGGGATACGTGGAATTAATGTGAGTGAGGGAAATAGACAATATACATGTCAGAAGTAGACAATTAACATGTCAAATGGTGAAATTGCTATAGAGAAAAATAAAATAGGGCATAAGGGGTGTGTGTGTGTGTGTGTGTGTGTGTGTGTGTGTGTGTGTGTTTAGTGAAGGGTTCTTGCTTCATTGAAGGCCTGAAGGATAGTGTAACATTTGAGCAGATACATAAGGGAAGTATAGGAGTAAGTCTTTCGGACATCTGGAGGAAGACTGTAGCAGAAAAAGCAAGTGCAAAGGCCCTGAGGTAGAATGGTGGTGGTATATTTGAGCAGCAACAGGAAGTGGCAATCTCAGAAAACTCAGGTAAAGCTCCTCTTCTCTACCTAAGAGAAGACCCTCAGCTGAGCTTCCTCAGTGACTTCCTATGACAGCCCAAGCCCACTCTGCCACTGCCTCTGTTCTCAAAAGGCATACAGACTTCTTTAAAGGGTGCAGAGAAAGGCAGACAGAAGCCACACCCAGAACTGGAGAGTGTGGGGAGAAAATCTAGTTGATATATTTAAATACTTCCTTCACAACCAATAAAACTCAAATTGTTTTAATTGAGCATTTAAATACTTCTCACTGGTAGGTATTTTAGGCATTCGGCTTTATGCCAATCATTGCATCATCTTCAAAGAGAAGATTTTGTATTAATTACACCCATTACACTTGACTATTTGATTCCTGCCAATATGTTGTTTAAAATCCTCACTTTCAAATAATTTGGTGAAGAATCGTAAGCCAACCAAAATGTCCTAAACTATACCTCTGGAGAAGTATTATCCTGTCTCCAGATAGGGACAAACAGGCTTTTTAAAGAGACTTTTCAGTGTAGCCACAGGCAGGTAAATCTATAGTCTAAGAAGTGGCCTAGCTTCACTCTTGAAGATTCTGATTCAGTGATTTGGCAAGGGCTTAGGATTTTTTTTTGAAATAAGTGATTTTCTTAAATCAACCAAGTTTGAGAGCCACTGGTTTGGGGTAGAGACAATATAGATTCTTTGTAATACAGAACAAGAACAGAGTGAGGATTCAGTCTGCTCTTCTCAGATAATAGAGGGACAATTGCTATGCCTTCTTTTAATGTAGTTATGTTAGGGAAGGCTAGGCTATTCTGCAGTAACAAATAACCCCCAAATCTCAGTGGCTTAATGCTTTAAAGTCTGTTTCTTGCTCTTAGAAAGTCCAGGGCCAGTGTTCTAGATGGGCAGCTTTCCTCCAAATGATGTATACTGGTGACTTTAATCCAGCCTCAGTGTCCCTTGGGCCTCCTCCGAGACTTTTACAGGGTCAAGTGAAGAGAGAAAGTGTTCATTTTTGTGGGTCATTTTAGAGCAGTTGGTTTCAACCATCCTGGCACCGGAGGCGGGAGCTCCTATGCGAATCTAATGCCTGATGATCTGAGGTGGAGCTGAGGCGGTGATGCTAGTGCTGGAGAGTAGCTGCAAATACAGATGAAGCTTCCCTTGCTTGCCCTCCACTCACCTCCTGCTGTGCGACCCAGTTCCTAACAAGCTGCAGACCTGTACTGGTCTGTGGACCGGGAGTTGGGGCCAGGTCTGTATAGCTCTTCTGTTCATATTCTATTAGGCAGAACTGGTCATTTGACCCCTCCTAGAGGCAAGGGGCTAACAAACGTAGCTTGTGTGCCTAGGGATCAAGAGAAATAGTTGGTGAACACACACATAGCATTGAATCTGTAATCATAATCTATAGTCCTCTCTCTGATGCCATTTTCTGCAGGTTACCAATGTTTTCTCACCCTGGTCTTTTCCACCTGTACTTCCTCTCAGGTACTGCCACCTGTGCTCAGGATTACTGACCTCTCTGCCCTTGACCCTAGTTCAATGCAGCAGGAGGAAGAACCCAACCTGGTTAAACCAAGTCATGCCGAGATATAATTGCATAACAGACATCCTCCCCACAACAATTCCAGAAAGTCATTTTTGACTTAACATAGTAGGAATCACATCCCAGGGACAACATAACTTCTTTCCTTTCTTTACCATAGATTCTCTAAAAAATTCACCATTTTTACAATGTTTGTTATGTTATTGGCATCAGGGGTATGTAGGGGCTAGAGCAGACATCTTGTAGGAGTGAGCGATTCTAAGTATGGTGTTTGTGAGTTGGGGACCTTCTAGACAGTCTAAAAATATGAGCAGACAAGATAGGAATCTTAGGAAAGGCACGTTCAAGGACAACGATGGTTTGCCTTATGTGGTTTGACAAAACATTACTCAATGTAAACTAATGAATTAATATCATTGCCTATAATTTCACAGACCCAGATTTCTCAAAAGATAATCCTTAAATCAGAAACATTAATATCATCCAAGAACTTTATAGAAATTCACATTCTTAGAACCTACTCCAGACCTACAGAATTAAACATTCTAGGGATAGAGTGTAACAGTTTGTTTTTGACAGCCTTCCAGGTGAATTTGTTGCACATCAGTGTTTGAGGATTACTGGCATAGATTTTAGCTACTGATTATAGTTTTAGCTAAATCTAAGTAATTAGGGAGTCTGACTTTTTCTTTTCCTGTGTGAGGAAAAGATGGACGTTAGACTTTTAGGACACTTGTTAGAGAAACTTCTACTCTCAGATTAGATGCCCACTTCTTTTGTATGTCTGTCTATAGTACTTTGTAGTGAGAATCAATATGTAGAAAGGTAACTCAAGGCAGTTCAAGTGCCTAAGATTACCAATTATTTTTCATGCATACTACATGACAAAGCAGAAGAAATGGGCTAACAAATTTTAAAAGCATTTTAAAGCAAAGATTGATTCTAAGTGCCTTCGTAGTTTTCCTCTTGATGTTTTGATTACTTTTGGCCACCCTCCTCTCATGTCTATCCAGAGCTCCGGGCATGGTGAGTTTTTAGGGGACTGAAATGTGTGATCCTAACCTATTTATTGGAAACATTTCCAACTCTCCTTGTCTCCCACACCGTAACATGCCATCTTAGATGAATAGTGATCAATATGGATCTCAGTCATTACAATGCCAGGAGGAAGAGAGGAGGCTTGGGAACAGTGGGCCCAACCTCGCAAAGGCTCTGGGACTCGCTTTCTGGCACAAGTCCCTGATGTGAGCTGGTTTGCCTATATAAGCAGTAGAAGCCTGTTTAAGATAAAAATGCCCAACTTCCTGGCCTTTCTGCAAACATCAATTAATGAATCAAAACTCAAAATAAACCCCTTCCAAAGTGGTCTTCTGGCATGGTAGGGAACTGTCATCTTCTCCCCTAAGTGCTAAAAATGTCACTGACCTTGGCTGCTTGTGTTGGTCAAAACTGAAGTTGCTAGATAAAATACAGGACATTAAGTAGAAATTTAAATTTCACATAAACAACGAATAACATTTTAGTCTATGTTCCATAGCTATAAGTATGTAATATTTGAATAAATTGAATACTTGAATATAGAGTAAGTATGAACATTTGAATTTCAGATAGATAACTATTTTCTGGTAGAAGTATATCCCATATTACATACTTAATTTTGGACATACTTAAACTAAAAAGTTAGTTTATTTGAAATTTATATTTCACTGGGCATCCCGAAGTTTTACTTGTTCAATAATTTTTATTAGTCACTACTCATGTGACTTATGGCAAAGGAATATTTGGAGGGCGCTAAGCTGTCCAGGGCTTCTTAATAACCTCTAGGCACAGCCTGCAGTCAGCAAGGGTATATTGCCTTTGAACTCTTTGTTTATTAAGCCATTGTTACTTTATCGTTATCACTCTGGTTTGGGACAACCTCTTCTTTTCCTTTCTTGGTGTTCATCTTCCTGGTTTTTGTCCTGTTGGCAGACAGAAAGGCTGACCTATCAGCAACAGCAATGGCCAATCTGAGTTTTTTCCTTTAACAAACTGGTCTTGCCCTGCAAATTAGGTTTATGTTTCCGTTTTGGAGCTCGGTGATATCTGGATATTTGCAGGTGTTTCTGAAAGCTTAGCTAACTGCAATTTTCTTGTATGATTTTTTATCTTTGGTGAATCACAAAACCTCTTTAACTCTCAGAGTTCTTTGTGTAGGTGAGGGTGGCCCATCTAATTACCATCAATTAGATGAATAAGAACACCTCACCTCCACCAACTCAGGCTCCAATGTGAAAACCAGTGCAAAGTGTCAGATACAGCTTGACTAAACAGGGCTCGCTTAGCCTTTTGTGAAAATAACAGAGGCCTAGTAGTAGCGGTGTAAAATCATTTTGTTCTTTCTGTCCTAGATTCCAGTTGCTGCTTCTCTCTAGAGACCTTTTATGCTTGCTTAGTTCTCTATGAAGTCAACAGGAACGTAGGATACCAATGAAGCCTATAAGAATGAGGAACTCTGACCCAATTTGAATGTCCCCAAAGTTCAGTTACTCAAAAGAATTTAAACCTTAAAGGCACAGTTACTAGAAGTTACTAGAAGTTACTAGAGCTTCATCCAAACTCCTTCCTACGTCAGGCAGAATATTATGGAAATCTCTTCCTGTGCCTCTCCTCCCCTTCTCACTTTGTGTATATGGAGATTCAGGTCTATAAAAACTATAATGCTGATTTCTTTTATTTGCACATGCAGCCTTGGTTATCTGGGTGGAGTTCTCTTTGGGCATGGCCAGCCATCACTGCTGATGGCTGCTCAGATTACACTGTGAAATGAGGCAGAAGGTGCTTTTTGCTTTTTGTTTTTTTTTTTTTTTCAAATGCCATCGAATCGTTACTAGATGTGTAGTAGTCTCATTTTTGGGTTTAGTGGTTGGATTAGATACACTTAAAAAAAAATTAAACTCACAATCTGTTGATGGTGCAGAGAACTCACAGTTTGACATTAGTCATACATTGGAGTGAGATCTAGTCTTAATTGAAAGCTAAAATGTATCTTTTGCTCTAAATTATAAAGAACGGACCGGGACAATGAGGTGGTGACAGTTTCTCTCATTGCTACTTGATTTCTTGTGCAGTAACTACACTCTGTTTTTAAGAGTTTTCCATCTGACGATGCTGAAATTACTTCAGATTTTTTCTAATCTCACTCCACCCTCTCAGACTATGTTCAATCCCCCATCTGTACTTTAATAGCTTCTCACAACTATAATGAACATACTGAGCTGGGAGTCCCCAGGGGCAGAGATGATGTCCATCTTGTTGGCTCTGGAGTTGTCCGTGCCCAGCTCTGATCTAGAACTCAGTAGATGCTCAATGCAGAGTGAGGAATGAATTAGGTTTTAGAGCTGTAGTCAGCCCATGGCATCCTTATTTCATAGCTGATTGCACATAATTTCTTAGGACTAATAGGGTTTTCTGAAGGTCCAGAAAACTGGAACTTTGTCCATGTGTAAATTACCTATTTGCTGGGTTATGTTAGGACACCATTTTTTTGCTCCTGCCTCCCAGCATACTTCTGGTCATCTTTACCAAACTGAATGAATGTCCACATGGCATAGAAAGAAATGTTTTACAAGTGAAATATTAGGAAAGTAAATCTCGTGTAGTAAAACAGAGATTGGCAAACTTTTTCTGTAAAGAGGCGGATGGTAAATATTCCAGGCTTTTTGAAAATAGGGTCTTTGTCACAACTACTCAGTTACTCCCTTTGTAAGCAGGAAATCAGCCATGGACAGTAGGCCAAGGAATGAGCGTGGCTGTATTCCAATCGAATTTCATTTATGGACACTGAAATGTGAATTTCATAGAACTTTCACACATTGTAAAATGTTATTCTTTAAATTTTTCCCCTCCGAATATTGAACAGTATAAAACCATTCTTAACTTACTGGCTATGCAAAAACAGGTGGTAGACCAGATGTGCCCAGCTGGTCAGTTTGGTGACTCTTAAACTAAAACAAAATAAAACAAAACAAAACAAAACTAATATCAAAGTCAAAGCTTTGTTGGGGAAAAGGAACGTTTTTACTTTATCTGTCTTATAGCTTCCCTAGATCTCCAAGAACTAAAATGAGGGACAAATGAGCTTTTTGTATCATTCTGTGTTGAGATACGCATGCTTGTCTATGTGCATACATATGTGTATGGTACAAGTAGACCAAGTTTTCAGGCTGAATTTGATATTTTCTTAGCCATTTGGGGTAATAGGAAGGACATGTAAAAAATACAGTATGATCCCAGTTTTCTAAAAATGCATGTTATACAAAAAAAAAAATGATGTTTTTATATGTGCTTGTAAAAAGTTCTGGCAGGTATTAATTAAATGACAACAGTGTTTTATCCATGACAGTTGGGAGTGGGATTGGCAGAGTGGGGAACTTGGCCGTTTTCTGAATTGGATACTTAAAATTAAAAGGATTCTTGTATTATTTGTGGAGTTAAAGTTAGGTAAGTATTACATTTAAAAAAACATTCATCACAAAGTATAAACATTGCCCACTTCTGTGAATCTACACATATAATTCATCTGTGATTTTAATGACATTGTAATCTTTTCATATTGACCCTTTTTGAAATATAACCTTTAGGAAATTTCTTCATCTATGGGAGAATTGACAAATAGGAAATATTTAGATTTTGTAGGAGCAAGAATATCTTCTCAAGTGATGTCAATATTTACAATAATGTAGAAATACAAAAAAAAAAAAAAAAATTCCACAATCTGCAATACTGTGGATCTAACCCATAGACCCAGAGTTTTAGAACACATTTCTTACTAAAACACAAAAGGCCTTTAAAGCATGTGGTGCCTTTGTCTCCTGACACCAGTGTGTTTTAATAAGGTTTCACGAGATTTTCAAAGTCTTTGGTTAAATTGGAACTGACATTTATGCTAATTTGCTGGGTTTGGGAGTATGAAACAGGTAAAATTGAATTATAGTCAGCTCCAAATTATGTTTATTTTCAAAACGATGGCTCTGAAGGATATTTTGTTCCATTTGTCAGTTATTTTATATCTTTCTACTTCTATCATTCTTTCCCTGCCTGGTGTGTTAATCTGGTAATCGGAAATCTTTTTGTCTGCCTGTAATGTGATAGGCTGTTTTTCCTTTGTCCATCTGTCTCTTACAGACGGTGAAAGTACTTTTCAGAAATGGCTTCAGTTGATATTATTAATCTTTATAAGCAGAGAAATTCCTTGAATAATTTAATAGCCAACTGGCATGAGGGAGACTTGGTATGAAAATAAATATTCCTGTCAGCTCTAAAAATCACAGCATGGCCAGCCTTTCATCCACACAACTCAGATATCAAAACACTGGATATTTATTCTCTTTTATGTTTTATTTTTTTATTTTGCACCACCTAAGGTGATGAGGAAACATCTAGAAAATTTGTGTTTAGTTTTTTTCTATATAAAAAAAAGACCCGCAACAAACTAACTAGCAAAAAGAAAGCCCTTCTTGTTCACTGAAACAACAGATGCTGCATTTGACCTTGAGATTTAAGGGCAAATCTATTCTTGTTTACATGTCTTGAATTTCTTGGATTTGCCAGTATGAAGACAGCAGTTGGGAATGAGTGCTTTTGAAAGTATATGAATGAATTTAAAAAGAATTAGTCTGCACAGCTGTTGCTAAAGAAATGATTGTGCTCCTCACTCCTTCCAGTTTACTAATATACAGGGTTTAAAAATTATTATTATTATTATTTTACTTTTAATTGGGATTATCTGTTACAGACATTACAGCCTCTGGGTGTCTGACCTTCCCTCTGACATCCTGCTTCCTTACAAATGTGCCTATGGTTAGAGGATGATACACTTGATTTGCAGGGTTCCATTGTTTCTTTATGTTGGGATAAGGAAATAGCCACTCCTGTGTTAAGCAAGCCAGCAGGAGTGGGGAATATTAATAATGAAATGCGTTTTCTCTCTCTCTCTCTCTCTCTCTCTCTCTCTCTCTCTCTCTCTCTCTCTCTCTCTCTCTCTCTCTCTCATAAAGCCTCTTTACAATGGTGTTTGCTTGCCCTATCTTTTGGAAAGTCATTTAGGAAGGTGGCAAAAGCTTTCAAAGAAATGTAAGAGCTAAGTGAAATCATTTAGCACACAGTGTGCCCACATGAGGTGATTATTTTGTTAGAAGACCACCAGCAAGTTTGTTGTTATTGTTGTTGCTGCTGATGTTTTGAATCAAAACCAATAGTTAGGCATTGAACATTTTTGTTTCATTTTGCAAAAAAAAATAAAAGTATTTGAGAAGGAAACCTTGATGATGAAAAAATCTTACCTTTGAACAACAAAAAATTAAGCAATGATTTTTTTCTTTCAGAAAGTCTTGAGAATAGAAATACCTTTCCCCTTTAAATGTCACAAAACTCAATCTCATCTCTTTCTACTTTACATTTTTTAACCTGAGGAATTGACAAGTGAGGCGGCCAAATCAGTTTCTTTGTTTTTCTTCATTGATAGTTTTACTGAGTACTTTCTTTTTATCTTCTGGGTTTAACATTTTATTTGTGGGCTATTATAGTGAAATCCCGAATAGCAGTTTATATAATTTTATCAGTCAATTTATAGGCAAAGGACAAATCATCATAGATACTCTAGTAGAAAATTTAAATGAAAACATCTATGTTCTATTAGCTCAACCTGCTATTTAAAGAACAAGTTAGGTGTCCAGGTATAATGGGCCAATGCAAAAGAAGCCAGGGGTTCATGAAAGGCCCCCTTTTCTCTAGCTTGATTAGTAATAAAGTAGCAAATAGATCAAAAATGTCAACTTCCCTTGGGAATGAGGTTCTTTTGCAGGCACTGTCACTCAAGCACTTTGTGAGCAGCCACAGAGTTGATTATCCTCTTCTGATGCTTTTAGGATCATTTTAGTCCAAATCTCAGCATCTCTGGTGAGGGCAGACATTTTAAATCTCAATATTTAGAAACTGATCCTTCCTGTAAGAAGGTAATTTAAGAAATCTCGCCTTCTCAAGTTAATGCTTCTGGAAGGCATCATTGGATTATCTACAAAAATAGTTGGTATATATAACAGGGTGGTTGTAACCTTTGGAGAATTTCTTAATCATCTTTTTAGAGCATTTTCCTTACTAATTTCTGGTATCTTCAAAATGTCCCAGTGCTTTTCATTGAATGCCTTGAGAAACTAAAAGCTATAAAGGAGTTCTAAGAAACTTGATTCTCTAATCAGCTACTCAGAAATCCATTTTATTGGTTCAGGAATCCGAGATGGATGTTTAAAATTTGTCTATCTAACCAGATAATTACCTAGTCATCCTGTCAGCTAGCTAACCAACCTGCCAACCAAGCAACTTCACTGAATGTCTTGCTCTAAAACCCTTTTCTAAAACCTTCTCGAAGCTTTTTAGGAATACCGAGAAAAGATGATAAAAGAATGTCTAATAAACCAAAATAGTTAAACTCATTAATTTATCCGTAATGGGAAAAACAATCCTATCCGTCATTTTAACTTGTGTTCATGCTAAATTTCTTCCAGACTGTGGTTAGAGCTCAACTGCACAGAATTCTTGCCCAATGGTGATACCATTTTCTATAAAATTACAGAAAGTTGCCCATTCTATAAACTCAAAAGTCAAAAGGATAAAGCATTACTCAGAATTCCTTTTCTGATGTTTACACATTTAATTTTTAACAGCATGAGTTTGTATAGATTTCTTTCACACTGGTATTACTGGGATATTTGTAGGTACAGTGTTAACTTTTGGAGTCCAATAGAATGAAATATATTGCATAAGTGTTTAAACTAATTTTTCTTAAACTAAAATTTCATAACTTGAGAATTTAAAAAGGAAGGGTTAAGCCTAGTGCATTTTACAAATTGCTTTTTTCAAATTTTAAAAAAGATTTTGGTTGTTTGGTTCATAGTTCATATGAGGAACTGCAGTTTAAAAATAATTAGCTTTTGAAAATTTATTTCTCTCTGTCCTTCTTTCTCTCAAGTAAGAACATGGCTAGGGGTTTTAGGAGAATTGGTTTGAACAGGAGATTTACAACATTTCCTAATGAGACCTAGATTATACAAAAAATAGGAATTGATCTTTTAAAAATTTTGCTTTGGATTTCTATAAAACTTTCTATGTCCACCTAAGCTTGTCTTCTTTAAACAGAAATTTAGGAGTATTAGTAAAAAAAAAAAAAAAAAAAAAAATTGATCTGTGTTTTGGAAAATTATTACTTGGATTCAACATTTGGGATTTATATGCTTTTGCATGTGTTTAAATTATGTTTTGCCTATATCTTGTCTAGGCAGTAGATAACCGAAAGCCTGGTAGTAGGTAATTACTGTTGACCCTTGAACAGCATGGGGGTATGGGGACTCTGATCCAGTTGAAAATCCAGCTATAGCCTTTGACTCCCCAGAAATTTAACTACAGTTGGCCCTTCATATCCACAGGTTTTGCATCTATGGATTCAACCAACTGTGGATAGAAACAGTATTTTCGATCTGCAGTTGAGAATTCACAGATGTGGAGGGCCAACTGTAGGACTATCCCAATGTTGACTGTCAGCCTTACCAATAACACAGTCTATTTATACATATTTTGTATGTTATATGTATTATATACTTTATTTCTACAATAAAGTAATCTAGAGTAAAGAAAATGTTATTTTAAAAATCATAAAGAGAAAATACTGTATTTACTGAAAAAAATTCACATATAAGTGCACCCATGCAGTTCAAACCTATGTTGTTCAAGGGTCAACTGTATACAGATTGTCTGTTTTACAAAGCTGGAGCATAGCAGCCCACCTGTTTCCAAAGACATTTTAATTCTTTCCAAGGCCAAGTTCAGGCCAAACCATGTAGTAGGATACCTTTCTATAGTGAGGTATATAGAAAAAGCATCAGTTTTAGATGGAGACTGACCTAGCTGAAACCTAAGCCTCTTGTTAATTAGCTATTTAACTTCATTGAAGTTATTTAAGGCCCCTCAGACTCAAGACTTGTATGTTTTTTAAATGCTGAATGTACACTAGAAATAAGCAAACACTTTTTTTTTTTTTTAGTGAGGTTTTTTTTTTTTTATGATCTTGATGCTCGTGGGAGAGGTAGACTCATAGGCATAATTTTAGTACATGGGATGGGTGTGCTCAAGGTCAGAGAAATATGCTCATAGTGCCACAGAGCAGGACCTTTCTGCCTGGCAGCTCACTCCTTTTCAGCACACGTTTATTGGACATCTAACTATATGTTGGGCATAGTGCTAGGACTTGGATAGCAGTGTGAAACAGATAAACACAGACCTGACCTTTCTGGTATCCTCTGATATAAATAACAAAGAGAAAAATCATAAAATAGAAATTCTAGGATGCACCTTCTAAGGTTTGTGAGGATTAAATGAATTTTCTTTCTCCCTCATGCCATCTTCATTCTGCTCATTTAGGCTCTCCCCATGCACCCAGTCCACCATTCTCCTAAGGAGAATCTTTTGGCTGGGGCAGGTTCTCCCTGGGGTAGCTGTTTCTCTTGGTAAACAGTTCCATATAATGAGTCCCTTTACAGGTGAATGGCTGAATACATCTTCCTAAGAATGTTTGCATTATTACCAAAATCTTTGGAAGCATCAAGATCATAATAAATATCTCTCCATCTGGCAGACCTCCACAGGTAACTGGGATGTCTCCTCAAGTCCCACTGTAATGGTGCCTGGCTACTTCCCAGATAGCAGTGGTGAGCTGGAGTCCCTGGTGCTTCACAGAGAGAATAACAGATGATAACCTTGCTCCTCCCGCTCCACTCCGCGAATGTGAACGTTATTGGTCTGTAGGATTGCCGGGTTCAGATCAAAACCAAAGAACCAGACTTGACCCCAAAGTTGGAATGCTTTGCTACAGGTGAAAGTCCCTATTATTATTACTTTGGAAGAAAATTCATCTTCTCTTAGACTTTCAATTCCAGGTCATTACCTTGAGAAGAGCTTTAGGAGCTGTGATACCATCCTATTTAAATACTTCTCAGATGTTATTTTTTAATTGTAAAAGGTACATAATTAATCATATACATATAATATATAATATATAATACATAATATATTATATATAATACAATATAATATAATATATATAATATATAATATAATTAATAATTATAAAATCTAGTCACTTATTATTATAGTTCTTAGTTGTTCAAGCAAGTAAGTACATAGTAGATGCACAGGTAAATATACAATACTCCATGTAGTAATAGGAGAACTATCACTCAGGAGAATAAAGAAGGAACATATGAATGAATCATTTCTATGTTTTTTTTTCTTTTAAAGCACAGGTAGGATCACGTCATTTCCCTTCTCAACAAAGTGCAGTGGCATCTTACTGCACTCCGAATAGCCTGCACTCAGAAGCCTCTGTGAGCTGTGTTTCATCTCCTTTTCATCCTAAGTTTTTTCACATCCTTTAGGTACCCTTTGCTCTAGCTTATCTGGTCTATTAGCAGTTCCCAAAGACTACACTTTATATCTCTAGGCCTTTGCTCATACTGTTTGGTCAGCAGGGGATAAATTTTACTCCTTATTCATTTGTAAGATCCTACTAATCCCATAAGATTGAGTTCAAATACCTCCTCTTCCACGAAAACTTCCACAGTCCTACTAATTAGAATTCATTGTTTCTTCCTGTCTGTTTGTTCCTCATTGTTGGCCTATTATATATACCGCTGTTACCTGTATATGCTTCTCTCATCCCTGCTTATTTCTAGTTAATATTTTCATATGTCCATGCATTTATTCAACAATTATTTCTTGGAAGCTTGCTCTATCCCTGACACAGTGCGAGGAAATGGAAATGTAATGGGGAGAAGAAAATAAACATGGTGCCTTTGCTCTGGTTCGGGAGCTTAGTCTTTGGTGGGGTGGGGAGGGGGGAGAAATGGGCAATGAGGACCCTAATGAAACCCACAAAGCTAAAATGGCAGCTATGTTAAGAGCAATGAAGGTAGAGAGATTTGTCTCTCTCTCTCTCTCACTCTCTGTCTCTCTGTGTCTGTCTCTATCTTTCTTTGTCTCTGTCTGGCTCTGTCTCTGTCTCTGTCTCTGTCTCTCTCTCTCTCTCTCATAATCTCCTTAACATCAGTGATAACCTCTTGCTTGGTGGAGAAGGAAATAGTGTAAATCAACTGTGACCATGTAGTGGGGTACATGCTCTCTGTCGTGGCTTGACTTCTATCCCCTCAAAAGATATGTGGAAGTCCTAAGCCCCTAGTACCTGTGAATATGATTATTTGGAAGAAAGTCTTTGCAGATATAACCAGTTAAGATGAGGTCATACTCAATTACGTGAGCCCTCATCCAATATGACTGGTGTCCAAAAAGAAGAGGAGAAAAGACACAGGCACAGATGCACAGACACAGGAGAGAATGCCATGTAAAGGCAGAGTCAGAGACTGGAGTGATGAATTTGAAAACCAAGGAACACCAAGGAATAGCAAAAACCATTGTAAAGTATAGAACAGATTCTTCCTCAGAACCTCCAGAAGAAACCAACTCTGATAACAGCTGAATTTTGGACTTCCAGTCTCTGAAACCATGAAAGAATAAATTTTTATTGTTTTGGGCTACCCAGTTTGTGGTGATTGGTTATAACAGCCCTCGGAAGTGAATAAATTCTGTTGGAGGGGAAGTTTATGCGAACTAGTGTACAACACCAGAATGCCCTAATGTTTGAATAAATGAATGAATTTGGATGAATGATTGCATGGATATTGTGTTTTCTCTCTTCAGTGTTAAGAGAACAGAGTGAGCTCAGGATATTTTTTTTTTTTCTGTTCCAACTTTAAGAAGAAAAATATTAGGTTTCATAGTTAAGAACACTGTCGTCAGTTGAGGAGGTTGAGCTGAATTACTTAATGACCCATGGGGCTCTGTCTTTACAAATAAATAAAGCTGTTTTTGTCACTGTGGCTAGTGGCAAGGTATAAAAAAGCTAGGAGTACTAAATATTGAGGTAATATTCTCTCTTTCCATGTTTTCATCCAAAATAGAATCGTAGTCCTTATATCTCCAGTCTCTGTTTCCTCAGGCAATTTGTGTTTGTCCCTCTTGTTCACTTCAAGATAAAGCAGCAATTATACTGTTTAAAAAAATTTTTTAGGAGGGGGGTTGTTGTTAATGATTGTTAGAATTTGTGTTTTATATTTTCAAAGCTTTTTACAGTTGTTGCTTGAGTTCCATCATGGCACTCAGGCGTTCATGATGGTACAATGTGTTTTTCATGTAAAGGGAAAACAATTAAAGGACCAAAGTGTTCAGTCACAGTTGAAAGCTATAGTATTCAGATACTCACTAATCTGGGGGTGCTGTCCCCCCTTTCCCAGAGGTCTTTCCCTTCCTTCTGCCTCCTGAACCCTTCTCACTCTGAGTTCATCACAACACCACCTCTGTGACCTCAAGTCTTACAAATTTCCATTACACCTTATTCTATGAAGTTTTGTTTGTGTGAGTTTTCCCAAGTAGATTATGAGTCTCTGGAAGACAGGGAACCAAACTCACTCACTGGGCCTTATGACCCATCTCTTGAATGAGTGATAAAATAAATGAGTGAATGAGTGAATGAAATTTTTAGAACTGAGTTAGGCCATGAATATCCAGTCTCTTAGCAGCCATTTCCCATTTTATACATTTAACACCATATTCATGAAACTCCGTGGTGAGTCCCTTAGCAAATCACAGAGAGAGAAGAACAGGATGTAAGTGCCACCTTAGAGAAGGTCTTACATGGATATCTTACTCTTGTTGTCAAGGGAGAACAGAGTCACATATTTTTACAGGCTTTCCTCTCGAGATCCTTGTTCAGAGGTACCACCAAAGGTTGGTTCTCCTAATCGAGAAATCATCTCTGATGCCCGAAGTCTCCAGGTTGCATTAAATGACGTGGTTGTCAGGTGACTCCAGCAACAGAAAGCATAGTGGTATTCGCCTCTGGAGAGTGTGGCTCATTTTCCTCATGTTCTTTATTCTTGTCTATGTATTTATGAACATCCTCTGAAATGGCACCATGCATTCACATTTCTTGAGCACCTCAAACATTCAGGGTAGGATTTTTAAGTTAGCCTTGGTACCTCTGTGTACCCTACCCCCACCTGGCAGCTCCTGTGCAGCCTCACCCATGAGAACATACATGTCATGCCAGAATGAAGGCCTCGTCTCAGGCCACTCACAACATGGAAGAGAAACAGAAGAAAAGCTAGTCTTTGAGAAGTTAATTTAGTACACTGAATTATTTATTGGAGGAAATGAGGTTTCAGAGCTAACTTCCATCAGCCTTTTTTTTTTTTTTTTTTTTTTAAATAAATGTCTACAGAGCCTGGTATTTCTAGGTGGTCTCCCATCCAAGCTAAGCCCGACTCTGCTTAGCTTCTGAGATTAGACAAGATTGGGCATATTCAAGGTGGCATGGCCATACACTTCCATCAGCTTTTATTTTTAAGATTTGGGGCAGTGGGATAGCATCTCTTGGAGTGATGGAGCTGCTCTTTGTATGTGTGTGTGTTTCCCTCATTGTTTAAATGTTGAGACTCTTTTGCTCCCACCACTCCCCTAAGCCTGAACCCTACTTTGAGGAAGCATGGCTATATTTTTATTTCATAATACAGTAATCTTTTGTTACTACTACTATTGTTGTTATAAGCGAACTTCACATAGTTAAAATTATTTTTACTTACAAGAATACTCTTTTGACAAAATCTAATGACAAAAGGAGAAATTATAGATTTTACTTTCTAGGACTGATAGATAAGGAAAATATAAGTAAGCTAGCTGTTTCTGGGACCTTCTCTGCCACTAATTTTGTGTATTCATTGCTGAGTAACCTAATCTTGTACGTCCACAATTGTTGTAATTTTTAAAATGAGCAAATTGAAGTTGAGGATATCTAAATTCCCTTCCAGCTCTATTGTTCTATGATTTCAGCTATGTGCAATTCTAACTTCTTTTTTTGTAAGCTAAAAGTTGGTAAACAGTACCACATATAATGACAAAGATAAAATTTTCAAAATCGAGCAAGCTGAATCCTTAGAGGCTTTATCCCTGGCTTTGAATTTATAAACTACCTGCTAGCAGGTAAAAATCTCATGAGTAGTTTCTAAATATTTGTATTCTTACTTCCTTCATTTTCAAAACACTGTCTCCATGATTGCAAAGCGATTCCCCTGAAATGTAATCTCTTATTCGGTGTAGCATGCTGGGAAAATGCGGGATCCACGCGGAGAAGTTAAGCATGCACAGATCTTGAAGGTCAGAAGTACATTTAATGGCACTCTGTGGTCCAATATTCTCGTCTTTAAGCATTAGTAATTGCCTTGAATATGCAGGGAAGTGCCCCACGTGGGAGCTGCTGGATTCCAGCCATAAACCAGAATTCAGGAATATGCGTCTTGTGAAGCCAAGGTAGTTAGTATTGTCAGAGACACACGGTTGATGCTACTGAATTAATGAACTGGGCATTGTGCCATTCCTGCTGAAAAAAAAAAGTGGGGCAGTTTATTAAGCTTCAATGCAATAGATGAAGGAAACTGATAAACTGACGGGATGTGTTTTAGACATTTGAAAATTGATGATGAAATAAGAAAGAGACTCTAGTTAAGAGAAAAATCCTGGCATAAAAGGTTGAAATAAATAGATATTCTGACCCATTGGATGCCCACCAAGAACAGGGCTATTGGGGCAAACACATCCAGCGTTTGTGTTTGTAGCAGACAAACCTCAGCATTACTTCAGTTTTCTGGGACCCATCAGTAAACCACCATTGTGGACAGTCGAGCTAACCCCTCTAGTTACAGCTTTTTTCTTTTTTTTCACATTTGAAAATGGAAATATTTAAAATGATAACTACATACAGTTATATAGACATTTCTTTTTTACTATAAAAACATTTTCTGATAATTTTGGAAGAAGTAGAAAATTCAGAGGGAAATCATAATTGGTTATCTCATTATCCAGGTATAACTTTTTTTAAAAAATTAAATTTTGGGGGTGACCTTGGTTAATGAATTATATATTCATTGTATATATTACATATGTTCATTATTATATAAACCTACATATGTAAATAGGTTTCAAGTGTACAATTTAATAATACATCATCTGTATATTGCATTGTGTGTTCACCACGCAGTCTTATTAACCTTTTGATTATTTCCTTCCAATCTTTTTTTTAACCCATGCTTTAAACCTAGCACATATACTATTTGTGCACACATCATAAAAATCAGATGCAGTAAGCATTATCTGGTCTTTTTTTTGATCAGGAGAGGCCATTAGGGACAGCTGAGGGTGTGTAGGTCAATGCCACAACTGTCTCCCTGTCCTCTTCCCTTCCCCGCAGCCCAGTGGATGGCCGATGGGCAGGCAACTTCCCCAAAAAAGGCTGGACCCTCAGCTGTTGGTGTGTGAGCACCTACTCTCACCATCCCCTGTGGGAAGTCACATGTACTCTTGGTGACTTTGGCACTTTCTGGCATTGCATGTATGTTAGTTCCTGAAGCTCCTCCCATCCCTCCCAACCCAGCTATAAAAATCTAGGTGGCTAAGCTTTTGCTTATCTAAATTACAACAAAGTTGATGATGAAAGAACACAATGTAAGCAGAGGGTTTTGTTCTCTAAATTATTGTAGAGAAAAAGTATTCTTTGTTATATCATTCATTTTAACAGAACTTGTTGAAATCATGAGAAAGCCAGGGGGAAATTGCTTGGAAAATTTTTATAATTAATATTTCTGGGTCAACTGGGGTCAAGTGACACATGTTTGGTTTGTAGGAAGATTCTCGATAAGAGACTACTTACAAGAGAGCCTGATACAGCGGAACCAGCTTGGAATCTTGGAATCAAACAGATCTGGAATCGAATGCTGGTTTCCCATCACTCTTATGTATGATCTAGAGCAAGTTATCTAACTTTTCTGAGCATCAGTTTCCTCATCCGTGGACCACAGATGGTGATGCATACTTCCCAGATGTTTAGGGAGCTTAAATGAAAATATATGTGCAGTTTTTAGAATACAGGAGGTGCATTCTAGTGAACTTGTTCCTTTTTTTCCCAGTGGTTTCTGGGAAGTGTGCAGAAAAAATACAAGTCATCAACGAGGCAGTGAATGATAATAATGGTATGCTAATATTTACCCAGATAGACACTTTGCACAAAACTATTTGTGTAATATTAATCAGCGAAAAGGTTCTCATCGTTTATTATGATTTGAGTTTTCCTTTTCTCACATTAAAAAGATTTGGGTGAGAGAGAGTCACTGAATTGAAAAATGTTGTTCTCTGCTCTGCTGTCGGATCATGCTTTTATATTTGTGAATTAAAGCTTGCAGTGTATCTTTTTATTACTTCCTCATCACCTCCAAGAATTTTAATGACTGAGAGTGGTGAGTATAAATTGGGATTTGGGGGTCACCTTGGATTTGAATTGAAAAGATATACACATCTGGAGAAACATTATGATTTGAAATAACTAGGTAGAACACAGGTTTTCATAAGTGCTCAATATATTCCTGGAAGAAAGTAAAAAGTAAATAGTTATGCTTTTTGCTTGTGGCAACCATTCTGAAGAGTGTGGAATCAGCTTTTTATTCTGTGTATTGATATAGAAGGTGAAGAATTATTGAGCTTTATATTGTAATGATTGAAAAGACAAGCTTTACTTAAATAATAACATATAACAAAAGATTGTTTAATAATAATATAGAACAGAAAAAGAAATTGAGAAAATTTTTATACAAAAAGAAAAAGAAATTGAGTAAAATTTCTTATTTTTTAACTCCAGTTTTTAATTCCCCTTACTATGTACCCCATTTTTCCAACCTTATGCATTTCCTGTCAAACTGAGTTCCCGTAAATTTCTTGGTAAAGTAACTTTGTTTTTGCTATTGAACTTATCCTGAAGGGAAAAACAGAGGTTGCAATATGAGAAGTCCGCAGCTCAATTCTGTCTTTAGGAATGGGTGATGAAGTTTCCTTCAGAAGTCTCACTTGCCTTGAGGTGCATCTTGAGTAGCATTCAATATATTACTGAGCAGAAAACTCAAACTTTGCCCCTTGAAGAGAGGCATTAGTTGACAAGGTATATTTAATAAGCACTCAGTCAATCTACTAAATTGTGGGAGGGAACAAATAAAGTCAACTCCCTATTTTATCACTTAGCCCTCAAGAAGGGTAGAATCAGATATTATACTATAAATAATATATCATAGCTTTGCTATTGTGTTCATTTCCCTTTTCCTCTCTCAAATTTTTAATTTCTAAGTTAGCAAACTTACATTCATTAATTGAGTCTGTCATCAGATATTTTTTTCTGAGAGTTGTAAGGGAAAGAAATAAATGATAAATCTCGCAATCTCAATGAGTTGAAAGCCCACAAACAAAAAAATTGCAGATCAACAGAGGCTGTATCCCGTGGAGCCCAAACCCGCCGTCTATGAAGGGAAAAGATGCAGAGCAAACACAGTACATGGGTGGACATGACAATCTTTCAGTTTACCAAGCAGAGAGCTGTGGGGAAGACATTATGGGAGAGGCAGTAACGTGTCTTTTCTGATAGATCGCTTTGAATTGTAAAAAGAGTAGATAAGTTGTAAATAATAATTAAACATGAGAAGTAAAGGTGGTCACCACAATGAGGAGAAGTTAAATAATAAGCAAGGAAGTATGTGATTAAGAGCCTCAGTGGGTGACCATGTTGATGAGATTTCATAAAAAAAAAAAAAAAAGATTTATTTGCAAAAACAGAATGGAGGAATAGTGGATGGCGAATTGTGATGAATGCCTTCTCCCCAAGAGGAGAATCAGCAAATACAATTTCAGGGGAAGAAAGAAACAGGCTATCGATAAGAGGTAAGATCACCACAATTCTACTGCTTAAAGAAAAGGCTTAAAGATATTTATGTTTTTCCTTTTTAAACACTCAGCTGCTTGTGTGACATCATGTTGCAAAGTTATTACTAAATGAGATTCTGAATGAAAGGGTTGTCTTGATAAGACTCTTACCCCTTTTTAATTTGGTTTTCAGAACCTTTTTGTATTTTCGAAAGTTATTGAAGACTGCCAAAAGCTTTTGTTTATGTGGGTTATATCTATCAATGTTTATAGTTTTACCAATAAATGGGAATTTGTAAAATACAAGGAGGAATTTTTAATGTACAAAAACACATCACTAGCTGCAGAGTGATGATGTCATCTGGCACGTAGCCTCTAGGAATCTCCATTGTGTAATTGCGGAGGATGAGAATGAAAGAGACTAATATCATCATAGTACTGTCAAAAAGGTAGTTTAATTTCATGACCCCCTGAAAGGATCTCAGAGATCTTCAGAGGCCCCCAAATTACTCTGAGAACCACTCTACACAATAGCAATTTATACTCAAGATTTGGGGTACTGTGTTGATTCTTCCATTTAGTAAACTGTCACACTTCTTTTTCCAGGATGAATAACTATATAAAGGGTTAAAAATAAATAATGTTGAATTACATACATTGCTTTGTGGTCCAGAATTAGAATTAGTAATTCTAGAAAAAAGAAAGAAAGAAAGAAAGAAAGAAAGAAAGAAAGAAAGAAAGAAAGAAAGAAAGAAAGAAAGAAAGGAAGGAAGGAAACTCAACAATAACAACAACAGGAGAAAAAAGTTCAATGGTCTAACTTTTCAATTGTTTTTAAATATGTGAAATTAGATTTACGAGCCAAACAAATGAAGAGAATGTGTTTTAATCACACATCATATGGAATTTCTTGACTGTTGGAGTAAATGAACATGGAATGTGTGTGTAGTCTCCAAACTTGGAAATATTCAAGAAAGGCTTTCTCTTGAAATCCTGGTTTACAGAGATGAGCCTGGAGGCAAGGTTTGAATTTGATAACTGTGGGACTACCATCACTTTGAGCTTTCTAGGTTTTCCCCAGACTGAAAGCATAGAATAATAACTCTGCCATACCTAGCCTGTCCTCATGTCCCCTTCTCCCCACCACCACAAAAAAATATTTTGTCTGAATAGTCCAAAGGCCAAAAGAATTAAATAGAAAACAGAGGTTTTGGAAGCTTATGTAAAGGAAGCTTTGGCATCAGGGCATATGTTTTTTACACTACTACTGTTTTGCTAGTGGACCTCTGCCTGTGGCCAGTCTTTCTTATGAAGATGCATGGATGAGCCTCCCTAAAACATGAAGCCCGCTGTTGACTTTGTTCCCAGGGCCAGTGTCTGCCAATCTGCCCAGTCAGTTCCCATTGCTGCTGGCTTAGATCTTTCCCATCACCACGATGGCAGAGCACACATGCCTCCTCTCTTTGGGGAGTTTGTTATTTCAAGAAAAGCTGAGCATAGAATTGCTGGGAATCACTGCTGCTGTGTCTGACCACAGAGAACGAATTTTCCCTACTGGTTGTTTTTCTTTCCAGCTTTCTGGGGCTTTGGTGGTATTGACATTTAGACCCTGTCATTTTACTGTTTTGTGAAAATTCATTTGAGTGAGACACTTGGCATCTAAATATCATTTTTCTTGTGCAAATTGAGTCCAAATGTCTAATAGTCTCACCATTGATCATTGAAATGGAAAGATTAAAAATTTCATTTGCTTATTTTTTCTGCTTTAAAGCCAGTAACAAGTCATCTTAAATGCCCAGAAGAGCACAGTTGGTGTCTATATCCTGTCTTCTGATTTTATATAATGTTGCTTTCTACCCCACACACTATCAGATCTGTGCTGCAAAGCTATCAAAAGAGTTCCAAATGAATTTGCAAATGACATATATTCTTTAATGGGTAAAGAATGCTTCAGATCTTTGACTGTTCTTGCACACAGTGTGGTCTTTTTCTTAGTGGTCTGGTTGAAGAGAAAGAATGAAAACAAATAAATAACATGCTGTGTATTGCATATTAAAGCAAGGTCATATTTGGTTTTCTAAGTTACTACCTCTATTAATGTAGTATTTGTTAACATGGTTCTCAAGTTCCTTTCTTACTTAAAGCATACCCCTGGTTCAATGATGGGTTCCATCCCATCATGGCTACTCCTCCTTTTCCCTATGGCTTTCATATTATTGGCACCTGCAGCAGGTATTTTTCTACTACTCCTTAACTCTCATCGAACTTGGGTTGCCTCAGTTCTGTGCAGACGTCCCATACTGTATTCTTCTGTGCCTCCTTATACATGATTTCTCTCAGCTGGATTCCCTGTGGATTCCCCTCTCACAAGGTCCAACTTAGGTTACACTTCCTTTCTCGGCTAAGATGTAAGTCTATGTCGATTGACTCCTTCAGCTTCTCCGCACAAATTCAGTCTAGACTCTGCATCATCATACACGTCGGAGTGTTGCCTCCCCTTTGGGGACAGGGCCACAGGCCAGCAATGACAGTCTCTTCAACTACATGAGGACTGAGGCAGAGGCAGGAGACCATGTATTGAGTAAAGAGTTGGTCTTAGAAGAATAGTTAAGTATACATGTTTGACAGACTGGAGACAGCAAAGGAAAAATGTGTGAGTTCAACCTTGGGGTGCCTACTTCTAAGTTTTTTATGTGAGGGTTATGCCATATAATGCCCCAAATTCTTGATGGAAAGACAAGCCTTTAGTCATATAATCTGAATGTTTTGAAATGTTATTCTATATTTAGAAAAATAATGATGTGTATTGGACTATCAAAATCATTTTTACTTATATTGATTAAAAGGATATGTTCCAGTACTACACTGATACCAGGAATTTGGTATCTGAAGTATGTCTTTCATAATGTTAAATAAAAGTTGTGACATGAAAATTCCACAGATTATTAATTTAAATAACACTAAAATCATATATTAGGCCATATAAGTCTGGAATTTGAGTGTGGAAGAACAAAACCAAATACTCAAATCCTCTGGAGTTTGCAGGGGGTAGGGTCTGACTCTCCAATTTCAAAATTTTTCCCAGTAGTAACTTCCTATTTACTTTACACCATTATTGAAAAATAAAAGATGAGGGAACAGTCATTTTGATTTTGTTCAGTTTTAGTAAGAATATTACTTTTGAGCTGTGTGATAAACAGAAACTTACTTCGTTTGACTTTATGAATTTTGTATTGGTGTTAGCCCCACCACCTTTGTTATAAAGGGATTTTGTTTTAATATAAGTACTAGACAATCTATAAAGAAACATAACCACTTTGTAATACTAATCTGATTTTGTAGACTCAACTGCAAAGTCTGATTGGTAATGATAAGGAAAACAGATAACCTTAGCAAGAGACTTAGGCCGAATGTGGAGAAGATGGTGGAGGAGGCGGGGACTCTAGGATGGAAATAGCTCAGCATCTTCTGCAGGTGTAAAGAGCTTTATAAAAGGGCAGTGAGAGGGGGTGGAAGGTTGAACCTTGAGTTGTAATTCTTTTATTTATGTATACCATCTTTTGATTTTTCTCTTCAGCTACAAAAAATTATTTATAAAGAATTCATGACTTTTCTTTAAAAAATATAATGAATACATTCATATGTGGATGTCTGCCAGATTTTAAGACTTATACTATTGAGTATTCAACAGAGAATTCATAATTCAAAAGAAAATTTTAAAGTCTAATGTTTAGGTGCCCACTGGAGCCAGGCTTTCTTTGGTCACAGCCATGTTCCAGGGTATAGGTACACTCACCCACATTGTCCTCAAACTGTACTGATACTGTCCGTGAAGTCAGTTACTGGGCATCTCATACTACTTCAGTTGTGGAATTCGTGCTGGTTTTCATTGGTCTAAATTACAAGTGAGAAGTTGCCCTTTTCTGAAGCATATTTGCATTAAGTCAGTAGGAATAGTGAAACAGATGAAGCTCCTTGGGTGTGGCAGTTGAAGCACCTGGATACATTATAACTTAGGAATGCACGTTCAGGACAGTCCCATCATTTAGAGGGGGCCTGTCCAGTCAGGTAGAGGCACGTGAGGCTAAGAGCACAGGTGTTATCTAAGTGGCCCCTTAGCATTTCTATTTTCTGTGACCTACAACTATAACTTGATCTCAGCCAGCTACTGTTTCCACCCCTCCCTTTTTTTAAACAAAAATTTTCAAATTAAGCAGAAGAGTGGTGAAACAACTACAATGCATACAAATATACTTTTCCCCTAAATTTACTAATTATGAACATTTTGCCATTTTTGTTTTGTGTCTCCTCTCATATATATGTACGTACATACATACTTTTTTTCCCCCGTAACCATTTGAAAGTAAATTACTGACATGCTATTTCACCCCTGAGTACTTCAGCATTATCATCTAAGAACAAGGACTTGTCTCTACATAGGCACAAAGCCATCAAGTACTGAAGAATTTGACATTAACACAATAATGCCACATAATACACAGTCCTTATTTAGATTTCTCCCATAGTTCAAATAATTATCTGTACAGTGGTTTTGTTTGATCAAGGATCATTCATTGCTTTTAGTCATTCTGTTGCTTTAGTCTTCTTTAATCTAGAGTAGTTCCCTTTTTTTTTGTCTTCTGTGCATTGTTGAAACATTCATGCTAGTTGTTTGGTACAATGTTCCACAATCTGGATTTGTCTGTTTGCTTCCTTATGATTAGATTTAAGTTTATTAATTTTTCCAAGAGTATCTTGTAGGCAACATTTTGTCCTTCCTGTTGCATCTATGAGAAGCCATATAATGTATGACCGATTATTGGTGGTGCCGAGTTTATTCCCTTGGTTAAACAGTGGTACCCACTAGATTTCTCCATTGGAAAGGTTTCTGCTTTCCCTTTTTGTAAATGATGAGTAACCTGTGGGGTAGTACCTTGAGAACTGTGCGACTCTCTTGTTGCTTACCAAACCTTGACCCAACAATTTTGACATCCATTGAGAATCGTTGTCTGAATCAGTTATCATTTCTGTGGTTGCCAAAGCCTAGAACCTTTATACTGAGCACTTCCGGTTCCTGTAGGAACCAAGGAAGCTCCAAGGAAATGGAGCTTCAAGGCACTGGCTGACTAAACATGTATTCTATTCATCTTTGTAGGCTTTCTGCCTGCATCATGCCTGGCATGGAGAAAGGCCTAGATAAACATTTGTTCTTGGGAAAATAATAAGAAGGTTGGCATTCTACTGTTTCTTTTTAATTCATTTGGACAATTTCTGCTTAGAACACTAGGTTATTTCCCTCAGAACAAGCATGAATATTTGAGGGCTTTATCAATGAGCACTGTGGTTTTCAGCAGACTGCAACATGTCTTCCCCTGCTATCATTTTGATTGAAAGCACAGATTGCTACTCACCATTCTTTGCCCAGAATCATCTTTAAAGCAACATATTTCCAAGTTCTATAAGGAAATGATGTCTCCCTTCCAGAAATAATGTGTGGTATTTTTTCCCCCTTTCTCTTTCTTAGAAAAATCTCTTCCTTACAACCATCAAAATATATCATGTTGATTTTTACTCTTGATAGGATATTCATAGACTTGAGAGAAGCGAAACTATACTGTCTTTCTGTGTGGCACTGCAGGGCATGGCTGTGTTGTGTAATTGCCAACAAAGAATGCTATATGTGGTTGCACCACTTTCATTAGTACAATAGGTTTACCAGTCACAAAGTTACCTATAAATCTCCTCACATCCAAAGACTCATAAGCCAGAGGTGGAGCTGAGGCATCACTGCCTTAGCTCCACCTCAGATCTTCAGGCATTAGATTCACAGGAGCACTGGTCCCTGGTGCCAAAAAGGTTGGGAACCTCTGGCCTAGAGAATAGAAGACTACAGTGATACTTAATTTTACTGGAAGGAACACAGTAGAGCCATGATATTAGGGCCAAAGATTATATGTGTGTGTGTGTGTGTGTGTGTGTGTGTGTGTGTGTATAAAATATCTTTGTAAACCCTCTTTCTTATGCAATTCCTGATGCTTAGTAGTTAGTAAGTGAATTTATGTATCATTCATTTTATTAATATTTGGCAAACTCAGTGTTAGCATCACTTTTGGTTATTTAATTTGAAAAAAGGTATTCATCCTTGTGATATGTTTCTGGTTCATCAGGAGGCAAAAATACGAAATGCCACAAATTATCCCCTTTATGTTAAGTAGTGTATTGATCTTCTCTTATGGATTTCACCAAAGCCAGTGGCCACTGCTCAGGACACTTCAGACTCTATCACCTGTGTTGCCACCAAATATTCAACCTGAGCCTGAGATATTGGAGACTTCTAAGTTTGGTAAACCTGATGCTAACTATATTAAAGTATTGAAGAAGATAAAGTGATAGGAAATCAACCTAGATCATTTGTTTAGCAACTTCAAATCAGAAAGCTGTTTTATAGTTCTGCTTGAAGCTCCATTTTGTTCCTTCAAGCAGGAGAGAGATGTCCCAGCACAAAACTGTGTGAAATTGACCTTTATTGTATTGAGTAGTCAAGCGGTGTCCAAGCAACAACGACATGGCTAATAGGGTGGCTGCTACTTCGGATTGCCACACTGCCGTAAATTTGGCCACTAAGGAGCATAATAGATTCAGACATTTATTACTTAGATAGTGAGAGGAAGATCCACATGACCTCAGCTCCCTGCCTCCCCAGCTCCTCACACAGGATGACACTGAATTGGAGGGGCCAGAAGATGGGTGGCACCAGCAATGGGTCACTCTGCCCTAGAGGAGCTATCTCTAAGTTCCACCAAGTAATTTTGTAGACACAGAAGCTGGCATCTGTGCCCTGCAGGGTGCGAGGCATGAGGTAGAAAGTCCTGCGATCAATTGAAATGAGAGAGCTGGGTGGGAAGTGGTCTTGCGGCACTGTCCCACCAGATTGGGTGGTAGATGAGAAACTGCTACCTGGCAGCTCCCCACAAGGCTTCTCGTCGCCCCTCATTTGAGGAGGATTGTGAGGCATCCTGCCAACCCTCAGGTCAGACTATGGATAAATTTTACATATGTGACCTTCGTGGACCCATGCAAGGTTGCTAAGGGACCATGGTGGAATCTTTTCCTACATAGCACCCTTCTTCTCATTTATCAGTGTGGGAAGAAGTTGCAGAAATAAAGCATTTGGTGTTTTGTGAAGATGGATAGATGAAGATTTTAAGGTTTTTGGACTTTACATATTATTTTATTCAGGATAGGATAGATGTGTTACATAATCCCAGTGGCTTAACATTACAGATTTGTTTCTTGGTCACTGTACATTATCTATCAAGAATTGTTGATGGTGTTGTACCCAACATAGTCATTCAGGGACCCAGGCTGATGCAGTTTTACTATCTTGTAGCTGTAATATTTGCAATTCAAGGCCCTCTCATTCACCATGAAAAGAAAAGACTCGGCCAGAAGATTACATCGTGCCTGCTCATCTACACTTTGGTCTAAAAGTGACACAAGTCACTTCTGCCCACAGCTTATTGGTCAGAACTATCACATGGCCCCACCTAACTGATATGTTGAGGAACAGATGGACTATATAGTGAGCACATTGTCTTCACCGTGGACATGCATTTCCCCAGAGGCAACCTACCAGTCTGACCCTGCACTTTTACAAGTGGATATTGACCAGAAAAAGTTCCATATGTGAATTATTTGCATTTTACAAAGTACTTTCATAATAACGTTTACCCTTGAACAACACAGTTTTGAACACGTGATTCCACTTAAACATGGATTTTTTTCAATAAATACCATTGGCATATTGCATCTGTGGGTCTTGCATTCGCTGATTGAAAACTATTTTTGCATTTGCAACTGAGTTTCTCTCACTGTGGATTTCCAACTGGAAACCAAAAATAATGTTTTAGATTTGAGGTTAATTGAATCTGTGGATGCAAAGGGCTGACTGTAGGGTCAAAAGTTATATGCGTCTTTTCGACTGCACAGGGTTGGTGCCCCTGACCCATTGCATTGTTCGGGGGTCAACAGCAGTTACCCTTAGAAAGAGGCAAAGAATCAGGGGTTCAGAAGAAGGCTTGCCCAAGTCCCAAGCCAGTGATGTCAGTGTTCCAGACCTCAGATACTACATTTGGTCCATGTATACTACTTGGATGGTAACCAACTTACACTTTAATTTGTATTGATTTTGGTAGAGGTTAGGAAGATCATTTTGTAATGTTTGAAATCAAGTGGTAGGAGAACCCCATCCTAAATCATCAGACACACTGCGCTGTTCTTGAAACAGTTCACATCCACCATTCTGACCCAAGGTCTATAGTGTAAGGAGCTAAACCCCTCTGCAGTTGAGGAAATGAAATGGTATAGTATAGCAGGTGCAGAACATTTTATTCTTCACATAAGTAGAGATTTAATTGCTGCTCTTCAGAAGTGCAAAACAAGAGAATGTAATAATTAGAACTGTCATTATATACTTTCTCTTATGCTGATGCTGATATTAACTGGTTTTAAATATATTTCAACCTTTACTTCAGTGATAATTATTAAATTTTTAACATAAAAATTCAAACTGATTTCATTTTTTACACTTAAAATAACTTAAAAGAATATATCTAGGTTAAGTTAACTGATAAAGGTATATGAAAGAAGCAACAAAATTATATTCAGAGTTCAATTTTTCTCAAAGAGGTGAAGGAAAATGGCCTCTGAATTTTACATGATTTGTCCGTAATAGAAGAGACATCAATATTTTGTTGGGATATAATTAAAAATTGATAATTCGGGGAAAATCATTTTAAACAACCTTTCCCCCATCTATACAATTTTGACATTATCACATGCAGCCCTAATGGGGATCACCAGTGAGTCAGTTATATTAATATAACTCTGGAGAAACCAGCAGTTCATGTGGGCGCTGTTGGAGCTTCAGCAGGAAGCCGCCTTTTCCCTCAGTGCATTGCTTACATGTGAGAGATGTGGTGAGGGTGAAAACGGAAAGTATATCCAACGTATCGCCTTATTTGTCTACCCCCCGATGGGCGTGCCATCTGTGTTTTGATCTCTCCAGATGTTGAGGAGTCAACGGGAGGAAAACGGAGTTGTGTTGGTGCTTGAAATGGGATGCAGTATGTTCCTTCTCTTCTTGTCTTCTCCTCCTGCCTCCAATCTCTCTCCTTTTGGAAAGAGAAGGTTATTGAGGGGCTGGAATTGCAGAGCAAGTACTGAGACTGACATTAAATCATAGTTGTGTTTAAATACCTAGTCCTTGACTGGACTGTAAGAGGCAAGTACTGCAGTGAAATACACGTCAGGGAATTTGTCCAAACAGCTGAAGCGGTAGAAGGGGAAAAAAGTAAAGTTCTTCCTGTTATTATTATTATTATACTATTATGTAGTGTATTTTTCTAATATACTATTAACACATGACAACAGGGAAACCTAAAGAAATTGTTCTGCAAAATAATGATAGAATTCCCGGTGTATTCTTTACAGTTTATCTTTGGAATATAAGAGAAAGTTGTTTTGTGAAAGGACTTGGAAAATTACTTATGCTCTAGATAATTATAAAGTGTCCTTTAATGATAAAAATTTCAAACAAACATGAAAGTGAATAGAATGAATTAACTTTTACCTTGCCCATCCAGTTTTATTTACCCTGTTGCCAACCCCCTTTTACTTTTGGATGGGAGAATTTTAAAGCAAATCCTAAACATCATGTAAAATAATTTACCCTAAATCTCATGACTAGAAAGTGGTGAATACAGGAATTGAATCCCTGCAGTCTGGTGTCAGAACCTGTGAGTAGGAATAGACAGAGCCACTGAGATGAAGTTTAGAAAATCAGTATAACTAAGAAATACACAAAACCTTCCGGGGTGGGTGTAAAATTCAGTATCAGAAGGCTTCTCCAGGACTGTAGCATTTTATGGATATATCATGAAACACCAATTTAATACAGGAGCTGCTTCTTTCCTGAAGCATGTTTATAGAAATCAATATTTGCTGACATGCTCTACCAACAGTTCATGAATTTAAAATAGCGAGGGTCAAGCTTAGGTCACATCAAAGTGAAGGCCTGAGTCCATCATGGGTGCCTTCTACTGTGTTCTGACAAAGTGAGAAGCTGACTCTTTAATTATAGCATTTTGAGAATGAGCAAGGATTTGACACTTTCTATCTTGATTGTTTAAAAATATGTTGTTTTTAAGGGACACATTTAAATGATTCTAATGCCTCAGTGGTGCCAAATCAGTAATTTGAATTCAATTCAGTTACATTTACTGAGCCTGAGCAGAGAACTCGGATGCTTAATTGGGTCCTCTGTGATCTGTGAAGGTCAGAAAAAATTCTGGGGTGGGGCATTTCCTGCATTTTAAGGAGCTGGCACCCTTTCTTGCGTTAGGGAGTGACCAATAAGAACAGGTCAGATATTCTAGAAGTGGGGTTGGTGGCACAACAGTGATTACAGCAGGAAGGTCTCACCCTCCCCAATGGGCCTCCCTCCCTGGCTATGGTTGCCCAGGCAGGAGCTGCAGTTTCAGCATCTTGCTAGGACACAGTTGAAGCTATATCATGGGCTCCAGGAAGACACAATGTAAAATGTTCTTAATTTCCCTGGAGGGAAGGAAGGAAGAAGCTTTCAATTAACGTGCACACCGGTTAGTTTTTCAGGTTAGCTAATTAGATTCTCAGAAAGCACGAGAGGCAGGATTAATAAATTGTGATTACAAAACTACAAGGAAGAAAAGGACAGGTTGGAGACAGGAACCTTGAGCAGTGTGGAGCTGCAGTGAGCACCCCAGGTTCTTGTGTGGGGAGAGGGCTACTGAAATGGATAGTGTTTCTGAGGACCACCTGTCTACCTCTGCATTTCTTGGGCAGAGACCTAACACTGGGGGTTGGAAAGTGAGCAGGAAGGAGAGACGTTAATATCCACAGTCATTCTTCCACAATGAAGGGAGGTTTCTGAGACATGACGGCATCCCTCGCCCCTTTGCTTTAAAGGAACATCTAGTGCAGAGCATCCCAAACTTTAGTGAAGTGTCCCGAATTTTATACTCACCCAATCCCAAACTCTCTTTCTGCTGGGCACAGAATTAGACCCCTTTCTTGGCTTCTCACAGTTAAGTGTGGTCAGAGACTGAGTTCCAGCCAGTGGAATATGGGTGGAAGGCTGTACGCCTTTTCTAAACCTGGCTAATAACCATACTGTATGCAATGCCTTTTCTTTCTCTCCCCTGTCTGCTGGGCAGACGTATTCAAAGTGATTTTGGAATCCATGTGTTAAAGAAGGTAGAACTTTAACATTTTTAGCCCCTGAATGAACATGTGGAAAACAACCACAGGTCAGAAACATCCTATTGGAATTTTCATGAGAAAGAAATAACTCCTGTTATGGTAAGTTACTAAGATTTTGGAAGGGGGCAGGTATCTGATGTAGCAACTAGAATTATCTACTGCAGATCTTTTTCCCGTTCTTATCTATATATCACCTCTACTGTCATTTATTATTTTTAAATTAATTTACTTTTTGTTATATTTTATTTTAAAATTAAACTTTATATCATTATCCCAAATGGAAAACATTATCACTACAAATAGAAGTTAAAATACATTGAATGAAAACAAAATAATGTTATTTATTTCTAGCTAGATGCTATTGCCTGGAGAAAGTTCTTCACATGAGACCTGCTGTCTTTATGTTTAAAAGGAGGAAATTAGCCACTATTAGGAAGGTGTTAAAGGTATATTAGCACCAAACTGAGATTTATTCCTTAACAGAACCAGAAGAGCTGAAAGAATTAAAAATAATTTTCTCTTAATGTGATTCAGTGCTATTTAATCTTGTGTCTTAGCCACCTGAAGTCATCTGGTTTGCCAGTGGTGCACATCCTGCATTTGGGAAACAAAGATTTGCTAAGTAGAGACCAAATGTGAATGAAAGCTGGAGAATGAGTTGGAATGCACAATAGAGGATGCTTATTGACCATGGTAGGTAGACCCAATATGACTCTTGCAGGGATGGGCTAAAATGAGATTGAAGTGATCTGTAGTTCATCATTTAAAGTTTGATTTTATATATTCAATTGAGATATTCGTGGTTTCTACTTCTGGTTTGATGCAACAAGCTTTGAGCCCACTAACCTTCCACAGATAACAACTAAAAACTCAGGACAAAATATAAAAAAGTAGCTACCTGAAGGTTTTTGAGAGTGAAAAAGGCACGCAGGTTTTGAAGAAGGGATTTTAATGGGGGTGAGTTGTCTGTTTTTGCAGCTTTGATCTGGCAACAGGATGTAGTTGTGGCATAGGACAGCTGAGGCTCTGATAAAAAAAAAAAACTGCTATCTTTCTTGCCTGAGTTACAGAGAGACGGAGGCTGGAGTGACCATAACTACCTAAAAGTGAGAAGAGTCAGACAAGGAGAGCTCCAGGTTGTATGTGTAAACTCTGCCCAAGTTTCTTGTTGACTCCTGAACCATGCATGCATTAGACAGACTCAGAGCAGCACAGTTTAAGATAAAATACCTTAACTGAGATTCGATTAGTTACCAACAGCAGGGAAGACAAAGTTTATAATTTAACAAGTTAATTGCCTGTTTAAATAGACATCAACACTGTTCAAAAGAATATAGCAGAATCCAGAGTCTTCACAACATAACACTCACATTGTGCAGTATACAATCCAAAATTACTTGAGCTACCAAGAACCAGGAAAATATGACCCATTCTCAAGAGAAAATTATCAGAAGCCAACCCTGAGATGATCCAGATGTTAGAACTATTACATAATGATTATAAAGCAACTACTATAATTGAGATTAAGGAAAATATTCTTGTAACAAATGAATGGAAGTATAGGGAATTTCAATAGGAAAATAGAAAATATAAAAAAAGAACAAAAGGGAAATTTTATAACTAAAATATACAATATACCCCTAAAAAATATCTCCATATGGACTAAATAAATAGCAAAATGGAAGTAATAGGAGAAAGATTCATTAAACTTAAAGATAAATCAATAGAAACTATCCCTGATGAAAAAATGAAAAAGAAATAAGGATGAAAGCATTGAACAGAACCCTAAGTATAGTGGAACAAAGTAAAGTCTAACATATATTTAATGTCCCAGGAGTAAAAGAAAGAGAGAATGAAGCCAAAAAATATTGAAGAGATAATGGCCAATTTTTTTTTCAAATTTCATGGAAAACATAAATTTACAGATTCAAAAAGCTCAGTATAACCCAAACAAGGTAAATACAGAGAAAAACTACCAAAACAAATTATAGTCAAGTATTTTAAAACTAATTATAAAGAGGAAATCTTGAAAGCAATCAAGAGGAAAATGGCACACTACATATAGAAAAACTGATTCAGATGATTGTGGACTTACCGTTTGACACTATGAAGGCAAGAAAAGAGTGGAACAATACCTTTAAAGTTCTAGAGGGGAGAAATAAAATCCTGTTAAATTTAAAATCTGTATCCTTTGTGAAAATATTCTTTGAGAATAGAGGCAAAGATTTTTAAAGAAGCGTAAGAGACTTTGTCTCTAGCAGATCTGTATGATAAGAAATGCTAAAGAAAGTTCCTTAACCTGTAGGGAAATAATATGAGAGGGAAACTTGAACTCTTCAAGAAGGAATATAAAACGTTGGAAACTGTAGATATCTGTGTAAATAAAAAAAGACTCGATTTCCTATTAATTTGATTAAAATGCAAATGATTACAGAAAAAATTCTGTCATTATCTTGTGGGGTTTATAATGTATGTAGTAATACATATGACAGCCACGACATAAAGTACAATGTGGTGGTGGTGGTGGAGCGGGAATTGTTGAATAGAATATATAGCTGCAAGGTTTCTACATTTTCTGTGAAGTGGCACAGTGTTAACTCTAAGTAGACTGTGAAAGTTCAAGGATTATATTCTCTAGAGCAACATTGGAAAAAATTGTGTAAACGATTTTTAAGCATAGCTAAAAAAGCCAATAGATAAATGACAATGGAATTCTAAAAAGTAATTGAGGTGTTTATGGTACGGTAGACTAATATAGGGAACAGATCTTTTTTGATTCTTTGGACTTATCACGGTATTCATCATATTTAACTTATCATTCTTTCCTTTCTACTTCTCTAGATGTTTTCACTGAATTAACTCTTCCCATGGCGTCCACTGTACTGTCTCAATGTTTCTCCATTCCCAATCAGTGTGTGAGCTTTAGGCTCATAAGTGTTGATCCTTTAACAATTAAGGAAATGAGGATTAGGAAGTTGCAGATGAAGAAAAATGTTTAACACGTATCTTCTGTGGAATACAGATTGTCTTTTCTTAGAGATAAGGTGCTGGCAAATTATAAGTCAAAAGATTACTGTGGGAGGAGTAAAGGTAGCTTATAATATTAGTAGCGGTGGGTAAATGGAATCCGAGGTCCAGAATATTTGAGTTTTCTTAACAAAATTAATTTATTGCTACCTAATTATCACTGCCATTTATCACATAATTATTATGTGGCAGGCACTATATGGGATTCTTTACATGTTATATATCATTTAATACTCAAAATAATGCCAATGAGAAAAATGGTAATTTCCTATTGTACCGATGGGGAAAGAGACATAAGGGTCAAGTAACTTGTCTTAGATCATGTAGGTAATAACGGTCTTTGGACCCCTTCCCTTCCCACGCATCACATTTCCTCCTGTTTGAAGTTTATAAAATTTGAATGTTGACATCAGCTTTATCATTATATTTTTAAATACTTGAAAATAACAAGTTGTCATGAGATACATGATCCAGTGGTGATAGTTGGAGTAGTTCATGCCTTCCCAAGAGCACGAGGTGCTAGAAGCTCTTTTTCCCATACTCCTCTACTTCTATCCTAAAAATATTAACCTACTTAAATCTCATGACATTTTCCAACATGATTTGTTATTTTTGACTATACAGAGGAATAAACTGAGACCAAAATTAATGGTAGTATAAGAGCTAAGAGTTAGGTCATATGTCTAGGCTCACATCTAAACTGAGTCCTTTTCTTGCACTTTAAATTTAAATCCTTATTCTAGAACTTCAGTGGTAAGGACATGTTTTTCTAAGTGTTCCAGGATTGAGCTGGCTCCTGGCAAAGTTGGAGTAGTGAGAGGATGGGAATAGCATCTACATAAGCCTGTCACATTTTCTCCTGTCTCATGTCTGGAATGTCATGGCAAGATATCAGATCAGTAGTGACATTTACAAGAAAGAGAATATTTTTGATTAGAAGATGAGATTTTAAGACCTTAGTAAGACCAAATTCCAATTTTATTTAGAACCATTACCTTTTTTTAAAGCATTGTATGTTTTTATTTAATTATGCTTAGAAAACAGGTTAAAATATCAGTCGACAGGGTAGCTCTATTGTAATTGATTCATCGTTTTGAAATAGCTATTTTAGATTCCTCGGGTTGGTACAAAACACCCTTTATATTCTGGCAGGTACTGGAGAACCATTGCCTTTTAAAGGTGTGAAGGAATCTTAGAGAAAGCCATTCTCATATTTTTTTTTTTTACAGGTGCTTTTAAAACCCAGAGAAGTTTAACGTCTATTTCAGAGAACCAGGACCACCACTCAGGTGTCCTAACTCCTAATTTAGGGCATTTCTAAACACATTTTACTTCCACTTTCTTTTAATCTGCTCGTTGAGGTAATGAGCTTTTTTTGCATGGCTTTCATTCATGCTTCTTGAACTACTCTCCCAGGAAAGGTGCTTATAATGAAAATATGCATGTTATAACTTAAAATTTTAAACCCATCTTGGGACAAATTATTATTAGAAGGTGATTGATAAACTTAAAGAAGAGAGGAAAGGAGGAAGTTCACTGACTTCGGTAATCTTGAATAGTTTTTCCAGCACTGTAAATACTGACCTGAATAAAATACTCAACAACATTCAAGACTTAAGATGACCTGCTGTTGCAGTAGATTTGATTGAGATAAAAATTTCTAATCTTTTAAAGCCATATAACTGTGAAATATAGTAAAATCCCCAGTAAGGTTCTAAAATACCTCATAAACATTACATAAGTAGAAATTTTTAGGAGATATAGTTATTTGTCACCGAGACATTATTCCAAGTTAAAGCCTGTAAATCCTGTTGGATTCAGGCTTTTTACAACTGGGGTGACCTTCTTAGATGTTTTTATCCAAGAGTTTGATTAAAACCAAAGGAAAATCCACAAAATGAATTTATTAGATATATCTAAGCCCTTTTTTTTAAGATATAATGAATCCAAAGTTCAGATATATTAAATTTGAAAAGAATCATTGATAAAAATGGAATTGGACATTATATACTAAAACAATAGAGTTGAGAACTTTCTTGACAATTAAAATGAGCA
The DNA here is from genome assembly GCF_014176215.1 of Rousettus aegyptiacus. NCBI lineage: Eukaryota > Metazoa > Chordata > Mammalia > Chiroptera > Pteropodidae > Rousettus > Rousettus aegyptiacus. The sequence goes on along the minus strand of NW_023416307.1, from coordinate 31,287,698 downwards.
TTTTTGTCTAGTTTTTCAATTGGGCTAGGGAAAAAAAGAAAGATTTGCAGCAGCATATAATACTCAGATGCATCTTGATTTGCCTCGAGAACTGTAGAGGAAGCCTCTACATTCCGCCTCAACTTATTTTTGGAAACAGTACCACAAAATGATTTACTGTAAAACACATATGTTTTTCTACGAGAACAACATTATGGAGAGGATCAGCTTTTCTGAACAAAGACTTAGCATCATATAAACCACCTTACTAATAGTAACTATAAGAATAGGAAATATAGACTAAAATTCTAGTGTCATAGAGCTTTTATAACAGTTGAATATTATAAGATGTCCCCATGTACTAAAAAATGGTACACAGAGCTCTTCAAACTATGACATGTCTCATAAATGAGATTATGGAAATGGGAGTAGCTTACTTGGCCCTGGCTTCTATTTACTAATGTTAATTGAGTCAAAACAAATATGAAACATCTATTTGCTCTCCAAAGCAATGTTTTTGTGTCTAAAATTTTATGTCTTGATTTACAGTGTATACCTTTGCTATGAAAGATTATGAAAGAATGACATAGACTATGGGGTTCTGGAAGATGTAATCTTCTTTCAGAGATGTCTGAATAGGTTTCCCACTTCTTCTGAATTTTCAGATAATGAGTCAAGGCATTTATGAATTATGTTCTTACTCTTAGTTTGTGTCCTAAGTACTATAGTAGGGCACCCTTAGATATCTATTGTTATGGTGCAGATGGTGTTGATGATGATGATGATGGTTGTAATGGAAGAGGAGGAAGAAAAGGAGGACAAAGAGAAGAAAATTTTAAAAAATAATAGCCAGTCAGCTTCTCTCTGTTCATGTCTTCTACCCACGTCAGTTAATTCGGATACGCTATTTAAGTGGCTCAGCAGCAGCCATAGTCCCATTTCCTCCTACCAAAGGCTTACCAGGAAATATTGACTTAAGCAGTTTTTCTCCTTCATAACTATAGAGTATACTTGACATCTCCCAGGAATGCTAAGATAAGCTGGATCCTTTAGGAATGGAGCTGGCCAATCCACTAAATGACCAAGTCTCACAGTAGTCAGTTTATTCCAAGTTGATTTCCTAAAGAATTCTCCTAGAACAGTATTTCTTAATCATCATACAGCACCAGAGTCACTAGTGCCTGGGCCTCATCTGCGGGCACTGTGATCCGTTGTTCTGCAGTAGAGTGGCAGATTGTTTTGTTTGTTTGTTTGTTGTTGTTGTTGTTGTTGTTTAGCTCTCCAGGTAAATCTCATGTACAGCTAGGGTTCCGAACTACTGGGCTAGAGCTTTATTATCTGCCAAATGGAAGAATGAGGATTAATTATATTAACATCTAATGAATAGATTGAAAATGAAAGTGGGTGCTTCTTAATAATTATTTATTCAATACTTTCCATTCTATCACATCTCTTCACTCTTGCTTTCTCATCAACTTTTCTCTTTGAGTAAATGCAGTTAAAGTCAGGCAGGCTAACACACATTATTATTGCCAACAAATTCAGCAACCTGGGTATTGCTCAAGAATTTCAATGGCTAATGTGTTTGTCCCAGCCTTGGGTATAAATAATACATTATCAACAGCTGATAAAGAAAACAGGTTTATCAAAAAATTATCTGTTTGAATTTTGTCATTGAAGACCGGTGATTCCTGTCCATGGAAGATAAATCATCTGTATCTTTTAAATTAAGGCATATTTCATGCTAATATTCTCTGTTTGCCTAATGTCTTCCATTGGAAAAAAAGAAGTATTTACCTAATATCTTAAAGCAAGACTATTATTAACTTAGTTCTCAAGGAAAGAAATTTTTAAAAATAACTTTCTCTGCTCTCCATTTCTTTTACTGTAAGCATGTGGCGAAGTCTTGGCATCTGTTCAGCATACATTTTCTGCTTCCTTTCTGCCTTTTAGTCAATGCACATTTCATCTGAGTTCTTCTCCCTCCCACCTCCTCCCCCTTTGGTAATCTACAGGAAACCAAACCTTACTAATTTGAGTGTTTGCTCCCCAAATTACTTATTATTGTAGTAGTCCATATTAGCTAGAGTTTGTGGAGGATTTGTATTGCTTGAGGCGTTATAAAAAATTTATAAAAGACAGATCCATGTAAATAATATGTGATATTGAGGGAAACTGCAAAGGCAGGAGGATTTTTTTCCAGACTAGCTATTTGCAATAGATTGCTCATTATGGAATTCTGCATGTGAGAGGGCTTTTTTTTTTTTTTTTTTTTTTTTTTTTTTTTTGCAAAGGGGAGCTATTAAGTAAAATAATTTGGGAGTGAAAGCCAACTGTGGACAAGAGAGTTTCTTCTGCTTATGTACCTATCCATTGCCTAACATTCATGCCTTTGTTGTTTTCCAAGCTTATTGTGTTGCTCTAGAATGCCCAGGGGTTCTCAGAAGTCAGTGTGCATCAGAATCCCTAGGAGGGCTTTGTTAGTACACAAATTGCTCTCTTCTGGAGAGTTTCAGATTCATAAGTCTGGTGTGGGGCTGAGAATTTGCATTGATGAACAAGTTCCGAAGGGATGCTTATGTTTCTGATCATATAATGAGCAAATATTAGTGAAACGTAGAAACTTTTGGTCTGAGAGATGAGTATCCATTCAACCTCTCAGAATGAAGTTATCCCACAACTCCATCTTACAAGTAACCAAAATTACATCCACCTGAATGAACTTTTGGGGATCGTGGGAGAGCCAGAACATGGCAGAGAGGCAATACCCTCATTAGTTCTGGGGAGATCAGTCCACTTGCATTCCCATACACCATCATACTTGCCTGGCTTCCTCTTGTCACTTGAGGCACTTCTCTGGGAACTAATTAATGCTGTTGAGGTGCATGGCTCCCAGAACCCTATTTGGGTGGTGGGGATTCCTGTTCTTCAGCTGCCCATCCTACAGGCCTGGATCTATAAGGTTTCTTTTAGGCTGCATGGGATTCTACTTCCTGTCCTCCTTTTACAGAGGGCAAGAACTATGGATTCTCCTGGATGGCCAACTTTGTTTGGCTGCCAAGAAGCCTTTCTTTGTTAGAGCCTTTAATTGGTAGTCAGCGAAACTGAACTCCTCGGTTCCTTGGTAAGCGGGAGCATTCAGTGATGGTGATGGTTATTATTTTGAAGCTTTAGCACCAAAGTTTGAAATTCTCCTACGTTAATAATTTTGGGGATCTAGTTCCTTTAGTTATCCAATTGGATTTCTCATAGGATCAGTCTGGTTGCTAAATTTCCTATATAATCTGCATGTCTCAGCAAAAAGGAAAAAGGAAAGAAAAAAAAGGGTAGTTCTATTTTTGTGGAAAAAGAGGAAAGAATCCAGGAAATGTTTCAGAAGACTATATGGTTTCTTAGCTCCTTCTTGTACATATGCAATTCAAGGAGAATTTGGTCAGTTGCTAACATTACATGAGAGTTTTTAAAAGTTAGTATAAAATTTAGCTCCCTTCCCCTCTCCTTCATAAGAATCCATGAAAAAATTTTAGTTTACACAATTTAAATACAATTATTTTCTTATTCGTAAGTTTTCGTAAGACGGTATTGTAGAAAGGGGGTGTATATACCAAGGTTCCACTCTCATATTACAGGTGACAGAAGCTGGATCCCAGCCTCTAAAGAAGCTACCTACACCATTCTGCTAGTATAATTAAGAATAGCAGTGGTCCAGGTCTGCTGCAAGATTAGAGTTCCATCCACCTCCTGATACTGTCACTCCTCACTCCTCTTTTTTGGAGTTTTACACTGTAAATTTCTCCTTTGAATTTTAAGGAAAGAAAATAGTTTCAGTCCCTTTCTTGAGATTTTTATATAATTTGTTCACAAGCTTCAGAAAACAGTTTAGTTTAACTGTTTTGATTACTCTGTTTTTCCTTTTCAATTTTATTTGTTATTTTACAAAGCTTCCATATACCATTAAGAGAACCTACAGATAGTTTCCTTTGGCAGTTATGGTTTAAAAAGTACTTTTGGCTCTACCCCAAGTCAGTGACCTATAAATACTCATGCTGGCTCTTCTTTCTATTCTTTGTAATTCACTGAGATGAGAGATGTTGGCTTGATGCCACAAGAAAAATGTTATTTTGATGATAACCAAAGATTTAAATCTGTACCAGAGTTGAAGAGCCAATCGTGGCCTGGATGATTTCTTTTAGCCACAATGCTCATTCTGTATGTAGACCACATCTCATGTCTGTGCTATGAGTAGGAGACAGGATGCCAGTTCTCACAGTCACAGTTTTTTAATTGTAATATGGCAGCAAACATTGCTCTCATTGACCTTCAGGTATAGCAAGATCCAGAGGGCTGTCTGAGATGTATATAAATGTGTATATGTGTGTGTGAGAGAGCAAAAGAATGGATACTTGGTGCAGTTTCAGTGTTAACTATTGGGATATCAGAAATATGAATGATGTTTAAAATATAACATTTGCTCCTTTGGACCAGGTACTATGTTAAGGACTTTTAATGCTTTGCTTTATTTAATTCTCACAATAGCTTTCTGAGGTAGGTTCTGTTACTATCTCTATTTAGCAGATTAAGAAATTGAGATTAAAAGAAGGTAAATAATTTACTCATGATTTCACAACTGGTAACTGCAGCATGAGAATTTGAATCTATACCTATCTTGAAAGCACAGTTCTTATATATACTTTGCTACCCTGGTGAAACTTCTAGTTGTGATCTGATGTGGTCAAAACTTATTCACTGCATAATTCCATTTCTATTCCTTGCTGACGTTAGATTTTTCATATGAGAAAAGGCATGGGAGGCTGTCTCCTGATTCTCTTCCCATCTGTTCCCGTGTTTCACCTTCAGAGTACTTTTATTTTTTTAAGGCACAGGGAAATAGGAAGTAGCTCCCAACCAAGCAAAATTTGGGAACCAGACCTAGTTTGTCTCAATTTAACTGGAATATTGTATTTCCCAATGACTGATAGGATCTATTTGTATTTAATGCTATGCCATTCTATAAGGATATTATTACTTCCTAGTTTCTTCAAAGAGGGACGGCCTGGAAGTGTGGCCAAGATTATTTATTCAGTAGGTTCTCAGCACTATCTATTTTACTGACTACTCTAGATGTTGCCAGGTTATTTCTGTTGAGCCACAGTCAGCAATAAGTTAACCTGAAATATCTATTTATTTGTTTTTACAGTAATTGTTGTATAAGATTATGTTAATTAACTATATCAACATTAATAAATTTTATGTCAGTATTGATTCCTAATATTTGTTGGGTAACAAGTATGAAAGTATTAGCCCTAATTTATAGTAACAGTAACCTAGAGCCTATAGATCTGATAGTAAGAAAATATAATATTATACGTTAATATTAATTCCTTTTAAAGTGATGAATGCTTTTATTTCATCTTTTTATACATCCCCAGGAAATTGTTCTCTTGGAGGCAATTTTTTATTTAGATACAGTTTGCACCAATTAGCCTTATGATAATTCTTAAGGTGAGATCAAGAGGAATAAGAAAAGGAGCTAACATTACAAACATCTGGAAATAGTAATAACTGCTATTTATCAAGAATTTACTGTGTGCCAGGCATAGTGCGAAGCATTTCCTCACATCAGCCCAATGAACTGTAAATATTTTTATCCTCACTTTACAGATGAAAAACTGAGGTTCAGAGAATAAGCATCTGATCTGAGGACACACAACTCCTGAGTGGTGAACACTGGAAGTGGGGACCCGGCACATGATGCTCTATTGTCTCTTAAAACCCGAGAGTTTGTCACCCTGTTTAAAAAGTCTCATCTACAATGATCAGATGGAACCACAGCAGTTGTGAGAGCTGCTGAGGCTCACTTGAACCTCCATGTGATTATCTGGATATTGGGCAGGGTTAAGGCCATCCAAAAGGTGCAAGGCTAAAGGATGTGGCCCATTGATTGGTGTCATACAGGGAGATAACCCCTGTCTATCCATAAGTGCCATGTATCTAGGAATGAACAGGCAGGTCATAGGTTCTTATTTAAAAGGGCATAGATTTCAAATGGGGAAGTACTTGGCTAATTATATTTAAGTAAGCTCACATCTATAAAACTGTAAAAACTGTATTTTCTTAAGGGCAGAAATGGGTGGTGATATCCCTAGTGTTATGAATTTTTTTCCTTATAATGGATGGACTATTAGAAGATTGATTCTGAAGGACTCTAGCACCAAACTGCATGGGTTTGAGTCTTAGTTCTAACTCTCATTAGCTCTGCAGGCTTGGGCAATTTATATAACCTCTCCGTACCATAGGTTCCTTATCTGTAAAATGTAGGCGATAATAATAGTATACCCTTATAGGGTTGTTGTAATGAGATAATATATGTGAAATGCTAGAACAACAATATTGTTCTTAATGTAGTGGCTTGTTATTGGCACCACCACCATTATTATTGTTGCTGATGACAAAGATGTTAAGTGCAGTTAACAGCTGCCTTGGAGAGAGCAGCTCAGATGAAGCCCTGACCAAATTATGAACCATTTTGAGAGTCATTAAAACAGCAGTTATGGAAATGAATGCCAATAGCTGGAGTTGGCAAGGGGGTGCCCGTCTGGCACAGCCATGTACTGGTAGTGGGAGAGCAAATTGGTATAATTCCTGGGAAGTCACTTAGGTGATGTTATCGGAGGTCTTAAAAAGATGGAAGCCCTTTGACCTAGGAGTTCTGCCTCTAGAAAAATTTGACATACACCTAAAGATAGATAGAGATTTATGTTTATGGACATGATGAGATATGATAATAATGAAGTAGATGAAAAAAAGCAAAATATAAACACTATATATAGGAATCTCCTATTAAAAATATGTCTTAGTAGATACCTTCAAATTAGTTTTTTTTTTTTTTAAGCCAGAGGTAATAAGCTAATGTTCCTCTTTCAACATTGGCTTATACATCAGATTTTTACTAGTTATATGCAGTTTTGTTCATTAGTGTCTACATATAATCTTTTCATCCAAATACTAAAAATTATGGCATGCTGCTAGAAGGCTTTTCCCCCCTGCAACAGATTCTGATCAATACAGTAATATTTTTCACTTACTTGGGTAAGTACAGTTTAAAAAGTCTCCTTCTACCCCGAAATTTTGATACAGTTCCAAGGGCCATGAATCCTATGTATTATACCATCCCACACCCATTGAGAATCCCTGATATGGAATAAAGGTTTTTGTTACAAACACAAATACTTTTGAAGATCAAATGATTCTATGTGGGAAGATCTCCTATGAACCAGTTAATACTAAAGAGGTATTATTATTTGATGTTCATTCTAAATACACAATTTAGGCAAAATTAGCCCTTGCTATTTAAGAAGACTTTTGATATTTTTTAATGGTTTCTCTAGTAGATCATTACTTCTTTTCCTATTTTTTATATTAAATTGGATTTACCTTCAGGTAATATGGCAATTTAGAGGACTATGATGAAAAAGGCCAAGGACATGGCATTCAGACTAGTATAGATTAAAAAAAAAAGTATCTATACATGTTTTAATGCCCAGCTGCTGGATCTTTGGGCTAAAATACTGAGTTAGTTGATGTTGATAAGCATCATTCTAATAGCCACGCTGAGGTACAGACAGAAGCTTATTTTTATGTGAGCATGTAAAGGTTGCTCTTTTTTTTTTGACAGGTAACGTCTACCATGTAGCAATAAAAATACAAGGCCCAGGTTCTTACTGTCATTTGAAAGGTCAGGAGAATTACAGTATAATGACAGACTCTTCTCATCACTGTATAACAGAGACAGAGATCTTATATGCACCTTTTACATGCCCCAAATGAAAAAAAAAAAAACATTAAATTCGAGTCTTGGAGCACAACTGTTCCTTTCAGGGGAGCTATGCAGATAAAAGAGACAGTCTGCAACTTAGAAACTGACTCTTCTTTAAAAATCAAATTGACTGTAGATAGCATTTTCCCAGAAAATCAGTGTTACAAATCAGGGTTTGGTGAACCTTTTCTGTAAAGTGCCAAATAGTGAATATTTTAGGTGGTGTTGGCTGTACCATCTCTGTTGTAACTACTTAACTCTGCTGTTGTAGCAGAAAACAGCCCTAGACATGGGTGTGTGACTATGTTCCAATAAAATTTATTTAGAAAAACAAGCAGTGAACCAGATTTAGTTTGTCAACACTTGTTACAAATGACCATTTGTTTCTCAGACCAGCCCACAGAAACTTATCTTGCAAGTTGATGATATATTTTATATTGAGAACAATACTATTTTTTAAAACTTAATTTTGTAAAATCAAAATAATGCTAATGTATGCCCAGCAAACAAAAGCCTAAGACCAGATAGTTTAATTGGTGAATTCTACCAAACATATAAAGAATAACTAATACTAATCCTTCTCAAACTCTTCCAAAAAAATGAAAGAGGAGAGAATAGTTCTAAAATCATTTTACAAGGCCAGCATTACCTTCAGATCAAAACCAGGAAAGAATAGCGCAGGAAAAGAAACTTACAGATGAGCATAGATGGAAAATTACTGATGCACATAGAAGCAAAAATTCTCAACAAAACATAAGCAAACCAAAGTCAGAAATACATTAAAAAGATCATACACCATGATCGGTTGGGATTTATTCCAGGGACACAAGGTAGGTTTAACACCCACAAATCAATTGGTGTGATACACCACCTTAACAAAATGAAGGGTAAAAATCATATGATTTTCTCAATAGATGTAGAAAAAGCATTTGACAAAATTCAATATCCATTCATGATAAAAACTCCCAATGAAATGGTTATAGGGAATGTATCTGAATGCAATAAAGACCACAGATGACAAGCCCACAGCTAACATCGTACTCAATGGTGAAAAGCCAGAAGCTTTTCCTTTAAGATCAGAACAAGACAAGAATGCCCATTCTTACCACTTTTATTGAACATAGTATTAGAAATCCTAGCCAGAGCAATTAGTAATGAAAAATAAATAAATAAAAGGCATCCAAATTGGAAAGAAAGAAGTACAAATGACACTATTTGCAGATAACATATTATATATATATAAAAAACTCTAACAACTCTACAATAAACCTGTAAGAACTAATAAATGAATTCAGGTAAGTTGCAGGATACAATATCAGTATACAAAAACCTATTGCATTTCTATACACTAATAATGAACTGTCAGAAAGAAAAATTTAGAAAACAATCATGTAATTACATCAAAAAGAATAAAATGCCTAGGAATAAATGTAATCAAGGAGGTGAAAGGCCTATACACTGAAAACTATGTCCTTGACAAAATAAATTGAAGAAAATGCAAATAAGTGGAAAGATATTTCATATTCACAAATTGGAAAAATTAATATTGTTAAAATGTCCATCTACCCAAAGCAATCTATAGATTCAGTGCAATCCTTGTCAAAATTTTGGTGGCATTTTTAACAGAAATAGAAACAAGTAATTCTAAAATTCGCGTGGAACCACAGAAAATCCTGAATAGTGAAAGCAATTTTGAGAAAGAAGAATAAAGCTGGAGGCAACACACTCCTTGATTTCAAACTATATTACAAAGCTGTAGTATTCAAAACAGTATGGTATTGGAATAAAAACAGACACATAGGGCAATGGAACAAAATAAAGAGCCCAGAAAAAAACTCAGGCATGTATAGTTATTTACAACCCAAAAATATGGAATGGAGAAAGGACAGTCTCTTTAACAAATGGTATCAAGAAAACTGGAGAATCACATGCGAAAGAATGAAACTAGACCACTATCTTACACTGCACACAAAAATTAACTCAAAATGTATTAAAGACTTAAATGTAAGACATGAAACAATAAAACTCTTAGAAGAAAACATAGGTGGTAAGCTCCTTGACAATGATTGATTGGCAATGATTTATTGGTTTATTGGTTTTGACACCAAAAACAAAGGCAACGAAAACAAAAATAAACAAGTGGGAGTACATCATACTAAAAACCTCTGAATAGCAAAGGAAACCATCGACAAAATGAGAAGACATTTTGGGAGAAAATATTTGCAAATTATGTATCTGATAAGAGGTTAATATCCAAACCATATGAAGAACTCATATAATTCAGTAGCGGAAAAACAACAACAACAAAACAATCAAATTTTAAAAACTAGCAGAGGATCTGAATAGAAGTTTTTCTGAAGAAGACATACAGTTGGCCAAAAAGTACATGAAAAGATACATCACTAATCCACAGGGAAATGCAAATCAAAATCACAATGATTTATCGCCTCATGCCTGTGAGAATGGCTATTATCACAAAGACAAGAAATAAGCAGTGTTGGCAAGGATGCAGAGAAAAGGGAATTTTTGTGCACTGTTGGTGTGAATGTAAATTGGTGTAGCCACTATAGAAAATGAAATTGAGGTTCCTCAAAAAATTAAAAGTAGAACTACCATATGATCCAAAAATTTCACTTCTGGGTATTTATTCGAAGAAAATCCAAACACTAACTTAATGTAAGATGTATGCACCCCATGTTCATTGCAACATTATTTAAAATGGCCAAGGAAGCAACCTATGTGTCCATCAAAGAATGAATAGGTAAAGAAAATGTGTATACATATACAGTGGAGTATTATTCGGTTATAAAAAATAGTGAAATCTTGCCATTTGCAATGACATAGATATGAACCTAGAGGGTGTTATGCTAAGTGAAATAAGTCAGACTGAGAAAGACAAATACTACATGATCTCGGTTACATGTGAAAGCTAAAAAAAAGAGAAGGAAATAAAGACAAAAAAAAAAAAAAAAAAAAACAAGCTCATAATACAGAGAATGGATTAGTGGTTGCCAGAGTGCCAGAGGCAGGGGTTGGAAGTATGGGTGAAATGGGTGAAGAGAGTCAAAAGGTAAAAAAAGTCATAGGGATGACTTTTGGTAAATATAATTAATAATCCTGTGTTGCAGATTTGAAAATTATTGCTAAGAGAATAGATCTTAAAAGTTCTCAAGAAAACTCAGGCAAACCTAAGAATGGCGGGTACAGGTTTGATGGCTAGAAAAATTGTGGTGGTTGCACTGTTGTATTTTGACCAAGGTTATGAAGCGCTTAGTGTGCGGGAAGCGGCTGCGAGGCTGGTGGAGGAGGAAACTCTCAGATACTGACTTACTAAGACCTATCTGAGCTACTTGACAGCCCCGGATTATGCTGCATTTAAAACCGACATAATGAGATGAATTTGAAAGATTGGCTGCTCAGCAACCAATTGAATTGCTCATTGTGAAATGATATAAACTTCCGGCCCCTTCCTCTCGTTAGGAAAATTACATTACTGCATGGCAAGAATGTATAAACAATTCTATGGCCCAGTTAGAGCATCAAGTGGTTCGAATCGAGAATCTTTAATCTCACAGCATGGATGCCATGCCCGGAAAGTATATAATGAAAATCTAGTTCATATGATTGAACATGCACAGAAAGAGCTCCAGAAGTTAAGGAAACATATTCAAGATTTAAAGTGGCAGCAAAAGAACATGCAACTCACAGCAGGACCTAAATTAAGAGAAGTGGAGTCAACTTGGATATCCCTGGTCAGTAAGAATTATGAGATTGAAAGGATTATTGTGCAGTTAGAAAATGGAATCTTTCAAATTAAACAGCAACATGGAGAGACCAACAAAGAAACATCTGACAAGACTTCTGAAAGGAATTAACTCTGTACATAGAAAGGAGGGCAAGTTGGGCCCTCACAGGAGATCAGGCATCTCAACTGTTAAGGACATAGCATCTTATAGAAGTTACCAGTGGTTAAGTGTGTAGAAACCATAGAAAGTGAACTATTATATTCTGTTTGCACATTAGCAAAATAAAAATTTTCAACTTGGTGTTAAAAAAAGTTCTCATCACAAGAAAAAAAATTCTGTAACTATGTATGGTGACAGATGTTAACCAGATTTATTGTGATGATCATTTGCAATATATACAAATATTGAATCATTATGTTGTACTCTTGTAATATTGTATGTCAGTTAAACCTCAATAAGAAAAATAATGCCAACAGACATCTAAACCCACCAAACCTATTTACTCTTCCTAAAAGAGTTCTCTAAAGTAACTGCTTGCCTTTTAGCTGTACACTGCCTTCATATCTCAATGTAAAGGCTTTTATTGTTTCCTAATTTATTACTTTTAGACTTTTGTTAACTTTCTGCTAAGATAGATGAGAATTTAGTTCAGTGTTACTCTCATGTGCCCATTTGCCCATATTTGCAATATAAGTATATGGTTATTGTTTCTCTATTTGTTACAGTAATAAATATTCATTTAAAACTTCATTTCAAAAGTATGCACCATAAGTTTTCACTAATAGACAGTATCTTTTAGATTCCCTGCTTTGTAAAATTAGGATTTTATCAGTCTTGTACTCCTTTTGATACTTTTGTATAACAAGACTCATAATATTTCATTTATATAGCTTTCTATTTTCATAGGATTTCCAAATGTCATTTTTTCCCGCCCTTTTGTCCCTTTAATTTCAATTTCAATTTTTGCCAGTCCCACATCAAAATTAAGTTTTATGCCCTTATTCCCCAGCTCCCCCTCACCAGGGTCCTTCATTACTCTGCTCTCTGTTCCTGCTGCTCACCTGTCACTGTGAACTTTTCCTGCTTCAGAGCCACTGGTTCTCCAAAATCGTCCTGTCTTCATTCCATGGAATTCTGCAGAATCCTAGATGAAAATTGTTTTCCTCTCACTCCATTGCTAGAGTTTAGAAAGGTGAATGGTAAGAATGGGGTAGAGGGAAAGAGTGACTTTTCTGTTTTGTTTGTCGTCTTTGTCTTCAGCCTGCCAGGCTCCATTCTGAAAAGTTTGATTTCTGTTTCTTTCTGATTTCTGTTCCTTCATAGAGGACGAGTTTTTTCCCTCTTCTTTTTATTTGAAGGTACATTTTGTGATGACTTCAACTTCTAAAATTAAGTCCTGATTTTATGAGAAATGAGAATATTTATCGATTTATCTTCTATTTAATTTTTAATTTTATAGGTAGTTTTTAATTACTAGGATTTTTTGCTAATTATTTATTCCTTTCTATAGCATTCTTTTCTTGTTTTATGGATATATTTTCTTGATTTTCTTGAGATATTGGAAGTTATTTTCTATTGCCTATTTTATTTATATTTGCTCCAGGAACATTCGTTTTCCCATTTATTTATTTTGCTTGTGCTCTTTGTCCATTTATAATTAAGAGCAGGGTCATTAACCAACTACTTTGTGACTCTCCATGGACTTTATGAGGAGTCTTTTTCTCTGAGGCCTTTCAACTTCTTTACAGAAGATTTATACAGATTTCTTTTTTGGAGGGCGGGGTCTGGGTTGGTGGAGAGAAAAGAGGGGAGAGATGAGAGAAAGAGAATGTTGTGTGGCAGGATGAAGGGGGCACACATAGAGGCTTTCAAATAATTTCTTTTCCTGCCCCACAACTCACTCTCATCCTTCGATGAGAATTGTAGATGATTCTACCATGTTTCATTGCCACACTTCCATCTTCTTTCTGACATTTAGACAGTTGTTTGAATCTCTTACCTTTTCAGGGCCCCTTGCATTTGAAAAAAAATTGTTGTGGATTTATGCCATATTAATCTTTTAACTCTCGTTTTAGTGAGGTTGAGGGAGAGAAGATCAACTGTGCAGTCAATTAGATGTCACAATATTGTTTTGAATTGTTATTAGACAATATTTTGTTCTAGTGTCCATTTTATAGCCACATATGGATTGGCCTGCCAACTTAACCTTTACCTGTGAGAATTAATTGATACTCAGGATGCGAGGACCACATTTCTGTTCTACATTATAGAATCATTCCTTCTACTTCACTCTTTTTTATATTCTCCTCCTATCTTGTGTGATGCCTGTAGAGACTCAGGAGGCTGGAGGGAGTAGCTCCTTATTTGCTAGGTAACTAAATAGCTATCAGTTATTTCATTCCTTGACCTCAGTCTCTACAAGCAACCGAAGAGAGAGAATAAGTTTATTCATAGCTTTGACAATAAATTGTATTTTGATAAGTCAGAGTAGCCTACACATGATTATGTCTTGCTTTTTGGTCCTGAAAATTTCAGACATCCCAAATTAACTCTTGAGAATTACAGAGAATTGAAATGAGGATGCTTATGTTTCTTGTGTGCCTTTTACTTTGTTGAGGCTTTTCTCTTCGTGTTAAAGAATGTTCACTGACTGGTCTCCCTCCGGGATATAGGGCCTTCGGGTGTTTATTTCACCTTTAACACAGACCGAGGCACTGTTGAAAACAGAAGATATTAACTCACTTTTTCTCTTCCATTTCTTTCTGGTCCCTTATGAATATAGTAGTCTTCCTTACTCCCGGTTTTGGTCACCCATGGTCAATTGAGATCTGAAAAATAGTAAATATAAAATTCCAGCAATAAGCAATTCAAAAGTTTTCAATTTCCAGCCATTCTGAGAAGCGTGGTAAAATCGCACACCATCCCGCTTTGTCTCACCCGGTATGCGAATCATCCCTTTGTCCAGTGTATCCGTGCTGTATCTTCTCCCCACCTATTAGTCACTTAGTAGTCCTCTCAGTTATCCATCAGACTGCAGCAGCATTGCAGTGCTTGTGTTCAAGCTGTGTCATAATGTGTACATTCACCTCATTTCATATCACAAAAAATGTGAGTACAATACAGTAGAGACTACATTTATATAACTTTTATTACAGTATATTTTTATAATTGTGCTATTTTATTGTTGTTAATCTTTTGTTGTGGCTAATTATAAATTAAACTTTATCATAAGTATGTGTATATAGGAAGAAACATAGTATATATAAGGTTCATTACTATCCGTGGCTTTAGGCATCCACTGGGGTCTTGGATGATATCCCTCACAGATAAAGGAGGACTACTGTGTGTTTGTATCTATTTTCTGCAAAATGAGGGAGAGAAATTGGGTGTTTGGAGTGTCTGTGCTCAGCAACTTAGGAAGACATGTCTTATGGATGTTCAAGGATTCTTCATGAAAGTTTAAAGTAAATCGAACTGTTAATTCACAGATTTTCTCACTCTGATTTCCCTCCTGAGAAAACAAAACATAGTTTCTGTCACTTGTTGTCAGTTGTCAGCAAGTCTCTATTATTCTTTTGCCAATTTCTTTAGGCTTTACTCACATTTTTATTAAATAACAAGTTTCTTCTTTGAGTAACACATACACAAATGGTAAGTTTTGAGGATCCCAGGGTAAAAATGTGATTAAAGTGTTGTAGGCTTCTGCTTTGTTTTTTAACTGAAGGTAATTTTCTAAGCATTTCTGCAAGTCTCAGAAATTGTCAGACCCAAGGTTCCCAGATAAATTCCTGGTAGTGGCATGTCACATGTAAGCTAAATTACACTGGAACCCGTTGCCTTGTGTGTGAATGTGAGACAGTCATTTCTCTGCATCCATATCCCTTATTTGGTTAAGAGATGATGAGAGCACTGTATATCATCAGTTTCTACGTGCTTGTGGGTTTTTCAGAAAACTTGTTCAGTCTTGTCTTTAGAAACCTGAAACACATTTGCAGTTGTGAGAAAGCATCCAAGTGGTGACCCGTGTCCCAGTTGTGGTGGTGTTTCCATTTAGCCAGAATGCTTTTCTCTGGGGGAGAGTCTTTGAGCACAGACTATGCTATTGTGTGTATTAAACCAAATTGCAACGGGAAATAGGAGAATGGTTAAAAGCGAGGCAGCAGTTATCAAGCCAAAATGCGCATAATTCTATTGACTACAAGCTACTCTTGTCCCATGGTCTAGCACTCAAATTTGGCCTCCATAAATAGATGCTGGTGACTCCTTGGAGATGGCTTCCTGTGACAGCCCTGGCCTTAGAAGGTCCCACCTCAATGATGTACATCCAAGTCTTGAAAGGGAAGAAGGACTCATCAGACTTCTAAGGAGTCCCTGGACAATTACATTTCCTATGTATTTACTCATTCGATGTACACCATAGGATGGCACTGTGTGAGATGTAGTAGATCACTTAATATATGGGTCATAATCACTGCCCTTGGGGGCACCGATGAGCTAGTGCTGTAGGTAAGGCAGGTTTTGAAAATAATAGAGTGACAATATAGTATGCTATTGTATATTAATATATTATGATAATATGTTAAGGTTGCCAGACCAACCCATATGCAAATATATTTAATATAGTACAAATATATAATAACTTTAGTACAGTGCAAAATGGGACATATTTAAATTGGGCAAATAGACTCATATGTTACCACTTTTTGTCACAGTTACGTAAATAAATGTAAACTGATTTTTTGATAAGATGTGGAAACAGTCAAAATACAACTTATAAAAATCTTTTATGGACTTCCAACTTGTTAACATGATACAGGCATAGTTAAAAATATATTGTTGTTTTATTAATTTTTAACTATCATTTAATATCCAAGCATATTTGTGCATAAATGCAAACAAATTATAGGGAAAGCACACTGTAATTCGCAAGGCATGGATAATTGATCTGATGTCCTTGACCATCTTGGAATCTCTTCTAATTTCTCCTTATTTTCATCTAGAGCAGTTCGTCTAAAAGTCATTCTTTAAAAAAATACAAAGTAACAGCAACAAAACACTCTTTGTGAGAGCTCAAAAAGCAAACAGATCAAAAGGACAAGAGTGCATTTTGTGAACTAAGAGTGTGGAGTTTCATTTCCAATACGTGCTTTTAAATTCTGCTTTAGCTTTGCCTGGAAATTTTTTTCCAGAGTACTCATAATCCTCAGTAGGGACACAGGATAATGGGAAGTATTGCCGAGTGTACTAGTTAACACTAGTGGCTAAAACAAACTTTTAGATGGCTCATATATGACAGTAGTTTAATTCTTGCTTAAGGTCCAAAACAGGTGTTTCTTGTAAGAAGAGCAGCTTTTCTTCAAGAAGTGCTGCAGGTATCTGAACTCCTTCCATTTTGTGACTCTCTCATTTTCAAATTACTTCTTGCAGTGCTTATCTGCATCAGTCCAGTGAAAGAGAAAGGACTTGGGTGGGAAAGAGAGAAATCACATTGGTAGGATATTATGGTCAAGCTTGGAAGGGTTGCATGTCATTTCCATTCATATTTGATTGGCTAGAAATATGTGTCTATGCCTTACAACAAAGACAGACAATGGATATTGAATACTTGTCTTATTATCAGCGGTTCGTGGTGTGAGATGGCTGGAATGGTTTAAAGATACTTTATCAAAGACTGGAAGCAAACAGCAATCGACACAAAATTAAAAAAATTAAGTAAACTCAGGGTAAAAGCAAGAAAATTGTCTGGCTTCTTCCTTCTCAGCCTGGTAAGAGCTACTTCAGTAATTGTTCCTTCTGGCTCCCCAAGTGTCTTCATGTGTAGGGTGTCAGAAGAGGCACCTTCGCAACTCATAACAAGAGGTCTAGTCCATAATTGAGATGTGGAAATCCACCTGCTGAAGGCCTGGCTTTGGGGTCCTGGACTTCCCCAGAGGCCAACACTGCAGTTGCCTTCTCATGTCAGTGAAAACTTCGATGTTCACATCTTGTCCTGCAGAACCCCATCGGGAGGACTTTGACTATCCTGACACTATTCATGGCTCCAGTGAGGTGGGATGGGGCAAAGTCGAAGTCAGTTCTGTAAATGATGCTTGTGTTAGCATGGCAACTGGGGTCCAGCAAATGGTGCTAGTTTATCTTTTCTTTCCCATTGGTGTCAACATGCAGGAACCTTACCATCATTTCGGACTGTGATATTTAGGTGGGGATGTCTCACTAAGGAGATGCGAGTTTTTGGAGAAGTTAGTAGGGTTTTTCTCTTTGGCTTCTTTCCATGTCGATATACACTCTTTAGTGCATTATTTACATATATATATATTTCATATATATATATTTCATATATATACATATATATATATATATATATATTTCATCTCTGTATTACTAGAGAGAGGATCTCAAGGAGGAAGGTGTAGTACTACCTTCTAGCTCTTTCCTGAGGGAGTTAATTTTTATTAAGAATCCACTTCAATTTAATACCCAAACAGCATTTTAAATAGCACGGATGCTATGGGAGCACTGTCATGAGCCACTTGCCTCCAACCCTTGAGGGACTCACAGTTCGGTGGGCTCGTAGCCCAACTGTGGCAATACCCGAGTGGCTCCTTCCAAACTTGGAAAGAAGGGATTAGCTAAGGAGAAATAATTATCCTCACAGTTTCCAAGTAGGTACTGAAGCTCTCAAAGTAAGTGTGGATGTGTGCACGTGTGAAAATGTGTGCATGATCGCGAGTGTGTTTTCTATTGAGATGAAGGAATCGGTGTAGATGATTGATCTCAGAGATGAGGGAGAAGTCGAAATCTTTCTAGATATTCAGTGTTCCTGAAGTTCTCTGAAACATATTTCAGGTTAACAAAAGAAAATCTTCGTGGCCTCCAGCTTGGCAGTGTTGCTTCAGGTGCCCCTCCCTTTAAATGTTTTCACTCTGCCCTTGATACATGAGGGAGAAAAGACCATTTCATCAGCGATGGTCATATGTGTCACCTTCTCTTGGACGATGAAGGAAAGTGGAACTCCAATCTCCCTTGCATAGGCCATTTCAGTGGTCTTTCATGTAGGAAGTTCTGAAAGAACACCAGCTGTGGCTGTGGTTCGTAGACTGACTATTTCATAATAATGGGGAAATCACGTTTTGAGACAGCCAAAAAAAATTCGCTATTGTAACCATGTTCTGTTTTAAGTGGTACCACTGAATCGAAGCTTTCTAAGGAAATTAAATATTGAAGTGGGGAGGGAAGCATTGTGTGATGTATGTTAGCTGAAATACTAAGCACTCCAATATAACATCAATATATAATTTGTATGGTTACAAATATTATTGACATAAATTATTCATGCCATTTCTTTTTATTCACTTGATTAACAGTGTCTTTGTCATTTTTATCAGTCATGATGCCATTGCAATCTTGTGCATTGTGTTTAAAGAATACTCGGGGAAATGTTTCAACTGTGTGTCTGGATGGTACAATGTATTTATCCATTTAGTCGGATGAAATGAAATAGAGAGTGTTTAATATGCATGTCTGCATTACACTAGATAACTCTAAATAAATTACAGAAGTATTACTCTTTCAATGTAAAATATTATAGTTTTTTTTCAAATGACCAAAATATAGCCATTTTGTACTTTTAGTTACAGGTTTTTGAGGTTTTTTCACTGAATTTTGAATAATCCTGAAATTTTTTTGTTGAGATGTCAAAAGAAAAACTTTGGTAACTTGAGTGAGCTATATCAAATGTGAGTTCTACTACCGTGCAAAGATTTTCTACTCATGGGTTAAGTATACTTCTGGAAATTATAAATTGCCATGACATAGCCATGCATTTGTACTTGTATCATTCCACTTAGTGACCATTGTTTTAGTTCCTGAGGCACTTTTGAGAGCTGCCAGCCATAAGGTCACTGGCACAGTCCGTTTTTTCCCCCTTTTTCTATCCCTCATCCAATCCTCTTTCCTACTTCCTGGAGCTCAGATCTTTGGCCTGCCCAGTGCCTCCCCTGGTAGCACACTGCCCAGGTCTTCTTCCTGCAATTTACCTTCCCTCTTACCCTCTCCCAAAAGAAAATTTCATTCCTTCCCGCAGCTGGTCTCTGCTTTAAGATTAGATCTCATGGGGTGATTATAGTAATTTATGTTCGGGTTTGGTTGACTGGTACCAAAGAAAACCAGAACTGCACAGTAGTTAAGTGGTAAGAACAGATTATATTCAGGACTATTGCAGTAGGGAAAAAAGACCTAATTATGGAACTAGACTCAACTCCAAATGCAACAAGAACAAGTGTGGATTTAGAGGCAAGGAGCACGGTGGGGGATCATTGAATGGAAAGTTACTAAAAAGGTAGGGTAATTCTTGCTAACTGACCTAATGTGATTCTTGCTAAAGGCAGTCCAGAATGATCAGATAGTACCTAGGGGCAGTGGGAGATAAGGAAGGTGATCAGATATTGAGGATGGGGAGTCCATCTATACCAACTTGACAATATTCTTGCTAAAACTGGGTGATATAAAGATGGACATGGAAGTCCAAAAGTCAAGGCCAGTTGGAAACAGGACACAGAGAAGGCTGACTATGCTTTGGTCGAGGAGCGACTCTTTGTCGCACAGTATTTTTAAGAGGAAGTATTTTAAACAGAGGCAAACCAACTCCAAATCAGGCTTAAGTTTGAGACAGTCTTCTGGGAGGACTCCCCAGAATGTAGTCCTGGCTGTAATGCAGTGCAATGAAAGGGTCAGATTAGGTTTCTTTTAATGAAGAGGGGAAGGAGAGCTAAGGGTTCATGGTCATTGTCAAGGTCTCGAAATTGGCAGGGAGCAATTGAGTAGTCTATGTCTGTCTTGCATACTCTTGAATCTTTAGCCCCCTAGTTCAGAGCCTAACATAAGTAGCGGGAGCTCAGGAAATTTATGAGATGAATGAATGAACTTCACAAATGAAGAAATGGACACGTAGAGAGGTTGGTTACATATCATGTGTATGAAAAATTACCTTTATTTTTCCTGGCCTGTCTGAAGATTTTGGTCACTAAATAATTATCAGTACCTACCTCATGGATGACACTGTACTTTATCCACAGGAGGAGATATTATTTGTAGGTCAATTGCCATATAAGTATTTAGTCTCTGGAATCAGAAGGATGAAGACAAAGCAGTTTACTGCTTCACTAGTACATTGTAGTCCAGAGACTTGCCTTGAAAGGAAAAAAATTTTGAACTCAGGACCATCTCCAATGACTGGAACATTCAGATTATGACCATGTAGCCAATGGGGAAAGGAATAAGTTAGACCTGAGAGTGTCTGACTTCTGCTAAATTGAATGTACTCTCTTTACTGGATCATATTTCATTTTGGAAGAGGTTCGCCCCTCATTTTCCCTCTGAACCTGCTGAGCCAGGAACCCTTTGGTACTGTATTGAAGCAAGCCAGGTGACGAGAGTGGCCCCCTCACCCACGCTTGGCTGTGTTTCAGAGAACCTTTTGGCTCCTCTAAGCAAGTTGTCAATTCTATATTTACCAACTCTTACCCAGTGACTCACCCCTTCCACAGAGGGCGAACATTACTATAACACCAATGTGGTTTGTTCACAGATTCTAATTTACACCCTGAATAATACTTTTTCTACTAATTGTTAAAAATGAAAAAAAAAAAAAAACAGTTAAGCAGCATCCCAACAAATAATAACATGGATTTATCTGCGCCAGCTTCTTACCACTAGAAAAAGTCTAGTAAAGCTGAAAATGCCATTTGCCGTGTCTAGGCTCGTCATTATAAGAGACATTTTAAACAGCAATCTGAAAGTGAAATGTTTTTGAATTTTACACTGGCCAGGCTGTTCTGAACAGACTCTGAGTGAGAATAGTTAAATGATAATCATCTGCTTTGAAGAACAGAAGGAGCCAATTTAACTTAAGCTGGATTGATTTTTCAACTTGGACGACATTGGCTTCTGGTTTCTCGAAGGCTAGGGGAAGGAAGTTTTTTTCAAAGCATTCTATAATTTTTTTCAAGTTTTTTTCCTCCAGATTTCTATTTGGTTCCGTTTGTGTAAAATGTACTCTTTTCCTGTACTCTTTTCTCATGTAAGCATCCTGATTTCACAACTCGGTTGGATTAGACACTTGGCAAATCTCATCAAGTGTGGTGGAGATGGGCTATATTCTAAACCTGCAGGAGGACTTTGGATTGAGGACTGAGAACCTTAAATAGGTGTTTCAGATAACCAGGAGCCCGGGCCTGTTCTGTGTGTTTAGGTGACAGAACCGTGGGAGCAACCTTAGTGAAACTCATTTCTCCTTACTCTGAGAGAAGATGAAAGGAAACTGAGAGGGGGAGATGCTTCCAGAAGCGTGTTTATTTATTTTTTTAAAATGCTCCCAAGCATTAGATCTTAATGTAGGCTTTTGTAAAATTTCTAAATATTTATGGATCCTTTCTCTCCTGAGCAGTTACGTTCTGTAAAGTGTGGTAAAATGACAATTCCTGGAACTTTAGCAGTTTAGATTATTTGTGTATTTTATTTTGTAAAATTCCTGTCCACAGTCCTTTGTCAACAGTGATCTAATTTGTGGAAGGAACCCCCTTCCTTTCTTCCTCTTTCCTGTTCTCCTTTCTCTTAACCTCCCTCTATCCTTCTTTCCTCCTTACCTTTTACCTTCTCTTTTCTTCTCTTCCTCCCTTTCTTTTTCTCTGTCAACCCTGGCAGCTCTCTAGGCTCCTGCCCCATTTATATTGCCCTCCTCGTGATTCTAGACTGCATTTGGAGGTATGCTCAAACAGGACTTGTGACTAAATTCAAACTGGCAGGACAAGCTGACTGCCTCTGGAGGCCTTTGGAAGCTGCAGGGTTACTGAAGAGGCAACTGTAGATTCTTACCTGGTAATTCTTGCCCTCTTCATGACTTTACAAAGGAAAAAGAAAAGTACTTCTTAAAGCAAACACTAGTGATTTAGGCCAATCCTTAGAACTCAGCCACTGTCCGGTCTCTTTTTAAGATAGACCTTTCTCCTATGTGTGCTCCAGTCAATTTTGATTAAATTAATGTTGGCATTCACAAAAATGAATCACCTTATGCGGATGATTTTTAATTACCATTTTCTCGCAACCTTTAGCCATTCTTGCATATGTATTGGTTGGGAGCATCTGCTTGAATTGCAAATTTAAAGAAATTAAACACTGGAAGAGTGGCACTCTTCCAATTTATTTTCCACCAGACAGTTTTGAAATATGCGTCTGTACCAGAGCAAATGTAGGTCTGAGACCACACAGTTAATGGAAATACCTGTTGTGTCATTAAAGACAAAAGAATCAAGTTCAACTGAAGATGATCTTCTAGCCTGTGGCTTTTTTTGAAAAGAAGTCAATGTAGTTTTTGAAAATGAGCATCCACACGTCTCTTTAAACTGAGTATTGTGATTATTTGCTTAGAAATTCTAACCAAATTCCTCCTAATTTTCTTTCATTACTTGAAATATCAAATATTTCAGTACTCGATTCTTCAAATGGCAAGCAGATATGCCAATTTTCTTGGATTCTGTCGTATGCTGGCTTTTTTTAAAAAAATACATTTTATACACTATATTCTGCTTCTTGGCGCCTATGTTTGGAGAGACCCAGGGTTCACTTGTGCATTCTCAAGTTACATGAAGAATAGCAGCAAGATCCTCCCTTGTCTAGTGTTAAATGGGCACATAGTTTTCATGCCATGCCGTGCAAAGCACGTGCAAGTTACAGGTCCTCACAGAGCTTCTGGTTGAAGTGTTCAGTAAGGTAACAGACTGTTCTTGTAGTTGGCAGCCGCAGAGCCTCACTTAACAACCTCTGGAGGGAACCACCATCCTAGCCACCCAAATGTGTCTCCCCTCTCTCACAGCAGACATCTGAAATGCTGTGAGTGAGCTTGGAGAACATTCCACAGCATTTCTGGGCCTCTATTTCTTCGCCTATAAATTGATTTGATCTAAATTTGTCTCCAGTATCTCCTTAATCTCTAAAATGCTGGACTGCAGCTTCATTCCTATGTTAAAGGAATAGTCCCCTTCAAAACACACAACTGTACTTTACGCTGTGCTCTGTGCTCATTCATTTATTCCAGAGTATAAGCGAGTTTGTAGGATCTCTTTTTAATTTGAGAGCTTCCTGAGGTGAGATTTGCATAGGGGATTGAAAGCATGTGAGAACTGGGAGTGGGGTAGGGGCTGGAGGTAGGGGAGGAAGAACACTTCTGCAGACAAACTTCCTTCTGTTTCAGTCCTGCCAGTTGCGAATAAGAGCTCCCCAACTCCTTGGCGTTCTCATGTGATCCGGCCCCAGCTTCACAGCTCCCTACCTCACACCCAGTCCTCCATCCTCGCTGAAACACATGTGTCCCTCCAATGCACCAGGCCTCTCTCACTCCTCCCACCAAGCTCTCCTGCTTCACATTCAATTTAGGGATGCTTCCATGAGGAAGCCCTCCCCACACTACTAGCTCCAGGCCAGGGTAAGAGCCTTTTATTCAGCCTCCCATAATTCCTCAGGCTTTTTTCTAACAATGGCTCTTCTCAGAAATATTGTAAAATTTTTACCTCTCTCTGGCCTTCACAGCACTGTTCTCTCCCTAAGGAAATGAATTGTGCTTTTTATACATCATTGTAAAAAATAGCCATTGTCTACCCAATACTAGGTGCTCCGTGAATGATTGTTGAACAGATAAATTAATAAATGGAAGTTGTTTTTTTTTTCAAAAAAAAAATCAACATAATTGAAATAATTTTTAAATCATCGAAATTTGTAGGTCCTTTTACCTTTTTTTTTTTTTTTTGAAAATGTGCCTTTCTATTAAGAGAGCGGCAATCTGGCTTAGTCAGCGTAAACCTTATACTTCTAACTAATGCTCTTTTTAAACCCTCTTTGACTCTTGATTCATTTAAAAAAACTTGAAAGCCTTTAGGCATACAAATACCTTTTCATATCTCCCTATGAACAAAAACTTCTGTGAGTCTGTGGTCACCCGGCAGAGTTTTTACAGGAAGGATCACAGAAGTTGACACTCGCTCTACTGCCTAAAACTGTGCTTACATGGGCCTCCATGAGAATCCAACGCTTTTTTTGAGGTAGAAAGTACTTTAAAATTTATGTAGCCGAAATCACTTGTTTTTAAGACTGGAGTAACATGGTGACTTCTTGAAATGAGGTTATGAATTGGAAGGCTTTCAGCTTGTTTTTAGGCTGGCTTACAGGAATCCTCAGTATGGCTGTCGAGGTGCCGTGTGACAGATGCAGGTATGATAACATGTAGCAGCATGAGAGAGGCTGTCACTTTTTTATGGGTGTTTTATCAGCAAGGAAACTTTTCCCAGAAGGCCTCTAGGCTTTTGCCTCCTATGTCTTGTCCAGAACGGGTTACACCCATTATAAACCAGTCACTTGAAAGAGTGCCTGAACTTGGATTATGTCATTTCATTGAGGGGTGGATACAAGAACAAAATTCCCTTATCTAGGAAGAAGAAAGGGGGGTGATTTTCTGAGGGGTAGGTAAGCAACTGACTGCATAGTACAGACCTTGAACTTGAATTCTTTTGTAATTCTCCATAGGTTTATT
The DNA here is from genome assembly GCF_014176215.1 of Rousettus aegyptiacus. Classification (NCBI taxonomy): domain Eukaryota; kingdom Metazoa; phylum Chordata; class Mammalia; order Chiroptera; family Pteropodidae; genus Rousettus; species Rousettus aegyptiacus. Next base: position 31,262,578 of record NW_023416307.1, on the reverse strand, counting down.
AGTATAGAACTGCTTTCCACAGGTGCTTCAAACCACAGGGCTTTCCAAATACTACTTACCTGGGAAAGCTAGATGAAATTGCTCCCAGTTTAGGAACGGGTGGCTTCATGTCTCACTTGTTACTTCTGCTCTGAATGCCTGAGAGGAGTTGCTTGTAGACATTGATCTTTCATCTTCCAGAATACTTTTAGGAGTTGTGCTAGAATTTTTTTTTTTATGGGCTCTGGGAGGGGGATAAAGAGATAAATTGAGATGTGGAATGCCAGGTTTTGTTCTTTCTGTCAATGTCCAGATGTAGGTGATGAAGAATGGCATTTGGGCTCATTTCAGAGAGGAGATAGGGTGGGCTGGGGTGGGGTGTGTTGGGAGGGGGTTATGAGGAAGACAGGCAGAAGCTAAATCTGTTGTTTTATTAAAAGGTCAGTGAAATCAAAGAAAGCAGACAGTTTTTACAAATAGAACTAAGAAACAGCAGACCTCTAGGTAAGTCTACCCTTGCTCTCTAGGATGGTTAATCACCATAGTCATGACAAATCCTTGGAGAGGTCTCTGGTGAGCAAAGATAGACCATGGTCCTTTTCATGCTCCCAGTGCCCTCAGAATGGTCCCCCACTGATCCTACTGCTGGGTTAGGACCGAAGAGGTTATAAACAAGGGTATTCATATTTGATTGGTTTTTCATACAACCTGACATCTTGTTATCCAGAATTAGCTCAAATGTTACCTCTTTGGAGAGATTTTTTTCTACCCAAATCAACATGAAATTTTGTGTCCACTCCCCCAAACCATCCTGTCTTAGTGTTTTGACATCCGTTTTATTTTCTGATACCATATACCTTGATCTGGAATGGTCTTCATTTATGTATTTACTCATTTAACTTCATTAGAACAAGTATCTTGTCTGCTTCAAGTATTGCTGTAACTCAAACACTGAGAACAGTGAGCTATAGGTTAGGTGCTCAAATGTTGAATGGATGAGTCATACTTTATACAAGTTGAAATGTATTTATTTACCTTTGGTATTATGACATGGCCATTTGCCCTGATTTTAGCAAAAATAGTAGTTATTTATCTATTCATCCACTCAACAAACATTTGTTGATTACTTTCCAGGAACTATTATTGGTGCTGGAGCCCTGTTTAAAAGTAAGTTGACATTTAATAGGGGAGACAGACATGTAAAAAATAAATGTGCGGATATCGTGATTAAAATCAGACACAAGGAAAGAAGGAAACAACTGATTCTGCCTTGGAAGAAAGGTTAGAAAGACTTGTATACCAAAAATAATACTTGGGCTAAACTGTGAAATATATGTGACTATTTACCAAGCAAAACAAAGGGAAAACAATCATGGCGAGGAAATCAGCATGAGCAAAGGTGTAGAGATGGCATTGTCTGGAATGGCGGGAGAAATGCTGTCCTCTTAAATGGCCAGAGAGTAGCCTTGTGAGATTGAAAGTGGAGAAAGGAGATGTGGTACCAAAGCTGAAACTGGAGAGCCAGGCAAAGGCCTTATGAGGAAGGCTTTGTATATTACACTAGGATTTAAAATTTTATTCATAAAATAAATACAAATAAAATATGAAGTACTAACAGGAAATTTTAAACGAGGAAATGTAGGTATGAGTGTTGTGTCTTAGAGACATTTATGAAAATACAATGGTTAGATAAGAGTGTGGCTGGCTTGATTCATGGCTTCTCACACAGCCCTGTGTTGATTTATGAGACATCATCCATCTGGTAGGAAGTTTCTAATGGCAGTTGCCCTGCCCTGCCCTGCCCTGCCCTGCTCTGCCCTGCCCTCCCCTCCCCTCACCATCCCTTTCTCTCCTTTTCTTTCTTTCCCAAGTGCCTTTGAGAAAGGCCTAAATATGGAATTTATAAATGACAAAAAAGTGATGGGGATCACTAATCTATGGCTCGATAAAATCAAAATTATTTTAATGAGGGTAGAAGCAATGTGAAACAGAGTGACATAGTTTAGGGATAAATGTAATGACCTGAAATGAACTGAGCAAGTCAAGAGAAGAAGAGAGGCAGTCTTAAAAGCAACTCTTGGAAAATGTCTGGGTGTTGTCCAGCTCAAGGGATTGAATAACCCTGTCTGCTTCTGCATTAAGGGGTTTGGGTCTCTAAACCTCAGCAGGGATATTGACCATGTTGGGGTACTTCCAATGGAAGAAAATAGTCAAAATGGTGAAGAGTCTGGGATCCATGTGATATATGAGTAGTAATTATAGAAACTTGGGATAATTATCTGGGAAAAAGATATCTTAGCTGAAACCTGAGATCAATCTCTAAATGTTTGAAAAACTGTCCTGTGTAAGAGAGCTTGGAAAAGAGTTAGGATGTCTTACTGAGTCAATAGAAATGCACCAAGTCTGCTCTGTGTGGGGTATTCTGCTATAGAGATTGATAAGAATTGTTCCTGTTGTCAAGGCACCTCTAGTCTGTTTGTGTTTGTTGGATGTTTGCATATGTGTTTTGGTGTGCCTGCTGAATGGGAATAGGTAAGAGAATATTGAAAGCGGACAAATATTGGGGCTACATTATAAAGGGCACTTCATGTCATGATAAGGTGTAATCCCAAATATCTCATGTCTGCTAGGTTTCATGAATTAAGCTTCCTTTGTATGCTTTCTTTGGAATGTTGTTGTAGTCAGAAGAGTACAGGATTGAGAATAAGGAGCTCCGGGGTGGGAAGTAAGGTCCTGTCACTTCTACTGTGACCCTCTTAAGAGACTTGTGGTGTTTGAGCCTCAGCCTTAATAAGTAACATCCTGTGTTTAGTGGGAGGTTCAACTATTAGTGATCAACCCAATCCCTTATTACTACATAGTCTCTAATTCTGAGTCTCTGTATATGGTTGGAAATAGTGACAGAGGAAAACTATTATTTGTGGTCTAAGATTTTATTAGCATTTGCTAAAGAGATGAGATTCTATATTGGATATATATCTAGTTCTATGTTATGTGCAAGAGATTATATGAAAATCTCTGTAAATTTTGAGTGAGAAGAGTTATTTTTATTCAATATTTGAACATTGAATGCTCCCAATATGAGTGTACTTATTTGCATGAAATGAGTTGAGAAAAAGGACTCATTTACTTTAAAGGAATTGGGTCATGTGAATAATATGTTTTCATGTTTGCTTAGAATAACTTTGCTCCCCTTATCACACCCAACACTTTAAAATGAAAATACCATAATAAAAACAAATATTTGAGCATTGCTAGAGTTGGTACACGAGAATAAGTAAGCTAACTTCTTTAGCATCTCCCTAAGATGTACCTGTCACTGTCCTGGGTCCTTTATATGTGCTACTCACTTCATGAACATAGACACCCTAATAAATAATACAGTTGAAGATTTGAGGTTCATGGAAGGGCGTAACTTCCCAGAGTCACATGGCTTAGTAATTGGCAGACCGGGGATTTAAACCCAAAACTTGAACTTCAAAGTCTTAAAGTCTTTCTCTTTTCTATTCCAATCAGGAAAGCTTTAGGGATGCAACTGGGAAGACAAAGGCTGCAGCTGGACCTACTGGAGCCTCCTGTGGTTTACAATGTTAGTGAAAACAGCAGAATTTATTTCAAAATTTTACATTATATGTCTAGCTATCCTTTGAATTAGCACCTTTTCAAAGAGATAAAAAGATTAATAGATACAAGGATAGACAGACATGATATGCAAATAGATTCGTTTATGTGTAGATGGACAGATTGGTAGAAAGTTGTAAGTATTAGCAGTTATGGAACTTTAGGTCAAAGTTAAAATTATATATGCAAAGTTGCCAAGCTTACTGCTGTCATTGCTTTTCTTTAGCATTGGGTGGATGGCAGTTTGTGAGAAGTACTTATAATCTTTGTGAGTGCGTGTGTGTAGCATGTGTGCGGCTATGACACTGTGTTATAAAGGTGTTTTTCTTTAAATCTGTCAGTTCCCTCCCTATTCCTTTGAGAAATATAGAAGGTTAAAGGGCAAGCTGGTTATCTCCAAACAAAATTTGACTGACAATGTCAGTGCTGTGGAAAGTGGTGGTAAATGCTACATACACCCCTACTAGACAAAAGGCTTTCCACTCATTCTTATTTAAATTTCACAATAGCTGAAAATGGCTAGGATTACCTTCCGTTAAGGAAAATTACACAGGCTGCTCTAGAACATGCACTAGTGGCGGAAGAGACGCTGACTGGGGTTCTGAAGTCCAAGGTTTTGGTACCTCTTCTGCTCCACAGCATTAAAATGGACCGACTGCATCTTCTTCACTACTGAATCTGCAGCACTTAACATTGTGCCTTGCACACAGTAGACCTTTGTTGGAGAAAGATAGAAAAACAGACACAATTTTTATAAAATGTGACTCATTAGCTTTTAAATAATTATTAGCGGTCCTTGATTTTTATTAAACACCTAATATAAAATAAACCCGTAGTCTAAGAAAAGATTTGAAAATAAAAATCTTTACTATTTCAGCAGTAACCCTTGTTATCTGGTGAGAAGTTATTCAGTAATATCTTTAAAGCAGTTGGCTCTGGAAAGACACCTCATTTGACCCAAAGGAATTTCATCAAGCATTCTAGCTTGTAAAGGAAAGAAAAGTTCTATTGAATTTTTTAAATGCTGTGTGAGCTCTTTTGTTTAAACATTGAAGTGTCTTAAATTTTAACGAACCTAACTGAAAATTTAGCTAAAAACAACTCATTGGGAACCAGATGGTGCAGCTACCATTGTGAGCCGAGCTCAACTTTCTTGTTTTCTGAAGTGCATGCCAATTTAGCTCCCAGAACTCATAGAACAAAGATGTCATTAATTCTGGGAGCCTCTGTACCCTACTCACCCTCTCCACCCCATCCCTGCCAAATCAACACATTCTTTCCCTCTTGGATATAATTGCTCTTAGTAAAATGTGTGTGTATGTCTTGGGGAGGAGGAGAGAGTGGGAAAGGATGCCATCTCCCTAGGTTTCATCTCTGAGATGATATGAGACAGCCAAGCCCTGCACTACAGATGAACACCTCTAGAGCTTTGGTTAATGAGGGCAAGAAGGAAGACGTTAAGGCTCGTCAGGGGTGCCAAGCAAGGCATATCTTGAATGGATCTCTCACAGAGCAAGCACAAGGGAAATGAAACTGTGACAGTGTTCAGAACTATGAGTCTATGATATTTATAAAGTATGCATGGCTAAAAAATAGAAAAAGTGAGAGCTTTTGAGTTGTGGATATCACTTTACAGTTTTTGCCCTAATTTCTGTGAATTCTTGACCTTTGGTAATGTACTTAGGTAAATCGTTTTCTCTCTGCTCTTTCTTCATAGTAGGTTATTCCTTTCCATTTATGGGTGCTTAGGTCTTCCCAACGCGTGAGTGAAGCAAACTATAAGGCACAAGAATTCTTTCATTCCTCTCTATTCAAGGATTTAGTATTAGAGGTTCATCAAATATTCACTGGGCTTCATTGGATGCCTGTGAGGGTCAGTTCGTAGGCCACCAGGTGGAATTTTCAGAGGAGGTTATCAACTTCCAGATGGTAATGGCCAATTTTCCCATAATTCTAAAACCTGAGGCCTATTCCATCATCTATGAGATAGCTCCCTGATGGTAGCCCCTGAAAGACTAATATGGCTGCTTCCTAGTGAAAGGTGATGTTTAAATGTTAGATCTGTGCTTGTAGCTTGGTGTCAGCATTCTGCCTGGATGTAAGGCCTGAGTCTGAGATTTATTCCTTAAACATTTATGAAGCACACACTGTGTGCTAGACACACACACACACACACACACACACACACACACACACGATGATCATTGACTTTGTGAGATATAAGCTGTGCACACGAAAATCACAAACATAGGTCATTACGAACATTGTAAGGCTGACAGACTCATGGATCTCTGCAGAAAGAAATTAACTTGTTCGGAGTGTGTGTGCACGCATGCACACGCACATGTGCGTGTGTGTGAAAGTAAACTGAATAGACCAAGGAGTAGACAAGGATAACTGATTATTGCGGTTATAATGAGACCACCATTACTGAATTGTCTTAGCTAATACTTTACCAGAAACGTAAACATTACTCCCACAGTTTTTGAAAGCCTCAGGTGAACAAAAAGAAAAACTATGAGAATTAGGCTGAATGGCCAGAAAGGCAGCAGGACAAGGCATGGCAGCTCTGGAGGAAACGAAGAGAAGTTCTAAATTGGGCTTAACTCGAAAGAGCTTTCCTTTTACCTCTTGTAAATTGGAACTTGACTAGCTCTCATCAAGGGGAGCTCGAGTTTTGCTTTCCTTTTCCAGCTCCACGGGCAGCTTGTGCAATGACTGTAGGCAGTTGTTTTGAGGTCTGGTCCCCTTTTGGCTCTCCTTTCTTTGACTGACAGGAAGCATTGGCTATAGGTGAGGGGAATTAGAAAATGGCTAGAGGGAGAAACAAATGAGTCATCCTCTCATCTCCTAGACCTGTATTACTTGCATTTTCTTTCTGAAAGTTGATTCAGGTCATTTGGGAAATCATTAGTGGGATAGTGTGGCTCTTTCAGGGTTTCGTATTTCTCGATGCCAAGGGCTCTTTTGTGCATTCCCTTTGTTCTGTTTCTCCACAGTGGTGGGAGTTCTAGATAAAATATCAATCTTAAAGATTTTTTTTTATCATTTCCAGGTGCACAGAAATATTAGCCTTGGTACAGCTATATTTTCTTGCCCACATGTCTTCCCGAGATGACACATATGCTTTTCATTTTGCTGCCATTATTCTTCATGAGGTCGCAGGGCATCCATCAATCATCACATGTGATGGAAAAACAAAGATGAAGGAAAAAAGCACCAGTCCATAAGCACAAGATTATGTGCTTGTCTGCAGCGGTAAAGGACAGTCTCTTATCTTAGTGCAGAGACCAAAAAAAGGCTCTGTGACTTATACCTCTGGAATGAGACTCATCAGCAGTGAAACCAGAAACCTGACCATCAGTTGGCATAGCCGAGGTGTTTCAAGAAGCTGGGTCGGTGTCAGCACATGTGGAATTCAATCCCCATGGGCAATGTAATGCAATCACAATCTGGACTGGGATGAAAGAAGAGGGGTACCTCTCCTCCAGAATGTCACAGCAAGCGTGGCTTGGTGGCAGTGCCCTGAGGGAAGGCACTCTGGGCAGATGTCCTTCCCGGCTCTTACTTGTCAGTGGAAACCCTAGCTGGTCATTTCAAGTGGCATGGGTTCTCAGGTGCTTGATATGTCCAGTTTGCTTTTATTGCTTCAAAATGTTATTTTCTACTACGAGAAGCCAGACTAAAAGGACAGTTCTGTGATGAGTCTAAATACAATTAAATTAGGACTACAATAAAAATGGTAGTTATCATAGTCTGAATATCAGCTGTGTATTTCACATGGACTCCTCCCCAGGCCCTGTCTGAGATGGGAGGTGTTATTATTTTTAGATGAGGAAACTGAGGCTTACAGCGATTAAAGTGCCAGGTTTGCATAGCTAGCAGGTAGAGACCTGGAGTTGGGACTCCTTTAGTGCTAAGTAAGTTTATATGCTGCTATAATGGACAGTTCCATGTAATTGCTTAAACCTCTTTTTACATAGAGCATGTGGAAACTGAATTCCTGGTCCTAGAGCAGCACATGCCCTGGTCCTCCCAGCACAGTTCCCTGGTTCCTCAGACACTCTAGGACCTCAGCAGAGTCTAACCCACTGGTGAGCAGCGTCTTCCTGTGAGATCACACATGCCTAGGGCTGACTCCCTCGTGACTGCATTCTTCTTCCAGCCATTTCTATGCAGCTGCTCATCATGGCAGCCTTAGAATAAACAGTTCCTGGTGAGCACCGTTCACATTTAAAGAAAGAGGGAAAGGCTGTTTGGACCAAGGGAAGTGGAAGTGTCTCTCAGCAAAACACTGACTTATTTTTTTCCCAATTTTTTACACCAAACTGAAAACACATGGTCACACACCCCATCCCTGGGGCAAAGCAGAGAACTCTCTCTGCATGATAAAAGTCAAAAGTTTTTGTACTGTCTTGAGTGAGCATTTAGTTTATTTTTGATCCTGGGCCTCAAGCTCCAGTCTTCATCCCCGCTAGGCTCCTTCCAGCTGCCCTTCTGGTGTCACACAGAAGCCCAGGAATCAGAGTGGGGACAGCCTGGAATCCATTCGTCCCACTAGTGGTAATAAATGGCTTATCTTATGTGTCAGTAGGAAGTAAATCAAACGACCCCTCAGCTATTCACCCTTAAAGTTCTATCTGACCTTGAAGCTAAGAGGGTATTGGCTGGAGAAGAAAAGAGTATCTCCTGAGATGTTTGTGAACTAGCTGATCATGATTTTTCATGGCTAGCCCTTGATCCTCCATGTCTGTGGCTTTTGTTTTTGAGTGTTCATGAAGGGTTGTAGGAAAAGTTCCCCAGGCATCTCACTTGGTTAAGAAGATAGCATCTCTCCATTGGGACAACTGGCTATGTCCCAGCAAAATGCTCTGCCCCCCTCAACTGTACCATATCTGCGAATTAACCTCTTTATAGATTTTTTCCTTCTTATTTTAATTCTAAGCTGGTGTTTCTCTAGCCTCTGGGCCTTGGGACTTGTAGAGTCATTTGTTGAATTTCTGGCAGTGTGAGATCTAATAGTTTGCTTTCAGTTCTCATACATAGTGAAGTAAGGTGTAGGAGGCAGAGAAAATAACTGAGGAAGAAAACAAGGCTTGGAAAAATTCTGAAACAACAGTCATGCTCCAAATAAGCAAGGTGGTGAGGCAGCGGACACTTTTTTTTTGCCTTGTGGGGGTTTATGTTTTCCTCTTTTTTTCTTTCTGTGGCAAAGTAGTAAATGCCCGTCTTACTGGCTACTCAGAATACTTCATTGTATAATTATACTCTTTTCTGTGGTTCTGTAGAACTACCTTCCTTCTAGTTCCACTTGGGAAATTAGATCTACCTAGCTCTCTCATTCCCAAACCATACCCATTCTGAATATGAAAACAAGGAGATGGGACAAATTTCAAAACCATAGATGACTTAGAAAGTGCAGAGCAAAGTCTTGTGTTTATGACTTTTCCGTGTCCTTAGGACATTTCTGAAACACTGAGCAGCAGCCACATCCGTGGTTGTGAAAGATGCTCTGGGATGTGGGCCACGGCACCTGAGGATCTACAGAAAAATCAGCTTTGGTCCTTTGGACCTGTGACATAACTGTTCCTTTGCCTGTGTTCAGATACCTCAGCTGAAATTCATCTCATCTCTTATGAGACAACTCTGTATTTACTCTCTGCTGCTTTTGAAGAGGCGGTGTAGTGGATAAGTACTTAGGCTACCTGTGAAGACTTATTTTTGGAAATTCGCCACTGCAAGATGTTTTAAAATCTGTTGAGCAGGTGATGTCTACGCATGAATAGAAAATAGCTAAAGCTTGTATCTGGAGTTTGCAAAACAGGGAACTTTCAAAATGATTTGTAGTTTGCTAAACCATCTTTGCTCTAGCTAAGCTATGGAGTATGGCTTGTAACCAGACAGCATTTGTCACCCAGACAGCTTTAGAGAAATCTCCTGTTTCCTCATGGAGGTCAAGGAGTAGGGGTGGGGATAACTTGAGAAATATTTTTGCTGTATTTGAACCTGGGATTTTCCATAAACCAAAGGAGCGATTAATAGTTTCTCCGCCTATATCAGGTGTCGTCAGCCAGATGTTTCTTTCAAGAACTCCACTTCTTTATTTTCTAAATTGAATTGGCATCAAATAAAACACATTGCAACTTCAAAATCAGCTGCAACACAGCAGGATGAGATGTAGTTATGAACCAAAATTAGAGGATGAGGCAGAGGTGGGTGTGCACTGCAAAATCAAAGTGATTTTCAAATACATTAAAAATGGCTTTCTCATTTTGAACCTTTGGAAAAGCCATATGATTAATCCACATACTAAATCCCTTTTTATTTTGCTTCTCAGAACACAATTCTCAAAGCCATTACCGCACTCTGAATGAGAACGTATTTATCTTGCTTATTCAAAAACAGTGAAAAATCAGATATTTTCTGCAAATAGCTTTTCTGTGCTTATGTTGTATATATCACTTCCTTCTGATTATGAAATAGCATTATAAAAATGGGTTTCTGTTGTGTTATCTACCCATGAACTTTATCACAAAATGATGGATTAATGCTATAAAACTAAGATTTACATTTAGCCCTTAAGTCTTAGCTGTAAAGGGATAGATAGATACCAGCATCTGTGTTAGTCAGCAGTTGCGAGTCTTCATCCAGTAATAGAAATTTGATTAGTAATAATATTGTTGTTTGTCTTCCACCAAAAAGAGAGGCTTATGTGATCATTAATGTCAACACAGTGCAAAACTTCTGGGCAATGCTTTTCTAACTTAATTTATTTTGGTGTTGTATACCCAGAAACCGAATACACATTACAAGGAATCTGGATTTTTATATGAAACTTTGTAGGTTAGACAGGGAGGGGTAGACAAATATTAAAACTTTAAGAATTGAATTCTCCAGTAATCTGGGTAAAACCTGAAATTCTGTGATTAGTTCATCATCTCTTCATCTAGTGGCAGCCTGATAGAGGAAGAGTATGGGTAGTTTGTTGAGGTCAGAAGAATTGGACTTTAAGAAAGTCAGTTAATCTTTTAAAGACTATTTTTGGTTTCTATTTTACAAAATGCCTTTAATAATAAGCCACATTAAGATGATCAATATAAATGAGCTGTGAAATGTCTTTGTTGTATTCTACAAATGCTAGAACTTACTGTTGTTTCTCGCTGAAATGAACATATCTTTAAGAAAGAGAATACTATATGGACAGAAAATAACTATGATCATGTTAACTGCATCCTACATGTGAACATTTTGTAATGATTAAAGAGATATCTCTAAAGTAACAGAAAAAAAAGAAAGAATACTTGATGCAATTATTAGTAATTTGCATTTTGGTGTGAATTGAGAATTTAGGAGCAGAATTTTTTTTTTTTTTTAATGAAATGTTAAGAGAGATTGAGATGGCTGGTTGTCTGAGCTATATCCAGATGCAGAAAGTATGAAACATTTCATAATTTTGCCAGTTGTGTATTTTTTATAAAGCAGTTATTTAAACAGTGGAAGGCTGGCTAGTTGCATCCTTTCTTCTGTTGACTTCTCCTCAAGTATTGAATAGAATAAAGACATTTCCTGCTATTTTCCTATCTTCAATAACTGATTTTTAACTTAATTTTGTGTGTTTTGTTTATGGGAGATGGTAGGTGAATTTGGTTGATTTGAGTTCGCTTTGGGGAGGATGGCGAACAAGGTTTTTCACTCTCATTTACTCTAGGGTCCGGGTAGCCCTGCCAGCCTAAACTTCTTTCTAGTTGTGACATTTAAGAGAATTTAAACAAAGCAAAAATGTACCTGAATTCTTATATTCTTGAAGTCTGATCTATGAGAAAGGGGACTAAAACAGCTTTCTGGTCCCAAACTCAAGGTGAGGGTTAGGGTGACAGAGGAACAACTTGAGGTCTCATTGCAGATTTTGCTTGAACTGGATTTACCAGACAAACCAAATCTTAGTGTGGAAGAATGGAGCCAAAGCAAGTGCCCTGAAATGAAGGACCTTCCTAGCCTCCCTGAGGCTTCCAGAGGAACTTTCTGAGGTCCCGGTTTCATATTCACAGGTACTTTAGTTACTTTACAAAACTGAGGAAGAGTTACCCAAGGAAAACGATGCATTCTAATGTACGAAATGCTTCTCCATATCCTCACTCCATTTAAATTTTCTTTTAATGTCCATTTTCTCCATCTTACTTGGTAAAACCCCAGCAATAGATTCTCATGTTCTAGGGGAATTGAGGCTGTTACCGGGGCCTAGTTCCTCCAACCCACCACCTTTTTTACTTTCTTATAAAACCTGGGTTAGTTTTTCTCTCATAAAGAGATGAACTAACCAAACTACTTTCTTACATCAAAGGTGATGTATTCATGAATGTCAAGGAACCAATTCATGAATGTCAAGGAACCAATTCATGAATGTCAAGGAACAAGTTCTATGCAGGGATGCGTAATATTGCTCTAGTTCACACTGGGAGGCCACATGCTTGCTTTAGCACTTTACCTTCTAAGTAGAAAGAGTAATGCAGCAATAGCACCATTGTATTTTACCATGCAGACTACCCTATCTTGAATTATCAGAAGAGAAATAGTACTTTATGACACTTTCAGGTACAATATTGTATATTAGATGCCAGTTCTTTCCATGATTTTGTTTATACTCTCTCCCCTCCCCCACCCCCAATTTTTAATATCACCTGACTGTATAAGTGAACATGTTAACTTTCTACCAGTTGCCCAGATCTCTTTGGGTTCCTAGTTGTGTTCAGAGCATTATCGGAGTTAAGTTTTGAGGTCAAGTATGTCATTTTTTTCAGCACCTAGTGGGTGTCCAACACTAGGCTGTAACCACTGGTGAGCAGAAGCATTCTCCCTTCCATAAACTGCTTGTGGTGAAGATGTGCTTATAGAAAAAAAAAGTAGAAAGTAAAATAAAAGTGTTTTTTTAAGGTGAGCTATTAAGTAAACAGAAACACACACACACACACACACACACACACACACAGAGACCAGAATTTATCTGTGTAAATTAGTATCCTTCCTGAAAGTAGGTAATTCTCCATCTTTCTTTCAAAAATGACACAATTGCCCTCTATATCTGGGGGCTGCCTTCTTTGAATGATGAAATGCACAAACCACCACAAAGTTGCTTTTGGGTCACTTGTTTTAGCTTTCCAGTGGTTTTATCCAACTTGATCCTCCTCTTTTCTTACCTATTTGGAAAGATGTTAACCTCTTTCAAAAAATCATATATATTTGCTAACAAATAAAGATGGGTCATAATTCTTTTTTCAATATTCAGAGGAATGTGAGGAAGATGATTTTAAAATGATTTAATGGTATTAGTGCCTAGAACCAAATCCATTTTGAGAGCAAGTCCTGATAGTTTTGTTAACTAAAATTAGCTACATTATTTATATTAGATATCATATAGTATATGTAAGAAATTCAGGTTCTTGGTAATTTAGGCCTCAACTAGGGGTGTGTGCGTGTGCGTGAGTGAGTGTGTGTGTGTGTGTGTGTGTGTGTGTGTGTGTGTGTGTTAAATGAAGTTAAATAAAGAAAACTTCATAATAGGTGGTATCTCACAAAGCCCTGGCAGCCTGCTCTGGCCCCTGCCCAAGATAGCTCACCTGAAAGGTGAGGGGAAATTATCTTAAGACAGCGGTAGGAAAGTTGATAATTATAATGGCTTTTTCTACTTCTCATTTCTGGGTGGGCCCAGCTGTCAATGCATGTCATCATAAATTATTACCCCAACATATTCAGACATCATCTCAGGCCTCCAACGGCAGGACTGACCAACCTCATGCTGGAACAGACTAAAGCAGTCTTGATACTCTTGAAATCATCATCATTTTAAAGGACTCATCACTTCTTCCTCCTTCAGGAAGTTCTCACATCTGTTCCCAGGTCTCTGCTGTTTGGCTGGGTCTTTCTGGACTATGCAGAATCTAACCTGTGCTGTGGGTTAGGCTCATCTGCAGTGGGCTGTTGCCCACCTGTAAATTGTCTGGCAGTTGATGTATATAGGCAATACCTTTTGTTGGGTTTTCATGGCTTTCCTACTGCTGTTTAGATGAGCTTCCACCATTCTTCAGTCTCACCAAACACTTTCAGATGCACAGAACACATTAGGCTCGTGGTCATTTGTTCTTTGGTGCTTTTGAACGGTATCCACTGAATTTGACAGTGGTCTTGGACACCATGAACTGATGACTGCCGCAACAGAAGATTAGAAGAAAAAAACAGATCTGCAAATGAAAGGCAGAAATCTCAAATGTAAAGTAATAATGGAAATTTGTAGCATTTTTAGAGCATTATACATTTTCCAAACTTTCTCAGGTCAGCTCATTGAATTCTTACAACAGCCTTAGGTGTTATTACTCTGGCTTTACAGATGGAGACTGAGACCTAGAGAGATTTACTTGATTTGCCCAGGGTCACACAGCTGGGGGTGGGTGACAGTGCTTGGTATAGAAACAAGGGTCTCTGACCACAGGGGCTTTGTTCTTCCTCTTCCCACAGCTGAAGTAGGTGAAGTCCTCACTTTCCTCTGAATTTCCTGCTTGGTCTTAGAGGAATAGGGTGGAAGGGGTTAATAACAATGGGCAGGAATGTTTCTAAGAACTCTAACATTCTTTGTTTTCAAGTCTTTCAAGTCTACCAGGTTTGTGTGCAAGAGATTAAAGAAAACACTTAATTCAAATTTCCAGGAATCCCTATCCCTGACACATTGGGGAACCAAGGCTTGGGTTACAGCTACAATTTTTAAACTTACTGAAGCTATTTAACCCAAACCTCATTTTTTCAGAAGTAGTCTCATGTGTCAACACCACTTTTCCAGGCAGACAGAGCCAGATGGTCTCCCTAAGGTCCTCCCATGAATGTTAGAGGGTGCTGATGCTACTAGAAAGAAAAACTATCCAGGCATGGATGAGCTACCTCTGAGAAGGGAGAGTTCAGTGTGGACTGACGTAAATGGGGGAAGCCTCCTGAACACGTAATATCTGAGCTGTAAAGTAGACACTGAGTGCAGTTTGGATGGGGAAATAGTAAAGGCAGAGGCATGAGGAGGGTGCATGGGCATGGCGAAGAGCCTGGCCTTACCAGTGGTCTTGTGACCATGCCTCACTCTCCTCATCTGTAGAACGGGGTAGTAACAGTACCTACTCACATGAGTGATGTGGGAATTAAAGAGTAATCCACGTAAAGTCCTAACCTGGCAAATAAATACTTGGGGAAAAGCAAGCTATTAGCTACCAGGTTATTGGGAAACAGAAAACTAGGAACAGCTAGAGAGTGTTGATAGATTGAGATGGGCACTGGCGGACAGAGGGAAATTCTGCCTGATTCAAGACTGAATGAAATTAATAGCTATGGAATAATTGTATGTGAGAACATGTGAAGAATATGCTTTCCTGCAGGCTCCTCACTTTAATATACAGTAAAGGTCAGTAATAGCTAATTTTAGAGGTAGCAAATCTGACATTTTTTTCATTAGTCTTTCCTAATGAATTATTCAAGGTTGAATTACGCTAACGTTTACTGCCATAGCTCCATCCGAATATGTCTCTATATGTGTAAAGTCTTAAGGGCTGCTGCGGACCGTGGACAGGGTTAGCGGGAACTAAATGCAGGAGGCCTCTCATTTGCCATTTCTACCCCAGCCCCTGCATCCTCAGCCTCCTTAGATTGTCCGATAATGGTAATGAGAGCCTGAGTGATTCTTCATCAAAGAAAATGACAGCCACGTTAACATTTAAGCAAATCTGATGTTCATGTTTGGGTGTATGCCTAATGTACCTGGGTTGAAAATATGTGCTGTAACATCTTATTTTCCTAAATCCTAAAGCAATCTGGTACTTGATAACTAGTGATGTTATGACATCAGTGTCGTGACATAATGGCTGACATGCCACTTCATGCTACATTTTTATGTTTTATGAGCTAAAATGGTTTGTAACTATTTTTGTTGCCATGTTAGATAGCTTTTTACTGTTAATCCTTTTATAATAAGAAAACACTATGCAAAGATGTATTTTAACAAAATTTCTTAAGCTTCTACACTAGTAGAAGTACTGAAAATAAAACTCTCACTTGCATTTTAAGTCAAATTTATAGCTTTCTTTCATTTATAACTTGGTCCTAGACTAAAAGCAAAACCGCCATCTTATAATTTCTTATTCAAAGGTTGGAAGAAAAAGGTTCCAAATGAAAATGATTTGTTATGAAAAGATCACAGAATTCGGCAGCAAAAGTCTGAATTAAAACCTTGGCTTTGTTGTTAACTAGCTGTGATGTCAAATAAGCCTTCCGTTAGTAAAATGTAGTTCTATTACTCTTACCTGTAACGACATCCACTCTTGTGACTCACACCCTGGACTTATCATGACCAAGGCCTGTTATGCTTTTAAAATCTTAAATTCACAGCATCCCAATTTCAGGACACGGCCTGCGAGTCTCCTAGGTTATATGCTCCCTCACCATGCACACCTACTTGCTGATGTTGAATAAGCCCCTTGGTCTCTTCTGTCAGCCTCTCAGTCCCCATGAAACTTTAATAACTAGTCTGTACAGCCTTGGGCCCCATGATCGTTTAATTGTAATCATTTTAAGCCAGCATGTGCTATCTCCTTCGCCCTTTGCTCTTCCAGAATATCCAGCTTGCAGACCCTCTACCTAAGACCAATCCAGCCATTTGCTTGTTTCCCCCCTACATTTGGGCCCTACAACACAACTCAGGGAAAAGAGCAAAGCCCAGCCACAGCGAGACATTCAGCACTACTTACTTCAGCATGTACCTCCTCAGTTCCTTTTCCTATTTCCTAAAGAAGTTACTCAGAAACCTCACCCGTCTTCCCTTCCCCTGCCCCTACCTTTACTCTCAGCAAGTGACCTTCTTGCTTGCCTGTTAGAGAAAGTAGAGCCATGGGACAGGAATCCCGCAACACCTCGCTCGGTGCCCAACGAGCTCATCGATGCCCACCCACATTCTTATCGTCTTCTGCCCTGTCTTGGTGCAAGACTTTCCCCTCCTTCTGTTCAAGACTCTTCCTCCTTCGCGGGGGTGGACTCCCTCCTCCTCCTCCTTCTTCTGGTGTTCCCCACCTTTTCCCCTGCATTGCCTTATTCCTCTCAGCACACAGACGTTTTCAGTGAGATCTCAGTGTCAGTTTCCATTTTATTTTTTCAGACAGAGCCAACTTTTTTCTATTTCCTTTGTCTTCACTTGGTCACTTCCCATTTTTTCCTTGCCTCTGTACAATTTGGCTTTTATCACTGCTTCACGATCCCTGCTTCTGTCCTCTAGGGCCTCATAAATTACCAGACCAAATGAGCCTCTTTCAGTCCTTATTTCACTTGGTCTCTTGTAGCATCCGATTCTGACCATACCCTCCTTTTTGAAATTCGTCCCAACCTCCGTTCTCGAATGTTCTCCTTTAATTTCCAGTGACATTGCACTTTCTCTTTTCCCACCCTCTGGTTGTTTTTTTCTTAGCCTCCTTTGTGAGTTCTTCTGTCTCCAAGAGACCAGATCAACCCTCTGAAGCTTAGTCAAGTCCACTGGCCTGCTTAGTGGACATGTTTGTCTGATGTCCATCGGGCCCCTGAAAACCTTATATGTCTGAAGTCACCTTCTCCCCTCTTCATATTTTTCCCTGAGTCTTCTTTCTCAATAAATAGTACCATTATCCACCTACATGCATACACTAGACATGTCAACTTCTTCCTGGAGTTCTCTCTGTATTCTCCAACACCTCATATAAAAGCCCTGTTCATTCTACCACTTTATTGTTTGGATCCATTCTCTTCTCTCTGTTACAGACTTTGTTTCAGATTCTGACTGCTTTAATAGTTTACACATCTTGATAAAGGATGGATGACCTGCAGTCCTACAGCTGGTTAGTAGTGGGTGGGGAGGTGGGGAAGATTGAAACAGGCATCCTTTCTGGAATCCATTCTGATCCTGTAACTTCCAGCTTAAACCCTTTAATGTCACACTCTTTAGCATGAGATGGGAAGCTCTTCTTGGTTGGGACCCTGTCTACTTTCCAACCTTTTTTCCTGTTGTTTTTCATACACATGTGCTGTCACAACCAAACACAGATTCTGGCCCTTCCTAATATGTTGACCAATACCTTCATGTTCAGTACCTTAAATGCCCTTCTCTGTCTTTCTCCTGGTCTAGTCCCTTGGATCATTTAGGACTGAATTAAAATCTTACCTTGGCTTCCATTCCTGGCCAGCCCAGTTTGAATTGGCTACTCTAGCTCTGATTCTGTGTAATGTTTGGGCGTCTGTCCATTAGAATATCAGTTTCTTAAGCTGAAGGTTTCTGTAAACCCAAGACCTTGTGAGAGAAACTAGTGCTAGAAAGACTGAGGTTGCAAATAAATTCCTGAAAACCTTAAGGAATATTTTTTATTTACTGGAATATTTTTTATTTACTTAAATGAAGCAATAAAGAAAATGCAGTAAGTGAAATGAACATCGATGCTACATATCTTAAATAGTTTAGGTCTTATTTAAGATGCTACATATCCTAAACAATGAAGATTTGGGGCAAGTCATGCAACTTCTTTGTGCCTTGGTTTCCTTGTCTGTAAAATGAGGATAATAATAATAATACGTACCTTATAGTTTATTATGATGAATTAATGTATGTAAAATGCTTAAAACAGTGACTGACAAATTAAGTACTAAGTAGTTATTAGCTATTAATAATTTTTACTTACCAGCTATGATTGCTACACAGTTTATTGTTTCCAGATCCAATATTTTTACTGAGATTATTAAAATCTGTCTTGTTTTGAAGTATGCTTATGAAGACACATTTTCTTTGATGGATTTTCTACCCAAGTGTTCCATGGGGTCTAATTTATTACTTATAGATAGCTATGAGTCATTTAGTTTCTCTATTGTTGTCTCAAAGATGTACCTTTTTATTTGACTTGAGAAGAGTTTCGGGTGATGTTTATCTAAGCAAGTTCAGCTCAGGGCAGCTTTGTATGCATTTTTCAACTTCCTTCCCCAGAGCACAAGACGAGCTGTGTCCTTGATATCCACAGTATGGCAGAATGGTCTGACCCGGCTTCATTAACCTCTTCTGCAACATGCGTGCCCTCACTCCTTCTCTCTCTTGTTCACATGCAGCTCTTTGCCTTCTACCTGAAGTTCCACAATCCAGTGTTGCTTGCCTCTGCTTCCTTTATATTTTCAAGGTTGCCCTACACAAACACCGACTTCTGCTCCTTTTCGATTCCACACCTCCAATTTTCTTTTTCATACTGTTTCCAACAGGACTTGATGTTGATTTACTTATTTAAAAATATTCACAGTATTAAAAACATTATAATGAAAGAAAGCCATGACCATAAATTCCAAGAGGGCAAAACGTAGCATTTTATTCATATTTGTAGTAAAGTGGGCATTCAAAGGAAAGTCATTAGACACAAATGAGATAATCTATAGGAAATAAATGTATAAGCAGTAAAAATCACTATACAGATTAAAAAATTCTTAAATAGTCTTCCCCTTTTCATTATGGAGTATTATTATATCATATCAAAATTATGAGGAGCTAATTTTATTTTTATAAAGGTATCTTAAAAAGATGTCCTAACCTTCTGAGGGTCAGGTAACTCTGACCCTTTAATTACCTTCACAAATCTATAAGAAAGTTATAAATTTTAAATTATAAACCAAATGTTTCTCTTATTTTTAATATAAAAAGGTGATCAACTATTTTAGCAGCATTCATATGTTATTTTTTTCCCCAGCCTGTTCTTTCAGCTGTGAGATCATGAATGTGTTGACACCTTTTCTCAGTAGTATTTGCTTACCAAATCAGTCAGAGGTCACTCTCACAGGATCTGCTAACTTCTCTAACCCGATTTAGGTTGCGGAGTTTGTATAAATTTCATCTTGGCCAAAGTGCTGTATTGAAGAGTAAAGTCTGTTTTATGGGACCCAAATCTCCACAGGGCTGCCTCCTTTATACACAATGGAGGTAGAAGTTCAACAGATCCGAACTACTGTGTTCTTTTATTCCAACTTCCTTTTCCTAATCATTTGCTTTAATACAGTACTCCCTAAGATTATCTAAGAATATTGGCAATCCAGAAATAAATTTTACATGAATAATTATTGGTATTTAAAAGAAAAAAGTTAGGAAACTTATACAAATTTTTTATAAGTAGCTTCCTTTCTTCTTTTCTGTAATCTCATAGTAATTTCAGATATCTTGTTGAAATCTAGACAAGCCCCTATGACACACGTATATACAGAGAGAGCCAGTAAGTTGTTATCCTATTGCCATTTAATTAATTTTTCTAGTAAGTGAAGTATATGAGATATGGATGTATTGGTTAATAAAATACAATCATAATGTTTATTTCCATATGACCTCTGTAACGCAGAGACTGGTACATTAAATTTCAAGTTGAAAAATGTGATATTTTTCTTAATAGTATTTTCACCTAAAGCTGTGGCAGAAATAGTATGTGGCCAGACTAGTGAGTGATTTTTTACTGGCAAATATAAATTGGAATACAGGAAGTCTCTTTTTTGCTACCATTTATTAAATTCTTTGAAGAAAGTTTTTTTTTTTTCAGGATGAGTATATTTGAGAGTGTATTAGAATGTTGATTATTTGACTAAAAGAATATCTTTGCCGAGAATAGTATAGCACTAAGCACAAAGTAAAAATTGTATCCAAAAGAAGTCTCTCTAAAAATCTCAGTCCTCTTAATTTTTTTTTTTTTTTTTTTTTTTTTATGTAATAAGGTTTTTCTTGAAAGACCTTGCAAAGTAAATCAAGGAAGAATATGCTGGATCTAACAAAAATGTTTCTCTCTCAATGAATTAAGGTAGATTTTTTTCTTGCTTTATTTTTAACATAATATTTCATAAGAACAACATATATTAGAGATTTTTTTTTAAAAATGGTGTCTTCTTCAAAGTAAGATGCCGTGACTGAATGTTGGCCATAGTTAATTTTGAGAAAGTCTCTGAAAATGAAACAAAGTGAGAACAAAACTTATCTTTTTATAAGCCTTCTTTTAGGAGTAAAATCTATTGAAATTAGACTAGTATCTATTATTATGATTATTATAATTCAGACCTCTTAGAGATAGTCAAAGTGCTTTACATTTAACAGATGCTCAGTAAATAGTCTATGAATTTAAACTTTAATCAACAGGACTGCCATGTTGTTCAGCTCCAGGAAATGCCATTCATATAGAAGAGAATAAGAATGGCGTTTTTTGGAGTTGTGTAATGATGTGGCTTGTGATTAGGTTAAGAAGCACTTTTTAACTCATTATAATTATCGTGCTCATTTTATGTAAAATTAGTATACTGAATTTCTTTTCTGTGTGAAAACCTGACTATGTTCCAACATGCACTGAAATCCATTTCAATTAACAGTAATGATACCTTTTTAGAAAGCTTTTGTTGACTGCCATTTTGCTTAATAGTGGAATATCCTAGTGATTGTATTTATAATATATTGTGAGCCTCTGAACAGAAATTGTCAAGGTTAGATGACTCCATTGGGAGTTGTCATGAACAACATACCTGAAATGTTGACTCAATAAGGTTATAAGAACTCGCTCTATCTGGTTATTCTTGTTTGCATTTTTTGTCCTATCAGGGAAAACACACGTAACAAGTATTTCTATTTCTCTTATTTATAAAATATATGAAAATTTAAAGAAATGTGCCTAGAGCCTAATTGAAAAATTGAAAACATCAAATTCTGAAAAGAATATATATGTGTATGTATGTGTATGTGTGTATATATATATATATGCGTATATATATGTGTGTGTGTGTATATATGTGTGTGTGTATATATATATATATATATATATATATATATATATATATATATTTACACCTTCAGCTTCACTGCATTTACTGTCTTCCAAAGATTTTTTTCATGGCTTCCAAATTTGTTTTTCAAAATATATTCTTCTCGAAAGGTTTAAAAAATATTTAAAAATGTAAAAACAAATTTATGTTTTTAAAAAAGTAATGTAAGCTTTTAAACATAATCTATACAATCTTTATGTATTTTGCAATGGTCAGATCTATAAACTGTTGAATGTCCATCAATGTTCAGTAAATTAATACATTGTATTATTATTATTGGCATTAAATTATGATTATTTAATGATTTGTTAAATCTAAGACATTTTTCTGGTTAAGAATTCCAGAGATATCATAAGGTGTATTTAAATAATTAAAAGTCCTAAGTTCAGTTATTTGCTTAAATGAGCACCATTTTGATTTTCTTGCCATCCCTTCTAAAGATAGATGCCACCAATGAAATAAACCATGAATATCATGAACACAAGATTGCTAAGCTAAATGCCAAAGAAATGCAGATTGCTATTGACCTTCTGAGTAGTAGGCAAGTATGTAAGGCTCAAGGTCATGCACATCAGGGCCTGGCAGCTGGGTTTAAATTAAACTTGATATTTGAGTCTTTGGTCATATGTTGATACATATTCCACAGCTGGAAATGGAAGAGTAGGAAATAAAGGCAATTCCTCATTCTTTTGTGCAGGTGACCTTAGCTGATTGAGCTCTGAAAGGTTGAGGCGAAGTGCTAGGTCCATCTTTCCACATTTGTGTCAAGGAAAGGTTATCAATGTTCTCCTTGGTTCATCCTTAATTGCTACCTATAAGGTTGATCCCCTGACTGCTGCTAGCAGCAGCATTTCAACATTCAATATTACATAATTTTTCAAGCCATGTTGCTAATATCTAAATAAGACAATTACATATAGTTAACACAAATAAATCTTTCTAGATAAAATATGCTCTGATTGTAAGACATTTATATTTACAGCTCTGTTCTTTATCCTTTAATTTAAACTTTAGGGAGACTTTTATTTGGATATATATTTTTTTAAAAAAAAGAGGGTAATGATACATTCTTGCTTGGTTTAATTATAAGCCAGTCCAATCTGAAAGGAAAATATGACCTGTAAAATTTGCTTCTCTGAAACCAGTTTCCAAAATCAATTGATGACAGTGCTTATTTTATCAGAGGTGTTATGCCTTCAAATAAGAGATGCTATGGTTTTTACAAAAGAGACAGAAGGATTTGAAAAAGAGTTTCCACAAAGAGGTTGGGCATTCATTCTTATGGCACACATTAATTGAGTGCAGGCCCTGCTCTGCTACTGAAGACAGAGGAGTGAACAAGACCAAGGGAAGTGCTTGCCCTTAAGACACCTCCATTCTGGAGAGAGAAATGTCCAGTATACATGATACGTAAGTAAATCGTATAATTTGTTAGATGATAGTAAAGCAGGGGAGGAGGATAGTGAGAGTTAGGGCAGAGCTGAAATTTTAGACAGGATAGCCAGGAGAGGACCTGTGAAGAAGATGCCTTTTGGATCAAGATCTGAAGGAAGCAATGGAGCAGAACAGAAGGAAAAGTGTAAATGCGTGGTGAATAATGGGGCGAGGGGGTAGCAGGAGATGAGGTCAGAAATAGAACCTCATAGTAACACTAAAATCACTGCAATATCATCATTACCCAGCCACTATACCAAGTGTTCATGTACATATATATATATATATATAAATTTAATCCTTATATTTTCATACCTCTTTTACAGATGAGGAAACTATAGACCAAAAGTAACTCTGAACCCAGGAAGTCATGCAAGGGCACCTCGCCCTTCCCTCAAATCCTATCCCCTGGACTTCCACACTCCTCTGTAGGGCTTTTGAAGCTCCAGCTCAGATGAGTGATTTTCTCATGGACTAGGGGAAATCCCTGCTTGAGAAGAGAAGATTGTCAGAAAAGTCAGCAAGATGTTCTCCTTGCCCTTCTCACAATCTCTCATCAATCGATCTAAGCTGGAGGCAGGAAAATGTGTTGGGAGGGAAGAATTTCACTGGAGTCAGGGAAACCTTGCCCTCCTTGAGAGAAAGCTACCTGACAGGTCACAGTTGGATTGCAGCTAAATTTAGCTGCAAATCAATGCATTTGCTAGCTAGTCAGCTAGTAGACCGGTCTAGCTTGCCCAGAACTCTGGGTATGTCATATTTACTTATAAGAGCTGTCATTTTTTCTCAGGGTATCATCATATTTCTCCCACCTCCCCACCTCCAAGATTTCAGACAAAAGTATTCTCAGCATTATTGTTGGAGGGAGGACATAGGTTTCTGAGAGGCACAAGAGTACTTACTCCCAGCCACTAGCTTCCCAAAGATGACGTGTTTGCTGACAAATTGCCATAGTCCATGTTGGCAACCACTTTGAAAGATTACGAATATGTAAGAGCTGTCCTGCATTTATAAAATGGCTTTCAGTTTTCAAATGTCCTTTTTGTCCTCTTGCTTTCCTACTCAAAAAAGGATTTGCAGGCCTTCGCTTGGAAAGCACAATTGCTGATGCAGTCTGTGCTGACACAGAAGACTCCTGTTTGGGGGGCAAGAGAGTCTCAGGGATCTGAGTCTTCCTCTATTGCAGGTAGAACAACTACTGTGCCATCATCATTCCTCTCACTTTGGAGGATCCATAGGCTATCCTTAGCCATGTTCAAGAAACTTGAGTTCTTTAATCTTGAAGGACCTAAAAGGTGGTACTTGGTCGACACTTGTATAATGGTGCTCATCTTATTCTTTCTAAAAAAATTTGTTTCTGTTTTCCTTATTTCTTGGAAACAGATCACTTACAGCAATGGAAAGATTTCAATAGTCCTTTGTTGGATAAAGAGAAACACCTTTGTTCTTATGTAATTGACCTTTATTTAAAGTTTTATCATGATTTATTTTTTAAAGAAACAAAATAATGCATTCCTGAATCAAGCTGCCAGTAGTTAAAAACTACAACCAAGCATTTGAGTGGGGGGAAAGAACACATATACACTATGAAGAGTCATGGAGAAGACTTAGAAATTTTTGAGAAATGAAAATAGGATGTCTTTCTAAAATTAATTAATTAGCAAAAATGATAGGGTTGTGTCAAACATCATAAACCAAATTCTATTTAACTCCAGTAGTACCTCATCAGCTTTTTAAATTTTTTTTAATTTAGAGAACCCTGCTTAATTGGGGGACAGTGAAGATTTTAGAATTGGCCTTTGCACATACAAAAGCCAAATGGAAAGTCGTCTTATGGGCTCTTGGTTCCACTTGTCCTCTAAAGGGCCATGGGTGTTGGAATTTGAGAAATATGCCCCTCATTTGTAAAAGCGCTAAGCAAAGAAGGAACAGTGCTACCTCCATCTCCCAGCACCCCCGCCCCTCATGGGAAATTCCTTTTGGGCAAGACCTTATCTTTTGATCTTTGTAAACTTAGTGCCTTTGGGAGATATGACATGTAATAGAATCCAGTATACATCGAGCACTTATTAAATGTCAAATTCTTTTAAAGCAGGTTTGTCAGCCTTGGCTCCATTGATATTTTGGGTCCAACAATTTCTCGTGGGGGCAGGGGAGTGCATTAGAGAAGGTTTAGTAACATCTCTGGCCTTTACCCATTAGATATCAGTAGCAACAGTTGTGCCATTCAACGAATGACTCCAGACAACTCCAAATATCTCCTGGAGGTGGTGCCAAAATTGCTCTTCAAGGATGTGAGGTAGAGAGAGTTTAACTACATTTTCTTTGGGATAAAACATATACAACTGTTTAAAATTCCATCCTCCGAAACATATTTATATCTATATCTACATCTACATTTGTATGTATATCTACATACTTACACACACACACACACACACACACACACGTTTTACAGAGTTCCTACTGAGGAGGCATTCGATGGGAGCACTCATTGTAGCCGTTTTTCATAGCAATCATTATGACTCCAGTAAATTGCTCACTAAATTTCATCTGTCGCCTGTGTTCCTTCTTAGTTACAACTAAAGCCTATTGAAATTGATTTTTGTGTCAGCAACAGAGCAGGGATTCAGTAAGAACATGAAAGCTTCCCTTTCATTACTAGTCTTTTTTTTTTTTTTTTCTCCCGTATTACTTTAGATTTGGTGGGCCCTAATTATATTCCAGTGCTTCTCCTGCTGACATTTCTTTTGTTTTAATTAAAACTTTGGGAGGTTTGAGGACACTGTGGGAGAGAGTTTATTCATCAACAGCTCTGATAAGAGTCAAATGGGTCCCCGTTTGTGTTACCGACGCCCCAAGAATGATAGCAGGGAACACTGTGGTCCTTTCTCTTTGTTTTTCTCAAGACACCGGTGCGGTCCTCTCTCTTCTTGCACAGCTCCAAGCTCTGGGACCTGCTCTTATTGCCGCCACAGACATTCTGTTATTAAGTGACCCAGACGGCGCTGTGGGTGGACTGGCTTCCTATTGAAGCCATAAATTAGGTGAAATGAAATGCAGCAGTGTCTTTTCATTATTATTATTTATCTCTGCCCCCATGCCTATGGTGCCTCCTGGTGCAAAGCCAGCCCCGCCCACTCCCCACCAGGTGGTTGTAAATCTCTCCGGGTGGAGGCCAGTGTCAGGCTGTAGCTGACAAACCTAAGCAAGGCTTGGAGAGGACATAATATATCTTTTTAATCTGCGGATGAAAGGTGGGATGGAGTGAGCAAAGGGTCTGCCAGAGGTCCTGAGGGGAAGACAGAGCTGCCTCATAAAATAGGCCTTAGAGAGGGAGATATTGATTCAAACTCTAGAAAAATGAGCTGCCCTTCCTCAAGAACAGTTGGATCTGCCCTACCTTGGGTTAGTATTCTCCCAGGAAAAGGGGAGGCAAAGATGGAAGAATTGTAGCAGGGCAGTGTCTCGGCCTTGTTTTTGCTTGTGTCTTTATCTCCCTGAGCCTTTTCTCAGATAAACGGTGAGGTTATGAAATGCAGAATGCTAATGTCTGCTCAAGTCTCCAGGGCTCACTCCTGTGGTCCAGTGTGTTAGTTAACACTTGGAAAAGAAAACAAAAGCAAAGCGTTCTTGAGCAAAACACTCACATCAGACCATGTGGCTTCTTCCTCCAGTTATGATTCTAGGAGACATTCTCACACTCTCTTTTTTCTTGAGTAAAGCTCTCTGCCACATTTAAGTAGGCATTTCCCTAAATTCAGTCAAGCTTTTCCCAAGTTAAGCCTTTGATTGGATCACCAGAGTCTCTCTGTTTACTGTGATCGGAGGTCTCTTACAAGGTCCACTGGGCCTAGAAGCTTCATATTTCCTGGTATGATTTGGCACCCATTCTTTGCAAGATGCTGTCCCAGGTTTGTCAAAGGATTAAACAGACAAGGATCCCTGCCTTTGAGGAGCATTTGGTTCTAGTGTACAGAAGCCATTTGCCTGGTGGACTGAAGTCCAGAGACACCCGGAACT
This sequence comes from Rousettus aegyptiacus, assembly GCF_014176215.1. NCBI lineage: Eukaryota > Metazoa > Chordata > Mammalia > Chiroptera > Pteropodidae > Rousettus > Rousettus aegyptiacus. Next base: position 31,235,662 of record NW_023416307.1, on the reverse strand, counting down.
AAGGGAACTCAGAGAAGAGAACTTGGTTCCAGTACAATTCACACAGGCCATTGTAAGCTATTAGGAGTGTACATTGATACATTGAACCTTTTACAGACAGCATCAAAAACAGTTCTTCTTTGTATCTTAAGGTGATTACTATTCTCTGCTATACTGTACCCAAGTATTCTAAAACACTTGTGCTTGGAGTTCTACAATCTCAACCTGCTGCCCCAGTAAATAACAAACACAACTGTTGTTTACTTTTTCTTTTTAAAATTAAGAAGCATTAATTAAGGACGTTTTTAACACCAACAAAACTTAAGAAGCCTACTTAAATTGAATACCTCTAGCTTTCTGAAAAAATTCACCACAGGGTCCTCCTTATTTTCATCCTTTTACTGAAGTTGGGTATAAACTTCATCCTGGACTGGTATCCAGGAACCAGGGCTTTTAAATGGGACCTAAGTCCTCAGGTAGCACCCTGACTTAGGCGACAGGGAAGGCTGTTGCGCTGAGTGGGGAGGATGGAATATTGGGGGAGGCTGAGGAGTTGGCTGCGTGCTCATATGCTATCCCCATCCTTTGAACCCCCATATCTAGGGAGTTAGTCCTCCCAGAAATTAATGTATGAGAGCCACAAATGATCATGGTAATTCTGTGGCATAAATTAGAGGAGTGCTGGTAAAATCTTTGGTTTTGTGCTCATTTGGGGGGTTGAGAGAGGTGACTAGGAAATGTGTTCTTGGCTTAAGGCCATAGCCAAGACACTGGTTCTGCTACTTTTTTGAGCTCTTGTCACCCCACAGCCTGTCTGCCTCGTTACTGCTGTCACTTCAGCTGCGCGTGCCTTTCCTGGGTACAGGCACCAGGCTCCCTGCCACAGAATCTGCATACATTAACTACTGTCTGCTAAAAATTGTGACTATTTGATTTTTTTCCTGTAATCATCCATTTTGATTTATAAACTGAGCTAAACTGGAAGCCGCGAAGATGGAGGAATCCTCATTTCTAACAAAGAAAAATGAGACAGTCTTTTCTTCCCCATCCTGTGTCTGTGAGCAAACCTCAGTTCTCACTTGAGCCAGCCCTGAACCATCTTGAAAACAATCCATTTTCTGCTCTCAGAGGTGCCAAGAGGTGAGCGGTGTTGAGATGGAGAGCCGTTGCTTGGGAACTGTCTGAATCGGCACCTTCGTCTTTGCCACAGTCTGGGAGCAGTGATGCCAGGGTCACAGCTCTGCCTGCAGAGAGAGGAAGATTTTTTGAGCTACAGATATATGGCATATGCCGGCCAAGGAAAAATAGAGGCCTCATTTAACCCGGGAGAACCCTAGGAGAAGACACTGTGCCACATATGTTCTGTGAACATCCATATTCCTGGATCATCCATGATCATACGGATTTTTGGAGTCTTTTCATAAAGTCGTCTTGTCTACCTCTTTGCCTCAAGACAAGTTGTATCAAAGAAAAGGCAGCATTCCTGAAGATGCCCAAAGAAGTTTCTTAACTACGCTTTAATCTTAACTATGAGCAGAAAACCAGATTTCACCTTCATTCTCATCATTATAGTTCGGAGGGAGAGCTAAAACCAATTTCTAATTTCTTTGTGAACTGTGGAGAGGTAAATTAGCCTCTTTATAGAATTTAAAGGAACTTCATCCACTAAATTCATCTTCCAACTTATTTTGGGTGAAATGATTATAATTTCTGCTCACAACCCACTCCATCTGCTGCTATGTGCTTTGTGGCTGAATTGAAATATGGGCGGTTTGGGGGAATGGGAGAAACTGATGTGGACATATAGATGGTATTGACCAAGAACCTGAATACGACCCTCAAATCTCTCTACTTTATTCAATCCGTTATCTAGCAATTATTAAGTCCCTGCTGTGTCAAGCGCTGTGGGAAGTATTTATATCGGGTTCATTCCCAAATCTTGTTAATTTGACCCTCTGAATATCTTTTTGGACTCGATCCACTTCTCACCTTCTCTATAACTTCCATCCTCATCCAAGTTGCTATCTCTCAAATGAATTACTAAGTAGCATAATTGTTATCTTTCCATCATCTTTTCTGGTTTCCTCTGTTCTCTGCCCTGCCCCCAGGTGATCTTTTCAAACTGCAAACTTGACAACTCTACGCCCTTGTTTGAAACTCTTTAGCCCGTTGGTCTTAGGGTAAAAACAGACCTCAAAGTGGCCTCTGAGATCCTGCATGGACTCATTGGACGCTTACTCTCTACCCCAACCATTCTGGCCTGTTTTTAGTTACTTAAATACTCTAATAACTACACCACAGGACCTTTGAACATGGTGTTCTTTTTTGCAGAGTATATTCCTCAATGCTTGACCTAGTTTATTCTATTCATCTTTTAGGTCAGAGCTTTTCTTAAACTTTTACCCCAGATCCAGTAAGAAATATATCATTTTACATTATTACCAAGAATATACATAGTAATAGGTAGGTAGATAGTAGGTAGGTAGGTAGGTAGGTAGGTAGGTAGGTAGGTAGGTAAGTAGGTAGAGTCTTTGACTGAGTTCCCTAGGAAACAGATTCTGAGGACTGAGACTGGCTTGTAGGAGTGTTTTTGGGAGTGCTCTTAGTATCAACACCTGTGAGAGAGTCAAGACAGATTTGGGTAGAGGAAGGAGTTGAATACAGTTGTAAAACCCTGGGGCACTCCCCCAAAAGGCAGCTCTGGAGCTGGGATTACACTTCGATGTTGTTCCACTCTGATATAACAGATGTAGGCTTCTATATTCCTACATCAACCAATCATTGAATGCTTGCTGCCCCCAGGTAAGGAGCATTACCTTAGTCAGCAAGCATGACCTTGGGTCCAGCTGCTATCTTCGGCTAAGAGAAATTCCTGGAAAGACACTCAGTGAACTTCCGTGCTAAAGGAGGGACTGAGGGGGCACACCACAGTGTACACTAGTCCATCCTTTGTGATGCTTGGATCCACTTGCTTTTTGTAATAAGTTCCATAAACAGCTCCTCTAGGATTCTGGCTATGCTCTTTGCCTAGGTAAAGTTATAAACCGCCACCATTGCATGTTGTCTAACATTTGTGATTGATGATCATCATCTGCCTCCTCTACTGTCCATTTTACTCCCTGTTTTGGTGAGCATCTTTGCTGGTCTATATGGCAGACTTATTTGGATGAGCCAAACCCTCATTCCTGAAAAGTCAGAGCTTAAGGTGACTTTCTCCGGCTTGACTGCTGCTGTTGTTCATTTACCCCCCCAAATCAGGTAGTATTAAAAAGACTCTTACTTCCTGCAGCCAGAAAGTAGAACAAGCTGAGGACTAGACCCAGGAATTAATTATCTGGGTAGAAGAAAATGTTGAATGGTCAACTCAAGCCTGATTGGGAAAGAATGAGACTCTGAAAAATGGAATGGAGACATCCAAGTTGCTGCACTTAAAAGCTCAAACCCCTGTCCCTGTGAACTCTTAGACTACAGAAGTGATGTTCTCATCTTTTGAAGACAGTGTACAGATCTCAGGATTGAACTTCATTTCCCTTACGGTTTTCACGCATTGCTTTTAGTTGATGATTAATCACCCTTAGTGTTTCCCTGTCTTCTTCAGTACATCAGTGGCTCTCAGGAAAAGCCATCTGATTCCATTTTTTAAACACTTATATTTCCTCTGGACCTCTCAAAAGTCTGAAATATTGGACTCACCTGGCTTCTATATCCTACTCTAGTTCCCCACTAGTGATCATTTGACAGTGACACTGCTACAGTGTGCCAAGGGCATAGTAAGCCACCTGCCACCAGTGATAAAGGTCTCATTGACAGCTGTTCTGAGAGCCTGTTTCTTTGGGGCATTCCTGGCACCAACTGTCATCAGAAGGGTTCCCCTTGAAACAGATTCTGAGATAGAGATTTATGTGCAGGTATTTTACTGGGGAGTGTTCTTAGGACCTACACTGGTGAAGACATTAGAATGTGCAAAGGGAGGAGTTTGACTGTGATACAGTATCAGCAAAGACCTCAGCCATCTTTTGAGGTGGTCCAGAGCTGAGATGGCCCTTCGGAATTGTCCCGCTTTAAGACAAAAGGGCTGGAACCTTATACTCCTTTCATTGGAATCCACTGTCTTCAGGAAGAAACATGACCTTGGGCAGTCTTCTTTTGGCTGGGGGCAGTTACTAGAAAGGGCCTTGGACGACAGCTGTGAGTCTTAAAGGGAGAATCTGAGTGATGCACTACAGCATCAATGATGGATGGGTGGGTGGATGGATGGATAGATAGATGGATAGATAGATAGATAGATGTAACTATAATATTTGATTCATGAAACAATAGCTGCTATTGCTACATGTTCTACATTGTGATTTTTTTTTTCTATTTTAATTAATTTATTTTCATGGTTCTTGTGATACGCATTTTGAAAATCGCAACATTGGATATGATCAGTGAGGTTAGTGTAGGATGCTGTGGAAACAAAAGGGTAGAGCCCTCACTTGCAATCGGGAAATTGCAGAGGTCTTCCTCTTCTGAGATCTAATCTAAGCTAAGCACGAAGAGCTAAAAACGCTCTACCTGTTTGTGAGTCCTTGGATGTGGGGAAGGAGATAGTGGGCGGAGTGTCTGCAGTTGCCACAATCCCAGTTTGCTCATGTGCTCTGACAGAAAGATATGTATTTCTGTGACCTAGAAATGAAAGTACTCTTTCTTCCAGGCTAGCCTCAGGCTCTCAGCTCTAAAGCCATCTTGCTGTTCCTTAGAAAATAAATAACAGCAATAACAGAGCAGAAGCTTACATGCCTATTTCAGACGAAACCATTGTTTTTCTCTTACATTCATTTTGGGGAGGAGGTAAAGGGGTAGAGCACTATAATCCTTGAGTGATTTGAATTTCACCTTGATTTTTGAGTTATTCTGTATAGAACAAGAATCAGCATAGTTCTTTAGCTCAAACATGAGGTAGAAGAAAAGAAGAAGGCGGACAGAGTGAGTTCATGCGTCAGAGGACTGGGCTAGCCCACGCCCGCTTGCTCTGAGTGACTCCGCAGTCTCTGCTTTCCCCTTTTTTGGTGCCCTTTCTACCTCCTTTCTTGTGGACGGGCCTTTTGTTCGTGAGGACATGACTGACATTATACTTTGGATCCTACTGGAATTTTAGTTTTGTTTTTCTAGATTTTTTCTGTTATTTTTGTTATTATTGGTTATTTTAGTAGACAAAAATCTTCATTTTTTAAAATTAAGAAATGACACAGCAACTGTAATCTGACAGGATATTTTTTTCTAATTTTTGTGGAGAAAATTTTTTTAACTCTTTTGATCCCCCTGCCCCCAGAATTTAATTTTTAGTCCTTGATCAAATATGTATTTTAAATTCAAAATGAGATAGAGCCTAGGTTTATATTTATTATTTCTCTCACAAGTAGAAATAATTTAAAATTAGGAGTAATATTAAATTTTCACTTTAAAATTCTCCTAGAATAATATCCTCTTATTGCTTTGCCTTTAAATAAAAAATATTTTTTTAATTCTACATGAAAGAGATAAATGGTTCGATGTTTAATTCAAGTTAAATAAAATATGAAAAGAAAGTTTGTTTAAAAATTATTTGTATATTTTAGTGATAAGAATGTCTATATTCAAGAGCCAGATTGCAGAAGTAGGACAGAGGAGAAAGCATCCTGGGTTTAGGCCCTCATTAGTTGTGAGATTTGGCCTCTCTAAAAGAAGTGTATCGGATTAAGCGCCTGAGGGGCTCTTCCTACCCAATTTATTTGTGATTTTATGAAGTTGCTTCTTTAAACACTGTCTTCACAATGGCTGTGCCCCAGGTTTCTAGTGATCTTTTAGGTCAGCTGACTCTTGGCCATTCCCTCAAAGTGTGCCTTAATCTGGATCCTAATTTGGTTTGACATTCTCCAGTGATGTAAAAGGCAACTCAAGCTGGGCAGCCTCATTTGTAGCCCTGCCCCATCAAAGGCTGACAGCTCAGCAGCCTTCCTGTTCCAGAGCATGGGCAATGCCTCTGCCTGAGACTGAGCTGAGGCTGCTAATTGTTCCATTGTCAAGATCTCATTTAAACTGAAACTGCTATCCCTGAGCTGTATTATTCAATTATCCGTCAGACCCATCGAGAACTATTACTTCAGCGTGGAAGTAAAATTGAAAATGGAGGAGAAGTTGGGTTATTTTCTTTCCCAGTGACATTATAGGAGTTACTAAAGCAAAAGCAAAAACAGCCAGGTGCCCTAAATTTAAAAAGTAGCAGAGATTTAATTTATTTCAAACCAAGAACTGCTTACTGCCTTGTGCTTGAAACGTAAAGTGGATTGCTTGTACTCTGTCTGTTCCCTGGCCTTGAGCCAATGCCATAGACTTGATCTGCTCAGCTCCATGCTGCTGATAAAGAACTATGTGTTGACTTGTCCTTGAAACAAATTATTCACTCAGAGAGGATTCCCTGTTTTAAGGAGTTAAAAATCAAATGCAACATTTCTTAAACTGTGTTGGCAGAGGTTCCTGGCGGGCTCTCACAAGAGAAGGAGCTGGGAGGCAGAGCTGACCAGACTTTGCTGGTCAAGCCTCTGCTTGAACCAGGAGCATTCCATTTAATAAGATTTTTTTTGGAGGGGAGAGATGATTCTGCTGCAGATGAAGCCAGAGGGAAAGGAAGAGAAAGAGGGAAGGAAAAACAAAAGGGGTAAGGGGACCACCGGGCCTTTGGGCTCAATTCAATAATAGAGACATGGACATATTCATTGTTTGCACAGAATCAAAGAGCGATTGACAGTGAGGTTTCAGAAGAGAGGGTGATACTTGAGTTGAATCTAGAAAAAGTTTGCTGGGGAGTCAGGAGGTGATGGTCATCCCAGGCCAAGGAAATAATACATCATCAGAAAGATAAGAAACAATACAGGACATTTAGAAAACACAAACAGTTTAGTCTCAAGGACTATAAGAGCAAGGAGGAGCCTACCCAGGTGGTATGGCAGAAAGGGGGTCAGTTCTTAGAGGACCCTGCTAGCCACGTGCAGGCATTTGCTTCTATCAAGCTGTATGGCACCGTTAAAAGAATTTCAAAGTGAACTGCTACACGACACCAGCTAGACCCTCTGTGTTTGTCCACAGCTCCTCCACCCTCCTTCAGTGCTTTAGTACAGAAACAACCATTGTCCGAGGTATGATTTATGTCTCTTATCTTAAAGACTTCGCATTCCCAAACAGAAGCTGTTGATTATTATTATTTTTTTTGCTAAGGTCATCATTACGACATCACAGACCTGGACAATCCCGAGGTCATTCAGTGTTTATCAGCAGAGGGCGCAGTTGCTGCTTCTCACTATGTGAGAGTCACCTGCGCTCTGCTGCAAGTTAGTATTCCTGGCCCCTGGACACCTAAAGACAAGTAGCGCCCTTTTCCCCACTCAGTCATTGTGAAAACTAAGTTTTCAAATCCTCCTTAGGATGGAAAGAGGTCCCAGATGAATCTGCCTATCATGGGCAGAACCCAGACAAGAATCAGGCCCCTGGATTCTGGTCCAGGGCTCTTTGTGTAGTAACACTCCAGCCTCCTCCCTCACTTTCTTGAAAATTGAAATAAGTATGAGGGCTATGCCTGTGACCATTTTGGATTACTGATATAATGTCTCCTTCTTTGTGCACTTTCCTGAGTGGGGAGGAAAAAGAAGCAGAATAGGGGTCGAAAGGTCAAGGAAGCGCTATCAGAATCAGAGTAAATAGATGTGAAAAGCTGAGATATGTGAGAAGGAAAAGGGCAGTCACCCATCACCTCTACCCATTAGAAGTATACACGCCTCTATTACCTGCGGTTGTCCATAAACACGGCACACCATCTATGGGATAGGCACCCAGTATTCCAGCCACTGGAAATACAATGATGAGACGTGGTCCTTGCCTTCATGAAACATATGACCTAGAACGGAAGACAATATTTAAAATGAATCATAAGACAGGGCCATACATAATTCTCAGCAGCATCTGTTGACAGCTAATTTGTGCTAGGCATGGTCAAGCACTTTCTATACGTTATCTCATTTAATCTCCACTGCAATACTAGGAGTTAGGTACTATTATTATTTTCATTTTTCAGATAAAGAAATTGATGCCTAAGGTCATACAGCTGGAATTTTAATCCAGCTGGTTTCGAAAGCGATATTGTACTGCCTGAAAGCAGCAGTAGGTAAAATGTATTTTAGAAGCCATATACAAAATACATTTAGAAGTAATGGGTATTGATCATCTTTGCTACTGAGAGTCAGATGTAGAATCTACGTTTCTCAAGGAGCAAGTGAAGAGAAAGCTTCTCTTCTGGGCTTGCCCCCTCATGGCACCCTAGTCTCTTTTGATTCTGTATAGTTGATGTTTCACTCTGACCCCAGAAGACCAAAGATGCCCACTTTGGGAAAGCAGTTGCTTATGCGCAACACTGTCTCTTTAATCGTGAATTTGGATTGCTTGCTATCTGTTTTAGTCTAGGCCCCCTTTTAATATAAAGATAAATTAATAGTCTCAAGTGAATAATAGCAGAATAATGTCCAGTTGAGACTGTTACAATACAAGATGTTTTCATCATCAAAGAAAAGAAAGTTATTGCACATAGTGAGTTTTCTCTGACAGAGGAGACTCTTGTGTCTCCTCCACCCAGCTCTTGCTCCCCTTCCGTATAAATTCACCTTGGAGAGGAAGTAAAACCAAATTATTCAACATTGCCTTTTTTATTTAATTTGTCAACCACTGTGAAAATAAACCCAAAGACAGAGCAATGGAGATATTACAAAATAAACACCAAATAGAAACTGATCTTCAAAGCATTTAGTGTGTGTGTGTGTGTGTGTGTGTGTGTGTGTGTGTGTCTTTCCCATTGGTATTCTGTAACATTAATCTAGATAATATTGTTCTTTACAGTCAGAACTGAATGCTTATCAGAACTAAAATCTTATTTAATTTTTTCTGTACAGGGTCGTCATGTCAAAACGGGCCAGCTTGCAGCCATTAAGGTTATGGATGTCACAGGGGTAAAGTATCTTTATCTTGCTACCTCAATAGCAATATATTTGTAATAGAGAAGTCGGTGATAGAAAAAAATTATTTTTTGGAAATATAAGTTTTTAAAAAATATCTAAGATATTTCCACATTTGTGCTTAACATAAAAATGTTAAGAGTACTCAGCTGACTGAGAAGACTATGGGTAAATCACTCTAATTATATTAGATACCTACACACTGCCTTATGTAGTTTGAATGAAGAATAAATAATGTGTGCAAGTAATTTCCATAAACACAATAAGTATATTTGCATATGAAGACAACAGGATTTGAAGGTATTAAAATAATAATACTGAGATTACACAGAAGACATGGGTCTTAACGTTTTTCCCAAAGGTCCACCCATCACTGGAATAGACTAGAATTTGGATAGCTCTAAAGTCCTAGTAGATTATTTAACATGACTGTTTTCCTCCTCAAAATATTAACAATAAAATAATTACAGTAACCACAAATTCTTATTATTATTTAGAGCAACACTGAAACAGAACTTCTCCCTGGATGATCAAAAGCAATCTAAGGAGCAGACTTTATTTGAAATATAATCTTATGCTTTCAATCCTTTTTGCTAGGTCTATTTAAAATATGTTAATGTATTTTCAAGAATACAGAGCAAAAATCAGACTTGAAAGGACTCACTGGACATCAAAAGCATGCAAATGATTTTCTATTGTCCTGGGGTTTTTCTAAGATGTCTGTCTGCTGTACATGAAAGCTAAAAGACCAAAGTCTTCCATTTAGCCCAGAAGTGGATTATTTAATGTAAATAGACATAGAATGAATTGGTCACACAAAGGTATCAAGAACTAATATACAAAAATAAAATTAAAATAACACCATACGTCTATGTCAGATTTCAATTTATACCTTTTCCGGCCCAGTTCATTACATTTAATAAGTGTATATTATATTGTATGCTCTCTACCATAATACTAATTTCACTAATTTTCATTTCTATCACACATGGTACTAATTTTCTTATTATTGATCTGAATTCTTCTTTAAATTCTATACATTTTTAACCAGTAAAAATAATTGTGTTCCCATATGTTTATTAGCACCTGAAGTATTACTTCGTTTTATATTTCTTAGTACATTATTCAAATTTCAGAGGTTTGCAAACCTGTTCACATGTTTAAGCCCAATTAGTTTATTAATTCTCCTGGCCTTTACGGAATAAGAAACTGCATGGATTTTTTTATCATAATTAAGTTTTGGTCCTGCCACCTGAAACAGAATACTCAAAATAACGGAGGCTTACACATGATGGAAGTGTCTTGCTCTCTCATGTTAAAGGAGTCTATCGTTGACAGCCCAGAGATGTAGAGCAGCAGTGTGGGGGAGCAGAAGCATGTTATCTTTCTGCTTCAGCATTCTAACGCATGGCTTCCACACATTAGGTCACTTCCATGGTTCAAGATGGTTGTCAGATTTCCATTGATCATATTCTTTGGCAGGAAAAAAAAAAAAGCAGGATAATAGCTGAAGAGAACCGCTTCCAGTGAAATCTCATCCGCTTGCATGCAACGTTTCTACTTATTTCTGCTTTCACTGGCTATACCTCGCTGCAGGGAATCTGGGAAGTGTAGTTTTCCATTCTACCAATATATGCAGTTAAAAACCCAGTCCTATTAGCCAGGAATGAAGAAAGAATGGATACTGGTATGGTCAATTAGCAGAGTCTGACACAAAAATCCAGATCAGATACTATCACTGTCCACATAGAAACCCACTATAAAGGTATAAACCTTTTACAAAGCTCCCCAGAACAAATTAAAATTTATTTTGTAATTCTACTGAAGTCCTACTACTTACTGTATTTTTCTTGGAGTGAATAGAAATCTCCACATAATGCGATGCACTTGGCAGTTTAACAGCTAATGGTTGTGGGTGAAGTCCATGACATTTAAGTTACAAAGTGATAGTGTGTGGTTGTGTGGAGCTACAGTTGAGTTCCACAGACATCATTAATCTCAAGTGTGCACAAATCTGTATGATGAGGCACAAATACAACTTGATAGCCCTGCACATGACTTTTTCAGTTTCTGGTTCTCTTTGTGAGATTTTAATTTGCTTGGTGAACTACTTATTATTACTAGACCTTCTTGCTTAGAATCAAAAAAGTTACACAACTATTTATCCAAGAGTACGTATTTTCAGTTTAAGGAATGTCAGTTTTTCTAAACTGGGTTTCACAAGGCAATAAAATGATTTGAGAGACTATGTTCTCAGTTCTCCCAAGGATAAGGCAGAGCTAACGCCATTTTTAATGCTTATCAGAGTCAATCCGTTGCATACAATGGATGCTTTGTAGTATTTTGACTTAATTCTCTTGGGGAACCCCTGTCGAAAGAGCTGGATAGTTTCCCTGATTTAGACACATCATTGGCCATTATGTAACCACTGACCCTGAACAAAGACAAACATGGATACACATCAGGAAATGGTTTTCTTGTTCCCATGGCGTCTGATACAGCATCAAATGACTTTTGTAACACCCCTTTATGCATCTTAGTCAACATAAGATTTCTTTTGTGAAATTCGTGTGGTGCTCTCAGAAAACAATCTATTTCATCTTGTTATTTGTCTTTTGTGTATTATGGAATGCTGCATAAACTTCTTACCAATTATTATAATTGTGCTCATTATAGCTGCTCTGTTAAAAACTGAGATGAATTCTCAAAGGTCATCTTTGTTAATTGTTTGCAGTGATCTACTGCAAAGTTACTATAGTTTATTGTAATGAAATTGATAAACCCATAAGCTTGAAATCAATTTTAAATTATTGTTTTTATTTTATATCACTTTTTTTAAAAATAAAAATAAAAAAAATAACCACAGAGAGAACTGAATATAATGCTTATGTCCTTCCAGTTTTAGATCTGAGATACTTCCAAATTTGCTAATATTTGCACTAGAATTAGTGTTTAAATTCAAATTACATCTTAGAAGGCCTTTTAGTTCCTCAAATAATTACAGGAACTTTTGCATTTCATCACTTTCAGGGGGGAATGCCTTCCCAGCTGGATTTAGGTACTCTAAATTTGCCTACAACATCTAAACAAAATTTCACCCTTTAGGGTAGTGTTTCTCAAAGTGGACTACTAGTACCACTGAACTCTCAGCACTCCTGGGGTGTTCAGAGGAGATGCAGGTTCGTGGGCCTGCTTCAGAATTTCTGGGTGAAGCCTCAGGAACTGCCTTTTTATACAAGATTCTTAAGGAGCTTCACTCACACTAAAGTCAGAGGAACACTTCTCTAGCACTTGTATTTACAGCTTTCCGGCCACCAAGTGTGAAGACACTAATTCTTTGATAAATACCCATCTTCATTTGGACAGAAATTCCTGGCGTAAACTAGTCCTTTTGTAATGATGGCGTGAAGCCCACGTAGAACTTAATGAGATAATAAATTAATATCATTGGATTTCACCTTTATAGTGACTGGTTGTGATCTCATTACTCAGGACACTGTCTTGTAGCACCAAAGCCACAGTGAAACTGAATGAAACTGAAAACAGAATTTATTGGCTGTGTATATTAAAACAAAGAAACAGACAAACTTAGTAGCATCCAGGTTGTGATTAGGAATGACGTGATTAGGAATTTTGTCTCTTTCCATCTCTGGGCTCTGTTTTATTTCCCCCAGCGGCTTCAGGCTCATGCTCAAATTACTTCATTAACCTTAGTCCCAGCAGTAGTGCCAGTCTTGATATCAGTGGCCCACCGTGGGTCCTGTCACTGTCCCTGAACCAATCCTTGTTGCTCTTTAGCCGCATGTGGGTTAGATGCCTAACTCTGGAACCTACCACAGGAACAGAGTTGGGAAGGATGCTTCCTCAAAGAAAAACCTGAGAGCTATTATAGAAAAGTGTGGAAGGTTTCTTAAGCAAAGTACTTCTCTAGTTACATTTTTTATATTTCAGCCAAAAATAATAATAATGGCAGCTAACATTGATGGAGTGACTGTTATGTGCCAGAACTCTTTTAAATACTTTCTATATATTGACTCACTTAATCTCCTCAACGACATACAAAACAGATTGCATTATTAGTCCCATTTTAGAGAATAGAAAACAAGGAATATGAAGTATCTTGCTCAATGTAACATGTAAATGGTGGAGTGAATCTTTCAGCCTGAACATTTTAGCTCCATCTTTTAAGTCCATCCTTTTAACCACGTTGCTATAGATCTTCAGTTAACATAGAAGAGTATGTAGTGTTTAATTTAGTGTGTTTTTTTCCACTAATTTATTCAATAAACATTTTTTAAACATATACTTGATGATAGACACTGGAAATTCAAAGATAAAAAAGTGATCTTTTGTCAGAAATGGAGCTCACTATACCACAACTTTGATCTAAATATGTATAAGTAAAGCTGATCCATTTTATAATTAAGTTCTAAAATTCATAAACAAAGTTACGTATAAAGTTTAACATGTCAGTGAGGGGTAGTAATTAAGCATAGGGGATAGTCCTGATTAAGGAATGGAGGCTGAGAGAGCATGAAGCAGGTTCCAGAAACTTTTACATAGATTAGTTTTAAGATTGAAAAGTGCTGAGGAGAGAGTAATACAAGGTAAATCTAGCCAAGTTGGGGCCAGGTTGTGAGGAGCTGAATGCTATGGTGAGGACTTTACGAGATTTTCAAACATTCTGTTTCCAAAGAAAACACTTTGATCAAATAGTTTTAGGCAAAAATTCAATATATAGAAGAGCTATAAGGGGAGTTTTTTTTTTTTTTTTTTTTTTTTTTTTTTTTTTTTTTTTAAGGGACGGGAAGCTGTAAGTTCTAGCCTCTCCCCCAAACCACTGTTAGAGCCAGTGTGGGGGCCAGAAGTTGATTAGCAAGGTAACATCATGAGATTTGCCTTTCAGAATGATCTATGTTAAGCCCTGCTTCTCCAAGTTTCTATTTCTGTCTTATTTACTGAATTCCTGTAGGTGAAGCTTATGACCAATCTGCATCTCTCTTTGAAGAATAAGAAAGTGGCTATTTCCCAATAGCCTCTGGTAGGGTGCTTTGCCAATAGTTAACGAACTCAGTAAATGTTTGCTGAAGTTGGACAAAAAGAAAAAAATCTTTCCATCTTAGGTTGTTTGGAAGAGTCAAGGAGACACATTGCTCTAAGCACATGTGGCTCCCCTCTCCCTAAGGGAGGCAGTTCAGTCAAGTGATTTGTAGCACAGCATGTATTAATAATAATAATAACAGCCATTATCAAAATAAAAATTGAGAGCATCGATTGTTTATTATGTGCCAAGCACTGTTCTTAGTACTTAATACAACACATATTAACTCATTTAATCCTCAAAACAACTCCCATTAGGGGAGCACTGCTATTATATTCATTTTACAAATGAGGAATTGAAAACATAAAGAGCTTAAGTAACTGCCCAAGCCTCACAGACAGTAAGTAGCAGAGTTGAAATCCAAATCCAAGCAGTCCAGGTGTGCCCACTCTCCCCACGACCCTGTTATAACATTGAGAAGTAGGGGAGCATCACTGGAGCGTGGCTTTCAGATTCGAACTGCCCACAGAAATCGAAGGTATAAGCCACCTCATTTATAGTAGACTTTATCCAAATGAATGACAACACCACTAGGGTTAAAAACCTACTTGCTTCTGGATTACTCCAGTATAGGTCCTTTTTTTTAATTCATGGTTTTCTTGGAAGTCATAAATTAGTGCAAGCTTGGGTGAGAAAGATGCACATCAGACTTGTGTTATTTGCTCCTCTAAATGACACCACTTCTTTGTAAGAGAGAGCAGGTTAGCCTAATGCCAAAGGAGAGCAAGTGCAAGTTATCACTCACCTGGGCACATCTTAACTTTGAAACCTCATGGCTCTCTTATCCTAGGCATTTGGCTTCACCTTCCCTTCTTCCACATGTGCCAATGTGGATAATATCATTTCCCTCATAACGTTAGTGTAAGAAATAAATACAGTTATTTAGAAAGCATTTGAGAACAATGTGTAGAACACAATGTTCAGTGCATATTGTTATTATTATGGTGTCCCTTGCAGACATTTTTCATTTTTCTCTCCATGGCACCAACAACTCCCATAGGAGATGACATGCTAATCCTCTTTCAGCTACAGAACCTTGACAATCACTGCTTTTCTGCCAGGAAAATGGTTCAGTCCTCACTCACACCACATCACACTTTTTCTTTCTTTCCAACTGAGTGACTCCCACAAGGCCTTTAGAATTCAACGCAAACTTGGATTTCTCAGGGCTGTCTCCCCAGAAACCCTCAATTAGATCAGCTACCCGTCCCTCCCATGTTAGTAATTTTTCGTGCATCTGTGTCATTCTTTGATTTCCATCTGTGTTCCTCACTAGTCTATAGTAGGTTACATTGTGGCAGAGCTTGAATCTGTTATGCCTATGCTGTATTACATTATTAGCATTTAGCATTGTGCCTGGGATTTAGTAGGCGTTTAAATATTTGTTGAATGAATTTATTTAGCTTATGGTTAACATATACAACAAATCCAGGAGCTGCCTACGGAGTGTTGCAGCAAAGTCCTAAGTTTTATCAGTGCTAGAAGGAAAAGATGTATTCTTGGCAACTCGTTGACACACTCTGGGTCTATTTCCTTAGATATTTAAAAATATCATTTGCAGATGCATAACCCTACCTTGAAATAATTTTTGAGAATCCACATATGCTTAGTTCTCATGTATAATATATTTTAACATTTAATAAACTATTATTTAGAAAAAAAAACTTCAAACTGCATGTTATATACCAACTTTAAAGGCACTGAAAAATGACAGCCTCTCAATTTGTACTGCAAGATTACTCCATTCGCTGCAAAATGTCATTCAATCTGAAGATTCCACTAAAATTTCAAAGCATGCCCTTAAAAGTTATTGTTACCATTTGTAATTACTTAGATTAGGAAATGTAGAATTTCTGTATCCTTCAGAACAAAAACAAATACAAAATGCTGATATGTGACGTTAAACTTTTTTCAAAAATTCTAATTTTATATTCACTAAAACAACCTCTCTGCTGTCATTAACTTTATAACTAGATATTACATAGTCAAATTTATAAAAATAAATGTTTATTGATTTTAAAAGTCTAGTTTTTGTTGATGCTTTTTATTGGCATCCTGAATAAAATTTCTGTTGGAAAGGATTTCACTGCAACGAATTATTAAGAAATTTCAATCGCATCCTGGAAAATGTCAGCAGTCCCTTCAAATTCTAATAGTCTGTGATTCCTTAACAATAAATTGTCTTCAACTTTTTCTCACATTTTGTCAGCATCGAAGGTGAGAATGATAGATAAGTAAACACAAATGCCGGCCTGATGCCAGCAGCTGCTATGGAAAAGCACAACAGATGAGCAGGGGCAGAAGTGATTGTAGTCAGTGTCCGTATGTCTAGGAGGTAGTGGCGTTTACGTGTCCCTATACCTCATACTTCCTGTAGAGTTCAAACTGACCAGCCCCTTGGAATGCTTTAAGAATAACATAGTTTTATTCCTGTTCCATAGATTGAGAACTAAATGTTGGGCAAACTTTGTTATAGAGCACCTTAATATGCTAGGATTTAAAAGTTCCATTTTTAAATCCTAGCATATTGTAGGCACTTAGAGTGTGTTCTTCTGTGTTATAAATCTGCAGTTTAAAATTCCTCTATTGTCCCCTAAAATCATTCCTAAGCAAATACTGTGTACTAACAAACTCCTTTAATTGAAGGACCAAAGGCAGATTTGCATTCTGCCCTGGACTATGATGCTGCTAAACTCTTATTTCATGATTAGCAGCTTTGGTTTTATCACCATGGGTCATTGCCCTTCTTCCGTCTGGGAGTTTTCAGTCTTGAATCAAGAGTACTGTCTTCGGAGTCAAACGAACTTGGCTTTGAACCTGCCCTCTAACATTTAAAATATGAATGAACTCTCTGAAACTCGTTTTCCTCGTTTGTAAAATGAGATCATTAAAAACACCAACTTCATAGAGCTGCGTTAAGTATTAATTAAGATAATACAGCCTCTGGTATTTGGTGAACATTGCATAAGGTTGGCTTTAGCTATATATTATAATCGTGGTCGCCATCATCATATTGTCACCAGAGGTAGACAGTAGCTTTAAAAGATCACCAGGAATCATCCATTTCTTTGCATTTGAAAATCACCATCTCTTCACATGATTTGTCATTCTCTTGGAGGCCAGTTCTAGTTTGTCACTTGTAAGTGTCCTCTGCAAGCAACAAGAGAGGACCACTCCCACGCACATGTACTTTTCAAGTCTCTGCTGTATCAATTTATTAATGTCCCAGTGGCCAAAACAAGTCATATGGCCCAGCCCAGGGGTAGGAAATGGACTCTACCTCTTCATGAAGGAGGCTGCTAAATATTTTGGCCTTTTTTTTTTTTTTTTAGTTTTTTTTTTTTTATCACTCATACTAAGCCATAAGTAGATTGTGATCTTGAGGAAAAAATTATCTTTCTTACACTGATAATAAAGCTATGCTTAAGTAAGCACGCAATCATTTCTAAGCCTTGATAGGAGACTTAGGTATTCTCATTCACATTTACAGGTGAAAACAACTGACATTTGAAGAGTTTAAATGTCATGCCTGAAGTTCCATAAAGAATCAGTTTAGCTAGATTTGAAAAGCTTCTCGTTGAAGGCTTGGTTCTTCCTACAGCACTGGACTTGGCTTATTAATATGCTCCCTTTTTAGATTTATGACAATTTGGTAGCATTACTTTGTTTTTCATTATGACCCAGTAGTCATTAGTTTCTCAGTGAACTGGATCTTTGTGCTTAATTCTTAACACATAAGAATAATCCACTTACAAAATAAAAGATATCCTTCTCTTATAACTTTGTAGTCTATTTCTAGCCTCAGTTTTTGTCTTTGTCTTTTTGAAACTATCATAACCCATTTCCTTCAATGAGCCATATTGTGAGAGGGTAGATTGCTCATTGAATGGTTAGTTAAATGAGTCTGGTAGTCATAGTAAGTGCCTCCTTTTCAATTTCACTGCATAACTTAATGCCATTCTTGTCCTAGACTAGACATTGGGATAAACAGCCCCGAAAGCCTGATAAATTCTATGCTCACTTACAAGGTCATGTAAGATAATGATCAAAGTTCTATGTTAGAGCTACATAACCATGACCCACAGTGGTTTTATAATTGTGTTTGGATACAGTGCAATTTAAGCCTAAAATTCAAGTTACTTACATCTTGGCCCTCGTATCCTTGTTTCTTATTTATTTTTTGGTTGAGAAGATTAATAATAATGTTTTTATCATGCTTTACAACTTTCACATATTTTATTTAACTATCACAAAAGACTGAGACATAAAACAATACTATTGTAAAATGTGTATGTTATTATAGATGAGAAAACTTAAGTTCTGAGATCACACAACCAGAATGCATGGAGCCCACACTGAACGTGCCCCCCACCCTTTTCTGTCTCAATGCATATGCTTTCTTTGTTGTCATATCACCTCAATTTATCTTGGCAAAGTGATGGACAGTGTGCTGACTTCATTTTGATTTCCAATACTATTTATTTTGGATTTAGGTGTATATTGAATTACACTATTATTTGACTGTTTCTATTTTCTCAACAATGTGGTAAGCTTTTTTAAAGGTATTTTCCCTTCCCTCCCCGCCCCCGCCAACCCCTCCCATTCTCCTACATCATTTACATCCTGTTGAGAACCTAGGAGGCAGGTAGCGAATACTTGTACAACCAGACTGACTTCTCACTAGGAATGACTGACACTGAGACTGTCAGGCTGCATTGGAAAGTGATTGGTGTTTTACTGCCTCATGAAGTTACCTCTTCAGTCCAAGCAGCTGTCAATGCCAGGCTGAGCTCAGAAACTCTCAGGGTCGTTTTCTCTTCTTTTATTGCCTAAAGTATGTCCGCTCATATCCTGCCTTCATCCACAGTGATTTGGCCCTACATGGTGAGTTTAAAATAGCTACTACACACCACAGTCAGACATTTGAGACACATTGCAGGGACCCTTCAACAAGCTGGGCTTCTGTGAAGGTATTCATTCTTTTATTCACATTCACAGACACTTTTCTTGGTGCTGGGGTTTTTATAGAGAACACAAGTGGGCAGGATTCCTGTGTTTATAGTTGTTATGGACTGATTGAGAAGAGAGACTTACATGATTAGACAGATAAATCCAGGTTGCAGTTCTGGTAGGTGCTACAAAGCAGGAAACACACAGTGATCCGCAGGGCTAGAACCACCACGTCAGGCAGATCAGATTGCTTTGCTGGGGAAGAGACTCAAACTGAGATCTGAAGACAGAAGAGAGTTTACAGTCCATGGAGAAGGGAGTCAGGTAAAAGGGCAGTTATGCCACAAAATGACCCATACGTCCAACCAATACCGGCAAATATGGCACATATGTGAAGGAGTGTAGAGGTTGGACAAGATAGAGTGGGGGAACTTGACATTGCCTGAGAGAATTCGAGAAGACATCCCTAAGGAGTATCAGTTAGATTTGATCGCGAATGATGAGGAGAAAGCGTGTGAAGAAGGGGAAGGAGAAAGAAGACCTCATATGAGAGACTGCAGAGGGCCTGGCAGTATCGAGATACTGGAGGGAGGCCGAGCAGCTGGAGTAGGCGAGGTTACAAACAGGGACACACTGTGAGTGGTCGTTAGGTAATGATAGTATCTTACACTCAGGATAGTCATTCCTGCTGTGGTATCTGAAACAACTTTCCTGAGATAGAGTTTTTTTTCCCATCAATGTTGAAAATAAAATACTATTTTAAAGTGCAACTGATGTGTACATGTCAAAATAAAATTATGAGAGAACACATGCACTCTCCATTAGTGATGCTAGGAGGTCTAGAAATGGTCCAAGTTGGTGGACTCTAAATGGAGGCTCACAATGAATGAAACCCGTACTAGGAAACTTACTCTGTAGAGAGTTATCTCTTTTCATGCCCGTAGCACTGCCACATTTCTCCGTTCTTTTCATGTTTAGTTTCCTGAACTTGAGGTGAGTACTCCTGCTTTGTGGACCTCCTCAGATCTAGGGAACTTACTCTCACTCCCTTTCTCATCTGACTTTCATCATCTACAGTTACGTACTTCAATAAAAGTAGACTTCAAAGAAAATGAACTTAAATTTTAAATATGAGCCTATACTTTTTTCTTTCCACTTTCCTCAATCCTTCCTATACCAGATATATCAGTGATAGGTATTCAATGGACATAGTTTCCTGAGGACTGGGATGAATTTTATCTCAATAGTCTGTCTATCTTGATCTTTTCCAAGTGAAGAAGTCAGGTGTTTTGTGCCCTATCCCCCAGCAGGTTGCGTACTAAACCTATTTGCTTTATAAACAGAAGACCCCTTGGATTGCCAATGTGTTGTCTTGAAAACTTTTTTGTAGTCAAGAATGAAAGTTATATAATAATTATGTTTATTTATCACCACAGAAGAAACAATTTAAGGAAGAACTTATTACATAGTTGATACAGATGGTGATGAAAAAAAGAATTCTACTAAAGACATGGATTCTCGTGACAGAATATTTATTCTAATATAGGATGAAGAGGAAGAAATCAAACAGGAAATTAACATGTTGAAAAAATATTCTCATCACCGGAATATTGCTACGTACTATGGTGCTTTTATCAAAAAGAACCCACCAGGCATGGATGACCAACTTTGGGTAAGTCTACAATTTACTTCTCTTACATGAAGAACTGAATGGTCCATTTATTAATTCTTATGACTAAATTCGACTAAAGACTCCTTCTTTAAAACCCTTATCCCTATAATTCCCATAGCACTGTGTTTTCAAGGTTTTCTCTCATTTCCTTGAATACTTTTCTGTTGTTTTTAGTATCTCTGTCTTCTCTCTTTTAATGTGGACCATCCTTAAAGCCAGTTGTTAAGTTCTGTTTTTTTCCCCCACTAATGACTAATTTTATTGAGTTTTTATTATATTTTAGGTACCATACTATTGACTTTTTCTGGGTTATATAATTTATTCTGGCTCTTTGAGGTAAACATTATTATTATCCTCATTTTGGGGGTTGATGAAACTAAGATTTACAGAGAGAATAAGCAAACTGTCCCAAGGTCTACATAGCAAGAAATGGTAAAGCTAGTATCTAACCAAGCTCAAAATGAATATTTCTCCTTCTCTATCACTAATGTGTGGATGGCTAAATTTAAATTCTAACTCCAAGAGTAAACCACTTAAGAGAGTGTCTGAAACCATGTAGGTACTCTCGAAGGTCGTTTTCCTTTCCTGCTTCTCCTCATCTACTCAACTATGCGCTCCAGCCCTGTATCTTCACCAGTCTATGAAACAGCACTGATTGGCTGTCCTATTGATAATAAATTCAGTATGTCTGACGGCAATACCACTGCTCCTATCCCTGCCCTGCCCAGCCCAGATTGCTCTACTTCCACTTTCCTGATTTCTGCTATCGGAACTTTTATCCCTTTAGGCTTGTTCAAAGGCTTATAGTGCTATCTTGGTTGACCTTTCTTCACCAGTTTTTTCCACCATTCCATCATTATAAGCCTATTCAGTAGAAGCCTAGATTTTGTAGCTATTTGATCTATACCCATGTCCCCATCTCTTTTCGTGATATGTTGCTGTTAGGTTAATGGCTCCAAAAATACCCTTGTAACTATTTATCATCTTGCTCATTTTCCAGAGGTCTCAATATGTGTCTAACACACAAAACTCACTGAATTATCCAGTGTTTACTATATCAAATTATGTATTAAACTATGTGTATACAGTTACCGCTATTTCATGGATAATTTCTCAAAGAACTCAGCTTTGGGTAGAAGTTACTCTCTTAATGCATAAGACATGTATTGTCCAGCTGAGAAGACAAAACATATATAGTGAACACAATTGGTTACCTAAAAGAATATAAAAATGTTAGTTCAGAAAAATAACAAGATTTTCATGTCATTTGACATTGAATACTACAAATCTTTGGGAGTGAAAAGGTCTGCTGGGATTTAAAATAAATTTAAAATTTAAAAAATGTACTTTGGGATAAATAAACCCACTTTGATCCACAGAGTGAAGGGGTCCCTCTGGTGGCTGGGTTGAAACTTGATTGAATCGAGGCCAGAGTAAAAGCAGGAAGACCAGTAGAGAGGCTCTTTTAGCAATCCCCTTCCTGAAGCTGGCAAGGGGGCATGAGTGAGTAGTGATCGCTTCTAAATCCAGGTCACATGGAGAAGAACTCTGCCTTCACATTCTATTTTCCTTACCTACAATTAAATGCAGGCAGCAAAATGTGGCAGTTAGAGGCCCCACATTCTGCTTGGAAGACTCATGCCCACGCCTAGGATTGTTACGACGATCACCACTAGCAATCATTCATTAGCTTCTATGTCACTGGGGGTAAAAATGCAAAGCTATGAAATGCCTCCTCCTTTTCTAGTTGTGCTTCTATTTGAAGACAAACTAAGGAGGCACTGGGAAAGTAAAAGCAGAACTGAACCATAATAGTTGATAAATTAATATCAGATTACAATATTGGTGGGAACTTGGTTATAGAATATAATAGTGTATACTTATTCCAAGGCCTCCGACTCTCTCAATTTGGGCCATTCTATGTTACTAATAACAATGGCAGGTATTATTTATCATCTACTTATCACATGACAAGTACTGTATTTGTTTGCACTGTAATATTTTTTTATTAGACCTTTACAGCCACTCTACAAATTAGACATATCATTTTCCCTACTTTACAGCTGAGGAAATTAGATTCAGAGAAGTTAAGAAGTTTGTCCAAGATCTCACAGCTAATGGATGATGAAGCCAGTGTGCTAGCTAACCCCAAGCTTCCTTAAGGCTGGAGTGAACCCCTGAACCCTACATACTTGACCTTTTCATTGGTGTTCAAAATAGGATTGAAGCTTTGTGTTTAAATAAGTTCATTTCGATTTCGCTTTTGATTTTCATTCATCAGTTTCCCCAATTTTCAAAGAAAAGAACTGTTAGCTGCTAATAAGACTGGTGTGAAGTCTAGGAAATATACTTTGAAATGTACATTACACCTTTTAAAAATGTTTTAGGAAATAATTGCAAAGGTCACAGATAGGTGACTATCTAGGCTCATGGCATTCTGTTAGAATTAAATTTATATAAAATGTTATTACAGATTATATAGAGAAAAAGCCTGTGACAACCAAGAGAGCAACACTTTCTAACATTTATTCCCCGTATTTAGACCACAGAAAAATATTTCCTAGATGCTGTGGCTGGAGTACAGAGGTTTGCATATAACCCACCAAACAGCCAATGTGTGTACCGCTTCAGGTGTCTGATTGAATTATAATCGGTGCGAATTCTATCAGACTTGTAGAGATAAATTCTTGTTCAGTACCAGCTCTTTGTGAAAATACAACTACTTCTGATAATGGCCAAGTAATTCTCCCTTATCAACTGCATAGGGCCTGATCCGGAAATCAAAAAAGAGAGCTCTTTCAATAAAGATTCTGATCTCTCAGAAACAAGGCGAGCTCTGACACATAACATTGCCTTCCATCTCATTCCCTTGCATCTCAGTGTTGAGAGGCTTGCCATTTTGCTGCAGGCCATTCAGACACTAAGAGTGAGTGAGAAGTACTGTCTATTAAACAAAACTTCCAATTTCTCTAAAATTAGAAAGTAAAATCACATGTATTTTGCTATCTCTTTGTATACCACCACAGGGCTAGAATATCTTACAAAAGGAAATAAATTTCCGATTAGCTTCTGAAATGTAGGGTGGTCAAGTAAAGTAAATTATGTACTGAAATGACTCAATAAGCCATTCATTAGATTGTAACAGGGGAGATTTGCAGAGCTAAGAGTTAAGAAATTATACTGTATGCATTTTGGGGACAAACATCATAGCTTGACTGAAACCTGGCCTGGAATCCAGAGACCTGTATTCATACCTGGCATTTGCTTCTCTGACATTTGGCTTCTTCCTTATAAAAATGGTAACTCTGGACTAGTGGCAGCCTGGAGGCTAAATGCTGTCCAGATAAATGTGGATAGCTTGGTCCACCAAAAGTAGTGGTGCTATAATTATGCCAACATTAGACAAAAAAAAAAAAAAAAAAAAAAAATGAGCACTTTCGAACTACAGTCTGGATTTCTTGAAAGGTTTTAAAAAATCAGATGATCTGGAATATTGGGCCTGAAATCCCCAACAGTAGCAGTATGTTAGAGCAGTAGAGAGAAGCTGTGTAGAGGGCACATCCCCATCCAGTTGTCACTGTGGGCCCTCTCACTCCCTGCTGTCTTCCATGCATCCTCTACTTCACATGTTTACATTACTTGTCCATGCCCTGAATGAGATCATCTGGGAATGAGATACTGAGATGAACTAAGATGTGGTATCCGTCATTCATCTACCAATGAGGGACGTTTTCTAGAAACTGCAATGATGTTGGCCATTGCCCTCAAACCTAAGTCTGTCGTAGTTTGGATTTACATAGCTATATAGCATCTTGGCTTGGCAAAAAGTCATGACCACTAACATTTTGGTTGTTTTAAGATTTAAATGTCAAGTGTTACAGATACCAACCACCATTAAAAATTCAACCACCTGTAGCAAAATCTTTTAAACAGTTAATTAAAATTTCCCTTTTTTTTTTCAGTTTTATGCATCAGAAATGCAGTTTTGGCAGGGGGCATGTTTTAATTGGTGTCTGTCACTTGTATAACTAAAAAACTTCTTTCTTTCATATATAGAAACTAGGTCCCTTGTCTAGATCGAATCTTACTATTTGCGAACAGAAATTTTTAAAAGGCTGAACATGGTAAATAGAGAAGGGCCTAAAATAATAGGATGAGTTTATAATCGGTCTTCCAGTCTCAGAGCAGCCCTGTTGCATATAAGTTGCTTAGATACAAACATAGAGCTAAAGCTACACTTAATTCAATACTTTGCCACTGGGCTTGAGTTCAGCTTTCATAGAGCCATTTTTATAAATTAATGGGTGATTCTGTGACAAGAATGTAAAAATGGTTTCTTCTTTTATTCCAATGAATTTTATTTGAACTGTGCTTAAACTGCTTTTCACCTTAGCAAAAGGAAGTCTTTATGTACACCCAAGGTTATTCTGTTAATGGTCTATACAACCCTCTGGTTCATTTTATTCATTAATTTTGAGCTAAGGTATATGTTGCTATTTACATTGTTTCTCTGAATCCTCAACTACCAAGTCCTAAGTCCTCTAAATCCAATATATATTTTTTTCTTTTCCTATTTTTATCTTGCTCCCTTATCCCAACCCCAAATTCTTCTGTTTGGGTGTAACATTTTGAGAGGCTGAACTGTAAATTTCTTACAGCCTCGAGATAGTTTCTGTGATTGAGTCCATGGTCCAAATGTACATGTAATGACTTGCCCCTAAAATTCTCCAGATCTTATGCGTGTCCTGAGAACTTGAGCACCAGATACCAAATACAAGATGCAGCTAACTTCTGTCATTCCGTGAATGCTGCTGTGCTGACTCTGAGAAGGCTATCTCCTTAGACATGGACAACTAGAGAACACTCCCAGTGGGCCTGTGGGCAGCCTTCTTGTTCTTAAAAATACCACTTAGCTTAGTATATTCACACTGCCATTGTCATTCTCAAGATACGAAGTTGTTCATTATCCAGACTCTTTATTGACCAAGTTTGGAACTTCACATCCTTGGGACTCATCTTTGGAAGACTTAGAATTTTAGTTCAAGCACGATTTTCAAGTCTAAAAATGTAATCCAGAAACGAAGGGAGTTTTGGAGTTTGTTTGTTTGTTTTTTTTCAAATGCATGCTAGTTTAAAAATGAATGCAAAAAACTGTTTCGGTTGCTTTTCTAATTTCGAAATTTCTAACAATTTTCCTTTTACATTTTACCTTTACATTAGTTGATTGAAATGATAAATGTATGCCTACCAATTTATATACTTCTTTACACACATTTTATATTGTTAGACTTAAACTATCTTTGGCGAATGAAGCGCATTCTATAACACAGTACTGAGTTTAAGTTTTGTTTAGACTCTCATAAATCATGCAGATGAGATCTGTGGCTATTTTCAGCCACATATGATAAAAATATCCTGTGCCTTGCTGATGTTTCGGGACCTTCAAAGTCAATAGACTGGTTCTTTGCAGAGTTGTGAAATCTTGGAAGTTTATCTTTTCTACTCTTTTCTTGAGGTGCCTCTTCAGTTACTTGGTGCAAACCTCTCATTTTAGGCAGACCCTCATCTTCCTGCTCCCTCTTCTTTCTCACCCCCGCTTCCTGCTCCTTCTTGTACTGTAAAACAGAATGAATCTGTTAGTAGTCTTGTGGGTGACTGATTAATGGCATTTGAAAAGAATGGGTTCCCTTCAAGGTATTCTGGGCTAGGGCCTGCAGTTTGAAAATACCTTAAAGCTTTGTTTCTTGTTATAGGATCTTAAAACCAATTAACTAGCAAATGAAAGAATACCATAGGGACCCTAGAAATCATCCTGAGCTTCTTAGGCTGGCTCTGAGAATAACCTTTTTAAAATTCTTTCAGTGGTGACTGGGATTGGAAAAAGGCACATCTGATAATTCCAAACTGAAGTCTCCTCTGGGTGAGGAGGTGAGCTCAAGGCGGACTCACATGGTGCTTATGAAACTCCTTCTGGAATCATCTAAAGCCAAAGACCCTTTCCTTAAATATTGCCCCAGAAAAGAGAAAGCACAGGCGGACATAATAA
Source organism: Rousettus aegyptiacus (assembly GCF_014176215.1). Lineage (NCBI taxonomy): Eukaryota > Metazoa > Chordata > Mammalia > Chiroptera > Pteropodidae > Rousettus > Rousettus aegyptiacus. The sequence continues at coordinate 31,208,894 of NW_023416307.1, read as the reverse complement.
GCATCCCTTACCCCCACAACCACTAAAGAGAAAACATCTTGCTCATCAGAAATATGACAGTTGACCAAAAAAAAAAAAAAAAAAAAAATGTGACAAACATGCAAATTGTGAAATATATTTTAGAACTCCATGTTTTAATAATAAACTATTAACTTAGGTGGAGATAACTACCCATGTCCAATAATTCAAGCAACCTTTTCTCTAATAATTGAATTGCACTACACCAGGCTGTTTTTTAAATATCTCCTCCATAACACTGTTTCAGGCCCAGACCCAACCCACACTGTGCCTGGGCACAGTTCTGTGCCTACCTTCATCTCACTGTTCCTTCTCTCTTCCCAAGTGACATGCATGTGTATTTCATTTCTGACCCAGTCATGTAGGTGGCATTGAGTGAGAATTTAAAATTCTTTTCAAGCCTCTTCCCCCACCACTGTCTCCCAAACTTCTACATAAAAAGATCCAGTGTCCTGAAATGCACCACTGTGTCTTCTTGCTGTGTGATACAAGCTTGAAAAACAGACATGTGTCCTTGGTACTCTTTCATTAACAAAGGATTTAGAAGCATAGGTGTGCAATGGCTTTATAAGTACCCTTTAGCCATTTCTTCACCACCCAAGGGAAGTGGATCTTGGGGAGCTATTGATGTTATCTTCCAAGTTGGAAACTTTTTAATAAATAGTTTTATTAAAACAGGCCAAAAATGGAAAAGTAATAAATATAGTTTGAGATTTTTGGCGGCTAGGAGAGTTGTATTCATAGACACAATTAATGTTCATATCAAGTAAATAAGGTTGATGTTTTTATGTTGTATTTTAGAGTGATGGTGGGGTGCTGAGCTCAGGGTGGTTAGAGTGGTCACATAGCTGTACTTGAGAGAGCGCCACGCTCTCACCCCTGCTCTAGTTATTTAATGAGTATATGGATGAGTGTGCAGACCATAACTAAGCTTCATTTCCAAAGAAATAAAGAAAAGGGAATTGAGGGGAAGGGGAATTAATGAAACAACCGTTGCAAATCACTTAGCCCAGTGCCTGGCACTTGGCACACAGTAAATATTAGCAAGTATTTTTGCCTCAGTGTCAACTCTTTGAGAACTTTTTTTCAGGAAGAATATTAACGATCCATTATTTTTCACTTGCGAGATGTGAAGTTATTTTGACTTATCGCTGCTGGGCATGGCATGTTGAGCCCTGTTTTCTGTTTATTAATGTGATGAAGTTACTTGTGGCAAGGGAGGGTGCCCGCTGTGTGGTGACAGTAATTATCCGTGTTGCCATGTGGCTGCAGGAAACGATTGTTAGCAAATGTTTGTCTTCCTTCCTTCCTTCCTTCCTTCCTTCCTTCCTTCCTTCCTTCCTTCCTTCCTCCCTCTCTCTTTCCTTCCCTCTCTCTCTCTCCCTCTTTCCCTCACTCTTTTTCTCTCTCTCTCCCAGTTTAAATACCATTACATAATTTAACAATCATTTTGTTTCATAGTGAGATGAAAAGAATTTAGCTTTCAGTTGGACCTGAATGGAGAAACAAATTATAGAAATCAGTGACATTAGTGCCTGGCTAGAGCAGGATTGTTTCCTACTGAATATTTGAAAGTATTTTGTCCAATCTAATTTTAAAAGACTAGAATCACTGGGTGTCCACTGCTTTCCTTGGGAACTATAATTACATGGCCTAATAGAGCTCAGTGGTGGGACATTTTCTCCAGCTGATACAGGAGCAATGGATGCATTTGTGGGAGGTCTATATTTTTCAAAACAGGATTTAAAGAAGAGGCACAAAAATGTTTTGCTCACTTGAGAAAATATTCTTTTCTTTCTGCTAAGGGCATTTCTTTGGTCCATCCTGCTGCCATTGAACCATGATTTGCTATATAATGGGATTTTTAAAAACTTTGTATTGTGGAGAATCCCCAAAATACATGAAAGTAGTCAGAACAGTATAATGGATACTGATGTGTTCAAAACTAGCCCCAACAACCATCATCCAGTGGCCAGTCCTGTGCCGTCTACACAGCCATATACTTCCTCCATTCTGCTATTATTTTGAAACAAATATTCTTATCATATCCTTCTTTCAACTCTGAAAAAATAAACATAGCATAAAATTTATCATTTTAGCCATCTTAAAATGTATAACTCGGTGGCATTAAGTACACAATGTTGTGCAACCATCATCTCTATCTAGTTGCAGAACTTTTTGTCACTCCCCCCAAAGAACTCTATACTTATTAAGTGACTATTCCCTTTCTTCTCTCCCCCTAGTGCTTGCCAACCACTAATGTGTTTTCTGTCTCCACAGATTTACCTATTATGAATATTTCATATAAATGGATTCATCCAAATATAGTCATTTTTTTTTGGTCTGGCTTTATTCAGTTAGCATAATGTTTTTAGGATTCATCCGTGTTGTGTAGTGTATCAGCACTTCATTTGTTTTCATAGCTGGATAATATTCTATTTTACGGATATAGCACATTTCGTTTATTTGTCTGATGATGGATATTTTGGTTATTTCCGCCCTTCATCTATTGTCTATTGTGAATAGTGCTCCTTTGAACATTCAGATGCAAGTGTTTGTTTGAACACCTGCTTTCAATTCTTTTGGGTATATATCCAGAAGTGGAATTGCTAGGCGATGTGGTAGAACTGTATTGAGCAACCATTAAACTGTCTCGGCGATTTCACCACTTTTCTTCCCTCCAGCTGTGTATGAGAGTTCCAATTTTTCCACATCTTTGCCAGCACTTGTTGTTTTTCACCTTTTTTTAAAGTATATCCATCCTAGTAGGTGTGAAGTAGTCTCTCATTGTGGTTCTGACTTGCGTTTTCCTGATGACTATCAACATTGAGCATCTTTCATGTAATTGTTAGTCATTTGTATATTTTCTTTGGAGAAATATTTATTTGTCTTTTTCCCATTTTAAAGTTGTGGTGTTTATGTTTTTATTATCGAGCTGTAACTTTCTTTGTATATTCCGGATACTAGATGTAATTAGACATATGATATGTAAATATTTTTTTCATTCTATGGGTTGTCTTTTCATTCTCTCGATAGTATCCTTTAATGCACAAGTTTTTAATTTTGATGAAATCCAAATTATGTATGTATTTTTTGTTGTTGTTGCTTGTGCTTTTGTTGTCTTTGCTAAGAAACTGTTCCAAAGCCAAGGTCGTAAAGATTTACCCTTATGTTCTCTCCTAAGAGTTTTATAGCATTAGCTCTTACATTTAACTTTTTGATCCACTTTGAGATAGGTTTTTGTATATGGTGTGAGGTAAGGATTCAACACTGTTCTTTTACATGTGATATCCAGTTGTCCCATTTGTAGAAGAGACTGTAATCATATCATTTTACCTGTAGTATGTTTCTCTGAAAAATAAGAACTCCTTTTTACATTACCACAGTACCATAATCACACTTAAATTATTAACCACATTTCCTTAGTATCATCAAATATCTATGTCCGAAAAATTTTAACAGCTTTAAAAAAAATGAGTATCCAGATAAGTTGCATTCATTGCAATTTGTTGATATATCTTTTAAAATGTTTTAAATTCTGTAGATTTCCCCTTCATCTTTTTCTTCCTTCCTGCAATTTGTTGAAGTAAATGGTCATTTGCTCTGTGGAGTTTCCTATTGGTTTTGTTGATCATATCCCCTTAATGTAGCATGTTCCTCAGTCCTCTGAATTCCCTATAAATTGGTAGTTGGAACTAGAAGCTTCATTAGATTCAGGTTTGGGTTTTTGTTTTGTTTTGTTTTGTTTTTGGTAAGACTACTCTTTACGTGATATGTTATTCTAATCAAAAGGCAAATTAGAGCTGGTTATTTCTTACTTTTTAATGTTAGCGGCCATTGATCAATGCCTAAATCCATTAGTTTATTAGAGGTTGTAAAATAGCAATATTCTAATTCTATTATGTCTTCTTCATTTATTAGGAGGAATACCTTCTTTTTATGAAGAGAAACTTTATCTTTTTAATTATTTATACTGAGTGGTAAAACTTGTACAAGAAAGACAGTGTAAATTCTTGATTTTTCTTTTCTCTGTTTACCAAATCTCAAAATAAGAAGTTGCTTCTTCATTTTCTTCAAAGAGTGCGAGTTATATTCTTTTTGAGGAATGTCTTGATTAATGCTCTGGTTAAGCATATTTAATGGGCTTCAGGACATCACAGTTATTATTCTTATTAATGCTCAAATTATCCTATCTTTGGCCAGTGAGAACCTCTTGAAGTTGACTCCTATGTCCTTTCTAACATGATTGTATGGTCTTTGATAGCTTCCTGGCTATCAAATATAACTTTACAACACTTACTGGGTTGGACTGTGGTCTATTGTGGCATTTTTCAAATTTCCTTACAAAGGCTCGTGATATGTCACTATACTTCCACTGGCACTCTAGAGAGTGGGAGAGTTTCCTTACCCTGCGTAAAATCATAAAAAGACAAGTTACAACAAGCAATGGAAACTCATTAATGAAACTAATTTTATGAGTTTCTACTAGGCATACAGAAAAAAAGAAAAAATGATTTCTGCCTGAAGATTTTGCAGCTTGGTGGAATATCTTCTAGGAGCTAGTGACATGGTACTGATGTTAAGAATGTACATTTGGACAAAGCCAAAATCATTAATATGATTTCATTATGGCTCCATATTTGTTTTGTTTCTGGTGTCAAGTCAGAGATTAATTGGTAGTTATTCTGAATTCTTTTTTATATAATTACGAAAAGATATAAGTATCCACTAAGGTGGCTTTGTTGAAGACTTTTTGAAGAAGAAGGAAAAAGTATGGAAATTGATGTGTATTTCTAAACTTAGAAAATGAATGTAAAAACAGATAGATTGCTTTCCTTCTTCTAGTCTCTACTTCTCCATTAAGTAAGGGAAGCATTTATTTTCTGCCTATTTTATAAAGCTGCTGAGTACTGTAATGAGGTTATATTTATAGAGAACTTGGAGCTTTTTGGATGAAAGGTGCTAAATTAGGACTTATTGTTTATTGAATTTATTTGATGTGTCCAACCTCCTGGGAACATTTGCTGAATTTAATTAAAAACAGAGGATCCTCACTCTGACAGCTTACAGTGCCACTTACAAACCAATAACTTACACAGTGTGTACTTCTATTGTCCTAACTTGGGACTGCCTAGACAACCATAGCTCTTTCAGACAGGGGAATGATTCTTTTTTAGGAAAGATGACTTCAACTGCTGGATAAAAGCACAGATATTCTCAACTACATATGAACCAATGAGCTGCCCTCATTTTATAAAATATGTAGAATATGGAGATTTCTCCCAATTTCTGACTATAATTTTCAAGTGAGAAATTTAATAATAATCTTTCTGTTATCATTTTGGGAAGAAATTGAGATAAAAGTTTATGTTTTATGTATTATATAACAATCATTTTTTCTTTGTAAGAATAGCATTCCAAAGCAGCCAACTGCAATACTTTGTGCTTTCTGAACTCAAACCAGCGGAAGCAGAGAAGCATAATTATAATAATGGCATGTTTGCTTCCTTTGCCAGTTGGTGATGGAGTTTTGTGGCGCTGGCTCTGTCACTGACCTGATCAAGAACACGAAAGGGAACACGTTGAAGGAGGAGTGGATTGCATACATCTGCAGGGAGATCTTACGAGTAAGTAACAACTCAGGATATATTGGAAGGTGTTGAACTTTGTACTAACCTTCCACCGAAATTCATCAATGTACTTGAACCCTCATTAAAGCTTTATGCTAACAGCGATGGTGGTTGTGGTAGTTCGCTGTGATCTGCTCTGAAAGAGAGAGCCGTTCTGAAAAGGGCCATGTGCACTCTCATTTGCATTAACACTAGTGATTTCTTTTAATAAGTGATTCATTTCCAATGATGTTTCCAACTGGAAATCTGACTTGAGATCATAAACATGAAGTCTCACTTAGAAAATGGATTGTTTCTGAGATATTTTGATCACTTGTTTGAGTTTTTCATTTGTGAAAGTTGTAACTAATTTGAGGATTGTGTGCATGACTTTAGCCATTTCGGTACCTAGAACCTAGTCTAACTGATTTTTACCTTTTAAAAAAATTTTTTGAGACTTCATCACTTAAATCAATCAAAATAGCTGGACAAGACTGCCTGTTTGCCCAGTTTTGCCCTCAAATCTCACAATCAAGCAAACTGGGCTATAGTGTCATATTTGCTGAGCTCAATTCAAGGAGAAGGTAATTGGTCATATTTTAGTTCACTCAGATTAGTTTAATTATCTCTTGTTACTAATATGGAGGCTATTATATATCCATTGAGCATTCTTACTAGATCTGCCTGACGATCATTTATTTATAACCTCTGCTTTCTTAATTTAAGGAAACAAGTTAAAACTATTTTCTCGATGTGTCCAAGATGTACCTTTGAGAAACAGATTATGTGCTGTGGATGGATGCATGAATAGAAGTTAAGAAAGAAGGAAGAAATACATTAAAAATAATACATAGATGGGTGGATGGATGGAAGTTAAAAAAGAAGAAAGGCATTAAAATAACATTCATTAAATTCAAACCACATTGGACAAAAAAATAGAAAGTGGTATTTTAAAATGATAATATGCGTAATGGAATAAAAATCGAATGCTCAGAAATAAATTTACAAAAGGATGTGAGTAACTTCTATATAGAAAGCTATAAAATATGACAGAAAAAATTAAAGAAGACCTTTAAAAATGGAGATATTAACCATTTCATAAATAAGAATCCTCAATATTGTAAGATGTTATTTCTCCCCAGTTTGATCCATGATTTCATTGAACTCCCTACCAAAATCCCTCTAGGTATATCTGTGAGTATTAACAAGCTGATTTTTAAAATATTATATGGAAATGGAAAAGGCCAAGAGTAGCCAAGGCAATCTTGAAGAAGAAGAATGTTGGAGGATTTATGCTGCCAATTATCAGGACTTATAAAGCTACTAAATAATTAGGACAGAATAGTATTGTCACAAGAATAGACAAATGGCCAAGGAAATAGAATCAAGCGTCCAGGAACAGACCCACTTCATATGGACACCTGATATATGACAAAGGAAATGCTACAGTGCCTGTGGAAAGGGTGCTTTTATCAGTAAAGTCAATTAAATAGCCATATGAAAATAGCCATGGAACTTGACACCTGCTTTATACATATTTAAAAATAAGTTCTAGCTGGATTATAGATATAAATGTGAACGATATAAAAAATAAAATTCTTAAGAGAAAACATAGGATAATACCTCCATGGCTTGGGAATAGGCAAAAATATTTCTCAAATAGAACATAAAATAAAATTTGAGAGGGAAACAAGAAGGTACAGCTGTTGACCTCCTTCATATCTGACATTTATTCCCAAGTATTGATATGCCATTATGTAAACTTAATTTGAGTTTCTGACTTAAAATTTTAGTCATTCAGAGAAAGCATGAAGAATTACTTAGTCATCTTGATCACCCGGTGGTTACCAAGAATCTATTGGGTTGGCAGGGCTGGTTCTACATAATATGCCTTTCTGTGCTGCTGGGTAACCCTACAGTGGTTCTAAAAGCAGCAGGGAGGGTTTATCCCATGAGTATCTCTCAATACCTACTTTTAAATGTTTGGAAACAACTGTTTTCTTCCTTCTTCCAGAGTGTCCATTCTCCCCAGTGACACTGGCATTTGAGATAAGGCGACTCATTGGGAGGGACATTTGATCACAAGAAGCTTCAGAGATGATCATGCATTGTATGATCTCATTAAATACCACCTTTGGTGCACTGATGTGCTCTGGTATCTGCTTCCAACCACTTTGGTGGTGAAGGAAGGATTGGGATCTTCAATCTCTCTTTTAAGGATTTATGGGGTGTTGATATGTATGCTATGAAAACCATACATTTCAATCTGCTTGATGGCTACTTTGAGCCAAACTAACTAGATAAGAAAAATGATTTTTTAAGACCCAAATCAGTGCCTCAACTGTTCTGTCATGTGGTTTAGGTGGTTTAGGTTTACTGATATTCCTAAACATAAATATGGATCTTTAGGGGCATTCTCATACTGAATTCATATGTTTAGTTTTGTTTCTTTTCATGTCAAACTCATCTGTCATAACATGGTTTTGTAGTTGTGGAGAAAAATTAAAAGTATAGAATAATATAAGTAATAAAATGACAATACTTAGGTATCTAATACCTTCAATTATCAAATGTTAACAGAGCATAATTTTCTTCAAGATTCCCATTTTCAATACCTTGGGGCTATCTATATTTTATCTGAAAAGTATGCAATTACCTTAGAGCGAGTTTGTAGGTTTTAGAATTCATACCACAAAGGAGCCAAAATCAGAGTAATTCATGGAGAAATGGAACACAATCATTTTTGAATGTCACTGAATGTCATATAATGAATACAAAATCACAAATATCATAAAGCACTGAGAATGACAGTTATGATTACCAACAAAGGAAATAAAAATTATTGCCTTTCTTTCTTAATATGAGCCATACTGGCTAAAGCCAATGGGAAATTTCTTGGCTGTTCTGAGAAATATATTATTGTGCTTAATTAAATTTGTATAACAGAAGGTCCTCACAGTACTGTTAACTGAAACATACCATTTCTGGTGTGGTTCATGGTTCCTGAGATTAAAGCTGACATGAAAGTATTTTGTTTAGCACAGCACCATACATTGTAAGGGCCACCTCTGTATTTCAGTTTATATTGATCAATTGCCTGAAAGATGTGAATATAACAATGAAAGTTTCTCTGAGCGAGTCCACATCTTTTTTGGACCATTAACATCTGAAATACTTTATTTGTATCTTGGCTTATGGATCTATTAACCCTTTTCAACTCTCTGTCACTCCAGGGGCTGAGTCACCTGCACCAGCATAAAGTGATTCATCGAGATATTAAAGGGCAAAATGTCTTGCTAACTGAAAATGCAGAAGTTAAACTAGGTAAGAACAGAATCCAGTGAGCCTAGGAATTGCAGGAATTGATAAGATTACTTCAAAAGCTGTTTTTTCGTTTTGTTTTTATTTTTGTTTTTGTAAATTTTTCTAACAAAAATTTGACTCCGGAAAATTTGAATGCAGATTTGCCACTGTGGTTTTGGAGATCACTATACTAAAAATGAAAAGGAAAATGTTTCTTTGTCTATTTTAAAAACACTTCCTAAAAGTACTCTGAGGAGTGAATTTGTACACAGTATGGTAAACAGAACCATGTGCTTAATCAGTATGTAAAAATAATTGAGTTTTTTCTTTTCTTTTAACGAAGACCCATTATATTAGAAGTGACTGACCTTGAAATGGTTTCCTGTATCTTACTGTTTATTTACATTATTACTGCTATAACAGAACAATGATGACCCATTTTTAATTGAAAATATCCATAGTTAAACATAGTTAGAATAATGAATTTTTGTATTTCCATATGTTTAAGTTATATTTACCTCACTTTCATTATTACCTAGGTCACCTATACAAAATGAATACCCACTATTCTACTTAACATGCATGCTAATTACCCCACTTCCAGCTGCCAGTGGAAGTGAGGGAATCCTTTTCTCTCGCACTGTCCATCAGAGCCCTTTCCACAACAAATCTGGGATTGTCAGAATAAGGTAGAGAGTCCCCACATGCATTTGTCTGCTTGGTGTATATGAGTAAGAGCAGAATTGACAAATATCTCATAGGATACACACTTTGTCTTCTAGAAAAGAATCACTGTCAGTATAATTGTTTATTTTCCAAGAGATTTAAAACATCTCCTAATTTACTCTTGCCTTTTGGTTAAAATATATAATTTTCATTTTTTTATTTGGTATCTAGGGCCAAACTTTGATGAATATGTCTTGTAAAACAAAAGCATATGTTATATAGGGAAAGCAGTTATATATGTACTGACAACATAAGCTATCCTCAGAATATCCAGTCACCTCTAATTAACACTTACTGTTGAGAGAACATTATATGTGAGGCCCTATACAAGACACTTTTACAAAGATTATGTCACTTAAACATCACATCGACTCTATGTAGATTCATCATCCTCATTTTATAGATCAGGAAACTGAAACTCAAAGAGGTAAATCTAATAGCCCTAGATCATATCACTAGGAAATGGCAGAAATGGGATGGAAACTTAAATAGTCTGACTTCAGAAACTTATTTCTTAATCATTTTCTTTGTATCATCTAAATATTACCCTTTATAGCAAGTAAGCTTGCCTTTTAGTTAACACTCATTTTTGGCTCCTGTGGAGCCTTGGTATGACCAAATATAACACTTTGTGATTTCATCATTGATACGCTTGATTTACACACACAATTTAAAAATATATATTCACAATAGCAAAAAGGAAGAATCAACTCCATCAACAGATAAATGGATAAATAAAATGTGACACCCACATACAATGGAATATTGTTCAGGGTTAAAAAGGAAGAGAAGTCTGACATATCTTACAACATAGATTAACCTTGAAAACATTATGCTACATAAAATAAACCAGTAATTAGTACTGTATAATTCCTATAGTAGTCAGATTCATAGAGGCAGAAAGTAGAATGGTGCTTGCCAGGGGCTGGGGGGAGGGGAGAAGGGGTAGTTCTTGTTTAACGGGGACAGAGTTTCAGTTTGGGAAGAAGAAAATGTTCTGAAGATGAGTGGTGGTGATGGTTGCACAACAACGTGAGAGTACTTATGCCACAGAACACTTTAAAATGGTAAATTATATGTTACCTGTGTTTTAACAGAAAAAAAAACACATTTATTTTATTACCATATAAAAATCATACACTTCGTTCATTTGCATTCCTTAAATAGTGGACTTTGGAGTCAGCGCCCAGCTTGACCGAACAGTGGGCAGGAGAAATACTTTCATTGGTACACCCTACTGGATGGCACCAGAAGTTATTGCCTGTGACGAAAACCCAGACGCCACATATGATTTCAAGGTAAGATTTCTTACTTCTTCATTATGTTTCAAAACTATGCGTGAAATATCATCCTGAATCTTTTAGAGAGTTCTCATGTGCCTTAGGGCGTATGATTTCTATAATCCAAAGAGAGAACTGAAAACATTATTTGAATTTAAAATGATAAGACATTCAAATAAGAATCTTTCAAATGAAGTTACCCATCATATATGATTGCTTATTTGTAAAAAGAATGCTTAAGCCATTTTCTATATTCTTTTGAATTTACTCTTGCTTCAAATTAGAAAACAGATTTCTATTTTGCTTATAGTTCAGATTTTGGGCAAAGTATATACTCTAAGAACTTTTTATTTTAAAAGAAACTAAGATGAATTTGTTGTCTTGGGTCATCCTTTTCTGATTAAAAATAATCAGACTTACTTATTTCTACAGTGCTAAAAATTTAATTTTTGGAGTTTCTTTTTAATGAAAGACAAGCATATGAGATGTCAGTAGCTACTTTATGGTGTTTCATAGAAACTTGATTTGTGGCTTGTGACTTCGTATCATAAACTGGTAATTTGTTAATAAATTAAAAGCAGTGTTTTTCATTCTCCTAGCCAGGAATCAAAAATAATTTTGGGTTACTATCCCATCGATAACTGCAATGTCCGGTAACAACGTTATTGCCATGAATTTTGGCCAAAAGTCAAGACATTAAAATTAGGGGCAGATGGGATGTGTGCACTGTGTGTTTTCAGACTGTGCGGTAGATAGAGAGACACCCCGTGGTCTTTGTTTGGATCCTAGGACAACCTTGGGCAAAACCTGATATTACCTGGTTTCATGGTGCGTGGACTTTTTACCAAAAAACTTTGTGATCATCTTGAAGTAACCTCATTTTCTAGATGAGGAAACTGAAGCTCAAAGCTTTTACAAGTGCACACCTAGTTAGTGATCTTCTCAAAGCTGGGACTTGAACCCAGATCTCCCGACTCTCTGTTCAGAGCTCTTGATCTTCTATGATGTTCTCCTATATAAATCTCCAATTTACCAACAAAATAGCCTCTGAAGAGTATATATTTGAAGAATTCCTCTTTTAAATAAATAACATTTTTAGTTCTCTATATGTGGGGTTATTATTGAAATCAGGTCACAATGATGCAAATATTTCAGTGTCTTCGGGACCCAGCGTCCTAGGGCAATGACAAAATTATTGGCCTCTTTATAGAAATCCAAGCAGAAAGGTCTGAAAACAAAATAATCTCCCGTAAATTCTTCCTTCTTTCAAAATCAGTCACTGTCATAACCTGACAATAATCTGCCTGAAAACCATTGCCAAGTTAAAAATTTAGCTCTTGCCAAAATAAATGTCATTTATTTAAACTGCTAATGATAAGCACATTTAAATGACTTAATTTTCAAATCTATTTAGAGGAACCACTATAAAAACATGTCCCAGACCAGATATGTGTATCTAATTGACTATAAGTACTTCTTCAAGCTATAGTTATATAGTTCACAAGTGCTAACTAATCTACATCAGGGCCACAGATATTTTAGACTATATTATAACATACCATGGAGAATCAGAGTGTTTTATGCTTTTACCCTTAGCTTAGCCTCTTAACTAGCTGTATTTTGACTAGATGATGTATATATGGACTATTTTTCTGTGGCATAAAATAAATCCCTGTGATTTATTTTTGTTTACAGTAAGGTAGGTAGAAGAGGACTTTGTTCCAGCCAAGCCAAAGCTTGGGTTTAAACCAATATCTTGGTCCTTTTTCCTCAGATTATGGCTGAAGAATGTCATTTGGGGTCAGTGAAAATTTTAGAGCCCAATGAATAAATCTTAGTGTAGACAAAGCCTAGTGTATGAGTAACCACCAGGGGTGTCATGCTATACAGGGTGATTTCAGAAGTACTAGAAGGTTCTTGTGACTTTAAGTTTTCTGAGGTATTAATAAATTGGAGATTAATTTCTGCATATTTTATTTAAAAATAAAGAATCCTGATAAGAATAAAGATTCGACTGTATCAGCTATTTCGACCTTAGTATGAATGAGTTTGTTAGTGTTATCATGGGTGTAAATTGTACAGAGGAGGAAGAAGGTCATGGCAAGAATCTGAGCTTCAATGTTCATTCATCATGAGTAAAAGAAGGAACATGACAAAGGGTAAAATTAAGGAAGCCCAGGCAGAAAGGAACTCTTGGGGGTTCTTTAAAGATTCATTTCAACTACTTCACAATTTTACCATGTACTAGAGAAGTTATTCATTAAATAGTCTTTCTACTTCTTTCTTGGTACCAGATCTTACCTTTCTTCTGTTCACTATTCTTAGGAATATAGTTTGTCACCAAGAGGCATCTCGACAATATTTTGACTTTAGGAAACCATTCGTTCATTCACTTCGGCTGTATTTACTGAATAGCTACTGTGTGTAAGGAATTAGTCAAGCCGTATCTGTATGTACAGTTTAGACTGGAAAGTTCATGTGAGACCCTGTCAAAGTTCAAGGGTTTGGTGCTGTGTGTTTGGTGGTCCATGTGACCCAACAGTATATCTCAAGTCTCAGAAACTGATGTCATTGTTCTGGGTGCTTTTGGGCTACAGGTACTTTCAGCCTAAAGGGCATGTTCAGAATAAAAGATGACTTGAAGGCCACTGGGTTTTGTCAAATCCCCTACCACAAAAGCCCTTCCTTTAAAATAAAGATAAAATGCAAAAGAGAAGAGTGTAGTTTGGTTTTATTATTTGACTTGTTATATGATTTATGGCTTATTATTATGTATTATTTGAGTTGGCTAAGATGTCTTTAAAAATTTCTATAAATTTTCCTAAAAACTACATTAATTCAGTAAAATAAGTGCCTCTGTAGGAAAGTAGTCAAGAGGGTTCGTACTTTTTATTGCAATCTGATTTTGTCTGATATCTATTGGGCGCAGTAAGTAACTGACTGAAAATAACCCCTATCCTGAGGAGGAGTGCCAGAATCTCATTTGCCTGGTGTGTTCACTTTCCCCTAGAGGCCCTTCCTTTCTTGTTTTCAGAAATTCTGTCAAAACACTTCAAGCAAAAGGAAAGGTTTCATTTTCCTGATAAGTATGTGGGGCAATAATGAAAGCTTTCTCATTTAATAATAAGCATTCAAAAGATTTAAAATTAATAAAGCTGTTCAAAATTCCTAGGCTGTTTAAATTGTTATTTTTTTAATTCGAATTTCATTTCAGTTGGATGAGATTTGTCAAGTATTTTATATATTTATTGCTTTAATAGAACCACTCACTAAAGAAAATTCTCTGCTGCCAAAAGCCCATCAATGGGGAAATTGTCAAATAAAGATGAGCACGTCTGTCCTGTGGAATATGACACAGCCATTTAAGCAATGGTGTAGCTTCTGTATTGAAGTTGGGCAGATTCCAAGATAGAGTGTCAAGTACAAGGAACAGCTCACAGTATAGTATACATGAAATAGTCTTATTCTCCCCTACCCCATGGATATATGACTTGAGGGTAAAGAACATAAAATGTTTATTTTATGTATCTTTCTGTTCTTTCTAGTCTTGCTTTCATATTAAATTAGTAAAGTAAGAGAAGCCCCACCCACCATCTTCTGGCCAAATCTGTGCTAATGTTGTCTGTTGTCTGTTATTCATCTATATTCTGTTTATGAGACTTTGCACGCAGATTCTGTGGATCATTTGCAGACAAAGGTATCTCCTTCAGGGTTTGGGTGTACGCTGTCTATAGAGCAAGTACTCATTCTTCTGTATTACAGATAATTGGCTTTATTCAGGCAGGATGAAAAGAGCTACTCTAGGTAAGAAGCTTAGATGGAGATGAAGTGAGCAACCTGACTAGTCAGGGAGCCACCAAGACGCATGCAGGGTGTCACGTGAGAGGACAACATTCAGATTGCCAAATGAGATTTATGCTTTCAAACAAGGCCTGGCCTCTATGTACTGAGATTCAAACAAAGGTCCTATCTCTATTCAAAAGACAGGAAGGCTGATGCAGACACCATGTTATTATCACCAGAGGGGAGCAGAAACTGCTCTTAAAGATCTCTCATGTGGCTCCATGTTCACACCGCCTGTATGTTCCTTAGACAGAGCCACCAGCCCCACCTCCAGGCTTCATGCTGATGCCCACGCCAAGGGAAGAAACTATTCTTCTAATGTTTTCCCTTCAGTCAGATAACAAATATGGATGAACAAGGGACTAACAGTTTCTGCCCTGAGTTTGTTTTATGTGTGAAGTGGGATTATTAATAACTACATGTGCTTGAACATCCTTGGTGACCCTGAACCTGCCACCTTGGTTCCGTTTATACATAATGTAGTATGTAGGTACATGACATAGTGAATAAGAGTGAGGCTTTTTAAGCTGGAGAAGACTGGTTTACAATGCAGACTTTGCCTCCTGTTTACTAAATCACCTTAGGGGAGTTATTTAATCTTTCTGAGCCTCTATAAAATGAGAATAATAACTTGTATATTATGAAGTTATATTAGAATAAAGTGAGCTAATATATGTAAAGGAATTAGTGCGGCACCTAAAAAACTGATAAGCACTTCGTATATGATAGTTAATATTTGTGTTTATGTGTCATATGAAGGTACTGCTATGTGAGGCCATTTTGGCCTTAAAAAGCCTGCAATATCATATGATACAAACCTCATATTTGCATTACACACCTCTAATTATCTGCTTACGTTGAGCCAGAATCTGCTTCTCTATGACTTCTATCTCTAGATTAAGGTGCTGCTCCTAGGGACCACACACAATAAACACAATTTTTGTTTGTCCAGCTGCAACATTTCCAAAAAGAGAATAACAAATAAGTTACACAATAAAAGACTGTTTTCTGGTCTGTGCAACCACTATACTGGTTGTGCCCATTATTAAGGTCTTGTCTGTCAAGTCTATACTACTTTGCTACCCTCTGCTGTGGGAAAATGGGTCTAGGACTGGGCTATCCTGGTTTCTCCCTGTCCCTCCGGCTTCTTATTAGGCTCTGCCACTAGGGGGAGACTGCAAGGGTGGAGGAGGAAGGACACACCTTTCCATGTTTCTTCCTATAAACTTCCTGTTTACGCCTACATTATCCCAGCTAATTCTGTGAGTTCCATTAAGTGCTAGAGCTCATTGCCACCTTACCTAACTCAGGTGTGCTGGTCGAACTGCCAGTTAGTGATAACTGGTCCTCAGGGTCTGTCTGTACCAGCATTTGTTAAATACCCACTATGTGCGCTACATCGTATTATGCACTTTGCATATATTATCTTATTGAATTCTTATAGTAACCCTGCAAGATAGGTGTTCTCTTCACATTACAGGTGAGGAAATGGGCTGAGGAGTTAAGTGGCTTGCACAGGTCACCAAGTTAGCTGTGTCCGAGCTGAGAGTCAAATGTAGGTCTGCCTGGCTGCCCGACATGAGCTCTTTCTGCCGCTCCATGCACTCTGGGGCCCTTTTCCTGTGCCGCACTGCCTCTTTTCCTTGTGTGGTTGGTTTGACCATCTAAAAGTGTTCTTTTCTTCACATGATGGGCAGCCCAGCCCCAGGAGGACTGCTGTCTTGTGTTCATGTTGCCTGCATGCCAGATGCCCGCCCCCCGACCAGCCAGAAGTTTGTGTGCTTGACTCTGCCTCCTCAGAGGCACTAGAATTTGTCTCTGTTCTGTTTGTAATGCACACAGGACTGGGCTATTAATCATGCAACAGGCCAGGCCGCATAGCACCTCTGGAATAATGAATTGCCGAGCTCCTGCCAAAATGAGTCACACCATGGCCACTAAGGAAACTTATCTCTCCCTGACTCTCCTCATCTTGTTCCTCCCCCTTCCCTTTCTCGTCTCCTGTGATCTGTCTTGCCAGTTGTAATTGGAACATTTTCTCCTGTATTTAAGTTCTGAAGTGTCTTTGGGACTTGCTAATGCGGCCAAAGGCTTAAACAAGGCCTGTCAAGGACGTTTATTGCTCTCTAGCATGGGCAGTTAAGCATAGCTTACAAGCAGCTCTGGGTATATATGGCCAGGAATATAAATGTTCCTTTTGGAAAACAAGAGAACCCCAGTAAAAAAAAAAAAAAAAAAAAATCCTAGGGATGCTATTCAATGAGGTCTTAAAGAAGAAACAGTTTCTAACCTGATCTTATGACAGAGGATGAACAGTAGTGGGGATGATGTGACCTTTGGTTTGAAGGAGTTGTTTGGGGGGTTTGGGGAGAGCTTCCTGAGAGGGGATCTGAGGTGTTGTGAACTGAATAAAGGAAACATCTCTCTTCATAGACCCTTCCTGCTTCCTATGGAGTAAATCCAGGAATCACCTAACAATTGTGACCTCTCCGTTTCCCTACTGTCAAAATATGCTTATGCTTCTTCAAATTTTTGCCATAGACATATTATCAGTAAGGAATGCTTTTGGTTGTACTTAAGTTTATCACGTCATCAAGAGTTCAGGGGGAAGCAGTTCAAGGTTGGTGTAGTGGCTTATTGATGTCTTTAAAACCCAGGCTCCTACCTTTCTTCCCTGACATCATTAATTTGTTGACTTATTGCCTCATGTTTGCAAAATGTATGTTATAGTTCCAGATATCATGTTTTTATTCAAGGTATTAAGAAATGGGGAAGAGTTATCAAGAGACCAACTGTACTTGAAACTTATTTCAGGAAAATCCAAAGGTTTCTTAGAGGCTCCCAGAACATGTTTGCCTATGTCTCATTGACCACAACTATGTCACATTCTTACCTCTGTCTCACCTATAGGAAGGTCTAGCTTAGCTTTCCTATAATCTGAAATGGAGGCAGCAAAAGAAATGGGGTTGAAAATGTCTGTCGGGTTAGCCAACAAACAGTATCTGCCACAATCAAATAGAGGGAAATCATAGAAGACTAAATTGGGCAGGCTAAGGCAGTCTCACCTAATCGTAGAGGAGAAGGAAATTATTATTCTTGAGCATGCTCTGTGCTATATTTTGTGCTAGGCGGCATGTTGCATATCTATATATACATGTCACAGACGCTTCCATTGTACATTTGAGAAAGCTAAACTCTGAGCAGTATTCTGCCTGTAGTTAATTTAGGAGTCTGGATTTGAATCCCTGTCTGTCTGACTTAAAAGACAATTCATGTTGTCTCTAGGAAGTTGATGCCAATTTCTTAGCATTGGTTTTTGGAGTACCTTACTGAGTTACATGTAGACAAAGTAGGAATCTATCTGAAAGAATTATTTTATGGGCCCAAGATAAGTTTGGGTTTTTTGTTTGTTTGTTTGTTTGTTTGTTTGTTTTGTTTTGTTTTAAAGAGAGTAAGTAGTTAGGTCCTTCTTTTATGATGACAGTTCAAAGAGAACTGACCTAGCAGGTGGGACACCCAGCTCTGTTGAAAATCTGGTGCTGAGTTGTTCTGTGACTTTGGGTAAGTCGTTTCTCCTCATCTATAAATGAAATGTTGGAATAGATAGTCTACTAAGGATCTAATAGCCCTTGGACACTTAGGTTCTGCTCCAGTCTCTCATGCATCTTTCATTTGTTCATTCATTCAAGAAATATTGATTAACAATGCTAGGCACTGTTCTACATACTTGGAATATACCAGTCAACAAAACAAAGATGCCTGTCCTAATGGAACTCATGTTCTAGTGTGTGTGAATTGGTGGCAGGAGGTGCAAACAATGAACAAAACATAATAAATTAGTGATAAGTAAATTGCACGGTTGTTAGAAGGGGATCAGTTCTCTGGGGGACAAATGTGGGAAGGGGGGAAGAGGACTGGCAGTGCTCAGGGAGAGGTTCCGTGGTCCTCACTGAGAACAAGGCATCTGAGCAAAGACTTTATGGAGGGGAGGGAGTCAGCCTTCACATATTTGGGGTTGGTGCTACAGGCAGAGGAAGTAAATAGAACAAAGACCCAAAAGCTGAAGTTGGCCTGAGCTTTCTGAGAATTTTCTGGAGCCCACAGCCATCATTTCCTTTCATATGCATTGGTTTTCAAACCAGCTCAAGCTTCCTAGACTTGAAGGCTATTTAAATTTGACCCAGGGGTAGCAGTTAGGAATGGAGAACCAGGCTGCTGCCTTCATATTTCCATTTCATTTCACACCACAAAAACACTCGATTCCTAGGGTTGTTGAAGAAATCATGGTAGACATGCCAATGCCTGGAGATACTGGAATCCTACCACAAAAGTACAGCCCACCATTTCCAGAATATTCTTACTGTGCTTCCTGTTTAATGCCTACTGCACAGTGAGTGGCTCAGTGTTTTCATCCTGTTCCCAAATGGTCGCCCATGTCACTCAACTATAAAACCCCAGGAACGAGAGAGTTGTGTTTTTATTTTTATTAGTTACTTCTCCTGAGCCAACCTGTGGTAGGTGGACTGACCCTTATGCATTAGATTCAGAGGGTTCTCACTGAGCAAGGCCAGGAGTCTGCAGGAAGACTCAGTGACTTGCTAGGCTGTGCAGCCCATGTGTGTGTGTGTGTGTGTGTGTGTGTGTGTGTGTGTGTGTGTGTGTGTGTGTGATGATAACTTTAAATACATCTTGAAATATTACAAAGAGAAGAGACAAGAGCGGCATTCCTAAGTTGTGCTCCACGCAGAGAAGTTACTTGGAGTCTTTAGACAGTGGTATATGCAACTGTGTTGTTATCTCCAGTTGAGCTGAGAACTTGTAACATTTATGTGAACAGGTTGAAGGGCTCATGAATTGGGCTTAGTCTGGGTTTAGCGTGGGCCCCGACCACCTACTCTAAGGTAACCCGCACTTAGGCAGGAGGTTAGACCCCCTGGAAAGCCCCCATCCACATTGTACAAACCTCTGTCCAAATACTGAACAGGCCTGGGTGTCACTCACAAGATCTTGAGAAGTTTGGTTCTAGGGGGTGGCTCGGCATGGATTTCATACTTATCTTGCAGGTACATCTCTTTTTCATGTGACCTTGACATTTGTTTGATGGGAATAACAAGGAGACTTAACTCAGATCTCTGTAATCTGAGTGAGGTTGCAGGTGAGAATTTGGAATAACAGACAAAATGCAGGATATATTTAAAATGAAAGGAGGATGAGAGTCTTCATCAGGATCTTGTACAATTGAACCAAATGCCACATTGCGATTTCCTACCAATCTACTGGGAAGCTAAAGAAGCAAGCATCTTTTTGCTTTTCCTAACCTGGTTTGCCCGTCTCGAGTCGCTCTCTCCTATGCAATATTTAGAGACTACTAAGCCATAGACAGAGAGCAGAGAGAAACACACCGTTAGAGATTACACAGGTTGAGGTTGAGGTGCTAGCCTGGGAAATTCTGATAAGAGCATCAAAATCAGTCTGAGTATAAGAATATAAGGGTATAGGATCTCTATTTACATTTTAGTCTACTTACAAGAAAGAAGATATTGTTCATTCTGTCCAAAAATATATCATGTACCTACTACTGTGCCCAGCTCTTTTCTAAGCACTAGCAATACCTCAGTAAACACCACTATCCAAAAGTTCCCCTGTCCTCATTTTATTTGGTTAAACCACATAAAATGCCATTTTTCTAGGTTAAAGACAGTTGTCTATAAATACGCATCTACTACATGAGCCAGCCATTCCACTCATAGGTATTTACTTAGAAAGGCATACGTTCATACAAAGACTTGTACATGTATGTTCGTAGCAGCTTTATGTGTAATAGCCCAGATGGAAGCCATCCAAATGTCCACCAAGTGAATGGATAAAGAAACTAGTATATAATGGGACACCATTCAGCAATAAAAAGCAATGAAGTACTGATACACGCTATAATATCGATGAACTTTACATGCATTATGCTAAGTGAAAGAAACCAGATGACTTCATTTACATAAAGCTTTAGAAGATGCAAACTAATCCGT
The DNA here is from genome assembly GCF_014176215.1 of Rousettus aegyptiacus. Lineage (NCBI taxonomy): Eukaryota > Metazoa > Chordata > Mammalia > Chiroptera > Pteropodidae > Rousettus > Rousettus aegyptiacus. Next base: position 31,188,092 of record NW_023416307.1, on the reverse strand, counting down.
AGTGATAGAAAGCAGATCAGTGGCTACCTTGGAACAGGAGCTGGGATTGGGGACAAGAAGGACAGGAGGGAGAGAGAGACTAAAGTGGGGCAAGTGAGATATTTTGGGGGTAATGGATGTGTTTACTGTCTTGATTGTTAATGCTGGTTTCACAGGTGCATACACATGTCACACCTTTTCAACTGTGCACTTTAAACAGCACACTTACTTATATGACAGTCATACCTTGATAACTGTGAAAAACAGTTGAATAGCAGCAGTGGTTCAAACAATAGATAAATTTTTGTGACAAATTAATTTTTAAAACTTTATAGTCATTTTTCATACATTTAAAAAAAAAAAAACTCACCACACACATCAGGCACCGTGAGAGGTACTGTCAGTGAAAGTGAACGAGGCCGTTTCTGCTTTAAAGCTCAGTGGGCAAAATAGGTTTGTAAAGAGAGAACTGAATGAACGGCTTTCCCGCAGGCAGTTCTGAAGCAATTACCAGGTGTGACCAACTTGTCCTTCGTTGACTGCATTGATGCATGTGCGTGTGCCTTCCCTCTTTTTCAGAGTGACTTGTGGTCTTTGGGAATCACTGCTATCGAGATGGCAGAAGGCGCTCCCCGTAAGTACCTTCCTCTGGGTGACATCTGTTGCTGGTCTGCTCTGCGGGTGCTGAAGCTTGTTTGCCAGGAGTTGCAGTAGCTTTGCTTCTGCTACGCTGAGCCCTGCATGGATCCGGGCTGGCATATTTAGAAAGCAGAGTCATCTTAAATCAACCAGGAATCCATTCATTTCAGAGTAGTGTAAGGCTCTTGTATTTATGAGGGGGGAAAAAAAGAAAAAGAAAGCAAACTTTGGGAAATCTTGTTTGTTTTACTGATTTAGTGTGTAATTTATTCCCAAACTATTCTTTGCCTAACATAAAACTGGGACCAACCCACAGAGACAGTAAATTCTAACTTAATAAAAATTCAAAGTTGATGTTCAGGGCATAGGTTACACAAACATTTGTACTCAACTGCTTTCACTGCTCTTAAAATACTGATGTTTAGATTTTTAGGTTTTCTACTTATTTCAGACAGAGTGACCAGGGCTCTGGCTATCTGGAGAACTCCTCAAATTCTTTGAGCCTGGAATATTGACACTGCAGAGTGCCTCTCCCAGCTCTGTGGTGGCCAGGAGCATGCGCCCTGCAGATTTCCACACAGGAAGCGCGGCCGACCCAAGGGCCTAGCTGCTCGATGGCACTGAGGTTGCACCTCCCGAGGGCCACTCTCCTTCAGAGACCGAGCATGGCAGGGATGTAAGGTGGACCCTGTCCTGGAATACAGAGTTCCTTTGGAGGCACCGTTCACTTCTCAGCTTCCCTCTTCAGTTTCCTTAGACTGCAGGAGAGGCCAGCACATTTCCACTTACTCATTCTCCCTCCCGTCTTCGCTCCAGTCAGACGTGTGTGGCATTCCGATGACTCTCCCAGCCTTCCCTGGCCTCCCCCTGCCCCCCTATTCCCATGAGGCAGGAGTTTCCCCCTTTCGTATTTAATACCACCTTGGTGTCGGCTATTCAGAAACCCCTTATTCGTACCACAGGTCGTTAAGCTCAGATGACTTTACCTTCAAGTCATCAGTTTTCTTATTTCTCATTCTAGAGTTGTCTGTAGAATTTGTCTGTAGAATGACTGATTTGGAATCCTTGACAAAATTCCCCTCATCCACAATGCTAATAGGCATTTATGAATTATAAAAATAATATACTACAGTCATAAAACTATTATTCTTGATGAGTAGTCGAGGGGGCTAAAAATAAGCCTTGACCCACAGAATTTTTTAGCTTTTAGAAAAAATATATTCTTATTTTAGGCACAAAGGAAAAGGTACTCCCAGATATTTGAAAAGTAAACTAGTGAAATATTTTGATTAAAAGAAGAATGTTTGAGTGCTTTTACTATAAATGATAATGTTGTGTTTACAAGTTGAGATATTTGTATAACTTTCCTGCCAGACTTCGTTTGCCTTAATCCTCTGGTCTTCCTGGGGCCAGGAGACAAATCAAAACAAAAATACCTATTATGGAACCTGAAAACCCATTTAGGGTATTTGGAAATATATAGAGAAAAACAGAGAAAGGTATCCATCTTTTGTACTCCAAAAATCTATGTGTATAAGATTGCATTTGTGTGAGGCTTCGGTATATAAGAAATAGACCGTGGATTATCAAATATCTTTTATTTGATGACTTAGGCTTTTACTAATTAACTCTGTTTCCTTAAATATGAAGTAAACGTAAAAGTGTCAACAACAGCTAGCTGAAACTTGCTTTATTTCATGAGACCGCCATAACTGGACATCAGATGGAGCTTTGCGATCTTCTGACTCCACTCGCTTGTCACGGGTGAACTCAGGGAGCTGTTTGGCAGCATTAGCAGCACAGCTAGGATGGGCTGGGCATGGGTTTGGCTTCCTAACTAGAGCTGGCCTTTGTTTTGGTGTTTTGCAGCTCTCTGTGACATGCACCCAATGAGAGCCCTCTTCCTCATCCCCCGGAACCCAGCACCCCGGCTGAAGTCTAAGAAGTGGTGAGTTTGCTCTTCGGTGTTTCACAAGTTCAAGGGCAGGGTTTTCCTGTGATTCTTTTTTGGATTAACTCAAATCCTTAGGTCCTGCTGACAGGATTGGACTGTATACACTAAGACTTGGCGAGCTATCTTCCGTATGTGTCAATCGTTCATCTTAAAATACACATCGAGTACTGTAATCACCCCCTCTTATCCATAGTTTCACTTTCTGCAGTTTCAGTTACCCATGGCCACCTGCTACCCAAAAATATTAAATTTCCCCAACCGTCGACATCATCATGGCTCGATGATCCAGGATCATTCAAAGCAGCTGATCCACCTTCTGACATACTGTCAGGTCAAGAGCAGCCTAACACTACGTCACAGGCCTACGTCGTTCACCTCACTTCACCTCGTCACTTAGGCATTGCATCATCTCGCATCATCACAAGAAGAGTGCCTAGTGTTTTGTTTGACCAGCCACATGCCATGTTTCCAAACTATTTGTATTCATTCCAACTTTTAAACATCGTGTGATTGAGCATAACATTTATATGTCTGGCCTTTTGTGTAAAGGTGCCACACTACTCCGTTTTAGGGTAAGAGATTGTCCTCCTGCCCCAGTCTCAAAATGTTCTTTTAAGAGAGAGTGACCACATTCACATACCTTTTAGTACAGTATATTGTTATAATTGTTTATTATTGTTGTTAACATTTTACTGTGCCTAATTTATAAATTAAACTTTACCGTAGATACATAGATATGGGAGAGAACATAGTATATATAGGGTTCTATCCTATCTGCTGTTTCGGGCATCCACTGGGAGTCTTAGAATATACCCCCTGTGGATAAAGGGGGCAGGGGGACAACTGTGTTTGCCCAGAGGAACTTTATCCTCACACCTTCAAGGTAAGGAGCTATTAGCTAAAACAAGTCGTGGAACCCAACTAATAACATGAAAGCTCTTTAATTTATAACCCCCAAAAATATTTTTTTCTGGCAACACAGAACATCTCATCAGAGATAGTGATAGTTCAGAGAATCGACCCATTAGATTGGCTGACTTTTCTTCTGTTTCTTAAAATAATAATTCCCTAAGTGCATACACACCTGGTAGTATGTGAGATGATTTTATAAGTCTGTGCATGAACATTTGTAATTTTGGAGTTTTCTATTGCTATCTCTTTAGGGTAGGTGATACTGGTCTCTTATTTGGGGTAGTGATATAACCTTTCCATTTAACAAACTTTTTCACATAAAAAGGTGACTTAATTTAAAGAAAAATGCTAAACGAATATTAGCATGAGTGGTGTAAGGGAATGGAGAAAATCGTCTCAGTAGTGTATGATCGTCTGAAGTTTGGGAAACAGGGTTCTACAGGTTAGGTCAGAAGTTGGACTTCTGACATTTTTGTGTACTTGTTTCAGGGTCTTTGTGCCTTATAATTCTATAATAAAAAAATCATTGCGCCTCCATTACCCCTGTGGATATGGTGTATGCTTCCTGATACATTCTTGAACCTCTGATTCCCCTTATATAGGGGCTAATTCCTGTGTCACCTGTAACCTCCTGTTCTTTTCCAGAGACATACTCTGGGCAGTTAGGGCATGAAAAAACAAGACCTCACTGCCCCTTAATGATCAGGTCCTTGACTGGGGCCCCTCCTATTTCTCACCCCCTACCCACTGCTTTACCCTCCACCATACAGAGAGCAGTCTTGATTAATACCAGTCATCTAGGAATGGTATAGCGACCCCGGTGAAACCAGAGAGAGCCACACTGCACCGAGAGAGGGGAGGAGACGGCCAGAAGAGACGGCAGCCTTGGAGTTGCCAAGGCCCGCACAAGGAGAGACTGAGAGTTGCTATTGGTAACAAGAGGCAGAGCATTCCCCGCTCCTCCTTCTCTCTCTGGAGGGTCACAGTGATGCGAGACGGTTATTTTCTCCCCAGCAACAGCCTTCCATTGGGCGCCAGCACAGCATGTGATCGCCGGGTGCCCAGAGGCCCTGCTTCCTTCTTTCTCCCTGGAACAGACTCCTGGGGAGAGGAGTCAGCTCAGTTCTGGAAGTGTCAGCGGCACTACAAAGCACTCTGTTAGGTTTCTGCTTGTCCTTCGTGCCAAGTCACTTCCCGTGGGGCCTGCTGTATACAGTGGGCTTCTCTTACCCTGTGGCCTTCTGTCCCTGCACCACTGCTGGACAGATGTTTCCACTTTCCCATAGAGGACAAATGGGCCATTTACACATGTGTTTTGTTTGACCAACCACACACTGTATTTCAGAAATATTTGTGTTCACTGACTCTTAAAAACCGTGTGATTGAGCATAACATTTAGATGTCTGCCCTTTTGTGCAAAGGTGCTACACTCCTCCCTTTTAGGGTAAGAGGTTGTCCTCCTGCCCCAGTTGCCACCTCTCCCCAGCACAGAAGCTGGAGTAGGTTGGTCACCACACTTGTCCTGTTTCTTCTTAACCCAGGGCTGCACCACCTGTGTATGACCCATCTGGCTCCTCAGAAAACTGAGGGAACAGACCCTATACTCTGGTTTCAGTTTTTATTGACACCGTTCTGAAGAGATCAACTGCGCACTGACCTTGTTAAAGAAATACAGACTTTGGAGAAAATACAGCCTGACTTATCTGCCTCAAACCTTTGACAACAAAAACTTATTCTGATAACACTGCAGGGCCCGGATGAGTCCAGGAGCAGGGACGAGACCAAGTTCATTTCATGTCACCCGGTCTCCTTGCACGTCCTTTCCTGAGCCGGAAGGGAAGCCAAGTGGGAGCACGAGCCCTGTGCTGGCGGACAGGGAACGGGGAGATAGCTCGGCGGCTTGGGAGTGAGTAGGGGGAACGAAGCCGTGGTAGGGTATTCTCGCACTTGGAACCCGGCCATTACAAGATGTTTGTGCAGCCCCAGCCACCGGACACTTGATGTGGCACCCATTTTTTCTGCAGTAGAATTCGTTTTTAAGTGAAAATTTTAAGCACATCAGAGTACAATTGACCCTTAAACAACACGGAGGTCGGGCTGCCGATCCAATCAAAAATCTGCATGTAACTTTTCACTCCTCCAAAAGTTAACTACAGTTGTCCCTCAGTATCTGCGGGGAAGGCATTCCAGGACCATGCCATTCCTGCATGGATACCAAAACCCGCAGGTGCACAAGTCTCTTATGTAAAATGATATAGATCAATGCAAACAGTCGTCCCTTCACACCTATGGTTGGTTGAATTTGCAGAGGTAAACCCAGGGATAGGGAATGCTGACTGTATATTTATTGAAAAATATCTGCATTTAAGTGGACCTGCACAGTTCTAACCTATATTGTTCAAGTGTCAACTGTGCTTTGTCTTGAAAGATCAGGTCCACAGTGATTTAAAATAGGTTAGGGTTTGCTTTAATATGCACTAGTGTTTGGGAGGAAGGGAACATTTTATTTATTTTCCTTTTATTTTTTAAGGTAGGAGGACCCCGTCCTGTAGCAAGAGAAACAAAACTTCAAAATGTTCTTTTATATCCAGCTATTCTCTACCTAAATGAGTTATCAGATGAAGTGCACTATTCTCAGTGTATATATGAATGTATTACCAAAGAGGACACTACTGTGGTATAGAGAGGTCATAAACTCTAACTATAAGCATTCAATTCAAGGTCATTTCCAACTAACATTGCTGAATTTATGACATATAAGGTATATAAATATTATGTATATTGTAGACTTATGTAGACTCTGTGTGTGTATGTAACAACGGTCTTCCATTGGGCGCCGGCACATATATGTGTGTATATGTAAGATATATTTTATTAAGAAAATTTAAGAAAATACTTACACATAATCTTAGCTGCAACCCTTCCTGACAGATGCTCTGAGTCCTCATAGACAGGCTGTGCTCCTTGCACAAGGCCATACAGCTTCCTAAGTTTGTAACCCGGGTACATCCTTTCTACTGAAACACTTGGCATCTTAAGTTCAAGGTTAAAGAGGTAGAGAATGAGCTAAACTAGTCTCTTAGTTGACCATTTTTTCCTTGCACCTTACTGTCAGGGAAAGAAAGACAGTGGCACTATTCTTTGCCCCTTTAGTTATGGAAGGAAAGGAACGCATCTCCACTTAGCAGGAATTGACCATCCCTTCCCCCATCAGCGTGATGAAGAGAGAGAGGCCTTAGAGCTAAGGAAGTCATGTGGTCAGGGTTCCCTTTCATGCTCAGGTGGCTCAGTCATTTAATATGTGTGTCTCTGGGAGGATTATAGCCTTGGTTGAACCAAAAGAGAACAAAGTTGAATCTGAAGAAAATCCTCCATTCCCGCGTCACCACTAGCAAATGTACAGTAAGTTGAGATTGCTGTTTCCTCGTCCCGTCTCCATGCATGGTTGGATTCGCCCCACATTGGTGAACCATCTCCTTCAAAAGGTTTCCTCCTCCCTTCTCCCCCCACTGAGTGAACTCACATTCCCCTGACCTTGTAAATATACTTAGTGCTGTATATTTACTTCCCTTCAGGAGTTTCTGGAGAAGGATGGGGATGACTTCCTTCCTGTAAGATGGTCAGCCTTGTTCTTTTCATTTGCCCTTTAAATGTGAAGAATCCACACAGGCAAAGCAGCACTCGATTAAAATTATTAGAAAAATCATAATGTCTTTTCACTGGAAAGAGGCAAAGATCCCCTGGTCTAAGCCACTCATGCTCCAGCAGAAGACTGGGAGGCATGACAATAATTGGCTGGTCTGGCGTTCTAGGCTCCTCTGTGTAGAGCCAGCCTGGAACCTCAGCCTTCCGCTTTTACTCCAAATCTTACAGTCACTCCTCTTATTTTATGAAAGATCAGTTCTGAAACCTGGTGAGTTGTCAGGCACTTTTGTTTTAAGAAATGACAAAACTATTTATGTGCATGTGTGTGTTCTAAATAAAATAGTGATAATAGAAATCAAGTTTAAGAAAATATTTCAAATAGACTGAATTTGCTAATAATTGTGTGACTTTGGACTTTATTACAATCAAAACAAAAATCGCTACACAAACTTTAAAAAAAACTTTTTTGCATTGTCTTCTTGGAGACAACAAGTCCTGTTGACTTCCTGCTAATATATCTAATCCAAATATATGTGAAATAATTCCCTTATAGAACGTTATATTATTCAGTTCAACAGAAGTGGAGAAAAACACGTTCGAATTTCTACTCCCAGGCCAAAAGGCAGATACTCTTGTTCTTAAAGCCTGGTAATGGTCAGGGGTTGCTAGGACATTGTCATCATGGCAATAATAGTAGCCACAGAATTATAGCAAACACACATATGGCATTTATGATGTATCAGGTACTGTTTCAGGTATTTTACATGAACTCATTTAATCATCACAACAGCCTTTTGAGATAAATACTTAACAGTATCCCCATTTGCAGCCAGGGAAAGTGAGGCACTGAGAAGTTAAATATATTTGCCCAAAGTCACACACAGTTAGTAAATGATGGAGCCTGAAGCAAGAAAAAGGGTATTCCTGGGCAAATGAAAGCTTTAAAGGTCAAATTGCATTTGGAGTGTCCAATGATTACCAAGAACTTTCATTCAGCCCAGCTGATTATAATAATTAATGTAATAATCTTATAGGCATTTTAATTTCTCTAAGACAATTTAATATATAAACTGGAAAAATCTGGGAAGATAAAATATTCAGCAACACTAGTATTGGAAGAACTAGTGCCTCAGACTGTAAGCACTAATCATTAATATTTATCTCTCCATGCCAACCCTAGGGAAATTGACATTACTAAACTTAGGCTTTTGTTTTTTGTTTTTTGTTTTTTGGGTTTTTTGTTTTTGTTTTTGTTTGTTTGTTTGTTTGTTTGTTTGTTTGTTTTTAAGAGAGAACTAAATTACTGGCAGCAGAGATTTAAACAAGAAAGTTGTATAAATGTGATTTAAATCCTTTAGACTGCTTGGCAAATAGTCGAGGGGTGTTCAACATAGGTGAAGTGTTTTTACTTTTAATTAAAAGTGTAATTAAGTATATTGATTCTTTGGTCACACCACCTTAAATAAGAGACAATGAATCTTTCTTTGAAGACCTGATGTAAGTAAGCATTATTTTCTCTTCAAACAGTACCATTTGCAGATGTGGGATACACTGCCAGCTTTGCGGTTCTGCCTCTTGGCTCATTATTTGGGTGCAAGGTTATTGTCTTCAATATCTCTTGAGGTTCTTTTCCACCAGGAGAGATTCTGGAAAACAGACTCTGTACTAAAGCCGGTTCCATCAAACTCCTCGAACACCATCTCATCCTGGAGATTTCTCTGACTTTTTCGAGGTGTCAGTGTTGGGGAATGGAATGGACAGTCTCTTAAGTTTAGATCTCATTTTTATATTGGGTGTGATTTCTTTCATTTATCATCCTCTACTTAATAACCCAGCATTTTATAAAAAACCAGCACTTCCTTCCAGTTGCAAGCAGGAAAAGAGAACTACCATTTGCATTCTTTGCGAATATTTAATAGCTTTCTGTCTGAATTTGTTTTTTGTTTTCATCTTTTTAGTACAGAACTTCCACCTAGAAAAGCACCATGTGGAGTTTGTCTGTCTTTTTTTTTTTTTTTATGTAGTTTAACATTCTCTTCAGTTTATTCCTTAGGAGAGTCCGTTAATTCATTATGGTTTGGTGGTGGTGGTGGTGGTGGTGGTGGTGGTGGTGTTTTTTTAAGATCTTTCCTGAGGCGATATTATTTGTGCCTCCACAGATTTATTTGATGGATCTGAGAAAGAAAGCACACTAAACAATATCTTCTTTCCAAGCTCCCGTCTCTGTTCCTCACAAACACAGATTTGAAGGTAGCCATATGACGGCTCTTGTCTGGAATTCTCATCCAATAATTCATGCAGTCATTCATTTACCAAATATATAAGAGCAAGAAGTGTGCTCATAATACAAAGATAACATCTCAACACTGCAAAGTATGTTCAGCATGGAGGAAGCAGAGGTACAGGCAGAAGGACTTGGAAGGAGGGACATAGAATGTCCATCCTGTTGTCACTATTTCTAGTCCACAGTGTTGCTGATCCTGATGCATCCTGGGGTGACCACAAGCATAGCAGGTTACCTTTACTTCTATGTAAAATAATTTAAAAGCTTGAACATAGCTTAGGAATTTGGGATTGGGGTAGGGGGAGAACTACCAATAATTCAGTTCTTTAAAAATATAGAAAAAGGTGAGAAACTGCTTTGACCTGGGCAGGACCAGAGAGTGGTGCATGTGTGAGTGTCCTTGTGTCTTGGAATCTTGAAGAGCATGCTCACTGTTGTGTTCTGTGTGGTGAGGACACCTTTCAGGCCAGCAGTATATATATATACACGTGGGGCCTCCTGGGAAGCTTGGGAAGGGCTCTCCCCCTTGAATCTGCTCCTGCAATTCCACAGTGCTTCACAGGAGGGCGACAGAGAGCACAAAATGGATTCCATTTTGCTCTTAGCAGGATGGGGACAGTAAGCTGGGGTTGATGTGCCATGCTGACAATAGAGTGCCTTGGAAAAGCATGCCGTAGAGTCCTGAGCTTAATTATTTATGATGCTGGGCAGTTCTTGGAATTTTCATCAAGAACATGCATGCCCAATTCATGAATCATAGCTAAAGTCCGCTATTAATTTCTACCAGATTGTAGACTTCCTGCTCCAATCTTTGGTGTGGTATCTCTCACCAGCTCTCCCTTGACCATGTATGTGGCATAGGGTTTATCTTTGAGGAAATAGTGCCTTCCTTGAAGGAGATAATTTGCTTCTGGGTGTGAACTTAGTTCCCTAAAGTTGTTTCCAAGTCCTTGGATTGATAGCAAACATACATATACATCCTGTTCTTATTCATTGGAAAGCAAAGTTCAAAAGTGATTGTGAAACTACCAGTTAAAAAGTTTGCCAAATCAAGTTTTCTTTACCGTGAAAGAATCTTGCTCATTCTTACAAAATGTACTGCCCTCTCCAACCTATCCAACCTTGGTTTTACTTGTCCCAGCTTACGTCTTCTGCCTTACTTAGACAGTGTCCCCTGACATATAGTGTGCTCCCTCGCAGCTTTAGTTTTTCAATGATTTCCTATCTCCCTGAACTTTCTGTGGAGTGATTTTTTTCTAATTCTTTAAGGTCCAGCTCCAGTTCTCTCATTCCAATAGGTCTTCCAGATATGAGTCCCATGGTAATGGTTTTCTACTCTGATTCCTTTTGGTTTTCTGTGTGATATTATGTATAAACTGTGTAGAAATATTTTCATGTATAACACTACCATACATTGCCTGAATTGTGCATTGACGGTGATGATGCCTTTGAACCTGACTGTGCCTAGTAAAGGGCTAGACTTACTTTGTGATAGGTTGATCTCTATGTTGATTGATAAAACCCTTTTTTTGTTTTTACTCTAGCATTTCAGAAAATATGTTTGCTTTTCTTTGGGTTGTCTTTTTATCTGTGGGTTCATCTCTTTTGTTTGGCAGGTCAAAAAAATTCCAGTCATTTATTGAGAGCTGTTTGGTAAAGAATCACAGCCAACGACCAGCAACAGAGCAACTGATGAAGCATCCATTTATACGAGACCAACCTAATGAACGACAGGTCCGCATTCAACTCAAGGACCATATCGATAGAACAAAGAAGAAACGAGGAGAGAAAGGTTAGAAGCACATTTGTATTTCAATGAGGGAAACAAAAGATGGAGTGAGTCCTGAGCCCTTGACATATTCCGGAGGTGATCTGGGGATTTCAAATGGTGTGTGAGGGGCTGCCTAAGATCACAGCCTGTGGGGATCAGTGGAGTGAGACGTGAAATGGAATCTTTCATGAAAGAATCGAACTGTAAGAAAGAGTACTTTCTCCAGGCACTGAACAAAAGGTCATGTTGAGTGATCCTATGAAGTGATTTAATATGATTAGTGATTTTCTTAATTCAAATGAATATTCATGTTTCAAAGACTAAAAATTCACAGAAGACAGACACCTAAAAAAAAACTTAGTTGACATTTTTCTGTACTGGCAGTTCTTGTGCTCTGAGGCTCATTTCTAATTTAGTTATTTGAAAGTTAGAGTGAATGTTCTTATAGCCTCAGTGATATAAAAGAGGTTACCGGGCTTTTTACTTTTTGAGCTGTGAGATCATTTAATGCACTTTTTTGTTTGTAGATTCAAAAACTCTTTTATCTCTTATGACTCTAGCTGTTATACCACACTGTCTTTTCACTGCATTGTTGGAAAGGACTTAAGTCCAACTCGAGGTCCTAGGACTATTTGACTAGAGACTTGAAATTCCTTTAACTAGCATCCTGACCAAGGTGGTTTGGGGCAGGTTTAATGACGGTTGAGGTGTGGGAAGAAAAAGGAGAGATATAAAGGATAGACTGGTGAGTGTTCCCTGGGCGGGAGTAGGCCGGGGCAGCTGGCAGGGGGATGGCAGTGAGGAGGCAGTATAGGGCTGGCACGGTGAGCATTGAGTGTTTAGGGAGTGGAGAGAAGAGAGGAAGGCCAGGGACCGAGGTTTGGAGGTACCTTACGATGTGCTTTTCCTCGCTTCCATCTCTCCCAGCTTTATCCTCGGTTCTTCACAATCCAGAAGGACTAGTGGAAGGTGGCAGGCAGCACAAGACATGGGTGCTCTCTTTTTATTTGAATTTCCTTTCTTTTTTGCCTCTGCAGTGTGATGAGGTGTGAGCAGAAACCTAGGAGTGGGGCGGTGAGCAGTGTAGAAGTCGAGACTGGGCAGAGGAAAGATCAGCAGAGGGCTAAGGGAGGAAGAGAAATCCCAGGGAAGAAAAATTCCAGGGAAGCGTTCCTTCTTTGCAGCCAGCCTCGGGGACTCAGGAAAACGTACGATTAGGTTAGACACAGAAGCTGGAGGTTATGAGGCACAACTCCCGTTGTTAGTGGCAGAGAGGGAATGAGGTATCAATCAGAACCCAAGGAGCTGGGAGGGCAGCCCAAGCTGGAGGAAGTAGGCATGTGGAGAAATAGGTAAGTCAAGGTCAGAAAGTTCTAGGACTGATTATTCAACTACTATTAATAGTGGTCTGGGGCAACTTCATGAAGTCAGAATTTTAAAGAGAATATTTTAGGGTGATGTGGCAGACATGTAACCATTAAAGGCCAACTTCTTTGAAAAGGAAATTTATTTTACTGTCAATATATAAAGTAGGTTAAGTGCTAAACTCTTGTTTTTAGACTCAAATTCTGAGTTCAAATTCTAGCTCTACCTCTTAATAATTATGTGAACTTCACCCGAGTTTTCTAATCCTTAATGTAGGACTGGGCATAAAATAATAATTACTATTGCCTGATATTGTTGCAAAGATTAAATGAGATAGTGCATGTAAAATGCTTTACACAATGCCTGGCACATAGACCTACTCAATAAATATTGGCTATTCTTATTTAGACAATTCTTTATGGACCGATAATTTTCAGTACTATTCAGGGTTAGTTGCTGAGAACAAAGTTTGTGCCTTGGATTGTTTTCACATTTTGTTAGCGCAAGCTCTGGAATGTGAATAAGAGCCCACCATTTCATGAAGATGGACTATTTTTAATGTGTTCTTTCTTTACCAAGTAGAAGAGTAGGATTCTTGGTAGTAGGTATATTCAGGGGTTACGTGGTAATTTAAGGAACCTAATTCTGTTTAGGCTTAGAGCCACCAGAAGCTCTCATTTTGGTCTGCTCCCTAAGAAAGAGTATTGACCAAGTAAGATTGCATTCCATTTGCTCAGTTTGATCAAATTACTGAATTTGTTCCCTCTCAATTTTTTACTCTCTTAAGACCAGCTTTGGTAGAATCGAACAATTCCAATGTGCATTGCTTTATGATTTTTTTTTACCTGATATTATTTTTTCCTTAAGATATGTTGACACATGCTAATTTAAGCCAGTAATATAAAAGCAATCAAGCCAGATTCTGGAGAAGTATTATAAATATGGAGCCTGATAATTGAAGGTTTTACCCTAGAGATGGAAAAATAATTAGATTAATTGGGTGCTTTTTTCCCTTGCTATTATTTCCTTTAATAGATAAAATTTCTGCATTTTACTTTGAACTCTGTTGATTCATTTCAGGAAAGTTTGGAATATTAAACTTTTAACATAGCGCATTGAAACAGTTTATGAAAGTTCTTTATATTACATAAGTAGCCTGAAAATTTCATACATATCTAAATATATAAAGCTGATTTGTGATTTTAAAAATTACACTTTAAGTCATTACACTTTTTGTTTCTTTTTATTATCTCTTCAATGGCTAAATAGTGTGGAAGGCAAGGTGTGTTCAAGTTTATGATCAAATTCAACAGTTATCATGAGACTACTGCCCCTGGTGGTAGCATAACAAAATTGCACTTTCAATTTCTTTTAGGGGTGCACAAATATCTTCAAAATTGTAATTACTAATCCACAGCTATGAAAGGCTAACAGTAATGTGACACCCTCCCTTGTTTAAAATCAAAAGCTCTTCCAAAGTCTCCTCACTGCTCACAGAGAAGTTCTCAGCATGATATATACACATAGGGATGAGCAAGCCACATCAGACCTTCTGGACTTTCTCAGTCCATCCACTTTTCTCACACCCACTCAACACTCACTGTTTCCTAAATGTGCCATGCACTGTAATACTGTCAGCCACTGTCAGCTGGTTGTGTTGCTTAGATGCCCTTTTTTTCCACTACTTTCAGGGTCACTGATCTTCCAAGACCCAGCTCATTTTCTCCTCAAAGATTTCGCTGTCTTCCTTCCCCATATGACTAGTGGACCCAGCTGCTCCCTTCTCTGATATCTCGGTGCCCTTCTTATGCACCTCTATTTGCCATACAATGTGTTGGAAAGAACAGTTAATTTTAAAGTTGGAAAAGATTTATATTGAATTCTAAATCTAAATCCCCGATTTATTAATGAGATGACATAGGTCATATCACTTAATCTCTTGTAATCTCAGTATCTTCACTTGAAAAATGGGTATTATGTTCAAAAGTTGTTATGAGAAATAAATGAGAGATCGTGGGTAAAGTAACTAGCATGACGACTAGTTACTAGTAGCATGGGAGATACCCAACAAAGATTAGTTCCCTTTCTTCATAATCATGGAGACTCTGATTATTTACATGTCCATCTTACCCATTAGATTCTGATGTCCTCCACAGCAAAGACTCAGTCTTGTTTATTATTGCATATTAACTTGCTTAAGATATTTTTTATTTAAATGAAGCTCCTCAGTGAGTCAATTAAAACACATTCAACTATTTTTAATAGCACATATTGTCAAAAGTTTCTTTCTGATAGTTGTCAAGATATCTAAAGGCAATTGGTGAGTTCATGTAAGTAATAATAAAATTCCTTCTTAAAAATTATTAATACTGTCAGTAAGTTAACAGTAGCCCAATAAAAAATATCTTTTGGTAGTTCTATAGTGGGAGTTAACATAAACTGAAAGATGATTTTTCAGTTCCTTAGCTACACTTTCATATGAACACCAGGCACTAGGGACAAATATCTTGAGTTAGTCTTGGGACTATCTTGGATGTGGGTAGTGCCATGTACTTGAATCCTGCTGGTGGAAACTGTGGGAGCCCAAGTCTGGAGGCCTGAAGCCTGTTCCAGTTCAGGGTTAACAACAGTTAAAACAAGGGGGTTGGGCTTTATGGAGCTGTAGCATCTGTTTATGCACTAACCTTCTGTGAGTCTCTCTTTAGATGAGACAGAATATGAGTACAGTGGAAGTGAGGAAGAAGAGGAAGAGAATGACTCAGGAGAGCCCAGGTATGAGAACAAAAGCCAAGTCTTCTCATTTTCCCATTTTGAATTGTAATTGTGTGAAATTCACTTCCTGTTGATTTATAGGTTCATTTTTAAGAATCTGGCATGGTGATCTTTTTTTAATTTATTGCCCACAACATACTCATTAATTGGAGAATATTTCCCTAGGCAGCCTCTTTAAAAAATATAGAAATCAGCATATTCTTTATCTTGTCTTCTAAGATTTATAGTCTCTATTCTAAGACCTTATTTTCTCACATATGGAATGTGTAGAATGGGTGGGAGGCAATTATCTGGATAACACAGGACTAAAAGTACCTAAAACTACAACTTTCTGGAGACCTAAGTGGTATTTTTAGATTCGAGTCATTCGGTTCGTAACTTCATACTTTCGAGAAGCCCATTCTGGCAACCCCTGTCCCTGTCACACGCCTTGGTGTTTTCACTTCAGCCTAATCAAAGAGGCGATGGTTTCCAGGAAATCAAATTACACTCTAGATAGAAACTTTCATGCCCATTCCTGTTGTCACATGTTGGACCCCAGAATCGAGTGCTGCTTTATTGTTAGCATCCCTACATTTTGAGTTTCACTTGACTTTGATTCCAACTTTCTTCTGGTCTGTGTTTATAAATAATTAATGCTAGTGCCCTTACTGACAGGATTTCTCTTTCGTGAGAGACTTCAGCTGGCGACAGTCACGCACACCATGTCAGATGCACTGTACATGCGAAGTGAGATTTATTAGAGAAGATGCACCAGGAGAAGGTCACTGGGGTATACTGATCCCTATCCTTTAGCCATCCAAGGAGGGGATCCCAATGCTCTAGGAGAAGGAGCAGTTCTTCTACTGCCGAGGTGGAGCTTCCTGATCCGGGAAGGGGCCAGCTCAGCCACTGCTGCTAGCATGAGCTAATAGGTTCTCTTTTTTTAGAGTTAACTCAGACCTACCAAGCTGAATTTTTGCTAAACTACTAAGAGAAGATGGGACTGAGCTCACAGGGCCACCTACTTTTTTATCTGTTCACTTGCCACAGGAATTCTCAAGATCAAAGATGGAGGGAAAATTCTTTCCTTCCTCTAGTACTTAACATGTTGGCCGCCCCCAGTTTAGCCGGATAAAGACGATGACTGTCAAGTAGTGACATGGCAAATGATCATTCTTGTGAAGCAAAGGACCAAATGCCCTGCTTTCAGAGAAATTATACACTATTTTCCCAAAGCTCACCCAGGCAGTCACGTCAGCCCTTCTCATCACTCTCTAGAGAAGTGAGAAGCCCCGGTTTAACTAATACTTGTTAAACTGCGTGTTTGGAATCACTCAGTGTGCTGACCTAGCCATGCCTTAACCCTTCTGTAATTGTAATATATCATTACAGCACAATGAAGATTATGTTCCAAGTTCTGTTTTATGGACACATCTAATTAATCTTCATGAAATCCTGAAAAGTTGAAAGGGAATTAGTTATCTCATTTTAGAACTGAGGTAACAGTCCAAGGGTAGCAACTCGGTCATATACCAAGTTAATGATTGAGTCAGCAATACAGCTCACGTTGCCTGACATTGATTCAACGTCAATTAATATTAGTGGAGCATCCGTGTGTGCACGTGAGGTTCCCTAAGCTCGACTGCCTTTCACAGAGGTCTGTATAGACAAATGCCACCATTTTACATAAAAGCTATAAGTTTTAGAGGAGGTTTGTTAGTAAAATCCAAGCATTGTTTATGCAACAGCACCAAGGATGTTATTTTATGGCAGTGTCTCACATAGTACCCTAACCACTCTCCAAAACAGAATGCTCGCCTCATCAGCTGTCACCAAGTCCGCTCCTCCTCCAGCATTCCCTGTCCCAGTTCTCATGACCACCATTGCCCAGACGCCAAGACAAATCCTGCAAGTCATTCTTCACACATTAGATCCACCAACGGGTTTTATTAACTCTGTCCCCAAACGATTCCCCCAGCCTCCATCCCCTCCACTCTTGCCGTGGTTAAAGTCTCCACCCCAGAACCACTGCAGAAGGCCCTCAACTGGTGGTCTTGCTTACCCTCATACACCCTCCAGACCATCATCCATCGTCAGCAGCCAAGCAAACCAAATCATGTCACTCTCCTGCCTAATGTTTGCACGTGTGGCTTCCGGGGTCACACACCGTACCCAGACTGCCCTGCCTCCTGTGCACCACTCTCCTTCTCACTCACTCTTCTCTGGAAAGACCAGCTGGGGTTTAGTTCCTCGAGGAGGCCACACTGTTCCCACCCCAGGCCTCTAACAGTTAACCCTTAACATGATTTTGAACTGTGTGAGTCTGTGGATGCAGAGGGTCGACTCTATGCAACGATCTACACCACTTTATATAGGGGACTTGAGCATCCTTGGATTTTGTTATCCATGGGGACGTGGCTGGGGGGAGTGTCCTAGAACCAATCTCTCATAGATACCAAGTGATAACTAAGTTTTCAGGGAGTCAAAGTTATACACAGATATTCTACTGGGCAGGGGCTTAGCAGCCCTAACCCCTGCATTGCTCAAGGGTCAGCTGTACTTGCTTTTCTTTCTACCTGAAGTGTCTTTCCCCTACCTCTTCTGATAGCTGACTCCATCATTTGAATCATAGCTCAACTGGCACCTTCTCAGAGAGATCTTCTCCGATCACCCCATCCAAAGCAGAACCAGTAATCCTCACCCCAGGGCCCTGCCACTGTCACTTGTAAACTATTACACTTTATTTTCTATGGGACATATTTATACCCGAAATTATGTTATTTGTAATTATTTGTCTGTCTGCCTATTTTTCCCCACAAGAAGATAACTCTAGGGAGAGAATTTGGTTAGTTCCTGCTGTATCCCCTAGAGCCTATTACGAGCCTGCTACATAGCAGGTGCTCAATAATTATTTAATTGATTTATTTCAAGCGGGAGCTGCCAGAAAGATTAAAAGGGCTAGGTCTGTATAAACAAATAAGCCATTTTCTGCCTGCCTGTTAGGCTGTTGTGTCTGTGACTTTGAGTTATTCACATGCAGTTAGATGGTGAGTAGGGCAGCCCTCTACCACCAATGTAGTTAGAGGCATTCTCTGTGTCATACAAATACATACATGCACATGCACATACATAATCATCCTGTTACAGGCAGGAAACTGAGGTGCTTAAAGGGAATCAGTGAGCCAGATTGAAGTCCCAGGTGCACCCTCTACGATCAGAACGGAATCATCTAACCGCATTTTAACAGTGGTGCAGCAAGACAGGGCCCGAACTATCTATCAGACTCGGCAGTCTTAAGTTCATGTCCTCGCTCTGTCGACCTTGGCTCAGGCTCTTTCCCTTCTTGGCTCATCATGGCTTCACATGAGCAGTCTGCCCTTTGCCTCCTGGGGTTTGGTGACAGGAGTCAGTGTGGGTGAGGTTGATCTGTACTCTTCTGAGTAGGCTTCCTCATTGCTCTCAATTAATTTTTATTTGCTAGCTTTGTTCCTGCCTTTCTTAAACATGAAAATAAGCTGGTTTGGGGCTCAAAGTTTGCCCCCTTACTAAAGACTATACAAATATATTTTTGCCACGTCATGAGGGCGAGGGAGCGGTATGAGTGGACATGGAGAAAGGTGATGACTCTAGGAATGTGACATCTCTCTAGGGATGGTGATACCATGTGTATGCAATAGTCATACTGAAAGGGAGTCAAGACTCATCTCTCACCTTGACTCTGTTTCTTTTGCGGGGTGAGAAGTATAATTAATGGAGGACTTAAGGGCCGGTTCTTGAGCGTGTGACTTCTTTTGCCACATACGAGCAAGTGTTGTACCCCGATCAACTCCCCCCAAGACCCAAGGTAGCGATTGCCTTTGCCCCATGAGGAATTCTGATCTCTCTCTCCTGCCCACAGCTCCATTCTGAACCTGCCAGGGGAGTCGACTCTGCGGCGGGACTTCCTGAGGCTGCAGCTGGCCAACAAGGAGCGGTCCGAGGCCCTGCGGCGGCAGCAGCTGGAACAGCAGCAGAGAGAGAACGAGGAACACAAGCGGCAGCTGCTGGCCGAGCGCCAGAAGCGCATAGAGGAGCAGAAGGAGCAGCGGCGGCGCCTGGAGGAGGTGAGGACCTCCCAGGGCCCCCGCTGTGCCGCCTGTCTCCTGGCTGGGGTCACTCCCTGGTATCCGCTGTGGGCCCAGATCCCAGCCCTGATATCAGGGCCATAGTCCGCTTGGAGCACACACACCTTAACTGCAAGGGAGGATGAGGCCAAATGGTCTTAGAAGCCAAGGACTTCCCTTGCTTGGCATCGTGTCACCTTTGTGTGGTGACTTCAGAAGAGCAGGTGAAGGCCTCAACCCTTCAAGCCTAGCTCAGCTATCACCTTCTCAGTGAGGCCTCCTTGACCACCTTACTTTAAAATCGTACACCCTTTCTTTAGCATGTCCTGTTGCCTTCCCCACTTTATTATTTTTCCATAGCTCTTATCACCTTCACAAATACTCTGTACGCACTTTCGCATGTCTGTCTCTCCCTACTGGAATGTAAGCCTCCTGAAGACAGGGGATGTTGTCCATTTTATCTCTGATATACCTTCACATCATGTATCTCTAATACCTAGACAGTGCTTAACACACAGTAGACGCCTCGTAAAGATTTGTGGAATGAATAAACTAAGGTAAGAGGGAATGAAACAATGATTAAGAAGTGAAATATAGGTATATAGGTAAATATAGGTATAAATATAGACCCCAGTGAACTGGCAGATAAATGAAATGTCAAGTATAGAAAAGCAGGGCCTGCTTGTATTAATACTCCTTTGTTACTCTTCCAAACACTGGGAGAGTACTTCCAAGTCCTTCCAGACACCCTCTGGTACCCAGGCCCTGTCCTCCAGCTTGTGAGCAAGACTTGCCTTTCTACCTGCAGACATTGTTGTCATTTTTGTGGGAAACCATACCACCAGGTATACTTCCCTGCCTGGCTTGTTCTGGGCAAGGCTCTCACCCTCGTGGTCTTTTAGACATTTATTAAAGCCTTCCCAGAACCTTGCTCTGAGGCCTCCTTCCTCTGTCAGATAAATCAAAGCCTATAGACAATTAGGAAACCGAGAGCCGTAGCTGTTGGGGAAGTTGGATGGCGGATGAAAGGTCCGCTAACTGCACAGTAATGGGGTAGTAATTTTACAGTTCTCCCTAACTGTCTTGCTCCTCATTAACGGTTTACAGAAATTCACTTGCATTGTCATGTGGCCACTGCAATTAGAGGGTGGTGAATTGTGGACAGAGGGAGCAGATTGCTTTTTAAATGGCACATCCAGGTCTACCCACCCTGGTTTAAATCAGTAAGGCCTCAGTTCCATTTTGCAATAAATCCCATCAACCTCATTATGTCCCTGGAATATTCGTATGCAGACCAGCAACAATAATATTTGACAGTTGCAACTACTGTGTGCCAAGCGACTTCCGTGTGCCAAGCACTGGGTGGGGTGCTTTGCTTATGTATCTAGGATCTCATATACCATCATTATCTCTTTGTATATATTCATTATTTCTCATGCAAAATGAATGTAATCTTCATTTAACAAGAGGAAACTGAGGTTCAGGGAGTGGAAGTCATTGGTTGCATATCCCAGAGCCAGTAAGTGCAAAAGCAGGAATCACACTAGGTCTCCCTGATTCCAATGTCCACATAGGCCCTGAGATGGTAAACATAGACACATAATCAGAGCCTTGAACTTTAATCCTCAAAACTGAACCTTGTGGACTTCTGCAAGCAGCAGTAGGCAAGTGAAACACTTTCCAGTTGAAGTGCATAAGTCCGAAATATTGTCTGTGTGAAGAATGCGCAGCACACGAGAAGTCTGTGGCTCACTATCTTTAGTCTAGGACTTATGCTGCAGTAGACAGAGGCTCTGTAGTGCTGTGGGCAGAGACCTTCAGAGGAGCAGGCAGAGACAGGGGTAAGGAATGTGTGGGTATCATCAGGCAGCGCTCAGAAGTGAAGTATGAAGTATTAGCAATGGAGGTGCCTGTGGCTCTGGTTACTCTACAGGGCACAAATCGAAATTGTCAGAAAGATACCCTGGTGTCATCTCCTTCAGCCCACACAGGCCGGTTTTGGCCTCTCTTACTGGCCTCTAGACCAGGGTCACACGTTTCCTCCAGTCTGTCAGGTCTTTGCAGGGCCAAGGGCCTCTGCTGTTTGGATCCAAGGTTTGTTCCCTGAAATTCTAGTCAAATTCCTCTCCCTAGCTAGGCAGTGCTCTCTCAGACTCTGCCCCCAAAGCCTGCCTTTTTTGCTTCTTTCTTGACTTGTGGTTTATTCCTTTCTCTTTTTAAAATTTTAATATAAGAACTCTTGGCCTTTGGACCTAGATCCTCAATTGGTGTAAAGTCTTTTCAGAGGCTGCATTGTTTTGATCATTTTGTTTTTATCTTTTAGGTTTTCATAACTGGTATGATCTATTTTAGCTTTATATGTTTTTTCAAATTTCTAGAGTCATCATTTTTTATAGTTACAAAGCACTTACCATATGACAGGTACTCTGTTCAGCACTTTGTGTGAACTGTCTCATTTAATCTTCACAATAATCCCAGTGTAAAGATAATGCAGCTGAGCCTCAGAAGGGTTAATAACTAGCTAAAGGTCACAAAGCTTGCAAAGAAAAACCAGATTTCAATCCCAGGGATTCTGACTTTGGAGCCCAGGTGCTGTCACTGCACCTGTCCTGCCTCTCTGCTGATAAGCCATAGTGCAGAGCACGCTTTTCCATAATCTGTTGTTGTTGTTGTTGTTGTTTTAATTTTAACTTTATTAAATGTATCGGGGTGACATTGGTTAATAAGATTATATAAGTTTCAAGTGTACAGTTCTATAATCCATCATCTGTATATGTCACAGTGTTCACTGTAATCATTAGCTGGCCTCTGCTTTGCTGATATTTTACCCTGAGGATTTAAGGATTCCTGAGCACATGCATCCACAGGGACACACCCTCTAAGTCCCGGCACAGAAGGTGACTGTGTGTACAAGGACACTTTGTTTTGTGTGCAGATGTCCTAGAGCCCTGGCTTATGGACACGGGATATCAAGAGATTATACAGACTTTATCTTTTGATCTTCCATCTTGTCCCCTTTATTGAATAGAGATCAAGAAATACTAAATATTCAGTAATGACTCTCTTCCACCAGGGACTCCTCTCCCACGTCCTGCTCCTGCTGGATCCCCATCCACGTCTACTGCCTTGGCCTGGGGTGACAACTTGTGTTTCTAGTGTTATAAGTAGAAACTTAGACTACATTGTCACATGGAAGTAGTTAAAACCCACAGTTAGGCTTTCGAATTTCATGTCACCGTAGGTCAGGCGGGCTTGTGCAGGCATCCTGCTAAATACATTCCGATTTCCAAATAAAGGCCCTTCAGATGCTCTTTGGGTGACATAAGGCTGTGTAGATTGCAGCCTTTGTCTTTCTCAGTGACCTCAGATGTCACCTCCTACCAGAGCTTTCTAAGGAAGCTCTGCATGTCCTGTGCTATTTATGAGTAACCATGTGAATTTGGCTGAGTTCTAAATTAGTATCTGTATATTCTTAGAAGGACTTTGTACATTGAATATAGTCATTTATTATCTTTGTGAAAAGGACGTGGCTTCAGGCCAATTAAATAGGGGGTACAAGACTCTCAGCTTGTGACCAATGATAAAGTAGAATTTATTACTAAGTTCCAAGCTAGGTTGATTAAACCTAACTCAGGTGAATGAGTCCCTCAGTAGTGAGAGAAAGTACACAAAGAGCTTCTTCTATTTTTATTCAGTTAAATAAAAATTCCTATGACTTCACTTAGACAAAGTACAACTTGTTTAATTCTCTGTCACAGAATTAGGGGCCAGGAGGTGTTGAGGTGCCTACCCTGGTCATCTTTTCAGATTGACCTTGGACAGACCTTGGTGATGCCTGATTCTGCTCAAGGGTTTTGAAATGATACTAGTGATATGTATCTTTTTTTTTCAACGTGCCTAGAATCTTCTGTTCCTTCATTTGGGGGAGAAAATATCTTTAAGTCTCAGAAAAAAATTAAATTGAACCCAGGAGCACCAACTTGCTCCATGGTGGTAGGTTTTATTCTTCAGAGAACTGTGAATTTTCTAGGTCACCGTGGTTTCATGTAGTGCCCTTTAAGGCCATCATAACATTGTCTAGTGATAAAACAACCAGTTGTAAGTAAAAGATATTCTACTGCTTTGGTTCTATTGCCTGAATTTTTTTTAAAGAAATACTACTGGTACCTTATTGGCCAGTAATAGTGAAGCCCTCATGTATAAAATGAGAACCTAGAAATCTAAGCAGAGAGTTTCCTATAAGTTTCTAACTTTTTATTATGAGTAACTGGAGCTTTCAAGGATATTGGGCTCAATTTTATTTTTTAAGTTTATGGTAGAATTAAAATCTTTTTTCTGTTCTTATAGACAGTCATTTGACAAATTTACCTCTACTATGCAGGCACTGTACAGGACACCAGAATACAGTCTGTCCTTAAGAAGACCAGATTGGTGAGAGAAACGGGCATTAGGCAAATAATCACCCAAATAACCATTCGTTATCATTGTCAGAGCGATATGGCGGAGAAGAATACATGCTAAGGGATTGTATCGTACCACAGGAATGGGAGCCTAGCCTGGCTCATATTCCAGCCAAAGGAAGGCGGAGGGGCATGTGGAGACGCTAGGCAGGAAAGCCAAGGCATGGTCTTGCAGGGCTTTGTAGGCCATGCTAAGGAGTTTTGAATTTTACTCGAAGAATAATGGGAAAACACTGACGTGTGTTAAATAAGGGAATACAATCAGATCTGCATTTTCAAAGGTCATCTTTGGCTGCTGCAGGTAAAGTGATTGGAAAGTGCATGGGTGGGTAGGAGAGATCCATTTGTCCAGGCTAGAGAAGGTAATGCTTTAGGTAGATGGCAGAGTAGGGATTGAGAAAAGTGGAGACATGTGTGAGAGATGTCATAGAAGACATTGTGGTTGATTAGACATTGGAGATGAAGGAAAGCAGGCAGTCACACGCCTGATGTCAGACTGGAGCATCCAAGGGGGGAGGACCAGGTTAGGGAGCAGAAAGATAAGATCAGTTTGGAATGTAGTGGAGTTTAAGATGCCTATAAAGTGGCCAATGGTGATGCCAACAACACAGTTGGATTATGTAGATACAGCCATAGAAGATGGTAGAAGAGGGGTTGACGATGGAAAAAATGGGAATTATCAGTTGATGGTAATGGAAGTATACATTGAGAAGAAAAGAGAATCTGGGCCTGAGCTCAAAGAACTCAGTGTAGGGAAAGATAAGCCAGCAAAGAAGACTGATGAGGACATAAAAGGAATAACAGGAGAGTTTGGTGTTGCTGCAAGGAAAATCGAGGATTCAAGCTAAGGACAGAGTTTAAAAGGGCCAGTTATGCCAAATGCTGTCCAAAGGTCAGGTACAATAGCAGCATCCTTTAGTTTTAATGACAGAGAAGATACTTTAAAAGGTAGTTTCTGTGTAGTATTCTTTAGAAACACATTCATTTCTTCTCAGTTTGGGAGGAAAAGAAACAACTTGCTCGAGGTGGTGGATCTAGTTTCGGAATGGAAAGTGAATTTAAGGGCCTCGTCTGCGTGCCCTGACAGTTCTCCCAGTCACCTCGCACACCCCTTCCGGAATGCTTGGGAAGCTCCTAACGAAGTTTGTTTCCACCACCAAGTTGTTCAAAGGGTTGACTAGGAAAACACGCGAAAGAACTTTGTCATCTGCCAAAAGCTGGACAGGGCTCGCTTTCGGACGACTTGTCAAATCCAGCTTAAATATTGCTAACAAGACCTATCTCATGCTTCTATTGAGAGAACTTTTCATGATTACCTGCTCATCCATTCGTGGTCACCTTTCACTCACATTCTTTCTTAGCATTCATTTTCACTCAGGGTAACCAGGCTGGTCTCATAGAATCTGTGCCAGCTGAAGCCCAAATCCAAAGCAGCCACTGGCATATAAGGTTATTTTTTGGAACCTAAATAGTTTCTCCCAGATGCTCTTACACCGAAACAAAACAAAATGAAACAAAACTGGGGACTGGAATGGGGCGGGGGAGCTGCATATCTCTTAAAGAGTCCGTATGTACAAGACAACATAGTGAAACTGAAAACTTTTATGGGCAACTGAGTATTTGGGGAAATTCTGTCGAGAGTAGTATTTTGGCTAACAGTTATCTTATAAGTTCTTTAATTTTCTGATGCCTCAGTTTCCCTGTTTGTAAAACTAGAAATAACAATAGCATTTAACTTCTGGGGCTACTGTGAGGATTAAGTGAGTTAATTCACAGAAAGCCTTAGGAAGCACCAATACTTAGAACACACTCAGTAAATATTAGTTGGTAATATTATTGGTGTAGGTGCCTTTGGCTGGTCAGAATTATAATTTCCCAAAGTTTAAATTCTTTTATGTACAGCGGTAAAACCCTCTTGAACTTATTTATGCCTTGGGGAAGCTTATTTGTTATAATACTCAAGTAGGAATTCAGTTATGTCACTAAGTAAAAACGTCGATAGTTTTTAAATGGCAGGATAGCAGATTAGTGTAGAGACAAAGTACACGAGCTTTGAAGCAGTGAAAACCATGGTGTAACTCTAGCTATGTGGCTATGGACAAATTACTTACCCTCTCTGGACCTCTGCCTCCTTATGTACACAATTACGATACTCTTAATTTTGCAGGATTGTTTTGAGACATAAGTGGAATCATATGTACAGAAAGCTTGGCACAAATGCCTGACACAGGAATGTATTGACATTATTGGGTGAATGTTTAATTTTAGTTTGGAACTGACTATTTCAAAGTTGTTGGTTTGTGTTTGTTTGTTTGTTTGTTTGTTTTATACAGATAGTAGTTCCCATAGCCCGTCTGCCTTAATTTTCTAATGTACTTTCCCTGCGTACTATAAAACTTGGACTTTTCCATCCCTTTTTGAGTTCTCTTTTCTGAGATCACCCCTCTTTCTGTGATTTGTTGGTGTACCATTTGTTATTAACTTAGTTCACAGGCCTGGCCTGGCCAGCACAGGGAGGCAGCCCATTCTTCATCCTTCCAAATCCACCTTGTTTAGAAGGATAAAGGTGCTTAGAAAGTCTCCTTTTCCTAGCCAAGCTTCAGGGAATTTTCCCCTGGAGAACTCTGCTTTTCAGTGGATTCTCTTATCAGTATTTATTGCTGTCATTTCCAACATCGTGTAATTATGATCCCATCATTGCCATTGAGTGGTTGCATCAAATCTCCTCTCCCACCGGTACCTAAACAAAACCCATGAGAAGACAGAGATCTTGTGATGTCTAAATAGTAAGTTTTTGAGCATCGGGGATGCGGTGCCTTGGGAGTGACCCCTTCACCAAGAAAGTAGAAGCAAGGCAGTCAAAGGTTCAGTAAGACACTGCCTGGGTTTGACTCTGGCTCTGCCACTTACTGCCTTTGTGATCTTGGGCAAGATATGACTTATCTCTGCCTCAATTTGCCCATTTGTAAAATGTGATAGTGATAGTTTCAATGAGAGTAAATGAATTAATGCATACAAAGCACTTAGAACAGGTTACCTGGCACTGAGTAAGCATGTGAATAAGTTCAAGAATGTTGCATAGGAAGAGAAAAACCTTCGTTTCCTGTTATCTGCCTTGTTGCTGCTCTGAGTCATCTCCTTTCAGGGTGAGGGCTCAGAATTGAACGCAGCCTGAGCAGGCTCAGCTGGCAGAAGCAGGAGACCAGGACATCAGTGTGGCTTTGCACCAGTGCTGCATTCCCACCCACTGGACCACACTCCCGGGCCCTCAGCAGAAGGAAGCACCACAAACAAGAATAACTCCCCCCTTCCAGGGCCTGGAGTGTTAATTCATCAGCACTGCTGAGAAATGGCCTTTAATTTACTTAGTCATTAACTGTAGGCGTCCTAATGTGTGCTGTGAGCGGTCACCACTGGTGGGGGGTAGAGCAGCCCTTTATTCCTGGATGTGGTTGGCATCAGCATGAAGACTCAACACTTTCCAGCTGGGGTTTTGCTCCATTATGTCAATAACTGAACAGAAATTATGAAGTAGCTAGGAGCCAGGCTGACAAACTAGATGCTCATTGTCCCGGGCAGGGCCTGCCCACAGGCCTCTCTGACAATGGTCTGCAGTTGCATGAGTATATGTATATCATGCTGTTGCTTCAGGAGGCCATGGAGTGTGCGTGGATGTGTGGAACCCTGTTTCTCAGTGGATCCCACAAGGGCTCCTTGTTCTAATGTGCCGCTGTGCTGCAGGAGGCCTGGCTTTCCCTGTGTGATCACCTGGACCCTGTGATGGCAGGGCCTCCCTGCCAAGGTCAGGAAGTTGGGCTAAATTCCTATGCTGATGCTGAAAATACTACTGATATTTTAAATCCTTTTGCCCAGAGCCCTTTCCACACTTTCAAGGAATGGAAAGGATATGCTAGAATTTTATACTTATAGCTTGCTGTTGGGGAAAAAAAGAAAAAGAAAAAGAAAAAACAGCATTAGACATATGCTGACCTTAGGTGGATGGCAAGGGTGACTTTTCAGTGACAGAGGGGAATGAGCATTACAGACCTGCCTTGCATTCACTGGAATCTTAATGGAAACTCTCTTTATTACATCTAGTCTGAATTTCTTATATTTAACAATTATTATTTTTAGTTTTTCCTAACCATAGCACTATTGCAACAGAATAGTTTCACAGATAGTGCTATTTCACTTGACCTTTAAATAATCTGATTTTTTTCATTTCACGCTTGTTTTCTTCAATGAGTAGTTTTATAAAAACAGAAGTTTAGGGAGCATAAGGGACCTCAAAAATGGTCTAAACCACTTCTCTCAAAGCAAAAATCCCTTTGACAGTATACCACAAACGGAGTCGTTTAGCCTGTTTAACATATAATCTCTGCTTACATTTAGAGACTTGAGGCAGCATGTTCTGTTTTTGAGCAACTTATCTTATTATTGATTCAGTTTCTTAGGAATACCTGCATTAATACAAGATATGCCAAAGAAAACTAAAATGCCTTCCACACAAGCCCCCAAAATGCTGGAGGGCAATTCTTGTTCCTCTGTGCAAGACCCGGGAATATCCAGGTAGTCATTGTCCTTGGGGAAACTGTTGCGGCTCAGAGATAGTAAGGAATAATCACACTGACTGACATTTGTGGAAGACACAGGACCAGAATTCTTCATTCAGACTCTTCCCAGCTCAGTCTGTGTAGAACTTTCTACATGAATAAAGACTAGCTTGACTCACATGTACTCAGATAGTGCTTAGCCATGGGGCTGCCTCTTGCTCACAAGTTGGCCTTGGAGCTCAAAGGAAAAATTTAGGCAGTTAGTTTCCAGCAAAACTCTGAGTGAGTAGGTCGGATGGTTTATCTTTAATAGTGTAAAGTAGGTGTAAAATGAATGTCTCTTTCGCCTGTTTAACTTCTTCAATGGTTCTCTGATTGCTATTTCTGTGAAGAAAAGACAGGTAAGAAAGTAAAGACAGAAAGAGGGAAAAATGGCCACTTGAAAAAGTATAAGACAGCATCTTTCACTTGGTATACATAAATATTTCTCAAACAGCTTCTTCCGAGTTCATAGAGACAGCATGGCAAGAACCAGACACAGAGTGTGGTCCTGGCTTTGCACTTACCAGTGAGTGAACTTGGGCAAGCTATTGGTCCGTGTGTGCCTCGGTTTTCTTATCTGCCAAGTGGACATGCTGACAGTAGTCTGTGCCTAAAAGGTTGTGGTGAGAATTGAATAAGTTGGCATGAGTAAAGTACTTAGAGCAGTGCTGGCATCAGAGGAAGCACTACATAAATGTTTGTTCTCATTATTAATGATTACTATTCTTTTTTTAATTCTCATTACTTTGTTGCATATTGAATTGAGAGATGCCAGCCTGCTTCACCATCACTCTAGCGTCCTTCCTATAAAAAAAGTTTAGAATCCCAGTTTTAGTTACAAAGGGTCATGCCCTTGCCCTGCTGTCGTTGGTTTGCAGTGGTCTTTTCAAAACTGAGCTTTAGCAGATGGACACAAGCACGGCTTCTACAGGGCTGATCCAGAACAGTCCTACTTGAGTGAGTGGCATGTGTGTTGTGCACTTGACTCAAAGGACTGCACTCGGTCCTTTCATTCTGAGTGTCTTTGAACTGAGAGCCCCAGAGGCAAGGGGATGGTTTGAGGTACTACCTAAGGAGCCCACCTCTCTATCTCACACCAGCCTCTTCCTGTCCTCTGGAAGCTAACTCAGGCCCCCCATTGTCAATGGGGTCCCTTCTCCCCACTTTCAGGAGGCTGCCCGGATAGAGCTCTCTAAGAGCAAACCAGAATTCTGCTTCATTTCACTTCCCATTCTGAATTGTGAGTAGTTTTTGCTTTGTGATGCAGCACATCCTTGCTTAGACTCTAGAGTGAACAGACCTGTGAGATCACCTAATCTGCCCTCTCGTTGAAAGTTGGGTTAAGGTGACTTCCTCGAGATCATACAACATTCGCTCATTTGTTAACAAACACTTTTGAGGCTGTGTGGTCTGCAGTGACTGTGCAGGTGGTAGAGCAGGACTAGAGTCTAGTCTTACTGTGTCTGCTCGACTGTTCTTCCCTCCAAGGCCTTTGCCTCTCTTACCTACCCTACCCCTGTCCACAGTGACACATTCACATTGGAGCTATGGGTTATTAATTCTCAATGCGGATATTATCTCTGAGTCTATATAATGGAAAACGTGATGTATGTAAAAGTTAGACCCAGAGCCCGATATCTTTACATACTGGCATCTAACGTGTATGGGGATCTTGGTAGATCCCCAAATCTACCAAAGGTCATGAGAACAACACTCAAATTCAACCTGAATATTTGGCAAGTAGAAAAAAGAAGCCAATTATCCTTTCTGACATTTCTTAAGGATACTGAAGAAAGTGCTGGTGGTGACAGGGGAGATGAGGTGTCTTTTGCTTATGTGCCTCCCCACACCCTCACCGTACTTCCCACTACTTCTCCGCCTGGCAGAATACTCTCCCAGGTACTCAGGCCAGGAAGGCGGGTAGGGCATAGTATGGGAAGAATGTGGAGTCAGACTGACTTGGGCTTGGTTCCAAGCCCCCCACATTTTCCCACTGTGTGATACAGAACAATTTACTTCACTTTTCTGAGCCCCAATTTGCTTTTCTATACAATGGAAATAATAACAATAAACTGTAATCGCATTGTGGGATTAAGAGCCAAAGCATATAAATCATCAGCCCAGCAAATACCTGGTACTCTCAGACAGTTCCCCATGTGGCGATTTTATCCATTTCATCACTTCCCCCTAACTTATTGTGTGGCCACTGACAAGGCATTAAGCCTTCCTGAGAGTCTATAAAGAAGGAAATTTTCAAATGACATTTGACCCACCTACCTCATAGGGCAATCATAAGGCTCTAATTAAAATAATCTATGCTGAAGTACTTGTTTAGGGTAAAACAAACAAACAAACAAAAAACAACAAAAACAAAATAAAACAAAGTAAAACAAAACCCATACATAGTGATTACAATTCTGTATCTTTTTCTAAAAGATTCTATGTCTTTAGAATGTTACATTCTAAAGTCAATTTTGGTCCATGGTACATATAGTCTTTGTGATTAGAAAGGAGGTTGTATTAAGTTTCCCTTTAGGTCCCAGCAAGCTCTGTGTGTGTTATGGTCACTTTGGTCACTTTAAACTCTAGTGAGAGGGCGTGTCAAGATCAGAGCAGATCGATCCCCACTGCCGTGAAAACAACTTTAACCATGTGCTCAGGTGACGTAGACAGAGGCGGCATCTTCATAAACAAAGAACCAAATTCCAAGTCTACAGTTCCTTGTTTATTTTTGTCTTGATCTTTCCAAGGCAGATTTTGAGGTTTAAAAAGATATCGAAGGCCAAGATTTGTTTTCCATTTGTTTGTTTGTATAGACCCTTCTTTATGACTCTTCTTCATTACAATAAAAGGCCCTAAGATAGCTTACAAAGACTAATAGAGCAACTAAAAAGAAATAAGAAAATAAAGTAGAAAGGATTGTAAAGCAGAAGAGAAAACCAATATAAAGCCAGGGCAGGGTCCATTTCCAGCATGCCCACACAACGTGGCATCAGCCACGTGCAGGCGTTAGGCAGCCACGTGCAGGCATCGGGCAGCCACCAGTCTGACTCCGAGAGGCAAACTCAAAGGATTCCAGATTCATGTTGTTCATCAGATAAGGGTAAACCTGTTTCTGAGAGGATTGAAATCCCTTCCGCTTGCCTAGCCATGGTGAGTAGGTCTGTGAATAATGTCTGAGGTGAGGGCCCTACCATAAACATACTGATTAGTTTTATTCGGCTATTCTGATAACATTGTAAAATGCAATTTATGGCCTAACAGTTCATCAGAATCACTTCCTCAAGAGCCAAAGCATCCCGGTTCACACTTTTCTGCTGGTTAAACTTAATCTCAAAAGAACATTGAAAGAAACAAAAAAGAAAGCTCAACTTCACAGCCTTTGTCATGATCACCCATGAGGATTATTTCTTATAACCATAATAAGAATTGAATATTTAAGGGTTCAGGTGATATTCTCTTGCAAGAATTTAAAGAGCTGAAATTCTGCATAGTCACTTTAGGATAATCGTTATAACCTTTGAGGATCCCACAAGTGGGGCGCAGGATTACTTTCCTCATTAAAGTGAACTAACCATTTCATGTTCTTGAAAGTGCAGCCGCACCACCTCTGCCTGGAAGTGGCCTGAGGAAAGGCCAAGGGAGAGGATCAAACTGGTTTTTGAAAAAATTATTCGTTGGAAACAGCAACAGAGGCAAAGGGGCGGGGGGGACAAGAAGACCCCAGTGTCCTACTCTACAGAGCAAGGCGGCAATGATTTCAGCCTGGAAAGTTTTCAGAGTGGGTATTATTTGTCATCCCCCAACCAGGAAAAAACAAAACAAAACAAAACTAGGAAGCTTTTAATTTGATACCGAATGTCAAATTTTAAGTGATATAACTTTTGGAGATGCATCCAAGAAGCTTTGGATGAAACCATACTTCTAGGCAGTTCAGTCTAGGTGGGGCGTCTGCCAGGAGTTTTTGAGTAGTTGGTTTAAGCCGCTCTTTTTTGACCACAGAACCACTGACATCTTTATGCATAATTTGAATGAAGTTTAGAAATACTATTTGATTCTCTCTCCTTTTTCACTTCTTCCAACTTAGACTTTCATTCCCTTATTTTATTTTTCTGCCTTTCTCTAAGATGGCAAATAGATCCCATGCCAGTCTCATTCATGGATGGGTCTCTGTTTAGGAAAACATTGTTAGGCTTTGGCTATGCTCAGCATAAAAGAATTTTCTGACCTGGAAGAGGTGGTCTGAGGCTCTAAAAGTCTTTCTCCTCTTCTCTGACTACTCTGTCTACAATATTCAACGCAATAAGTATCAATGATATCAGGCTCTAACTTGGATATAGTGGGAGATAAAAACTAGAGTGCAACAGAGACCCCGCCCACATATAGCTTTCAACCTAGAGTACAGAGCAGGTAAGACCTACTCAGGTAATATGAGGTACAGTGTGATCTAAACTGTAAGTGCTGATAGGAGGGAAAAAACCGCCCATGAAATATAAGAGAATACTATGTTGTCTTCTTTTGCCCCAAGTCTTTACTCCATTCAGTTCAATAAAATCTTCTGTGCACCTGCCAGCTTCCAGGCCCCAGGTGAAGGGCTTGGGGTCCACCAGGGTCAAGAACAACATAGTTGTTTCAGAGTTGCTTCCAGCAAGAGTCGTAAGAGCTTTGTAAAAGTATCTGCCTGAAACCCGGAACTGGGTTTTTCTCTGACATATTTTGTATGTCCCCTCAGACAGCCCAGCGCCTAGGAGGAGACAGAACAAACATTTTTCCCGGAAAGTCACTTAACACTGAGACACAGCAGCTGGAAATTGGCAAGGTGCCCTCAGAAGACTGAGGAAGTGATTTATTTCCCCAGCCTCGCCATAGGAGCCAAAGCCCTGGCAGAT
Source organism: Rousettus aegyptiacus (assembly GCF_014176215.1). NCBI lineage: Eukaryota > Metazoa > Chordata > Mammalia > Chiroptera > Pteropodidae > Rousettus > Rousettus aegyptiacus. The sequence goes on along the minus strand of NW_023416307.1, from coordinate 31,154,742 downwards.
GCCTCCATGAGTTAGCGGCAGCTGATCTGAGTGAGATCAGTATTAATTATTAGTCACTTTTGAGTGTCTTTCTCAGAAACTACAGAGTACTTGGGAAGCCCAGACCCTCTTGAGTTGCAATCAATACTGTGTCTACCTTGCACAGGGACCTGAGTGGCATGTAATTATAAAATAGTATTGATTCCTAGCAACAAAGTTGAAAATGTACAAATCCTTCATATAAAATTCAGCTAAATCTTCCAAAGGCTTCCCCCCCACCCCCCAAGAAAGAGACCAATGGCGGGAGTGAAAAAACTTGAAACGTTAGCTAAATTAGGGCTATTTCCTGCCAGGAGCCAGATCTGTACACACAATTATTTTATTCTCTGTGCTGGCATTGATTCGCTTTGGTTGAGTGTTAGAAATTTCTCTGTTTTGAGTCTGTAATGCAAATTATTCACTCGGTTCCCATGATGGTGTTTCCTACTCACATCTTCCTGTATTATTTTTTTTCTATAGAACAAATAATTGACTCATCCCTACCCCCCAGCGTACTCCTCATTCCCGTCCCTACACCTGCTTTGCCTCCTCTATCGCGCCATCTGCCACACTCCTCGGCCAAAGTATCACTCACCCTCACACACCCCATAGACGGCAAACTGCCTATTCTATTTTGGCCTAATTCCGAGTTTTCCTTCTAAGTTGGCACCCACTCCAGTCCTGTTAGAGTAACTGGAAATCTGGATAGGTTTTAGTCGTCTTTTCCTTTTGGCTGCATCTCCATGCTCAAAGACAGTTGTGAACGTGGACTCCTCCACTGCCTTTGTTTCACTCATAGATGAGCTATCACTTTCTGCCTTGATCCATAGGATGACCTCGTGCTACGTTCCAGCTTCTAGTCTTGGTTCCTCCTATGGCTAGCAGAGGCCTCTTGAAAATGCAGATCTGATCAGGACATCTGACTGCATACAGTTCTCCAGTGGCTCCCCATCGCCTACAATCTAAGATGGACAAATAAATGTTGAGCCTCAGAAGATGGAGCTTATCTTCCAAACCTCAGAGGTTATGGGAAGATGGAAGCCTGGAGAATTGCAGGCGGGAGGCCCCTCAGGAAGGCTGCCTCGTCATGGGTTCCTTTGGAGTTTGGATTATCTGTGGTTGGTTTAGCCGGGGCTGTGACAGAGCTTTTATGCTAAAAAGCCATTCCTCTGGTTGTGCAGAGCTAGCTTGTCAGTGGGATACAGTTACAATCCATTCTATTTTGAGTAACTCGTTCCCTGAGCCAAGCAGTGAAGTGTTGTTGAGAAAGTTACAAGGGACTAGACCCCCTGAGATGTCCCCTCCAAACCTTGAATTTGAGAAAGAAGAAATTCTATTGCCAGTCCTGGGTTCTGACACAAAGGGAAGGGCCTGCACCATTTCTCAAAAGGGATGCTAATGGCAAGTGGCATGTGAAAATACTTTGTAATGATGGACATGTTCTTCAGCCATTGAGAGAACCAGAAAACCTCCCACGTTCTGCTACGCATTCCAAATGCTCCAGGACTATCCCTGCTTGAGAAACGTTGGCTCCTGTGACTACTCCTAAGATGTTCTCCTTTCCTGAGAGTATAATGAAGAGCTGGATTAGCTTGTGATCTTTTTATCCCTTCTGTTGCCTCTTCATCTTCCATGGTGATTTCGCTCAGATTGGAGTCACCTGATGTGGCTTTGCAGTCAAGCTCAACCGCTTACCGGGCATGACCTTGAATGTGGGCATGACCTTGAACAATTAATTAATCGCTCTGGGCCTCAGTGTTCTCATATAAAATAGGGGGTAATAATAATATCTACTTCACAAGTTTCTCATGAAGATTAAATAAGATAAAGCATGAAAGGTGCTTACCACATGGTCCACTGCCAGAGGCGTAATAATTGCATGAGATGATGATGGTTCCTGAGCTTAAGGGTCTTACTTGAGCAAGAAGTCGAAATTAACACTTAAAAAATTGACTACTTCAGAAAATAAAAAGGCAGCATGGTGTATCAGAAAGGGTAGTGGACTGGGTGGGGATCAGTAAATTCTGTTGTACCTTTAGCCATTAATTACTGTACGGGCTTGAATGAGTCACTTTTTTTCTCTGGTTTTTGCTTTCTTTATCTATAAAGTTTTTGCCCTATGTGATGTCGAAAGAATGAATGACATGAGCATTGTGAATGTGCTTTAAAACCTGTAGAATCTCATAAACAGTTTGGTGAGATATAATAAGTAACTTACTGTACACTGGGGTTTCCTACCCCTGATTTGAAAACCTCCATCAGCCAGTTGAGAGACAGCACTTAATGGGAACTTCTCAGGAGACCTGGACAGTCTACCTGTACGCCAAATAGCAGCGTGTTCTGCAAAACACTGAATTGCTGTCCCCCATCCTTGCCAATGTGTCCCCCAATAGCACAGGGGAGAGAGAGCCTTCGGGCATGTCGGCATCTCTCATTAAGAGCTCACATCCGAAGTTCTGCAGCTTTCCCTGCTGGTTTCCCAACATCTCCCATCCCCATTGTGCCCAGTTCCTTCAGGGTTGTCTGCTTCTTGCCCCACAGCAACAGAGGCGGGAGAAGGAGCTGCGAAAGCAGCAGGAGCGGGAGCAGCGCCGGCACTATGAGGAGCAGATGCGCAGGGAGGAGGAGAGGAGGCGAGCGGAGCACGAGCAGGTACAGCTGGGACCAGGGAGCCCCACTGATGCCCCAGGGTGAGCTCCAGCACCAGCTGTCTCCAGGCTGTGGGTCATCTTCTCTTACGACTGCTCAGTTTAAGCAGGTTTTTATTCTTTCTCAAGCAACTATTCTCACCTATTCAAGAAGTCAAATGCACAGCCTTGGCAAGGCCCACTCATTCAACCTGGCTTCCTACCCAGGCCAGAGTCCCCTGACACACCTTGATCTTTGGATTCTCCCAACCCTGGGTATCTTCTTTGAAGGTAGCACTAAAGCATGATAAACAAGCCATTCAGAAGAGCTTTTCTACTCGGGCAACCTCTGGTCTCCATTACTTTGAGCGGTTGAGGCAGGCCCCCTCTCTCTCCTTGTTAGAATCGCATTTTGAAAGCACAGTGAAGCTGCAGGGTGGTTCCATTACAAAGTGTACAATGGCATTCGACAATTATTTTATCCCTGCTGCTCGCACAGGAGCCTCCTTACTTCATAACATTGTTAATTCCAGGTAGCGCATAAAGAGTGAACCTGTAATGAAAAGCTTTAAAATGTAGCTGGGTTTATCAAAACCAAATAGTCACGGCAAAGGACTGAGCCATCTCAGTAAGCTGTTGCAGATAGCGGGCTTGTGCTTTTGACTGCATTGAAATGCTTTTGCTTTGGTGTGCACACTTTTCTCATTTTGTGAGGAGGTGTCTGGGTATTTTTTTATTTTCCTTCTTTCCTTCCACACTTCACTTGGCAGCTCTTGTCACCTTTGAAATTACCGGTTCTTTTTCTCTCTCTCTTCCTCTCTTTGTGTTCCTCTGAATTCTCTGCTGCCTACCTCTCCAGGAGTACATCAGGCGACAGTTAGAGGAGGAGCAGAGACAGTTAGAGATCTTGCAGCAGCAGCTACTGCATGAACAAGCTCTACTTCTGGTAATGGGAAAGCCAAGAACCAGCTGACCTGCTCTGTGTTCATCGTGTGTGTGTGTGTGTGTGTGTGTGTGTGTGTGTGTGTGTGTGTGTGTTTGCACACATACATGTGTGTGTTTGTCCTGCTAAGGTGCCAGTCCAGAAGAGGGGATCTTTCAAGCCTCATTGGCCTAGTAAATCTCATAGAAACTTCATACATTCCCTGACCCAGTTTGCCGAGCCTTAGTACATTTAATATACTTGTTATGCACTCTTTATTAACTCCATCTATCTATAAAACTTTAACATGAATCCAGCCTTATTATAAGTTCAGACTGGTTTTTGAGACCCACTGTGTTTATTGCAGAGTAATTTTTAAGGTCATTTGTAATGTGCTAGAATGCAGTCACAGCAAAATACACCTCTTCCATAAGCACTCACTCAGCTCTGCAATGATATTTCATTTACAGAATATTAATTTTACCCTTACGACTGGAACATTTTGTGTTCCTTGCTCATGCAGCTTTTACTAGAAGTACTTTTTATTTTTATTATTTCACTGCTCTCCAAATGAGCGTCTTGGTGTACGTTGTTTTTTAACTGAACTTTTTATTCAGTGACACTATGATGATTTTTAGCCTACACATAATCTTAATAATGGCTTTTGTAGGTCCAAATTCTGTCAAACGAAAATGATTAAGGCAATATCTTGAGCTACTCATTTAGTTTTGTTCTTAATTGTATTCATGTGAATGGTTTAATTACTAAATCAGGAAGTGGATGGCTCCTTATAAGGAGTTGTGTACCGACCATCCATATGTCCTCATTATTGCCATCTTCCTGGTTGTAATTCATCTGGGATAAGTTACTTTGTAACGGGTGGTGTTCTGTAGGGATTGCCATTAAAGCAGTACTGTTTTCATTAAATGCCACATTCTGTGTAGATGTTAACCCAAGGCTGTAGCTTATCTCTGTGGCACATCTGGATATCTTCCCGTGGTTCTCTGTTAGTATTGAGGTCCTTTGTTATTTAGCATCACTTTTGAGTCCATTGCATGCTTAGCTGGTACTGAATGATTTCTGTATGGTGATGTGGCCTTTCTTTGCTGCTCTTTCCTGATCTGGACAGGAATATAAGCGCAAACAATTGGAAGAGCAGAGACAAGCAGAAAGACTGCAGAGACAGCTAAAACAGGAGAGAGATTACTTGGTTTCCCTTCAGCATCAGCGGCAGGAGCAGAGGCCTGTGGAGAAGAAGCCACTGTACCATTACAAGGAAGGAATGAGTCCCAGCGAGAAACCAGCATGGGCCAAGGAGGTAAGTGAGCAAGCAAGTGTAGCCATACCCTGATGTCTGTAACAGCTGCCTCTTTCTCCTAGATCAGTAGTTTAACTTTATGATCCTACTCCCAGGTGCAGCACCGACCCCTTAATAACCACTTCAGTTCTTCCAGCTAAGCAGAATCACTATGCTGTTAAGTAGAAGTTGACATATGTCCTAGCTGATAGAGATGTACCACTTTCTTCCACTGCTAAACCATTTTCTAGCCATGACAAGTTGATACCCTCAGCTAAACCAGACTCATAGCTCCTGATTATGGCAGATGTTCAGAAGACTGAAAAACTAGTCTCTATTAAGCTAATGCCAGTAACACCAGCATATATTGATGATTCCAAATCAAGACTATTGTTTGAGTATCCCTCGTGAAAGAAAGATGGACCAGCTGGTCCTGTTAGACTTGGTCTTGAAGAATAATTGAAGCCTTAGGAAGCCTCAAGAACCATAGAGAGTTCTCAAAAGTGATCTCGCTCACAAGGATGTAGTACAACTTCAGAGTTAGGATCTGAGGTCACTTGTGTGTCCTCTTCCAACATCTTTAAAATGATAAATCCCCACTGGTCCATTACTGCAGTTAAAGAGAGCCTTAGAGACTCGTGTGGACCTCAGGGCGGGAGGGGCATGAATTCGGGCATCTTAACAAGTACCTCCACTCCTCTAAGAAGTACTGCATTGCTAAATGACCTCTCCTTGACTCATGACCTCCTGGCCTTCAGTGTTCCCAGCCCCAGGCCTAAATTTAGGACAGGCACACCTGCAGATCTTATTGAAGAAGATCGTGATCCCTTGCAAAGCATCCCAGAATTCCTTCTTTACACTGTACAGTTTCCTCATGCTCAAATATACCAGAAAAGAGGAAAAAGTCTGGAGTGTTTTTCACTTGTTCTTTCCACCTCAATCCAGCATATTCTGATTTGAACTTAACCGCTTTGACTTCATTGTTTTCTAGTTACTATTTGCCCTCCTCATTAAATGTCCTAGCCTATCCCCTCTCTTCAGGATTAGCTCACAGTTTCCGAGCATTCACAAGTTGTGGCATTCCTGGAGGCAAATCTTAGCAGATGTCATTAAGGAAGTTTTCTAGGACTCGTAATTCCCCTGTGGTTTTTGGCCAGGCTTCTAGCAGTAAAAGAAACGTAACAGCTGGGCATGCAAAGAGCATGGCTGTGTCATCAAACACTCCCGACATCATCATAACTCTGGGTTACCTCTGGTGGGTGACATCTTCCAAGGTCCCTGACTTCCCTAGCAGCTAGTGCTTTTCCTTGGGGCTTCATGCACTTCTAGACATGTGGGAATATTCTTTTGAGATTTCACATTTAGTCCTGTCCTCCTGAGTGTAGTTAACATAATTCAGCTTCCAACTAACCATCGATCTATTCACAAAATGGTTCCCATGTCTTAGAGTGGGTGTTTGTATTTTAGAAGAAACAGATAATTTATATTTAGATGAAACAGTTAGATGATAAAATGAGTGACAAGTGCTAAATTTGAGATTGGAGCAACTGGTGTACAAATGAGAACAAATAATTGTCTGCCTTGGTTTGATTCATCATTTTTTTAAGTTGTTAAAATAGGAATAAAAATGAGTGTGAGGATCCTTATCTTCTCAATCTTTTAATGTTTTTCATCAGCAATGTATGAACTATTCTTTTAGAGTATTATTTACAGATCTCTTTTCTTATAGTAATGAGTTAGTGGGGCTCAAAAGAGCCAAATAGTAACATACATTTCAAGACTTTAGCTCTGAACAGAATTTCTAGCTCTTCAGTATCTTAAGTGTCAATTGATTAAAAAAACAGAAGAAGAAGAAGAAAGAAAGAAAAACTGAGTTAAATTCTTTTTTGGAAGTAGAATGGAAGGTACCGTTTTCTTTTTCAAATGCATCCTCTGGCAGGATATAAATTTGAAAACAACCTCACCAGGAAAGAGTGGGCAGCTGTTCCCATGCCACAGCCTCCTGTGAGGCAGGGTCTGAGCATTTTGCTCTCTGTGCCGTTGGAGACCCCATCCAGTCATCTTCTACCCACCACAGCCTCCTCTGTGGTCTGTTCCGGTGTTTGTTTTCTAACTCTGTACCTTCTCAGCAAGATTGTTTTTCCTTCTCTGATTACTTTTCCATCCACTAACTTCTCTTCCTTATTCCAAATTGACATTTTTCTCATTAGCAACATAATGTTGCTGCAATGCTTCTTTTTCTGTTTTTGTTGCTTCTTTTTGCAAAACGTATGTCATCATTGCATTTTTGATTATCTTTCTCCTTAGTTTGTTGGATGCAGTAAGAACAAATGAAAAACTGGATCATTTGCAAAACTTGTTGAGCTCTTACCTCTCTTCTTGTACTGAGTATTCTATCTGTCTTGAATGTCACATTGACTTCGATTCTCAGAGTTCAGCCAGAAAGGAACATTAATGACCCTATTAAAAGTAGGGGCGGGGAGTATTCTCACCCCTTTCAAATTCTCTGCCATTTCTGGATTGGAGTAGAAGTTAGATTTGTTCTGTGAAAACATCAGTATGGTTCTGTTAAACATCAGCAAAATTAGAAGGTCTTTTTTTTCTCGCTGTCATTTTTCGATGGTGAAGATTCCTTTCTTTATAATTCTTTTTTCTTATAATGGAACAGACTCCTTTCCTTAAAATGGCATGTGATTGCCTGGGCCTGGCAGTAACTGTGTGTGCTTTCCTACCCCACACTCATACTTTTTTTTTTTTTTTTTTTTTGCACCAACACAGTGACAGAATGCTCTGTCAACAAGAGTATTGCATGAGATTGTATTTTAATTTTTTTTAACGCTCTGTCATGTTCTTTCTCTATGATGCCTGCCAGTCATCTGGCCATGGTTTTATTCAGCACATAATGGGCCAGGATGTTTCTTTATGTCCCATTATCTCATTGGACTTTCAAATCCCTATGCATAAGAACTCCATCTCCATTTGGTTTTCTCTGCTCTACAGTGATGTGTTGTTTTCTTCATATGAGTTATTTTATATATAACTCATATATAAATTACTATTTAGAGAGTTTACAGTTCTATTCCCATCTTTCCTCAGTCTCTGGTTATCTCTCTTAAGATTTAGCTTGAGAGAGACCTGGAAGATAGAAATAGGAGTTTGTTTGAGTTCAAATTCTTCCGCTTCCTTGCTGTATGACCAGGGACAAGTTTTGTAGCCTTCCTGAGGTGCAGCTTCCCCATCTATACATCCTGCCTTGCAGTCAGGAGGATCCTGGGCAATCATGTATGTGAGAGCCATTGAAACTGTAAGTACTTTACAAATGCCAATGAAATATGGTCTTCAACATGTTTATATTTTGTTCCCAAGGCCATTGTTTCCCGCAAGGAATACATGTTTTGCCCCTCTTGTTTCTGGTTTGGATTTCACATGGGCAGTTCTCATGCATTTCCCATCTCCTGTACCCACCTCTGAACAGTGATAAGTGCATACTTCATTTCCTATCTCCGCATGCTAAAGAGCTACCTTATTATTTTTAAGTTTTATGCTTCATTCAAATGAGAATATATATTTTTCTCTGGAATCATTGGTTAGGATTAGATCTTGGAAAAGTAGTTCAGCCCTTATCTTCAGACAAGACTGCATTTTAACCATTCCATATGAATGAGAGTCTTCTCTGTCATGGAAGTGCCTCTCTGAAGAGATATCCCCAGCTTGCTTGATAACCATCTGCCCATTTGGTTTTGCCAACAACTCAACTCTTTATGTGAGCCATGAGCACAGGGTCAAAGTATCTAATGAGCACTTAAAAGTTATTTGTTGATTTCTGTCTCTTTCTCCAGCATTGCCAAAAAATTCAAAAAATTTTTTTCTGTTAGAATGAAAAGGAATTCCCATAAGATTGTGTTCAATATACCACACATGAGCCCTTAAGTAAAGCATTCAAAGACCTTCATAGAACACCATGGGCCCTACGTCATATAAAACATATTAAAATGCACCCGGATGACATAATAAATATATTTTTGCTGTCAATGTTTTTTAAATTACTTCTATAATTTTGTTTTAAAATTCTCTCAGCAAATATTCATTATTGCTAAGCAAGACATTGTACGCCGTAAATTGTTTTCAAATGTACAAAGCAATTTAATAATTGACATTGATATAATGTTTTCTTTATGCATTTAAATATGTTTTTATTTTTTTGAAAAATTTTTTTGAAATCGTATAATCGATGCATTTATTTTCAGGCTTTCTATATTTGTGTAGCTTTTCTACATCTTAGAGGCCTCAGATATTACTTTTATAGTACCCGATGGAAAGCATAGCCCTGCCTGGAGCAGAATTTTATTTCTGAGACCACAGTTATTATTTCTTTCTCCCTATAATGCTGTAATGAATGGTATAGCAGTTCTGCAGAGGTGACCCAAATCTCTCCAAAGTTATTTTCGTTTTAATGCTAAAATAATCCTTTTAGTAAGAAAAGTATTGTTTTTATAGTACAATCGATGAGTCTCTCCTAATGTTCTCTATATTTGTTGATAATACTTTCAACTATGAAACCTTTGTAACAGGTATCTTTTGTCATTATGGTCTGGCACCTTGTTACTCTGATGACTTAAGAACCCTCATTTTTGGTGGTACTTCTGGTATTTTACATTTTCTTGGTAACAGGAAGTTAGAGCAGAGGCTCAGCTAATAAGACTTTGGTTTGTTTGTTTGTTTTTCGAATATTGTGCTAGGCAGATTAAAACATCTTTATTGTACTGCAGTTTTCAATCACATATCTCCTTATTCTGGGAGGGAGTAGGGGGCACTTTCTTCTTTTGTCTCGCTCATATCTATCTATCTCCTGTTCAGTTAGTAGATACAGATATGATGAATCAGGAGACAGGTCTTTGTCCATTATCGAAATAATCACAAGGGTCTGCCTGCTTCTGGATACATTACTCAGCTTCTCCTCTGTCCATCTGAAACTGTTATTAGGATATTTAATTTCATTTTCCTCTAATACTCATGCTATTTCTGTGGTACAAAAGCAGTGGGCAGCATGATTGTCCTAATATTTTAGATCAAAGTTTTCTTGAGACAAAGTATGTAACCAGATGCCTTCTAGTTACACAATTCTCATAAATTTTCAACTTTCTTGCGACAATCTTCAACTCAGAAAATTTCACCACACTTGACCCTTTCTGGAATAATATGCAAAGTGTAACAATAGATTAGACTATATATTTTAGAATGTTAAAGACTAAAACACACTAATGGTAAGATTTAGTAGGTAAACTAATTCATACAAAACATAAGAATTTTTACTACAAGCACGTTAGTAATATCTAGAGTCTAATCAAATCCATTAACCGTGAAAATCAGCCTCCCTTATTCAGCCCTATTAATTTCTAATGACCACTGTAGGGCCTGGGTGGCCTGTAGTCCTATTAGAGCCAAAGATGTTTTGTTTACTGGAGCCTTGTTGCTGGCAATTGCCAAAAGAATTATCTCTAAAATGGTTTATTTGCTCAAGATGGAGCCTTTAGGGGCATACTTTTTGATTTATTTTCAATGTGCTGTCTCTAAATGTGTACTGAAAGCTGAAGGTATTTATACAGTTAAAAAAAAATAATAATGATAAGTATTCTTCACTCCCTGAATATATTTGGTTCTGAATGTCAAGTAACAAGTGGCTATAGTCTGGCTAGTCAGATAGTTATTTGAAAGTGTGTCAGAATTTCTTGAATTCCTGAGTTCAGAATGATTTCAATGGTGAGAGTTCAGAGAGTGACAGGTGCTTGGACATGTGATTTATCTATTAATGATCGGCCCTAGAAATAAGAAAATGGCTAATATTTGATTAATTCTGATGGTCTGGAAATAATCAACTTCTTTTCAAAGAGTCTAGGATTTGCAAAAGCAATACATTGCATGTGTTGGTCTCAGTTTACCTATTGCTGTCTTTGCAGACTTCTTCTTTTTGGCGGTCTTACCTCAAAGCTGGCTTGGTTCTTTGCTTTTGCTCAGTGTAATAGCCAAGTATTGATTGCTGTTGTAATATTTTACAGACATACATACACAAAGTATATATATTTTTTATTTATATTCCTGGCTTTTTGGCAGCTAATCTTATTTGGTATATGGTAAGCTTCTGGGACCTGGAATTTCAAAACCAAAGTCAACTGGATGCCAATTACCTGTACAGCCATGGTAATTGCCCATTATCAAAATAATGAGAAGGAGAAGAGATGTTCAGATTACCCATAAGGAGATTAGGGAGGACAGTTTTCTATTCTTAGTGTTTCTTGTCGTGTTAATATATTCGCAATATGAAAGTTTAGAAAACAGCCTTACACCGTATATGAGACTGAATCTGCCTCCAGAAAGATTCAAAGTGGGATAGAGAGGATGAGAAAGAATAAATTTTTTTTTTTGTATTTATTTCAAATCAGGCAATAAAATAAATAAAGACTCTTAGCAGCTCCATACGAATATATCCTGAGGACCTTCATGTGGGTTCCATGACAGGCCTTTGTCATTCTCAGACAGTGAGTCATCAGAAGAGAGTTAAAAGTTAACGCTCATTAGGGTGGGGTACATTGCCCTGGTGGGTTTGAAAAGTACAGCTGTCAAATTGACCCTAAAGAAAAAAAGAAGAAGGCAAGATGGATCTAGATGAAAAATCCTAGACCTCTTTATATTGTTGAAGATCTTAAATTATGTCTTACAGTGTACATCTTATTTATATAAGTTTTCCTTTAAAATCGTCCTCTGAAACAGTCTTATCTGCTGCAAATAAATACTAAGGGGTAACTTTATAAAGGGCATTCCTGGTACTATGAGCCTTTTCTTTGCAACACTTGCAATCAGTTATCTGCTTTGGGCTGAGAGACACTCTGCAAGAAAGGAGTGACAAGAACACAGCCAGAGAGAAGGAGGAGAAGAGGAAGAGAAGCGAGAATGAATGCTATGTGTGGATAAACAGGGAGGAGGAAGGGGAGAGTAAGGCAGTGGAGTCCAAGCTGGAAAAGGAAAGAATGGGGAGGGCTAATGTATTTTAGGGAGCAGGGAGAGACAACTGAAAAGAAAAGGCCCTTCAAGAGAAAGAAAGAAAATGATAGAGGAATCTCTTTGAGATGGGCCATGCTCATTAAGCAAGCCACCTAGAACTCCCACTTGCCTATCAAGAGGGCATGTGAAGAAATGGGGGGTTAGCATGCTCAGCTTGATCCTCTTGTCAGCCCTCCCATATTGTTCCCCTCCCTGTCCCATGAGTCAACTCAGAGCAATTTTCTGTTTTCTCCAAGCAATCTCAATGCCTGCCATGGTTCGCTTTGCCTCCCTCACTGACCCCCATGGCTTTGTGACCAATCAGCAAGATAATATCCCAATCAATGCTAGATGAACTCAAGCAGGTCCCAAATTCCCAGCTAACTAAAATAGCACATGATAATGGGTAAGGAAAGGATGATGGCTTAAGTATTCTGTGTGGTTGTCGTGTTCGTGTTTACTCTGACAGAAAGGAGCTTTCTCACAAATTCCTGATGCAGAGCAGACATGGAGTTTGGACTCCTCAAAACAAATTGATCCAAGGGACAGAAAAATGGCTGTGCAGGCGACTACGTAAAATGCTTACTTGGAAGTAAATCAGCTTCTACCCTTCTAGCCACTGACACTCTCTTTTTGTTGCTGTTTTTGTTTCTAGGTTGAAGAACGGACAAGGCTCAACCGGCAGAGCTCACCTGCCATGCCACACAAAGTCGCCAACAGGGTGTCTGACCCCAGCCTGCCCCCAAGGTCAGAGTCCTTCAGTATCAGTGGCGTTCAGCCTGCTCGGACCCCGCCTATGCTCAGACCGGTTGATCCGCAGGTACATTCTCCCATTTGTTCTCTCGGGCGTTCCAGTAAACAGTTAAACCTACTAAAAGCCCAGGAGATTGTAACATGGGTTCAGCAATAAAATGATGGCCCTTAATATAGAATCCAGAGTAACATAGTAGGTCCCACTATAGAGGAAGGGGTAAGAAAGGAAAAAGTGCCATCCTTTACTTTGAGCCAACCACAAAGTTACCTCTTGGGAAATTGACCTCTCTGGAGACCCATAGAAGTTTCTGCAAGGTGGGAACAAACATGTATTTAGTTTTAGCTACAAAATAAAATTTATATAGACCTTTGATATATATATATGTACACATATAACCATTCACTATTATATTGTCTTTTTGTTCCTTGGGATTTTGGCATGATCCTGAAACCAGAAAAATTAAATGGACTTGGATAAAATTGTGTCTTCTAAGCCACTGGTTCTCAAAGCATGGCTGCTGACTTAGCAATGTCAGCATCACCCAGGAACTTGACAGAAATGTACATTCTCAGGTCCATCTCAGGCCTGCTGCTCAAACTGTTGGGATTTAACAAGCCCTCCTGGTGATCGTGATAAGTGGTAGAGTTTGAGAACCACTTTGTTTGAAGCCATTTGAAAAAGAAAAAAGGTTACTTCACTTTTAGAAAAAAAAAAAAAAAGGCTGTTTTAGAGGACTTTTTAAATTATATATAGCAAAAATGAACTGAAATGCGTATGAAATTTTATGAAAAATAAAGGTAATGCAGTTGCTTTCACCCAAATATTTTAAATTTCTCCCAGGCCTCCACCTGTATTAACACTTTCACCAGATATTTTGAGGTCACTTTTGAAATATGTCATGCTGTGTGAGCTAGAGTTTAAAAGAGTAGAGCTGGAATCAAGGATTCTCGGTTTTAAGTTTGCCTTTAGCATATGAGGTCCAAGATTGTTTGGTACCAGCCAGTTGGTCAAATCTTGCCCTTGCTTGTTTTTATCTGCATGTAATTCTTCCATGTGTGACTTTCTATAGGATGCATTTTGATAGGAACTTCTCTTTTAACGCACAAACTTCCTTTCTTAAAACCCCTAACTGTGACAACATGGATGGACCTAGAGGGTATTACCCTAAGTAAAATAAGTTGGGCAGAGAAAAATAAATATGGTATTGTTTCACTTATCCATGGAATCTAAAAAAAAAAAAAAAAAAAAAAAAAAGCAAAACTAAACAAACTCATAGAGATAGAGACCAAAGAAATGGTTGCCGGAGGGGAGGGTGTGGTGAAGGGGTATATAGTTAATAATATTGTGATAAGTTTACATGGTAATAGATGATTACTAGAATTAGTAGGGTGATCACATTGTAAGACATAGAGATGTCAAATCACCATATCATACGTCTAAAACCAATATAACCAATATAAAATTGTATACCAACTATACCTAGAGAAACAAAGAAATTTTAAAAATTTTTTAAACCCTAACTTGGACCCTTTAGGGGTTCTTTTGCTCTTTAAAAGGGGAAAGTAGAAGAAAAACTTATGAAACTTTATGAAAGTGACTAGGAAATGAAAATGTAGATATCCTATGACAGTGAATTATATTAAGTGTTCTTCAGGTGCTCGAATTTTTGTCTTTACTTCTTTGCTCTTTTAAAGTGGTTTAGTGTTTTGTGCTACGTATTTTTAAAATATACTTTTTAAATATTATTTAATGTAGTTATATTTAACATTAATACAAATTTTATTACAATATTATTCTGGGTGAAGCATGACATTGAGCTTAACTAGACTTTGAGGATTTCCTTTGATCTATAATTAATAACATTTCAGCTTTCAGATTTCAGATTAAAGAGGGCCTGAAGAGGCTGGGGCAGGGCTGTTTCAGGATAAGACCTCAAGGGCAAGAGGACGGAGGCCCGGCTGCTGTAGGGGGCTGGAGAAATGTCCCCAGCTGTCCAGCACTGAGATTTCAGACCACAGAGGGTCCGATAGGTTCCTTGTCCAAAGCAGATACAAATGAATGTTAGTTGAATTAACAGTTAATTTTAGAAAGCTTTCTAGATGTTTCCCCAGCCAAGATTTATCAAACACCTTCCCCATGCTAGGCACAGTGCTAGACACAGAAATACAATGTAGTAATATTTAATTTGAGCAGATGTGACTTCTGTCTCCAGGGAGCTTATCTTCCTGATGGAGGAGAAGACAAGCTTATATACTACTAACAATGCAGTGTGAGCAGTGCAAGTAACTCTGAAATCTAGAGTTTAATGATTTGTCTTAAAGAGCCACATCTCTTCCAAAAGACCACATGTCCTTCCTGCATGAAAAACGTCTCCACATGCCTAATTGTGAGACTTACAACTCTAAAAGAAACATCCTGGTGTTAATAAGTAAATATATCATGGGTATTAAGAGCCAGTTCACCACAAAGCAGGGTAGCCTAGCAGTTGGGCATAGGCTGTGGGGGTACGTGTGGGTTCCAGTTCAGGCTCCAGCATGTGTTAGCTGTGAAAACTGGAATGTTGCTTAACCCCTCTGTGCCTTACATTCTCACGTGAAAAATTAGGGAAATAATTGTGTCCACCTTGTGGTGGATTTAGTACATCATAAGTAGTAAGCTATCCAGAGTAATTTTTGTTTACCTATGCAATAGTACTCTCTAGAGTCCAGGTTAGGGGTTTTAAAAAAACGACATTTCTAATATCGCAAGAGAAGTACTTGAAATATATTGCACTGCTGCTGGTCAATAAATGTTCACTATTGGTACTATCGTCACACTTATTTCGCTGACTTCTCAGCAGTTCCAAATAAGTCATTTAACTTTTGCCAGGATCCCTGGTTCAGTCCACATAGCTCTAAGTGGAAAATTTTGAAGAGTGTTTAGAAGCATGTGGTAGATAGCGGCAATGGGCTCCATGTGCTCCAGTTCATGGATCCTAAACCTTGTTTTTCCTTCCACTGAGTGATCTGCTCTTTCTTGTAACAACTCCGATGTCGGTTTGATCCTTAGATCCCACATCTGGTAGCTGTAAAATCCCAAGGCCCTGCCTTGACCGCCTCCCAGTCAGTGCACGAGCAGCCTACCAAGGGCATCTCGGGGTTTCAGGAGGCTCTGACCGTGACCTCTCACCGCGTCGAGATGCCACGCCAGAACTCAGATCCCACTTCGGAAAACCCTCCTCTCCCCACTCGTATTGAGAAGTTTGACCGAAGCTCTTGGTTACGACAGGAAGAAGACATTCCACCAAAGGTAACATTACCGGGGTGTTCTTATTGTCATCACCATTATTGTTGATTATTATTACCCCAATTCCAGACCTATCATAATAATAGACATCATAATGCCAAAGCACTGTCCCCTCTCACGTCTGTTTTGGTCATTCCTCATTCCCAGCCTGTGACTTAGATTGTTGTTTATCATCTCTGACCTCCGTTTTCCCCAAAGAAATAGAGGCTCAAATTGGTTGGATGACTTAAAAGTATATACCCCGTATCTAGAACTAGAATTCTCAACCCCAAGCATTCCAAACTATTATTTTACTATCTACATTAACAAATAGAATAATGAATATTTTCATTGGGACCGAATTTACATCTAGACAAATTGAGAAACTTCCAGATAGAAAATATAAATTCATTTATTCCTATTCTTAATGATACAAAGTGAAACCAGATTTCAGGAGTTTAGAGAATAGTATTGCTCCTAGAGAATATTTTAGTTGGTTGCATTTAAGGAAAGCTCCTTCTAGGCCAGGTCATAATTTAATTCCAACCTTAACTAATTACTGAGGATAAAACTGTGAAGTAAAATGACCCATCATCCCACTGGACAAAATAATCCTGGGTTTGGTTTCTTTTGTTTTTGTCTAAACTGAGTTGGTACTTGTTCCAAAAAGTATCCTGAAATGTGGCCGTGCATCTCACTGAAGACAACCCAGAAGTACTTCAAGTTACTGGAGAAATTTTTGCATCAGAGTCTTTGTGGTTCAGGATTCCCCTTTGTCCTGACCTCAGTATAGGAGCTATGACAAATGGAATGTCCCTTGATTTCCAGAGATCAATACCATTGATGATTTCAGGAAAAAAAAAAATACTTTTTAACCCAATGATTCTCCAGTATTTTTCCTCATTGTTCTTTGAAAAACATATTATCACAGGCTTTTTATTATTTTGAAAATGGAAATAACGGATAATGGATTTTTCGTTGGTATTTTCCCCTTATGGAAGCAGAGATGCCATCAAAAAATGTTATTTAGGGATCAAAGTTCAATATGAAAAACAGAGTAAACAGAGGAACAGACACAAGAGCTGAGGAAACTAAAAATGGAGGTTATCGATCCACTAAAAAAATGCAGGCATACATTTATAACTCGTGGAGAAAAATTTAGATCAATACACAGGTTTCAGGTTTTAAAATTTTATTAGACTCTTCTCTACAACTATTTATGTTTACAAACAAAAAAGGAAAAATAGTAGTAGGGATATTTAATTTGAGCAGATGGGAGCACTGATTTGGTCATTCTGTTTCACTTAACTGACTCATCTTTCTAGGTCTTTATCTTAAAATGTATTCTGATAACCAACAAAACTTATATAAATGTTAACATCATTTAATTTATTAACAATATTAGTAATATTAAAACAAAGCACATTTAAAAATATCTAGTACAAAACACAAAACCACTTTAAAAGAACCCTCCCACCCTGACACACACACACACACACACACACACACACACACACACACACACACACACACACGCATACTCACAAAAAAAAAACGAATAAAAACTGAAGCACCTGACAAATGTTTAACCCAATTAGCTGTCATGGGACATCTACATTTTCATTTCCTGGTCACTTTCATAAAGTAATTTTTCCCTCTACTCTCCCCTTATGTTCGACTCCTTTAATGCACTTGCCATATCTGATTCCATTAAAAAGTGTTTCATAAAATAAGGCATACTTGAATTCTACCTTAGGCCCTTACCAGGTAAACTAATGGTGCATTTCCTGCTGTATCTAACAGTCTGATTGGTACTCACATAGTCTTTTTGAAGACCCTTCTAGTATTTTCAGGGTTAATTTTGTTTTTTATTACATGTGCTGGTTGACTTTCCAAACCGGGATGTTTTAGGGTTTGTTTTTAATTAGTAATCGCAAGTCGATTAGGAAGTGGAAACATGCAGGGTATATTGCAATAGTTTCTCTGAGCTCACTGACATGTGGCTTACGTCTGAAGTTCTAGCCTGATACTCTAGTTTCTTACCAGGTTTCATAATTTCCTTATCTGTTTGTCAGTTGTGATGTGAGCTAAAAATGGAACTTGGTTTATCTGGATGGCTCTCATCTGATGCAATTTCCAATGACCAGGTGAGTTTATGGTACCCTAAAGAAATTTCTGGGTCCACCACTCTGCACAAAAGAAAGTCAATTATTTTAACTCAATGAATGAAAATAATTAGCTGGGTGTGTTTTCAAATTTGTTTTGAAAATTCAGGTTCGTACCCCTTAATGGTTGTTGAATGTGCTCAATGTGTTTTGTTTGATTTTATTTAGAGTCAAATAGTTTTAAGAAATGAAGATGTTTCTTCCCTGACACATGAAAGATGTGTCTGATCATTTCTGTAACTCTTGGCAAATCTTTCGGAAAGAGTGGGCTGTTTTTCAGCCAGTAGCTTATGGAAGCTATTTTATGGACAGTATTTCTGAATTCTGCGTTGTTGTGTTTTTTTTTTCAGGTGCCTCAAAGAACAACTTCTATATCCCCAGCGTTAGCCAGAAAGAATTCTCCTGGAAATGGTAGTGCTCTGGGACCCAGACTAGGATCTCAACCCATCAGAGCAAGGTAAAGGAGAAAGATGGTTAAGGTAAAGGAAAAAGCCTGCACCTACCTCTGTCATTATCACTTTCCTAAAAGATGTCTTTGTTCTTTTTTCACTTCAGAGATGTATTAACTGGCCACCTGAACTATAAGTTTTGGTGGGCCAGAATAGAGGCCTTTTATTACTTCAGCAGCCTTTCACAGAAATCAGTGTACAGTAAGGATTCATGAATGAATGAATCAATGAACGATTGAATAAGTGAATGAATGAATGAAGCATCCCAGAAGCCAATCAGGTGTACCTTAACTGACAGGTTTAAAAATCTGGGAGTAAAACTGCAAATATGAATCTGATTGTAGCAAACCATTACTTCAGAGTCCATTTTGTGGAGTCAACAGAACAAAATGGCCTGGTTTGAGGTGTTTTTTAGCATCAGGTCAAGAAATGTGTGCTGAGAACGATTGAGATGTTAGAAAGTAATTGCCAAAGAAATTCAGTAAGGAGTTTCCCTAGCATGGCAAATTACAGAAGGACTAGCTCTTATGAGGAAATTCTCTCTTCGGCATCATGGAGGGTCACTGAAATATAGTTATGTTTCCACTGGTGTTCTGTGCTCTCCTAGAATTCTCCATCAACGATGTGTAATTCTACAGTCAGGAAGTTGCATCCCCCTACTGGTTGGTGTAGAGGTCTCAAGAGGAGCTAGAAAGTAAACAATATCTTTACAGTATTTGAACAGATTTTATGTGGTAACAGATGCTGTTGGCTGGTATAGTTCCTCAAGCTTCCCTCAGATTTTTCATGATGAATACATTCCCTTTTAGAATCAACTGAAATAGCAAATGGGCTCTGTCAAGACTAAAAAAAGGATGAGCTTGGGCAGGCTGTTTTATTCTTCTTCCTCGTGTTCATAATAAGAGAAGGACTCTCCCTTGCTAGTAAGAGAAAAAAAGAGACTGGAAATGAAGGTTATGATTATTTGTACATATCTTTAAAATATGAAATTCTTTTGATCATAAAGCTTTAATTTTCCTCTTCATATGAAGGCCTTAGGAAGGGGTCATTCTATAAATAAGATGGAACTATACTTAGAACATGAATCCTTTTAGGGCAAAGAAACTAACCCATTCTGAGTGGAATTACCAACTGCAGGAAGCTATGGATAAGCCATTTTTTCCCAGTTACTTTTCAGATTCATACTGAACTGGTTTTGCTCAGCAGGGCTGAGGAAGACTGGGCTATACAGTGACCAGAAACCAGCCTGAACTTTCTCAGTCACCTTCTTCAAGCAACTAGAAGCCCTATTATCAGTGCTTCTTCTCCTTTGAACTCTGCGCACAAGGTTGTGTTCACTAGATCAGTTGCTTAGAATTTTAGTGGCTATAGGTCATGCATCATTTCAACTTTGAGTATTTTCCTTCCATAGACCAAAAAGAAAGAGAGAACTTTTGTAACATAGTCAAATAAAAAGCAGCTCCTTGTTCCCCCAGAAGTGTTATTGTAATGACATCAGGACCCAAGATAGTTGACATCTGATAGTCAGTGGCTTGCAAAACATGTACTTTTCCCTCAAAACCACTTAAATTTTGTACTTTGTGCAAAGCATGCACAGTGTGAGACAGCATTATTGTGCTTACAGAGGTAGTGGGGAGGGAGTAAGCTAAGATGTCAACTATCTTGAGCCCTGATGTCATTAAAATAACACTTTACGGGGAACAAAGAGCTGCTTTTTATTTGACTATATTACAATAGTTCTCTCTCTTTTTGGTTTATAGAAGGAAAGACTAAAAGTTAAAATGGTGCTTGATCTATAGCAACTAAAATTACCTACAATGAAAGTGAGAGAGATTATGGGGAACAGGAAGGATGAAGAATCTCCATCTCTGCCACATAAAATAACCTTACCAAACATGCCCGCTTCCATGGTCTTTGAGTGACCAACATTCAAGATGTGAATCAGACTTTGCAATGTGGATTGGATTTCATTTTTAAAAGCTTCAGGATGGGTTTTATTTACTGTGATAGAGGTAGCTTTAGTTCACCTTTGCTGCATAATAAAGCACCCTGAAACTTAGTGGCCTGAAATAATAACAATTTATTAATTTTCACAATTGGTGCTTTTATAGCCCCAAAACTACCCTACTGTGGGTTTGTTAAGAAGGTCTCTTGGTCTCACTTGAGCTCAATCATGCAGCTGCACTTAGCTGATGGGTCACCTGCACCTTCATGTGGTCTTTCGTCCCGGGCTTCTTTACTGTTTGGCAGTCTAAGGACAGCATTCCAGGAAGGAAAGCCCCAATGCACAAGTGCTAGTCAGCTTGTGCTTACATCATCTTTGCTGATATCCCATTGGCCATCACAGGTCACAGGATCAAGCCCTGAGTCAGTGTATAAAGGAGATACACAGGGGCATGGACACTGAGAGATGTGATTCAGTGGGGGCCACTACTGTAACATAGAGACTCCCCTACTTTCTGGTGGTCCTAAAGGGGTCCTTAGAGTTCTTTTTGTACCATTTGTCAGATAACTGCCCATCCGTAAAGCTATAGAAAAGGTGTTCTTTTAAATAATTCATCTTTTATGGTGCTTCTAAGCTATACTTCTTATACTTAGTCAATATGCCTTTTGTCCTCCCAGGCTTTTCTTTTAAATGATTGTTAAGGGAGATTGGAAAATTAGCAATTAGAATGAATCCCAAGAAAGATTACACATGTAATAAGGGACAGGTTCAGGTTGTTTTGTTATTATTTTTTTTATTTCATTTGTTAAATTCGGCAAATGTATATCGAATACCTACTATGTGCAGGGCTGCATATTTCTTTGGGACCCAGTGATTCAACCAAGGCTGCCTGACTCTGGGACCAGGTCTTGAAGCTACAGGTATTATTAGGGGCAAAATTCTTCTTGAGTCCCCAAGTCACCATTTGGAGAAGAGCCAGCGAGAGAGAAATTCTACCTGTTTTGCATTTTGCGATTTGAGTGAGAAATAAACTACTGTTGTGATAAACCAGTGAAGAAAAAGAAGGCAGAGCCTAATGGTTATGAAGTTCAGTTTTGCTTCCTGAATTCAGTACTAATGAACTACAGTTACTAGTTGCAAGATGTCATATAGTAACTGCAGAATGTGTGATGTTTTTTAATAATTTGGGGAACAGTATGTTTTGATCAATAAACTACTTATTATCCTGAATAGAAGACTCTTGAGTTAGAATGGGCATATACAAGTATATACCTATAACATGAGGGAGAAAAAAAGCTTCACTATTTTCAGTAGCCTTTCTTTTTTCAGAAAAATACTGTTTGTTATGTCATTCTTTTACTATCTCCACATGCCCCACTAAATCAAAAAGATCGCTATAAAAAACATGTTATTAAATACATACAGTTTGGAGGAGGTACAGCTGTGCTGGCTTCAGTCAGTCATGAAAGTATGATTGGGCCACCCCTGTGAATCCCTGCCTTCTGCTTAGTTTGGGACAATTTCCTATTTATTTCTTTATTCATTAAACACTTCTGGAACACTTATATATGCAGAGTACTGTTCAGTGTGCATTAGATGTTAACTAATTTGAACCATATAACAACTCTTTGAGGTAATGACTATGACCACCTCCATTTTGAGATGAACACAAGTTAAGTAAATTACCCAAGGTGACAAAATTAATAAGGGTTGGAGCCAGCATTTGAAACCTGGTAGCTAGCTGTGAACCAGCATCCTGACTCTTTAGCATCACCCATTGCTAATCTATTAGTAATGAACACAGCTGACATTGCTGCCTCATTTTCCCAAGAGAAAGGGAGCTCATAATCCATTGACCGACAGGGCACCATTTTGCCTCCACCTTACTCCCCATGTAGTTTAGTGAGTCTTTTAACAGCACTTCTTAACCTCAGGGTTATTGATCCTGTGACATTCACTACCTTTTAAGGGTTGTTGTCCCATGGTTCCTATTTATAGCACTGAAACTACCCTACTAAAGCTAGAACTACTATCGTTATGTGCATTTAATGGTTCCCTTCCTAGATGGCTAAAGTCCGGCTGAAAGCATGGTCACTGTGACCCCCATCAGCTGTTCCCTACCCTTCTGTCTCATGTATGTGCAGCTGGGCATCGCTCAGGCTGTAAGATCAAAGGGCAGTTCTCAGATGCTCTATGGACTCCCAAATGCTTTATACTGTCAGGGTGATCACTTGAGTTTAAATCAACATTCGATTTGTTCATTTTTTAAAATACCATTTTTTTTTTAATTCGAAGCATTTTAATATTTAACTTTGATTCATGTGTTCTTTTAAAGCAAATTAAAATTTGATCAAACAAGTACATTCAAAATATGAAAAGATTTAAATTAAGCCAGAAACACCCAGTCAAAACCTAATGACTAAATGCTTAATTCCAAAGAACAATTCTCTGTCCCATCCCAAACCTGTCTTCTTATGGCTCCTCATCCTCATTGGTTGTGTCATCAAAGAACAAATAAGTGAATTTTGGCAGTCAGCCAGTTAATTATAGACTTGGCCCAAGTATTTGGGCCAAGAAATCACTTTGTAATCCTAATTTTGTTTCGACTTTTTATACAATTCAAGTAAATGGAACAATTGTCGCATTTTTTCATTTTCCTGTATGTTTCATATACCAAACAGCATTGTCTGAGGGATGGTGAGTATCTGAACTAAGAGTTAGCATTTTTAAAAAGCCATATGAATGTTTTTAATGTTTTACACATTTGGATCTGAGTAGGCTCAGTTAATATGTGAACAAGAGAAATCTATTATTTCATGAAATTCCGAAATCGATTTAAGAGCATATATTTCAGACCCCTTGGCCCCAAGGCTAGACCACATATTACTACATAATAAGGAAGAAAAAAATGTGAACAGTAAGACATTTTTTCAAAATACTCATATTTTACAAAAAAAAAAAAGATAGAAAAGGCATTTTAAAGTTTTTTTCTATTTCTGTGTGTGGTTATGTAGAAACTAAATACTTTTTCCAGTCTCCAGCAGCAAAAATAGCTACCCTGTTAAAATCAGCCCTCACGCTAGCTAGCTGCAGTGGGGAGGACTTGTGCTAATGAGGCCCAGGTCAGGGATTTAATGCCCTTGGGAACCAATTAGTTTTACCCAGAAAGAGGCTCTGAGTTCCATCAGCGATGTATGCTCATCCCAGCTGGTTCTGCTAAATAATGCCTATGCCCCTCTTTTATGCTAGGACAATCCTGGCCTGGGCATTATCATCTGATGTGATAGCAGTGTCCTACCTGGTCAGTTGCCTCTCTCCTGGCCAGTCATTCATAAGCTTACCCTGGGAGGTCCATGTTCTCTGGCTTTACAGGCCATTGCTGCCATAAGCCACTTGTTTCCTCTGATGACTGATTCTCCCAGTTTCCTCTGATGACCGATTCTCCCAGAGTTTCCTCTGATGACCGATTCTCCCAGAGTTTCCTAACACAGACTTGGTACTCCAGAAGGGTGATGTCCTATACTTCCACGAGCCTTAGGAAAACCCCAGGCCTTGTGTCTTTGCTCAGGCTGTCCCCCCAGGATTCCTCCTCACCCTTCCAAAGCCCAATCAAGTCCTGTCTCCTTCCTGATACCACCTTGACTGATCCAAGCTACATTCATTGTTCCCCAAACACCAACAATATTTATCGATTCTTTCACACACAGCATGCAGAGTATTGGCTTGTTCGCTATTATCTCCACAGCACATATCTCACCTCTAGGACTGTGTTGTAACTTGACTATCTGCCCTGTGCTGCCCTCCATCTCTCATATGGATCCAATGAGTCTCACAAAGTAGGTGCTTAAGGTTAAAAAAAGTTTGGGTTAAATGATCAAAGGAGTGCTGTGTTAGAGCTAATAACTGGATCCCACTGCCGCACCACAGCCACCAGGGGAAAAAACTCAGAGCTCGCAGCCATCCTTCCCTCAATAGATTTTTTTAATACAAAAAATACTATATTATTATTCCACAAAACTAGAGCAACTACTAAAAAACCTTTGTATGCCCATCGCCCCAAATTTGTAATACACTTTGGTTAGCAATACATTTTAGAAAAAAATTTGTAGAACTTACTAAATAACATGTAAATAATTCCTGACCACTACTTTTTAATAAGAGAGGACAATAGGAAGAATTCATTATTTTGGAATTAAAGAAGATGGATTATTTCTTTATGAAGAATGAAAAATTTGAAATGTAGGATACTTCAGAAGTATTACACATTTATCATTTTATGTTTTCCCCAAATCAGGGTTATGTCCAATGTGGATCAGAATATATTTCAGTCAATTAGATGCTAACAGTTTTCACCAAAATAACTATTATACAAAGGCATGCCATAAAAATACCAAGAAATTTAAAACTTTTCTTGAAGTTTATCAACAATCACTTTTGAAGTCGATTTTATTGGTGTGCTAACTTAGCAACCCCTTTACCATAAAAAACGTAAAAGATAAATGTTATCATAAATTTTACATTTCTGTGATCAAAATTAATAAATTTTGGTTTTCCAATAACCAAATATTTAAGAATTTTTGTAACTCTATCAGATATTTTTGGCAGATACGTTACCAGAAAGCAAAATTCTTACGTTTTCAAAAAGGTATTTTTTGGTTTAGTTCCTGCTAAATGGATGCCATTTTGTGACCAGGTTTTTGGCAGACCAATTTGCAAATGTCTCAAGGAAAGAGGCCATATTATTTTCATATTTATGTGCAAAACATCTGACACTCATCACACCGCAGAGTACCTGGTATGCAGTTGATACTCTTGAAATGGGCTGAGCAAAATGAAGGCATAAATTTACATTTAATATATCTCACTGCATTAAAATCATAGCACTACAGTGACTCCATTAGGAAGATGTGAAATGCTTCTTTGAGAACTAAAGATGCTGGAAATATGGAGGGGACCAATGTGGCTCCCCTTAGCAGTTGAATGGTAGTAAATTCGAGCTTTGAGTCACAGGTCTCACTGAATCATCTATGTCCAGCATTATGCACTTTTAAGAAAAAATGAAAAGGTCTGTAGGCTATCACTTAAAAAGGAAGAGCTTTGTAGAAACTTTGACCATGCTTATTTTTATAATGAAGTCATAAAATCCTCAGCAGCTGCCTTTCACAATCACTGCTTAAATGTCTCTTCTTCTGCAATAGCTTCCATGATCACCAAAAGTGGCCTAGGTATCCGTACTCTGTGCTCCCATATTGCCCTGTGCTCACTGAAGGCAACACATCTAATGGAATCGGTTTTGTGTGTCCGACTAAGCTGGCAGAGGACACGGCTGTGTCTTAGTCATTACTATATCTCTAATTCCTGACCCAATGCCTGGTATAAACCAACTGAGTAAGTGAATAAATATCACAATTTTGAGAGAAGGAAATATATGAAAGTGAATAATGCAGTAAGATTTTATAAAAGATAAGGCTAGTAGCCTGCCAACACACTAAACTTTTCTTGAATTAGAACTTAATAATTATTTGAAAACACACCTCTCTTTGATAATAGCCAAGGTATGTAAAAACTTCCTGCAAGAAATTTAAAAATGCAAGTACACCACTAGCTATACAAGCAAAGAACTTGACTAAGCAATTCACAGAAGAGGAATAATAAATGGCAAATAAATGAATAAAAATTAATCTACCTGAGTAGCAACATTTTAAACTACATTAAAGCAAGATACAATTTTTTTTATAAATTAGCAAACTGCTCATAATAAAGTATGGTGACAATTCAGTAAGATGGACCACATCACACAGCTCAGCAAAAACTAGTAAGACCTTCATACATTCACGTACAGACATATGCACACACATACTCCATTTCATGTTCTTTCACCCAAGAATTCCAATTCCAGGAAAGAGACATGACTGAATATTTGTGTGCATGTAGATAGTTATTTCTTTCAGTATTACTTGTCACAGCAATGTATTGGAAACATTTTAATGTGTAACAGTAGAGGAATGGTTAAACTAATTTATCTATATAATGGACTGGTATGCAGCCAAGATTTTATTTTTTTAGAAGCATAAGAAACTGCTCACAATGCAGTGTCATTGGAGGGAAAAAGCAAGCTGCAAAACCAAATATACAGTATGCCTCCATAGATACAAAAGAAAATAGACTAGAGGGTAATATACCATAAATAGTAAAACACAGTTGAATATCTTCTGGTTCAGAAATTGCATATGTTGCTTCCTTATTTTTATCTTTTAGTATTTTTCAAGATTTTACAATGAAGATTCACCATTTCAGAGCTAATACTTTTAGTGTGATGACCCAAGAATTAGCTCAAGAGCTCATCCTGTCCACATCTAATACCTGGCCAGGAGCTCCACAGAGAATAGCATGACTATCATTTCCATTGACCTCTTTAGTTCAAGGTTATCTAAACACTCTCTTTATCCCTTTGCACTGGGGACAGGACTGAACTATGTTTGCATTTACCAATGGCAAGGTCTTAAGAGGGTCATCACTGTGTTCTGCCTTGCAGCAACCCTGACCTCCGAAGAACTGAGCCCGTCTTGGAGAGCCCCTTGCAGAGAACTAGCAGTGGCAGTTCCTCCAGCTCCAGCACCCCTAGCTCTCAGCCCAGCTCCCAAGGGGGCTCACAGCCCGGATCACAAGCAGGGTCCAGTGAACGGACCAGAGTTCGAGGTAAAGCTTTCCCTTGCCTCTCCCTGATGACATTCCTCGGGGAAGAGAGCATGGGCAGGGAATCGGGTTACTTTCTGACTTCTGTGACTTTTGCTCCTGGAGTGGCCACCACGCTGTGATACTGAAGAGCCACTTAACTGCTCTCAGCCTTAATATCCTTAGAGAGTGGGCCGCTATCCTCAATTATATATGCGATATCTGGTGTGGACTAAATCTTTTCTAATCACAAATACCAGTGTTTTCCAGGGAGATCACAGAATATTGGTTTTATTTGAAAATATAATTACCAGTCACCTGAATTTCCATTTACATTTGATTGCCTGGTTAGAGTTTTGTGTACCTCCAGGTATCCTTCCCATTGTGCCAAAGTTCCTTTTCATATTCTGAATATAGTTCATAACACTAGTTAGTTTTCGAATTGAAATTTAATAAAGACTAATATGGAATATTATATACTTGAAAGAAGAAATAAAATCTTTGACTTAAAAATATATTTGACTCCTCCAGTTATTATTATTAGAGGTAAAAAATATCCTCTGACCATTTAATTCGAGTCATTCATCATTGTTCAGTTTTCATTAATGAGGATGCTTATGAAAAACATTAATATGTGCAGCTAATTATACATGGCACCACAATGTTTTTAGCTATATAAATTTACTCTTTCTAAATAACCTTCTTCAGAAGATAATTTTGCTTCCAAGTAATAAAGGCCAGGACTTTTTCAAGTAAAATTTGACAAATATTAACACACTTTTCTTAGCCTTTTCATTAGACACAATCATATTTCACCTTCTAAGATCTTTTTAAGGTTTTAACTAACTAAAATCACTGCATGTCCATTTTGAAAACGTTGACATCTAACATGCTGTCTTATGTCTCTGAATTGGCATGTGGACGGGCCATAGGTTGCCCCTGTATCATTACTCTGACATCAGCAGCACAGCCCACAGCTATGTATACTTCTGTTGCCTTGATCCAAATATAAATTTGCTTAATTTAGAAAACTATCATTCTCTTACCTTGTTCTATTCAGAAGCAACTTAATATCCTTTGAGCAAATACTAAAGAAAATTCTCTGATCCAGTTCAGGTTTAATTATCCTTTTTTCCTTTGGCCTCTAGTTCTTCTGAGTTAAAAGCACTCTGTGTCCCTAGTGTGTTCCTGCCTAGGAAAGACCACTTTAAAGCGAAACAAAGACTCTCTCCCACCCTAGATTGCTTCTTCTTTACCTATAAGCTTATAAACTGGAGGATGCTCTTCACTTTGTAGCTGTCAGAGAACCATCCCCTCCTCTCGCTTTGTACCTTTATTCTAGGGTCCTTCCCCTTTATCATCAGCACTCTCCTTCCTGCCCCTGCCTCATTCTTTCTTTTTTAAGAACCCAGACAACTCCCTCCACCCACCCATTTAAGAACCATTCCATCAAACAAAATAGATTCTTATTTTTTTTCCACAAAATTCTATCAAAATAATTTATTGTGGTGGGTAAGTGGTTAAAGAAGAAACCAAACATTAAATCTCAATTTAAAAATTAGTTTAGCATAATTATTGAAAATAAGACTTTGAGAAATCAGACAGAATCCCAGCTCTCCCCCATAATTTCAGTGTGACTTTAGGCCAGTATGTCATCTCTCTAAATCTGTGGTCAACTGTAAAATAGGAAAATGTGCCACATTATTTGGTAGAGCACGGATTAAAAGAGACAATTGACAGAAAGAAAGCATTTAGCACTAGGCCTAACACAGTCAATGCTCAATAAATGGTAATGCTGTTCGCGCTTGCTGCTTTTTCTCATTGTTAATAGCAACTTCCAGATTGTAAGCCTAAGTACGTTTCCTTGACTTCACTTGCCTAGACATCTACTGTGTTTTCATGGGCATCCTTCAGGATTTGCCTAAGTGAATGTGTCCACTGAATAATCCTGAAGGATGACTTACCACAGAATTTCTGCACTTGAGCCAGCATTTTTTGACAGTCATTATCTTGGTTGGCCCTTTGTTTTCTCCTAGCCAACAGTAAGTCGGAAGGATCACCTGTGCTCTCCCATGAACCCTCCAAGGTGAAACCAGAAGAATCCAGGGACATTACCCGACCTAGTCGACCAGCTGTGAGTGCTTTTCTCTCAGAGTTTTAAACTCTTAATTTACTAGAGAACCAACCAGATAAAGTAGTTAGGGATACACTCGTGACTATAAAACAAGAATTGTCTAGATTAATAAAAAAAATGGATGCTAGAAACATCCAGAAGAAAGTCATACTCAATAAGGAAAGAACTGAACAGATCTTGGATTGCTTATCTGCCTTTAGGTTTTTGCTAATCATTAACAAATAACTGATATCATTCTGTAATTTCTACTCAGCAGGTTTGGAAAAAGTTTTTCAAACTAGCAATTAAGTTGATTTGGGCACTTTCTATCGGTTTTTTTTTTTTTCTTAATCCTGTCCTTTCTCCATATTATTTTCTATTTGAAATAATATTAAAATTTTCATGCTTTTAGGGCTATATTTTCAGGACCAACAACAGATAAGCATGGTCTGACAGGGGGCCCTGACAACTTGAAATCTGCATTGCTGTACACGACAGACCCCCAAGTAGCCTTAAAATAAGAAATAAGAGCATGGAGGCCGAAATTTGAAAAATAACTTGGAAATAGTTACTATCCACTTAAATTTTCCAAGAATCTTTTCTGTGAAATGAATGTGAAAGCTTTTTTGTTCATTCTGTTTATTATATTTTAAAGTAAAAAAGTATAGTGAGAGTTATAATGAAGAGAATTTGTACCATTCTGGGTTGAGACTCTGCTATTTGGCATTTATTGGTTGTGGATTAATGACTCCCATTTTGTGTCTAACCTGCTGCCTTTCTTCTGGCTTTTCTCCTTCCTGTGGATTCTTCTGGATTTGGTTCTTATCTCAGAGCTATAAGAAAGCTATAGATGAGGTTAGTATACCTTTTATTGGTCTTGCTTTCAAAAAATGTAAAACATAAAACTGATTCCCTGGTGTTGACATTCAGAAAAGTGGCCAGTTGGATCACAGATTTAAAGTTCCCTCATTTGGAGTGATCTGCTATGAGGAGCACCCCTTCAACAAAAGCTAGCCCAAGACCCTCAGACATCCACATAAAGCTCCAGAGTCCTCCTTCATAGTCAGAATGTCACTTTTTCAATGTTCCAGTCTGGCTGAAGATAAGCATTTGTGCTTTGTTATTGGCACTTTCTCATTCCATTATCTTCCAATAGCAAAGCCTGAGCTTTTAACCTGCACTTGCCTTGCTAGAGGATGGTAGTTTTGCTACTAAAGAAAAGACATCATTCTATAGCACTCCACATTTACAGTGTTGATTTGTGAACAAGGAGCTACTGGGTATTGTTAGATTAATTTTGTGGAACGTTAACTACAGCATTAGCAGCAACATCAACTTTAGTTAATGAATACTGACGAGTTAAGCAACTTTAAGTCCTTATCTGTGGAGACATTTTTCCGTTAGAAAAATATATGGTTTTGTCAATGTTAAGTGGCTTGTTCAGAAGGATAACTGTTTGTCAGACCTGCATGAATACAGCATAGTTTGTTTTCTTTTTAAGAGACAGTCCTTGCAAAGAGTCTTAACTACATGGACTCTGAAGAATGCCATTATGACTCAAAGGTTGTAGCTCTAGTGAGCACTGCTTTTGTAAAATAATATGGAAAAAAAACAGTGACTCTACGATCAACAAGTTACATTCAAATTCTAGCTCCACCAATAAACAATCGTCTGGGACCAGTCTTATAACCTCTCTAGACCATAGTCTCCTCATCTATAAAATGGGGATTAAAACAAATGCCCTGCCTTGCTCACAAGATTGCTTAAGATAACTCAAGATCATGTGTTCAAGAGCATTTTATGAATTGTGAAGTACTATGTGAAATGCTGCGTAAAGCCAAGAGGTTGTCCTCATATTAAAGTTTGGGCCAGAGATGTGGGCTATCTTGGCAGGTGGGAGAGGCATGTTTCTATGCATCTGATCTTTACCAAAGAGCCTCACTTTTTCAGAATTATGACTGCCTCACCACGCAGAGTGACTTAGAAAGTAATTTTCATGGTTAAAGGATTCTAGCTTATAAAAGAATGAGACTCTACATTTCTGCAATGTGTGGATCTCTTTTATAGGATGGAAGGAAGAGAAGGTTTTTAATTGCTCTGTGCCTCTGCCTTGCTTCTTTATCTCATAATAGTGGGAAGTACAAGGCTTATCACAACTTTTATTAATGCTCTCCCAAATAGTTGGGGAAAAAAGAGTGGTGTTCTGATGCTCTGGCTACCAATAAAATGGTTGTGTGTGGAAATCTCGTGAGTCCAGAAATTGACATGGAGGTGGCTGTCATGAAGGAAAGTGTTCTCATGTATTTCATTTAGTTAACCCACGATGTTTTAGGCTTTTAAAAATTGTTTTATTTCAGTATACTTACACACTAGACAGAGATGGGGGGTGGGTTACAGAGGTACAAGTAATTATAAGTAGTTGAGGAGGTAGCTATTCACCAAAATCTCTGAGACCATGTGTGGTTTAAAAAAAAAAAAAAATCCCCCTAGGTAATTCTGATAACTCTATCTCCTGAATATCTCCGATCCGAACTACTAAAAATATAAGATTCTTTGGTTCTAGTTAACTCAGTGGTTCCCGATCAAGGACGATTCTTTTCCTTCTTTCCCTCTCATTAAGTGACATTTGGCAAAATCTGGAGGCAGTTTTGGTTGTCACAACCTGGAGGTGGGAGAAGTGTTATTGGCATCTTGTAGGTAGAACAGGGAGATGCTGCTAAACATCCTACAGTGCAGAGGAGAACAAACCACAATAGAGAATTATCCAGCTCCAAATGTAACAGTGTCACAGTTGAAAAACGAATTAAACCTTTCTCCTGTCTCTTTCCAGTGACTGATTTGCCATTTAGATAACCCAGGATTATCTGTCTGATTAACTCTTTTGAAAACATATTGTTCGTTATTGCTAATGTAGTGGTTTGATTTTTCACAAAAATCCATCCGGGGGAGTGTTTATTAATTTCTAATAGAATGTGAGATTGTGCAGCATAGTCTGTGATTATTTCACACAACCTTTGAAAATAAATATTTTTTTTTACTTTAGCACAATGAAATATATGGTGTGAGGATTATATACACATGCAAACACTGGCTTTACCATTACTTTTTCATTAGTACGTAGGAATCTAAAAAAAATCCAGAGCACATCCAGTTTGGATAAAACTTGAGCAGTAAATAGATGAGGTCACTGAGGTTAAGTGATTTCCCTAAAGGTATGTCTTTAGATTTCTTGAAAAGGAAAAGAAATTATTTTAATATGCAAAGAAAAGACCAGCTTTAAATCTTTAACTATTATTTTAAAATTGAACTAAAATTTGAATAAACTGTATTATTTCTAAGAAAATAGTTAAGAGTATACTTCTTTAGGTAAGGTATTCATAACTGTCAGATTAAATAAGTTTTTATGAATGAAAAATTATATCAAGTTGATTCTAAGAAGTTTTACATCAAAGAAACTATTCGGTAAAAGCCTTTAACTATCTTCACATTTACTCTGTAGTCAAAATATCTTTTGCCACATTTCTTTTATAGTTATGTAGTCTCAAATGTTTTCATGCTAAATAGCACCTTTTCCCTTTTTTAATACTTTTTAGCTCTAGGCTTGAGACAGCCAAGCAATAAATTACCACGAAAACTCATTATATGGAGAAAATTGGTATTGTCAGAAAATAAAATGTATGAAAAGGGATCTGAACTCAGTGGTGTCATTTTTAGGTCATGTCTATTTCCTATAACTTTGCTATTGTAAAATTTTCCAGAATGGATGGGTAAGGAGCAAAACTTCCACTAAACACATGGACTATTGATAATGGAAGATTCAATTTTTTTGACTGGGGATATTACTTTTGAGTTATTCATTATTGTTACCTAGGGATTTTCACATATATTTCAACTTCCAAGCTGTTGCCAATTAAACTTAAAAGGAATTTGCAGAACTAATGCAGAAATCTAGTTAAAAACAAATTTATAAAACACTTCAAAACTTTAAAGTGTTCCTAAATACAGTATTTGGAAAAATTAAGGTCATTTTAACAAGTTATTTTAAATCAATGAGCTTTAGACCAGCTAAATATCTCTAAATATATATTTTTTAAAAATCTCCTTTGTCTTGTTTTGAAATATCATAAATAAGGAAAACCAACCCATGGGGGAAATGTATTATTAATCTGAATAAGTCATAGCTAATATCATTCTATTTTACTCTATTAACATTGGAAATACTCTTTTAAACCATATTCTCTCTTCAAATTATAATAAAATGTATTTTTAATGAGTAATATTTTAAATGCTAGTTATATTCTTTGATGAAACGTACTATGATCCTAACATATAGAACACAAAATACAAAATAAATGTATCTAATTTGTTATTATTATAGTGGTTTACAGGGTTTTAATACCCTTTTTCATTCATAACCTTAACAAATATCTAGACTATATTTTCCCAATGTGCTCAAGCATAGCATACTCTTCACTTTGTTCTCAATTTGATAAAGATAACCATTGGCAATTGTCAAAAGGAAATAAAAATTAAAAACCTGAAATCCAAATATTAGCTTTTCCTATTTTGGCCCATTGGCAAAGAATCCAGAAATAAGTTTGCATAAAATTCTATCTTTGTTTAAATTGTCCTCTTTTTTAATGTTATACATTGTATTTAAACACCTAGAGTCTTTTTATTATATATAATTCTGTTTTCATTTTCATGGATGAGGCAAATATATCCACTGAGATTGAGGCCATGCTTGTTGTGTATCACATGTGTAAAAGCCCAGAAAGCATGTTTGGGTGGAAAATGCACAATTCGAATTTTCAAAAGCTTCCTTTTTCCAAGGACTTCAATTCAAGTGACTTCAGAAGAAATTTAAAAGTCATTATTCCTTTCCCTTTATTTCTATGAAATTAGAAAAAAAGAACTCCTTCATTTAACACTTTGAACTTCCTAAATTTCTAGACTAAATAAGCACCTCAAGTGTTTCCTCTCCTGGTTTTAACCAATATAGTAATGACTGACATACAGGTGACAGTAAAGAAACATGATGATCTATTGTCTTCTCAAAATAAAATTGTCATTTAATCATATGCATTTATCACAGTTTTTTCTAATTAGGATAGATTATTAAATGTCATTTAAATTGCCTACTTTGCTTTAATTCTACATCAGGTGAAATTAGACAGATACATTTCTGGACTGAAATAAAGAGAGAATATGGACATAAGAAAACTGTGGGATTTAGTATCTTGCAATGAGTTTCTTTCTCCCTAATCCCCTGTCTCTCACTGAATGTTCTGATTCCCACGTGGGTCACTAATATAGGGAGAAATGGTAAGACTGATGTCAAATTGCTTTTTCCTCATTTGCATGCTGTGTGCCATGGGCAGTTTAACCCATGCAAATTAAAGCTGCCATGCTTTTGCAGAACTGCTTCCCTCTGCATTGCTCTGAAAGCATGTAAAATAAAAGGTAGCCAGATATTCAGCACACTGCCTGCAATATGCCTGGTGATTAAGTACCACATCATCACATCCGTCAGGCTAAAGGTTTCATCATACTCATGGAAAACTGAAAAATTATCTCTTCCTTTCGGTGTTTGCACATTCATTTTAGTAGTCCTCACCAGGATTTCTGCCAGGTTACTGCCGTTTAAACCAAAAGAAAATGAAACACCTATAATTCTGGAAGAGAACTCTCTTTTTTATTTTTTATTTGTTTATTTTGTTATTGTTGTTCCTCTTGATTAACTCAGCTCTGTGGCTATAAATTTCAGTGGCACCAGGCTTTGGGTTGGGCCATTATTTGATGTGGCACCTCTGCTCTCCAAGGAATGATGATACACCAAATGAGTCATTGTTGTAGCTGGAATCTCGGGAATTGCTCTGTTCTGTGACTAATCATAGATTCTGGTACAGTAGCAATTGTAAGAGGGGAAAGGCCATGACTTTGGCTTGGGCAGGAATCCCACAATACTGGGAAGCAATTTCTAATCCTGTGCATTTTACCATTAACTCTGAAGGTGACCAACTTCACCTTCCCAAAGTAAAATGAGAACCCAACGTTTGTATATATGTGTACACACACAGCGTACATACACATATATACACATGGATATTCAGAACTGAACAGTCTCGGTCTAGCAATTGGTTTTAAATGAAGTTTAAATTTATTTTACCTTTCTTTTCTAGTATCTACATACTACAAACATCGTTTTCTTAGTTCCATGCAGTAACTGTGTTTGTAATAATTCTATATAGAGCTTTTTTCTTGTTGCTTAAGCTCAAGCACTGACTTGCTCAGAGATGTAGCTCTGGTGTCTACAATTCATACATGCTGAATAAATTTTTCATTCGTAGGATCTGACGGCGTTAGCCAAAGAATTACGAGAACTCCGGATTGAAGAAACAAACCGTCCACTGAAGAAAGTGACTGATTACTCCTCCTCCAGTGAGGAGTCGGAGAGTAGTGATGAAGAGGAGGAAGACGGAGAGAGTGAGACCCATGATGGGACGGTGGCTGTCAGCGACATACCCAGACTGATGTAAGAGGACTGCTTTTTAAATGTAGGCCGAGAGTGGCTATGTCTTCAAAACGAAAGGATGAAAAATATGAATTAAATATAAGAGCAGTTCTGAGTCTCTGGCAGGATCAACTGACTTTTGAGATTTAAATTTTTACTAGATCATAGTTCTATAGTTGCCTCTCTTCATAGACGCAGTCATTCATGTCCCATTTCTGGGCCTACATGTGCTTTAGGTATTGTCGGATTGGCTGTCTCTTTGGTGACGCTTTTCTTGGTTCTTATCATTTCAGGGCAACAAATACTGACAGCTAGACTATTGGCTTGTGCCTGTCCTTCTAAAATTGAAAGAGTAAAATAATGGGCAGTGACATTTGGGGGTTGAAATTAACCACCAACCTGAGACATATGTTCCATCACCACCATCACCACTAAATGAAGAGAAGTGTGCATGGCAGTGTGGGGTAGCATCCCAGCAAAAGAATCAGGAGTCGGATAATGCTACAGGAAACTTCTGAGTGTTTGACTCAACGCCATCCTTCATATTTCTCTACTTTTTCATCTTCGTTGTCTTTTTTTATATGATACTTTTTCCTGTGGCCTGTGACTTTGCCACATACATTCTATCTATCTCTTTAAAATACTCTTGTTTGGATATTTTTTTTTTACCTACTTAAAATTCCCTTAGTATTTACGCCTTTTACATCTTTTCTTTCCTTTTTTTAAGTGAGGCCTACTTTTTCTTTTTGTCATTGAACTGAATCCTATAACAGAATCCCTCCTCTTTCCATATTACTTCCCCCATTCAAGCAAACATATTCATACAATTTCACTCACATACATCTCTCATTTCCAACCCCCCCCAAAAAAAAAAACACAAGGATATTTTGCTCTTGTTTGCTATAATTTTGATAGAGTGTGATGCTAATTTTTCCAACTTTCTCCTCATTCACCTCCATTTCTTTGGCTCACCTACTACTATTGGTCATCATACCACACTAACTCCTCTAAAAGCAAATCCGTCTTTTCCTCCACTACAGAAACACCTACTTTTCTAAAATTGCCTAAATAGACCATGCCAAGCTTCTGCTCTGCTGTTTGTCACTCTCCTGTCCCCTTAGAAATCACCCATGATGGCCTGGCCTGCACAAATATAGCCTGTCCCCTCCTCTGTGCTGCTGCTGTATCTAGAATATATCCCTGCAGTTTCATGTAGTGCCTCCAATTGGGATATTTATTAGATGTCGTCTCCCTCTCTGGGCTGTCAGATCCCTGAGGGTGAGAATTGTACCTTGTTCATCTCTCTACTTAACAACTTGCATGGCTGTCTGAAATAGAGTTGGTCTTCAGTGACTTTGATTTCCATTTAATTGTGCTCAACTGAAATTGTAAGTCCTGGCTTCAAAGTGTTTATAGCTTAATTCAGCAGGGAAAAAAAAACAAAAACAAAAACAAAAAACTGAAATCTGTCGTCCAAGATAGAAAGAAACGTGGGGTAAAATTAGAATCCTGAGGGGAAGGCTTGAAGTAAAGGCACAGAAGGTTGGTGCAAATGTTGGATGTATTAAGGGGAATGTCTGGACGAGCGAGACCAGACCAAGAAGTGAGCACTTAATCATATAGCCGCTGGGGAAGTATTGAAGTTCTCCTGAGCTGGGAGGTGACACGATCGAGGCTATGTTTGAAAGAAATCATTTCAGTGAGATGATTTAGAAAGTGAACAAACTAGAAACTAGTAAAACAATTCACAGGATCAATTACTATAATCCTGAGCAACAGTAAATGGGTTATCCTTGAATGCTTATAGTGGAGGCAAAACTTGATATGGTTGTTGAAGAATTGGTAAATTGTAGAGAGAGAAAAATGATCATCCATTAAAGAACATTGAAAATATTTCATTATATACGAGGCATCCTCAGAGAAGACAGGCTACAAATGTGTGTTTTTATTCCAATTTAGTAAATATATACATTTTTGTGAATATAAAATATACACAGTATGTTCTACTACAGCATGATATTTATATGCCTAAGAAACATCACACTATTAACAAATTATTTCTTTAGGAATAGGCTATTTCAGAGTTAGAGTGCCCCTTACATATATACATATCACTTTTATTGTCTTTCGTTAAGGTAAACGTTTACATTTTGTGCCGTATATTTCTAAAGCAAAATATAAAAAATATATTGCAACACAGGTTACTTCAATGAAGCATATACAAAATAACTTTTCAGAAACAGAGACCAGCCATTCAGACAGGCAACTGTAATTCTTGATGTGCAAAACAAAACCTTTTTTTCTCTACAGTGCTGGTTTCAAATTTATAGCCTAACATCTAACCTATAAGAGTGTGCATAGCTAACATTATATTCCTTAACTAACCAATTGCACTATTTCCAGTGCCTCGTGCATAGAAAAATAATGAGTGGAAGGAGATAGAGAAAAATTATAATAGTGATCACCTCTGGATTATACTGCTATGAGGAATGTTTGTTTTATGGATATCCCCAATTTTATAATGATCAGGCTCTGGTCCTGTTAGTGTTGAGGAAGCAAAGCTCAGGTCATGCTGTTTACCTGCTACTCTACAACCGTTTCCATTCCTGGGGCCAGGGATTGTCCCAGCACCTGTTCCTGCCAAACTAACCTCCTCAAATGCCTCGCACGCTCCCAACATTGTGCCTTTTCTTGGAATGACCTAGTCCCTTTGTCCCATATTCTCATGTACATCTTGTCTTATATTTGAGTATTTGTGTTGTGTTGTTATGCTCTTCTTGGTGCTAACTTCTTTAGTTTCAGAAACCATGCCTTATTCAGTTTTTATATTCACTTCCTATTGCCAAACCAAGGGCCTTTCATATAGCAGGTGTTCAATAAATGTGTTTTGAATTGAATTAAATCAATACCTACAGGAACACTTTGACAAATCCAGTTAGAGGAAATTGTTTTTCTAAACCTGTGCCTTAATTACAGTAAATTTCCCATAGTTATCCTTCTAATCAGTGGAGGTGTTTTGTTTGTACAGTGTTTATAGGAATTTAGACAATTTTTTCTACACAGACTCTATATCAGAAAAATAATTTTTAAAACAAAGGATTATTTAACTATAAAGTCTTATAGTTATTTTACCCTTAGTTTTTTTGAATCATTACTTTTTAAAAGTTCTTTTATTATTGTTTTATTTTTTTAGAGCAATTTTATATTTACAGAAAAACTGAGCAGACAGTACAAATTTTCCATGTTACTCTTCCCATTTCCTGTACACAGTTTTCCCTATTATTAGCATAGAACATTAGTATAGTACAAAGGTTATAATTAATGAACCAGTATTGATACATTAACTAAAATCCATAGTTTATTCAGATTTCTTTACTTTTTACCTAATGTCCTTTTTCTGTTCCAGGATCCCATCCAGGATACCATATTTCACTTTGTTATTTAGTTGCCATGTCTCCTAAGCCTGTTCTCGGCTATGACAGTTTCTCATATTTTCCTTGTTTTTGATGAACTTGGCAGTTTTTAGGAATACTGATAAAATATATTGTAGAATGCCCCTCTGTTGGAATTTATCTGGTGTTATTATCATGATTAGACCAAGGCTATGGTTTGGGGGAGGAAGATAATGGGTAATATGTCATTTATATCACATCATATCAAGGGTACGTACTATCAGCAAGACTTGGCATTGACCTTGATCATCTGCCTGAGGTAGTGCTTGTCAGGTTTCTCCACTGTCAAGTGACTTTTTTCCTCCTTTCCATATTGTACTCTTTGGAATTAAGCCATTGCACAGCTACGCTTAAGGAGCAGTCATGTTCCCATCTTTTAGTGTGGAATATCTTACATATTGTATTTGAAATTCTGCATAGGAAATTGGTCTCTTCCTCTCCATTTAATTTATTCAACCATTTATATCAGTATAGACTCATGGATATTTATTTTATACTTTAGACTATGATGCAGACCTTCTTTGTTTTGTGCCTAAAATTGTTCCAGCTTTGACCACTGGAAGCTTTTGTGTCCCTTTGACTGACATCCCCCATCAAGCACTTTTTTTACCTTCTGACATTATAAGATTTTCCAGGCTCATCTTGTGTATTCTTGTTCCAGTCCTAGAACCAACCATTTCTCCAAGGAGTCCTGATTTCTTTATTAAAGAATGATATTGGAAACCAAGATTTGGGCACTAGGTTTGCTCACTGCAACTGGAGTATCATTTATTGGAGGCACTCTCAGCTGCCAGACAAGGAAATATATGTGTGTACATTGTCCCATGTAGGTACACATATCTATAAATATTTCTGTATACAGTCATGTGCTGTTTAATGATACATTCTGAGAAACGTATCATTAGGTGATTTCATCATTGTGCTAACTTCATGCAGTGCACTTACACAAACCTATATGGTATAGCCTACTACACACCTAGTCTGTATGGTAATTCTATTGCTCCTAGGCTACAAACCTTTACAGCATGTTACTGCACAAGACAGAATAAGATTAAATCAAGCACAAGAGAGAATGATGCGATCAGTAGATGTAAGAGGCTGCTGCTGGCATAATACAGCATAGTGTTTTACAGCAAACTTTTCTTTTTTATAAGTAGAAATAAATGATTCAAATAATGGTTAAAAGAATATACTCTAAAATAATGATTAAAAGAATTGTGTAGTAAATAGATAAACCAATAACATAGTCATTTATTATCATTATCAAGTGTTACGTACTATACATAATTGTATGTGCTATACTTTTATACGACTGGCAACACAGTAGAATTTTTTACACCAGCATCACCACAAACGTGTAATGCATTGCACTACAACATTATGACAGCTACGAAGTCACTGGACAATAGGAATTTTCAGCTCCATTCTAATCTAATGGAAGCACCGTCATATATGTGGTACATCATTGACTGAAATGTTGTTATGCAGTGCGTGACTGTATAGCCATCTTTATATTAATTTTAACATTTCATCTTGATAGCTCCAATGTTGAGCCATTACCACACGAATCATTCTAGCTTCGTCACCTTCCTTATCTGTAAATTCTTATTCCAACAGTGAGAAACCAGGATCTCACTATCTGCCAATTATTTATGTAACTGTTCACTTCCAGTATATACATATAGCAGTATCAGAATGGTTAACCTGTATCCCCATGAGAAACAACTTTATCAAATGAATGACTCCATTTATTTCTGGAGTTACTAAGATCAACATCTTTCCCCCCATCTCCCCTCACTAAGATTTTTAAAATATATTTATAATACAGTTAGATTCTTTTGTCACAGTCTACATTCTTTCCTGGGATCTTCCAACCTCTTGGATTATTTTTTTTGATTTGCATACATCAAGATTCACTTATTGTGTTGTAAAGTACTGTGACATATAGGAACAGATTTTTTTTGTCATTATAAGAAAACTATTTTGGCATATCCTATATAGAAAAATGAACTTAATGCCAAAGTTACTTTTTTAAATTAAAAAGGCAAAACTCAACTTTCATTGTTCCCGACATTTTAAACATGCTAATAACTATCCTCATAAGTGGCTGCTCATCAATTCATAAAAGAGCTACATTTTAATAATAAACTTGAATTAAGTCATTATTCACATTATTAAACAAAGTCTTTGGCCCAGGACCTTCCATGATTTATGAAACATTTACTGGATGCTACTTGCATGCCAGGCACAGTGTCTAGCGGTGAAGATACCAATGTCAGTGAGGTCTGATCATTGTAGGACTGCGTATTGAGTGTATTGGTAGAGATGTGCAGAGAGTCATGTGGAAGCAGAGTGAATAGCCAACTAAACCATCCCAATGGGTCTGGGGTGGGGTGAGGATGCTTAAACTGCAGTTTAAAGAATGAGTTACTCAAGAGGAAGCAGAGAATATAAAAGAATCTTTCAGGGAGAGAAGATAAAGCCATCCAAGGGAGCATGATGTATGGAAGAAGCTACTAGAAATGAACTCAAACATGTTGTTAGAGTTAGAAATGAAAACCTAAGGCTAGAGAGATAGGCCAGGCCAGGACAAGATAATAGAAGGGGCTATAAGCCACTGGAAGAAATTTCACGTTTATCTAGTGGTTAATGGGGAGCTGCTGCAGGTTGAAAGCAGAATGGTGATATGATCAATTTATGTTTTAGAAATCCCATTTGGTAGCTGTGAGGAGTAGATATGAAGGGAAAAGAACTGGAAATAGAGTGAAAGACTGTTGTTCAAGTAACAGAAGAAACAGATCTAACTAGGAAAGTCCCAGAAAGGATAGAAAATACTTGAGGCATGTTTAGGAGGTAGAATTGGCAGGATCTAAATTCAGTGTGAGGGACAGATGAGGGAAAGGAGTCCAGGGGACCATGAATA
This sequence comes from Rousettus aegyptiacus, assembly GCF_014176215.1. Taxonomy (NCBI): domain Eukaryota; kingdom Metazoa; phylum Chordata; class Mammalia; order Chiroptera; family Pteropodidae; genus Rousettus; species Rousettus aegyptiacus. The sequence goes on along the minus strand of NW_023416307.1, from coordinate 31,112,586 downwards.
ACTAGATGGCTTGTAACTCCACTAACTGAGGTCAATATTATAAGAGGAAGCATCTGTTTAGGAAGGAAGATGAGAGTTTTGGTTTGGAGCATGTCAATTTAGAGAAACCTGTGAAGACCTATAGGTAGAGATTTCCAATAGGAAGTTGAATAAATGAGCTTCTGAATGAAAAAATTAGATATATTGGTTGAGGATTTTTCCACACATGAGTGATGGTTAAAAATGGTTGTAGATAAGAGCATCCAAAATGTTATGTAGAATGAAGCAGAATCCCAGGGACCAGTAGCACTTTAGAAGAGCTCACGAAAGAAACAGAGAGAAAACAGGGTTACAGGGAAACCAGGGAGAAGTTGCTTCTCAAGAGAAGGATGGAGTGGAATGATCAGTAACAGACACAGGCAGGAGGACAAACAAAAGTATCAAAGAATAATCATTGAATTTGTGAGCTAGGAAATGGCTTGTGTTTCCTTGAGGTGCTTAAAGTCAAGTATAGGATAGAATGTTTTGAGGAGTGAATAATATGTAATGTGTTGAGGAAAAAAGTTGGAGGAAATGGAAACCTTTGCAAAGAGAACTTTAAGAAAAAAGAAAAGTTAAATGAGGATGGTAAATGCAGGTTTGGGTCAAGGGAGATGTTTTAATAAAATGAGAGAGAGACCTTATACTTATTAATTGGGAGAAAGAGCCATTATAGGGGGAGGGATTGTGAAAACATAGGAAGGAAGAGAAGATATAATTTCCAACTAACATTGTTCCCCTGCTCTTCTATTTAACTTTGTCACTAAATTAGAGAAATATCATATTGTTAAATAATTGTATTGTCTTTTGCCCATCAAAAGACAATATAATTATTTAACAATATGGAGGTTATTTTTTATTTTTTAAATTTTTTTAGCATCTGGCACAGTGTGTATCACATAATAAACTTTTAATAAGTATATGAATAAGTGAGTGAATGAAAGAATGAACTTATAAGGGTTGACAAAGATTGATGGATCAGATCACTGAACTCTGAACCATAAAAGAAACATACTGGAAAAGAGGATTTAAAGAACTTCCAGGGAAAATTTGTCTCTCAAAAGCCAAGAAAGTAAGAATGGAAGAAACACAGAGTATCTTTTATTCAATATACAAGGAGTATTACTAGTAAAATAACATTTAAAAAAAAAAAACTTGAAACAGCCCAAACTGCTCTCCATAGAAATTTACCATAGATAAAGCAGTTATGGCTCATAAAATTGAAAGTATAAAAATTGACCCAAGAAAAAAATAATCTTAGTAAAAATATTTAACAAGAGATAAAACTGTTAACGGTCAATACACTGTAAAACTTGCTGTTGACTAAAAACTGACAAGTCTTCTTGGTAAAATGCACACTTATAAAACTGACCCAGAAAAATTGTACTTGTTAGAAGTAGTGACTACAGAAACCTTTGAAGGATGAAATGGACAAAAAAAAAACTTGATTGATATATCAAATATTAGGTGTAAAATTTACACAGAAAAAAAAATTAGAACCAGAGGTGATAATTTTAGTAAAGTAACCATGAAAATACAAAAATTGGGGAAGAGTTCAACTGAGATATATAGAAAATTAGTCAAGGAATTGACTTAATGGAATTAGCTCTAGAAAGTACCTTTTTTATGAAAATTCATCTAGATCGACATATTTCTGACTAAAATGTTGAGATAGAATCAAAACATCATCAGGAGGAAAAAACGTGGAGCCAAAATATCTTTGACCTTTGAACTCCCATGAGACTCTCTAGTGGTGAAAGAGGACTTGATTGTACATTGTCAGTCTGGTGGTGCCCATTGTGAGTCTAACTCCTGACAGTAGCAACAAATGCCCGAGTAATGAAGAAGAGCTCTTCCTTCCTAGAAGAATTTGGCTCTTGATAAATGCTTATTTTTATTGATTTCTTTGTTTCATACCATCTTGTCCCAAATAATTTAAGGCAGCTTAAAAAATACAAGACGAAATAAAATTTTGAATAAATGAGTAAAGAAATCATAATTTTGAGAACTAGTCGGATTTACCAGTCTAGCAATATGTCAGGAATTCATTGCAGCAATTTCTCTTTCCATATCTCTGAAATACTATTAATATCTCCTTTGTGGGAATGTGATATTGAAAATGCTTCTTTGGAATTTCTTCCTAGTCATGTCAGTTCTAACCCACAGCTAACTCATTCCATTTCCTGCTCCACTTTAGTCATTTTGAAGTGTCTTGCTGAACTTTTTTTTTTTTTTTTTTTTTTTGGCTCTGGACTCATCTTTTTGCCTCTCTGTTCTAGGTAAATATCCTTGACAGATGTTTTCTCTGTCCCAGAGATATCATAGTCTGGGGTGTTTTTTGCTTCTTGGATTGAATGTCTCATCAAGTCTTTTGACTCCGGTAGGAGCCAAGATTTTAAGTTTTTAAGAAATAATTAAAAGAACAAAAATGTTAAAGAGGTACTTAGTACACCTGAGAGAAATAAGAGTTGATAGCTTTCCTATTTTCCAAAAACCCATTTTAAAAGCAAGGCCGCTACAGAAGTAGGATAACCATCAGTACAGCGCTGAAAACTGAAACCCTCAGACAAGCCATGTCGCCTGCCTGGTTCTCAGTTTCCCTTGCACAGTGGTCTGCACCACAGGACACAGTAAATGTCAGCTTCCACTCTCAGGGTGTGCGTCGGTATCTGGTTCTCCATTATATCTTAAACATAAGAGCAAGAAACAAACTAGAAATAACTGCTACAGTGTGGGGTCATTACAGAGGTTTAAAAAGTGTTGACTACTGTTTTTGTTTAACAGCCTTATTGATGGCTGTTTAACAAAAATGCCCTTAGTTGATATTTCTTCTTTATAAATAGTGTAAAACACATTTTTCAAATGATTACTTTTTGTACCTCTGCTCTGTGTCAAGCTCTATGCTAAGTACCAGGTATACAATGATAAGCAAAGAGATAAGACTCTGCCCTCACAAGCAAATGTTCTAATGAGAGAGAAGGAAAAAGTTAAAAGATAGTCAAAAAGATAAAGAATTACAAATTTTGATGAGAAATAGTAAGGAAAAAGGGTAAAGAGAAAGAGGAGGGGCTGGTGGAATAAAACATGGATAAGTGGTGAGGAAAGGCTTCTCAGGCAAAGTATCATTTAAGATGAAATCAGATGAATGGGAGGGAACCAGCCAAGAACCAGGGTGAGAGAGCTTTCAGGCAGAGGGAACAGCATGCGCACAAATGCAGGTCTTATATTTAGGTCTTTGATCCATTTTGAGTTAATTTTGGTGTATGGTGACAGATAGCAATCTGGTTTCATTCTTTTGCATGTAGCTTTCCAATTTTCCCAGTACCATTAATTGAAGAGGCTTTCTTTTATTCACTGTATATTTTTGACTCCTTTGTTGAAAAATATTTGCCCATGTGTACAGGGGTTTATTTCTGGGCTCTCATTAACATGCTAAGTGAAATAAGTCATCCAGAAAAAGTTGAGAACCATATGATATCACTCATACATGGGATATAAAACTGAAAGCAACAAACGAACAATACAAACAAACAGAAACTCATGGACACGGACGACAGCTTAATGGTTACCAGAGGGGAAAGGGGGATGGGGGAGGTAGATAAAGGTAATGTGGGTCAAATATAAGGTGATAGAAAGAAATTTAGCTTTGGGTGGTTAATACACAATGTAATATACATATGATGTATTATTGAATTGTATACTTGAAACATACAATTTTATTAACCAATGTCACTCCAATAAATTTAATTTTTAAAAAAAGTGCAGGTCAGGGTACCTTCTGGTCAAAGAAGAGGTAGGGAGGGCTTGCAGATCGCCCAGAGCCTCGCTGCTCACTCTGGCTGCTGGGTGGAGATCAGACCAAGAGGGGATGCTGCAGAAGTGGGACAAAGTTCAGGCACCAGTGCAGCATCGGAAGTGAATGCGGAATGTACCTAAGGCCACTGGACTAGGTACTTATAAATGGTTAAAATAATGTAAGATACATTTTATGTTATGCATATCTTACCACAATAAAAAATAGTGAACATTGATAGGAAGCAGGTATTCCCTGAACATACATTTTCACGAATGTTGTTCTTTCCCACCTCAGACCAACAGGCGCTCCCGGGAGCACAGAGCAGTACAATGTGGGAATGGTTGGCACGCACGGGCTGGAGACCTCTCATGCAGACACTTTCAGCAGTAGTATTTCAAGAGAAGGAACCTTGATGATAAGAGAGGTAAGTTGGTATTAAAACCGTGTAAAGGAAGTGCACTTCTTAAGTGGTTTTTCTATTAGGGCTTTCACAGAGAATGCTTATAGCGTGTATTTTAAACATGAGGGATGGGGGCGGGGAGGAGGGGCTTGTGCTTTTAAATGGTTGAGTGATTTTAATTGTTCACCTCCTTTCCTGTATCCTTCTACGCTTTTGTAGTGTGACTTAATTACATTAGTCCAAATTCTTCAGTAAGAGCTATGCAAATCGGAATATAGAATTTGAGCCTGAGGATATAAAACTGGTAAACCCAGATGGTTTCTACTACAGGATAATAGACATGAATGGTCTCTCTATATAGCATCAGTGGCCTTATTTTGCTTCCTCCCCCATGGTTTTATCCTTGTGGATTTTATGAAGAAAATGCTTAGTAGTTCCAAAAATTGGTGATATCATCTTACTAGTTCAATTAACATTAAAAAGACTATTAAGCTATATTGGTGAAAAGAACAAAGAAGTATGCAGTTGTACTTAAAAATGCACCTTAGCACTTCCTGTGATTTTTTTTGAACTCTAGGAGCACGATTTCCTTTGGGATGGGGCCGACATGTCTCCTTTCACCTGTCCCTCACCGTGCAGTGCTTCCCTGTTGGATCTGTGCTGCGGAAGGGTCTTGACAAATTATAATCCTTATTTTCTTCTTTTTCACTTTATTATCACCATGCAAGTTTGACAGTAGGTCTTTACTTGGAAGGAAAGTAATGGCTGGGGACAATGGGCAAAAGCCACTTGACCTCTCCCTGTATCTGTTTTACCATTTATAAAGTTTCATAAAAATAGTACGGTAAGATGATTGGGAGGATTAAATGACTTAATACACATAAGCATGCAGTAAATGTTAACAACATTATTTCACTCTCTCCATAGAACTGAGCTTCCCTTTTATATGTTATTACTCCTCCCACTCTTCCCTCTGAAACATAAATATTTATCATCTGTCATTCCCCTTCCTCAGGCAGGATACATTAGGGAACCCTAATAGCAGGCTTTGCTCTCCAAAAAGTCAGAGGGCATCTCACTTTTCTTAGAAAGAAAGAAACTGTAATTTTGAGATGAATAAAGCCTTTTAAGGAATAATTGGCAGTAGTGCTAAAACTAGAAGTATAGTTCACAAAGCAACTTATTAGAATTTCATTTTATGGCCTTGCCGATTCTTTTAAGTAGATTTTAAAGAGTCCTTTCATGTAAGTCTGAAACGAAAAATGGGCCTGGCTGATGAAGTTGACACTGTGTAGTGCTGGTGTATAAATTTCCCAACGTGGCGAATGGATAATTTCAGTGGATGCATAGAGAGCGTCTATCACAATGGGCTGCTGCTAGGGAAAACATGAGGGAAAATGTTCTGGAGTGAGTTACTCTCTGACTCTAAATTAAAGGACTCCAATTTCTAATGTGGTTTAAAACTTGCTTGAATCTTTATGACAGAGTAAATACCCTGAATGAGATATTTGGAGCCACATTCTCAGTTCAGTTGGCGGCCGCTTCCAAATGGTTCCGTATTATTTCAAGCACTCTGACACTCTATGACCACAATCAATCACTTTTAAAATAGCATTCACCAGTATCTTAGATGAATTTAATCTGTTGAGGTTCTTCAAATCATTTTATCCTCTCAATTTCTAAATTCTAACTTTCCCAAATGTGGGCTTTTAAAATAACGAATCTTGAGTTGAAATCCATTAAAAGTACATATATCTTTTAAAAAATGCAAGTTAAAGTATGTCCCTGACAAAATAATGAGAAAATAAAAACTGATTATAATAGAACAGATTAATAGGGTACTATTAGTTCATAAGACAAACATCAAGGAGAACTCACTGAACTTGTCATACTCATGGGAGTGGACTAGATGGTTCTATAAGAACATACTGGCTCTACTACCCATGATATTGTCAGATGCACAAATTTGCCCTAGTAATACACACCCCTGTCATTCTACTTTTCTCTGTCCTACAACCCCATAGAACCTTTCTTTACTCTAGTTCTAGAACACACTACACCAGCTGTTATCCGCCAATGTCCCCAGGGGCCCATCTGCTGGAAGAGCTGTTCTCAGCCTTCCCTTTCTCCTTGAAGCTTCTCCTGGGACTCCATGGGCCTATGTTCATAGCACCTATCTTACTGACCAGCTAATATCTCTCCGGGGTCTGTCCACTTCACTGAACCAGAATATTAGTTTATCATCATGAAGGCTTTCTTGGTTACAGAAAGAAAAAGATCCCACTTAAAACAATTTAAGGAAAAATAAAAGCGGGGTAAGTTTCAGAGATGGGGAATAAGATTTTGAGGTATTTCATTGAAGGACTCCAAAGGCAGAGTGAGTTGGGACCCTATGCAGGGCTATGCGGACACTGAAAAGGAATCAGGAGCTCAGGTAACTTCTCACGCACACATCTCTGGCTCTCTTGCTGCCTGTCTCTCTTACCATCATCTCTGTCTGTCTCTCCACAGACCAGCTTTCTTTTCCTCTGTCTGTGCGCTCTTATCTCCCCCTATGCCCCACAGCAAGATATTCACCACATCCCCTAGTTCAGCTGCCCAGCAGAGACTGACCAGTAACTCTCAAGGCTAACAGGAAATTCCAGTGGGAATCTGATCCTGCTTGCCTCAGGTGTCCTCTCCTGTTCCAATCAGCTGCAACTGAGAGCGGAGCCACAGTTGCAAACCCTGATTTCACCACTTACAACCTATGTCACTCAGGGAAAGTTAACTGAATTCTTTACGCTGAAGTTTTCCATCTGTAAATGGGATAATAGAAAGTAACCATTAGTGTGAGGTTGTAAACATAAAGTGTGTAGTGGGGTCCCAGGCATATGTTGGAACATCTTTGTCTCATCCCATGGAGACAGTAAGGGCATGAAGATCGTAGAGATTGTCAGGGCTCTGTTAATAGGGTCCTGGAGGGTGTGGCTGCAGTTCCCTCACCTGTGTGTTCCCAGCAGAATGCCTGGCATACAGAAGATATTTAATTCTTAGGTGCTGGCTGAAGGAAGAAAAGAGTGATAACTCAGAAGTGGGAAGGTTCAGGGGTCATCCATTGCTGGATTCCTTCAAGCTTCCCACTGTCTAGGCCATTCCCTTCATGAGCCTCTTTTCAAGTTTTTGATAACCAGTCTTTCTGCATCTGTTTTTGGCTTGAGGCAGAATGCTGCTGATAGAAGAGAGACTGCAAAGCTCTAGAGGGACAAAGTGTAATTTATGCTACTGGAAAGTTTGGGGGGGGGGGTATATAAATAAAAGCTTTTCAGTGTTTGAACAGAAGTTAGAAGGAAGGAGAAGTTGCCCAGTACAAATAAAAGAGGGGACAATAAGATACATTAGGATAGAACCCCCCAAAAATGTCATTTATGGATGAAATGTTCAGATGAGCTCTGTTAGAAAATGAATGCAGAAAATGCCTCTCTCTGGGATAGGAGCATATGGCCAAGAAACATAGAGGGAATTGAGGCTTTCCGGTTATTTTTTAAGCTTTCTGGTAACAGCAATACATGCACACCTGGGAGTGTGTTTTGTCCTGCAAAAAGAAAGCTTCTTCTTTCCCTTCCAGCCAGAGGCAGGTGCAGAACTATAATTTCAAGACCAGGACAGGTTCTGGAAAGAGAAGACAGGTTGGTTAGGTATTCAAAGAAAAAGCATGAACCCTTGCCCATGCCAGCCAGCCCCAGCAAGACAGGAAATGTATCTGCTTTGTTCCTGGCTGATTCCTGCATGTTCAGTAAATGCCTCATATTTAGCAGGCATTCAAAAATGTTAGGTAAATGAATGAAAGAAAGAAAAGGCAAGGAAAGGAATCATTACTTAATCAGGGGCTCTAAGAACCCTCCACAAGCTAGTCACATAAATGTTAAATTAGAAAGCATAATACAAGCATGGACTACAATGTGGGCACTGGCTTTAGGGAGCAGAGTTGTCTTTTATCCAGTATTTCTTCCCTGGGTTTTTTCTTCCCTGTATTTGTTTTTTGGGTTTTGTCATTATAACCTGGTAATATGATCTGTAAATCCAGTTAACAGGTGTGCATGCACAGGCGAGCACGCACACACATACTTGCAAGTGTGGGCCCCACTCAGCCCTTCCACAGCATCCCTATCTTCCCACAGTGAACCCCCATATCCTATGTGAACCCTGATTGCCCCTCATGCAAGCACCATAAAGTCTCAGGGTCAATCCACATACTAAATATTAGCAAAGCTTAACTTCTTTCTTACTTCCTTAGGTAAAATAGAAATTTGAGTGTTACTTCCCACATTTTAGTGGGTCGATTTGGAGACCACTACACCTGTGCTGTGTGAGGAGTGATGTTACTCTGCTGCTTTTGCCCTCTGCCTCTAATGTTCCCCATGTGTTATGCTCTGCCTCAGACATCTGGAGAGAAGAAGCGATCTGGCCACAGTGACAGCAATGGCTTTGCTGGCCACATCAACCTCCCAGACCTGGTGCAGCAGAGTCACTCCCCGGCCGGGACCCCAACCGAGGGCCTGGGACGCGTCTCTACCCATTCCCAGGAGATGGACTCTGGGACTGAAGTAGGTGCTGGGCAACAGCCATGACAGCTCTGCTCTCCTTCAGGGGTTCTGAAACCCTACTTTTCTTCAAGAATGAGGTTTTGCCAAGCTCCTAGAAATATGTTTGGTTGGTTTCTACTATATAGCTACTTATGCATATAGTCAAATGGAGGAAATCACAGAAACAGAGCAGTGAAAAATTCTGGGATAGCATCCAGACCAATGCCTGTTTTTACAGATGAGAATACTGAGGTTCAGAGAGGTTAAGAGCTTAGCCCAAAGCACACAGCTGGTTTGTGACAGAACTAGGACCAGTATTGGAACCTTCTGTCTGCCAGGCCAGTGATAGAAACTTCAGCCTATAGAGATTCCAAGACCAATAGTTGAGGTACATATTTACATTAATTTAGTCAAACTAAGTGTGACCTAAATGAAATAAGGTAGAAATGACTTATTTATGAAAAATAAAAATCAATAAATAAATATATTCTCCAAGTGTTCATCTTTCGAAATCCCAAATTGCATGAGAAAGGGAGAATCAGGATATTATCTTTCTTACATAAAAAGAGTCCAGGTAAAAAGCCCCAGTAAACACAATCTGTCAATCTGTTAGGTGGTGTTCATAGATGTCATTGACCAAATTGGACCAGTCCGATGAATTCACGGTGCTTGGTCATGTTTCATGAGTAGTCCTGTGAATTGCACTGAGGCCCCACTTGTGTTTATCATACATGTACACTATTGATTTGATGTTGTCCACACACCAACTTTTCATAGCGCCCCTTTGGTTTCTAAAGTTGTAGAGCAAATAGGCTTTGCTCACCTGAAGGAAAAGAGCGCAGAGGCATATTGAAAAGTGCAGCATCCTGTTATAACGTCATGAAGTGTGGGCAGGTTTTTCCTGCCTGAACAGCTCTGTGGGTACCAAAGAAGACTCTGGGGTTGGACCCTGATTTAAATTTTGCTGCTGTTCTAGCTCTCAGTGGGTATATTAGTACCTGCCCTCACCTCCTTCAAAGATCTCTTCTAAAGATCAGAAGGAAAGAAGTATGTGAAAGTGCTCTGTTTGGAAGAAGGAGTCCTATCTTGTGGAGGATAAAATGGTTTTGTTTTCATAAAGCGAAGGAGAAGTCTTGAATTAAACCAGATTGGATCTTTGTGGTTTTTCTCTTTATGTGCTTGTAGTCTTGGGTTGTTGGTTTTATTTTTAAATAAAAACCTAAAAATAAAGTTTAAAACTAAAAACTTAAAGACATTTATCAAAAAAAGAGGTGTTTATTATGTTGAATGCAGGTTCCTTTATGATATTGCAAAAAAATGGATATAGTAGAAGGAATGGAGGTGACAGAATGGGGAGATGGTTAATACAGCACCTTTGGCAAAAAAAAAAAAAAAAAAAGATGTTGAATATCATGACCTGAAGCCCTGATATTACAGTTTACTGTTTGATAGTCTAGTTCAGACTTCATGTCTTCATAGTACTGTTGAAGCCCTTGAGATTAGTTTTTTAAGGAAGCTCTCAAGGTGCATTGCTGCAAACCTAATATCTTCATGAAGTCCCCATGTGTGGACATGCTTACTTAGTTTATTCTTAATTGTGTCAGCTTTTCTTAAGAACATTTGGTCAATATGAGATTGCTGTTACTTCAAGGGAAAGATTAACTCTGTCACCACGGTCATCTTACCAGGTATAAAGGTACCACATATGGTCCAAAATGTAATATGATTACTTCAACTGTTGCAGTCTGATAATTAATGAAACCTTGCAAAGGCATAGTGGCTAGTGAGTAAGCAATACCACGAGAAGCTGGAGAGAGAGGCATGTACTTTGACTAGGGGGTTAGAGTATGAACAGATAGATAGATTGAAGAATTCATAATTATTTTCAAGCCCAAGCAAAGTATTCTTAGTACTATTTGTTGCTGCAGTATTTATTTATCTGCTCTTCTTAATCTTCTTGCTTATTGATTAGTATGGCATGGGGAGCAGCACTAAAGCCTCCTTCACCCCCTTTGTGGACCCCAGAGTATACCAGACATCTCCCACTGATGAAGACGAAGAGGATGAAGACTCATCAGCCACAGGTAAGCAAGAAGGTCCCAATGTTTTAGAAATAGTTGGTTTGCCTTAATGGTATGCCTAAATAAAAAAAAAAAATTTTTTTAAAAAGGACTTAATCATTAGTTCAGTAGTTAAGCCATTTACTGCTTAGGCCTTGTCTTAAAGGGAAGGTTTTTGTTTTTGTTTTTGTTTTTGTTTTTTTAATTATTCTTTTTGTAGGATTCCTAAAACTTACTTCTTTCTCTCCATTTTTCTTTCATTTCTTCTATGTCACTTCTGGTAGGAGCCCAGAGGTACCCAGGGGCCCTAGGAAAAGCTGTTCCTCAGAGATCTTCAAACTTACCACATATTTCTCAAAAGCAATTTTTGGGTACAATGCTGTGCACGCAGTAGACACTTAATAAGTGCGTGTTGAGTTGTGTTGAGTTCAAGGTGTGTGCTTCCTACTGCGAAAGTCGGACTGCTTTCAAGAAGAGTCTTGCTTTCTAGACTTCTGTAACTCACTAATCATCAGATTCAACTTAGGCCAATTTGTCAGTTGATTTTGCACAATTTCCAAAAGTAAATTTTTTTCTGCATATATTACAGGAGATGGAGATGCTGTTTTTAATTTTTTGAGATGAATATCAATTCCCTAAACTACTCAAGTAGTGTCTATAAGCCTGTTTTACTAATGGCTAAAATACTGCTTCTATAAATGACTTATACTTTATTCTACTAAAAAAAATGTAAAATATGTGTAGTTTCAGAATTTCTTTGCCTTTGCTATAATATAACGCACACTAAACAAGAAGAAATCATTGTGTTTTGAAGCCCTTTCTCCATATCTCCATTGGTTATTTTTTAAGATGCCACTGACTTATCTGATTCTTTTTCTCAAAGCTCTGTTTACTAGTGAACTTCTTAGGCAAGAACAGGCCAAACTCAATGAAGCAAGAAAGATTTCAGTGGTAAACGTAAATCCAACCAACATTCGGCCTCATAGCGACACACCAGAAATCAGAAAATACAAGAAACGATTCAACTCAGAAATACTTTGTGCAGCTCTATGGGGTAAGCTGGCTCTTTTTACCACTCAGTAATGAACTGACCCTCAAACATTTCAAGACTGTGGATCTTACTATCAGAATAACACTGCTGGAATAATGGGTGTTCAAGCCCTGTCCTGGGACCGTCTTGGCCTCAGAAGACATCTTTATATGTAGAAAGAACTGATACCCTAATACTGAGGACAACAAAATGAGATGCAGAACAACCTTGTCATAAATAATAGTGATAGACTAAAGCCAACAAAAGAACTAGCTACCACTTAACACACAGCCACTATGTGTCCAGCACTGTGACATACCCCACATTCTGTGACCCATACAACATCCCACAAGGGGAATGATGGTGTTACCTCTATTTCACAACTGAAAAACTACTTCAGCATATTTTAGTGAATTGCCAAAAACCATACCACTAGTAGTAGCAAGGTAAAACTTGGGAAGGACAACAAATAATGAACCTTCCCTTTTAGTTCAAAACATCAACCTGCAATTCTTGTGAAAAAGATCCGCAGGTATTAGCTGACCTCAAACTCAGTGTAGATGTGATGAGATTCTATCAAAGTCCTGGTCTGTGTTACTATACACATCATACAGATCAAGGAAAGACATGACCCGTCTGTACCCATCTATAGTACCAGGTCCGGTTTGGGGAACCATAGTTTAATAAGGGCAAAAGCATCTGAGATGTCAGCGGGGAAGAGTTTGAAGCCTGAAAACTGTTTTATAGATGTGATGGAAGTAATTAAGGATCAGCTCTATAGAGAAGAAACACTTAGAAGACAGCAAGATAGCCATGTTTAATATTGGATAATATGTAGATGAAAGAGCAAACATTCATGTTCCTCAGAAGATAGATAGCAGGCAAGAAAAGTTGGAAGGTTGGTTACCTGTTCGTGAATATAGTGCATTGCACAGTGGACCTCTCACTGTGTATGTGTATGTTATATGCAGGGGAGGGTACAATTTGCCTAGAGATGAATTTTATCTATCCAGACCACTTACCTGCCAGAGCTTTTGTAATAGATATTATTGTATAGGAGGTGGGCTGGACTAGATTTAGATACCTGAGGAGTTCCTTATAGTCAACATTTCAGTGACTTTCAGGCTAATAACACCTTCACTGTTGTGTGAGGAAGGGCTTTTAGTCCAGTGGGGTATGAAAATGAGGCTCCATGTTATATGTTAAAGGTGAGTAGACTAGAAATCACTGCATGAATAGGGATGGGGGTGAACCTTCGGGAAGTCTCAAGGTGGGATTTATAGAGAAAGCCAAGAAAGGGTGGGTGGGTGTTACAGGAAAAGAACAAAGGCAAACTGGTAGTGGCACAGCTATGCCTAACTCTCCTATTGCGAAGGACTCTTTATACTAGGAAGTAAATGGCTAGATGTAATGAATGCTACTACCGCTTTATAAAAGAATACTAATTGCATTACCAAAAAGACAGAGATTTAATTACTGTGTCAGAGCTTCTACTTCTGTACTCCTTACTATAGTACCTACTTGTCCATTAGTTTATATTTACAAAGTGCAGTTTTTTAAGTTTTACAGGGACCCCAGATGCAGGAAATTAAAGCCCTTAAAAAGTCAGTCTTGGGGTGCTTCTTAAATTTGCAGGTGTAAACCTCCTGGTGGGAACTGAAAATGGCCTGATGCTTTTGGACCGAAGTGGGCAAGGCAAAGTCTATAATCTGATCAACCGGAGGCGATTTCAGCAGATGGATGTGCTAGAGGGACTGAATGTCCTTGTGACAATATCAGGTATGTTACTAGGAAGACCTAGTCCTCCAGGTCTGCACAGGTGGGAAAGAGGATCACCTAGTTTCTGAAGAAATAGTAGATTCTGTCCTTCCAAGCTGCGAGGTGACAAAAGCAGTATAGCCAGAATAAGATCACCCTCATCTTCTAATTCTGGAGGTTCTGACCTCCAAAGGGAAGTCTCTCACCTCAGCTTGAAATCTGAATTAGGCAGGTTCCAGTCATTGCTGTCTACTCTCAGATGGAGATTATGTAGGCTTCTCGGACTGGGAAATTTTCTATTTGTTTGTTTGTTTGGTGAAACAACCCTTGGTTGACCTCACAGATTACAAGGACCTTATCTGCTTACGATCCCTTATTTTTTTTATTTTTTATGCCCACAGCACCTGGTCTTCCTAGGTGGTCTCCCATCCAAGTCCTAACCAGGCCCTACCCTGCTTAGTTTCCAAGATCAGATGGGATCGGACTTGTTCAGAGTAGCATGGCCATAAACGAGAGTGAGAAATTTTGTAAGCAGAAATTTCTCTGGTCTCTTTTCTCACCAGAACAGTGCTAGCTTATAGTCCACTGATGTTTTAGCAAGTGCAGCTGGCCTACTGGGTGATAGAGTCTGCGAGAGGATTTGAATGTGGGAATCACTACTACTACACTCCGCAGCTTTCCGGTTCCCCAAAACAATCTTTAAAAAAAGAAGAAAAAAAAGGAAAAAGATAGTGACAGAAGTGAAGGCCTTATTACTGAAAAGTCAAAAATGTAACCTGAGTCTGTGTTTATTGAGCTTTTTTTCTTTGTGGCGGTGTTTGAAGGAGTTTAATAAGGAACATCCCTCTTTCCCCCTGCTATTCCATCCACTGTGAAACAGACTATAACTGCACAGTAGAACCACCTGAGGAGATATGAAAAGCCCAGGATGCACCCCAGATCAGCGAGTCAGAACCTCTTGGAGTGCAGCCCAGGAATCCATTGCTTTCATAGCTCCTGAGGTTTTTTCAAGTGCGCAGCCGAGTTTGAAAACCATGAGTCTACACTCAGCCATTGTTTCACAGAGACAATGCAGTACTACTGGGTTGAACCTTAAATAAAATTTAACTCTTCCACTGTATTTCTATTTTGAAAAAATGCCTTCACTTGATGCTACAATTTCCTTCTACCTTTCCACTGAATGCTCAGAGTTTCATTGCTTTTTATTCTCTCCACATAATGGTTAACCAGGTAGATTCTTCTTATATTATAATTTGAGTTTAATTCAGTATATTCCTTTGTTCTGGTTAATTGCTTTCTTGATTGCTACACCACCAAATCAAATTTAAAACCATGCATCTGCCAGTCACCTACCAAAAGTGAAAATGATACCAGAAAATTCACATTCAGGCTTCATTATGTTGTTAGGGACACATTCTCATTTTTAAAGATATAAGCATTTTCTCCCATCATGAGACATAGATGGAGAAATAAGAAAATGAAAATAAAAGCAAAAGAGTTTGAACTGCCGTTGAGTCTATGTTGGCATAGAAAGGAAGAAGCACTGGCTCTCCTGCCCATCCTGCCCATCAATGCACAGTCTAGACTTTTGGTTATAAAAAGGAATGGTAACTGCACAAAGATTCTTTCATTTAAGTTTTGAGTGTACTCTCCTGTTAAGTCCACTGTACAATGCTTTAATGAATTCTCTTCTGGTATACATCACATCTGTAAAATATAAAAACACCTTTTGATGCCTAAGAGGATATCACAGGAAAATAAGTACCTAAGAAATAAAACCTACAGGCCTAAATTTCTGATCACTTCTGAAGAGCCACTCCAAAAGACATTTTCTTATCTGATACACAAAAAATCTCATGAAGTATATTAAATGTTGCTCCATATGTACACTTCAGTATTTTTAAGATGTTTGCTTATCATACTAAGAATTCTTTATTCTAGGATCACTTTACCAAAGAGAACTTATAAGTTGTTTTCCAAGTATACATCTTTTTCTCTTTTCCTATTTTTGTTTGGTTTCTTTTCAGTGGTCTCAGCATAAATGTGTCCAGGTTTATTTTCTAAGCCCAGATTGCCTTCATTGAACTTTCCCTTCTTGTCTCCCTTATAAAAGTCCTTTTTTGTTGTTGTTAATCAGGTAAAATAAAACTACTACCGCCTGTCATGTTTAAAAAAAGAGGCAAAAAGGAGTCTCTCCATTAACATATGCTATTACATTAAAAGGTGAGGGAAAAGCAGTCACACATAAGTATGCTAAAATGTCTAGTTTTCACTACTCCTTCATGTGTAATTAGATCTAGAATGTTCTGGAACTCTGATCAACCGTTCTATTACAGATTAGGTCTTACTGAGCTCCATAGACACTGCCCTTTGCATTGAGAAGAGAAAGCAAGAGCAACTTGCTCAAATAAGAAACCACCTGAAAGTAAAGACAAATCATAAGGTAGTTTTTGTCCAAAACACTTGGAGCAGACAACACTTGGCAGAGACAGCACTTTGATGATGCTGGGGACACTGGTTATTATGCCTTCACACACACACACACACACACACACACAATTGTAAATAAAAATAAATGAATAAAATAAAATGGGAATGAAGAAGGACTGAAGGGTAAAGCTGTTGCAGGGCTTGAAATTAAAGCTCTACTATTTCAACAGGAAAGAAGAATAAGCTACGAGTTTACTATCTTTCATGGTTAAGAAACAGAATCCTACACAATGATCCAGAAGTGGAAAAGAAACAAGGCTGGATCACCGTTGGGGACTTGGAGGGGTGTATACATTACAAAGTTGGTAAGTCTCCAGACATGGAATTGTTTTATACTCAATTTGATTTTGTTAGGTTTCATTAAGTTTTTTTTTCTGGTACTGATGATGCATTTGTGGCCAGTTTAAGATGTTACTGAAACCTTACATATACTTACTTTATTTCCAAAAAACATTAGATAGATGAAGTTCAAAAAATGAATTCAGAATAAAGTCCTATGCTCCAGTTTAAACTTATATTCACTCCCATCCACCAACTAAATTGAAAATCCCAAGTTGAAAAGATGCATTGAGAACTAGTATAGTAGATGAAAAAGACTCACAACAAGGTGTATCAACATAATATTTCAGTACCCAGGAAATAAGAAAGTCCTTAAAGCATCCAGATTATAAGTAAACAAATGAACAGTTTACATGTAATAGACCCAGAATCAGGTGGCCTGGAACTTACCAGTGATGCTAGAAAATTAGATGACAAAGGCTTCATTCAATATTCCAAGGGAAAGAGTGTTTCCACCTAGTATTTCATAACCCATCTGTATTATCCAGAGTTCTCTAGAGAAGCAGAACCAATAGAATATCTATAAAGACAATATACATATACATTAGTACAAGCCAGAATTGTAGATAGAATTAGTAGATAACTTCTACAACTGAAAAAAAAATCAAGAAATAACATTATAAACATGTTATTTAGAAATATATAAATAAATTGCTAAGGAAGTAGTTGCTACAGAAAAAGAGCTCAAAGAGCAAGAATTTGGTCAGTTATCCTGGGCTGTCCAATTGTTTTTTAAGGACACAGAATATTCTGTTTGTTCAGATGTTGTATTTAAAAAATGATATGTGTGCTGTCTTAGTCTATTCGGGCTGTTACAACAGAATACCAGAATTCCTGGCTGATAAACAACAGGAATTTATTTCCCACAGTTCTGGAAGCTGGGAAGTTCAAGATCAAAGTGCAGGGGCATTCAGTGTCTGGTGGGACCCTCTTCCAGGATCATAGACAGCTATCTTTTTATCGCAACCTCACATAGCAGAAAGAGAGATGGATCTTTCTAGAGTCTCTTATAAGGGCGCTAATCCCTTACACATTTTTAATAATTAGAATTTAATTTTGAATAAGCAGAAAACAGCAGCCTTTATGTTTCTACCCACTGTTAGTTTTTCTACCAGGTCTCAGCTACTTACATGCCAGTGAACATAAAAGCCAAGCAAGGAAACATCAAGAGATATTATAAGGATTCTTCTTACAATGAATAGTTTACATCAAGACCTAATAGTTAAAGACAGTTCTGAGCTAGTTACATCTTTACATGAAGAAAGAGCCTTCAGCATAAAGCACAAGTCCCCAAGTATTTTGAAAACCAAATACACTAAAGGAAGTTAAATCTGTATTTCTGAGAAAATCCCACACCAACAGCATCACCCTCAATTATGGTTTTATATATGTATGTGCATATTGTGGCTTACACATTTATTAATACAAAAACTTGAATAAATTGATATACTTTTTTAATTTATAAATTTTCTATTACAGTTAAATATGAAAGGATCAAGTTCTTGGTAATTGCCTTAAAGAATGCTGTGGAGATATATGCTTGGGCTCCTAAACCATATCATAAGTTCATGGCATTTAAGGTAAGTAGGCATCTGATTACCTAAAAAGGGAAAAGGGCTTTTTTTTAATTTTAGTTTTCTACCAGTTAACAAAGTGATCTGTCTTACACATAGACTAATAATATTCCTGTATCTAATAAACCTCTTTAAATAGTATAGGAACTCTTAGATTTATTATTCTAAATGTGAAGACTAAGTATTAATAAATGCTATAAAATTAGTCAAGTTAAAATTTGGGTATACTCTCCTTCATTTCAAGCATGAATCATCACCTCCAAGTGGCATCTAATATGGGATGGTTCCCAGGCAAATCATTAATCGTGATATTAAGGAATGAGATTCATTATACAGCCACCTAACTAAGGCACACTCTGACATTTTATCTGAAAAAAAGCAGACCAAGAGCAGCACTGAATCTCAAGGTTGAACTGAGTCTCTAAATTTTGTAATCCTCATAAGCCTTTGAGGATACAGTCCCTAAAACTCCCTTGATGCTCCATATATCCATTGCCATTGGATTTCTCTGAAATGAAGACTGAGTGTAGTCACATCTGAAACTTGCCTTGTTTCTCTGCATTCTTCAATTTTGATGGCTTTTTCATTTTTTTGAACTTGTCAGAGTCTCTACCTATCATGGTTAGATCGATCATTCATGAGATTCAACGGGAGTGGGATAGAGATATGCAAGTCTCATTGACCCCAGATCATGAAAGCTGACCCCCGGAAACCAAAAGGGCCAGTACTTGGGGCACTTCGTGTTTTCAGAGCTGCATAGTCTACCCATAGCCAGTGTGAATTTATCTTCTCTCTCTGCCTATATCTCTTTCTTTATATTTCATTGGCTCCCATTTTCCCTGCACCTTTTGACTATTATTCCCTTTGACCCTTTATGTAGTCTTTCTTGCAACATATGCCATGTGAAGGCAGAAGCTGTGTTGGGAACATTGTTAGGCCCTCTTCTGGGCTGAATCACCCACTTCTTGTTGCCTTAGTGCAAGGGGCTCGTTTGTGATATGCTCAGGAAGATAGAGTCATCAGTGGAAATGGGCTTTCCTCCATAACCCCACTTTTATGGAGAGAAATTTTTGGAATGCATTAGGTTAGTAAGAACACTTAAGGGATGACTCCTAAAAGCTAACATGGTACTGCTGTTCTGCCAAAATCTGTCTCCGCAAAAGCTTTTCAGTCAAGATCCCATTCCAGTTCTGAAGTTACTGCTATCAGTTTACTAGCCAAAAAGTATATGAGAGAATGCAAAATGCTTTATTCAGCAGATCACACCCAGCCTGTAAAGAAGAAAGAGCAAAGGCAAGGACTTGAATAAAAACTGTTGGAGCTGGCAGGGAATCGAGCCCTCCCATAGGACAAGGATATGAAGCTAGGGCCTCCCATACCATGAGAATGATATTAGCAAAAGATGAAAAGAAAGGGATCTGTTAGGGGGCAGTGGCATTATACTGAGGCACTAGTGGTTTCACAAATTCTCTCCGAGACTTAAAAACCCAATAAGGTAGAGCATGATAAATAACCACAAAGAACAACAAAATACTTAACAGCGAATTAGGGCTTTGGCTCTGGATTCAAACACATAGAACCTTGATGAACTTGGCCGAGGTTCTTTTCTCTCTTTCTAGTTAAACCCAACTATTGAACTAAGCATAGTTCTCTGAAGTCATCTAGGTTGTTGCATATATCAATAATTTGCTCCTTATTATTGCTGAGTAGTATTCCATAGTATAGATATACCACAGTTTGTTTAACCATTTACCTGCCAAAGGACAACGGTGTTGTTTCTAGTTTGGGGCATTATGCATAAAGCTGCTATCAACACTCATGTAAAAAAAAAAAAAAAAACGAGTCTTGAGTCTTGTGATGTTCCACACTCACCCTCCTTCTCCATCATCCAAACTCGTCTCAGATCTCAGCATTACGTTTAAAGAAAATGCCAGTCTGATGCCCACTAACTCATTGAAAGAAAATGAGAACGAGAGCATGCTTATTAATTCTGAATGGGCTTAGCAGAGTGTTGGCCCCACTGCCTACCCCAGGCTATCTCTGAAAACATAGTAGCCATGCATGGACTTGGCTGTCACAAGAGAAGGAGAGGGACCAGAGAGATAACTAGACCTTCTTTTGAGAGAAAAGGCCCAAAAGTAAGCAGAAAAGAATAGTAGTACCGAATCACCGAGTTTTTAATATATGACAGACAACAGTATTGAAAATTGACTATAAACCACTTCTCTTCCCTAGAAGACAAGGGTTGGAGAAAAGAGCACAAATGGGTGCTAGACCCTTCGTCCTAGAGCCAGAATATAAATAAGCCTGAAATTGAAAGACAAATTACCTGGCTTTTCAATTTAAGGAAGTCAGATATTAACTTCCCAAGGCAATGGGTAAAGGAAAAAAATTATTAAGATAAGCTTTTTGAATGATATATACACTCATGGGGTGATTTTTAAAGTCTTTTGCAGATCTCCAGCACAAACCACTGCTTGTTGATCTCACAGTAGAAGAAGGTCAAAGATTAAAGGTTATTTTTGGTTCACACACTGGTTTCCATGTAATCGATGTTGATTCAGGAAACTCTTACGATATCTACATACCATCTCATGTAAGTTCTGGAAGCAGACTGTTAAGGCTTTCTGTACAACAACCTGAATGTAGAATGAGATTTGCTTTTGCACATTTTTAATGGAAGTCATGCTAATTTTTACTAATCAGTAAAACAGATGGACTTTTGGCCTTCACTAAAGAGGCAATGCTTTTAATAAATAAAACATGTAAATTTAACTAATTTTTATGACTGCCTGAAACTGAGTAACACATAAGAGCAGTTATTTGGCATTCACCGGGCCTGTTGTCTTGGACTTTAGATTAAAATACATATGGTGTTTTTCCTTCAAGGGCATAAGTTTTGTTTTTTAAGCAGCAGTACAGTAGATGGGTTCCTATTTTCAGTTTTTGAAGTGAACTTGGTTTATTTTATGTAGGAAAAGGCCAATGGTCCTTTTATCTGCTATTTTGTTTCTCTTTTCAACTTGAGGGCAGTGTCATATAGTGGAATCAGACATACTAGAGCACGTACCCTGGCTCTAGCCTGTATTTACTTTGCAATAATGGATGCATTAGGCAACTTCCGTCCCTCAGTTTTCACACCTGTAAAATGGGGATAAAAGGACCTATCCCATAGAATTATCATCAACATTAAATGAGGTAATTCATCTAAAGTTCTTAGCACAGGGTCCTGCAAATTGTAGTACATATTACTATACTGACACATTGCCTAAAATATGACTTTTAAAGGAAAATTCTGTACATGATTTTGCTAAGTAGGACTGTACAGTGTAAGTTCTATTTATTGTATATAATCCCAAGGCTAACATACAGTAAAAACTATCAGGAAAGTCTGAGATTAATCTGTTGCTGATTGGTATTTTGAGAGTTTAAAAACTTTATTCCAAAGAAGCACAACAATTTTTAAAAAGTTGTTTTAGTACGTAACACTCACATGCACACATCATTCATTGATGCATTATAGCTTTTCACCACAAGTGTGGGTACGTGCACACAGGACTCAAAGCTTGTATTCTCGTCGAGGTGACTGGAACATCGCCATGACCATCCTTGATCCTCTCATTCTTATGCACCCAGCACCTGCTGGACTGCCATGACATTCTCAACCCAGGAACATGGCAGTACCGCATTTCTTTCCTGGAACTAGTCAATCTACACTTATTTTCATTTTTTTAAAGAGTGGTAATTTAATTTTTTTCTAAGAAAACCATTAATTTGTATTATTCTGTTATTTAGACACACAGATAAATAATCTGTTTTATATACTCATGGCCTGTTTGGTAGGAGTCCATTTTGGTCCCACTTTTGGCCTCATTTAGGCTATCTCCATCAGATTCAGGTGATTTGCATTCTCCTCATCTTTTTTGGAAATAGATGAGAAATGCATGATTTTCAGTGTTTTTGAGACCTGTGCTCAATTCCCCTTCTACTACCAAATATTAGTACGGCTTTGGTCAAGTTTCATCATCCCTCTGAAATGTAGTTGCCTGATTTGTAGACAAAGATACCTCCCATGAGGAGCTATTCTAAGGACTAGAAATTAGATATGTAAAGGGCCTAGTGCTTGGCACAGAGTTGTTGTTTTTAGGAATAGGTAAATTCTGATTCTCAACCTAGTGCCTAGATTTGTGTTTATCACAGTATGTGACAGGTTTGTAGTCAAGTTAAACAAATCAAAATATCAATCTCTAGAGTGAAAACGGGGGCAGGGAAACCCTCTTTTTTAATTCTTAGAGATTAATAGTCAAGATGTCTTATTTTTAAAAAAGAAAAATGCCTGGGTTTTCTTTGTCTTTTAGATTCAGGGCAATATCACTCCTCATGCCATTGTCATCTTGCCTAAAACCGATGGGATGGAAATGCTTGTTTGCTATGAGGATGAGGGGGTGTATGTCAACACCTACGGCCGGATAACTAAGGATGTGGTGCTCCAATGGGGAGAAATGCCCACATCTGTGGGTAGGTTAACCATTCCTTATCTCCTTCAGCAGTTACACCCCCCAAATGAAACGAAAGTCAAGAAATGTGAAACAACCATTTGATTCTACCAAAAAAAAAAAAAAAAAAAGAAAAAAAGTCTGTGAATAACACTTGTAAGACTTGCTTTGTCTGTTTATCTCATGTCGTTTGTCATTTTTGTGGTTAAGATGTGAACAGATGCTGTGAGTTATTGCCCATCTAATGTTTTTAATGCAGTTTTGGAAATTCCTTTTGACAGCCTACATTCATTCCAATCAGATAATGGGCTGGGGCGAGAAAGCTATTGAGATCCGGTCAGTGGAAACAGGACATTTGGATGGAGTATTTATGCATAAGCGAGCTCAAAGGTTAAAGTTTCTATGTGAACGAAATGATAAGGTAAATCCGTTTCAACATTTGCATTAGTGTTTGCATTTTAAGAGACCACCAGGTACCTGTGAAACCTTCATTTTCCTTTATACTGATTTGAATCACATCTGTGTTAAACAATATTATCTTGAAATGGCATTATTTGGTTTGATTTATGTGAACCCTCAAAATATATAATTCATATATCCAAAAGAACAGACACTTCTAAAAGTTTCTTGTAAATTCTTAGTAACTTCTTTGGCCTGCAGGCCCTATGATGACTCAGCAGACACTCCAAATTCTCCTGAGCACTTAGAAGAGTTGGTCCATCATTAATCATCTCACAGTGGGTCAACTTTATATTCCACTTTTAGACTTTTCAGAAAGTCACTATAGGGACCTAACCCATCATATTATATTCACCTTTAAATGTAAAACATTTGACATGTAGAAATATAAACTTTTGGAAAATGTCACCCATTCTTGATGGAATGCACAATCACAAACTCAACTAGTGCCATGTCCTATGTCATTCCAGTCATGTTTCTTCTGAAATGTCATAGGGGGACATTTTTCCAATGAAAGTGGCAGTGTCCAGCTGGTATGATCAGTCACTCCAGAAGGGTATTCTACAGCAGTGCTGCTTCTCCCTTGCCCTCCCTGTAGACTAACCCAGAATTTTTAGTAGTTAAGCTAGACTGTATTTGTGAATTCATCTTTTGTGACTATGGCCAACTTAGAAGTGCTGTCCCCAGAACAGCAGACATAAACACCTATAGTAAAGAATGTAATGGCTTGATCATACATCTCTTAGCTCACCCCAGTTACCCAGAAGCCAGACTGGTCTTAGCCTAACCCTGGAGGTCTGGGTCTAGACCAGATTCAACCCTGGCCAACTACTCTGACCTGGTGTGGTCTATTGTATCTGGGTAGACAACAGCTGTGGGCGGCAAGGATGGCTCCAGGGCCTGACCAGGGTATGCCAGAAACCAAACCTGCCCCTTAATAAAAATCCAGCCCCTAATTACTCTCTGAGGATCATAAGGTTTGAGTATGGATTCCCATACCTCCAATTCATTGAAGACCCACTTCAACAAGCTGTTCCAAACCATGTCTGCACCATCAGGAGCAGGCTAGGATCACACCAGTATCTGGGGCCTGAGGTTTAGAGTCCAGGGTACACACGACCTGGAGAAAACAGCAGTCTGTTCTTTCCCATGGGTCCTCTCTGCTTCTCCACTTTGCTTCATTGACCCTAATGGTAGCTTTACTTACATATACAGCATTAACTGAATGACAAGCATTTCCACAGAACTTCCTAAGAAGTTGTTGGGAGACAGCATTCTTCTAAAGAAGTTATGGAAATGAAGTAGCAGAGACTTGTATACTAGTGACAAAAGTAAATGCCTTGAACCAAAGTTTGGTGTTGGCTGACTAAAGAGCTAGGCCACAGACTAGGATATTTTCCTAGGGTGGTGGTTCATTAACATTCAGCTGAAGCAAGCAGCAATCCAAATTTTGCTCGCTTCTCTCAATTGTTTGATAAAATGATTTAACAGACCCCAACCTAATGGACTGTGGTTCTGCTTATTAATGCCATTACCTCCTTTGGCCTAAGATATGGCTGCATCAGCAAAGAAGCCACACATTAATTCTCAAAATGCCAAAGTGAATAGACATTGAACAGTTTACCCTGTCTGACCACAACCGTTTGTTGTTTTTTTTTTTTTTATTTTAAAAATTGAGAACTAAAGTTGTACATATAGTAGTCAATACGCCCAAAATTTCCACTTGACTTTGGGAATTCAAAAGAATTCTCTTCGATCCTAAAGATCACCTTCTTGTCATGGGGGAGAGAAGGAGAGCCTCTGTGGCTTTCCAAACATTAACAAATTTTTGAATGCCAGAAACCCAGCACGTTATCCTAGCACAAAACTCCCTTTAAAAATGTGAGTGCCTGAGGGATGTTACAAATCAAGACATAGCCTCTTCCATGTCCCTGAAGGCCAATACCGCATTAAATGATAGTAACTATCATAGTAATAAAAGCAGGAGTGTTTACAGAGGATGCACTGTATTAAAAGGCACTTTATAAACACCAGTCAATGAGTCTTATGATCTGACACATGGCAAGGATAGGACATGTGAGAGAAAATGGATGGACGGTTAAAGAAAAGAGGGAAAGAAACCATTCAGTTGAACTAACTTCTTTTTAATTTCAAACAGGTATTTTTTGCATCCGTGCGATCTGGAGGAAGTAGCCAAGTGTTTTTCATGACCCTCAACAGAAATTCCATGATGAACTGGTAACAGAAGAGCACTTGGCACTTATCTTCATGGCGTTATTTCTAATTTAAAAGAACATAACTCATGTGGACTTATGCCAGTCTAGAGGCAGAATCAGAAGGCTTGGTTGAACATACCACTTTCCCCTTTTCCTCTCCCTCCACCCGTCCCAATACAGTCCATCTTTCAATGTTGCAACCTGGTTGAGAAGGAGAGAAAAAGGTGGCAGGAATTTCCAGGAGATCCCCAAGAATGCTGCGTTGTCTGTGGACAAAGATGGACCATGTGCCCTTCGGAGTTAGGGATAGAAACAAATATTGTGTGCTCTTATGATTAAGCTGTGTTATGGTGGATTTTGAGTTTTGTTTTGTTTTGTTTTTTTTTAACCTTTTTTTCTTTACCCCCTTACTTTGTAAGAATGGGGAGAAAATGCATACTGAGAAAATTAGTCTATTTTTAATTCTGTCTGCCTGCTAGCTTTAAGTATATGATATATTGTAAAATTTCCAATTCCAAATGGTGAGAGACAGCACAATAAATGTACCTTATCTCCTTACACTGAAGGCCATAACTGCACAGTGGGGTAATTTTAGAACTCTTTTGCCTTCACCAACCCAAAAGGTTGCTTTTTGATAGCAACTGGCTAATGAATTTTTAAGAGAAGAAAAATGCTGTATTAGTTTTCCCCTCTTTAGGGAAATAGATTTTAAATGGCTAAACTACTAGCCTTAGACTAATAAAATCGACTACCATTTTTGTGAGTCTGACAGGCCCTATTTTTATATGGCCCTGTACAGAAAGGAGTATGTTGAATGGGATAGTAGTGCCATTGAGTTGAGTTGGCTCTAGCATTTGAGGGACCTTTAACACAATTTTCCCTCAGCTATTATGCAAGAGGTCAGGGCAAAAGGTGGGATGGCAGATGAGGTCGAGGTCATACAGAAAGAGCTTCTGGGAAACAAGCTAACACACACACACACACACACACACACACATTCTTTTTCTTCTTTATTTTTTTTTTAATGCATAGAGCCTCCCTGCTAAGAGGTCACTCAGTTTGGGCTTCATTAGGAAGGATTTTGTTGAGTTCTTTCTGGATATTGGGGAGTGAATGAATCCAGGCTCTGGTCATTTCCAGCTTTCTCCTGATGGTGCCACTTTCTCAAGAAGAAAACTGTGACTGAATAATAATAATAATAAATGCTTCTGAGCTGCTTGTGCTCTTTTGGTTTGGTGAGAGAAGGGACTAGACTACTATGCCTGCCTGAGATACAGCAGGCATCACTGATTCAGATTTTATAGAACTTGAAAGCAAGGCTCTGGCCAAAATTCTAAAACCCTAATCATTTTACCTTCCTCCAAATTATCCAACATATGGTAAACAACATTTGTGCAGAAATATGTGTGTATTTAGTTCAGATTGACTTGTGTCCTTATAAACTCTTACTCAGATGATTTGAACTTTTACGTGAGTGTCTGGGATTTTTTTTCCAAAGCTACAAGCATGGCTGCCTGTGGTATCGAGGTGTTGCAAAAACGATATCTGTGTTGCGCTTCCTGTTTTAACCTACCTCGTTTTGTTTGTTTTGTTTCACTGTTCAGCACAGCAGTGTTATCTTCAGGAGACATATAGAGAGCTCAACTGGCAATCTCAGGTGTATTCATATTTTTTAAACAAAACAGTAGTTGACCAAATTGTTATTCTTGAAAAATTGAAAAAGAAAATCCAACAACAAAACTAATGTGGCTTCTTTCTGGAGCAAACAGTTACTGTAAACAGATACAAAAAAAAAAAATCTGCAATCCTACTGATTTTGCCTAAAATACCCAAGCAGCTGATGTACTATTAATGAGAACGAAATACACATTAGGAAAATGGAGTCATTCCAATCTGGTGGTTTTGACGGGTTGGGGGGCAAGAAAGGGGAGTAATTCTAGTTTATGAAGTACATGATTATGCCCCTCCTGTAAAGGTGGTTGTCGTTTGCATTTATTTTAAGGGGGTAACACAGGAATGGAATTGAGGGTTATCTTCAGGCGATCACCAAGATGTCCTTATCATGGTCCCTTTAGCTCTCAACAGCAATGAAATCCTCCCGTTCTCATTTTTACTGCTGTGATTCTGCTGCCGAATGATACTATCTTCACAAATTCCATGCAACAAATTCAGCAATAACTTTTTGGATTGAATTTAGCAACTACTATAATTGGATGCTGATGTGGACAAAATATATAGATTTGGGTCTCATCCTCGAATGTGATTGCCACCAGCTCTTTATATTGCTGCTGTGGTATTTTAAACCAGAAGCTTCTTTAAATTATGTTGCAGACTGATCTTTGTTTTTATGTTTTGTTTTTATTTCTAAGTGGTGAGTTCAAAACACACAGCTTTAAATGATTTTTTTATTGTGGGATTTTGGGTACAGTTAAGAAATAAAAGGGAATCATTGTGTTTAAACATAAGGTAGTTTGTGAATGTATTTTTTAAACTCTAGATTCATTGAAACAAAAACTCATAAGAACAATATTAATGCAGTCTTGTTTACAGTATGTTCAGTGACATAACATAGAACATGAGCTTTTTCTGGTGCCAACAACAATAAAACACAGACGTTAAACATCAAGCCATGCCTTTTATATTTTTGTACAAATATTTTACACTGAATACAAGGCAAAACCAAATTAGAATTGCTCCCACAAATCTGTCATCCTTAAAAAATATCTAAAGAATTCCTGGAAGCTTTTATCTTCGAAAATATATTTTCCTCCATCAGGAGAGGCCCTAGCCTTGACATACTAGGGCTTAGGTCATGCAGACTATTTCAGGATTCTGTTCTTATGGCTCATAACAAGTGCCAACTTTTTGGTTTGCTTTAATTTTTTATTTTTTTGATGGAGAAGGTTGTATTTTTCAATCACCTTAGTAGCATCTTAGTAAAAATGTCTTTAATTTTTAAAGTAGTTAGTTTCAGTTTTTAGCTTTAGTTCTTTTAGTAGGGGATTTTGTCTCTAGAATTAGACCATTTTATTTTTATTTTTCTACAAAAGAAACCAAGCCCTCATTCCAAAGTAAGTTGCACTAGATCTTTTCAGTCCTTGCTACTCTAAATTGATCATTCATTAAAATTCACTGAATCTTCCCAACCATAGTCTTGGTCCAGGGTCTGACAGGTTACCATCATTCCGGGGAGCCAGTCAGGGACATGGTAGCGTGCATTCCCGCATCCAGTGGTGATAGGAATGGATGACCTGCAAGGCCCCTACAAATAGCAGTCTTTGCCATGCCCTTTGCATTCAGATCATTGTCATTGCACACAATGTAGATGAAGACAGCTTGCACTAAGTTCCACATTATTTTTCTTGAAGACTTTTTAGATGATGCTTCAAGAAGACCTAATGCTATTTCAACAGGATAGATTAAGGTACAGATGAAATCCCACAAGGCTACTTGGATGGGGATTCCGTCTTTCTAACACATTCACATCGCTTCCTCAGATACGTTCCTGACATACCTTGCATTGAGTACACATTTTTAAAAAGCATCTAATTTCCTGGTCGTCAACACCTACTAACAGTTTTCTGTCTGCTCTTGTGACTCATTGGTAATTGCTGTCTCTTGTCCCTCCTGTTGCGGTAGATTAGAAAGAGATGTGAAATTCAGGCTGAAGCCATTTTGGTTTTGTCCATTGCCAGACAAGGAAGCGGCTGAAGTCTGACCTCACATTCCATGAAGTTAAAGAAAAAGTTTTCCCTAAGATTATGTATACCAGTTCCTGTCATTGTATTCTCAAAATGTGGAAGAGCTCTTTGTGTTAATAGTGCGTGCTGTCTTTGAAAGTCTGCTTAAACAGGCATCACTTGCATTTGTGCTGATTGCTTTAAGATAGAAAACGTGCTACCTTATTTGTAAGAAAGAAAAGAAACCTTTTCAAACTAATGGGGGAAAATAGGAGAAGATCCACAACATATTGATGATGATAATTCCGAATCACCCTGCCTACCATGCTCCTGATATTCCCAAATCCCTTCTGATACTACGTCGGACCATCTTAACAATTTCTGTGAATATTCGTTACCTTTCATTTCATTCCTCAAAAATTTAAATCTAACCAAATCAAATCATAACAAACAAACCCAAAACTGACCTACCCTGAAACTACATAGTTGCAACATAAAACCCAAATGCCTAAATTTGATTTATTTTACTTGCTAATATTTTTCATAAAGGCACTACATTTTGACTTTGATCACTATAGCAATATCAGGAACCCTAAAGTGTACTACCTTTTCATGGGTCTCAAAATAGTATAAGCTGATGCCCTTTCAGAAGCCCCAACAAAGAAGAAAATCTCTTGAGAACTCAAAAGTTCAAAACTGACCTTTTGTACATTTCTACCAAATATTTTCTAATGTTTTATTTCCATACTGTATCATCGTTTTGGGAATTTTTCCACAAACAACTAGAATATTCAAAAATTTAGGTAGTGTTAAACAGTACGAGGCCATAACTCTGCTTTGAACTTTATTCTTCTATGCCTGCCATTCCATGAAGTGCCACAATGCACTGAAACTATATCCCCCATAATGGCATTTTTTAAACAAAAACCCCTACATAAGTTTTGAGATATTTTAACTCCAGATCAAAATGTTGGACTCTGTGTCCACAATGCCAAACATTTGGAAGGAGACTAGAAAATAGAGTTAAAAATGGAAACGTTCTAAAGTTTCCAGATTTTTCACTTTGTGTAGACATCATCAAACTAAATCATCTCCTTGCATAATAGGGTTTGGTTTTGATGGTCTGTTTTTATCAGCACCAAGTTACATTGAACTATTGAGGCTAAGAAAATCCTGGTGGAAAGGTGAGTTTTCATTTCCAGTAGTGGATCATTATTTGTACATAGCAAATATCCATTCCCCAGTTGCCCCTTTCTCATCTCTTCCCCTGGCATTAGTGTTAAGGAATAGAATACTGTATCATAGTTTATTTTAAAATTTCAGACATTACCCTGAATCAGAATTTCACATGTTAAGTGACAGCAAGAAATAAATCTGCATCAGAAAAACAGATGACAGCTTGGATGAATTTTGAAATTGGATGTTGTGAAACATTTTTTATGCATTTTAGCTGTCTTATTTACAATGTTAATGTAACTATGGAGATGCCAAATTTATAATATTGGAAGGGAAAGCTATCATTTCACTATGCCTACAGGTCTTTACATTGTTTAAAAAGTGTTTTCTAAAGTTTTCTAAAGTGTTTTCAATTGTCAAAAATGTGCTGAAACTGGGTAAGTCTCACCTGTGTGATATAAAAGAATATAAAAGAAGAAAATATTCTTGGCATATTTTCTAGTCCAAAACTTTTGGTTACTTTCAAGTATTATTTTTCCTACGTACAAAAAAAAGCCTTCCGTTGTCTACAGTTGTTCTAAGCAGTAATTAGAAATGATTTGGTAGGTTCTAAGCCAAGGCTTTCCCACATGGTCACTGCCATGCCCTGGACTATATTATTTTACCACTGTCAAAATGTGAATAATAAAACATTAATAATAGTAGGATGCCTGCTTGGTCCTCATTGACACAGTCATTCATCCCTCTTCCTAAACACCCAATTCTTTGACACTTTTGCCATCAGCCTATAAAATCTCTAGTTACCTATCATCACTACCCCTCATTGCTTAAGTGTTCTAGCTCCTGGCTCATTGTCACGGTCTCCAGCACCACCTTTTCTTAACTCTTGGTGATTTAGATATCCACTGGGACAAGCCTATAAATCCTGGCTTCTGAGTTTCCTGATCTTGCACAGCGAAATTTACCAATTATTACACTGCCTCCTTAATTCATATCAGTCAATTCTTCTCATTTGCTCTAAGTAGATCCCATCCAACCTCATCAAATAAAAGCTATTGTCCCAACAATCTTTTCTTCCCTACTACACCAATTTTTCCCATTTCATTGGAGGATTTCAATACATGGTGCTATCTTCCATCTACAAATACTCACCTGAGCTCCACCTCCCCCTCCCCCGCCCTGCCACCACACCCTCTCTACCATTTTACTTATCTGCTTCCCTTCACAGACAAACTCCTCCAAGGGAATTATATATACTTGCCATCTTCAATTCCTCTCCTCCCTTAGTCTCCTGAGCCAACCCAAATCAGGCTTTCATCCTCACCATAGTAGCTCTTGCTAAAGACACCAGTGAGCTCCATGCTGTCAAATGCAATGGTCAGGTCTCTGAGTTCATGCTGTTTGACTTATCTGCAGTCTTTGACATAGCTGATCACTTCTTTGTTAAAATACTTTCTCTGTCCGAGACATCCCTCTCATGTTTCTGGCCACTTCTCAGTCTCCTTTGCCAAGTTCCTGGAGGGCCCAGCACTAGACATGCCATCACTAAGAGATCGCTTCTAGTCTTGGGGTTTTAAAAAACCATCTGTATTTGTGAGTTCTTTGTATATTTTGGATATTAGTCCTTTACTGAAAGCATCGTTTGCAAATATCTTCTCCCATTCAGTTGGTAGTCTGTGTCTTGTTGATGGTTACTTTTCCTGTACAGAGGCTTTTTAGTTTGATATTCTCCCATTCATTTACTTTTGCTTTTACTTCCCTTGCCTTTGAGGTCAAATTCGTAAAATCCTCTCTAAATCCAAGGTCCATGAGTTTAATACCTCTGTTTTCTTCTATGTGATTTATTGTTCTAGGTCTTATATTTAGGTCTTTGATCCATTTCGAGTTGACTTTTGAATCGTACACTTGAAACCTATATAATTTTATTAACCAATGTCATCCCAATAAATTTAATTTAAAAGTCATCTCTACACTGACAATACTGACATTTTTATTTCCAGCCCTAACCTTTTTCTTCATGCCAGAGTTAAGTGCCTAACTTCCTACCTGACATCTTCATTTGGATGTGTAATTGGCGTTTCAAACTTGACATGTCCACAACTAATTTGCACCAGTGTACTGCCATTACAGTCTTCCCTGTGTTAATAAATGGAAACTTCATTCTTCCAAACCAGAAAACTTTGTAGTTACTTGTAATTTTTCTTTCGTATACCACATCCAATCCATTAAAAAGAAAAAAAAAAATTCTGTTTCTCTAGCTTCAGACTATATCCACAATTCAATCTGAGTTCACACCACATCTTGCCTGCGATGACATTTTTAAAACATACCAGGTTATGTCACTCTTCTGCTCCAGTCCTCAACACCTTCCCATCTTATTCAGAATGTCCGCGTCCTTGCAGCAGTCTATGAGGCCCAAGTAAATCTGACCTACCCTTTACCCCATTCCCCAACCTCCGTTACCACTTCTCTGACCTCATCTACTATTTCCCTATATCACTTTGCTCCAGCCACACTGCCCTCCATAGTGTACCCAGAATACCCTCAGCATATTCCTGTCTCAGCATCTTGGCTCTGATTGTTTTCTCTGTCTAGAAATCTCTTCCGCCCCATATCTGCAGGACTTTCTCCTCCCTTCCTTTGTATCTCTACAAAAATATTCCTTTACCATCAGAGATCTATATAAAATACTCTCCAATCTCCCACTCATTTTCTGCTTTATTGCCTTTCAAAGCACTTATTTAACATCTACTTTGTTCCTGGCCTATCTCCTATACTTATAAGAATGCCACTCAGAAGAAAATAGTACTCACTCAGTAAGTATTTATTAGATAAACAAATGAAAGAATTTTGCGAATTTTTGAAAAAGTGTAGAACTATATGGTCATTTTCATTTCAATATCAAAACAAAAAGTTGTATCCAAAGCCTATATCATAAAAGTATAGATTTGCTTTCCTGTAGAAAATAAAAAATGCTATGGATTTTCTTTCCTGAAAGGATATTGTGGATGGAAAACTATGATCCTGGCTCTACTTTCTTGCTCCTGAATCATCTTAACAAGTCATGTTGCAAGGCTGTCAAATAGATCTTTGAGAAAGCAACATTTCAGAACTCGTAGATTTATACGGATCATGGTCTACTGGTGTTGCAACAAGTACAGAGTTATTAAAAGTATGAAAAGGATTCTGATTTTTCTTTCTAGCCTAAACATTTAAAACTGACAACACCACCAATTTTTTTTCTAAAACAGGATATTAACAATAGTAAAAGTATCCTCCTGCCAAATGTAGCTTTGAGAAAGCCTGATGACATTTGGATCTTATCACTCTTCCAACTGCAGTAGTTCTGAGGCTTCTCTGGGCAGCCTCTAACTTTTGTATATATCAAGCTCCACTGAATGTTGTTGCATGAAGTCTCGTTGTAGGAAATCAGCACGCCTTTGGATGAATTTATTGTCTCAGTCTTGTAAAGGGCATACCTTGTAGTTTTGATTTGTTCAATCATGTATTTTCCTGCTCCCTTATTTAAAGAAATATTTTAAAAAATAAAAGAAGAGGATAATGAAATGATGTAATATAAAGCGATATCACAGTGAAAGAATTTTTTTGTTCCTCTATTATTTTCTGCGTCTTCTCATAAATCTGTCGAGATGAGGGATAATGTCTAATTCATGATAAATAGCCACAGTCGAGGTCTTAATTAATCATTTCCAGGACCGAAACCATTCTGGGATTCCATGATGCTTAGTTGTAGATTCCTGAAGTCCTTTACAAAAGATGCAGGGCATTGGTTCCAGTTACAGATGGAGAATGTGGAACAGATTCTAAAATGCCAAAGGGGTCACAGTCATTGTGAACAATCTAGTGTCATGAACTCCAGTTATTGAGACACAATAAATGGTTTCAAAATGAGTTCTCAATAATTAATGTGAAGAACTATTTTGTAGTGTTAGTTTTCTTTAAAACTAAATATCACCAATTTGAATACATATTTTTACAGCCTATAAGCAACAAAGTCCATATTCTGTGACAATAACAATTTGATAGAGGATCACCTTCCTCAAAAAAATAGTCATCTTGGTTTTCAAAGTTCAAAGTTAATTAATAGATGATGTGATGAGGACATGGATTAGGAGCATCACGGTCTGAACAAATTTTCCAGCCCTATATCCAGTGCTCCACTATCTTAGGTTATCTTATATTACTAAACTCGTTGACAGATTGAAGAATTTAGAGCTAGCAGATATCACTGGAACAGAAAAAAACATCACAGCCTTCAGGTCTTTCCCGCATCTCATCCTTCCTATTCACTAGGACAGCCATTCATAAGTGAAGGTCCATCACCAGGGCAAGCCAGAGTTATCACCAGTTCAGGGCAAAATGATCGAAAAAAACAACATAGTGAGTTTTTCATAAAGCACACTTAAATGCAGTCTTATATACTCTCACTGCAGAGCAATAAGATGTATATTTGAGAGCTGACGCTGATAATAAGTTGCTGTTCATTTTATTAAATGTTCTAGTTCTTTCGTTTGTTTTGTTTTTGTTTTATCCATTGTTCTAGTTTGGCAAAATTAAAAGTTTGGCAGCCTTTTTGTCGGTTCTCACAAGATTCGGGGTCTGCTGGTAGAGGCTTTGGTTTCGTTTTTGAAATTTTCCTGCTTAGTGAAATCTCCAAAAATGTGGTAATAACTGCTCTAGAGTACTTGTAAAAGTCTAGATATTTTTCAGTATAAAAATGTACTGCCTATCTCCAAAATTGATGTGATAAACATAGAAAGGGGGAAAAAAAAGAAAAAGAAAAAGAAGATCCAGCATCAGGGGGAAAAAAAGCAGATGCCCCGGCTGGTGTTTGTGAGTCAGACTTATGTTGCTGGCTTTATCAGGGTAAGCAGGGTTAACTCCTGTGGGATGCAAGCAACTTCTACAGGCTGCAGTGCCATCACAGAGTGGACATGCTGTGAGATGGAAGGCATTGCAAAATACTGAAGTCATCAGCTAACCGCATCCTGGTCACCTTATCAGCCTGCGGCTCCCAATCTTTTCAAATGTGATGCCTTCCCATCATAACCTCCTAAAAAGGGAAAGGCAGCAAAAAGTTCAGTAACACTTTTAAATGAAAGTGCATGGTATACACCATAGTCATTAAAAAAAAAAAAGTATGTATACTTGTGATTTATTTAATCAGTCTACAAACAATGCTTGGTATGCACATGGCTTACTGGACCCCCTTGTTATAGCTCCATACCCCAGCCTTGCTGATGTCTCGGGTCTATAATTTGGGCAAGATAACTGTAGATATTTTCTTGAAGAACTCCCATTTGTGTCTTGTGTTTTATGCCAATGTTTAATGTGGATACGTTAATGGTCTTTGGTTCAGCTTGTTTTAATAAGGCTGCTCGTATCACCTTTAGGCATCAGAGAACTCAAAAAAATATCAGCATAGTGTTTTTATTTTTCTGTTTCTATGCCATCTAATTTTTTAAACTATTTAAGGCAGCTATGAGCTGACATTTGACAAGCCACTAAAGCAAACCTAACTCATACCATCTGCGTGAAGAAAAGCCCATCAGCCATTTATCAGCTGCTTATTAATAGGCTCCCCACTGGATGCTGAGGCAGAAACAGTTGAAGAAATGTCCGCTGCCTTGAAGGAGCCTGCAGTCTCCTTTTGCTACAAGGGAAATTGGGAAAGCAGGGGAGAAATACAAACAAATAGGCATAGAGACAACATCAAAAAAGCAGAGCCTAGCATTTGATAGAGAAATGAAGGGATTGCTGTGGGCCTAAAGTGAAGAGGCTGCTGCCTAGAAGTGTTATGGAGGGCTTCCAAGAGCAGGTGGCCTTTACCAGACTAGGGACAGGAAAAAGGGAGGAAGACATTTCAGCAGGAAGGAGTGGCTTAAACAAAAGCACAGAGGAAGGAAGAGCATGCTGGCAAAGAAATGACTAGTAGTTCAGAAAGTGCTCTTGGAACAGGAAAAACAATCTCCTGACTGCATGAATGTATAGCACAGGCTCTACATCCTGCTTTCAACCTCTGACATAGGCCCCAGGGGTTTCAAAATCTTGATTGAAAATCTTGATTCAGCCAGCTGCCTGGCCCCGATGGGCAATGTTTGCCGAATGAATTACACAGCATCGATTAGAAATGCCGGTGATCCATGTGTGTTCGTGGTGGAAGCCCATGAATGGATCATTCTCTGCATGTAATTCTGGGCATTCTTTTAGTTGTTGTGTGAAGGACCAAGGCCCAAAATTTCCTCAGCTTTGAAGCATGAAGCTGTCCTACAGCCCTACCAGCCCCAAAGTGCTTGTTACTAAGGCAGACTTCCAGAACACCTGGGTCTGCTGTGAGCAGGAATCTGTACTTCTGATACCTGTGGTCCTGAACAACCCCCAATCCCACACTTGAAAAAAAATTACACATCTGGAGTTTTTCTTTCTTTCCCTCCTAACAATTCTTCATGTCTCCAGCATGTCTAAACCAAAAATGTACCCAAAATAACTACCCCTTTTCCATTATGCAGGCATCTTGGAACCATCTTTTGTTCCAAGTAGGGTTTTGAGAAGAGGGAGTTGCCTAAAAGTTGCTGTGACCAGCCACTTGGAATGGACTTTCTGGGCCACTGACCCCTCTCCCCATCAGCAGTGAGACTTTCTTGCTGGCCCTTCGTGACTGGGGTGCACTTCCCGTGACAGCCCAGAACTATGCTGCCCACAGGGCCCTGGGCTTCCTACTTGGAGAGTTGACGCTACACCATGTGACCTCAGCTCAGAAGACTTTGCTAAAGACATAGGACACCTATTTGCTCTTGTAAACAGGTCATGTTCTTCTTGCTTTCTTGAAATGAATTCAATACATCTTTTATTTTTAAAATATGCCCCATTTAAAGTACATCTTATTGCTATTATTTTTATATACTTTGCTATTTTTATATTGCTCTAAACCATTTTTTATGCTTATCCTCTATTTTAATTTTCAAAATTTCATTTTATTTTTACCATCCTTTTTATTGTCTCTTAGACTTAGACTGAGATAAACAAAAATTATTACTACTTATTTAACACTTACCTTTTTTATACCAAATTTCTCATTTCTTTTGACTTAGCTATTTATTTTTTTGTTCTTTTTTTTCACCTTTCCCCTTTATTTGGCAGCTGTCTTGACTTCTATTTATTTTTCTTCTATTTCTTCTTAAATTCTTACCTTGCTTTCCACCTTTGAATATTTTTATGCTTAAATTTCTGCATTTACTTTTGTATGTTATTTGTTTTTAACCCCTTTCCTCTTTTAATTTACATTTTATCTATATGCTTTAATCTGCACTTACATTCTTTTTTTTTTTTTCTCTTAATTTCTTGGTCTTGGTTTGTTTTATTAGTTTTGTCTATTTCTTATGTATTCTAATTATTTTTAATTATGCATTCTAACTATTTTTCCATCACATTTTAAGTTTCTTTCTTTCATTTTTAATTTTAATTTAGAGCTCATTCTATTTAATCCCCTTATTTTGTAAATGGAGATGCTGAGATGGCAAAGAGAAGTAACTTGCTTAAGATCTTCAGCGGGCAGTGGTGGAACCTAAATAAGAAGTAACTCTTAGGTTATTGGTTTAGTGCTCTTTCTACCAAACCACTCCGACACAACAACTGTGCAAAGAACACCCTTCTTTAAAATAAAGAACTGGGTAGCATCTCATCAAAGAACACTTAGTTCCTGAGACATTAGAGTTAAGATTGTGATCCAGTGTCAGTTACCACCCTGGAAAAAGGTTGTTCCTTGGCCTTAATCTTAAAGAATAAGTGAAAATAGAGTGAAAGTGGGGGAGCTGAGAAGCGGTACTTTATGCCTAAAATACACAGAAGAACAGAATCTGAAGTCAGAATACAACGTGCGAGTTGGGGGACTCTAGGTAAACCACCATTGTAAGCCTCTGTTTTCTTATTTCTGAAATGGAAATGAGACCATTCCTGCCCACCTCACTATTGAGTTGATCAAATTGAGACAGCATAGACTTGGTCCAGGGGTGGCAAGAAAGCCACCACACTATCACTCTCTATGCAAAAATGCAGAAGTAGCTGATTTTATTTCCTTTCTGTTTACTGCCATTTAGCTATGGAACCACTATTCCGCATGCGCAGTTGACCAAGGTTTATCTGCTATCCCACCTTTCTGGGATGGCAATAATGAGTATAACGCCATCTTGCCCCACAGTGCAGGCGCAAACACAAATTACCAGGCAAAGAAAGCCTGCCATTTTAAAAAGCCCGCCCTTTCTGCCTGCGTGCTTTGTCCCCAGCTTGTAAAAGTTAAGTAGTAGAGCCAGCCTCCCAGCCAGTTCCAGGGTCCTTCCCTTTCTCTGTGCTGTCTCCCTTGTGCTGGAGCATAAGCTTAATAAAATCTGGATGTTTTTCTGGGATTTCCTCTCAATTTCTATCTTGTGGAACCCAAGAACCCAAACACCAGGTAAAAATCAGGTCATGGATGGAAAAGTTCTTTGTAAACTTTGTGCATAGCTGTTTATATAAAGCCCATAAAATTCAAGATAAAGGATAGAGAAATATCGTCATAAAAAATACCATTGTTATTTTTAAAATATGTATATTTATTTATCTAAAGAGAGGAGGGAAAAATAAGATATCTATGCCACTCACAATACCCCGAATCATATTTTTCTCTCCCCTCCTCCCTTTTTTAGAATTATTTTTTATTGATTTTCTTTTGTTTGTTGCACATTTTCATCTGGTGCTTTTGAGTTTATATCTCTGTGTTATATGCATGCATTGGCCTACTTCATTTCTTAAGCTTTTATGATTCAAAAATAATGAATAGAAATCTACCTTAATGAAAAATACTTAATTATAATGTCTGTCTTTAAACTCAAATTTAGCTTTACCAATCAAGCAGTGGCTTCTGTTTCTTCCCTGATTTATTTTTGTCTCCCACATTCCCATTAACATTTCAGCTAAAAGCTTTGTGGAAATTAACAATGACAATCATAAAAAGCATTACCTTATTCATCTGGTATTTGGGATGCTTATTTAGTTCATTACCCAATAAACTTTTCAGACAGCGATCTTTCAGTGTCTTTCAGTGGCATCTGGAGTTAAGCATCTCCTAGGCAGAGCTAGTGGATTGAAATGTTAATTCTCTAAGGACAATAGATGAGTCAAATTGGATGCTATATGATGAGGACAAAATGATCAGGGATGTTCTAGTGTTGGGGCAGCCACGTCACCTGGCCTATAATCATCAGAAATGAACTAAAGCAGAATTTGTCACTCAGGACACTTATCTTTGGGGACACTTAGACCATCCCTTTGCTTTTTCATATGAAGCCATCAGCAGGAAACCTATCCCTATCTTTGCTGTGATCTTACATGTTTTGAGAAGATAAAATTGCATATTTACAAAGAACTTAAAGTATAACCCCTCAGAGACCTCAGCCCCGAGTCTTTGAGTGACTCAAAGTGTCCTACAGGGCTGCAGCAACAGTGGAACAAGAAGGCTCATTTCCAGACTCCTTGGACTTCACTCTCGCTTCTCCACTAAGTCCCTTTCCTGACCTTTTTCATTCTGCTCTCATCAGTGGCAAAACAAAGGCAATGGCCCTGTGGTATGACAACGGAGCTCAACCATCGGGCTTGGCTAGAATCTTGCACTTAGGTCAGGGTAAGAGGTACAGTGCTCTTTGCTACTTGCTGTAGCAAAACAAAGCACTTTTTTCCTTCAGGTCAGCATAGGCCACCTGAGGAGAGTTTGAAAAGAGAAAAGGAAAAAGTGAGAGGGGAAGTGAGAGGAAAGGCAGGCTCCACCTGTGAGGGAAGACCATGAGGGCTCCACCTGCAGCGGCCTTGAACACCCCCAGAGGCCCACAAGATTGCTCCTAGAACTAAGGAAACTGTGTTCCCTATGCACAGAGGCACTGAGGTTTCAAATTTTTTAATATGCTCATTCGAATCACTAAAGAAAAATAAAAACTGCTTTCTCTCCCCATTGACCACCACGAAGGGTTTCATCAAACCCACTTGTCCTGTTTGGAGAAAAGAGATGACTTCAGATTGTAAGGGAGTGAAAAATTCTATTTGGGCTTACTTTTCTCAGTCTTGTCACTGACTCTCGCTGTCTCTGAAGAGACGCCAGGAGCCCGCATTTGATGTTTGTAAACACTGAGGATTTTCTGAAAAGAATGGGACTAATAAATTGAAGCTGATTGTGTCTCTTAGAGATCAACAAGACAAAGGCACCTGCGTCAACAATGTGCCCACCACCAAGTTGCACCATCTGCTTGTAACAGTACATTCCTGGAACTCCTCTGTGTCTGGTAAACAGCTGTCACGAGAACCATTTCTCCCTGACACTGGTCCTTTTATTGGTGACCTATTGGTCAATAATACCAAGTAACATTGTTTGTTAAACCTCAGCAATGACCTTACGATCTTTGCTCTCACTTTTTTATGTCAACCTCATAAGCCTCCTTTAGCACCCACAAATCAGCAGCAAATGGCATTGAAGGCAATGATAGAAATAGTACAAACACTGTCTGAAAATGATTAACTCATAGACA
Source organism: Rousettus aegyptiacus (assembly GCF_014176215.1). NCBI lineage: Eukaryota > Metazoa > Chordata > Mammalia > Chiroptera > Pteropodidae > Rousettus > Rousettus aegyptiacus. The sequence goes on along the minus strand of NW_023416307.1, from coordinate 31,071,958 downwards.
TTAAAGAGACACAAACTCAACAGAAAGATGCCCTGCAGGGTATTGTGGCCATTTAAGCATACTTAATTGAAAATTGGTTAGGAACAGAGAATTTTAATAGGCTTAATTTAAACTGAGATGACTCAAGAATCGCAAATAAAAATTTTCTGCATGCAGCAGCACCATTCAATTTAGACTGAATTGCCTGATGATTAATTAATTTAGGACAGTGCTCACTGAAAAATTGCCATAGACGTGCATCTGTCAAACGAATTCGCCACAGACTGTCAAATCTCCGTGACATGAATGGCACAAATCCAGGGTACTGCCCACTCAGTAGGTGGCCCCTTGCTCTTTTAATGAGAACTACACTCATTGGCAAATATCACAAGCTCCAGACTAAAAGAAAAAGCAGAACTCACCTAACAAGTCGACCCCGGGGGGTTATAGAACCAACCCCGTGTTAACTTTTAAAGAGGATGTAAGTTGAAAACAAAGGATCATGGAAACTGAAAGTAGAAAAATAATAACAGCTGACATTTACTGAGCATACTACATGCTAGGCTTTGTTCTAAGCACTATGTTCATTCTACCTTAATTAATCCTCATAACAATCCCATGAGTCAGATATAATATCCATCTTGCACATGAAGAGACTTAGAGATTATCTAATTTGATTTATAAAGTCCAAGACTTGTCCATGGTCAAACAGCCAAAAACTTACAGAGGGAGGATCCAAACATCTCTTTACTCAGGTCCAGTGCTCCAAACTCTTGTGAATGGGTGGCACGAATTCATTTTATGAAGTGTCTTGGGTTCGGAAAAGACATAAGCATAAAACTATTCCAGAAAGGGGAAATTCTTCTTCCTTTCCAAAGCCATGGCCAGCAGACTAAGGAGGTCAGTCAGGTATTAACTTGCCTGGTAGAAGTGGTGACAGCTGTCTTTTTCTCATGCTCTTTCTTAAACAAGCAGAGTGCTAGGGGACCTGGAAAAGGGTATTCAGACACTGGATTCTGGACTGAGGAATTGGGAGTAACTTGTCTATAGGCTTCTGTGCTATATCAAGGAAAGTGAACTAAGCTTCTTGAGAAGTAATTAATTGATCTTAACATGGCAGAGAGGACCAATATGGGGAAGAGGCAAAGTGATAGAAATTAGGAAAACAAGTAGGAGTAGAAGGTTCAAATGGGACGGTGTATTGGAAAGACACTCTCCAAACTAAAAACACCTCCTCAGAGGTGTCTTGGTCAAAGGTGGTAGCAGAGGATCATTTTAGCTTCATCTGTATTCTGCTAAATTTCTCAATGAAATGGTCTCATATATTTATGTTTAATTTGCTGTTAAAATGAAGTAAATATTTTTGAAAGTTGAAGAGAAAAGTGAAAGTACCTAGACTTGTTCAAGCCACTGGGGAGCTTTTCATCTGGTACTTGTGACTTTGAATGTGGGTCATTTTCGGGTTATTAAGAACACCGCATCAATCCAAGAAGTCTGGACAATCAGCCCCAGTGGCCAGGATACTTCCTCTGTCCTGAACCTATTGACCATAGATCTGCCTTTAAGATAGGGGTTAAGAGGTCCCACAGGCCTCTATGTACATCTGAGTTGATTACCTTAGATAGTCTGTCTCTCCATGTGACCCCGAGCTAGCCAGAAGAATACACTAATACTTTCTTATCCACCTATATAGATCCATTAGATTGACTCAACTATAGGCAAGTTTAAAGGAAGAAAAAAAAAACGAAATAAATGAACTAGGCCAATTTATTTGCTGCCACAGAGAGAATTAGCATCTGCCCCATATTTTTCCCTCTTAGTCGCAGCACAGGACACTCTTCTTAAGGTCCTAGCAGACTCCCCAAGCCATTGATGTGGCTAGAGATAGAGACCATGACAACTTAATCTCCCTGGACCCCTGTCAATGCTGATTTCCAAGGGGAGTCAAAGAGCATCATCCAAGCAGGAACAATATGCCAACCTTAGCAGGCCTTTCTGGAGACCTGGACTTCATTCTGTTTAGTGTTCTGCCTCTTTCTTCTTCCACACATTACCCTACCCAAACCACATTCACACTAGTGTCAGAGAAGTATCTACTCTTTATCAAACCTTCTTTCTCAAGTATATTACGTCAAGCTCAGGCTTTAGTATTCAGTGGCTTACTTATCTCCAAGACTGACTCTAAGAAATAAAGGTCGAATATTACTGGCCCACTGTCTATGTACTTAGGGACACAAAGTTTAATTAAGGCTTGAATTTGAAACATTTTTGTGGCCACTAAATTATCTCTAAATTGTTTACTGAAATTGCTTGGTGTTTTCTAAAATTAGATAATATTAAGTACTCAACCTGGTTGGAGAAATCTAGAATTGGATAGCAGCTTTTCCCCTTAGAAAAAGCAGCCTCCCAGTTTGCCTCAGATGTTACATCTATCACTCTCTGAGGCTGAGGCCAAGTGTTAGATGCCATATATCACTGTAAGGCTGCTGCTGTTTTTTCCACAGTAAAGAGGAAAATGAGACAGAATGTCTCCAACAAAACAAGGAAAACAAAAGCTAGACCAGAGAGAACATTATTTTAAGGAAAATGGACAAAGGCCTATTTCTTTGAAAAATTGAAGAGTATGTGTTTAATACATATTGTACATCTGTTTTGAAAAAGAAACAGTGGGTAATCATTTTCATGCTTTACATTACCTTTCCTGCCCTTTTAAGCACTTGTTTGCCAACCTTTCTTGAAAGTTCTATGAGCTCTAAGGTTATAAATATTTTTTCTTCCCAGCTGTCATTAGAACCTGCAAGTACTAGGACCTAAGAAATGTTCATTAACTACTTGTGTCTGCTATGGTATTTGTTCACCATTTCCATGTATTCATTAACATACTTGTTAACTTCCCACATTATCCCCAATAGGTTGCTGCTCTATTCAGTTCTAGCACATAAAAAATAATCTATAAACATTTGTTGAAAAGCTAAATAAGTTTTCACAACTTTGCCACTGATTAGCCTTGGAACCTTGGGATAGGTCCTACAATGCTCTGAGCCTTCGTCTTCTCACCAGCAAATGAGGATAATACCTTACTCAAATGGTGTTATAGGGATAAAATGACAATGTGTAAAATTCTGAACTATAGCCAGTTTTTAACAATTTAGAAAGAGGTGGTAAGAATTTGGTTATGAATTATGTTTCTGATTTCTAGTTCATTTGTGAAGCTGCCTCTTGCCTTGCTGGCCGTTTGTCTAACACTGAACATAATATCAGGATCTTTCGTTGTTGGACAAATGCTGCAGTGTAAGAATGCCTATGGGTTTTTCCAAGATTTGAAGTTGCCCGTGAGTAATACCCCAGTGAAAAATCTGTATTACTTAAATTTCCTTCCCTTCTTGCTCAGTGGGCAAGTGATGATCTTTTTTAATTGCTTCCTGGGACTAATTCTAAGTATTATTGATTAAAAAAGGGAAAGAATAGGATGAGTCAACACATATCACAGCTGCCATGTTTTGATCAGGGTCAGGAAATTCCTGAAGCATCATTATCCTTTGAGACTCAATGTCATTACTAAAAATCTTCAAACCAAAAGTGCCCTTTAATGAAATGTAGCCTATTCAATCATCATCATCATCATCAAATACTTATTATGGGTTTGGTACTATTCTAAGCATTCTAGGTACTTTACCTGAAATAATTCATTTAATTCTTACCCACCCTATGAGGCACTATTATATGCCCCTTTTACAGAAGAGAAAACTATGACAGAGTTTTAGTAACTTTCCTAAGTTCATGTAGCTAAACTTTAATGGAACTGGGATTCAAACCTAGACAGTCTACTCTGGATATAAGGTAGAAAGGGATTCTTGTAAATTATGTATATTGCCTAACTATGAATTAATCAATGAATATAATACTCCCAGGAAAGCCTGAAGCCAATTTTTTATAAACACCTACTGTGCATACTAGTAATAGTCTAAGGGCTGAAAATAGAACAATGGGCATGATAGTCTGCCCTTCAAGGAATTTATCTTGTATTAGGGAAAGACCAAAAGTAAACATGTAAACAAATAAATAAGATGATTTTAGGTATTCATAAATGCAATGAACAAGTCATAATACGGTAATTATATTAAGTCACGGAAGGAAAGGTGCTATTTTAGCGAAGATAGTCAGGGAGGCCTCTTGGTGGGGGGTTGATAAGGGTGAGTGGAGACTTAAATTATGAGAAGGAGGCGTTGATCCTGGGAAGAGTGTTCCAGACAGAGAAGAGTTAGCTTGATATGCTCAAGCAACATGGTGGCCACGGCAAAATGAACAAAGATGAAGGTGGAAATGTTAAAAACAAAATAAGGAATTAAATCATGCAGGCCTTATGGGTAAGGTTAGGCATTTTGATTTATTCTCATTTAAATGGAAAGCAACTGAAGCATTTTAAACAGGGAAACATCTTCTGATTTATTATTTTATCATTTGTTTAAGATCTTTCTCACTACTACAAGGACGATGAACTGCAGGGAAGCAGAAGCTGAGATGGGGAGAGTAGTTAGAAGGCTATTGCAAGAGTCAAGGCAAGAGATGGTGGTTCCTTGGAGTATAGTGATAGTGGTAGAGATGGTGAGACGTGGTCAGATTCAGGGTATATTGAGGGGGTATAGTGGACAGAGCTTTATGACAGACTGGCTACATCAGGGATCCCCAAGCCCCAGGTCATGGACCAATACCAGCCTTTTGCCTGTTAGGAACCAGGCCTCACAGCAGGAGGTGAGGGGCTGGTTAGCCAGCGAAGCTTCATCTGTATTTACAGCTGCTCCTCAGCGCTAGCATCACTGCCTCAGCTCCACATCAGATCGTCAGGCATTAGACTCTCATAAGAGCACTGGTCCCTGGTGCCAAAAATGTTGGAGACTACTGGACTGCAGGACCTAAGAGACAGACATTGATCCTTGGTCTGGAGTAAATTTTTGATGTCAGTTACTAAACAAGAAAATGCTTTTGGGTAGTAGATTTAAAAGTAGGGAGTGGAGGAAGTAAGAGTCTCATTTACAAAAGACAAATTTAAGAATGAAAATCTTAGATATTTAGGTGGAGATACTGAGTATTTTTCAAAGCTTAGAAAGAGAAGTGCAGTGCTGGAAATAGATATATATCTGTACTGTCCATTACAATAGCTATAAGCTATACATGGATGTTAAATACTTGAAATGTAACTAGTGCGACTGAACAACTGAATTTTTCATTTTAATTAACTTAGACTTAGGACGTGGTTCCATAGTGTAGCGGTTAGTACATCTGCTTTACACGCAGAAGGTCCTAGGTTTGCACCCCAGTGGAGCCACAGTACATGGTCTACAGCTATGTCACCCTGAACAAGCCTGATGTCTGATCTCAGAAGCTAAGTAAAGTCGGGCCTGGTTAGTACTTGGGTGGGAGACTACCTAGGAAGACCAGGTGCTGTAGGCATAAATAATAATAAATAATAAAAAAATTAATTTAGATTTAAATAGCCACATGTGGCTAGTTGCAACTATATTGAACAATACAGGTAGAGAACATTTTTATTATCACAGATCATTGTATAGAATAAGGCTGGTATAGACAATCTTAAAGCCATTAGACCTGCTAAAATCATCTACAGAACTAATGTAAATAAAAAGAGAAATGAGTCAAGGACTGAGTCCTGGACTACAACACCATCTAGAAGTCTGGAAAATAGGAGAGAGTCAGAAAATGAAAGGCAGTGGCCCTTGAGTTCAAATGATCAGGCTGTCACGTGGCCAAGAGAAGAAAATATTTCGAGAAAGAGGGGATTGGTCTAAAAGACAGAAAATTGTCCATTAACCTTGGGGAGATGTAGGTTGTTTGGAAACTCACAAATAGCTATTTCGGAAGTTGGTGAGGGACAAAAGCCCACTGAACGTGAATTGAGGACAACTTTGGAATGGTTTTACCATAAAGTAAAACAGAAAAAGGTAGCAACATCTAGGAGATAAAGGAGATATTTTCCCCCCCTAGATGAGCGAGGTTAATGGGTTTTACACCATGAAGTAAATGATTTAGTAGAGATGAAGAAATTGATGATTTCTCTTGATTCCCAGAAGAGAAAAAGGATAACTGAAAGAATGAAGGCCTTGAGAAGGTACCGGGGCCAGAACAGGTGAAGATATTGACTTTGGAGAAGAACAGGGACATAGTTTTCCACTGCAATAGGGAGGAACAAAGTACACAGGCACTAGTTGTTAGAATCATTGGTGTAGAAGATGAAAGAGTGCATGATGAAAGCTGACTTGGAAAGGAAGAACCATATGCAGCTACAAAAATAATAATTATCACTATCATTATTGAGCAACCAGTATTTGCATTGTCCTCTTTATATATGCATATTATCTAAAGGTTATGACTAACCCAAGAAGTAAACATTATCATAACAGTTTTATAGAAGTAAATAATGAGGCCCAAAGCTGCATAAGAAGTAAGTGATGCATTTGAGGGGAGAGAGGAGAGAAATAAAGATTTTGCTTAATTATGATAAAATTAAGATTGTACCTATTAGACACTTACATGAAGATGTTGAGTACACAGTTGATATCCATTTGACTAGAGCTTGAAGAGAGAGAGTTTTGAGCTCACATTTATCTACTGCCTTAGCCCATTTTCTTTCCCCTGCATCTCACTGCTGTATCTGATGAACCAAGACACAGTAGATGAACAACAATAACATCTCAACTCTTATATAAGTGAAATAAGAAAAACAAAAAGAGTAGGGAAACCTGAAATTGCAATAGTAGGAAAGTTCTGTTAAGTGCTATAAAAGTTTTGTTTGTTTGTTTTAGTTTGGTTTAACTTCATCTTTTATTTATTTATTCATATGTTTATTTTATAATTAATTAGGTTTCTTACCCTAAAGGTCCTTTCAAAGTGGAACAAGGCTTCTGCTACCAGAAAGATAAAGTAGACATATTTTTTTCCTATTTTTCCTACTAAGTACAACTAAAAGTCTTAGACTGTGATATAAAACACATATTAATATAAAGAAGGCTATAAAGGATGGAGAGTAGAGGGCTGGCTGGCTAGAAACCTCAAGACCTGAGGAATGGCTGTGGTGGATTCCCTAGGTTTTCTCTTTGCCTCATATATCCCAGACTTGGAACTAAAGAAACCAACAACTCAGAAATACCAATGCATGCAGACAAAAAAAAAAAAAAAAAAAAAAAAAAAGCCCTCCTGAAACCTGTTCTCTTTAGCCAAAGGACAAGGAAAGAGGAAACTTAACAAGGCAGATAACTTTGGGGTAATAACTGCTTTATTCCAGCCAATCACCATAAACAAACAAAAACTGTAGCCCCACCTCAGACAATGCCATCAAAGACAAAGTAGGGAGCCTAGACTTCCTCAAAGAACCCATCATCAGAGAAGACCAAGTAGGGAGCCAGGACTTTTATCTACATAGTAATGAGACTTTCCTCCAGTAATATCACTGGTAACCATATGGGATATCTAGACTTCCTCCCTTACATGAAGTAACAAAGCACCCCTCTTTCTCCCTGTTGAGGCATTGTCAGAAAAGGTCTTGTGGAGAGACAGGAATTTCACTATTGATCATCAGTTATGAGGCCATTCCCTCCATGGTGTCAGTGAAGACCATATGCGAAGCTGAAAATCCCACCCCAGCCTAGCATGAATGAGAAACACTCCTCCCTCCTGCCACCCTGGGTGTTAATGTAGGCTTAATGGGCAACACAGACTTCTACCTTTACTTGGCAGTAATAGACAAATCCACAATTACAGTTGTAGACTTTAACATCCCTCTCTCACAATTGATAGATCAACTAGATTAAAGAACTAGAACTCAACAATACCATTAACCAGCACACTCTAATCAGCATTGATAGAATACCCAACAACAGAAGAATAGATATGTTCTTTAAGTGCTCATGGAACATATACAAAAAAAAAAATAGACAATATTCTTGCTATAAAACAAATATCAACAAATTTTAAAGAATTTTAATCACACAGAGTGTTTTTTCTCACCACAGAGGAACCAAAATAAAAATCAATAACAAAAAGAAAAGAAAAACCTTTGTATACTTGGAAACTAAATGATATACTTCTAAAATAATCCATGATCAAAGAGGAAGTATCAAGGGAAATAAAAAAATGCATTGAACTGAATGAAAATTGAAATACATGTCAAAATTTGTGAGACATTGTTAAAGAATGCTGAGAAGGAAAATTATAGCATTAAATGCATACATTAGAAAGGAAAAAAAGTATTTTATCAATTGATTATTACCTCATCTCAAGAACATAGGAAAAGAATAGCAGAATAAATCCAAAGTAAGCAGAAAGAACAATAAAGATAAAAGCAGAAATCAATAAAATCAAAAACAGAAGAACAATAGAGAAAATTAATGAAACAAAGATCTGGTTCTTTGACAAAAAAAAAAAATCAATGAAATTTACACTTTTAACAAGACCGACAAAAAAAATACAAGAGAAGACACAAATGCTCAATATCAGAAATAAAATAGAATATATCACTATAAACCCTGCAGACATAAAAAGAACAATAAGAGAATACTGGGAGAGACCTTATACATATAAATGTGACAACTTAGACAAATTACATTGCTTCTTCAAAAAACATAAACTCCTAAAACTCCTCCAAAAGGAAATAGATAATTTGAATAGTCTTGTAACCATTAAGGAAATTGAACTTATAATTTAACAGCCTCCCACAACAGCAATAACAAAAAAATAAATCTTCAGATTCAGATTGTTTCACTGGAGAATCCTACCAAACACCAATTTTACACAATCCCTTCCAAAAACCTGAAGAGATAACTTCTAAATTCATCTTATGAAGCTAATATTACCCTGATATTAAAATCAAAGATACTACCAAAAAACAAAAACAAAAACTCTAAACTAAATTCCTTTTTGAATTTCGACATAAAAATTCTTAACAAAATGCTAATAAATAGAATTCAGCAACTATAAAAAGTATTATACACCATGAGCCTACACCAGAGAAACAAGTCTAGTTCAATATTCAAAATCAGTCAATGTAACCCACCATATTAACAGGCTAGAGAAACATCACATGATCATATCAATTGATGCAAAAAAGCATTTGACAAAATTCAATACCCATTCATGACTTAATGACAACAAAAAAAACTCTTAGAAAAATAGATATAGAGGGGGAACTTCCTCAACTTGATAAAGAGCATCTACAGAAAACCCACAACAAATATACTTATTGTGAAAGACTAATGCTTTCTTCTATCATTGAGAACAAGGCAAAGATATCCACTTACATGACTCTTACTCAACACAGTGCTACAAGTTGTTGTCAGTGTCATAAGACAATAAAAGGAAATAAAAGCCATATAGATCAGAATGTAACAAATAAAACTCTCTCCCTATTTTCAGATGACATGATTGTCTTCAGAGAAAAGCCCAAGGAATCTAACAAAAAGTAGAAATAATAAGTGAGTTCGGCAAGGTTGTAGAATATATGATGAACACTCAAAACTCAATTATACTTCTATATTCTAGCAATGAACATGTGGACTCTAAAATTAAAAATAAAATACCATTTATAGTCGCTGAGAAAAATGAAAGAATTAAATTTAAATCTAGCAAATCATGTATAAGATTTGTATGCTGAAAATTAAAAACATAGATCAAGAAACCAAAGAAGATCTAAATAAATGAAGAGCATGTTTATGGATTGGAAAACTCAACATAGTAAAGATGTCTATTCTCCTCAGATTGATACACAGGCTTAATGTAATTCCCATCAAAATCCCAACAAGCCGTTTTTCTAGATACATACAAGATATTCTAAATTTTAAGTGGAAAAGTAAAGAAACTAAAATTTCCAGAAAGAAGAATGAAGTGAGAGGAATCAGTCTACCTAAATTTAAGATTTATCTGGCTATAGTAACCAAGACTGTGTTATCAATAGTGGGATAGACACATACATCAATGAAACAGAACAGAAAACCCAGATATAGACTCATTTAAATATGCCCAACTTATTTTTTGACAAAGGTGCTGAAGCAATTCAGTGGAAGAAGGATAGCCTATTAAACAAATGGTGCTGGACATCCATCCAATGGGCAAAAAAATAAACTGCAATTTAAGTCTCACAATTTATAGAAGCAAAACAAAATAAAATAAGCTAAAAAACAAACAAAAACAAATCACCAACCACAGAATGAATTGCAGACTTAAATATAAAATGTAAAACATAATACTTTTAGAAAAAAATATAACTTAGAAGAAAATCTTCAGGATCCAGGGCTAAGCAAAAAGTTACACCTAACACCAAAACCACAATCTATATAAAGAAAAATTGATAAATTCAATTTACCCAAATTAGAATATTTTGCTCTGTGAAAGATCTTGTTAAGAGGATGAAAAGACAAACTAGAGAGTAGGAGAAAATATTTGCCAACCATATATCCAACAAAGAATTAGTATCTAAAATATATAAAGAACTATCAAAACTCAACAAAAACACACACACTAACAAACAAAACAATAATTCAATTAGAAAATAAGTAAAAGACATAAAGAGACATTTCACCAAAAAAGATATACAGATGTCAAATAAGCAAATAATATGTTCAAAATCATTAACCATTAAATAAATGAGAAAATAAAATCACAATGAGATATCACTACACACTTTTCAGAATGGCTGAAATAAAAAATTATGACAACATCAAATTATGAGGATGTAGAGAAACTGGATCACTCATACATAGCTGGTAGGAATATAAAATAGAAGTTTCTTAAAAGCTAAACATGGAACTACCATATGACCCAGTAGTTGCACTTATGGACATTTATTCCAGAGAAAAGAAGACCTAGGTTCACACAAAAAAGTTCTTGGTTATTTTTTAACAAAAAATATTTATAGAAGTTTTATTTGGAATGGCCCAAAACTGGAAACGGCACAGATGCTCTTTAAAGGCAAAAGGTTAAACAAACCATGGTACATCCGTACTACTCAGCAAAAAAACCAACAAACTACTGATACACAAAACAACTTGTATGTACCTTGAGGGAATCATACTGAGCAAAAAAAGCCAATCTCAACGGTTACACGCTGTGATGATTAGTTTGACGTGCAAACTTAGCAGGGCCACAGTACCCAAATATTTGGTAAAACATTATTGTGAATGTTTCTGTGAGCATGTTTTGGATGAGCTTTACATTTAAATCAGTGGACTTTGAGTAATGCAGATTAACTTCCAGAATGTGGTGAGTCATCCAATCATCTGACAGTTTAATAAAACAAAGGTTGACCTCCCCTGAGCAAGGAGGAATTCTCCTGTTTCCTTTAGACTTGAACTGAACTCTTTCTTAATTCCCCAGCTTGTTGGGGTCCCAACCAGATTTTGATCTCACCATACCTCCACAATTGTGTGAGGTAGTTCTTTAAAATAAATCAGTCTCTACAGATGATAGACAGATGACAGATAGACAGAGGTATACACACATATACACACACACAATATATATACACACACGACATACACACACAACCTATTGGTTCTATTTCCCTGGATAACTTTGGCTAATAAACATACTATCAAGTTCATTTTTACAACACTCTCAAAATGATGAAATCATAGGACAGAACAAATCAGTGGTTGCCACAGTTTAGGACTCAGTAAGGTTAAGAGAGAAGTAGGTGTAGCTATAAAAGGGCAACACAAGGTTGTGGAGATGGGAATGTTTTTATCTTGACTGTATCGATATCAACATCCTGGCTATAGTATGGTACTACAGTCTTACAAGTTGTTACATTAAAGGAAACTGGGTAAAGGGTATATGAGATACCACCGTATTATTTCTTAAAACTGCACGTGAATCTATAATTATCTCAGAAAGTTTAATTTTTAAAAAGTGGAACAAAATATATCTGTTTTCATTATATTATTGTGGCCCTCCCTGAGGTCTGGGCAATGAACTTAGATTATCACTCAGATAAATAAAACATTCTGTACCTATAATATTAAATGGGATCACAGCCATCCCAGTTTAATAAGCCAGAAATCATCATGAGTTCTCCCATTTCCTTCTCTCCCAAAAGCAATTATGAAAAAGTCCTGTCTGCTTTACCACCAAAATATATCTTGAATTGTTACTTTTCTTTCCCTCCTATCACCATTATTTTTGGTGGTCAAAAGCAAGTATGAACTGTTGCAAGAACAGGTGCTCCCATCCAATCCACCTCTCACTCAACAGCATGAGCAATCTTAAAACATATATTGGATCATACCATTCCCATATTAAATCCTCTCCAGTGACTTCCCATTGCCCTTCAAATGAATCCAAGTTCATTCCCATGGTCTACAGGCCCTGCATGACCATGGCTGCTATTTCCCCAGTATCATCCCTTTCTACTTCCTTTACTTCTCTGCTTTATCCAATGTTCATTTATTCTTCAACCTAAGATCCCTCCTCTCTCAAGCTTTGCATATACTTTCTCTCTCTATTCTTCAGGTATCAACTAAAAAGACACTATAAAAAGCATTTTTTCTGGGCACCTTTTCTAAAGTGAGAACCCCCTATTGTTCTCTTCCTCAGCACTTATTTAGTTTCTTTTATAGACTATAAGCCCCTTAAGAGCATGACCTTGTCCGTTTTGTTCTGTTGTAACTGGAGCCTAGTAAAATGTTCAGTGTATTTTGTGAATGTTAACTCAATAATGTCCTAATGCCAGCCTCAGATACATCCTTCTCCATTACAACAAAGCATATGGCAACTCTTTTTAATTTCCTTCATTTATTAAACAAATACTTATTGAGCATCTATTATGGATCAGGAATTCTCACAGGCACTGGGATTAACAAGATGGGTAAGGTCTCTATATTCATGGACTTTAGATTTGGTGAGAAAAAAATGGGACAAATAATAAATAGACAAGTAAATAATAAAATAATAATAAATAATGAAATTTAATAATTTTAATACTTAAAAAGTAAACATTTGGTTTTAATTAATTAATAATTAACACTCAATATTTTAATCATAAAAGAATAGCAAATAATTAAATATCAAGCTTAAGTGCTATGAAAAAAATATCAAAGTAACAGGCCTGAGAATGAGTTATAGGGTAGGTGGTATCTACCTTAAGAAGCCTGCTCAGAGAACAGTCATCTGATGTTGGGGAGTCAAAGCCACATATAAACATGGAGTGGAGCTCTCTAGGCAGATACCCACTGAGTACAAAGGTGCTTAGCCTGGCACACTTTAAACCAGTTTGAGTCCAGGGTGGTTGAGCCCAGAGGAGGAGGAAGCAAGTTGTGGGAGAGGTCTCAGGGTCAGGGAAGACTACCTCGAGCTGACCTCTCAAGCCATGGTGAGGAATGTGGGTTTCCTTCTGAGGGTGACTTGGGAAGCCTTTGGAGACTTTTAAGCAAGGAGTGTTTGGTCTGATTTAATTTTTAAGTCAGTGTTGGCTGCTCCGTGGAAAGGGGACTGTAGGGCAAGAACGGGAGCAGAAAGGCCACGTAGGAGGCTGTGCAATCACACTAAGGAAATATCGGTGGCTTGGACCAGAGAGGGATCTGTGGAGGGCGTGAGAAGAGGCAGGCTGCAATGGGCACCAAGTTGACTCAGGAATCTTAAAATATACTGGCTTCCTTCAGGGACTAGGACTTTCTAACACCCTCTTGAGTTTCTGGCTTGGCCCAGTTTGAACTCATTTAATTTGGTTTCCCGGAGAAGCCTTTGCACTTCCCCATACCTGACCCAGTCAGAGATGGATGCAGCTTGCTGAGACAACTGGTTTTCCTTCTTCCCATTTATAGACATAACCTAAACTTTCATTTTACTGAAGGGAAAGATAATAATAATGAAAAAGGAGGGGGCGCTCTTTTCTGTCCTTGGAAACTCGCCACCTAGAGCTATTGGTATCTACTATGAAAATTAAATTAATCCATATATAATCAGAATATTACCTGAAAGATTTAAAGTGTGAACCCTAAAGAACAACCACTCAGAGCTGGTTTCACCCCGCACGTCACCGAGTGGCCCTCATCCCGACAGCAAAGCGCAAAAAGCCTGCCTTTATCTCACAGCCGGGGAAGCACCAAGGCGCCTCCGTGCAGTCGGTCCCGCGGCTTCTCTGGTGAGCAATAAGGCAAGCTCTGCCGAGACGCCGAAACGGAATTATCAGTTCCCCCAGGGGTAAATCCGCCGACGCACTCACTCCGCCCCGACCCCGGTGATAAGGTTTCAGCCCATCCCTAAATGGTGCAGAGATTATTCATTTCTGAGCAGAAGGTGAGTAAGAGCGGCCTTGGCTAACCCAGAGGAAGCTGGTCCGGGAGGCTCAAGGACGCGCATCCGGGGTTAGCGAGTGGCCGGACCGCTTCGATACCGAGACCAGCTCCCTGCGCGCGCTTGTGCGCGTCTCCGACCCGCACAAGAAGTTAGAAAAGCTAAGTGGCCTCAACGCTGCAAGCAAGGCCAATTACCTCTCTTAAAAGGAAGTTCAAAGAGCAAAGGTTGTCTACGGCCATGGCATTGAACAAGCTCGATCCAGTCTGATCTGGGAAGCTAAGCATTGTCGGGCCTGGTTAGTACTTAGATGGGGGACCATTTAGGAATAACAGGTGCTGTTGGTGTAAAAATTTTAAAAATAAAACATAAATGATTGTAAGCTGAACAAGGTCCTTGCAATTTGTGAGGTCAACCCAAGGATTGCCTTGCCTAAAAAAAACAAAATAAAATAAAACAAAAAGCAAAGGTTGATAACTGCAGAAGGTAATGATCATTTTTGACAGCTGCACAAAGACTCCTGCAGTGTCATGTCACTGGAAAATGATTGCTGAAGAATCCTCTTCTGATTATTGAAAGCTCTGACAATAAGGCGTGCGCATCACCAGCGGAGAGCCAGGAGCCAGGAATGCACGAACGTCAGTGGCTACCTGAGCACCCTAGGGTCTGGTTTCAAAGCTGTCCCCCAAAGCTTGACTCTACAACAGAGAGCTCCTTATGTTATGATGGACGAGTTAATCCATATGAAGTGCTAAGAGCAGCACCTGGTACCAAGCAAGAACTCAATAAAGATTCACTATAGTTGCTAATAATATTCATTCATGCTTTTCCACTGAGAAATTATTGTATTGCATGTTTGCATTTGCATTCGCCTCTCCTTATACATTAGCAGCTCCTTAGTTTCATTTATCTCATGTATTTCTGAGCCTGGGACTATGCTGGGTTCACTAAAACTCTGTGGTTTGACTTGTTAATATTTATTCAGGTGTGTTACCTTGCAGAGGTGATAGAAATAAAAAGAGGGTGGTGAAATAAAAGAAATGAAATCTGATGAAACTTCTTCACTGTATCAACTTCTGTTGCTTTTTAACAACCCCTCATTTTTGCTGCTATCCATGACATTTCCTCTGTTGGGAACTGGTTTCAGTTGAGCCTCAGTGGAACCAGTGACACTTGTTGCCAAGCACAATTCAAGCTAAATCAATTTCGATATGGCCTGGGCCCCCCCACAGGGACTGGATATCACAGAGGATACACAGAGGGCACAAGCTCAAGCCATATGCAAAGGTTAATTTGAGTATCGTACGCTATTGCCTCCAACAAATGTCTCTTGACATACACAGAACCAATAATAATAATAGTAGTAAAAACAATAACACCACCATTTGCTGAGCACTTATTATGCACTATGCTAAACACTCATATGTTATCACATTTAATTCATTCAAAAAAATAAAGTGTGTATTCTGTTCTTTTCATTTTATCAGGTAAAAAAACAAAAGCGCAGAAAAGTCACAGTGAGCCACTGGCTTAAGTTCATACCACCAGTCGTAAACTGTTGAGATTCATAACTCTCCAAAGGTCATTCAGGTAACAGCACAAGCCTACAATGGCCTCTGGCCACACAGCCTGGATCTGAAGCATAAAAACCACAGTACTGGTTCTCTGCAGGGCAGAGTGCAGTGTGCCTCCCATGCTTCTTTGTCTTTTGTACCCACAACATTACATGACAGCCCAGCACATCTCCTCTGCTTTTCACCTGTTCCCTGTTACTGCCACATTTTAAACTGTAACTGCCTCCAGTTTATACCTTATGAGTAAGAGAACTGCTCCTATTTTCTCTCCTGGTGGAACAAAGGTATGGAAGCCACAGGTCTCCTGAGGCAAAGTATTTATTGATTAGATTTCCATCAATAGCTCCACTAAGATTAGACTTGGACTTTTAGGTCCACTCCTTCCTTGCCTTGCTCCTCCTCCTCTAATGTATAACTAGTCTTGGAAAGCTGGAGAAAGACAGGCAGGAGCTGGCCAGCTGGATGTGCCACACTCACTACAGGACCTGGGATTAAGAGGAGGACTCCCAACCCATAAAATGACAGATCAGGTAAAGTAGCATTATGTTCATTTTGAATCAGCTTCGAGGAAATGAATAGATGAATTCATTCAAGCCGGTGAGCATATAGAGGATGTGGGGGATGTTGGGTGTAGCTACCACAGATTAAACTACTTCTCTTGGCCAATTGATAGTTCATTTGGCTTCTTAAAAATCATATTTAGTAATTAGAACTTTAAAGATATTTGTTCTGTTTTCTGACTAGTCTTATGTAATATTTTCTTAATTGATCCTGCATAACCACATTACTAAAGGAATATGCAAAAAATAGTCAGATTAACCCAAGTCTGACCAAGCATGAAAACTGGTCTAAAATCTTCAAAAATGTCAATGTGTGAAAAATGAGAGGTAGAAGATCTACACTAGGTTAAAGAAAACTAAGAGGAACTGACAAACAGATGCAACAATTGATCTTTGGTGGTAGAAGGTAGAAGACAGCTCTAAGGGACAATGTGGAGACAGTTGAGAAATTTTGAAAATAGGCTGTATGTTACATAATAATATTCATATATCTATTACATTCTTAGATATGATAATAGTATTATAATTATGTAGGAGAATGTCATTGTTCTTAGTGAGTACATGCTGAAGTATTTAGGAGTGAAGCAACACCAATATCTTCTACTAATTTGGAAATGATACAGCCACAACAACACACACACACACACACACACGCACACAAACACACACAATGAGAGTTATCCAAATGTGGTAAATGTTAACCATTGGTCAACACAGGTGAAGGTTATGAAGTGTTCGCTGCATTACTCTTTCAACTTCTCTGTAGATACAACACTTTCAAAGTAAAAACTTGAAAATAATGAGTATAGTACTGTTGCTCCCTTATAAGTTTCCCCTCATTAAATTCAGCAACCTCTACACACAATCATACAAGCAGACAAATCTATCGCCCTATTACAGTAGGACCTCTGATCCAGTATAACTTCATGCCAGTGAGTGACAAGGCAAGGAGCAGGGGTTTTTGCAGTCAGCCAGGTTTAGATTTGGAGTGTGGTGATGCTACTTGCCTGCTCTGAGACCAGGGTTAATTTATTTAACTGAGTTTCAGTTTTCTATATTGTGACAAAATAGGAACATATTGGTATATAACATAAGAATATACTATGGGGTATAGAGAGATTATAATAGTTCTTTACATTCTAGGAGTAATTAAATGAGATAATATTAGAGCGATTCAAGTGACAAACAACTTAATGTTAATGGTTATGTATTTATATGATGTATATTTAGAGAATAATTAAGACATTGTGATTCTCAATTATAGCCTAGGATAAAGCTAAAACAGTTAGAACTTTGAAGATAATATAAAAATAAATATTAAGTAAATAACTATATAATAGTATATAGAATTAGCAAAAATCATGAAGGTAGTGTTCAAATAATCGAAGTTTAGAAGATAATGCAAAAGGAAAGGCAATGTGCTTCGCAGTGCCCGGCACAAAGCAGACGCTCAAGCTTCACTCAGAGCTATGGTTAAATTCCCTTAGAGAGATTTTGAAATTGTGCTATCAATTGTGTTATCAATTGCCTAGTAACGGAACCCAGAAAGAACAAGAACTGATGTAAAGCACAATGTTTCAGTTTTGTAAATCCACCTAGACTTTGAAAAAAGTGGGAGAAGCACGAGATTATGGGAGATCGAATCTGCTGCAGTCACCACCTTTACCCCGTCTTCCATCTCTGTAGCACCGCTGCTCACCATTGGCGTTGTCACTGGTTGGACCCTTAAAATAAAAAGAAAGGTCTACATTCTTGTGTGGCGGAGGGAGAAGGAGAGAGCCGGCAGAGAGCAGAAGCCCAGGGATAGAGTGATTGATCTGTGCAGTCACTAAGACTGCTTGGAGACTCTGCCACAGGGAAAAAAAGGAGATGCAGGGATAAAATTGAGGGAGTATAACCTGCCCCGAGGCTTTGTGGTGGGAGGACCCCAAGGTTCTTCATCAGTTGAGCTACAGATAAGTAGTTGAACGCCATCACCCTGTGGGATTTTTGTCCAGAGACCTCATAAAAGTTTTTATGAGTAAGTGAGGAAGAAGGGAATTTTTGTGGAGAGTGGTAGGAAAATGCACTTAGAATTAGTGTGTGTTTGGTGACTTGGCAAGTTCTATGAATATGGGCACTCCTGGATTTTTCTTTTCTTAATTAGAAAGATTATGATCCTAGATTTTCAAATGTGCTTGACTTTTGAATGCCTGTTTCTAACCACTGAGAAATACAAAATAACGAAGCAATTAAAGGCACAAGCTCTGGATCTAAAACATTATTCTACAAGTTTCTGGTTATGAGACCATAACCTGGTCTAGCTATCTATAAAATAGGGATACTAATGACGCTGTCATGAGTAGTGTGGTGGGAAGAATAATGGGCCTGCAAAAGTGTCCACAACCTCATCGACAGAACCTGTGAATAGGCAAGAGGTAACCTATTCACAGGTTTTTATGACTTTATATTTACTGGTTATATGATTTATAACTGTCATTATAGTTACAGACTTTGAAATGGGGGATTTTTCTAAAATATCCAGATGGGCCAAGTTGAATTCCACAAATTCTTTAAAAGAAAGAACTTATATATAAAATGAACACTTGGCCTCCCCATTCCTGGCTAAGAAGATGAAGGAAAAGCACCACTACTCAAGGAAAGTGTTGGCCTCTGGAGCTAGGAATGGCCCTTGCTGTACTACCAGCAAAGAAACACAGACTCTGTTTCTACAAACACCAGGAAACACATTTTACCATCAACCTGAATTTTTCCCTATAGCCTCCAGAGAGGAACACAGGATTAAAACACCTTAATTTTAGTCTGGTGAGACTCATACCAGACTTCTGACCTATAAGAATGGTAAAAGAATAAATTTGTGCATTTAGGCCACTGCTTTGGTGTTATTTGAAATAGCAGAAAGAAAAAACTAAAATGAGTAAGTGGGATGATACACTTATAGCAGTGAACGGGCATGTAGTAAGTGTTTTGTATCAGGCCTTGAAGCTATGTTAGCATTGAACCTAACTAACGTCAGATTGTCCAGATTCTAGCGATCAAGATTAACAGGGAATTGAGCTAAAGCCCTCTCAAGGCATACTCTGGTCCTCGCGTTGCTGATGAGGGTTACTACCAGTAAATAGGATGGAATTCCCTGTCCTTGGAAATAGCTGAAGGAGAAAAAGTATTTAAGGAGAAACAACCAATCAAGCAAATGGAACCCATCTTAACTTTGGATGCCTGAGCCACTGAATTTTAGATGTCTAGTTACATTTTTATCCAGAGACCATTTCAAAATCTCTTGTAATCCCATTCACCATATACCATATTGTGTGTATGCTTGTGTGTATATGTACATTTTACACATAATGTGCTTTTAAATTTTATTTATAATTATTTTATTAATGCTTATTTATAATTATATATGTACATATGATTTATACCTAATAAATGTATAATGTATATTATATATTATATATGCTTCTTTTGGAATATATATATATATACACACATATATATATATACACACACACCATGGGATCATATCTTTTGGGCAAGCTTTGAAATCCTTTCTTTCAGGGAAGGATGTTGTTGGGAGGAAAGTTCTATGTAGGTGTCACTGACAATTAATTCTGAATTAGTGGAGAGAGAAGACGCAAACCTCCAGGTTCCCAATTGTCACCCCTAGAGATTCCAGTTCAGTAGCAGGTCTGTGGCAAGAGCCTCAGGAAGCTATACATGTAATAAGCTCTCTAAGTAGGGTCTGGTTTTAGAACCATTAGAAGATAACTTCAAGGGCCTCAGGATGGTTCTGTGACAGTCTTTTGTCGATGACACTGTGAAGTTTCTTATCTGCTACTTGACTGGGGAATAAGGGATACTGGTTAATTATCTATTTTTATGCTGAATAAGAGGATTTATAATTATCCCCCAATTTAGAGAAAAACTGAAGAAGTGGCTTGGGTCACACACCCACTAAGTATTAGAATGAGAACTGGAATCCATTCAGTAAAGTTCCTACTATATCTCACGTCATTTATTTAAAAATTTTTAAATTATGTAATAATACATGAAATAGTTTCCTTATAAAATGTCTAATAATGTAAATAAAAGAAAGAATATTTCTTTATCCCTCTTTTCCAATGTCACATTCTTCCTTAAACATCCTCCTCCTACTATTTGTTTTTTGAGAAAATATTCTATGAATTACATACAACATACTCAGATTTAAGCCTTTTAAAAAAATTAATGAGATTACACAATTTCCTTTGTCACTTAACAATAAGTCAGTACACGATCACATTATTCTTTTAAACTACTGTATAGTATGTTGTATGTATCTGATGTATGTTTCATGAGGTGGTTGAATCTATTGGCCAATTCCCATTGGATGACATTAGGTTCTTTCTACAATTTTTGCCATCACACACAAAATGCTGCATCCGAAATCCTTATATGTGACTTTGTAGCATGATACAATTTTTCTAAGATGGCTAGACATGTGATTATGAGTTGAAAGGGAAGAATGCTCTGCCCATTTCTACATCACTTTTTCATTCGCTTTTGTAGCTACAGGTAGTTAGGGAGAAATAATATCCCTTCTCTCACAACTCCAGGTTCAACTGGCTGCAAATAATGAAAAGTATTACAGCTGTTGATGGGAATAGTGACAAAGGCTGGTTGATGCTTTCTGTGTGAATTCGGAGGTATTTTTGAACCATAAAAATGTCCAGGAGTTCCTCATCTCTTTGTTACTGATGTCTTATTTTACTTCTCTCAATAATAGAAATGGCTGTTTTTCTCTTAGCAATTTTCTTTGGTCAGCAAAAATTCTAGTTCTCAATCCTGATTTTGAATCTGAAGTTGTGTGTGTGTGTGGGGGGGTGTGTGTGTGTGTGTGTGTGTGTGTAAAAGGTTTTTTGATTTCTCCCCTGGAAGAAACTTCAGCAGTATAAGGGAAATAATGAATGGCTCTCACATTCCAGTATGAATGCCACTGCAGGGAACATAGGGCACACAGTGAGTATCAAGGGACAAGAACCAGCCTGTGAAGCCTGTCAGAAGTCTGAGCTGCAGACTGATGAGATGATGGGTAACTGAACTTGCCTGATGTTTTCTGGCCCTGTATTTCATTCTCCACAGGTCACTGGGACATTGGTTTTCGCTATCCTCACTGCTGTGCTTAGTTCTTTCAAGTTTGGATACGACATCGGTGTGATCAATGCCCCTCAAGAGGCAAGTGAAACATACACAATTCAAATCGCTTTTTGTCAATTTCCGTCAATGACAGAAAGATATCTGTTCCTCATACAGAGAAATAAAGTGAGCTCATGTGGGGAACAAAGAGTAAAATCCCAGCCTTCAGTCAGGTACCATATATGTGGTTAAAGAGCTGATAACTTAATAATCACTCAATAATCCTCATAGAAAAAAAAGAGGGGCAATAAATAATTCTCGATCTTTGACTCTGCTGTTCGCTGAGCTCACAAAAATCTTTAGTCAGAATACCAGGTGCCTATGGATTGTTTTTTAGGTTTAAGAGCAATAATGCAGCATTCATTCAGAACTCTCAGCCATATATAAATGAAAATTCCAGGAAATGAGAAGGAACTATAGAAGGATATATTTCATTCTGTGTAGAAACATTTATTGAGCACTGTGCATCAGGCACTTTAACATATGCCCTCACAAGTTTGCGTCTCCCAACAATCTTATTATGTCCATTTCTAGGCTAGATTAAAACCTTTAGGAGCACAAAGACTAAAAAGATTCTACCTCTTCCCTGCATTCATGTCTCCCATAGACGATTCATTGTAAAATAATACAAAACTTTAAAATGATAGCCAAGAAGTCCAACAAGGTTTGGATTTTCTTCATGATGACTATTTGGATGGGTATTTTTTAAATGATAGAATAATTGTTATCAGTTTTCTTATTTATTTTGTGCATCCCTACTCTGGTATCAACTAAAACAACAGGAGAGGGATGTCATTTTTCATAGTTCCCACAGCCTGTAACTGGTGAAACCAAGGATTTTACTTCCTCTGCCCTAATTCAGACTGCCAGGTCACTTAGGACAACCTCGATGTCTTGTTCTTCTTCCTACCACCAGTGCCAAGCACAATTGTTGGTATGAAAAAGGTATTCAATAAAATGTTAAGTGAATGAAAGGGGAAGAGAGAGACGGGGGAGAGACAGACAGACAGACAGACAGAGACAGAGAAAGAGAGAGAGAGAGTGAGAGAGAGAACACGCTAGGGGAAGGATGGCATAAGGTGAAAATGCAAACATTCATTGGGTGCCCTCTATGAAGCAATAATATTTTATCTGCTTCTCTTACAACACTGTACTCCAAGGAAAATGTTAGATATTGCAGGATAGAATGTATGAAATGAGTGCTGGCCAATCAGTCCATCACCTGAAAAGAGTTCCTCCCTGGGGCAAAAGATGTGCTCTGGTTAGGTGCTACATATCATCATAAGTGTGGCAGGATCTGCTGTGGTTGAAAGATTTAGGGAATAAAACTGAGGTCAGATCCTTTTCCTGCGGGCAACGGCATGCGTCAATTTAGCAGGTTTCCTGAAATTTGGCTCAATATCACCATAATTGGTATTGTCTCTTCTCCTTTTGTGGAAAACCCTTTGAAATTCTTATTTAAACCATCCTATCCAGTCTTAGAGGAAATCTAAGGTTTCCCTTCTTTCAATCACAGTCCTAGACCCAGACCTTAAACAGAGACACCACCCCATCTCCCAGCACATACACACATACACACTGGCATCCAGCTTAGCGCCCTTTCTATAGCCTCTTCCTTCTGTGTTTCAAGAGCTGCTTAAACACTACTTTGTGAGAAGTATATTCAGGCCCATTAGTTTTTATTAGTGGAATGGAATTTGAAATTGTTTTAGGATATTTTAAAATCACACTTCTTTATGGTTTTGAAAACTACACATGCCTGTTGCAGAGAGTGTTAGAAAAAAAATCACCTGTAATTATTCTACCACATAGAGCAAACTGCTGAGAACATTTTGGATTTTTCTTTAACAGCCATTTTTCTATGCAATATTATTCATACAGAGTGACCTTCTAATGAGGCAAATGCCTTGGTCAGACTTCTTTTATCATAAAAGGATGTCGATCATTTTTCTCACTCAGCTGACTGCTACATAGGACTTTGACCATGACTGGCAGCTGCCTTCTAGGTCTTTGTTGGAGGCCCTCCCAGCTCACTGAAGAATAGTGACTAAATCATCATCAAGAGTATTCTTAGAAGGAAGATAGTCCAAAGGATGTGCCTTTCTTTACTCAACTCTACTCTCATATAGTGTTTGCCTCTACAGAAACACTCTAAAACACTATAAAATATGGTGGTTCTATGAAATTTAGTTTTGAATATTGTTCATTATATTACAAACTGAACTCTACGAGGACCCATAGGAGAAACTTCCTTCAGATCTCAATACTTTCTCAGGGCCACTGAATTTATCTTTGGAATTCATCAGTATACATGATTGTTTTCCTCTCTTCGCACTGGCTGTCAGGAAGTTTATTGCTAAATTTATAGCTCACTTCCAGCAAGGTTACAGCACCTAGTGTTTGAATTTTGTATATCAATTTTATTTTCGACCTCGTCTTATCTTTTCCAATTTTTTTCTTATATCCACTTTCATATTTCCATTCAAATATTTACATAAGTCAATTTAAATTCTGCTGTGCAGGAGTAACACTGGTGTGTACATGTCTCTTTTTAGCCCTCAAAATATGTTCAATTTAAATAACTGACAACATTTAAAACTTGAAAAATTTTACATAAAAATTCAGAAATGAATGTCTCTTTAAAAATTAAAGGTCATCAACACTAGTCTCACATTTGCGGCTTCCTTCTTCAGATGGTGCAAATGCTCTTGAGTGCCATAATCCTGCCCACTCACTATTACATCATCAGTAGTAAAGTAGTTCAGTCCTCTCATCATCAAGGTTCTTCTTACCTCTTCACTTATTTGTTCCTGCCTGGTTCCTGTTGGCACTGGAATTCGTGACCTCTGTTTTATAGGACACGGTCAACTGTAAATAAATCTATATATGTTTGTACGTATATAACACACATAATTGGGATCATCCTGTTTAAAAGTCTAACATTTTAAAGGAAAAAGCAAATAAAAACGTACAGAATGTTTGAAATATTGGAGCTATTCTTCTTTATTTTATTTCCTTAGGTAATAGTATCCCATTATAGACATGTTTTGGGTGTTCCACCGGATGACCAAAAAGCTGTCGACGACTATGCCAGTACACAAGAACTGCCCACAGCCCCATACCTAAGGAATCCAACACTAAGCCCTGAGGCTGAGGAAGAGCCTACGGCATCTGCTGGCCTCGTCACCATGTTCTGGTCCCTGTCTGTGTCCAGCTTTGCAATTGGTGGAATGATAGCATCATTCTTTGGTGGGTGGCTTGGAGACAAGCTTGGAAGGTAGGCAAACTTCATAAATAAACACAAACAGAAACTTTAGTATTTAGGGTTTGTTAGAATTTGTTTAGAAAGTAATTATCTTTCTTTTTGTGGAGCGGTTTTACAGTTGATTTTTCAACTCATGACCTTATGAATTAGGTCATTGTTGGACCAAATAATGGAAAAAGCTTTTGGATCAATATGCTTAATTGTGGAGGCTTTTATAGAAAAAGTGAGTTTGATGTAATTTATAGATAACTGCTTTGAGTCTCTGGCTTTGTAAATTATAAAACATATTAAGAAACCACTGCAGAAATAAGACAGGTGCTGAATGGAAGAGCCAAGAGTTGAATTTTTACCCTGGGAGTCCATTGTTTGTTTCACCAAATTGCTCCATTTTGTAGACATACACTTTTCCATCTTCAAATTAGAGTATGACATTTGGATCAGTCAAGTCCTAAGGTTAAGTCAATAGTCCCAATTCCCAATTCTCAATTGCTCAGTGTATCTGGCATGGGGTTTCCAGTCTCTGCTACTGCTGTCTCAAAGCTCTAGCCAGAGATGAAGCTAGTGGTATCTCGATTTCTCTACTCTGGTTTCTGTCAGGTGTTCTAGATTAAAAATATCAGTGGAACTCCTTTACACTCAAATTTCAGTCATGTGACATACTAAAGGCCTCGGGATCCCCCCACTCCCCATAGAGAGAGAAAGGAAATAAAATTAGCAAAATAGAGTAATTATTTCTTTATATTTACTTTCTGCTCTTTGGGTCCATCTTTTATTAGTTACCCTTTTTCTGATTATGAAAATAAAAATGTAAATATAGAACATTTAGAAATGTAAAAACATTAAAAAGTAAATGATACAGCTAAGCTATAACTGTTTTAGTAATTTTGGATTACAATTTATTGAAATTTTTAAATTCCTACTTTATAATTTAATTTCTCTGATTATTAAAATTCTGATAACTTCTTTCTCCTGTGCTGGAGTTTTTATATAGTACAATTGCAAGAAGTTTTCTTAAGTAATAGGTAGTGTGGTAACCTAAGTTTTATTCTTGTCCTTATTTGAAAGGGACTTTCCTCTACCATAAAGAAAATGGTCAGTGCTTCATATTTTTATCAACTTACTGGTGCTTAGTTGAACTTTAAATTAGTATCCACAAATTGCAGAATTAAAAAATTAACTTGAATTGTTAAAAAAATAATTAAAAATCATTTTAATTTGCGCCAAATTAGTTTAAAAAATAATTGGAAGGGTTTATAGATTATTTTTTCTAAAATAAATAAAATTAAGCAAAATTAAAATTTTAAATATAGAGAAAACAATTTTTTTAACAGCCACTAATGTTTTATACTTATTCCCAACCCTGAAGAAACAATTTAAGCTCTTGATGTCCCCCATTTAGGCACAAAATTCTGAGAGGTCCAGACTTACCTTAAAACATGTAATTAGTGTCTTAGTTATGGAAGTAGGATGCCTGTTCTCCCAAGTCTTAGGATTTAGCATTGACCATGGTACTCCAAAACAATGTCGAATGGCCATTTATGGTCATTACCAAATGACTGATGGTAATTCAAAGTGAGGCTTTTTCCAACTTTCAGTGGAAAAATTATCCTCCTTGAAAATCAGCCATAAAAATCAATATTTTTAACTTCAAAAGTAGGATAAAAGAGTATAGTGTTTCCCATAAAACTATTTTTCCAGGCAGATTCACTGAAAAATGACATGATTTTCTTAATTGTCAGAGTCATTACACTACAAGTTAAAAGTAAATCAATAAAAATGTAATTTTCCATTACTGCTTTAAAAAAATCCTTCTTCCTTTTTAAAAAATTTATTTTTATTATGGTGACATTGATTAATGAAATCCAGTAAGTTTCATGTGTACAATTCAACAGTAAGTATACACACACACACACACACACACACACACACATATATAGATATATAGATATAGACATAAATATATTACATCGTGTGTTCACCACCCATAGTTAGATTTTTTTTCTGTCGCTACATATTCGATCCCTTTTATCCCATCTACCTCCCTCCTCCCCTCTCCTCCCCTACCCTCTGGTAACCACTAGTCCATTGTTCATGTCCATGAGTTGTGTAAGAGTTAATAGATGTCTGTGGCCACTATTTTTAGACTTGGATTTTTTAGAGGTTATGTGTGCACTTTCGATTTTATGAGTATGATGGGAGAAACCATGGTGCGTCCAACCCACACGGCCACAGTCAAGGGAGGTGTGCAAGACTTGCTGTGGGATGCTTTCTTCCTTTGTACCAAAAATGGAACTCACTGCAATGAAGCATTAACCTTTGGTTTCACATAGATCAAGTCCCAGTTCTGCTTCTTAGTAGCTGCGTGAAAATGAGAAAGTTACTCAGGTTCTCTAAGATGTTTTCCCCCCATCTGCAATGTGGAAAAAAAATAATACCTACCCCGTGGTATTATTGTGCAGATTAAATGAGAGGAAATATAAAAGGTTTAGAACAATGTCTGGTGAAGAGTAAGGCAACAAGTGCAGCCTTTAATGATGACAACAATGAGGACGCCTATGCTAACAAGAGTATTTAAAACAAGATTTAAAGAAATGTACTTAGAAATATATTTCCTTCTCCTTGATTCTACAATTTCAAATATTTTTAGATTATTTATTCTAGGGCATTTCTCACGTTTGAGCAGAAATTAGAAACCCTTTAAGTTGTATAAAGTGCTCCAGCATCCATCGGTGGTAAGAAAGAAAAACTTGAGAACAATCTGGCATCAAAAATACTTTCAGGCTATCTCTTTTAAGACTTTTTTAATCTCTCCCATACCCCACGAGTAGAATATACTATTATATAGCTAGTAACAGTTTCTTAAGGTAAATTTTTGGATTTGCCTGTCCTCTATCCTTGTGTAAAGAAAAAGCACTTCACTGAGAAATACCTATTTCTTTTTCTACTCTACAGCTCTGAAGCTGGCCAACTCTAAATCATTCTGTTACCCTTGCCTTTGGGTAGTTAAAAATTTCCATATATTAGTTTCCTATTACTGCTCTAATGAATTACCATAAACTTAATGCCTTAAAACAACACAAATTTATTTTCTTATTAGTTTTGGAGGTTAGGAGCCCAAATCCAATTTCGCTTGGCTGAAGTCAAGGTGTCAACAGAGTTGGTCCTTTCTGGAGGTTCCAAGGGATGAATCCATTTCCTTCCCCTCTCCCACTTCCAGGTGCCATCTACATTTCTTGGCTTGTGGCTCTTCCTCCACATCTTCGAAGCACATCATTCCAATCCCTACTTCTCTCATCACACCACCTTCCCTTCTGCCCTCTTATTGTGAGGATACTTGTGATTATAGCATTGGATCCATCCAGATAATCCAGGATTATCTCTTCAGCTCAAAATCTTTAATTACATCTGAAAAATCCCCTTTGCCATACGGGGTAATGTATTCTCAAGGTCTGAGGATTAAAATGTGGAGTCTTGGGGGTTTTATTGAGCCCATCACATTGGTTGTTGGGTAATCATTACAGTTTGAGATTACATAGTTTTACTCTCAGAAAAAAAAATTTGTTTGGTGTTAAATATATTTATGTAAAAAAAGCTCAGCTATTAAAGTTTGAAACATTGAAATAGAACATAACAAGATTACATTTTTTTGTGGCACAAACATTTCCATACCTGTCCACTCAGATTCATTCATTGGCCTTATTATCTCCTGAACTTTGAAGGTTTCTGTGTACCTCA
Source organism: Rousettus aegyptiacus (assembly GCF_014176215.1). Taxonomy (NCBI): domain Eukaryota; kingdom Metazoa; phylum Chordata; class Mammalia; order Chiroptera; family Pteropodidae; genus Rousettus; species Rousettus aegyptiacus. The sequence goes on along the minus strand of NW_023416307.1, from coordinate 31,043,372 downwards.
CTTTCCCATTTAGGAGTAAATATCTGAAAATGTCAAATTTCTCTTTATTAATTCTGAAAATGTTTTTGTTGCTATTGTCAGCTTTGTGTGTATTTTACATTGGTTACCATTAATTTATAGACTCTGAAAATATGCTGACATACAATTTTAAAATAAGAGTAAGTATAATTCTCTATGATAAGACTAAGTAAAAGTATATTTTCATTTACTTCAAAATAATCCATAAAAAATAAAAATTTAATTTAAATAGTTCCTTTCATGATCTACAACAACTAAAAACCTGTACCCTTAAAAAGAAAAAAGAAAAAACAAGGTGTCATAGGTTACAACTACAGATTTAAATTTAGCTATTGCCAGATATTTATTCTTTAAAATAATTCACTCGTAGGAAACTCAGTTAACTATTTGAAAAGTGTCAGAAGTTTTATCTTAAATCAAACTAGTCATCACCACAATTGAATTATCTCTATCAAAATGTGGCGATCAGGTGTATGAAACCCACATTCTCTCATTATAAATACTACTTATTTTTAATACTTCAGTATATTGATAAATCAAAGTAGCAATCGTGGTTTACGAATCCCAAAGTAGCCTTTTTAGCAAAATTAAAATAATCTCTTAGATAAAAATCTCAGCATACTCTGAAAGCAAATAATTTTATCGAGTTCCGAAGTTGAATTTTAATCCTTGCTTTTTAAAATTTCAGAATCAAAGCCATGTTGGTAGCAAACATTCTCTCATTTACTGGAGCTCTCTTGATGGGGTTTTCGAAAATGGGACCTTCTCACATTCTTATAATTGCAGGAAGAAGCATATCAGGACTCTACTGTGGTAAGTCTCTCTCTCTCTCTCTCTCTCTCTCTCTCTCTCTCTCTCTCTCTCTCTCTCTCTCTCTCACACACACACACACACACACACACACACACACACACACACACACACACCTGAAAATTATTTTAACAGCAAATGTAGTAACATGCAGGAAACACTTCGAGCCAGACGTGGCATCGCAAAAGGAATAGGCAGTAACATAAAGCTGAAGCAGTGAATCAGGGAGGTTGGGGACTGGTGTGAGGGAATTGTGAAGCTAGCTTCTTATCCATGGCATTGACATTATTTCTAGTCATATGGTCTCAGACATATTATTAACGCTCATTATCCTTATCTATTAAATGAAGAAAATCACGATATCTACCTCAAAGGGTGTTTGTAAGAATACATGTACAATGTTCAGCACACAATCTGACTACATACGGTAGACTGCCAAGAAATACTAGCTATTATTACTCCTGACATGCAGTAGACAGTGGAAGACTGCTACACCCAGAATCTCTGACTCGTCCCGTTTTAGCTTATCTGGCTGCTTATGTCTCATTCTTATCTGGAAAGACGTTGATGCCTGATCCATCTTTCAGATTGCACTGCCCAGCCCTGTCAGATTCCAGACCTGGCCGGGTGAAGCCTTGAAGTGGCAGTCATCATAGGGAGAGAGAATCGGAAAGAAGCAACAGGTAGTGGAGTTCTGAATTAAAGAAGAATGCTCCTCTCGTGAACTTTACATCCGAATTGCCAGAACCATTAGTTCTTGGTGACAGCCTCTCAAACCCTTCAGCAGACATCTGAACAAAAGGAGGATAACTCAATCTCCAAAACAGCCAAATCTTTAGCTTCTCAATACTGACAATGACCCGATAGTTTTGGGCTGAGATTTTAACCCATTGTCCCAAATTGTATCAAATTCAAACCACTAATCTCCATTGGGAGTGGTAGAGAAGAAGCAAGGGCACAAAATGGTATATAAAATATTTATAACACACCTGCAAACAGGAAAGAACATAATCCCATGCATCTTCAATAATCAGTTAAAAGTCTAAAATTACTTAATTAAATTTCACTTTTCGTTGTTTTCAATGTTAATACAAATAACCGAAAGTTAGGATAGCTTTATCAAAGTGAAAACTCAGCCCACATGTGGAAAGAGCTTTGGATTCACAGTGAATCAGTTCTGGCACTATCTCTGTCTTACCTTAGATGTGTTTCTTCTTCTGGAAACTACAAATAATAGTATTATCAAAGAGGTCCAAATTATGATTCTTCTTTCTTTTCTCTCCATTTTTTAAAACACAGTTTAAAAAGATACAAAACATTTTTTGGTAAAATTGAAAAGAAATGCTATAAACATTGCAAAGCAACCTACCACTAGCATAGTAAAGTACATTTGTACTCGCCAATCAGCTTTTAAAATTATGTGGTCCAATTCTGAGCATCAGAGTTGCTAAAAATTATAGGAAATGCAATTTGACTTCAAGTTCATGTGACTTCAGACCTGTGAGTTTATCTACACTGTTCTGTTCTTGAGGTATACTAGTAGATATTACACAAAGCTAGTACAGCCTAGACTAGGGACTAATAAATGAGGTGGGGTTTTTTTGTCTTATTTGAGATCAACAGACCAAACATTAGAGTCAGCATAAATTCAGATGCTATATCTACCACACAAATAGTCATGTGAAATATTAAGAACAATTTAAAGCTTTAAAAACACATATAGAAAGTTTCCAAAAATATTTTTTACACAAAGACCATCCATTTTCATTTGATAGACAGGCAGTCTAAGAGGAAGCCTCTGACAAATCTTAGTTTTTAATTCTTAAGAAAAATGCCAAACACCACATTCAACCTTGACTTATTGGTAGTCTCTGACCTTTTCAATCCACTCAGCAAATGGCCGAACATTCCACCATTCCAACATGACTGAGTACATCTACATTTAAGAAAATTATAAAAGGCAGAATTGGCCTAGTGCTTTTCAATTTTTGTATTCCTTTAAGTACCCAGAGCCTTAATTTAAATAAAATCTTTTCTGAACCCTATTATGTGGGGAGAATAAAGAAGAAGCTGGGTTGCTCTGGTTGGAGTAATTGGGGAAAGAGCCCCTGAGCAACTTAACTCCTTACACCTACCTCTGTAACCACCTGTAACCACCACACCATCTTCTAAGAGTGATCTTGAGTCACCTCTACATTGTGGAAACTCATGTAGGGCTTGTAGTTCTTGTGCTCACACTCCGTTGCATTGTGATCTTTGGTAAGCTGTTTCTCACCTTGATCAAGTAAAGATGTGACCAAGACATGTTCTAATTTCCTTTAATCCCATGAGTCTAGATTAAGAATATTATTATTTTTTTAAGAATATTATTCATGCATACTTCAGTCTCTTTTTAAAAGACATTCAAAGGCATTATGCTTCAAATTCAATATTAACATGGATTTTTTTTTTACCTAAATAAGACAATACTATGAATGATTGCCAAATGCTTGACTAACCATTTCTTTCTATTTCTATATCTAGCAACAACTTTATCTGGAATCTAATCAACAAATATTTTTTTTTTGAGTGAACTGTTTATGATTGGGAACAAGGGTTCTTTCTTTCAACAAACTCAAGAGAAGACTTTCAATCAAAATATTGACTATACTTAACATTATTGAGATAGTCCTAGATTCACTTTAACATTTATGTTTATGTTTTATGCAGGGATAATTTCAGGCTTGATTCCAATATACATTGGTGAAATTGCTCCAACCGCACTCAGGGGTGCTATTGGCACTCTTCACCAGCTGGCCATTGTCACAGGCATTCTTGTTAGTCAGGTAAAAAGTCCTATCCCCTACTTCACCCATCCTCTACTTTATCCAACTTTTCCCTCCCTGACTATCCATCCTCACTGTAAACCAATACAGGAAAGAAAAAAAAAAAAAAACCCTGAAAAACCCAATTCCACCAGTGATTGTGGAGTTGGTATAAAGGCATAGGCATTTTAACTCAAAGCTAAAAATTATTACTACTCCACTCCACACTTTCCCATTGGATTTGCGGTGGTGTTGGCACTAGAGGTTCCCTGGAAGCTAAGTCTTGAACTTCTGGATCTATTCTAGAATTAAAATTTTCCATTTAGATTTAAACTTCACATTTTTGGCTCTCTGGCTTTCCTTGGTTTTGAGGATCTTACCTGGAATTCTAATACATAAATGATGACCAGATTTTGTTCAGCTAGTTCTATCTTTCCCTTCTGTCCTGTGGTCTCAGAGGGAGTCCTTGGAGCTCCAAACCTATGGCTATTTGGAGGGTAAACTACTGCAATAGGAATCACAAAGCCGGTTCTCATCAGAGTAATTGTCCTATCTCTATAACTCCATTCTGTTTAAGTTCTGGATAATCTAAGAAGAAAATTTTTAATAAAAGTCCATGATTTTATGCATGATTTTTAGTGTCTTTTTAAATATCAAATACGTTCTCTAAAAGTTTGGTTGGTTTGCATTCTAAATGTACCATAGGAGTTAATGAAAACAAACCTATGTGAATTCTTTGTAAAACAAGTGGTCCCTAATTTCATTAAGGTGAGACACACTATTAATAGTTTTCATCTTATGCATACTTGAATCAAAATTGTCAGGGATTATTATTAAATAATCAATATGCTTTTTCAACAAATTACTGCAGAAGGCAGGCCCAAAGTGTTGTGTAGTTGATATGCTTTCTCTCTGCCTTTTCAGATTGTTGGCCTTGACTTTATCCTGGGCAATCATGAGCTGTGGCACATCCTGCTTGGTCTGACCGCTGTGCCAAGTCTCCTCCAGTCTGTGATGCTCTTCTTCTGTCCTGAAAGCCCCAGATACCTTTACATCAAGTTAGATGAAGAAGAAAAAGCAAGGCAAAGTAAGTCTATGTGTGGGTGTACTTTCTGTCTATTGTTTTGGAACTTCAGCTAATGAGAAATTGTACATGAATGATTTCTCATGAAACTAGTACCAGTGCTTTCCAAATGAGGTCAGTGATTACATGTAAGAAGAATGTGCAAGATCACTTTAATATGACTGGTACATGCCATTTTGTCTACATAAACTTTCATATGAGCGCAAATCGAAAGCTCATATGCAGAGTATTGAACTCAATCATAGGCTTCTAAAAGACCTTCCCAGCATTATGCTTCTGTGATAATGAGTATCATAGATTTCTTTGTCATAAGATGAAGCTAAATGCTCTGCTTTTTAAAAAAATAAAACGGCAGGATTTAACAAGAAAAATTTTTCACAACTCACACATTATTAATAGGGCTATACAGAACTGTAGTTTGTTCATTAACATAATAAAAATAAATTTTTTAAACCCAAGTTTTTAAACCTAATCATTTTGGGGGACAGGCTTGAAAAGACTCAGAGGAGGTGTTGATGTCACCAAAGACATCACTGAGATGAGAAATGAAAGAGAAGAAGCAATGAGAGAACAGAAAGTCTCCATAATTCAGCTCTTCACCAACTCCAGCTACCGACAGCCTATTCTAGTGGCATTGCTGCTACACCTGACTCAGCAGTTTTCTGGAATCAATGGGGTAAGTTTAAGAACATCCCCTAACTCTTAAGAGCGAAGTGAATTAAGATAAAGGGAGAAAGGAGTATAAATTTAAATAACTAAAAGAACTTTTTAAGACGTTGACATCACGTTTTACTACGACAAACTGATTAAGTACTAATTTTCTGTTTTGACTCATCTACTTTCTAAAATTAGCTTACAGTTTTTTAAAATGCTAACACTCTATGGTATTGTATGTCTATTAAGATGAAAGTAAAAAGGCAAAAGTCATAATAAATACAAAAAAAGGGAGAAAGAGAGTAATTATACCAAAGAAAACTAAATTATGAGGGGCTTCTAGAGGTGAGCATTGAATGTAGGATTTATGATAGCCTGGGCAAAAAGAGTCCATTGTTCCCTCTATCTATTTAAATGAAATATACCATATAGCCAGGTGCAAGGTGTTCTCTGCAATCCAAGAAACTTTAAGTTTATTTTGGGAGACAGCACATGCAAACAAAATGAACAACAGAGTGAACCGATATGATATTGGTGAGTGAGGATGTTAGAAAACACATGATTGAGAAACATACTAAATATTAAACTTGCTATCTTTTAGGTTTTGAATTGAAATTTTCCATTATGCATACTAAAATTGTTTTACTGGCAATGAGCTACTAGAAGAAAACAAACATTCATTAAGAAACTAGATAAAGAAAATCACTTGTCCTCTTTCATTGCTGGTAAAAAAGTGGTTTGGGCTTCCTCTATCATGAGCCAATCCCAGATCCACAAGGAACACTTTGGGGGTGACTGATAAGACGAGCAGAGATGTGGGGGAGGTAAAGAAAGTAATTCCTATGAGGCAAAGCAAAAAGGAGCCCTGAACCTCACACCAAAAGTTAAATATGGCTCTGCTGTAGTCTTCGTCCTTCTTTAAAGGATCCTTGCTGTTCATTTTTATCTAATATTCTTTATAACTTTGGGACTCAGAAACCAAATTGCTACATCCTATCTCAGCTCTGCATGTACATCTAATGGCACAATACTTAATCTCTCTGAACCACCCTGCTTTAGCTTCCATTCTAGTGTCTGCCTTAGTGGCATCCAGGAAATACTGAACTTGCAGCTGTTGGGCAGCCTAAAAATGATGGGATCGCGTGCAGTGTGCTGTAAGACACTCCTCACTCAACACAGTCTGCACAGTCTTCCTGCCTCAGCCCCATCTGCAGAAAGACATGTTATGTAGGGAAAGAGTGACAGAGGACAGTAGTACACAAAATGGCCTAAAATACTATTATAAAAGTAAAAACATAACTAAATAATAAAGGCTGTGAGGGAGGTTGTAAACCAGGTTTCTCCATCTCCACTGAGATTAGTGGAAATTTTTGGGTTAAATGTAATGGCAACAGGAATAGCAACTCTTATTCATATATACTGGTGAGAGTATAAACTGACATAACTGCTTTGGAAAGCTGTTTGGCAGTATCTATTAAAGCTGAGCATATGTACACTCTATTGTCCAGCAGTCCTATTCCTAGGTGAAAATGCATGCACATACACTAAAAAGATTGTTCTAGAATGTTCATAGTGGCACTATTCATAATGTCCCTAAATGACAACTACCTAAACATCCATTAACAGTAACATGGGTAACTAAATTGTGGTATAGTAATACAATAAAGTACTATATAGTAATGATGATGACTAGTCTACAAACACATGACCTGTATTGTTCTACAAAGGTAATATTGCAGCCAGATACAAAGTAATATACACTATGTGGTTTCATTTATATCAAGTACAAGATGATGCAAAATTTATCTACGATGGTAGAAGTTAAAAGAGTTTTCTTGAAAAAATAGGGTGACATTTAGGAGTTTTCTGGAAGGCAGAAAATGATTTATTTCCTGATCTGGGTACTAGTTATACAGGTGTTCAGTTTGTGAAAATTAAGTGAGCTGTGCATTTATGATATGTGTAATTTTTGTAAATATTTTATGCTTTAACAAAAGGTTTAAAAATTTTTTTTAATAAAAAAACTTTATATGCACAGTTCTCAGCTAAATATAAGGAAAACTTTTTAAGCCATCAGTAACTTTAAACACTGAAGGAGTTTGTGGTTTCTCCTTCCCTGAAAAGAGAGAGGTAGATAAAATCTTTAGGAAGTTCTAGGGACTGTGGTTCTAGAGAAACAATTAAAAATAAACAACTTAAAATATTTCTTGCTTTAAATCCATCAGTGGTAGGCTTCTTGATTAAGGCTAAAATGTTATTATTTTGCAGATCTTTTACTACTCAACCAGCATTTTTCAGACAGCTGGAGTCGGCCAACCGGTTTATGCAACCATTGGAGTTGGTGCCATCAACACAGTTTTCACTGCTGTCTCTGTAAGTAAAATACCCTAAAATATTCTGCTTGTTTCTCAGTCCAGGAATAGGAGTAAAAAAAGAAAAAGAAAAAGAAAAAAAAACTCTTGTGATCTAAAAGTGATCAATCACTTATTGTCCACATACACTGGAAATATAAAACTAAGTGGGTCATGGGAAGAGTCCTCTATGTGAATAACCAACTACTGTATTGAATTAGGCATAACTGAGAAGGTTTTCTGGTTCTCTCGTTATCACTTGTTCTCTCTATTGGTACAGATGCCATTAGTTACTCATTTGTAAATTAATAATTCACATGGGGACACAGAACTTTCTCCTTGTGTAAATATATGGATTCTTTCTCCTTTGCTCTATACTTAAGCACTTTGGGATTAGCCAACAACTTGTCAGTTCTATCAATTCTGGGTCTTGTACCTAGATGCCTCCCTTTCCGTGGTTGAAATTCTTTTTTTATACTGATGTTTTGGGAAAATATTTTAAAAATTAATTTAGTCCTCTCAATTAGGTATCTAAGCCTCTTATAAATGCCTGTGCTGGTAGGTCATTGGGCAGAGCTTCCAAGTAGCTCACAATGCCATGGCTTCTGGTTCTGCATGTGAGTATGTGATATCATGAGAGGATGGAGTAGAAGTGATGTGTATGTTGAAAAGTTATTGTTATTTTTGAAATGTTATTCTTTTGAAATGTCACATGTTTTTTATTTTTGAAAGTTTTTTCCAACAAGGGGAAAAAGGCTATATACTCTTCTTAAGAACAAATATCTTAAATAAAGAATGGTTCAGTATCTTGGCAATAATAATATTTAACACAATATTCTAAGAATTAAAGTAAACAAACAACAATCCAAAAAAAATCCTGAAAACTTCCCAACTAATTTAACTCACTCTAAAATGAGGGTAATTGGGCTTATTTTTTAACTTAGAATGCAAGTTGTTAGGCTTGTGCTTTTCAATTTTGGTCACCATGCTATACTCAATATACTTTAGCCATTTTTTTTTTATTCTCTGTACATGTACTTTTAACTATTACCTTCGTTTCAATAAATTATAGCCCAGACACCTAGATAAAAAGGCAGCTTTGTCCAGACCACATTAAACAGTGTTGGACCTTGGAAAGCAGGGAAGAACAAATAACAAGGGAACACCCGTGGTTCTGTAGACATGCCTTTAGAGATAATGCCTGTTTAAGCCAAAAGGCCACTCTAAATCAATGAAGACCTGGCGCTGGGATGTAATCCAGGGGACTATTTTGTTCCCCTGAGAAAATATTTTGTACACATCCTACTTGAACATATTTTTCTAATATAAAGATGATGATTAAAATATTTTATATGTAACAGGATTTGCTATGTAAAGCATCAAGTTGTCAAGGTCGAGTAACCCGAACTCTAATAATGGCTGAAAGGAAACTATTTCACAGAATTTCATTTTTTTATTTATCATGGTGACATTGGTTAACAAAATCCAGTAAGTTTCAAGTGTACAATTCAAGAGTAAGTCATATATACATTGCATTGTGTGTTCACCATCCATAGTTAGATTTCTTTCTGTTAGCACATGCAGAATTTCATTTTTGTCTCCCTCCTACTGACACCGTTGAAGTGGGAGGAGTTATTTTCAAAAGTGTCTTGATTATTTTGAATAAACCTTTATAGAGTTCATCTTTTTATTCTGTGAAAGTTTCTGAGCAAGTGGAATAATAAACATAATTTCTAATCAGCTATTTAATTACAAATAACCCTCCAGGACTACAAATAACATTTACAATTTTTAATTATATATTTTTTTGAAAAGTTGTTTTAAAGTCCAAAAAAGTACAAAACAGATAGCCCCTCAGTCATCCAGTTTCTCTCCCCGAAATTAACCAATGTTACCAAATTCCATATATCCTTTCAAATAAAAATATGCAAATAAGAATATGCACTTGTCACCAAACTCTAAGTAGGCTTCCCGGATATAACTGAAACACACTGGGGCATAGGTGAGAGTTTTGGTCAAGCAGATATCTCCAGCCTCTAAGTAAGTCTCACCCTGTGTCACTTTCCTCCCTGAGTGGTCACCTGGCCTCAAAACGGGAGTCCAACTTAACTTTCAAGACATGTAGGTTTAGAGTTTATTATCCTATTCGTAATAATTGTTCTGAGGCAGAAGAAACAGACATGGTAAAAGCTCTTATTCTTGAAGAAATGCTTTTATTTTCTTGGTAGCTTGACATGATGTCATCAAGGCAGCTTTGAAAGACATAATCAAAGAGTCAAAATATAGAGAGAAATTTTATGAACTTGAGAAAGCTTTGTTTTTCCCACTTCCTTCTCAATAATTAAATGCAAGCTCTTAGCTTATCATCCTGAAGTGATTTGAAGCTCATACGAAATGCCTCTGAGATGAAAGGGGCTTTCACTGCACGGGAAAAGAAATATTTCTCAGATATTTTCAGAGCCAGAGCTCACTATGCTAAAGATACTGGATTGCTATTGGTTTCCTGATAGATTTATGAGACTAGTCAATTTACTCACCAAAGTGAGAAATTATGACAGGTAATTTTTTGTTTGCAATTCACTAACCTTGGAAGTATTCCAAGGATCAAGTGAGACTCTATCCAATAACTCTGGTCTTGGCTAATTGTAAATTTTAACCATTAATGTAAAGGTACCCAGACCAAAAGGAATCAATGACATATCTCCTGACATAGAATAAGAAAGCACTTTAAACTTTTGCTTTGAGTCTTACCTTCTCAAATGGATAGTTCATTCCCAGCAACAGGTATGTTTAGGTACACCAGAAAAATGAAGACGACTATTTTGGAAAAATGATCAAATTTCATAAGTTGCCATGTGAGTAGTCACAATATGACTTCATTAGCAGTACACAGACTCTTGTGATTATAACTTAGGACAAATACCAAGAAAGGAATTAATGTCATTTTTAGTGTGAAAACTTCATATTTTAAACATACAGGAGATCAACAGGAAGAGATCTGAGATGTATAGCCTCTTAATATTGTACCCAAAGTGATAATCATAGAGAGGTGGTAACACTCTTGTTCTTTCTCTAGAATGCCCTGTTCAAACCAATGTGACTAAATAAAGCAGGTATCCGTTGATGGCCTCTGGTCACTGAGACCAGCTGTGCCACCTCAAATAAGAGTCACGCCCTCTTCAGTTCCACATCTGTAAAATGGAATAATAGAACTGCCTTTTTCTTTCGTATAAATTTAAATGACCTCTTTGTCAGTAAAGACTATATAAGTATAAAGCCTAGATATTTTTAAACTTTCCTAGGTATTCCTTGTGGAGAAGGCAGGACGACGCTCTCTGTTTCTAATCGGAATGGGCGGGATGTTTTTCTGTGCCATCTTCATGTCTGTGGGACTTGTGCTACTGGTGAGTTTGGTGCCCGCGCTGAGATTTCTGGTTACCATATGATAGCACTTCTGTGCTCCTGGTTAAAGTGATTTGTATGTCAAAAACATTTGAGAGTTTCTTATGAAATAAAGTCAGAGGAATAACATATAATACCAGGGAGAAATGTAAAGAAAAAGAGAACTAGGGTTTAAACTTTGGGTTTAAAGACTGAATATCAGCAAGTAAATTGTACGCATTACCCAGGCTGACAATGTAGCAAAATGGTCAGAGCATAGGCTCTGGGGGTCAGCCTCAGACTGGTTCCAGTGCTGGCTCCGCTACTTGGCTGCTGTTTGACCTTGAGCAAGTGTCTGGACCTCTCTAGCCCGGTACCCTCAACCACTACTTCACATGCATCCTGTCTAGTGACCTAGTATTAATAGGAACAAAAGTGGCTGGATCTCTACTTTGCATTTTTCACAGGAAAAGAGTAACTAAGAGTCATATAAAATCCTAATCTAGAGGATTTCCTATAACGGAACTCGAGAGATTTAAGGATGACTCAGACTAGAATAAACTTGTCTCCAATTAGAATAACTTGAACTTAATTGAACATAAACGCAACAGGAAAAGAGCCATGTCACTGCTAAATTCAGCGAGAGTCTATTAGCTAAAAGAAGCAACAGCCAATGATTCTCGTTCTCCTTTTTGTCTTGTTTTTTTCCTCAGGATAAATTATCTTGGATGAGTTATGTGAGCATGATAGCCATCTTCCTTTTTGTCAGCTTCTTCGAAATCGGGCCAGGCCCCATTCCCTGGTTCATGGTGGGTGAATTTTTCAATCAAGGATCACGCTCTGCTGCTATGGCAGTAGCTGCATTCTGCAACTGGGCCTGCAATTTTTTTATAGCTCTGTGTTTCCCATACATTGCGGTAAGCAGCCTAACATTGTGCAGATTTATTGAACTGAAGATAGGGTTGGACAGCTGCTAATTGAGACTCTGTGTTTGGTCTCTCTGCAGGGCTTTTGTGGACCTTATGTGTTTTTCCTCTTTGCTGGAACAATGTTGGCCTTTACTCTGGTCACATTTTTCAAAGTTCCAGAAACCAAAGGAAAGTCCTTTGAGGAAATTGCGGAAGAATTTCGAAAGAAGAGTGGTTCAACCCAAGCAGCAAAAGCTGCCACGGAAATGAAATTCCTTAGAGCTACAGAGACTGCGTAAAGATAATCTGCTTTTTGACATGAAGAAAAAGGAAGGAAGCCATGCGTTTTTAAGTGACAATTCTTTGAGAATTTTATGTCTATGTCCTGAAGTATTTTTTTTATTTTTTAAAAAGTTTTTATGGGCCCTGATCCGAAATGTCATCAAATATTACCAAAGAGAGTATTTTTTTTTTTAAGTTACAGAATCTATTTTTGATGCTAAGACCCTGTAATTAAGTAAACCAAAAAGTCTAGCTCTTTTCACTACACTAAATGGCAAGGACATTCTAATGTTCCTAGTTCTACTCTTTAATAATGTTTTCTTGAAATCAAAGTGGTTTCAAGGTATCATATTATTACTTCCTTAAGCATCTGGTTAGAAACCTGAAGATACAACTAACATTTACATATTTGAATATGATCACACTCAGTTTTTATCTTATGCATTAGAATTTGCATTTTGCTTAAATTTTTATTTAATTTTTTTTTGTATTTTTTGTGTGGAATGGTTTTTTGTGTATATTAAAATATGTTTGTAAGGAAAAACTTATTTTTAGTAGGCATACCAAAATCTTTGAGTACTCAGGGGAAAAAAATTTAATTCCTTTAGTGACCAAATGGTTTTTATAAGATTATACTCTTAAAAGGTTTTACCTGGTCATATAGCATGGGTTATCAGTTAATATTAACATCTATTATAAACTCACGTCAGATCTCTTGTTGGTTCAATTCTTTGAGCTATGTTTTGTTTTGCTTTTTAATTGAACACAGACTGGTTTTCGAGGTGTGTTATAGAATAGACTCAGTGATAAGGAGGGAATTTTGTATATCCCCTCAAATCTCCAATAAGTTGAAACCACCTAACTTAAGGAATTCGAAGTAAAAGATTGCTCTGATAAAAAAAAAAAAAAAAAAAAAAAAAAAAAAAAAAAGTCATTTTCTGAATGTTGAGTCCCCGAAAAATCATGTATAAGTTCAGACTAGATCAAAAATCCCTATTTAATTTTCCTGAAAATACTGAGTTATCTAACACAAAACAATCATTCCCTTTGATGTCTCCCTTTTTGTCTTTGCAGTATAAGGATGCTGGCTAAGCTGTTCTCCTGCTATTGCTAACATTTATTGTGCCATTGATGTGTCAGGCACTGTTCTAAGTGCTTCTACCTATATAGGCAAATTGGAAATACACAGATGATTAAACAAACTTTTGCTTACAGTCAGTTTTGCAACCATGGACATACAGTTCTAATGAATACCAAAGACTTAGCAGGGAGCTAAAGTATCTCTAGGCTGTTTTTGTCACACAGTGGAATACTGAATCAACCCTTTTTGTTTGCTTTAATGTGCATAAAAACTCTCAACATTTGCTTCTTTTTTTTTTTGTCAAAGTTGTTTACTTTTATGTAATTTAACAGTCTAAACAACATGAAAATTTTTCTTTCATTTTCACCATTTTGTTTTTCCTTTGGGCCAATTTGGGATAAACTTTTCACTTAGGACTTCTAGACACAGTCAAAGTGAGCTTAAATAGTTTAGGAGAACTTTGTGCTAAAATGTGAACTCTGAAAAAAAGAATGTAGGGACTCTGACTAGGACACCAGCAGGAAAATGGCTCTTATTTGGCTCTTGTCTTCTTCAGGATGCTGGCCTTTGATAAGCCCAAAATTGCAATAATAAAAATGTTAAATTTCTTTATAGGCAATGAATATGATTTAATCAAATCACTACTCCTGATCTCATTTACTAAGAGGATAAAGTAGTAAAGGTTTAACTCAAAAAAGAACGAAAGACCACTTTTAAGTTCTAATTAGTTATTTGGACTCATCCACAAATATCAGAAATTCAAACCCTGAAGTTTTCTGCCTCTGAGGAATTTAAGTAACTCACATTGTTCCCCTTTCATAATTTTTTTCCTTGCAGAGATACAAGTGAATTGAAAAAAAACACGCACATACACACACACATGAAAGTGAAATAAGAAGCTGTTAACACTTTATACTAGGACAAAAAAAAATAGCTAAAACAGTAACACTTTTGAGTCTTCAATGGTATACATCACAATAAATAATAAAATTAGTTAGTTTTGTCCCAGGGAACTCAGATGTGAGTTTGAACACTTGTTTCTCATAGTACTCTATCATTTTTGCAGAAGCGTTTTCATATACTCAAATGTTATTACAAATGTGATTTTTTTCTGTTAACATGTTTGAAGCACGATTACATTGCTTGGTTTGGACACTCATCTGCTACATCATAGCTGTTGTTCACTGCCATGACATCAGTGCAAAGAAAGGTCTTCTCCACCTTTCTCCTTTCCTCTTACTTCTCCATGACCAACACTGGAAGGTGGGGTGAGACACCGCAAGAGAAAGCTCTCTCCTCAAGGAGTTCACAGTCCAATAAGAAGTTCAGGAAGACCAGGGCATAAATATTCCCATCTGTGTCTTTTGCCTTCTCTTATAAAATGTGCTAGATAATATAACCTACCTCAGGTTGTGGTTTTGAGGATTAAATGTAAAGTGCTAAGCAGAGTGCCTGGTCCAAAGTGGGCACTTAGTAAATGTTACCTAGAATTAGTATTCACGAAGATACTATTAAGATACAGGATTATCACATATAAGATAGTTCCAAATTTTTCTCTTGAATAAAAGGAGTTTTATAACTCAAGATAATATTCTCTTACTTCAAGCAACGATCTCACAAAGACAAGAGATCAGGGAAGATTTTAGGCTATTTAATTCCCATATCCATACCTGATATTTCCGAGTAGGTTTTAGGAGTTTTTATCGTATATTTTCAATTTGCTTTTTCCTAAGTTATGTTATTTTTAAGAGGTATATATGTAATATTTCTTTGGATAATACCAACTATAAAATAAAATGCTGTATATCATATTTAAATGTAATTTAATGGGATTATAACCACAGGACAAGACCAAACCTTCTTGATAATCTTCAAAAATTGCAAAAGTGTATAAACCAGTGTACATGCATAAGCGACTTTGTATTGCTAGCTTATTGTTGAGTATGCAGCAAATAAAGCAATGTTAGGCAATATCTCGTACTTACAGTGTCCTAAGCAGAAGTGCTGAGTAAAGTGTAAAAAATATAATTTTTCATTACAATTCTCTATCAGTGACCTGAGAAGAAAAGGTTTATTGCCTTTTCTTGAGGCAATAAACTCTAAGCCATCTGCTGGTGTTTTTACTGCCTTCTAATTGGGTACACATTAGAAAGAAGCATCATGAAAAGAAACTGATTTTAGTAAAGAGTACATATACACTATAGTTTCATGACAATAAATATATTTACAAATGTTTAGTTTTTTAAATTTTATCTAGAAAATAGCCACGTTTAAGAAATTTGCTATTGGTAACTGTATATACTCCTTTCTCACAGTATTTTTCCTACTCTCATTTTAAAGAAAATATATGATTTACTTTTTAAAATTTATTCCCATTGGGCAGTTGTTTTGATTGTCAGTAGTAGAAAAAAAACTAATCTGAAGGCCAGGTAAGAACAGCAGAAGGGGAATGAATGGCTCCATTTGATGAAAATAAAAATAATTTAATTAGTAAATATTTAATTGAGCTCCTATTATGAACAATACACTTTGTTAAAGTTTTGTATAAGGCACAAATCTTAGAAAACATGATCTTTATCCTCGATCACCAGCATTCTCATAAAGGGGATAAAATTTGAAAACAAATAGTTAAAGTACAAAGGAGAGATTAGAAAAAACGGCCTTAGGGGTTATCAAATTTTTAAGTTGACATCTAAAATTTTCATCATATGTTTAAATAGCTGCAAAAATTATTAATTTTTCAACATATAGTAGATATTGACATTTAAAAACTGCTTTGCTCTATTTATCCAATGGAATTTAAATACCATAATAATTTGTTACCATAGCCATTAAAAATATATATAAACATATTTATGTATTTACTGATTAGAAATTTAACTTTTCTATTCCCATATTTCCTTTGCATTTCCTTCAACAAATTTTATCCCAAAGTAACTAATTTGTATGTCCTAACATATTGTTGATGATTATATTATAAGTTTCTGCAACAAAAATATCTATAATTTGAATTTGAATTTTTTAAAATGTCCTTTGTCTGCAAAGGTCAAAATGTTTAACCTTTTTTTTTTTTTAGATTGAGTTAGCCTTTATGATTATGAGTAGTACACAATTGATGAAAAGACATCTGTATTACAAATTCTGATAAAATCGTTCATTTTTAAAATAGGTATTTTAGAAATTTATCTAAACAAGAAGCATGGGATCATTTTTTCAATTAATTTAAATATTAATGGATGGATAGTTCTTATTACTAAAGTGAAACAGCCTTCAATATAAAGTCTATTATTACTTTTTGTTATTATAAACTTATTGAAAATCTTGTTTTCAGAGGTAAGTAGATAGGAATGGAAGGACTAATTTCATTCAATTTCATGCACTCTATTAAAGTTACAGTCAAAAAACACATAGCAATTAATCATCAAAGTAATTTTTAATAATGTGTTAGCTAATAACTCAATTGGGCTCTTTAATTTCGTTAAAATCAAAACATTTGTATTGTGAAAGGATTTGTTATCCAGTTGTTACAGTCATTCATTCTCTCACTTAGTTTCTGGGCAGCATACCAAAAAGGCTTTACTAAGACTTAATAAAAGGCTATTAATTATATTCTCGAATCTTTCACTTAGAGGCAACTTGCTTAACCTGATATGCTCAGAAAGGATTAGGAGAATTGAAATATTATTAATTGTATGCCTTTTCACATATGTATATAATAAAATTCTATTTTATCACATGCTCTATTTATTTCTAACCATTAGAGCTCAGATTTAGCTTGTTAGCTTGTTTAATTCATAGAAAATGTCTTTTGTAACTTAATGGGTAAATATGGTCCTCATTGTCAAACTAATTTTCCAAATGACCCATACTTTCTATCTGACTTAATTTTTCACTTCCAATACGTAACTTAATAGTCATTCCTGTGACAGCCATCTCATGTCTGGATTACTTCCACAGGTAAATGTAGATGAGGCATGGATACCTGTTATTAGTCTACCTTCTGCATTTCTAACAGATGTTTTATTTTCTTTAGTTTTACTGGTCTTTCCCTCAGGAAGAATTCACTTCGAAAACAATTGGGTAAGGTCTGCTAAACAAAAGTGGTCATTATCCTCTTCTACAATGTCTAAATTCAAAATATACAATTTCTTATAAGCTACCTTTATTAAGGTAGGCTTCCTAGGTAAAATTATTGCTAAGTATCCCTTTGTTTGGCATCTCTAAAAGTATAACAGTCTAGAGCAAGGTACCACAGTGAGAATCAGGACCGAATGAGAATTATACCTATCTTTTATAAAATAGGAGAAAGATGATAATGAAAGAGACATTGGAGAGAAGAACTGACTTAATGCCCAACCGCAGGCACATTATTGGGCATGAAAGCATATATTTTTATCCATGAATAAGAGATAACATCCCCAACTTTGATAACAGTTATTATAAGGTTTTCACAAACTTAATGCTTGGACAGAGGGTGGGGTGATGGAAATAAAACTTAGGGGATCAGCTCAGAAGATCCAGCATCCAAACAATGGGATTTCAAAAGAGAGGAAAAGTCAAAACAGAGGGAAAGAAATTGTCAAAAATGTATTACATTAGAATTTTGCTGAAGAACAAAACCTTGACAGTTCATTGTATGTCAAACACAATAAACCAAACACAAAATTTTATCATGAAACATCAGAACACCAGAGATTCAGAATACATATAAAAGCATCTTGAAAGGAAAGGCAGGCCACGTGCAATGGAACAAGATTCAGAACAGCATGTAGGCCATAAAGCAGTGCCTACAAAATCCTGAAGGAAAATTATTTTCAGCCTAGAATTCTGCCCCCAGACATTTATCAATTGTGTGTAAAATTAGAATTAGGTGTATTTCCAGACTTGCATACCCCAAATTTTACCTCTTCTGCACCTTTTCTCATAAAACAAGTAGAGGGTAGACTCTATCAAAGCAGGAGAAAACCAAGAGAGGAAGACATGAAATTCAGCAAAAGGAGAGATAGATAAGTTTCAGAACAAAAGTCATAAATAAGCGGCTAGCGTCAGGGCCTAGAAAGCAACAAATTCAGTTTGAAGCAAGAAAAAGAAAGTTCCAGGAAAAAACTGATCTGAAAGTTTCTCTGATACTTTTGGCCATGTGAAAAATAATTTGGATCATTTAGAAAAAAATAGAGATAAACATTATTTTTAAAAAAATAGTGATAGAGACAGTAATGAATTCCTAGGGAGAGAGTAAGGTAGGGAGTGGCACAGAAAGGAAATGTCATAGCACACTTCTTGGCTCTGCAGTGAATACTTATTGACACAATTAGGTAAAACACTAGATATTGTTACAATTCTTGTTTCCAAATAAAATTTATAATAGTACTATATTGTGAGATATGTGGAAAGGAGAGAAAGTATGAGAAAAAGGGCTCAATTATTTTTTATCATGATAAGTTGTCAACACACAACCACCAAAATCTATAAAGCAAAAATTTAAAGTATGAGCCAATGTGCTGATAATTTTCCCTGTGCCCCGCAGATCTATTTTCGCCCTGTCCACAATGCTCTGTGTTTCAGAAGGCAGATCTCTTCAGACTCTAGCATCTGGGCTCTTTATCTTTGGCTTCCAGTTGGGTTTGCTTAATGGGATGCATTGGATAAAGGACAAGAAGAGGTAGAAAGTGGACTATTGATTCCTTCACCTTCCACCTTCCCACCAAGACTGTATTCACCCATCCAAGGCCACAGCTCCTGTTTTTCTGGGTTCTGTACACTGATCCTCTAAACCTTGCCTGTCTTAACCCTAGAATTGGTAATGGTTTCTACTATCGTTAGTTTCACTACTACTAGTGCCAGGTGCTTTACTATCCTTTGCTGGCCTCTTAACTTGGCCTACTCCTTTGTAAATCGTTTCTTCTTTAGACTTCTTTAATCACCCCTTTTCACTAGACCATCTGTTTCTGTGGGGACCTTAAACAATACAGCACATGAATTAGGATATCAAAACTAAATCTTAAAAAAATCATTAAAAACTTCAAGTGTTCGCCTATAAGGAGACTCATGGGTAGGGAGGGGTGAGGCAGAAAATTATTGTGAATTCTTTTAAATATACTTAATATAGGCTTTATACTATTATTTGACCCTTATAGACATGCATTATTTTTTAAATTGTTTTTTTTATTTAATATCAAGTACACAGTACATGGGTTAGAAATCTATATAGTTCATCAAACGATCCCCCTAATTGCACCCTCCCTCCCCTGACCCTCCACCTAGCCAACGTATGAATGCTAACTGCATTCCCTATGCTGTGCTCCCATCCCCATGACCATCCATCAGCTACTAATTTGTACCTCTTTAGCCCTTCACCCTATTGTCCCAGTCCCCCAAATCCCCTTCTCCTGTCTGACACCAAATTGTCCACTATATTTGTGAGTCTGTTTTTGATTAGTTTGTTTTTATTCCTTAGATTCCACATATAAGTGAAAGCATATAGTGTTTATCTTTCTCTGACTTAAATACCTTTTAGGTCCATCAAAGCAATATCTTTTTCCATCCCCTTACTTTTCATATGTAGGGGTCTTGTTTTCTTATCTTTTTAGCCACTCTATCTTTCGGTTGGAGCACTTAATTCTTTTCCATTTAAGGTACTTATTGATAGGAATATAGGTGTTACCTTGCTTTATTCCAGTTTTTGATACATGTTTTTCCTTCTTAAAGAAGTCCCTCCAACATTTCCTGTAATACTGGCTTGGTGGTGATAAATTCCTTTAGCTTATTTTTGTCTGGAACAAATTTTTGCTGTCCTTTAACTCTAAATGATAGTTTTGCTGGATAAATTATTCTTGGTTGTAGATCCTGGGTCTTCATCCGGTTGAATATTTTTTGCCAACCCTTTCCATCCTGCATAGTTTCTTTTCAGAAATCAACTGCCAATCTTATGGGTTTTCCCTTATATGTATTAGTTTTTCTTTTGATGCTTTTAATATTCTTTCTTTGTTTTTAAACTTTGGCATTTTAATTATGATGTGTCTTGGTGTAGGCCTCTTTGGATCTCTGAATTTTGGAATTCTCTGAGCTTCCTGGGATTTTATGTCAGTTTTCTTCACCAAGTTAGAGAAGTTTTCCATCATTATTTCTTTAAACTGCTGTTCAACATCTTGATTTTCTTCAGTTACACCTATCAGACAAATATTTGGAGACTTAATAATGTCCCATCCTCCTTAAATTATTTTTATAGTCTTGGCATGTTTTTTCTTGCCATGCTGATTGAGTGTCCTGATTGGCTTTCCTGTCCTCTAGATAGGGCATTTGATCCTTTTCTTTATTCACTTTGTTTATTCCTTTGTTTATTCCTTTTAATAGACTTCTCATCTCAGATAACGTATTCTTCATTTTTGACTGGTTCCCTTTTATAATTTCCATTTCCATTTTTATATTTTTTATCTCTCTGTTGAAGTTCTTACTGAATTTATCTATACTTTCCAAACGTTCATTGAGCATCTTTTTAACCAGTATTTTGAACTCTGCCTCTGTTAGATTACTTGACTCTGTTATACTTGAATTTCTGTTCTCTTCTCTCATATGGTTTCTCTTTCTTTGTCTTCCCATTTTGGCTGCCTTTCCATGTTTGTTTCTATGTACTAAGCAAAGCTCCTAAGTCTCCCGGTCTTATTAATGTGATTTGTGCAGTAGGTGTCCAGTGGCACAGTCCTGAGAGGGGTTCAGCTGCAAGCCAAATTTAGCCCAATCCTATGCCTCTCTGAGACCACCTGTTAAGATTCAGCAAGTAATCCAGAGATGCTGTGCTTATAGTTGCCTCAGAAGGCCACACCAGAAACCAAGGCTGCCTCCAGTGCGAGTCTCGGCAAGGAGCACCTGACTTGCTGAGGATACACCTGAATGTGCCTTGGGTGGGACCACAGGTTGGGGGAGGCAGGGTTTCAGAGATTCCTCTGGGCAGAGCAACCTCTGTTATCCAGTTTGATGACATCACAGCTATGGTGGCGCTATGTCCAGCACACTGGTAGTCAGGGAGGGCTCAACAGGGAACAATGGATACCGCTGGCACCTCTGTGCCCAATGAATCTTGCTTTGGCCCTTACTCCGACAATGTCTTCCTGGAAGTCCCTGGTGCCCTGTGCGCACAGCCGAATCAGCACTGGGACTCAGGGCGAGCAGGTCTATCACCAAGAAAATCTGCTCAAGGATGTGGCCGCTTTAAGAGGCGTCAGCTGCTGCAGAAGCCCCTATCTCACTCAGCTGCTTGGGACTGGGCAGCCCCGCATCATTGCCCCATCCTACCTTCCGCTGTTGCAGGATATTTTCTTGGATTTCTCCCTAGTTGTATGGCTCATTCCTCTAGATCCCAGGCAATTTTTCCTTGCTGCTGCTTCTTGTTTCCATCACAATTTTGATTTGGTCGGGATGAACAGAGCCTCTATCATCTACACCATTTTTTTCTCTCTCCTAGACATGTATTATTTTATTAAAGTAAAAAATTATTAAATAAGAAGAAAAATTTTATTTAAAATATTAAATCAACTTAAAATGCTATCTAGCAAAAAGTGGGTGAGATTTTATATATACAATATACTTTAGATAGATGAGAGAAGAGAATAAAGTGGCTAAAAAGGGAAAAAAGAGGGAAGACAGAGAGAGGGAGAAAAGGAGAAAGAATAATCTCAACAGTTGTTAGTGGTTATTCATAGGTGTTAAGATTTTAGCTAGGGTGTATGGGTTTGTGTACAGTCCAAGTTTTCTTCATTGTGCATGTACATTATATTTACAATAGGATAAAAATAAATGTGAGGGAAGTTAACTTTCTTTCAGAAATAGGTAGTGAGAAGAGAAATGGATTTGCTGATGAATGGATGAGCAAACTGTAGAATACTACTCAACAATAAGAGTGAACAATTAAAACATGTGACAAGATAAACTGAGGCACATTAAAAATTTAAGAGTTCATTTGAACAAAAATAAATTCAAATCAGGTAGTAATAAACAGGAAGTGGTTAAGATGCTCCACCAACGGGAGGTAGGGGCGTGACTTTTACAGAGATTAGATTGGCTTTAGGGTTGCCTTATTTGGGAAAGCCTGGTTGGCTGTGCTTGGCCGTTCTTAGGTTTCTATTTCTTACCCTCAAGGCATTTACAGGCTTAGATTTTGGTTTGCTTATATAGGTTGTCAAGGCATTAAAGCCACCTCAGTCTAATAGCTCCCTTGTTTAATTAATTTAACAATGTAATAACATAGATGAATTTCAAACGTATTAGTCTAAATGATCAAAACCAGACCCAAAAGGCTACATAATCTATAATTCTATGGATACAATATCTAGAAAGCAAAAGAATAAAAGTGGAAATCACAGTAGTAGTATTTGCAAGGGGTTGGAGTCAATTTATTGAAGGTCTTCATAAACTGTCATCTTGATTGTAGTGGTGGTTTACTGGACTATAGAGCTGACTAAACTCAGAACTGTGTACTAAAAAGTGAATTCTGCTGCATATACAATTTTTAAAGTAAATTTAATGTTTTTTAAAAAATTTGAATAAAATAAAAGGCAATGAACTTCTTATCTTCTTAGGTCACGTGAGATTTTTTCCCCATGTTTTCTGCCTGTGATTAGTCATCAAAATCAAACCAATTAAGCTTTGTTTATTTTGTTAACTCTGGGTGATTTGCAGCAGAAAATGCACATAACAATCATTGAAATCCAGAGATAATCCTAAAGCACATTTTGAGCTCCTCTTTACAGTCTCTGAGCTAACACTCAAAAACTCTTTCTAGAACTGTCAAGGAGGCTTGATTTTCAGCATTATTTCCAGACGTCCCCAAATGGAATCATTCCTGTATAACTTGTTAACTGTGAAATTGCTCAAAAAGAGAGCATTGAAAAAAACAAGAGCTTAAAAAATCTGCTAACTGCAACATCAATTTCTGAGTCACCCCCAAATGTAAAGGCTGTGGTGCTGCCCTCCCTGTTTCACACATGTCCCACATCCTAACGCAGAAATCAACACCCTAACAATGATCTTGTGATATTTGGTAACCTTGAGTAAGCAGAGATGAGACTGGCTCCGTCTGGAGCTGAGCTGATTGTCACCCATCAATCTGCACAGTCAGGAATGTCTGTATTCAGAGCCTCTGACAATCAGTTCCGGTTTCAGCTTGTTCCCAAGTGACACTGGTGATTATTTTTATCTCCTAATGTTATAGTTTAACTAATTCACTAATGATTAAGACAATTTTAAAGACTGAGCAAGCCTCACTAGCTAAATGGCTGTTGCACTTTAGTTGATATGCAAAGGATGTCCGCTGCCTGCAGTTAGTTAATAATGCATTATTAATTAATAGTACTTGGGAAAAGTGTCCTGTCAGCAGGAGCCCTGAGGTTGTTTTCCTAGTGTGCCAAGATGATCATCATCAGGACTTTTCTGTTTCATCACACCAATTATTGGTGCTGTCTCTACTTTGATTTTTAATTCTAAAAAAATTCGGGTTCTGATTCCAAAAACTCAAAGAATTCTTTTCATTTGTATTTTCTTAAACCGACGTATGGAGTGCTGGGATGATATAGATGAATAACCTTCTTATTTACCCAACTCTAATTCTGCCTTGCAAAAACACATTTATCTCAGCAGAAGGGCTTGGGCAAGCAAAACCCAGGAGAAATCAAAATAATTAATTACTCATCCACCTTGGTAAAGATTGCTCTATCTCATGCTCTTCTCACTGACGGTTGTTTTGCTTTTTTTTTTTTTTTTTTTTTTTAAATTTTTAACTCCCTGTGTATAGAATCTGCTTTGTTCCATTATTCTTAATTTGTGCTAAACTGTGTATTTTGTATGTAGGAAAAGCAATCTTGGATGTCTTACTTAATTAACTTTTATATCATCTAACACCACTTTGTTGGAAGAAGAAAGAGGTGATCATGATTTCTGAAATCAGAACAAAATAGAAATATTTTTAGAAATTCATGCTCATCCCCAGATTCTCCGTCATATTTCTGCCATCCTCACTACCCATCCACATTCCAGGGGCAGTGGTAGAAGAGAAACTGAATAAGGTACATGTTACTCACAGCACACTCTCCAAGAGCAGAAGGTAACTAAATCATGTACATATGATAGAATCATCAGAATGAAAAAAAAAAAAAGCGAGATGTTACATACATACTGTGATACAACAATCATTGTTTCACGGGTTCTGCAATTACACAAAATGTCTTTTTGTAAAGTGTTAAAAATTTGATACAAATAAAACCTCTAATAATTTTGGTATTGGATCAACTGGTGTAGAGTCTAGTTGTGTAGTCTGTTGTGGGGAAGTGTTCTCTGAATATTAATAAGATCAATTTGGTTGATATTGTTGTTTAGGTCTCCTGTTTACTTACTGATTTTTTCCTTTGCTTGTTCTCTGATTACTCAGAGAGAAGTGTTGAAATCTCCAACTGTGACAGATTTGCCTAGTTGTGTAACCTGTGCCACCATCATATGTACTGCTCCCCAACATTTATACCATTCTAAACTCTACTATTATTACGATCACCATTTTAAAAATTAGAACACTGAGGCTTGGGAGATTAAGTAAGTTGTAGAAGGCCACTCAACTAGTAAATGGTAGAACAGGATTTCAGTTGAGGTAGTTTGACTCCAGAGTTCCTGCTCTTCACCTCCACAATATGCTGTATCCTGTCTCATCTGTGAGTTTCAGGGGCGGGTAAGATGAGGCCATGACTTTATTTTTCTTTTAGAAGGCATTTGCTGCACAAACCAATGTCTAGGGAAGGGAAGGTGCCATCCTGCTCTCCACCCTCTCCTACCTCCACTCCAACTCAACACAATCTCATTTTCCCCTCAAGGAGCATTGGAGGGGGCACTCCGAGGGTGTGTTCTTAGGAGTTGGAGCTTTCAGTGGGTCAGAAGGAAAGAGCCCTTGTTTTAGCAGGAAGGGTTCTTTGGGGTTATCTCTTTCTTTCCAGCTTCTCTCATTTCTTAGCTTCCCTCCTTTTGTTCTCGTCTAGGGCTTTGGGTGGATAGGTCTGAGCCCTGCCTTAAGACGGGCCTCTGCCCGTAGAGGCCTGGAGGTGAGGAAATAAAGCCAGGACTGCTCTGTGGTTTAGCAATTCACCTACCCTTGCTTCCATTTGTCATCAGTGTGGTTAGACTTCTAAGGTCATATATGAAGTGTGGGCTTTGAAAAAGGAGCAATGAAGATCTATTTTCAGATTCAGCCTTAGGCTAGAAAGGCAAAAAAGGAAGTCCTCTGGATTCAATCACAGTTCACCTAGTTTAGAAAAGCCAGGATGTCTCATAGAAATGGAGTCAAAGTTATACAGGAATGAGCAATGTATATTATCCCGGAATATGACTTCTGTATATAGATCTCTTAGGAGACTTTAGTGGTGGGCCACTGGCTAACTGTTTTCATTAGAAAAAAAAAAAAAAAAAACTCAAACAACGGATACTTCATCGGAAAGGAATATTGACTTCTAAACCTAAAAAATGTAAATTCCCATTCAGGATATGGCTGAAGGACTATTCTTTTATAGGCCTCAGATTTATTTTCAGACTCAAGGGCCCTTCTGGTTTAGATTAGGGCAAACTTTGGATCCAATGCAGGGAAAGCTGAAATCTCAGTAATAGCCAGTGCATTTGATTCTTGAAAGAAAGAGATGACCCATCACTCTCTTTAGTCAGTTCATAAAGGACTGTGAAGTCTAAACTCCAAGTGTAAGTCTGCTATCCAGATACTTCCAAAGATCAGCTCCCAAATGCACCCAGACAAACCCAGCAAAGTGGTGTTTATCTTCTTGCAGTTACTATAATAAGGGTCTGACCTTGGCCTTGTGGGCTCAGAAAGTCATTTCCATAGTGTCCCAGAGCTGCCTGGCTTCATGGGTGCAGTACATGTAGAGGGAAAGAATAGGGACTCAGGATTCAAACAACCTCAGTTTGAATCTGGGCTCTACCCTTTACTGGCTGAGAGTTATTTAACCTCCCATGCCTCAGTTTCCCCATTTAAAGAATTATGATAATAATAGTAGCTATCTTCTAGGGTTGTTATGGGAATTAAATGAGTTAATATTTGAATAGCATTAAGATCATTGTCTGGCACATAGTGCTATGTGAGTGTTATTACAAAACTAATTAGAGACTAGTCATAACACCAGAGTAGTAAATTATTTTACAATGAGGAAACAGAATTATTGAGCAACCTGGAGATTCACATTGACCTGGCCCGGCCCCAAGGCTAGCCAAAGCAACATGGTTCTTAGTGAACATGGAATGTTAGCAAGCAAGAAGAAGTGTCAAGTATCTAATAGCATTAGGCTCTGAGATTGTTTCAGACTGCAACATTCCCACTATAGATATATTAGTATATGTATCAGACAAGAATTATGGGCTTTGGGTATCATCTAGTCACTACATGGGTTTTTTTTTTTTTTTTTTTTTTTTTGCTTATCTCTGCACTGACAAGTGAGGGAGTTATAATAATAATGACGATGGTGATGTAGTAATAATGATGATGATGATGATGTCATAATAATTTGGTGAGCACTCACTACACCTGTTATAAAGATATTCTCTCATTTATTCCTCATGACACTCCTGTAAACACTGTTACAGATGAGGAAATCAAGATTTAGAGAGACACTTATGGTCTCTCTGAAATTTTGCCCTTGCAGCTTCCTTGCCTGTAACACAGATTTGCCTGTGACCTGGATGACTCCTATTCATCCTTCAAGTCTAGGTTCTAATGTTCTCTACTCTAGAAAGCAGACCCAGTTCTCCTTCCTGGAGCCTCCTCTGGGATAGGGTCCCTTCATTTTTTAACCCAGACCTCTGCAAAGCACTAGCTATATCATATTAAAATGTCCTTCGCTGTCTCTTGCACTAGGGTAAGCTGCACCTTGTTATGACTGGATCTCCTTTCTTTCCAGAGGTACTCAATATCTGGCAGAAATGATTATTTAGTAGGATGCAATGTCCGATATTGGGTAAGTGCTCAAATACTTGGGAAATCACAAACTAGATGACAGTAAAGGATTTAAGTATCAAAGGGATGATTGGACTAAGGACCTTTTAAGGTCCAATAACAAGACAAACAGTTTTTTTTTTTTTGAGATTCTGATCCGAACCTGGCTAACTTGAATAGATGATGCTGAACTTCACTGATAAAAGAGAAAAGGAAGCCAGTTCTGAGTTCAAATAAGCCAAAGAAATTGCACCTTCGAAAGTGATGAACCTATGAAAAAGTGAAGACCCAAATATTTTATTAAGGGGAAAAAAACCATACAATGTAGTATAATGTTTATCCTACACTATACCACTTCTAATTTTCAAATGTAAATCTCTACATAGTTCCTAGTTATAGTAGTTTGACCCTAGGAATAATCTAACTGTAGTAATATCCTCAAAGAATAAACTGCTCAGTCATATAACTCAGATTATATCTTGAAGAACATGAAAATACCATGCAGAGGGGAGGGGACGGCCACTCCCTGTTACCAAATGGCCACCGCAGCAATCGGGGTGAGCTCCTGCAAGGCTCCATTTGTTGCTTTGGTTGACTGTTGACCTGTTGATTATCCCTGTCACCTTTGCCAACATGTCTCATGCAGTACTCATTCTTTTCTACCATCTCAGGGCTTTATGAGCTGCAAATCAAATTAAAACTGATAAACACATATCCACTCTCACTTAAACTCTGTTCCGAAGAATAGTTGTTTCCATTAGTCCAAATGTGTCATAAACTTTTCACATTAGGAAACCCATGGTAAGAATCTCTTAGCAGTAAGCATATTTATTTCACTTAAGCCTGGAAAACTAGCTCAACAAAATGTAGTATAATTCTTTTTGTCTTATTTTTAATGTGTCTTCATTGCAGGTAAAATATGTTGAGGGGGTCTCTGGTAGAAGGCTGGTTCTGATTGCCAATGTCATAACTTAAATTTCATCAAAAACATTGATTCGAGAGTGACAAAGTAGAACGGTCCCCAATTCTCTATAATAGAGCCAAGTTTAATCTTACCATTGTCAGAATATTACTTATTTTGTGGAATTCAGTGCAAGAAAGTGTGCTCGTATTCTGACTCAAATCCATAGTTTCTACTTGGGTTTGCCAACAACAGTGTCATTATAGCACAAAATCAAAGTTTAATGTATCTATGTTCACGTGCTTTCTAAATGCATTTCAGAGTCCACTTGTAGTACAGATAAGCTCTGAAATCTGCTATTTTGGATTTTATCCCAGAAACTCTGCAAACAAGGTGTGTGGTTATTTTACTTGTGTAAATCATCCTTCTTGAGGTAGTTCATCTCTTTTAGACAGTTCTAAATATTGCAAACTACATCATTAAATTGAACCAAAAACATGCCTCCCTGAAATTTCTTCCATTTTTGAGTGTGAACATTTTCCAGGTAAAAGCTACAAAGGCCCAATTTCAGCCTATTATGAAGAATAACTTTCTAACAATCCAAATGCTTCAGTGAACAGTGAGTTCCCTATCAATATGACTGCTGCATGAATTGAGCATATATGCATTGCATATGTACTATGTGTCAGACACTTTTTTTAAGTGTTTAAGCTTAATAAATTTTCTATCAGAACAGTACCTTTAAGTGGACACTATTATTATCCCACCTTACAGATGATACAGGCACAGGGATTTTAAGCAACTTGCCCAATATCACACATGCAGATAGTAACTTAGTAAATGAGTGGAGCCAGAACTCAAACCCAGGCAGTCTAAATCCAAGGCCCACACTGCAGGGCTCTGAGTATTGCATCACCACTTGAAACAGAAAGTTCTAGCAGCAAAAGAGGTTTGAACTAAATAGCATCCGAAGTCTTTTCCTACCATGAGGATAAATACAGGGAATTCTCACACGACGTGAACATTTCCCCTTTACCATCCGTCCTCTAGAGTCTAGAGTCTAGAAAAGATGCCTCTCTTATGACCTCCCTTAGATATTTGTACTTTATAAAGGCACCTATCCAACTATTTTATAACTGCTTATTGTTTTTCTTCTATACAAAGCTGTACTTCCTTGGAATGTATGCTGAGCACCTAGCACAGTTCCTGGCAAAACATAGGCAGTTAATAAGTATTTGTTAGATAAAGGAATGAAAGGAATGAACCAATGGTAACACCTCATTGTTCTGCAATTTAAATTTTGCAAGTCTCACTGAAGCACTAGATTCTAGACTGAAGCCTAGAAAGGGACAGATATACACATATACTCAAAGTTAAGGGTCATTAAAATACATATTCTTTTATGCTAATTGCATGTTGCTTACTAATTAAAGAATATAAATATTTAACAATAGATTAGTTAAGGAAATTATGATCTGTTCACCCAGTGAAATATTGGACTTCTATTAAAAACAATGCTGAAAAATAATATTTAATGAAATAGAAATACATTCTCAAGGCATTATATTAAAAAAAAATTAACCAGTGAGCTGTTTTTTGTGTATGTGCATGTGAGAATGAAAAGAGAAACAAATAAAGCAGTCAGTACACATAAACATTATGGAAGGGACATATTATACCCCTAAACAGCAATAATGTTTTCCTCTGCTGTAAAATCAGAGATGAATCTTTATTTTTTATAGATGAAGTTTTTTTCCATTTTATTAATCTCTATTTTCTAAATTTCTATAATGATCATGTATTACACTTAGAAAATAAAAAAATAAAGGGATTTTTTGTTTGTTTTACCAATTACAAATGAATTGCTTATATAAAATAATTAGAAAGAAATGGGTGCAACTTCTACCCATGTGCTCTATTATCTCTTTTCCCGATTCTTCAGTTGAAATACTGTATATAGGTATGTGTAAGGAGAAGGGGTAGCTTTTGGGAAATATTTTCAAAGTGACAACAAAAGCATAGTAAACCATCATCATCCAAACTTGACTAATGGTTCAGACACTACTGTGCCTAGCACAAATCTCCTCATGGTTTTGCCTTTCTCTATTGGTTGTAAAAAAAAAAATGCACTAACTCTCATGAAGTGATTAAAACCATCCAACCAAACAAGCAAGCAATAACAAATCCTTCATAATAAAAAGTGCTGCTGAAAAGAAAAACAAGTAACAAGTGCTGGTTATAGAAATGAAAAAAAGTAAACAGCTGTAAGTTAGTAATGGTTCTTGACCTGGAACTATATAATTTATGGGGAAAATTACATATAAAAATTCCAGGCAAATATAGTTTTTCTAAATGTTTTCTCTAGGTTTTTTTTCCCTTGGATAACACCAGAGCTTGCAATTTCTGAAAATGTTATGCCACGCTTTCAACTTCTTGATTTCTCCCCTACCGTAACAACAAAAAGGAAATTGTTGCTATTGAGAGATGGCCATACAGTTACAAAAAACAAAAACCCCAAAGCAGTTTTTAAAAAAGAGAGCTATGATAGGTAAAAGGCAATAACTTGGTGGGAAAAAAATCACTATTAAGAGTGATAACATTAAAAATAAGCAAATAGTGGGTGAGTTAAACATCTGAAGATATTGTCCACCCTCATAAATGGTGCAGACATCTAGCAGATGTGGATATGAGGTACACGTGGAGCCCACTCTGGTGTACAGGGACTATCTTCAGGACTCCTCTGCAACTACAGATAGACATAATCCAATTAAGTCTGTGCAATCTGACTGCTTGAGACTGGGTTGTGGCTAGGAGTGATCTTAGAGCATGTGAAAAAATATACACATTAAAAACTATATACAGCAATATAGATGAATCCCACAAACTAGTACAGGGTGAAAAAATTTTAAAGTCCACACTTTATAATCCATTTACATGATGCTCTAAAATATGCAAAACAAATCTATGTGACACAATTCAAAATAGTGGGTTTTGGGGGGATCAGGAGGATGGGGTGAGGTTTCAACCAGGGGACACAAGGGAAGCTACTGCATTATTTATAATGTTCTATACTTCATCTGCATTATGGCAATATCAAGTGTACACATTTGTAAAAGTGCATCGAGTTCTTAAACATATACTTGAAATTCATTCACTTTTCTGTATGTGATACTAGTAAGTTAAGAGTAAAAAGAGAGAAAGATATTTTAAGTATTATACACCTACAGCACTTCCCAAAAGATGGATACTCTTTTAGGCAGCCTAAATCATTCACCAGAGTCTCACCCTGTTAGAAGACGTTTCATGAGATTTCTGTCAAGATTATTCCTTTTCCATTTCTCAGTCTCCTGAGCAGCCTTCCAAATACTTGTTCAATCTCCTGGAAAGCACAATTCTGCAGCCAGAGACACCTGGCTGTAAATTTTGCCCTCATCACACCAGTTTTGAGAACTTGGGCAAACTCTTCATGCCTTGGTTTCTTCATCTGTAAATGAAATACTAAAAGGCAAAACACCTGACACATTAACATTTTGGTAAATATTCACTCACTACCTTCAATTTCCTTTCCAGGGAAAGAAAGAGTCTTTGGGGCAATAAACACAAATTACTCTGGCGACTGGCTAGTATTTTCCTCCTCTGAATAACACGTCAGCATTATTATATGTAGCTATCCCATGAGCCAATTCTCCACCCGATATTGGAGAGACCTCATCTCTGGGCTGTACAAAGTTGAGGCCAGACCTCACTGTGGAAAATGCAGCTTATGAGGCCCCAACAGAGCACCTGCCTGCCTCCCTTCCATTGACTCCTCCTTCCACAGGCAACAGCTGATGGACAAACTTTTCTGGATGACCGATATTTCTTTCAATCTGATCTTATAGCGTGTTTCTCCCATACCACCTCCCTGGCCCTTTACACAAATAATTAATTCCCCAGAACCCATTATGAATCTGCCATGCTGGGGCCAGGGCAAAACAATCTGCATCCTCTCTACACATTCTCATCACTTAGCTTATCTGAGAGCCTTTCAGAAAGCTCATCAGGCCATTTTAATTTGTGTATTCAAAGATGACATGCTGGCGATAAATTATGGTATTTTTTTGTAAGTTGGAATAAGAATAGAGTAACTGGCAGTTTCCTGAGTATGTGATTGACAGCCTACTGTTTGCAAAATGTCTCCAGCTACTGCTGCCCAAAATTACTGATTACTGTTTACCACAGACAGTGGCTTGGACAGTGCTAAGCCACTGAGGATTGCTGCATGCCAGGTGGCCTCTCCACCACTCTTATTTCCTAGTTGCCAATGTCAACTACAGCCAAAATACCACTTAGCCATAGGCACCAGCATATTTTATTTTGATCTAGTGTGACCTAGATGCTTCAGCTGGAGACAATAGCACTAATATGCCATTTATTTAAGACAGTAGTTCTCAACTCTATCTGCCTATGCCTGGCTCTACCCCTTCCACTCCTGGGATTCTGTTTTAATTATTCTTGGATGAGACTGGTAATGGTTACATTTTTAAAGTTATTCAGATGAATCTAACACGCTGGCTGGGTTCAGAACTAGGAACTTAAGAAGTCTGTAAGCATATACAGCAAAATATGAATACTAGGTCTATCTGGATGGTGAAGTTACATATAAATTCTACTCTGTTGTTTTTGTTTACTGCGTTTTCTAATCTTTAAAACATAAAAATGTCTAAATTGCATATAAAAAAACTTTTTTGTCAAAAATGAAATCCATAAGTTAAGTAAGTGAAGTTAAATTTTTATTCCCATTTTACTAAATTCATATCCCTACATTGGAATAAATTTGAGGTAAATTGTAAAAGTGAGAATCAATGACAGTTCTCTTTAAAAAAAAAAATGAGATTAATACGAACAGCACCTACTCCAGATCTGGGGGTATTTAATATGGTACCATGATTGGTAGAGTCATTTTAGACTCTTCCCTATCCACAAATAGCTATGCCAGGATCAGAACTCCTTGTCCTTACCTTTTTTGCTCTTTCTCCAAGTCAGGGACAATGACTCATCCTCTTACATATATCAGGAAGGATATTAGAAACTGCTTTCTGACAAACATTTGGCTTAAAATCACTCACACAAGGTGCTCTGTTTGCAGGTGGCTTGACTTGACTTGCATAGATTTAGAGCATATACTTGCTAGCTATAGATATTGAAGTTCTCCAGAGTCCCCAGGCAGGGAAGAGCACTCCTTGGTGAGATATATCACTTATTATCCTATATTAACATACTTGCTCCTATGGGACAGCTCTCCACAACAGAGTTGTAGCTGGTCCCAAATGCCAGGAGTGCTAATGTTAAGATACCCTTGCTTACATATATACGATTTCATTTATAGTCTTTGGATGCTACTATCTTCACTTGTAAATGGGAATAAAAATACCTCCAAAGTATTTTCTGACCCTTGAAAATAAAAATGATTTACTCAAGACCACCTACCCAGTAAATAATACTACTAAACATTAGACCTAGATTTCTAAATGTACTTATCTTTCTACTACATTATAATCTTGGTACCTGCTTGATTCCTACAGTTCTTCCATTTGGACTCCTGTCTCCTCTGTCCCTTAGAATGGCAATTGCACTCCTCACCCTCATGTTTTTCCTGCCTGGGTTCCTTGCCTTTTCAGACCTCAATACTGTCTTCTCTTATGTCGTCATTTGATTTTTCCTATCCCCTGGTTCTACATGAGGCCCACAGACTAGAATTAGAGTCTGAAATTTCTTCCTGCATTATTGAACTTTATGTATACAATGGAATAACTTTTGGGATACAACTCTTTTCTTAAAAATAACTTTTCTTATTGTTTTCTTAATAAAGCTGCTCATTGTTAAAACTTTTAAAAAGATAGCAACAGAGAAAATTGTAAACATACTCCAAACCTAGAAATATCTCTATCACCTTCAGTCTTTTTTCTATGAATACATATTTTTTTCTTCAATAAAGTGGCATTATAATGTCAACACTATTCTGTAATTTGATTTTTTAAATTAATTAACATATTAATTTTTTATGGTGACATTGGTTAACCAAATCCAATAAGTTTCAGCTGTACACTTTAACAGTAAGGCATATATGTTTACACTGTGTTCATCTTCTATAGTCAAATTTCTTTCTGTCATCACATATTTGACCCCCTTTACCCACTCCCCGCTACATTCTGGTAACAACTTGTAATTTGTTTTTTACTCAACAATACATTGGGGACTTTGTATCTTTAATGGCTCCATAGTAATCCATTGTATGGGTGTATTAGAATTTGTTTAACCAATCCTGCATTGTTGGGTAGTTAGGCTGCATCCAATTTTATCTTTTATAAGCATGTCCTTCCAAATATTCTTAAAGCAAATCTTGGAGCATTCTTATCACATTCACACCTAGAAGTGTAATATATGGAGCAAATGGCATGTAGAAGTTTGAGTTTTGGCATGTAGTGTCAAATTGAATAGAAATTTTACTTCAAATTGATTCATTTTTTTGATAGTGGGGGTCGATAAGCCATGAACATTCTTCATCAAAGTTGGTTTCTTGCTATAGTCCCTCATTGCATGTCTAGGAAATGAAAAGCCAGAGTTAGGCTGCAAATTGGTGGTGGTTGGTCTGCATCTTCACCACTACTAAACTAGATTTGAATATTCCTGAAATTCAATTCTACTGAACTTTAGTGAATGCCACATAGTACTAAACACAATGTGGACACTATAAAGGTAAATTGCCCATGTTGAGTGTGTTTATAATTTAGTATTCGCACGTAATTATCATGTAATACAAAATGTGATGAGTTCAATAAGAAAATTACAAATTGCTATGGGAAGAAGAATATTTCTGAATAGGGTGGGAAGATTACATAACGGAAATTACACTTTGGTACATTATTGTTAATCTAGATATTGTAATTATAAAACATTTTATGTAATTGTAGAATAAAACAAATAAGCTTTGATGAGGATAAGGTCAGATTTTGGCAGTAGGCAGAAGGCATCTTGAGAATGGAGGCATATAAAGCAAAACACTCAAGGGCAAGAAAGTGTGTGACATTAAAAAAAAAATAGAGGACAGCAATTGAGGTGTCTCATGGGTAGGGCTAATGCAAAGCAATAGTGGGAGATACACTGGGGAAGCAAACAGTATCAAACTAACACTTTGCTGAGGAAGAGCAACTGTTTGGAGGGAAATGAAGAGCTGAAGAAGGGGAGAAAAATGCTGCAGGAAGGTTACTGTGTCAGCACTGTAGGTCAAAGTGGCATCTGGTGTAGGGGATTACTGCTATAGCCCTGTGAGAAGTGAATAAGGACCTGGGAAGAAAAAGGAAGGCGGGAAGAGACCAACTATGAGACAAAGAAAATTTTTCGCTGAAACTCTTCAAGTTACACAGAACATAATAACGCAAGTGAACATTGGCACAATTAAAAAGCTGTGTTCCCTCTCTACACACCCAAATTTTTCCTAAATATTCAATTGTCAACATAGACTGTTGTCCTGTTTAGTTAGCTTTATTTGAAAAGCACCAGCACCACCTGGTGACAATAATTCAGACTGCCTCTCCAAAAGCCCTGAATTTCATCCTTTTTCTTTCAAAAAATTTTTTTGAAATAAATTCACACATATCTAAAAGTTGAAAGAATAATAAAATAAACACCCCTATACTATCCTCTGTATATAACAATCGTAAGTGTTTTGCCACATTGGCTTTAGCTTTCTTTATATATGAATATATGCTAAACCACTTGAAAGCAAATTGTAGACAGTGGGATACTTGAATTCCAGGATTTCCTGAATGAACTTCCTAAGAAAAAAAATATCTACATAAACATGATACCATTGCCTGAAAAATTAACAAGACTTTTTATATCACCATATAATGTGCTATATATTCAAATTTCTCAAATTGTCATAAAAATGTTTTTGTAGTTTTTAATCCAAGATCTAAGATCTAATTCAAGATCATATCAAGACTTAAGCTTTGCTTTTGGTTGTTATGTTTCTAAGGTTTCTTTTAACCAAGCACAATTTTCACTACTTTTTTTTTTTCACTTCCAGTGACATTGCCATTTTTTAAACATCCAGGACAGTTAATTTACAGAATCTTACATTCTGTACTTGTCTGATTATTACTTCCATAATTAGATTCATAGTAAACATTTTAGCAAGAATACTTCATAGGCAGTTTTGTGTATTTTTTATTTGCATCACTTCAGGTTACATAATGTCAGGTTGTCACTACTGTTGTTGCTAAGTTTGATGACTTGGTTAAGGTGGTGACCATAACATTTGCCCTTTGTAATTAATGTTGTGTGGGGTTATATTTGGCTGCCAAATATGCCCCAAAACTTTTACCCAAAGGTTTTAACATACACCGGTAATCCTTACTTGAAGCTGTTACTACACTAGGAATTGCAAAATGATGATTTTCTACTTCTATCATTTTTTGATATTTATTATTAAACAGTAACATAAACAAATTAACCTAACTATAAATCAAACTGATAAAATAATGAAAGAGAAAATAATTGTGATCAAGCAGATTTTAACCAAGTACTCTATACATCCTTAGTGAGATATATTCTAAAGATGAAAAGAATTGAGAAAGAAATAATGTACTTTGGTACATTATTGTTAATCATATAGATATTGTAATTATAAAACATTTTATGTAATTGTAGAATAAAACAAATAAGCAAATATATTCATAAAATTAGAAACCAAGATTTCACTATAAGAGAAAAGGGATACACATATAAAATAAAATCAGGTGTGGAAAAATGCTGCAATGTTATAATTCAAATGTTATATTTGAATTAGAGGTATCAATATTAAGTGATTCAGAAAAAATTATTTCTTATTTCTGTCTACTAATCATTTAAATAAAGATATTCCAGTAGCAATAGCATAGCTAAAACCCAGTTTTTCATATACTTACTAGCCATTTACATATATTCCTTTGTGAAGTGTTTGTCCAAATCTGTCTATGTTTATTGGGTGGTTTGTGTTTCTTATGATGGAGTTAAAGGACTTCTTTCTGTATTCTGGATATGAGTTAATTAACAGTTATATGTTCTATGAATATTTTCTCCTATTCTATGGTTATATTACTCATTTATTAATAGAATCTTTTGTTGAGCAGTTTTTAATTATGATGAGACCAGCTTATCCATTTTTTCTTTTTATGGTTATTGCTTTTCTGTATACTGCACAAAAAAAACCTTTGCCTACCCACAAGTCACAGATATTCTTCTGAAATCTTTATGGTTGTACTTTTTTGTTTAAGTCTAGAATAAATCTAAAATAAATTTGTGTATATGAAATAGGCACTAAAATTAATTTTTTTCTACATAGATATTCTGTTATTCAGCATCATTTAAGATTTTCCTTTATCTTTCAGATGACTTTGGCATCTTTGTTGAAAATCAAATGTCTGTATAAGTTTGAGTCTAATTCCCTCCATTCTGTCCTCTGATTTCTTGTCAATTCTTATGCCAGTACCACACTATTTTGATTACTGTAGCTTTACACTAGTTTTGAAGTTAGGGAATTAAATCCTCTAACTTGGTTCTTTTTCAAGATGCTTTGGATATTCTAGGTTCTTTGCATTTCCAAATAAATTTTAGGAAATTTTGTCAGTTTCTACCCAAAGCATGGTGGAATTGTGACTGGGATTGTGTTGAATCTATAATCAGTTCAGGGAGAATTGACATTTTAACAACATTGAGTCTTCCAATCCATAAACATGGTATATATATCCATATAAAATAATTTTTTAATTTCTCTCAGTTTTATAGTTTTCAAAAAGTACTGTGTGCCTTTATTAAATGTGTTTCTAAATATTGTAAGTTTTCAATGCTATTGTAAGTGGAATTAACTTTTAATTTTATTTTCCAGTAGTTTAGGGTAATATATAGCAATACAATTGTTTTTTTTATATTAATTTCGTACCCTGAAACCTTGCTAATAGTTATTTTGTAGATTCTTTATGATTTTCTTTAACATTTTATTTTTTCATTTTCCCCCTTCCCCTTTTCCCTCTCCCTCCTGGTATGTTTATGATTTTCTATGTAAATAACCATGTACCTGCCAAAACGAAACACATTTTTTCTTCTCTTCTAATCTTTATGCCTTTTACTGATTTTTCATGCCTTTTTGCAATGGCTACAACCTCAGAGAGAATGAATAGAAGTAATGAGAATAAGTATCTTTGCCTAGTTCTTGATCTTTCAGAAAGCATTCAGTATCTCACAATTAAGTAGGACTGTTAGTTTTTCATATGCATGTATGTTTCTCTGTCTCCAAATCTCTCCCTATCAGACCATCAGTTATGGGATTTAAGGTCCACCTAATCAATATGATCTCTCTTAACTCGACTATGTCTGTCAAGATCCTATTTCCAAATAAGGTCACAGTCACATGTATTGGGGTCAGGTTCTTCGGCACGTCTTTTAAAATGACACAATTCAATCCAAAACACCTGGCAAAAAAAAAAAATCTTTCAAAAATGAAGGGAAGGTAGGGGATGGAGGAGGAGTGGGGAAGTAGACAGGGTAAAGGGAGTCAAATATAGGAATAGGGGGAGAGTGAAGTGGGTAAAGGGGATCAAAGATATGGCAGCTGAAGGATACTGGACTTTGGGTGGTAAACACAACAGAATATACAGATGTCAAATTATAATGTACACATGAAAATTATATAATTATATTAACCAATGTTACCCCAATAAACTTAATTTTTAAAAAATGAAAGTAAAATAAAGATGTTTTCAAACATATGAAAACTAAAAGAATTTGTCATTGCAAATGTGTACAAGAAATGTTAAAGGATGCTCTTCATGCTGAGAAACAATAGTACCAGATAGAAATCTGAAATACACAAAGCAACAAAGAACATAGAAATGGTAACTATCTGGATGAATACATATAATTATTTTTCTTATTATTTAAATCTCTTTAAAAGATAAAAATTGACTGTTAAACAAAAATAACAACAATGTATTGTGTTGCTTATAACATATGTATAAGTAGAATCCTTGGCAAAAATAGCATAAATGCTGGGAGAGGAAGTATACTAGTATGATTCTCATATTATGCATGACATGTAACGCATCTGAAGGAAGTCTTTAAAAGTAAAAGATGTATACTATAAACTTTTAAGAAATCTATAAATTAACAAAACAAAGAGTTAAAGCTAATAAGCCAATGAAAGTGACTAATGAGATAATAAAAAACAAATACTTGATTAATCCAAGAGAGGTCAAAAAAAGAGGAAAGGGAAAACAAAGAACAGATAGGATCAATATTAAAATCGGGATTTTTTTTATAGGAAACCATCAAACGTTCCCTAAAGTAGTCGTACCATTTTATGATCCTATCAGCAATGGTATTATCAACCTTTTAAAATTTAGTTATTCTAGTGGGTGCATCATGATTTTTCACTGTGATTTTACTTTTGTATTTTCCTGATGACTAGTGATAGTAAATACAGCATGTACTTACTGGGCATTCAAATATTTTCCTTTGTGAAGTATCTGTTTAAGTCATTTGCCCTTTTTATATTGTATGAAGTAGGATTCCTTTAATTAATAAGAATATGTTATTTGCCTGTATATTTTAAGAATTTCTTTTTAAAATTTTTTTGATTTATAGAAAAATTAAGAATATAGTACAGAGTTTCCATATTCTCCCTCACCCAGTTTTTCCTATTAACATCTTACATTAGTATAGTACATTTGTTATAATGGACCGATATTGTTATATTATTGTTTACTAAAGTCTATAGTTTATTCAGATTTTGTTAGTTTTTTTTTTTAACTTATCATGCTTCCTTCAGCTCCTCTTGGTTGTGAATTTCTAAGACCTTCTTTATTTTGATGGTCTTTACAGCTTTGAGGAGTACTGGTCAAGTATTTTGTAGGCTATCCCTCTAATGAAATTTGTCTCATATTTTTCTCATGGTTAGACTGGGGATATGGGCTTGAGGATGAAGACTACAGAGGTAAAGTGCCATTTTCTTCACATTATATCAAAGGTATATATTGGCAATGAGGTTTATCATTATTGATACTGATCCTGATCACCTGCCTTAGGTGTGTTACTAGGTTTCTCTACTGTAAAGTCACTCTTTCTCCCTCCTTTCTACACTGTACTTTTCGGAAAGTGGTCACTATACACAGATGGGATTTATACTCCCCTCTTCAAAGTTCACAAATTTTGATATATTGTATTTTTGCTATATATTTTCTCATTTTCCTTAGTTTTTTTTTTCTATTTTGACCTACAGGTTATTTACAAATGTGTCTTAATTTCTAAATATTTTTAGTACAGATATAGATGTAGATATAGAGATAGAGATTGAGATAGAGATAGATAGAGATAGAGATAGAGATAGAGATAGAGATAGAGATAGAGATAGAGATAGAGATAGAGATAGATAGATCTTATTGATTTCCAATTTAATGCCATAGAAGTCAGCAAATGTTTTCTGAATATTGTTCCAGCATGTTCTAGATGATGATTAATGTGATTATTGATATGGTTAAACTTATGTCTATCTTTTTGCTTTTTGTTTTCTATTTGCTCCATCTGATTCTTTTGAAATTGATAATATATTTTTAATCTAACTATCCAAAATATCATTTCAAAATGTAATCAATATAAGAAATTATTAATGAGATACTTTACAAATTGTGATTTTGATATAATTGACAAGTAAAATTGTGAGAAAATTAAAGTGTACATTGTGATGATTTGAAATATGCATACACATTGTGAAAGAATTCCTCCCATCTAGTTAATTAACACATTCATTATGTTGTATATTTATACTCATACAATACAGTGGTATCTACTATATTCACCATGTTTTACATTAAACTCTTAGACCTCACTCATCTTACAGTTGAGAGTTTGTACTCTTTTACTAACCTTTCCCTATTTTTCCCACCCATGGGCCCCTGGCAGCAATTTTCTATTCTCTATTTCTATGAGTTTGACCTTTCTTTAGATTTTACATATAATAGAGTCTAAATGCAGTATCTGTCTTTCTCCATCTGGTTTATTTCATTGAACGCGATGCCCTCAAGGTCCATCTTCGTGTCACAAATAGCAGGATTTCCTTCTTTTTCCTATGGCTGAATAATATTCCACTTATGTATATACTACATCTTCTTTATCCACTGATGAAAACTTAGGTTATTTCCATATCTTGACTATGTGAATAATACTGCAA
This sequence comes from Rousettus aegyptiacus, assembly GCF_014176215.1. Taxonomy (NCBI): domain Eukaryota; kingdom Metazoa; phylum Chordata; class Mammalia; order Chiroptera; family Pteropodidae; genus Rousettus; species Rousettus aegyptiacus. Next base: position 31,001,883 of record NW_023416307.1, on the reverse strand, counting down.
TGAATATAGAGGTGCAGCTATCTCTTTGATATCTTGTTTTCATTTCCTCTGGATATATACCCAAAAGTGGGATTACTGGATTACACAGTATGTATATTTCTAATTTTTGGAAGAACCTTCATGATCATTTTCACAGCTGCTACACCAATTTACATTCCTAATAACAAAGCACAAGTGTTCCCTTTTCCCTACATCCTTTCTAATACTTACCTGTCTTTTGAATGATAGCCATTCTAACAGGTGTGAAGTGATAGCTCATCAATTTTGATTTTGATATTCCTGATAATGATGTTGACCATTTGTAGGTTAGTACCTGTTGGCCATTTGTATGTCTTCTTTGAAAAAAAAAGTCTATTCAGTTCATTGGCCCATTTTTTAATCAGATTTGTTTGTTTGTTTGTTTGTTTGTTTGCTCTTGAGTGAGTTCTTTATATATTTGGGATATTAACCCCCTATTAGATGTATGACTTGCAAATATTTTCTCCCATTCCATAGGTTGCCTTTTCATTTTGTTGATGGTTTCCTTTGTTGTGAAGCAGCTTAGTTAGGGTGATGTAGTCCTACTCATTTATTTTTGCTTTTGTTGCCTCTGTTTTTATGAAAAATCCAAAAAGTCATTGCCAAGACCAATGTCAAGGAGCTTAATCCCTATGTTTTTATTTAAGAATTTTTCAGTTTGGGATCTTATGTTCAAATCTTTAATCCATTTGAGTTGATTTTTATGTATGGTGTAAGATAGGGGTCCAATTTAATTATTTTGCATGTGGCTACCTAGTTTTTCAAATACCATTTATCCTTTCCACATTGTATATTTTTGGCTCCTTTGTTGCAAATTCATTGGCCATATAGGCATAGGTTTATTTCTTGATTCCTTTTCTAGTCCATTGACCTATATGCCTGTTTTTATGTCAATACCATACTATTTTGATTACTATTGCTTTGTAATGTAGTTTGAAAATCAGGAAGTGTGATGCCTCCAGCTTTGTTCTTCTTTCTCAAGATTACTTAGCTATTCAGTCTTTTGTAGTTCCATACAAATTTTGGGATTTTCTATTTATGTAAAAAATGCCATTGGAATTTCGATAGAGATTGCACTGAATTTGTAGATTGTTTTGGGTAGTATGGACAATTTGACAATATTAATTCTTCCAGTCCATAAGCATGAAATATCTTTTCATTTATTTGTGTCTTCTTCAATTTCTTCCATCAAAGTCATAGTTTTCCGCATATAGGTCTTTTATCTCCTTGGTTAAATTTATTTGTAATTATTTTATTCTTTTTGATGCAATTATAAATGGATTGTTTTCTTAATTTCTCTTTCTGATCATTGTTAGTGTATAGAAACACAACTGTTTTTGCTTATTGATTTTGTATCCTGCAACTATACTAAATTTATTTATTAGTTCTAACAGGTTTTGGTAGACCCTTTAGGGTTTTTATATGTAATATAATGTCATGTCAAATAGGGACAATTTTATTTCTTTTTTTCTAATTTGGATGCTTCTTATTTCTTTCTTCTTGCCTAATTTCTCTGGTTAAGACTTCCAGAACAATGTTGAATAAAAGTCATGAGAGTGGATGGGCATCCTTGTCATATTCCTGATCTTGGAGGAAAAACTTTCATGTTTTCACTATTCAGTGTGATGTTAGCTGTGGGTGTGTCATACATGGCCTTTATTATATTGAGGTATAGTCCCTCTATACATAGTTTGTTGAGTTTTTATCATGGATAAATGTTAAATTTTGTCAAAAAATTTTTTGCCAAAAAATTTATTGCATCAATTGAGATGATCGTTTAATTTTTATCCTTCACTGTTAATGTGATGTATCACGTTGATTGATTAGCAGATGTTGAACAAGTCTTGCTTTCCTGGAATAAATTCCATCCCATCATGGTGTATGATCCTTTTAATTTACTATTTATTTAGTTTGCTAATACTTCATTGAAAATTTTTGCATCTATGTTCATCAGAAATATTGACCTGTAATTTTCTTTTCTTGTATCCTTGTGTGATATTTGGTATCAGGGTAATGTTGGCCTCGTAAAATGAGTTTAGAGGTCAGTCTCCCTCTTCAATTTTTTAGAAAAGTGTGAGAAGATTCGGTATTAATTTTTCTTTAAATGTTTGGTAGAATTGACCAGTGAAACCATCTGGTCCTGGACTTTTCTTTGTTGAGAGGTTTTAATTACTGATTCCATCTCCCTAGTAATAATCGACCTGGTTGGATTTTTATTCTTTATGATTCTGTCTTGGTAGGTTGTATGTTTCTATGAATTTATCCATTCCTTCCAGGTTGTCCAATTAGTTGGTGTATAATTGTTCATAGAGTCTTTTTTAATCCTTTGTATTTTTGTGGTATCATTGAGATCTGATAATATTTGCTTCATATACTTAGATGCTCCTATGTTGGGTGCATAAATATTTGCAAATGTTATATCCATTCGTTGAATTAACCCCTATATTATTTGACGTTCTTTGTCTCATAACAATCTTTGTCTAAAAGTCTATTTTGGCTATTGTATGTATAGCTACTCAAGCTTTCTTTTGCTCTCCATTTGCATCCAATATCTTTCTCCATCCTTTTACTTTCAGCCTCTGTATGTTCTTAGAGCTGAAGAGTTTCTTGCTTTAGCTTTAACCATCAACTATGTATTGATAATTCATAAATGTCTTAAATAAGATATATCTCCCACAATAACCTCAAACTCAATTTGACCAAAAGTGAACTCAATTTTCCCTGGATACTTGCCTTTTCTCTTATATTTTCATTCTCAGTGAATGATACCACTATTCCCCCAGTTTTCAATTTGATGCTTTCTTCTTCTTCATGCCCCTTGTGTCTCCTTCCTTCCTTCTTCTTCTTCTTCCTTCCTTCTTCTTCTTCTTCCTTCCTTCCTTCCTTCCTTCCTTCCTTCCTTCCTTCCTTCCTTCCTTCTTCTTCTTCCTTCTTTCCTTCTTCTTCCATCCTTCTTCTTCTTCCTTCCTCCCTTCTTCCTTCCTTTCTTCTTCCTTTCTTTTTCCTTCCTTTCTTCCTTCCTTCCTTCTCATGCCTTGACCCCCAAAATTAAATTATGACAGTCTTTACATCTTCCCTTATAATTCCCTTGAATCTATCTTCTCTATGTTCTCACAGTCACCACCCTTGCTGACAAACATTAACTATTTCTTCCTGATTCATTTCCTATTCCCAATATTTTCTCTCTCTAAAGAATTCTTCATATCATAACCAGGGTCATCTAAATAAAAAAAATATTCTGTCATTTTATTCTATGTATTGTTTCGATGTTTCTCTGTTGCTCTTGGTATAAAATCCAAATTCACCCATTTTTTTTTGTAACAGTATGCATCAGTCACATTAAACTATTTGCAGTCCAAGATGATGCCACAATTCTGTCACCAATAGGTCTTTTTACTTCCAATCCCTTTGCCTAAAATGCCTTTTCCAAATCCTTCTTTAGTGTTAACTTCTGCTTATTTTTCAGATATCAAATTAGGATATCACTCCCAGAGAAACAGTGTCAAAATTTTCCAGACCTGTAATGCCCAATATAATAGCCCTCAGTCATACATAGCTACTGAGCATTTGAAATGTGGCTATTCTGAATTGAGATGTCTATACCAGACTTTGAAGGCTTAGTATAAAAAATGTGAAATTATCTTATTAATAAATTTTATACTGGTACATATGAAATAATATTTTAGATGCATTCAGCTAAATAAAATATATTGTTGAAATTAATTTATTTTCTTTTAAATGTAGCTACAAGAAAACTCGAAGTTACATGTAGCTTGCATTACATTTCAATTGGACAACACCTAGACTAAATGAGGAGCTCCATTTTTCAGCATCCTATAGTTATTTCTCTAGTAGGATTTATTATATCTGTTAAAATTGCTAGATTGTATCCTGCACTAGACTGCAAGTACCTAAGACACAAGCGGCTGTCCTGGTCGACATAATAATTGCATCACTAAGTGTGCTAAAATAAAAGGTCATTCCTCATTATTCATGGATTTCATATTTATGAGTTTTTCTACATGATAAATTTACCTGTAACCTCAAAATCAACATGAGATGCTTTGGCAATCATTTGTGGACATGCACAGAACAGTGAAAGATTTGAGTCATCTAACACAGATTTTCCCGGCTGAGGTCAAAGAAGGCAATGCTCTGCCTTTTTTCAACTGGCAAATAGTAAACAAGGTTTTTGTTTGTTTGTTTGTTTGTTTTTGTCTATCAGTGGTACTTTTTCACATTTTTTTGTAATTTTTTTTGATGACTTAGCTGTTTAAAAGGACCCCTGAGAATAGTGCTACAGTGCTGTGTAGTGTTTTTGAGCACAAGAAAGAAGGCTGTGATGTGCTTTACAGAGAAAATACATGCATTAGATAAGCCTCCTTTGGGCATGAATTGTAGTGGTGTTGGCTGTCAGTTAAATGTTAATGAATCAATATATATTAAATAAGGTGTCTTTAAACATAAAACAAGATTATATATTGTTCAGTTGATGAAAATGTGACCACAGGCTCACAGGAACCCAATTCTGTATTTCCCCTAGGAGCAATGATTCAGTATTTACTGATTTAGTGTTCCAGTAACTTCACTAGAACCAACTGTATTTATTGAATGAATGAAGCTGGATCATTTGAGTCCAAATCCAAATTTTATGTGAATGCAGTATATAGTTGTAGGTAAAGCAGTAATTGTGAAGCCAAACTGTTTAGAATTCAATCTTGGCCTTCTGACTTGCTAGCTGTGTGATTCTGGACAAATTATTTAACTTTTCTCTGCCATTTTCCACAACTGAAAATGTAGGAAAATAGTTGTTAATGATTGTCAGGGGCTGCCTGGCGGGGAGGGGACTGACCACAAAAAGTCAGGAGAAAACTTTTGAAATGAGGAAATAGTCTATATTTTGATTATAGTGGTAGTTACCTAACTGCCTATGTTCTTCAAAATTCATATAACTAAAAAAGGTAAATTTTACTTTGTATAAGTTATAACAATAAATTTGAGGTTAAAAGACAGTAACAGTCAAGGTTAAATTACACAACATGTGTGAAATACCTGTATAAACTGTAGAGCCACACAGGAATGTGAGAAATGGGACTACTCATGAGACAGCAGTAAACTGGGGTGTGGAAGTCACCTCTCCAAGGTAGGAAAATGTGGTGGGTTGTGAAATGAAACCATGGAAAGGGAGGGAGCTCATCTCTTTTAAGAACCTTGGTCCTTAATCCAACAAGTCTCTATTGGCTCTAGGTCGATTTTGAAGACAATCCAACCGTTCTAATGAGGTATGGACAAAGATAGCTCTAACTCGATGGAATGCCAACGCCAGGAGGAAAAAAGACCTGAGTCTGAGGAAACACCTTTCTAGACTGGACAATGTAGTAGGAGTCAGACATAAGGTCCCCTCCATAACTCTAAAACAGCCTCTGGAGGAAGGAGTGAGTTAGGTCATTTCGCCGCTGCTTTTCAGTTCTAGGACGTCTCATGAGTTCCCAACCCTGAGAGGGCTGCCGACTAGGGTGGGGCACCCAGTGGCAGTCGCTACCATACACTCATCATGGGTGTCTTGGGTCTTCCACGGAGCCCACAGTGCAGAGCTGGGTAATAAAGTACCGTATTGGGCTCTATCTCGAGGAGCAAGTGTGGGTTGGACCACCAAAGAAGGCTGCAAGCTGGGCCAGAAATTCGAACCCCAAGTTCCCTGCAAAGCCACGCGGGGCACCAGTTGAATTCACCCGCCTCTGGAGGTCTAACGACTCGCACATGACAACAGGCAGGGATCTGAGGGCAGGAGCCACCGAGCGCGTGGCTTGGCTCCCATAAACTTCGACTGAAACCTGAACGCAACGAACCTAAAAGTTTCCTTGCTGACGAGTTTACCTTCACCATTCGGCCTCCAGAAAGTGCTCTTCGCGCCGGAAGTGCACTAATCCGCAGCACGTGGGGTAGCCAGGGCTCTCTTCACGTGACTAGGCGAGGCCTCAGGAACCTTGTAGCCAATGGTAGCCTGAGGGGGCGGTGCCTGTGACGCGCCGGACCTATCCCGGAAGTGGGGCTGAGGTGGGGGCGGGAAAGGGCGGGGAGGCCGGGGTGTGGAAAGTGTGGCGGCCCCGCCCCGTCTCTTGGAACTGCTGCGGCCGCCACCGCCCCCGCCGCCGCTGCTGTGGGGGACCAAAGCGGGCGCGCAGGCGAAAGGCGCTCTTTCTTTGCTGAAAGGTGAAGACGTGCGGAAAAACTGGTGGGGCTGGGACCGGAGCAAGACAGGGCCGGGAAAGGCGGCCGGAGCCGAGTCCTAATGAGGGGAGGAGGAAAGATGGATGGGGGGAACGGAGGCGAGCGCAGGACCCACTAGCGCTCAGGCCCATGCAGAGCCGGGCCGGGCCGAGGATGCTGGCAGGACAAGGGGGCGCATGAGAGGCCGGGGCTACGACGACGCGTCCGGGGAGTTTAGTGCGCGCCCGGTGCGCGAGGGCTAGGTGCTGCTGGCCTGGTCCTGTTATCCCCATCCTTCGTGGGGACGTGCGGCCTGGGCTGGGTCCCCCGCAGTGGGGATCAGGGCGGCGGCGGAGGGCCGGGCGGTGCGGCGCGGCTCTGTGCTGGAAGGTCGCCGGCTTCTCCTGCGGTGGGACGATGGGGGCCGGGATTTGCGGCTCCCTGCGCGGGCGCGGGTACCCCCACCCCTAGCTAGCTCTCTGCAACTTCCTTCCCCACCTCTCCAATAAAGGATGGAAAAGTTTGTAGAGGCCGAAGTTAGAAAGTGCCCACTGTTCTTGGGTAGATGTTCTAAAATGCACAAATAAAAGATCAATGATGCTTGGCACGTAACCTGTTCCAAATGAGATATTTCTTTATCTTTGTGCCCGTTGTTAAAAAGCAAACAAACTTTTTACGTAGTTTCCTCGGAAAAGCTACCCTTTCCCCAGCCCACCATGGCGGATGAAATTGATTTCACTACTGGAGACGCTGGGGCTTCCAGCACTTACCCTATGCAGTGTTCGGCCCTGCGCAAAAACGGCTTCGTGGTGCTCAAAGGACGACCATGCAAAATAGTGGAGATGTCAACTTCCAAAACTGGAAAACATGGTCATGCCAAGGTAAGCGCCCTTCCTGGTGCGTCTTTGCGTTAAGATTTTGATCATTTGCTTTACATTACAGAACATGAGATTTCTGTACTTAAAACTTTGAAATAAGCACGCTTTTTTTCCTTCCCACAATTACTGAGTGATCAGCTATTGCTTTGAATACTGAAAGGTAGCATTTCCTCCTTGGGCCCTCAGAATGTTTCATTAATTGGGAACTGAAACTTTCCTGAATCTTAGTGACTTAGATCCGTTCGTTTACAAATCAGAAAACCTGTTCTAACGTATTTCTAAGAAACCTAAGTTCATCATTTTTCTTATTCACTCTTATAATTGAATTATTGGGCTTAATTGAATTACCAGGCTGTATATGATTTGGATCTTGCTATGTCGTGATACTGTTTAGTTGTTCATTCTTCTCAATTCTGTGACCACTACATTTTTTTAAGAAAGTAAGATTAGATGACCTTGAAAGGAGAAAGAATCTGTCATAATCGTCGTTGGTATTGTGCTCTTGTGTATGTAATGAGTGATATACTTGGCAAAGATTAAATAGGTCTCCTGTTCTCCCTTCTCTGTTAGGTTCACCTTGTTGGAATTGATATTTTCACGGGCAAAAAATATGAAGATATTTGCCCTTCTACTCACAACATGGATGTTCCAAATATTAAGAGAAATGATTATCAAGTAAGTACTAATTTCCTTTAGAGTGCTTCTTGTTTCTTAAAGGTGTAAATACATTCTATCAGTTGTAATTCAGCAAAAGCCAGGAGTAGTGTTATAGATTTTTCTAACCAATTATTAGGTACTGCTTATCTTAGAAATTGGAGAAATAATGATATTAAAATTTGTACCTTATTCAGGATTATTCTACTTTGCTATTTTTTAACATTCTTGCATTTTTAAAAAGTTAAACACTTCTTGTTTCTCAGATTAAATGACTGCATATTCTGCAAATTGTGACTGAATAAGTTTAATGTTTGGTTAAATTACTATTCTCTTTGTTGTAAAATATTTCAAATTTAGATAACTCTCTCTCATATGTTTTATTTCTTTTCACTTATCAGACCTAAGACTTTCAAGAAATTATTGGAATTCATGTTCCACCAACCAAGTTTGTGTATTAACAAATGTGAGTCAGCATTTGGTATTCTTAAATAAATAAGTTGAAAGGCTTAAACATAAAGGATAAAGTACACAGTCACTGAATATAGTGAAGAAAATTTTTAAAAACTATGTAATTGTTTTATTTATATTCTCTGACCATGCTGTGACCTTTTGTTAAATTATAGGTATAAACTTCAAATTTTAGTTCCAATTATACATTTGGATAGGTCATGTTTAATGACAGCATTCTGTTGTTTCGAGTATTGATAGTAACCAAACCACTGACCTCATAGGATGTGGGAGCTTAGATTAATCATAACTAAAGTCTTTCTTGAAAGTCTTCCATTTCTGTGTCAAGCATACCATATCTAGTACTCTTTTCTGTTCATTTTACATAGTGAGAAATACAAGTGTGACACTTAGACTTGTTTTATCCAGTTTAAATTGATTTCTTTCTATACCTTTTATTACATGACATAATTTTTAAAGAGTATTACTGTCTACTGTAATTACCCAATGACTTTATTTTACTCTTTGTCCACATGTAAACATATTTTTACATGGTTTTTATCTAGTAAGCAGTTTTATATTTTTACTTCCCCACTTATGTTTTCTAGGTTGCTTTCAAGCTTTTCTAAAAATTTGAATTGTCTTAGTATAATAATAGCAAGTGGTTTGTTTGTTTGTTTGTTTGTTTTAGTCCGACATTTCTGGGTTCAAATTCAGTTCTGCTACTTCCTGGCCGGATGACCTTGGATAAATTACACATCCTCTCTGAGCCTTAGTCTTTCCATCCAGAAAAGAGAATATTGTGAGGATTAAATTACCTCCTAAGTAGATATATCCAAAAAGTAGTTTTTTTCTGCTCTCTCTTTCCCTGTGTAAATATCCCACTTAATCATTCCATTATTCTTGAAATACCTGATTTAGACATGACATATAGTGGTGCTCAATAAACATTTGTTAAATGCATAGGTAATTACTCATTGAGGTAAGAATAGTGTAGCTGGCTAAGGCTAAGCATAAAATTTTCTTTTGCCAAAATGGATTTCTGTTTTAATTCTTAACATGTGAATTCTTTGACTATTCAACATTTATGATATTCATTAACATGCAGCCAACATAGAATGCTTTTGAATATTTCAGAAATATGATATCAGTAATTCAGGTATTATCAGTAGTTCAGATAATTACTACTGTGATCAAATTAGCCAATTATTGATTGGAGCTCAAAATTTAACATAAAGGAAAAATTTGGTTTATGTTTTATTTTGAGATGTAGCAGGGCCTGGACCAGAGTGAAGGGAATGAGGTAAATGAGTCCGTTGTCTAGAGCACAAATTTTTTTGAAAAAAGATAGGACCAATAACAATACTAAGCCACATAGGAGCCTAAGGCAAAAGGAAAAAATCAGTAATTCTAATTCTATGATTTAAAATTTTGATATTTTGTTCATCATGGCATTTTTACATTTTAATTTTTTTAAATATTGTTAAAATATTTATCTTATCACTGATATTTCCTTTTGATGCCACCTTAAATCTTTCACCCAAGACTTTGTCTTTGTCCCAGTCTTTGGTGTGTAGTTTTTACTGCAGAGTGAATAAGAGAATAACTCGAGCCAGGTAGTCTGGGTCCAAACCCCTGCTTCAGCACTAACTAACCGTGTGACATCCTTTGTCAAGTTACTTAACCTCTTGCCTCCTTTCTTTATATATAAAATGGAGATAAAAATAATAAACCCTTCATGAGATCATTGTGAGGTTTAAATAGTTAATACTTAGAACAGTGCCTTGTAGAGTAAGTACCCAGTGATCACATCCCTTCATTATCAAGTCACCATAGAGTACTTATTTCTGTTCATTGCAAAATAGTAGTAGTCTACAGCCATGTCACCCTGAACATCCCCGATCCCAGCTACTCAGGGCTGGGCCTGGTTAGTACTTGAATGGGAGACCACCTAGGAAGACCGAGTGCTGTAGGTGTAAAAAAAAAAAAATTGTTCTGCGAGCTTTTCCCATTATATTTATTGGGCTGTGGACAACTTCACTCACCTATTCCAAGTGCCTTGATTAAATTCCTACTTATTATTTAGCTATATGTCCTTTGTATTTGCTTTATTGAGTATTTCAAGTGTTAGTTTGGCAGTCAGCTAAAATGAAATATATATGCGTTATATATATAATATATACATAGTCATTATAATAATTTAAAACTAAATCTTTGTTTAGGAAAACAAATACATTAATATTTATAATTTTATCTTTATGTATTTTAAAATAAGCTCAGAATGAAAGAATTTTCTCCAGACTTCCATTGTAAGATATAGCTAGGTTTGGAATTGCTAATTTCTTTTACTTTCCCCCAAAGTAGTTGTGGTTGTCTGGAGCTCAGTGATGGTGTAAATGCAAATATATCCAGACACCTTAGGAAATCCCCAAATTTTAAAATATAGAACTCTGGCACTTATTTGAATCAAGTTTCTTAAGAAGATTCTGTGTTCCTGTATAGACAACACAAGTGCCTTTTCTGCATTCACTAAAGTGTTATCATTTGAAGACCATTTTTTCAGAAAGAAAACTAACTACTGCAGGATATATTAAAGTATATATTGTGGACCTTTTGATTGGTGAATTGCCAAACCTATGAATATTAAAATCATAGTCTATTCTTCAAATAAATGGTATGCTTTTTGGATATTGGCATCTGTGAGTTGAATTTTGTTGTTACAACTTAAGAAAGAGCAACAACAAAGAAAATAATTCTATGAGTTCCTTGAGGTTAAAGTCTTTTTATATTATTTACCTGTTCTGTGGAATCTTTCTGTTTTCTGGTGAAAGAAGTCTTTCTTTAAGAATAAAAAATTTCAAAACTGGCAGATCTCAGTATTGCAGGAACAATAAGCGAGTATTTTGCTACAGTATCATTAGGAATAATAGTAAGAAGAGCCACAACCTTTGGTTCCTAGACCTGTATATTAGACCAATGGGAGAAATAGTACCATGTATTGAAATATATTGCAACCTCTTAAATAGCACCCAGACCCACAAAATATCACCCAGCAAGTGGCAAAAATGACACTTTCAATAGCCCAGTTGACACAGGCAAACTGTTTTCGAATGATGGAGCACATAGACCATTGAATTCTCTGAACATTGCCCTGTTCCCTTTTATTTTGCACGATACCGTGTGTGATCCTGACCGGAATGTGGAATTCTATAAATTCACAGATGGAATTTCAGCAGAAGCACTGCAGGCAGGGGAGTCAAATCCATACCTAGAATAAAAATCTAATGGAATGAGTGCAAACCGCTACCTCTTCCATGACCGAAGGAATACAGAGTTGCCAGGTGGCTTGCTATTATCCCTGGGGAATGGTGCCATATCAGGTACTCTGTATTGGTCTCTGCTATGAGGTACTCAGTAGTATATGTAGTCAGATCAGCTTTGGTGAGAGAAAGCCTGTGTCTTTGAGTCCATGCCACCATGGCCACTTTCTTCATAAGCCAATTGAGCCAAGACAGGAAAGACTACATAAAGAAGCTGAAAGACATTCACAGATAGAATCATCTTGTCCACCTAATTGTCTCCCTTTGTAACAGATACCCTTTGGTATTTACATGGGCACATTCTCTATTTGGAGTCCTTCCACATTACCACTTCCCCACATTTACTGTCACCAATTTTTCTATTTGTTCTTTCAGTGTCCTTTACCTTCCACCCAAACTCTTAGGCATTGCCCATAATTAGTGTAAATGCAAACCTCTTGTTCTCTCTTCTTTCACATCCAGTGCATGAAGCTTTTCTCACCTCCACTATATTTCAGGGCCCCCTCTGAATAATTTCATCAAATCATGCATAACCATCTAAAAACCATTAGGAATTTTCTTTTTCAGTCAGCAGGTCATAGAGGAACTCCCCATAAAGTCATTGGTATAAATTGAGGGAGAAGTTGTTGATGTAGCAGAAGACGGTGCTTTCTCAGTCAAGCCAAGTTCTTATACAACTTGTTTGTGACCTTAGGACCTGCTCGAGTTGATCTCGTATATGCTACTTCCACTTGATGATGGAGTGCTGCTGTGCATACCCAACTTCATGGCTTGGTGGGTCAGATTATGCTTCCAGTTGATGATAGTGTTATTTGCTTAGGTTTTAAAATAATGATCAAGCATTAAGTCTCTACCAGGGACCAGCAGCTCTAACTAAGGAGCTTAAGAGGCTGGAAGAAGAGGAAAAGGAAGAAATAGAAAGAAAGAGGCCTTAATTCTGGTTGTTTGAAATAGAATGAGGAACAAAATTAAATTCAGAAATTAGGGCTCAGAAGGCACCTATAGTGATGACATGCCTTCTCCAGCCTTCTGTTGCATACCAATAATTCAAATGCAGGCAAAAAAAAAAGTTTATAATTCCCCATTTTTAGTGTTCTTTCTAATTCTGATCACATCCTGGGCAGAATCTAACTCTTTCCATATCCTTCCTTTCAGTTCATGCTTTGCTTTTTCAGCTCTCTGTGCCTCCAACCGTTTAGTAGTTACAGTGCTCTTCATAGAATTCTTATACACCATAGCATTTTTCTTTTTCATTTTTTATTGTGGAACTTTTCAAAATATAATGACCCCCATATATCCATCATCCAGCTTTAACAATTATCAACATACAGCCAGTTTTGTTTCATCTACACCCCACACCTATTTTTTCTTTTTATACCCTACCTCTTGATTATGTTGAAGCTAATATCAGATATTATATCATTTTCATTTCATCTGAAATATTTTGTTATATATTTCTAAGGATAAGAACTATTAAAAAATCAAAACACTATGGTACCAAAAAAATTAGTAATTCCTTAATACCTTTAAATATCCAATCAACCAATCGATGTTTACATTTTCTAATATTATATATATAATATATCTATATATCTATATATTATTTTTCTTTTTTGCTTTTTGGGATGTGATGGTTATTGTTTTTGTTTTGTGATTTACCTAAATCAGGACCTAAAATAAATTCACACATTGAAACCAATTGGTGTATCTCTTAAATCTATTTTAATCTATAGCTCTCCCTCATTTACTAGAGTTCTCTCCCTCCCCCACCCCTCTTTCAACTTTTTGATTAAAAAAAAAAGCTACATCATTTGTTCTGTAGACTTTCTCACATTCTGTATTTTGCTAATTGCATTTCCTTATTGTTTAACATGTTCCTCTATTCCATGTGTTTCCTGGAAATTGATAATTATATGTAGAGGCTTGATCAGATTCAGTTTAGATTTTTATTTTCTTCCTCTTCTTTCTGTAATACAAACTACTCCATAGATGATGTTCTGTACAACCATCAGGTAAATAAGTCTGATTGTTTCTCTTTTTGTGATGTTAGTAGTTATGTAATTGCCTCAACCCATTAATTTATTAGGGAAGAAAAAATAATCTGTCATTTCTTCATTTTTTTTTTTTTTTAGCCAGAACACTTTTATAAAGAGCAACTTCCCTTCATCAATAATTTTTTTGTTTACCCATTGGTATAGTATATAATAGGAAAAACAATATAAATGCTTGATTCCTTTTAATTACCAGTTTTCAAAATGAACTGGTGCCCTAGTATTCACTGAATATAACTAATCGAGTGGTTTTTTTCCACTATGAATTTTACCATATTTGAATTTCAATCCATTGCAATTACTATCTTTATTGATTTTCAAATTGTTCTATATTTGGCCATAAAGACCTTATTCAGGTTAGCTCCTGAGTCCCTATAATGTGAGCCTAGTGGTCTTTGTTAAGCTATGCTTACTAGTATAACAGCTGGCTCCTGGTTCATCTTGTATGCTTTCTTTTCTGGACCTGGAATTACTCATTTTTCCAAGGAACCGTATAGAGAGAAATAACATCCTACATTGGGAGAAATAGCACCATACATTGGATTATTTTAGTAGGAAATAATAGATGCCACATTCTGGCACCAGTATTTTGTGGGTATATAAATTTCATTTGTCAGCAGCTTAGTATACCCCTTCATGCCAAGCCCCTCTATTATAAGTTTTCTGACCCTGCCCTTTTCTGTCTCCCTGCTTGCTAATATCAAGTTCAAAGGCATCTTAAAGTTATCAAATGAATAGATTGGTTTAAAGGTAATGATTAGAAGGAAATATTTAAAATTGACTTGTAATTGTCTCCTCACCATCCTTTCCTGCCAACTCTGTAGAGTCAGAGAGGGCTTTGAAAGAAGATGAAAAAACAATTGCACAAAAAATGCCTAAAACTCAACAATGACACCATTAGCTTTTTTTTTTTTTTAAGACTGCAAATTACAGAAGGGAAAATAATACCTTTAGAGTGGATAAATCAGGCAGATACTCCCTTATCCAACTGATCAAAGTTAATATCACAAGTAATACTGTGATTGACATCATTTGCCTCCTGGTAAGATACTCAGAGGACACTTCGCTTAGTAGTATCCCTCAAAAGTTCATTACCTGAATCATGAGGAAACAATTAGACAATCCCAAAATGAGAAACATTCTATAATGCAGCAAGCCTGTACTCCTCAAAAATGTCACTGTCATGAAACACAAAGAGTGAGGAACTGTTCGGTTTAAAAGAGACTAAATTAACATAACAACCAAATACAAGATATGATCCTGAAGATGAGAGGAAAAAGATGCTATCAAAGACAATATTGGGATAATTGGCAAATTTAAATATGAACTATACATTGAATAATGTAGTAGCAATATTGAATTTCCTGGTTTTGAAAAATAAACTGATTATATAAAGGTATGTCCTTGTTTTTCAGAAAAATACACTGAAGTATTTATTACTAAAGAGTCATGATGTGTGAAATTTATTCTCAAGTGGTTCAGTAAAAATAAGAAAAGAATAAGAATGTATATGATATGCATGTACATATTTTATATATACAGAGAGGAAAAAATGCATGTGTAGTTAAATGTTAACAATGGATGGATCCAGGTAAAAGATAAGATAATTTTGTTGCATTATTTTTATAACTTTTTTGTATATCCGAAAATTTTTAAATAAATAATTTAAGATCAAATAATTCATTTTTATTAATTTTATTTTTCTATAGCTTAGTTTTATGTTTGCAAATTTTAATTTTATTTCATAAAGCAATTTATTTTAATAAGATACTTAACATACAAATACATTTTACAAGATGTTTTATAATATGTCTATATATTTTTATACTTGAAATGCTTTCTATTTCATCCCACAGTTTATTTTATGAATTTTTAAAATCAAAAAACAAAGTACCATTATTATATAAGTAAACATCAGAATACTAGTATTACTATTTAGCTTTATATTTCAGTCACTAATGGCGCTGTGAACCTTTAACTCTTAAAATAGACAAGTTCCACTTCAGAGAACTCCTACACTTGATCTTCGCCAAAAAGTCGAGACGCAATAGGGAACTCCTAAAACAGTCGAAATCAAAAAGATCCACCTCGAAGCCTGTAGTTAATTGTTTAAAAATTATACTTCTACATAACCTCCTTGCTCCCCCACTCCACTACCAATCACCTCACAAATATTCGAAAGAGATAAAGATTAATTAAAAGTGTTTGTGGTTGCTTTATAGGATGGTTTTTGTTTTTGAGATTTTAGACATGTGGAAAACTGAAATCTCCTGTGTTAGTTGGGATTTCTATAGAAAGCCAGAGCCAGATTTGGTTGCACCATAGAGGAGAGCTATGGTGCGCCTGTGTTATACCCTAGTGGCTAAAGGGGGTTTGGGGTCATGTCTTTTGACTCCTTTTGTATATGTCAACATTAACATCTGTATTCTGGATAATTTCCTTTTATAAAAACTGTTAGAATTCTAGGCACACTGCTGGTGTTCATGCTTTCAGAATAAATTAATGCAGCCTGGCTGTTTCCTCGTGCCTATAACAAAAGAGAATCAATTATATCAAAACTGTGCCTTTTGCAAATTAGGTTGATGACTGGGTTTGTTTCATTTTGTCATCAACAAGTTAACTTTTGTCTTTTTTTAAAAAAAAAAAATCTACTGGTGTTAGCAGTGAGTCAGAGACTAAAAATTTTCCACTTAACTTTGTTCATAATGAAATTATAAAACACATTGTTTGTGATTGTGAAAAACTAAAAATAACCTTTATGCCCTTTAATGGGAAAATGGTTGAGTCAGTTACAGTATATCTATGCAATTGTGAAGAGGTTAAAGAGACAAAAATAAGTCCATATTTTCTAGTTTGGAAAGATTTCTAAGATATGTTATTAAGTGAAAACAGCTTGCTGAAAAATACATGTACTGTTTTTTAAGGAACAACTATATTTGTATTGTGTACATAAATGTAAATGCTTCAGAATACACTACAAAGAAGCCTAAACTGTTTAATAATGCAGAGACTTTGTGTGGGGGGGGGCAGGTGATAGAGGTGCAGGGAAGAGTGAACTTACACTTTTAGCCTGTACATATTTTATACTTCTGTTTGTTTAGCATTTTTAAGCACCAAGAATATATTAATGTATCATTGTGTGCTTATATTAATTAATGAGTATTGCAATTTAACTATGTAACTATTACAAAGGGGTTAGTGTAATCTAATCAGTGCAAATGATATAATTTCTTTTAATAGCTGATATGCATTCAGGATGGTTACCTTTCCCTGCTGACAGAAACTGGTGAAGTTCGTGAGGATCTTAAACTGCCAGAAGGTGAACTAGGCAAAGAAATAGAAGGGAAATACAATGCAGGTGAAGATGTACAGGTAAAGACACATGAGAAGATTTTTTTAAACCATTTTATAAAAATTTGGCCTAAACTAGTTAGCATAAAATACCATATATGAAATGTAGCTTTTAAATACTGCTGAAATGCTGAAAATGATCTCTATAAGGCAAGTTTCCCATGACATCCTTAGAGACCCATTACCAAAAAATTGTCAATGTTCATTTTGCTACATAGACACTGTCAGCCGCAAATTGTTTTGAAGATCAACATCTGAGCTACTCTTTTAAGTATAGGAACAAATGCTACGGGAATACATAACATCTAACAAATTTGAAACATTTATAGTTTTTATTCTCCCTATTCCATGGAAGTTGTCTTACAAACTACAATTTGAGAAATTTCACTTTAGGAAACTCTAAAGAAAGTAGATTATTTGGTCTTGGAATACCTGTTTCCAAAGTCGATATATATAACATATCCACAAATGTACAGTATATAATGAATTAAATATATCTTAAGTGCATATTACCTTCTGAATAACTTTTGCTTGCATTTTTCCTTTCTAGGTGTCTGTCATGTGTGCAATGAGTGAAGAATATGCTGTAGCCATAAAGCCCTGCAAATAAAAATGGGAACGTCAGGCATGAGCAAACCGTTTAGGTCTGGATCAACTGCAGATCTAAAGTTTGGTCCTAAGTTGTCACCAAAGCTATGGCCTTCATAAGCAACCTCATTTAATTTTAATTGTTATCAAATTGTGCTGAGTTAGTTTTGCAAGCAGTTGGTAATTTTAAAAAGTAATCAAGATGTGTAATTTTTTTTTAATTTTATAGGTGTTTTTCCTATAACACTCCTATTTTCTGTATGAGTCCATAAATAGACAAGGTAGCTTTAGCAGATGTGATTTATCTGACCAATTCATTCTTGAACTTTAGTTAAATGATAAATAAACCAGGGTTTTAAGTGAAACCATGTAGCATTAGTAGTATTTAAATAACCACATTTAAGTTGAATTGCTCTGCATTAACTTCAGACTTAATATCATAGAGTAAGTAAATTATGGATTGGAACTGTCACAGTTTCAGCCTGTGTGTGGCAAGCACAAATCCTTAAACAAAAATATTATCAAAAAATGTCAGTTATCTTAGCAGCCATGTGTACCCACCTGTGTTATCTCAGTCCTACTGTTCTTTGCTAAATTGTTGGCCAACTTAATATAATTTTATATATGTTGATTTTCATACCTGCTTATGGTTGACAGGCATTAACTGTTGGGTGATTATTAGTCACATTATAAAGAAGACAACAGTGACAAAAGGGGTTGATTAAAGTTATAGGTTTTTATTTAAGGCCTTCATAATCAGCATAAAAATAGAAAGTTTCCTTCTAGTTGTACTTTTGCTTTTAACTTTTGTGTTCTCTCTCTTTAAAGGAGTGAACTGCTTTATTGGATACTATGCAGTGCTTTTTGTCAATTATGTTGATTTTTTAATCAATTATATTGATAAGTTATGTCAATAAAAGTTGGCATTTATAGTAGTCACTTATTTCCAACCATTTGTAAGTAGACTTTTTGACATCAAAATATTTATTTGTAAAACAAAAACTGGATGTCTCACTTCAAATTGATTTGAACATGTTAAATTTATGTACATTTTTTCTAAAGTGGAATGAAAGTGAATTAGAGTTATGGAAGAAAAGTTACTTTATGTGGTAATCATTATTTAACTTAACAAGTAGATATATGTATTTTTTTTCTGATTATCATGTGACTCAATTCTGTTACTCATGTGAAATATAACTAGGAAAGAATTCTATAAACTGAAGTATTTTAAAAAATGTTTTAGGTGACTTTGCTACATTTCTGTTTAGGCTTTTAGATTATATATACTTTAGAATTCTAAACATTGTCACAGGGTTTTTGAGGACCTTCAGCTCAATAACAATAATTATACTGGAGTGAAACTTAGAGCAAAGTTACTATTTTCATAATACGGTAATTCTCTAAGACTGATTATGATACATCTCCCACCATGCTTTGGCTTATACAAGGCCTCTATTCTTATCTAGAGGAAAATATATATGATGTTATAACTGATCTAATTAGTGACTGGAAATTGCATTAGGAACAGATCTCAAAGTTTTAGTAACTTAATTTGCTCATACTTTTAAATCTTGTGTTAGCCTCAGCAAACCCACTTGGACAAAAAGCAAGATACTTTAAGGAAATGCAAGGAGAATTCTAAAGCACAAGAAGTGTTGAGGTTGCAGTTAATAGTTTTTAGTGTAACATTTTAGCTTTTGCCCATCTAAAGCTCAATTAGGAATTAGGCTAAATTCTTTCCAGTATTCCACTTGAGTACCTACTACATACTGCTCTAGTTTTTCAGTACTTTATAATGTGTATCTTACTTATTACTTGTTGGCATTGTTACCCACAGGAATTCCAGAGAGTTATCAATCTGTGCTGCTTGCTGGTCATACATATGACCCCAGTTAACCATGGTAGTATTCTGGTTCAGTATTAGTTATGGATCAGCATGCCTTTGTTCTTCCTAACTTGTCAAACTTCACATAAATATATTTTCGATAGCGAGGTAAGTGTATATAAATTATAATAATGCATCTCTATCTTCATACCCTGAATGGCAAAACCTATTTATGCATAAATATTTCATTTAAGTACTATAATGAAGTATAAATACTATGACATATAAGTATAGATTTTAAAGATATGAGACTTTATTTTCATGTAAGTCAATACATGTTTCTCTAGAACAAAATATTTCATTTAGTAAAGCTTTATAACATTAAAAAGATGCAGGGAAACATTTTTTAACACAAAATGGAAGTGACTTCATTTTTTTGTGACATTGGAAATGTTAATAGTTGATTACTAGTATTTGTTGTACTTTTTTGTAGCAAATGTTAAATATCACAAGTTACCATGTATAGAATGTAGACTGTCATGATGATAGATTATACAGTGATAAACCATTTTTGTCTGCAGGCATTTTACCAGTTTATATAATATTAGCAAGTGGAATATGTTTCTTTTTAGAATACCATTTTATTTCTACTGTAAACACATTGTTATACCTTATTTGCTACAAAGTTGTATACCCTCTGAAATAGTCAAATCATTGCTACTTTGACTTAGCATTTGAGTCATAATCATAATTATGATGTTTCTTTCATGCTCCCCTCTAAGGGCTGTCAGTCACTTGAAATTGTTGCTAACCAAGCTTTTGAATCTGTTTCCATTGATGATACAAAATTCAGTACCAATGCTTTATAACAATCACCAAAACTCGCCTGTAGCCAGAGCATGATATCTTTAATAGTAGATACTGCAATAAAATGTTTAGGCTATGAAATTTGGGGACACAGTTTTTCATTATAGCACAATATGTGTGCATGTGCACACATAGCTTTGTATGTTTGTTCTTTTTACAAAGTCTTTCCAACTCTTAAAAGTACTGTAGTCTGGTAGTGCCTGAAATCTTGGTAACATTTTTTTTTAATTTACAACTTTTCCAGAATTTGTTTTTGTACCTTAAAGTTTCTCAATTAGATTATTTCTAGTTGAGCTGTAATTTGAATGCATTGTTCTCAGGGCTGTTTGTGCTAAGAGCTAAAGTTTCATTATTTTAAAGCTAACTGCCTGAAAGTATATTGCAGAATTTTTCCAAATTATATTATATGCAAATAAAAAAATCCTTAAAGTCAACATACTTAAACTATATACTAAGTATTCAAGAAAAAAATGAGAACGTTACTAATATCTGTACTGGAATCTTGCCATGTTTTTTCATTTTAGAATAGAATTTGATAGTCTTATCCTAGAATCCTATCCTCAGTGATATATCTGAAAACATTCCTTTAGCATGGACCCAAAAGATAGTTTCAAAGCCAGAAACTGATGTAGTAGTTCTCAAACATATTTAGGGACAACAGATCGAAATTTATAATGCTCTTTTGAGTATATTAAAATGTTTACATATTGAATTCTATAATATAAATGAGGAGCAGACTTACTATGAGAAAACATGGCTCTTAAGAAGAGCAAATAATAGGCATATTTCCATTAATAGTATATTCTTTTGAACTGATCAACAGTTTAAAATTTTCTAATATCATTTAGGCATAACATTTCACAGTTTTCAAGCCTTTTTTTTTTTTCTAGCATTAAGACAAGTAATAGACAACCAAGGCTTGAGAAAACTTTTTTGTGGAAAATCTTAAAATTGAGAAAATTCAATGTATTAACTTTAATCTATTAAATTTTTTCCTCCGAATTGGTTATATGGTATCATTATTTGATTTTAGCAGGGAACATTTCAATTTAGCTTATGGAGCACAGATGTTCTGTGGGTACATGGCTCAAAGTCACTAAATCATTTAATGTTTTTCCATTAAATAAATATCTGAACATCAACTTAACTACCAAGTGAATGAAGTCAAGTGCCTGAAAAGTGCTATATACATCTAATTAGTACATTTTCCTTATGTGAAAGATGCATCTTATAGCAATGCCTATCAGGCTTTCACCTGCTAGAAACATAATTGTTGCCAAAATTTTACCATCTACCACTATACCTCTCTCCTTCAAACAGGTTAAAAACTATGTTACAATTGAAAAAGAGATTTTTTTTTTATTTATATGAAGTCCCTAAAACTATTTCTTAGTTTTGGTAGAGTTAGATTTATCTTAGTTCAAGATTGCACTTTTGAAAAACTAGACACTAAACTATATTCAGTGATGACTATTCAGCTTGTCATGAGTCATAGTTGTTCATAGTTGTGATTTTTCTTGAAATGAATTCTTTATTGTGGTTAATATCTATGATAAATAAGCACTTGTGCTTGTTACAACACCTAATGCAAATTACTAGTTCTACACTAGAATAAAGAAAATGACTATTATGTACTTTTGTCCTCCTCTCCAAAAGGAAATAGTTGAAATAGCATTGTCTAATCCAATGGCACTTTATTAGTAATACATTTTATTTGTCTTAGGTATAGGAGAACTCTTTCTTTTACCTGCTTAGACTCATGTTTTAACTAAAATTTTTTAAGTGTAAGATATGTAGTATCGGTATTGTGCATTTTACATTTCAAAAATAGGAAAAATTCAAATGTTAAGTCTTTGGCTATACTAAAATACTTGTTAGAATCCTTTAAAATGTAGATGGTAAACATCAATTGTAATTTTTTATTACATTAAAATGTATTTGTTAATTTCATCAGTTATATTAAAAATAAAGTTAATTTAACAGCTTGCACTTGTATATATACATTCCTAAAAACATTTTCATAGTAGAAAGTTATATGACCATATATATATATATATATATATATATATATATATATATATCTCACTATTTTAAAAAAGTCTAACTTTTGTTTTTATTGTGTTTTTATATTCTAGGTCCTTATTAGAGAGTGGCCCAGCTTTATGGCTGGGAATGTTAATTTCTAAATTTTAGTTCCAAATTTAGGTGCAGTGATGTTTTATTTTTTAAATTTTAATGGCTTTTTAAAAATTTAAATTAGTTTCAAGTATACAGTACATTGGTTAGATATCTATATGTTCATAAAATGATCCTCTCAATTGCCTCCTCCCTCCCCTGGCCAGACAGAGGGGAGGGACGTTGGGGGACTGGGAGAATAGGGTGAAGGGTTAAAGCAGTAAAAATAGCTTAAATGTGTAAAATAGGCACATCGTTTAAAATTCTACAAGTACAAGAGTAAAAATATCTTCCCATCTTCGTCCTCTTCCTACATTCTTCTAGACATATTAACGCAGGAGAGTTTAGTGGGCTCTCCCCTACCCCTGATCCCGCAGGATGTGAGGTGTTCCTGCCCTACCATGGTTGCTATTCTTTTCCCACAATGATATGAATGGTGTGATGAGTCCCTGAAGCAAACCCTTCACCCTTTTCCTTTCCTCACCATGTCCAATCAACACACATCTAGACAGATTCATCCCTAGATGGCTTGGCAGTTTCTTTCCTCCACTGTACCATTATAGAACAAGTCTGTGACTCCCTGACATGTGAGCCATGCCAAGAGTACTATAGCAGTTGTCACCTTATATCCATGATGAATATTACTGATATCATATGCTTCCAGATACAGCAAGGGTAATTGGGTGGTAAAAGAAGCACCAAGTTAGAGTCTTCCATCCCTCAGCCCTGCTCTCTTTTGCCATTTGCAAATACCAATAGCTCTGTTTCCCAGAGGTAGACTTGGGAGGGAAAAAAAGTGAAAAGGGGCTAATTATATGTTACCTGTCTGAGTCTCTTCTCCCCCAACCCCAATCTCATAAATAAACATTCTATCCAAATGGAAGGTGCCCTGTGGAATTGCCACATTTAGAACTCATACTATCTGTCTAAAGTGTGTTCCACTGAGAACTTAAAACATCTATTTTCACAATACACTAAGCAGTATCAGTTACAACCACTAGGTGTGTATTGGCTGGCTCAAAGGGTCCCACCTACAAGGTTATTATCAATCCGCTGTCTAATTTGAGAGTTATTTCTGAATCTAGTTAAAATAATTTTGGCCACACCCATGGACATGTCCCATCACAACGACATGTTCCATCCCAGTGTTTGAGAGCACAAAAAAGGCTTGGCAACTTCAGTTGCCATCAGATCTCCAACACGGATTTTAGCTGGGAGAATGGAGCTTCACCTACCTAACATTTACAGTGTGTCTACCTTTTTCGTTCACAATTATGGTGTGAGTTTCACTTAAATTGTCACTCTAGTTCATTTTTTTTTCTTATGCCTATTCTATTTGTTGGTTTTTTTTTGTTGTTGTTGTTAAATTAAGTTTATTGGGGTAACATTGGTTAACATAATCATATAATTTTCAGGTGTACATTATCATTTGACATCTGTATATTCTGTTGTGTGTTCACCACCCAAAGTCCAGTTTCCTTCACACTCTAGTTCATTTTAATTGCTGTATAATCAATGAAGTACATCTTTTGAAGAATGTGTGTGTGTGTGTATACATGTAAATATATATATGTATGTATAGTATATTCAGAAATGCAAGAATGGTTAAATATTAGAAAATCTATAATTCACTCCCATGGGAAATAGATTAATATGTTAGGAAATCTCTCTTAATAGTATTTACTGTATCGGTAAGTCTAAAGAGAAAGATTATATTATTTTCTCCATGGGTACTGAAAAAATTTTAGATAAAACAATAACCATGAAAAACATCTTGAGAAAATAGAAGTGCATGAATACTTGTGAAACATAAATATATTTATGTTTGATATATGTTAACACGGTGTACATAACATGCATGGATGCATATGGATGCATATGTATGTGCTTATATGTACACATGCATAAATGTGTATGTGTGTGTAAAATTCCAAAAGCTAGCCTTTTGCTTCATGGAAAAACACTAAAGGCATTCTCACTAAGGTCAAGATCTAGGCAAGAATACCCACTATCTTGACCACTATTACATTGTTCTGGAAGTATTAGCCAATGCTATTGGATGATAGAAAACAGACATATTCGAACTATAAAAGTAAAAGAAAAAAATAAAGCTGCTACTTTCAGGTGACCTGCTAGTATACCTCAAAAATCCCAGATAATCAATAATCTAACTCAAACAAAATTGTTCATCAAGATAGCAGAATATAAGATTAACATGCAAAGATAAATAGCTTTTATATACAAAAATAATCAACTAGAAGATACAATGGAAAGAAAACCTCAAGTACAGTAGCAATGAAAAAATAAAATGTAATAAAGAAAATTACAAATAAATGTTCAAAACCTGTATAAAGAAAAGTAACAAACACTCCTGAAAGACAAAAAATTGACTTAAACAAATGGAAAGACATTTGTTATTCTTGGCTCATAGCTCAACATTATTAAGATGATAGTTTTACTAATTTATAAATTAAGGCAGTCTCAATAAAAATACCAATGAAACTTTTTAATGAAATTAAACAAATTGCTAAAAAGTTTATATGGAAATATAAACATGAAAGAATAGCTAGGAAAACACTGAAAAGAAAGAGCTATGAATGGAGACCAGCAGTAGCAAAACTTAAAATACTCTATAACCAATATAGTGAGGTAGTGGCAAATGAATAGAAGGACCAATGAAATGGAATAGAAAGTACAGAAATATGCCCAAATACATACAGAAATGTAGTATATAATACAGTTGGTATTGCAGACCATTGGGCAAAGGATAATTAAATTGTTCAACAATTGGGAAAATAAATTTGGTAGAAATAGAAGAATGACATACAACATACACAAGAATAAATTCCAAATGAAGCAGAGGTCTATATAAAAATAATAAACTGTATAAGTCCTAAGAGAAAATATAAGTGAATTGGTTTCTTTTCAACTATGACTTAAAATCCAGATACAATAAAAAGCTTTGTAGAGAGAAAGAAATGATAAATAAAGCTAAATGTTAATAGTTGGTAAAAATCTAGATAAAGGACAGTTAAATATCTATGTGTTCTTTGGACTAATTTTATAATTTTCAGTGAGTTTGAAATAATATAGTTTTTTAAAATTAAAATTTCCGTAGTGCCATTCAATTTTACAGATGTAATTATTTGTGTAATATAAAGGATATCATACACACACATTCACAAACATGTACACTCTCAGTATTAAATAGCAATTTCTAAGCAAGTGGGATTTTAGATAATTTTATACAAATTCTCTTTTGCTTCTCCATATTTCCTTTCATGAGTATTTCTTCTAGCATTCAAAGATAATAATTCTACTAATTTAAAAAGTTTCTCAAAGCATTGCTTATACTAGTGAAAAATGGAAATAATCTAAACGGCCACCAAAAGGTGAATGACTTAGCTAAAAATGACAATAAAATTAAGCAATCAGAAAAGATACTTCTCTCATTTTAAAGGTTGATCAATTATTCAGAATTCCTGTGGCATTGTATAACAAGAAAATCTTACTTCTGAAACTACAGTTGTTAAAAATAATAAAAACAAATAACAAATTAGGTTTTCCTAAATACACTGAGAAAAGATGCATTGAAACAAACATACATTTTTTTAAACATAATTTTAATGCTCTCTAATCAAATTAGTAAAGAAAGGGCAAGCAGCAGTGACTTCAGTTCCTATTTCCCTGCCTGGTACCCTTGAATTTCATTTATGAATATGTAACAAAGAACATTGATAGGTTGGAGGAATTAAAAGCAATATTCTTCAGTAGTAATAAGTTTCTCCTCAGTGTCTCAATATTGTTTGCACAGAAGGCTGCAGCACATCCTTTGTCACAGCTGTGTAGTTTTCTTTCATAGGACCATTCAGGCTGCAATGTCATACAGGCATATTTTTCTGAAGAGGTCCAGTGCCTCATAATACTCAACATGCTCTACTTTGTAGCACATGACACAGAAAGAAAAAATACCATAGAAATACTGTGAAATGGTATTTTTCTACATATACAAATTTTTTTTTTTTTTTTTTACAACACTTAAATGATAACATTGATGACTGGAAAGTTTGGGTAAAGGGAAACTTACAGATTGCTGTTTTATAAATCAGCTTCTAGCAAATAAAAGAGTTTTCGTAATAAGTTAATATCAGAGATGTAGACATTGTCTACTTTCTGTGTTACAGTGTAATATTTTGTGTCAATTGTAGAGCTTAGGCCTTCCAAACTGGAACACTAAGGATGAGGGATAAGGTAAGGATAAGGTACACCATCTGATCCTGTAAGAAACTCAAGACAGATACAGAGCTGCAGGAAGACCAAATGTATGAAATACAAATGGAACTTGAAAGAGAACTCTGTTCAGAACTTCATTTGACTAAATGTCATGGTACTTTTTCATGGTTCAAAATACATATGGGTAGTTACATAGATAAACGTTTATTAGAATATTACAAACATTTATTAAAATATTTATAATCTTTCTGTTACAAAATACCAGTGTGCATTTTAAAATTTATGCCTACAACAAGGTTTATGTTTCTGCAGGTGTACATTGATTTGCATATTTACAATTAAAACAATAATGAAGATTGTGAGAACTGTCTTTATGACAAATTATATTTCTGTTCTGAAATAAAATTTTACCGTAAAGGACAAAAGTGCATTTGCGTGTGTCTATTTCTGGGCTCTCTATTCTATTGGTGTGTGTGTCTAATCTTGAAACAATATTCAACTGTCTTAATTGTGGAATCATTAAAATAAATCTTAATCTGTAGAACAAATCCTGCCACCTTAATTTTTTCTTTTTCAAATATATTCTAGCTTTTCTGGTATCTGTTTTCATATTGGTTTGAAAAGAGAAGGAAGGAAGGAAGGCGAGGAGAGGAGAGAGGAGGGGAGGAGAGGGGAGGGGAAGAAAGGATAGGAGGAAATCAAGCTGTTGCTTGGGATCACATTGAATCTATAATTCGGTTTGGGGATAATAGGCATCTTTATTATATTGGATCTTCCGATTTATGAACATTGAATATCTTTCTACTTATTGGTCGTCTTTAATGTCTTTCAATTATATTTCATAGTTTGCATAAAGGTCTTTTACATCTTTCGTTATTTTTTTCTTTAGATATTTGATATATTTGTTATTGAAAATATCTTCTATAACTTTATCTTCTAATTCATTACTAGTTTATAGATGCATTTGTTTTATGTACATGAGCTTTGTATCAAGCAATCTTGATAAAATCACATTCTACTAATTTATCTGTAGATTCTTTTAAATTTTGTACATACACAATTACATATCAATTGCAAAAATTAACATTATCACCTACCTTGCTGTATAGCATAATGCTGGATATGGTTTTCTAATAATGTATCTGTAAATATAAATATATATGTTAAGTATACTATTCATATATTATACATTTTTTGTATAGTATATTATATACTATATTTTATGTATATTTTTTCCTGGATGAGATTAAACTATATTTTTCCTCTCTCAAAATGTCCTTTCCAGATTTTGGTATCAAGGTTATGCTGGCTTCATAAAATAAGCTGATGACTGAACGAGTTTGTGTAAAATTGGTATCTTAGCCTGCTGGCTTAGGCATTGGTTTATTTTAGGAAATGATCCCGGGTAACAGAATGAAGGAACTGGAAAGTGTGAAACTAGGAGAAGCAAAAGCAAAAAAATGTTCTGGGGACAAATAAGGCTTAATCCTGCTGGGCTCATCCACGCAGTCAAGTTAATGTACTTATGAACTGTCTACTCAAGAGAAAGAGGAAGGTAACAGCGGCCAGTTTGGGGCAGGTATAACTTAACAGCATCTCCCAACATATATCACCTCTACTCCACAGCTTCTCTAACATGGGGCATGGGAGACTTGTGGGAACCTCCCCACCAACTCTCATTTACACATGTACAACCTGGACGTGTAAGGAAGTTACATCCCATGGACAACCATTGACCAATGGAGGACAGGAAACTGGATAAATGCTCCTCTCTTCTGGATTAAAAGGTAAATTGACAGAACGTGAGTAAGAGCATAAGAAGCAGTTGTTACAATTAGCATTATTTTTCAAATGTTTGGTAGAATTCACTGGTGTTTTTCTTGTGGGTGTTTTTCTTGTGGGAAGGTTTTAATTAAAAGTTGGATTTATTTAAAAGATATAAGACTATTCATATTTTCTGGTTCTTGTGTAAGTTCTAAGTTGTATTTTTCTAAGAATTCATTTATTTCATCTAATTTGTCATATTTTGGTGTACAATTGTTACTTTTCTGTGCAGTTCACATGTGTTTAGGTTTACTCACAAGTTAGCCATTTTCTTTGTTCACTATTTCTTTTGCCACATAGACCTTTCTAGGATCATTTTCCTTCCTCTTGAAGTATATATCTTTCAGAATTTCTTTACTAGGAGTCTGTTGGTAGCAAACTTTAATTTTGTTTCTAAAAATGTCTTAAATGCATTTATATTCAAGAGATAGTTTTGTACTTTGTAGCTCTAGGTAGACAGTTATTTTTTCTCAGCACTTTGAAAATAATAATCCTCTGCTTCTGGCTTCCATTGTTGCTAATGTGAAGTCAACTGTTAATACAACTCCTGTTTATAATGTCTTTTCTTTCTGAATGTTTTTGAAATAATTTCATTTGTGGTTTGAAATTTCACTACAATGTGTTTAGATATGCATATCTTTTAAATTATCATGCCTTGGTTGTACTTGGCTGCTTGAATCTGAGAATTCAGCCATTATGTCTCTAAATTTTGCCTTTCACCCATTTTCTCTATTACATCTTCTAGATCTCCTATTTGACAGAACTGAGACATTATTACTCTGTCATTCATGTTTCTTAACCTACCTTTTATATTTTATATCTCTTTGCTTTTCTAAGTTGCATTCTAAGTAATTTCCCATTCACTAATTTTCTCTGCAGCTGTGTCTACTCTCCTGTTTAACTCATCCACTATCTCTAAAGTTTTTATACTTTTAATTTCTAGAAGTTCTAAATTCCTGGCCAATTTTTATTTTTCTGGTTCACTTATCATATTTTAAATACTTTAATTTTCAAGTATATTAAAGATACTTATTTTATATTCTGTATCATATAATTATAATACATACAGTCTCTTATTTGGGTCTGATTTTATAGATTTTGGGGGGTTGATTTTCACTCATGGATGAAATTTATGATTTTCATCCCTGTGTTATTTAGTAGTTTAAAAAAATTATCAGCTTTATTTCTGCAAGTTTATCTCTGGGTATTTTTTGTGCTTGGATTTAAAGTGTATCTCTCCAGAGAGATTTGCATTTGCTTCTGCCTGGCACTACCAATCCAAGCACACTTTAAACTATATTTTTAGGTTGCAGTTTTTTCATGCTAATTGAGTAGAGCTAATTCTATCCCCAAACTCCTATCTACATGGCCCTTGTCATTTCTGCCTCCAAAAAAATTCTTTTACTTTCCTACCAGCTTAACCGTGTATTAGTAACTATTTATAAAACCATATTTTAGCCAGTTTTTTAAGGTGCTACATACATATGAAGGGCTTCCTCTGTGAATTTAATCTGCCATATTGTCCTATATTTTATTTTACTGATCTATTCAGGCTCCAGTATCATGTAGATCTAATGTCTGAAGTTTATCATACACTAGAAATATGTCTATCATATATTACAATATCTTACATTTGAATTGCTGGAAGGAAAACTTCTCCCTCATTATTCTAAATTGTCTTGACTCTTTTCAGACATTTACTATTTCATATATTTTAGAATCATTGTAAAATTATATCTGTGGGGTCATTGACAGGCACTGTATTAATATATACTGTCTCTGGGTAAAATTTGGGAAGAATTGAGTTATTTACAATATTTAATCATACCATCTGCATATTTATGGTTAATGTTTTTAAGTTTTTTTTCTAATTAAGAGAAATTTTTTTCTATTATAGTTTCTAACTAGTTATTTTGGGTTATTAATTATCTTGATACACACATTGTTTTTAATATCCCCTTTGTACAAATAACTTAATAGTTCTTAAGGGTTTTTTGATCATAACATGGAAGGCTGCCAAAAACAAGCAAAAAAAGAGATATAAGCCTCAAATAATGACTTAATTTCAAAATATTCAATAATACAAGGATCATTTTACTCTGCAGCTTGAGCAGCCCTTGAGGAGGAAATAATTGCTCTTTATTTCCCCCTATATGTTTTGAAATGAAATTTTTGTGGTACGTGAGGTGAAGAACAAAAAATCTTGAAAAGGATTTCTAGAAATTCCATACCTCTACTCATATATACAATGTATGCCTCTTTAAAGCATAGTTCTCACTATTACTAATCTGTCATAAAAGACATCCATAGTTGTCACTTTCTGTGGTCACTCTTCAAATTAAAAACAAAAGTCCACCCCTACCCGCTACCTCTGCCCCCGACGCCTGTGTCATAGTTTCGCAAAAAAAAAAAAAAAAAAAAAAAAAAAAATACTACAAAACTCTGAGAGGCATGGCACTTTCATGATCTGACGTCAATTTTCAATCCTTCAAAATTCAAAACCAATTTTTTTCCTTCTATCAAGACTAATTATCCCACCATCGACCCTCGTGTGCATTATACATTTTAGTAGTTTGGTCTCAGAAAACATTAGTTGAATTTTGACTGGGATGTACTTAGGTTGAGCGTCAGTCCTAGGGTAAACTCTAAAACCATGATAAAATAAACTATACCCAACATGTGAAAAAATGGTTTTCTTTTAAAGGTTTATTTCTCCCAAAACTTAGTTTATTTTGACTCCCGAAACACCGTCCCTCAACAGTCATTTAGAAAATAAGGCATAAACAAAACAGATCTCGAAATAACATTTTTGTTAAAGGATTATAATTGTAGTAAAATACAGTCCATCCCAGAACGATCTGAGATAATGCTTTGCCCTGATCAGAAAGAAGACCCAGGCGATTAGTAAAAGATTCCTACATGCCTCGGGTGTGTGTATTTGCGTGCGGGTAATTGCGGGGCCACTGTGGTTAAGGCGCGCTTGTCGTCACCAGCGGAAAACCGAGAATCACTTTAACCACTGCCGCTAGGGGGAGCTCCCAGAAAACCTGACCGCATACCGATCCTACACTCACCGGTTTCCTGGGTTACTGGCCTCCGCGCTCCTCCCCAAGTTCTTTCTCTTCCGCTAGGCGAAGCTCTTACGTTCTCGACGCGTGACGCAGCACGCTTAGATATAAATACGTGCCGGAGCGTTGCCGCTTCCTCTCTGATCGCACGGCGTCCCTTCAACATGGCGCCGCTGAGTGTGCGTATTCTCGCAGGGAGTGTCTTACCCCAATGTAGATGATATTCGCATCTTGCGAGTTGGGGAGTCCTCGTTGAGAGATAGAGGGAGGGTAGAAATGGAGGCTGGGTCAGGAATACAGCCAAGATGTTACGGCTCTTAAGTTTTTCCAAAGTTTCTGGCGACTGCCATGCAGTCTGGTGGAGTTGGAGGTGGGCCCGGCCTTGCCTTAGGAAGGGTGGTCGTGCGGCCGTAGGGAAGGAGGCGCGACGGTGAACAGTGCTAGTGGGACAGACGAGATTCGGGTTATTTGTTTTCTCCCTTGCGCTTGGTAATGCTGGTGCTACCCTATTTATTTGCACTGGGAAAGAAATAGGGGTAATCGGTCGGGTCTGGGCGGAGGGAGGTTTGAGACGCGCGCGGCTCCCGAGATAGCCCCGATTACAAAAGTTCCAGAGAACTTTAAAACTAGATTGGGGAAGAAGTTTCTTAATTACTTCATCAGGGAATTATTGTAAAGGTACAAGCCACAACCCAGCCTGGGTGGATGTTTCTAGTTCTACTTTGCTATAGAAAGTAGATTGATCCTCATGATCTTTTCCATTTGTAAAAATAGGATTTTTCGGAAGCTTTTGTATTCCAATACAACTTTATTTACAGAAAAAAAAATAGTTTACAGGTTCATTTGGAAGAAGAAGTAGCTGATGTTTTTTAAATTGTTTTGGAATCTTGATGAAGGAAACCGTATACTTACAGCTTTCTTGAGTTTTGGCATTTTGTGAGACACGGGAATGGGAAATTTACATCAGATTTTACGAAAACTTGGTTTAAACCAAGTTGAGGATCCTACCTTCAGACAGCTTGGTTTTTTTTAAAAAAGAGGGAGTATCTGATCTTAAGCAACTTTAGAATTGTGCACCATTATATATATAAGCTCAGTACACTGTATATCATTGTAATATTTACAGATTGTATGTCGAGTGAATAAATTGTTTTTATTTAGAGAGTCATAATTATGTTAACTTTCTGTAGCAGAAAGTCAAGAAGCCTAAGAGGTCAGTCTGGAAGTTTGGTTTGGACCTTACTCATCCAGTAGAAGATGGAATTTTTGATTCTGCAAATTTCGTAAGTATCACTACTCAGTTTTTATCATTGTAGTGTTCTTAATGATTAAATAATGTGATATTTGATTTTAACCTAAGCTCTATTCCTAGGGTACCTTCCCTAGTGAATATCTAGGGTTTTCTTCCCTAGTTTTGCATTTTTTTTCTGTTTTAAAATAGGAACAGTTTCTACGGGAGAAAGTTAAAGTCAATGGAAAAACTGGAAATCTTGGGAATGTTGTTCACATTGAACGTGTCAAAAATAAAATCACAGTTGTTTCTGAGAAACAGTTCTCAAAAAGGTTGGTATTTTCTATAATATTTTAGTGAAATGGTATTGTTGAGTATTTTATAGAAAATTAAATCCAATTCTCTTTATATGAAAGAATAGTATGTCGATGAGGTCAGTGAGATGTATTGAAAAGTACTTTGAACTTTATAAGACCTATATAAGTTATTAATAGTACCACTTTCTTAGGCTGGTTGTCAGTAATTTATTTGGAGAATACAGGCAAGTTATATCCAGGCCTCTTGTCCAGTCACTCAGGCCCCGTAGTCCAAATTGTATATAAAATAATCACTAGGGATTCGGAAATGAAAGGTGATATCCTCGAGGATTTCACAGACGTTCAGATAAATATAAAAAGCAATTCTGTGATTGCTGTATTGAAAGTAGAGATAGGGCATAAATATTTGCAGAGAACCTGAGATAGTGTTGCCTGTGGAATGAGGTATTCCTAGCAGAGAGGGCAGTATTAACATAGGGCAGGGAGCCTTGAGGAATGATTGGTAGTAGGGAATGGCTGTAAAGTGTAAATGGAAGGGAGTGGCTGGAGTGATGAAGTTAAACCATGCTGAAAGCTTTTTATAAGGACTGAGCTATGCTAGTTGCAAACTTGATAATCTTGAACTTGTCGGTGGCTCTAATGCTGTAGACAGGTTTTAGTTTCTAAAAATCTGGCAGACTGAAGAAGGTACTATGCTGCTCTTCTACATACTGGCTTCCAATATAAGAATATTAGTTTATTTTAGGGAGATGAGAGAATAAAGGTTTTATAGGGTATTAACTGATTCTAATTGAGGTTGAAAGACAACCTTATTTCCTAGCAATCTTACACAATGGTTAATGCAAATGAAGTATTGGAGAGCATTGGGAACACAGAAGATGAATATAATAATGTACATCTATGTGATAAGCCTTTCCATAGAAGGTATTATATTGCTTAATGAAATTGATGATTTTATTTTAAAGGTATTTAAAATATCTTACCAAGAAATACCTGAAGAAGAATAGTCTTCGTGATTGGCTTCGTGTGGTTGCATCCGATAAGGAGACGTACGAACTTCGTTATTTCCAGATTAGTCAAGATGAAGACGGATCCGAGTCTGAGGACTAGGCAAAGCCACCCTCTGTAGGATTTTGCTTATTAATAAACCAAACGAAGCATACAAGAGAACATCTAGAGATGGGCTTAGTATATCAGTGAATAAAAAGTAATACACTCTACGTTAAGCTTCTGTCTCTTATTTAAATGTATGCTGTTTACATGATGCTGGCTATCCTTGATAGTTTCTGTAAGCAATATTTAAATATAGCTAATGGAATTTTTCCCAGAATTTCTGAAGTTTATTGCTTTTACAAATGTTATCAGGTTAAAAATATGTAGCATTGTATAGGAAGTATAGAACACAATTTGGGGTATAGCTCGTAAAATATTTAAAGCTTGACAGTCCCAGATATTTTTGTACAGTTTGTAAATGTGCTGTTGAGTGCTTAGAATAGTTCTTGCGTGTAGGTGCGGTGCTCAGTATTAAATCATTCGTGTGTTCTACTTCAGAGGATGCTAACTTTCTAATTAGCATAAAGACTCTGAAAGAACATGATACTGCTCTAAACCAGTATTTAGTTGCCTTTTAGAGATCTCCATCCAGATTCCTTGTAGGCATTGGAAACCCGAAACCATCAAATCTGAATTCCTATCTTACCCACTAAATTTTACGTGCTCCCGTGCTCCTTGTCTGAAAAATTATAATTTACTCAGCCAAATGGAATCTTGTCTCCTTAACCCTCCTTGCTGATCTAAAAATGTAGGTTAAGTAAAACTTCTCAGTTGATGAACCCTTTCTCCCAAATTGGCCTTTGAGAGTTCTTTAAACAGAATGGTTTGGCAAAATCCAGGTTGCAGGAGATGAGAATAATGGGGGGAAGTTGCTAGCACCATAAACATTTGATTTCCAAACTGGTGGTGTCAATACCTTGGGTGCTTAGATGGGCCATGGTCTCTGATACCAGTAGAAATGTTGCCAAATGGTCTTGATTATTCTAACAACTGGTTTGGGGAGTTTTTGAAATGAGTTTTTTCTAACTTGATTATTAAGAGCTCCCCAACGTTATCACACTGCTCTAATTCAGCAACTTCAGTTCTTTCCCAGATAATTGTAATGACTTCCTAACTTAACTCTCCCATTCTTTGAATTGTTCGTGTTTTCTACCAAATAGTTACCAAATCCTACTCTGTGTTTCCTCTGCTGAGCGTTATGGATAAATAACACTCAACCTAATGTGTTACCGGTATGGTAAAGGAAACTGTCCAAATAATCAGAAAAAAGTCAAC
This sequence comes from Rousettus aegyptiacus, assembly GCF_014176215.1. Classification (NCBI taxonomy): domain Eukaryota; kingdom Metazoa; phylum Chordata; class Mammalia; order Chiroptera; family Pteropodidae; genus Rousettus; species Rousettus aegyptiacus. Next base: position 30,966,495 of record NW_023416307.1, on the reverse strand, counting down.
TGAAGAGGTGTTTGACATGGTCAAGGAAGGCTTTGAGAAAGTGTTTGAGCTGACCTAGAACAGACAAGGTAATACCTGGGTAAAGGGGATAAAACGGGTGTTCAGGTAGAGAACAGCTTGGTAACGTTCCCAGAACAGGAATCGGGGTATGGAGTGGTAATAAGAATCTTGAAAGGAAGACAGAAACCAGCCCATGGCAATACAGAAGTCCATGTTTTAATCTTCATGGAAATGGTTTTCGGTAGGGAAATGCTGCCTGCAAGGGGGCAGGAGGCTATGGCAATGTCCTGTTGATGGTAGATAGAGCTGGGGTGTTAGAGATGGGGACAAGTTAGTAGATTTTAGATTTCTTAGAATAAAATATATATGGGACTTGGTGATGAACATGGGTGGTAAAGGAGAAGTGTTGAGAGTGACATAACTGGCTAGATAATGATATTTGCTGAGTTTGGTCACAGTGGAAGAAGGCAAGATTAGAGGAAAATTTTCATTTAGGCTATGCTGAATTTGAGGTTCAGAAAATGTCAACCATGAAGTTGAATATATAGGTCTAGAGCTCAGAAGAATGTAGGTGAAGATGTTGGTCTTAGACACATAAGTAGTAAACAGTGGGAATAGGTAAAATTGCCAGTGGAGAGTGTGGAGTGAGGATCCAGTGTTGCAAACACCAACTACTTTTCATTCCTTCACTAATCTCAAAAACATCCGTGCTATTTACATGTGTTAAATTCTAAGTTAATTTAATACTATGTACTAGGGCCTGGGTACACTGCCAAATAAGATGCATGCCTTCAAGGAATTGGCAGGTTAGTTGAGACAAGTAAAATCCATTTATTCAACATAATTTATGTTATGTTTAAAGAAATCTAGTTCCTGTATTAGTCCCCTCCATTCTGCTTCCTCCTCCTGTAGGTAGCCATTTAAAAAATTGTGGTTTATCATTCATGTTTTTAAAAAGATATGCACCATTAGTTAAGTGATAGCTTACTGTACTAATGTTTCTCCATGTTATTTTCTTTCACTTAGTATCCTGGAGTCAGTCGATCACTTCTGTGTGGATGTACTGTCGTTTATCCAACCAGTTCCCTACTGATGGGCAATTTGAGTTGTTAAAAACTTACTGCGATGAATAGTGATGAATTAAAAGCCTTGTACCCAGGCTTTTTCTTATTTTTGCCATTAAATCTTTGGAGTGGATTCCTAGAAGTGAGATTCCTAGGTCAAAAGAGAAAGGAATGTGTAATTTCAATATACATTGCTATTTCCCTTCATGGGGGAATATATCATTTTACCCTCCCACTAACAGTGCATGAAAATGTCCATTTTCCCACAGATTTACCAACAGATTGTATCACCTAATTTGAGTTTTTTGGTCTACCTGATAGGCGAGACATAATTTTAATTTGCATTTCTCTTGTGAGTGAGATTGAGTATCACTTAAGAGCTATCTGCATTTCTTCTTCTTTATATCTCTATTATATGTAAGGGATTCTTGGTCTCTTTAGTCTTTATTTTTGAAGCTGCCTCTCTATTAAGCCCTTGTCTATGATTAAGCTGTAAATTTTCAGTCATTTGAATTTTACTCAGAAATGGGATTGCTAGATCCTACTTTTAATTTCTTGAGGAACTCCATACTGTTTTCCATAGTGGCTACACCAATTTACAATTCTACCAACATTGCACTAGTGGTCCTTTTTCTCCATATCCTCACCAACACTTGCTGCTAGCTATTCTGACAGGTGTGACAAACTGCAGGTCTTAAGTCAGAACTTTTCTGTCCCTTTTCTCAGCCCAACCATAGGAGCCAAAGGCAGCTTCTGAAGTTGGAATTCCTTGGCATACAAACTAATACCACTATCTTTTTTTTTTTTTTTTTTTTTTTTTTTACTTAAGCTGCACCACAGGTATTCTGACACTTTGACCAAATTTTCAGTTTAATCGTTTTCCTCCCCTACTAGACTGAATACTGCAAGGTCAAAGTTATCTCTGCATTTCTGGGTAAACAAACCCATATAACTACAAAAGAATCCCAAGCCAGGTAATTAATATAACTTTTCATTCATAAGTGTGGAAGGATCAACCAAGGATCGCCCCAAAATGAATAAAACAACACCAAAGAAAAATGAAAAACAATTGAGGTGAATGAATTCAAACAACTAACCCAGAAACAGAAATGCAAGGAACAAAAGAAAGTTTCCCTTGGCCTAAGGAAACCTGGATCCTCTTATTAAAAAGGCTTACTGTATTGTACACCGGGTAGAATGCATGTAAAAGTAAAAAATCGTACTTAGACACATCTTGAAGAAACTTTAGAACTCTATAAAGGATAAAGAGAAGTCCTAAAAGCGTCCAGAGAGAAAACATAACAGTTTACCCATAAAAAAATAATTTTGAATTCAAGACTTACCCAGGGTTTCACTAAGTTTAGTAACAGGAGCATCTGAGTTTTAATCCTAAACTCTGAGTAATTTATCCTGTTCTCAAGCTTTGTGTCCTCTGAAAATGAAGAGACTAGGCCAGACGATTTCTGGAGTCTTTTTTTTAGCTCTGACCTCCTGCTAATTCTTGCTGCTGAACTCCAAAGCCGACCTGGCCCCTGGAGCTTCCCCAGGGAAGCCCACCAAGCCCTTTCACTCTGTGACTCTGCAACAGACACAGCCAATTTTTTTACTAACTTATGTTTTAAATGAGCATGTGCATTTACTTCCTGAACATACGCTGATTCATGAATTCATTCTTATTTCTTGAGACAGGAATAGTGTTTTTAAGTACAGTACTTTTAAAATAGAAAACAATAAATATCTGCTTGATCGATCTATCAGCAAACTTTTATGAGCATCTGCAGTGTCTTGCACCATGCAAAATCATAGAATTCAAAGAAGACCATTCAGATCTACTCCAGTGTTTATCAGCATGTGTAAACCAGGACTCTAGTTCATGTGTATATAATAGATATACAACAACAACAACAACAAAACCCAGGGGAAATGCACAGTTAAGCAAAATTAAACATTTTCTCATTTTGGGACTTCTCAGATCTTTATTTGTGAATCTCAGTTCGTTGGTGTACAAAAATATGCAGCATTTCCCAAATGTACTGCATCATAGAACACTTTTATTTACCAACTCAAGAAACATTGAGTTTTTAGGTATATCTACTGATGTAAAAAAAAAATGCAATAGACAAAGAACATGTTAAATGGCACCAGAAGAATTCAATTGACCATATCCAGTATGTGAGAAATTCTACAAGATAACCAGTTTCTTCAACAACAAAGAAGTAGCATTAATCCAAAGGGATGGGATTGTTACAGAAAAGATTTAAAAGAAAAAGCAACCAAATATAATTTGCAGGCCTTTATGGTTCATAATTCAAACAAATGAAATATAAATAGACATTTTTAAAATAAGCAAAGAAATTGAACATGAACTGGGTGTTTAAAAATTTAATCATTAAATATTTTTATTATTGTTAATTGTATTGGGTATGATAATGGTATTTTGGTTATGTTTTTATCTGTTAAGAGTGTCAGCCTAAATAAAGAGGCGAACTAAGGTAAGCTCAAATTACCAGAAACTGAGTTTATTCAGAAATAGCAGAAGAATTTCAGTATGGGAAATGCATGCTGTAGCAAGGTACAGGCTAGTCTGTTGAGGGCTTGGGGTGGACTGTATTTATGGGCAAGGAATGCAAAGTGGGGCAAGTCCAGGCAGACAGAGTCCAAGCAGTACATTCATCAGCTTGAGAGTGGGGAGAGATTCTTGGTGGATATTCAATTAGTCAAGAGATAAGTTTCTGTCTTCTGTAAATCAAACATTTCTGGGAAATCAGTCTCTCAGTTCCTAAGCTTCATTTTCCTGAAGGCGAATGTATAAAATTTTCTATCTCATACACTCTGGTTCCATTTTAGATTCAATTTCTTTCACAGGAGATACATACTGAAATACTGAAATCCACAGTTTCAGTTATCTGTAGTCAACCACAATCAGAAAATATTAAATGAAAAATAAACAATTCATAAGTTTTAAATTTCACACAGTTCTGAGTAGCATGATGAAATCTTGCTCCTTCCACTCCGTCCTGCCTAGGACATGAAACATGTCTTTGTCTATCATATCCAAGCTATATATGCTACTGGCCCATTTCTCCCTTAGTAGCTGTGTAGATTATCAGATCAACTGTCCAAGTGTTGCAGTGCCTATGTTCAAGTAACCTTTATTTTACTTAATAAGGCCCCAAAGCTCAAAAGTAGTGATGCTGGCAATTCGGATATGCCAAAGAGAAGCTATAAAGTGCTTGTTATGTATCATCATAAGGAACAGAGCAGATCTTACAAAAACTGTGACTAAATACTTTTGGATCTCATCTGGCTTAAAAAAAAGAGTCACATAAAAGCCTCCTGTGTGTGTGTGTGTGTGTGTGTGTGTGTGTGTGTGTAGTGTACACACACTTTATAGTTTACTAACACTTCATGGAAATATTGACTGTGAAGGGCTGTAATTGGACATTTTTCCATTAGATGGAGCTATGTCTTTGTTACAGGACAATTCTATGAATTTTATAAAAGGAATGTTTTATAAATGATGAATTTTAAGGTGGAACAGGAAAGAACTAAAAATTAAAATTGTTTTTAAAGTAGCCATGTTATTTCTAACTTTTGAAATATCTTGAATTGTTAATATGGGTGCCTTTTCACAACTCATACACACTCGATTGATACAAAACATATTTAATAAAACTTTGTGGGGGGTTGTGCGTGTGTGTGTGTGTGTGTGTGTGTGTGAGATTCTCTTTAAAAGGGCCCAAACCAAGCTCTATTCCTAAAAGAATAGCTGTTAATAGTATTTCAATTAGAATATTTCTAGATAGAAGTCCACAACTACTTGTTTGTAATTCTGAAATCCAAAAGGCCAGATTTTGAAAAAAAACAAGAAACTCAGTTAAATTTGAATTCTAGATAGACACTGAATAACTTTTCTAGTATATATGCGTTCCATATAACATTTGAGAGACATAATAAAAAATCATTTGTTGTTTATCTGAAATTCAAACTTAGGCATTCTATTTTATTTTGCAATGCATTCTGAAAACCAAAGTTTTTGTAATTTATTTGATGGGAAAATATAACTTAAATTAATGTGAGGTTATTTGTAGTCTTTACCCCACTTACTGTGAGTATTTGTATGTATCACCGCAGAAATATTAATGTATTTGATTGAGGATACTGCCCTGACTCCACTGGGGTGTTGCATAGTATGTGACATTTGTACCATATTATCTTATATAGTCAGAAAGGTATTACATTCCAAAGTACAGTTGTCTCTGAGGCTTTTAGAAAAGAGATTATGACCCTCTGATAAGTTTTTTTTAGTAAGCAAGAAAAATAAGTAAGCAAAGTTAAAGGTACTGTATGAAAATTTTTTAAATTCAAAATAGTTATTATAGGTAATATCACTGGAAATAAACCCTCTAATTTTCTTTTGAAAAGAGTGTTTGTGTTTACTTCTGTCCTTAAAAAAGTCAGAAAAATAATGTAGAGGACAGGGCACCAACTGTTCAAACTGAGAAAACAATGGAGAAATCATTTAGTCATTCCCAGCCCAAACCAAGTCACCTCAGACTCTGAAAGAGAGGCAGCATCTTCCCTTTGCCTCAAACAAAACAAACCCTGTGGGGGTACACTAACTCCCTCGGCATTATATTCCAGAGTGTTGTGACTTTGCTACATAGAAAGTGCTTTCTGATTCCTCTGAAATCTGTCTGCTTTCAGTGGATACTTCATAGAGTCGATGTTAATAACCATGAAAATAACTACTCATCAACATTTTCACAAATATGCCTTTACCCTATTAAATATCGATTGATTTTTCTTCTCAGATTTCTATTTCCAGCTTAAATAACGATTCCCTTTGGAAGTTTTCCATAGTATTATTCTTTTAAATCAGCTGGCCTTAATCTTGTATGCATTGGTGAATTAAAGGCATAATCTATAGGAGGATTACCTTTCTGCAGGCATATTTAAGTATATATGCACATGCAAGAATTATGCTCCAGAACAGTTTCAGTGTTTATAATGTGTCTGCTGGATCTTTTCCTACTAACTCTTTTTATGCCTAACCAATTTATTCTAATTACTTTGAAAATGGGTTTTTGCCAAAAGAATTACCTAGTGTTCCCTTTGTCACATGTGTGTGTGTATACATATGTATATATATATATACACACATATACATTTTACAGCTATCTTCTAACTTTCTAAAATCAACTTAAAATCTCATTGAGGGCTTGGGGTGGACTGTATTTATGGGCAAGGAATGCAAAGTGGGGCAAGTCCAGGCAGACAGAGTCCAAGCAGTACATTCATCAGCTTGAGAGTAGGGAGAGATTCTTGGTGGATATTCAATTAGTCAAGAGATACCCACATATTGCCAGCAAGTTAGTGGTGGTCTGTGTCATTAATTAAGAAACAACACTCATCCTTTGGTTGTGCATTTATAACATGAATCATATCCAAAAGGAAACAGGTCTTTAGGGGATTGTGTGAGTAGTCTGCTCACAATGGATGTCGAAATATGTATAAAAATTTATATTATGTGACATAGATACAGTCAACATAGTTTTGATTTGCTACATAAATAATTGTGTATCCTTAACTTTTTTTAGTTAATATTATGCTATCACTTTCCCAACAAACATAATTTTTTTTTGCATTCTATTTTTTTTATTAAGTTTATTGGGGTAACAATGGTTAATACAACTATATAATTTTCAGGTATACAATATAATTTGACATCTATATATTCCATTGTGTGATTACCACCCAAAGTCCAGTTTCCTTCAGTTACCATCTATTTGATCCTCTTTACCCACTTCACCCTCCCCCTACCCTGCCATATTTGACCCCATTTACCCCAAACAAATATAATTTTAATTTTATTTGGGACAAAAACTCAATCTTAATTTTATTTCATATAGATTTACAATCATTTGTTTAAATCATCTCTCTATTATTGGACATTTTGGTGATTTTAAATTATTTACTACTATAAACAATTGGCAATGAACATAACGTTTTGTTTCTAAACATTTCAGATCCTTTAGGATAGATTTCCAACGGTTGAATTGCTGAGTAAAAAAATGAGGGATAATTTAAGGCTCTTGAGACATATTGCCACATTTCCTTTCAAAAAGATTGTGTCAATTTATATTTTAACCAGCAATATATGAAAGTAGGTACTAAGGATCTTGAATGCAATCGTCAGGTACCCAAGTAGGATAATCTCTTTCTTAACACTTTTTGATATGACTTGTTACTCAAGATTTTTATTTAAAAATGATTAAAAATATTACCTGGAAATGACTAAATCCATGCTTGTAATGAATGATACGTAGTTTACTAAACTCAACATTGATATATGGGTTTTAAACACAGAGTTAGAAGTACAGAATTTCTGATGTTAATTCTCATCCTTCCTCATAAAAGAATAGTGAAACTAATCCAACATGGTTGATGCATTGCATGGGGGCACATGGACAGATTTAGTGCTCTTCTTTGGAGGCAGAGAAATTGAGGGAGGACAACCTGTCACCGATCCCTTACTAAGTTAGCATCACGATTCCTCGTGGTAGTAATCAGGCATGTTCCCAGACATCCCATTTCTCTTTCTGAGCACATGATGAGATCATGCGTTCCCAACTCCCTTTAAAGTTAACGTGGCATATGACTTGCGCAGGCCAATGAAATGTGAGAGGAAAGTGACACACGTCCCTTCTGGGCAGAAGCTTTAAGAGTCAGTGCATACTTTGCCCTTCTCCTTTTCCTGCCTTGGTGATTGTGGAAGCACATGTTGAGATGGCATCTTCGTCAGTCTGGATTGCTAGTGAGCCGGATATCCGGTGAGCCAATCTGTGATGGTTACATAAATGTGAGCGAGAAATAAATATAGTTATTTTAAGCTCCTGATATTTTCAAAGTTTGTTTCTGCAACAAAATCTAGCCTATTTGGACAGATACACCCCTTACAGTCCAGGGGTACACTAGAGAGTGGCCCCTTTCTCCACCTACAGTGCATCAGAGAATATGGGTAGTCTCATTCTTCTGTGGAGCTCCTTTCTCCTCCAAAGTGCATAAACCATGTTACCACATCACAAACAGCTTTTGCATTATCGATTTTATTTTTCCTCTGTTCAAAGGCTAGAAAATGGAAGCTCTTTTTGTTTGTGTGCAAGGACGTAGTACAAAGCTGGGAGTGTGGTGCCTGGGAAGACACTGAGAGTTTGCATCAGGACTCACTTTTACTAGCATTTCCCCATAGATGGGCCTAATCCTCTATTTTTTTCCTTCACTCAGGTTCATTCTTTGTTATCCTTCTATATCCCATGGTTGCTCACATCTTAGGCATTTCTACTTCTAGTGCCCCACCACACGATTTAGTTACCACAGCATGCATCTTTATAAATGCCAGATGTTAAGAACATGTAGCTTAATGTTACTCTGCATACGTGCTTGATGCCTGGCAATGATTTTTCCTCTTTTTATGTGACTGAGAGGTAGGGTATATAGGCTGTCCTAGCATTTTTTTTTTTTTTAAGAGAGACAGCTTCAAAGATGGACTTGACCTTGAGCTGTTTTCCTTCCTTGTTGAAACAGACAAACGAAGACATAATTCTGTGGCTATTTCCTGATTTGCATTATAAAAGCCATCCCTGTATCTGTAGCTGCCTGGATTTTGATGTTTGGGTATTTCACATTCATTTATGTGAGGGTTATACAGACATCTTATGATTATACAAGGAAACAGACATAGCATAGTAGTTTACAATGAAGCTCTGCGGAGAGAGAACCTCTGTTTGTACCCTGTACTTCCCTCAGTGTAAACTAGGAATGATGAAACCTGTTGTGAACGTTTGTTGTGAGCACTTAATGTGAATGTAGCAGGAGAAATATAAAATCGTTATCCATAATCTCCATTTTACAAAGAAGACTTAATTTGCTGACAACTGGGTATATAAATACGAGTGTTGGGGGTGAGAGAGAGCAGGGAAGACAGGGAGCCTGTGGGGCTGGGGGATCTCTGGGGGATGAAGGGTGACAAGGAAAACCCCCGTAGGCTGGGTCTGGTAGGCCGCAAAGCGGAAGAGGGGGAGGAGTCAGCTCTGATTTGGATGCTTGTGGCAGTTTGCTGGGGATGTGTAATGTAAGATCTCTCTTCTGTTTCCCCTTTGAAATCTGTAGTAAAGTCAGTTTTTTAAAATCTCAAAATGCTGGGAATGATAGTGTTTCTTGTGTAAAACACGGCAGGGTCTTAAGCTCTTACTGGTGTTGGGCAAAGAGAGTCTGCCTGTAAAGATGAGTGACATCCTATAATTTCATTGTAAAGGAAAACACTCCTTGGCTGGTCCAGAAGTCTAAAAACCCCTCTGCACCCATTGTCTGGGAGAGAGAAAGGTGTTTTGTAAGAGGGAACAACAATGGACATTTAGAGCATTTGAATAGAGTTGTATCTGCAAAGGTCTGAGATACAGCAATAAGAAACTGAAGTAGCTGGCAATTAGCAGTATAATTAAAGAAGACATTGTTTCTGAAAGTCTGAGACTGGAATAATTGGAGAAAGACTAAGAATTCAAGCAAATATGATGAAATGGAATGTTTGAGTGAGGATTCAGACTAGCATGTGATATGGTCCAGTGAGGAGCACAAGAAGTAGCAGTGGATGATAATTGATTTATGCTCAGGATACATGAATCTAGATAGAATCAAGGCTTCTCTAATAATTTCTCTCATCATTTCTGATTAATAGTTCCTTCTGTACTCTAGAGAGAATAGTTCGGGAATATACAGTTTTTTATTTGTATACTATTTATATGGTAATATTTCTGTTTTGCTTTTGGGCTTTGTTTAAATGTTTATTATCACAAATCATGTCTCAGTGTGGGATTAGATCTTCTGAATTAAACTTTTAACAAAATTCTTAGAAAAGACACTTAGGTACCTAACCTAGATGGATACAAGATAACAAGATACAAAAGTAAGTAGTCATCCTTATGAAAAACTGTCTCAACAAAACTAGTTCCTTCATCATTGTTCCATGCACTTGTGAAGTGCATGCTGTGTGGGTGTCTGGCAACCAAGGATTTTTTTCAATAGCATTCCCTGAAATTATGAAAGTACAAACACTATAAAAATAAACTCTATAAAAACAGTTAACAAATAGGAAAGTATAAAGAGGAAAATGAAAATAATACTTAAACCCACCACCCTGAAATAAACGTTTTGCGCCCTACGATGTTTAGCTTCGAGTTTCGGAAATTAAGTTGGTGAGCTCTATAAAAAACAACCCTGGAAATCAAAGATTTGCTCTTAGTCAAGAATGATGTGTATATGTCCTTTAAACATTCTTGAAGTTTATAGAAGAAATATTTAGTAGTTGTTTTTTTTTTTTTTCCAACTAGTTCCTTAAGCACCCTGGGATTCAAGAATTTGGAAATGCAGAAGAGAACATTTGATTTATTAATTACTTCCTTGCTTAATTTGTTTAACTACCAAATTAGAGATGTATTTATTGCTCTAGGCATTCTATCACTGCTGATAACTTGTGCGTGAAGAAGTGGGGGAAAATATCCATTCTCTCCTTTATTACCATGAGAACAGGGGACTTCTTTTCTTTTACTATTATATACCTTTTAATGTACCTGCACTGTTTATTATAGTGTTCCTTAACCTCTTTACATGTTTCCTGCATTCTGTGTGTTGCTTTTCTGATTTTACTCTGAGAAGTAAAGTGGATATGCACGAAAAATCTAATATTAAATAATTAGGACCTGACATATTGAGCCATTTCACCCTGTAGTCACTTACAAATTATTCCATGGGCAAGGTCACAAAACACTAAGCCTACTAAGAAATCTGTATATATGTCTAGGGTGTTTGCTATAATACTTTGGCAATATAGAGGCCTTGCCTAGAAAGATAAGGTTCAGTGAGAGCAATGATTTCTGGAGATGTGTTTGATCACCTCTAGTGGATAGGAAGAAGTATAAAGAAATTTCTCTAATATTTTGATTAGCCTACAAAATCTATTTAGTTAGATGATTTTCTCCAAGCACATTAGACTTGCTAATTGGTTTTCATTTATTTAAGTGAGAGAAAGCTGGTCACCATTAAAGAACTCTCATTTCCTACACACTTATAAACTAGAGCAACTTTATGGAGTTGTTTAGATTTAACTGAAATGTCTCTAGCATATTTCATTTCTTAGTCAAACCAACAAGACAGATCCCTGAAATAGAAAAGATGCCACTCAACCTTGAGCTAAACTCAAACAAACAAAAAAACAAACAAAACCTATCTTTGACCAGATTTCTCCTCAAATCACTTTTTTTTAGGACCAAGTCTTATCATTTCTAACAACAGTCATCCACCAAAGAGAGAAATATAACTGCAATTTTGAAAACATCCCTGTAACTGTTGTGTTTAAGAAGAAAAATGCGTCCTATTAAAGTATCTTCAGCTGACATTTTTCATGAATTGATGGACATCTGTTCCGCCTGGGTGATGTGCAGTTCAAAACACATTTATTCCCTCGGCATTCTTAAGGGGCTCTGTGTACTTGCTAGATGCCAGAGATAACATCCAGATCAGCAATTTCTCATAAATCGCTGGAACATGGAACATGAAACAAGAAGAAGAAATCAGGAATTCAATAATAAATATGGCAAGGTGCACAAACAAGAGAATTGAAACCAGATGAAAAGGAACCTTTCGGTACAGAAGGTCAGAAAACGCGTTTCCCCAGCTCCCTCAAAGCCGGAGCATAATCCCTCTGTGCTTTGGATACAGCCGTCAGCTAACTGCCCTGAGTTGGTTTTGGATTATTTATGTGGTGGATTTAAGGCTTTATCATACAACTGAAAAATTAGTGTAGTTTATTTTAGTTTGCTTAAGGCCCCAAGCCATTATGCAATGAAGAGGAAAATAGTGTTCATTGTACTTTAAGGAATACAGTGTCCACATGCCTTGAAATAAATTCTAGATGTGGGTATGTAACTATAACTCAATTTGTACAACATATTTTTAAATTCAAATTTACATATATGTTAATAGAGTAATGTGACTAATATTGTTTTTAATCGAAATGTCAGAATTTCTCAGGAGCCTTCTTAGGAAGATACATTTATCTCAACACTGTTGACATTACTTAATATGTCATGGGGATACCTCTTTGAGTCTTGAAAAGCTGCAATTCATTTTTAAAAGGAGCCTCTGGTGGCAGATTATCATAATTTGTCAGTGGGTTTGAACTTCTGGAAACACAGTCATTTTGTGACAAGTACGGTAAATGATAGAGATAAAACAATTTTTGTTGTTGTTAAAAACAATGTAGAATAATAAATTGAAAATAAAAATAGTTTTGAAAACATCTCCAAAGAAAAGTTAGAAAATATGACCAACCTCTCCACACAACAAATATTGAGATTTTTCTGGGCTTCGTTTTATATTATAACGAAGAGCTTTTAGTTTTCATTTTACTTTTGTTTTGAATGTTTTAATAAGTACAGGATGAGAGCTCATTTTTAAAAAGCACCCTAAACAGTCATTAAAGACTAAATAAATTATTTATTATGTAAATAAATACATGGTTGATCACTTCACAAAATCAGATTTATAAACAGTTGTATGTTTGTTTTTCTAATGGATGCTTTCATGGCACATTTTTTGATTAAATTAAATTATTTTAAAGATACTAAGTTGATCATTTTGCTCCCTTCCGAGTCTCCTTAGATTGATCTGTATCTCCTTGATTTCAGTTTTTCATAGCAGTCTTATCTGAGCCCTTGCAACCCAGGCAGACCAGCCTTGGACCCGCCTCCTTCAGCCCCCCACAGAGCTGCTTTCAAAGGATGACCTGTCCATGTAGAGGTGCATTTCCCCTGTCATGGCCAGCATTCAGAAACAGCCTAATTTTGTTTTATCTCCAAGGTTTCTTGATACATAAATTATACGTGGCTAAGTGTGTGAGTTTAGCCAGAATACCAGGTTCTGAGGCCTAATCTTCCACCTGCCAGTTGCAGTCTCATTCAAGTTGCTTATCTGCTCTGCATCTCGGTTTTCTTGTGGGCAAATTAGAAATAGTCATAGCTCCTAATTTATGGTGTTGTGGTGAAGTTTAAATGAGTTAAGACACTCAAAATGCAGCAAAGAGCATCTGGTACACAGTGAGTCACAATCAACATTTGCTATTATATTACATTATAATAAATATACACAGTGAGCCTTTTTTCTGTTATAAACTTTTTTTATAATTTAGAAATTTATGAAGAACATTTTCTCAAACCTGTAAACACATTTAATAGCTGATAGTATTTTGGTTTATGGATGTACCATAATTTACTACATTAATCTCTTATGTTTGATATTTAAATGGTTTCTAATTTTTCCTTTTTTAAATAATATGAGAACTTTGTTCATCCCATTTTTAAAAAAATAGCAGGAGTTTCTGAATAATTCCATAGGGTATGTGTATTTTTAACTCTTTTGATTTTTTTTTTCTAAATTGGCCATCAGAAGTATATCAACTTACACTCATATTTTAAAGATAATGTTGCTTTCTATAGCTTCCTGTGTGAGTTTTCAGCCTTCCGTCCAGCACAATCCTTTCTCTGCTACTTTAACACATTAGCCACCTCTTCACATTAACCAGACCCCTCATATAGAAAATCAGCTTTTCTAGTTTGGTCATCCAAATCATCATCAATGATCAATATATTTGGGATATATTATTTCAAATATTTGGTTACTTCACAATGTCTTTGTCTTTATTTTATCTTATTTTATAATTTAAGTATACTTGGCATATAATATTATGTTAGTTTTGGGTGAACAATATAGTGATTTGACATTTATATACCTCACAATGTTCACCACATTGGGTCTAGTAACTATCTGTCACCATGTAAAGCTTTCACACTATTATTGATTATATTTCCCATCACCTTTTTCACCCATCCCCCCAACCCCCTCCCCTCTGACAATCATTAATTTTAACTCATGAATGTTGTTTTGTTTTGTTTTATTTGTTCATTTGTTTTGTTTTAGATTTAACACGTAAGTAAAATCATTTGGTACTTGTCTTTCTCAGTCTGACTTATTTCACTTAGCATAATATCTTCTAGGTCTATCCATGTTGTCACAAATGGCAAGATTTTTTTCTTTTTTATGGCTGAGTAATATTCCATTGTATATAAGTGCCACATTATCTTTATCCAGTTATCTATCCATGGACACCTAGTTGCTTAGATCTTGCCTGTCATAAATAACACTTCGCTAAACACAAGGGTGCATAAACCTCTTTGAATTACTGTTGTCATTTTCTTTGGATAATACCCAGAAGTGCAATTGCTGAGTCATATGGGGGTTCTATTTTTAATTTTTTGAGGAATCTTCATTCTGTTTTCTGTAGCAGCTCCACTAATTTACAATCACACTGATGGTACACAAGGTCACTTTTCTCCATATCCTCGCCAACACTTACTTGTTGACTCGTTCATAACAGCCATTCTGATAGGTGTAAGGTAGTATCTTGATGCATTTCCTTGATGATTAATAATCTTGGTTCCATTTCCCATTGTTCCTACTCCTTGATCCTTACATCCTATTTCATATCTGTCTCTTCAGAAAGGTACAAGGAATTTTCTTCAGAGGTCTTAGATACTTAGAGCACAAAGATCTAATCATCTTACTTTCAGCCAAATGAAATGTAACAGGAATAGAAAAGAAGGCTTACAATGAAAGCAGAGAGAAAAAAACTGGAAAATAAAGGAAAAAAGCAAGCACAAACAAAGGCAATTAGAAGGAACCTCTATTATGGATCATAATTTTAAGGTAGGGATCATGGAGGAGTTCCTTATATACTGTTAAGTGTAAAAACAAGATATGAAACTGTGTGTCGAACAGTGTGTTCCAATTTGCATTAGAAAATAAGGTCTAAGAATATAAGTGTATTACCTGTTTATGCATAATATCCATCTGACAGAACACAAAAGTCTGGTGGTTCTAATTACCCCTGGAGAGGAAAACTAGGCAGTGGGGAACAGGGATGTGAAAAGACTCACTCTCTATTCTTTTATGCTGTCTGAATTTTGAATGCTATGAATGTATTTTCTATTCAAAAGTAGATAAGTCAAATATGTTAAAACTTTTCTCCCATAAGGGAATATCTCGTATCACTCCTTAACTTACATAATGGTGCTTTTCTTTTTAGAACCCACTTCCTGCCTTTATCCTAAATTGTCCTTTTAGCATACATAATAAAGGACCCCTGAGACCAAAAGGCATTCATCTGACAAAATTGTTAATTGTAAATTTTAATTATCCACAGGCTAAGTATGACAAATCTCTGTCATATAAAATCCTTGCAGGTTATCTTCATTTTCGTTTCGGAGTAGGTGAATACTAAGGTCTTGAGGGGTAGCCAGGAAGTGATTGCTCCCAGGTGTCATAGAATTAGTAGCAGGATTGGAGGAAAAAAACTAACCTTTCCCTTCTTTTTCTTTTCTTTGTATCTTTTCTTCAGGAATGACGGAAGGAAGGCCGGAGGAAGACGGGAGGAAGACGGAAGGAATGGCAGGAAGTCTGAGGGGGGGATGGGGTGTGAGGGGGTTTGCTTATGGAGGGCTTGCTTTAGTTTCTTTATTCTTTTCCTTTCTGTCTTCTATCTCTCTATCCTCTCTATCTCTCTCTCTCTTTCTTTCTTTCTTTCTTTCTTTCTTTCTTCTTTCTTTCCTTCTTTCTTCTTTCTTTCCTTCTTTCTTCTTTCTTTCTCTTTCTTTTCAAAAGAGGAAGCTCATTATGTTTGGGTTCCCACAACTATATAGTCTAAACACATTTTGGCTTTTTTTTTTTTTTTGAAGTATTTTAATAAAATGCATCTCAAAATGATTCACTTGGACAAGTGATCTTAACAGCAAGGAAAACAAATACTTTATGAAAACAACATCTATAAGCCTAAGCCTCCTGTCTTTTATCTTTACTATTTTCTCTGAGTCTGGCATGAAATAGACACACAGCAGCCTCCACAGGGGTTTAAACAGAGAACCATCCAAACATCACAAAGAGCTGTCCAGAATGTTGATGACTTCCATTCCCTGACTCTGGTGCACAATGCCTGGTTCATGGCGCAGAGACCATGATGTCCTGCCCGAGACAGAGACTTGCAGTGTGTGCCAGAAACAGCAGTCTCTTCGGTCCCCAGCACAAGTGCACGTGTCTCAGAACAAGCCTCCCTCCTTTTTCTAAGGAAGTGAGTATCAACAGCTTGTTCTAAATCTGACTCCAAGTTCATTTCAGCTCAATCTTAGAGTAGGGTCTTAGCTCCCATTTCATTTTTGGTCAGCTTTCCGCATTTACTTTAGCTCACTTGTTTAACTCACAAAGTTCTTACTTCTATATAGCATCGCTTGTAGGTATGGAGGGAGAATCAAAGGACCCAGACATTGGCTTTTAGAGGATGATCAGGACAAAACTGGGGACCATGGCTGTAGTTCCTGTGTCCTTAAATCTCAGAGAAAGGAATCCTCTCTGGAGCTGGAACTCTGATGGGGAGCACCAAGCAACCTTTGAACCCAGAGGGGGTTTTTACACATGGAAAAAAAAATACTCCATTGAGGTATATTAAATGTTAATAGTGATTATTTTGAATAGGGTCATGGGGAATTCCTATATTCTTTGTACTTTTCCAGTTTTGAACTGTGAACCCACTACTCAGTAGGTCTGTAGGCTCTAATAGCTAGCTACCTTATCTCTTAGAATCTCTCTCTTTAAAAAAAAAATCTTTAAAATGGAGACAAGAATAAACATTCTCGGGGCTCATGGAAGGGTGAGATGGGATCACAAGCATGCGGCACCCGACTTGGAGCTGTGGCTCAGTGAACACCAGCCTCCTCAGCACCGTGGTGTTCTTCACTATGCTCCCCCTTCATCAGGGTCAGCAGTCCAACTTAGGACCAGCTGGGAGGGCCAATCCTGCCAGAGAAGATCTGTCCATAATGTGTTTTGGTGTGTGCATCCGAATCACCTCGAGGGCTTACTATAAGCAGACTGCTGTGTCTCAGCTCTAAAGCTGATTCTGTTCAGCCTGAAGTGCGGGTCTGAGAATTTGCATCTTTTACACATTCCCAGTGGTGGTGCTGCTGCTAATCCAGAGACCACACTTTGAGAACTATGGATCTACAAGATGTACTAAGAGAGTTCATTTCAAATTATTCTAAGTAGAAATATCTGATCTCTTCTGTCTTTCCTTTCTCTCTTTCTCCTTCCCTTTCCACTCCCGAGAGAGAGAGAGAGAGAGAGAGAGAGAGAGAGAGAGAGAGAGAGAGAGAGAGAGAGAGATTATAGAAACCACTACCAAACTTTGTATTTCTCACCTCTGGATTTTTTTGTCAACAGCTCAAATCTCTTATGTCCAAAAACCAGGAGGGAACAATAAAGTCATTTTGCTTAAATATCTTGTTTCATTCAGACACTAAGAGAAAGAGAAACCAGCGTTCTCTGAAAGCTTCCTAATCTGAAGTGTGATACTGTCTACTAACAAAAATAAATACTCTCTTTGATGATTGATGCTTAAAAATATTGTAAACTCTATGGGCACCCTATTGCCAGGGGATATTTTTGGCATTTAGGGAGTGTTTAATCTTTTATCAATATATATATTTGAAAAATAAAAAAGTCAGGAAAATGGCTAAGGAAAACATTTGAGAACAGTACTTGGTCCTATTTAGTTGGAAACCTTCGAAAGCCTTATTTGTCTTCCTAAACTCTGTAGGATAGAAGTTCTTTGCTTGGGGCCCATGAACCTCCTAAAGTTGAATGCAAGATGGTATGTTTGCTTATGTGTGTTTTTCTGGGAAGAGGATCTATGTCCTTCAATGGATGATTAAAGGGACTTTGTCTCAGAAAAGAGTAATACTGTCATGGAGACTTGCTTGGTCAAAAGCCACATGTTAATTTCCTGAGAAAGAAAGCAAATTTCTGGCAAAGGAGAAGAAGCTGGGAGCATGGGCTAGTGAGCGGCCCCTTGAAAGATGTGTGAGGAGTGAACCATTGTCATCTTTAGTTCCCTCATCTGTAACATAAGAGATAATAAACATGCTTATCTAGCTGGGTTGTTGTATGTGGTAGATGCTTAATAAATGGTGGCCAGTAGCAGTGGAAGTCTTGATTGCCATGCGGTGTGCTTCATGGTGATCACTACATAACCACCGAAAACAAAGACCTTCTTATGTCTTCCTTTCCATCTGAAGGCTCAGTGGTCTCCATCTGTCAGGTAGGATTATTACTCTCATTTACCAATAACAAAACTGGGCTCAGTTCCAAAAGGATTTAAAGCAGGTTGTTATTTTTTGTTGCATCTGTTTATTAGAGCCATATTATCTGCCGGTAAAATTGTAACTTGTCATTACATAAACTATGTAAATATTCCATCCATTGTGCCTTGTAGGGAGAACCATGATTTCTAAGCATTTGACTTCTTAAATAAGTCTGAGAAAACCTAGCCAACGTGGTGTTTTGGAAAGCAGCCTGGCAGAGGCTAGGAAGCTCAATCACCTGCTTCTAAACTCTGTGCTCTCCCCACTGAACCACTGTCCCAGCTTGATATAGCACCTGTCCCCCTACATCACACTCCCTGAAATTAGTTTTATATTTAGACAAAAACTAAGCTAAGAAAATGGAAATATAATACATACTGACACATACAAAATAACAGCACATACATACTACTTAAAATATTTCTTTTCTGAAAAAAGATAAGATAAACAGACTCCAAGCAAGATAATATTTGAACTTAACTTATACTGTTGAAGTTGATGAGAACACTCAGCAGAAATGCTTACTCTTACTCCCAGCTAATGACTCTCTTGTGTTTTCATAGTTCCTTCTCTTGGCCAAGGACCTCATAAATGGAGGAGTTAGGTTCTTGGCTCTTCACAGTGTGGTCCATGCACCAAGAGGATCAGCATCGCCAAAGAGTTTGTTAGAGATGCAGAATCTCAGGCCTACCCCAGAGCTGCTGAATCAAAATGTATGTTTTTATAAGACCCTACGGTGATTTATATACACATTAACATTTGAGAAGCATTTGTTTAGATAGCAAAACATTTCTTCCAGAGAGTGTGAGCACATTTCCAGGCATGGAGATGACTTTCTATGTCCTGTCTGTCTTCCTTCTGGCATGTGTGCAAGTCAGTACCAGGTGCACCTCTTAGGACCCTGCAACAGCACACTTGTTCTCCTTTGTTGCTTCTGGATCATTGTGCATTTGAAGATGTGTCCCATTTTGATCCGAGTCAATTGCTATCTTCTCCTGAAAAGCCCAAAGCCCAGAGAATCAGAAGCCAAGCAAAGATAATGCTTCCATTCACCAACATCCTCCTGGTTGGGCACTGATCGGCAAAGTGTTAAAGCTGCACTCCCTCCCCAAGGACAGAATTTCTAGAGCAAGTTTTAAATGATTTAAAATGAAAGATATTGTTGCCAAAGACTCTAACCCATAATAATAATTGGGAGCTTGCTGGAGAAAAGGAGAGGTTAGAAAGTAATGAGTAGAGAGAGCTGTATTTGAAGTCAAACATTGTTTCAATTTCTTGTTTTAACCCCTTGCTGAGATCTTGTTCTTGTGATAGGTGAGCTGTTTACCTGAAAGGACTTCTGTGTTTGGGCAAAATGCTTTACCTCATTTCCAAGGGTGTTGGTGTTCAGGGAACATACATGCCTCAGGGAAGGCATGTATGCTCCCTGAACTGATCCCATTATTGGCCAAGAATAAGCTGACCATGTGGATTCTGGGGCTGTCATTTCAGTGTCACTATCGCAAAGGGGTTGGGAATTATTATTATTGCAATTATTATTGGGAAAGAGGCACCCCAAGGGGCAGAGGAGATGATGGCAGCTCCTCAAAGAAGGCACATTGAGGCCCTGTGGGTGGGAGCCAAGAAAGAGACTCCTTCCGGGACCTTGCTTTGACATAAGCAGGAGCCCTGAGATGCTATGGCAGAGAGTTTGACGTGGTCTTCCCCTAGGCTTGGGGAGGTTACATGATTTGGTGGAGGTCATAGAGCTAGAAAGAGGCAGAGCTGGAGCCAGAATCAAGTTGAACAAGTTTCTTGGCCTGGAGAAGTTCAGGCCAGGAAGAAAAGTTTGCTTCTCAAACCTTAGCTCCTCCAGAAACACCTACAGGGCTCATTGGAACACACAGAGTGCTGAGCTCCACCCCAGAGGGTCTGATTCAGGAGGTTTATGTTGTATTTTTAACAAGTTCTCAGGCAATTCTGATGCTACTGGTCTAGAGACCACACTTTGAGAACTACCGCTCTGTAGGCTCCCCTGCTACTAGATAGACAGACCCAACATTGCTCTCCTAACAACAAGTCATTACAACATCCCTAACTTTCAAAGGTGGCCTGTCTACTGAACTATAGCTAAGAAATATAGTAATGCATAACAAGGACGAGAACAATCACTGTACTCATCTTCAGACTTCTCCCTCTACCACCCCTGCTCCTCTTCCCCTTCCCGGCTTCTCAGTGAAGGGAGATTTGTGCTTGATGGTCAACTCCCAGCTTCTTCTCTATAGTGCTGAATCCTGGAACTGCGCAGAGAAACTAGAGGAAGCCTGAGAGGCTGAACTGATGTACACAATAAAGTGTTAGAAGAAAAGGAGACAGATTTAAATGTCCACTTTGGCTGGGCATTGGGAAGAGTCATGGACGGGGGATTGGGAGTAAGGAGTTTGACAGAGTGAGGGGTTCCAGAAAGACTATAGGAGGTGAGAGAGCAGGAGAGGAGAGGAGAGGAGAGGAGAGGAGAGGAGAGGAGAGGAGAGGAGAGGAGAGGAGAGGAGAAAGCTCCCGTGGACTATGGACCAAATAAATGTCTTTTATATCCTTCAGCTGATGCAATTAGAGATTGAAGCATCTTTTGGCTCCTGAACTATTTTTTTTTAATGTAATGTCATATGAGTCTGAGCTCTGTGGGTCAGGGAATTCATTTGGAATATGGAATTGGTCTTGTAGTAGTGATGATGGCTTTATTTTGATTCTTCCACAGCTTATGCTCCTGTCTTGTTACAACAGATGGTGAAAAAACAAGCTGAGAAAGCAATATCAGGATGCCCTAGGAAATTCATGAGCATTAATGTTAATGTATTAGCAACATTAATCTACACTGTGATTCTTCTTTGTTACCTCCAAATATCCATTACTAAGCACTGCTTGGAGGATGAGGAAAAGGGTAGAGTGTCCACACTGGAGACAAAGAAAAGCAGCTGATGAGAGCAATAATGAGGAAAGTAGAGGGCATGAAAATGAGACCAGAAGTGAAAGTCTGGAGTGGGAGGTGACAGGTGAGCCCCAACATGATGGGAGTCCTCCCAGAAAGTTTGTGGAGAGCACTGATTTCCCGGTTATTTCATTTGGCCATTAAAAGCTAAGGTGGTCCCAAAGGCTGGAGAATAAGGGTGCCTCTTTACATTGGAGAACAGAGTTGGATCCTTTGCGCAATTTTTGAAACTCTTATAACTAATTAAAATGTACATATGATCTTCCTTGAAACAAGAGGGCCATTATGCTATGAGAGAAACAAGTCATGGGGAGGGGAGGGGGGCGGGGGACGGGGCTCTGACTTAATAGGAACCAGGATGTGATGAAGAAAAAGAAACACCTCATAGGAAAGAAGCATTTTGATATATTCCCAGGTGGACTGACCCTGATCAAAAGGATTTGGACAAGGAGTTAAACATCTGGATTACAAGAAATCTTTAAAGCACATCGATATTCTCAAAGGGCCTCAAAACCTGACTTAATTTAACTAGTTAGTTTTTAGAATAAAAAAAAATCACCCACCTGGCTCTGAAATACTTGGAGAGCAATTTTACATGCAAACAAACAGTAACCTGACAGAAGATCGAATTTCTGCCTTTTTTGAGGTTGAGCTTTCCATAATTCCAGTTTTGCTGCCCTCATAGAATTCTACTTTTCCAGACTGTAGAACTAAAAGAACTATTCTATTTTAATGATATATTGTAATTGTATTCTTTATTATATAGTTATCATATATATCATTATTCTATGATATATTGTATAGATCATTAAAACAGTCTGGGTCAGCAGCCCAGGGCACCTGAAGTGACCAGGCCCTGAAGACAGATGCCCAAAACTGTGATGTGATTTCCAAAATAGTTCTGCTAAGGCATCCAAATTTCCCTTCAGTATAAAGACCATTTTACCCAGGAGGGTAATACATTTGACAATTCTAACAGGTTGCAAGGTAAACAGGCTCTGGAGTCACAAAATCCCAGTTCCACAATTTCTTCGGTTAACCTCTCTACCCTCAGTTTTTCCATCGGTAAAATGGAGACAATAAGAGTGACTCTTTCACACCACAGTGCCTGCAACTCAGCACAGGCTCAATACATATCAGTGTCCTTCTCTGGTGAAAAGGGCAGTAACCTGGGAGGGTTACTAATTAGCTTCCTAAGAGGGACTGGATGGGAGCACAAGGATTAAGCTCATCTTTAGGCCTTGAGAGAATAGGATATAGAGGCAAAGGTACTAGGCAGATGGAGTCCTGAACTGACTTCGAAATCTTTTAAGTGTCCAGCATTGTCTGCAGGCCACGTAAACAAAATGCCTCATTTTTCAAAAGGATGTGGATGCTATTATGGTTCTTAAAAATGCAACTTCCTTAAATATCAGTTTTGAATTTATGGTAGCTTTGGTCATTCTATGCATCCTCTATCAATGGACGATAAAGCACAACTCCTCTCATGGAGGCGGGACTTTCACTCTACTACTCACTTCCTTTTTAAAAAATAAAAATAAAAGAACAGTCTCAAGTTGAAAAAGGCTTGGATGTTCAATTTGAGAGTCTTGTCCTGAAATGGGGAGGCAGGAAGGGTGTGGGTAGCCCATGGGCTGCAGACGACTGGGTCTGGGGACTGAGGAGGCAAAAAGGAAGCTTGCAGCTGGAGAATGTGGCCTTGAAAAATGTGGTGGGGTCAGTTTTGCTCAAGCTGTCCCCAGAGCAGATGCACGACGTCAGAAAATGGCAACATTCTCAAAGCGAACCAAGACGTGGGAAGAAAGACCAGATTCTGCAGTGGTCTGGGAGATTTGAAAGTCCTTCCTAAGGCGAAATGTAACTCTGTTTGCTCCCCCCTCCCATTCTCCACTTCCTTTTGTTTTCTCCTCTCAAAATCGTCCCTTCTTTCTCAGTTCCTCTTTTTTTTTTTTTTTTTCACACCCACAGAGAACCTGATTCCAGCAGTGCAGAAAAACTTGTGAAACAAATATTTTGGTTGTATTACAAATCAGTTGTCATTTGTTTTCCATTTCCTCTGACAATTTACATCTGCCTCCCTGCCTGGCTTTATTTGGAGAGGGGACGCACACTCAAGCCTTTCTGCACAAACCAAAACAAGATGACTCAGCACACCATAACATACTCAATCAAAGTATTTGCTGTTAAAATATTTTCGTTTTGGCAATATACTTTTTAATTATTTGAAGCTTGCTCTCCGAAGGAGATATATGGGTACAAAGGGAGTCCTGCCAACAGCAACCAGCTTTGTAATGTAACAGGTTTTATAGTTATTCGCCATTCTTTGAACTTTGAATCACACTGTAGATACTGTTTTAAATCTTACTTTGTTTTAATTGATATTGTATAGTATAAAAATTTGACCTCATCAGAAAATTATTTATAGAGGAAAACATCTCTAATGGTTATATTACATTCCAGTACAGTTAGCAGCATTTATGTCATCAGCATTCGTTTGTTAGGTATTAGATTATTCTCACTTTCTTACGAGTATAAACTATGCTGCAATGATCATCTTTGTGAACAAAAGCACCGTTTGCATTTGTGACCCTTTCCATAGGACAGTCACCCTGAAATGGAATTCTTTGGACAAAGAATGTGAACGTTTGGAGCGCTCGCGGCACATATTGCCAAACTGTTTTCAAGAAAAGCTGCACTATCTTCCTACTCCACATCTTCCACCCCTAGCCCTGTCCCTAGCCTCCATACGAGTAAGAATAAAATGTGAAATGCTTGGCATATGGTACTTGGCACCTAGTGATTCAATGAAAGGTAATTAATGATGTTGAGGATGAACAAATTTATTATCACATTGCCTCTCCTCTCCTGGGTCTGGTGCTCTAGGCTTTTCTCTTTTGTACACCATCTGGACGTCCAGAATCACCTGTTCATGTCCTTTCCTGCACTGCACTGCCGAGGGACTTACTGGCTAATGTGATAAATTACTTGACGCTGGTATTATTGGAAGAAAAATGACTTACAGTTTCAGCTGCCCTGAATTTTCAGTAGTTGTCTTAAGACTGTAACTGTGAGCTCAGGCTGTATGATAGAATCGTTTGAGATCTCTGTTAACAATACCAGACCCTAGCCTTAGTTGGTCAAGGGTGGGGCCTGGACACTGGCATCTAAAAAATCCTTCCCAGGCAATTTTACCATGAGCAAGGGATGAGAATCCTAACCCAAAAGATGAATTATTTGTAAAGTTCAGGAACCGTGCGGCACCTACCAAGGGACTTATTTCTGGTGTTTCTCAAAGATTAGACCCAGCATACAAGAGGAAACCCTGTGAGGTCCCAATCTTCAACATGATGGCAAGTGTTTCTCACATTCTGCCTGGTTGTAATGCCAGATATGTCAACTAACTCCTTCTAGAAAAGTTGTATTTTTCTCTGTGTTTATAACAACTTCTATAGTACCTTTTGAGGAAGAAATTGGAGTTCAAAGTAACTCCAAGAGTCTCTGCTAGCAAGAGGCCAATCTGAGAATCAAAAGCCAGGATCCTGAATCCCATAATTTTTTTTTAACCACATCTCATTCTTTTTTTTTTTAAATTGCATTCATCTTTTTGTGCTCATATAATCGATTTTTATTTCATTTTTTCCTACGTGGGGCCAACTTGGTTTTTCATTTTCAGAGAAGCTTGCCTATAAACGTGTCCACCTCCCCCCAACAAACAACAACCGTGTTTCGATCAGGTATTATGGGTGTGTTATAGACATAGCCCAAAAGGAATGTAGCTATATCTAGTCATCACTTTATAAATATTGATGAAGAATGGTACAAATGTTTTAAAGGAAACTTTATCTGAAGGAGTGTCTTGGAATTCAGCTGTTTCTTTTCATGTTTTTCAGACCTCCTACCCTTGGCACTGAAATCCAAGCAGTCAAGGAAGGGCAGGCCAAACCCCAGTATTTGTTTATTATTGTGGCACCAGCGATTCTGTACCTGGTAGGCTTTGGGGTAGGGCGACCACAGGGATTGCAGTTGGCACACCCAGTCATTGTCCATGAGCTGTGACAAATATTTCATAATGCGACGGTTCCACAGAAGAAAGTACTGAGTTGCAGATCTCTTTATGAATTCCTTTTATTCTAAGAAAGTGAGGGAGAAAAATGTCCATTCTATAAAAGAGAAAATGAGGCAAAGAAAGCATTGCTCAGCCTGTCTGAGGACATCTAGTGCTCAGTGGCCACACTGGGAGGGAGCTGTGCGCCTGGGACGGGTGAGCCGCGCTGGGCCGGCTTCGCCACCTTCAGCACATTTCTCCACGAGCTACTCATTTAAAAGTTAGGAACAAAGACGCATGCGCAGAGAAGTTTCTCTCTGCAATGGGTATAATAACAAAATTGAGAACAATTTAAATGACCAACAATAGGGCAATGGCTGAAAATATATGGCCTAGTACTTCTATGAATATATAAATATTAAAAATAGTAGTTTAAAAGTTTTTAATAACTTAAAAAATGCTTAAAATATAAATTATTTTTCTGGTTCATCTTTCTGAACTCTAAGCTCGTGGTACTCAGTATGGCCCACCGACCAGTGGATCATCTGTTAGCTTGTGAGAAATGCAGAGTCTCAGGCCCTGGCCCGGCTCTGCTGAACCAGAATCTGAATTTTAACAACATCACAGGTGATTCACACCACATTCACGGTTGAAAAACGCTGATCAAAGTAAGGAGCTTTTGAACATTCAGTCCTCAGATATCTCAAGTTTCAATACAGTTGTGCCTTGAGTTGGTGATTCTGGGACCTGGTGACTTATATTTATGATTCCATTGCTCTGGGATATGGCCTTGGAGACTGACATTTGTGCAAGCACCTTAGTGGTCTCAAAAATGCAGACAAGGTTGAGATCCACTGTTTATATGATTTCCCCTGTGACACAATTTAGGCAGAAAATGCTTGATACCAAAGAGTATATTCCTTGTGATATTAATTATAGAAAACTATATAGAGAAATACTGGATGAAAACATGCCAAAATATTAACTGTGATACAAATAAAGGCACATTTTTATGAAGGAGTAGGTTTCTTTATGTTTTCTCTACATGGCAATCATGAACATCAGGCCATGGATTCAGATGTGTGAGAAATGTAGTTTTATTTTTATATGCTACAAATTAATTTTTACCGTGAGCCCTAATCTGCTTGTGGTGAAAACTTTTCAGTCAGTTCAGAGGGATCTCTGTCAAATTAAGTTTTGCTCAATCTGCCCCTAGCCCAAGGCATCATTGTGAAAATTGGAAAAAGTACCACTCAGACTGATGCAGCCAGGTGCCAGCTCACACGGTGTGATGGTAAAGCATGAACTGGATTTCGGTCTCTGCCTCCTCCTTGGGCTGGGAGTCTGTGCGCTGAACAATCTGCACCCTAATGTTGGGCGATCCTGGGCTCAGCTAATTTAGGACCCCACTTCTTTGTCCAATGTTTTGGATAAATCTCAGGAAGTTTTTTTGGTGGCACTAGATTAGGACAGGGGCATGAAAGGCATGAGGTCCCCACAGTTTCATCACTGACAATGGCCTCTCTAAGATACCCTGATTCCCATCTGGCCTCCAAGGAAGTCGTTTGACCAGACAGATGCTGGAGCCTCCTTCCTGGCTTAGTGGTCTCAGGCTGGGTTCTCTCTCAGGACTTCTGTGCCTTCCTGGGAAATATCCAGCTGCTCCGCGAGCTTCATAGGAAACAGGGAACTGAGCCCGAGCTGCCTGGCTACTCCTGCAGCCATCTCCCACCGCGTTTAAGGTTGCTGCATAACATTTGCTGCCTTCCTGAGCTCCAAGCACATGCTACCCCCCACACCCCCTGCGGGTTCTGTCATCTCCTGCTCCCTAGGACTGGCTGGGGGCTGGGGCAGGACTGGCAGAACACAGAACACCTCAGTGTTGTTCATTGCATTTCTACTCAATTTATTTTGCTCCCCTGGGACAGGCAAACTGCCTCTTATATCACCTTGCATTCTCCCAAATCTAATGTTTATTCATGGACTTCCTGTCCTGGTCTAGGATTTACAAATCAAAACTTTGACTTTAGTCCTCAAAGGCATTCTTCTTTTCTCCAGTTTCACCCTTACCTGACTCAGTGAGAGCCTCCAACTGCATGGGGCAAGGGAGGGGTTCTTTTAAGGAAACATGGAAAAAATGTTGACTAACATTTACAAATACTATCTTGGCACATGTACTTTCCACATTTTTTACAATGAACCAATAATAAAAAACTGCAGAAAAAAATCTCGTAAGATTTTTTTTTTTTTTTTGTGGAGAAGGTAACACTTTTTTAATAACCGCTTTCCCTCCTCTTATTTCCTGTTGGAAAGGCAGCTACTAATGCTTATTGAATACTTTTGTTCTTTGGCATATACCACTGAAAGTGTACTGCATTATTACTACCATTTTTAATCCTCATTATGATATTATCATCTCCAATTCTGAGACGAGAAAACTGAGACACGAGGCAGTTAAGTAAATTGCTCGAGGTCTCACATTTTGGAGACTGGTGAACCGCGCCCAGGATGCACAGCTGGGAGCTTTGAAGAGCCGGGTGTAGCGATTAGGCCGCACTGCTCTCCACTCTTACCTCACCGCCATGATCGACAACGAAAAGATTCTCGGTGGCCCACTTGAAGTTCAGGAGCAATAGCCTTTCTTCCCTCACAAACTTGTAGTGAATACTTGTTTTTTAAAAAGCCCTTGGTGATTGTGGCTATGTTTTTGCAGGTGGTCTGATGTCTGTTGTTGAAGAGAAAGACAAGGTTCACGATGAAAACCTGACACTGGTTTTGGCTCATTCCTCACAGGAAGTCGGGTTTTCTCACTCAATGTTGTTGATCAAAATGAAACGGAGGCCGTAAAACCCAGCACAGTGTGTGAGAGAGACACAGTGTTCACTCCTGGGTGCTTGCAGACATTCATGGGGACATTTAGGAGCAACATGCAGGGCGATAAGAGAGCTGTGTGCTGCCCGATTTCATTTCACGTAGTGAAAAGTTGATTTTACGTTCACATACCCATAAATCACTGATAGCCAGCAGCTAGGACAGTTCTAGTGGGGAAAAACAATGAGGGGAAAATGCTTCAGCCACGGGCATGGATACATACAAGTACTTATCAGATAAGAAACAATTGGCGAATGTCTTTGAGAACCATTTGGCACAACACTGTCACATTCATCAGCTCTCAATACGTACTAGTTTCTGTCTTATCTCCTTCATTGGCATTTAGAACCATGTTATGATCTGGTTGTGGAAATTTCATTAAAGAACTCTCTTTTCTGTATTAGTCCTCTCAGGCTGCCATAACAAAATACCACAGACTGAGAGGCTTAAACATCAGAACTTCGTTTTCTCACCGTTCTGGAAGTTGAAAGTCCAAGATGAACACACAAGCAAGCTTGGTTTCTGGCGAGGTTTCTCCTCCTGCCTTGTGGAAAGCCACCTTTACTCTGGGTTCATGCATGCCTCTTCTCTGTGTCCATAGGAGGGAGAGAGAGAGAGAGAGAGAGAGAGAGAGAGAGAGAGAGAGAGGTCTCTGGTGTCTCTTCCTCTTCCTGTAAGAAACCAGTTCTATTGGATCATGGTCTCACCTTTATAATCTCATTTAAACTTAATTACCTCCATAAAGGCCCTCTCTCCAATAGTCACAATGGGGCTTAGGGCTCCAACATATGGATTTGGGGAGGGACAAAAATTCAGCCTATAACATGCACTGGACCCTGTGCTAGTTTCTGGGAATAATTTATGAAGAAATTTCAGACTTTCCCTTAAGGAGCTCCTAGTCTATGGATTGCCTTCATAGCCATTAGAGTAGCAGGATATACAGCAAGCTGTGGGGGGCACTGGAAACGAAATGGTAACTCCTGTGCGGCCTTTGCTATGGTGTGTCTCAGGCATGCAAATTTCACAAACACTCTGGGTGAGTGGTGGGGGGCTATTTTCTGGGTGTGGCGAAGTGGTACATTAAGGCCCTGATGGGGTGATGAGGTGAATTTTGGGGAAATCCAAAGCCAGAGCTGAGGATGAACTTTGACAGTTGAACCAAAACTTAACTATGGGATT
The DNA here is from genome assembly GCF_014176215.1 of Rousettus aegyptiacus. Classification (NCBI taxonomy): domain Eukaryota; kingdom Metazoa; phylum Chordata; class Mammalia; order Chiroptera; family Pteropodidae; genus Rousettus; species Rousettus aegyptiacus. The sequence goes on along the minus strand of NW_023416307.1, from coordinate 30,937,068 downwards.
TTCCTGGGGTCTCAAGTTTTGACCATCTGGGGTAACATCTCTCACAAGCATGACACTATTTCCTTGATCGTAGCTCCAGGTTAAAGTAGAGAGGAAGCTTGGGAGAGAGGATGGGGTAAGGTCTTTGCAGTGGGAAAATTTAGGGTTGTCACAAGAGGAGGAGACTACCCCCCCTTCTCACATTACCAGCTGTGTGAGAAAGGGGACATTCCAAAGAAGATACACCAAACACAGAAAGCTATGTTTCATAGACCCATAGGTTTTTAACTCTTCACTAGGTGCAAACGCACTTCCACACCGCAGTCCAAAAATATCCTTGAATCTGACACTTGAGATCGGCCACATATCTGCTGGCGAAACTGTTAATAAAAAGACCAAAAAAACATGAGGGCTGCGAGTGCAATTACTTCACTGAAACACTAGGGGGCAAACGCGATTCCCTCTACTCCGAAGAGAATGCCTGAAAGGAGCGGCATCATGAGCATATGGCATTAGGGTGGAGAATTCAGTGTGGTAGTAGGGTTGGGGTTAGAAATTGTGGGATTTTACCAGGGGAGTATGTAAAAGACTTAGTTATTTAAGGAGTAGTATAGTGTGTATAGACCTTGACCTCTACAAACCTAGCAGGTCCAATAGACTAGCTGGTGGAGAGTTCTGGGTACGATATCTCAAATGAATAACTGTTCACTTTAAGATAGCTAGTTTACGTGTGTGAGCGTGTTGTGCATCATGCGACAGAGTACACATACACACACACACACACAAGCTTACTGACAAATACATTAACCTGTGCAACTATTGCTTCAGGTTGAAAATAAGTTGGGTCCAAATCGTTTCATCTTCTCAAAGTAAACCTGAAGGGAAAAAGCTGCCTATATTTCAGAGAAACTTTAAACTTCACTGAATGGTAGTATATCAGCCTAGCCTGCCAAAAGCTAGGAGGATATGAGTCACCAAGTTGATGACCCTGACCACAGGTAACACCTGGTCCCAGTATCCCATTTATCTCCTGTCCTCTCCTGGCCCCCTACTCAAATTTGCAGCTCATGGTCCAATGTGCTGGTATTCCTCATTCTCCCAGGTCTTGCCTTCCCCAAGTTTTTTCAACCACTGTAACCTGACTTCTTCTCTCATATACTTAGTAGAGAACCTTGAGGGCCTTCTTCCTCATATTTGAGATTATAGGATAAAAAGATCAGAATCATGAAGCCTGGTTACCCCGGACCATCTTTGATTGGGGTTTGCCACTCTCACTTCATCTGTAGGAGGTGATAGTTAGAAACGGGGGTAGGACCAAGGGCAAAGGTCCTAAGACAGCTGTAGGGTAAGGGGAGGAATGTTTGCTTCCTGCGGGCCAGGTATTGGACTTGATCTTTTTAGTGTCATTATCTTATTGAATCTTCACACCAATCTGCAAATTTGCTATTATTATTTACAACTAAGAGAAGGGAAAAAACTGAGGTCCAGATAAGCTAAGTACTTTCTAATGGTCACACAGATCTGGGATTTGAACTTAGACATCCTGAGTTAAAAACTAGTATATTTTTTAGTCCTGCTTTACCAGAACTACCTGAAAGCTTTCTCTCTATTCTCTAGCTTCTCCATGTAATTGAAGATCATATATTGGCAATGACTCTGTGAATGATGATAATGATGATGATGATGCTAATGGTGGTGGTGGTAATGATAATGATCATGGATAACTTTTATTGAAATCACTTACTACAGGCCAAGCAAAGTGCTAGGCACCCAGCCTTCATTATCTTTAATTCTCACAACTCTACTGAAATTAATATTTCTATTATCATTTCAGATGAGGCACCTAATGCATAGGAATGTTAAGAAACTTGCATAAGGTCACTAGCAAGTGGTAGAGCTGGGATTTGAACCTAAGTCTAATTGCCTCTAAACTCAAGTGTTTAAACCTCTATGCTATCCTGTGCATCTTTGAAGGCTGTGCAGAAATACTCAGGGCTATAGGATTATTCATAAGATCCTTTAAACATTCAAAATAATAGTTAGCAAAAAGGAAATAGCTATATCTTAATGTGGCATGGTTTAATGATGGAGCTGAAAAAAAATGCTTACATGCTAAAATTGGATAATTTCTAACTCTCTGCTTAGAAAAATAATCTACTATGATTATTTACATTCATTCTGTTCTTGAGTTGGAAATTTCCTGAGCCTAATTTTAATTGCATAGGAAATCAACCTGGACTGTTACTGGTTGTTAGGACCCTCTTTCATCATTTCTATAATTAGGCAATGGACTTACTAGGATCTAGGAAAGCAGTCCCCAACATTTTTGACACCAGGAACTTGTGCTCCTATGAGAATATAGTGCCTGATGATCTGAGGTGGAGCTGAGGCGGTGATGCTAGCGCTGGGGAGCGGCTGCAAATATAGATGAAGTTTTGCTGGCTCATCAGCTACTCACCTCCTGCTGTGTGGCTGGGTTCCTAACAGACCATGGACCTGTACTTGTCCATGGCCTGGGGGTTGGGGACCCCTTGGGGATCTAGTTCATGGGTATTTCTGTTTCAGTGAAGCCCTGTAAGTATTCAAGGTTGAAGGAATGAATTGCTATTTTGTTGTCAACTACTAGCGTCTGGCCAAAAAACGGTGAAATGGGGAGTGACCAGGGAAGAGTAGAAGTATAATAGTTAAAGATGAGCTTGAGTTAAGAGATCTCTACACATTGAACCTAAGTCAGTTGGTCTGCTATTCTCCTACCTGCAATGTTGAGAATAAAGTAGACAAATCCCTCTTACCAGCACCTTGAAAATAATTAGATATTAAACCACATCTCAGTAATTAGTCTATACTAGCTGGAGTAATATTTTTAAGCACCAGAATTTGAATATTTCCCTAATGATATTTCAAAGAACAGACAAAAGAATGTGTTCAGCACAAGAGTCAGATGAGTATTTTCCTAATATCTAGGATATGAATAGCTCTGCTAGTTGGTGAGCTGAGCTTTAAGGATGGTTTCTTAAGGAGCTGGGCATTGAACAGGATGGAGCTGCACGGCCATGTCCCAAGGAGGAGAATTCACTTTAATTCCCTAGGTGGCAGCAGCCAACAAGAATGTAGAAGTGACATATCTGGGGAAGGAGTACCTTCCAGAGATGCAGACAGAAAGAAGCTGGGTTTGCTACCTGAGTTTAAGATTCTGAGGTCGGAGGAGAAGGGTGTGGGAATGGGAGGTCGAACAGTACAGTGAGAAGTTAGAATCAGGAAGCCTGCATCTGAGTCCAGCTCTGCCACTAGCGGGTTGTAGATCTGGGGCAGCTCTCTGTTAGCAATACCACCTCCCCTCCTCATTTTCTTCATCCTCGCCCTTATCTAACAAGCGGGTTTGGTTGAGGTCATCTCTAAGTTCCTTTAGATATTATATGACTCACAGTTTGACAGTGATCCTGGCATTTTCATCACATTCTTTACAGTGGAAAAACTTGATTACATTGTAGGGAGTTGTGGAGGGGAGTGTTCAAGAGAGATGCATTATGCCATTGTCTTTTTAATAGTGTTCTATGTCCAGATAATATATAGACCTTTACAAACTAAGACACTGTTGTTGTTCAGCCTCAGTGAAGGTGTTTTTTATGTGGTTAGTGACATAATGTGTCCCACCTATTGCTCCCTCTCAACCGGACATCCTTGCAGTCCAGCATCTGTGCACATAGGGACACAGCTTTTTGTACTGTCTTCCAGCCAACTGAGCTTGTGGCTACCATGATTTTATAATTTCTTTGTTCTTTTACTATGTGCCATGCACTTTGCAAAGCCCTTAGTATAGATCACATACATGTATCTCTTTCATTTTACCTTCAAGTAGCTTTAAATTATCCTTGTTGAAACAAACTAACCTTTTAAACAAGGTTCACCTTAATCATAGTTCATATGCACAGTGCTTATGTCCCAGGCACTATTCTAAGTGCTTTACATATATTATTTTAACTTTTAAAATAATTCTATGGATTAACACTAGTACTTAACATTATTTATAGATGGAAATTGAGGCACAGAGAGCTTAAATAACTTGTCCTACATCACATAACGTGATGATGCACAGCAGAACCAAGATATGAACCCAGGCAATGTGGTTCTAGGATTCCCAAGGACACTACACTTAAAGAAAGCTAGTGATCTATGCATGTTACTTCTATTTTACTTCCATCAGATAAAAAGCAAGGTTTTTTCCAACTTGAAAATTTACTGCAAAGACATTTTGATTGAACTTTGTTCTCTTCCCAGGATTTATAATTTAGGAATGTAGTCGAATAATAAATCCCCCCTCCACAAGAAAATGTGACTTTCCCTTGGTGTCTGTGTGTGTGTGTGCGCGCATGTGTGTGTGTGTGTGCGCGCGCGCCTTTCAGTTGCAGGATTGTCTAAAGGTGTAAGTTATAAGGATTCATGACTTGGATGAATCCTTTACGATAGGGCATAGAGATGAGCAACAGCGAAGACACTGTATCTGAAGTGACAGAAATGCCAGCTGTGGAGTCAAAGGTTGCCCTTGAAAGAATATAGCTGGAGTCCAAGTTTGACTGGAAGAGACTTAGTGAATTTTCTATATCAAGTAGGCTGAGGGCACTGATTATGCTTCTAACACTTTTAATATTGACTACAAAAAGATCAGTCCACTCTACAGATGCCTCTTTTTATTCTTTGGAGGATTTCTCTGTTGAATTAGGCTGTTATCACAAACTAGATAGTTATTAAATGATCCAGTTTTTGAAATGAAGACATGAGTTTTGGAATGGTTAAGCTGTTTGTCTGCAGCTCACCACCATCCCAGAAATATAGTTCAGCATTCTGTTCAGATTGCCTCTCCTCCCCCATCCCGTTTCCTTACTTAAGAGCAGACATGGGTGTTTATGTGTCTGGGGCCACTGTGATCACGGAATATGGCTTCTGCATATTTTGTTCAGTATTTATGCATTTCAGAGGTGCTCCAAATCCAACCTCAGAGCCAAGTTGGCCACTGGCCATTGACTTCAGTTTCCCCAGAGGGAGGACTTGTTGAGCAGCCAAAGGCTTTTCTTCCTGAGGAATTTAAATCACAATATATCTCTTTTCCGCTGGGAAGAAATAAGCATAGGTTAATCTCACAACTGTGAGAGTTTATTACTTAGATGATACCATTTGGAGCACACTGTCCCAGTGAATCTTGGCAAGTCAAAGCATTCCTCCAGCATCAAATTTTTGGTGTTTCAACTGTATTAAGACTGAAGGTTCATGCTATATGCTTCCTACATAGAGCTTCTCCCAGAGTTGTTCTTTGGAGGATGCTGGTAAAAACAAAACAAAACAAAATGAAACAAAACAAAACAAAACAAACAAACATACTAATCACAGGAGCACTCCTAGAGACAGAAAGAAATAGAATTGAGAATAAGTGCCATTTGAGATCTATCCATGACTTCCCCTACGTCTTGTCAATACCCTGAGCGTTTTGTTAGGAGGGAGATATCGTAAGATTCTGTGGATTACTCTCTCCTTTGTTTCTCAACCAGTGAAAACTCTGGGGATAACAGATTCAATTACTTCACTCTAGAGGATATTGCCCGTCTTTCACCCTACATAGGACATCTTGACTTACATGAGTATTTTGGGATACTTAGCAAAGTATCCCATCAATTTATCATTCATTATTCTGAAGTTATTGCACTATTCCCTTTTAGAAATTCACATCTCACTGGCATTATTTTAATAGCTAATAATAAGGAACACTGTTGATGTTTCTCCAATATTTCAGAGTACTACAAGGCTCCTCCAAACATATTTTCTTGGAATTTCATAAGAGCTCTGTCAGGTAAGTTATTAGAATTTCTATTTTGTTATCTGCAAAATAAATATTGAGAAGTTAAATGACTTGCCTAAAGCCACACAGATGATAAGCACCAGACACCAGACTTGAATGTAGGTGGCTTGACTCCAAGGCTAAATGCTTTATATACTGCTGCCAATCACAAAACTAGATTAAAAACACAGATTAAAGTTTTCTTTATGACCCTTCCATCACTTTCTTCTATTCAGGCAACTTTCACTCTCATATTTGTCTTCAACTCCATCTTGGTCTATTTATCCTACACACCACATCTGGTTTGAAGCCAGCTGGTTAGGTGGGACTATAACATTTTCCTTCATGACATGTTTGAGACCTCAGACAAATCATTTCTCTTGTTTCACCGGGAAAATGGAGAGGATAGCTCAGATGATTTCTTCCAGCTCCAAGTGTCAAATTTGCTGCAAGTATGGAGCTACATCTGTCCTCTCTCCCTTGGGTGGCTACTGTCATTGTCTTCTCTCTGGGCTCCATCAGTGTTTCGGTCCAGCCCTAGGGCTCCAGTTAAAGTTACCTCACCTGCCCACCACTTTGATAGTGCCAAGGTGAGCTGCAAGGTCTTCATCTTGAAAATCGAATCCTTCCTTTCCAGCTCATCTCCTTTCTATTTCAAACCCACCTACAGTTTCTTTATCTCTAGTCCACTGATTCTCAATGAAAACAGTGCTACCCCCACAGGGAATATGGGAAATTTGGGGAGTGATTTTTGTCTTCTAGTATGGTTTTTGTTCAGCAATACGTATTATTTTTATTATAAATCACTTACCTTTTATTTCTCCCTCACATAATAATTGGATCATTACATTGATTTTAAAAATATGAATGCAAGTAAGTTATTTCATCTATTAATTCACTTTGGGATGGTCAAGATGCTATGTAAAATATTGATTATAAAAGGGGTTTGGCTCCGGTAAGGTTGAAATCCACTGTCCCATTTTTCATTTCTCCCTCTAGCCAACTGTCCTATGTGCATATCAAAATTTTTTCCAAGATGTACCATGAACTTCGCACTGTGGGTCAAATATTCTAGCTTTATGAAAGTTTTCTATAATAATTGGAAGAATTTTGATGGCTTTGTGCAACCTTATGGTGATCACACAAGCATTTTGCTCTCCCATAAGAGAAAAAATAACAACCATACCTGCCATGCAGTATTATTATGAAGATTAAATGAGATGACGTGGCAAAGTGTGAGCAGAGGGGCCAATACTTAGTAGACATCCAGTACATTCAGTACTTTTATCCAGGCCTTACATCTTTTCCTTTCCAAAAACCATTTCTCTAGGATAAATTCCTAGAATCGTGATTACAAGGGCCTACATTTGGATCATTTTTATGTTTCCTTCTTATATATAGCTCGGGAGTTTTAAAAATGAAATGGTCAGGATGCCAGCAGTGTATAAACTTTTAAAGAATTGCTTCTCTAAAAGATAAATTGCTTCTCATATGATTTCACTTACATGTAGAATCTAAGGAGCAAAAGAAACAAACAAAACAGAAACAAACTCATAGATAAAGAGGACATTTTGATGGTTGCCAGATGGGAGGTTGCCAGAGGGGTTGGGAGGTGTGAAAAAAAGAAGGGAATAAGAAATACAAATTGGTAGTTACAAAATAGCCATGGAGATATAAAGTACAGCACAAGGAATATAGGTAATAATATGGTAATAACTGTGTCTGATGTCAGATAAGTGCTAGATTTATTGGGATGATCAGTTTATAAATTATATAAATGTCTAATCGCTATATTGTACACCTGAAACTAATACAATGTTGTATGTCAACTATAATTTTAAAAATTTTTTCAATTATTAAAAAATAAATAAACCACCATCTGAATGGGAGAAGATATTTGCAAACAACACCTCCGATAAGGGCCTAACATCCAAAAATATGCAAAGGATTCATACAACTCAACAATAAAAATAATAATAAAAAATAGAGACTTATGAACATGGACAATACACTAGAGGTTACCAGAGAGTAGGGGAGAGGGGGGAAGGGAGGAGGATATAAGATAAAAAGAGTCAAATACGTGGTGACAGAAAGAAATCTAACTATGGGCAGTGAACATACAATGCACAATATGTATAACTTACTGTTGAAAAAATATGGCTATCTTGAGGCAATCTAAAATAAGAGACTTAGAAAAAAAATAAACTCTTATCTTATTTTAGCTAAAAAAAATCCCTAAACGCAGTACAATTTTATTAAATTGTTATATTGCTTATTAAATTACAATTATACAAATAAAAAAATTAAGTGGGTGATTGTCATAACAACAACACATGGTTTAAAAATAAAGGTGGAAAAAGATGATTACTTGTGTGGATGCTACAGTTAGATTTTTGATTAAGAGGCTATTTTAGGTGCTTTTTGAAGAAGTAGAAAAATTATTCTGTGCATTAAGACTCAAAGCAAAAAAAAATTTTTTTAATGCACCATTTTATTTATTACCTTCAAGGTGATCAGAGGAAGCAAATAGAAACTGAAACTTTAACCGATGGAAAAAAAAAATTGCTCTGAAATTGAAACTTAATTTAAATTGACATTTTTGGTTACCAGGCAGGCTCTTAAGGGAAGGAAAAAAGTGTTTCCCATCCCATATTCTTATAGAAATGTTAGCAAGCTTTGAATTATGCATTTGAGAAATTTTTATTAATGCCATTAAAAGGCAAATCATGGAAATACAAAGATAAAAAGAAGAAAAAAAAGGCAAGTCAGTGATTAGAGTTTCAATTCATGTACTTTAATGAGTGGGTGATGGGCATACAGCTGTTTCATCAAAAAAAAGGAAACACGCAATTTACTTGTGAACAAAAGATTCTCGTTTTCTCATATTGGAATGGGAGGCAGAGACTTAAAGGGCAGAGACATCTGACTCCCAAGAAACCCCCGTAAACATCTTATACACCTTCAAAAAAACGACAGGTTCCCCAGTATGAATGTGAGTGCATTTGTGTGTGTTATCTGGAAAAAAAAGATCTTATCCAGAGTTTTCCTCAAGGAAACAGAATTAAACTGTATATAGATCATACAAATTAAGGGCAGTGATTATTCCTCTGAGTCATATACCCTCCCTTACTTCCTTAAGTTACATTCAGACCAGCCAGCCAGGGTGTCAGCAGGCTAACTTCTAATGTACGCAGGACCAGGCAACAGTGCTATTAAAGGCCCATATACCAGGAGTCTCAATATATCCAAGCAATAAATTAAGCTAAACTGTGTTGAACAAAATGTGTTCTATCTTCTTACCAAATACATTGTGTCTACTGCCTGGGGCAAGGCTGTTTCTGAAAGGGAGTTCATTGACTTTCACAAAGAGTCCAGAACACAAGTACTGGGACTGGTCTATTGTTACATTAATGTGTGGTAATTCTGATTTCAAATATTCTGTTGACTGACCACAGATCGGGCTATTATGTTGTCTGACTATGGACTGGGTGACAAATAGAGTTTTTAGTTTGGTCACCACATGTACACACGTGTGTGAAGGTCTAGTGGTTCTTAAAAATGGCAGTATTTGCATTTTTTGTCAGAATAATTCTTCGTTGTATGGGACTCTCATGAACATTACAGGAATTTCAGCATTCCTGACCTTTCCCATTAAACATTAACAGAAGACCTCAGTCACTGACAAGTCAAAACATCCCAGATGCCTCTGTCAGGTGTGGGTACTGCCCTTGGTTAATAACTTCTGGTAGATAGTATCCCCAATATTTCCTATTAACTGCAATGGAAAACATTTACTGAACATTCCCTATATGTAGAACTCTCTCTTGTGCTCTGGGTTGAACAGAGGCTTGATCTGGTTATATTGTATTGCCAGTGGCATCACTAGTATAGCTGAGGCAAAGGTCTAAAAATTATTACCTCTTAAGTGTGTATTGTCTGAAATCTGTATCGTCACAATGCCATTAAATCCTGTAATCATAAACCAAACTTTTAAGAACATTCATGTTTTCCTCATCTTGTGTTTGGTCTATAAAGAATATACTTGTGTTCTTTCATTACAACCATTGTGTTTGTATTTTTTGGTAGCAAGAAACAGGCATGCACTCAATTCACTCTGAATACTAGATTTATTGTGAGAACACTCTTGGGAATAAGTCAGATTGCAGCATCAGTCCCATGGCCAGGCCTCATGGGAACCTGGGAATATTGCTCAGTCAGGCTTCATAAGGAGAGGAGGGAGTATGGTTTGTGAACTGGAGGGTCGTCTGAGGTCCAGTGAGGTTCTGGTGGGTGGGTCACCCGGATATCCCCTTAGCAGCTGCAGATGTTCTGCAATGATAGGGGCTCAGCTCTTTAACTCTGCAATTTATCCTCCAACCAAACCAACCAACCACCTTTCTCTCTAATAGATATGTCCGTTAGCTTCTGCTTACTCAAGGCCTTTTTTGTTCTTTCTTCTTGTTCCCATCCCCTCTTCTCCTCCTCTTGCTTCTTAATGGCTTCTGCTGTCTAATATATTCTGATTCCTCCACGGCTTTTACTTACTCACGTTTTTTATCAACTCATGATCTCTTCTGCTTTATGGCCTGTGCTACCAGCTTCTCCCTGCGTGTCTTTCTGCTGCTGCTCCCCTTCCCATGCCCCAAGTTTCTAAGAAAAATTATTAGATTGGTTCAGATAGTCACTATCATATGTCAGGGACAGATCTCTCAGGTCGAAGTTTGAGCTGTTCTTTGGCTTAAGCAGTGACACACAGAATGGCCATCAGGAACCTCCTGGGGGCTACTGTGCTCTTCTGTAAGTGTGGTGTGTACCTAAGGCTGGCAGACAACACTCCAGCACGACTCTGTGACGTGGAATAGAACCAGCAGGGTCTTTTGCTACTTGGATGGAAGAAATTCTTATAACCAAAGTGTGGAATGATAGGAAATTCTTATTTATAGGATACTGAAATCCAGGTTTCATTTATTGTTCTATTTCTTCAGTTAAAAATAACAAAATTGTCTCTTTCCTCCTTTAAAGTCACTATGTATAAGGTTTTTACTTATCGAATTGTATTTTATCTGCCCCTGCCTTTTTCTTTCTAATGTATATAATACTGAGTCTGATACTATGAAAACTTTTTTTGGTGTTTTATTTATTTATTTATTTATTTATTTATTTATTTATTTATTTTGCTATGCATAATTTGATTACAGGAGACCTTGAGCAGTTGATTTAAGTGGTCTGAACTTTATCACCTGCAGAGCGGGGTTGCACTTCAAAGAGCACCAAATGACATTCCCTTGAGATTACAGCTGTGACAGGGCTTTGTGTGTGCTCATGCTGCAGATGAGTCTTAGTATTTTTCCACTTTAAAAATGTGCACAGAAATAGTACACATTATTCAGTAATATGTTCTGAGTCCTTTAGAATCTTCTCCACCTTCCCCCAATTTACTCTCTCTCCTATGCTTCAATTGGGCAGATTTACAGATAGCACATGTGACTTCTGGAGTGGCAGATAATGTGGGTGCTGGAACCTCACCAAAACTATCTTCTCTAGAAAGTGCGACTCAGTAGGAGGGTCTCTTGGACACTGTCCACGGGGCTTTTCCAGGAAGATTCCTATATGGTGGTTTCAATCCCTTCCAACCTAAGGCACAAGGCCTAAGCATTGCCTCTTGGAATGGCTTCAAAAGGATAGCAGTCATCCACACCTGGGGTGCTGCGGCCTGGCCTGAAACGGGAGGTAAACAAACCGTAAGCACAGAAGGACACCTCGCTCTCCTGACAGATGCTCCTCTGGAAAAAAAAAAAAAAAAAACAAGGCGAGAAAGAGACACTGCCAAAGGGTTTTTAGCACCAGTTCTGTTGCAAAATCCAATCTCATGTTTGTGATTTATAACCCTCCCAGTGTGAGGGACTCAGACTTCATGCCTGTAGGGGAAAATGAATCTTCAGCCTGAGACATTACTGAGCACAGTGATATAGGGAAGAGGAGGGAAACGGAAGAGCAAAGCTTATGGATGCCCTAGCTGTGTGCCAATGCTGGTTTTGCTGCTATGATTTCCTGTGTCCACTTCTAACTGATGATTCTCAAATTGAGAATAACAAGGTGTGGTTTGGGGTGGTTTATTTAAGGAATCTTTTGGTTGTAACCTGAATATATGCAGCGGACACATGCAGAAACCTCCACAAATTTGGTCATAAATTCTTTGACACTCCTCCTGGTGTCAGGTAGGGAGTATTTTCCTTCTCCTTGAATGCAGCTTGCCTGCGATGGCATTGAGCAATAGAATATGGCAAGAGTGCTGCTGTGACAGTTCCAGTCTTGGCCTTTAAAAGGACCGGCAGCTTCTATTTTGGTATCTTGGAGCCCTTGGCTATCGTGCAAAAAATATGACTAACCTGCTGGAGAGACCACCTGGAGAAGCCCTGAGACTACATGAAGTGAGGAGAGACCCACTGTGCCAGCCTTCCAGTTGTCTTGGACCCTCCAACCCAGTCCAGCTGCTGATTGAATATCACTGAGTGGTGGCCCCAGTTGATACCACGTGGAGCTGAAAATTCGCCTTGCCAAACACTTCCCAAATTCCTCATCTCCAAAAGCATGAGGTATAATAAAATGGTCGCTGTTTTAAGCCACTAAATTTGAGGTAGCTTTTAAACATAACGATAGATAGCCAAAATATTCAAAATAGCAGGAAAGGAAGCTGGAACGGGCTTGGACCTAAGGGAAGGGGATAAAAAAGGCAGACACTAATAGATGAACCATAAAGAGATTATCCCAACTGGAGGGTGAGTATCATGAGGCAGGGTCAAAATACCTAAAATTTCAATTAACTGTGCATCTAATGGAACTTTGAAAACTCAGGATCCATTTAGGCAGTGATAGTGTCAAGGGTGGGAGGGCAGGGGATTCTACAAAGGGCCAAATTCAAAGTCGGGTAGGGGAGTGGGACATTGGGGTTCCTTGTCTTCTGGCTGGTTTGTACAGGGACCAGCCCTAGAAGAGATGTTAAGTGATGGGAAGTGTTTCATTTCTTATAAGAACAGACTGGAAGTCAGGAACAGAATCCATCTCCAGGAGGGACCTAGAGGACAAATGGAGAGAAAAACTCAATCATGTGAGTGTGAAAGTGGGAGAGTACTCGCAGGGAAAGCTGAGGCGCAGGGGCCTGAGGCTGCCTTGGATCCTCCCATTTCCTGGTCAGTCTCAGACCTAGGAAATTCTGAAGTAAACCTGAAAAGAAAGGAAATAAGTTTGCATAAGCGATTGTCCATCAATTTATAAGTGTGTATGAACAGACACGGGTAAATAGGTAGATATAGATATTGTTTTGTATTTCTTAGGATCTCAAGAGGAAAATAGATGGTCCGCTTAAAAGGGTTTGACTAAAAAGTCTCCAATGAAGAAATTCTTTTCAGAAATGTAGCAGGTGTGCAGAAAAAAAGTTGACATCGTAAACTGCTCTCCTTAGAAAGGCCTGCTTGCCAACTTGGCCTTTGACCAGCGTCCGGGAACTTGGGTTTTGGAAGGGCTCCCACCATTCCCTGACAAGAATGGCTCGTTGTGCCTGAGCTGTGCAAACAATGAGGCTTATGCTGAACACATGCTTTCTTTCTAGGGGTCTGGGGTTTTGGCATGTGCCAGTCAGAGGGTGCCTACATGACTAGCCCCCGATTAAAAACCTTGGGCACTGAGTTTCTAATGAGCTCCTCTGGAAGATAACACCTCACACGTGCCATCACAATTCATTGTGGGAAGAATTAAGCATGATTTACCGACTGCACTGGGAGAGCACTAAGAGCTTGTGCCTGGTTTCTTCTAGACTTCACCCCATGTGACTTTTACCTTTGTTGATTTTCCTTTGTATCCTTTTAATGGAATAGATCTTAGCCATGAGTATGACTGTATATTGAGCCATGTGAATTCTCTTAGTGAGTAAGCTAAACTGGGAGTAGTTTTAGAGACCCTCCACCCCATACAGCAGGGTAAAGGGAATCGTGAGGCATCCGGCGACTAGCAACAGTGGCAGGCCATCACTACCCTTAGACCCGAAGGGGCAGGAAGCTTAGCAGGAGCTGTAGCTGTAGAAAGGATACACATTATAAAGGAGGACTTTGGAAAAATCCAGCCCCTGACCAAACACATAGCTGCCTCTCTCTCCTCCCAACCTCTAATAACCTGCTGGTGCCTCCCATTAGCTACGCTCTACTATAAGGCAGAGAACAAGGGAACCGAGTGAAGTCATCGTCTTGGGGCAGAGTGCAGGAGAGAAGAGGAGAAGAATGGATCTGAGAAGGTACAAGGAGAATAACTAGGACAAGTTAAAAAGCGGATCATTTTTAAATCTTACTGAGCTAAGCTGATATGTCAGCCTATTACTGAAAAGTAATATTTCACAACATTGCATTACTCAACAACTCCAGATGGATCCTCATTGCACAAACAAAATAAAGTTCAAATTACTTAGCACGGCATTTCAGAGTCTTTCTCAATCTGGTCCAAGATCCCAGCTTTATCTCCCTCACCATTGTCTCTTCAGCAGCTAAATACATTTCACACTCCTGGTCTACCACTACAGCCATTGCCTTACCAGAGCAGCATCCTACATCCTCATAGTTTGTTTTCCTCTTCCTTGTACTTTGTATGCCCCCTTCTTCTGATTGACAAAGTCCTACCAATCCTTTAGGGCTCAGCTTATCTGTCATGCTGCTTGCAAAGCCTTCTTGAACTCCATCAGATAAATTTAGAACTATTCTTCATCCGATAGATTTATTCCACCCCATGGTATTAACCAACCTACACCAGGTCAGAGTTGGGTCATATCTTCCTTTACCAGTCCCCACTTCTCAGTGTCTGGGGAAGAGGTCATAGGCACCACCTAGGAATGCCAACTGAACCCTGACCTATGAATTCTTTCACACATCAGCTTCCCTTATGTGGTAACCCACTTCGAGCTGTTACCTGGTGCTACTCTGGTACCCTAACAACACTGCCTATTTTAACTGACCTTTGGTTCACACCCAACCAACACAGGCTCCAGACCTGTGCTTCTGTACACCCCAAAGCAGGTGTTGGGTCTCTACCTGCAGGGCTCTGAGCGACTCTGAAATTCCTCTGACACTGTATATCGTGCACATGTCCATCTCTTCATGAGGGTACGACCACCTGGAAGACAGTGACTGTTGCATAGTCATCTTTTCACTCTCCACATTGGTTAGTATGTGGACTTGTGCATGGAGGATGGTCAACACACATTACTGCATTAAATTAATTGTAATAAAAATAAATAATACCAATATTTAAACGTACTAACATTCTGTCACTTTTAGAAGCCGGGAAAATAGATTGTTTCTCCTAGTTTTGAACCTAGGAGCACTAAGATATAAGGAGAAAATGAATCCTGTCTGAAGGAGAACTTTCTCTGTACCCTGGAGGTTTCATCTATAAGGGACAAAATGAGTCAGCCATTTTAGAGGAGAGGAAAGGTTTCTGTGATATGACCTCCCTTCCACTTATGAACAAACTAATACGCAAAGCTAAAACTTGAAATTTTATCGAGAGTTGGGTTTTCAATTTTTAAATAGGAAATATATTTAGAATTATTACCAGAAATTTTAAGTCATTCTGGAAGCTGTTTCATGTGTGCACAGACCTTGTTTTCTTCTTTTCCTAAGGCCAAGTGGAATACAAACTTGATTAGTAATAAAATTTTCATATTCCAATAGGTTAATATAACCCAAAAGTAGTATCCTAGCAACGAGAAGTGAGACAATAGGGTGAGTAGATGCAAACTGCGGATAGACTTTCCACCTGGGATTTTTAAAGGTAGTTGATAAGGTGACCAGCTCATAGACATGGCCAATCAGGCATTAAATTATGTTCTAAAATAAAAGATCCAGTGGGGAGAAAATTTTCACTGAATTCGGCTATGTTTTACGGCTTTATACTCAGTGAAGATTAAAGGGTTTTTAGGAAATAAACCCAAATTTTATTCTTCTGCAATCTTAGATCTAAGATCTGCCTAAAGAATCACATTGATAAGAAAAATATGATAAGCTTTGCCAAACGACAAATAAAATAATAACCTCTGTGGAATAGGTAAGAAACTGGGCTATAGACTTTTGAGTTGTTTTAAAACAAATCAAGCATTTACCTGATTTATTTAACTCAACTACACATATTCTTAGAAATGGTAAAGTATGTTTATAATCCTCTGAAATCTCTGTGGCAGTTTAATAAACTATTACCACACTCTAGCTGTTGATTCTTGCCAACCCAGCTTTATTGATATATAATTTATATGCCATAAAATTCACTTCTTAAAGTGTACGATTTAGTGGCATTTAGTATATGCAGAGTTGTGCAACCTTTAAAACTATCTAATTTTAGAAATTTTCATCTCCATACCAAAAAACTCCACCTACATCTGTAGTCATTCCCCTTCCTCCCCTCCAGATAGCCCCTTACAACCTTAATCTTTTATTTCTATGGGTTTGCCTATTCTGGATATTTTTTAGGAATGAAATCATACAATATGTGGCCTTTCATTCAGGCTCTTTTCACTTAGTATAGTGTTCTCAAGTTTCGTCCATGTAGCATGTATTAATATTTCATTTTTTTATTGCTGAATAATTTTCCATTGTATAGATATACCGTATTCTGTTTTTCCATTCATCAGTTGTTGGACATTTGAGTTGTTTCCACCTTTAGCTATTCTGAACTTTGTGAAAAAGTTTTTGTTTGAACACCTGTTTTCAATTATACTGGGTACATACCCAGGTGTGGAATTTCTAGGTCATATGGTAATTCTATGTTTAACATTGGGAAAGCCGCCAAACTATTTTCCAAAACAGCTGTACCATTTTACATTCTCAGAGCAATATATGAGGGTTCCAATTACTCTACATTCTCATAAACACTTGTTATCATCTGTCTTTTTTTAGTATAGCTATCCTAGTGGATGTGAAGTGATATCTCCTTGCAGTTTTGATTTGCACTTATGTAATGACTAATGATAAGCATTGTTTCACAACTTATGGCATTTGTAGCTCTTTTGTGGAAAAATGTCTATTCAAATATTTTTCCCATTTCTTAATTGAGTTATTTTTCTTTATTATTAAGTTTAAAAGTTCTTTATATATTCTGGAAACAAATCTCTTATCATACACATGATTTGCAAATATTTTCTCTCATTCAATCGGTTGACTTAAAAAACAGACTAGTTTTTAGAGATTTTAAGTTCACAGCAAAACCGAGCGGCAAGTCCAGTGAGTTCTCACATATCACCTGCCCCCATATAGAAACAGACTCCTCTACTATCAATATCCCCTTGCAGTTATAAATGTACCATATATTTTTCTTTCTTTTAATGGAAATCACTTGAAATGGACTCTATTGGAACTCTTGGGTGTGTATCCTATACTTGTGTTATTTTTAGAATTTATAATCAAAAAAACGTTTCTCTTTTCTTCACATAATACTTCCCATGTGCCAAGTATTCCTCTGGTCACTGGGGATATACAAGTAAACACAGCAAATTCTCATGGACCTTTATATAGGAAACTGTTAGATCATCACCATTAAAACGAGAAGAACTCTAGCAGACATCTCTGTGAACTTTTGGGCAAAAACAGTAGCTGTTATTTCATGATACACTTTGACCGATTGAAAAAAAAAAAAAATTACAAGTAGCCCAGTAACCCAGCTTTGGAAGACAGACAAAAACAAAAGAGAAGCATGTAAACATCTATTAACAAAACAGAACAAAATAAAACAATAAAAGCAAGATTGAAATAAGAGCAGAGACTAACTTTCTTTGATTACTTGAGGTTGGATCTTGAAATGGTTGTTATATCTAGCTCTTGAAATTTTATTTTGCCTATTTAACGAAGTCTATATAATATTGGCCAAGAAATGCATAAACTGCGTAATGCTGCTTTTCTGCACATAGGAGAGTATTCAGTGGGGCGAACCGGGAGGTAGCATAAAATTCAGGCACTATTATGCTGGGGAAACATTTCAAAGGGGGAAATCAGCCTGGAATTTGTCTCTCAGTTCAAAAGGCACAGGTTTATAAAACTCTCCCTACCACCATGTATAGCAGCACAGAACATAACAGAGTACAAAGCTCAAAAAGAGGGCAGGGAGATGTTGTGCCATTTAAACAGAGAGAAGACATCTCCTAGGTAATAAGCAACTTCAGCTGGCATTTTTTCAGAATGTATTAAAAAAGAATAAATCTTCTTAAATTCTAGCATATAATGAAGACTTAAAGAATGAACTTTAAAAATTGTTGCTGCCAAGAAATTTGTGAATTCTTTAAAACAGTATTAAAATCTCTTCTATAAGGAAGTAGCCATTTCAGATGCAGATGGTGGAGGTGGTGAATGGTTTTAGAAGAGAGAGAATCTAGAGATTGACGATAAATGAAAAAGAAACATTTCCCTTGGCCATATCTAGTTTAGGGTTTCAGCAATTCCTAGTTAAGAAGGATTGAAGGGTTGGAAATTATTACCAGGGCTATGCTATTAATTATTTGTTTTACATACACATACGTACAGATAGATATGGATATGAATATAGACACAGATATAGATATAGGTATAGATGTAGATATAGACACATACATTCATGCTTAAGTTATCTATATAAAGTATATCTAATTTTCATTCCATTGAATGAATTTAGTTAATTTTACTTAACATCTTTGATATTGTTATGAAATCCCAGGTTCAAGATCCCTTCTGGTAAACTGAAAAGACCTTGCAATCAGATCTGGATTTATACCCTGATTCTTCCACTTGCCAGACATGACACCTCAAAAACATTGCTTAGTCTCCAAGCTGATAAAATGAGAAAAAAGCTGATGCCCAAGACCGCTGGCTGTGAGACCTAAATTACATACAATATGTAAAGCTTCTGTACCAGATATTCACCACACTCACAACTCAAAGGGAAAGTTTCTCTCCAAATTTCCTGCCGACAGGGATGAGTCTACCATGGCGAGAATAGCACAGCTTCCTGCTTTAGTAGTGAGCCTGGGTGGCGGACTGCACTCCTAAGCCACAGAGGAGACAGGCCAGGGCATGGCCATCGGCCAGCCTCAGCACTCATGAGTTTGCTTTCAGAGTCATTCTTTCTTTATTTCTTCTCATCTCTGTTCTTTTCAACCTGGGTTGGCACTGTTTCTGCTATTAAAAAATTCTCAGAAAACTTGTTGGTCTTTCATGCAGTTCATGGGGATCCAAGCCATTGGACAAGATGGTTTCTCTCAGGTCTTTCCTGGCTAACCGCATCTTTCGCCAAGATGGTCAATTGAATCCATGAGTCACACATCTAACGTCTTTTGCAAATGGGTATCCAGCTAGACCCTTGGCTCTGTTTCCAAAGTGGGCTACCTGGATGGGCTGAAAATCCTCCAAATCACCAAGTGCTGGTTTCTTTTTGCTTAGCAGTTCTTCCTTCAATTTATTTTTGTCTTTTCTGCATTTTACTATAAATGGCGAGGGCAAACCAGGCTACACTTTCAGTATTCTGCTTAGAAATCTCTTCAGGTAAAAATCCAAGTTCGTTGCTAACAAATTCTACTTTCCATTCAACAGAATACTATTCAGCCAAGTCCTCTGTCGCTTTGAAACAGGGATCACCTTTCCTCCAGTTTCCAGAAACATTTTTGTCTGAGACCTCTTTTATGTCCCGAAAGTGTCCATCCACCTCAAAATCTATCTGTTGAAGCCCAAATCCCCAAAGTGATGAGAGGTAAATAGGTTTCGATGAGGTCATAAGGGTGGGGCCTTCGTGATGAGATTAGTGTCCTTGTATGAAGAAGAGAAATTAGAGCCCTCTCTTCACCTGTGACAACACAGAGAGAGGGCAGCCATCTGTAAGCCAGGATAAGGGCTCTCGCGGGGAACCTCATCTGTTGGCACCTTGATCTTGGACTTCCAGCTTCCAGAACTTTGGGGAATAAAAGTCTGTTGTTTAGGTACCTAGTCTATGATTTTTTTTTTTTTTTTGTAACAGCCCAAGCTGACGAAGGCAACCTCACAAAAAACACCTTTAGCACTCATATTTTTAGCAACATTTTGTTCATGATAATATATGTATTCTCTGAGACAATAAAACCTTTCTCTCTAGCTGTTTTCTTTTTGAGTCCTCACCAGAATCTCCTTTAGTATCCATATTCTTCCAACAGGGAAATCTAGGTTTTTTCTATCATGCACACCAAAACTCCAGCCTCCAGCCATTACCCAATTCCAAAGCAACTTCTACATTTTTAAGTATTTGTTATGGTAGCACCCCACTTCCTGGTACCAATATTTGGATAGTTTCCTGGGAGCCTTAAACAACAGAAATTTGTTATCTCACAGTTCTGGAGACCAGAGTCTGAAATCAAGGTGTTGGCAGGGTTAGTTCTTCTGAGGGCTATGAGAAAGGGATCTTTTTCAGTCTTCTCTCCTTGATTTGTAGATGGCTGTCTTCCTGTGTCTTTTCACATAACTTTCTCCCTGTGTTCATGTCTGTGTCCAAATTTCCCCTTCTGATAAAGATATCAGTCGTATTGGATTAGGCACTCACCCCACCCCAGTATGACTTCGTCCTGACTTAACTAATCATATCTGCAATCACCCTGTTTCCAAATAAGGTAATATTCTGAAGAACTTAGGGTTAGGAACTTTGAGGGCACATAATTTAAGCCATAATAACTACTTCACCTGGTGCCAGCTGATTGGGCCAGAGTTGGGCACTTGACCTATAGGTTACTGTATTTACAGTTGGCCTTTGGCCTACAACATTACCTAGACTAGAAAAGTCACTCTTGGGTATTTGGCTTGAGAAGTCTAGAGACAATCAGAAAGTTAGTGGGAAGAGCTGAAGCTGAAAGACAGAGAGAGAGAGTCCCTGAGATAAATGAGGTCCTGAGCAAGCCAGTATGTGAGAGCAGCAACTCTGAGCTTTGAATAAGCTGAGATCTGTGGTTAGGATAAGGAAAAAGGACAGAGGGAGAGAGAGCATACACACAAAAGAAGACTTAATGAGCCACATGAGAAGAAGAGCAGACAGAGAGCACGGGTGTCCTTTGAAGATGAAGCAGTGAAGGAAAATCGAGTGATATCTTTCTACTGAGGTCCCCAAGGATAACTAGATTAGTGTTTCTAAGCTCCATAGGCTACGTCCTGCTGTGGCTCCTGCTCTGGAGTCTTGTCTTATCTCTGTCTCTGTCTGAACTTCTGCCTGCCTTCCTACATACACGCACATACACACCAAACAAACAAACAACTGAACAGAAAACCTCCTGAGCCAGTCAAAGTCAAACGCCACAAACCTAATTAAACCAGCACTTAGTTAAAGCATGGCACAAAGTTGGTCCTCAGCAATGTTAGTTTTCATACCCCTCCATCAGCTAATAATCGGGGCAAGACTCTAGGGCACAACAATACTATTGCTAATTAAGCAACAGCCCCTTCAGAATTATTGGTCCTTAAACCTTTTTCATGAGTTTTAATGAGTCGAGGCGCCATTAGAATATAGCTTCTTATAGTAACAGATCTTTCAGACTGTGAAACCTTGGTATAAGCATTAGATACCATCACATTTAAACAATCCTCATATTTCTGTGTATGAACTGAGAGAGGAGGTCATTACAGAGCAGCAGCTTTCCTTCCCTTTAGTCTGCAATTGCAAAGGTAAGAGAGAAAATTAATGATAGAAAAGAGATGGCCGACTGTTGCTAAGCAACCTTTGTTGGCAAAAAATGTAAAAACAAGACTCAAAAAGCTCCTAATTGGGCAAATATCTTAGAGAATATTTATAATTCCTGAGAGATTTGTTTTCAGACCCTTTCTTTTTTTATTGAAGCACTTCATCACTCATTTAGAGATGATTGTCAAATTACATAAAATTTTATCACTTAAGCTAATTTTGGAATGTAACTGATAGAGTTCCAAGTATTTACAGAGAGACCTTATTATTTTTTTTTTTAATTTAAATAAGCATCAGAGTGTCTATAACTTACACATGAGTACCATGGCTCTCCACTTCTATAGACAAATAAAGTATCTCCCTGGAACTATAATAGCACTGGAAATGAAAGGGTGGCACCTAACTTACTACTTACATAATTATGGTCTCTCATAGGTGACCAATTCATCCTGATTTGTCCAGAACTTTCCCAATTTTGGTACTGAAAGTCTTGCTTCCTAGGAAACCCTTAAGTCCTAAGCACACCTGGATGGTTGTTCAGCCTAACTTTGATGTTTATTATTATGCTTGAAATAGTTGGATTAGATTTCAGATGGACTCTGGAATGAGTGTGGTCTTGGAGGATCTTTTCTGGGCACAGCTAAACTTCATATCTAAGTGTTACCCTGGGCAGCTGGCCGGTTTGGACTTGATGGAGCTCTAATCAGCTTGATGTAGTCCTAAGAGAGACCAGTTTGGTTGAACCCACTGGAAGTCCTTGGCAGCAAGAGTGAAACCAACCCATTGCTCCTCTATTTCAGTTTCCTTAATATATAGCATTGGCCCACCTAGTAAGTCTAAGATTTCAACTCTTTTTAGGCCCCCAGTGATTTTTATATGTAATAGGTTCCCATCAGTAGCATCTGTCATTATACAAAGCAATTCCAGCTGGCGTGGATATAGTGAGGGTACAGCATGGAAGAAGGGTAATAGTGGAACATGTGCCATGTGGACGCAAAAGCCACTGGGAGGTTCTTATATGTTTCCTAGGGAAGGGGCACCATTCCCTCCATGGGAGCAGTTACATCTCACACGAATATGGAAGAGTCCTTCCAAACTACCTTGGCTGTCAGAGGTCAGGCACAGAGCAACTATATGTTCACCCTGTCCCTAAGGTTCTTAGTGCACAGTCAAGTTGGCTATATGATCAATTGACCTGCATCCCACTGTCTAGATCTCAGAATTTTTAGATAGTAGTCAGCTGTGGATCACAGCAAACTGAGTGTCATGTGGAGGCCCAGGGAAGAGGCATCCAGGGTAGATAAATGATTGGGACAGCAGAGAACCAGAACAAGGGTAATTTAACCTAGTGACAACAAGCAAGACTGAAAGGTTATAATCAGTGTTCACGGAGATAAGGATTTTATCAGGTAGGGATACCCCTTCCACTGAAAGAGAACAAATAAGAGAGATTGTGTGCAATCCAAATATGCCAGATTTAGGTGTGATATCCTGACAGCCAACATGTAACGATTCTCTCTCACATAATCAGGCAATACGAGGATCACTATGTCCAAGGTTAACAAAGGATTGCTCAAGGTTTGGCTCAATATTTCTCTGTGTCATCAGTTTCTACACTGCAAGCAAGACCTTATCTGAATGACCACAGAGGTGTCCCTCAAGCTAATTCATGGTAACTCTCATTCCTTGAATGAATTCAAGGAGGCTTTACAGCGACACATGAGTGTATGAGATGAAGGCTAAGAGATGGGCAGATGAAATAAGGATGCAGATTTAGCAGCTTGATTTATTATCACTATAGTTAAGTTGTAAAGATGTGGAAAAAACTCAGTCAAATGTATAGAATTATTTTTTAGGCTGGTACTAAGGAGGGACGATGGTGTCTTATTTTAACCTAACAAATGCTGAGGAAGTTATAAATGCTTTTAAAAGAGGATATAGGATTTTTGCAGGTGGAAGAATGTAGGTAAAAGCTGAGAGGAAGCAAAATAACAAAAAAACATCAGCACACTCTATTCTGGGAAAACAAAGGTACCAGCTTCTAAGTAGTCTTGTTTTAAGAGTTCATCCTTAATGCTGAAGGAAGAATTGGTACCGTCAGTACCAAAAATAGTTATGGTCAGTAAGTCAAGCAAATTCACAGAATTCTAAAATTCTAAATGAGGTTCTTTGAGTTCAGGGGATAATCCTGCCCATTCGGAGTCAGCAAGGGATGAGTGTGGGGGTTGGTGTCCAGAGGGAGAACTTTGCAGAGGTTCAGAAATACCTTTTCTGTGCCATCCATCTTATCCCCATATCCATCCTTAGGCACACAGACTTCACCTTAGATTTCTGGGGACTAACTTGTGGTTAAGTACTCATTCACCAGAGCTCATCCTTCCTGTGCCTTCTTACTTGCATCAACACACAACCATGCACTTAGGTGCACACACACACACATACAGTCCTTTGGCCCATTTAAGCCCTTTGGTTACATGATCCCCACTCCCCAGGTACTGCTTCTCCTCTTATCTGATTTTTGTTATAACATACCAGCCATTCTCTGCTCCATGGAGGAGACTGAGAGGTGGGGGCATGTGTCTTCAGATACTGACCTGGGAGAGTCCCTGCAACAAAGTTTCTATTAAGGATATCCTGCTAAGAGAAGCTATAAACCATGTCTTCTTCTCTTCCAACCTTGAGATACAAGACTATTCCTTAGTCTCAAGAGCCACCAGGTTCCAAAAAAGGGAAACCTGCCCTGCCACAAAACCATTTGAAATTTATTATCAGTAATGCATTTATCCCAAGGGTTGGAGAGGCTTATTCAGTAAACAACGGTTTGGACTAGGGAGGAAAGGAGGAAGCCGAGGGTGGAGAAGGGAAACCAAGGAAAAGAAAAGTCAGCACCCTTTTCTGCTAGGTCTGTGGCATGAGCCTATGTCACACAGGCTGCCTATAGGATGGCAGGAGTTACATGAACTCTTCTCAGGACCATTGGTTTGCTGCTTCTTGTCCTCAGAAAGCTCTTCTATTAGACTCTGTGGGGCTTGCTGCCCTGCTTCCTTTAGCCACTGCTCAAACGTTACATTGTTCAGAGAGGCAGTTCCTGGCTGTCTCTGACCTCTTTATCCTGCTTTATTCTTCACATGTAGATTTATCACTACCTGGTGCATTATGTGGTTATCTGCTTATGTTTATTTCTCCTACACTAAAATGCAAGCTCTCTGTGAGCAGGGACTTGCCAGTTTTGGTTTTGTTCAGTGCTATACAAAGAACTGTTCCTGGCAATGTAACAGAAGCACCATAAATATTTGTTTAATGAAAATTAGGAATATATGTTTCCGTGGAGCTTTACCAATAGTATTGATTTAAAGCAAATAAGTTGAGGACTGAAATATTACAGGTATAACATGTGGTCTTCAGCTGAAATAACGAACACCAGAGCCAAGCCAGGCACTCCTTGGTTTGTAGACCACCAGATGCTTCCAAGCAGACAAATTATTGTCCTATTATAATAAATGAGGGAGAGCCCCTAATACCTGGGGTGTGAACGAGTAAGGGTGATTGTCTTTCAGACACAGCAAGCCTTTAGCTGGGTAGGAGTCCTTGGAGAATACCAGTTACATATAGGGCAAGGCAACTGGTGACCCTGCTCTTGGGACCCCAACCCTTACTATTTACCTCCAGGTAAGCAAATATCTTGATTTAACTGGCTTGCAACACACTTGAAGTTTCTGCAATAATTTAACCGGAAAAACATCTGCTCAAAAAGAGCTATGAGAGCCTAGAATAAAGAACAGATGACCCAAGATTAGACAAAGGGGACTATGTACATGGGAGAGCCAATTAATTTTAGTTGACATCCCACTTGACATTTGGGTTCATCTATAAAACGCCTTGCTGTTGCACCTATTATAATTCTCTCTGACTGCCACAGAGCACTTGCATTTTATCCAAAGTAAATATTCCAGTAGATGAAATCTAAGCAGACCATGTTAGTATTATAAAGTTGAGTTCTAATGGTTTTCTCCCACGCTGGGATTTGACACTTTGTGGTGGAGGAGGAGAAGTAGGGTGGGGGAGCTGTAGTTTTGAAATGAGCAGTGCCTTCTCTCTCCAAATCAATTTTCAATGGATGTACACCTCCAGCCCAATCAGTTGTGTCAGGCTGAAGAATAAAAATTTTCCTTGGACATGGTCGCCCCACTCCACTACCTGATGTAGTCCGTAGAGCCTTTTTCTAACTGTTCGGATCAGTTTCCACTTTACTTGCACACTTGGCTGTTGCACCTTTCCCCTCTCATCAGCCTGCAGTATTTTCGTGCTTTTTCCTTAAACCTGATGGACAACTAAGGAGATTTGGCATCTCTGATGTGTTTCCTCGCTAGAAAGTCATGTCTAAGATAGAGAGGTCACCCAAATCAAAAGTGAGCTGAAGACCTGGCAGAGAAACTCAATGTCATCGAAATGGCTTCATTTTTGTTATTATTTTTTAAATTTTACCCTTCCCATAGGGTCGAGGAGAGAAGATCATACTTGTATGAGAATCCAAAGCAACCTCTTTGTTTAAAACCAGGAGACCACTGGACTGAAACATTTCTGTCATTGCTTCTGCCTAAGGTTTGAGTCAGAACCCTTCCCTGAGCAACTGCTCTGTGTCCGGGCCTTTGCTGTGCAATCAGCGCAAGGGACCAGAGAAAGAAAAATAGGACACATCCCTTAGCATTCCTGAGTAGCTTCTGTACAGGGGCACTGCTCATGAATGTCCTAAAATACCTGTTCCCAACTTAGTTTTGCTTTCTTCAACCTTTTCTCCACACAGCAGCCCAGTAGCCTTCCAAAAATAATCAAATGAGGGGGGAGGAAGGGGTCATTCTTCTTCAGTGTCTTTCTCTGTGTCACCTGGGGTAAAGTCTAATATTTTTAATATGATTTACCCCTGCCCATCTCTCCAGCTCCATCTCTCACCTCTTACTTAGAGCTCCGGCTGTGAGCAACATTCAAGCTTCCTCAAACAAACGTGTCCCCTCACTCTCAGACTCTCCAGCCTTCATCTTTGGGCCTTTGCAAGTACTGTTTCCTTTCCTTCATAGTCCTAACCTGTTCCCTTCCTTGCCCTTCATCACCTCGGAGACCCTATTCATCTTTCGTTCTCCAGACCAGGTTAAGTCCTCTTCCATGTGCTTCTACATCAGAGTCTTCAATTCAGATGTGTTTGGGTGCAGGACAGGTAATGCAAATGGGTGAAACTGGCACTGTCTGAGATAATTAGGAGTAGTGGTGAACTGGAGAGTGATGGATAGTAACTGGAGAGTAAATGGATAGCCACTTCTCAGCTCCACAAGTGCTGCCAATGGAGGATTCATACCTACTATTGCCATTTTTTTTCCTGAGTTGTAAGGAGAAATTCGAAATCCAGATTTTTATGGGACATGCTCTGGTGCTTAATATGCTGTGTAGTCCCCATTGTGGTCTGTGGACCATAAGATAAAGCTCCTTTTGAGTTATCTTAGTTGTCTTTCCTGCTAGGCTTTAAGTGCTCTGAAGACAGGGGCAAGAGCCTGTTTTGTTAATTGTTCTGTAGTGTTTACAGTGCCTAGCATGAGATCTAGGACATAGTAGGTACTCAAAAAATGCTAGTTGAATGAACTAATGGCTAAATTGAAATGTCAAACTTGCCTATTTTGCAAGCTGCTGTCCCCCAAATCACTAAGATCTTATTATCCAGATCTGTCCTGAATGAACTGAAATGAGCTGACCCCTTCTACTACTACCCCTTCCAGATTTACTCTTGTTTTTATTTTCTGAAATTGGTTTTCACCCAGATGTGGCATTGGCTTATGTAAAATCATGAATGTTTAGGGGATTGTATCTTCTTCCCTGACTCGTTTAGATTCTCTCAGAATCAACTGCCAAGGAAAGAGGTGGGTAGAAGAGTAAAACTCATAAGAGAGACCGTTGGTAGGCTGGAGAAGGAATTCTTGGCTCCTCCTGAGCTTTCTTCTCCTGGGTCTGGACTTCAAAGCATCTCCGTATGCATGAAGACATGCCTACCCAGGTGGTAAAAAAAAAAAAAAAACAAAAAAACAAAAAACGACCTCTCATGTGGACAGACTAGAGTCCAGCCCAGCTGGGAGATAGCCATATAGGGGACTCCACACTGAAGATGAAAAAACTATGTCCAGATTATTTAGTTGCACGCTACTCTCTTTTTATTTACTTTTTCCATTTTAAGGCTTTTAGCACCTCTGGTTGAAATGATCCGGGCTTGTTTGGAAGGGGAAATGAGGTGCTTGAAAAAGAACAATGAATAAAGAGCAATGCTTCTTGGAGGTCACCTAGAGGCAGAAGCAGTAGTGGGAAGTACGCCTGGTCTGCTGGTTAAGAGTTCAGATGCTCAGGCACCCTGCTCTCCTCCACACCTCCTTTTCTCTAGGACTGAGGCCCTAGATGTATCTGCATTTTGAAGAAGTGCTCGTCACAGTTTGAGAAACACTGCCTGAGGAGAAGGGGTAGAGGAAGTAGAGCTTTCCTTCTTTCGTGGCTACTTTGCAAGCTTGGGTTTGATGTTGTTAAGAAAGATGGTAGTTGTTGTTGTTGTTGTTGTTGTTTTTCCCCCTCAAGGCAGAGGTAATGCTTATTTCCTGGCAGCGTGTCCTACATGGCATGATCTAATAAGGGCACATCTGGCTCAGTGTCCTAATGACTTGGTCCTTTGCCACTCGAGCTTTGCTATCCACTTATGCTTCCACCTGAGACTTTGGTGGGTTTATTTTTTCACTGAGGGTGTGGAGCAAGCCCCTTTTAAAGGGGCTGTTTCACAGTCATCCCTTTCACTTGTCTTCCTAGTAGCCGACTGCAGGAACGAACTGTTCAAGTGCATTAAAAGAGACATGTAGTGACACTCAGCAGGGAAGCAGGTCTTTTCTAAATAAGCAGTCTCATTGTTTCCCTATTCTGTGGTGTGTTTACAGCGTGGGAGGCTGACTAGCTCAGCTGACTCAGAAACAGAAAGAAAAATCAGAGATCGGGGAGCTGAGGAGTTGGCTCAGGCCCTGACTCACTGCACAGTCTATGGTGAAGTCATCGGTCCCTCCATAACCCCCCTTCTCCATAAAGAGAAGGAAACAACATGACCTAATCCTGTAAAATGAAGATGATAGAATCGCAGATTCTGGTTATTGAAAAGCAGTTTGCAAGTTTCAAATGACAAGTGTCTGCCATTTGGGAGTAGCAGCGTGGAAGGAGTCTGTGGACGGCTGTCAAGCCACAATGATATTGTGGGGAAAATATTATCCCAGAGTTAGACCAGGTTTTCCATCCTGGCTTTGATTCTAGCTTGACTGTGTGAACCTAAGCAAGTCACCTGGTCTCAGGCAAGCCACCTGACCTTGGACAAATCACTTCTTTTTGGGCAAGTTACCTGATCTTACCAACATGCACTTTCCTTCATGTAAAATTGGGGGTGGGGATCTGATGACCTTTAAGGTCCTCTTGTCTGTTCGAGCCATGTCTCTGAGTTTTGAGAGGAAAATCACCTTTGCTCAGGGGCACCCTTTCTTGTTCTTCCTTCTTTCGAGGACCTGTCAGAAGTGGGTTGCTCTCTGAACCGGCTGGACTAACACCTCTGGTTGTGCCTTCATATAGCAATTAAAATTAAAATACTATGGAGCTATAAAACAAATCTTGGGAAGTGCAGTAAAGTTCTCATTTTTCCTACAATGACCATTTTGACATCTTTTCTTGAGAATATTAACTAAATTTTTCAAAAACAATTTTTTTGGTGCCTCTGATTTGCAAAAACCAGAATCCATGTTTATCCTGCTTTCTGGTTAACTCAGCACTGGAAACATAGTCTGTCTCTGCAGGGATCCTGTTAGTAATTAAGACTCTTCCACAAAGAGGCAGCTCTGCTCAGAGAAAAGGAGTTGGGGTGTGAGGCATGGTATAGAAAAGCATCCTGAGAAAAAGCCAATAGCTATAAACACTCAATGATAAACTGAATCCCATGGTCAAACTCAGTTCAGATCTCTAGTCCTTGTTTTGATCCCAGCTGAGGACATGGCACCTGCTCTCTTTGCCCTACCCCAAACCCAAGCTGGATGACTAAAAAGATGCTTCTGGTGATTATAAGATCACTGAGATCAGTAAAATTTTTGTCTTCATTTATGAGCCTTTTGACCAGGTCCTTCAGGACACAGGACAGAGCATAAAAGGTAAGGGTCAGATGGCCTCTCCCAAGTGGCTGACACCTAAGATATTGACTACCCGTGAAGATTGGGATGGTGAGCTGGGGCCACGGAATGTCACAGGGGCCTAGTCATGGAGGACTTTTCTTCTTTAGCTTGGGATGGAGCCACACTGGTTTTAAACAGGAAAGTGAATGATCAAATTTGTGTTTTAGAAAAATATAGTGAAAACATTACAGGGCAACAAGGTGATCACGAGGAGATGAAGTGGTGGCTAGAGCAGGGATTAGAGGAGTGGGAATGGGGAGATGTGTGGAGAATCTGAGCTCCGGGAGGTAGCATTGGCTAGTCTTGGTGGTTTATTGAACATGGGAGTTTGGGGGTATGAAAGGATAAATGGTTGACACTGAAACCATTTACTAAAATTGGGAACACAGTGGAGGAACAGGTTTTTTTGAAGGGAGGGTTTGAAATGATGAGTTTAATTGTAAATATATGATTCTGAGATATCAATGAAACATTCAAATTCAGATGTTTATTAGATAGTAGCATACATTTGTCTGGAATTCAGAAAAGAAATTAAAGCTAGTTGGGGATAGTTGAGATTGTCCAACGAGGGGATGCAAGTGGCCACAACAGAGGTCCTAGGGACTTGTAGTCCAGGGAACACTTATGTTAAAGGCATATCGAGGAGGGGGTGTTTATAAGGGAGGCTCAGAAGACTGAGTCAGAGAGAGAAGAAGAGAATCAGAAGAGTTTAAAGAAGGAGTGCTCAACAGTTTCAAAGGTGGCTAAAAAGAAAGATAAAGGTGAAATGTTCATAGATAATAGCAAAAAAGGGAGTTGTTGGTGACCTTGCTTCAGAGGTGTGGCGGGGCCGAAACCAGAATGCAGTGGGTTGAGGAGTGAATGGGAGGAAAGCAAGTGAAGGGCTGATAGTTTCAAAAAGTTTGACTACAAAGAGGACAGAGATAGGGAAGGCTGAAGGGAGACTGTGGAAGCAAAGGTTTATTTATATATCTATTTTGTTTCATTGTATTTTGCATTGCAGATGAGAGATTAGTATCGTGGTTAAAAAGAAAAGAGAAGAATAGCTGTTCTATATATGTAACAATGTAAATGAATTTCAAAAGCATTATGCTAAATGAAAAGCCAGACACAATGGACTTGAAACTGATTCCATTTATATGAAATTTCAGAAGAGTCAAAACTGCAGTGACAGAAAATAGATCAGTGTTTGCCATGACCCAGAGGTCGGAGGTAGGAACCGACTGCAAATGGGCATTGGGGAGCTACTTGGGGTGTTGGAAATGTTCAGTACAGGCAGTCCTTGGTGCTTTTGATATGCCCAAATTTCAGTTATCACAGTTCAGTTAAATAACACCAGTGCCCCAACAACACAGTTCACATTTCAGTTACTATTGTATCTTCACTGTGAATAATTGCTTAAGGTACAAACTTAGCAGCTAGCTCTTCAGTCCACAAGTCACTATGTAAAGGAATGATGTGCATCATTATCAGTGACTGATCACATCACTTTTTTCAGTGTGTTGGTTATTGGTCCCTGGCCAACTGTTCTCCAGTTCACTCACAGACAGCAAAGCAAATCATTGTGTTATCTTTGTTTCCCAGCGATAGACCTATAATACAGTTTACAAAAATAGACAGTCGAAAGAAGGAACTGGCCTACAAAGATGAAAGTGCAGCAAAGAAATGAAAAGTGATAATTTTGGAAGTCAAATTCAAATCAAATGTAAGTAGATATAAGAAACAGCCGGTGGTGGGAAAGCTACCTTTTGACTCTAGATAAGCTGGTGACTTTTATTGTATGAAAATTATACCTCAATAAAACTGCTAAAATAGCTATTGTGTATTGAAACTGCTATTTGCCTAACATTTTACATACATCTCTAATCTTGCCACAGCCCTGCAGGGAAGTTATTTTTCTCCCAGTTCACAGATAAAAGAGGTAACGTGACTTACCCAGGCGATACAGCTAGCAACTGCCAGAGCTATGCTCCAAGCCCTACCTACACCAGTGGTTCTCAGACTTGGCTGCTAATTATTAGAATCACCAAAGAAGACTTTTAAAGTCCCGATGTCCAGGCCACTCCCTCACCAGGTAGCAGAACCAGTGCCTGTACCATGCTGGCTTCCATCTGGCCAGTATAAAACCACATGCGGTGACGTGTTACATGAAATAATATTTTTAAATCTGGATGGAGGGATAGAATGTCTAAAGAAGAATTAGTGAAGATTCATTATAGTTGCTTTTTTTTTTAATATAGAGTCCCAAACTGCAAAATAAATTTTATTTCTACAATTTATAAATTTCTCTGGACAGAACAAAAAATATAAGTAGAATTGAGATTTTTTTTTTTGCTTTTTTTTTCAAGTAGGAGATTTGAGTTCTGAAAGACTTTTTGTTGTTGTTAAGACTTTAATTTTTTGTAGATCTGTTTTAAGTCCACAGCAAAATTAAGCAGAAAGTACAGAGATTTCCTGCATATCTCCTGTCTCCACACATGCACAGCCTCCCCCATTATCAATGCCCCCACTAGAGCAGTACATTCATTACAACTGGTGAACCTACATGGACACATCCTTATTACCCAGAGTCTGTAGTTTACATTCCAGTTCACTCTTGGTGTTGTACTGAAAGACTTTTAAATCCCAGGCTTAACTGACTTTTCAAACCTCAGTTTTCGACAGTTACCGAGCACCTGCTGTGGGCTGGGTACTTGCTAAAGGATTTTTATACACTATCTCGTTCAGTCGTCAAACAACACCATCACCCTCATTTTACAGATGAGTCAGATTACCTTGCTCAAGGTCTTAAAGTAGCAATGCCGATATTTAAACTTACATCTGAAGCCTGTACTCTTTCGTGCATTATCTCATCATTATTACTATTAAATTGTTATTAAACGATATTACCTAAGTAAAATGTCCAGTAAAGTTCCTGACGCATAAACAACACTCAAGAACTGTGAATTTCCTTCCCTGAGGATCTTGTCATCAAGGTTGGAAGGGACTTGTTGGGGCCTATAAGGTGGCGATGAGAAGGTGAAGGAAACCTCGGGAGACCCAAGTGCAGCAGGCTGTGAGTGGAACTCTGGGAAGTCAGACATTAAAGCAGGTGAGGCCTGTGCCTTTAATGACCAAGGGACAGGTCTATACCAGTGAGAAATGATCACTTGATGTGACTCTACATGGTGGACTTGAAACTGGCTTTCTGAGGCTGACACCTAGGTAGGCAAGGGGCAGTATGCCTGCTGAACTGTTGGGATGCACAAGACATCTGCTTAGGTAAGGTTCATCTTCTTTTGGGAAGGTCTAGTTGGAGCAAGTTGATGTTGTGTTTGCTAATCATGAGACAAGATTTCACTGGCCATAAAGCACAGAAGTTAAAAGCCTGGTGGTTAAGTGCATGGGATTAGGTGTCAGGCTGAATCCTGGCCTGACCACTTATTAACTGTGTGACCTTGAGGAAATTTTTAACATAATGATCTCATTCATAAAAAGGAGATAAAAATGCCCAGGACCTAAGCCTATTGTGATTATTAAGTAAGTTCATGTGTATAAAGCAGTTAGCATGATGGAAACATATAAGAATTTCTCAATAAATAGTAGCTATTATTTTTTCCCAGTTTTATTGAGATATAATTGACATAAAGTATTGTATTAGTTTTAGATATACAACATGATGATTTGATGTATGTATATATTGCAAAATGGTTACCACAAGTTTAGTTAACATTCATCGCCTCACATTATTACAATTTTTTTTCTTGTGATGGAATGTTTAAGATTTAATCTGGCAGCCACTTTCAAATATATGACACGGTATTAGTAGCTACTATTATTACTGCTGAAACACCAAGCAGTTGAGAAGAAAATGCTCTCTTATTTCTTATTTCCTTTATGTATGATTATTCTTTTTTAGAGATATAGTATTACAATGTAATGGAATGATTAATCTAAAGATAGGGTTGTACCTTTCTCTGTATGTTCCTTAAGGCACAGTTCAATTTGTCTGTGATGCAAATCGTCTTTTCTTTATGTTCTCTTAGAATGCATTTTAAATTTTATTTTAGCTTTATTATGACCCTTCATAAGCTGGATATTTCATCCAAATATAATAACATTAGGATCTGTGTTAAGCTTCAAGGAGCATGTGAGTGTCCTTGGAGAAAGTCTTAATTCTACTATCTTTTTTTTTTTTTTTAAACAACTTATATTTAAATAACTGAATAGAAAGTGTACATCCTAAGTTTGTTGATGTCAGTATAGAACAACTAGGTACCTCAAAATTTGAGATGAGCAACCATCAAATAATCAGAAAAAAAATATCGCTTAAAACTGGAGGAAATGTCTAATGGTAAACTTAAGTCAGCTCCCCAGACTTCAAGCTGTGAAGTGAGAGAATAATAGAAAATAGTTGTCATTTGAACAGGGACAACCATGTGAAATTTGTAAGACCTAGAGTAGGACCGAAAATGAATAAATTAATAAGTATTAATCTTTTTAGTACATATGTTGAGCAATATCAATTTATTAAGGAGAGATTGTTCTAAACTTGGAGGAGTACAAAGATGTTGGGTATAGTCAAGAAAAGAACAGCAAAATTAAAGAAAAAATATGAAAAATGAGAGAAGGGA
This sequence comes from Rousettus aegyptiacus, assembly GCF_014176215.1. NCBI lineage: Eukaryota > Metazoa > Chordata > Mammalia > Chiroptera > Pteropodidae > Rousettus > Rousettus aegyptiacus. Next base: position 30,902,734 of record NW_023416307.1, on the reverse strand, counting down.
CAAGGAGAATAAGAAACAAGAGAGAAAAGGAGAGAGTTGGCATTTTAGATGCTACATAAAGAATAATTTCTCAACAGTTAAAAGAGTAAAGATTGTGAAATAGATAGAACCACTCCTTGGATGTTTTGAAGGCCACCTTTGGAGTTAAGGATGGATGCAAAAGGACCTTATACAATCCCTTTGAGTGCTATAATTCCATGAGACTTGGCTTTCTGAACATACCATATGTTTCTAAATATCAGAATCTTAAACCTTGCAGCTTGAGAGGCCAGTGCATTCTTCAGAGGACTCAAATCGGATTTCTGGCTTTCTCCCTCTGTGGTCATCATTCAATTACATTTATCAAGCAGACAACCAGACCTTGTAAGAGTGAAAACAACAGGTCGGCTGATAGCTGCAAGGGCCTATCCAATCAATTTGGACTTTATGTCAGTGTTCAGATGGTTTTGAGTGCAATCTATACACTACTGGAAATTTCTGTTTGTTATTTTGTTGTTCATTTATAGAAGTCCAGAATGTACATTCACCTGAAAGTTTTGTATTGTATTATCATTCATTTCTGTCTATGTCCAGTGAATCGTCTCGCTTGGATACCATGACAATCTCCGTTCCCTGTGACAGAGCACTGGAACAGGGGCAAATGACCATGTGTGAGGGATGAGACATGATTCAGTTCTGAAATGTTAAGAGATCAATAATTCTCGATAAGAATGGTTCCTACTTCCTTGGAATGGAAAATATGGGCTTCCTGGGATAACTTGGGAGGAAATCTTACAGAAGGGAAATTATAGGATTGGATTCCAAGCCAGCTGCTTGTTCAATTAAGATGGATGGAGCCACAATGCAGGCCCAGGTACCAATGAGTTCAGAAAGAGATCTAGCTTGTTATTTTCAGCAATACCCCCTAGAGTGCAATAACACAACCAAAAGATCTGTGCTTTTGAAAGAATGTGGTTCCAGCTGTGACTAAAAAGTTGTTGCCACATGAAACCCTCTCTGATACTAACTGGGAAATAATCTGTAACCTTATTTTGTAAAATTGTATTTAAAAAAAAAAAAATCTCTGTGTTTAAGCATCTAGTGTAGTAAGTTCAGGAGTCATCCCTCCCTCTTGTTCTCTTCATAGCTCTACAGATACCATTTTCCTTTACCAGCAGCTCTGTGCTTTCACTGTGCCTCTGTTAATGGTTCTCATTTCCTCTGGTGGTCTCATTACTTCCCAAATTAAGCTCCCCATTGCACTAATATGCAAGCTTAAAATGATTCAGAAGCCAAACTTGTTTTTCAACAGGGGCAGGGTGCTTGTTGAAATAACCATGTAAAATTGGGTCTGTAGAGAATGCCTTTTATTAAGTGAGTAATGAAACTTAATTTCACTTCCTTCCCAGGGTCAAGGTCATAGCATCTCTTTTATGTTGCCTTACCATCTCTGTTTTTCTACCTAATCTGAAAAAAATAGCCCATCCCTCAACTGTTTCTCTCTCTGGTGTCTATTTGCAGATGGTCATCAATTCCTCCTTGCTTCCCAGCTCCCTGGGGACTTATTCAGCTTTGTGTGGTAGTGGTAAAGCTGTTTTCCTAAGGAGAAATGCATCAGCACAAAGCACAGTGGCAGAGCAGCAGCCTTATTTAGACTTTGTTTATTGAATCCACGACTTTATTTCTAGGAAGATCCTATGATCAGCATTCAGATCGTTCTCTGAAATGTCTCATCACTAGGTCAATGGCTTTATATACCAGAGAAATAAGAAGGCAAATTAGTTTCTTCTCTCTGAACTTATCAGTGTGAGATTGAGGCAAGATGCTTAACCCCATTGAGTCTCATTTTTCTCAGCTGTAAAATGGAGGTATTAATATACCTTATATCATGTGAAGATTAGATGACATGTATAAAGTGATCAGCACAGTACTTAAGAGGTCTGTATAATGCAGTGAGTAAGAACACAAACTGAAGCTGGACTATCTCCTTCAAATTCTTCCTCAGGCTTTTATTGTATGTGTAATTTAGGGCAAGGCAAATAACTTTGTGCCTCAGTTTTGCCACTATGTAAAATGGGTCAATAATTGAATCCACCTTAAGGGATTCAATTATTGTGAGGGTTAAATGAATTAATATAAACTATTCAGAACAGTGCCTGGCACATGACGAGTACCATAAAATTGTTTGCTATAGAAAATACAAGTATTATTCCAGCTATTGAAATAAGTTGTGGCTTTGAGAACATTGCCCTGAAAAACTGATAAAATAAATCAAAGTGGAGCAGTAAAGATTTAATCTTTTGTTATATGTAGACTAAGGTGCTTCACTTTTTTCTTTACTAGAGGAAATAGAAAATTCAGAGATGATGTTGTCTCGGGGAGACCACCAGAGAGAGAAAGAAGTCCTGGGAAACCTGGTTATCTTTGCATTCCTCAGGAAGCCCACCGGTCCCGGCAGACCTGTACAAAGGAGAAATCTGTCCTCATAATTAAGCAAAGCTGCTTTTTAAACCTGGAAAGACAGGGCTAAAAGGATGATTATAAGGCATATTATTTATCTTCAAGGAGAGAACTTAATATAGCTTGAGATCACAGGGGATAATCCTCGATACTCGTTTTTCATTTTTAAAAGGGCAGGGGTCAGTTCGAAGCACAGTGGGGAACTCCATGTTGAGGCCAGTACAGGACTTGCTGATAAGATTTGAAAGATTCTGCATGATAACTTTATGCCTCTTTAAGGCCTTCGCTAAAGCTTATCCGTGCCAATTATTTTGTTTTTCCTTATTTTTAAAACTCTTAAAAGAACCTGTAACTATTGGTAAGTGAGAGATGCTTGAGCCATGTAATAAATGTAAATAATGAAAAGCTATTTTCCTAACCTTGTGTGTATTTTGTGTTCCTTTTGAAAACAGGTGTCTAAAAGAACCATCATATAGAGTGATCTTTTCTAGACACTGACTGAAGGGCTTTTATGGGTTAAGCGGACTTGGGCAAATTCCTTCTCCGCCTTTTAGTGTCTACATCCCCTCCCTGTTCATACCAGACGGTTATTGTGGACACCAAATACGATGGACAATGTGAGAAAACTCTTTTCACGTGCAAAAGTAGTATTAATGAAAAGATGTTATAGATGTAAATTTATAAAGCTGAGATTGAGAGACACAAGATGAGGAGAGAGGGCGAGAAAGACAGACATTGGGGAGAAGAAGAGTGAGATGTTAGGGGAAAAAAAAATCAATGTTCAAAATATTAACTTCGGGCATAAGAAGAAAGTGGTTTGGAAGTTAAAAGATACACTGTAAATAAACAATAGGAGGAGGCGAACCATAAATCGCATACACACATAAGATGGACCGTTATCTGGTATTAAAATGAAACGTCTGAATGGCATGGAAAATACTTAGGATATCATGCTAACTAAAAAACAGGGCGCTACATTGTATATGTGGAGAGAATAAAGCCAGTCGTGTAACAAAAGCATCAAAAATATTGAAAAGAAATATGACAATTGGTTGTCTCTAAGAAGTGAGCAGTTACAGGAGTTCGTTTTTATGTTTCTATTTTTTTCTGAAAATTGTAATTTTCTTTAGTGGACATAAATCAATTTTTAATTAAAAGCTAGAGTGAATTCACAACAAAAGTTGTGAGAAGAGCTAGATCAAGGAATCCTATCAACTGGAGAATATCGGCAAATATCCTGAAGTTTCTTTGGGCCAAAATGTGGGATTGGTATCTGAAAGATCCAAAGGAAATGCTTGTTATTCCACTTACCAGCAGTCCAGTGTGTCAATAACAACAACAACAAAAACAACAATAATAGCAATAACTGCTTTCAATATGCAATCAGCTCATTAATTTCTCATCGTAATAGTTTGCTAGGGTTGCCATACAGAATGCCACAAAGCGACTTAGACAACAATTTTTTGTCTTGCATCCCGGATGCTAAAAGTCCTAAATCAAGGTGCCGGCGGGGTTTATTCCTTCTGAGGTCCGTGAGGGAAGGATTTGTTCCAGGCTCCTCTCCTTGGCTCGCAGATGGCTGTCTTCTCCTTGTATCTTTTCACATCATCTTTCCTCTATGTGTGTAGCTTTCTTTTAACATGGTGTTCTTTTCATAAGGACATTAGTCATATTGAATTAGGAGCCTCCTCTACTCCAAAATGACCTTACCTTAACTTAAATCTGCAATGACCCTTTTTCCAAATAAGATCTTATTCTGAGGTCCTGGGTGTTAGGATTAAAACATGTGAATTTTAGGGGGCCACAATTCAACCTATAACACCCATTACAAAGAAAGCACTTTTATGCTCCATTTTACAGGTGTAGAAACTGAGGCCCAGAGAAGTTAAGGTCCTGGAGCTAGTAAGTGGTAGAGCTGGGGTTCTAAGACAGGTAGTCTAAAGCTAGAGCTCTCGTGATTATGTCCTCGCTGAAAATCTGGAGGAGAAATATTGTGGTGGCTGAAAAATGACTGCTAGAAATTTATTACTTGCAGGAAATTACTCCTCGGCTATTGCCCACGGGAACATGGCTATCGCCATGGGAACATAGGCTATCGCCCATAGGAACATAACATTCTAACAATAAGCTTTCTGCTTCTGTACCCTTGCTTGCACACCCAACCTGTGGGTCGACAGGTAATGAATAGAAGAAAAATAGACCTTTGTGTTTAGACAAAATGAAGAAGGGGATTTTCGGCTTAAAAACCCTGTACCTTTACACTTCAGGGCTGCTTAATTTGGGGTCTGCGTACCCCTGGCAGATCCAGCTGGCTGAATAAAGAGTGTGTTCCCTATAACTCACTGAGTTCTGGTGGTCCGTGTATCTTTCGGGGACTGGCGGCTACAACAATACCATTGAAATAGATCACAGTTTTCTTACATAGCCAGTCAGGGAAACAGGGTAGGCTCAGACAACTAAGCTTGAGACTTTACTCCTGCAGAGTGTCTTAAAAATTGCCTTTTAAACCAGATAATGCTGGATTCCGTAAGCAGGTTTTGTCTCGGTAGTCTACCTGCCTGTGTCTAGTTGATATTCCAAGATGCCTCTTAACAACCGGTTTCACCCCCTTTAAAACTCCAGTTTTGTGTTTTCTACCTTTGTACAGGGTCAGGGTACAAAGTAGATGGCGTTAGGGCTTCTGAAGCTTCTGCAAGGTTTATCTGCTGGTGAGTGAATGAGAGGAAGCATTCACAGCAGCAGATCCCAGAGGAATGGCCCAGCATTGCAGCAGAGCCTGTGGTGATGAATTCGAGGTGTATTTTTTACATTTGAGGACTGATTACCTGTCTAGCACTGTAGTTTGTCTGTGAGATTAAATGGGCATTACCAGGAGGTGTGGCCTTGACTGGCCAGAACTTCATCTGTCAGGAGTTAGTGGATCTACAGAGATGTTGTAGCACAGGTTAGAAATAAAAGAAGAGGTTGAACAGCCATTGTTTTTAAAAGAAGTCATCCCCCAACTAGGCTTTCTGTGCTTGCTGCCCCCCTGAGAAAAATCTCTGCCCCCTGAGGTCACCTAGCCTCCCCCCAAGCAAGGTGAGAGAGAAGCTGCTTACCTAGGGCCATGCAGTGAAGGAGAGTGGACAATCTACACTGGCCAGTAAAGAGTGGTCAGTATCACAGGTTCCTGTTAACCTCTCAGGCCTGGAGGCCAGAGGACCAGAGCCATATCTGGGCACTTGCCCTTGGACTTGAGCAGAAAATCAGACTCTTGTGTCTTGAGAATTTATACAGTGTTCAACCCCAACTTCAGGGAACCTCTTAGGCCTTAACAAGTTAAAACTATTTGATCACTGAATCACAAGTTTTCAGTGGAATCTTAGAGTTTCCAGGCTGGGAGGCACCTCTAATATCATCCAATCTCCTTGGTTTTGCAGATAAGGAAGTGAATAGCCAAGAGGAACTGAAGGGTAGTTTATAGCAAAATCAAGGCCAGAGGCAATGTCTCCTGACACCCTGCCCCACACCCTGTCCAAGAGGCTTGTGCTGGAAAGAAGCCTACCCTTGAAGGTTGCTTAGATGGTTTGTTTTATTTACATGAAAAATTTCTTCATTGCACATTTCCACCAGGCTTTCGTTTGCTTTCCATGCCCACTTCCTCCTTTATAAAATGAGGAGTAATGAATAGTAACTACTGTAAGACCAGTGAGTTAATACATGTTAAGCACTTGGAATTATTACTGGAACATAGATAAAATAATATATGGAATATGCTATTGCTATTAATATTATGATAATAACCATTGTATTCATTTCCAAGAATTGCTATAAAAAGTCCAAAAACTGGGTGGCTTAAAACAACAAAAATGTGTTTGTCACAGTTCTGGAAGCTAAAGTCTGAAATCAAGGTGTTAAGAGGGCTGTGTTCCTTTCTCCTTTTTAAAAAAAATATTATTAATTCCAAGTATACAGTACATTGGTAAGACATTTATATAGTTTATGAAACAATCACCCTGATGACTTTATCTCTCCTCAGAGCCTCTAGGGGAAAACCATTCCTTCCCTGGCTTGTGTCAACATAACTCTAATATCTGCCTCTGTCTTCACATGGCCATCTTCCCTTTGTCCAGGTTTCTTGTCATATAAGGACACCAGTCATATGAGATTAAGGACCCAGGCTACTCCAGTATGTTCTCATTTTAATCCGTTACAACTGCAAAAACCTGATTTCCATATAAGATCTGGTTCATGGGTACTAGGGGTTAAGCTTCAACATATGATGGGTGAGCAGGGTGGGGGCGGGGAGGAGTATAGTTCAACCCATAGCAATCATTATCATTGTCAAACCATCAAATTTTAGAACCTGTATTTTCATGTAGGGTAAACGGCAATCACTTCTGTCTTCTCATAGCCCTAGACAGAGCTGTCTTAGACCTTGCCTGTATTTATTTCAATCAGCAAACTGATTTAGATACCAGGCATGCAGAAGTTTCAGATCTGCTAGGGAGAAAAGAAAGGAGTGTTTTTTATTTGTGAAGAAATTGCAAAGCCAACACATTAATGCCAACTCTCTTATTTTCATTTAGGACATCAGAGTTCATCTGAAAAGTGGTTTTCTTGTGGCTATTTGTTTCTGATCAGCAATTTCTTAGTGTTCTGGGCGTGCATATCTAATTCCTCCAGAAATTTCCCAGAGGGAGAAAAGAAAACAAAATTTGAATAGAATGATGACTGTGGTACACCATGTATATCTTATCTTAGTACTGAGGTTTGCTGGGACAAACTGTTCTCATAGTGTATTGGGAGGAGAGGACAATAAGAAAATGCATACATATATAGAAGTGTATATAAATGTAATATGTGTGTATATATACATTTATGTGAATAATCTACAAATACATACATAGATGTATACATTGCTTGTATATGCAAAAGGTGAGTTGTTATCATTGCTCTCCGAATTAATTTAATATTTGCCATTGATAATGTAAGTGCTGGCATATAAATGTTAACAAATAAATTCTGAGGGAAATGAGTAAATAAAAAAAATAATTCAGTATCACTTGATGATGTTTTGAAATCCCCACTTTTACTTGGCAACGTGTTGCAAGCTCTTGCCCCTTGAATCAAGAAGTGTGGGCCATTTCTTTACTCGTTCTTTATGTCACAAACATCTTAAATTAGTCACTATTACTATGGTTACTAACATGTTGTTACATCATCACATTGGAAGAATTATGAAGATCATATTTTTGTCCTAATTTATGAGCTTTGGGTTGTTCATTATTTTCCTAAGAGTCATTTTGACACACAGGATATTGCTCAGGACCTCAAATTACAGTAATTTTATATGCTATTGTTCCATTTCTTCCACATGAAGAACAGATTTTAATGTGAATCTAATTGAGTTAATATAATAAGTGCACTTTTCATGTGAGCAAATCTCTTGTGGGCTGCTGCTTTCTCTTTGAACATGAATCACAGGTTATGAAATCTATTAATACCCAAGCAAATTTGCTTGTGCATCTAAAGGAGAAAAGATAACTTGCTATATCTTATTTTATATTCAAAATCTCTTTTCAGCAAAGATGAGATATTTACTTCCTAAATCTTAAAATAATAGTATATTTCTCGGTACTTTGTAGAATTAGAAAATAAGTAAGCCAAAATGGCCAAGTGTTCCAAACCAGTAATGATAATGTGAACCAGTTTTGAGTTTTATCCAAACTATGTTTCAAAACATCATACAAGAGTTCCTGTCAGAACATTTCACGTTGATTTTTTTTTTACATTAATGTTTGCTTATTCCTGAATCTTGCCTGTTCAAGTTGAACAAGCAGCAGTGACAGACATGAATGACTCTATTCTCTCACATCTTCTAAAAATGACCTCAGGCAAAATATCAGTTTTTCGTCTGCTTTCCTGATAATATCAGGAAGTAGATGGCACTCACCGAAGAAGGCAGTGGCATGAGATCTCTGGTGGTGTCCAGTCGTTCTGATTTGACTCTGTATTTGTCAGACACCCTGTGGGGCATCAGACGTTCCTGGCAGTAGCTACAATACTTTCCTCACTCTCCTCCCCATCATGCGACCACCACACTCTTTTCGCCAAGCTCTGGAAGGCTCTTCTTCACCTACATTCATTCATTGATGAACACTTATTAAGCACTTGCTATGCGCCAGGCACTGATCTAAGTGATGGCAACCCAAACCTTGAGGACCCTATCCTCAAGGACAAAGTCTGTTGATCTCTTAATCCCTCAGGAGCCATAGAACACTTAGGTATTAAGTCCTTAACTCCTCATTTTGGGTGCCATAGGACTGCAAAATATAAAGGGAATGAATATTTTCATTAGATTTCTATCTTTCAGTGTGGCTTTGTGAATGCAAGGGAAAGATTCAGAAGAGGGGTGGGGAACATCGATGTACCTCTGCCTATTTCCTTTACATAATCTATAACCTGCCTTGTCTGTGGGCATAGACCTTTTGAGAGTGACTGGTGCCATTTTGAATCTGAGTTGTCTGTGTTGCTCTGTAAGCTTGAATCTTCTTTATGTCTCCTCGGCTGTTATCATCAATACCTAAAAAGAGGAGAGGGAACCATGCCTTCTATTTATTTGGAATCTACCTGTGGTATTGCACACCAAGTAGGTTCTAAACAGAAATACATGCCTTACTAGACAGATAGATGCATGTTACTGATTCATCGTCAAACTTGTTCGCAGTAGGAGTGTACAGATCTGTTAGTGTTAGTGTTTTGGAAAAGTCCCAAAAGCTCCAAAAATCAGACCAGTGAAAAACCAAGCAGTTCACTCAGAGAGAAAGAGAATTCAAAATTTATCATGTGCAGTCCCAGTCCAGCCAGTGCTCTGAAGATCTGGGCAGATCCTCAGTGGAAACATATCTTTATATAGGAAAAACTTTACACAAGTTGATTGGTTATTTCGAACATAAACTGTTACATACAGCAGGAGTTGCTATGCAGATTTCAAGCAGTAATATACAGAAAGGCTAGAGTTGCTATGGGTAACCAATAAACACAAATTATTACAGGAAGCAGGAGCTGCTGGAGTATAAACAGTTACATTTTTAAGTTGAGCAAAGTGCAAGGGAGCTCTTGCAGGAGCTCTTGCATGCTGCAAACATAGTTACAGAAAGCAAGCATATTTATAAAAGCAGAAAGCTGATTAGTTTTTAATGAAATTCCCCAAATTTCCTCATCATTAGTACCAGCTACTTGGGAGAGAGTGTCCTCCCTGCTCCCTACATGGCTTCTGTAAACTCCAGCCTACCAAACCCCAGGCCTCTCTTTTGTAAAGTCAGCATATCCTAATCATTGTGATACCATGCTCACATCATTGGATTTATAATCATCTCTAGGGTAGTCCAAAAATTCTGAATCAAACCACCACTAAGCACAAGGCTAGGCATGCAATATAAGCTTAAAAGACATTTGGCGTTGAAATGAAATATTCCCAGATGGAAGTTTCAGAGCATCCTTCTGAGATTCAGACCCTGTGAGCTCGACTTACTCAGATCCCTCTAAAATACATCTTTCCAATTCATAAGCATTGGAAACCAAATTGAAACTATACATACACCTGGAATAAATGGTTTTATTGTTAATGTATGTAGACTTTAAAGTTTTTATTTTGTAAAACTTGATGTTTTTATATTTTTCTTTATTCGTGAGCTTTGTAAATTAGAATGGTAATAATGGGGCTCATCACTGTGAATGCTAAAATGTATTTGTGACTTTAGCCAAATATAAGTATGCCACAGTACTGTGAAATCTATCTAGTTACTTAATCTTGATAAATAAATCATTTTGGATGATTTAAAATAAAACGAAATAAAATTAATAAACTGACTTGCAAGACTGGGTCAGAATTTAGAGCTGTGGAACCTGATATATTGCTGGTGAGAATGTAAATTAAGACAAACACTTTGGAGAATAGTTTGGCATCGCTTACTGAAGTGGTAGATACTTGCAATCGATGACTAATTTCACTGTTAAGTACATCCTCAAAAGAGGTGTGTGCCTACGCATCAAAAGACATATGAGAATGTTCATAGCAACGCTATTCATACTCTTCCATATGAAAACAACCCAAATGGCCATCGACAGTAGAATGGATAAACAAATTGTGGTGAATAGTGTGGAACCCTATAAGAACAATAAAAATGCATAAGCCACTCCTGAATACAAGAAAACAGATAAATCTCACAAATATAATGTTGAGTGAAAGAAGCCAAGTCCATAAAAGTATATACTGTATGGTTCCTTTTATAGGAAGTTTTAAAACAGGCAAAGCTAAGTGTTTAGGGATGCATACCAGTGGTAAAAGAATAAGAAAAAGCAAATAAATGATGGATATAAAGTCAGGGTAGTGGTTGTTTTTGGGAGGGTGGAATGGGGATTAGAAGGGTCATAGCCAACTCCTGGGATGTTGATACAGTTTAATTTCTTTTACTCAGAAGTGATTACATGGGCAGCAATCTATCAAGCTGCATATTAATGTGGTATGCACATTTTTAATGCATATCTTAGAGTAAAAAATTGTTTTTTAAAAGAGGAAGATTATAAAATACAGATCTTTCAATATGAGGTTTAGGTGGATAATCGCAGAAAGAGACTCAGCTTTGTGAGTTGCTCACTGTTAAAGAAATGTTTCAGTTAAACTATGGGAGCAGCAGTCACATTTTAAGGGATTAGGAAAGAAATAGGTTTTAAGAAAAGGAGGTTACTAGTAAAGATTTATAAAAAGTTTTATGATGAAAGGAAGGAGGACAATGAAGTAGCTTCATTGGACAGGAAGTTTAAATTTTTATTTTTAAGACTGATAGACCTCAAAAAGAAGCAATGTGAAGAGACTGAAATATGCATACGGTAGAAAAGATAATTGATGGATATAGCCAAGGATTATAAACCAGATACATTTGAAGATGCTGGCAAAGAGATAGCAGAATTGGCTTTCACAGGGAAGGGGTACTTTCTTAGTGATGGGCATAAATGAAGAGCTCTAGGGGAACAAAAAGGAGGGGATCAAAGAGGACACCTGAGAATCAGAGGACACCCTTTTGCTCAGAAGGTGAGAGGTGCTAACGTTCTGACACAGAAGGCATGAGGTACTGAAGTAGCCTTGAGGATCTGAGGGAGGTAGACATTCCCTAGGCACATCCCAGGGCTTGTGGATAACCTTCAGGTCTGGCTGAAGTTCATAGCAAGAATATGGTCAGACTCAGTAAGCAAAGCTTTGGGGATTCTCTGGCAAGCGCAATAGCTTGAGAATAACAGTTAACGGGGCAGTGCCATTTATCATGGCCTGCGTATTGATGGTGAGGGCAGGCATTGTTATAGACATGTTTGTAGTGAAAGTTCAGAAAGCTGAAGTAGGCAGAAAGATGCTATTTCCTTGTTTTTCTCAACAAAGTAACAGACAAGATTATTTGCTGAGGGAAGAAGAGTTAAAAAAAAAAAAAAGAGTCTTAAATGAAATGGAGAAAATTTGAGAGTTACTGAGAGACATAGAGAAAGGAACTGATCAAAGCCAAGTACAAGAAGTAACTATCAGCACTGAAAACCAGGCCTAGGGTCAAAGACCATGAGTCTGCTGTTGTATAAATCTATGTGGTTTAGGCTTTTCTCCAACATCACCTTGCTTCTCAGAGGAAAAAAACTGCAGCAGTAGTCCAGTACCATATTTTTCTGGATAGGTATAGCAAGGGACAGGAGAAATGGATTACCACACATCCCACCAAGGAATTTGAAGATGCTGGCAGAGTTGTTTAGGCTTTCACCATGGGATCCAGGGTTGGAAAAAAAGCCAGGGGAAGAACTTCCGGATAAAGTGGAGGTGCTATGGTAAAAGAACAAGGGAAAAAAGAAGTGGAGTCATGAGAGCATTAGAAAGTTCGAAGATAGCATTCACCTAGAAAGATATTAGACAAGTTTTCCAACTGCTGACAGTGGGAGTGGTGGCAGAAGTGAAGAGGCCATTCACATAAGGTCTAGGAATTGCAAGGCTAGGTCACGTCCACTGAATGAGTCTCTTAAATAGACATTAAAGCCTTCATAGGATGCTAAAGAGGTGTCAGATTTTATGCCAACTACAACTGGATATTCTGGCAGTCTGGACTGTTGTGTTGAGAAGGATTCTGAGGACATTTCAAGGGTCAGAGAGAAAGATTAGTAATATTTTCCCATAGAAAGAGGGAAGAGTGATAAATGTGTCATATATTTGTGATACCTGTCCAAAGATTATAGGAATTAGGATAGAAGAAATTGAGTGAAGTATGACCCTAGAATTCAGAGAATGAAAGGTAGTGAGTGACTAGTTCAAGATTAATTGCATGCAGTAAATGTTAACCAAGGTGATTTTCTTTTTTTTCTAACTAAGTTTTATATATTTTTGTTTTCACCTCTCCTCAACCAGTTACCACCATGAATCTAAGTTTCCATCTATTTTAAAGATCTTCCTTCACTAGCATTTTTGAGGTTTGTCCAAAGGTCATTCCATGGAAATCTATACAGCAATGTCCATGCACATATAAGGATTTCCAAACTGTTCTTATAGAACCCCACTGAGCCCTTAAAATGCTCTTAGGGTTTTATGGAAGAAAAAGAAAGCAAATTGTTTCTTTTCTGGAAGACATACTTTTACTATCAGTGAAATCCAACTGGCTTTTTAGAATATGATTGCTCTGTACTTGGAACAGTGGAAAGATGGGCTAACTATAACTCCACTTTAATGAGCATGCATATTATTTCAATTAGTACTCATGATAGCCCTGTGGATCAGATATTATCACCACCATTTATTGTGCATTCTGTTATTTAACATTATTTTTAAAATTATAAGAAAATGCATTCTTCTTGTATCAGAGTACAGAGGTATGTTTAGTATAAATTTAAAGTCTCTTTCTTAGCACATTTGATCTCTCAGTTTTTTCTGTTTTGCTGATAGAGACAGTGGTACAGGTAATAATGAAAGCCTGATTTATCTAACTGAAGACACTTTAATCTCTGTTTTACTATTTAAACACTACTATCTAACTCTGATCTTTTCAGGAGGGGTATCACATGAAAAGGAATGATAACCATCAGAGATCCTGTGAACTGCTTTATGTTCATTATTAAGTAAACAGAAAGATAAGGTGATGTCAAGAAAATAAACTCTGGTGTGAAAAAGACTTTTATCAAGAGAGGATGGCCTAAACTGGTTCTATGTGTAGTTCTGGACTTACCCATAAAAACAAGTGAACATATAGCTGACTTCCACTCCAGCCAAAGTTGAATAAATAAAGATAGGACCTACTTTCACACACACACACACACACAAAACCCTGGACAAAATATAAGAGACATCCTCTCACCACCCCTGCTCATTGCTCCAATTTTCGCCTAGTCAATGCTATTCTTCAAATTCTGCCCCCCAGAAAAGACATTTGATTAGATAGTCTAGGTTGATATTTGGCCCCCAAATTCATGTTGAAGTCTTAACCCTCAGTACCTCAGAATGCAACCTTATTTAAAGATAAGTTCTTTACAAAGGTAATGAGGTTAAAATTAGGGTGGGCCCTAATCCAATATGATTGGTGTCTTTTTTAAAAGGGAAAATTTGGACAGAGAGACACGCAGAAAGAAAACAACATAAAGAGGCATGAGGGGAAGATAGCCATCTGCAAGCCAAGGAGAGAGATTCTTACAGCCCTCTGAAGAAACCAAGTCCGCCAACACCTTGATCGCAGACTTCTAGCCCCCAGAACTGTGAGGCGATACACTTCCCTTGTTTAAATCATCCAGTCTGTGGTACTTTGTTACGGAAACCCTAGCACGCTATCACATTTGACTTCTCAGAGCCTCAGCTTCCTCATCTGTTATCTAGGAGTGTTAATTCCAGCTTCATGGATGGATATGAGGATTGAATGAAATAACAAGTGAAAATCCATAGGCGGATAGTGGTGTCATTCAGTGTGGTGGACAGGCGAGGCACGTCTCGTGCAGCAGGGAGAATACATTCAAAATTGGGGAGGAACTGATCATCAGGGCCTGTGGGCCGTCCAGTAGGCATTCTAATAGGCAATGGCACACACAGTGCTGGATAAGCATTAAATCAACATTAATAAGTACTTTTATTCTTCCCACCTCTAATTTTTCCTCTCCCTCGTTTCCCCGTATTTTATAATCCAACAAGTCTCCCTTTCTCCACCCACCTCTCCACCATCACTCTTCTCTCTTCCATTCTTTTTAACCTGTCAGCTAGAATAAAGCATCTTCTGCCTGGCTCAGGTAGCTTGGGAATCATTTGCTTTATGGAAAAATATAAATAATAGAAATGCATGGAGTGTATGGGAGATAAATAGAAGGCTTCAGAGTAGAGCAGAGCTCCCTTTGTATGACAAAAGCGAGCCTGGGAGGTGTGGAATGATTTATGAGGTTTTCGATAACACTGAAGAGAGAGCTGGGGAAGTAAACCAATTCGTTTATTAATATGAACTACTTCTTTCAAAACTTTTATGTGAAAATATGTAAATAGAAATGCCCCAGGCATGGATTCTTTGCACTTTAGTTGCTCCAAGGTTTTAAAGAAATAAATTGGAGTGCATTAAATGATTACACCTCATCTGAGAAACTATATCATATGGTTTATGCTTTGAAATAAGGGAAGTTCTGTCCTGAGCTCAGTGTGTATATGTGTGTGCGGGCATGTGCACACACATATATACTGTGTGTTTGTGTAAGAAAGTAAACTGAGGGAGAGGAAGAGGCCAAAGGTTTGTTCGTGTTTACTAATTCTTATCTCAAACAGAAATCTTTTTCTTCTGACTACTTCTGATCACAGTGTTAGTTGGGACTAATAAAATGACCAGAACAAAGAAAATATAAAGTAAATCAGAAAAAAGTCCAGACTCGACTTTCAAGTCTGGCCCACTCCCTGACTTAGTACCACAGCCTGTTATAACCAGAAAGGGGCACCAATGTCACCTGGTCCAGCTCCCTCATTTCAATGACAGGAACAGGAGAAAGAAAAGCTAAGTGACCTGACCAAACAGCTCCTGGAAGAGCCAGTGGAAAAACCCTATAAAGTCTGGGCAGGTTTTCATGCTGCGAGACCACTGACTGTATGATCTGCATGAGAGTTGAGGTCAGGGCTGACAGGTGTTTGAAAGGGTATTGCTTGCGTGTGGCTCTTTATTTATGACACTGAAGTCTATTTTGCAGTAAGCAGCTCATCTGCTACTGGGACAGGGCCCTTGGTGGCACATAGGTGCCTTTATGACAAATTAGAAAAAGACACCCCCTCTGCACTCACGACATGAGGAAAGAGACATACTTTTGGGTAAAACAGGAAACTCTCCCTTCCTCACCCTGAGTGGGCACAATCCGTCCACAGTGCAAGGTTGGAAAGTGGAATGCAGGCTGGATTGTGGCTCTCACTTGCCCCTCTGCTGGGTGCTCTTCTGCAGAACAACCTGCCCAAGCGTCTGGGGAAGCCCTATGCAGAGAGAGCTACATCCTCACTGTGGCTGAGGGGAAGGCAGAGTGCTTGAGTAGCTAGATTAAACCTGGGCTTCTCTAAGCTGCTCCGCCATCTCTTCCTGCCTCCTACCTGCCCTCTTCCTTTATTTCTTCTTCCTTTTCTCACTGTTACCTAAAGTGGTTGGCATGGCCCCAAACTGAGCATGAAGATGCTATTTCAGAATAACATTCTGAGATTCATACACTTGTACCTAACCTTGCAGGCCATTGGCTCAAGGGAAACCTTGCCCAGATCCACCCTTGAAATGTCTGCAATCATTCCTTTCATAAACGAAAACCACATCCACACTGCACAGTGATTAATAGCTTTCTTAGGGCTTTGCCTCTTGCCTTAACATATTCAATATAGCTTTGGTGAAGCCTAGAAGTCATAATTTAGGGTTATAAATATATGCTTCAGTCTGTCTCTTTAGACTGTTTTTCATAGCTCTTCAACCTTTCTCTAGCTGTTTCTCTTTTTATTTGTGGTTGCCGAAATAAATGTGGATGGAAGATAAAAGGAATCCCTCCCCCGTTCCCTTAGGGCTGGAACTAGTCAGTGAGGAGTAGTGGGACAAGCAGGAGATAAACAGCAGAAAGGCCTAATATGAGCTCTTGCTCTGTCACTTCCTAGATAAGTGATATTGGGCAAGTCACTTAATTCCAACATGCCAAGGCTTTCTTCCCATTTGGAAAAATACAAGTAAAAATAAAGTCTAACCTTTTTTAATGAAACAACTTTTTATAAAAATTTTATAACTCCAGAGCACTAAGCAAATGTTTGTCATTTATTTTTGTTGCATTTGTGTCTGATTAAAGATGGCTACAAATTCTTTGCAACTGCTTCCATCAAATGATGGGATCCACTTCCCTTCCCAGGTGGTCTCTGGAGTGGCTTTGTGACTTGTTTTGACCAATAGGATAGAGGTCAGGAAACAAGTGAGACAAACAGTCATGTCACAGGCTGATGCTGGGACCTGGGTTGGGCAGGGGATGGGGAGACCTTCATGTTAGCAGTAGGGCTAAACTTTGCCTCACACGGTCAATAACAGCTTGGGGATTTTCAAATCTAAAAATACAATGGTGAAAC
Organism: Rousettus aegyptiacus; assembly: GCF_014176215.1. Taxonomy (NCBI): domain Eukaryota; kingdom Metazoa; phylum Chordata; class Mammalia; order Chiroptera; family Pteropodidae; genus Rousettus; species Rousettus aegyptiacus. The sequence goes on along the minus strand of NW_023416307.1, from coordinate 30,885,699 downwards.
AGTGGAAAGAGTACTGAGGAAGGATGAAAAGTGGGGCAGCTGGTAATGTGGGAAAGAAAGAAAATGTTCACACCAAAACTCAGACTTAATTTGGGTGAAGAATGAGGAACGGCTTATTCTCCTTACCAAAAACCCTTTCCACTCTGGAGAATATGGTAAGATTAAAAGGTGAGCAAGCAATGCGGAGGTGAAGTGGGGTGGAGAAAGCTACAATAGGAGGCTGAAGATGTAGTGGACACACGTGAATTTTGGAGGCCGACAAACCTGGGCTTGGAGTTGGCTCTCTGCTCACTAAAACATTTTTATTGTGTTAAGCCATTAAAACTCTGGGGTCTGTTTCCACAGGCTAATTCACTTAGGAGATTGCTGCCCACCTCCCAAAAGAGATGATGAGGCTCTGGGCTAGAGTTGTGGATGAGAGGATAGACTAGCAAAGGTGAACTGCGACTCAACCCCCGGAAGCTTTTTCCACTTCCCTCATTGGAGAGGACAGTGAGGCGTTAAGGAGTCAGGCAACCTCTGGAGTCAGATGAAAGCTCTATTGTCTGGAAGCAATGAGTAGCAGGACCTTCAAGCAAGTAGTCAAATGGATAATAAAGTTCATGGTTGAGGCATTGTTAGGAAAAGTCATAGCCATGGCAACAGACATCCAACAAGACCATCAAGAAACTGGGAGCACAGAGTGACCTGGCAGGGCCAACACAACAGGCAAACTTTAATAGCAGAAACACTGTGGAAACAGTTCGGATCCCCTGGGCAAGGCGGAGGTGGCAGGTGCCGGGTTTAGCTTGGGGAGTGCACCTTGCACTCTCTTTGTTCCAACAACCATGTAAAGCTTTGGGGAATCCAGACTACAGAGGGAGCAGAGGAGGATGAAGAGATTTTGGAATGGAGATTTGGTTGAGTGCTTTTTCTTCCACCTTTCTGTCCTCTTCCTGAGAACGTCTCACCCAGATTCTTCTTGGTTGTTTCTTAGGAGGTGTAGGGCCCAGGTTTCTGTGCCTACTAAAACATCCCCAAGATAAATAGAGCCCAAAATGTTTGCTAATAACCCATTTGCAGAGCTTATGTGGAGTGTGTGGGTGGAGTAAAACAGCTCATTAGAGGGAGATTTGGGCGGGTCTCAGATGTAATTTCTCTGAACCATTACTTATCCTATTTTCTTCTATCCACCTTCGCTCATATAGCTTCTCAGATCTTTTACTAAGTGGTTAGGAAATCCATGAATCTCTTGCCCAACTATTTTTCTTTGCTGTCAGTGTCTCTATTTCCACTTCTGTTTTTCCTCATATTTTTATGCAGCAACTCCTGTGAAAACCTAACTGATTTTTTTTTTTTTAATGTGAGGATTTATAGCAGAATGGAGCTGAATGGATGCTGTGAAGAGAGGATCGATTTTACTTCAACAGAGCAACCTTTTTATGTGATGGAAAAGAGACGACATTCATTAAAAGATAATTTTCAAAAAAGACAAAATCATGACTGTCATTGAGCTACAAAATGAACATTTGTTAAAGAGGTTATTTGACTTATTAATTGACACAATTACACAGATGTTGTAACTGGAATAAAGCAGAAGTCAAAGCAGCACAAATTTATAGTCCAAATTTATACTGAGTAAAGGAATATCGAAATGAATGGGTAAATGGGGACGAAAGTGCCTTTACTTGGAGTGGGGGAAGGGTTGTCCTTTCTCTGGTGAGAATTCATTTGTATGTTTATAAATAAGAATTGGTTTGCATTGCTATCTGTTATCTACAATTTTCAGAGTGAATAGCTCCAGTGGAATCAGAATTAGACAACCTGGAAGGGTATGCTTAAGACAAGGCACAGCTTCCCATTGAAGCATACATTTTTTCTTGTACATTTAGACCAAGCATTTCCGGCCTGGGAACTCATTCACTGGCTTCTTCCATGGATAGCTTAGGCTACCTCAGATAAAGCAGATTACAATTAACATCTTAAATTTATAATAATCGAGGTTGAATTAATACTAATTTAGTTTTCATTGTAGACAAAAATTCTTTCTAATGAGCTCCTTCCCCCTTACGTTGTTATTGTCACAAAATACATTTTTTCACATTATGTTAAGAGGGAAACTTGGGTCAAATTACAATTTGCTTTGCAGTTGCCACACAAATGGCCCATATCTAAACTTGACCCTGTCTAATTTTCATGGAAAGGCATTAAATTGTATCTCATGCTAAATTAAACAGCCAAGAAGTTTCACAGTCATAAGAAGAGTCAGAGACCTGTGATCTAGTTCTGGCTAAAGTGGTGTGTAATCTCTGAACCTTGGTTTTCTTATTTGCAAGATGGAGAGAGGGAAGACTAGAAGTTCTCAAAGGTTCCTTTTAGTTCTCAGTTCTTACGATTCTACTTCGCAGTCAGTAGGTTGTTTTCTGTTTTACATTACTGTGATGGTTAATTTTATGCATCAATTTAGTGAGGCCATGGTGCCCAGATATTTGTTCAAACGTTCTCCTGTACGTTTCGGTGACGGTATTTTTGGCTGAGATAAACATTTAAATGGGCAGACTGAGTATAACAGATTGCTCTCCATAATGTGACTGGGCCTAATCTAATCAGTTGAGGACCTCAACAGAACAAAGACTGACCCCCGCCTCCCCCAAGCAAGAAGAAATTCTGTCAGCATACTGCCTTTGCACTTGAACCGCAACTGTTCCTTGAGTCTCCAGCCTGCCTACCTACCTCATCAGACTTGGGACTTGCCAGGTCTCCACACTCATGTGAGCCAAATCCTTAAAATAAATCCCTCTCCTCCTCTGTCTCTTTGTCTGTCTGTCTCTGTCTGTCTGTCTGTCTCTGTCTCTGTTTCTCTCTATCTCTCTGTGTCTCTTTCTCTCTCTATCTCTCACTTTCTATTGATAATACATATGTGTATATATGTATATATATATGTATATACATGTATATATATGTGTGTATCTATGTATATATATGTATATATCTATGTATATACATGTATATATATGTATATATATGTACATATATGAGTATATGTGTACACACACACATTCTGTCGGTTATATGTTTCTCTGGAAAAACCAAATACAATTACTATGAAGAATAAAAAAGAGAGTTGTAGATATCTCTAAACTCCTCTGAAATCTGAGTAAACCTACGAGCTTCTGCTTATACTTGGACAGAACAAAGTTTTGCATACATTGTCTACATATTCAAAGGACCTTTTACACTTCTTTTATAAAGCCCAGCACATTTATTGAGTAGGAAGAAGAAAAGAGCATGTTTTGGAGTCTGATTCATGGACGTTTCATATTTTGACCATCAACTAGAGTGCGCAGCTGTCATGTAATTGACCTGGAAGCTCAGAAGCTTTTCGATCCCTTCTCAGCTTCCCAGTAATGTCTGGGTTTCTTCCCAGGAATGAGAAAGGTAGGATTATTACACTTGATTTTTTCACTATCATATCTACATGAGACAGGATGACGATCACTGAGTTTGAAAACACCCATATGACTCATGTATTTATTAAGGCCCAAGGGTAAACAGATGGGCTGCGGCTGAGGAAGCTGGAAACCAAGGACCCATTCCACACTGGAGACACTATACCATTTGAGTAAGGACACCAAGTATGCCAATGATCCATTACAGAAGTTCTTACAGCATTGCTTTTTAAAACACGCCATGATGATATTGAGCTCCTACAATGTACTAGGTTCTGTTTACATCTTAATGCTAATACAACATCCTTATATTTTTTCTATCTTTTTTTGCTCTATTTTTTTTTTAAACAAATAAGAAAATTGAAAGGACATAGAGTTAAGTGATTCACCCAAGGCCACAAAGCTAGTAAAAAGCAGAGATCTAACCCAGATTCCCTGGCTATAAGCTTCTTCTCCTTCCACTGCATCACAGCACCTCTCCTGCCGAGTGGCCATCATGGACTGGTGCATCACACAGAATGCCAAATGTGAGAAGATGATACTGTAGTGAAAAAGAAGGAAAAGAAACATCACTTCACAATGCTACAACCACTGGCAATGGAAGCAATGTTGCTGTGAAAACATAGTTCCCCCCGCCCCCCACACACACACAACTGGTAGAGACTAGATTGTGGAACCTACAGAGTAATCTTCATGACTGTTTCTGACTGAGAAAAATTCCCCAAAGTTTCCTCTATATGGGTTCCCATATGTGTTCCTTATAGGAAAGACATATTTTCACATCATGGATAAGTTTGATAGTGAACATGTAAGTTTTTAGTCACTAAAAGGAATTTATTAAGCATTTATTATGGTCAAAACTCTGACCCCAAAGAGGCTGTGGAGATTCTCCAATACAACATAATTCCTGGGTTCTGTCTTCCAGGAGTTTTTTATCCAGACTTACCAAGAAAGATTAAAATTAGAGTTAGATAGTTATACAATCAGTCTGCCCTATTAGCACCAAAGAAGAACTATTTTAATTTCAACTGAGGAATAGAGAAAAGCTTTATAAAGTAAATGAAACTTGAGCTGGAACTTGCAGGCTGAGAGCAACTTCAGTTGGCAGAAGTAGAGGAAATTGCATTTCCAGCTAAGGAAACAGAACATGCAAGTGTGAAAGCATGTGATGCTTAGAGGAAAAGAGACCAGCTGATGTGGCCAGAGCACAGACAAGGTAAGGGATGTGGTGGGAGATGAGGCTGTCTCTACTACGAGTTTTGAATGTTAGGTTAAGAAATGTATCGTAGGTTTTATTATTGTTCCTGACTCTTCAATTTTCCTTTCTGCAAGAGGATTACACAACTCCAGTCATTTCCGTCGGACTTCCAGTGCCTTCTGTAGGAGGAGTGTGCATCTCTGCCCCAGTGACATGGGGCTTGGTCACGTAACTTTCTTTGGCCATGACATGTGGACAGGATATATGCCATGTTTGAATAAAAGTACTAAGAGCCTTTCTTTGTTTCCAGCAACTCTCTTGCTTTTTTCCCTCTCTGTCACTTGAATGACTTGTCCTATAGTGGAACCGCTCCCTCAGCTGAGTTCTGAAATGAAGGTGACCTATGAGCAGACCCACATTTGACCACTGCAAGATAAGCTATGAGCAGACCCACAATGACCCAAAACTAATAAAGAAATAAACTTTTGTTGTTGTAACTAAAATTTGGGTGTTGATTGTTGCCATAGAAAAACTGACCAATAATTTTTAAATCTTTATTCTGAAGACAATGGATTTTTGGGAAAGATAAAAAAATTTTCCTTCTCCTTTCCCTGACAGTTCCATGAATTTCAGTGGTGAACCAAACCTCATTTCAAATCCTCACTCTATTCAGATTCAGTTTCTTTTTCTATATCAGAGACATTTGAAGATGAGGGAATTAAATAACAATAAGTTTAATACTCACTCTTTGTAACCACTGGATCAGATTCACTTGGAATCCACGTAAATCTAATAAATAACACTGTGGGCATCCAACACTTTGTAGCTGATGGCAACAGAAACATCACTTCCTTCCAAATTGTTAAGGATATTGCAATTTGCCAGATAGAAATAAAGATTTCAAATTTAAACTTGAAGTTTATTTTCCAAGGATGGAATATTCCATTCAGGCTCAGTGAAGAAATAAATGGATAGACGTTTCATGTTGAAATAACCACCAAGGAAATAGCCTGATAATGCTCACCACAAGACTTAAAGTTTGTGCTGCCACCAATGTAAGTAGGCTCAGAAGCATTTAACATTCATTAGGTTAGCAAGAAGAATTTGCGAATGCATTTGTTATTACCTCTATTTATAATGTACACTTAATTTAGTACCAAAAAGGGTTATAATTCATCATGATAGTAGAGAGCGCATGAGCTTAAATAACACTAGTAATAGTGATAATGATAAAGAAATGAAAAGAGAAAGAGAATGGGCTCTGATTCTGTTAAGCAAGAATGGCTTGCAACTTACTAGTTATAAGTTCTGGGCAAAGTTGCTTTTTAAAAATCTCTGAAACAAAGTTTCTTCATTTATAAAATGGGTGTAATCATACCTCTCTCCTATAGCGATCATGAGGATCATAGGAGATAATGAATGTAAAGTACTTGGCGTGTAGTATGTGCTCAATAAATGTTGTTGGTGTTTTTTTTCTTCAACATTTATTTTTTAACCTGCTCCCTTACAGGAAGGCTTTTTCCTAACCCTATCAAAATTTTATTCAGCCCACAGTGCCTGGATTTATAATCTCAGTTTGACTTCAGTCTGTGATACTCGACCTTCTCTGAAATAGCAGTAAAGGCCATAAATGTTCATTTTTTGGATGTATTAAGTCATTCATTTGTTCAGTCAACAAGTATTTTTGAAATACCTACTCTGTACCAGGCACTGTTCTGGGTGCTGGAAATATATCTGTAAACAAAATCTCTGCTCTCCCCTAGCTACATTATAGTATGAAGGGAGGAATAATTAATAAACAAATTAAAAAATATGTAGTAAACCAAATAGTAAGTACTATAAAGAAAAATAAAATAAAGCAAGAAGTAAAGGAAGTGCTAGAATGGGAAGGATGATATTTTACATCAGGTGGCCAGGAAAAGCCTCACTGAGGTGATACTGGAGTAGAGGGATAAATTTTAGGGCAAATGATCTAGCCAGTACGAAGGCCCTAAGGCAGAAGAACATTGATGTGGCTGAGCACAGTGGGCTGAGAAGAAAGTGATGGAAGATGATGTCAGAATATATTAAGATCTCCTAACTGATGAGAAGGATTTTGATTTTTCCTCTGAGCGAGTTGGGAATTCATAGAAGAGTTTCGAGTGGAGAAATTACATTATTTTACTTAGATTTTTTTAAAGGCTCACTCCATATGCCGTGTTAGAAATAGATTTCAGAGGAATGAGGACAGAAGGAGAGACAAAGTTGAGCTTCTGAGCTTCTGCAGTAGAGGTGAGAGACAATGGTAGCTTAGACAAGATGGCAGTGATAGAAGTGGTAAAAAGTGGTTATAGTCTGATATTTTGAAGAAGGAATAAGAAAGATTTCTGATAGACTGAGAATGTAAAAGAAAGTAAAGAGTCAAGGATGACTCAAGTTCTTTGTTTTGTATTTTAAAAAGACGACAGAGGGAGGGATTGGAAGTACTGGATCTAGAAGGCTCATTCAAGGAAATTTGTTGTAATGGCAGTAGCTACAGAAGAAAGTGGGATCCAAGGTGGTTTTATTCTATTTTTGTAAGATAGGTGGCAATTCAGCACTTCGCTTGTTATTGGGAATGACTCAATAGGAAAAGAAATATTGTTGATCAGATAAAAAAAAAAAAAGAGGTGATTGCCGGAAATATGTTTGTGATAGGTAAGAAGGGATGAGCTGTGTGCAGTGGAAAGGTTTGGCTTTGAATAGGAGCCCAACTAGATCGCTCAGAGCAACAAGAGAGGAAGCAGGGCATTCCCATGCAGATACAGTTAGTTGGGAGAGGTAGGAGTTAGAAGAATAGGGAAGTTCTCTTCTGGGAGCATCTATTTTTTTTTCTCTCCAGTGAAATAAAAAGAGGTAAAAGGATGGAAGAGGTGCTGGAGGTTTGAAGAAAGATGAGAATGTGTACAATGGTGATCGAAGAAAGTAGAAGACTGAATGAATGTTAACAGTATAGAAGGAGAACCAGTGGCTCAAAGAGCCCACTGAGGTTGAGAGTGAGTTTAAAATTAGACTAGTTGGTGTGGTTGTTGTCTCCAGCCACAATCAGCTGCCAGGGTGCGGGAAAAGAGGAGGACAGGAGTTGGATTTAAGTAGGGTTTTACCAGGCCAGTGTGATGAAGGAAAAAGACACTTAAGGGAATGTGAATAAGGACAGTGAATGCAAATGAATGAGTATTAATAATGGGCCACAAAGGGTAAACTGAGTTGGGGGAAGTAAAGACCTTGGGGGTGGAGACAGTGAAAGGGATGGATTATAGGTCCTGATGGGATTTGAAAAATTGTTGGGGTTGAAGTATTAGAGGAAGTAGCCTGGAAAGATGTGGTCAGTAGGTATGAGTGGGATGCTCCCAAATGGCCAGATCTAGGGTGTGACTGTGGAGTGTGTGACTGAGGTGAGACAGAAGACAATCATTCATCGGTATTACCTGGGTCTTCTGTCTCCAGTGAGCACGTAGAGAAGAGGAGCTATATCTCTCTCGTAAGTCTTTGCCTTTCTCCCCAACCACCTAGTACAGTGACAGTTTTATAGCAGGGCTTTATTAATGTTTATGAATAAGTGTTGAATAAAAAGTTCAATTGTTAAGGAATACAGAAAAATCAGAGCAATGAGACTCAGATTTTCTACTATAAACTACTACTTTCTGCATTGCTCCCCCACCCCCTAGTTATTACCAAGCCATTGAAATTAACTAAAGGGATCCCTGGCCTTAGAGGGATTAAGGTAATCGTTTCAATTATGCAAAGCCAACCATAGAATTCCATGGCAGGAGGTCATTTGTAATCAATGAAAGCATGAATTTGGACTTAATTTTGAGCCTTAGCTACTGAATGAGACTAGCCAGCTACTTAAGGTCTACATTTCAGACTTGTCATGTCATTTTGTAGCTATATCAAATCTGTAGACATTCTACAAAAGGAAGAAAAATTATTTGTAAAAAATGCCTAAAAATGAAAGCAGTACTTTCAATGGAGAATCCATAGAGGTGTCTGCATACAAAACTCAAAAACATAAAAAAAAAAAAAAATTACATTCACTTTATTTAAATATGCTCACTGCTTTTATCTTTATTTCATCTATTGCTAAATACTCAGGCCAAAAAGTTGAGAGAAATTATCTTCAGCCAAAACTAGGATTAATGACAAGCTCAGGGAAACAACAGAAAAAGAATTTTGGGGTCATGAGCCAGGAGAATGAAAACAAACCAAGATTAAAAACAAACAACAAAAAAACTCGTTAGATAAAATGCACTGTCTTAGCCAGCAGTGGAGGGATAATTAAGAGACAGACTTATAGTAATCGATCAAATCTGATCACTCAGCAACTTTGGCAAGGAAGAGACTGAAGACTTAAATTAACATGGTTTTAGCACGAGACTACTTCACCACCTCTTGCCCTGCCCCGGTGACGAGGTCTTTCTAGAGAATGGGCAGAACAATAACCACTACCCTCACCCTCCACCCACTATGTAATCTTCAGTCCCTTTGCAATCTCAAATCTCAGACTGAATTTCCATGGCCACCCTATGCGATAGATAGTATCTCACTTTAAGAATATGAATTGGAGGCTCAGAGGCTTCAGGAGATCCAGCTCATACATAGCAGAGCAGTGATTCCAACCAATTTTCTGGATCAAACCTTTTTCACATTTCAGTCATATTCATGAGAATCCAACATGGGGGCATCCTGTCAGCTCAATGGCGGCATTTGTCCTAGCTTACTGATGGTACATTTCAATCAGGGTTACCATATGAGAGAAAAAGGACGTCGTGGAAGCAGGTTTTTAGCCTTGTCTTGAAGAGGATTGTGTCTTCCTTCATTATGTCTCATATCTGTTCCTTTCCCTTTCAGTCCCACTGTCTTATATTACGTCACACCAGAAAATTCTGCCACTGTACCTCTCTTACAAACCAGTTTTTGCATTGATGTAGATTAATTTTCTTAAGATACCAGCTTCATTGCTGATTTAAAAACATTCACTGGCAGTGGTTCTCAGGATCAAATACAGCCAAAAGTAGCATTAACGACAAGTATAGGATCAAGGACAAAGTCCTTGGCTTAACATTCAAGACCCTCACGATTTGGCCCCAAATTATTTTGTGATTATATATCCCACTTCTCCACTCCTTGCCACCCAGAGTTTACATATTCCCAAAACTCAATGTCCCGTGTTCACTCTAAGCAGTGCCCTCATTCCTCTTCTCACACTTATATATTCTGCTTCTATCCTTTCAAAGCTGAAGTTCATTTTCACCTCCTCACATCCTTTCCCAAGACATTGCGGCACTTGGCAATTCTTTCTGAGTTAGTGTCTTCTGTTTGTCCCTCCAGATCCACTTACCACCCTCTGCACCCTGCTCTGTGCTCCAGAAAGTGAGTGCCATGGACTAGCTCCCTTACTCCCAAACACTGAATTCTCTCTATGGTTTTCTTCCACCTAACATCTGCCTTTGTAAATAGCCTTTAAAAAAAAAATCAAAACCTCTTCAAATTCCCATTTTGAATCTAACATTTGCTTTCTGCCAGGACCCTAACTGATATCTTTCCATTCTTCTATGTACTTGTAGGCTTTATTTATTGCTTTTAGCCTTCATATAGCATATCAAAGCCTGCCTTAAAATAATAGCTATTTTCCTATGTGATTATATAGTGCCAACTTGAGTAAAGTTTCCTGAAGACAAGAAATATGTATTATACTCCTCTGTAGGCTTGACTGTCCCCCTGACCACCTCCTATCCCAACAAAACAATGAATCTTTTATTATTATGTGGCCTTGTGTGAAGTACACCCACATTGGTTAGAAAAAAGAGATCTACTTAAAGCCTAAACAAACGCACACTTGAAAGTATCCAATTATAGTGGAAATAGGTGACTGAATGATTCCAGGGGTTGATAATAACATAGGGCCTATCATCTATCGCACTGGAAGGTACAGTCTGCCAGTTATGTTATTCACTTCTTACTATCCCAACCAGCCTGCTGTAGATCTGACCATGGCCTACTGCTGAGTCTAAAGCTCTTTTTTTTTTTTTCTGGTTGTTGTTGGTGGAGATGATGGTGGCAGTTTGTTTATTTGGTCCTAAAATGCTAAAAAGATTCCATTTTATAAGGAGACATGATTTAAGTGATATTTTTTTTCATTTCATTCAATAGCTAGACAATCATGATTGGAAATTATCGAGTATAAAAAGAACTTGAAATGGGAGCACAGTTGTTTCAGAGTGTTGTGCCTGAGACAAAGCTTTCCACTGTGGGCAAAGGGGGTGGCTGGACCTAAGGTTTCATCACTGCAGATTACATTGCTGCACTGAGCTCCTCGAATTTTTGGTGGGCAGCCACGTGGCTGCGTGTCTAAAATGAAAAGGCAAAGGGCAAAAAGGTAGACCAAAATGGGCCCAGAGCTCTCCACGAGATGGAAGTGTTTGAGGAGGTTCACTTTGCAATTTCTGTTCCCCAGACGTTTCTGAGACCTAGCAGTGGGACGCACGGCCGTCTGACTCTGACGAAGCCATGGCAAACAGCTTAATTCCCAGCTCTATTAAATGCCCTTGGACAGAAGTAAGCTGTGTGGACATCATATTGCTTGCCCTGTCTTGGGCTCCCTTCCATACCCGGAAGAAGCAACCCATGGAGAGAGCCCTGTGGGACTGTAGATTTCAACAATAGTAAATAACAACCACACATTGAGAATATTCTACTTTTTAGATGTTTCACACATTTCATCTCATTTAAACCTCACGACCATCCTATAAATACCTATTATTACTGCCATTTGAAAATGAGGATACTGAGATTTAGAGTGGGTGAAACGACTTGCCAATGTTCACACAGCCAGCAAGTGACTGAGTTAACCCTGGAATCGAGGTGTGAGTGAGTGCCCAGATTACCCTCTGTCTGTTAGGCTACACTGCCTCATGGTTTTAACATCCAGGGCCTGGATGAGCGCAGAACATGTAGACAGAGGTAGCATAGACAGAACTAATCACAAGATTTTTGTGGTTTCCACCACGTGATTCAACATCCCCAAAATAGCAAGGAATCCTAAAAGACTGAACAGAGAAGCAGTCAGCAGACGGGCTCTCGTCTAACACTATGGAGACAGAATTGAGAGTCAAATATGTGCTAAAATATAAGGCTTAAAGCATGTACATTCAAAGGACATATATAGCAACCACATATCAGAAGTGATTGGGTGTGGTTTCCATAGCAATATAATGTATCTACAGTAGAATTTTTCAACTTAAAATAGTAGGCTTCCCCCCATTAAAAAAAATTAAATTAAATTCAAAGTTCATTGGTATTTGTTTTTCCATTCTACAAAGATTATAAAGTTTGGTTATGGCAAAGAGACAATAATTCTCACCACAGAGCAAAAGAGAAATAAGATCACACTGTTTGTCTGGAACAAAACGGATTCTTGTTGGTCTTCAGATACTGCAGCAAACAAAGCACACCAAATGCCAGACGTATCATGCCAAGGCTGGATGTCTGGCTCTTGCAAATCTGCATGTTAATGCAATGCCAGCAAGTGTATTATAATGAACAGAAGTTAAAATTGGCCTTCCTTAAGTCAAAAAAAAAAAAAAAATGTAAAGAGAAATGACTGCTTTTCTCCAGGAAGAAGAACTTAGCCTCGAATGGGGCAGGGATGCCTAGAACTAGAAGAAAGCAACAGTAATGAAAGCTGACATTTATCGTGTTCTTTCTCTGTCAGACATCTTTCTAAGATCTTGCAAATGATCACTCTGCCCAATAGCTTCGTCAGGTAGGTACTGTCCCTGATTTACGTGAAACCTGATGCACACACAGTTCCACAGCTTGTTCAAGGGCACGCATTTGGGGAATGGCAAAGTTTAGATTCACGTTCTGGAAGTCTAGCTCCAGAACCTGCATTTTAAACCACTTTTCTAAACAGGCCAAGGACACTGAAAAAGAAAGTTTCTTGCCCTAGTTCCCACAGTGTCTTAAGTGACTGAACTTAAGATTTTAGGCTGGAGGTTCACTGGGACTTCCATCATGCCAGGCTGGTTCTTCATACTCAGGGCAGGGTATTGGGAGAACAAAGAGACTCATGAGAAGCAGAGTGAGAAAGCACTAAAGGCACCTGTTTTCCTGTGCTTTTTAATCAACATACTTGTTCCTCTAATTTCAAACAACTCTCTCCAAAACTCCCTCAATGGTCAAACCCTGCTAAAGCTACTTTAAGAGCGTGTCCAAGTTTGGCTGGAGCTACAATTTGATTAGCTGATATTTATGAGCCTCAGATTTGAACTTGAAATTCCTATGCTATACGGCAGTTGTTGTGTTTGGAGAAATGGGGTTTGAGCTGCATTCCTTTCGGCCAAGGAGTGATGATGTTGTAAAATGACTGCATTTCACACACCAGGTATCTTTGCTCACCCTGTGGATAAAAATATCTTGATTAAAAACATGGACTTTGGCAGCTACTCAAGAGACATAAACCAAAAACGTTTGTCTATGTACTGGAATATGAAGATAAGCATGGAGGAGGCAGTTTTGTATAGTGATTAATAATGTCACTTTTATGGTGGGAGTTCAAACCACATCTCTAACATCTACCAGGTCAGTAACCTTGAACAAATAAACCTCAGTTTTCTCATCTATAAAATGGGACTAAAAGTATTATGCTCATAGTGTTATAGAAATTAGGTGAGATAACCAGCATAAAGCAGAAGAGTACCTGGCACACTATAAGCTTCGTCCTGTTTCGTTGCCCTTAGTAGTCCGATAAGACCAAACTTCTCTTAGTTCCCACTCTATCTGGAAGGCTCTTCCCCTAACTGTCTTTTTGAAAATCTCCTTTTCATTCTTCAAGTTTAGCTCACTTGCTTCATGGCCCGCCCAGGTAGTCTTATGTATCTCTTTAATTTTTCCACTGTTTCTAGTATGTCTTTTTCTCCATCCCGCTCTTTGAGTATACATTAATGCTTGGTGCACAGTGCAGAGCCTGGTATATGGTAGGCATTCAATAGCAGTTGTTGAATAATAGATTAACAGGCAAATATCGAGTTTCAGTATAAAGTTCAGGCTTCTGAATTTCTAGAGGTATTAACAATCAAATTCGATCAATTGAGAAAGCTCTAACTGTAAAATCTAAAGTGCAGTCTCATTATGGTTTTAATTGAACTCCAAAGCATTAGAAATTATAGTTCCAAAATAATTAGACTCAGAAGAGATTCAAAATCATATTGTGACAGAAGGAGACTTGTGAGGCCAGTGGAAGGAGTCAGAGATCATGACCTAACTTGCACCAGAGAAATTCCACAGGATTCAAATTCTTATTTTATATCCCAACCAGCAAATTATCATTGATTTTTTTGACACCTAGTAAGCATTCTGAATAATAATGCGCTAAGAGACATGGGTACATAAAAGCACATCAAAAATGAATATTGTGTTTCACATTACACTAAGGGTCTATGGAAATAGCTAAATCCCTTTAATTGTTCTGAAGAGATAGCCAGTTCTTGGGTAATTTCTCTATAATTACAATAGGGTGAAGAGCTAAGTCTACAAACCAGCCCATCCACGCAGTTCAAAGCTGCTCTGGCCTGGACAGCTTCGGCAGGCAGGAAACAAGCAGTTTGATGAGGGCAGCATACTTCCACCCTTTCTAAGTGAGAACCGGGGGAGTAGGCGCTAACGAAAAACTTTATAAAAACACACTAAAGAATGCCACCTCTTATGTAGCTTGCTGACGAACCAGTGTAAAGCTGCATCAACTCACAACGAATGGAGGGAGTGAAAGTCAGTAGTGTATGCATAAAAATACCACCATGTATTCCTCAAGATACAGGACAATCTGATACATTTTAAAACATTGATACTAGGAAGGTAGAAGTGTGGCCAGATCGAGACCCATAGAATCCAGTTCACAGAGATTCTTCAGGCCAAGGCGCAGCTGTGCACGTTGAAGCTCAGGCTGCAGAATGTGCATTTTGCAAGGCTAAAATTGTGGCAGGTCCAGAAACCGATGTTCAATTCCATTTCCTTGGTATTAAAAACATTTCAACTCTTTGACTGCCACAAGTAGAATAAATTTTGTACTGGCCACACATGGAAGCACTGCTTTGATGGTCTTATACTTCAAGTTAGGGTCTAAAAATTCTCCACCTGTGAAAGCAACATATGCATTCTAAACTGTCAATACTTCATCTGTTAAGTTCCCGTGCCTAATGTCGACTCATCACGTGAAAATCAATTTGTACAATAAATTATGAACCTGGAAAAAAAGACATTTTTCATCACCTTCCTATTTAGTTGTTTTTAGGTTTTCCTAGGACAACAGTGGTCATTCCCTACTCTGATATTTCTTTCCATGTAGTGGGCATTCTATGTGAGTAATGGTTCCACTGTTTATCTGCTCCCTTATTTATTCCTCCCAAGCATAGAGTGACTACTCTTACTGGTGACTTTCAGTGAGGAACCAGTCAAAGGGAGCTTGGTCCTCTCTTGTCTCATGCTCCTAGAAAGTCAGCTGCCCACAGAAGGCAAGCATTCTGTTCTGGGTCTCTATGCTGTAAGTTTTTCAGTTAGGACAGCTCCATATGAAGAGATTGGTGACTATCTAGATGAGCTTGTGATCAGGCGAGTAAGTCAGCCTGATACTGGGGTGCAGTGTTAGGAAACTCACTCTTGCTGCACCTAAACCACACTCACAAATGTAACCTTTACCAGCGAAAGAGCTGATAACAGTCATTTCCATCTGATGATTGTTCTGTATATCCTAATTGGTTCAAAAATGGGTCAGGAAAAAGGGGTACACTTATAGGCTCCCTAAAACCCCCATAGGTTTGCAGATGTAATTGATATTACCCACTGTGTTACGACCTTGTCTTTGCCACAGCAGGACAGACGGCAGTGTCTAACAGGTAGCCTCTGGTCCTTCAGAGCAGAGCTCAGCAAATCCATTTTCTTTCTGTTCTTTTTGTTTCCTCAGTGTGTGACGCTTGCATTCATTTTCCCCACACTGCCAAACTGTACCCTCGTTCTCCATTCAATTCCACCTTCCTCTGGGCCTCCCTCTCAGAAGTCTTCACTATTAAGGGGCTACAGGAACTGTAAGCAGTGGTGTGTGAAGCAGGGCCCTTGCTCCCGGCAGTGGATAAAGACGAAATGTCCCTAATGTGTTTACATTATTTGCACTTTTTCATGTTATAAATTATGAAATTTAAGTGTGTGCATAATATAAACATACCATATTCTGTAATAATTTACTTAACTAGATTCTTAACTAGGTTGTTTTAAATATCTCACTTATTATAAAAAAAAATTCTTCATTGAACACTTATGGGCCCACACTCAAATTATATCTTTAGATGTTACAATGTTTTTAAATATAGCAAGTGGGAAGTATATGCCTACAAGAAACATTTCTGAAGCCGTTCGGAGCCCTACCAAGGAAAGCTGGGCAGTCTTCTGCATAGTCAACCCAGAGTAACATTCTAGACTCATTCCCTCCTCTCTCAGTGCTTCTCCCATTATTTTTATATATAACTTGCTAAGATAATTCAGTAGACCCAGAGCAAAAGGTAGTTCAGGATCTTAATAAATCCGCTTCTTGGGGTGGGTTCCCCAAGAAGCACCATGAGACAGAGATTCAAGTGCAAGTAGTTTGTCTGGAGATGGAGGAGTAGGAAAAAGATGAGGAAGAGCAGAAAACCGAGAAAGAATGCCTACTGAGCCAGTTAAGACTGTAGGTGACTGGAACTTAATGCCCTGAGAGAATCACTCAAAACCAATGTAAACATATGCCGCAGAGATATCCCACTCCAGGGACTGGGCACCTTGGGTATTTATTCACCAAATCTTGTTAGTCACTGATCGAGAGCCCATACTGAAGGATGGCAATACCCTGGCACTTCCTGTGGCACAGGTGAGCAAGGTAGCTTCTGTGGTCAGGGAAACCCTCAAGCGAAAGAATGAGGGTTTTAGTAGTTGGAAGTCTGCCGGCATGCGCCTAAGTCATAGGGGTGAGGGCATACGAGTGAGACACCAACATTTGCTACAATCTACCCTTAGGGAACACACAACTGAATCCTTGGAATGCGGTTGTCACTTTAAATTGTGATGAGACAATCCTTAAAAGAGGCCATTTGTGATCTAAAATTCATTTTCTCTGCCCAGTTATATACCTACTGAATACTGGAAAAGTTATGAAAACAGATCATAACACAACACAAGAAAGAAGGTATGACTTTGCAGCCGGAAGATGACAATCATTAATCGAATAAGCATTTATATGTCTTTTAGTCTGCCAGCCATAATGATAAACACTAGAATACAAAGGTAAGTTCAACACAATCCCTACCTATAAGGGGCTTACTTTACAGTATGGTGTCAGGGACAGGACTCTCAGACCTAAAAGTGGGATCTGAGAGCAGAAGAGACTTGTGACTGCTATCCAAGTAGATGGCCTGAGGGCAGCAGTGCCCCCGAGAATAAACACATACTTGGTATGTCTAGGCAGACAGAGCCTCAGAGAACTTCAAAGAGTGTGCCAGAATGGTCCACAAGTGGAGAATGTTTGTAGACAATCCCCCAAAGGTGCTGTGGGATGAGTCTCATATGCCCAAGAGGGACACAAAAGCAATAGAGAAAATGATTAAGCATGGAGGGCATTTTCTTAAGAGACTAAAAATGTTGGACATGACCTGAGGAGCAGATGGATGCATTAGTGGGACCCAGTGCTAGCAGACAACAACCTAGAACCAGATACCTTCCTTCTCACTCCAGTTTCTTCTTCGAACTTGGGCAGAACCAGAGAAGTCAAAAGAGAGGCAGCCTGCATTGACTAAGAGTTCTATGTCTGGCAGAACGATGCCTTATTATACAAACACTATTGCGTTTTAGACAAATGAAGCAGGGCATTTCTCCCATGCTCAGGTTTATGGAGTGAAGCTATAGCCATTGCCCAGCGATTCCTTAATATCATGTTCTCATCAGTGAATCTTTCAGAGTGGTGAAGTAAAGAGAACACAGTTTTGGGAGTCAGACAAAGTTTCATTCAAGTCCTAACTCTCCTGATTTCACTCCTATTCTATGTGTGATTATGGACAAATTGACAGTATTTAAATTTTTTGGAGCATCAGTTGTCTCGCCTGTAAAATGGTGGTTAACATGAGGATTAGTAAGACAAGATAGAAGATTGTTTACTGGAGAGTCCGAGCAGAGGAGGCTTCCAGAGGGAAATGGTGTGATGCTGGGATCGCCCCACTTTCCACGCTACAGGGTGATGTTGGCATGGCTCGTTAACATAGGAGAAGGAACCTTGGTGGATGGTACGCGATAACTTTGTCCAGGCTGAGTGACATTGCGAAGAATTCACAGACTTCATGGACACATTCCAGATGCACAAGCTTAGAGGAGAGTTCGTAAGGAAAGGCCCTGCTAAAGGAAACATGTACCACCAAGAAATCTTCTCGGAAGAGCTATTGCCTCATTCTCTCCTTTGATTTTTCAGATGCAAGTATATCGACTCCCAAGGATGAGGGAATGTGCAACAGATCAATAAGCATTTCCAAAGAAGAAAAATTTACATGTGTGTGTGTGTGTGTGTGTGTGTGTGTGTGTGTGTATCACCAGTTTCAAGGGGATGAGTGTTTCAAATTCTGATTTTGTATTATAAGAAATACTAAATAGAATTAATTATTTTTATGTATGTACTTACATGTCTAAAAATTTAGGATTTTATACAACATGCTATTTTTTCCCTTTTTCAGATATATATAGATGTTTTTAATTTATGCAAAGTAATGATGGATACACTGATTTGCAAGATGTATTTATATAAAATAAAAGTTTGAATAACATAGGTCTTCCAAAATGTGTTTATTTTTATCACTTCTTTTGGCCTAGAATAAATTCTTTTTTTATTATTTTTCTTTTTGGAGCTAAGCTATCTAAACTTCAGAAATATTGTTAATTTGGGAAAAGTCAGGTCTCAGAAATTTTGGAAACAATTGCCTCTTGTAATATATGTAAAAATATTATATACAGTGTCTGACATACATTTAGTGCTCAACAAAAGTTATTTTTCTCCCTTCACTGTTGCCAGGGGCCATCTGGGAAAGAACCCCTCCTTTTCATCATTTCTGTGTATTCGCCTTTTCATATTTAGTCTGCCCCAAAACATGAAATACCTGCAACGTTTCTGCTTTAACTGCACCAGATGCTGAGAATGCAGAGAAAACTCTATTCCTGCCCTGAGAAGCTGACACACTAGGGAAGGAGAAAGGCATGCAAACCTTGGCCTAACTGTTTGTTTGACACTCACCTGTCTAGATTTAATTCCAGTTTCCTGTTACATTCTATGGTGATGTTCTCACATGGTGGGCTCTCCATTGGCTTCCTTCTCATACAAGCCCTTCAAACTCTAAACTGTAGGACACTGATAACTAATAATCTGTTTAGATCCTTTGAATAGACTTTCTATACGAAGGAAAATCTTCTCTTGATATACTTTAAAAGCGATGACTCTATCCTAGAAAAGAAAAAGGAAAAAAAGCAATGACTCTATATGTAGCAAAGAGATATGCCCCTCAAAATTTAGATTTTAGGAAACAAATTCTCTCACCTCCTTTTATTTTCACCCACCAAACCTTTCATTTTATAAACACGTAACAAGTCCCTGCCTTTGGCCAGGCACCGCATAAGCACTGGGTTAAGATAAATTAAACACTGTGTCTTCCTTCAAAGAGTTCATAGCCAAGTGGAGAAGAAAAGCAAGCAACAGATAGTTAGAGAAAGCGAAATGAGGGTTATGGCAGAGTCATGCACCAGGAACTTCAAGAATACAGAGACAGATAATCTTAGTCAATTCGGTAAAGCTTGCTCTCTCACGCGTGCCCTGGCCAAGTTAATCTCCATTACTGTGAGAGCAGTAATCCTGGCACAGAGAATAAGAAGTTACTTATCCTGATTCCAATTTGGCTTCCCAATAAAGTGTAAGTGGTATGTCTTAGTATTTGCATCCTTCCTGCTAAAGCCGCAAAGCCTGTTGAGATACTGGTTCCAACTCGACAGTCTCCTGGACTCTGTATGCTACGTTCCTGTATTCTATATCCTACATCTTAGGAATTGGCAACAACAGGATCATCTACGGCATTATCAAAACTTCTGATAATCTGGGTTTAGATCTTTTGTCCACATTGAAGAGAAGCTTATCCCCTCGTATTTCCAGTCTTGGTATTCCCTAACAGTTGCTGTTCATCACCACCTTCTTGCTCATCACTACCCTCAACCTGGATTAGATCAAGTAGAAAGTCTTCATTTCCCTCTAACTCTCTCTTTCAAAGATGTGTCCCGTGGACCTGTTAATTGTCATAATAGGAATAGTGAGCTAAGGGGCTGAGGAGACTCTCTCAACTGATTCCAACTCAGAGAACTAAGAGATATCGCATGTCCTCTCTTTTGGGTTCTACCATTGCCTTGTCTAAAGTAGGAAGCTGTCCCTTTGTGGTGCTGGGGATGGAAATGGATTTGGGAGAAAAGACCTAGAAGTGGCCCTGTAACCTGTGGCACGTGGAAAGTTGGCGGAGATCAGCAGCTGGCCGTGGCCCGGTGGGGCAGAGGGTGGGGGAACAGAGGCAGAAGCTAAAAAGACATCTCATCAACCAGGCAGAACTCGGCCTGCAGAGGAATTGCATAAGATGGTGAGATTAAAAGAGCTTTTAAAAAAAAATCTCCTAAAATTCTTAAAATAACATTTGAAAATAAGTATAAATCAAGCTCAAAATATTTTATGCTTTGAAAATGACAGTTTTATACATTTTTTGGTAATGATGAAAACTCATTTACCAGTTATGGGAGTTGCTGGAAACATCACCTCAGGTTCTAAAGAGGAGTTGTTTATGAATTTAAGGGAGAAGTGAGAACTTCTCAAGAAACTTTTTTTTTTCTGATTGAAAAAAAGGCGTTTACACGGCTATGTGACTATAGTGTGACCACAGTGTTACTTTTTCTGGTTTTGCTCTATGGGAGAAAGAGAGAGGCATTCCTCCAAGGAGGGAAAGAGACATGATGCTGTTTTTCTCATTCTACGCCCAGTTCTTCCTCAGTTTAATGAATGACAAGACTAAAATAACAGCGAACAACTATGGATTGCTCTAAGACAACTATGTTATTCCGTCATAGAGCAAGCTTCCTGTAAGATGAGAGAAAAAAAGGGGAGAGAAAAAAGCCAAGGTTTTGCCTACAGAAAGATGTAGGAAATTTTAGGAACCACGATTGATAAAGCTTAGTTAATATGATGCTAAAAATATACGTAAGTGTTTATTTCTTTCAATTTTGCTCTATGAAAATAGCATGTTTAAATATAGTGTTCTTTAATATTCTTATATGTATTTGAATATTATATTTTGTAAAACAGTGGCTGAGTAGAAAAGCAACGCTTCTTTCAATTAACTCGTGTGCTATGCAGACTCTCTGACCAAAACTAAGATACCTCAAGGGATTTCAAGTCAGGTTATCTGAATTGCAAGAACATCTGGAAGGGAGCTGGGATTAGCAGACTCTTAAGTGATAATTTGCAACCTAAATATAAAATGACAAATATGCAATGCCCCAACAAAGAGGACGATGCTGTGATTTTTGTTGTTGTTGTTGTTGTTGTTGTTGTTGTTGTTGTTGTTCTGAGATATGGGCAGATAATTCAAAACTGTAAGCTGGGTCCATTCTTTGGAATACCATATCTTGAAAGAGGCTAGATAGCAAGAAAACTATATACTCCTCTCTTGCTCCCATAGACACTTGCTTTAGGAATCCAGCCAGCATGTTATGAGGAAGCCCAAATAAGCCCAGGCAGAGAGACTGCACTGGGAGCCACAGATAGGTGTTCTAGCCAACTGAGCCCAGCTGAGACCCTAATCAACAGCATCAACAGCCAGACATGTTGAGTGGGGACACCTCCGGATGAATCCAGCACCTAACCATTGGGTCTTCAGAAGCCCCAGACATCGGAAGCAGAAATAAACTGTTCTTGCCATGTACTTTCTGAGTTAATGGAATTACAATCTATGAGCTTAATAAAATTGTTGTTCTATCCCACTAAGTTTTCTTTTGTGTTATGGGTGTGTGTGTGTGTGTGTGTGTGTGTGTGTAAATTATCTAGCAATAATAAATGCAATAGTCAGCATCTTTAAATCCCCCAGGCCAAAGGCTCTGTTACAGCACCAATCTTCATCCAGAATAAATCTCCAATCTTCATTCAGGATGGAGGAGAAGTAAATGCTAATCATTTGAGTTTGAGGAGAGGATCTCAGGATCCAACTGCTTCTCTAGGGCACTTTCAGTCAACCTTGATGTCCTAGATCATACATATACTCCCACTTATAGAGGTCTTAATGCCATTGAGCCCTAAGTCCTTTGAGGGGTCTACTAGGCTTTTTTTCCCCCTCACCTTTTCCTTCCGCCAACTCAGGAATAAGATTTCTCAGGTCTGCTAAGGTAAGTATCACTCATTCCTTTAGTTTCTCGGCTTCCAAAAATGTGCTGCTATAGTCTGCTCTTCCATTTCTTTTCATTATGAGTTTATGCTTTAAAAATATCTTATTGATGTTTTAGTGGGATTTTCAAGGACATAGAATTAAATGTATAGGCTCAATTTAGCATCTCAAATAAGAATTTTACCTAGACTTTTTGTTTTTATTGAATTATAGTTGACATGCAATATTATATTCATTTTGGGTATACAATATAGCGATCTAATATTGTATACATTATAAAATGATCGCCACGATGTCTTTGCCTAGACTTTTTATATAGTTTCTAGATATATTCCCTCCATCTCCTTTTATTTAGTTAATTAAAATAAATTACTTAAGAGTACTGGATATAAAGACTTGTGCTTTATTGGAAAACAGCGACAATATCAACGACAAAAACCTTTTCAGTTCCTATGTTGTTGTTGTTTTTTTTTTTCATTTCTCTGAGATTTGTCCAATTGCATTTATATAGTCTGAAGTCTCCCTTTTCTGAATCCCAATACTCATTAGGCTGATTCCCTAGAGGAGAAGACAACCTAAATATAGAAAACAAAATGAAGAAAATCCAATGACTGTCAAAGAGTATTCCATGCTTGTAAATAAATAGAAAGGATAAAATATTTACAGAATGAATGGGCTGAGAGTTGAGTACACCAGTAGGTGGTTTGGGCCATAAAGTCAAGAGAGTTTGAGGTTTTTGCTGTGGTCAGAGCTGTTACCACTTATTATGATAACTGACATGCCCCTCCTTGCCCCTGCAGAGATGGCCTCAGAGGCTATTTCTGCTCTTCTAAAAATGGGAGAGTCTCCTTCTCTTGTTCTTTCTGCTTTGGCGGAAATGAAAACTCCTCCCTGTAGGATGCTATTCTCTAAACTCTCAGCTCTGAGTCACAGGGTTTTCTGTTCTCTGCTGCAGGTTTCCCTCAGTATTTCTGGTGGCTTGCCTCAAAGGACACAGAGAAACCATCCTTCCCAAAGTGAGTTCACTGGCACCTCTGCTCCCTCACTTCCTGATCTGTCAGTATGGACAGTCTGCTACAGTGCTTCTACCACAGGCTGACCCATTCTAAACACCAGTTCTCTATGTGGAAGCCTCTCCCTCTCTCTCTCTCTCTCTCTCTCCTTCTCTCTCTCTCTCTCTCTCTCTCTCTCTCTCTCTCTCTCTTGCGTGTGCGCGCGCACACACACACACACACACGGAAACATGTACACACATACATTTTTTTTAAATCATATGTATATGATTTTTAATGTATATGAACTTGAATGCCCTGGAATGAAATAGAGGAGGAGGGAGTGTCAGAGGAGAGTACTGGCTGAACCCACCCTCTGGTCAACAGAAAGCAGGGGGCTGACAGAAGACCCTGCTGTAAAATGTATGCCTTTCTGATTATTTTTCCAAGATCCCACCTTGCCTGTATCATTCTGCTCTTCTTGTTTTCCCCATATTTCCTGTCTTCTTCACAAGATACACACTGAAAAGACATGTTAGGATGTCACTCTGTGTTTAAAATTATTTTCACTGTTTTGTCTAAGAAAACAATCTATTGGAGAGGAACACAAAGCTAATTGAGAAAAAAAATACACACACACACACACACACACACACACACACACTTGTTTTAAAAGAGTTAGGGCAGAGCCTGGTGTGGTTTTTCACATACTTGTTCCAGCCAATGTTTAAGCATCTTGTGATTATGTGAAACCACACCTGTTAATTTACAAGTGTTTACCTTAATAGATGTGAGCTAAGTAGTCCTTAGAAAAATTGTGTGTATTTAAGTTCTTAGTGTTTTAAAGTAAGCTCAGAATTTCTTTAAGTATAACTTAAAGCTAGTGTCACTTATTTTAAAAGTGCATAAAAGCATTTTTGATAATTATATGCATCTGCAAACATATATTTATGCAAATAATTTCATGTATTTTAGACTTTAATAAAAAGTCTAAATAACTTAGGGAGTATAAAATAGTTGAAAAAAAAGAAGTGCTTAAACATGTAGTAAATGGGATGAGGAAAAAAATGGAAGACTATGATGACAAAGAAGATTGAAGAAAGAGGTGTATCAGAAATTAAAAGGTGTGAAATTCCATAAGACTACTGAAACAGAAGCGTCTGATGAGATAACTAACAACCTGTAATCAGGTAGAAGAACATCATAGGAAATATGTCAGTTTTCTGTAAACTTCAATATTGATCTCACTCTTCACACACCTTTCACTCCATCTGACACAAATATACTTCCCAAAGGCCGATGAGAGAGTTCTTTATACACTGCATACTTCTATAGAGACTATTAACAAATCAAAGAGGCAGATATTAACATAATTTGTTTATGCCTATTTTTGACAGTTATACATTGTTTTCTCAATAATTAATTTTACCATTGAACTCATTCTTTGTATTGCTTACTACAAACTGAGATTTGACATTAAAACTGAGAGTACATTAAAACAAAACAATTTCCTCTACCTTTATGACATTTCTAACATCAAATGTATGGGTTTTTCCACACTACACAATTCTCAAATTTTCAACAGTGTCCTACATTTTAACTCAATTTTGACACTAACTACCTGGAGTTAGTGCAGATGCCACAAATTAAGGACTCAATACCACAAGAGTGCTCTTTCATTGTAGAAACCGTCACAAGTCCCAGCTTGTCATCTGTACTTCTGACCAACCACCAATAAATTGGGGGTTCCCATGACCCCCACCTCTCAGGTTCAATAATTTGCTAAAATGACTCAGCGAAACCAGGAAAACGGTTTAAGTCTCATTATCAGTTCTTACAAAGGGTATTTTTAAAGGTTGTAAATGAACAGCCAGTTACATAAGGAAAGGTCTGAAAAAGTTCTGAGCACAAGAACTTCTGTTTCTATGGAGTTCGAGGCCCACCATCCTCTCAGCATGTGGGCACATTCTTTGTCACCAACCCAGAAGCTCTCCAAACCCTGTTGTTTAGGGTTTTTATGGGGCTTCATTACATAGACATGATTGATTAAATCATTGGCCATTGGTAATTAACTGAATCTCCAGCCGCTCTCCATGCCCTGAGTTTTAGGAGTGGAGCGGAAAGTTCTAACCCTCTAATCACACGGTTGGTTCCTGTGGCAACCAGCCCCCATCCTTAGGGGCTTTCCAGCAGTCGCCTCATAAACTTAAACTCAGATGTGGTTGAAAGGGGCTTGTTATGAATAACAAAGGATGTTTCTTTCACCTTTGTCCATCTGAAGCTATTTCAGAACTGGGGACAAAAACCAAATATTATAACAAAAGCTATTCCTATTGTTCTTATTACTTAGGAAATTACAAGGGTTTTAGAAATGCTGACCAGGAGCCAGGGATGGATACCAAAAAATATACTTCATATTATATCACAATATCACATACATAATGTTCAAATGAGAAATATAAATAATAAAAATTTAATAATATTTTGTTAATATATTTACAAATCTATAAGTCCAGGTTTGTTACTACAAAGTAAATGTGGCAATCATCAAGTAAAATATGACAGTTTCCCCTTATTTTTCTCCCAGTTTTCATTTCTCTCTTCAGAGGAAACCACTATTATTAATTTGCAATATAGTTAGGTATATATCTTTCTAGTCTTTTTCTATACACTTACACACATATGAACATACATACACTTGTGACCAACACAATAAAGCTTTCCCAATAATATCTAAGTTCTAATCCCAGCAATCTGTGAATGCGTTAAGTTATGTCGCAAAGGGAAATTAAGGTTGCTAGTCAGCTGACTTTAAAATAGAGAGATTATCCCAGCTTATATGAGTGGAGCCAAGATAGTCACAAGATTCTTTAAATATGGAAGAGGAAGACAGAAGAGGTCAGAGTAATGAGATGTGAGAAAGACTAACAGCCATATCTGGCTTTGGAAATAGAAGGGAGCCAAGAGCAAGGAAGGCAGACAGCCAGCCTATAGAAGCTGGAGATGATAGGAAAACAAATTCTCCTCTAGAGCCTTCAGAATGGAAAACAACCCTGTCGACATCTTCGTTTTAGCCCATTAAGACTTATTGAAAACTTCTGGCCTCTAGAATTCTAAGATAATAGATACATGTTATGTTAAGCCATTAAATGTGTACTAACTTGTTACAGCAGCAGTAGGAAACTAATATACAGACGCTGGGAATTCCTCAGTAAATGACCCACCCAGTTCACCCAATAGAGAAGTTCAGAGTCAATAAACCCTGTGCACACACTCAATTTCAATCAGCATTTTCCTCTATTCATAATCTCGAGGAGATAGACAAGGGTTCCCAGACATCTGACGAAAGCCTCATGATGAAAGATAAAAGAATGAAACAACTTAAAAAAAAGTCTTGATGTTGTCAAATCTGTTCATTTTCTCCTGTAAGACCTCTGGATTTTGTGAATCGATAAGCAAAACCTGCCGTCTTTTCTGATAAAGATGCTAAAATTAGTTTTCTATTATTTTTTCCAATTCATATTGTTACCAGAGAGTGGAGTTCCCTTCTCGACACGTTGTCCAGATTCTTGATGTCTGGAACAAAAAATTGAGCAAGACACCAAAAATACAGCAGAATAAAATGGCTTTATTAGAAGGGAAAGTAAAGCAACAGTACACGTCCAGAAATGGAAGAGGCCTGAGCAAGAGAAGAGTGGTTCAAAAGGCTTAAGAAAACAAGGGCCCAGTACAAAGCCTTTGGGATTTTCATCTCTGTTTGATGTGGGCAGTCACCTTTTCTTAGATGAGTGGGCTTCCTTGATGGACAACTAAGAGTGAGTGACAGGACCCAGTGTCTCATCGTTTGCTTTTTTTGCATGTTTGTTCCTAGAATTCAGTCAGTTATAATGATATTAATGAACTTCCCAGCATATGCATCACATTATAATGATGGTATAATGAGACACAGGCCAGTTGAAGGTCATTGGGGTCTTCATTGAGCAGGTGTGAGTAACTGGCTGAAACTAGTACCCAATTTTTTGCTTGCTTGTTTCCCCATATGAGTTACTTTTAGCCCAAAAATGCTTTCTGGCTTGCTTAATTGTAGGCAGACTACGGTGGACCCCTTCTAGAATAGGACGATCTCAGTGTCTTTGTAGGAAGACCCGAAACCCCCTAAATAACTTTCCTGCCTAACTCTTTTCTAAGAGCCATGGACCCCCTAGTTAGTATGTATGTTGAGGGACAGGAGGTGTCTTTTGTATCTGCTTCCTGTTGAGAAAGGCCTAGTTCCAGCCTATTGGGGTTTCGTGGAGCTCTTTCCCTTTCTGCCTTAGTCAGGACCGGGTCTTGGGTTTCCTGCCAAAGTGCTGCCTCAGTCTCTAGACAACGAAGAACAAAGATACAAACTCATTAGTTGAATCATATGTCTAGTTATGTTTCTGTCATTAATTTGCTCATCAAGTGGGTAAAGGAAAATAGACTTGGTTAACGTATTTCATAAAAGAAAGAAAAAACTTGGGTTAAAGTTCCCCTCCCTTCTTGGACTCTAAAAGCCCTGTTATGGCCTGAAGCCATTCCTGCCTTGTAACCGGCCAGGGAGAATGCAGAGTTTCAATGATGCTTATCAATAGCCAGAGGACTGGAATCACCAGTTTCAAGGCAATTATGTAAGTTTGAGGGAGAGGGTCTTTCTCCAAAGAAAGGAGAAAAGAAAAGACTTAACTAGGTTTACTAAAAAGATTAAAAATTTTGCAAATGATGGCTTGCATCAATATGATGTTTGGTTTTTAAATTTTAGCTCTTAGATTCTCCCTTTCTCCCTGAAATGAGCTTGGGTGATGGTCTCAGCTTTCTCAGGCATATACAGATTGCCAGTGCCGTTATATCATGGTGCCTCCTTCTCTGAGAAGTTCTAACCCTCAAGGTTTTGTAAGCACGAAGTGGTTTAATGATTACAAAAGACTTTGTAAAAATAAATTTTTTAAATATAAAACGTCTGACTCAAATATAAAGTTTTAGGAGGATGACAATGATGATTATCAATATTTCCGAAAACCCTTCTCTTTACCAATGATTTGTAGGTGCTTCTTCCCATCCAGAGATGGGATCATCTGTGTATTCCTGACTTCCCTTTTGTTCCCTCATCTCTCTAAGTTCCCAGAACCCCAGTAAAGACTTCTGCATTGCCTGGGGAAGACCAATTTTGCATCATCATAAATAGCTCCAAGCAGTGCAGGAATCTTAAAACTCTAGTCCCAAATTCAGCTTGACCATTTGAAACAACTCAAGCCACAACTCAAGACACAAGCAGCTCATCCTCTGGCTCCACCCTGCTGGGGTTTATTTACCAGACTAGTATTCCAAACAGAAGCTCCATTCACTTCATCTCCCTTTTAGCTACAGAGGGTGGCAAAAACACACCCCAGGCCATCGTTGAACCTGGGTAGGCTTGTTAATCAAAGTTTCTTTAGCTTCATCTAACAACAGGGGTATGTTGAATAAAACTCCCAGAGTCAAGGATTGGCTCTGCCTCCTTGAAAGAAAAGCAGTGAAACAGGAAAGGCACCCAACCGAGATAAAAGCTAAGCTAACAAATGATAGCATTTCCAAAACAAATCATTGGGCTCGAATGCCCTGGAATGAAATAGAAGAGGAGGGAGTGTCAGAGGAGAGTACAGGCTGAACCCACCCTCTGGTCAACAGAAAGCAGGGGGCTGACAGGAGACCTTGAAGTAAAATGTATGTCTTTCTGATTATTTTTCCAAGATCCTACCTTGCCTGTATCATTCTTCTCTTCCTGTTTTCCCCATATTTCCTGTCTTCTTCACAAGATACACACTGAAAAGACATGTTAGGATGTCACTCTGTGTTTAAAATTATTTTCACTGTTTTGTCTAAGAAAACAATCTATTGGAGCGGAACACAGAGCTGATTGAGAAGAAAAACATCATTATTTTAGTATGGACAAGGAGCAGTGAGAAATGTGGACCAAATGTGACAATGGAAAGCTAAGAGTAGAGCCAAAATCAAGCCAAGGCCTCTTGAGTAATACACTTGCTCTTATATATTGGTCAAGCCTCCACTATAAATCATGAGTGATAAGACACACATAGGTGACCTCTGAATCAGAGTGCTGAAGAAACATAGATGAGTCACGGGTGTGCTGCAGGAAATCAACTCAACGCATAATTATTTGGTACCTTCTCTATGCCAAGTATTGAGGTATTCTGCTAGGCTGCAAGACGTATCGAGATAAGCAAGATACCATGTGCCCCCCAGAGACACATCATCCATCAGAGGAAATGGAAAAACAAAAACACGTGACCTAGTCATTAAAGAGTTTCAACAGAATTTCATGACTGTCTTCATTAAAACTCTTTGGTTCCAAAGATGAACTTGAACTAGCCTTCAAATGAGCATGGATTTTATTGGTAGTATATTACAAAACAAACAAGTATTAGAAAGGCCAGTGATATAGTGGAGTCTCAGAATAAACTGGAACCAGGGACTTGAATGCTTCTTAAGAACTTTTTTTCCATCTCAAACAAATTGCACCCTTCTTTTCTTCCTCCTCTGTTGACCATCCTCTGCCTCTCTGTTCAATAGCATTCAGCTATTGGGGAGAGACTATCGTGTTCTTTCTTGATTCCAAGACTGAAAGTGCTGGGAAGGGTGTCATTGATTCATCTTGATTTGTGTTTCCACATCTGACCAACACATTAATGTGAGAAAGCAGATCCTTACGAGAGCACAGAAGCTCCAGTGAAAACCTCACAGCTACCCTCTTCATCTTGGTAAATGTCTCCAAGTTTCATCCCCCACACTTATTTGGTCTCTCTGGGTTATCTGGTTTTTCTCATAGAGTCTTGTGTCCAGATTCTCCTTCTCTGCGCAGATCATTCAAAATTGTGAGCCATTTGAATGATCTGTATGGTTTGAATCAGCTTTTTTACAAGACATTGTCTCATGGATCTCCCACCTCAGCTCCATGAATACTGGTCATAAGCTCATGACATATATCCACCTGAGACTCCCAGAAGCCAAGCATCCTTGTCTACATAGAGAAATTTAGATGCTTACCAAATGACTACATGGAGCTATTGTATCAAGAAAGCTGGAAGAAATGTGAGTTTGGAACCCAAAGAAGCATAAGAATGGAAAGCACCAATTTTGGAGAATTATCTGCCTGGAGATGGCAGCTGAAGTGTGAGAGTGTATATGATTACCAAAGAAGAAAATGGTGTGTGAGAAGAGTAAAGGACCAAAAAGAACCTGGAGTAGCCTACATTAAGGGATAGGCTACTCCTATCCCTTCAAGAAGCCTTGAAGAAGCCTTCAAGGTAAGAGAAAGAAAAGGTGAAGAGAGGGGTGGGCATCTGATTGGCTTAGATGACCAATTTGTGTTATTCTGCAGGCAACTCTTACCTATCTAGTGGTCAGCAAGTGGTAGACTGTCCAGGTTCATGATTATTTCCTATTTTTCTATTTCTAGGCCTCTATTTCACTTCTTGATAACATTGCCCCTTTGGGACTAAGAAAGCAGCATTTTACTTCCTAGCACTAGGCCTGATCAAAAAGATTGACTGGATAGGAAAACAACTAACCTGAAAAGTAAAGATTTTTATTTTATGTATAGATTTATATTCACCCTTCTAATAATGCATTAACATTTTAGATAATTCTAAACTTGCTAGGATTCTAAGCAATAAAGTGACAGACTTCCAAATTCAGGAAACCAAAGCATGTAAGATTGCTTATTATTCTCTAGAAAGGTCTTTCAGTATAGTATGTCCCTTTTTATATCATCCTGTTGTCCTTTTATTTACACACTTGGCATTTAAGCCAGAGCAGGAAATGAATAACTCGACTGAGAAAAAAACATATATATGCCTGTGTTCATAATAGTACTCATTGACTAACTGCTTTGGCCAATTTCCAAGCTTCTGAGTGTATGTCTAAGTTGGTTGTGCCCAGCAACTGTGAAAGGATATAACCATAAATTAACCTAATTATTGGAGGTCATAAATGATTTAGATAAGTAGTTCTCTCACTAATGATATAAAATTTTCCCTAAGGTTTTGAAAATCAAATCCTATGGGTCAGGTTATGATCCTTTGCCAAGCAAGGTGTATGCCCCGTGATGTGTTTTTAATAAACAGCTTATATGAATTTGCTGCAAAAGCCAATTGTGGTCAGCTCCTGAAATTAGCGATAATGGAAGTTTTCCAGTGCCCTTCAAAAATTCTTTTCTTTTTATACTTTGGACAATGAGCCAACTGAATGAGATAAGAAGGATCCTTCCAAAGAAACAACAAAAACAATAAGTAGAAGTAGCAATAATAGTGGTAGTACCACCCTGGAGTATCAATATCAGTACCATACTCAGTTGAATCCTTAAAATATTTAATAGCAGCAATCATTGTAACTCCTATCATGTTTGTACTCTATTAACCTTCACATACCCTACCAGTCTTCTAAGTCTCATTCCTATTTAAACCACATTTCCTATACTCTTCTTTATCCTAGACATTCCTCTCCTAGTCTACTCAAGGGCCCTCTTTTAAATGTGGAGTTTGACTAGAAGAAAAGGCAACAGCAAAACTCATACTTTCTGAAGAATGAATACTGCATTTCTTTTCTGCACAAACTTTAATAGCAATTGTTTCATTACGGACCTACTTCTTGTTTATTAAAACACATTTTACAGAATGGTTTATGTAAATCATCATGCTGCATTGAGAAAAATCTGAAAGTTGAAGAACAGGAGTTTTGGGGGCTAAGATAAACTTGAAGAAATGTTTCTGCCTGAGGGTCCATGGCCAAAGAGAGAGAGAGAAAAAAATTGGGTAAAATAGCTTACAATTCATAAGGATTAAGGGAAGGTAAAAATGGGTTAAGAAGTAAGAACTACGATGAGATATGGGCACAGAAGACCAGAGCCAAACCCAAGCCACAAGCAGATGGAGTATTCCAGAGCAACCCCTTTTCATAATGTCCTTTAAGTGTTTTAAGAGTAGAAAACATGATTTATTAGAATAGGCTAGACAAGATCTCTTAATTAAATCTTTCAACAAAATCATGTGAAGCATTTATAAACTTCACTCTCATTGATGTTTGCTAAATGCTAAATAAAACATTTCATCCTAAGAGGGGTAGTCATTGCACTATTCACAAAATATTTCTAGCTTTCATTTTCTGAGCATTGCATTTCACTTCCCTTTTGAAGTCTAATGTGATCATGTGACTATCTTCAGCCAATGATTTGTGAATGGGAGCCTTACAAATCAATGTGTAGTTTGCCACATTCCCTCCCCACAGCTGAAATGATGAAAGCCTGTGCCAAGATGATGCCTCTAGTAGGCTGAGTCTCTGAGGGTTTCCAGTTATGCTAAGCCCTTCTTCTGACCTGCTTTGGACATGTAACATGGTTGAGAAATAGGATTACAAACTGGACAATTTTGAGAGTGAAAGTGACAATAGGCACAATTCAATATGTATGATAATCTTGGAGACATCTAAACTTGTTGTGTTAAGCCACTGAGACTTAGGGATTGTTTTTTACTACAGTTTAATTTGGCCTATTCTGATTGATAAATCAAGGCATATGTTAGCAACTTACAATAACCTGTGTCAAGAAGGCCAAAGATGAACTATGCAGTCCTTACTATAACTGTGCAAAGTTGGTAAGCATTTGAATTCCAAGACCTAAGGTGAAGTCAACTATATTGGCACTGACAAGTGAGTAAACTTCTGAGATCCAGCATTCTTGGTTTCCAAGTGAAGGCTTCTCCTCCTTCCGATCTTGCAAGGAAATACTTGAAGGGGAGGTGCTTTAAGGCAGAAGGCAGCTGACTTCAGAAAAGGTTTAGTGTTGCCCAGAACGGCAAGCCTCAGTCTTGCTTCTGTGACCCTGTGTGGCTCTGTTTAAAAGTATGGCATCAAATTTCCCTCACAGAGCACCTGAGAGCCAAATCAGCTAAAGGTATTTGATTTGGCCAGCAAAATATTGTAGAGAAAAAAAGATGAATTTGCATGCCTTTAGGTTAAGCAAGCACTCTCAGGTTTACCTCTGCTTTCTGTCCCTTTCTATTGTTATATCTTATTTTATCCACTTCTTCATTTCAATTACATAAGCTGTCTCCCAGAGGCAATTGAGTTCTCTGCAGAGAATCATTGTGTTAAGAAGAAAAAAGTACATAAGACCAATGTTCATGTGTTCAGTGTGACATAGGGAAAAGCAGACATGAATATTAGCTACTTCAGTGAAATTATCTCTCAGCACGCCTAAGTACCATCGACCTGACCTGTTTGTTTGCCATCCCCTGGGCCAAAGTGATGTCCAACCCCATGATCAAGGTAAGCCCAACTAGATGTACATGAATAATTTCTTACACACGATGTAGGTAGGAAAAGAGGAGGTAGTCACACACCTAGGAATAGCCAGTAACATCTTCTGCTCTTGCTATCTTATGCAGGATGACTTTGTTCCTTCTTTGGTGATTAAATAGGAGAATGCAAAAGGGGAAGTCCCAGGGGGAGTTCTGGAACCTCCCGGAGAAACGCAGTCCTGGTGCTGACGGGCTAGCATTATGTACCGGCTACTGGGCCTGTGTCCTCAGCCCTCTCCAAACTCTGATTCTATCTGGGGGAGAATATTGAGAAGTAACACAGAAGAGAATTTGAAAAAAAAAATGAATTGAATTGTCACCAATAACAGTCTCTGCCTCTACATGGGGAATAAGGAGAGTTAATCTAAAAGAATATTTTAAAAAAGGAGTTGGCATAGTGGTGACAAGGTAGAGCTCAGGAGTCAATGCAACCAGAATATATGACCATCCAAGAGCGTTTTTTCAGTTTACAACAGCATATGCTCTTTGATTAACTTGAGGCTGAGAAACAAGCCATTTTACACTCCACTGGTGATAAGTCAATATTTTTACCCCTAAGAATGATCACTTTCACCTTTTTCTTTTACCTAAATAAAATTCTTAATTGATTAGTGTTTAACAATGTAAAACATTCAAGCAGAGGTGTTAGAAGAACATCCCTCCTTTAGCTCAGAACAATATATTCTCAAGAATGTGTTGGTCACCATGGAAGTCATTCCGTGGTACTGACACCTTGCTACAGCAAGCAGAGCCTGGCCTTTTTTCTGTTACAGAAGACCGACCAAGATTTTCTCAGAACGCTTCTGAAAGAAGGTTGAAGCAGTGCTAAACACTTGAAATAAATCCTCAAAACAACTCTGGAAGTTGTCAACTATTTCTTTTTCACAGATTGGTATGGCAGGCAAATGGATAAAGGCAGGGAGAAAAACAAAGAGTCATGAATACTTAGCACATCTCTGTCATAGGAAAGAGATGGGTTAGGTTTTCAATAGAGCCTTAATAAATCTATTTTAATTTGAATTATCCTTCTGCGGAAGGAGATCTGCCACCTGCAAGATGTACTCGTGCATCCTATTCACTTCAGCAGTGTTAAAATACCCAAAACTTAGAAACGAACTAAATATTCATTGATAATAGACAATTAAATTGGTTTATGGCATGTGCATCAACAGAATATCGTGTACATTAAAAGTGAGGTCACTCTTTTTGATATGAAAGGATCATCAAGGTATGTTAAGTGAAAAAATGTTTTATACAACACTCACACTGTTGTATATGTAGCAGTGGGTAGGAAAGACTTTTCACTTTGTGCCTTTTGAATTTTGTATCATGTGCATGTATTACTCATGAAAACAATTGTTTTAGTGATTTAAAAGGAGTCTATAGCTTACAGTTAAAGCCATGAGCCCAAGGTCACACAAAGTCAAAAGTGACGAAAACATGTTTGACTCAGTTTTTCTCATTCTAAGTCCACTGGCTCTCCTGCTCTGTTTTTTGTCCTGTTCTCGCTTCCATCCCATCAGCTAATGAGATCTTAGGGCTGACCGGGAGCCGTCGCCATCTTCAGCAAGATTGTCTTTAACAGCATGTGAAAGAGAGCTGCCTATATTTAAACATCAAAAGAAATCCAAGGAGATTATCTTAGCTTTCTTGTTTCAACATCTCACAGATAATTTTATTCGGTGAAGCTTTTTAGTAATGTTTTGTAGCAAACCAAGATCCTGAATAATTTATGTGAGAAAATATTACAAACCTACACTGGTGACTTCAAGTTAGAACGTTGAAATGCTCATTCATTTATTTCAAGAACATTTAGTGAGTGCCTATACCGGAAGCTGTATAGGATCTCAGATGACAAAAATTGAGTGAGAAATCCCCAGCCCTCAGAGGATATAGATGGAGAACTATTGGGAGACAAGTCAAGCACTCAAGAATCTATGATATGAAGCAAAACGCAGTGCCAACTATAATTCAGATACAGAAAGGCGTGGAACTGAGGGGTAGGAGGCACTTGCCATGCTGTCCATCACGTGTCACAGGTTCACAGGACCCAAGGAGTACCATAAATGAGCAGTGGGGCCTGTGACATGGGGGAACTCAGGTCTATCTCAAGGGGCAGCCACTGCTCTCCTTCTTACTATTGATGCCTCACAGGAATGAGGATCCAGCATTCCCAGATCTTCCTATTTCATGTGAGATATCTTAACATTTATGTAGTAACAAATAGCTTTTAGGCCTCCAAGTTTTTCAAACAAAATGTGTGTATAGGCAAGTTCTGCCTATAGATCACCAATTTGAAACTCCTGTTTTTGCATTTTTAGGTGCTTCCTATAATGGACAAATAGATAGTTCATTCTCTGGGTCAAAAACGAAGGCCTTTAACTTCCTTTTCTCAGACCAGTGTAGAGGAAACTGTCAGTTCAGTAGCCTTCTCTCAGCCTGCTGCCCATTTACCAATAATTTTCCCCTTTACCTCATAATCACCCCTTTAGAATGTCCTTGAGGACAAATTTTAAATAAATTCTGAATCTCCAGAGCAAATCTTCCCAAAGGAGTTTCTGCAGCCTAACCCCACAGACATATCTTTGAGCCACCAGAAGAGTAACTGTGCCTAATTGCTCCCACCATTGCAGCAGTACAAGGAGTTGGGCAAAGTCTGGAGACTTTGATGCAGGATTGTCTCAGCTTTGGAAGGGTAGAGAGAAGGGACCAAGCTCTAGATTTTGGGGAAATTTTCCAAAGATTACTTGAATGTGAGGGCGCTCCTAGGCCTGGAGCCAAGAAACTTGGTTTTGGGTCCTGGTTCTGCCACTAATTTGCTGTGTGACCCTTAGCAAGTCATTGCCAGTTTAATATCCATTTGTTCACCTTTATAATGCAAAATCTGATGAGAATATTCTTAATGTCCTTTCTGGCCCTATCATCTAGATTCTCTCATCCTGATCTGAATGGACATAGAGAAAGTCACTCTCAACAAGAACGCTACACATTGCACATTTAAATGACAACCACAGGGCAAGGTGAGGTGAGGGAGCATCCTCCAAAGGCATCGTATTCATTGTTAAGCCATCAGAGGGATGGCACGCAGATTTTGTCAAAGTTAAGTACTTGTCATCAGATGCTTGAATCAGGGTGGCCACACCCCGGGACCAGTAAAAATGAACCACAGTGTTTTTTCTTTCCTCACCAAACCCAGATGACATTTCTAAGTGATAGGTGCTATGATATGGAAGGACAAGAGGCTATGGGAACACAGAGGCCAGGTATCTGATCCAGGGTCAAGGGAAGTCCAGGAAATCTTCCAGGATGAAAGAATCTTTACATAGAGGCCTAAAATGCGAGTAAGAGTTAGCCAGGCAAGCAAAAAAGAGAACAGGGAAGGTAAGGGCCCAGAGTAGCAAGAGAGCTCCACCTTAGAAGGACTGATTGAAATTCAGTATGGCTGGAGCATGGAATTGAGGCATGATGAGAGGGAATGTGTCTGGAGACTTGAGTAGATATATCATGACAACCATACTAAGCTGTGAACTTCTACGACAAGTTCCTTGGTTAATTCATTTATTTATCCATCCATGGATCTTATCTATCCATTCCCTTATCCATCTATTTAGCTATCCATTTGTCACCTGTCCAACAAGTAATAAATTCAGTGGTTCTCAACTTTGGCAGCTCCTTAGAATTACATGAAGAACTTATAATATTTCAATGCTCAGGCTGCATCTCAGATCAGCTAAATCAGAATCCCTTTGGGTAGGACCTGGGCATCAGCATTTTTAATCCCACCAAGAAATTTCAATGCATAGCTAAATTTAAGAACACACCGAAATATTTAAGAGCTGCCGGAATTCACACACCTTTCAGGTTAGCCGAGGTCCTGCACTCGACTTCGCCACTTTCCCTTTAGTGCTGCCTCCTGGTTTTTCCACCCAGGCCCATGATTTGTGTCGGACTGGACATTCAGTCTAGGCCACCAGTGGTCCATAGAACATCATTGCGCGAATTAAAACAGGTACCCCACCCTCAAGACACATTGCTTCATTCCGTTTGAAATTTTTTAATATTGTAAACTGATTATGCTAGAATAAAATCTGTCCATCTGTCATGAAATTGTTTTGATAAACATATGAATCATCAATGTCTGCAATGCGAATAGAGCATCCTTATATGTGGCAGCTTTGTACTGTATACAACCAGTACAATCATATATAATATCCTCATTTAGTTAAGGTAGATGTGTGATTCCAACTCCCTAACTCTCTGACCTGAGTGCAGCCAATTTTCTCTTTGACTCCTTTCCACTCAGGATGATCCATAAATAAGGAGAATATATTTCCAAAGTCTAAATACATACCCTTGGCACTGAGGAAGGCTTTTGTTTTTCTGATTAGTAGATTTATTTAAATGAAAATTATATAAAGGTATAGATATTAAGTCACATTTAGCTATTTAATGAGTCATCTTTATTAAAAATAATTATGTTGCATAAAATTGGAACTGTTCTGGAAAATTGGAGAAGGATGGCTGCCAAACACTAACTTTCAAGCTGAAATTCTGCATCTCTGCTCTCCAGTCCTTCATGATGGGACATTTGTTCCTCATTTTGCTCTCTGTGCCTAGTGGGTTCCTTGCAGTTTAGAGGCCCCTGGTGACTCGGATGATTCTGACTGGGAGATGAGAGGTGCATGGAGCACCATCCTTCCTGTGTGCTCCCTCCATGGCCTCTTATGCACATAGGTGGCTGCTTGAGAAGGAACAACTGATCCTTACAGCTCTCTCTTTATTAACCCTTAGCAGGCGTGCCGTAATGGAGATGCCATGGGGAACCTGGGCTCATTGATGGCCAAGGAAAAGAGAAACAAAAACTGATTACAGGTGATGATGGTCCCAGAGACCCACATAGAGCTTTTGTCCCACAGATGATCAGGAGGAAGGAAAATGCACCTTCAGACAAGGAGTAGCTGTGCTGTGCTGGAAGACACCATTTGTGAACTTGAGTAGAGAGCATCATCTACCCACCTGTGGAGGACAGAACAAGTAGACAATACAGAAAAAAAAATAGTAGCTAAAGTAATATTTGTCCTTAAATAACAAGGGGGAGGAAATAAGGATACAGCTAATCCCCATCCTTTACAGATTTCTTTGCCCAAATAATCCAAGGGTATAGTGAGAAGAGTCATGTTTTAAATGATAAGCTTTTAGTCTCAGTCCTGATATTAATCAGCTGTTTGATCTTGGCAAGTCACCTCACCACTTGGTACCTCCGAGTCCACATCTGTGGAATAAGGGGCTGAACCAACTGACCTCTGAGATCCTTTCCACATCTAGAGGCAACACAGCGTAGAGCAGAGACCCTGGAGCAGGGAAATCTGGATACACATCGTGGCTCTATGGCTAGCTATGCGACCATGGGCAAGTTACTCATCCTCTCTGTGCTAGAGAAAAATGGGATAAAAATGTTACCTGCTTCACAGAATTGCTGTGAGGATTAAATGAGATCACACATGTAAAGTACTTAGAACAGAGCCTGGCACATAAAACATGCTTAAGAAGTATTCTACCAGAATAGAACTCACATGAGGGCAGTGATCTAGATCTGTTTTAGTCACTGCTTTGATCTAAGGGCTGGTAACATTACCTGGCACATAGCAGACACTCAGCAATTATTTGTTGAAAGAATGAATGAGTCAGTACATACTTATTAGAATGACCAAAATCCAGAACGTGGACAACACCGAATGCTGGCAAGGAAGTGGAGCAACAGGAAATCTCACTCATTGCTGGTGAGAAAGCAAAATGGTATAACCACTTTGGAAGACAGTTTGGTAGTTGCTTATGAACCTAAAAATACTCATATGATCCAGCAATTTCATTCCTTGGTATTTAGCCAAAGAAGTTGAAAACTTAGTCCACACAAAAACCTGCGCACAGATACTTATTGCAGATTTATTCATAATTGTCAATACTTAGGAGCAACCAAAATGTCCTTCAGTGGGTGAATGGATAAATAAACTGTGGAATATCTAGACAATAGAATATTATTCAGCATTAGAAAGAAATAAACTATCAAGCCATGAAAAGACTTTATAACCTTAAATGTATTTTATTAAGTGAAGAAAACAATCTGAAAAGGCTACGTGCTATATGATTCCAACTACATGACATTCTGGAAAAAAGGCAAAACTAGTGAGACAGTGGTTGCTAGTGGTTAAAGGGAAGGGAGGGATGAATACGCAGACCACAGAGGATTTTTAGAGCAGTGAAATTATTCTGTACGATACTGTAATGGTGACTATATGTCACTATACATTTGTCCAAAGCCATGGGCTATACAACACCAAAAAGGAACCCTAATGTAAGTTATGGACTTTGGATGATAAAAATGTATCAGTATAGATTCATGGATTATAAGAAGTGAACCACTTTGATAAGGAATGTTGAAAGGGAAGACTATTCAGGTATAGGGGCAACGTGTATATGAAAACTCTCTGTACTTTCTGCTCAATTTTGCTATGAATCTAAAACTGCTCTAAAAATAAAATCAATTAATAAAAAAGGATGAATGAGTCCTCCACAGCCTCAGGACCAGGGTTTATAGCTGGGTCTTCGGGCCCCCTGGCCCCATTATTATCTCGTAGAGAATCTTAAAGAAGCAAAAGAGAAGAACAAAAATATGTAAATTACAAAAAAAAAGTATTTTGTTACTGTGACAGATTGAATTTTTCCAAAAATATCTGCAACAATATTTTCATCCTGCATGCTCTTCCAGACCTTGCCACTTCCCCTCCAAGAGATAGAGTCTAGGTCCCCTCCCCTCTGCTTAACATGAGCAGGTCTTTTGATGCCTTATCAAAGGTGGTGGATGTGATGCTATGTGACCTTCCAAGGCTAGATAATAAAATGCTGTGCAACATCCACCAGGCTCACTCTCTCTCTCTTTCTCTCTTTAATACTTAACCTGGGACACTGAGTTGTCATGTAAGAAATCCAAGGCTGCCATACCGTGGGGAAGCCCAAGCTAGTTTGTGGTGGAGAGACTGCATAGAAAAGTCCTGAACTACCAAAGAGATGCTGGCCAGCACTCAACTGTTCCAACACTGTCCCCCTCCCCCATTCCAGATGGACAGTGTTGGAACAGTTGAGTGCTGGCCAGCATCTCTCATAACTGCATGAGAGGTCCTAAATCTGAACCAACCAGCTGAGCGGTCTTCTAGTTCCTGACCTACAGAAACTATGAGAAATAAATAAATATTTTGTTTTAAGCCACTATTTAGCAATGATTTTTTTCTGCAGCAATAGATAAACTGGACAAACCTCTTGGCAAAGCATAACAACCAAGTCTGGCTTATTCAGGCCCACCTCTCTCAAATCCCAGATGGCTATTTGGTCCTCAAGAATGTTGGAGCTTTTCCCAGCACAACTTCACCCAATCCACCTGGAAATTTTCCTCTTGTAGTACCAAAACCCCAAGTTCCCACTCCCATGGTTTAAGACCAAAGCCTCTGGATTACCCTAGCATTGACCCCAAACTTTGCTGGCTCTCACCGGATAACAAGAAAATCTTTACTCTTGCAGGGACCGTGTTTTTTCTCTTGGTTTCCAGTAACTGCTAGGCATCTCAAAATCCTTTCCCATTGGCTCTTTCTTGAGAGGTTTCACATTTCCTTCCTTTTCCCATCATTCACCATCCTTTTCCTCAAGTCTCAAGATGACAGGAACTCCAGTGTCTTCTTTTGTCATTAATGTTGACTAATTATAAAAGTAAACACTATAAATCCCATATCCACACTGATAAGCATAATAAAAAGTTGATTCCAGGTGGATAAAATACATTTATCATGATGAAGGAGGAGCTATTTATTATAATGGCAATTCAGGATATATATTTACACATTTTTAGCAAATAAGTATACTGTGGGTAATCCTTTATAATAAAGTGTTCAAGTTACTGGATACACAAATCTCCTTGCTTGATAAGTTTAAGGCCTGTCTGCTCTTCTGGGACTGAGGCATCAAAGAGAGAATAAGCACATGTCAGACATAACATGTCTTGGATGTCTTGTAAAGGAGTGCTCCAAAGTTAAAAACAGAAAGTAAGAAAGCATGACTCCAAGCTTAGCACAAGGGACGGGTCAGGCTTGATTTCTCAGAAGCAGATCATAAATTAATGGAGAGAGCTTGGCATCTGGAAACAGAAATCAGAATTTATATTACAACTCTGTGACTTACTAACTATACAACTTGAACAAGTAAGACCTTCAAGGCCTAATTTCTACTTCTGTAAAATAAGATATAATTATATCAATTTTTAAAGTATATAAAAATAATTGGAAAAAAAAGTTGTTCAAAGAAAAACTTGAATATCAATCTTCAAGCAACACTATTTACAACAGCCAATATGTGGAAATAACCCAAATGTTCATCAGTAGATGAATGGATAAACAAAATGTAGTATAGCCATACAATGGAATACTATTCAATCATTAAAAAAGAAAGTATCGATACATCCTACAACATGAATGAATCTTCAAAACATTATGTTACGTGAAAGAAGCCAGACACAAAAGGGCACATATGGTATTATTTCATTGACATAAAATGACCAGAATAGGTAAATCCAAGAGACATAAGCAGATGAGAGGTTGCCAGGGCTGGAAGTAAGGAGGAACAGGGAGTGACTTCCCAATATGTACTTTTTTTCCTTTGGGGGCGATAAAAATGTTCTATAACTAGATATTGGTGATGGTTGCCTAACACTACGAATGTTCTAAATGCCGCTGAGTAGTACACTATAAAATGGTGAATTTTATGTTATGTGTGTTTTCACACGACAGCAAAATAAAGTATGTAAAGCACCTAATACAGTTTCTAGCACTTGATAGGCATTCAATAAACACTTCTTATTCTTCTTTGACATTTGTTAATTTGCTGCTCTCCCCCAAGGTCCATAAAATGGAGATGAACATGCAGTGCATCTCACCGGCAGAACCAAACTTGCACCTGCAAGGAAATCGAGGAAATGTCCTGCTAAGGCAAATGTCAGCAAAGGGCTAATAAATAATCCAGAGCACAGAAGAGCACCACGTTGTGCCTACAGGGACGGCATCCTTGAGGAGTCTGCTGCCTAGGATAGAGTTTTCACTGCTGATTGCCACACATCACTATGGTCCCGTCCCCAGGACACACAGTCCTGGGCCCCGCCATCAGAGATTCTTCTTCAGGAGGTCTGGAGTGGAGCTTAGCATCTGAACTTTTAAAATCTCCACCAGTAACTGCACGGCCATGGCTGAGAGCACAGGCCTACAAAGTAGGCCAGGACAATAATATGAGAGAAAGGAGAAGATAGGGAGAAAATGTTATACGAGCTCAAAGTAAGCCTGGGGTACTTCCAGCTTCCATCTAGGGAAAGAATGGGAAAGGAGCCAGGCAGGTTTTGTGGAGAAGACAGCCTCTGTGGTAAGGAGAACTGGAATATCAGTTAACTGGACAAAAGCCATTCCAGGTAGAGAAAATAGATGGAGCCAAGCTCTGGTGGCAGGAGAACCCAGGCCCTGTATGAGGATCAGCAGCTTGGTGTTAGGGCCTAATGTCTGTGACCTTCCCCAAATCATATGTTGAAATCCTACCTCCCAGTGTGGCTGGGATAAAGAAGTAATTACAGTTAAATGAGGTCATGA
This sequence comes from Rousettus aegyptiacus, assembly GCF_014176215.1. Taxonomy (NCBI): domain Eukaryota; kingdom Metazoa; phylum Chordata; class Mammalia; order Chiroptera; family Pteropodidae; genus Rousettus; species Rousettus aegyptiacus. The sequence continues at coordinate 30,842,554 of NW_023416307.1, read as the reverse complement.
TCGGGGGGCTGCTCTGATATGATTCTCTCTCTCTCTCTCTCTCTCTCTCTCTCTCTCTCTCTCTCTCTCTCTCTCTCTCTCTCTCTCTCTTTTCCTCCCTCCTCCCACCCCACCCCCATCACATACATGCACCAAAGAAAGGTCACGTGAGGACACACAGACACAGAGAGAAGGCAGCTACCTACAAACCAGGATGAGAGCTCTCACCAGAAATTGGCATGCCAGCATTTTGATCTTAGACTTCCAGTCTCCGGCCTATGAGAAAATACATTTCTACTGTTTAAGCCACCCAGTCTATGGAACATCGTTATAGCAGCCTGAGCTAACTATCACAAATTGGCTAGAGCATATCATGATTCGATAGATAATTGAGTCTGAACAGTATGTTAGATCCTGGAAGGCTTTGAATGACAGTTCTTGGGTAGATGATATTTTATAATTACAGTTTTCATAATGATGCCTGAGGTATTGTTTGGACTCCCACCAAAGAAAGACCCACTGTAAAAATATGCTTGTTTCTTTCAGGAAAACTCTTATTGGAAAATGAGCTGCTACCCTCAAAACACCCCTAGAAAATCTGTCCTACAAAATTCTAGCCCTGAGATAGACAAGCTTTGGGTGATTTGCTGTGAAGTGTGGGCTAGGCCTGCAGGTGAGCAGAGGCTTCAGCTTACAAGGAAGAACTGAGTTTGCCCCAGAGCCTCCCAGTGCCCCCTTCTCAATATGCATTGTTTGGGCAGGACACAGAAGTTTCATTAAATAGCTTTTCCTCTTGAGGAGCAATGATCGCTGAAGAACAAATATAAAATCAATAACCTTTTCTAGAAAGAGATGAGAAGTCCAAGTGGTTAGGGCTTCTCTTCACGAGCTCTGGGGAGAGGAGGCAGAGTTGTTCATTTCTTGTTCTCTTCCACTATCAGAGTGATCATCACCAGACATCTCCAGGACCCTAATGGTTCCCAGGACATACGACACCGCCTTTCATACACTACTCTCTTCTTCTGTATGTGCCACATGCTTTGTTCAGTGTTTTATGTATGTTTCTTTTAATCTTGATGACAACTCTGTGAGTTAAGTATGCTTACTCCATTTTCTAGATGAGTACATTATGTTCCAGAGAAGGACAAATGTGTCCTTCTTTGGAAAGGAGCCAGGAAACCACACCCAGATAGAAACTCAAGGCCATATTGACTCTGACAGACCATGTGTCCCCTTCTCTCCCCCCCCCCCCATGTCATTACACTGAAAAGAAACCAGCGGCGGGATGGAACAGGTTGTCCCAACCACTCATCACAAAAGGAGATTCCCATTAAAAAGTCATTACAAAAGAAAGGACAGTAAATGTCAGAGATCCTGCTTCGTTTGCTTTGGGAACGACTGGGGCATGCGTATTTTACAAAATCTCCCCCTGATGATTCCCATGCATGTCTCTAGATAGAAACTTCTTTACTAGATCAGGCAGCCTCCCACCAACAGGGGCTGGCCAAAACTCTGCTTTATACTGAAAGTCCTGTTTGTCACCGGAGTTCACCTGCAGTAATGTCCTCCCCATCAAAGACACACAGCTCACGAGACGTTCTATTCAGGAACCCTTTCAGGAGGACGAATAAACCCGTTGGTGGCTCAATTAAATGGAGCTACCTATCTCAAGTGGGCTGAATTGCAATCAAAAATCTACTCTTGGCTTTTATCGCTGTAAGAAACGGCCATTAAGGAGTACTTCCAATTATTTTGCAGAATTGTTATTAAATGCCTTGTGTGGTGCATTGAATAGTGGGCCCCAAAATTATGTCCAAAGCTTAACCCCTAAAACCTATGAATGTGACTTACTGGAAATAGGATCTTTGCAGAGGTAATTAAGATAAGGAACTTAGGATGAGATCATCCTGGGTTTAGGCTGGGCTCTAGATCCAATGGCCAGTATCCTTACAAGAGAAAGGAGAGTTTTGAGACACAGAGAGCAAGGTCATGTGAAGATACAGGTATATAGAGTCACACGCGGAGATGGAGGTAGAGATTGGAGTAATGCATCTGCAAGCCAAGGAATGCCAAGAAGCTAGGAGAGAGGCACGGATTCTCCCTCAGGCCCTCCAGAAGGAACTAACTCTGCAGACACCTTGATTCTGGATTTCTAGCTTCCAGAACTGTGAGAAAATAAATTTCTGTTGTTTTAAGTCACAAATTCGCATTTACTTGTTACAGTAGCCCTAGAAACTAATGCACTTAGTATCTTATAACACACTTAACCCAGGGATTAGACAACAAATTTCCTTCTAGGATTCAGTACAAAGGAAGCGGTGTCTCTCCAGATAAACCTGTGTGCTCGCAGTTACTGAGTAAGGAGTAAGAGGGTGTATCCTGACACAGTCTGCACTTTTCTTGTAGAAAACGCCACTGGAGATTAGGGCTTAAATTCTGTGATTATCTCTCCTGGGTCCTTGCTTTAAACATGTCCGTGCTTTTCTATGTTTCTGAGCCCTCCTTCATTTTGAATTTTATTTTTAATTTACTCGCCCTGTATATATATGATTTTATAATAAAATCACCTAAAATCCCTTTTGAAAAGGAATGGCTATAAAATTATGCATAATAGTAGGGTGGCTAAGAGAGTAGGCTCAGGAACCAAACTTCCTAGTTTCAAATCCCAGCTCCCTAGTTTAGGAGCTATGTGACCAGAGGGGCACTCCACGCCTCAGTCTTCTCAGCTCTGAAGTGGCGATAATATTAGTAGATGCCCTATAGGACTGTTGTAAGGATTAAATAAGTTAGTACATACATGCAAAGCACCTAGAACAATGCCTGACATATAAAAGTATTCGTTCAATAAATGTTGCCATTACTATTATTTGTCCACATTACTGCCTTAGTTAAAACTCTCTCCTGGAAGAAGTTCACTGTCTGCAGGATGAAGTCCAAGCTCCCTGTCACAGCACACAAGGCTTTCCCTGACCAGCTTCTTCTCCCTGGGGCTGTCGTTCATCCCCTGCTACGTGTGTCCTGCCTGACCCTCCAGGGCCACTGAGCACATCCACGCGCTTGGCTGTCTGCCCTGCTGGGGATGTCCCAGCTGGCTCCTGCTCACCTTTCCAGACTCAGCTCTGGGTTACCTTCCCCAGAAACCCAGTCCAGGTCTCCCCCGGGCTGTGACAGGTCACTCTGCCCCTGGTTTTCTTGGCGCCGTGGGCCTGCCTCCAGCGCTGTCTCTTTCATTCAGGTTGTGCCCGTGTCCCCAGATTTCATTGTCTCTGTGGGAAAAGAATGAACACACTAAAGTCCTATGGACAACTGCACTGTCAGGCTGTGGTGAGGGAGGGACCTATCTGAAGTCTATGGCCTGATGGACCAGTATGTCCTGGAAGGGACAGATAGCACTTGACAACTTAAAGCTCCAAAGGTCCCACAAACCACGTCCAGTCTGCTCATGTTTGAGATAATAGCTGGCTTTTCCATGAAAGCTTTTAACTCTCAGAGCTGGTGTTACTCAGTTGGCCAAATGTCATTCTGCATTTAGCAGCACTGACCCCTGCTTTTGAGGGAATTAAAGAATAACAGCCCTTGGGAGAAGGAGATTTTCCAGATGGCTTTGTTGAATCAAGTTTGGAAGTGTGACATAAAATCCTCAGAGAAGTTTGTTCTCAGGACCATTTTTTCCATAGCTTTTTTGAGATATAATTAAGAAATAAAATTGTCAGATTTTAAAGTGTATATTGTGGTGGTTTAATATACAAATACATTGTGAAAAGATTCCCACATCTAGTTCATTAATTCATCCATCACCTCACATATTTATCTTTTTGTAATAATGTTTAAGTTCTACTCCCTTAGCAAATTTTAATTATATAACAGCATTATCAACTATCATCACCATGTTATACATTAGACTCTCAGACCTTATTCGTCTTATAGCAGAAAGTTTGTACGCGTTCACCAACCTCACCCTATATCCCCATCGCGCCCGCAGCCCCTAGCAACCACTTTTACTTTGTTTCTATGTCTTTCACTTTTTTTTTTTTTAAGATCCCACATGTAAATAATACCATGCAGTATTTGCCTTTCTCTATCTGGCTTATTTTATTTAGCATAATGTCCTGAGGTTAATCCATGGTTTTGAAAATGGCAGGATTTCATTCTTTCTTGAGGCTGATTAATATTCCTCATGCTCTTTTCGAGGACCTTGGATCTAGGGCTTGATTTGTATGTGTGCGTGTGCGTGTGCATGTGCATGTGTGTGTGTGTGTGCGTGTGTGCGCGCATGAAGAGAATGGAGTGGAGGTGGGGAGTGGAGAGAGAGAGAGAGAAGCATTTAGTCAGACATTGTCCTGTGGTATCGTGGAAACATCATTGTTTGAGAATTAAAGGATATCAAATTCAAGGGAAAAACCTGCACATGGACCCGCATTTAGCTGGCCCTGCATCCTACCCCACTCATGGCCTGGCCCTCCAACCTCTCTCCACAAAGTTAAGGCCTCTTCTCCCAGGACCACTTATTCCTTCCAAGCTCAGGGTACATGAGCTTGAAGGCCCCAGACCTGGCATGTGGGCACCTGCACACCTCCTGGGACTGGGCTCTGAGCGTGCACAGGGAGAGGTGGAGTAACCAGGCTGCAGTTTCTCAACAACAAGGATGTCCTATTTCCCGTGTCCCTCCCAAGGCTTCACCTTTTGACATGCTCCACCACTAAGGAAGCCTTTGGTGGTCTCCGTACCTAGTATTCAGATGCAGGAAACTGAGGGGCTATTTCAATGTAGAAAATAACTGTTGGTGGGTGAGCGGAAAGGGAGTACAGCGTGACTTCTCAGGTCCGGCCTGCCGCCATCAGCCAGTGTGAAAATGAATGGAGCCTGGAATTAGGCAGACCTGGTTCAGGCCCTGGGGTGGAAAGAGAATGGAAAATGGGAACCTGCCACATCCAAGCTAGATTTGAAAGGCCAGTAATGGGTAGCCAGTCCCAGGCTCTCCTCCCTGCACTCCCATGAAGGCTGGTACAGTGCACACTTTCTTGCACATACACATCCTGGCACATTACCTTTACCTTACCCCTACCTCCCAATTTCTCCACCCTCCAGCCCCAGCCTACCAGAAATAAAAGGGCAAGAAGCTTGGTGCTTCTTCAGGTTCATCTGGCCGAGTCTCCTCATTCAGCAGGTGGGAAAATGGAATTCGATGGTGCTCATGCCAAGATCAGGCCTGTCTCAGTCTGAGTTGCCAATGAACTGCAAAGGGCTCAGCTCCTTTGCAGAAAGGCCACAGACGAAAGTGAAGTACAATCCAGAAGGCAAGGAGTTAGTAAAAATCAATTCAAGTTCAGGACAAAAGGTACCAAGTGGAGCAACCCTCAGCTTGCACTGTGGTCTGGAGCCAGGATTGGACATCACCAGCAGCAAACAGGTGACACTGTGGTGCAGTCAAGAGCTCGGGCTCTGTCTGATGGTGACTCCTCTTTGTCTCTTATCTGTGTGACTTTAGGCAAGCCATGTAACCCTATGTGCCTCAGTGTCCTCATCTGTAAAGTGGGGATGATAAGACTAACAGTCTCAGAGAGTGCTATAAAGATTAAGTCAGTTAAGTAAAATGCTAGATATGGTGAGAATTTAGTCATTATCATCCTGGGCACCATTCTCATAAAAATGCTAGGAACGTTCAAAGCTTGCACTGCAGAGAATTTTAAAAAGGCCACCCAAGGCCTAACAGCTTGTGTTCCATCAGTGTTAACAAATTGCTGCCTGGCCTCAGACAGGTCACTAATTGTTCTCAGCCTCAATTCCATTCCCCAGTCCAGGGATGGCAGAGAAAAGATGATGCCAGATTACTCAAGAGGCATTGGAAAGCGATATGAGGTCACCTCCAGCAGAGCCAGGGCAAGCAGCTCTGTATTTGCCATGGAAAGAGATGGCAAGGAATCCTGATCACTTGAGGCTTCCTCTGGGTGGGAACCAGGGGCTTTTGGAAGTTCTGTGTGCACTCATGAGCTGCTTGAAGGGTAGTGTTTGGAGCTGTCATGTCATGATTTATTGAAAGCTATACTCAAGTTAAATTGAAAATGAAAAGGTCGATGACTGGATTTCTTGTTGTGGTTAAAATATCTGTACTGTCCAATATGGTAGCCACAAGCTACATATGGCTATGAAGCACTTGAAATGTAGTTAGTCCAAATTAGATGTGTCGTATGTATACATCGTAAATTTAAATACCCACTATATGTCAGGCACTTGCCAGAGCTAGGGATATAGGAGGATTCAAATTTCTGAAAGGCAGAGGCTCTAGCCCTCAAGGATTTGACCATCTCGTAGGGGACTCAGAGTCACAATAAAGAGACTATCAAATAACATGGCAAATGATGAACATTGAAGTCCTCACCAGCTCTGTACAGGAGCACCACTCAGAAGCTTTGTAAAAAGACAGACGGCCAAGCTGGTCTGGACAGAACTAATCCTTTTTTTCTTTTTTTAAAATTTTTTATTTAAAAATTTCTTAGAAAAGGTAGAATAACAATATAATAAACATTTATATATATATATTAACATTTAGAAAGATGATAGAGGACAGAGTAGATAGATAGATGATAGATAGATAGATAGATTAGATAGATAGATAGATAGATAGATAGATAGATAGATAGATAGATAGATAATTGATAATAGATGATAGATTAGATAGATAGATGATTGATCATGGATGGATAGATAGATGATAGATAGATGGTTGATGATAGACGATAGATAGATGATTGATGATAGCTAGCTAGCTAGCTAGATAGATAGATAGATAGATGATAGACAGACAGCTAGACAGATAGATATAAACGCGTGCGCGCACGCATACACACACACACACATTTTTTTCTGAACCATTTGGAAATAAGATTGAGACATTGAGACCTCAGCATACATAGCACAGACCTACTGATTTAATAGGTATGAAGTAGGGCCTTGGCATCAGTAGTTTTAAAAATTCTCCATCTGGACACATAGCCAACCTTGAGAGATTATGGGGATCAGGCCACTCTTGGGAAAAAGAGAAGGCTTTCTGGAGGAGACAAAGCCAAACCGAGTTTTGAAAATAAAAATCACCCAAGCAAATAAGATAGAGAGGGAAGTTCTAAGCAAAGGTAATAATGTAAGCAGAGATCCGGAGGCTAGAAATGCCATGGTGGTTTATTCAGTATTCCTGAAGCACAAAAGTGGAAGAGGTGAGGCTGAAAAGGAAGGAGAGACTAGTCACTGAAGCTTGACATGGCACTTGGAGGAGACATAAGGGGCCACTGAGTATTACGGGCAGAGGAGGGGCAGGCTCAGATCTGGCTGCCAGGCAGAGAACGGGTAGAGGAAGGAAGTTATGGAGAAGGTTACACCGGTTAAGCTATTGCACTCGTCCTAGAGAGGGACATGGGAGTCTGAACAAGGACAGTGGTGGGTCTTCAAAGGGAGGAAGGAAGGATTTGACGGGCATTTGTCTAGAAGGTCATCTGAACCACCTGGTTCGCTTCTCCCCAATCTGGGATGGCGTGGCCCTATCTGCAAGCTGACTTCTCTAAGTCTCTAGAACTAATCACACACAAAGACAGGGTGATACAAGAAGCTGCTGCCTCAAATCAAATTACTCTTGCCAAGGTCCCAATTCTGACAGCTGCACTTCTACCCTGTCCTCATGGCGTGTCTCACTTCTGGAATCTTGTCCTTGTCTTGTTCCTGCCCTTGTGCCCATATCTTGTCTGTGACTCCACAACCTGCCCAGAGACACACGGGTCTTCTAAGATTGGCACTCTCGCTGATCCTCCTCCCTCTACCAGAGGCTTCTGAAGCCTTTCGCCTGGATCTCTGAGTTCTGCCTGCCCCACAACTATCGACTCCACTTTCTATGCACAGTAGGGCCCCTCGTGTGTGCCAGCTGTGCTACTGGTAAGTGAAGACCTGCGGCAGGGCCTTCTGGATACTTTGCTCTACCTGCCATAATGGGTATTCTACTGTCCCACCCACTCTCCACCCCAGGGGACAGGTCTGCTTTCAGGGCCCTTTCCCTCTCATACCACGCTCTGGTGCTCTTCCTCATTTCTTGTTTTCATTTTCTGCTCTGCATACAAGCTAGGAGGTTTGTCTGAGAGACCCTAGGGTGTCTTGCAGGTCCAACAATGTCTGATGCTCAGATCTGACCGATGAGAACAGCGAGATTCAGAGCACATGCAAGAAGCCCTTACCTGGGCTGTGGCTATCCTGAGACAGCCTAGCAGCCACACGATTCAATATGCAGTGAGGGCAAAGCCATCAGACAGGCTTGTTTTTAGTCAACATACTAACAAACATGCATTGGTTGATTGATTGTATTGTTGACTGATAAGCTTAGTATCTCATTACTGCCCTCAAACCCCCAGTATTCTGACTAATGTTTCACTCCATTCATCCTAAGGACACTTAGCCCTTTCATTTCCCTCAACTTTGTAAATTGAAGCGAAATGCCTCCATGCCCCCTCTGACTTCCAGAGAGCCTACCAAATAAATCAGCTTCCTGTAAAGAGGTCAGAACAGAAGAGAGATGCCAATTGAGGACAAATGAAGTCATACCTGACTCTTGGACGTGTGTCTTCAAGTTCTGCTCTGCTGGCTGTGCACAGAATGAAATTTGGCTCCAGCTGGCTGTGGTGGCCTAGACCCAGGGACACTGTGTCTGTGGGCAGATCACAAGGACCAGCAGCATCTTTGTTGCCAACCTCATCCCAGGTGGAGGTTCTGAACTCCCAAGGTGGAAAGGACCTTCAGGTCACCTAGGTCAACCTCTTATTTTATAAATAAGAAAATAAGAGCCAGAGATACCAAGTACCTTTTCCAAGGTCTTACATTCAATTAGTATGTGCTGGTCCGTGCTGCCTCTGTGTTCCTGTCTGACCCAGAAATTCCACTTCATGGACTTCATACCACAGGTCTGCTCACACATAGACACGATGACGTAAAGCAAGGTTATTCATCGCAGCACTGGAACAGCCTCAGTGTTCACTGCCCCTACAGGACTGACTGTTCAAAGGAATACTAAACACCTGGAAAAAAGAGAGAGGCAGCTCTTTATGTGCTGATGTGGAAAGGTCCCTGAAATACTTTAAATGGAAAATGCAAGGTGTGTATGGTGCGTATGGTGTGTTATCATCTGCATAAAAATGGAGGAAAAGAGCATTAATCCCCATGTGTTTGAGAGAGTGTGTGTGTGTATGTGTGTGTGCACGTGTGTGCGCGTGTGTGCACGTGTCTGTGTTTATCTTTCTGCGAGATAACTCTATGACTTTATTTGCCTACAGAGAGAGGAACTACATAGCTAGAGATGAGAGGCAGAATTTTCGCTGTAAAATTTTTTAAGTTTTAGATATTATGTATTATGTATTAGAAAATTTAAATAATCATATAGGCCACACGGCAGTCTGGAGGCCAGGTAACTCGTCCAAGGTGATACAGCGGGCTAAAGGGCAGAGCTGCTCCAAGGACTCGGACCTCCTTATTCTTGACCCACACATATCAAAAGTTTCCCAAATACATCTTAAAGTCTAGAAAGACAAAAAGTGTTTAAATTAGAGGAGAAGGAAAAAGATTTGAAAATGGAGGAAAGGGGTAAAATGGGATTAGGTGGAGGGAGAAAACGAGGGAGAGAGGGAAGGGAGGCGGGCAGGGATGGAAAGTGGGGTGTGGAGGACACGTGAGCGGGAGTCCTGCGAGAGCTGACCGTGGGCTTGGCCCCGGCGGTGCTCACGGACTGGAGGTGGCCGGAGTTCAACAGCAGCTGTGACCGAGGCTTGTTTGCTAAGTGGAAACGGCAAGCGTGTCAACAAGGGGCGGGAGGCCGCGAGGAAGCCGCCCTTCTGGAGAAGGGTCATCAAACCCACCAGGCCGAATTCAGACCAAGAAACCAGCCCCACGTGCCCCACCCATGCTCCTCAGGCATCAACAGGCCTCGACCCACACCCCGCAGCATAAACCCTCTCAGAGCGACTGCACCACGCAGTGCTGCGTGAGTTCCAACAACACTCCAGCCTCACCGAAGGAAGGTCTTCAGCCTCCAGAGAGAGTGACGTCCTCCCAGTGGCCCTCATTTCTCCAACACAAGTCTGACAGAACTTTCTGAAGGCGTTGACCGGGCCAGCCTGGAGTTGCTGCCAGCTGGGCCCTGGGCAGGGGTTATAGCTGAGTCAGCGGTTCGCTCGTGCCATTTTGTAAATGCGCCTTACAGTGAAGAGAACTCTGTCAGAACACCATGTAAGTACTCTCCCTCCTCAGCTCTGACCTTCTCAGGGCAAAGGAGAAAAGGTGTGGGTGGGTCAGGCCCTGTGCCATCTCTAGTGTTGCGCAATGAACAATGAAGTTACAGTTCCCTAAAAGCTTAAGTGCAGGCCCGACGCCTTTACCCAACAGAGCTGGGGGGGCTAGGATGGGGCGGGGGAGGCAGGGCACCTTTGTTCAGTCTTCCTTCTTGTTTGTATAGCACAGAAGCAACTTTCTGATGCCATTCAGACAAGTTAACACAAACACGGTGAGAAACTTAGAAAAACCTCTGCCTTCTCCTAACCCAGCTCCTATTTTGCATTCAAAGCCTCTATATTCCAGTGGCCAGCCTATTGATAGTTATTTCTTCAGACACCACGCCAAGACCTAAGTTCTTTAGGAAGAGAAGGCCCAGATCTAATTTAGTGGGGGGATGAGATGTCAGCTTATCACCACTGCATCTCCAAGTCCCTTATTTCTCTCTGCAGACACTTGCTCCTTTTGGCTTCAGTGCTATAATGGTGTCCATCAGTAACAGCAATGAACTTACTCCTGAGGCTCTAACATCAGGCAGACTTGTGTTTATTCATTTCATTTTCCTTCATTACAAATAGATTTCATTGTCATTAGTGCGCTCCACAGAATGTTATTAGGTGTCAGAATCTTTATATAACTGCAGTAAAAACATTTCCTTTTCATACCAAGATACTTGATAAATTAGTGTTCAGTTTAAGCGCATATTCAGCCTCATAAACAAATACGGTTTGCACACTGATGGCTGGCCAAGTCCTGTACATCTTTGCAGAGCGGAGGCCTGGGACTGGAGGGTAGAGAATGAGAAGTGCCCTGGCCTCGTCCCTTATTGCTGTTGGCTTGAGCGGTTATGGCTTAGTAAAGCACCTTGGACTCATGTTCTCCCAGTGTAAGTGGGAAAGTATCACCAGTCATCAGTTGAGAGCTTTCCTCTAGACTTTTGGCCATGTGCACAGTTCATCAACAGGCCAGACAAATTAGATGGTAATTAATTCCTGGTAGCAAGGACATTTCCATTTACACTACTGCTCTAGCTGTATATGCTGTGTGGTGACAGGGAAGCTCTGGGTCCTTCTCCCAATATTTGTGGCTGTTGGACATGTGTAAAGAAGTGAGGGTTCAGATCCTTTGAGAATATCAACCTGCACTCAGTTCCACAACTTACCTGGTCCAAGGCAGTCTGAGACCATATAGTCTCGAGCCCCTCCAAGTCTGTGCAACTCCTACCTGTCTAAAGTGTTCCTTCTCCTATCACCCCTATTCATCCTACATGTAGTTGCAAGATTATTCTTCCTAAAGAACAGCTCTAATCATGTCACTTACCTGCCAAAAACCTGTGATGGCTTACTATTTGAACCATAGAATGATGTCTGAACTCTTAGTGATGAACTTACTTGAGACTCTTTGTGGTAAGAGAAATTTCCCATTTTCTTATGATTGTGAAACTGAGTTCTGCCCTTAGACTATGGCTGGGAAGTTTCTCCACTCCTGGTAGACCACTGTTCCAGCATGCGTTCACCATGTCAGGACAGGCTGGGAATTCCCACATGGAGGGTATTCCAGGCCCCAGAATTCAAAGGATCAGAGCACAAGCAGGAACAGAGAATCAAAACCAGCCCCCTGTCCAGAGGCCAAAGTCAAGAAAAATCAGAGACAGGGTAGGAGGTAAGTGCAAGCTGAGCAATTAAGGGAACAGAGGCAGACAGAGTGAACTTTGAAAGTGAAGAAAGCCCAGAAATAAACTCCTTCCAGCCTCCTGCAGCGCAGGCCCTCTTTCCCGGGGTGAGCCCTGCTCCCGGGAGCTGCAACGTTGCTGTGCCGTGGTCCCCACACCTGGCCTGGGAGGTCAGCTCTATCCCTTATCAGTGCAACCTGCCGCCCTCTACCATGCCCAGTTCTTTATGGCCAAATCCTCCCCACTCAGCTTGGATGCCACTACTTTCTCCTTACAGAAGAAACCACTGTATTTCTCCTAAACTCATTTCTCCAAAGACTTTAGTCTTTGCCACCGAGCTCACCTAAACCAGAGGCTCTCAGTTCTGGCAATGCATTAGCAGACTTGGTGAGCTTTTATGAGATACTGATGACTTCCTCTCCCCCCCTCCACCCCCTCCCAAAGATTCTGATCTTAATTGGTCTTGGATGGAGCCTGTGCTTGGATACTTTGCAGAAGCAGCCCAGTTGACTTCAATGTGCAGCCAGGACTGAGAATGACCAACTTCAACTGTTCCTCAATCAGCAGAATCTCAGTCATAAGAGGTACTCCTCTAACCCATGTGTTTTACTCAAAACTTCCCAAAGTTCCCCTCTCACACTTAGAACAAAATGCAGAGTCCTTGCCATCCCCTCTCCCAGCCGTTCTGAGGATGCCAAGTACCTCCCTGCCTTAGGGCCTTTGCCCAAACTGTTGCTTCTGCCTGGAAAGCCCTTCCTCCATGTGTCCATGTTTTCTTCCTTCACTTCATTCAAGACTGCTGAAATGTCACCTCCTCAGAGAAGCCCTCCCTAATGCTCTTGGCTAAAGGAACAGTTCCTGTGAATCTCCATCTTTTATCTTGCTTATTGCTATTCATAGTACTCTTCTCTGCCTAAGAATATATTGAGTTTCTATTTAATATGTCTTTATTGTTTATCTTCCAGCAGAATGTAAGTTAACTGTGAGTAGGGACATTGTCTTGTTCACTGTGGTATCCCCAAAGCCTGGGACAGCTTGTAAAAATAGTAGAATTTCAATAGATATCTGTTGTCTGAATAATGCACTAATTTGAAAGATGAGGGAACTGGGCCTCAAAAAGAGAGAGTGGCTTACAGAGGTTGGAAAAGCTGTTAAACATGCTACAACACACAGGACGCCTCATCCACAACAAAGCCATAGTGTCAATGGTGTCAAACTGGGAAACACTGGGGAAGTTAAAAGTGAGGAGCAGGAATTGGTATTGGACCTAGAATGATGGCGTCATTTGCACCTAGGGAGTCAGGCAAGACCTGACGAGGGAGGGAATTAAATACCTGGCTCCATCACTTCCTAGTGTGTGACCTCTGTAACTTAACACCTTCTTTCAGGTCTAGCCTCACCACCCACAGTCGTGCCAACCAAAAACATTTCCAAATATTGGCAAATATCCCCATGGGGACAAAATTGCCTGGTTGAGAACACCCGAGAGTCTACCCTCTCCTTCCTTAGAACTTCAACCCCACTTTGCAGGAACCCTGCTTAAATGCCCCGGGCTCCATCTTGATGTCAAGAGCATGTCTTTAACGTGCAGATTTCCTCTCCTGCTGGATTGTGAGCTCTTCACTCTCCATTTTCCTGAGTTCCCTGTGCACACTCTTTCCTGTACACCATGCCCCCTTTCTTCACATACAGGAGCAAAGGGGCATCCAAAGGAATCAGTTTCTAAAGTACTTGGTGACCTTTGAAGGAGAAATGACCTAACACAGGGCCGAACAGAAATAAGTCAAAGTCTAGAGATTCCTGATATCACTTGCTGCCATGTAGGTATAACAACATTAAGCCATTATGCTAGACTAATTGTAAATAACTCATATGGCTCGTATATGAAAATATTATAGAGAAGGCTTTTGAAATAAAAGGCAGATAGCTCTCTCTTAATCACTGCAGATATCTGAATGGAAGCTAGGAAAGAAAGGAAGCATGGAGGACAGAAAACCAAGTGGCTTGATTGGCAGTTCAGACAACAGTCCCTAAGGGGCACCCAAGAGGGCTCAGGACTGCATGATTTAGCATCTAAAGTTGTTGCTATCTGTTCGTTCAAAAGGAAAAACAACCTATTTTTGTTTGTTTTGTTTTTTCTTGTTCAAGATTCAGCACATCACCAAGGTTGGTGGATTTCATTGAAATATTTTTCCCCAAAAGACCTAAGGTTCTAACTTCTAAAATGCTGCCACCCACAGTTACTAGCTAAAGCTCTCCTGTGCACTTCATGAAATAATACTGCTGCTGCTCATTGCAGGTAAAAATAAGTGATAATTAAGCTGGTGGAAAACTCAGGTGCAGCTCAAAGACGATATAATTCTAAACTGCAGTGGAATTAGGAATCTATGGCTGGATTGAGCAAGTACGGGTCAGCAGTTTCATCTTAAATTGCTTATTGCAAGGTAGGGTGGGAAGATAATGCAAAAGCAAATTCAATTTACCTTGAAAATAATTAGTGAGATGCAAAGAGCTGGAGATGGAAATTTTCTTTGAAATTAATTATTGCTGCTCAAACCAAGCCAGTCTCTTTTAGCAGCAAGGACAGTCTGCAGCTAAAGATTTCATCTCTTTGAGTGCTGCTGAAAGGATCTGTTGGCTTCTGATCTAAAATCAATTTAACGTTATAGGGGGAAGCCTATTCTGTACAAGGTGCTGAACAGTCAGAGGGGCAGATGAGCTTCAAAACACACAGGGAAGAGAAAAATAGGAAGTGCTATCTGAACTGAATGATCAAATTGGATTTAGACGTCATAGCGTAGTCTAGCAGCCTAGGTAACTGTCAAGTTCTTTGAGTGGGTGAGGAGAGATGACCTTCACTCACCATACCAGCACATCCTCAGTCACTAAAGACATAGAAAGTGAATGCAGTGACACATTCCATTTCTCACGTGCAATTCACAGCACCCTTACTTGGGAGCATTCCAGGTACTGAGGCAGAATTGTGAAGTCAATTAAAATTATCAGTGAAGATTGGCAAAGAAACTTGAACAATAAAAGAGCTGAAAGTCAAAAGTACCCCCACAAGACTGGGCTTCATCCCCATAAGGGCAAGAGCATGAGATAAGACAGATCATTTCATTGCACGGGAGGCAGCCTTTGTCCTTTAGATCTGTTTCCATCATCCACACTAAAGATGGGAGTGATAAAAACAAGTTTTGTGACTGTGATGCTGGCTGTACATCACAGGCTTCTTATGAGTTAGGGGAGGGTGAGTCTGCATGAAAACACACACAACTGAAAGAACAGGTAAAAACAGCCACAAAACACCAAATGACCAGAAGAACTGTTATCATTGGTTTGTTCCAGCTTCTGTAGGAACAGCCAAAGCAGTCAGCATTTGGAGAGCCTTGTTGCTGCTTTTGTGGTAGAGATGATTCACTCAGGCTGCAGGCAAAGCTGCAACCCACAGGATAAGGGGGGCAGGAGGGACAACAGAGAAGATGCATCAATCAGCAGACTGTCTTTTTTAATATAGAAGCCCATATACATAGGTTCAGCCCAAGGTGGCATCAGCTCATACGCTCCAGTGTGCACATTGGGAAAAGGTGCCTCTTCTTCTGGAGCGCACAGCATGGGGAGCAGACTGAAAGCTGAAGGTTAGGGTGCAGCCACCAAACCCACATGACAACTCCATGACCAACTAAGTCAGCAGTGTTCCAGCAGGAAATAAATGGCACATTCAAATTAGAATAATTCCAGGAGAGTTTAATAAAGGGACATTTACTAAGGTATGGGCAGGGAGCAGGGAAGGGACCAGAAGGGGTAGCACAGAACTCCTCGGCCAAAGGGATGAGGGCCAGGGTGCCACCAGAATTTAGAAAGAGAGGATGGGGCAAAGGGGGTCACTTGACAGGTGCTATGACCTCTGGAAAGCAGCCAGCTTTAGGCAATCTCACAGGGAGGAAGTCAAGGAAATAGATACCCCAGCCTCATTCCGCTCCATTCCTCTAAACTCCTTCTGGGTTCTCATGGGCTAAACTGTCCTGGAAAGCCTGAGGTGAAAGGAGCCCTCTGATGCAGACTGTGTGGGTTAGCCTCCTGGGCAGAGAAGCAGGTAGAGAGTGGAGAGTGGGTCTGGGGCACCCACAGGAGGTATCCACCATCCAAGGCAAGGCTGCCCCAGTTACTTTTTATATTTCAAACATGTGTTCAGAGATGATTCCCCGGTGCTGCACCAGGTTCTGAGGATTTGCCAACATGTCTATGATGGATCTCCAACCTCAGGAAGCTTTTTCTAGTGGAGGAGATGGGTTTTGGGAGGGGTGTGTGTGTGTGTGTGTGTGTGTGTGTGTGTGTGTGTGTGTTTCCTGTGAATCCTGAGAGTACTTGGAAATATTCTCTTCCAAAGAAGAGATCTAAAAATCTTAAGATGTTAGAATATTTTTCTTTCCAGCCATGTGGCTTAAGCTTCTACTTTGGCCAGAGGAGGCTGCTGTTATTTATATCCTGAAGGCTCCTGACAGCTTGCGTTTTACAGGTTTATCTGCTTTATAAAATATTAACCAGAAAAATATTAAAGTTTACAAATGTAGCAACAGACCCAGAGGGACAATATGAAGATATAATTCTGATGTTTTTTTAAAACATGGAAACCATACCTGATAACAGAGGGGGGAAAAAAACACAGGTGAGTGAGATTTTATTTTTTTCTCCTTTCAATGTAAACAGGGTGGTGTATGTTTGTTTTCTATGGGCAGTGCTGATTCACCAATGGTTTAACTATTAGCAATGAGTGTTTTCACTTCTCATTTACAAATAGGGTATATTAAGAAATTACTCAGCTACTCTGTGTGGCTTTTAATTAAACCGGTATGCAAGAGAGGAATTTGTTTTTGACTGCATACAGGGGCTTCGGAGGGCCTGAAACATGCTCGCCACATTTCCTCTTTTCACATGAAGAACGTATGTGATCTCTCTGTTCACCCTCCCCTGCTTCCCTGCCTTCTGAGCACATTTTAAGTGGAGAAAATACAGCAGGAGATGACACATTTATTAGCCCAACTTCCACTCTCTATTTTCATATATGAAGCAAATGATAAACTGAAAGAAGTTATTAGCCCATATGTGATAGGCAAAGAGTTAATATCTTCTCATATTCAACACTAGTAAAAATTAAGAAAAATCTGACACTGGTAAGTAAATGGACAAAGAATGCAACCAGACAATGTATTCAGAAATCATAGCTACTGAACAAACATGGGGGGAAGTTGAACCTCATTTACTCATTCATTCATTCATTCATTCATTCATTCATTTGTTAAATAAATATTTATTGAGTACTATTATGTGCCAGGCACTATACAAGATCCTAGGAACCTACGGATGAATAAAATATAGACCTCATTTTCAAGGAGTTCTTATTTTGTCTAGAGAGACCTACAAACAACATCTATAGAACAGGTTATTGTGCACAGGAAACTATAAGCAATTAAGGAAGCTAAAATGCCGAGGGTGGGAAGTGTGAAGATGTCCAGAGGACTCAGCAGCCATAAAAGAACTGAGAACTCAAACAAGTGCCACTTTCTATATGGAAATTAGCAAATATTTTTAATGATAATAACTTAATATTGTAAAGCAATAGTGAAGCAGGCTGATCTTATGACTATGTAAATAGTAATAACCATGGCTATCTAATTCTATTTCTACAGTTCTTATCTTAAAGGTATAATCTATCAAAAAAACTATATGCCATAAGATGTTTAAATATCATATAATATTGTTACATATCATAACAAAAAGTGGAATTATCCTAAATGCTCAACAACCGCAGAAACATTCAGGGAATTATAATATACCCATTGGCCTGAATATTCTGCATCCATTAAAAATGCTTACAATACATTAACTGAAAAAATTAAAAATTATGTATATGCTAAATTTAAAAAATTAAATCTATTCTTTAACAATTATTTTTTAATATGCACAGAAAAAAACTCTGAAAAGCAATATATTAAAGTGCTAACAGTAATCACATACATGGTAATTTTTTTGTTTACATCCCCAAAATTTTTTAATGGAAAAAAAATCAAACTTGTATAAAATGAACTGTTAACAGAGAAAATAAAATATTACTCATGTCAAACATATCAGCGTCTAATTTTTGCCAAGCCTCTTGCCTCTTTAGTTTCATTTTCAGAAAGCAAGAGAGACTCACTGCATTATCTCTAATGCTCTTGCTGGCCCCAAAATCTGTGAATTTTGACATCCTAGAAGGAAAAGTATGTGCCTCAATTCACTGAAATCTCACGCAGGCAGAGAGACTTCTTCATATAAATCAGGCGCAAAATGTCAGGCAGAGAAGAGACAGAATCAGAAAATAACATGTGTTTGTCTCATCAGACATTTCCCAGAAAAGATTAAACAGTGTCTTTGTCCACTAAATTTATTACATCTTCTGGTTCTTATTTTTAAAAACAGTCTTTACGTAATAGCAAGCTTTATCAATTAATTATTTAACACTGATCATCAGTATTTGTTATTTGGCTATGTAAAGACAATGACTTTTAGGTAAGTAAGGTTTGTATTTTCTTATGCCAATACAAAACTCATCTCTAATTTATAGGTCCTACTGCCCATTTTTTATGGTCATTCACAATATAGCATACTCTGAGCCTCCACAGATGCAGTGTCTCAAAAGGTGATCCTGGGTCATAGAAGCTACCTCATTTCTTCAGGTTGGGAAAAGTGCAGCATTAATAGGCTATTTCTTAGCATATCCACACTTTAGACCTAGAAATACTCTCAGTTTTGTTTTCCAATTAGAGAGGTTTTAATCACTTGGATTGGTCTTTCCTTAGGGACCACAATAAACAAGTCATATCTTGGATTGAATGAAGGCTAACGGACTTCCCTCGATCAAAGAGGTTGATCAGTGGTTGGTGAAATGAAGCATGAAATGCCTTTCATTTCATGAGTGGCTGTGAGTGAGTCAGTTCCCTCATTTGTAAACTAACAGGCTTGGGCTTTATGCTTTCAAAGGTCCCTTCTTGCTCCTTGCTATACGATTTTGTTATATTGCTGTTAAGTGCAACCCACAAGCTACTGGACAATGCAGATGTAAGAGCTTGTGGGTTCCTGGCTCTTAGGGAAGACCCACGATAGTTACTTACAGCCATGAAAACAGAGAAAAAATTGGCAAAGTACTCTGGCAGCTGTGCTGAACTTCCAACATGCAACTACTTGAGGTCACAGCCTACGCGGTCACCGAGCATAAAAAATCTCACTCACACTTGCCATCTCTTTTCCTCCTAGGAGGGTTCTTAGGGTTCAGGGGGATACAGAATTAAGGAATATAGGCAGGGGGAAAAATGAAAGATCTAAAGAAATAATATTCCCTGGATAATCTCCCTGACTATTGATGGGTTAGTTAATAATAATACATTATGAGTCCTCAAATAGCTTGAGGTTCCACCAGGTGGGGATTTGCTTCTGGTCACGACTGGGTATCCCAGGGAAGATTACAGGTTCAGTCCAGGGCCCCTTTTCTGCCTCAGTTACACAGTCTCCTTCAGAGTCTCAGCTAGTGTTTAGAGTCTAAATATCATCAGGCTGCTAACAAGTCCCAAATGGATCTCAGATTTGTATGTCTAACTGCCCAGCCTACAGTTCCACTTGGATGTCTCATAAGGCACCTCCAACTTAAACATCCAAAGAGAGCTCTTGATTTCTCACCTTCCACTTCCAAATATGGTGCTCCCTCAGCAATCCCAGTCATTACTGGCACCTTCCTTTTCCCTCATTCTCCATAGCCATTTTAGCTAGCAGCTCTCCCTGATTGAGATCTATCTTGTCTATTTGTCTCTATCTCCACTACCACCACTGAGATCGCAGCCATTGTTACTTCTCATGGAGTTGCCAACAATCTCCTAATTATTCTCTCTACTTCCATTCTTGCATTCCCTCCAAACAATTTTCCACGCAGCAGCCAAAAGTTACTTTTTCAACATGACTGCAATTATACTTTTCATCTGCTTAAAACTTGTATCTGGCTTCCTATTGTGCTTGTAATGAAATCTAGATTCCTACATGGGGTCCTGGGCCGGGCATGATGGGGCTCCTGCCCTCTTCTCCATCTTACCCAGGGCCACATTTTCTTTTGCCCCACGTATTGCAGTCCCTCTGGCCGTGGTCTCTATGCCAAGTTCGATCATGCCTGAGAGCCTTTGCCTCTGCTGTTCCTTCTTTCCCCTATTCTTTCTGCAGACGACTCATTCTTCTTCCTCAAGTTTCACTGTCAGTGTGGCTTACTCAGAGAGACCTTCTCTGACCCCCCATCTAAAGGATGCCCCGCCTTCGTTTCCATGGTAGGTGCCCTGTTTATTTTTTCTTAGCACTTACTAAAACTTGTAATCATCTTATTATTTATTTGATTACTGATCTATAGCTGGTCTAGATTGTAAACTCTAAGGGAGCAGAGTTATCTTCTTCCCTATATATTTCACATTCAGCACATAATAGGTGCTCGGTATCGATTTGTTGATTAATTTAATCGATTAAAGAAGGCCATTAGTTATTCATACTTTATGGCCAGTTGTTAGGAAATCAATCTGATTAATCTGAACTGCTCAAGGCATATTATTTTGCTTCCTCCACCTCGGTGCAAGTAGAGGTCCAGCTGCAGGAAAGGGAAAATGGAATTCGCAGACTTATTTCCTGAAACCAACTCTTAAAGGAATAAAAAGGACTGTTCCTTTTTCAGGAGGATATCTGCACAGATTCCTTTTCTACAGTTTCTCCCCTAGAAAGTTTTGCTTTCATAGGGTATAGAGAATATTAATTATAATTTATGTGAGCTGTTCTCTATTTTATAGTCAATTACTTTGCAGCTCAATAACAATTATGTGTATCATTAATATCTGTCAGATTGATATTCTTATAATTTTTATTTAATTTTGCTCAGATGATACAGTTGTCCTTTTTAATAATTAGAAATAATATATCAACTGGATAGACTATTATGCAATAATAATAATATAAAGTTATTATTCTGCAAACATAGTAACAAATAACAATATTTATAATTCACTTTAGAAGAAAACCAGAATATATAATTGCTCTGATTTATAATTAAAACTATCAAAGTATGTATAAAAGTACTAATAGGGAACAGGAAAAAACAGCTTGATTTTCTAGTTTGGGGGATTTATGTGTGATTCTTTTTAAAATTATTATTATTTCTTGGTACAATATTGTACAATAAAGTCAGAGGGGAAATAGGCTATAAACCTGATTGCTGGTGGGTACTTACAGTTATTGTACTAGAAACACATAGGGTTAGTTAGAGAAACTCTCACTGTTACTATTTCTCCTTCTTTAGATTGCCTAAAAAATGTGCCCTTCTGTTTAATGCCTATCAGGAAATGGCAGCAAGAATGAGCCTCTTTAAAAGTTATATTTTATGTTTGTGCTCCATGTGGATGTCGGTGTGAAAGTGTGAATTAGAGTAGAGAAAGCAGGGGAACAGTACATTAAAATAAATATTACAAAAAATAAATAAGTTACAAAAGATAGAGATTTGTATGTCTTGTATGAAACAATTTCCAAGATGTATTGTTGAGTTAATTCTCTTTAAAAAGTAAAAATATTAATTTATGCTACCATTTGTTAGAAACAAAATAAAACAGAAAAGAAAATCAGACAGGAGCATGTGTGTGTGTGTGTGTGTGTGTACACATATATAGAGAGATTTTCATAAAGCATATATTTACATAAATGCATATATTTCTCTAAGATAAATGTGTATATTCTACACATACACACATATGTTTTTAAGCAAAGATATATCTGGAAAGATAGGCAACATACTGGCAACAATGTCTGTCTCTAGGGAAGAGAACTGAGGGACTGAAGTGCAAGCGAGACTTACCTTTGTCCGTATAACCTTTCATCCTGTTTAAAATATTTCCCATAGGCCTACGTTATCTATTCAAACAAATGATTAAGTCTTCATTAATGAAGATAGGGAGCTGTTTGGCAACAAATCAAAATAACTGCATATGAAGTGAATTATGTTGAATTTCATGAATACAATTTTTTAAGTGCATAAAAGATAAAAATAAAGTAAGTGAAATTGATATTAGGTGCTGTCTAAATTGTGTACTGAGCACTTTGTGAGGCACATGAGGTTCCAGCAGATGGGAATTTGCTTCTGGCCATGACTGGGCATCGCAGGGAAGATTACAGTCAGTCAGTGGTATTGTATTATGGGAGCCCCAGCAAACTAAAACAGACATTGACACCTTATACCTCCATGAAGTCTCAACAGTATCATGCCACCAAAAGGGAACAGAGGCAACAATAAGCAAAAGCAAGGAGTCCAGGTGTGTGGTTACCAGTCTGGGGCTTCTGGCTTCCTTAAGGCTTTGTGATGACAATTCTGAGTGGAGTATTTACTATTTCTTTAGAATTGGTGACCAGGTATCTTTATTTTGTAATAAAGCCATCAGTAGTTGAGCCACACGCTGGCCCCAAAGCAAACTAAGAGCCAACAAAACACACCTTCCTACTCTCAACCTGCACTCCAGCCTGCAGTTATATATAAAGACTGGAAGTTGTGAGAATGATTGTCCCATGTGGAGTTCAGGTTCATTGTGAGAGGCTTCTTTCTTCCTTTACCAGGGAAAAGGATAGGTGCTTACTTGTCACATATAATAGTTAATGTAACACTGGTTGCCAGTACCAATGAACACAAACTCTAAAATAACTCAAACACAGTAGTTTATTTCTCACACGACAGTTCAAAGCAGATGTTCCTGTTCAACAGAGAGTTTTCATTTGTAAGTGATGCAGGGATTCTCCCTTCTCCCATCCAGTGATTTTGCCATCAATTCCTAGGTTCTCATTATCTGCAACCAGTCATCGGAAGTGCAAATAGTGCCTGGAGGAGGCACATCAGCTTCTTAAATGCTTTCCTATGAAAGTGTCCCATATCGCTTCTGCTCACTTTCCATTGGCGAGAACCAGTCATGTGGGCAGAACTAGAACCAAAGGGAGCTGAAAATGTAGTCCTTGTTTGGGAAGCTCTTTCTCTGAGATTTTTTCTATCATGAAAGGGAAAACAAATTTTAGTGGACACTACCCATAGCTGCCACATCACCTAGTGCCGCAAGATGGAGAGATGGCTCCAAAGGAATCATTCGTAGATATCTGAGGTACCCACAAGAAGGGATGCCTATCATCTAAACCTTAGATGGATGCTACTGAGCAGCAGAATCTAAATCCTGGTCTGATATTGCCTTCAGATAGGGAAAGAGTGTGTGAACAGAATTCCTAGGACATCTAGACAGATGTCTACAAGTGGGAATCTAGAGACGGTGCTTGCTTTTTATCTGGATATTTCTAAACGAGGGTTATCAGAATTAGAAGGAACTATAATGTATCATGCCATGTAAGAAAATGATAGTTGGGACAACTTCAGAGCAGTCCTTCAGTGCTCTCAAGGGGTGTAGAACAAACCTCAATGGTTTTGATGCCAAAGGAGCATAGAAGCTGTAGCAGGAAGGAGGAGTTACAGGGTTGCCAGGGCAGCCACCAGGACAGGGTAAACATATGGACCACTGGCTAGGCCAAAAAGAGACTCAATTGTCTCTGAGGGCTCTTCAGTACCAAGGGTGGAAATCAGACAAAATTTGACACCGTCCTCAAAGAAACCTTGGATATTATCTATGCAAAACCAACCCATCCACAGAGGCCATCAGCATCAAGCAGGATTCATACTTACAGATGGTGAAGAGGGAAAGAAATGGTTCCAAGATTTCCTAAGAAAACGAGGTCTGCTTCCTCCAGTCAGTGGAAAGGACAACATGGTAGCAGCTCATGAAAGATGCACTGTGGAAGCCTGGATTCATGTGTCCCATTACTTAAGATTATTTTTGAGAGACTGGGCATAGCCCTGAATCTTAACTAGAGTGGCAAGGCCATTTCTTCACTACGTAAGCAGATAATTCATTCAGCAGATACGTACTGAGCACCACAGTATGTCAGGCCTTCTTCTGCTTTACTCTTGGGATACGGCAGGAAACAAAAACAGAAAAATCCTCATCCTTTTAGGTTCTGGATTTCAGTGAGGGGAGAGAGATAATTTAAAAAATATTTTTGAATCAAGTGAGGAAGTAAGCTGTCCAGTTATCTGAGGGAAGAGCATTCCAGACAGAGGTTCTGAGGCAAATACTTGCCTGTAGTTTTGTTTGCTTTGTTTTTGAAGAATAATGAATGGATCGGTGTAACCAGAGTAGACTTTGAGGGGAGGGGAATTAGTGGGAGATGTGGGCGAGGCCCATCATAAGGACTCTGGCTTATACTCAATGAAACTGAGAGCCATCAGAGGAGTAACATGATCTGATCCTTTGAAAAAGATCACCTGGCTAGTTGAAGAAGTTGACGATAGGCTCTAGGGAGGGCAAGGTAGGTGGGAGGAAACCCATTAGGAGACTATGGCAACAATTTAGTTAGGAAATAATGAGGATTCAGACTAGAATCATGAAAAATTACCAGATTTGTGTATTTTTAATGCACAGCTAACATGATTTTCTAATGGATTGGATATAGGGTATGAGAGAAAGACAGAAGTCATGAGTAACTATAAGACTTTAGCCTGAGCAACTTCCTCATCAGCTGAGATGAGGAAGACTGCCAGTGTAGTAGGCTTAAGGGAGAAGATCAGGAGGTCAGTTTTAATCCTGTTAAATTTGAGACATCTATTAGACATTAAGGAGGAGATGTTGAGTTGACAACTGGATATGTGAGTCTAGTGTTTAGCGAAATGGTCCAGGCTGGAGATATAAGTTTGGGATTCATGGGAATATAGGTTGTTTTTAAAACCCTGACACTAGACAAGATCACCACAAGCAGTCAGTATAGACAAAGAGGAGACCAAGGACTCTGAAATGGGACATTGGAATTTTAAGAGTCAAGGAAAAGAGGAGAAATCAATAAAGAAGGTGGAGAAGGAAGGACCAGTGAAGTATAAGAATAACCAGTGGTGTACTGGTAATTATAACAAGTTCACTGGGAAAAAAGTTATAATATGTAGTGTTTGTCAATTTCCATGGTGTAAATACTCCCACTATAGCCAACTACCAGTTGTGAACAGTTGCCCATATAAGATCAACCACTTGTAAAGTTCCTAAAGATTTAACAATCATCAGCTCTCATGAACTAGTATGAGCCAGCTCCACCACACTGCTTATATGACTATTACGAACAACTGTAAACCAACATATTTGAAATCCTAGTTAAAATAAATAACCTTCTTGCAATATATAAAATATGGCAAAATTGACACAAGAAGAAATAGAAAACTTGTACAAACCAATTACCATTAAAGAAATGACAACTGCAACAAAAATCCCCTCTTTTCTCCCAAAAAAAGCATCAGACCCAGATGATTCTGTTCATGTTTTATGAAACTTTGAAGAATAGGTAATCACTTTTTAATATAAGTTCTTTAATAAGAGAAAAAGAAAAGCTATATTAGGAGTGTATAATCTTGGTAATAAAATTGGAAATGGTAACATAAGATTAAAATTTTTCAGGGCAAATGTACTTTTGAACATAGATACAAATTCAAAAGAAAATGTTAGCTTCCTTATTCAGGAACCCTAGAAGAAAACCCTAAAATAAAAATTCATGGGCAATGATTTATTTGGAAGATGATTATAGGAAACACCACCAAGTGAGTGACATAGAGAATTAAAGAAGAAAGCAAGTATATTTTCAAGCGAGTTACCATTATGAGCAAATTGTATTGAATACATTAATTTAGTCTGGGAGCCAGAACAGAACACATGCCTCAGTTTTTGTCCCTTCCAAGGAACATAGAAACTGGGTCCCTTATTCTCCAAATTCCATCAGTTATCAATTGAGGGCTGCTTCTGAGATGGGACAAGTGTTAATTCTCTGGTAGTTGGAGCCTGACCTACCCACAGGCAGAGGAGACTCCAGTGACGAGAGAAAACTTTCAGGCCAAGAATCTCAGATACTGGTAGTCAGCTCAGCATATACAGAAATAGTTCATCCCAAGTGGATGTGAGCAGTGCACAAATAGCATCTACCATTTTAGCTAACTGATCTAAATAGTATATTAAATATCGTATCATTTTGACCAAGAATGGTTTAACACAGGAATGAAATGAACATTATAAAATCTATCAATGTGATTTATACTACATTATAACACTATGTGTGAAAACCCACACGAATATCTCAATAGATAAAGAAAAAGTATTTAATGAAGTCCAACACCTATTTATGATTTTTAGAAAAAGAAGAGAACTTACTTAACTTAGTTTTGGAGGAGGCTTCATCCATAGATTTACATTTTCTCTGCTCTCCTTTGCCAACAGGCCAGACGCCACATGAGTAACTTCATATGATAGTGTCAAGAGGTTATCCATCATTGATTTGACCCTTGGTGTCAAGAAGGCTTAAAGTGAACTGCTGCTCTTCCTTATAAAGATTATCTATGATAAAAATGATATACTCTTAGGTCAAGCAAAACAATTAGAGACTTTTATCATCTCCTGCCACACTCAGAGTATGTGTACTCTTTTCTGTATCCATGATTCGTAGTAGCATTTAAATTAGAAAAGGGCCTTGCAAAAAATACCCAGAATCTGGCCATTTCTCATTAAATCTATTATTCCCACATGATATAAGTGACCATAATTTCTTATCTGATATAAAATCAGAATGACAAGTCAAATCAAAAGAATGTGTTATTTGCAAAATGCTATTGGAGAAAAAAAATATCAATATGTAGAAAAAATTGAGTGGAATATTTACCTCTTACTATATTTAAAAAAAAAAAAACCCTTCCCTTCTGATAAACATTGTACTGTAACTGCAATGCAAAAAAAAAAAAAAAAAGTGAGGGCATAAACTTGGAAAAGAAAAATTGAAACTGCCATTATTTGCATGTGACATTATTGGGTAGACAATCCAAAGGCTTTAAAAATAAACTTTTAGAATTAATCATTTAACTTAGCAAAGTTACTATATACCAAGTCAATATAAAAAAATCAGTATTTCTATCTACAAATAAAAAATTAGAAAATAACATTTTTATAATATTAAAATATCAATTGCCTAGGAATAATTTTAACAAAGGATGCACAAGACCACTACTAAAAAACTCTAAAAAAATTGTTGAAATAAATAAAAGGATCCCTAAACAAATGGAAGTCTCCAGCATGTTGTAAATTAGAATACTCCATATTGTAAATGTATCAATCCTCCTCAAAATTGATCTAAATATTTAATGCAATCCAAGTTGAAATCCCAAGTAGGTTTTTTTTTTTGTGGAACTGAACAAGATAATTTCAAAATTAATAAAGAAATGCAAAGGGAAAAGAATAGGCAAAAATCTTAAATAATGAAGAAAAATGGAAGTACTTAAATAAATTCAAGACATATAAAAATATAGTTTTTAATAGAGAGTAGTGTTGATGTAGAGATAGCTAAATAGATCAATGTAGAGATATATAATAGAGAGTCCAGATACAACCCACACACATATGGACTCTTCAGGTATAGCAAAGGTGACACTGCAGAGTAGTAGGAAAGGACAGTCTTTTCCATGATGCTGAGTCAATTGGTTATTTGATGTTTTAAAAGATAAAATAATTCCTATTTCGCCTTACACAAAAATCAATGGCAAATGAATTGATGATTTATCTGTAGAAGGTAAAACATTAAAGTTTAATGAAGATTATATAGACTAATATCTTCATATTAGATTTAGAGATAGAGATAAATATTAATTAAACATATAAAAGCGATAATAACAAAAGAAAAGAGGGATAAATTGTATGAAAGTCAAAAACTTCTAAAGATGTTGTTGTTAAAAGAATAAAAAAAAGGGAGCCATGGAGTGGGAAAAGATATTTGTAATTCATGTAATGAAAATTTATAAAGAATTCCCATAAATTAATAAAGATAATTCAATAAAAAAAGTCAGCAAGAGACTTGAACAATTTACAAGAGAAGTTATTCAAATTGTAAAAGAAATGAAAAGGAGCTCAATCTCATTATTAAGCAGGAAAATAGAAATTAAAATGAGATGCTGCTATACATTTACTAGAATGACTAAAATTAAAGAGATTAACAATTCCTAGTACTAACAACAATGTGGAGTAACTGGAACTCCATACACTGCTGGTAGGAATGTAAATTGATACAACCACTTTAGAAAACTCTCTAGTATTGATCAATTACTAAAATTGGCTATAGGCATACTCTATGACCCAGCAAATCACTCCAAAGTACATATTTACCATAAATGCATACACACATGCACCAAAAGTCATGGCTAAGAATGTTCATGTAATATTATTTGTGATAGCTCCAAACTAGAATCAACCCTGGTTCATGAATAAATCAACTGTGATATATTCATATATTGAAATACTATTCAGAAATTTAAATCAACAGGAAAGTGCTATGTTCAAAAAATGAATCCCACAAACATAATTCTGAGTGAAAGAAGCCAGAGACAAAGCAATATATATTGTATGATTAAAGAAGAAAATCTAAAAGATGTTAGAAGTAAAGGTAGTTGTAGTGATGGTTTTAAAAATATGTCCACAAATACTTTGATATTCCTCTTTTTAAGAGGTGGAGTCTAATTCTGAACTTAAGGACTAGCTTCTAACAAATAGACTAAAGTGAAAATGACAGTGTGTGACCTTAGACTCTAGGTCAGAAAAAGGCGCTATAGCTCCTCCCTCTCTTCTTCCCTTCCTCCCTCTCTATCCCTCTCTCTCTCTTCATCCTGGAAAAGCTACCACGTGGTGAGCAGTCCTATGGAGAGAACCCAGGTGACAAGAGACAGAGGCCTCCTGCAACAACTAGAGAGGAACCTAGGACTCCAGCCAACAACCACATAAGTGAGCCTTTTTGGATGCAGATCTCAGGAAAGCCTGAAGATGACTACAGCCCTAGCTGACATCTTTGAATGCAGTCTTGAGAGGGCTTGACTCCAAAACACCCCAGTAAGCTGCTCTTGGATTCCCTCATTCAGAAACTGTGTGAGATAATAAATGTTTATTGTCTTAAGTCACTAAGTTTGTCATAATCTGTGTTGCAGAGATAACTAAGACAGTTGTTACCTTTAGGGAAGAAAGAGAGGTTATAAAGAAAAGGGAGCAAAGGGAAACATATATCCATACTGTTCATTTCTCATCTTGAAAGATGAAATAGGAGTGTTCGCTCTGTGATAATCACTAAGCTGTATGTACACTTATGATTTTTTTTGCAAAATTTTATATCTATTATATTTCTATTATAACATAGCCTAAAAATTTTGCTAAATTTAACTATGCCACACAAAATATTTTTATTTATTAAAAAGACATTACAGACAAAATTAATAGATGATCGTCTGGGAGAAAATGTTTATAATATCCACAACTGACAATAGATTAATATTTAAACTATACAAATAATTCTGTAATACAAAGAAAGACAAGCAAGTAAGAAAGTGGTCAAGTGAGAATAGCAATTCACATAAAAGGAAGCACAATTAATAACTAAATAAAAAAATGGTCAACCTTAGCAGTAATTAGATAAATTTAAATAAAACGAGAGAAAGAAACCACTTTATACACATCCGAACTGGCAAAAATTAGAAAAGCAGATAATATCAAGTGCTGATGATGATGTGTGAAAACAGAAACCCTCTTGCATTACTAGTGAAAATGCAAAATAAAGCAGCCATTTTGTAAAATAATTGGTCCCACAAAACATACTTGTACTTAACAATTTTGTAATTCTACTCCTGGGAGGCAAGGATTGTATCTTCTGTTTATTCCTAGTAACTACCATGGTGTTGGGTACATAGAGATTCTACAAGCAGTTGCTTAAATAAGCGAAATATAGCACCTGATGATGAGTCTAAATTAAAACTTAGCAGATGCACAAAGTTTTAAAACTAAAATCAAGGACTAAATTCTACTGTCGCTACCTCAGCCTCTCCTTGGCTTCCTCCTCAACCCCAAGTCTTTCCCATGCCATTTATTCAGGCCACCATCCTAAACTGAAAGAAGAATCACAAGACATTTCTTTATCTATTTAAAAATATGGCCTAGGAATTGAATATGGATAGGAAAATAGTATAAAGGAAAACTCAATGGGCCAGAAATGAAAGGGAGATGATTTTACTCAAGTGATATCAACTCTCAAAATCAAAAGAGAAATCATAGAAACAAAAAGAAGCATACCAGAATGCTCAGTGAAAAACGCCAGGAGATTGCCCACAGCCAAAGGAGCTACAGGCAGGTGCTGATGTCAGAGCACAGATTCAGTTAGTAAGATAGAAGCAAGAGTAAGCCTAAGTGAATGTCATTATCTCCCAACATGGAGTCATGAAGGAAAGTACGAATCATTCTCCAGTTGTGAATTCCATCTGTCTAGATAGTTTCAGAGAAATTGAATACAAATAGCTCTTGACGTAATTTTTCCAGGAAACTATTTCACAAATAACCCCTGTCATAAACACAGACGATTTCTAATCAAAGAACTTTGTCATTTCTGCTATCACTGAGTGGCTCCAGATGTACTTTAACAGCAGTTCAAATTTAATATGACAAGATATTTTAAGAACTGTTCACTTAGTTTTACAACCACACAGAAGTTCCCCCTCCAAAATGATGTACTTTTCTATGAAAAATTGGTGCTGAGGTATTAAATAAATCATGAATTTGATGCAGGTTGTTGCAGAGTGAAACAATATGGAGAATTCTACTCATTTTTTCCTATAAATTCAATCGTTCATGCACACTCTTATTTTCAATTGTTCATCTGTGAAATGAATAAAAAACATGATAATTTAATTTGTTTATAATTTTTTTTCCCACTAAAAGTCTCCATTGGAAGAGACCAATTTTTTGCATAGGCATATAAAGCTTTGACAGGTCATCCACCCGAGTGGCCATGACATCCCATAGTGATGCCATCTTTATTAAAAAATTATTATGCACCAACGATTGGAGTTGATCATTTGAGTAATGTGTTCTAATACCAGTAACAAGTATTTTAAATAAGAGTGGCTTGAAATATTTTTAAGTGCATTTTTCTCTCACACAAAAGAACGCCCTAGATAAGAAGTCCAGGGCTAAACTGGCAATTCTATAGTCATAAAGGACACGGGGTCTCTTATCATTCTGCTCTGCCATCCCCAACACATGGTCTCCATTCTCAAGATGACTTCTTGGTCCAAAATGGCTGCCTCCTGATTATCTCCTGATTCAAGGTAGGGAGCAAGTAAGATAAAGCAGAGAAACATAAGAAAGTCACCTATCAACTGTCAGTTCACCTTTTAAGGAGATTCCCCAAAAGCTTGAGAGGTAGAGTAGACTAGAAGTATAGACTTTAGCTGAGAATTTTTCAGCAAGAAAAAAAAAGTATTGTTACTAAGGAAAGAGAAAATGGATATCCAGTATGTGAGTAGTCCCATTTTTTAGATAAGGAAAATAAAGCTCAAAGTGGCTAGCTGGCTTGCCCAATTTCATACAGCTGGTAAGAACAGTTTCTAGACTAGTGTCTGGGCACCCAAGCTTCCCTCTCTTCTGCTCTCCCCCTAACAGACCCTGATTTTTTCCAGGTATCCGCTTCTCCTTCACACAGTACCCTCATATTGACGTAAGCTGCTTGCACTATCTAGCCCCAGAGGTGAGATTCATTTAAGGGCCATCCCATCTCCCTTCTATAACTGGCTCCAGACTAGTTACATAATGTTAGCTGGGTCAATCAGATGCAAAAAATTAGTTTTCTCATAGCTTTTGGAAAAGTTATCCTTTGATTGTCTGGGAGGAAGGAAGTCTCCCTTTGTATTCTCTCCTTAGTAAGTATGACACCCTAATTCTAGGGCAACCCTTCAATACCAGCATGAACTTACCATGATGGAAGGAGAGAAGAACCAAGAAAGCGGAAGGAAAACAAAGATGGAATAAATGTATTAACATAGTGGTCTGCCCTAACTCTGGATTCTAAGTAAATTTCATTATTCTTTATGATGATTTGGGTGTGGTGGTTCTTTTTATTTTTGTTGATTTGTTAGCCGTACCTGGTTTGACACTGGCACCTATTTATTTGTCTGCATCATCCTGAAAGATTCCTTTTTTTCTATAGTGAGAGTCATGTTAACATCCTAGGGCCTGACAGTGCTTTGAAAATAATGTACAAAAGGCCTTATGAGTAATAATAAGTGCTTTCTTGAATACAGGCTAACCCTAAGGATACAGGCATACCTTGTTTTATTGTACTTCGCTTTATTGTGCTTCACAGGTGTTACCTTTTGTACAAACTCAAGGCATGGTCCTCCACCAGTAAAAAGATTATGATTCACTCTATTACAATAGTTTGGAACTGAACCTGCAATATCTCCCAATTGTGCCTGTTTCCACATTTAGCTATTTTCCACAGTAACTATAATTAAAGCTTCCTTTTATTGTTTTCATAAATCCTTCTCCACCAAAAGCCCCGTGTCTTAGTGAAGGTCACAGCATGTCTTCTCTACCTCAGCAACCATGTCAGCTTTGCAGCTTGACACGCATCGGGAATGTCTTGACTTCCCATTACTCAAGTCTGAAATACATTCCTCCTTGTATCTGATCTCCAGCTCCTGTAGCATGTCAGCTGTCTCCTTAAATTGTTACTTGCAGGCACATATTTAAGGCAGTAATCTAATCAGCTGAAATTGACGCTGCTACATTTGCTCCTGGAGGAGTTCCCATCACAAACACTCTTGCAGCTTGAGTGAACGTGCCATACCAAAGTCCACTAACAGGTTAACATCTATCAATGACTGGCTTTTAGAACTGTACACAAACCATCTTTACTGATGGCTGTTTACACATCCAACAATATTTGTTGATCCCAGTGTTTATTATACTTGGACGTTTTAAAGCTTTCTAGGTGTGTTGAGTATTTTTATAATTAACAGTTAAATAAGGAACAGGCCATTAGAAGACAAGCAGATGTGTCAACAAATGCACAAATATTGACTAGAAGTTTATGAACAAATTTTAGCTAGTTGATGGACATTTGCTATAAGAGAAATGCATATATAGAGAACAGTTTCTATAAATGAAGTTATTCATTTATATCAAGGTTGAAGAAAGCATTTGATGTGTTATTTATTAATAAGGAATAAATATTAGCAAATATGCTCAAAACAGATGTTTACATTTTAATTATCAATGTGGTTTGCTATAGTCGTAATTGCTGATATAAAATAATGTACTTCTATCTCAGAAATAATAACAAATTATATTTTTGGAATTTGCTCCCTGAGGTCTGTCCTTAATAGTTTTAAACAGTGATTATTTTTTTAAAGTTACACTTAGTTAAGACTAAAAATAGTAACATTTAGGCAGTAACTGTTAATGCATTTGCTACAAGCTATTCTGTTTTCCAACTGTAGCCTAATTTGGTTCTTTAGAAAAACACACTGCATATCGTACATGATGATAGAACCATAAGATGTGAAAATCTAAAGACAGCTCAGCAATCATCTAGTGCAACTCCCTTATTTAACAGATTAAGAAATTGAAGCCATCAGAAAGTTAAGTAATTTACCCAAGGTTGTGAAGATACTAGGGTTAGGGTTTAGAACTGGTATCTACTAATTCTTATCCTGTGATCTTTCTACTAACCCACAGTTTTGGGTAATTATCATTGTTTATAAATGTTTACAGTCATCTTTAAACATAAACTTCCATTTATTTGCATAATAACTACAGCTTTTATTAAAGTACAAAGTCTACTTGGAATTACCAATTGGATTGAGATTTCTGTACTATCTCCAGATCCAGAAACAAATTTCTCAAGTTCAACCTATGAAAATGTCTAGTAATAAGACACAATTTGTACCACAAATACAGATTTCAAAGAATTTAAACAGTACAAAATGCATTTAACACTAAAGCTATTTTGAATGTTCCTCAGCCTATGTCTGATGATTCAGAGGTACCAGCTATGTCTTGAGAACCATCATCACAAATATTAACCAACACTAAACTATTAATTCATAAATGTACTGGCCAGCAGAAGTTGATTTTCCAAATTCCTAAAAACTATTAAATTTTCTTGAATTTTGAAAATGAAGGATAGCTATATTTCTAAAAAGAAGCCCTATAAACTTTTTAAAAGTTAAGAACTAAATCTATAAATTGATATATTGATAACTAAATGGATAGTGACCTGTTAATTTTTATATACAAACCACTTTGGTAATAAAATCAATTTAGAAACAGAGCAAGCGCGCTAAGACACTTAAGAGGTTCAGAAATCACTCTCTGGCTTTAAATATCTTAGTGTCATCTCCAAATCATTTCTAGGATCAAAAATATAAAGAATTTTATTCAAAATGAAACTTAGGGAAGGAAGCTTTCAGAGATATAATCCTCCCATTATTATCTACTTTACTACAGGCAACCAGAGGATTTACTGTTCAGTAAGCAGCTACTATGGTCCAGGCACCCTTTGGCACTGTATAGTCACCAACTTATAGCATAACCATCTCCCAAATATTATGAGATTAGCGTTATCATCTTCTTTGTCAAAGGATCAAAGAGGTTAATGATTGGCTCAAGGTTACACAACAATTTGGTGTCTGCCTGTTCTAAAATCCATGTTTTTTACCTCTGGACATTCCCGGAGGAATAACTAGTACACTACTTTATACTGCAGAGCATAACTTCTCCCCACATGTCACCGTCTTATGATACTGAACATGTTTCTAAAAATAACCTTTTTAATCATAGAGGCATCCATCTGTCTTTCTCCAGCTATTCCAAAGTCATTATTTCCTGTGCTCAGCTCCATATACCTAAAACCCACTGTGCTTTTTTCTGCAACTGGAGATTTGGGATAGAATATTTTTCAGAGCAAGTCCACTCCTCCGAGTGATTGTTCTGAAATCTTTATTTCCCATAAATGATGCCAGCCATGAAACATAATAGTAACTTATATTTGCTAAATTCATGATTTTTCTTTGATCATAACCTTGTTGGATAGGGTAAATATTGTTCTCATTATCTAATGAAAGACACTGAATTTCAGATATGAGATATTGGACTTGCCCAAGGTCGTGGAGATGAAATATGACATCACTGAATTCCAACTCCAACTCTTTTTGTTATCTCCAACCCCCCCCCCCCCATAGATGGCTTATACCCACCTGAAATCCTTTGTACAATGAGAATAAGTAGATAATATTCAAAGGAAATGACAGAGAGAGAATACAGTAATACAATCCTACAGTAATAGCTTTGTTTGAAGTTGCCTCCCCCATATCTAATTCTCATTCCTTTGTAACCACCCAGTTCATTCAGCCCCCATATGACTGAGGGAAAACTATTCCCAAGTCTGGTTTCAGAGGTAAAATATTAACTGGCATAATCCAAACATCTGAAAGGGGCACATAACCTAATTCAGGGCAATGTGACTGGAGATATGTTCTGGGGGCTCATGAGAAAGAAAGGCATGCTCTCTTCTTTTGGATGGTATATGGTACAGATGTGAAGCCTGGAACCGTTGCAGCCATTTTGAGGCCATGAAAAGAAGTTCCTTTTTTTAACTTTTAAATTATTACATATATTACACAGCACTAAACCTCTCCCCTCAAGTCATATATAAAGTTTCTTCCATAAACTTATTTCTGTCTGAGTGTGCCTCAGGTTACCACCACTAGAGCACTACTAAGACAGATTTGAAGGTTCCTAGAGACAGATATAAATTCCAGATTAAAAACATATTTCTTGGGGAAAATTCTATGGCCTAACATCGTCTACCAAAAAAACAAAACAAAATAACACAAACTTCTGTGTGTTCGTGCACATATACTTATATACTTATACACATATATATACATATTTAAAGTTATTTTTAAAGTTTTTTTAGTTGTTTATTACTTGATTGATTTAAAAAGAAAGTGGACTCCATATTACCTTTATACTCTGAAAATTCTGTAAGAAATAATCAATTTAAAAGCACATTCATGATGCCATAGTTATAACATGTTAATAATAGAAGCTCTTTTTAATGACAGTGTTCAATCACTGAATCGAACAAATCTTGAACTCTACCCTACATATGATCGATCTATTTATCATCTATCATCTATCATCTATCTATCTATCATCTATCTATCTATCTATCTATCTATCTATCTATCTATCTATCTATTCATCCTTGCCCTAAAAAAGATCTAAGGCAGTTATAAGAGACAATAAATTCCCTTTATTTTCAAGTCAGTTGAGTTGGGCTTTCCTTTATTTGCAACCAAATGCAGCTTCACCAATACATGGATACATATATTTATACATTTTTGGGTAAAAATAAATTACCCAGGGCTCAATGGCAGCTCTGACAAAGCCATTGCAATGCCACTGCCCTTGAACATAAATAACCTGGGGCCTGGACCATTGCCTTCTGTCACTTTTCAGATTGACAGCTGGGGGCAATTTGCCAGTCTTCTGCCTTCATGCAGCCCCTTTCTCTGCTAATTTTTTATGGCATTAAAATAAAAGATATTTTCACCATGGCAAAGTTAATTAGCACACTTAACATCTTCATTAAGAGTTTTTGAGTCCAGCAAGATGACAGGTAGAGCTAAAGGGAGCTGAGAATCAGGTATTACGTTTTGACAACAAATGACAAGAAGACTGATGTCTGGTAGCTGAGGTCATGGAGTAATTATAGTTGGTAGTATCGAAGAACTAATGAGATGGTATGTGGGGGAAAACACTTGATAAAACATATGGTACTGAACAAATGTAGAGTGATGTTTTTAAGATGAAATTTAATCATTTTATCATTGTCAATATGGTAGTTCCTAGGGGTGTAAATTATCAGGCAAAGCATCTTTTCATCTTGACTTACAAAAAACTTCAATAGGGTCAGATAAAAGTATCTAGGCACAAGACCATGATCATTATGCAACATTATTTAGGGATCAAATCATTTAAGACTACATTTCCCCCAAGCGTGTTCTACTAAATAGTAATCTCAAGAAAAAAGATTATATATGGGCAATAACATTTGGGAGGTGATCCATTGTTTTCACCTGCATAGAATGTATTTCTTTCTTTTGATAACAGTGTCCTATCCCCACCCCACCTCCCACTTCCAGTCTATGTGGTTTATGCAGTACTAACCCTACCTTCCGGAACTATGGTGAGAAGAGGGCATAAACCAGCCCATTATCACATTCCACTTCCCTGAATTTTGTGAGTAATTAAGGAATGAGCAAATGACCTCGGCCAGTTCGATGAGAGTCAGCCCTGGGACTCATGCTGGAACTACCGGAAAAGAGAGACTCTCTTTCCACTGGTGTTGTTTACCTCATAAACAGTGAACCTGGGGCCACTTGTTGTCATTTACCACCCTTGAAGAGAGTTTGGCTGAGGATAAAGCTAATTCGGAAACAAACAGAACTGAGAGGTGATGACAGACACCTTGTGATGGTTTTCAGCACCTGGACCCAGCTATGCCTGAACTCTCTGACTTTTTAGTTGCATGAGCCTTTCATTTAGGCTATTTTCTTTTATCATTAAGGCCCAGCTTGGTCACTGTGCACATATGAGGCTCTTGGGAAATATCTATTTAATGTTCACTGATTGGATTTTTCACAGGGCAGCTGCTATGAAATCCTTTTTGAAAACTCATACATAAGAGTCTACCTCTAATTGGATCATTCAAAGTTTATGTTGACTAACTTAGTCTTTTATTTTAGTGCCATAACAAATGACTAACATCTATGACGCTCTTGTCAGCACCCAATAAATGTTAACCATTTTAATTTTTTCAGGCTTCCAGTCTTCTTGACCAGGCTAAAATCACCCCTAAAAAGATGCTTTCTCACTTGCATCATTCCAATTTTGTTCAAATAAATATCTCCTTCAATAACTGTCCTAAACCAGCCCAAGTTTCATCAGGGGAGGCCTCAGGGTACAGCAATTGTTTCCACATCTCACATCACTGAAGGTTATTTTCCCTCCCACATAAACACATTATGTCCACTTTGGGATTTCTTTATCTTGTACTTTACTTACCCAACATGGGAAAAATACTTAATTCTCAAAATTTTGAGTGCTATTTCCCTGACTAGACATACACACCTCTCAAAGCCAGAGGTCACTCTACCTTCTTAAATAAGGCAAATATTCTATTGTTACTCTATTTCATGTTAACCCTTTTTCTCTTGTTTTATGAGGACCCCTAAAGAACCAAAAGCATTGGCATGTGTGAAATTGACAAAGTTTTCTGGAGAGTTCTTTTAGTAAAGGATCAGGGATATTAAAGCTACTTATAGAATTCAAAGGAGATGGGCACTTGCTTGTTAAACCAGCCAATGTCAGCATCTGTTCTGGACGAAACAATTACAGTCTTTCAGATATTGTGAGATTGGATTAAGTTTCCCTCATTTCCCATTATAGATTAAAGTACTTCTGATGATACATTAATTGGTACAAATGTTCCTAAGACTAAACATAGCACAAAGAGCAACCGCTGATTCAGCTAGAGCAGGGGGCTTGAGGTGCAGAGAATGGGAGAGAAGGCATAGATGTTATTATTGCACCGTCACTGTCATCTTCATCATCACATCTTCACATCAGAAGATCGATATCCAAGAGAACAGTCAAAGAAGCTCAAGACTGGAAACAGACCTCGTGGATGAAGTAAAACTTTGCAATTACTTATCAAGGCAGGGTAAGGATTAAAGGAGTCATCCTTATTTCTCATAACAGTGTTTTATAGATTAGATAGGTACCTTTTGTTTGATAACCATTTTATAGAGGCTCAATCCTCTACTGATCATAGATATATAAACATAGGTAAAAACAAGAAAAAAAATCAGTGTATATCTTGTACAATAGTACGGGGCTTGACTAGATAATTAAAAGTGGGGCCTGCAGGATCAGAACCTTGAGAGCAGTGAGCTGGTGTCTGATTCAAGACTTGGTCCAAGAGGCCAAGTCATGTTTTGAGATCTGGAAGTTCACTAGTAATTGCCCCAAGCCACATGGAGAAAGTGTTCCAGACCGAGCTTAACACACAGCCTGGGGCCAGTGCCCAGAGTAATCGGCCTGTCTGAAGACGGAGGGCTTCTGGGGGTAGGATGACTAAATCTCCCAAGCAGGACATACTGATTCTTGCCTTGAATCTTCTTAGAGGTACTCCTGGTACCAGACGCAATGAGACATAGGAAACCTCAGTGCAAGGCTAATTAAACTCTATAACATTTTGTGGAAGGAAGGGGAGTGGGGCGACAGGCTGTGAATGATCTCACCTTGGGGATTCTGAAAACAGATATCTATTGTCAATGATTTAGTCCTTCCCAAGCTGGGACCTGCAGGAGATAAAGACTGGAACTTCATTCCCTATCTAAATTGTCTCATCACTTTCATCTAATGTACTGGAATACTTTACAGAGTCTTTGGTCTTCTTAAGAGCTTTAAGACATGAGTAAATGGAATAAAGTATTCTCATTTTCTAAAAGTCATTGAATTAAACAGGAGAACGCTTACACACAGCAGGTGAATACATATCTCTAAAAGGCTGACAATAAAATAATCACTGTTTTACACAATGAATGCTTACTCAGAGGGTAGCGATTTCTTTGCCCATCTCATGAAGGAAATCGGCTGTGGACATAATTGACCCACTACCACTATAATTCATTCTCCACTTGGTGGCAAGATCATGGGCTGCCAAGACTGGAGCAAGCTAATAACCCCATTAGAATGAGCTCCATTCCTCTCCCTCCAATTCTCTCTGGTGCTTATTGACATTTTTGTTTTATATTCAATGCTGCTGCTGTCGCTGCTATCTGAGCACGCATTATTTCTGTTAGCAGCATGGCCTTTCTTACATGTAAAGGTGGCTAAACAGACCACCCCTTCACCCATAGTCATCCCTACATTGCCTATTATTGTAATGGGTCATAGGTTGATGGCAATGGCAACAAAATGAAGTTCACTACTATTTAGGGCTCAGGAATTCTGCCCGTGAGCCCAGGGACCCCTTCATGAGCTTTCCCCGTTATCATTGCTGCTCTGGGTGTAGCTGCTCTCCAGGACTATTCCCCAGCCTTTTCTAAAAGAAACACATGATTCCTGACTCATTGACTTGATCCAACAGAAGAGCTCTTAGAAGAAATCTACTCCAATTTCCTAATTTTCTGAAGGACAAATGGAGGCTCAGAACAGGAAACTGCCATGGCTGAACTCACTCAGGTAAGCAGAAGCTTGTCTCTCTAGTCTCTTTCACAGTATCTTTTTATCGCTGATAACACTAAAAGTAGTCATTGATATTGAGCAACTATATGTACTGAGCACTCAAAGTATATTATTTCCAATCTTCACTATAATTCTGCAGTTAGGCATTATTATCCCCTTTCACAGGTTGGAATACTGAGTGTGAGAGAACTTGAATGATTTGCCAAATAACACATCACTAATAAGTATTGAGTTTGCATACAAACCCAGGTCTGTCTGATTCCAGAGTCTCTACTCCATCCCACCATGACCTCGGCAGCACATAGAGCAATTCTAGCCCCCATCACTCTGGCTTAATTATTACATCCTTCCCACAGTGGCTTCAGAAGAAGCCTGGTCTCCCCAAAAGACTATAGAATCCTATGTAGTAGCCACTATGGAATCAGTATGTTTCAGCCACTCGTCTGCGCATCCCTACTACAACAAAGCCAAGTCAGTGTGAAGAAGTAGTCTGTTCTTCAGGACCAATTCTGCTTTGCTCTGCAAGAGTGACTTTCTTAGACTTTCTGGGAGAAACTCTAAATTTACAAGTTTACAGTCTGGCATTGATCCTGATTTACTCTCATGTTGACCATGACAAGTTATATAAGCCCTCTAAGCCTCTGGGTTTTGTTTCTTTGTTTGGTTTTGTGTATTTGTTTGTTTTTGAGTGTAAAGTAGGCTACTAACAACCTGACAGGAATGTTATAAAAACAAAACGATGTAAATGTCCTAATACAAGGCCTAATATTTAGTAGGTTCTCAAAAATGAT
The DNA here is from genome assembly GCF_014176215.1 of Rousettus aegyptiacus. Lineage (NCBI taxonomy): Eukaryota > Metazoa > Chordata > Mammalia > Chiroptera > Pteropodidae > Rousettus > Rousettus aegyptiacus. Next base: position 30,801,536 of record NW_023416307.1, on the reverse strand, counting down.
TGCTTTCTTTTCTTTCCCTTATTTATCTTTTCCCTCGCCCCCACCTCTCATAGTCACTGCGGCCACTTTCACTATGGCCTATTATTTTTCATGCCTCTGCTATCACCAAAGTTTCCCGGCACTCTTTATTCCCTCTGCCACTATGATGCCTTTTCCTTTTGTCGCATACAGAAGGACCCAGAGGAAAATGGACTAATGGTGGCCCTATTGGCCTAGGAAACTTAGATAAGAGAAATCATGAGAAGAGGGGAAAGACTGCAATGACAGAATCAAGAATTGTTAGTGAAAGAAAGACTGGATATTCGGTAAAGACTTTTAAAGTTCACTGAATCTGATTCAACTCTCATTCCAGGCAGATGGAGGTTTATTCTTCTCCATCTCCCTTGTAATTGCAGTTGAGTGGGGCCATGTTCTTGCCAGTGACATGTGGGCAATATTTATGTGCATCACTTCCAAGCCAGAGCATTTAGTTGCTGGTGCAAGTTCCTCCAGCCTTGGTCCTGCCTGCCAAGGTGACCTCTGAAGTATCATGTTGGGATGGAGCATCATAAAATGGTTTAGAGTGACTACATGGAGCAGAGCCCATAGTAATCCACAGTGGAGACATAATGTGAACCATAAAGTGTATTATTTTAAGCTACTGAGAGATTGGGCATTTTCATTACCACAGCATAGCTAATAGAATACAGCAGTGCAAACCTTGGCTTTTATGTCATAGCCTCTTGAAAAGGTGCTTTTGTTGTTGTCGTTGTTGTTGTTGTTTGGCCTTAGTAGCAAAGCGGTGCCCTTACAGCTTTTTGGGGAAAGAGTACCAAATTGAGGGACAGGAAGGAAACCTATCAAGTGAGTTTTAGCCCTGGCTCATCTACCAACTAACTACAGGGCCTTAGGTTATTCACAACCTCCAAGTCCTCACTTTTCTCATCTATAAAATAAGAGTTAGCATATCCCCAAATGTGGGAAACATAGCATCCTTTTAGATCCTTGCTGCTCAAAGAGTGGTCCAAAAACCAGCAGCAGCAGCAGCATCACTGTGATTATGTCAGATATGCAAGTCCTTGGATCCCACCCAGACCTACTGACTCCACTTCTACATTTTTAACAAGATCCGCAGATGATTTCCACACACATGAAAGTTAGGGGAAATGCTAATTTAAAAGCTACTAAGACTCAGCACCAAATGGCCTATAATCACAGAGTAAGGAAGTTATCCCATTTTGACTTGTCTTTCAATCTTTCTGATTACTTCATGGAAAAAGTCTCAGTTTGATGCCAATATGTCTTTAGTACCTCTCTAACAGTTGTTAATTTCTTTTTTTAATAAGGAGAAAGCAAGCCTCAGGGCCCTGAGTGAATAAATAATAGTATTTAGCTTGACTATAATAACATTGTTTTATTTTCATTGTGCTTATTTAAATGGTTATCTTGTATTTATGCCTGTGGACACCAGTTTTCTATTTAAAGTAGTGTTAGAAACTTCTTTAAAACAAATTAATTTAAATAGAAAAGGGAATGGATTTAAAGAAAACACATAATAAATGCAAAGAAGTGTTTGCTTTAATGTTTTCTTCCATGTCAGGGAAGTTGATTGGTCTGACACTCCTAACTTCTCTCCACAGCTTCATAGTTAAGCAACTTTATTTGCTCCCCAGGGTGTGTAGGGAGGAGGAGGGACTTGGATGGGGGAAGTGCTATATCTCATTGTAAACTTGGGAGGAATTAAATGAACATGCTCAGGCCAGCATCTCCCTTCTTCCTCTTGAAATGTAAATACCCAGAAGATAATTGATTCCGCATCTTCTCTTCTCCTGCTGCCCAGAAGCATCTCAGGTCCTTTTGGAGGGCTATGGACCAGCCTCTGGCCAGGCTGTTGCAATGTCTTTGGTTTCTTAACATCTGAATCTGCTCAGAGGTAAAAGTCAGGTGCATTGATGAGCTTGGGATCCTTCTAGAAGAAAGCATCAAGTACTCGTCATCATGAATCATGAGACAAAAACAGGCCATTGTTTTTAAGGCATCTGTCCAATGCCCTCATGGCGTAACCCTAAACCACCCAAAGATTTCAATCATGAAGGATTTCAGTGATTACCTTGCTAATAACACAGACTTTCAGCAAAAGGCCTTGGGCATTACCCCTTCCTTGGAGAGTAATAACTTTTGTGTCTGGGCCCCTGCATTTGCTTTTGTCAACTGAACTGGTGCCCCTTCACCCCTTATTATATCACTTTTTGTTTTCATCGTGGTACTTCTTGCCAGTTCTTTGTTTGCTTGTTTACAGTCTACTCATTCCACTAGTCTATAAGCTCAAAGAGACCAAGAACCATTTCTGTATTGTTCAGAACATGGTGAATAAAGGAATCAAAACTTCCATATTCCAATTGTTGGAGCAAGAAAACTGAGGTGTGCACTTTCACGATCTAATTAGCAGTCATTCTGTAGTATCATTGCTTAACCCTAGAACTGAGATATGCTTCATCAGTTGTTGCTCCTGTGTGTGGCTGTAAATACTCAACTACATTTTTATCTATTGCATTTCTATTCATTGGTTCATTAATACTACCAATAGCTGGAAAGTGTCTGCACTGGCTTATAATGGTAACAGTCAACAGGCAAAAGGTAAGAGCTTATAAGTAAAGGAGTAGGACCCAGAGGAAATCTTATCAAGAAATCGTTGTTAAGGTGTAACTTTTCTGTTGTAATCTATTCAAGATCTGTTCTCCAAGCTTCTTTTTCTGCCCTTTACTGAGAAAAGTTGACTTAGGCATTTGAATAATTCATTCTCTGATGAAATTAAACATGCCTGGGTTGGTATCACCTATTCCTCATCTTTTTAAGAAAAAACATAGCTTTAGGATATTCATCTTAACAGAAACAATGGAAAATATAAGCCTTATGTTTCTTCTGTCCCCACTTGTACTGGTTATCTGTCTAGCCTGACCTCACAGATGCCCCTTTCCAAGTTTACAAAAGATACCTCCGTTCCACAGGCACAAATCACGACCTTCTTATTTCTGAAATTGATTTTAACATAGGCAGTGGAAGAACTCTCATTTATTGAGTTCCCAAAGTATACACAGCTCTGGGCTAGGCAATGTCATGAGCATTATCATTTCTAATTCTCACAACAGTCCTGTGAGTTGGTCATTTTCCAAATGAAAGAAGAAGGGCTAAGAGAAGTAAAATAACCCAAGCTCACACAGACTGCAATTCCTTGTGGGTCTTCGTATCTCAAATCCAGTCTTTCCACCTATAAGGTGTTGAGAATACAAAGAAAAACTTAGCCTACTTGAGCTTTGAAGGAGTGGGGTCTTGTCTTTTTTAGGAGGAAACAGGAAATCAGTCTCTGCCACCCTTTCTTTTCAATAATGCTGAAGGAGCTGGAAGAAATATAAGAGCAGCAATGGCTCTTTGGAGGAAGGGTAAGTGTTCAGAAGGCAGGAAGCAGGTCTGAATGGCCAGCTTTCTTCAGTGTCAAGTCCAATAGAGGCGGGGCTGCCGGCAGATGCCTTATCAACACAGGGACACTGCAGAATCCTTCCTATTCTTGCTTTCTCAGGGCAGAGAACTGCTCCCATCTTTGGCCCTCTCAGCCTCCAGACAGCCTGGGATACTGGAAGCAGCACCCGGAGGCTCAGTAGGCCAGAGAGGGGTTGAGAGTGGCAGATAGCGTGTGTGTGTGTGTGTGTGTGTGTGTGTGTGTGTGTGTGTGTGTGTGTTGGGGTGAGGGCTTCTGGTGAGAGGCTTCGGCTCAGTAATGTAAGGGGTTGGGCTGCACACGTGACTCCAGGAAGGCGGAGACTGGCTAGCTGGAGAGAGGACTGACAGGTCGCGGGGAGGGGTATAGGGTGGGGGAGCGATCTGAATAATTGAGGAGCTGTTCAGCAGCAGCGGCTGCCTTCTGCTTTCCTTTGCCACCAGCACCCCGCATCATAGTGGGAGAGACAGAGCCCGGCGCTTTAAGTGAGGACGGCCAGCCACCAACCTCAGCAGCCAGTTCATCTCCGCCAGCCCTCAGGTGAGTGTAAGTCTCCTTCAGCTCAGTCTACCTTCCTCCGCGCCGCCTGCGTTTCAGCTAGACCCCTGCAAATGGGACGGTCGCTTCTGGTTTAATGATCTAGGGAGCCGGAGCCACCGGGAGGGAGGAAGCGGGAACATGGCGCGGAGCTGAGAGCGCTCTCCGGGAAGGGGCCCCTGGAAGAAAGAAGGAGCTGGGTAGGGGTCTCGTAGCGTTGGCCGGTAATGGGGCCCGAACAGCGTCTAGAGTCTGGGGGCGCTGAGCTGTGACTCTCGAGAGCTTCCAGGCGGGGCTGGGGCAAATGCAGCCTCTGCGCCGCTGGGGTGAGAGGCGGAAGAGGGAGCCAACCTAGAGCAGCGTCCGGGCCGCCCAGGTCTCCACAGACGTCGGCCCCCTCCGCCTGTCCTCCCAGCCTTGGCACACACTCGGGTCTCACAACGCAGTTCTCGGCCTCAGGATAAGCCCATGGAAAGGAAGAGATGCTTTTCCGGCCGCAGCCCGAGGGGAGGGCGGGGACAATGTCTGCCCTTTTACCTGAGAGCAAACTCTTCAAAGGAACTCCAGCTGAGCCCGCTGCCTTGACCAGGCCGGTGCGCTCTGAGGGGCATCTGTCCCCAGAGAGCGGCGACACGCCGGCGGAGGCGAGGAGGACGTCATGGGAGAAGAGTCCAGAGAAGCTCTCTGGCCAGAGGAGCCAACCCCGCGAAAGGATTTTGCCTACAATTATTCACCTTATCCGAGCCTCCATCCCAAAGCACAGCAGTTTCCTATGAATCCAAAGGGGCAGAGTAGGACAGTACAGCCCCACCGGACAAAGCCCCGAACCTCTTTCTCTCAACTGACCCCCCCCCGATACACACACACACACACACACACGCACGCACAATGTGTATTTTACATTGTGATGGAAAAGTAAGATAGAAGTCGTCAAATGGCTAGAAGCGATAGGAAGGCAGAGGAAAGGTGGTGAGTGGGAGAGGTTGGAATATCAGGGCTTTCGCCTGCTCCTGGAGGCACTCCAGACTCCACTATCTTTGCGAAGCTGGGTTCATTGAGGTATTGAACTGAGAATTGCAAAGGAACAGGCTCTGAAGAAGGAATTCTCCCTGAACTGTGGAACCAGTCACTGGCTGGAGTTGGCCAAGGACTACAAAGTGATAACCCATCTCCGCCCTCACCCCGCATCCCCACCCCGAAGTAAGGGGTCCCGGAGAACACCCGGGTAGGATAGTCCCAGGTAGGAAGGAACCTGGGCCGCAGAATGAATAGCAGCGAGTGACGCTGTCCGCGGTGCTGAAAGTTCTCCGAGGCGGGGAGCTAACATTGCCGGGGACCGCTTGTCAGCGTTTCCCGCAAGCAGAAACTGCGTTAGAACCAAGTAAAGGGGGTGAGGTGGAGCAAGCTACCTAGAAAGACGGGTAAAGATGCTCTTCTTTCCCTGGACTCCACTTGGAAGAAGGTCCCCCATACTCCTGGGAGCAAGGAGCGGTGTCATTCCGGGATCCAGATTAGCTAACTTCGGGGGGGGGGGGGAAGGGGGGGACAAGGAGACTTTTGGGGTCTCGTTCTGTTTCCTCTGCCGGAGCAGTGAATCTTCCTGTTGGTAAAATGTTGGAAAAGCAGTTAGGATTGCTATTCTAATAAACACCTCTGTGGCTTTCAGGAACCAGAGATTTATGAGGGTACATAAAGGAAGAGGTTTCATTAACGGAGAGACGGCTTTTTCTATTCATGGCTAGGGCTTTTTCTCTCATCAGCATCCTTTCCCCCACCGCACCTTGTTTACATCCTCTAGATAAAGATCTCTAAGCAGCCCTGGATGTTTGTTTCTTTGACTAGTCTTTCATGCCTAAGAAGGGAAAAGAACTAAGCCTATTTGGAGAGGTCAAGTTAAGAGAATATTTACTGAACACTTACTATCTGCTGGGTAATATTATACCATTTAAACTTCACAATACTTGTTAACCATAAGTACTCCAGAAATAAGAAAACTGAGGTTTGGTATGTCAAATCCAGAGCTTGGATTCAAGTTCAGATCTGTTTAACTCCAAAGTCCAAGCTATTTTCATGCCCTCATTTTGGCATTTGGCTTTGGATAGCTGTTATAGAGGACTATAGCAAAAGAATGTCAAAGGAAGAAAGACTGCTTTCTTTTTCACACATACTACTCTCTCTTCCAACCTTTTCCTCTTTAATCTGTTCACCCACCCACTGTCACTCACTCCCACCATACCAACTGCTTTCATGCATGCTACTTGAGATACCATTGTTCACACAACTTGAGCTTCAAGATTGCAAAAACAAGTTAGAGGACTAAATAGCAAGCTTTCCTGAAAGACCAGCAGAGCTTCAGGAAATCTGGAGGACTAGAGCCCACAAGTGTTTTTATATTCAGAGTTATAGTCTTGATTTTTAGGGCAGGAATAACTTTAAGGTCATTCAGCACTGTGTGTGTGGTTTTTTTTTACAAGAAGGAGTATTTGAGGACCAAAAGATGATCATTAGTCTAAGTCATGTGGTTGAAATGTGGGGATTGAAACCCAGTTGACTTGATTCAAGGACCAGTGCTCTTTCCCCTACACTTCTCATGCCTCACATACTCTTCCATGCTGCCTTCTTTGATGATCCTTGACAAGAACATCACCATCAGTGATGTATATTTAGTAATATACCACAAATACAAACATCTAAAATACAAGCAGTCCTCTTAGCTACTTTTCCTTCCTATTCTTTCTCTTCTGGTCTCACTGTTCCAGTGTTGTCTGACTCAACATACCTGAGACATCTGACCTACTTTCCTCAGTAACGGTTCTCCCTATGGCAGCAATTTGTAAATGATGATGGAAGTGTGGCATTTCTCTACTTGCCTCTATGTTGTCTATCTTTCCTATCTATGATCTATTTCCAACTAAATAGTTTTCCAATTAATTACCCTAAGCACCTTCTTATGTTCTTGTAGGGGCTTGGAAGAGGCCTTTAAAAAGATGTAGGCAGAAATAAATGATCATTGTAAGTGCTAATATCTATTGAATGCTTACCACATGCTAGGCATTGTGCTGGTTCATTTATAAATCATGTTAGTGAATCTTCACAATTCTGTCAAGTAGACCATTTCATTGGAGATGGTCCTAGAGTTTTAGCCCACTCTAACATACACTAGAGCATGATGTCCTATTCATTTTTTTTTTTTGCTTCTATTTGAGCCCGTTGTAAAATCTCACCATCGTTAATTGAATTTTTACCTTTAGTAATTGCATTGGCAAAGAGGAAATTTTATATTAAATTGGATAGTTCTATCCTATTTCGATATGTAGAGTTTAGAAATTCAAGTTAAATTCAAATGACACTGTTCTGCTCTTTTCTCTCTTAATATTTATCACAACATACTCCCCCCATTTGTTGTCCTTTACTTAAAGATCCCTATATGTTTGTTTCATGCTTACCAACATTCTGCTTCAAACCCTCTTGAGAACCAATTAAGATATAACTCATAATTAAATACATAACTTCTGTTGTACCCTCACTGGGTAATCCTGCAAGGGATGCCGTTGCTAGTATGCTGAGTCCTGTGAACCAGAATCTTAAACTATCTACATGGTGTTCACTAGCCACATGTAGCTACAAATTCAATTCCTTAATCACATTGATCATATTGCAAGTACTCAAAAACCATATGGGGCTAATGGCTACCTTATTGGACATTGAAGAATTGCAGAAAGTTCTGTTGAACGATGTTGCTTTGGAAAGTGCTAAAAACATCCTCACAGCAACTGAGAACTTGGAATTGGGAAAAAGGACTTGGACTGTGCTTTGAAACTTCTGCCAAGAAAAGAGAAAAAACCCTTGTGCCTAGGACATCCCCAGAAGCCCAAAGATGCTCAAGACAATAAGGCTAATGAAGAGAGTACATGTCTCACTGAAGGAGCTGGTAACCTCTGGGGTTTGCTTTATTTGGATTTCATTTTACCATAGAGTAAAACATTCCATAGATGGGTCTTGAATTTCAACTTAGAAATAACCCGAAAATTCTAATATACATATGGTATACACACACACACACACACACACACACACACACACACACACATATATATATTTTACATCTATATATAATAACATATGTATGTGTACATATATGCATATGTATGTGAATCTTGTCTTAGTAAGTATAGTATGATAAATATGAAAAAATACAGTACTTAGAGTTAGTAGTAAGTGTGCCACTTATTACTTGGTGACATTTTAAGGCCCTTTAGAACTCTATTTCTTCATTAGTAAATGTTGATGAAAATTACCATATCTATTTCAAAGGGCTACTGTGAAACACAAAGGTTAAGTATATGAAAGTATTTTGTAAGGCACATGATTGAATCTGTAATGGTTGGTAATTTCAAATACTATAGTACAGTATAGTATACTACAGTAATAAACGAACAAGGTAGTTTAAGCTGAATGCATTTCTGAATGTTTTTAATCCCTGTTATAAATGCACTTTGCCTTTGTTTTCATTTGTTCACCACAAATTGGAATGCTGAAGAAAAAAGTTTTAGTTGTTGAGACTTTTGGTTGGTTAGGTTCTATGAGCAGAAATATTGTTTGTGGTTTAGTTTATTTGTGCCTGGATATTTGCTTCAAGATAAAAAAAAAATAGCAAGTAAGTCTCACTGGTACTGAGACTTATTAACTAATAGTTTTAAATCAATTGCCAATAATTATCCTGCCATAATAATAGACGTTCAAATATAACATAAAAAGTATTATGGATATTCCTCAGTATGAGTTGGTAAGGGAGATCATTTCAAAGGAGTATTTTTACTAATTATTGATTGAAATGAGCTTCTGTACATCTTCTGAATCAATGGGAACAAAATAATTCTATTTAATACATTGATTAATCCAAAATAAAAGGAGTTAATTCAAAGATAATAAATTCTTGAAGATGTATTAAGGATTCTGACCTTAGATAGGAGGTTTTTTGTACCATTCATTCTCTAAGGTAAAATCTGTTGGAGTCATGAGTAGAACTTTAAGCACCTACTTAACATTTACTCCCAAACTTGGTATCTATTGCTTACCCCTGCACTTTGTTCTATGGTGTTTGTACCCCAAGTAGGAGTGCTTTTTTATATGCCTGACTGGGTTGGTAGACAACACAAATGCAGCCATACCTTCTTTGATGGTTTACCATTTTGATTCTTAAATATTTTTCTCTTACAACACAAAAGTTAATATGATGTTTAGGCATTAAAGAAAATTAATCTGTAAAGGAAGCCATACCATAAGATATTCTTTAGTTGTATTTATTATAGTTGTTATTCACCTTGAAATCCTGATGAAGCTGTTTGTCTGTTTGTTTGTTTGTTTGTTTGTTTGCGAAGCACCTGAGAAATCAAGCTGAGTATAGCCAAGGCTTTAGATTCTATCTCTAGTTACAGGAGCTCTGGTGGGTTATTTTCTTTTTTGAGGACCTAGTTTGTTTTTGTTAAGACTTTGCTAAGTCTTAACAAAGAGAGGAATGGTACGTTGTAAGATGCTCTGCCAGAGAATTAGCTGAGACATACTCTCACCTCCTGATGATTGTGAAGCATGTCATTCTCGGGCCTTTGTTGCATATGGAAGTATATTACTACAGAGAATATCAGTTAGATTGTCAATTCTGGCCTCTAGTAGGTCATGCTAGCTTTAATAACAAACGCTCTTTTGTTTGGAATCACGGTTTATTTTTTTCATGCAACTAGTTTATCTTTTGGAAGGGCCTGGATTTTAGAAGGAGAAAAATATATTACCTCAAGCTGAAAAGAGTTTAATTTTCACTGTCTTTAGCTTAAAGGATTTCATCGATTTTATATCCCAGGAAATAAAGAGAACTAAGAATGTAGTTTTGAAACTGATTCTTATAGCATGCAGTCATTCACTTAATCAATGAAATGACTGAGGAATGTCCTATATTGGCACAGAAATGTTGTGGTCATTTGGTGTTTGGAATTTCTATAGTCTGGCACTTGGTTGTTCAATAAATATGTGCTGAATTCAGGCCGTTGTTCCAGGTCAAATCATGCCATACACTCTTCTAGCCAAATGAGTATTCCCTGTAAATAAAACAGGAGACAAACAAAACAACAAATATTACCCTGACAACCACTCTTAGCCTCTCTGGGGGCATCTCTGGGGGTATAGACAGTGATGGCTAAGACAGACTGCTTGTGAGAATTTTATCTTGCTTCCCTCCTCCAGAAAACAAGAGACATGTCAGCCCAAGGATCTTTCATTTCACTGTGACGAGACAACTTTATAAACATAATGCTTAAATAGAGTTTTTGTGTTATTTTCCCCCTTTACCTTAAAGAAGTACTTGTTATTTCCTTGAGAAAGTATTTGATTCGCGTTCATGATTGTTGCAGGTAATTACTATTTTTTCTAATACAGAAGGAGCTTAGCTTAGAGTGAAAGCACATTTATTAATTAGAGCAGAGTTGGTGACATCCCAGTCTGGCAGGTCACAGAATATTATCCTTTTCCAGGGGTAATTGGGCCTCCCTTTAAGAGTTTTAAGTGGTGATTACTGACAGAAATGAAAGAAAAATAGATCATTCTATCCTAGCAAGTCAATAAGCAAATGCCTGGAATTAAGTGATTCTCATTTGCCAAAGGCAAAATATTCCAACCCAATAAACTGTCCTACAAATGAGCAAGCTGGTTTCCAAGGCCTGTTCATTTTTTAAGTTGTTTTTCTCTTTGTTTTTTTTTTTTAAATAATCAACAAATTAAAAAACAATTGCAACCAGGTGCTCAAACATGCTAATGACAAGATGGTCTTCATAATTATAAAGATTTAACTGTTAGTTAGAAATTATATTTATGCAATAAATTATTGTGCCAATATTTTGTAACAGTTGCATAATCCAACTCTCTCATTTTACAAATAGAGAAATTGAGACTGAGAACAGTCTTCCAAATTAGTAACAGAGGCAGAAGTAAGACTTGAGCCTCCTCTCTGTCAATCCACTGCTCTTTTCATCTTTTAATATCATACATCTTTTTATTAGTCATAAAAACTTATTTAGTCAGCAAGTTTAATCTCTTTTACCAAACTTTTACCAGAGCTGCTCAGAATAGGAAAGCAGATGTTTTTGAATTTCAGATTATTTCCCTTTGCACATCCAGGTAAAAAACTCCTGGTTAAGTATAGTCAATAGGTAAAAATTTCATGGGCAGAACTATGAGTCAAAACCCCAGAGTCCTTGTTGAAAAATATGGGCAAGAAATTAACTTCTTTTACCTTCATCACCTTCATTTCTAAAACAAGAAATTTGGCTTAAATAGAGTTTCAGGTCCTGCAAGCTTTAACATTCTATGGTTTTGTGAAATGGACTTGAATAATCCATATTCAGCCTTGCTTAGCCTAAATAATCAAAAATAAATCAAGTTTCTTAGTTTTACATCATTACTTATTGGAAGCTCTGACATTTCATGCTAATATTTCACCCAGTAACAATAATGACAATGATGATGATAGTTAATATTTATTTACATTTACGATGACCCTATAATGTTAGTAGTGTTATTATCTTCACTTTACAGGTGAAAAACCTGGATACCAAAGTAGTAAATCTTCTCAGATTCATACAGCTAACAAGTTTGTGCTTATGACCATCATGCTACACTGCCCCTTTGAAAACATGAGTCTCTCTGAGAACTGAAATGTGCTATATATAGGCCATTTAGCATGCAAACTTCTTCTCTGGGAAATTTCTATTTTATCTATCTTTTCTGGCTAAAAAAGCAATCAAGAGGGTGGCTAGAACTTTGGGTCTGTGATTCTCATGAAGCTATATAGGTATCTGTATTGTCTTCCCATAAGATAACTCTCATCTTTTTGTAAGTGATATCGTTGATCCATTGCTTCAATGGTTCAGTATTGAATGTTGGTGCTTTACAGGATGCTACATGCAATGAGGACCACTCTGCTGTGTTTTCCAGAGTATGTGAATGGCCAGAAATGGGTGGATGCTGGTTCAAGATCAAGCACCTATTAAGGCTACAAAAGTCAGTCCTCTACATCAGTATTATTCAGTGGAATCTTCTATCTTCTGCTCTAGGTTTTTGACTCAAAATGACAATCTAGACAGCTTTTAAGGAAGTGAAGGAGACCTTCCACAGTGTCATTTCTCAGTACTAGGCTTGGGTCAAGAGTAAAACTAAAACTCTCAAAATCATGTGTGAAATTCATGAGTAATGTTAGATTTAATTACATTAAAATAGAAATTCTTCTACTTAAACTTACCTTTTCAAATTAGTCATACATACAATACACCACAGTACTCTTCTGTTTCACTGTGGATTTTAATGTGTGCTAACTTGTTGATGGGCATCTAGCACTTAATATGTCTAATAACCTGGGGACACTATGATAGCAGCCAGATATGTGCGTGTGTGTTCTTTAGTTTGAGTTTCCAGCTTAGTAAACTAGCTGCATATTCTACCAACACAAAAGGGATGATCTAGGACTCAGCATCAGCTGAGACCTGGTTTCCAGTCATGGCTTTGAAATGGCGGCAAGACTTGAGCCGGCGCCACTCAACTTCTTCAAAACTCAGTTTTCTTACGTTTAAAATGTGGGAAATGTAATCTGTTCCTCATATTACAAGAAGGGCTAAAGAGATAGCATTTATTAACGTTTTTTGTAAACCATAAATTCTGTACAAGAGAAAGAAGTTGTTTTTCCATCTTTTCAGTCCCTTCTCAGTCAAAAGTGCCTCTCAAATTGTTGATACTCAGTCTTGAACCAAAGTTAACAGCTAAGTCAAAGTTTTAGGGTTAGAAAATCTTGGTCCTAAACTTGCAGGTTTCAAAAATTATGTTTACAATATGGGAGGCTTTGCAATTTCTTCTAAAATTAATGGTTCTCGAATTAATGGTTCTGAGTCAGTGCCATCTCACTAAATGGTATTTTTTATTGTCACAGACATTAAAAGGGTGGATATTTCTACTGTTTTTTGGTGGACCAGGATTAGGAATGCTAAATATCCTGCATTATGCAGAACAATTCTACGTAATAAAAAAAATAATAACCCACCCAAAATACCAATAGCACTCCACCACTGAGAAATGTTGCTTGAAGTAACATGCTGTTCATGGTCCTTGATTTCTCCATTGATGCAGACAGAGAGAATTTACTTTTGGTCTTCTCCTCCAGGTGAAATCTAGCATTACTCATATGAGGTCTACAGCAGCTCAAAAATATTACTGGACTTCTAATAATTTTATTGAGAAGTAAAATATGGGATCACAGATCAAAAGTTTTCAAAATGGCCCTAGGAAGCTTCTACGAGAAGCCCCCTCCTACTTCAGCAGAGCTAAGGAGACTAAAGGTTGGCACTAGGGACCCAAAATCAGTGAATCATGATGCTGAAAACCACCACATTCACAGTTCATTGAAGAAATATTAGGTTTCTTTGTGAGCCTTACTTTGTGACAAGCATGGGTCTAGCTCAGCACTGGACACAGTTCCTGCCCTCAAGTCACCCACAATCTGACAGTCAGATGTAAACACCTTAATTATGTACGCAATGTGACATATGCTAAAACGTGTTATGTGGGAGCCTCCAAAGAGAAATCAGGGAACGATTGATCTCTACAGGGAAATTACAATGGACTGTATTTTGAATGGTATGAAATTTTTTCTCATGTGGCTATTATAGAAATGAGAACAACAAAAGTAAATACTAGAAGTATAGATGAAAACATATGTGCAGGCCGATGTGATTAGTGGCCAGCAACGATAGGAAGTTATAATGGTAGGACTCTGAATAGACTTGAATGCAACTGGGTGGATGCATATACTTAGCTGGAGTTTACTTTGTAAACAGTGTTTTTATAAATATTTTAGGAATATCATTGTATTCAGGGCTAATTCATTGCAGACATAAGAATCATGAAGTCTAAACTCACAGCTAGAAGGAACTTCAGAAATCATCCCAGGCTTCTCCTTTCCCTATGTTTTACAGTTGAAGTAATTAAAATCCAAAGATGTTAAGTGACTTGCCCAAGGTCAGGAAATTAGTGGCAGGACAAGTCCATCCTCTTAGTTCATAGCATTTTGCCCTGCTCTGTTGCTGCCTTTGGGAATTTTTGTTCATCATTTGAGCATAATCCAATGTAACACACAAAATGATGATTAAGTAATTATGAAGCTCTGTTTTCCATTGCTCACTATGAAGATATAGTTTCTTTATTACAACCAGATGATATATCAAATCCTGGGCTATTTCTACATGAGAATATTCCCTTCAGAAACAAAGACAAGCAACATACCCAACATATGGACATGACCCTCTTCCCCCCTCACGCACTCTCCCCTGCCTACACATTTCGAACTGCCAGAGATTACACAGGCACAGCCTGAACAAAAGGCATCTTAATCTCTGGTGGTTCTGTAAATAATTTGCTGTTCATGCTTGCGTACAAATGATAACCGCCTCTCTATTTTCTAGATGAAGAAGCCTTCAGAAAGATAAAGTTGGCTGTAAACAGAGCACATCAGAGATAGGGTTTTAGACTCCAGAATGCCAGCCCTCTTTGTAAACAGGGTTGAATTTTTCACCCTTCTGCACACTCCTAATAATTTATCCAAGATTTTGGTCTTAAATTTCACCTCAAAATCAAAGTAGTCTGTGCATATTTATATTTCTGAGATTAGTTATTTCCCACTTTCTATTTTCTGGCCACCTTTCCTCCACCTCTCATCTAATGCACATCTAATAGAAATTATCTAAACTAATCCACTCATTTTACATGATTTGAAACTGAGACCCAGAGAGACAAAGCTACTTGTTCAAGTTTGCACAGCTAAAAGTAGCTCTATGACTAGATGCCTTGACTCCCAGTCCAGTGCTTTTCCCTTCACACCAAGCTGCTGCTTCCCAAGGATACATCACAGCATTTTCCCACTCTCTACCACCTCCATCCCACCTTTTATTGCATAACCTCGTAAGGATGGATGGAAATGACTAATTGCACTGTGCTCAGAAGTTCATTCCAGGGCCTAGTTTAGAATACACAGGAATTTTTATCCACTGTTCTGTATTGGTCTATCTATAATATTAAGAAGCTGGTTATGGATGAATTTAACATACTTTCTAACCTAGAGAACATACATGATCAATGTCATCACTCACCTGGAGATCACTGCAGAAAACAGTGTGCCCAAGAAGAAAGAGAGTAATGTCCATGGCTCCTATTATTTGATAATGGAGCAAAGTTTATCCAAAGTTCACTGTAACTGGCATGTTATTAGATTCATAATCCCAGAGACCAGATAATTGGGTAATTGGATGAATTTAAGCAAGTTTGAGAGTAGCCAAGAAAGTGAAAAAAGACAACTCCCAAACCATTTCTGCTTCAGATGCAAGGTGTTTTGCCTGAATTGATCAGCATCATACATTTAATTTAGTGTACATAAAGTTTATACTAGACATTTTCTTTTCTTTTCTTTTTTCTTTTTTTTTTTTTTTGGAAATCAGTGTAACTCACATTTTCTATTTAAATTCCTTCTGAGGAATCATTTTAAGCCCAAAACAGGTGGTGTTTCAGTAAAGATTATGTTGAAAAGAGAAATAAGGAAAAGGGAGACAAATCCAAGAACTGGCTTCTCAGGCAGGACGTTGTAGGGTCATGATTGTTTCACAGTCTGACTAAGCTTAAGAGGTACAGAAATTCTATTTTATCAATTCTATCAAAAGTCATCTATCTCTGCAGAATCAAGCCATGCTCCCCAAATCCTGAGGGACTGCTTTGTTAACTAAATGCCAATATAGTCACATGCAATGGGGGGGTGTTTGTGAGTGTTGCCCAGGTCACCCCCTTCCTGGTATTAGGATAGCAAGAAAACCAAATGAGGAAACCTGTGAGCACATTAGTATTAATGGAGTTGGACAGTCTCACCCAAGAATACTTCCAGGTTACTGGAATAGTTATGCCCTTCCACAGAGAGTCTTGTTTCCCCTTTCCCTAGGGTTGGAGAAACTGTGGCAAATTCTTTCGGTAGAAGATAGAGACTTTATCTAGTCTCTGTGCAGTCCCTATCTCCTGTTAGGATACAACTTCTTAATTCATTGCCTTTCTCATATTAGTTACAGGCTAGTCTCCTCTAGGGAGTTCTGGTAGATAAACCACCCCAGTGGTTGAGTTATTTTTGTAAGGGGCAACTTTCTTGTCCTTTGTGCTGATCCTGTTTATTCCACCTTAGAGGGTACCATGATTTGACCTTGTCTGAGAGCACCCGGGTCTGGTTTAACCTTGCAAGGAATCTCCATGTGCGGACACAGACATATGAAACTGAATCCATTAGTCACTCTCAATACCGAAAACATTCGTGGAGTGACTATGACTCATCCACAAAATGTAGAAGGAATCAAGTCTCAAAAGGTTTTTCAAAAATCAGACAACACCATTGTTCTGAAGGAGGTCAAACAACCGTTTTGACTATTTTTATTTTTCCCTTGAGCTGATGGGTTATGCTGGTTATAAGCAGGCACAAACTACACAGACAGTTTGGGGTTCATTTTAAATTCTTTCCTAGTCATACAGACTTCTGACACACTTTCTACTCCAGCATCAGAACACAGAGGAAGAAAATATCTGAATGAGTATAGACTGTTGTGCCAGAAATAAATTCCTAATTTAGACAACTAAAATATGCCACTATAGAACTTAAGTGTCAAAATAGAAACAAGACTCCTCTGTTTCAGCACTATCTTAGTGACTAGCCTGTATTCTTTCTTTCTGCCCAAGTCTATTACAAATGACAGTTATAAATAAATCCTATGATGCCATTACGGTACCTTAAGAACATGGAGAGAACTGTCAACTTAGCATTATGATGTTATCTCTTTATATATGCAATTCCAATATAAGTTATTGAGTGTTTTTCTTAAAGTCGGGGATAATTATATAGCTACATCATATTTCTGGTAATAGTACCAATAACTTACATTTACTCATTTAATCTTATGAAGTAGGTATTATCATCTCAATTCTACATGTGAGTATTATTGAATTTAAATGACTTGCCATGGTCCCATGGTCAGAAAGAGTTATGGCCAAGATTCAAATGCTGTGCCATCCAATGTCAAAATCTTCCCCATCAATACTGCTCACCCACAATTTAAAAAATCTCTCTGAATCGGCCTGGTCTTAATGTATCTTATCTGAGTACATGAATAAGAATAATTTTGTAGCTCTATCTTAATGGCCATATCAGAGGATTAGACCCAGATGTCCAAAGATTTCGTGTGGGACTCTGGGCAAGTTAGACCTTTTCTAGGCCTCTGTCACTTCATCTAAGAAAGAAAAAAAAGAGTGGTTATTTTTTTACTTAGTTACTCATTTATTCAACAAATATGCTAAAAACTAAAGCTACAATGGGAGGGGAAAAAAAACAGACTAAGAGCTCTTCATTAAAAAAAAAAAAAACAACCAATGTATGTACTATATACTGGAAACTAAAAATAAAATTAAAAAAAAATAAAAAGAACCACCATTCAGAATATTGCTGTTAAAATAAAAACAATGCAAAGTCCCAATTACCTAGAGTATGTGCAGGATTACATTCAAGACTGGTCGTTTTGATTTAGTCTTCTTAATCGGCGAAGTGATTTAAATTCTCATTTAACTATCAAATAAACAAAATTGCAGGCCCAACAGACAATGCAATGCAAGTTACTACTTACAAAAGCAATGGCCTAGTCCCTCAAGGTTGCTGTGAATAGTTTCTGGGAGAAAAATTTGCCCTAAACTCTCAGCGATGCACACTACATCTTTAGACTTAAATTAATACTCTAGAATGTTAAAATACATTTTCATTTGCCTCGTTTCTTTCAGCAAAGGCTGAGCTTATTTGATTACTCCATAGTAGGACATTTTACAGGAAGACTAATAAACTCTACTGGGAGAACTGATAGTTGAAGGGATAGTTATTAAGCAAAACAGAATAGGAGGTTTGAAAAGAAGGGAAATAATTTGAAAAGTCATTTTGTTCAAGTTAAGGGAATTTTAAAGTTTAATCTTGCTGATGGACTAGAGCATATTATGGAATTGATAAATGAGAAAGTAAAAAAAAAAAAACAAAAAAGTAGTCAAGAAAAAAAGAAAGAGGAAGAGATTACATTCTTTTTAATGTGCAGTGAGAAACAAGATGCATTTTTTTCCCCCTTAATCAAAGCCTTTACCAGTGTCCTGGGCTTGAGAGTAAGAGGTACATCTCGCACAAAAATGAACAGTTGGCTCTTTCTTAGCTCTGAATCATTCTATTTGTCTCCAATTTTCAGAAGTCACTTGAAAGAGGCATCATCACAAAGCCATTAACTAATGATCTTAACTTCACCAAACCTATAGGCCTAATTTATATACAGGAAATTACTGGATATTTAAGGTGACTTTCTCCTCTTAACACAAGGGACATCAAGTCCTTCTTAGCCTAAGACCAAGAAAAAAAATCAAGGGGGAATCATTGTCATTAGAAAACTAAATAAATTTGCTAACCTAATCTCACAGTTCAGCTTGTATGCAGGGCCAATTTCTAGTTGAAAAGTAGAATAATATCAGTTGTAAATGGAATTTTTAAGGTGTAACTGAGGGTATGACTGAGTCCTATCACTCAGGATCCTCCATTTTAACTTTGCTTTAAATGTTAAAGCAAAGGCCTAGGGGTTGGCTTTTTGGTTTTCTTGAGGAACCCTAAGGTGATCCTCACCAGGGCTTGTCTGGGGCTTGGCTGCTTGGAGTTATTTTAGAAAAGAGTTTCATTACAAGCTTAGTGTTATAAAACCAATGGAACTCATCTCTCCTGGACCTTGACTGCCAAGCAGTGGGAGCCACGAAAGGTTTTAATGTCGTGGAATTGTGACCAGAAGAGTGACATGGAAGTTTCCAACAACAGTGAGTGCAATAGATGAGGGAGAAAGAGAGGGAGGATGGAAATAAAAAAGCCAAGTCAGGAGATTAACCTATGAAAAATGTGTAAGAAAATTAGCATTTAATAGCTATAGAATCAGGGGCCATTGTTGCTATTTCTCGACTGGTATTGAACCAAGTGATACAAATCTTGTTGGAAATGAACACAACTCTGAGGACTGGGGAGACATTGCACCACTCTCTCCTTGGCTTCAGTGGCCTCCTTTCTTCTCGGCTGACAGGAGCCACTCTCCACTTGTAGCGAATGGGTTTGTGGGGACAGGCAGAAGTGGAGAGAGAGGGGAGACAAGATAAGCGTTGCATGCCTAGAACCAAAACAATATCGAGGAAGCACCATAGAGAAGTGGAGCCAGGATGGTAGATTCAGGTCGACCCCTCTTCAGCCATGTGTGCCTCACCTCACTCAGGTCTTGTTGCTTTTCTGGGCCTGAGATACCTCAGCTGTAAGAGAGAAAGGCTACCATGGCTGATTGACATGGTTCTTTCCAGCTGGAAAATTTATAACATCAGCAGTATATTAATAATTTAAAGATGCATTTCATGGGTCACGTTGAATTCAATTCTAGGATGGATCACGGTACAAAATGCCAAAGCTGCTAAGGGTTTGATTGCCTCAATTTATTTTTCTGCTCTCCATTTCTTATTTTTTCCCATTACTTTTCTGATGCAGTATTTCCCCCCACTTTCATTTTTTCTTCATTTTCTTATGACAGCAGGGAATGGGCTGCTTCAATAGGACAAGAAGCTGAGGTCATCTGTTTATCGACAGGACAAGGGAGAGCCAGGGCCTAGCCAGGCAGCTCTTTCCAAGCCATTCTGCTCATGACCTTTAGCCCTGTACCTGTAAGAAGAGGAAGTTGAACCCAGTCGCCTTTCTGACTTATTGTCCTATCACTGCTTTTTCTGTCAAGCTTCAGGCTCCCAAATATTCTAGACAACTCTCTCCCTCACTGCCTGCAGGCCAAGCAAGGTGACTGTTGTCACTCCTTTTTTCCTAGGAAAAGTAACAAAGAGGGACATCTTTTACACAAGTCTTACTATAGTTTAGCCTGACAATAATCCCATGTACACACACAGCCCCAGACTCCTATCTGCCACTGCCTCTATTTACCCTGGGCCTTCTCAAACCCAGCAGATCAGCAGAGCCATGGAGGTTTCAATTCCAAGGAAAGGACCAGACCCTGAATTAATTACTTATCTTCTAGTCTGTTGAGCAACTATTTTATTTGAGGAATATCAGCTCTTTGCCTTGCTCATCTCAGCTGAAGCTGAGCTCATATAGGGTCTCCCTTACCTTCCTCTCCAACCCCACCTCTACCCCTAACCCAGGGCTTTCAACTCACTACTTGGAAGTCTTACTTTCTATTCCAGCCTGGTTAATATTTCAAGGACAATTTCAGTTGTCTCAAAAGAGAGAGAACCAGACTGGTATAGGAAGTGAGAATCTATTTCTCTTGGTCCTTAGAGCTTAAGGAGACTAGAAATTTCTTTTTAACAATCCAGGATTTTACAATGGGACTAGATTATTAGGTGGCTAGAAATAAAATATAAAACCCTCGATTCCCAAGAGAGGCCTTTGTGAGCCCTGAATCGACATAAAGCCCAAAGCTGGAGCGATGAGGACAGACTTAGTTACCAAAAAAGTGCTATAACAAGTGCAAGTTACTATTAAAATTGGAGGTAGCAGTTTGCCCACCCCATCTCCTAAAATAATAACACTAATATTTGTATTTTAATCTAGGATTTAACAGACATTTCATATACATTAACACAAATTAGGACAATAATCCTATAAGGTATACATTATTATACCCATTTTTTAGGTGAAGAAACCCAGACTCAGCAAGACTATAAACTTGTAACAGGTGGGGCAGTGACTCTAACACAGATCTGACTTCAGAGACTATAGCCTATCACTTCCGCAAAGGGATACACTGCTAAAACTTAAACTTAACAAAATAAAACCAAAGCCAGTGACCTGGAGACAGACATCCTAGGTCCTGGGACTACGGCCTCTAACGAACAGTGTAATGCTGGGCACAGTCTTTAGATTTTCCATGAAATGAGGGTGTCAGATCCAATTATTTCTAACAGCTCCAACACCTTGTGCTTCCTAGTCCCTGTAGGTCTCCTCCACAGGGGCCAACAGCTAAAATCTTATTTCAGCTCAATAGATCTCTAACCACAGGAAGTGCCACTTCAGAGTCTCTGGAAATGACTCAGGAAATAATTCTTGTCTCCAGAGAGAACCTATAATTTATATGACTGTGATTACCTACTGGTCAGGGCTGGCTTAGGTAACATTTACCACTGTTTATTCTGCCAGCATTCTGCTCCATGGCACTACATTCCAACACTGGAGTGAGGATCTGTGCTCAATTTTTTTGTTACTCACATGTTTAAAGGGACAGTGATTCAAAAGTGAAATTAAAAGATAAATACTATACACCCACACAAACCTCTTATGTAAAAACCCATTATAAGAACATGTTAACAGTAGATAGAGCCGGAAATATTTATTGGCAAGCATTCTTTATTTAACAAAAGAAATCACCAGGATTCCTAAATAGTGGATGCTTAGAGTCTATCAGAGACTGGAACTTGATAGAGAGATAGATACTAAATCCAATGCTGACTGAATGCAAATCAAAACCAAAGGGGGGAACATATGTTATTTGATGTGAATATACGACTTTCCAGTTGCAAAAGTTTGCTTTACATACAACCTTTAGGAACCAGTGTTTGTTAAACTGAAGTGAGTGTATCTTTTGTGTGGTGGGACGCTCACCAATATGAATAGATTCAGAAGGCCTGGGTAAACACTGGTGAGGAAAGGAGAAAGAGAAGTGGAAGCAAGATGTGAATGAGCCCCATTTCTGTTTAGAAAGGCACCAAGATGGTTAATATTGTATTGACTTTTAAAACAACTGGAAGAATGTTGCTAGAAGAGAGAATGACATTTGATGGATATCTTTGAGTTAAATAATCAAAAGTGAAGCTTCTTCTAAGCCATCTAGAATATCAATAGGACTCCTTTGGTCAGCATGTAAACCATTAGAGAGAGTTTAACAAACTAGAACAATATTTCTTATAACAAAAGGCCAGCAACCAACAGTGCCAGTGTAAGCAATATTTCCCAGAAGGAACTGGGAAATCTTATTACTGCATCTGTGGTTCACCATGTCCTTACTCACAAATAACAACACATTATTAAAAATCACCCCATGGATCACCTTTTAAAACATATACAACTTTTTCATATGGCATTTCTTATTTAATCCTCGTCACAACCCTGTAAGTTAAACAGAGCAGATATACTATCCTCATTTCCTAAACAAAGAAACCGAGGCTCAGAAAGGTAGAATGATTTGTCTAAAGACAATTTTTCAACAGCAGATTAGTCTAAACCCTAGACTTCTGACTCTTAGTCTAGTGTTCTCTCTACCATACTCCAATAGGATCTGAGGCTTACTGTATCCCCAACTATAACAATTCCAATGGAAAACAGTTTATATATTTTTTATGAAGACACACACAGCAATTGCCCACACTGGACAGTTTGTGGATTAATTAACCAATATTTGTTGCAAGAAGATTTCCAGGTTCTATGTTAACCCCAAAAAGACTAAAATCAATAATATATCACGAGATGTATTACCAGAAATCGTATTAGAACTAATTAAGGCTCAGAGAATGAGGAGATAAAAGAGTCAAAAGAAAGAAATGGGGGCATATTTTTGCAGGCAAGAGTGGGAGAAGTAGGGTTATAATACCCAGGAAAGGGTGGTAAATGCTTAAAGACTTGGATTTAAAGAGGGACAGTAGATTTAGGCCCATTGGAGGAAGGGAGTTGGACTGAGATTCCAACATATGTCCAAAACCCTCAAAGAGCCTCAGTCTCAGTGAAATGGGGAACTAGAATAATCCTACCCATTGCATCAGTGATCATCAAGGAGGCTTGTCCCCCGCTCCCCTGCCCAGAATTCTGATTAGAGACAAAAAAAGTCTTGCATAAGGAATCAAAATCTCAAGATTTTCCATGCAAGAGTTCAGAGTCCAGATTCACACTACCCAAGTGGTATAAAAATCCCAAGGCTGAAAAATTAACATAAAAATTGAGCCACAGATACCTATGAGGCATCTGGCAGAAAAAAAAAAAAAAAAAAACTACAAAACAACTCTGGAAGGATGCTTCCACAACCCAGTCTACATGGATAGCCAAGAGAGGACAAACTTCACTGAAGTTAGCTCATAATCAAAAATTATAAAACATATAAAGAAATAGTCCCCACGATTCAAAATGAGTAAGCACAAAGAACTGGAGGTTAGCATCCCAAACTTCAGATAACAGAAAATCTGAAGGAGATTGTGAAATAAATGAATTTAAAATAATAAAAGAGCGAAAATAGTGGAGAGGACCATAAAAAAAAAAAACCAACAAGGATAAACTGGTCTGAAAAAGAACCAATTACATGGACAGTAGATTAGTGGTTACCAGAGGGAAGTGGCGGGGGGAGGGTGTAGATGGGGTAAAAGGGGTCAAATATTTGGTAATGGAAGGAAATCTAAATTTGGGTGGTGAACACACAATGACAAACTGTTAAATTATACACTTGAAACATACTTAATTCTATTAATGTCACTCCAATAATTTTTAGTTTAAAAAAGGAAAGAAAACCAATCGAATTTTTAGAAATGTTTATGGTCAATGAAATTTAAAGCATGGCAGAAGATTACATATAACTAAAGAGAGAATATGTGAACTAAAAGATATATTCGAGGCATTTGCACAGGATCCAGCAGAGAAAGATAAAAGGAATGTACGTTTGAAAACATTAAGAGACAGGAGAATGATATGAGAAGCCAAGGCATTTATCAAATACACATTTCAGAAAGAGTGATCAGAGAAAATGTGGAGACAACAATGCTTGAAAATATGATTTTTAAGGATTTTCCAAGATTTTTAAAGAATTTTTAAGGATTTTATAATACATAAATTATCAGGTATAAGGATAACTCCAGTTTTAAGCAGGATATATAAAAATAAATCCATATCTAGATATACGTAATAAACTTTGGGATCTCAAAGACAAGATAAGAAAACGTTTTTAATATATGCAATGTGTATTAAAAAATAACCTAGAAAGGAGCAACAGTTGAATATCAGCACAGTTCCCAAAAGCAATAGAGACCAGACAACAAGAGAATAGTATGTTCAAAATGCTGAGGGAAAATAACTGTCAGTTAGTATGCTATACACTCTAAGAGTAAAGCTCAAATAAAGACATTTTCCAGCAAATACTAAGATAGTTAATCACTCAGAGACCTTTAATGAAAGAATAAAGCATATTCTTATGGAAGAATGATACTGAACCCAGAAGAATAATGGACAAAAAAAAGAAGTTGAGAAACTCGTGAGTAAACCTAAAAAAGCACCTACCTGTTATAAATAAATAAATAAAATTTAAATAAATGAATGAATGAATGAATGAGATTGTAACCATGGCAGTGGGGACTTAAAAACAAGGTGGGAATAAAATAGTAGACAACGATGGCATTGAGGAGCAAGGGAAATTGATAAGAACAAAAAGAGTTAAAGGACTTGCTTCCTGAAGATGGTAGATGAATATATTTACCAGCTTCATATTTTAGGTCAACATTTAAGAGTAACTAACAAAAATAATAGATTGTATAATAATCCACTGAGTAGGAAGGAAAACTTATTCAATTCTATAAAAAAAAAATTAAAAAGAGGTGGGGGAAAGTAAGGAACAAAGAAAAGACATGGTAAATACACAACACAAAATAAGATAGTAAAAATAAATCTAAATATTCCAATATTCCAATAAGCATAAACAGATTAAATGAGTAATTTAAAGATTCTAATGGTGGATTTTTAGTGTTGTATTTAAGGTATGTGATTGAAAAAAATAAAGACCCAGAAAGATTTACTGTAAAGGAGTAGAAAAAAATATAATTAACATTTTTCAAATACTAATCAAAAGAGGCTGTTATAGTTCTATTGATATCAGATAAAATAATTTTAGTATAAAAGATGATTCATATTAAAAAATGATAACATTATGATAAAAGAAAAAACTTACCAAGAATATATAATAATTCTGAATTTGTATACCCCTAACAACATAGCCTTAAAATATACAAAGCAAAAAATTGCCAAATACATAAAATTTCCAAATGTGAAAAGCTAAATTTTAAAACTTTTAGATAAATTTATAAGATAAAATTTTTATAACATCAGAACAAGGAAGGATTTCTTAAACAAATAGCACACATGCAAAACAGTAAATTATGTAGGGAAATATTGATAAATTTGACTACATTAAAATTGTGGATTTCTGTACAATAAAAGATACTATTTTAAAAAGGCAAACCATAGACTCATTATAGCAGTGTGTTATAAGCCCCATATAAAATGTTAGAATGCAGGGTACCTGTTAAAACAGAAAACAAGACTAGATCCCATAACTCATTCATTTTTATATATGTAAAAATAAAACAATTTAGGGAACTGGCTGGTACTGTTTTCCACAAGTCAACACTGCAGTTGTGTGTGTGTGTGTGTGTGTGTGTGTGTGTGTGTGTTCTCTTATGTGTCATTCCAAACACATGATGAAAGTGGTTATACTATATGTTTCTGAGACAATTTCTATGCATAGGCATGGTAAGTACACAACACAAAATATACGTATAGGCTAAAATAAAATAAGCCAAACAGATTAACTGAATATAACTTTTCATTGGAAATTTAAAACACTGTCCAACTATGCTCAGAATTTTGAGAAGAACTACCAATGCTGGGCCACTTTCTGCTCTCGCTATTGTTTTCCATGAACCAAAACGTTGGTCCATTAAGTGTGGATTACGAGGGACTCTGCAGAGAGGCAGAACTTGAGGCAGTACTTCTTCTCTGGAGGAAAAAGCTCATCTCCCAGTTAGGTAATTTCTTTTGGTTTTAGAACATGTGTTGTTTTAAACATTTTTTTTGAAGGGTGCAGACTGCACTTGCTAAAGGAAATCTGATACCATAGCCACTTTTTTTTTTGGTAAAATTTCTCTCTTCTGTGTTTTTATGAGAAAGGGTGACTTAAAGCATTATCCCAACTAACTTGCCCTTCGAAACAAATTTTACATTAGCTATGAGAAGTAGTGGAGAGAAACAGCACTGGAAGTCTACATTTGCCATGTAATTTTAGTAACTTCCATTTTAGGTTCTGAAAACCAAGCTTCATCAGAAAGAAAAATTCCTTTTTAATTTTAGGATTCTGTCAGCAAAATAAGTGCACTAGTAAGTCTCCTAAACACCATAATAAAATCAACCTAAAAATAGAAAAAGAAAAGCCACAAAGTTAGGGAAGATATACAGACCTATAGAAGATATATCTAATGCATACAACTAACAAAGGATTAGTATATATCATATGTGTTATTAAATTCCTATAGATGTATAAGAAAAGAACGAACAACACAGTAGAAATCAAGCAATGATTGGGAATAAACAATCCACAGAAAAGGAAACCCATATGGTCAAAAAACAAATGAAAAAAACTTACTTAACTAAATGAATAATTAGAATTGCAAATTAACCCCATTGAAGCCATTTCAAACCTATCATATAAGCAACAGTTTTAAAGTCTGATAACACTAGGTGTTGGTGAGGTTCTGCAGAAACAAGAAGTCTTACGTGGTTGCGGGTGGTAGTCACTGTAACATTGTTTGTATTCTTAGTGAAAAGGGAAACAATCAAATTGCCAGCAGTAGGAGAATGGGTAAATAAATTAGTATATTTATACAACGAGATGTTATATCTGAGTAAAAATATATTGTCTATACCTAGAGACAGATAAATTTTTTAAAAATCGAGTGAAAAATCTAGTTGATACTACTTTTAAACATTTTGAACACATACAAAACAAGTACCTACATGAATACAATTTACGAGGTTAAAAAAGTTTTAAATATCCATGGAAATGATGCAGACTATTTCCAGGATAGTGGTTACCTCTGTGGAGAAAGACGAAAGAGATGAACTAGGAGAACCTGAGCTATTAACTGGTACCTTTTATTTCTTTTCAGAAAGAGAGATCTAAGTCAAAAATATTAAATAGGAGTGGCTACGATATTGCTTTCTCTATTTCGGTATACGTCTGAAATATTTCATAATTTAATTTTTTTATAATATTTTGTTTTTGTGGCTGCCTAATAATTAAGCCTTCCTAATAGTTGATGAGAGAGAGTAGAGTTCTGGAGATCACAGTTTTATGGAGAGAGATGGGAAATAAGACCCTCTGCACCCCAGGCAGAGTTCTCTGCACACCCTGACCAGCCCAATCCTAATCCAGCTTGTTTCTTTGGGACAGATCTTGGCCACAGGAGCTTTGCAATGGAAGGAAGTTATTCCCAGTTACTCTTGATCCTAATGGATGATAGAGCCAGGCCAGAGAAGTGGCAAAGATGAGCCGGTCTTTCTCACCTCTGAAATGCAAGTGGACTGAGACTTTCGTTCAATTTGGTGGTTAGTTATGTATTGTGTGAGAATGAAGGCTTACTTAACAAAGCCAATCTCAGTGTGGCCTCCCAAATAGAGAGGAAAAAAGAGAAAGTCTGTACATTGTCAGTTTAAACTATTTGCTTGTTTTTTAATCTGGCTATTATCATTAGTAATTTTTTTAAATATCTATGCCATGTAATTGGAACACAGATAAATTGATATCCCTTTCCTAAATAATGCAAACTAATGAGTATTCAGGGATTTAAAATAAAAGATTTGCCAGAGAAAATCAAAGGAACAAAAAATGTCTCTGTGAATGTTTTATGCCCTACGTAAAAATAATTTAAAAACTAGTGTAACCATAGGCATATTAAGGTAATAGGTCTTTTTCCTACTTTCTAAATTCTTATAATGATAGATAATTATAACTTTTATAGTAATAAAATTTTTAAGGAAAAGGGTAGCATCGCTTTTCTGAAAGCAATTTTTTTCTACTGATTAAGAAAAATATATCTTTTCTGGCACTCAGAAGACAATTTTAAAATTGCCTAAGAAATTACTTTTAATTTAATAACAATCCATCTCTCAACAAAGGAAAAGAATTATATTCTATATTCTCCCTGAACAAATTTAAAAGTTGAAACAATCCATTCACACCACTAATATGCAGTTTAAGTAAGTCCTTTATCAGTATCAATACTGGAAACTGGTAAGAACGTATTAATAATTTTGTGAGGTATAAGTTTAGAAAAGAGTGTCTGTTACTTGTAGCTTTTATGAAGCTGACTTTCCTGCAGTCAGACTCCTATGTAAACATCCTAAGATAGTTATTTGGCCAGGCAGCTACTAGCATGAAAATCAACAGTTCACATCCTTCATCTGAGCAGGGCCACACGCAGAGAGAACTATTTATACCAGGACCAAGCACTATTATAACAGGAAGTAATTGCCACTCCTTCTGTTTAAGGTGTACGAAAAAGCTTAAACAAGCCATTCTTATACTATAACCTTATATTTACAGCCAGCGAAAAAGCCCAGTTGTTGAAATCCAACTTTGTAATTCTCCATTCAGAATGACATCGTAGGCAAAACATCATGTTTAACTCTGTCATTTGACATTTTTTATACAAAGTGGGTGTGTATTCTATTTGATTTCCAGCCACACGGTCTTATTACTGAGCTACTCACATCTACCATGGTGATCTGAAAATAAAACTGGCTATTTGCCCAGATACTTCGGTGTACAAAACACAGCAAGCTAGAATTAGAACGGGGATTTAGAATTTGAAAATTGTAAAGCTGAGAGGAAATTTAAGTAGTTAATCCCTCCCACCCGACCCTTTTATGTTCTAAATTTTATTTTCTAAATACCAAGGCTCTGGGCAATCCTGCCTCAATTGGACTGTTGCAGTTAGTCATTGGTTTTAACCACAGGACAGGGTAGTACTGAGATGCCCCAGGGCAGCTACTGTTTTCCAGACATATGCTTGCTTGCCCCCAGTGGGCAGATTGACCCAATTTCTCTCTGATAGTCAGGACCCAGGAGCCCAGCCAATATAGTCACCCCCTTCCTTCCCTTTTGATTCAGAGGCATGAGTCTTGCCCAAGATTACAAAACTATTCAGTGGAAAAGAGAGGAGTAGAATTCAGAGCTCTTGCCTCTCAATAAATACAAATAAACATGTACTGATATTTAGTATAAACTCTGCATTTTCTAAGTTCTATGGAACATCTCGCTTAATCCTTATAGTAATGCTTTTAGAGAAGATGCTATTATTACCCATTTTACAAAAGCAAATATCAAACAGATGTGGAGAACTCAAGTGACAAGGTCACATAGCTGGTCAGTGACACAACTGGGATTTGGACAGAGATAGTCGGAGGCCAGATCGCCCCTCTTATCCACTAGGTCATACTACTTTCTTCTGGTCCACATCTCCCAGTACAATGACATTTCCACTACGTGAGCTTGAAGAGGTACAATATGAGATCCCGAGGACAGGGGCCTCCCTTCATCTCCTGCCCCAGCACCCAGAAGAGCTCCTGACACAGAATCAGAGCTGGTTAAGAATTTGATAAGTGAGGCTGAACTTCTCTAGGTAACAAAATTAGGCAACTCTACATGCGCTGTTCCTAAAATCAATATGGAATCACGTAACTCAGGGACAGTTACAAATGAATGCTGATTGAAAAGTTCTTGGCCTAAAGCCATGATATTTTAAATAATAAAAAGGTTGGTTTGTGGGTTTGTGTGGGTTTGTTTCTTTCCCACTTCCAATGTGCCTGGACTGCAAAAAGCACTTACATTTGTTATTTTACATAATTGCTCACAGTAGGTTATTATTACCCTCGGCCACACTTTTCTCCTTTACTGGGCCCACCTCAGCCTCTCTGCCTCTGCTGACAGGGTGCCTATGTCTCCCTACTTCTCTCCCTTTGGACTCAGGCTCAACTGAGCAGTAGAACAGCCCATTAGCATGTGGTTTCTGGGAAAGTGGATTCCACATTCCAAAGGATAAGCTTACCAGTGAACTCTCATAACATGTCCCATGAGACAGTCCTGGAGGGCCTACGCCCAGTAAGGCGACCAACCAGTTCATCCCCCAAAAGGCAGGGAGTTAGCACAAAAACACACTTGACAGATCTGTGCTCCATCAACCACCTGGAAACCAATGGAAAAAGCAGGCAGCGAGACCCCACGGGAAGCCTGGTCCACCACTCTGACTGACGAGAACTGAGAGATGGCTGACGAAAAAGGAATTCCTTGAGGGACCAGAAAGGCCCTGTAAATACTCTTTCTTGAATGAGGCTTCCATTATTAGTGGAGAATGGCTCTACTAGGGCCCTTCTCTTGTTTTTTTGTTTTTTTCTTAGTACCTTAGTGGTTTCGATTTTACTTTTGTTATATGAAGTTTGTGATGGGAGTGGGGAAAGCCTGGTAGGCTGTATTTCAATGAGTATAATATAGACTTGAAATAATGTACCTGAAAAATCAGAGTACTGGCTTCCTTCGGTATGTCTGTGTCTGTCTATGATGGGGCAAAATCAATACCTAGTTTCTTTAGATTTTCTGAGGAATGCCTGAATAGGCCTTGTATGCAGATTCTACTATTAAAAATTGTCATGCAGAAAATAGGCTTAAATGGTAATTCACCATTCACTGTGCTGGTGTTGAAACAGAGTTAATGCGTTCCTCATAGAATAACCATGGTATTTCAAACTTTTGTGTCACCATCCAGGATACATAGTGCCTAAGCGGTTCATTGAAAAGTGTATTACGATAATAGCTATGACAATTAGAACACACTAGTACATGGAGCCCTACATATACTATCCCATTAGTCCTTCCATCAACCCTGCAAAGTAGGTATGATTAACAGTGTTTACAGAAGACCCGAAGTCCAGAGAGGCTAAGGTCCTTTGCCCGGGGTCACACAGAGGAGAAACTGAAGCCAGGGCTAGGGAATATAAACCCCATGGACTTCCCAACTTGCCATATTGCCTCCCAACAGCTAGACCCCAGTCCTTCCGCAGGCAGTAGGCCATCCTGAGCCTCACGGGAAGTTAGTAAATAAAGAAATGGGCTCTGCGATCACAACTATTTACGCATATCATATCTTAGGTATAAGTTATTAGCTAAAGTCTGAAGGTGCAAGAAACGTAAAATGTCATGTCTAAAATGTACTATCATTCAAAGCTTTCATTTTACAAATGAAGAAAACTGCTGAAGGAAACTGGCGCCCCGGGAGGGACACCGCCTTTCACTTCGACCAGCGTTGGCGGCGTCCCCGCTGCAGTGCCCGCTTTCTGTCAGTTCACACCGGATGGGCACACATTTAGCGAGGTAGACAGGACAAATACTCCAGTCACTAAAATAACACGCAGATGAGCTGTGAAGTGCCACCTTCTAGGAAGCTCTTCTAAGTAAACATCAAAATTGTGGTCTAAGCCTAACATGCAAGCAAGTTCATTGTAGCGTTATTTATAATAGTGAAAATTTCACGGAAACCTAAATGTCTAACAATACCAACAATAGATGGAGGGTTATGTCAATTATGGTGTAACTATATAATGGAGCACTGAGTGGCCATAAAATCATATTTTATAAGGCTATTTTATTGATCTGAGCAAGTGTCCACAACATAAGTGAAAACAGCAGAATACAATATTACATGTACAGTATGAGCATAATGTTAGAACTTTTTTGCATCAAAATGTTAATAAATTAGCTAAACTAACAAAATATTTTTCAAGTCTTTAGAGATTGCTTTTCACTGGAGCCATCTGAGAGTTAGACTGGGGCAAATAAACGGCTAAGGTTTTGAACTTTATTCTTTTCGCATCAGGGAACTATTGAAGCTTCCTGAGCAAGGAGGTAATTAATAACCAGGGCGGTGCTTTAGGAGAAGTGGCGCCAAGGATTGGGGGTTGCAGGCGGTAGGGAGGACCTGAAAGCAGAGGCCCATTGAGCAGTCCATGGTCAGGGCAGCCGTAGTCCATGAAGGCTGAAGTGGGTGAGAGCTGTGGGAAAAAAAAAAGGGGAGCTGCCCAGGCTTTGCCCAGGCCTGGTGCTGGCCATTTGTAGAGCTGAAGGAGAAGCCCCCAGTCAGGAGAAGAAAATGTTGACCATCAGTTAAAATGAGGTTTCAGCATGGCCCCTTGGACTTCGTACTGAATAAATGAAAAACAGACATAGAGGAGGAAATGTCAAATTAATAAACCCTGACAAAATCCATTTCCCCTTAGTTTACAAAGCCAGAAGCTGCCATCTAACTCACGGTTAATTTCGTTCTGGTCATGCTGAATTGCATTACTGACGTCAGGGCTGTGCAGTGCAAGATGCAATGAAGTCAATACTCGAATCACTCCTAGCCATGCCCAGCACAGTCCCTGGACAGGGGAGACCTGGCAAACTCCTCAACATTTCTTGTTTACCCTCTTCTGGCACTAGTCTTTTTTTCTTTTTAACCTCTGAAATGTACAGTTTTCCCCAGTGACTATCAGAGTCATGCTGAGGAGGAGTTAAAAATACTGGAAAGAAACAGTTACTGGAAACACATACACCAGAATATTCACAATGCCATCTGTAGGGAGTGAATCCATGGTGATGGATGTTGCTTGTTTTTATTTAGTCATACTTCTTAAGATTTAAAATGAATTGTATACTAATTCTGGAAAGAAAAAAGGTAATTTTAAAATGTCAAATCATGCAAAAAAAATTTAGCAATGGTTTGGTTATCAGAGGTATAACCAGAAGATTGGTGTCCGAGGCTGACTCAGTGCCAATGTTTGCAAACAAGTCACTTCAGACAAATGTATTCTTTCGACTGTTCTCTTTTTAGGTCCCTCGGCACTGCGGCTCCTTTTAAGTCCCCAGGGCGTCCTCATCTCTCCACAGCCTCTGCTTATCTTCCATCAGACATTTCCATTGTCTTTGAATACCTCACATGAGGCACTTGGGTTTTAAACTGCCTCTTTCTTTATGGAACAAAAAGTCTTTGCTCTGTTAGAGAATTTTTAGTATTTGGAAGACTCTCTACTGCCACTGATGATGATGTTGATGTTTTGAACCAAGAGCTTCCACCCCTACTCCCTGAAATTACATATACAGAACCCTGTCTATGTTTTCAAATTAAAGCATATGCATTATATAAATAAATGGTAATAATTTTTTATGAGCCGCAAGGCTAATCAATGTCTCCAGAGAACTGAAGCAGTTTTCTCAGGGGTAAAAAATTATGGCAGTACTGAGGATCCATTCTTTCAACCAAACTCACCTACCCTATCAGTGTGGCAGGCAGTGCACTTGGCACTGAGGTGGAGCAGAGGATGCCAAGATAAACAGGGCAGGGCACTTACAGCCAGTGACAGAAAGAACTCAGCTCTTGCATTTCAAAATGGTAAATGCCAGAACGAAAGGCTTCTGAAGACACTTTGGAGGCTCAAGGCAGGGTACCACCAGCTGGAAAGGAGACCCATAAGGCTTCCAGAGGAGCTGATGGAGCTGGTCCAGAAAAATGAATGTGATTTCCAAAGAGCCATCAGTGTGCCCGATGGAAGGGCAGCACCTCCTGGCAGGGCTGGTTCCACAGTTTGAATTTATCTCACAGGATATAAGGAGCCATTGAAAGCTTTCAAACAAGAAATAACCTGGAAAGACATGTATTTTAGCCACATAGGAGATGGGCTGGAGAAGGCAGAGAAAGAAGTAGTCTGAAGAATACAGAAGGCAACTTTAGAGAAGTAGCTGTCAATAGGGCCATTGGCTCCTAAGGGGCATTCTAGACATTTATGAAGTGTTTTCACTGGGAGGCACACTGGCAGTCAGTTGACAGGGGCTGATAATGCTAGGTTTGCTGCAATGGGTAGCATGAGGAAGAGCCGAGAGTCCATAAATAAACCCTTACATTTATGGGCAATTGATTTTGACAAGGGTGCCAAGACAATTAATTGGGGAAGTCATTGTCTTTCAAACAAATGGTGCTGAGGCAACTGGATACCAAATGCAAGAGAATGAAGTTGAACTCGTGTCATATATAAAAATTAACTCAGAATGGATCAATGACCTAAACATAAGCATTAAAACTATAAAACTCTTTGAGGGAACTATAAACATGGTCTTCATGACC
The DNA here is from genome assembly GCF_014176215.1 of Rousettus aegyptiacus. Taxonomy (NCBI): domain Eukaryota; kingdom Metazoa; phylum Chordata; class Mammalia; order Chiroptera; family Pteropodidae; genus Rousettus; species Rousettus aegyptiacus. Next base: position 30,767,407 of record NW_023416307.1, on the reverse strand, counting down.
TAGGATTAGGCAATAGTTTCTTAACTATAATACCAAAAGCATAAACAACAACAAAAAAATTAGATAAATTAGACTACACCAAATCTAAAAACTTTTGCATTGCAAATGATAACATTAAAAAAGTAAAAAGACAGCCCACATAATGGGAGAAAATATTTGCAAATCATATATCTCATTATTTTGTTCATATAAACAATGCAACAGTGAACATATATTTTGCAGACATTTTCATAGAATCCTTTACCCTAAATTCCTGGAAGTGGAGTTACCAAGTTTACACGCACACACACACACACACACACACACACACACACACACACGGGTTAAATATATATATGCTTCTATAAAATATTCTAGAAAGTTTCTATCTCTAGTGGAAGGTAATGAGTGGTTTTGACTTTCCTTCTTAGAGCTCTCTAAATTGTCTGAATTTACAATAGGTATATATTGCTTTATTTATAAGGGATAAGAAACATGTTCATGTTCATAAAAGAAAATAAAACCATCCACTTCAGAAAGTGGAGTCTACTCTGTTAACCTCATTGAGTCACTGCAGGAGACAGGCAGGAATCGGGGTGGGGGGTCCTGCCCACCTGAGGTTGGTAGCTGTTCCATCCAGGTGATCTCAGCCCCAGCTGCACTTCAGAATCACCTGGGGATCCCTTCAGCATCACTGATGCCAGGTCCCCACCTCAGACCCATTAAATGTAAATCTCTTGGGAGTGAAACTAGACATTATTTTTAGAAGCTCCACAGGTGACTCAAATGGTTCTAAATGATTTTCAAGGGCTGAGGATCCCTGGGAGTCTCACTTCAAAGACCAAAGAGATCTGTGCATCAGCCACCTGCATGTGATATTATTCGTGGTGCTATGTCCCTCACCAACGATAATAGTTCAAGTCTAGCCTTTAGGGAGAAAAAACTGGTTGGCTGACTGAAGCCCGATCCAAACCACTTTCTAGAGCTGGCTGTACATCAGTGAGGAGCCTCCCCTCTGACTGCGTTATAGGTGGGCACGCCAGGGACCAGAATGGTTTGACAGTGGGATTACTCCGGGAGGTGGGTTGGCAGTCCGATTGCTTGGGAGTAGGAAGAGCTTCTGTTTAAAAGTACAATTCTAGAATTTATATCTTGAGAAATTCTAAAATGCCTTTTTATGTCTTTTGCCTTCTCTGTTCATACCACCATGTGAACTTATTCTCTCTAAATGAGAACACTAATTTACATCAATGTGCTGGATTTTTCAGTACAGTTAGGTTAGCCATACTGGTATAGATCAATCATCATTTGAGATCCAAGAAGTTCGGGGTATGTCATAGGAGAATAGGAAGCAAAAAGGACACCCATACACAAATACCCTTTCCCCCCATTTTTTCAGTGTTCTAAAAGAACACTTTCCAGGTCACTGGAAATACTGACATGCTGCTCTCCACCAGGAAACATTAGATTCTGTCTCCTTCTGTCTGGGAGCTGGATGAGTCTTTGTCTTCAGATTAACACAGTGATAGTATTTTGTGATTAGATGGACCGGCTGCTATCTGATGAAGTAACATAATTTCTTCTCTTCTAATCCCAAAAAGGATTGCCTGGATGTGTTAAGCCTTGATGCACCACTACTTAAATTTGACTTTTCTTTGTCGAATAGAGTTCTTCTCTCTCTGTTCATGCCAATTGTTAAAGTGAGATTTCCCATTTACATAAGTCCTAAGTCACTAAAAGAAGATAGAAGAAAGTAAATTAATTAAATGCTAATATTTGTTGAGAGGTTAGTGGGATTCAAGACACTGCATTCAGCTCATTATGGGCTAATATAATGTTGATTTATTCAAAACCATGCTTAAGAAAAAGCGATAGTCTCTCAAACCATAATTGAGTGTTCATTTTTTCTTTAATAATAATATTGGCTAATGTAAACTTAATTGAAATAAGTTTATTGTGTGTGGGGGGTCAGGGGAATTTCTAATTAAATAGCAAGGCTTGAGGTAAATATAACTGTAGTACTTTTAAGCAAAGGCTGTTTTGATTATGCAGTATATATCTTATTACCAGTGATGAAAGAATTGTGGTAGATTGGAAAGGAGAATAACCAAGAGAGAGACAATAAAAGAGTAGATTGGTATAACCATTAAGAATGTTAAGAAAGTATACCACTTACTACCAAGTTAAGCTGTTCCAATTTGATAGTTAAACTCTACAGGGCCATGCCACATCCCCCACACATGTAGCATGATGTTCTGTCACAAAATGCTATTGTTCTACTGTTACTGCGTTAATAATAGAGGAAGGGAAAAAGAGACTTTGATAAGGATGAAGAAAGAAAGATATGCTTTCCAATCCTGTTTGGAAAAAAACGATGAGCCAGGAGACTAAATTGGTGGGGGGCAGAGAAGGCGGCATCTCTGATGATCAGAGCGTGTGCCTTCAAGCGTGGTATGGTGGCTAGTCCACATTCCAGTTTCAGGCGTTGGACACATTCCTCAACTTCTCCGATACCCAGTGTCCTCTTCTGTAAAGGATACCACTACCATTCTCATGTTGTTAGTAAGCACACACTCTAGAGCTGTGTTGTGCAGTATGAGAGCCACTGGCCACATGCGGCTATCTAAATTTAAATTGATCAAAATAAAATAAAATTTAAAGTTCAGTTCTTCATTTGCACTAGCCACATTTCAAGTGCTCAATAGCCATGTGTGGTTATGGCTATTGTACTGGACAGCAGAAGAACATTTCATAATCATAAAAAGCTCTGCTGGACAGGGCTGCTCTAGATGGCCCACTGCTCTGCAGCCACAGAGCCTGGGTTCAAATCCCAGCCCTGCCACTGAGTAGCTATGTCACTTTGAACAAAGGCTTTAACTACTCTGTGCTCCGGTGTCCTCATCTTTAATTTGAAGATGGTTAAAAATGATATCTCCCTCATAGGGTTGTTGTAAGAATAACATACGTAAATCTGTTTAAATCATGACTGGCACATAGTAAGCATCATATAAGTGGTGCAATTTTTAGGTGAGGGTTACCCAAGATAAGATATGGGCAGCATCTGGTTCATAGGAGAGGACGTGCAAACATAGAAGGCAAAGAGAAAAGACCCTCTTTGTTTAAGCATATAACCATTTAACTTCTCAATTTCTAGGCTCACAATAAGAGATTCTATTTTTTATCTATTTTACCCCTTATCTACTTATAACAAAATGAAACCCAGAGTTCAAAATAACAATGGGACTGTTCCAATCCTGTGATGTGCCCCAAAAGGAGTTCTTCCCTTCTTATTAGTGATTTCAGACTCAAACCACAAGCAAGAAGGACTGACGCTATCGGCACTTGCCTATGATTGGTGGAACCAGTTAAGCAGGCTATGAACGCAGACGCTCATTTGTTGGGATACCCTTCAGTTGTCAAAATATGAAATGCAATCTGTCCCATCCCTTTCCCATTCTGCTTAGTCCTAGAGGGGTTGTGCTTCTTGAGGATACAGGTCCGTGAGCTCAAGGACCTTGCTGATGCAGAACATCCTGGGCTGATTCGAAACATCAGGCATCTGGGCCAGCATCTTCTGGGAGAAAGGAGGAGGTAAAAGGCACCAGAGAAGCAGGTTTACCAGCCTAGCTTGGCAAGGGGACTTTACACTTTCAATCTGAGCTTCAGCTCTCATAGAGAGCAACAGTCTCAGTCAGGTCAACTCCAAGCATGGGTCAAGGGGCAAAAATGACCAAACAATCCAGATGGACCTGAAAGTTTATAAACCATCTGACCCTCTACCTCAAGGAATATTTATTTTCTTGTTCATATTTGACAAGCAAATTTTCCTTTTTTTATTTTCATGTCGAACTTAAGGGCACTCAGATAGAACCTTTCCCTCTACCCCACTCTTTCAGCAAAGACATTCCAGGCATTAAAACATAATGCATTCTTGATGTTGACTCACACTGTCCAATACATGGTCACATCTAAATCTCATTCCATGATTCCATCCTGTGATTAATAGTGGTCACCATATTAAGGGCTAAAAATGTACCAGCAGTAAGCATTTTCTGGAGGATGTGTTATTCCTTTTAAAATTCCATTATACTGAAAAAGAAAAAAAAATCACAATAGCTTATTCCTAAAAGAAGGATAGGAGAGCACTGTCAAGTTTGCACATGACAGACACATACAAAACCCATGGCTCTCACTGTTATAAGAGGAAATGAGAGCATTTTAAGAAGGAGGATGTGACAAATGTGTTGAAGGCACTGGCAGATCACGTGAGAGAGATGAGGGCTGAAATATAGTCGTTGGGTTTGGCAACATGGAAACTATTGATGACCCCAGCAAAAGACATTTTGGTGACTAGGAAGGTGTGGGGGACAGAATGGAGAGTGCTGATGACTGACAAGATAGGAAGAAGTGGAGATGACCTGGAGGACAATAGCTACAGCAAGGGAGTCCTAAAGAGGGCATGGGGATTGTGAGAGGAGGGGCATTTTTACTTGTTTTGGCAGATGAACCCGTTGAGAATAATTAGAATTCTTAGAACAGTCCATGAAATTTTCAGAATTTGTTGCTTCAGGGGCATGGTCAACAAAGAAAGAAAGTAAACTAAGCTAAGAGGAAACAAGGTCATAAAAGTGAGGTGTTTGCTTTAAGGGCAGATCTTATCTTCCCAACAGGGATGTGGCAACTGAGAGAATCCCACCTCCAGGCTCCTGGTGAGTCAAATCTGCTAAGGAAGGTTGATTCTGTAACCAAGTTAAAGCTTTCTCTGTGCCTGAAAATTCAATCTCCAAAGTGAAAAAGAATGATAATGATAATGATAATATTGGCTGTTCTAATTTTATGAGGGGAACAGATCCTAAAACAGTTCCCATAATGGAGGTGCATAGAAGCATAAATATGAAAACTGTGGATTTATCTTCCTGGCTGGAAACAGAAGCATGCTCATTATTCTGGGATCTTCTGTGTTTTGTTTTTTAATTTTTTGCTAATTTTAAAGGAATAGATGCTGGTCACAAAAAAAGATAACAATAAAAATCTACTAATCCCACCATATATAGATCTATACTTTTAACATTTTAGTGCACAAATGAAATTAGATTATACCCTATATACAATTCTATATCCTTTATTGTTATAGTTGCTTTAATTTAATATATCTTCAGTAGTTCTTATGTCCATAAATTATTGTTTTAGAACAATACTTTAATGCTTGATTACTATTTTATTCTTTGAATGCCTCATAATTCATGTTACTCTGTCCTTATTTTTGAACATTAGGTTGTCTCATACTTTTACCTCTATAAATAATACTGAATGGATGCCCTTGAGAAAAAACTTTTTGCACCTGATTATTTCCACATGATAGATTTACTTTCCGAAAACATTTATGTCGGTTCACACTCCCGCCATCAGTGTACAGAAGTGTCATTTCTTTGGCTCTTCATCAGCAGTAAGTATTTTTATTTTTTTAATGTTTGCCATGTTAATAAGAGAAAATGTCTCTTTTTATTTGGCATTTCTTCAAATACTTGTGATAATGGACATATTGTTCCATCTTATTGAATATTAGACTTGCATTAACAATTGCTCCTTACAAAGCTCTATGAGGAATAATTTGAATTTAAGAACTTGAAATCTGGAAAATTTTTAACTCAACAGCTTAGAAGGCAAGCACTTTTCAGTCAAATGGCTTGGAGGTTGAGAATTCATTTAAACGTCCCCATATGAAGTCTGGCATTCCTCTACAACTTAGGGCTGTTGGCATTGAAATATGCTTTCCTAACTGTCAGGTTTCCTAATGAAAAGATGTGAGGATAGTCATGGAAGGAACCTGCCTCCAGAGAGGAATTCTCTGGGCTGTGGATCCAGAAGGCCTGCAGACTCACAGATCCTGTATAGGTGCCATCCTCAAAGTAAACTCTCAAGCTAGAAATGAAGAATGTGCCCACAGGGCAAAGCAGATCTCCATTTTTCAAAAATGTGTTAAATCTGTAGGCTGTCAAAACTCTGTGATTTAGGAGGATTTTACTACTGTGGTTGGATAAAAGACTGAGGTCTCCAAGGAACTACATGGACCGTCTGCAACAAAAAGTACAACTCTAACTTTAACTGAAAGTTACTATAAAGATTTAATATTATAATACTGTAAATTTTTAATTATCTTCCTTGCCTTAATGAATATAAAAGAATCAAAATATAGAGAGATAATTTATTTATAATTACATACACTATTTACAGACAATTTAGTTTCCCAAAGGGATCTGTGAAGACATTCAATGAAAAGTGTTTGTACATTTGTGAAATCTGAGACTTGGATCAAATGACTTCTAAGGGTTTGTCTTCTTTGATTTTATGCACAAAAAGTAATTAGCAAAGAAAGTCATCTTACATTGCAATAGATGTCTCAACATAGCAAGAATTATTATAAACTGCTATTGTAAGTGATATTTTTTATTAAAAAAAATATTTATGCCCAGTATTCTTTTTAGCACTATAGAGGAATCTTTATTCTACAAATATTTGTTGATTACCTACAGTGTGCCAGTCCCTGCTGTGGTCACTGGGAATTCAGCAAAAAACAAAACAGGCAAAATCCCAACCTCAAGGAATTTACAGTCTAGAGGGAGAATACAGATAACGAAAATATAAGTAAATGTCAAATAAGGATAAATTACAAATAAATAAAATAAATAAATAGATAGATGATAGATAGATAGATAGATAGATAGATAGATAGATAGATAGATGGATAAGTAGATAGGTAAATGGATGGATGGATGGATGGATGGATGGATGGATGGATGGATGGATGGATAGAAAATCAGAGAGGTAAGATGAAAGAATAAGGCTACTTTTAGCTCAGGTGGTTCGGGATAGCCTCACTTTACAGAGGTGACATTTCTGCTGAGACTAGAATCATGAGAAGGAGAGAGCCATAAAAATACCTGGGGCAAGAGATTCCAAATAGAGGAAATAAGTGCAAAGTCCTTGAAATAACAGAGAGTTCAGTGCGTTTCAAGAACAGAATGAAGGTCGGTGTGGCTGAAGCAAGACAGGGTGGCAGGAGATGAACTGGATGAAGTAGACACTAGACTGCATAGGGCCATGGTAATGAATCAAAATTGCGTTTTCTTTGCAATACAAAAACCACTGGAGAGTTAAGGAGATCCTAACCCTCAAGTGTGTAACAATCTGTACAGGCAATTTGATAAATGCTGAGTTGGGGGTCATATAGGAAATCAGACAAGAGAAGGCCCAAGTGGTTAACACACATATAATAGCAGATAGACTGTGAGCTGAGTCTCAAAATAGCATGAAAACGTGAATAGCTTTGAGGGAGAAAGGTGAGAAAAACAGCGAAAAGTAAGGCTAAGAAGTAAAATCATTGTAGTGAGTGGAGATACCGGCTGTTTGTGTCAGACTGGATGGTCGCTTCATTGTCAGATTTATCTTCCCAGTCAGCCTGGGAGCTCCTAGTGGGCAGGGGTCCTCTTCTTCCTTTTTCTGTCTCTGCATCTTGCACACACAGTGCCAAACATTTATTAGGTGCTCTGAACCCGTTAAAGCAGAAGGCATGTGTTGAGAACAGTACAAACCAAGAGTAGAAAGGGGCTGGTTGTGTGGAGTCAGGCTTTGCTGAGAACTGAAAGTTAATGGAGTATATATAATAAACTACATAAAATTAAGATTCTGTCCACTTATCTGTTTATTGCTGTATCATATAAAAATGGCCATTATCAAAACTTGAAGGGTCTACTTGAAATTATTTGACTTAAAAAGCAGACAATTTAGAATAGTAGAAATTTCCTTTGGGGGCAATGGAAGGAATCTCAAAGAGACAGGTGGCAAGTGTCCAGAATAACTTAATCCAAAATTCAAAAGAAGCCTGGGTATATAGATTAAGACACAGTGAATAGAAAAGACAAAAGTAGTTTCAAATATGAGCTCTGAATACAAAATCACAAAGTCAGTTATCCAAATTGCTGTTATTGATCTGTGAGGAGGCTTTTCACATGGGCAACAGTAGTTAGCATATCCAGGAAGAGTAGCTTCAGGGATCCACCTATTAAAGAATTTGCCTGTGCAATGCTGAGGAAGCCAGATGTTAATAATGTGAATAAAAGCATTTAGAAGACTCTTGCAAGAGTCATGCTGCTCCAAATTGAGACAAAGGAATTCCTATCAAGGTAAAGTCACTACAAAGAGCTTTGAAGAACATTAAATGCTCTCGTCCTTCCCTCAGCTCCCAGGAGGAAAATATATTTTAAAGGAGAATTACCACATAGAAAACTGGGCAAACACCTAATTTTCCTTTGGGAATCATCCCAAGCTTGACACGAGAGTGATATTATACAAAAAAATTAGGTTTCATTCCTCTTCTTAAATACAGAACAGCAGGAGAACACTGGTGTGGAAGTTAGGAGGACTGCTATTACCTGGTGTGGCCCTGGATAAGTCATTTCAGTGCTCAGGCTCCAGAGCTGCTCATCTGAAAGTAGCTGGCTGAATTATTCTACCAAGGGCATTCTCGAGGAACAGTAAGCAGATGTAGTTTTAATTAAATTTTTCTCTTAATTAGGGACAGAATTTTGGAGATAGGGTATAAAGAAATGTTGAGTCAAGTTTTTCAGGCAAAGTGAGAAGTTTGCTATAGAGTGTGGAAATATGAAGAGAGATATTTCTAAAGAGTGGTTCTCAGAAGGTGTATAGGCTGAATAATGACTTCCAAAGATGTCCACATCCTAATCTCTAGAACCTGTGACTATATAACTTTACATGATATAGGGGCTTTGCAGAGGTAATTAAATTAAGGTTCTTGAGATGGAAAAATTAACCTGTATTAAATGGATGGGCTTGATGTGATCACAAGGATTATTATAAGAGGGGGGCAAGAGATCAGACAGGAGAGAAGGTGCTATGATGCTATCTTTAAAGATGGAGGAAGGGACCATGAGTCAAGGAATATGGGTGGCTTCTAATTTCCAGAACCTGGAAAAGGCAAGGAAACACGTTGTCTCTTAGAGCCTCCAGAAGGAATTCAACTCTACAGTCTCAGAACTGTAAGATAATAAATTTGCACTGTTTTATACCACTAAGTTTGTGGTCAATTATTATAGCAGACTCAGGCAACTAATACATGAGGGGTTCTTTGTGACATAGAAAAGCATTTCTCTATTTCATCAGGAAGGCATCAGTAAAGTCTCCTTAACCTTCAGAACCTTAGGAGTCCAGTTGGAGTTTCTGTCTGGGGTGTGATGACTTGCTGAGATAGGCTTCCAGCCCAAGTGGGTGCAGGTTGTCTTCTGGAGGCTTAGCAGCATCAGATTAATTAAATGTGGCCTGAAGGTTTTGCACTGGGTGATCTCCAGCACAAACATTCCATGATTTCATTATTTCAGAAAGGTCTCTCTAATCACATATAGGGTGGAGAGATAAGACTTTTGTGCAAAATTTTACCTTAAGCATCACCTAAGAATGTGCTTTGCAACCTGTAGTGTTGCATTAAAAAGTAACTCGTCATCTTTTTTAAATGAGAAAATAGAATCCTCGGCAAGCTGTGGCTTACTCAAGGTTTCACTGATAGCTTCTGACAAGGCTAAGTACAATACCTGAGGTCTCCTGACTCACAATGTAGGCTCATCGTTTAATGATGTACTCCCACCTTTCACAGTGTTAAGTTTTAAAATCTGCATGCATCTTAGAAAGGGCCTATGGGCTTGCCATATTTCCCAATTGTTTTTGCAGGCAGTTGAACTCTCAGTAACTGGAACACTTGCAAAATACGTTCTAGTTAACTTTTCTGGCTAACCAAATGTAAATCAGAAAAAATATTGTTGTACTACTCTTTTGTCCAGAGGTTTCACAAATTTTAGTGGTTCACTATCCTACGTTGGTATGACCAGCATGGCGAAGAGTTTTTAGTCTATTTTTTTTCCTGGTGCAAAATATCTTTTTTTTTTTAATTTTTATTTTCATTATGATGACATTGGTTAATGAAATCCAGTAAGTTTCAGGGTACAATTCAACAATAAGGCATATATACACATTATATTGTGTATTCACTGCCCACAGTTAGATTTCTTTCTGTCACCACATATTTGACCCCTTTTACCCCATATACGTCCCCCCTCTCCCCACTCTCTGGTAACCACTAATCCACTGTCCTTTTCCTGAGTGTCTGTTTGTTTGTCCTGCTCATTTGTTTCTTTTAGGTTTATATCCCACATATAAGTGATATCATGTGATTTTCAACTTTTTCTGTCTGGCTGATTTCACTTAGCATGATTATCTCAAGGTCCATTTTTGTTGTCACAAATGGCAGTATTTCATCTCTTCTTATGGCTGAGTAATATTCCACCATGTATATGCGGCACAGAGTCTTTGTCCAACATCTATTGTAGGACACTTTGGTTGCCTCCATGTCTTGGCCACCATGAATAATGCTGCTGTGAACATTGGTGTGCATATATCTTTTCAGATGTGGGTTTTTAAGTCTTTGAGGTAAATATCAAGTCTCTCACTGTGTCTCAGCCATCATTTGGGGCCTTGGTCACTGTTTCAGTACCTACATTCATAGGCTGCTTTGCAGTTTCTGACTTTCATTCATAAGCATCAGTTCATTAAATCCTCATGACAATTCTACAAGGTAACTATTATAACTCCCATATTTCAGCTGACAAAACTACAGCTCAGAGATTTCGAAACTCACCCAAGGTCACACGGCAGACGTAAAGTTCGGGCCACAGTGTTCTATTTCAAACCCAATGCCTCTGTAGACATAGGCAGTGCGGTTAATTGTACTGGATCCCTCCCGGCCCCAGGAGGTTCCCAGGTATCAGTCAGGGTCCCAACAGGAAGCAGATGGTGCATGTGAATCTTGTATTTTGAGGAAAGTGTAATGAAAATAACTACATACAAAGATGTGGGTAGAGCAATCATGAGATACAGTGCATTTCTGGGGGTGCCACACTCTTCCTGAAAGGACAAAAGAAGAAAAGAGTTATCAAGACAGAGAGAAAGAGCTGTGTGGAGAGGACCACCTGGCAGGAGCCATGCATTCTAGCAGATGGACACAGCCAACCCACAGACACCCAGAAGAGAGAAGCTAAAGATAAATGCCTAGCCTCCCTCTCCTCCACTCTCCCAATTATCTGCTGCTGCCTCCCATTGACCAATCCAGCATAGGGCCAAGGAGTCTTGGATGTGTTCCACACCAGTCAACATCCCAGGGCACAGCTTTTAGGTGAGGGAGAGAGGTTTTGAAAAGACAAACAGAGGCTGCTTGCACTCCCTGAGGCTGCCTTGTGTCTATGTCTGATAGTAATTTCTGGTATGACTATAACAGCTGCCATTGAGTGAAACACATAGTAGGAACTCATTAAATACTTTTAATAATTAAATTAATACAATTTCTTAGATCTTTTACAGTGGCATGGAAAGATTAACTGACTTTCTTGTGTAGTTTTCCCCCTTCTAAAAAAGGGGTTTCCCATTGAAATCTGGTTAATGGAGAGTTTTTCATTTCCCTGGGCTCTGGTTTTGTTAATACTACTAAATTCAAAATGAGTTACACATACTACCATGCAGAGACCTGAGATCTTTGACCTGTGATTAGTGGGAGAAAAGAGTGGAAGGTAATGTCAGGCTGCGATTTTTCTCCCTGACCAGAGTGCTAGAAGAGAAAGGTGGTATCTCAGTTCTAAATAACCAGATGTCTGAACAAGCTTCCCTCACTTCTTCTGCTAAGTAGATGCCAGACATTCTCTTGAGAGTGTTTGCACAATACTTTCTGCCAAATAAATACACGGATAATATTCTTGACCTCTGGAGTGCTGACAAAGAGAGAAGCAGAATGGGACATTTTTTAAGCAGAAATATTGTCTCGGGCTAGGTAAAGATCAATCTTTGTAAGGTTTTTAAAAAATGATTTGTTTATTTTGAGCGAATAAATTTTGAATGACTTCTTATTGTTTTGTTCTTCTCGGTGTTAGAAACAGATGAATTTTGGATTTATGCTGATTGTTAAAGGAAATAAATATTTATACGGTTACAGAATTAATTGTAGAAGTACAGGAATGAACAAAACAGAATCTCTTTTAGTTTATACCTCAGATATACAGACTTAAGCCCATTCCAGGAAAAAATAATCCTCAAAAACAAAACACAATTCCTTTGCCTAGTACATAGCAGGGGTTCGGTGAGATAAGCTATATAATCATCATAGCAATTCACATCCTTCTGTATAAGAAAATTTACAATCTCACCCTTTGCCACATGACTCGCCTGCTTTTTGTGAGAGGGGTATACGACCTACCCCATTAACTTTGGACTCAGTTATTTAACTTACTTTAGCCAATAGAAAGTCCATGCAAATGCTACTTCCAGCCAGAAGCAGAAGAGGCATTGAATGTGTCTGCCAGTCCCTTGTGCCTGGCCTGTGCCAATAAAGAACATCATGGTCAGGTAGAGAGCTGCTCCTCCAGCCTGACTTCCAGAAGGAGAAGACGTGTGGAGACTCACAGTCCAGACTGGGAAAAGACCCAAAGCCAATCCACAGCCTGGAGTAGAGTCACAGCAAGAGATAAATGTCATTGTTGTGACATATTGAAATTCAAGGTTGTTACTGCAGCAAAAGCTGCTTAATGCACTCAATAACTTATTAGAAATAGAAAAAGAAACAGTAAGACTTGAAAAGGAAGCTGAATTTGTCTGACCTCTTTTGCATGCCTCGTTAGTTGTCAGAGTTTAAAACTCCCCTTCAAAAGCATTTCCAGCAAAACAAAGCCATCCCTGTCTGACATTCCACATATAATATCAATGGGCTAGCATGGTGTTAGGTAATATGGTGAATGATCAAAAAATACTTGATGGATTTGATCTATCAAACACTTAGCAAAGATTAGTTACCTGAGAATCAGAAACCCGGTTCTAAAGTTAATTGTATATCTGAGTGAATTTTCAGGCACCAACATTGTATGATTTAGGAGGCGCGCACACACACACACACACACACACACACATGGCAAGACATCTCCCTTACCACTCTGTCATGATCCAAAAATGTCAACCATGATAAACTGCAGTCTGCTCAAGAAGTACAAATCAAAATGTGATTGATTTAGAAGCTGTAACATGGGAGACACTGCTGAAGAAACTGGGGAAGATAAGATTCCAAGAGATATGTTAGTTGCCTTTAAACTTTTGTAGATTTTTCTCATAAGTAGATTAACCTTAATCTATATAGATATAGACAGCAAAACTGGGAACAATAGAAGAATTTACCAGGACACAGATTGACTAGGATGTTCTGTTGGGTTTGGGCAGACCCTGAGACTCAGACACATCTGACTTGTATCTGGCCACCAGTGTAAAGTCATGGAGACTGACAGACAAGCACATCCACAGTCAAGGTACAAACACCGCCCTATCTGGCAAACTTTGAAGGACTAGAAGAGAACAACAGCAGCAAAGGCCTCAGCAGAGACTCTACTGACAAAGACTGGCTGAGTGAGCCACAGGCATAAAGGTCAGAAGGTGTCATGCTTTGGGGCATAATGTGGTAGCTGTAGGTGAACCTTCCATGCCCTAGCCACCTGATGGTGTGTGTGTGTCTTAGGCAGAAAAGTCAAAGGTATAAAAAAGGTATAAGCCCCGAATAGCCAAGCAAATCTTCTGAGATGCCCTTTTAGATCATGAAACACAAGAAAGGAGAAATCCATTCTCTACAAACATGAGAAAGATAAGCATGAGCCTCTCACAGTGAAAGTACCAGGACATTCAGTCTTCAGCCAGAAGAAACTCAGGGGAGTTTAAGCAGAGAAAAGCCAAGGGGCAGCAGGCCTACGGCCTTCTGAGAGCTGCCTAGGGTATTGGAGGTAGTGGGAGAGGGTGTCGGATTAGGGTACAAAAAGATTTGGTAAGGAGCCTGAGCTAACGCTCCTATGGCACTCATGCATGCTGTGCCAGGCACTGTGCTAAAGCTTCACACGTATTAACTTCTTCCCTTCTTACCACAACCTTGTGAGCTAAGAACCCTTATCTCATTTTATAGACGGCAAAACTGAACCATACAAAGGCTTTGCCCAAAGTCACTTAGCTAATAAGGGCAGAGCCAGAATTTGAACCTCAGGAAACTGGCTGAAGAGTTATATGTTTAGCCAGGAGCCAGGAGCTCAGTTCAAAGGAGGAAAAGCAGTGAGACTGGTGAGGAGAATGGTTAGTGCAGGAGCCCAGGGTACGGGAGTGGGAAGGGGCCTCGGGAGCCTCCTTCGGACCCCATAGTCACCAGTGGGGCTCATCAAACCAGGTACCTCTCACTCCAACTGTAACCTTCATTTGCCAGAGAACATTGATTAAAGAATTTTGTAGCAATCTTAACTCTCCAATCATGTGAAGGGGCTGCTTTTGTCAATCAATGTTCCCTGCTACTCCAGATGTTCCAGCAAAGGCTAGACAATTACTCATAAGGAATGTCATAAAGGGATTTCTGTAATCCCTTAGTGTGTTTGCAAAATCAGGCAGGAGTGACTTTTGGCTGTTTACTGTTTGGTTATCCTTCATTTCCTTCCTTTCCTCTTCCAAAGGCAGGCTCCAATCAAATTCGATAATCCTACCTCTTCTGTGAACTTCTAAGCCATAATCATTTTCATCCTTATCCAAACCTGCTTTTACCGTCATTATACTTGGAGTCCATTGAACCCCGGCAAACACCACAATGATGACTCTCTTCTCCCAGAGGCCTTGTAAGCCTTCTTTAGTTAAAGCTGTGAAGTATTTTGAGAAACTTGAATTAAAGCACTAGAGAAAGCACAACACACATTTATTGCTCATCTTGGAAAGACAACAACAATGAGCTTCCAAAACTGTCTTTGATTAACATAATCTGGGGGTAATGAATATGGATATTGTCAATAGTCACTTAGAAGCATGTTTTCTTTTGTACATTTTGTTCTTCCCAGTAAATTTCCAACCAAGACAGGAAATGTCCTAAGCCACTGCTTGCATTAAGCACTCAGAAGAATTACACGGAGGGAATAGAACCAGGAAGAAATTCTTACCCTTACCACCCTCAACTTTTGCTTTAGTTGATTCTCTGTTTTCATCACGGTTTCTAGCTGTCTATTAAATAGAAGCCATCACCTATCTAACAAGCCTTGTTCACTTCTCAAAGTCCTTGTGACAGTTTCCGATGAAGGGCTCATCAGACAAATATCCCAGAGGGTGTCTCCAGACAGCACAGCATCCACAGTCACTGACAGCAGAAGACAGCTGCTGAGAGGCCCCGCTACCTGCCTAGGAGGATAAACAGGAAGGACCTGCAGACTTCTGACCCCCTAGGGAAAATGACAATGTATTAGTCAGGGTTTCTCCAGAGAAATAGAATCAATAGGATATATACAGATATATATGAGGGGATTTATTATAGGAATTGGCCCACATGTTGTGGAGGCCAAGAAGTCTCACAATTAGCTGTCTGCATGCCGGAGAACCAAGAAAACCGGTCCAAAACCAAAGGCCTGAGAATCAGGAGGGGACCGATGGTATATGTTCCAGTCTGACTCCAAAAGCTCAGGAACCAAAAACACCAATGTCCAAAGATGGGAGATGCACGTCTCAGCTCAAACAGAATCAGTGAATTCACCCTTCCTCCGTGTTTTTGTTCTATTCAAACCCTCGATGGATCAGGTAATGCCCACCCACACTCTTTACTCAGTCTACCAGAGACATTCTCTCACACATTCCCAAAAATGTTTCACCAGCTGTCTGGCAACCCTTAGCCCAGCCAGGTTGACACATAAAATTAAACAACACAGGTAATATTTGGTTTTCCATACCCAGCACTTCAGTCATTACTGGTGGTGTAGGGCAGTGGGCCCCAGCCCTGCCTTGCTAGACTCACCTGAGGACCTTTAACGAATCCTAAATCTAGGCCACACCTCAGACCAATTAAATCGGGATTTCTGGGGTAGGGGCCAAGCACCCGTGTTTCTGAAATATCCCTCGGTAATTCCACTATGCAGCCAAGGTGCAGAGCTCCTGCCTCCCTTGGCAGCAGGTGCACTCACTCACCTTTTTACATCCATCCTGGGACCAACCTATCATTGGGCATGATTCCTCAGTTAACTGCACAGCGACTACAATGAGCTTTTAAAAATATAAATCATAATGCATTGCTCATCTGAATAAAACCCTCCAATAGCTTTAAACTGCATTCAAGAGTAAACTCAAGGCCCTCGTCTTGGCTTGAGACACCCCAGTAGTCTGACCCTGCACACCTGAGGCAGGAGAGCCAGGAGTAGGGACATGAGCTCTGCAAGCGGACACCCCAAGGCCAAGTGCTGGCTCTGCCTTAATGGGCTCCATGACTCCTGAGAAGGTACTGGACCTCTCCCACCTCCATTGTCTCATCTTTAAAGGTAGATTTGTTGTAAGAATTAAATTAGTCAGCACATGTCCAGCTTTAACACGCACTCAGATCCTCCTCCTCGCCCCATCCCTGTCTCACGTAGTTCCCAGAACAGGCCCCCTCTGTTCTCTCCTCTGGACCTGCTCCGCAGGAAAACTCTTCCCTGACACCTGCCGCAACTGCTCCTTGTCATCACTCAGGAGCCAATGCCATAACCACAGAGACCCTCTCGCCCCTTCATCACTCTGTTTGATTTTCCTTATAGCCTGTATTCGTTTGCTAGGGCCACAATAACAAAGGGCCTTGAACTGGGTGACTTATATAACAGAATTTTATTTTCTCACAGTTCTGGAGGCTGGAAGTCTGAGATCAAGGTGTCATCGGGGTTGGTTCCTTCAGAGGGCCATGAGGAAGGATCTGGTCCATGGCTCTCCCCTAGCTTCTGGTGGTTTGCCAACAATCCCTGGTGTTCCTTGGCTTGTAGATGCATCACACGAACCTTTGCCTTCATCTTCACATCTTGTTCTTTGTGTGTATGTGGCTCTGTGTCTAAATTTCTTTTTTTTTATAATTTTTTATTTTTCAATTACAGTTGCTGTACAATATTATATTATTTTCAGGTGTACAACATAATTAGACATTTATAGAATTTATAAAGTGATCACCTTGATAATTCTACTATCTATCTGACACCATACACAGTTATTATAAGATTATCAACTATTTTCCCTCTAATAACTGGTAAGTTGTACATCTTAATCTTTCCTCTTTTTATCCCATCACCCAACCCCGTCCCTTCGGGCAACCATCAGTTTATTCTTTATATCTATGAGTTTGTTCCTGTTTTGCCAAATCTCTTTTTATAAGGACACCAGTCATATTAGATTAGGTGCCCAGCCTATTTCAGTATGACCTCATCATAAGTAATTACATCTGCAACAATTCTATTTCTAAATCAGGTCACATTCTCAGGTACTGGGGAGTGGAGCTTTAATACATAACTGTAGGGGCACACAATTCAACCTATAACATAGCCCTATTGCTCTCTTGAACCAGCTGGTTCTATCTGTCGACCTGTGCATTGTACTTTCTTGTCTCTCCTCACTGAATGTCATTGTTTATATTGTCTGATTTTTCTACAATAGCCATGCTATGCTTTTGTACGAGGAAAAAAAGATTTCCAGAAAAAAAACCAAACCTCCTCCTTTGCATTGTGACTTGTTTGTCCATCATCTCCCATTCTAGACTTGGAGCTCCGTGAGAGCAGGTACCACATCTAATACCATGCATGGTATATCATCAATGCTCCATACATGCTGGCTGTGTTGAAATTAAATAGAAACGTAAAGTAATTTCCCCACAAGAGCTCAGGCAAAGCGGTTGTTCTTGCAGCCTTTCTGATATACATGTGACACATTTTCTCACAAATCCGAAAATCTTAAAAAAAAAAAAAAAAAAGAGTGCTAACACTCTAGGTTTTAAATGCCTTTGGCATAGATAGTGACACTATCCTACCATACTGATATTTAAGGTGTTACCAAGAGTTAAAATACAGCTAAAATACAGCATGAAGCATCACTGTCAAATCCAGGAGGAAATTTAACCAGCAGGGCCATCACCCAACCCCTGTGAACCAAACTGCCACATTTCACATGATTCTTCTAATTAGTTAGTGTTCGCAAAAGCTTTAGAAGCATACAAGTGTTACATTAGGTGCTAAGTGGTATTAATTAATAATATTGGTAGATTACATGAACTGGTACTTACTATAAATGCAAATGTCCTAGGCTTAGCAGCACATTTAGCCATACCTTAAAATTTTCTTTATAGAATTTTATAAAGCTTCTGGCTTCCAAAGAAAATAGCTTTATATAATCTTTGCATTTTTAATAACTGGACAAAACTTTTGAAATCATCTAATACAATAGTTCTCCAGTCTATCAGACCCAACACCTCTTTCTTGGTAATAACTGTCTTTGTTACACCCCTCTTTAATGTTTGAAGCAAAATTCATGTGTGATCTACTTGTATATAGCATATTTTACTATGTAAACACTCAGGTATGTCCAAAGGAAGTTGTCAGACACATGCACTATATGCAGAAATACTGCAAAAGGGCCCGTTCCAAACAGCAGGCTGCTACGGTGTGCTGAGTGGGAGATGCGGCAGCAGGGGAGCATTGCCGTGGGGGCCTTGGTTTTCTGAAAGTGTGACGAACTCCTCTTAAGTTCCAAACTAATGAATTTGCAGTCTTCCTTTGATTTATTCTATAGTGGTATATCTGGAAATTTCAATGCACTTGGATATAAAAACCCTCCCTAAAAATTCCCATGTGTTTATATGATAAACAGAGTGAGGATTTAGGTTCAGATCATCACAACCAGAATTTTCATCTACGAGGATATCTGTTGAGATACATTCCCACACATTCAGCATCTCCGGAGCCTGCACACCAAACACCAGGCACTCTCCGTGCACTCCTTGATCTTTGAGACTCCCTCCACCCCCCCCCCAAAAATGCTCAAAACATTTTCATTTCATTGAAAGCAAGGCTCCAAAACCTTCCAAAGCACTGCCCCTCTTGAGAGTCATAGATCTAATTTTACATCCTCGTGCAAAACAATGAGGCTATTGTGTCCCCAAAGAATATGCCCAAGAATCACAGACAAAGTCTTGGCCAAGCCAAGTGAAAAATATATAGAGTTTGGACAGATTAGCATGTTCGATGTGCCACACATTTTCTTAAGCTTGGTTCAGATATACTCTAATTTTTACTAGTTAGATTTTATTATCCCCATTATACAGTTGAAATCGAAGTACAGAGAAGCGAAGTGACTTACAAGGTCCCAGGGAAGTAAGTGGCAGTGTCCTGACTCAGACCATTCTCTTCAGAACAACTATGCAACGCAGTGCAAACTACAGACTGTCATTTAGCCCTGGAGAGGACACCAAGGGAAAAGCAAGCTTCCTGCGCATGAGGACACAGGATAGACCAGTTCTCCCAGTGCAGAGCGCGGACCTTCAATCCTGTCCCCAGGTCATGGTTTGTTTCCCACTTGGTCTCATCTTCTCTTTTCTTGTGTTTTTCCTGCAGACATTCATGCCCAGGAGAAGGCCACTTTGGGTCCCTCTGGACCTTTCCTAAAAGGGAGATCCCAGTGCACTAGATGAGTTCCAGAAGCATCCATTAAGGCTTCCATAGCCCTCTTCCGTCAACTGACCTTCACGTTAACTCCTACCACTCAGGATGAGTGGCTTCCTCGCCTCCCTGGACCCCCGGCGGGTGCAGTGGGGAGCCGCCTGGTATGCTATGCACTCCAGAATCCTGCGTACCAAACCGGTAGAGTCCATGCTGGAGGGAACAGGGGCTACCACGGCACACGGCACCAAGCTGGCCCAGGTGCTCACCACTGTGGACCTCATCTCCCTTGGTGTTGGCAGCTGCGTGGGCACTGGGATGTACGTGGTATCTGGCTTGGTGGCCAAGGAAATGGCAGGACCTGGTGTCATCGTGTCCTTCATCATTGCAGCTGTTGCATCCATATTATCAGGTAAGTGTCTCGGAGTGGCAGAGGACTGTGGAAAGCATGCTTGCCGGGCTGTTCATCCCACAATTCCAGAGTATCTAGTGGTGAGATGTATGAAGTGGCAGAAGATGGGTCATCCTGCTTCCTGTGTGCTTTGACTGCCAGGGAGCTCAGGGTTACGTTTTGGCTCAACTGTAGTAGCTTCCCTTTTCGCTGTTTTTTTGATACAAATAATTGTTCTGGTGCCCAGCCATCTCCCAACTTCTCATTCCCCCATCAGGTCCTAATGGCTCTATTTTTACTATAATTCTCCCTTTTATTGGAAGACAAGTCAATCTTTTTGTGTGGTGAGAGGAAGGATATAGCCAGGATATAAATAACGAATAAAGACCAGGCAGAGTAGCAAAATGAGAAGTCAGTAAATCTAATATGATTGGTATTTGACGAGCCTCAAATTGGCACTGTGACTCTCAAAAGGAGGAAACCAAAATGAGAAATATAAAGCCACTGTGAGACTCACATAGCAACATCTGTCACAGCACTTCAGCAGACTGATAGTCTACAGAGGTAGCTAAACTAGCACCTTCTCTTTTCTTGAGAAAGAATCCTTAAAAAACTCATTGTGTGTGTGTGTGTGTGTGCGCGCGCGCGCGCACGCACACGCACACGCGTTTTAATTAAGTACCAGGACTTAAACGTTTATCATCTGTGAAACGGCTATCCTATTTCCTTTGCCTTTCCTGCCTCCTCAGTCGTGATCTATGGTACCGTCCCAGAATGCCAGAGATAGATCAATGAACAA
This sequence comes from Rousettus aegyptiacus, assembly GCF_014176215.1. Taxonomy (NCBI): domain Eukaryota; kingdom Metazoa; phylum Chordata; class Mammalia; order Chiroptera; family Pteropodidae; genus Rousettus; species Rousettus aegyptiacus. The sequence continues at coordinate 30,746,697 of NW_023416307.1, read as the reverse complement.
TTTGAAAAAAAAAAGGAAAAAGAAAACTTTCTGGTTGTTGCTGGTTATAATGCAAAAGCATCAGGCAGATCATGTGGTTCAATCCATGAGTGGGAGAATGTCATGGTCTTTTCAAATGTTTCATAAGAAGTAAGAATGCTAACTTATATGGGAAGGTCTGTGTACATGCCATCATAAGAAATGTTCTGCGCTAATACTGTACATCTAGACTAAATAGTCTTTACTCATGTGGGATGCACAGACTAGGAACATGCAACCAGAAAGTACATTTGTTTAACATTTGACGTCTTTGCAATTTGATGAGAAAAATATTTCCAGACTTATTTTATTTATCTCCTGTCATGGCTTATTTCCTTGTTGGTTTTAACATCTTCTTTTTATATTCTCTATTATGCACGAACATCCTAATAATTGAAGTTGCTACAGAACAGAGGATATTTTTTCCTTATGGATAAAAATAAGTTATTCACCTGGATGAATTTCATGGATACTTGAAATTCTATTAATCTGATTGTAATTATTTTCAAACTTATTCAGCAAAGAAATTATTTGGGAGAAGGTGACAGATTTTTACCATAAATTTGTAGATCTGAAAGTGTTATCACATAGACTCGCCCAAAAGAAAAGGCAGACATGTAACCGGGAAGTCCCTACAGGGGTCACAGAGCCGATGGCTAAGAGTCCTCCTCAATTAACACAGATTGCTCAGTTTCCCCCAGATCAGTCCTGTTATGGTCCATTCCCCAAACCACAATGATTCCTGAGGACAAATCACCCAAATGTTACCCATCATGATGTTATAGTACATTTAGAAACCAGAACAAGACCCAGTCTCATTCTGCAAGACTGTCCCCTGTCACACTGCCCATGAGTGCTGTATAACCTAGGCTTTTCTGCTGCTCAGACGGACCTGAGCTTGGACCAGCCAGCGTTGGACAGGAGCCTGTTCCCACCAGCTGCCAAGAGCCCCAATTGTGCACACTTCTCAACTTTGCATTCAATGAGGTCATGTTGTTAACTTGAAATTGGTTATGATGGGAGTATTTATACCACAGAAATTGGCAAATGCTACAAACCAGAGTTGGTTTGTTTTCAGAGAGTTGGTTGTTTACTCCACTGAAAGCCACTGTACTGCCCAGTAACTGATGACTTCACCACTGCACCAGGCATCAAAAGAAAAGACTGCTTCTTCCCCAATCAGGGACGCCCCCTCCACGTATGGCTACATCCATAACATACTCTATTATGACTGATTCATCTCCCTGCTGAGGCCAGCCAGAATCCTCCTAGAGCCCCAGCCAAGGTCAAGACCAAACTAGCTTATGCCCAAGTTAGCACATTTATAGCCAGTTTCTTCAACCAGATCTCTAACTCAATGTCACTAAACTAGGGAAAGTCCCCTCCACTGTCTTCTTTCCACTCCTATGTCATCATCTCCATATTGCCTCTTCCTTGACAACTTCTTCATGTCACAATAATCCAACTCTCTTCAACCCTCAGACTTTTTAATACATGGTCTTTTTCTCCTTCTGGCCTTAACTGAAACTTGGATCAAACTTAAAAACAGTCCCCCTTTCCAATTGTATCTTCAGCCTCTTCTCAACAGTCTTATTCCCCTGGTCAAGTCTCTCCTATTGTAAAATATAATTCTTCATAGGCCCACATTCTCTTCTATCAACTTCCAGTCTTTCTCCTCTCCTCATCCAAACTCATCAAGAATGCTCATTGATGGCTCTTAACCTCTGTTTCATTCTTCGACCTGCTACTTTCTGGCATCTGCCCCCATTACCTCATGAAACTAACCTAAATGAGGTCACCAATGGCATCCTCTTTGCCAAATCTTATAGATATTTTTTAGCACTTATGTCACTGGATCTCTTGAAACATTTTATATTCTCTACTTTATTCTCTTCATAACTCTAATCGTTTCTTCTCTGTCTCCTTCATGTCTTCCCTTTCTCTACTTTTTCCTTAAATGTTGGTGTTTCTCACTCTGCATTCTCTCTAAGGTAATTATTTTCTCTCTCATGTTTTCAACTGCCATCGTCATCCCCATGCTTATATCAATTCATACCTCAGCCATATACATGTGCTCCAAGCTTCACACTGCCTACCAAACATCTCCATCTGGATGTTCCAACCACAACTTCATTCAACATATTCCAAATGTATCCTCTTCCTCCACACCAGTTCCTCTTTCTATTTATTCTCTCTCTCTCTCTCTCTTTCTCTCTCTCTCTCTCCACCCCCCACCCCCCAGTATCCACACATTAAAGATCAGTGAAAGACTCTGACTGGTTTTTCTTAGGTCAGGTGTTCACCTTTATATGGCTAGAATAATAGGATAAACACAGCTAACACCTTTGCTGATAGATGCCTAGTAAAGTGTACTAAATCAACTGCCCATTTAAGATTCATGATTAAATTTGAAGGTGAGTCCAGTCTCCAGAGTCTGCATTTATCTTCAGGATAAATGGCTTCTTGGTTGCAAGAGTGGAGTAAATAAAAAGTTAATATTAACAAGGTAATATCTGCCTTTTTCAAGGCAGAGAGAAAAAAACAAGTTGGAAATGAGAACATAAGAATAGTAAAGATTTATGAGAAGTGGTAAGGCCAATGGAGATAGGTGCTCTCAATGAGTCCAGGAACTTAAAATATTGAAAAAGTGTGCTAGAAAAGTATAAGTGAAGTCAAAGAGTGGGATGTTTGAAATTAAGATTTCAGAAGTGATACAGTAATGAGTAATGTTAATTTTAGATTTGAAAACTGGCTCAGCCACTGACATGTGACATCTTAGCAAGTTCCATAACTTCTCTGAGCCTCACCTTCTCCACTTTGAAAATGGTCATAGTTGTGAAGACTAAATGAGATGTGTGTAAAGTGCCTAGTACAATGCCTGATATATAGCACTAAATAAGTAGTTATTACTATTTTGTGCCAAACCCCATATTGGGAATTTGCCATATATTATCCTATTTAAAACTCATAATATCTCTTCAAAGTAGGTTTTATTATCTGCAGTTTTACATGTGAAGAAATTGAAATTTAAATAACAGAACCTAGATTCAAATTTGTTATGCCAACAATATCTTTCCACCTTGACTATGAATTTAAATCACTTAGGCAACATTTTTTTAAAATAATGAATTGGGGAAGGTGGGGTTAGCTTTATTGAGTTATAATTACATACAATAAAATTTACCCTTTTAAATATACAAATCTATGACTTTGACCAACACAGACAATTGTGAAACCCCTACCATAATCAAGATACGGAAAGTCCCATCACTCTCCAAATAATTCTTTCATGTTACATCTTTGTAGTTTTTCTCTCCTCCCTCCCTCAACCCCTAGCAACCACTTGTCATATAAATGAAATTATTCAATATGTAACCTTCTGAGTTTGGTTTCTTTCACTTAGTATGATGCAACATAAATTTATATTGCTCTTATCAGTGGGTTGTGCCATTTTATTTCTGAATAGAATTCTCTTGTATGGATATACCACAGCTTGCTTATCCGTTTACTAGTTGAATGACAATTGGGTTATTTCCAATCTGGAGTCATTATGAATAAAGCCATTAATAAATATTTGTGAACAAGTTTTTATGTGAACGCAGGTTGTCGTTTCTCTTAAATACCTAGAAGTGGCATTTTTGGTTTTGTGGCAAACTTTATAAGACACTGACCAACATTTTTCCAAAGTAGCTGTATTATTTTTCATTCTCTATACATGAGAGTTCCAGTTGCTCTGTACCTTGCCAGCACTCACAATTGTCATGTGTTGTTTTTTTGTAATTGTTTTGTTTGTTTGTTATTTTAAAAGTTATGCAGTGATATTTCAATGTGGTTTTAATTTTCATTTTCTTAATTACTAATATTGTGAACATCTTTTATGTGTTTATTTGCCATTCATCTGTCTTCTCTGATGAAGTGTCTGTTCAAATGTTTTGCCCATTTTTTATTTGGGTCTTCATCTTATTGTTGACTTTTAAGAGTTCTTTATGCATTCTGGATACAATACCTTTATTAGATATGTGTTTTTGCAAATATTTTCTCCCCATTTATGGCTCATCTTTGAATTGTCTTTCAATTTCTTCCTATTTCTTTTTTAAAATACTGATGCCCGGGCTCCACCGAGATATTCTAATTCGATGGGACTGGGATAGAACCCAGGGGTTGGTATTTTTTTAAGTTCTCCAAAGGATTCAAATGTACAGCCAGAGTTAAGAACTACTCTGTTATGGGAACCAAAACCTACCTTCTCTGCAGCCATGACCTATAGGAAGAGGAAACATATGTTAGGATAGAAACTACCTGGCCAACAGGTTTTCCTGGGATTTTCTTAGCCTTGTGGCATCATTCCCTATGCCATTTAAACCAGCTTATAACATGAAACAAATCTGATGAGGACAGAGAACCACTTTCTCTACAATTTGACAAGACCCAAAGTTACAATAACTTTCTAAGTTCCTCCTAGCAGTCCTGCATCTACACCAGAACTACCCACAGCTTTATCACAGTGGAAGGAAACTTCAGATGCAGCAGCTTGTGCTATAACCTTTACCCTTTGTCCAAAATGTCTTATCTACACTTTAATAGCTCCATGGACCATAACCAGACCCCAAGCTCATTACCAAACCTGAAAAAGCCCTTTTGTATATATACCAGATGAAGTAAACTAGGTAGGAGAAATTGTTTTTCTTCCTGGTTCCTACCTATAGCCTTGTTGAGGGACTGAGGGATGGAGGCAAGATGGTTTACAGAAATTCTCTAATTCACTTGGCTGGGATAAAACACAAAGCAAAACTCTCATGTTAGTGATGTCTGATGGTTAAAAGCAACCTTCCCCAGGAGGCTCCTATAAACTTGAGTTTGTATGAAGGATTGCCAGTTTAACTTTTTTTTCTAAGTTTATTTCCAGTTCTCTTTTAATGTTATTAAAAATGAACCTCAGAGAGAATATAAATCCAAATGACTCTTAAATTTAAGCACTTTCTATAATAACCCTCTAAGCCCATATCCCAAATGGTTTTGGTAAGGATTAAATGACAGTATATATACACATCAGTCCCCTGCCTGGTTCACAATGCCAGTAATTTTTATCACCTACTCATAAAAAATAGTTGGCAAAAATCTAATAATATATAGCCCAATAAAGATTTCGTGGGTACCCACCATACACCAGTCCTGGGACAGTACCAAAAATAAATAAGAAATTATCTCTGCTCTAAAAGACTCATTGCTTATTAATGGGTCCTTTATGAATACCAAACGTGGCAAATAACTATGAATAATAGTAGTAATAATAGTAATAGTAGCAGAAGCAGCTACCATTTATTGAGCTCTTACTATGTACTAAAAGAGTTCTAAGTGCTTAGTCACATTGTTTTCCTTAAACCTCACAAAAGCCTTACGGGATAAGTGGTATTATCATCCTCGTATTAAAGATGAGAAAGCAAAGGCTTCTGAAAAGTTTGGCAACTCTCTTAAGACTACTGCTTAAGAGGTGACAGAGCAAGGAATAGAGTGAAAGCGGGGAACAGAGTGACTCCAGAGCCCACTCTTTAATCACTTTCTTATTCTGCTACTATATTAGCAGATAAGAATTAGGTTCGATTGCATACAATAGAAAAATTTAAAATGAGAGATAACTTCACTTGTCTTTAATGTAAAAGAAACCTGAAGGGAGGCTGCTATTGTGCTCCCATAGTCACAGGAACTAAGGCTATTTGATCTTTCTGCCCTGCCATCCAGATGCTTGGCTTCTGTCCTCAAGATGACTTCAAGATCCAAAATGGCTACTGGAGCTCCAGTCAGTATGTCTCAGTTCCGGGTGGCAGGAGAAAGAACAGAAAGTTGAGGCAGGTCATTTCTCACATCTTTGTCCCCTTTATAAAAAGCTTATTCATAAGTTTGTCCCTACAACTTCTACTAACATTGGCTAAAACCTGGATACTCAGCCACAACAATCAAGGCTGATAAATGCAGTCTTCCGACTGGTTATATTTCCAATCTCAGTATTACAGAGATTCTGTTGATGGGAAAGAAAGGGGAAACTGGCTGTCACTTCCAGATCTACAATGGATGAACAATCCTTAAGCTCTCCAGTTCGCTGAGGTCAATTTGTTCTGAAATATTTAAGTAAAATTGGTGTTGATTCTCGGTAACGCACAAATAGAAAATCTAGAGCCCCTAGGGAGTTGTGAGGCTTCCCTTTCTCCCAGCTCTTCCAATTCTGAATGTCTATTTCTACAGAGTCTCTGTTTCCAGCTTGCATTCCGCTTCCAGATTGTCCCTTTTCTTCACCTCAGCATCCAGCTAGATGACACCCAGATCCTTCCTCCTCAAAACATCAGGAAGGCAAGACTGTATGTACAGTAATCTTTATAGAAAGTTTGGACCAGAGATGGAAAATACAGTGCAGTCCATTCCAACAGACATCCAGCTTACAATTAAATATAGGACATTCTAATTCTCCCTGATTTTAGAGAATGGCCACCAACCCCTTCTTCTCCTTGGCCCTAGCCTCCAGCCCCACTGATGGCCAGCCATCCCCTTTCAAACTCCCTAGCCTGTCCATTGTCAAGCTCAAAGATTCTTGTCCATATCTTATCCAGAGCAATTCGTGTATGGCTATCTCCCTCCAAGTTCATCCTGGCCATTCTCCAAAGTCTATCATCTTCCAAACAAAATGGTCCATCAAGATATTTCACTAAATGGAACAGGTTCTTAGAGAAGAGATTTGGAGACTAAGACAAGAAGGTCAGATACTATTCCATAGGCACTGAAAAGTTCAGTGGCATGACCAGATCTGTATTTTAGTAATAGTGGAGAGAGAAGATGGGTGGAGAAGCTGGTTATGTGCATACGGTATAGAACAGGCAAGAGATTATGAGGTTCCAGGCTCTGACTGTGGACATCAAAAAGAAGCTTAGGATGGAGAGCATTCAGGCATGGGTGGATGAGGGAGGCTGAGGGGAAAAGATAAGTGCTTTCTCTAGTTCATAATAAATGAGAATGTTTTTGAAATAATGTCATTAGAATGATGGATTTGCAACACCATTCTGGTGACAGACAGTGAAAGTAGAAACAGAAAACACTAGTATAGAGGATCCCCACAGAATACCAAGAGGGGGAGTAAACTAACCCTGTGTGCAGGACACTGCGTATGGTGCTGTCAGGTAGCACCTCCTTTCCACCCTCACCAACCCAGTGGAGGGAGAGGCGACTTTAGTTCCGTCCTCAGATGAGGAGCCAGACAGTCAGAGGTCAAAGTAGCTTCCTGAGAAGCAGACAGATATTTAGTGGCAGAGCCAGAACTAAAATCTAAAACTGGTGGACTCCAAAACACATTGTCTTCTATTCCAGCAAGCCTCCTCTGAGATCTTCGAAGTCAGTATATCTCACTAGATGTAGATTAATAAATTACAATCAATGAGAAGGATCTAAAAGACAATAAAGAACCATCGCACTGAGCAGCATTCTGCTTGACACTCTTAGTTTATGGTTTAGCACTAGTGTTTGTAATTCATATTTCCTACCATCCTCATTTGTTCATCATCAGGTAACTGAATCCCTGGGGAGGTGGTAAGGGAAGCAGAGCTCTGTCAAACAGATGCTTTTCCCCCGGGCAAGGCTCCCAAACTCATCCCTGGGCTGGTTCTGCGAAGGTTCGCAAAGCTTAAGCAGAGTCTCCCCTTTCCTGTATTCATCTCGTGTTGGATTTTCATGACTGAGGAAGATTTCTAAAGATTCAGAGTCTATCTAGTTAGTCTAGGTAGTTTATTTGTTTTGTTTTTCAGAACAAAACAATTTCCCTTCCTCAAACTGAAGCCAGACTTGAGAGGTGAACACCAGGGAGATCGGTCCTTTTGCAACCTATTCTCAGTGATCTAGATCACTCCTTCATTCTACAAATTTGCATTTATTTGTTCCCCCAACTATATCCAAGAACTGCTTAGAACCACCGTACTGTGGGGTAGGACAGGCAGAAACATTGAGAGGGTGGGAAGGAAGTGCGCACCGGTCTTCAAGCCTCTGAAGACAAGCTTCCCAAAATAGCGTCCAAATATACAGCTACATGTTGAAATTTTAATAATGATAGCAGCTATCCCTGATGTCTTTAAAGCCTCTAAGCCATAACTTAGTAAACACTCCCTAAATGTTAGGCATTGTTATTATTACTATTGTTTTTATGATTATTAGACAAAAACTATGTCCTAGGCACTGCGCATACATCAACTCATTTAATCCTCTCAAACTCTCTGCTTGGTAGACATCAGTGTTCCTTCCCATTTCGTGGTGAATCATAATAGCTAAATCACTGAGGACTTATAGTGTGCCTGGCACTAGCCGAACACCAATGGCATAATCCTTCCAACAAATCCTACAAAATAAGTGCCATTATTACACTCATTTTGCAGACAACAAAACCGGGGCTCACAGAGGTTAGGTGACTTGCCCAGGACCACACGGCGGTCAGTGGCAAAGGCCGAGTCTAACTTGAATTCTGCTTAGCTCCAGAGACTATTATTCCCAAGGTGCTTCATGCAGACACACCTACCCCAAAATTTAAAAACTTGCTAAAAAGAATCAAATGAATCAAGGAAACCTTCGCTCTTTGGGGGGTTTCAAAAGAGCCTGCCGCTCACTCTGTTGTACTAATTAGGAGAGCACTTTTCTAGCTCAAAACTTCTGTAACCCGGGTCACAAAAATGACTTCTAAGCTCAGCACCCTTCTGTCACCTGTCAGCAGTAAGAAGGGTGTTGTGAAGTGCATGTAGCTCTTCTATACAGGGCTGATTGACAGCCCTGTAGGAAGGATGTCAGTTACCAGTTCAGAGAAGGCGAATATATTTTTATAGAAACTTGCAAGTTTCTCAAATTGCTAATTGTGAAAATGAGTTTCCTCCAGCAAACGTAGGAGAACCTGGGCTTCTTTCACATTTTCTACAGCACCTGGTAGAGTGACTAGTACATCCCAAGAGTGCCTAGCATGGCTATGGGAGGGACTGGCCACCTGCCCTGGGCTCAGCATAGCAGAGGTGCTTCAGAAGGCAGGAAAGAATTCCCAGACAAAGAGCTTGGCATCGATGTGAAGAAACAAGACAGGCACACGTGAAATGCTTATTTTGCAAGAGACAGTAGGGTCTGGGTCAGAGGTCAGGACACCTGAGATTTAGTTCAGTTCCAGCTCTGTCCTTCAGCAACTTGGGACCCTAGGGCAAGTAATTCACATTTCTTGACCTCAATTTTCCCTCTGTAAAATGAAGAGTTTCAATTACATTGCCTGTATGAGTTAGGGTAGATAAAGAACCCAAGGGGGGGGGAAATTTATACAGAAATATCCAATGTCTCAACTCCCCATGACCACCACACACACGCATGCACTTCCCAACCCTACGTAGCAATGAGTCCCTGTAGCTGATCTCCCTCACACCAAGCCTTGCTCTGCCATTTATTACTTGCATGACACGAAATGTACCTAACCTAGAGCTTTCCAAAAATTACAAGTGTGCTAATATGTCGATACCTCAGCCTTCAGGGCAGCTGGGAAGTGACCAAGGCCCCTGGCTAGTCCTCTCTACCTGTAAGCATCCTTGCCCCTTTACACATGACATCCTTCCCATATCCATACAAATAGCATTATTATCTAAGTCCGTTATGTCAGATGAAAAAGATTGGGAAGTCCTGATAACCTGTTCAGATCTTGGATTCATCATCAGTAAATGGAAATAACATTACCCTTTTCATCATAACCATCCTGTGATGGTTAGATCATGGATGTAAAGTGCTCAGTATAACTGGTGTGCATAGTTAATGCTCAGTAATGTTTGTTCTTGCTATTATCACAGCTGCATGACTATTAGCTAGGTCTCCAACTTAACAAGGCTAGGTGTGTCCTTAAAGCAAACAAGCAGCCCCTGGCTCAGGTTCTGAAGCCCCTCAGTACATACCTAGCAAAAGACCCAGAAGGTCTGCCTCCTACTCACCCTTTTTCCAGATGAAACTTGTGCAAAGATCATACTTTTACTTTTGAAGGTATTTGCCCAAGAAGATTACCATCCCTACCAGGACAGCCCACTTCAAAAAAGCTGTGCTTCGAAACATAAATAGGCTGTGGGGCAGAAAACAAGCAAATAAATACATATAATAATTACAACTTGTGATCAGTGGTGTAAGAAAATGAAATGAAATACCATCACAAAGTACTCTCTCTGAGCAAGTGATATTTAAGCAGCCTCAACTCTGTACACTTAAATAAGTGCTAGAGATGTGTAAGGCACAATGAACACGGAACAACCACTAGAGACAAGAGTGCTGATGGAAACCCATGAGGAGAAGTTATGCCAAGCACCAGCCCTCACCCTTAGAGACCTGGTACAAGGCAGACTTTGTGCCCAGAGTCTAAATGGCTGACCACAGCTGCTCGGGAGCTTTGCACGTGTCGGCCCACCTGCTCTGAACATTCATGGCCCTCCTCACGTTGCTAGGTCACAGAGGCTGGTACTAAGAAACGATGGCCATCAAGGGAATCAGAGAGGTCCTGGAAAATTCCACTCGGCCCTGGCCAGGGGCTGATATCACCAAAGCAAAGTGTGTGAGTAGAGAAAAGAGCTAAGGGGAGAACTTTGTTAAATGGCTATCGACAGAGGTGAGAAATAAGAAGCAACAAAGAAGAAAGAAAAAATGTGGGCAGAGGAGGAGGAGCAGGATTGAAGGAACAGCGAGCAGCTCTTTATACAAGGAAACGAAGGTGTAAGCCCTGGTGTCACACGCTGAAGAAATACTCATAAAAGGCCATTCAAGTTGATAGCCTATGGGTTGGAAGTGGCCGTATCTGGGATGTAGTGTAAGCAGACATTACAATGCAAAGGGTAATTGGCATGGAGAAGAGGGAACAGCAAGCAACAGAACAAATCTTTGATTTAACAACCCAAGAAATGCATTCATCCTGGACCCGGTATGTGCTGTGCTTTACTGAGTGCCAGCGAGTGGCTGTATGTGTGTGAAAAGCAATGATTTGCTAATATGCATTACAAACGTTTCATACTATACTTTACCATTGTCCATTTTCATGGATCTAGACCAAAAAAAAAATTCCTTTGCAAAGTAGTCGAAAACATATATACATATATGGGTACATTTACATGTATATGTACATATGTATATATACACAAGCATGTCTTTAGATCCTATCAATTCTTCAGGGACTTTCTATCTTGCAATAAACTTAATAGCCCTTGGCTACCTTTATTTATCTTGAAACTTATTTATAAATACCCCAGCTTATAATTTATCAGGCTTTTTAAGAAGATACCCAAACTAATGAATTTCTCTTAAATGTGAAACATAGATACAAATGCTGTTCCTTTGCAAACATTTCTAAGAATGTTTCCTTATGAGAGCACTTGATACTATAAACCCACCTAGAGTACTTGATGTTTGCCTTGGAGGAATTCCTCTTTCAAGAAGCCCCCAACATATCAAAGGGAGTCACTATTCACTGTACAAGACTTGTCTTGCAGCAAAGTCAGCTCATATCCCACCGTCGCCATTGCATTTCGTAGGCACCACCACTTGGAAACAATCCATGGGGATCATCTAGTTGAGAATCTTAGAACAGTAACCAGCACATCCTTGTCAGCTGCGCACCCTGTGCACAGTATCGTTTACTGAGCACGCAGCATCCTTCCATCCTCATAGACCAGTAGATGGCAACACTTACTCCTTAAAATACAAATTTCATATTTCTGCCCACAGAAGGCCAAATTTTACTAGTGTATCGAGGGCCTGGGAGTAGAAAGCAAGAGGGGAGAAGGACAGAGGTAAAAGTGGTAGGTGTTTGCATGGGACGAGGGAGCAGAACTAGAAGTAGGAGCAGTAGCCGAATCCCCAAACCCAAAAGATTCTCTCCAACAATCTCCTAAATCCCTGGTTTCTGGCTCTGCACCACCCTCCCTATGTGTTGGTTCAGTTTGGAAAGAAGTCAAGATGGCACTTCTTATGAGGGGTGTCTAATGTCTCTGAGAAGGTCCTCAGAGAGCAATCCAGGCCCACGAAAGATTCTCTGTGGCGCACCCTCCTGGCACCTACTGGGAGTGCATTCCATCCCGGTGGAATCTTGGTTCCCCTTGTGCCTCAGATGGGCGGAGGAGACCACAAGAGGGCTCAGGTGTGCTCTCCGGACGCCGCCTTTACCTCTGTTCATTATATTCTCAGGGCAAGGGAGTCATGGCCTGGGCCGCTCACAGAAGCTTCTTAGGTCTATCACCTTTGTCGGTGCCACTTTCATCTGCTTTAGAAATGGGGGCACCGCCTACTGCTGGAGAGTGATGAGCTGCAAAATATTTGGGTGAGAGAATTGCTAGTTGTCACTTCAACGTCCACTCTCCTTTCCTTTCTGCACAAAGCTTTTTTACCCCAGTTAAGCGTGAGCTAGAAAACAGGAAATTTCTCTTCACCTCACAATTTCTAACTAGATTTGTGGAATAGACAAGATGTTTCTAGATTAAAGATTTAAAACCTAGGAAGAAACTTTTCTGTGTTCTGTTTTAGAAGTGAATTGAGCACACATAGGGTTTGGTCCAGACTTCAGATAATTTCTGACATCCCTGCCAATGCTGAGTCCGTGAAAACATCAGCCAACAGCACTTGCTTCCAATCTCTTTTATCCCACCTCTGAAGCAAAGGTTCTTGTATAAACATTCCAGAGGCTACTGCTAAGTAAAGCTCTCTGAGATTCCTTTTCCTTGCATGTAATAATATCCATAGCTCCCAATGGAGGAGGAGCTACTGTGTGCCAGGAACCATACACATATTCCTGAAGACCTGTAGCAGCCTGCACAGTAGATATCACCATCACCATTTTGCATTGGGGAAACTAAAACTCAGTGAATTAGTTGACTTGCTCAAGGCTACAGTCGGTAATAATTTTAGTTATCATTTATTTAGTTATCAATTATTACAGTCGGTAATAATTTTAGTTATCATTTATCATTTATTGTTGTGTTCCAGGCACTAGGCAACATGGTCTATGTGCATTATCTCTTAATTGTCATAACCGCTCTCTGAGTCTCTCCTCAGAGGCTGTGTGACTCATATGACACCTCACTGCCTGTCCTAGAGCAAAGAGGGGCTGCTTATAGAGGCCTCAGTATTCCCTCACAGCTCATCTGAACATCAGGTAGGAACCATATGTAATAGGCTTGGCACAGGTAGATGACAAAATCATGCCTTTGCCCTTCGCTTTTGTAAAGTCTTCTCCCCTCCAAGGTTGCTTTTGGCAGTAACTGAGGTCTTCTCCATATAAATGTTAAGAGCAGAAAAAAGGCGGTGCCAGCCCCTCTGCCCGCTGGGCAATGAAGAGGCCCAGGTCTGAATGGGAAGATGGCCTCAGGGAACAGCTACCCCTATAAATGCTTCCGTTGGAAGCAACCACATGCTCATTATTATTATTACCATCTTCATCATCATGTGATAAAGCAATGTGGTAGAACAATGTGCATTTATGAAAGTTAACAATAGCGAGACCACACAAAATGATACTCAAATTCATCATGTTATGGAAACTGTTATGGATCGAACATCGGGCCTCCAATAGCCTCTACATATTTTCATAGAGGGAAATGTAGAGAAGGGAGTAAATAGATAGTCTGGTCACATTTAATCAGCAAATTATTAAACTTCCTTGACTTGTTTCAGGGGTCACTTCTCTGACCACACGGACAGCTTCTTTCCTTCCTGTTTATATGTTGATATATTGGTCCTGCGGTTTGGAGAACTTTCGAGTTCTCTATTCCCTACCCAACTGTAATTGGAGCCCTGTCAGGTTTAGTAATTAATGGTATCACACACACCCTGATTAAAGATGCCGTCCATCCCCTAAACACAGGCTCCTTCTGTCCACCCGAGGCCTGCTTTGGCAGAAAAATTATAAGTCTCTTCCTAGACGCAAAGAAACATAGGCATCCCCAGACAAATTGCTTTGCTTCCAGACGCATTTGTAAAAATCACCTGGGCTTCACTGACAGGTGAGTGGCCAAGGTTGCTCAGGGAGAAGAGACAGCAACAGTGAGGTGAGAGGAAGAGAGAGCTTGACAGATTAATCCCTGAAAAAGAAACCTTCAATTTTCTTGGCTAATAAAGAGCATTGGGAAGAGGACATCAGTGTGGATAACAGGGTCCCGCAGCATATGATGGGGACCTAAATAGATGATTCTCAGAATTCAACAACCTGCTTCTCAAGGAGGACAGCAATGGTGGGGATACTTTATCATTCACTACCTTGAATTCAATGTCAAAGAGAAAGGAAATATTTCCAAGAGAATTCACACTTTATTTCTCTCTGAGGTCCTGTGATTTCTCCTTATGACCCACTCTCAATCTACATTTGAGCAGTACTAGCAACCATAGCAATAATATATGACATTTCTTAGTCCTGTTGTGAATTTACAAATGGAAGAAAGATGCTTTAAGAAGACTAAGAAAATTAGAAGGAAATGAGTATTAACCACGTCAGCAAAATGCTATATTTGGTGAGGACTTTCTTAAAGACATGTTTGGGCCTAAGTGGTGAATTGCACTGGTGTAATCCAACCACTGATTCCACTATCTGTCTGGGAGATGACAGATAATTGACACTCAGGAGGCACTGCCTTCACGGATGAGGAATCGGTGACCTCATCCATTTGCCAAATCAGCTCACCTGAACCTTCCTTCCTCCCTAGTATGAAGTATTATAGATACAGTATGTTCAAAATAACTCATCAGGCCTGATGTCTGCAACTCCTCCCCATCACACAAAGCAAGACCCTCTGATAGTGACCCTCTTAACACTTAAGACATTACTGATCCCAAAGGCCTGAATGAAACCTCAGAGCTGGCAAATCGTTTTCTTGGACACCTCCCTCCACTTCCTCTCATGTCTCCTGATATCCTCTTTCCCTTTGAACAGTCCTGGCTGTCCAAAGACCTTACTTCAAAACTCAATTCTGCAGCTTTAAACCAGCTCATGCATTTCCCTCCCACCCCCTGCAACCAAATCTATCTTCCTGTTTTATCTTAATTGTTGGTTTTCTGGTCTGTCTTCTCTAGTAGACTGTAAGACCCACAAAAAAGGGATAATATTCTTTCTGTTCATCTTTTAATCATTAAAAATTAACATAGAATCATAGAGATGGTACCTTATGAATGTTTTGGATGAATGAATTAATTTAAAGCTCCTTGAACTGGATATTCAGAGACCTCTGGTCTAGCCTAAGCTCTGTCATTAATTGAATATGCACCTTCAAGTCTGGGGCTCAGCTTCATCATCTATGAGGTAAGAGAACAAACCCAGTGAACAGTTGACACCCTTTCCCATGCCATGTGAGTCCACAGAGGAGGGTCAGGGGCCTTGGGGACATGTGGAATGAGGAAAACTCTGGACAGGCCAGCCTCAAATCTCCTGCCCCTCTTCAAAAGGGCTGCCCTGCTCTTACTTATTTATGTATTAGGCTCTCAAATAAGACTGCAAAGGGTTGTACAACCAAGACAAAGCTTTAAAACTATAGACATAGATAAACTGTTCAGTCCTTTTCAGTTAGATTCCCCCAACCTATTTAAAAGATCCCACCCCCTCAATCACTTAATTCCAGTCCACCTCTGTGGGCTCAACTTCCTCGGTCTCCAAATTAGCCTTCATATGTCATTCCAGCTATGCCTTTTCATTTGCCTGAAACCATCCTTTCCCATGGTTTTCTGCCTGGCATCACCCAGCTCACCATTAAGATGCAGTTCAAAAGCTCCCTACCCCCTTCCTTTCCACTCCTCCAGCAACCGAAGACCCATGCTAAGAACCACGCTCACCCACAATGCTCCAAGAGCACCCTGTAAACAGTCTACAATATTAAGACTGGCCATGTGGAATCACCTGTATATTAAACTCTTTCCTGACTGAAACGTAAATGCTTCACAGACAGGAGATCTGCCTTACTTAGCATTTGTGTCTCTGGTATTCACTAAAGGATCAGTTTAGTAGGCACTTAACAATGTGTTTCACGTAAAGGAAGGAAACTAGGAAGTCAGAAGTTATTTAGGAAATTGGCGAGTTAGTTGATAAGTAGGTTAGGGAATTAACCTACTTGTTAATGAGGAAATCTCTCTTTATCTGAGTAATTAGCATTTGAATGTGAATAACCACTAGATTTAATATTTCCAAGTGAAAGTACACTTGTAAAGAGTACTTATTTATCTAATGGCTTTCTTTGGTGCAATGTGGAAGGAAATACATTTCTTAAGGGAGAAACTCTTCTTTGTCTTTTCCCTACTCTCAGCTGGGTCTTTCTCCTTTACACCGTCTTAGGCTGGAGAATATTGGCCTCCTGGTTCTAAGAAAACAATCAAGAACCAGGGCAGGCTGTGAGTGACAGGTTGAAAGTAGAGAAGAAGAAACATGAAGTGATTATCTTTACTATTGGGTAGCACTGTCTAAGGCACAATTGAAAAATGTGGGAGGATTTAACTGAAGGCTGGCCCATCATTCCAATATATGATTAAACCACAGACTCTCTAAGTTGGAAAGAATTAACATTGAAAGGCACTAAATTTTTCTGAACCCCGAATCATACATTATTTGGGGTACACAAGAGAAGATCGATAGAGAATATTTGGAATATGGAATCTCCTGGTATCCTGTCCCACCCTTTTTTCAATGTGTAAGTTCTATTTGGTTGCTTTTCTGGCTGGCGATGTGTCACTTTAAAAATAGTTCAGGGAATAAAAATGAAACAAAACACTAGGGATATGGCAAAATAAAAACAGAAGTACATTTATAATATACTTAAAGAGTAGGTAATTGAAAAGAATATTAGATTTGCAAGCTATGAGAAGTCATTCTTATTCCCTCTAGTCCTACAGAAATAAATCGTCCATATTTCTCAAGGACCTAGACTTGTTATCTCTGAACAACTCTAATAGGAAAGCTTCAATCATGTGGTCTCCAGCATGTGGTCAGTCACTCATTGACGGCTATCTGGACCTCAACATTGTATTCTATATTGATTTTCTATAGCTACGCAGTTACACTTTTAGAATCAATATACCTTTCTATTTCTAATCACTGGATAGTTAGAGAAGGAATGCAAAATCACTTTGACGATACCACAGGCAAACACGGTTATGAAGGTAACTCTGGAGCAAGAATTTTTTTAAATACATTACTAAATTGAGTAAAAATTATTTATACATTTATCTCTCATTTAGTATAGTGATTCTCCACCTAATGCACCAAACAAACTTCAGGTAATAAATACTTTCCAATCCCTTCTTTACTATTATGAAATACAAACAACATAATGTTATCTTTCTACACACTTAGTATTTTTAATTAATATACCCTAAATATGAAAATAAATTTTAAAAGTAATTTCTAATAAAAAAATATTATTTCAATGTGTGAATGCTGGAGCATAAGTACATTAGGAGGCATAATTAAGTCATCAGATGTTTGCTATCATTTGTAGTGTAGACCACTACAAATACAACTGCTACGAATGCACACTCATGTCAGTGTGCTGTTTGATGTTCAAAGAGTATGGGTTACATTGCTGTGGATAATGTGGTTTTTCAAAAAAAAATGATCAACTCTTGATATATTCCAAACAAAACAAATTACAGCTATCCCTCAATTTACCCAGTTGTTGCACTCTTGGAAAATTTACCGTGTATAAAACCATGAAAAAAAAATTATTTGTGTTAATATACAAAATGGAGATAGAATCAGGATCAGAAATTATAAGCAGGTTTTCACTTGCATGAATCTCGATTGAGATTTTCAGAAGTCATGTAGGACACAGGACAATGCTTCATTCTGTGGGATGGTCTCACACGTCGCAGAATGTCTAACTGCCCAGACCTCTGCCATTTAATGCAGCTTGTGCCCACAGTTGTCATGCATCCATAGGCACCCCCAAAGATTTCCAGAATTCAAAGCCAAGGAGGCAGTACCACCTCTGCTGAGAACCACTGGTTCACAGTATTTTCTACAAAGCTACCCTCATTGACTCAGATGATTAAGAGTTGGCTCTAGCTGTGAAACCAAGGAATGATAGCACTAGAAAGGCCTGAATCTTATCTAGCCAGCCTCTCGTTTTACCCATGTAAAATAAATTGTTCATGGACACTCGGTTACTACATAATCTAGGATAAAAACCAAGACTTTCCTTTCAGTGATTTTTATTTCTTATTGAAATTAGAAAGACCCTCTCTGTGTTTACACACCAGCTATTTGAAGATAGTTGAATGATTTGCAATATTTTCCAGGATATTTGGGGCTGAAATCACTTCTCACCACTGAGCCTCAATGCCAGGTACAATATGCTCTACTGTCCACCGAAAGCCTGGATTCCCACATACAAATAAAAAAGAAGGATTTTTTAAATGTTATGAAATCTCTTACAATGTATCCAAAAGAATGATTCTTGAGAGCAGAAATTGTCTTACATGGTTAGTACCTAATTGATTTTCTCACTGTTCTCCCCAAACCCCAATCATCAGCATCTAAGCGAGACCCTGGGAAGTGAATGACTAAGACCCCACGTGCTCCTGCTCTGTGCATAGCACAGGGCCTTTCCCTGCGACTCAGTACAGCAAGATACTGGCCTCTTCACAAGACCTACTGAAGTACTGGCTACTGAGTTCTGACGGTGAATTGGGCATTTTTGAATTTGATTGACAGATCAAATATTAAGCAGAAAATGTTGTATTGCACAAACCACAATACTAGCTTTCCAAATTAAATTTGCAAATTCATGCCTATTCCAAAATCATTGCTTGGAAAAGTTCTATTTATAAGTCTTGTGTATTATCAGGCCTAAGGAAGGGTGAAGAGAAGCTCATAGCATATAAGAATTATTGGATAAAGCTGTGGATTCTAAACCAGAGAAATTAGTTGCCTCCTAATCCCTTCCTCACTCTGCTCTAGAAGAGCAACCTGTTCTGTATGTAGGAACTCAGCTCTCTTCAGGAGGAGAGAACACAAAAAGTCCTCCAAGCGAGAAAACACCAAGGTCCTCGTATTTAGTGCTTACACACTTCTATAATTTCCTCACTGAGAAGTTCCTTAGGCCTTCCTTCGAAGACCACTTCCTCTTAATTTTAGATTCACTCTAACCATTTAAACATCAGATGTTGGAAGCAGCAATTTAGAAAAGGAAGAAGTCTGACAGCAACAAAGAGAAGCGACTGACAGTCTGACCTCCAGGAAGGAGACGGAAAACTGTTTTGGGCTGACGTAGGAACTTAAAATAATACCAGCCCAGGCCATTTAATGTAGGAACAGATGGCTTTGATGTCCCTGAGAGCACCTCTATAATACCGAGCAACATAGTAATTGATGTAAAGTTAGATTATGCTCAATATATTTTGTAGCACAATTCCATACAGCAGGTAGAACCCTGCCATGACAGAGTAGAAAGACCCTAAACAGAGGATCCTAGCCTAATTCCTTTATTTTACAAAGGAGGAAACCAAATGTAAAAGGGTAGAACAGGTTCACGGTAGAGTTGATACGACTGCGGCCCAGTTGTCCCGGCGCTTCTTCCATACGGACACGCCAGCAACCCACGCCACTGAGAGGGAGGACGAGAGATGTTGTATCACGTTTACTCATTCATTGTCATTACTTTTGACATCTCTGTTTTTGCTTCTTTGCATTGATTTCTCCCCCCTTCAAAAGGAAAAAGAAACCTGCTCTCTTTTTTCACAAAAGAGTGAACTACTGTTCCCTGATTTGTGATGAGAGAACCTCAGGGTTAGCCCCTAACAAAATTGGGACTGAAAGTGAAGTTTACTTTGAGTTCCCGCCTACGTCCTCCTACATCCCATTCCTACTTGTTCCCTCCAAGCTGTCCCATGTTTGTCCTCCAACTTGCTACCCCACCCACTAGCCCCACACCCAGAGTTCCTGGCACAAAGTAGGAAACTCAACTCTCAGAAGTTTTGGTATATTCTTTGTCTCTTTCTAATTTGATCTCTAATTCCACCAAACAAAGAATGAGGCAATGTATCAGTGTTTTTCAAATGCAAGCAGGGAGCTCATTAAAATGCAGATTCCTGATCTCCATCTCCTGAAATTATAATTCAATACATGCTTCTGATGGAAGTGGCCATGGCCCATGTTGAAAAACACATGACTTCTGCTTGCTTCTTCAGCCTTGTCTCCTCTCAGTCCCTCAGGCATACTCCGCTTCACCCAAATACTTCATACCATCTTCCTCTACTTTCTTTGTCTAGTCAATTCCTCCATATTCCTCAAACCGGCTGATGCACATGTCTCGCATCTCTGTTCTCACTGTTCCTGTATATCTCTACATCACTGAACTTATACAGCCTGCCATGTATGCTGACTTTCTGATATATATCTTGCCTTGATAAAAATTTGCATTTTTATCAACCCCTCCCACCCCAGACATAGCACAGATCACTCATAGTATCACTCTCAAATGAGAGCACCTTCTGCAATACGTAAAAATTAAAGAAAAGAATGTTACCCATAATCTAACCCTGGTAACAGCAATTATGAGGATCACAATGAATTCGGCCCTGTTTGCTTAGGATATCTGATACCTCAGGAACAATGAGAGAGACACACACAACAAATGGGAATTTTTCTAAATAAAGATTAGTTTAGAATTAGTTCCGATTATCTCCCATAGATTCAGGTTAACAAGTTTTTCCAATGTGAGATTGGAAGATATTAGTACGGATTTGAATTGATTCATATCCAATGAACTTCGTGTGTTTGTTCTAAAATCTCAGAGATTCCCAATATTTTCTACCCAAAATGGTTAGCCACCAAGAGGTTAGCTCATCTCTTAAAATCCACCATCCATGTGTGTTTGTCCCATATAGGTGTTTGCTATGCAGAATTCGGAGTCCGCGTCCCCAAGACCACGGGGTCGGCTTACACCTACAGCTATGTCACTGTTGGGGAGTTTGTGGCATTTTTCATCGGCTGGAACCTGATCCTGGAGTATCTGATTGGCACTGCGGCCGGTGCCAGTGCTCTGAGCAGCATGTTTGACTCGCTGGCCAACCACACCATCAGCCGCTGGATGGTGGACAGCGTGGGAACCCTCAATGGCCTCGGTGAGACAGCCACATCCTCTTACCCCAATATGCAAACGTACTGAGCCAAATAAAAGGGTTCCCCTTTCAGGATGCAGTTTGAAAAAGTGTACCAAGAGCTTTAAATATGTTTTTTTCCCCATGAGTAATTTATCTTCTGTGATTCTATCCAGAGGAAGTCAGTCTAATTTCCAAAAAGCTTTCAACAAAAAATATGATCATGAGAGCCTTATTTATAATAACAAAAACTTAGAAAAAGCTTCAATATTCTACAGTGGAACAAAGGATTGCTTAAATTGTGGAAGTATTATGTAGTTAATTAAAAGAGAGGCTAGGAAGACTGTTGTAATAACATGGAATATATTTTTAATGTAACGGCATGTGAGGAAGGATGCAAATTGTACATGTGTTACATTTGTAACTATATAAAAATAAAACTAATGCCAAAAAAAAAAAAAAAAGAACTGTAAGGAACATCTCCAAGGGTATTATCAGAACATTTTTTTTAATTTTCATAGATAGACATGAATTATTTTTAATGAGAAATATATTTTTAAATATATTTTTTTAAATGAAACAAAATGGATTCCGGTCTAGCAGTGGTCGAGGATAAGTAATGGAACTGAGCAAATAATAAACAATCAGAAGTTCACATAACAATTACCTTGAGACTTCAGGCTCTGTGCATCACTTGCTACCCACTTTTCACTCTAACGTCTGATTTTTATCGTTTTACATGCATGGAAAGCTAAACATTAGTTGAGGAAGCTTTAGAGTCTTGCCTTAAAACTTCCAGGGACTAATTCAAGGTTGGTTGTGTGCAAGTCATTTGACTTCTTTGTCCCTATCTCAGAAGAATTGACATAATGCTGAACATTCACATACCGTGAGAAGATAAAAAGTATGAAGACCAAATGTTCTCAGTATACTAATTTCACAAAATTTTAGTTCCACAAAGGTCTTCCAAAATCAGATAGTCTAACCCCTTCGTTTCACAGATGAGGCCCAGAGAAATGAGTCACTTGCCCAGAGAGTCAGACAGTTTTGGCTTTGGGTCTGTGCACATATTTACATTGTGTGCTTAACAGCAATTTAATTTAATTTGACCTCTCTGGATATGGGCAAAAGCACAGCTGAAATTCAGGAGCCCGACTGCTGAGGCAGTGCCTTTTCTGCTCTACAGAGGGCAGAAGTCCACTGGCCAGCAGACAAGACCCAGCAGGCAGGGCGAGTTCAATGGTCCATTTTCTCTGCAATCACATACACATAAAGGGAAAGAACGCCCTTCTTCCAATAGTTTTCAAAAACACACATTTTCAAATTTTCTAATAAAGAAAAGATTACTGAAAGAGAAAGAAAAATTCATGGACTATAAACGGAACAACAATGAAGATAAAACGGTTTTCAAATAATATGTTGGACCCATATACACATCCCAAATGTCCCAGGATGGTTCTGACCTCAGATGTTCTGTGTCATGGTTCCAGAGGCACTGTTGTAATTGTCATATCATGTATCCCAATTTTTAGTCTAGGACATCAGGTCATCTTATCTATATACTAATACCTTCCCGTTTGCAAATAGACACTTGTGAACCACAGTGTAGGCACATGCACACAAACGCACACATACAAACACGCACACACATAGCTCCTTCTCCTCCCGCGGTGGCAAAGTGACCGCGCTTCCCAGGGCTTAGCGCAGATGCCCTGCGGCGGCTGGGGCTGGCAGTTTGCATGGCTCTTTTTTCCCTCTGGACAGTATTAACTCATGTCTTTCCCTTCCAGGGAAAGGTGAAGAATCATACCCGGACCTTCTAGCTCTGGTGATCGCAGTTGTCGTCACCATCATCGTTGCGCTGGGGGTGAAGAACTCTGTGGGCTTCAACAACGTCCTCAATGTGCTGAACCTGGCCGTGTGGGTGTTCGTCATGATTGCAGGCCTCTTCTTCATCAATGGGAAATACTGGGCTGAGGGCCAATTCTTGCCCCATGGCTGGTCAGGGGTGAGTTTATTCCTAAATCTTGGTGTACCTGTGGCTGGCTGGGCCTTCCACCCTGTGAATGGTCTGAGACGTATTTTCAGGAAAATGCTTCTCTGTCTCATAATCTTCACAGAACTCTCTTCATCACCTTTTATTGGAAAGTTCTAAAGAAGTAGGTTGTTTTATTTGTTTTGCAAGTATTTAATAACATTCTAATAGGTAACTAATAGATTCAGTGTTTTTGGTCCCCTGCAATACCTAATACCATACTAAGTGCTTTACATGTTATATCTCATTTAATCTTTCTAATAACCTTGCAAGGAAAATATTTACATTCTCGTCTTACACATGAAAAAGCTCACATTCAGGGCAGTTAAATGACTGTGGAGCACACGGTGTAAGTAGACCACAGGACCCAAAGCCAGGACTGTGTGAGTCTAAAACCTGTCCGTGAGCAGCTCAATCCAATAGAATCTCTCTACAGTCTATTCAGGATACAGACAATCTGTAAATAGACAAGACCGTAAAGGAGGCCAGGACAGTGGACAATTGGGGAAGGAATGTGTGTTGCCTAGGTATGGAACTAGAGAAAGAACTGTTTTTAAATCTAATCCCAGCATTTGACCCAAGGTGGAGAGTCCATCTGGGGCCTGAGGGCAGTTGAGCAGGCCCAGTGGATGCTGGTTATAAACTCTATTCCGGTGGCATTGTTCACGCAGAGAAATTCACCTGGCACGGTCTGGGAGTTGAGAGTGGCCTGGACCAAAAGGGCATTTTTAGACCTCACTCCTGTCATCAGAGTGATGTGGCTCATGCTAAAGAAAAATGGGAAGGTCCTAATGGCAAATTCTTTATACTGACAAGTAGTTCTAAGTCGCACCTGGATTCTTCCTCTAGGATGATTAAAAATGCTTACTTTATGAATTGATTGGTAAAATTCACCAGCCCATTCTTTTTTTTTTTTTAATAGTAGGACATAAATCAGAGAATTTTGAGCTAGAAAGAATCTTAGAGGTCAGCTGGTCCTATCCCTTCTCTTAAGAGGTAGAGACACGAGGCCCAGAGAAGCAAACCTGCCTAGGATGGTGCAGAAGGAAGTCTAGGATTCCACCAGTTTTGTTTTTGCAGCTTTTGCATAGGCTGGTTTTCCTCCAAGATGTCCAAGGACCAGAAACATCTCTTGGACAACACTCAAAATAGTGTCTGTTATTCCGAACCATGCCACACTGTTCGATGCAGAGAAATAAGCAAGGAAGCAATTTCAGCCAAGATTTCTAGTCTTCCACTTATCTGTACGAATTCCAAAGAATCACAAAATTCATGCCGCCTCCTTGAAATAAATAAATCTTGAAACTGGTTAAAACCAGAAGAGACAAAGAAACACTGTTGACCCCATTCTGGATCCCCAAATCTATATTTTCTTATGATACAAATTGTTCCTTTCCTATCAAATAAAAGAAACAGCAGATATAAGAGTGACAGAGAAAAAATGTTTTTCTGGAACTCCTTTGCATTTTCATCATAGTGCACAAAAATGTTCTCACCATTTTCTTAACAATGTAAGAAATTATTGGGTCATGGGCTTACTGTAAGACTTTGGCCAACAGCTAACTTGTACTTTCAGGTTTTCTTACCTATGAAGTTAGAAAACTAATTATACCAAATGTTAGCAAAAGAATAGAAATTTGGATTTTTTTGCATATGCACATTATGTGGTTAACAATAGTTATAATGACAGAAAAATGGAGCTAGAATTTATTCGCTATCTGCTATGTGCCCACTTTGTGCTCTATGAATATTATCTCACTCTTATAACAAAACTTTAAAGCCAGTGCTGCCATCCCCACCTTACAAGTGGAGAATCCAAGGCTCAGAGAAGCTGGGTAACTCACCTGAGGTCACTTAGCTAGTTGGTGTCAAGCATGTAATTCTTGCCCAGGTCTTCATGGCTCTAAAACTTTTTCTACTACATCAATGTCTTGTGTATGATGACTTTCCCTTTTGAGCATTGTTTAAAAAAAGAAGAAAAGAAAACAAGAAAAGGAATAAGTTAATTCATCTAACATGTTATATTTTCATTTCCTTTAAACTTTCCCAAAATCATAGAGTCTTGGAACTGGAAAGGACATTAAGAGATGGCCTATCTTTTTTCTTATCTTCAAAGGGGAGTATGGTTAAACCAGTCCAGGCCAAATGTGCATTGCTTACCAAGACATCATGTCAGAGCAATTCAAAAACTTTTCTTAATTACTAGAGTCATGTTTAATTTTCAAAATCTTCCTAATAGCTTACCTAAATGGCCCGCGCTGTAGTCTATGCCCCATGTGAAAACTGGAAAGAGTTAACATCCTCCGAGTAAATACTCTTTGTCCATGCTGAAGAAGATGAATCTTTTAGCCTTTCCCTCTGTGTTTTTTCTGGGGTCTTTATTCTCTTTGGGTGGGGGGGGGGAGGGGGCAAGGGGAGTCTCCTCTTCCCTTCCTAGGGCCTCCACATCTTTCCTCAGTCAGGAGCCTCCTTCATCAAGGAAGGAGCTAATCAAGCTTAGCCTTAAAGGCTCTCCGCTTACACATCCCAGGTTCTCATTAGCTTTTGCAGCAAGAAACAAAAATCAAAAATCAGGCATAAAAAAGAAAGACGCCATTTCTAACACTTAACATTTTCTTTATGACAAACCTTTCCATATACACTTCTTTAATTTTCACAATAGCCCTGCAAAATAAGTACAATGATCTCCACTTTTACATCAAAATAACCGAAGCTTAGAAAAGTTAAGGCCACGGATCTTGATCATAAAAGAGTTGAAATTCAATCCCAATCCTACATGAGCCAAAGTCCTGATTGATGAACTCTGCTACCCTATGGTAGTAGACACATGGGATCAATTGGCTTTTTTGTACCTTTGGCCACTGACTTCACTCCAACCCAAACCTACTACCTTGAGTAGGCTTGTCATTGGCCACCAAAAAATCTTGGCTGAGAGTTTGGATTTTTTACTGCAAACCCACTTTTCTCTGCAGGAAATTCAAAATGTGTGCCCTACTGGCTGTGACTAAAAGCATCACCTGAACACAAAAGGACATCCCAGTGTGAAGATGTCGCTGACTCATTCTCTTTGCTATCTGACTGGCCTTGGATTTCTGCATAGTAAATTTCCTCCCTGGAGAACTGGCCTGGACCTGTTCTTTCTCAACTTTGGTTTCAGGTCACTTTTCCAGTCAAGCAAAGCCACTTTGAATGTAGATCCTACTTTTTAAGGTCTGACGCCTTCTCATGAGCACGTCACCCACCACGTTGATAAACACACTCTCTACTCTGTTATCTAACAATCGTCAGTAAAAGTGAGTTGCCTACTTTACAACCACATGAACTTTTTCACTCTTTAGGGAAAAACTGACTCCTACCCTTGACAAGGGACTAGTTCAGAGTTCCAATTCACTTTATTCTTCAATCACTTTAGGTAGGATGGGATGGAGGAAACCATTGTGTAGGAGATGGTTTATAAAGTTACCATTGCATGACTTGAAACACAGTTCCCAAAGTACTTTGAAAGGGTTAATGAGCAATCTGGCGAGCCATAGACCCCGTATAAGCCTACTCTTTCCCTGCTCCAGCCACTTCCTTCCAAAGAAAATAGCTTAAGGAATGGTTTACTCACTTACAGGTTTTGGGTCAAATGCTTCTTTGGTCTTGAAGAGCTTAAGAACAACAAACATTTTTTTCCTATATCAAATAACTGCTGGCCCTCAGCTGAACCCCTGCTTCCATCTGCAATCCCTCAGCCCCCAAAAATTGTTGGATGTGTATTCCCTGTATGTTATTTGTTCTTGATGCTATCTTATGGTTTTTTCTTTAACCAAATAGACACTACCAGAACAAATAGCTCCTAGGAAAATGGTCAGTAGCGAATATTTGTGGGGAATGCTGATAGCCTCCAAACAAAGGAAAAGTTCTTTTCCATGTTGTCTACATTTGAATCCATTTGTTGGAACCTATTAGCACATTCCACCATCACTGTAAATAGGCTGCTGACAGATCTGGAGTATGAGCGAGGTAGGAAATGAAATTAAAGTTGTAATTTTGTTACCTTGGGAGTAAATTATATAAAGGTGCCTAATTATCTCCTAAGCATCTGGCAAATTGGCTAAGGCAGCATATGAAGGCCACCTCATCCCAATGCCTCTCAAATATCAGCAAGGCACAGGGGCCAGCTTTCAGGGACCCCACACACTGAGTAGCAGGCCACTAATGACACTGCTTGTGACAAATAATTAAGCAGCCGTCTTCCAGCAGCGGCTTTCCTGCAAAGCTCTATAGAGGCACAGACTGATCTGGATTCCCTAGCTGAACAGCTAGCTATATGGGGTTTACTTTGGAAAGCAATTCCTGCTTATGACAGCAAATTAAAAGTCGATGCTATTTTTTATTTATGTAAAACATTAAAGGCAAGTTAGTGTAAAGTACCAAGCCAGTAACACACAAACACATGTGCACGCACACACACACACACACACACACACACACACACATCACCCACCAGTTTTGTTCACAGATGCTCATTGCCAGGTACCTCACATTCTTTCATACATGGAAAGGCATCCTAATCATAAATTCCAGTGGCCAGATCTGAGATTTGGATAGAGTAAAGTGCAAAACGGTTTTAGTGGTTACTTGAGTTGAGACACACCCATACACTTTATTTCATGGCTCTTTTGTATTCACCAATCAGGGATCAATTGCTTGCAAGAAAGAAACTCATTCAAACTAACTCAAGTAAAAAGGTGACCTTATTTGCTAATCTTATTAGCTTCTCTTTGATAATCTGTTTATTTAATCTATATCTTGTTAAGCCAGGGCCTGTTTGATCTTGGCAGGTGGGCTGGTTTTTCTCCCTTTGCCTTCAGTCCCCAGATCCATGCTCCACCCTTCATGGTCTGTTCTGTGCTCCAGAAGACTCCTGCTGTTGCTTCCTGTTAGGTTTAGCCAATGGAAGATACTATCAGAAGATCAGAAGGGGAGAAGAGAGCAAGGCCATGGGTATTTCCTCTTCACTCCCTCCCAGACTTAGCTCCCTTAATCCCTTCGTTGAAATCATTTCCTTTGAATGATCTAAGTTAAATTTTGTTTCCTGCCTCATGCAGTAGAACCTCCAAATGTCCTACCTTTGACCTATCCAGTCTTTCTTCCACTATAATTGCTTTCTAGTTCTACACACATGCAAATTCAGCCTAACAGACATTCTCTTTGCAAACTTATTCTCTCTCTTCCCAACTTGATTATAGTTAACTTTCTGGTATCTAATTATTATCAGTAACTGCCATCTATTCTTTCACTCACTTGGAAAATAGTAGAATTCGTGTTTTTAAAAATAATATAAATATGTATTAACCTTATTCAGTTTGTTATCACAGTCAAGGTTGCATTTCGGATTATGCCGTATCCCTTAGACTCC
The DNA here is from genome assembly GCF_014176215.1 of Rousettus aegyptiacus. NCBI lineage: Eukaryota > Metazoa > Chordata > Mammalia > Chiroptera > Pteropodidae > Rousettus > Rousettus aegyptiacus. The sequence continues at coordinate 30,718,150 of NW_023416307.1, read as the reverse complement.
AAGCCAAGCCCCACAAGGTCAAGCTCAGAGAACTTCTTGCTCATGACTTATCTCCACATCACCAGGCATAGTGCCTGGCACATAGGAACAGTTAATAAAGATGGGTTGAGGAGAAGGAATTTGTTTTGCCCTTGGTTTCATCTGTTCTAGAAAAACTTACAACAGTTATAAAAATACTACTGGTAAGAGTTAATATTTATTGAGCACCTTCTGTATTCTAAGACTACACATTATTATATTATCTCATTTAATCCTTGTAACAACCCCATGAGCTAAGGACTATTATTCTCTCTATTTAATTGATGAAAAAACTGGGCTCTTCGAGGTTAGATACTTGTTCTAGGTCACCAAGCTACTATGCAACAGAACCAACCTAGATCTGACAGTCCACAAAGTCTACACTCCTAACCTAATCCTATCCTGCCCACATGTACAGTCTTGGGATTCCCTCTGGAGCCTACAGTATCCCTCTCCTCCAACTGCTACACGGTCTCTGCTTCAAACTGAAAGCCATGCTCCATGACTTTCACTGAGTTTTCTCTTCTCCAAGTTAGACATCCCCAGGTCCCCACCTGTTCCTCACATGGTGTGGTATACAAACTTCTCACCTTTTTCTAGGGTAAATTTGCCCCAAAATTCTTGTTTAGGACTCTCCCATCCTCTTTTCCTCATGAGCTCTTCTAGTATCTGTGACCTTTCAGTTCAGATAGGCATGACACCACAGCACTGGGACACGCTAATTGGGAGTGATTCATCTTCATACTTATTGTCATAGCAGGTCACTGTATGATTTACAAGAGAGGGTGTGTGTGTGTGTGTGTGTGTGTGTGTGTGTGTGTGTGTGTAGAACAGTGTTAAAGGTATAGAAAGCAGAACCTATTTTCTGGAAGCTTTCTTAAAGCAAGGCTTCTCTTGATTTGGAGCACTTAGTGAGCCTGCAATCCCAGCATTGTTCATCTTTGCAGGCCAGAAACATTTTCTAGACAAGTGAAAATAAGCTTATTTCTAAGCCTGTGAGCCTCCACATACAACACAGTGAGATATGTTTTCTCTCCTTGTCTGAAGGCCAAAGACATTTTCCATACCCTGAAATAAAGGACTTCACTGAATTGAAATCAGGAGTTCTCTCCTCTCCCAAAAAGTAGCTCTCTGGCAATGGAACTGCTTGTTTGAGAAATTCTTTCTACCTGAGTTATTAGACTAGACCAGGACTCCTTAGATTTCTTTTGTGTGTATATCATTTCCCCCATTGGCAGTCTGGCAAAGCCTATAAACCCCTTCTGAGAATTGTGTTTATAAATGAATAACCTAATTACATAGAAAATCAAAAGGAATCAATTATATTGAAATATAGTTATAAAAACATTTTTAAATTCTGATAAAATAATGTGCTTCTTTATTAGTACATTAAATATTAACATTTAATATTTAGTGTACTAATTTCAAACTAGCAATAAGAATAATTGCTATTCTGAGTTCTGTAACAACTCTAATAAGGTAGGAAAATGTCTGATTGCTACTGATAACAAAATTATAGGTACAGTTAGTTTACCATCTACTTTCACAATTAAAAGAAATACTAACATTCGGTCAGAGGTTAGTGAAAATAGAGATGTCATTTCTTTCTCAGCAAAATTCACAGGCTCCCCTGAGTTGCATGGACCCAAGGATAAAAATCCTGAGTAGGGAACTGAAACATTAGAATCCTAATGAGAGAGACTGTAGAAGAGACCAGCTCATTCTGCAGATGAGCAAAGATTCTTTTTGAAGGTTTGAGAGATCTTCAATATTGTGATGTACGTTGTAAGTTCTGGTACTTAGTATTTTGTTTTTTACTTATTAATAAATCAATGGGAAAGGTAAGACTGAAAATTTAGAAACAGGTATCTGCTTCGCATATGTTTGGAATTTCATCATTTATAAACTAAATGTGCAGAAAAGAGGGAAAAAGATCTAGTCTGCAAAGAACTTCACTCCTGGATCCCCACTAAAGCTTATGTGCATCCCATACACATAAGTCCAGAAAAATCTCTCTCACCTTCTGCTAAACAGATATCCTCAAGCATTCAAAGAGGCATAGTTTTTATTTTCAGCTGATAATGAAGACACCAAGGTGGGGAAATTTCATTTATACTTTAGTAGATTCTTTGGAAGAAAGTAACACACTCCTCAATGGAAGATTTTCACTGACATCTTGACTTTATAAAGTCCCAACCATCCTTGGAGCCAAGTACTCTCCTGTCAGACATCCAGCAGATGTCACTGGATACCACCTCCCGGCTTTACACTGCCTCATACCTCATCTGTTCTCCTGCCTGAAAGCCCGCGTAGGTCAGTCACTGAAGGCCCCAAAAGAAAAAGAAAAATGAAATTGTCTTCACCTGTCTTCCATGGAAGACAGAAGAGTATCTGAAGATCTGAAAATATTTTATATCATTTTAGATCTGGAAAGTTACCATAGAGATGCTCTATTAGGGGCACTAACAGTAATTTGGACAAGATACTTCTTTGTGCAGAAGCATCTGAGCCCCTTAAACTAAAGCCAGAAGTGCCCACCCCATGTCTCTGTGACAGTCACAAGTACCTCCTCACATTTACAGACACCTCCTAGAAGTAGTCATACAGCCCCCGGTTGTGGTTGAGAACCAATGGATAAAAAGCACAGAGAGGTACGTGAGTTCCCCCCAACACAAAGGGATTGCCAACAGAGTGATCTTTTTTTTTTATAGCCCAACTTATTTCCAAAAACAGTTTGCATGTTGAATGACCTAGTTTTATTTGGGCATAAGTCTTCTTATCTCCATTTCACACTTGGGGGAATTGCAGTGTCACAGTTAGAAAATAGAGGAGATCAGAACTCAAGTGTGTAGTACAAGTTCGACAGTGTTACCCCCTCTGCCACTCAGTAATGTCTGCAAGGCATTGGCCAATTGTGGGTAACACATGTAAGACCCTGGTGCTATCCCGACACTCTGAGTCTGACAAATATCATCATCCTTACAGGTGCTGCAAGGAGCGGCCACGTGTTTCTACGCTTTCATTGGTTTTGACATCATCGCCACCACTGGAGAAGAAGCCAAGAATCCCAACACATCCATCCCTTACGCTATCACCGCCTCCCTGGTCATCTGCCTGACGGCATATGTATCCGTAAGTACCAAATGTTTGCAGAACCTTCTCGTGACCTTTTCATATTTGACCTTAAAATGTGGCTCTGGGATTGGGTTCCTTTCTGACAAGAAGTGGTCCTTTCTTTGTGCCTTCTTGGTGTTTTTATGCATGTGTCCATGCTTCCTGTATCCCCACCCACCCATGACAAGAGGAAAATCAGGACTCCAAACTGGAGATGGAAAAAGCCCCAGGCCCTCACTTCAGCCATGGCCTTCAAGCCTCCATCCCTGCCCATTCTGCACACAGGCTCTTGGTGTCCGCTGCTGCCCAGGGATGGAGTGCTGGGAGTGGGCTGCCGTCCAAGGAGCTCAGATCATAGGCTGGCAGTAACGGGTGGGTGTGCGAGCATTGTGGGCCTCTGTGCACCCTCCTCAATGCTCTTCTGTCTTCTGGGAGCTTCCCGGCAGCAAAGAGGCGAGGCTCCCCCTGGGTGGGAAGAGAGTACACCACCTAGAGATGCTCCTCCTCTTAAATTCCAGGGGAAATGCAGTTTCTTCCTGCTGTTGCTCCCTTTTTCACTGGCTCAAGCTCGCCCCTGCCCCTTCGGGCTTCCCTGCCAAGGGCAGTCCTCAGAATAAAGCCTTTTGTGCCCAGGATCAATCACATTCTCAGATGCTCCTCACACTTTTGATGTGTCATCTCTCAGCTCCTATCCTAGAATTTCTATCATCACATGAACATGCCCTGCAGCTCCCGGCAATGGAGAGAACCAGCTGATAAGCCAACAGGTGTGGCTACACAAATGCCCCCAGGCTCTGAGAGTTTCACCACTCAGTCACCACCAGTTAGGAAAGAGCCAGGCAGCAAAGGTGTCCTAGGTGTCCTAGAGCCCTGCCCACCCTGTCGTTTCTGTTGCCACAGCCTGTGAAAAAACGCCATCTTCCCTTCTCCCTTTCCTCCTCCCCAGGGGAGGGGGACAGGGAGAACATCTTTAGCAACTACTTAAAGAAGCCAGGTCAACTGATCATTAAGACAAGCTGCAGAACAAGATTGTCCCAGAAACCAAAGGAAAACACAAGAGCAGTTTTAGATGTGGTCTATAGAAATTCAGTTGCCCACCCAGACATGTATGGATAGGACAATTATTGCCTCCCACTGTCACACACATACAAGTGGCTTCATCTTACCCACATCCTGATCATCCCTGCAGACGGAGTGTTCAGAGAGTGATGGTGATGTGAGAGGAGCATCAGAGACACACTGCTCTGCATTTCTCGTCCTCTTCCTCCCTCATACCTCCCCCTCCTCTGGGGGTCGACCCTTGCAGCACCCACAGTAAAGTTAATAATCACAGTTTCTCCCTTAGAGTAGCACTGTATAGACTGCAAAGTACTCCCGTGCATCTACCAGCTCTTCACCTATCCTGATGGAGCGTGGGTAGGAGATTCAACAGAAATGGCTGTAAGATCAGCCCCACTCTCCTCCAGGGCACATGCGAGTGATGATGCTGCTGGGAAATATTCTTTGAGAATGCGTAGGCAGTGCCCCAGGAGCCGTTTGGCCCTGTGCCGATCAGCGGTCTGCCATTCCACCGCCAGAAGAACCAACTTGCCAGGCTGTGGCGGTTCATCCTGCTGGCCTCCCTACTGGCCCATGGCTTCACTGGAGGATCCTGGCTCCTGACGAATTGGCAAAGAAGTAATCTAGAAATGCACCGCCCTCTCCCTTTTAGGCTCTGAACTCCCTTCTTGATGCCAGCATTAGCTTTTGCAAGCCAGGGGGCTTTCTTGCCTGGGGCTGATTCTGAAGAGAGGGATGGCAGATCCGTGAGATAAGAAGGGAGATAGTTCCTGGTTAAGTTATTCCTGGTTATGCAAAGCCATAGTGGTATTATAGCCCAGAGCGGGACTGGACTCCCTCCCGATGCCTTAATTAGTTCGTCGGCCTGCCTGGCTGCCTTGACTGGGCTACAGAGAGGAGATGGAAATAGGAATCCTCATCTGGGTCCCAGCAGTTCATTGGCTGTGGATCTCCTCTGCACTTCCCTTTGGAGTTTTGATCTCTGGTTCAGGGTAAGAGGGAGTCCAGTTAAGACCATGTAGGACTCTGAAAGTATAAAAGAAAAGAGATTCTTGTCATGTGGCCTGAGTCTTATGGTCACTGCCAGGCCCTGGCTCCCGTGCCTGTGACTGCAGGTCCTTGAACCTGGAAGTATCCGCCCTTCACTGAACTGTCAGTGTAGCTCTGCTTTCATGGGGCTGAAATACCTGCAGACTTATTCCTCATGAAAGGGCCACAGAGCGATATTAGAGATTTTCTGGTATAGTCTACTACATATGGGGAGAAAATACTGAGACCAAGAGCTCCAAAGGCCAAATGACATCTAAAGTAGAGGCACATGCCGAGAAGCGGCAGATCCAAACCACCACGCAGGCCTCTGACACCAGAGCAGGGCCCTTCCCCTCCTGTGAGGCATTCATCCCCGCTGTCAGTCCCCTCTACCTCCAGCCATGTTTTCTCTTGTTTCAACAGGTGAGCATGATTCTAACTCTGATGGTGCCGTATTATGCCATTGACACGGAATCCCCACTCATGGAGATGTTCGTGGCTCATGGGTTCTATGCTGCAAAGTTCATAGTGGCCATTGGGTCGGTTGCAGGACTGACAGTCAGCTTGTTGGGCTCCCTCTTCCCAATGCCAAGGGTCATTTACGCCATGGCTGGTGATGGGCTCCTTTTCAGGTAAGGGCTATTCTCTGTGGAATGTATTCTGTTCTGCCATGCCTATCTAGGGAGAATGTCACCCGCTGTCAGCCTGACTGTAATCTTGATTCAAGTGCTGTGGAACTTGTCACATATCCTGGCAAAGAGTTGGAGTGGGAAGAGCTTAGGCCCTGAAACAGCCCCTCAGTTTGACTCTGGGTCCCTCGATCTAGCGCAAACTGCTCTGTTCCCCTAACTGCCCCTCTCCTCCTATTTGACACTCTGTGCTCCTCTGTAAAGATGGCAGGACCCAAACTGCTTCACTGGGTGGCCTCCAGAAGGAAGAACTCATATCAGGGACACGTCAGGCCTGCCCACATGCTGAGGCCTGACAACTGCCCCTCTCTCCTCAGCCCCTCTGAAGCTGAAAAAGTTCAAAGTTACAGTCAAAGAAAGAATATGGCCCTATGAACAGAACTTAGTAATCATAGCAACAATAGCTGCCATTTATCAAATATTTGTGTATTCCAGGTGCTTTATACACAGTATCCCATTTAGTCGTCACAATAACTCTAGTTTACAGATGAGTATACTAAATGGGTATATTCAGAGGAAGGAAAAAAACTTGCCCCGAATCCCCCAGCTGTTGAGTTGGGGGGTGTAACTGGGGGGCAAAGCAAGATTTGAACTCAGGACTGTCTGGATCCATAGACTAGATTTTTAACCACACAGGTATATTGACACTTCCACCACTCTACGTTGGCCATAAAGTAGCCTATCTTCTCATGGTACAAAAAGGATGTAGTCCCATCACTTGGTTCCCAGTGCCCATCATGTGAGGGGCCGGTAAGGAAGACATTCTTCCAGTGCACAAAGCAAGGAGCAAACCATGGAAGCCAAGGAGCTCTCATGGGTACAAAGAGATCCAGCTTAGGGACTTTATTTCTGCCATAGGCTGTCATCTGTTTCTCTGGTTCCTCAACCCACCTTTTGAAGTCATCACCAGGTCAGAGCTGCTGTGTTTATAAAGCTAGACAGATTAAAACCTGCCCATGGGGGAGGTGTGGCAACTTCACGCATCCCAAAGGCTTTTCCACTGTGAAAGAGGAAATTAAGAGGAAAGATACTGGGCATCCAAGCGCAATTTATAGTCTTGTGTGAAACCTGAAAATAAGGGAGGAATGGAAGAGGAGGGAGGAGGGAGGATCAGGAGGAGAGAGAGGAGGAGAGCGGGAGCCGACTTAAGGCCCACAGGGAACTGCTGAGGCCGCAGCTGCCGTTCGACCACCATTGTTGGGCTTCTCCACTTGGTAACTGGCTGGGTTTAGCCTGTACCTATGAGCTGAGCACAGGTTCTTAATTACTGTGTTATTTTATCAACTAAATCCCTGTATTTCGGTTGTAGAATAATGCTTCTCAAGCTTTGGCATAAATCAAACTCTAGAGGTTTTTTTAAAAGCATGATTTCAGAAAAACTATCAGCCCCGCTCCCAAAGATTCTGACATAGTAAAGTAGGTTGCAGGTGAAACCTAAAAATACGTATTTCTCACAAGCTCCAAGATGATGCCGGTGCTACGGATCCATGGACCATGCTTTGAGTGACACAGGTCTAGAGGACCCCCGAGCAGGTGTATGGTTTCTCCAACTCTCACTTCTTCCTGGAAAAACCTAGACTTCAATATACGTTTCTGAAATACCTCCTAGATTCAATTCAACCTTCACATACATAACAAATTAGAAACTTTAATTTAAAAGTGTGTCTCAAAACTAAGGAATGAAGCAAAATCATCTTGAATTATATTCCAGAGATAGGAACCAAATCCCGGGGTAGGGACCACAGCTGTGTTTAAAGCAAGACAAGGGGGCATTAAGCCACGTTGCAGCTGATCACCAGCTATAGCTCAGCTTACTCTGTGCTTTTATTAACCCTCCAGGTTTCTGGCTCATGTGAGCTCCTACACAGAGACACCAGTGGTGGCCTGCATCGTGTCAGGGTTCCTGGCGGCTCTCCTCTCACTATTAGTCAGCCTGAGAGACCTGATAGAGATGATGTCCATCGGCACACTCCTCGCCTACACCTTGGTCTCCGTCTGTGTCTTGCTTCTTCGATACCAGCCAGAGAGCGACATTGATGGTTTTGTCAAGTTCTTGTCTGAGGAGCACACAAAGAAGAAGGAGGGCATTCTGGCTGACTGTGAGAAGGATGTGTGTTCTCCTGTGAGTGAAGGGGAAGAGTTTTCTGGCCCTGCCACGAACACGTGTGGGGCCAAGAACTTACCATCCCTGGGAGACAATGAGATGCTCATAGGGAAATCAGACAAATCAACCTACAATGTCAACCACCCCAACTACGGCACTGTGGACATGACCACAGGCATAGAAGCTGACGAATCTGAAAACATTTATCTCATCAAGTTAAAAAAGCTGATCGGGCCCCGTTACTATACCCTGAGGATCCGGCTGGGCCTTCCAGGCAAAATGGACCGACCCACAGCAGCTACAGGGCACACGGTGACCATCTGCGTGCTCCTGCTCTTCATCCTCATTTTCATCTTCTGCTCCTTCATCATCTTTGGCTCTGACTACATCTCAGAGCAGAGCTGGTGGGCCATCCTTCTGGTCGTTCTGATGGTGCTGCTGATCAGTGCCCTGGTGTTTGTGATCCTGCAGCAGCCAGAGAACCCCAAGAAGCTTCCCTACATGGCCCCCTGCCTCCCCTTCGTGCCCGCTTTTGCCATGCTGGTGAACATCTATCTCATGCTAAAGCTCTCCACCATCACATGGATCCGGTTTGCTGTCTGGTGCTTTGTGGGTAAGCAACTTCCTTTGGAGACTTGAGAGTTCCCTTTTAGGGCCTCAAATAGGCTTATCCCAGAATTACTCCCTGGTTCTAGGGACCCCCGCTTTCTGCTTTAGAGTCAATAAGGCCAGTCATACCCTTTCTACCTGTAGGTTCTTCATTGTTGGTTCTGAAGAAGGATGTTGATCAATCCATCTCTTCATTGATTCTCATTACTGGGCATTCTTCTCATGGATAAATAAAACCATAAAAAGTCTACTTTAAATGAATTTACATTTAAAAAGGAAAAATAACATTGTAAAAGTGAGAGCGGGAAAGGTCAATTAAAATTGTCTTAGAAACTAAAAATTATGAGACTAAAAATCATGAAACTAAAAATTGTGAAAAAAGTATTTGTCTTATATATGACAAAACTGAGTTAAAATAGCGGCCATGTCCTAATTTTTTAAACGAGCTAAGTATGAACTAAGTGTGGATTTTTTGGCAAAATTTTTTGGACAAAATTGCATCATGGCACCATTTAAATCTCTTACTTCACATCAACTTTTATAAAATATTCAAGAGTCTTTTATTTTCTCCCAAAGTCCTTTCTTCATCCTTTGATATTTTAATCATCCACGATCATCCTTATTGATTTTCTCCCCTTCTGATGATAACTGATATGATTCTGTCAGGTCCTCAGTTGTTCATAGCTATGAGCGTGGATGAGAGTTGCTCTCTTTACACTCAATTTTACTGCCTTAAAAAAGTTCTGTACCTTTCCGAAGACTTCTAATTTTCCTTTGTGATCAATTTATATTTCACTCTCATTATGTGTTTATCATATCTAACAATCACTGATGTTTATGAGATGCCTGGGAATTGGTGCTTATGATAACTTGAAAGGGATGTTTAAGTGAAGTTTCTTAGTCACTATTTTTATGTTTCTTATAGAACTTGGTAACCCTAGGTAGAGTCTCTGGTAATAAATACTTAGCTGAAGAGGATCCTTAGGTGCTCTATGGAATAGGAAAGTAACAGAATAAGTAACCTCTGCCTTAAAAAGAAGCAAGACAAATACATATGAATCAACTAGCCTGGACAAGGCTGCATGGAGACTCATGAATTAGTAGTCCATCTACTCCCTGAGATCAGGGATATGGGTGTTCAACATTTTTTCCTCTGAACCTCTAATATGATAATTGCATGCTCAAGGTCAACAGGAGTAACAGGAAGTAATTCACAGAGCTATTACTACAATATCCAGGATTCCAGTGCTAAGATCCAGGCCTCTTACTTCCTTTCCAGAGTACCTCAGAGCGGACCTTTTTATTTGACCAGAATGGTTGATATGTAGTTTGAGCAGATTAACACATAACATCAGGGCTGGTTTCATGGGCATATGCCCTGTGCAGTTACATAGGGCCCTGGTTTAATGCTCAGCTGCTGCATTCTTGAATTCTTAATAATTTTTAATAAGAGTCTCCAGGATTTCATTTTGCACTAGGATCTACAAATTAAGTAGCTGGTCCTGCATAATATCTATGGTTTCTGGAATACCAAAGGCATTTTGCAAAAGTGGTGAGGTGGCAGGGGCCTTTGTCTTTGGAGTCAAATCACAGCTCTGCTACCTCTGTGTCTCGTGACCTTGGGAAATTCACTTAACTACTTCAGGCCTCAATTTACAGTTTACTATCTGTAAAAATGCAGATAATTTACTAGCCTTGATCTGGTGGCCATTTGGGGCTTAAATAAAGATATATTGGTGAAAGTGATAAGAATTATTTCTTTCCTGCCTTTCTTTTAAAAATCTAAAATGATTCATTGTCCCCCAGACTAGCTATCACATGCCAAAGCACAGCATGAACCTGTTCTGACTCAGATTGCCCTCCCAGTTATCAGGCAGAAGAAAACTCCCAGAGAGCCTTTTGCAATCTTGCTGATAGCACAGACTTCAAACTTGCTCCAGAAACCGATACTCCCTGACATGGAAGGATGCCACCCTGCAGCCTGGGGCTGGCCACACAGAGGGCACAGGAGCCCACAGCTCAACAAGCACCTAGTTACAAGCTGCTTGCTAACTGCTTTAGTGTCACGATCTTTGAAAGCTGGTGTTCAGTTTCACCTAGAAAAAGATCCTCAACCCTGACTCCACACACATCAGGATCACCTGAGTTGTTTCTAAAATATTTTATGCTCAGGATCCCCCCACCCCACTCCACCTCCACCCAGAGTTTTTCTGATTCAGTTGGTCTTTTTTGGCCAATTTGGGGTATTTTTTTAAAGCTCTTCCAGGTGATTTTAATGTGCATCCAGGTGTAAAATTATCTAGAACAATGGTCTCAAAGTGTGCTCCCAGACTAGCAGCATCAACGTTATGTGAAAACTAGTTAGAAGTGAAGTTTTGGGCCCCATCCTACACCTACCAAATAAGAATCTCAAGGGCAATTTAGGTATTAACAAGCCTTCAAGGTGATTCTGGTGCATGCTCAAATTTGTGAGCCAGTCATCTAGAGAGAAGAATAAGAAGACATTAGCAAGCAAGGCAGATAATTTAATTACAACAACTCCCTATTTTTCAAAACAAATTTGTTCATGTATAAAATATACCCATCCTGCAACCCCTCAAATTGGCTTATAAAATCTTTAATGACCTTATAGAATAAATACCCCACCTCTAAACTTCTGAGTCTCCAAAATGTCAGATTTTGCTTCTTAATCTCTCTATTCATAGTATAGCTTTCCTGGGGAGAACAGTAGAGATATTTTTAAATGAAGCTTCTTATGAAACATCGGCTACTTTTTAAAAAGATTTACATGGTTAGGCTGAGTCATCACTTGATAATCTGCTTGGATACATTTTTTTACCCAACCTTCTCTAAGTGAATCTTAATTACAGCATTTTTGTCACAATGTTTTGCTAAGCATTGACCTTCAGAAGACACGACTCATAATGTTAAACAAGGCACAAGTCTCAGCAAGATTTCCTTCGGGGAAAGAGAAATAATACAATAGCAAATGTTTAATAATTGCAACGAAATAAGCACAAAGCGACCTTTGTTTTCCTTTTCTCTTAGCTGATGTAGTTTTGTAAAGAACACCTCAAAGAGTTGGGCAGAGTCTCAGGGGACATAAGAATAGCAAGGACCAGTGAGAGAACACTGTACAGTGGTATTTTCACGGGCATCTTTCATATCTGCTGTTCTCTGTGGGCTGTTATTATGAATTAATCATCTGTTAGACCAGTGTGAGGGGCTGGGGACTGCCAACTTTTTATCTGGAATATTTTCAATCCCCCTGAGGAAAACAAATTCTTATCTATAGATTTAGAGAACAGTTAACTCACAATTTGGGCAATGGACCCCCATAAATAGTGCAAAGAGAAGACACCTCTTATGGTCTTTATCTGAGCTGTCATCTGAAATCTTATTGGAAATTGACAAAAGCAACCATTTTGATGAAGGGAAGAGGAGAAAAAGAAGAAGGCTATGAATTGGGACTTGAGCGGGCACTGAGAGCTTAAAAATTCTTGTTACTATGTCCCATAAATAAGTTTGAAATTCTCCTTGTAGGCAGAGGAGAAAACTATTGGCAACTTCAACATTGAAATCATGCTCAGAAGAGCAAGAAAAATCATGAAGGCCAGGCTGAGGGTGGCAACAGGGTCAGTGGGATTCCAAGAAGGAGGTGAATATCCCTCAACGGTCAAGGCTGCCTGCTGGCAGAGGTGCTGTGCTGAAAAGGGAGACCCATAGGGAGGCAGAGGTGGGTGATCCCACAGCTCTGCACCTGCAGGCAGCCGAGAATGAAGGGAGGATCATCACAGAGGTGGAAGGCCCTGCAGAGCGTGTGAGCAGTGTGCCTGGAACAGTCTTGAAGCCATGAAAGAAGGGGCGATGGGCTTCTTTCCATCAACATTACATTTGAGAGATTCATCTACAATGTTGCCTATAGTTTTAGTTTATTCATTCTCCTTCTCATTTAGCCTTCCACTGTGGTCATATACCACAAGGTATTTATCCATTCTAGTGTCCCTGAGGCTATAAGAATAGAGCTGCTATGAGCATTCGTGTACATGTGTTTGGTGGTCAAATGGACACATTTCCCTTGAGGACTATTGAGTTAGAAGTATGCTAGCTTGGATTATTACATCTTTTAATATTCTTTAACAAGATTGAATTCAATCTCATGGCCATTATACCCCTCAAATGATATAAGGATCCCCAGTTCCATTTGCAGATAGGAAACTGAGGCATAAGGCAATGTGACTTTATGTTAGTTAGATCAGTTGCAGGATCAAAGAGAGAATCTCCTCACCTCCCCTAATTCCATCCTAAACCCACTCTTCCTGGCTACACCTCATTAAACAAACCCTGTTGTTATTACAATGTGGCGGTATTTTAAAAAATAATCAGCAAAGTTGATAGGGATTGCATTGGATGGGAGGATACCTTATTACCATCTGAGTCTTCATTTCTACATTGGCAAATGCCTGTTTTGGAAAGTTAATCCCAGACTGGTAAAAATAAAAAAGACTGGGCATAACAAAGCACCTCAGTTATCTGCAGCGGGCAGGGCTTCCTGCTGGAAAGTGCACCCCAGGAAGAGGCAGCTCCACCCAGCCTGAGGTCAGGTGGCCCACCTCTTTTCACCCTGAGCATGGAGCTACATGCAGAGGATAGGAAGCTCCAAGGGGACTCCAGAGATCAAGGACCTGCTCCATAATCCAAGTTTCACCCATGCAGTTTGAAATCTGCTGCTTTGTCTATCCCCAGATCACGCAGTCTCTTTTCAGAGCTGAGTTTTTGTTCTAGGTTTTCTCCTATATGATCCAAAAGACCCCCTCCTCCCGCCCCTCTCACTTGTAGGTTTGGGGTCATTTGCTTAACTATTGCAGGATGGATCAAAACAAGTGAAGTAAGTAGGTGTTTTGCCTGCTGGTGCTGGTGCCGAGGTGCCCAGTGTCTGAATGCAGGCTTGGAATTCCTAAACCCCCCTGGAGGCAGCTGGGTGGGATGGGAACCGCCCTCCATTTAGATTCACAAGATGAGAGTCCCAGTACTATTTCAATCACTGATTCATTGTGCAGTTAACTTCTCTGGGATGATGGATAAAGAAGCACTTTTTTATAAAGATATCATAATCCACAGTGTTCTATTACATAAAGACAAAGCCCATTCAAATGTTGAAGATATGATTTTTCATCTTGTCTAGCCCAAACCTCTCATGAGCACATTCTCCACTAGAGAACTCTAACTGGAAAAGAAGCCAAAGCTTCCCTTTGAATATTTGCCTTTGCTGCAAACAGCCTTTTACAGGACTCATTGCCATTACCTTTGATCCGGGCTGGCATTCAGCAAGTTCCCCCTCGTACAGCCATGTCTATCATTAAAACATTGAAACACTTCTGTGCCTGCTGCTAACTAGTTGCTGCCTTGAGTGCCCCTTCCCACTAGGATCCAACAACTAAAAAAAAATAACTCCAGCCCACCAAGCGGGGCCTCCGGGGCCCCCCTTTTCACGCTGTAGCACAAAAATTGATTCCCTTCTGATTTTCATCATCGCACCTGCCTTTCACTTATTATAGGTATAAGATATATAACCACAAAGCAATGGATCAAAGTTTTTAAAGCAACAGCAGAATTAAATATGCAAATAGAATAAATATATTATTTATCAATTAGCCATCTTATTCTCAAGGCTTGGTTCCAGATGGTTTGGCATACGCTAAAACCAAATCCACTCTCAAAAATAAAACTCTGCTGTCTGTAAGGGTTTGCAAAAGAATATGAAACTAGTCCCATTGAGAACCTAAATAACAGTGCCCAAAAACTATTTCAGGCAATGAAAGCACCATTGAAATAAATGTATATTATCATAAGGTGAAGATTTTTTTTCCTCACATGTATAATATTTAGGGAAATTTTAATATTGATAGATAGCAGACGATAGGAATTATTATTGGTTTTTAGATGTGATTACAATACTAAGTTTTTTAAAGGAGTCTATTTTAAAAATATATACTAAACTAAAGATGAAATAGTATGGAAGGGGTTTATTTCAAAATAATCGAAAGAGAAGTGATAGGGATGTAGGTTGGCGTCGGAGGAAGCTTAGTGATGAGTACGTAGGGTTCTTCATACTGGCACGTGGGGTTCTCCCTTTTTGTATCTGTTTGAAATTCTACAAAACGAACACTTAAGCAAAGTTGTTTTCGGTCTATGCCTCATAGCCACCCCTGGTAGATGGAAAGAAAACCGGATTCGGACGTGAAAAGACCCAGAAGCTTCACAGTCCTGCCGCCAACTGTGTCGCCATGGGCAATCCTTGATTTCGTCCTGTGTCCAGTTTTCTGTCTATGAAATGCACATGATCCAAACCTTACGCACCACACACACACACACACACACACACACACACACACACACACACACACGCACATCCTCCCAAACAGGTTAGGAGGAGTCTAACCGAGATATCATTTGTATAACATTCGGGCTCCGTGGGAGAAAGGTGCAACATAAATGATGCCTCATTATGGGACCGCAGCACTCAGTGCTGTTGTGTGAAGTCTAGTTTAGACAGTTCAGGATTCCCAGAATCCCCACAGATTTTTCAGAAACTACCTCATGCTTAGTTCTCTAAGCCAAGTGAAAGAAGGAACAGAAACAAAACACCCTGCTCTACACAGGAGGCTTTTAGCAGCTCTGTTTACTCCTCCTGACACAAAGCCCTTGTCTATGTGTGGCAGATGGTAATACATGTTTCTCTTCTCTCTCTCCCCCTCTCTCTCACTCATTCTCTCTCTCGCTCTCTCTCTCTCTCTCTCATTCTCCCCACCTTTGTTTCTTTGTACTCCTCCATTTTTCCTTTTCTCTGATCCTTCTTTGCCTCACGCGGCTTTTCCTGAATTGACTCAAGGGCCGGCAAGAAGAATAAAGGCAGACAGAACGCCAGAACCTAGGAAAACGCCCTTGCCCAAGCAACTACTTACTCTGTCAGGCTGCACACACAGTCACCTCTTGGTTCATAGCACTCATATTTGAAATGTGTTTTTGAAAACAGAGTGACATACCTTTGAAACTGTAGGGGGCTCAGAGCAAACATTTAAAGGCCCATAAATATCTATGTGGCAGGTTTCCATGGGCTGATTTCCCAAAGTAATCATAGTTGATGCATTTACACAAGCACATGTGCACACATGCATGCGTGCACACACACTCACACACACACACACACACAATGTTCCTTCCAGGCCAAGCCACTCCCAAAGAACAAACATAGACCTAACCTCTTACTGAGTATTTACTGCAATAAGCATAGTCTATAAACCAGCCAGGGGAAGGAAGGTGTGAAGGATTAGATATGCAAAAGATTTTCCTAGATCCATATGGAATGCTGGTTCTGCCCCTCTCAGACTCAGGCAAGTGGCTTAGTCTTTCCTAGACTCTATTTCTTCTTCTGTATAACGAAGGTATTCAAATAGCTAGATAATCCATAGACTCATTTCCGGTCCTAAATATCCATGATTCTACGAGCAATCATACCGAGAATTCCCATAAATATCAATCTACCTGACACCCCAATACCTAGTGGGGGCAGGGAAAGGTCTGTCAGAATAGATGCCAAACCAGTGCTTGAATGAGTTGAGGAGTGGCAGAGAAGTTAGGGGCAAAGGGAAAAGGAAAAAATGGCATTGAGTTCAGCAGGGAAATGAATAAGGTCAAAGAGAGGGATCAGAGAAGAAAGAACTGGTACCTGCCTTGATGTCTAGGAAAAAAGATAGCAATAGATATAGAAAACTGAGCAAAAGGTGTGTGTCTGCTAATTCTACTTAGTTTCCTGAAATTTATTCTCAGGTCTCAGACATGCTTCCAGCAGAGGCATTCTCCAAGAAATGGTATAGGCCCTTTAGAAGAGGTTTTCATTTGATGCCTCATTCTACACAAGGATAGTAAATATCCCCTCTGGCCAACCTGCACCCTCAGACAAGAAAGAATAAAGATCCGTGCTCAGAAAAAATGAAGTCGCTATTTGAGAAGCAATAGCTGCATCTGCAAGTGATTAACTCTAGGATTTATTACCAATTAGGACTATAAATCTCTGCTTACTTTGGCTCCTGAAAAGTTGATTTCATGAGGCGGTGGTGGAAGGGGAGTGTGGGAAGTGACTTGAGACAAGAGAGGAGAAATCCAAGCTTAAGAAGACGCACTTCAAATTGAAAAGGGAGCAGGGTTTCTCAAGTACCAGAGCAGAAAACAGGCTTGACCTTGCTGTTCTAAGCAAACAGCCCAGCAGATGCCTGCAGGGTTAGCGAAGTCAAAGGGATTTGTACCACTCAGAAGACAGTGTTGGGGCGTCCTGAAAGAAGGTTTTATAACTGAGTGGCCCCCAGTGGCCAGGTCATAACATAACCTGAGTTGGCAGTAGAGTATGTGCAGCAGGAGCTTTACGTTCCTGACCTCAGCAGTTTTCAGGAACTATTAGAATGACTATTGGAATCGCCCTGGAACTTTAAAACCATACCTATGCTTGGGTCTCAATTAAGTCAGTATTTCCAAGGGCAGAATTTGAGTATCACAGTGGTTCAAAAACTCCCCAGATGACCCTCAGGTACAGCCAGGGTTGAAAACTATTGCTTAACTGGTATCATTCTCACAGCAACCACATGTTACAGATATGGTGACTCTCATTGTTTTACAGAAGAAAAAACTGAGGCACAAAGAGGCTTAGTAACTGATCCAGGGTTATACAGCTAATAGTGGTGGAGGCAAAATTTGAACCCACAGCTCACTCTTAATCACCATGTCCTATGACCTCCCAAGGATATGGTTCTCAGCTTTCCAGGCTGTGAGCCTTCATGGGCTTTTCCAGGTAGAAAATGGGGCTCTCAAACTATTTTTATATATTATTTCAAAAAAATTCTAACAGAAATGAAACAGTAGGCCATATTAATGGTACGTATTAACTAAGGAGGCAAATTTCTTTCCTTTGCTTGGAGCGACATCAAAACAGGGAGTTGCAATGGATATTTCATGCTTATTAGGAGTTCTCATTCATTCATTCAACAAACATTAAGTGCCAGTTTTCTGCAGTCTATAAAATAGAACCACACACAACAGATGTTCTAAGGCTCATAACAGTGGCATGCACTAGACATTCTGAGAGGCAACAGAAGAAAATAGACAGCTCTGAGTGCCAGTAACGTATCATGCTTTCAGTGAATGAAAAATCGCAAGAGAAATTGTAGGATAATATATGCATGTTGCTAAGTAGAAAAATAAAAGATGGAGACATAGGATAATAAAATGTCATGAGAATGTTGGGAATACACTGTTGCCGATCCATAAATATTTAACCCAGGGCAAAAAAAAAAAAAAAAAGTAAATTCCTGGCACTTACCCGAATGTACTGAGCTGGATGTCAACAGAGGAAGAGGGGACTGAGGTGACCTAGAGAACCCATATCCTGTCTAAACAGTCAGCTAGTTCTTACCCCCAGCCTAAGGACTGCCATATAGGAATGTGAGTGCAGTGTTGTCAGACTTTCTGATTTTTTTAGGAGAAACTGTATACATAGGTTGCTTAATGCAAGATCTTCCAATTTTAAATGGCCTCTAATTCTAGTCTTTTTCAAAACACTGTATTTTGAAAGAGAACATATCCATCGCAAGCTCTGCTTACACCATTGAGGGTGATCTCCCATGGATCCCAAAGCAACTGCTCGTTCACCTGTGCCTTTCCCCTCCTGCAGGTATGCTCATTTATTTTGGGTATGGCATCTGGAACAGCACCCTGGAAATCAGTGCCCGAGAAGAGGCCCTGCACCAAAGCACCTACCAACGCTACGATGTGGATGACCCTTTCTCAGTGGAGGAAGGTTTCTCCTATGCCACAGAGGGCGAGAGCCAGGAGAACTGGGGCGGGCCCGCTGAAGACAAAGGCTTCTATTATCAACAGATGTCAGATGCGAAAGCAAACACCCGGACAAGTAGCAAAGCAAAGAGCAAAAGCAAACACAAACAGAACTCAGAGGCTCTGATCGCAAACGATGAGTTAGATTACTCTCCAGAATAGGAGTAACACATAAGAAATGTGTAGAAATGGTGGTGATTTATTTCCAATAACTTAACCTGTGGGCTAGAGGGTGAAAACATCTTTGCCTCTCATTTCAAAAATCTAGCCTTCCCCAAAGTCAGTCCCCAGTCATAGCCTATATCATTTGCTACTTTTGCTCTTTGGGATAATTCTGTCTAAGGGTTTAACCTGGCTCTCCTAACTGGTCCTCTTGTTAAAAAAAGAAAAAAGAAAAAAAAAACTAAACAAGCGACTACAAGAAATTCTAACTTGGGTGCAACCATCAAAGGTGATGGCAGCAAATGTTTCCTGGGCTCTTGTTTTGCTGGTTGAATCATTTTGCTTTTTACTGAGACCCCAAGAAGCAAGGAGCAAACTTCTTGGACCATACCGAGGCTGCGGCTTATCCTGGAGGTGTGCCAAAGCAGGTGAGTGTGGGCACAAGGCAGCATTTCCACCACCTGATAGCACAAGGGCAAAGCTCTGTGCTCAGCATGAGCTGCTCCCTAAGTGTGGGCAAGTGGCATTGGCACTTCCTCAACAAGCAACATTTTACCCTGAAATCTCACAGAAACAAATTCATGGAAAAGATACATGCTTTTTTTATTTGCCAAGGTTCTCACGGTCTCCAAACTATAACTTTAGAATCCATCAAAGGTCAAGGACTCTGAGACCATTTCCCCTCAGGTATCAGATTCACCATAAAGCAGTTATGCAGACCCAGTAACAAGGTGAGACGCACCATCAAAACTCTACTTAAATGCCCAGAAAAAAAATTAAATAATCATCTCTTGCAGTGAAGGCCAGAAGGGCATTGGCAGAAATTAACTCTCTGTCATGCCTTCTCCTATGCCAGATTCTAAGCTCCTGCTGATATAATGAAAAAGGGCAAAGTTGGAGCATGATTTCATGGCACTAATATGCCTTGAAGAAGGAGGCTGTTTGTTTTATAATCAGATAAAAATCTTTACAAGAAGTGACCCAGCCACTGAGATCACATTGCAAATTCTATTTCAGATCTCTAAAATTATAAATTCTGTACTTGTTTGAGCTACACCACCACTTGATTGGTGGGCGCTACTCTGAAAACAAAAATGTTGAAGCACAGCTTCTTAGGTAATTGCATTCCATGAGATCACATTTCACTTCTGAATCTTATTCTTTTGGAGTAGCTCACTTTTAGACATGTATTTTTCCTGCTGTTTTCCAGAGCAGCTTCCCTGAAGCCCAGAGAAATACCTACCTGCTAATGTCTCAGTCTGGCTATAAGAGGAGTACTTTCTCTGAAACAAGGTAGATGAGAGAATCTGCAACAGAAAAAAAAGTAAATGGTCTATAAATTCTACTTTTGGGTTACAGGGAACCCAGCGCTGCACTGAGATATTGAAGCATGTATGTGAAGGCACAATTTGAGTTAAGCTAAAATCTTTGTGAAAATGTCCTGAAACAGGGGCAAAATGGCAAGTTTCTTGTTCTATCTCTCCTGCATCTAGCTAGCATTATGCCAAAAGTTTTCCAGAATACATGGACTAATATTTAAGTCTATTCTTTCTTACAAGTTGAGGCTAATGCCATTTTGGCATCCTTCAGGATTATGGAGAGGAGGCAGAACTTCATTTTTTCACTCAGCTAACATTGATTGAGAATGTTCCGAGTGCTAAGTGAGGGAATGAAAAGAAGTGGGCTATCTGCTCTTAGAGGCTTACAGTCCAGGGAACAAGCAGCACTGGAGCCTGATAACTGTAGATAAAAGAGCAGAACCTGACAAGTCTCTCAGCTGATGCACTGGGCTTTAACATTGTGTTAAAAAAAAAAAAAAAAGTTAATTCAAACTATATTTTAATACACTCTTAAATAAATTGCATATCATACCCATAGCCAATGTATGCCATTTAAATTCAGATAACTGCTGTTTTCTAGTTTTACTCCTCTGTATTAATTGTTTTTAACTCTGGTTTCCTGAGATTATTTTAATGTAATACTTGGCAATGCCGTGTTTTCTCTCTCCTAAACTTAACCAGAAACATACAGGACCTGGTCTGTGGAATATATCCTTGGGGAATAATTGTAAACTAATTTTCAATAATTTTTGTGAAAATGAAGTTTTGAACTGGTTTTAGAACTCAACGAATCTGCCTAATTTAAATATAATCTGTTAAGCTTAAGGCATATCCAGATGGAGTGAGCCTATATTCATTAAAAGTGTTCAAAGTGAAGTATAAATGCAAAATAACGAAATCTTAATGTGGGTGAAAGAGCTTCTTCTTACTAATGAGGGTTAGGTATTACGTTAATAATCATCTGGTGGCAGATGTATATGATTTCTGTAGCATAAAAAGAGAGAACGAGCTTTGGTAAATGCTGTGGATATTGATTGCCTGAAGATGCTATGAACCACTCTCATTTCAGAAGTCACGTCTCCCAAATAGTAATTATTTTTATTTTTTTCAGCTTTGCTCTCTTTATTCTCTAAAGTTGATTAGTCATCTCCCTAACAACCTTGGCTTTTTAAAAATTAGTTAATATGATAGAAAAAAGTTCTCTTTTAAGGTAAATAGACATATTTTCCTCATGTTTCCCAGCCTCTGTGAAACAGTCCTAGATTTTACAATGTGTTTTTAAATAACATCAATCATTAGAATAATTTTATTAGTGTTTCCTAACAATTTTCTTAAGACCACATTTGTGAAACTACATTAAATGTAACATCACCTTATAAATAATCACCATAGAAACTTAGCCCCCTTGAAAGGAGTCCAAGGAAGACCTATGTTTTATTCAATTCAAAGAAGTTTCATCATGTGGATTTGTGATTTGGAGCCAATTATTTGAATTTTTTTAAATTGTATTCTACTTATTAGTAGTACTCTGCTTTGTTTCAAAAGGATTTGAAGTGGCTATCAATATACATTTAATACTAAAAATTCAGTGAGGAATTTTGGGGGAAAATAGAAATAGAAAAGATAAGACAAACTAGGAGTGTGTTTAGAGTACAATGCAGAAACTCAATATGCATTACTAATTGCTAATGAGCAGGCAACTTGAAAAATAATGGAATTGTTGGTAATGGCAGGAAGAAGTACTCCTGTATGATAAGAACAAATCTTTCCCCATAAAGGCAGAGAACCGCAATAGCATATATCATTGAAACTCACATTGCTTCGGATCTGGATTTTACCAAGTACATGCGCTTGGCATATAGTGGATGTTTAAAAACTATCTGATGATTGGATGGATGGATGGATGGATGGAAAATGAAATATAATTTATTCAACAATTCTTTGTAGAGTGCTTCTTATGTGCTGTGGCAGAAGAAATAGGTGAAGTAGGATACATAAATAAAGAACAATAGTGAAGGTGACAGGTGAGATGAGGGAGTTGTAATGTGCAGTGGGGGTTCGAATACGGAAAAGACCTCCTTCCATTGGAAAGATCATAGAGAATGCAGCCTTTGTGTTGAACCTTGTGGAATGGGCAGAATTTTTCCAGGGAGAAATGAGGGAAAGGCTTCATAAGTGCGAGATCAGCATGAGTAGGGTATAGACCGTGGCTGATAGCTCTTCTGACTAATAATCTGTACTGTGCCACCTACAAGGGAAAGCAAAAAGCCAGTCTAACAAGAGCTTGTGATTTATGCATGATTTATATATGAAACAGTAAGAAATCATGCTGAGAAGGCAGGTTAGGGCTCACCCACAGATGGATGGGCAGGAAAGTAGAACTGAGCTGGCTGGCTCTCCTTGGGCGGGGAGCACTGGGCCAATGATGAAAGTGTGAATCAGGGAAGGCTGAACTTGAAGAAGCTGGAGCAGCGGCTTCATCTGCCTATGCAAGGAGTCAACAAATCGTATACACACTTGAAGCTGGTTTAACATATTAAAGGAGAAAAAAAAGATCCGTGCTGAAAACAATAGTAATTCTCCCTTTGCGTTTCATGTCTGGTTTGATTATTAACCTAGGAAGAGCTTAAGCACTTAACATGTTGACAGACAGCATAATGTTATTTGTGGCCACCTTAAATTTTTCAACAATAAGTTTAAACAACCAAACCTAACATGAAAATTTTTCATATCTCTCTAATCTAAACAGTAAAACCTCAGATCAAGATTTTGCTCAGCTTCAGCACAAGGCTGCTTAGAACTAGTAAAAGGAATGAAATGATAGAATTAGGTTAAGGATCCAGTTCTACTTCTTAATACAAACTAATATCTAATCAAATGTCTATGTAATGATCATGAAGAGCCCATTTAAATAAACAGGAAAGAAAGTTATTGGTTTTAATTATCCCTCCTTCTCTAGAACCTGTGGGCCAGTCAGTATGTAAACCTAGTAATTATTGGGAAACAAAACACAAATTCCTTCAAAGAAATATCTTTTCCCTATTCTTCTGAAAAGGATTGATAAACTTGACCTCCTCTACATCACACTTGTTGGAAGTCTACCTTACAAGAGGCTGCCTCTTCTCTACATTATAAAGAGAAGCTACAGGGGTTTGCAGATGAGCCTAAAAGACTAGCAGAAATTGCTGTCACCTTTCCCACCAGGTTTTACCAGGTCCCCAGATGTCAGTGGAAGCCCACTGAGGGTCAATCACACATTTACCTATTTTGCATCTCAGATTAGAATATCTTGCTGAGTGGAGTCCCCAAGAGAGAGTCTCCAACTGGCAAGCAGTGGTGGCCCGGCCATGAAACAACCAATATTTGAAATTAAACAGTGCGCAAGCACAAAAACAGCATCCCAAACCACAGGCCCCACCGCAAACAGGAACCAGGATGCTGGTTCACCAAGGAGTGTATTTCATATTTTTCAGTTGGAATGGTAATGGGTCGCGAAAAGCCCCTCTCATGTACATAATTGTTAGTCTTGTGTCTACTTTTATTTTCTCTACTTTAGAGGAGAGGCTGTTGTGACTTATTTTTCCTCTCTCTCTCTCTTTTTTTTAAGGGCTTAAAGCCCAAAAGGGATTAGTGGAAGTTTTAAGCCTATCAAAAATGAACATATACTCTGCATTATCAACTAAAATAGCGTTAGAAATCATTAAACAATATTCTACATGCATGGAATTACAAAATACATATAGGACCTTCACAACATCAGCTTTGGATCTGAGGTCTTCTGAAAGCAGGTAGCTCTAATTTCTTACTCTTTGGGAACATTTAGTCCATTTTGGTACAATAAGGAAAGAAAATGGCTTTGTGTTCAAACTAGGAAACAGGAGCAATGTGGATTTTTTCATTAGGAACCCCCTCTGTGCTTTTTTTTTTTTTCTATTATACTTTCCTGACATTGAACTGGTAACATTGGCTAAAGGGAATTGTGGGTTATGTGAATTTCCCAGAAAGTGCAGACTATGAGGGATTGTGTTCATTCCAATATTGGGATGAGGAGACTGTTCCTTGCACATCTCCTCTTGATTGGTCTTAGCAGTTTGCCGATACACTCGTCTCACTCGCACTCCCAAAGATGAGAATTTACACTGGAAACCATAAACCCCACTTTCCAAAGGAAAGACACTGTTACTGCAACGATGGCGCATAAATACCTCAACTATCTGAGCTAACGGAAGGGACTACAGGTTTTAAGAGAGCAGCTATTGTTACCCCGTGTAGTGACACCATCAAATGATGGGAGTTGACACCCAAGCTTTTTCTCACTGTGGAAAAGAAAAGTTACTGTTTAATTCATATCCAAAGTTATAAGTACAGCTTGCAGATTTTACTAACTTGTTTCATTTTTGTTTGGTCCTTGAGAAGTACAACTTGCTTTTTGCAGCTGGTAATTTCTGGTGTCGTTCTCTGATACATATATATATATATATTTTGATATGAAATTGCTGTATTTGTAAAGTTCGTTCGCTTTGTGGTTTTTAATTCCCATTGGTGCACTGTACAATGGGGTGTCGTAGTGTATCATGAAGAAAGAAATAATATGCAGATATGTTATGAAGTATGTTTTATTTTCAAATGACTGTGGTGTAACAATATATTGATTTATCAAGATAGTAAGGGAAAATTCTAAATTTACCAGAATGTGTATATTTTAATAAATGCATAAAGCTTTATTGTGTGCCTTTAAGTTTAAAAATGAATTTATAAAGAAAGTCAGAAACAAAGTGTCTTATATATAAAATGTCCATAGTAATATAAAGCTTTTACATAGGAGACTACCAAAAGAACAAAAGAAAAGAAAAAGAAGCTTTCCCATATTTTGTTAATCCTAACCAGTATCTGAAGTCTGGTACTTTTGTTCCATTCTAAAATGGAGATAAATAAGTAAATCCTGCCTTAAATGTTTCAATTGTCCTTTGTAGAAAAGCCAGATAAATGAGCTCTTTTTTTTTTTTTTTTTTTTTTTTGGAACTAATTGCATTCTTGTGGAAAATTTGTTTTCAGAATAAAAATATTTTAAAAATTACAGCTAATCGACTATTAAAATTTAAATTTTAAGAAAGTTAATGCTATCCTACATTTTTAAATTGTTTACATCCATGAAGAGAACATAAAAGTTCAGCTTTACTGAACTCTTAGGAGAACACGAAGCGATTCAATCTGCCTCTCACCATTTTCTTTCAACAAGGTGCAGGGCTCCATCCAGGACCCAACTCAACTACGCTGCATCCTGAGTTTCCCCCACTCCCAGTGCTGCTCTAATCACAGCCACGCACTCCCTCCAGCCTCAGCACCACAGGGCATTCCGTTCCATTGCCCCCATTCATTTTGAGGATGAATTGGAGGAACATTATTACCTGCCTACAGTCCCAAACCCAATTATAATAGCCTTAGTGGTGGTTTAATTATTTTACTTTTTGATAGTACAGGCAGTGACACCTGGAGAAAAAATAGAGTTGTGGAGCAGGGTCACATATTTACATACCACATGAGATGCAAAGAACTGCCATGTTTTATTTCCTACAACTTATGATCGATCACCCTTGCAAAAGTCCACCTGCCTGAGGAGCAAGAGAAAGAAAAGCAAACTTTAAACGTATTAACTTATGAATCACAGTCGTCTTCCCATTTAGTCTCTTGAAATGATTGTGTTTCTCTGAAATAAATGCTCAGTCTTTGGATTTCCTCCCCTCCCCCTTGCTTCTCTCCAAAATGGCACCTGGGAACAGAGCCTATATTATCTCATAAGCTGGGGTACAGATGAGAACTAGGATGTTGCTGCAGAATGGCTACTGGGACTGCTCTCTGAACTGGTGAGCACTGAAGAAGGACTGGCCCATTTAGCCAAGCAGGTTCCATGATGGCTTTCACTTCTAAAATCCACAGGCTTGGCATTTAATCCACAGCAGTCCAGCACTTCACTGCTTATAGCCTTTCCAGCTAAGTATACCACTAACCCAGCCAACGTTTTCAGGCGTTCTCACTCCAGAAGGGAAGTTTCTGCACATTGACACCTCTTCCTGTGGACTCCAGGCCTTCGTGGGTCCACTGAGCCCTCAGCTCTTCCCCCTTTAGAATCCACCGCATCCCCGCCCCCAACCCCCACCGCCCCCGGAGACCTAGGGAACCAGGAGCTCGACTTCGGGCTCAAGTATCCAGCCACTTCCTTCGCTAATGATACGCTATAATTTCTGGGCGCTGCTCATAGAAGCTTATAGCCAGTGGTGTGCTACAGCCTGCTTATGAGAATTATTGTTAAATTTTTATGATTTTTATAAGTCAGTTGCTAAATACAACCTTTATTAAAACTCAACTTCTATAAATTTACAATTAGTTATGTTGAAAACAATAGTAATAAATAATCAAAACTAATTATTTTACTACATTTAACTGTTATCTATGCTCTGGAGGTTATTTGTAACTATTATATCTGTATGAGAGAAATGCTACAAAATGACATAGTATTCACATGTTTTTCTCAACTCTGTGTTCAGTGAGTTTGCACAGGTAGCTTGAAATCGGCCATGGTGGGAGAACTTACACCTTGTAAATTGGTGAATGATACAAAAATCAGGGTTTTATCGTTATTGTTTTTGTTTTTGTTTCTTCAGAGAGCTAGCTGTTTGTCACACATTTAACAGCACACCACTGCTTACATTCTTTCCAGCTAAGTAGACCACTAACCTAGCCAATGTCTTTGGGCTTTCTCACCCCCACCTACAGAAGGAGAAAGCCTGGACAAGCGTGTTTCCCTCTATCCTACCTCTATTTCTTTTCCTCTCCCCACCATCCAGCAGGGCCTTCAGGGGCTGGCTTCCCGCTTTTCTTTCAGTCTGACAAGGATTTCCCCTACATATTATCCTCCTCCCCACGTACAATAAGCCTTGTAGTATAGTCTTACTGGCAGAAGTGTTGCCCATTTGCTTACTTAAAAATAGTACCCAAGAAGGGTCACAGAACAACCTGGAAGTAGAGATTGCCAGGATAAAAAGCGAATTGGATTAATATTCCAAAATATGACCTCATTACATGTGTCTTAATATTAAAAGGTTATTTAACAGCAAGTGTTGACGAGGATGTGGAGTCCAGTCCTCGTGCACTGTTGGTGGGAATGTAAAGTGGTACAGCCACTGTGAGAAACGTTATAGCAATTCCTCAAAAAATTAAAAATAGAATTACCATATGATCCAGCAATTCCTCTACTGGGTATATATCCACAAGAATTGAAAGCAGAGTCTTGAAGATATATGTTTATAGCAGCATTATGCACAGTGGCTAAAAGACAGCTGCGACTCAGATGTCCATCAATAAATGGATAAAGAAATGTGGTGTATGAAAACAACATAATATTATTCAGCTTTGAAAAGGAAGGAATTCTGACACATGTTACCATACGGATAAATTTTCAGGACACTCTGCTGAGTGAAATAAGCCAGTCACAGAAAGGCAAATGCTATATGACTCCAATTACGAGGCACCTAGAGTAGTCAAAATCATAGTCAGCAAGAACTGCGGCTTGCAGGGGCTACAGGAGGGGAAGAGTGAGGAATTATTGTTTAATAGGTATTAAGTTTCAGTTTTGCAAGATGAAAGAGTTAGGAAGAGGATGGTGGTGATCACTGCACAACAATATGAACGTAGTTAATATCACTGAACTGTACACTTAAAATGGTTCAAATAGTACATTTGAATTATGTATATTTTACCACAGTTTTTAAAATAGAAAAAAATTAAAAGTTTATTAATAGTATCAAAGCTTCTCCTTAGGCCATAACTGAAAATGATTTTAAAAATTACACACCCCATTAGAAATTTAAGAGACCCTCATATTATAAGCACTAAATTGACAGCTCTTCCACATTTTATTTTCAAGTATCAGTAGTTAACTGACTGGCAGTCCTTTCTGTATCAAGATCTCTTCCTTTCCTTTGCTCGCATGCATCTCTTTCCCTGTCTAAGGACAGGTTTCTTCCATTCTCACCTTTGTCTTAATCAAATGAAGGAAAACTCTAAAACTTTGAGACTCAGAGGGAAAAAAAACACATTTCTATAAACCAAAAATTTTGAATTTTCAAGCTTTTACAACATACATGGGTAAGCCCAGTACTTACCCATCAGAGCCATTTAGAGTGTTTTCAGGAAGGGATGAGCCCTCTTTAAGTCAGTTAACTGGATGAGATAAGTACTATGGCAGGCTTTCCTTCAAAAAAGGGAAATATAAATGATTTGTGACTCTAATTAACTTCGAACACAGAAACAGGAATACAGTTTGGAACAGAATCCGAAGAGGAAATAGTCCATCCAAATTCAATTCTGGTGGCTGGAAAACTGATTGAATTTCCTTCCTAGCAGAGACACCCCTCACAGGGTAGGCTGGGGAAGAGAAAGTGTTTCCTAGCAATGGGGTTTCCCTATTCTATGAAGCACTATGTCCAAAGCGGCCCCTTTAATGTACTGGAAATAAGTTCCAAGTGTGGATACAATGTCCTCAACTTTCTAGTCAGCTTTACCAATTTTGTATGAGAAGATAAAGATTGGGCTAAGCAACGATGGTAAAAAGGGCATACGAAGATGTGCTATGAGCCCAGAAGACAAGTAGAGGAAGGGCATCTCTGCCCTATCTCCTCCCTGATGCCCAAAATGCCACCATTGAAAACAAAGTGGCATTCTTCAATGAGAAAGAGATCTTTAAATGCCTTCACAGTTAACTCCTCCTGGAAAAAGGAACACAGTGTCTTAACTCACCCACATTGGGGTATGATTGACTGATACCAGTTTCTTCATGGAAATCAGGTTTTCCAAGTCATGAGAAAATATTATGAGGTCTCTGGGTGCCTGAGAGAAGGTTGGGGCACTTCAGAAGGATAAATGTCCCAGAAAGGAGAGGTCAGGATCCTGTAGATACAGTCGGCCTGGTTCACTTCACAACTCTGCCTAGAGCTAGATCTAAAAACAGTGAGGGTGGAAGACACCATAAAACCTGCCCTGAATTGATGCCCCCTAACTCTTTCTGAATGCACAGATGGCTGGTGGGGTGCAAAGAGATTTGGACT
The DNA here is from genome assembly GCF_014176215.1 of Rousettus aegyptiacus. Lineage (NCBI taxonomy): Eukaryota > Metazoa > Chordata > Mammalia > Chiroptera > Pteropodidae > Rousettus > Rousettus aegyptiacus. The sequence goes on along the minus strand of NW_023416307.1, from coordinate 30,689,037 downwards.
GCAAGAGAAAGGAACCCATATTTCATTCCTGGCTCTTCACATCTGGCTATGTAAACTCGGGCAAGCCACTTCCCCCGTTTCCTCGTCAGTAAACAAGGAGTTGACCCATGCTTTTTAACTGTTCAGATCACTAAGAGGAGGGCAGAGAGCATATCTCCCTTGCTTCCTGCTGCACTTTGGCAACTAGTGCAGAGCCCAGGAGCAGGAGGCATTCAATAAATCTCTGTTGAAGGAATGAATGAATGAATAGGAGTTAAGTTTTCTCTCATTATTCAGAGGCCCACACTTTTGCAAAGTGGAGAACAATTTCAATCACTCTATTTAAATATTTGACAGTTCACCTGACAGATTTCAGATCCTTTGAATCACTTTTAGAAACTGATCTTAAAAAAATAAATGATCAGAAATATGGTAAAAGGTTTATGCCAAAGAATATATCTGTAATTACAGAGGAAAAATACCCCCCAAATTGAAATCAACCTAACATCCCAAACTAGAGGTTTATGTAAATTATAGTGTAACCATAGAACTCAATACTGTACATCCATCTAAAAATGCCTTTAAAGAATGTTTCATAACATGTGGTCTTTATTATGTTAAATTTGAAAAGTAGAATGCAAAGATTACATATAGTATGTCTTTAGTGAATAGAAAAAGATTTAGAAGATTATATAAAGTGTTAACCACTGTTACCTTGAGGAGTCTTATTTGGGAAAGTTTTGCTTTTTTTTCTTTATACTTTTCTGTTTTTTCTGAATGTTCTTCAAAACATATTTTACTTTTATTTTCAAAACTAAGACATTGTTAATCTTTATTTCCTATGACATAAAGGCCTTTTCAAATATCCGCCATGTCCTAAAAGGCAAACCAAGAAGGTACCGTGGCACCTCTCCCCAAGCAATGACACAAATAACAGAAGCTGCCCTCCACAGCCATACCATAGACATATTTCTCTCAGTACACTGACACACATAAATTTAGAATGTCTATATTCCTTCAGCAGAAGGAATCTGTACTAGAATTCATTCTCAAGTAGAGTTCATTAGCTTGGATACTTGGCTCAAATATATGTTGTTAAGTATCAAATACTAGTGTTAATTTGTTCCAGATGTCAAGGATATCAAAAAAAATCAAAAATTTAAAGGGCAAATGCAAATATTTGTGTATTTAGTAATAACTACTTAGCTTAATCTCTTATTCTGCCAGGTAAAATGCGTGCCAATACACCTTCGCAATGCCTTGGGGATACTGCCTGTCACATAGAATACAGTCGATACTTATTTGCTAAATTAGATTGAACAGAATTTTATCCACACATGCCAAAAACATGATTATTTTCAAAAGTATATTTTGGTTATGATTTATACATGAAATACATCCTTCAGTAAGGTCATTTCTGTACTGAAGATCTCCAGTGGCTACCATCTGCCAACGGAACAAGGCCTTTCACGACCTGGGGCCCATCCATCTCTCCGTCCTCGTGTCTAACCCTCCCCCTAAGTATCCTATATTCTGACCCCAACAGACTCCTCAGTGTTTCCTAGGTGCACTTTCTTGTCTTTTCATGTCTGTCTTCTTAAGTGTCCTCCAGCCCCAAGTCCAACAGCAAACTCCCATTCAGCCTTCGGGTTCCTTTCAAACGCATCTCCCCTCTGAATTTCCAGAATCTGACCTCTGCCCTACTCTCTCCTCTCCCTAACCACGTGTTCCCACAGTATTCTTTTTTAAATGTATATAGTTATTTGTTTATATGTCCCTCCTGCTGTATAGATCAGAAACCTCCAAAAACATACAGAAAACATTAGAACTATTTTTCTAAAATATTTTCATCTAAAACTTAACAATAAAAGTAAGCCATATATTAAGTATAATTAAATCTAATATATACTTATATTAAATATAATAGTAATATAATATTATCTAATAATATATTAATATTTTCATTTTACTATAGTAAGATAGTATTATAATTATTCAATATGTTGAACGTATTATATATTATATAATATATATGTATTACATATTTATTTATATTATCTACCATATTATGTTATATATAATATAGAGAATATATATTATTATATACAAACAAAATTAAGCCTTATATTCAGTATAACATATATTAAGTTATTATTAAAATAATTTATTCAGTATGTCAAATATAAGGCTTAATTTAAGTTTATTGTATTGTATCGTGTTCTGGAGTTTATTGTGAATTATATTGGCCACACATTCATCAGACCATCTTTCTAAAGGTCTGATGGTTATCTGGGATTTTATGAGCTCCTGAGGACAGCAGACCCTCTTCAATGAGGAGAGGGAGACAGTATCACCCTCGCCACCCTCACTGTTTCATTCAAGTTATGATATTTCATATATTACAAATACCTACTTAAGTGGACTTACAGATCATATTATCTGTTTTTACTAAACTAACCCTACAAAAAAAAGCTAGTCATTTAAAAAGATTCCTCCAAAGAAACCATAAAATAGCAATTACAGCAAAAACAGTGAAGCCAAATGTACAAAAGTTTGCTATGTAACAAGAATTTAAAAACGAAATAAACATTGTTTATCTATGATCTTATAACAATTTTTAAAAAAGCAATTGCTGTTAAAAGGAAATTAGTGCAATGGCAAGATCGTCTTGAAAAGATATATTTTATCATGTATGTAATTTTATTACTGGAAGTAATTTGTATCAACTATAAAAATAGTCCTACTGCACATATAGAAAAACCTAAATTTTAAAAATCTGATTAAGAAATCCTACAAATAAAGAGTCTCTATGGGTTTTCAAACAAATTTTTAGAAGTCTAAGAATCTTATTAGTTTGAAAAAACAAATGAAAAGTATCAAGGAAGATGGAAAAGCGCCAAATTTTAATAAAAATCTTTGCAAAAATTGGTGGAAAGTGTTGACACAAGAGTATGATTGAGAAAGACAGTCATTGATGTCCTTCTCCTATACAGTTCTATGTATTCATATGAGGTATCTTTTTTCAGCCAAAGCAGCTATTAAAACCAAGTAGTAAAATTAACTGAAACCAAGAATCTGACTTTTGAATGTTTTTGTCTCCATATCAAATAATGAAGTAGGCTCAAACTCATCACTCTATTTAAAATATTATTACTAATGTTAAGAGAAGGAAAAGAGCTTGCATTGTTAATACATAATGTGAAATAAAATTAGAATGTTATCTCGTTTTTTTCCCATTCTTTTAATATTTTATTTACATTTTATACTGAACATAATACATTAATACAGTTGTTCATCTACAGAGATAAGTAAATAAACATACATATGTGAATGAAGAAACAGAGGAGATAGTTAAACTTTGCAGTATGAAAATCTTCTAATAAGATTTAATAGCAGAGATATAAAAAGAGCCCATGAATCCTGCGCATAAATTCTGAAGGAAGACACAAATAGGGCAAGAAAAAAACAAAAAGCAAAAACAAAAACCTTTTAGGTAGGCCATGGTCTCTTTATTTTATAATTAATCAAAGGGAAAGATATCATCTCTAAAAATTTTGGTGTCCTAGAATTCAAACTATAACTCTGAGTAAAAGATAATAATATGGAATTATATATCAAGCTAAGGAAATGTATTAGAGAGAAATTAAACAGAAGTTTAGTGGTATTTTCTTATAAACTCTCGTGATCTAATCATTAAATAAAATTATTTTCCTGATTTGAACTTATGAATATGATAAAATCCTACTGTTTCCAGAAAACGCCCAGCCAGATAAAGAAAAGAACATAGAGAGAAATTAAAAGCATTTTTATCACCTATCATTATATAACAATACAGTTCTTTGAAAATGAGATTGAAACATTTTATTCTCTTAAATTCTGTGGAATTTTTGAGCAATAGAAAGGTCATCTTGAAAATTCTTTTGTTTCCATTTAACAGATTAGAAAATGGATGCATTTGAAACAAATATACTTGTTGTGCCCAGATCTTCAATCCCTGCAGAAAGCTTACCCAGTCTTCTTCAGCAAAACTTGAGCCTCAAGCTGCTCCTTCTCAAGTGTTGAGATCAGTTTATTGACCCTTGAAATAAGATGAGTGAATGTGGCAACCAAATGAACTATTGATAGGACAAAGCATCCAGCTTACAGGAGACATTTCAAGGACAAATAAATAGAATAACTACTTTCACCATGGGTGGTAAACATATGGAACTTGTTAACTCCAAGTGACAGTACTGGCTGAAGCATAAATGGGTTCAGGGAGGGTTCAGATGCATTCACGGAGAATAACTCTCTAAAAGGTTATTAAATAAAATTAGACTTGTTCATGGAAAACTTCAGACTTTGGAGTTGGACCTCAAGGACACGAATTTCATGCCTCTCTCCATCAGGAGCATTGCAGCTACCCAGGCTGACTTTTGTTCTTATCTTGACATCAGAAATAAATTCCAAATCCTAAAACACAGAAGGAGTCTGTGATAGCCTCCCAGGTCTTGGCACTGCCCACCCTCCTTGGGGCAGGAGGGAAAGTTCATGACCATGAAATCAGAACTCTGGCTTTGTCTTTTCCATCCTGAAGCCAAATATATTTTTTTAACCAAATCAAGCCCCTACTTCCCTTCTAGAAATCTTACAGTATTGAAAGTAGCTCAGAAAGACCTCCTAACCTAGAGTGCTCTCTTATTTTCAAATTCTAAGTTAAAACTGGGTAACTTCAAAAGGGCTCTCTGCAAAATCATACTATCGTTTTCCTAAAGAGGTCTTACTGAATGATTAACATATTGAGGGTTTTCAGGCCCAATGATTTCTTTACTGAAAACAGAGTTACACATTTATTTTGGTATTGGTTTGCAAACCATACCCATAGTCTGAACTCTGTACCCCGCTTCATAACGATGGGAGTTGCTAGCAAGCAGTGACCACAGTGGCTGAGATCTAGCAAAAAGTGCCACCATGTGACGTTTTACATGCAGATTATAATCTCCATCATTCATTAGGACTTCAAAGCCTACCAGAGTTTATTCATTTCGGTAGCTAATTCCCCTCATTTCCTGAATATTGTTTGCGTAGTGATGGAGAATATGAGTCTACATTGCCTCTTTTCAGAGATAAAATATTCAATAGACCTCATACTATAGAGAAGCTCAAGTTCCCTTTATTTTCCAATTGACCTCACATAAAGGATCCCTTTCTAAGAATATTTGTTTTGAAGACTAACAGGTCCAGAATTTAACCCAACCTCTAAACTAACACTTTTAATTGAGAGAGTATTGGTGTTAAAGAATTTTATGTTAATTTTGAATCTGTCCTTTCAATAAATTGCTTTTCATAGTAATTCATACCACTTTCTTAGGGAATGAATTACACTCGAAGGTTTAGTAATAGTTGATACTTCAGGCTTTACAGTCAGACTGCAGGGGTAATAATCCTGGCTATGGAAGCTTAGGCAATTTGTTTAACCCTCCTGTGTCTGTTTTCTCATCTGTAAAATAGGTATATGATAGCTCCTAACTCATAAAATTGTTTTTAAAATTAAATGGACAAATACATACGTGCTGCACCCTGTTTTTCTATTTTAAGTAAAATGTATGCTTCTCTTTAATATACTTTGAGAAGACATATTTTTGACATTTTCATTCCACTGTATTTTGTTAAACATAATTTAGTTTCATTTCATAACTTCCAAATGTCCTGCAGCAATATGAGAACCGGTCTTCATATTAGAAAACATGGGTTTGAATCTTGACTTTGACACTTACCAGCTCTGTGCCCTTGCCTCACTTCTTATCTCCTTGAGCCCAGTTTCCTCACATGGAAAAAAGGGCTAATGCTGATAGCCGAATGAACTGAAATGTGTGTGCTTTCCAAAACTCTGCATGTTGAAGCTCTAATCTCCAATGCGATGGCATTTGGAGGTGGGGCCTTGGAATGTAATTAGGTTTACATGAGGTCATGAGGGTGGAGCCCCAATGATGGAATTTGTGTCCTTAAAAGAAGAAGAAGAAATACTAGAGCATGTTCTCTCTCTCTCTCTCTCTCTCTCTCTCTCTCTCTCTCTCTCTCTGTCTCTGTCTCGTGCATGCACTCGCTCTCCCTCTCCCTCTCCCTCTCCCTCTCCCTCTCTCCTTTCCATCTTGTGAGGGCACAGCAAGAAGACAGCCGTCTACAAAGAGGAAGAAAGTTCTCACCCGATATCAGATCTGCCAGCACCTAATTTGATCTTGGACTTCTCACCCTCCGGAACTGTGAGAAATAAATTTTTATTGTTTAAACCACCCAGTCTATGGTATTTTATTATAGCAGTCCAAATTGACTAAGACAGATGCATTCCTCATAGAATTGTTAGAAAGTATGACATAGGTTATAAGTTTCCCTGGAAATCCATTCTCTTCTTCTTACACACTTAATCAAAATGTTAGCTAGGCACACAGCCGACTAGAATAAAGGCCAGGGCCAGCTTCCTGAACACACAACCTGTGTAATCTCACAGACCCTGCTAACAGAAGGACTCCACATTTATTTTAATTCTATATTGTCGCCATCTTGAAATTTTTAATAATTTTATCACTAAACTTGTGTTTTGTAAGTGAAGTCTAATGGGACAAAGAAGCATGTGTGTGAGCAGAGAAAATACGTACACTACACATGCCCACCATTTCTAGGCACCCTATTTGCATGTAGCCTTCACGTTGCCCCGTGAACACAAATTCTAGTGAACCCATGATGTGTGGGAGTTGAGCAAGATTTAAAGCAAGTTGAGAGGTAAGTGTATGTTCTGTCTATGACCGAGTGCCATGGTCTGAATGTTTCTGTGCCCCTAACATTCGTATGCTAAAATCTTAATCCCCAAAAGAGATGGTATTAGGAGGTGGGACATTTGGGCGGTACTTAGGTCATGAGGGCGGGTTGAAGGTGATTAACGCTTTTATAAAGGAGGCTCCACAGAGTGCCAGTACCCATTCCACCACGCAAGGAGAGAGTTAAAGGGGGCCAACTACACACCGAGAAGGCCTTCACCAGAACGCCACCATGCCGCACCTTGATCTTAGACTTCCAACCTCTAGAATGGTGAAAAATCAATTTTTGTTGTTTATAAGCTGCCTAGTCTGTGGTGCTTTGTTATAACAGCCCAAACAGATTAAGACACTGAGTAAGCAGAGGCACTGACAGTCCCCAAGGCCACACTTAACCATTCAAACCACAACTTGCTTTAAATACAAAAAGGCAACGTAATGCTAAGACACACAAATGACAGAGGAGCCCTATCATATTCTGTGTTCATTCCCCATATTAACCAATCACTTTACATTGAAAATTATAACATAGAAAGAAAAGGAAAGATAGGGAAACTTACAGTTCCTTTTCATTGTAGTTCTTCCTTACTCCTCCATGAGCTGAAGGTAGAAAGTGTTGGCAGAATATGTACATATCAAGAAGTAATTTATTTTTAAAAATTGATTTATTTTTGTGCAACGTTCCCACTGTTCTAATAAGAATTAAACGCTAATACATGTATAAGCTACCAAACACAAATCGTGGAGTTTTGGTTGTCTCTGCATAAAAGCGAAACACTGTCATATTTACATTTAGAATAGACATTGCACAATATAAAGAACAATAGTAAAATCACTGCTGGTAATTGAAATTTTTGATTTTTCTTTACTTAGAACAACATGAAAGACGTGGTTCCATAGTGTAGCAGTTAGCACGGCTGCTCTACATGCAGAAGGTCCTGGGTTCACCCCCCAGTGGAGCCACAGTCCATGGTATGCAGCCATGGCACCCTGAGCAAGCCCAATGTCTGATCTTGGAAACTAAGCAGGGTCAGGCCTGATTAGTACTTGGACAGGAGACCACCTAGGAAGACTAGGTGCTGTAGGTGTAAATAATAATAAATAGTAATAAAAGAAGAACATTAAGTAGCAAAAACAGACAGATAGCAAAAATGAACTACCAAGACAAGTCAAAAGAGAGACCTAGAAAAAAAGAAAAAGCTTTATGATTTAGGATTTTTAACATTTTCCCTCTTCTTGTAAAAGGAGCACCACATTTTTATACTACTCTGGTACCACAAGTTATGTAGCCATCCCTGATAATGACTAAATTTCTCAGCATCTCTTGCAACTAGGTGTGGCCTTGTGACTTACTGCTAGTAGATTCCTTGGCAGTTTTAGGGATCCATCCCAAGAGATAGTGGAGATGGGCCTTTGATCTTTTCTCCACCTGCAATGTAGATGCTACCACTCTAGACCTTGAGTTCAAGAGCCACCTCCTATGGATGGTGAAGGAGAGAGTTAAAGAAGCAGCCCTCAGGGCTTTGTGAGGCAGAACCACCACACCAGGTTAGGACTATGGATTGCCAAACTGTTACAGTTTGTGAAATGGATTTCATGAAATGACTCACGTGATACCTATATTAGTAATTCAATAAAGCCTAGATTTTTGTTTTTATTGTTTGCTTGTTTTTAAATCAACGATGAAAAGAAATATCATTTTTCGTATTTTTCTTTGGAACAGTTCAGCACACTCAGACTCTCTACAGTCCCCAGCATGGGTGTCATTGTTTTCAGCCTCCACTTTACTCTGCTAACTGTATGTGGCCATGCTTTTTATGTACATGTCAGTGCCAGCCGATTCAGCTATGTCCCTTTTGTACATATCACGATAAAAACTAACCTCTGACACCTGGAGAGGAAGTTTTTAAATCATTCAGACAAGCAAAAGATTGGCACCTTCAAGTAAATTCCAGCTGTAAGAAAAAAACAATACACTCTTCTGCAGAAAGTCTCAGCAGGACATCATGGAGAAGCCTGGAGAAAGCACTTCTCTGCCAATTACTCACTGTTTTGCTCATAATTAAATCAATAGACTTTAGGGAGCTTAGAGATTGGCTGACTTTCAATGCCCATAAAAAAAAGATGCAAGGTTAGGAGAAGACTTAGCCAATATGTCTTTATACATCAAATATTCTGTAAACTCTTATCTCGAATCTGTGCAATAATGTGCTTTCTGTTGGTATTTTATTTTCCCCCTCAGTCAGGGTGTAACTTTCCAAAGTAGGTTAAAGATGACAATGATAAGAAGCTAACAGCGTCATTATTCATGACATACCTGACCACACCATTAGACACTGAGTTATCTGAGGGCTAGGGCTGTCTTTGTGCTTCTTTGTTACCTCTGCACCTCTGCTGGCAACTGGCTGGCACCTAGCAAGTGCTCATTAAATGTTTGCTTAACTAATTAACAAATGGATCAATGAATAAATAAATAGTTTTAGCAGATACTCGTAAAACGCATTTGAAGCTGGCCAAACTTTTAAGGACTTATAAATTTTTAAATCATAAGCAAGATTTCAAGTCTTAATAAAATACCCCATAAGCTCTAAGATAGCCCAGATCTAAAAACATAACACAGTCATGAATTATGTAGCTGACATCCTACCCCAAAGGCCTACTTATTTAGAATTCTGCTCCATTCTGAGAAGACAGAATGAGGGAGATAGTTTAATTAATAATAGCTTGTTAGATTTACTGAAGATATAAATAGCCTCAGAGAAGGAGTTCAGAATTTATAATAATTCTCCAGGTAGTTGCTCCTATAAAGGGTTCATTGTTTAGTGATAATTAACTCCCTCCAAAAAGTTCTCTAGATGAGGTCATGGGGCAATGTAAAAGAAATTAAATGTTTAGATATTGATGTAAAGGATATGTGTTATTTTGCTTCCTTTCAGCAGCAATGTCCCCTTTTCTTGGTAAAAGCACCTTAACTTCCTTTAGAAAAATCATTCCTTTTCTCACTCCCCAGGAAAAGAAATATACCCAGAGCACATGTCCCAGGCCTTGCCCTATTTCCCTAGCTGCAGTGATTGATCCAGGGACAGGCCCATGACCTTTGTAGGCCAATCATGCTCCCTTCCTGGTATTTGAATTTTAAACTAAGTAATAAAAAGAATAAACATGATTGGAGTTCCTTCATCTTACAGAGTCCTTGCAAAACTGTCCTTGTGTTCGCCCTTCTCTGAGTTTTGATTTATTCCCCAAAAAGGTCCTGTTTTCCTTCTGGCCTCATCAAAAAAAAAAAAATCTCATTTTTATTTCCTCTAACCAGAGTATGCTTCTCTTACTCATAACCAAAGACCCTTATATAAATATTTTTCATAAAGTCCAGGTAGCATGGCATGAAGCCTTGTGTGCCAAGCTAAGATATTTGCACTTCAGCCCGTGAGCAAAGGAGGCATATCAAAAGATGTCAAGCCAGGAAACCTTATGGCGAGATTTGTGCATTGATGAAGCAGAAGGTGAACTGGGAAGAAGAAAGGGAAGAGTCATCCAAGAAAGAGAAAATGCAGACTTGAGGCAATAAAGAGACCATGAGAATGGAGAGGAGAAAGGGCCCCTGGGTGTACAACCAAGGTAGCATCATGGGCAAAGGAAGTGGTCCAGACACCAGGCTCTGGTGTGGGTACCAGATAGCACAGGAAGAGAAGCAGGTTCATCTCAGAACTTGAGCAATACAACTGTAGGACATCCAGAGTGCTGTCAAAAGCATAACTGGTTCCAGTGAAGAAGATAGATTCAGAAATCAGGGGGTTTTTTTGTTTTTGTTTTTGGTTTGGTTTTGGTTTGGGGTTTTTTTTGTTTTTTTGGTCCTTTTTTGGTTTTATTTTCATAAAATTATTTTAATGATTATAATTTTTTAAAGAATCAATATAAAATAGCAACTGATTTCTCCATATTTATCATAATTATTTATACTTGAGGTCTTGGCTAAGTGGTATTGAAATCAACAAAAGGTCTTGGATGATTCAGAAATCATCCTAGAAAGTCTGCTTTGTTGATGTCTGTCATGCGTGGCTCTTATGAGATGACCTGGTCTGTAAAAACAAAGAAGAAAGAAAGAGAAGGAAGGAAGGAAGGAAGGAAGGAAGGAAGGAAGGAAGGAAGGAAGGAAGGAAGGAAGGAAGGGAGGAAGGTGAAGGAAGGAAGGAAGGTGAAGGAAAGAAGGAAGGAGAAGGAAAGAAGGAAGGAGAAGGAAAGAAGGAAGGAGAAGGAAAGAAGGAAAAGAAGAGGGAAGTAGACAGACAGATAGACAGACCAAACGAACGAACCTCTATTCATTCTTTGGAGGTTCGAAGTGACTTCAGCAGCATTCATTAAACACATTCCAGCTCCTGTCATTTACCACTTCTGCAAAATTCAGTTCTGACTGCATTAATTTTGTCTGTTCTTTTCTAAGTTGCTTTAATAATGGTAAATTTTCTACATTTTTGCCTATCTCTACTCAGAGGTTTTTTAATGCTGATGAGATCTGAGCTATACAATTTTTTATGACTGTTCCTACTTTCATGAGCTGCCATCGAAGACTCATAAAGTTGTTTACAGGTTTGGCTGGCATCAATTTCTCTGCAAAGGAAGCCGTTGGAACTCTAGTGTTTAAATGATGTACTATTCTGTCTTCAATCCTCCCCATCGCCTTGCATAATTCCTGGAACTCCATAAACTCTTCACATCTTACACCACCACTAGACACTGCCATATTAGACTGGGAATCAGTTTTGAATCAATGTCCTAAACAAGTCTAGAGGACTTATTTGCGAGGCAGTTAACAGCAGACTCTTGGAGACCCGCTACCCCATCTCTATCCTTTTTGAGGCCTCAACAGCTACCAGATTTTAAGGCTCCCTAATCCTTGGATCTGCTGTGCCATCTTCAGACTTAACTTCCTGTGTGCTCTGAGAACAGTTTCCTGCCCTTCTCTTACCCTTCTATGTACATTTCCCAGGCTTCCTTGACCTCTGGCTGTTTCTGGCTGCTTCTGGAGACTAGGAGGAGGGAAGAAACCAGGGTATTTCTCCTTCTTTTACTCTGCTTTGGGTGGCTCCGTCAGCAGGGACTGAATTTTCTCCATGGTCCCAGATCCCACAGGACAACCCTTCCCCCTGTGGTCTCAGGCCTGAGCTGGCATCTCCACCATATTTCCAGCTCCCACTAGGTGGCCACTCCCCATTGCCTCTCCATCACTTGGTAGTGACTTTCTGCTATTGCAAAACTGGTGTATTTCATCATCGCCTATGGCTTTTTAGCTATTCCATTATCTGCAATCAATTCCCTATATTAAATTCTCTTCATTTGCAATCTTAAAGTGGTTTCTGTTTTCCTGAACTCTGACTTAGCAGCTAGTATATGGGGCAGTGCGGGGGTGGAGTGACGGTGGTGGAGATGAGGAGGGTATCTGTGAGTTTTAGTGATGAAACCTTGGTCTTCTTCCCTGCATAAATTTACCACAAGTAGCAACCCAAATACGAGACTGTCTCAGGCTTGAGGTCTAAACCAAATGGTTTAAGTGGCCCTCTGTTGGAGACAACTTTTCTTTTTAAACTTACCCTAACTCAGACTAGCTTTGACCAAAAATGACGGAGCTGGCTCTAGAGTCACGTGGAACTAGAGACCTGAATATTGTTGGGCTCCCTGCTCTCCATTTCTCATTTCTGCTCTTCCTCTCGCTTCCTACAGATAAGGCTCTTCACAAGGTTGGCAGACACAATAGATACTGGAAGCTCTCTTAACTGGAAAAGAAAAGTCTCCTCCCTTCATTTCAGTTTGAAAAATGCCAGGAGAGAACTTTATTGAGTCACTTCATAGGAACTGACTTGAATCACACATCCATCTTCTGGACCTTTCATTGTCACAAAGGAGAAGGGTTATGGTCCCATTAGGTCCATGCGGCTAATGGAAGAGAAGGTGCAAAGCCTCCAAAAAGCGGACACTGTGGGCCTGTATCTATAACTAGAGTCTCTGTCTAATCAGAATTGTTTTGGTTATAACTGACAGAATTTGATTATGAAAAGTAAAAGGATGAGTGGGGGTATCGTTTTGTGTAAGCAAATTACTTTTGTGAAGCTGACCTCGGAAATGATGGAGCCAGGCCCTCATATACCATAAAGCCCTTTCTGTCATGTTCCCTCTACTTCCCTCTGCATTTAGCCTCATTTTCCCAGATGCACATTATCCACAACCACTAAGAGCTTTCAAGCTCACATCCTCCCAGTTTTGCTTTCAAAGAGGAATGTGCTCTGACTCTCAGTTCTAATAAAGGATGAGCTCTGGCTGGTTCAGTATGGGTGAACTACTGGCCACCTGGGCCAGTCCCCATCCTCTCAGAGTAGTGAAGTACTGTGATTGGCCCAGTTGGAGTCAGGTGCTCACCCCAAGACCAGGGTGGAAGGATCATGTAAGACAAAGGAAGCTCTCATGCTGTGGAACGGCTGGTTTGAAGACCAAGCAGTTCTCCCAACCATATCTCAACATTTAATAGTCCTAGGAAATGCAAAATGACTCTAGCAATATGGCCTTGTGCAAATCACTTAACCTTTCTGGTTTCTGGTCAGATATGTCTTCTTCAATGATCTCTTCCTGTACCCACATTCACTGAAACTTTGTTTATGGTTCTCAAACTTTAGGGTGCACCAGAATCATCTGAGGAGTCATTTAAAGTGCAGACTCCTAGGCTCCACTCCCAGACACTGTCTCTGTAGGTCTGGGGTAGGAGGGCTCATGAATCTCCGTCATACTGAATGAGTCCTATGCTGATGGCCCTCATATCATACTTTAGAAGTAATGAATGAAATGGCTTGAGGTCCTTGCTTAGACACTCTGTAACTGAGGCAAATCTGAGTTGTGCTCTGGTTTGGGGAAGGCCAGGTAAGGGAAGAAGGCTTTGGAAAAATCTAAAATTGAAGGGAAGAGCAGCACCCCCTGGTCCTGGGAAGGTTCTGCTCTGCTCATGAAAGCCAAAGCTGACCAAATGCCCCTGGCTGCCCTGTGGTACAGATGCCCTCATCTCATATGGTCCTGGGCCTTCTCATGCCTCTGAAAGATCTCCTTTATGTGCATTTTTTCTGGCCCTTAGCTGAAACATAAACAAACAAAACCAGGCAGCAAGAGAACCCAGGTAAACTTTCTTTCTAGCTTAAGCACAGAATTAATGTCTAGAAGGCTTGGGAAAAGAGCAACTGATTCATTTTTTACTCTGCTTTGTTTTTGTCTCAATATATTATGCTCAATATATTTTGTCTCAATATATTATACAGAGCAAATAAAATAAAGAACAATGACTTCACTAACAAGACTCCCAGAGCTGCCCGCTCATAACCAGGGGCTATTGATATGAGAGTGTCCCCCAACACGAAGTCTCTTGAGATAAATACTCCTGTTCGGCCCCCTTTTGACCAGAGTCAACTGAGGCACAATTGTAATGTAGAGAGCAGGCTGAGCTTCAGATCCTCAGCCTTCCCTCCTCACATCTTTCCTCTATCTTAAATACTTTGGAAATTTTTTCATTAGCCATTTATTACAAGTATTTTCTTATATAATTCCATATCAACATAATTGAAATTTTAAAATATTTATTTTATCAGGATAACCAAGATATTCTTGGGAACCTCTTGAGTGAATCATGTGTGGATGGGGAAAAAAGCGACATACAGATGAGTTCGGAGGAGGCCAGCATGGCAGGCCCTGCAAACTCAGAGACCAAAATTAACCACATAGAATGTTCTAAACATAAAAATTATTAACTAAAAGTGGTTCATGGCAGGATAGCAACATCCTGGGCCTATAGCTTTCTTGGCAAAGGTCAATCTTTACTTCAAGTAAACCTGTCTATTGTCTTTTGCATCTAAAATAACATCCCCTTGGAATGTCAGAGTAATCCCTTTTTTCCAGACCCCTCAGGGCACAGCCCACTGCACCAGGGCACAAACTTCTCATAGTCATCTTGTCCCCTGCATACCACCTCTAAATACTGTAAATGTCTATTATTAACTCTCCTGTACCCACCAATTAAAAGAAGTGTGTGTCCCTCCATTTTATTTTTTATTTAATCCCGGAGATTTCCCGCATTGCTTTCTCCCACTCCCTGAATCTACCACTAATGAATATCATGCAATCCTCCTTATATCTCCTCCTTTGACGCTAATGTAATAAATAAGCTGCAAAACTGTCATTCTCTGGAGTATTTTCTTAATCTGTTACGATTTTGCTTCCTAGTAATTGTTATCAGTTTGACTCAAATAAACTCATTAAAATTCTCTATAGGTTTGGACATTTCTTACATCGATACATGATACATCCAAACAATGGAAGATTGTGCAAACATTAAAAATATTGCTTTATTTGTGCCATTTATAGTACATGGGTATATTTTTGAATTAAGAGACTCTATTTTTAGAACAGTTTTAAATTCTCTTAAAAATTGAGTGGGTACTACAGAGAGATCTCATTAACCTCCTAACCCAGTGGTCTTTTCCCTGTTATTGATCTCAGGCATTAGTGTGGTTTAGTCGTTACAATTAATGAGCCAATATTGATACATTATTAACCAAAGGCCACACAAAAAAAGTTGTTTTAGAAAAACACTTTATGAGATAGAAAATTTTCTCTACATATTGCTTTTTAAAAGCGGTTTACAAAACTATGTGTAGAGCACGTTCGTGCTTTTTAAAATAAAATGATTAGTAAGCATGTCTACGAAAGAAATCACCCTGATAATGAAATTATGGGTAATTTTTATTTACTTATTTGTATTGTTCTACAGTATTCAAAATTTTTACATTACTCCAGATGTGATTCCAGATCAACACCATCGGAATCCCCTGAGAGCTTGTTAGAAATGCAGAATTCCAGGCCCTCCCACAGCCATGCTGGATCAGAATCTGCCATTTAACAAGATTGTTTAACAACTGGGTGCTCCTTGCTATTTGGAAGGTAATTTTGATATAAAACATAAGCAATTATTACCTTCCACAATCCTCTGGAAAGAGCTTAATTAACATTTCCACGTTTTTCATTTCAACAATGGGGCATGGAGCAGTGACAAGTCCCTCCATCTCCATTCCCTCCCCCGGCCTCAGGGCCACAAAGCCTGAGCTCTCAGATTCTGCGTTGAGGTAGAGAAATATAGATTCCTCAAGAGCTGCTATTCAAGCCACAAGCAGCATGTGCCAATGTTCCACCCACAATTCTGGTTCAGTCTCTATTAAGCTGCACATCTGGCTGTCACACACTCTTTTGTGGGGACATCTCAATGGCAGCACTGATGCTGCCTCTCCCCGAAGACAGCCCCACAGTGGCCTCCCTGTCCTCCCAGCATGTGATGTCATGAGCATGAATGTCCTGCCAAACATTTAAGATGTGGCAGTTCACATTGTGTACATTGTATAGAAAAACACTGACCCACAAATCCGAAGTTTAAAAAAACACACACACACATACACAGGGCAGGATAGAACCAAACCTTGTTCTATTGTTATCCCAAACCACCAATTTAGCACAAATATGTAACTTGTATTCTTTAAGTACACAATCTTCTATTTTTTTGTTGCTGTATTGTAACTAGCATCCCCTAGATTCAGAGATTTCCTTGAAACATTCTGTCTCTAATTTGGCTTATACCAAATTCTTGGAAAGCATGAGCTAAACTGGTTCTTTCAGCCTGAAAATCCCCTGCATGTGGTCTCTTCAGAATAGGCCAAAGAGTGGGCAGAAGCTGGATATAACTTTCAAAGTCATCTCTCCTCTGAGGGCCATCCAAGAGGGACAAAGAGGGGAATTAGCTGCACTACAAAAAGGCATAAGAAAAAGGCCTTTCCCTTCCCTGTTGCATAGGGACCACCTCATTAGAACCACTGAGGGTATACAATAAAAATGCAGATTTTGGGGTACCACCCAGAGTTGGCTTCTGGTGGTGAACAGAAAGAATCTGCATTAACCTGACTTCCTAGTAGTGATTCTTAAATTGGAGGACTAGGGCTTTAGCATTAGACTTAAATCCAATTTTGGTTCTATAAATAGTGGCTATCTCACCTTAGCGATCTAAGTCTCATTTTCCTCATCTATACAACAAAGACTGTTGGGAGAAATTAGATGTGTGAAGTTCCTGGCACAAACAGATTTCAAGCACATGAATTCCCTTTTCCCTATTTTTTTAGGTAACACTTTGGGTGTGCCATTTTACCTGTGATTGGGGACATTGTCTTTCCGTGGGTGACAATTATTGACACTGTAATTCCCAGGTTCTAATGGAGCTTTAAGAAGAGCAGACAAAACCATCAAGACTGAATCCCTCTTGGTGGTTACTGAGGCAGACTTGTTGTTCTATCACTGCGCTGTCCAATCCGATAGCTACCAACCAGGTCTATGCATCCACCAAGCTCTTAAAGTGCGGCTAAAAAACAAGTGTTGGTGAGGATGTGGAGAAAAGTGAGCCTTCATACGCTGTTGATGGGATTGTAAATTGGTAAAGCTGCTATGGAAAACAGTTTGAAGATTTCTCAAAAAATTAAAAACAGATATACCTTTTGATTCAGTAATTGTATTTCTGGGTATTTATCCAAAGAAAACCAAAACAATAAAGATCTGTTCACCCCTAGGTTCATGGCAACACAATTTATAGTAACCAAGATATGAAAGCAACCTAAATACCCATCAACAGATGATTGGATAAAGAAATTATGGTTCATATATATAATGAAATATTACCCAGCCATTAAAAAAATGAAATCCTACCATTCACAGTGACATGGATGGACCTAGAGGTTATAATGCTGAGTGAAATAAGTCAGACAGAGAAAGATAAATACTATAGGATTTCACTTATATGAGGAATCTAAGGGAAAAAAGAACAAACTAATCAAAAACAGACTTAAAATATAGAAGACAATCTGGTGAAGACCAGAGGGGTGGGGGTTGGATGAAGGGTTAAAGAAGTACAAATTAGTAGCTGATAGATGGTCACAGGGATGGGGAGCACGGCATAGGGAATGCAGTCAGCATTAATGTAATGGCTAAGTGGAAAAGCAAGAGAGAGAAAGAGCAAACAGGGGGATCGTTTATAAACTATACAAATGTCTAACCAATGTACTGTATACTTGAAACTAATAATAAAATAAAATTTCAAAAAATGAAGTCAATAAAGTGTGTCTAGTGCAATTGAGATGTGCTATGTGTGTTAAATACACACTGGAATCTAAAGACTTGGTACAAAAAGGACATAAATATCCCGTTAAAAATTGTTTACATATTAAAATAATAATATTTGAGATGTATCGATTAAATGTAATATATTAAAAGTAATTGCACTTGTTTGTTTCTAGCTTCGTTAAGGTTGCTCCTAGAAAAATTTTAACTGCGTATGTGGCTCTTAGTATCTTTCTACCGGACAGTGCTGATTTAGAGGAACAACTACCCCTCCTTATGTCCCTGACACTGGAGTTATGACCTACAAAATGGAATTCCCTAATTAGATAGACAGTGGTCAGCTAGGAGAGATTTGAAGTGCAGGTAAAAGTGGGGCTCAGGGAAGGAGGTAGATGACTGGGCACATACATCCATAAGAGGAGAGGAGGACAATTTGACACTTTTGATCCAAGCTCATGGTTTGGAGAAGAGAGGATGCAGAGACCCAAAGCCTTAATTGTCCAGCCCCGGCTCCCGAATGCCTTTTGTTCCATTCCTATTTACAATCATTATACCCAGACAAGTTTTTATGAGGTCAGGAAGGTCTTCCAGTATAATCACATGACTTGTGTCCTTACAAAAACTGTATCATACCTAATCAAATATTTTGGCCAACATGAAAATTGTCTTTTCTGCATAAGTAATTTAGAAATAGTTTCCACCAGACTATAATCTAATGCACACAAATATCTACAAAACAACTAGTTCAACTGGATATTTCCAAAGAGGAAATACTTGCCAATTACTATACTATCAGCTAATGAAATTAGTACTGTTGGGAAAAATATTGCCAAAATAGATTGTAATCTGGTTTTTTAGAGCAGAATCATAACTTGATAGAGCTTCAGGAATTAAAAGCAAAGAAAAATGAACTCAGTGTGTCTGTTTTTGTCCAAAATTTCCAAATATCTATATGTATGCTTCTGAGAAAACAATCCACATAGGTGTTGTTAGCTAGAGGTCCAATAAAGTAAGTTTGTCTTATACTTCCTCTTATACCTATCCAATTCCTTTACTTAATGTTCAAAGTAGATTCAAAAAGTTTAACTGTATAATGCTTGACACTCGGTTTCTGATTGCTGACCGTTTATATGTGTCATAAAGATGCCATAATGTCACTCCACTTAAGAAACCTAGAGAACATCTAGGTTTCACTTTTATGACCATGCATTGCCACCCCAATCTAGTGAATAAGATATAACATTTTAATTATTCAGGGAAGTGCAGATGACTTGCGTCACTTATCAGGTTCCTATAAAATACTAGAGATAACGGGAATTTTTAAAAATCAATATGTGATACCTCTGAATAAAACAGAATATTAAGGTCAGTTTTGCAGACAGTCTGTTATTTTATTGCACAGATTTCACTTAAAGAACAAAATGCACCATCAATGTTTGAAGAGTTTGGGGTCTCAGATACTGATTCACTCTCAGTGTTTACACCCGTAAAGCCAAATTCAACAGTACAATTTATGTTATCACAAAACAATATCACTTAAAGATAACTAACAGAATGAAAATCAGGAAATATAAAAAAAAGCTTTTAAAAATGTGTTAAGTTGAATCATATGCAAGTGTCAGATTACAAACTACATCATACAACCTGGAAATCAAAAATGTTCTATGGATGTCAGTTAGAGTTATACTTACTTGTGCTGTTTATCATATAATTAAAAGT
This sequence comes from Rousettus aegyptiacus, assembly GCF_014176215.1. NCBI lineage: Eukaryota > Metazoa > Chordata > Mammalia > Chiroptera > Pteropodidae > Rousettus > Rousettus aegyptiacus. The sequence goes on along the minus strand of NW_023416307.1, from coordinate 30,669,367 downwards.
CTATTTGGTTCATTTCCTTCATACTGATAAATTGAGAATTTCAGGAAAACCGTGGTTATAAAAATGATCACTCTTGAAAAAGTATGTACAGATAAATGTAAAATCACAAACAATATTCCCCACCCTTTGCCTCGCAGCTTACAAAAGGGAAACCCCAAGGAGGGAAAGTTCCACGATTCCCCTTCCTCCTCCACCCCACGTCCCCAGTTCTATCTTTTTCTATCACTTATAACTAAATGACCTTGGAGCTGAAGGAGAGGGAGGGAACAGAGAGGCATCTTTATGAGGCTCCCAGTGTCATCTGTAACAATCTGAAAAGCGGCTTTTACTTCTCTCGCCCCTACCCATCTCAGCAATGTTTGCAAGGTAGTTAAATTTAAAGGCACGGGGTGAGGAATATAGAGATAGATAGATAGATAGATAGATAGATAGATAGATAGATAGATAGATAGATAGATAGGAACAACAAAAGAATTCCCAAGAGCTAATAGTGGGCAAAACCATGAGAAAACGTGTGGGCCTTATCTGAGCTAAAGATTTAAGGCGACAAAACTGGAGGAGGGTTGTTAAGAATACAAAATGCCAGACAGGATGCTTTTCTAGACCTTTGGCTTCGAAGCCTGACAGAGGAGTGGGCTTCCCCGTGTGACTGAGCAGAGCAAACCTGGGGCCATGGCTGGGCCTGTGCGGCACCTCCGCAGGCAGGCCGGCAGCCTTCTCATACATGGGCACTCTTGGCATGAGTAGGGGAGCTGGAACCCGAAGAGTAGTAGAAACGATTTTCGCCAAACGACTGGGCATCTCCAGCGCAGCAGACGATGACACAGCCACCCACAAGGCACAGCACGGCACCGATCCAGCCCGCGTACAAGGAGTAGCCAAAGCTCACGATGGTGGTCTCACGGTGGGCGCACACAGGGAACCAGATGGTGGCCACAATGGCACAGAGAGCTGGGGAGACATGGAGAAGCCTTTCATTGGGCATACCCATCACACGCCAGGTACAGTGGACAGGCCACCCTTTTCTCTGCATGCACACACCCCTGGATTCCAACCAATTCAAAAATACTCAAAACACACAGCTCTGCACCCTGGGCATGCTGAACCTAAGGTTTGCATCTATAGAATGAGCTGATCAAAAGCTTATGTCAAACTACTAGGTCGTTATTTTTTCACCAGGTGGCAGAGACAAAAGAACTTTAATGGAAAAACCTAAAAATAAATCATTTAAGTCCAAAAATATGTATTTGCACTTACTTATATATCTTGACTTTATATATCAAAGTTATAGTTCTATTATTATACTTACTTAATTGTATTATAATTATCTCTTTACATGTCTCTTATCCATTCCAAGTTTTAAGTTCCTTGAAGGCAGGGTTCATGTCTTACCCATGTTCGTAAAGTCAGTGTTTAACTCAGTACGAAGCACATAGTGTGTGTTCAATGCACACCAGGTGAATGACTGAATGACCATTCAGAAATGAAAAACAAGATAGCACCAACTACAATTTTCCACTTCAATTTTTCTAGACAATTCCCATTACAAAGACCCGAAAAGGCTATGAAAATTCTCTTGCTGTGAATTGTTGCTAGACGTCAGTGGAGTATCAGCAAGAGTGTGATTGTGGTATGCTGTCCACAAAAATCTCAAGACAAAAATGAACGGTCTTAGAGTAAAAGGATTTACCCACTCAAGGTTTTTACAGTGATGATATTTCCTGTGATGCATCACAATGATAGAACTGTATGGTTTTGCTCCAACAAATCTAACGTTCAGATTTGCTTTAGATTTTAAAAAATAAGTAGCCTCCATATCATTTAGCGTTTCCCCTTCTCCTAAACACAGTAACAAAACGAAAGCCTATAAGACTTTAAAATTTTTTTAAACCTCTGGTTTCTCATGAAGATAGTGAAACTGAAAAAGTGCATTCTGAATTTAAATTAATTTAAATTTAAATGACCATTCGTGGCTAATGGCTATTGTGTTGAACGATACAGCTCTAGATAAAGTAATTCCATAACTTCCTTTGTTATCATTTGATTTCTCATAACTACAAGCAGGACAGAAATTTTAGTTAATGCTAACTCAAGTTGGGATGACATTAAAGTTGACAGATTTATAATAATTAATGTTTCCATCATTAGCCACAAAGCCTTCAATAATTTCAACACAGGGCATTGCAATGTTTCTGACCTGGGGTACACTTGACATTTTCAATTCAGCAAGTTTTTTCTACTCATACTAAGTGATTTTCTAATTTACCTCTATACCCACAGAGAAGAAATATATTTTTTCTTTAACATAAATACTCAAATCTAAAAGCCCTATACATTAGTTCTAAACTAAAGAAAAGATTTGTCTGAAAGACCTTTTGAAATATCATTGCATTTATGTAACTTAGGTTTTTGTTGACAAAAGACTGAGTCCACCACCACAAGCTGAGTATAGATACACCTAAATAGATGTCATTACTATCCTAAAAATGTGTAGACTCCAAGTGGAATTCAGAGGAAAAAGGTGAATTTGGGGGCTTTGAATTGCTCAAATTCTCTTTCTAACAGCCTAAATTCACTCCAATAATTATAAACTATTCACATATGTAAGGAGTTTATACAGATTATCTAGAAAGTTGCATTTTTCTTAAAGAGTAAGCACAATTATGCCAGCTTTTGTAATATTTTTATATGAGATACCATGAGAAGATATATTTCCCTTCTATGAGTAGAATGTTCTCAAGAAGAACAGTGTTAACCGAATCTTCCTTTTCCAACCCAGGGCTTTGAACACCTGAGATACAGGAAAAAGTCTTTTTCTTTCTCTTCCTCTGGCTACAGTTTCCAAATCCACGCTCTTGAAGAACTGCTTGGCTGTTATCATAGTAATACTCCCAACGAGGCACAGAGGAAAGTTCTTTCTCTATCAGGATAAAGAACAAAAAACTCTCCTGGAGGGTTTCAGTCAGAAAGTTCTAAATTCTTCCTATCAATACACAATCCAGCTAAACACCCCTAGGCCCCAAAAGTAGGAATTCATCTGCTGTAGGCAAAAACAGCAACCTAGGGAGAACTTCCAACACCCAAGCTTGACAGAGGAAAAGGTGGGGAGTGTAAAGCTGAATTCCATTGGGAAAAAAAGATTTGATTCCCAAACAACTGATTTGGCTCAATCCAACTGATCTTTCCTATAAACAATGAAATAGTTTCAAAACAGCTTATGATTAAATTTTTATATTTTTCAATTCTTTGCATTTGCACATACAACACACACACACACACACGCACACACACACACACACACACACATGCATTTCCCACATTTCACATAAACCTAACAACTTCCAGATTTGGTCTAGATTTTATAAAATAAGATAAGAAATTACTTCTAATTTCATTTAATTCGTTCCTTTTCCTAAGAAAATTAATAAAACAAGATTAGCCTCACATAGGGAAAGAATCAGGCTCAATATTCCAAAAGTAATCATCAATCTTGATGTTGAGTGTTTTAGAGATTTTGTTAGGTTTCATTCCAATATAATTCACTAGAAAAAGGAAAATATCATAAAAATATCTAAACATTTAAATAATGAAACTATAGGACTAGACGAGTGGATGGATGGATGGATTGATATGGATGGATGGATGGATGGATTGATATGGATGGATGGATGGATGGATGGATGGATGGATGAGAGGTCTCATTTCAAGCCTATTTTCCACTTTGTACACCTAAACTGACTCCAAAATCCTAAACCTTTAATGTGACTTTAACACACTTAAAGTCACAAGCTCATGATTTGCCTCATTAAAGACTGCCTTCTTCTATAATCCATGCAAAACAAGACAAATGAGCACCAGCAGGCTCTTTATTTTCTAGTAGATAAATGAACTCTGGGTGGAATTCCTGTGGCTCTCAAAGATGAACCACATCAAAACCAGTAAAAGATGACAGACTGCCACACAACGTGAAGGGAAATGAGAGGTTCACTGGAAACAGTGACCTTCAATTGAACTCACAATGAAGACTGTTTACAAACTAAAAAAAAAGGAGAATTGACTCAATTTCAGCAGTGGTTTAAAGGAAAAGAGGACTATGTTTTAATCAATAAAGTTAAAAATGCAAGTCAAATCATTATTCAGCTAAAACATATGAAATGTTAATAGAACTGGCAATGATTTTTGGCTTTCTTAAAGACATAGAAGACCTGCTAGATGTATTTCTATTTGCATGCACACACACACGCACACACACACACACGAGTTTGTAATGGTCCTCTCCATTATTTGAGGAAAAATTTTTTATTTTCTTAAAAAATCTAAAAAATCACAGTTACCTACAAGATAAAGAGAACTGAAGAAAGAGGAAACGAATTTTCATTGTTTTTCTTTTATGTCATCAGAATTTGTTTTTAAATGAAGTCTCTAAAAACAGGATGGAAATTTTAACACTCAGATTTTTCAATCTGTTTCTTCTTTCTACCTTTGGAAAATGTAATAGCTAACTGCCCATGGGGGAAAAGTCTGCTATTTGTGAAAGAGTATAAAGTTGGGGCTATTCTTAGCCTGACAAACAAAAGGAGAGAAGGGGAGAAGAAAGCTTCATTGTGTAGATATAGATTTGACTGGAGTTGGTCTTCTATAAGCAGAATTTCTTGCTCTTCATTAAATAAAATTGTTTGCCTCTCTTGTTAAGTTTCAAATTACATAACACAATGTGTTCTTTAGTTAACAGAATACACCCCTATTAAAAGTTAACAATGATCTTGATAGCCTAAGAAATTACTTGGAAAGGCGATTTTAGAGCAATGAAATGTAAATGAGGTTTTCTAATCTCTTTAGGAATCAGATGACACATGGCAATATATGGAGTTAAATCAACGTGACAAAGTTAAATAAAAATGGCGCAGGTGTATTTGGAGGTGACGACTTAGAAGAAGACAGGCGAAGCAATAAGTAATGACACCTCTAACAAATGAGCTGTTGGTCGGAGTGATATTTATTTGTTGTTTCCTTTTCATTTAAAACTAGAAATGTTTTTCTTTTTTTATTTATCATTCTCTAAATTTTGACTTAAGAAAACACAGCTGCCAAAAGATATAGTCATCTTAAACAATGACTTTTATGAAGCTCTAATATATACAACAATGATCAAGTCAACGGAATTGAGTACGTTATTTTCCTGGCCTCTTTTCAACATTTTTTTCCCTTTATTTCTATTCCATACATCATTATATTTTTTTCAATATCCTTTTTTAAAAGCCAGTCTCATGGTTGTTCATTTTTTTTCAACATCACAAAATTTAGAGACTGGAAAAAACCCCATAAAGCAGTTAATTCCTCTGATTTTACTGATAAGATTATTTTAAGCCACGACCATATTAAGATGCTACATCTTTCCCACTACCCATATAAAATATTATTTAGAGTCTTGTTTGTATAAAGGTAATAAGTTTGGGAAAAGACTTTTTTAAACTATTCTAATAAGACCCCAAGATCAAGAGCATTGCTATTTATTCCACAGCCAAGGATTCCTGTTCCCTGTAGGACATCTGATTCCATGTGCATGACAAGCTCAATTTGTCCCACATTTGTACACATTTGTACATCCTTTATTTTACAGAAATTTCATTATTAACCTGTTAGTTCCAAGTTAAAACAACTTTCTTTCCAATATGAATAGGATTCCTGGGGCTATTTTTTTTTTTTTTTAAAGTAGAGTACATGAAAGGATTCCACTTAGGAAAGAAAATACACTTCCTTTCTTTTGATTCCTCACTCCATCTCCCTGAGAAACACCCAAATCAAGTACATTGTTTACTTGTAGTGAGGTGAGAATTAGACTGAATCAGAACAAAGCTTGAGCATTTGTGTTTGGGCAACTTAATGTGGCTTTTTATAATGAAATAAATAAGAAATCCCAATTATTTATCCCTACACACTGGCTCCTACAAAGTAAGTGGAGGAAATAGTTCCATTAGACCAAGATTAAACCTAGTTTTCCAGTCTCTGCTTACCAGTTCCACATATGGAGATGACCCTGCAGAAATTAGACATGATCCAAAGAATCCCCAATTGCTCTGTGGGTTAGCTCTCTATCTGTTCTAACCAACAATAGCAATAATAATAGGAACCAGTTGTTGAACACGTACTATGTGCCAGACACCCTGCTACATAACTTGCATGTTATCATTTCATGAGTCTTACCCACCTCAGAAGAAGACATTATTGTCCACATTTTGCATAAAGGCTCAGAGATATTAAGTAACTGACCTAGTTCCCACAACTAGAAAGTTGTAAATCTGAGGTTCAGTACAGTCGATCTGACTCCAAATGATAACTTGGGACATAGGTACCTCCTGCCTCAGCAGGGGCTTTTGAAAAACCACAAACAGATTAGATTTGCCTCAGATCCGATCTGAGGAGCCTGCTGCTCCTTGAGCTACTCATCTGGCTTAAGAAGCCAGCAGCACCAGGCTCCCATTCCTTGCCTCACAGCAGGAACCAAATCCTCACACCATTAAACTTAGACTGCTGAGAAGAAAAAGCTGTTGCACAATAGACATAGTTTTTAAGCTTTCAGAAAAATAATTAAAGATTTTCAGGATCAGGAAGAACTAATTTTAATTAATAGTGCTTCCAGTCTTCATATCAAAGTTAGCTTCGACACAGTTTCCTGCTCCCAGGCCCCCTAACCCCCTTGCTTTCTGGTCCCCTTTGATCATTGACCACACCACAGGTGGAGCACTGACGGTGACCCCTAGGACCCAACACGAGCCCAGCACGGGCATCTCTGGAGAGGGAGTGACAGAAACCAACCCAGAGCAACACAAAGGGAGCCTTCACTCTCTCTTGCTCCTCCTGCCTTCTGCCAACAAGGCAAACGAGGCACTCTGCCTCCATGGGGAGAAGACCCACAGGAGACCAGCAGGTGCCACACTTGAGACAATGAGCTTTACATTTCCAGAGCTAGTTTGTTCCAGTCAAAACAACGTTGAACTCAAAGGCAAGTGGCCACCCCCTGAGAAATAAATCCAGACGGGAGTAATCATAGAGGAAGTAGGTAACGCTGGAAATGCAATGGTACAAGACTGCGAGGAGCGGTGCCCTCCATCCAGGCCTAACAGTGAGCGACCAGAAGGTGCAGCCTCCTTGGGGGTTCATATCGCTCAACACGCACTCCATCATTTCACTACAGGCAGCAAACAGACTGAGGAACTCACATCACTACTCAGTGCCACCTCACTTGCCTATGATTCTGTCTACACCTACCAATCCATTTGAAAAAAATAAAAACTTTATTTAATCCAGCTAGGAAGTTTCAAACAACTGGTTATTTCTTTTATAACCCTGCCTATTCAACTGAACTATTCAGTTGTTTTAGAGTTTTTTTTTTTTTTATTATACCAATTCGTCTATATGTGCTTTGTTTTTATATCTTTATTTTTCACACACCGGTTTACCCGCAGAACTTTGGTCAACCCGTTGGAATTCAGATACAGAGACCTGACTGCAAGAGGAGACTGCTGTGAGTTGGACAAGGCGCTTGATGCTGACTGTGTGTTCCATTAGACACTCCCACACAAGTTCTTTGTGGCTGGAACCAAAATGCCCATGCCCACATTCTTCTCTGGAAATTACAGTGGTCTTCTGGTCTTTTCACTCCAGCGACCACACACACACACACACACACACACACACACACACACACACACCTCTCCTCTGAATTCTCTGTGATTGTGGTTTCACATGCCCCTAAAAACCTCCATCCCTTTGCCATCTTGTAAAATGGTACCCCCACCTCTCATGCCCCTTCACTTCACCAGTGGTGACCTATGGTCCCTATGGGTGACCATCACTAAGTGGCAATGACCCACACAGAAGCCTGATCCCTTCCTCCTTAAGCACATGGTCTGATACCAGTTTGGGATGGAAATTCCTTGGACCAGGAGAACTTGACTTTATGTCTAACCCATCCATATGCAGAGCAGTTTCTCCTCACTGACGTATTGGTGCACTTAGCAAAATTCTTAAAATTCTTGTTCTTAAAATTCATGTATTCTATTAACATTTGGAATGTGCGGATAGACTTAGCACTCAAGATAAAAACAAAAATGAATTTACTGAAAAGAGTATAGCTAGAAAGACCCTCCCTAGGTGGTTAAATCGAGCCCTCTGTATGTGGGAGTAATCTGGAAAAGTGAATGAGTACATGCCATTTTCTGGCCAAGGATATTCCCTCTCCATGACCTGATCACCTTCCCTCTAACTCTCAAAACTCATTGCTGGGAGCCTCTGCTCTGGAAAACTCCTCTAGCTTGGCTTACATGCCTTCCTACATGTGTGCACAGCCCGCATAGCTTTTTTAGATGGACACATACCACACTCTATCAAGATGCCTAAGTATACTCAAAGCAGAGACTGCCTTTTTTCCAATATCCCCAGTACCTACCGAGGGGCCTGGCACTCAGCAGGTGCTCAATGCATGCGTACTGAATAAAAGATTAAATGATCACCTAGTGATGTACCACCCTCAACATCTTACTTTTCTATTGCCTTCCTCTTTCTCTATTCTTTCTTCATACATTAACTGAAGTTCTCAGTCCTGACTACATATAAGAGTCACCTGAGAAGCTTTCAAAAAAATATCTTTGGCCTTATAACCAGAAATTCTGACTCAACTGACCTGCTGTGGGACATGGGCACAGGTGTTTTCAAAAAGGAATTCCACTGTGAAGCCTGAGTGGAGAGCCACCCTGTAACTCTTTTCCGTCTTGGTCTCTCCCTTCGGTATTTCTTACCCACAAAAGCTTTAATTTTTCTTCTGTTTGTTAACTTATGTTCACGTTCAGAGACCCTACACACACAGACACGAATTATCCCTCTGCGTAAACTGCCCTTGAAACATAAAAGGACGGATATTGTGGGGGGTCTAATCCACAGAGGGTTCACTTGGCTTCCTTTCACATGTCTCTTAAACTGGATGCAGCAGCAGCAAGATCTGACATTCATCATGTTTACTCAGAATTGGGCGCCACAGAGAAAGCTATCTTACCCAGAAGAATGAGCATAACGCCAGCCAGCTGAGCCCGCCTGTACTTGGCCACACCAGGCTCATGGCCCATTCGGATGCAGGGGAGAACTGTCAGCAGCAGGAGAATGGCCGGCAGGCCCAGGACTGAGGCCGCAATCATCAGGGCTCGGCAGGCCTGCACATAGCCTGGACACAAGAGAGCAGACAGGGCGGATTAAACCAAGTTTCCCCCTTAGAATCTGAATCCTGCTTCACAGGAATTCAGCACTACTTGTCTCCCTCCCTCTTGCCCATTCCAGGATTTAGAATGTGTTAAGTGTGGTCCATGATCACTTCACAAGTCCGACTTTTAAAGTGACTCAGTGACAGGAAAGGGAGATTGAGGGCTGGAGAGACTGAATGGAGATCCCTGGTATATACCACTTGTCCAAGCTTCCAGGATGAAGAGACCAAGAGTCCAATTACATTATTATATCACCTTGTGAAAGATTCAGAAGAAAACTCAAATCTTTCAAGAAGTCTTCTGTGATGGAAGGGCTGTTGGTTCCAGTCTGCTGTTAATATACTCTACCTGTGTGACCTAGTGCAAATTACTGAAATGCTGTTTTGATATTTTCCTCATTTATAAAGTAAAAATAATATTAATACCTACATCTCTCTAATAGAATTCAACTAAGATTAAGTTGGTTAATTCATGCAGTGCTTAGAACAGTGCCTAACACATGCTAAATACTCTAAAAATCTTCGCTATTATTACTGGTGTTACTCCCTTGTCATCACTTTTAAGGCCTCCTTCCAGCCCTGGGGATTCCTAGAGGGGAGGCACCTGGAGTTAACACAATTGCCACCACAGATGATATAAACATATAATTATGAAGGAATAAGCAAGTCGAATAATAAGACTGAAGCAAAACTACAGGAACTTCATACTGTCAAATAATATGCCAGGTAACAGTTTTATTAAAAAACAGATTACAATATGTGCAACATTTATGTAAAATAAAACGAGATGCTAGGAGAATGCGATGGACTTAAATATATTCTCATTAAAACACTTTCTCTCCTCCAGGAAAAAAAAAAGTTGCAGTTATTACTGTCCCTTTTTGGCTTAGCGTGAATCGGAGCTAGTGGCATGGCCTGGAGGCTGCAGAGTTAATGACAAAGTGAAAAACAAGCCCAAACTCCTGCCTCACACACCAAGACTCTCATACCAAATCCAGCCAGCCTGCCTTGTGTACCAAGACCCAACTGCAGCACTGTCCCCTAGGAAGATATGCTTTACCAGAATTCAGACTCACAAGAGTGCTCTTCTGATCATTGCCCAGCCCAGCCTCTTCAGAATTAAGGGTAATCAATCAATTGAATATCTATTGACTCGAAGATTCACAGAAAGGACCCACAGGAAGTCCGAGGCAGGACCTCTGACCACAGCCCTGGGCCCCCTTTGGCTTGTAGGACAGCCGAGGCTGACACAATGGAGACAGTCACCTAGAAACCGAGCTTATGAAATTCATGGCGCAGGCTGTCCACGGCCACGTCTGAAAATCAAAAGATGGAGACTGAGATGTGTCTATGTCCCCACCCAAGTGCAAGCAATGGGCAGAGTAGGAAAGAAGAGGACCTCCCTAAATGCACTCCCCTCTGTCGGATGGTCTATGTTCAATGCAAACCACGTGGCACTGAATGCTTAGTAAACTTAATTTCAGGGAAAAGAACTAGAGAATAATTCCATGCTTCATTCAAAAGTTTCTGCGAATATCTTGTCTGGCTTTTAATAAAAAATTAAAGCTACCATTTATGGAGCATCTACTATATCAAACAAGATTTACATTCTTTTAATCTAATCTAATGTCCAAATCAACTCAAACAATAGGGGATTGGTTTGATTTTAATTTTCAAAGGAAGACAACTGAGGTTCGTAGAGATTAGTAACTTGTCCAAATAACCCAGATTGTGAGCATGGGATCCAAGAGTCTGACCAAGATATACTATGCCAGCATTGTGTGAAGCTGGGTCCAGACCTGGGTTCCCAGGGACTTTGTCATTTTAAAAGTCCAAAATGGAGAAAAAGATAGTTAACAAAGGATTGACATGCATTGGGCATATCTGCTATGTATCGGTAACAGTGCTGGGTCCAAGAGAAGATGGAGAAAGAAGGACACTATCTACATCTTCCTGGAATTTAAAATGCAGTAGGAGAACTGGACTTACAAATAGTGAATGATAAACAAGTCGAAAAGTGCCCTGATGGAGATAAGATCCAATGCCAGGGCAGCAAAGAGGTTGGGAGGGGTGTGGGGAGATTCTGACAAGGACTAATAGGAAGCGCTTTAGGGGAACCTAGCTTAAAGGGGGCACAGAAAGACTTATGGAAGGGAGGGGTAAGCACAAAGAGACCAGCTCCCAGATTGGGGGCCAAATTAGTCCCTTGTTAAGGAAACGGAGATATGCTTTTAAATGCACAGGACCCACATGGGCAATCTTGTACTATAGGCCAGGGCCAATAACCCGCCGGGCAGGACAGAGATTCCCAGCAGAAAATCCGAAGGGGGGTCCGTGACCTCACCTATCACCCAAATGGCTCAAGGTTTAAATCTGAATTGAAACTGTTGCCCAGATTTTTGCAACAGGGCAGCCAGTGAAGATAGGGATCCCAGCCACGTCGGGGGAGAGTGGAGGCTAACCACTTTCTTCCCCCTGCCCCACTCCAAGACACCGCTGGCTGGCGGGGAGTGGGCGACCCTTGGCAGTGAGCCTTGGGCGGGGGGACAGGGAGTTCGGCCCTCCAGGGGCGCCGTTCTTCCCTTTGCACCGGGAAGGGTGCGGAAGCGGGAGGGTTGGCAGGGCAGATGGACGCCCCAAACAGGGACAGGGGGTGGGGATCAATAAGACGCGCTCTGGGCCCTTCGGGAACCGATCTGGCAGAGCTAGAAGGTCTTTAACTTGGGCAGGACGCCTCGCCGGTCCCATGAGGACAGGGAAACTCGCTGGCGTGTTTGCGGTCTCTCCCTCCTCCTCGCCTCTGCGCGTGGAATCTAACGGGAAAGCAGGGCGCGTGCAGGAGGAGCCCCGGCCGGGGGCGAAGTATTCTTGTCAATCGACAGTGGGGGCATGCGGCAGGTGGGCGACAGTTATTACCATGGGCTGAGTTCCTACTATGCATCTATGTCTCCGGTCATTAATTTCTCAGGGTGACTCGGCCAGTGGTGGCCACCTCTATTCTCCCCACTTCCAGGTAAGAAAACCGAGGCTGCGAGAGGTTAAGTTCGCAGCTGCTTGATTCCTCTACAACGAGGTGGGATTCAAGGTGTCAAAAACACGCCCAACAATCTTCAGGCCCTCAAAATGTTTTGCCTAGGGTCCCCTGCCCGGAGGAAAAGGGTTTGGAAGCAGCCACTTGAAGGCGGGGGCCCTTACCCGGCAGGATGAGGATGTCCACCAGGGGTTTGCAGTGATAGAGCCCAGTGGCCATGACGCAGTCAGCCCACAGCCCTTTGGAGCCCAGTTCGTCCAGCTTGCGACAGGTAGGGATGGTGTAGCCGCAGGTCACCACCCAGTCATTGGTGGACGTGGTGACGATGATGCCGATCCAACCCACGAAACTCGTGACGAAGCCCACCACCTGCAGACACGTGGCCACCATCATAGCCGTCCTGGCGTCCCCCCGCCTCGCCCCTCACTAGCTGTGCCCGCGTCGCGGCTGGACCGCGCCTGCCCTGGTCCTCGCCCGCCGCGCTCGCGAGCCGCTGGCCGACGGCTGCCGGGTGCGGGATGCTCCAGGCGGCGACAGGCCACGCGAGCTCAGTTCCGACAAGGCGACGGGCGCACGGCTGGGACAGCGACAGGCGCTCGGAGGGGACTGCAGCGCGGCTGGGCAGCGCACCCCCGCCCCCCTCTTTAAACCCCGGAGACCCGGCAGACGAGCACCAATCGACAACGGCCCTGGGTCGAGCTGGCCAATCGCGGGGCGGGGTCCGGAGTTGGAAGGGAACTAAGTAAGGGAGGGGGGCGATCACCCTGCCCCGCCCCGTTGGTGTCGCGCGGTCAGTGTTGGAAAGTAAAATAATTCTATCCAGGTCCGAGAAACGCAGAGTGCCATAAGGGCTCTCGTAAGCCTCGAATTTTCTTTTGCTGGGAGTTATTTCTCTTCCTCTTGCCCCTCTCATCTCGTTCTCTGGGTCACTGCTGCGCTCCATCCCTCCTGAACTTCTGCCCACCCCTCTTCCCAGATGGGAGCAGGGACTGTGGGACTTGCAGGGGTACCCTGTGTAGTTCCTCCACCGCCCAGGATTTTAACTGATGAGCTGGGAACTGCCCTAAGGGAGAGACACAGACTTTCAGCATACTATAGTAACTAGTAGAAAGAAAATGATCCTTTTCCGAGGTCGAAAATCATCAGAGGCTGCCATGGCCATAATAATGGTGAGGATAACAATACCACCAACTCACATTTATCCAGCTGTGCTATGTACTATGGACATGCATCTATATTTGTGTATTAACTCATTTAATTCTCTTAAGAACCCTTTGTGGTAGGAATAATTGTTGGCACATAATGTGCGTAAAGAAACAGCATGATAGAGGTTAAGTTGCCCAAGTTCACACAGCTAGAAAGGAGTAGATTCCACGTGTGCATCTCACTACCCACCCTTCACTAACCAGTCCTGGGAGCCTGCCCTGATTATCATTTCCTGAAAATTCCTAAAAGGCTCACGTATCCCATTTTTGACACATTAAAGGTAGGCTGACTTCTCCAGGCTCACTATAAATAAATAAGTTAATATTTGCATACCAATGAGAACACTGGTCCGGAGTGCTCCACAAGGGTAATTCTCATCATCAACATCATTAATCCATCTTCTCTCCAGTAATTCAAATAAGACCCATTATATGCATCTTTTTATCATGTAGAGATGTTCTCCTTAGGCTATATTGACATTAAATAGTTTTAACTCCTTTTATACAATTGGCTTATCTTATTATATCTCAGTCACCAATCATGAGATTTAAAGGTGTGAAGGATGTCACCAAGCACAAAAACTTCCTACTCAACATTCTAAATCTAAGATAAAGATCATAAATCATAGGTACGAGCTGTCCCATAGCTGTTCCTAATGCTGGGGCTCGGGGCAAATCACCATATCTTCCAGGGAAGACTGCCTGGAGGAGACCTCAAACAAATGAAGTGCACAAAGAAAAGACGCTGTAATAGATCACAGAGTGTCAAGTACAAGGGCCATCATAATTATTCAGGAGAGCACAGTGGTTAAGAAGGCCAGGCTACCTGGGTTCAAATCCTGGCCCTACCACTTAGCTAGTGAAATCAAGTTACTTTGGTTTTCTGGGCTTCAATTTTCTGAATTTATAAAGTGGGAATAAAAATAATGCCTGCCTCATAGGTTTCTTGATGATTATGTGAATTAATGTGCATATAGAACTTAAAACAATGTCTGGTGCAAATTAAGTCCTCAATCAAGCTGGGCTAATGTTATTAAGCAGTGAACGATGATTCAGAACTCTTTGCCTTTGCACTCTTATGTTTTCTTTCTGTATTCATACAAGTTTGATTTGCAGAAACTATTTTATAGGAGTATGTCCCTTTTCTATGTGAGCCATTGTGTTTGGGGGCATTTCATCACCAGTCTCTTGATCTGGATGTTTTCAGACGTATTTTTTTTTTTAGAACATTAAGAAAAGCAGCTTTTGTATTAGTACAATATAAAATATAAAACCCAAGCAACATCATTTCACTGAAAAAGCAGTTATAAAATCTGCACTCTTGTGACTCCCTTAGCATTTGATATTCTAATGATAAAAATTCAACCAATCAGAAATCAAAAATGCCCAGATCACCGCAGGTCACGTGCACAGAAGCATTTGCAAAGCCAGATTTCAGAACTCGAGCATCGAACAATAGAAAGAGTTGTCAAGTTGTTAAGATCTTGGAATGGAACCTTCTGAGTTCACATTCTGATTTCATCATTTGGGTTGTCCCTTAACCTATGTGATTCTCAATTTCTTCATCTATAAAGGAGGAACAGCAGACACCCTCATAGGGTTATTGTGAGGATTAAGTGAGATAACTTATATAAAGTGCATAGCACAGTACTAGGCACTCATAAATGCTAGCTACTTAGTATTATTCATAAGCAATATAAAACAATCAGAAACATGAGTTGCCTTTGATAGAGGCTACAGCTAAAGCAATCAACTGATTATCATTGTGTATTAATAGGAGAGAAACCATAAAGTGAATGTCTAAATGATCCCCAGCACAGGTGTACAAAAGGCCCTTTGAAGCAGGCCGGTGGAGTGTAACCTGTGTGAATTAACCATATAAGGAAAGAGAGAGCATGTCTATTGAAAAGTTAAGTGGGGCAGCCAGAAAAGCGCAAAGCACTGGGATACAAGAAGCAGACAGAGGCCATAAGAATCTTCTACTATCCATAGGAGATGGTGTGGTGGCCCGTAGACTCAAGGATGTGGTCCCTTTGGCAAGGTTCTCTATATAGAGGGGAAGTCCCTCGAGTAATCTTGGCTGTGACTCTCTGCCCCAGGCCCTTCTGTGATTAGAATCTGACTTTCCACACAGCATAACTTAACGAAATGACATTCCAGGTCTACCACCATTCCAGGCACTCTGTTAGTTTTAAGAGTCAGTCTCTCAGAGTCCAGTCACCCGAAAGAAGTGTCAACAGTAGGTCCCCAGACCTTCTGGACAAAGACCGTTCTAGTAATTTTCTCTCAGAAAACTGTCATGCCTGCCATCCATCTTTTCACATTTCTGCAGTATATAACAAAACTAGTAAGATATACCTGAGACGTGATTCCAGATCTTCCAATCTTAGGTCCAATACTCTTCCCATTATGAAAAATGTAAGAGTCTTTCCTATGGTTTAAGCTTAAGTTTCTCAACCTTATTCTTATTTGAAGACATTTTAAAGGGGAAAATTAGAGAGGCCAGATAGTGCCCTAAACCTCAGATGCTTACTAAACAAAGGAAACAGCCTAGTTAACTGTTTTTCTACCATTTACACCTAAAAATAGTCAATCAAACTAACATATGATTCAGTTAGAGAGCTGATGTACATTGTACTGGCAAAAGTGTTTGCAGGCAAGCATCTAAAAGCCTGTATTGAAAGCAAAGATTGGACGAAAGGAGTGGGCTCGCAGTGACTACTAGTGGTTGTCTTTTATCATTGCATGGCTGGTAAAACACGTCTGTATAAGGGGGCTCATGTCTTAACAGAGAACATGATTGACTGCAACTTCCCACATTCCAAATATGGGAGTGTTAGACCCAAATGAAGTGTACATTGCTCTTTGAAAACTTTCTTCATATATTAAGAAAGATGTATCTCTTTAGGAAACCAAACATATGAAAACAGGACATATGAAATTACTTAGGTGAGATTATTCTTTAAAAATAAAGCACTTTTAATAAGACTCCCATTTCAAAGATAAATCCTTTTGGTGGACTTTAATATTTGATAATTCAAAGATTTAACATACACACACATTTTATAAATATTGTAGTACAAATTCTTGTTTTCAGATATTCTTATTTGTAGACATTTTAAAGAGGAGGATTAGAGAGCCAATATACAGATGTATCAAACATAGACTTCAAAAACGACATGATCTGTGAGTTTTGAGTTTTGTCTGTTTTGCTGACATTGACACCTCTGCGTGGCACAGTGCCTAGCAAACATAAAGATGCTCAAAATACATCTGTTCAAGGAGCTTAACTGAAGGGTTCAAAAAGAAAGAGAGAGATTGAATTTGCAAGCCTCCAAGTTTTACGAGGATGTTGTCTTTGTTTGGGCTGTGATAACAGAATACCACAGACTGGGTGGTTTATAGACAACAGACTTATTTCTCACAAGTTTGGAGGCTGGAAGTCCATGATCAAGGCACGAACCAGCAAATTCAGTTTCTGGTGAGAGTCCTCCTCCTGGCAGTCTTCTCCCTGTGTCCTCGCATGGTGGAAAGGACAAGGAAATTCTCTGGGGCTTTTTTTACAAACGCGTTAATCCCATTCATGAGGGCTCCATCCTCATGACCTATTCGCCTCCCAAAACTCCACCTCCAAGTCCCATCATATTGGAAATTAGGTTTCAACAAATGAGTTGGGGGAGATACAAATATTCAGACAAGGTGCAGAATATATCAGAAGGTGAGGATGAGAACTGGTCTAGGAGTGAGCAGGAGACCAAGTGAAGGTCCTTTGTTGTCTTGGGTACCCAACTGTTGTCCTCGGTACAACAGAGCCGTCTCCAATCGAAGGGATGTGTGCTGCTCGGGTCTCAAGCTGAAAAGTCTGATCACCTAGAGATGCTGGTCTCGATCATAGTATCTCCACCAAAAGAAGAGCAGCACTTTCTCAAGTTACTTCCATTTAGAATTTCAAATTCAGCTACTGTGGGTGAAAAACTGCCCTTTCAGGGTTCTGTTTCTTGACCTTTGTGTTTCAATTGTAATACCATTCCTTTACAAGCCATTTTATTCCAAAATTCTCCTCCTTCAGTGTGGAAATAAAGCAAAATAATGAAAAGCTTGCACCTGCAATGCTAGGTCTGAGTCCTTTCCAGAACGTATTTTTCCCTTCTTCCTTCTAACAGACAATTCTATTTATCTGTTTCTCGACCAGCAGTTTCAGAATACACTGGATTATATAGTGTCTAATTCGACGTAGGAGATCACACTTCCTGAGGAACAGTAAAAGTAATTTTTAGCTCAAACTGGAAATGACATTTTCCAAAAATATAATAGTAATAAAGTAATGAAAGTAAAAAGAAAATTAACTAGAAAGCCACATCGTTGAATTCTCTTAGAAATTAAGAGCAGCTATTTCCATTTAGCTACCTAGGACATCCAAATACAGAGCAATTTGTCCAACTTTAAGTCTTTTACCAAAAATGTATGAATTATAAAGTGATCTAAACTATCATGTGTGCTCTTATTATTCATTCAGTATATAATACAAAAGCATGAATTATGTTATCAACACTATACTGCGCCATTAAAAAAATGGTCAGAAGAGAAGCCTCTGTCTCAATCTTACCTACTGTTTTCCTTTGTTTGTTTGTTACATAAAGATTCTACTTTATGAAATTATCCTGAATGGGAACATTTTTGGACACCAAGATCCAAGGGAGACATTAGAGCAGGGTGGTTAGGGCACTCTGAGTTAGAATCCTGGCTCCATTACTTACTAGGTGTAAATAACTTGACTTTGGACAAGTTATTTAATCTTTTTATTAAGTAACTCTGTTTAGTAACTAATATTCTATTTCCTGTCAGTAAATGGTATTAAAAATAATGATTGTTTTATAATTGCTATGTGAATTAAATGTATTGCTATATGTAAAATGGACAACATAGTAAATACTCAATAATGTTAGCTTTTATACCAAAAATAGTTAATCATTTGTTTGTAACCCTGTTTAAAACCAATATAATATCTTAACCTTCAAATTACATAGCAACGAAATTCAAAACATTTCATTATTTGGTAGCAGATGAATAAGAATTTGAAAGGAAAGCAAATGGCATCTCTTCTCTAACTACAGAATAAGGGCTTCTTTAACAGCTAAGAAATTTCTAGTCACTCCCCCCTTTTTGCCATTAAGATTTAACAACTAGATATAATTCCTTTTTAATTTTACTAATAATATTTTTGCAGAAATTAGCTTGGCCACTGGAGGGCTCTCACAGCCTCTCATTAATGCTATGAAAAAGGAATTCAAAAAAAATAAGAATGAACATTACAAAATACCAATAGCACAACTGATACGCTCCATTTCAAAAGTAATTTAGCAATACATAGTAAAAGGATTTAAAATATGTATATTCTTTGATCCAGCTTCTAAAAGTCTAAGAAAATTTACTGTTAAAATGTTCGAGTTTTTCAATTTACGCTTCAGTTGTATTCAATTAAGAAGTAGATGACATGTTATAAATTATAAATTTTAAAATATGAATTGTTAGTTTTTATTTCAAAATATCTGTATAGTTGGATACT
Organism: Rousettus aegyptiacus; assembly: GCF_014176215.1. Taxonomy (NCBI): domain Eukaryota; kingdom Metazoa; phylum Chordata; class Mammalia; order Chiroptera; family Pteropodidae; genus Rousettus; species Rousettus aegyptiacus. The sequence goes on along the minus strand of NW_023416307.1, from coordinate 30,650,312 downwards.
GATTTTTAAATACGTATAAATATCTGGAAAATATACACAGAAATGTTAACAAGCAGTTCCTTTGGACAATGAAACTGAAGGTTTTTCTCTCTTTTGTTCTTTAGGTATTGTCCAATTTTCCATAATGAACAGGAGTTAATTTTATAATGAAAAAAATAACTTTTTAATTTAAAATATTTTCGACATTTTAAAATATTCATTATTATAAGGTTCTATAAAGAATGCTTGTGTCCCTAAACACTAGGTGACTATCCTGATGATTACATCACCATCTCATTGGCAGTCTTCTTTACCTTCAGAACACAGTTCAAACCCTTTAGGATACAAGATTACACAGGACTTTTATGACACAACTCTCACAGCGCCCCCTCCCCTTCTTTGTGCAGCTCCCTACCCCAAGCAGCATCCGCACCAGTTATAATGAACTTCTCGGTAGCTCCTCATAGATTTACCACACTTTCTCATTCCCTATACTTTACACCACCCATCCTGCAGGAAATGACCTTCTCCACCCAACTACTTTCCAGTCACCTAAAACTTGTTAGCCCAAGAACCTCCTATGACAGGACTGCCCTTGTGTCTTCCTACAAAGTTCTAAAGGGTTCCCATAGGGCTTGTGCATGCTTTTATCAAAATGTGAATTATTCATATTATAGTGTTTTGTCTCTAATTTAACTGTTTGAATTGTTTTCTCAGAAAGTATATAATATTGCATTCATTACTAGCCTGAAAACTTTCCTCATGCGATTCCTTCTGCCTAGAATGCTTTCCAACCTAGCCACAGCTCTCTCCTCCCCACAGCTCACATTTGTCCAAGCTCTATTCAGGTGTCATTTGGAACAGGAAAATACCTCACCCTCCAGGTTGAACTCCTCATGCTCCCCCACCCTTCTGTAAAGAACTTGGCCACATGGCTTTGAAACAATGTGTTCAGGGTGTCTGGGAGTTCTTCAAAGGCAGGGGCTGTGCCTGACTCACTGTGGTAAGTCCAGTATCTAGCAGTGTCAGTGCCACGTCAGCACGAATATTAATCATTGTCACTGGAGCTAAACACCTTCCCTTAAAAGCTTTCTAAACTAAAGCTATACTAAGTATGTTCAAAGAACCTAAAGGGAAACCTGTACAAAGAACTAAGGAAATAGAAATTATAAAAAGAAACAAAATAGAAATTCTGAAGCATTACAAGAGTCCTAGAAGAGAAAAAGGGGACTAGAGATTTTTTTGAGGAAATAATAGCTGAAAACTTTGCAAATTTGATGAAACACATGAATTTACAAATCCAAAAAGCTCAAAGAACTGCATATAGGGAAAAAAAATCAACAAAACTGACAAATATTTAGCTAGATTAAGAAAAAAAAGACTCAAATTCTAACATCAAGAATGAAAATAGGTACATTTTAACCTACTATACAAAAATAAAAAGAATTTTAAGAGAATACTATGAGCAATCATATGCCATCAAATTAGATGACCTAGCCGAAATAAACAAATTCTTAGAAAGTAACTTAGGAAGAAAACAGAAAAACTCAATAAACCTATAACTAGTAAGGAGATTATATCAGTAATCAAAAACCTCCAAACAAAGAAAAGCCAAGAACCAGATGGCTTCGCCGGCAAGTTAGACCAAACATTTAAAGAAGAATTAACGCCAATCCTTCTTACTCTTCTAAAAAAATCAAAGACATTTTCTAACTCATTATATGAGGTAGAATTACCCCAATACCAAGACCTAAGACCCTACAAAAAGAAAAAATAAAACTACAGACCAATAACCCTTATATTGATGCAAAAATCCTCAACAAAATCCTCAAACTGAATTCAATAGCATCTACATAATATGTAACATATCAAATTAAAGTGGCATACCTTAAATTTTTACAATGTAGATGTCAAATATTTCAATTAAATAAACAAATAAACAAACAAACAAATAAATAACACATTAAAAGGATTATACACCCTAGCAACTGGGACTTATCCTTGGAATGCAAACGATAGTTCAATTTACAAAAACCAAGCAACGTAACACATCATAGTAATAGAATGAAAGAAAATACGATCATCTCAATTTATGTGATAAAATTCAACACCCTTTCATGATAAAAACACTCAATAAACTGAGAAGAGAATTTCTTCAACATGATAAATAGGCCATATGTAAAATACTCATGGCTAACATCATATCAATTGTGAAAAACTAAAAGCCTTCCAAGGTTAGAACAAAATAAAGATGTCTACTTTCACCCTTCTATCAACATAGTATTAGATATTCTAGCTAGAGCAATTTGGCAAGGAAAAAATTAAAAGCATCCAAACTGAAAAGAAAGAAGTAAAACTATCTGCTATCAGATGATGTGCTCTTATATGTAAAAACTCTTAATGACTATACACACACGCGCGCATAGAGTTAGATCTAATAAATCAATTCAGCAAAGTTCCAGGATACAAAATCAACTTGCAAAAATCGACTGCATTTGGTACACACTAGCAATGAACAATCCAAAATAGAAATTAAGAAAAGAATTCCATTTATAATACATCAAAAACAAAATAGTTAAGAATAAATTTGACCACGGAGAAGAAAGAGTTGTACAATAAAGACTATAAAACGTTGCTGAATGAAATTCATAGATTCGATATCCCTATCAGAATCCCAATGGTGTTTTTTGTAAAAATACAAAATCTCATGCTAAAATTTATATAGGATTTCAAGACACCCCAAATAGCCAAAACAATCTTTTAAAAAAGAACAAATTTGGAAGACTCACATTTCCTCATTTTAAAACTTAGTACTAAGCTACCATAATCAAAACAGTGTGGTACTGGCATAAGAACAGATATAGACCATTGGAATAAAACAGCCCAGAAATAAACACTCACATACATGGGCAATGATTTTCAACAAAGGTATTAAAATCATTCAATGGAAAGGATAGTTTTCAACAAATGGTGAGAACTGGATACTCTTATACAAAAGAATAACATCAAAAACCTTACCTTACACTATATACAAAATTAATTTAAAATGGATCAAAGACCTAAATGTAAAAGCTAAAAATATAAAACCCTTAAAAGATAACACAGGGGGAAATCTTTATGACATTGGATTTGGCAATGATTTATTGGCTATGACACCAAAAACCCAGACAATAAAAGAAAAAACAGATAAACTGGACTTCATCAAAATTTAAAATTTTGTACATGAAAGGACACTATTAAGAGTGAAAAGGTAGCTCACAGAATGGAAGAATATATTTGCAAATTATCTATCTGACAAGGGACCAATATCCAGAACACATAACTCCTACAACCCAACAATAAAAAACCCAATTAAAAAATAGGCAAAGGACTTGAACAGACATTTCTTCAAAGATATATGAAAGGCCAATAAGCACATGAAAAGATGTTCAATGCCATTAGTCACTAAGGAAATGCAAATCAAACCACAATGAAATAACACTTCACATCCATTAGGATGGCTATTACCAATAAAATGGAAAATAAGAAGTGCTGAAGAGGATATGAAAGAATTGGAAACCTTGTGCATTCCTGGTGAGAACATAAAATGAAGCAGCTGCTGCAATAAAGTTTGGTGATTCCTCAAAAAGGTAAACATATGTCTAACCAATATATTGAAACTAATAAAATAAAATGCTTTAAAAAAAAAGTTAAATATAGAGTTACCATATGATCCAGTAATTCCACTTCTTGGTGTGTACCCAAAAGTATTAAGCTGGAACTTAAAACAGATACTCGTAAAACAATGTTCATAGCAGCATTATTCTCAGTAGCTAAAATGTGCAAACAACCCGAAATGCCCATCAAAAGATGAATGGACATACAGAATGTAGTATACACACACACAATGGATTGTTCAGCCTTAAAAGGAATGAAATTATAACACATGGTTGTACCATAAACGCGTGCTAAGAAGTCAGACACAAAAGGACAAATAGTTATGATTCTGCTCATAGACAGAAAATAGAATAGAGGATATCAAAAGCTGAGGGAGAGAGGTGAATAGGGTGTTATTGTTTAATAGGTATAGTCTGTTTCAGATAATGAAAAAGTTCTGGAAATTGTGGTGATAGTTCCACATCGTGAATGTACCTACTGCCACTGAATTAGACACCTTTTACGGTATGGATATTTGCCACAGAAAAAAAATAATTGGAGGGTATGGTAACCAGACTCCAAGATGGCCCTCAATGATCCCTGACTCCTGGTATTCACACTCTTGTGCAATCCCTAGAATTGAATATAGGCCGGATTTAGTGACTCACTTCTAATAAATAAGATAGGGCAAAAGGAACAGTGTGTGACTTAAGAGTCTAGGTCATCAGATTGTGGCATCACTCTTTCTCTCCTTTGGATCACTATTATGAAGAGCTCCATGACAGGTACGCACAGTGAGGAACTTGAGTGGCTGTCAATAGCCACATGTGAGCTTGGAAGCAGTCACCAGGTAACACCAAAACTTCAGCCCAGGTTAACATAAAACTGCACCCTTCTAAGACTCCTGAGCCAGCACTCAGCTAACCTACTCCTGGATTTCTGTCCTTCAGATACTGTGTAAGATATTTGTTGCTGTAATTTGCTAAACTTTGGAGTAATTTGTTATACAGTAATGGATAACGAATACCAGAGTTGTGGGTATGTGATAAGTTAAAGCATGACACCAAGTATCATGAAAGAGAATGATCACTAAATGCCAGTATATTCATCACCTGAAATATTGCATAAATTTCACACTGTATAATTTAAAAAAGGTTTCTCAACTAAATCACTTAGTGTGTAATGAATAAGATTTTATTTTAAAAGCGCAAAGGAGACAATGTCAACCTTAAGAGACAAGTAGAGTTCATACAGGATACTAAGATGGCTTGAATCAATTTTATTGGCATTAAAAGTTTTCATTTGGAATTCAATCCACAATCTACACAAGTTATTTACAAGGCATGAAAATGGAAACAGCACAAAATACAATTGAGGTATAAGCTAAGAGCACAGTATGTCATGTTTCAATAAATATAATTCAAATTTTGTAAACTAAGTAACCAGATAGATGAGTCTTGTTTTATAGTAAAACCATATAAAATATTTATTTCACGTGAGGTAGAGGACAGTTTTGTGTCACGTAATGCAACCAACCACAGCAATTTTAACCATAAAACTATACATCATTGGCAAATTTTTAAATCGAATTATGGTCAATATAGTCAACAATTTGTTTCAACAGTTGCAGAACAGGTATTTCATTTACTGCCTTCACAGATTAAAAATTCTGAAATAATTTAAGACTACTGTGTTGGCTTAATAGTATCAGGATAAACAAATACTTCTAACAGAATGGTTGAAACCAAGTATATTTTACTTCTCCCAAACTATAATTCCCCAAAAGATATCCTATATTTAGCAATTCTTTTAGTAGGACTTTTTAAAACTAGAACTATTTTAAGTATGCTGTGCTTTATTTTCAAATGAGGTATCTATATAAAAGAAAAAAGAAAATCTTATAAATTCTTTTACATTCAACTAATTTAATATACTATTTTGTTTTCTGGGATTAATTTTTAAATTTTAGTTTTTACATTTTAACATTTTCTAATTCAAAAACAGTAGCACTATATAAGATATTTAATTCTATTACTTAAAAAAAAAAAAGGCCCCAATTTTTATTGTGTAGTTTAAGCCATTTAAAATGGAAAGATTTTACAAAAACAAAAACAAAAACACTGTCCTTTTAAACAAGATGCAATACAGAATACCTACATGAATTTTTCCAATAATGGAAATGCTGAAGTACTCTATACTTGAAAAAAAGTAAGCCGTTTAAATTATTCAATCCCACAATGTGTAATACAGCAGTAATATGTCCCTTATTGCTGACAGCGTCAATACAAACTATAAACAAGTAGTTCCAAGCACAGAAATAGATATACAGTATGAGCACAACTTTTGTCATTAATTTTTAATGTCCTATTGTATGGATTAAATGCATAAAAGCAAATAAAAATGAGGATTAGTCCCTAAACAATCAAAACATGTATTTTCATTAAGAAGAAAATTTTAGAAGCTCATCAAAAACCTTCAGCACCAGATTTACAATTAATTTTAGAGAAATGCCTTGAGCATGTTTCATATTACTTGAGTTTCCTTATGATTTTATTGTCCTTCAAAAAGAAGTCACAGACGTGCACATAAATTGGTTGTTTTGTCTAAACTTTATGGATAACCTGCAAATATCATTGTACTTGGTCTATTTCGCCTACTTTAGTAATTGGTTTTTAATTCAATATGTACAAATGATTTTATATTGCAACAGGTAATATATTAAGTATACTATAAAATTAGTTCAAGAAGCATAAAAGCATCCTAATTCTCATGGACACAGAAATTCAAGCAAAAGAATATGCTTCACAAAACTAAAGCACAAGCCAAACCTATGTTGTTGGTTAAATCCTTTTACAGTGTTAGTTGCATTTATGAAATTAGGGTGGTTTTGAGCTTCCTCAATGACAACAGATTTTACATTTACTACCTTTATAGATTTGGTACCTTTTTCTCATCGAGTACAGAAACTATCATCACCCAAATTAAACATCACTCATCACCCAGTAAGTTAGTTTTCTATCTTCTCTTCCTTGTAAAGATGCTCTAGCACTCTCGATAGGCCATTCCTTTAATGTAGCTTTTTAAAGTAAGTATTTTTATATTTTTCCTAAAAAGAACATTACAAAATCTGAGGAAAAATCTGCTTACCTAATGATTTAGCACACAAAACAACACAAACTTTAAGCTAGCAATCAATACACAAAATGAGCATGCAAAGAATAGAAGAATAAGTTTATATGGATAAGATATTTTAGCAGAGGACACTTTTATTTATTAAACTGACAAAAACAGATACTACTACACTTGATCTTAGCCAAAAGGCTGAGAAGTGATAGAGGCCACTTTTAAAATATTACAAAATCTCTATATTTTCAAGCTATGTGGTGCAGTTTAACTTAAAATTATTTTTAATTAGAATAGGTATAATATTTACAAGTGACTAAAAAACTATTTTCAAGGAAGTTAAGACAGAAACCTATGGCACATCAATGTATCTTCTGGAAAATGAAGACTACACAATTTCACGTGACAAGTTTTCATTATGTGAAGAACTAGAAAAAAATATTTTCCTCAATTCTAAGTTAAAAGTTTATGACAATTTAAAGGTGTTTAAGCATTGCTTAGAATTTTGTGATTCTAAGTAAAATATTGCAAAGATGAAGCAATTTATTTTAGAAGTTTTTGGGTTAAAACTTAAGTAAACTTAACATTTACTAAATAACAGAAAGATCTTGAGTGAATTAGAAAAATAAATCAAACTACAGGAGCTTGCGTTTGTCTCTTAAAAACCTTAGCTGTAACACGGGTAATTCACGACTAAAGTGAAATTGTATCATAAAATGCCTTTGTGAGTTTTCTTTCTCCGTCTAAATAAAAAGTGTTATGAGGGTAGGTCATTTTAAATTTGTTCCTCTATGTCATTTTTACATTTGCTCCTCCTTGAGAAGATTCTAAAAATCAACAAATTTAATTGTAGGATTGATACAGTAAAATTTAAATGGAAAATAGATAATACACATTTAGATGATACTCTAGCGAAGAAACTATACTTTGGGGAGTACAAAAATTCGTAAGTCCAATCTCGTCTGATCTCGGAGGCTAAGTAGGGTCAGGCCTGGTTAGTACTTGGATGAGAGACCACCTAGAAAGATCAGGTGCTGTAGGCGTAAAAAATAAAAAAAAATAAGGGATTGTAAATTGACAAGGTCCTTGCAATCTGTGAGGTCAACCAAGGGTTGCCTCACCTAAAAAAAAAAAAAAAAAGTACAAAAATTCATTTAGGATACATTAGTACCACTAAGCAAAATATAAAAATAACAAGTGAAATGTTAACCTACTAATTTTTGAAGTTCTGTATCATTTGAGTAGATATTATTTATGCTGGGAACAGTATATAACCTTAACCCTAGCTGATTTATTTTAAAAATAAATTTAGCTCTCAAGTAATTTCATTCAGTACCTTATGCGAGAACATGAGAAACATAAAACTCATGGGATAAGAACATCGATTAATAATAGTAGCTTCAGGAAACTTCCTTTAAAAAATGCATACTAAGAATTTTACTGAATATCTTTTAAGCCATAAATTAACTAATATGAAATGTGCCATTAAGGAATGAGACTTTTCTGTGCCAAAAAAAAAATAAAAAGTGCAGAAGATGTTGCCCCTCTACCAAACTACAGAATTCCTCTCTTCTAAAAATTATCTAAAAATCTTTTAGTAGTAGGTGACTAAAACTCCCTATATTAACCTATCATACGCTAATCAGTTGACTGTAAATTCCTGATTTTGATAATAAGTAGTAATTGAAATGGTCCATTCGTGCAAATTTTGGTAAGACTTAACATTTAAACATACAAAAGTCCAAAATAACCTTCAAGACATTTAATATTTTACAATTTAAAGGAAAACAAATTATATAAATTTCAGTAAGACCCATAACTACATATAAAACTGTACAGGAAGATTATGGATTGTATAGAAACAGTATCAGTACATCAACAGTATCAGTTTTTCTCAAGAACATTAACATTTCACACCACTATAAACATAAACAAAAGTTCAGAAACTTTTACATTTTATTCTCTCTCCTGAAGTTACCTCATAAAAAAAAAAAAAAAAATCTAACTATAACCATGTATAAACCAAAAAGCAAATTACAACTGCTTCTCGTGTTTAGCAGCAGGATTATAACAAAGCATATTATAATTCCCCATTTATGCCCATGGGGTGTGCTATAACCTCATCAATGAAATTCCTCTTTTGACAAAATGTCTCTTGGGAGACATTAAAAAGAAGAAAACTGATGGAAATTCACTCCACAGTATGAACAAAAATAAAAGCAAATTTTGTAAATAATAATAAATATATCGACTTAGAAAGTAGATCGTTAAGGGAAAAAGCTGGAGATTCAACCCCTTAAGCTCTATATATATGAAATATGACACCACCATTGTTATCTAAAATTGAGTCTGAAATATGGATAACAAAATTGACCACAATTATTTTCCACCATACAATGCAGCTTTTAAAAAGTATGCAACTGTTAAATTTGCATTAGAAATATAGGCAAGTGATCTAATAGTTGAAACCACAGAGTACTGTTACTAAGCTGGTTGCAAAAAAAAAAAGTACAAAGAAACATACATTTCCATTCATTTGGAAAATGTAAAAATTTATGTACTAATATATATAATTTCTTCATTTTCTCTGATCTACAAATGGATAAAACACCTAAGTTATCTTCATGCAGATAAGCTGTTTGGAACTCAATTAGCAAAGCAAACAAACAAAAATAAACCCTGTTGAGAATACACAGATGAACCTCTTTAAAAGGTTTCTATTCTTTAGCAGTCTTTGATTTCAAAATCTGCAGCTTTAGCTCTTTTATCATCATTTCTAACTTCTGTCTTGCCTCCCGTTCCTGTCTGAGTTCATCTTGGAGTTCTTGCCTATCCGCCTCGGCATGGTCCAATCTCTGTCTTAGTTCTGCCAACTGTGTGATTTAAAACAACTTTGTCAGTTTTCATTCAGTTTTGTGTTTCCATTTAATCCTCACATAATGGCAAAGATCTTCCTTCAAATTCATCTTTATAAAATGAGCTATTTCATGCATACTACAATCTTTTGAATATCTAATACTATTAATCTGACTTTGAGATGACATTGAACTGAAGGAAAAACAAAAGATCAAGAGAAGTGAACACCTAGCATATTTTCATTATGCCCTAGCTTTAGCACACCTCTCATCATCACCACCTGCTCATGTTAAGTGTTATTTGTTCATATTCTCCAAGTTCATTTTTGCCCCAGTGCTTTTAAACATAGTGCACAACTTCGTGTTTATTAATTTTTTGGTCTGAAAGCTAATATACTACATTAAAATAATATAACACTTGATATTCAGATGGAGATTAGCAATTTGGGCAACTAAACTATGGAAATCCAATAAAATTTTAAAGTAATAAAGCAATCGAGGTCAAAAAATTACCTTGGGTAATATAACATAAAGTTATTTATAACAAAATTAACTATTTTGAAATCTAACCCAATAAAATGAGCTTGACAGAAAATAATTTCTTTAATGGCTTCAATTTCCATGTTGAAAGAGCACTACAAACAGTAATTCTTACCTGTGCCGCATATTCAGCTTCTTTGTCTTTTTCCAAATTTGAGTCGCAAGTACATTTTTGCTTCATTACCTGCTCTAATTTTTTCTCTAAGTCTTTCTGTTCAACATAAAATTCTTCCATTCTTTGAGCATGTTCATTCTGTAAAGATTCGAGCTCTTTCTGTAAATTCTGCTGTTCTTCAGTGAGTTCCTTCATAGCTTTAGAGCTATTCAACAATTCAACTTCCTGTAATATTAAAAAAATCACAACACAAATCGTATTTACTTTATTTCTATCATGTTAAAAATTTAAATTCATGAAAAAATAGGACATATAATATCTAAAAGTCAGTTGTCATATCAGTTTTACGTAGAAGTAATTACCTTGAAAAACTATTTTCTGTAAAAACGTAAAAGTATATTAAAATTGCTTATGAGTGTAAAACTGAATGATCTTAAATAGATCAGCAGCATCTCATCTCGACTTATCTTAAGAATATGCAGAAGTATTTTTTCATAATGCGCTATTGTTTAGATAATAATTTTACCATCTGAAGTTGTTGCTTCTTCTGCAAAATTGAGTCCAATTTTTCTTGCTGTTTTACATAAGTTCTCATTGCTTCTTCCATGATTTTTCCCTTATCGTCCTCACAAATGACATCTTTGACAAGAAGTGGAGATGAAGCTGCAGCATCATGGTCAATTCCCGCCTTGCTTGTGTCTCTGACTGAGTTGCAAGTGGTAGACTCGGGTTTCTTTTTACTTACAGAATTATTTGAGATTAATGGATCTTTATAAAGCAAAAATGAAGAAAAGGAGTATGAGTATCACTCTTAAAAAGTCACTAGAACAATCTACAAATTAAAAAAAGATCCCATTTACAAATGAAATTAAAAAAATACTTATAAATTTAACAAAAGTAGTACAAGACTTGAACAATAAAAACTACACATCATTGAAAGAAATTAAAGACCTAGATAAATGGAAAGGTATCCCATGTTCATGGATTAGAAGACTTAACATTATTAAGAAGGTGCCATGAACTGAATGTTAGTGATACCTTCCTACCTAGAATTCATATGTTGAAATCTTGACCTCCAATGTGATGGTGATTAGGTCATACAGATAGAGCCACAATGATGGGATTTATGCCCCTATAAAAGAGATTCTAGAGAGTTCTCCTATACTTTCAACCATGTGAGGACCCAGTAAGAAGATGGCTATTGTCTATGGCCATGACACCCTGAACACACCTGATCTCGTCTGATCTTGGCAGCTAAGCAGGGTTGGGCCTGGTTTGTACTTGGATGGGAGACCACCTAGGAAGACTGGATGCTGCAGGCGTTAAAAAAATATATAAAAGATGATGGCTATGAACCAGGAAGCAGGCCCTTGCCATATACCAAATCTGCTGATGCCTTGACCTTATACAGGTCCTCCAGAACGGTGAAAAATAAATATTTATGATACCAGCATTCCCCAACCTTTTTGGCACCAGGAACCAGTGCTCCTATGAGAATCTAATGGCTGATGTTGTAAGGTGGCACTGAAGCAGTGATACTAGCACTGGGGAGCGACTGCATACACAGATGAAGTTTAACTCACTTGCCCACCACTAACCTCCTGCTGTGCAACCCAGTTCCTAAAAGGTCGTGCACGGACTGGTACTGTTCTGTGGTCCAGGGGTTGGGGACCTCGAGTGTAAGCTACCCAGTCTATGGTACTTTTGTTATAGCAGCCCAAATGGACTAAGATAGCTGGTAATACTCACCAAACTAATCTACTTTTTCAATACAATATATATCAAAATCCTAGTTGGTTTTGTGGCAGAAACTGACAAGCTAATTCTAAAATTCATAGAGAAATGCAAAGAATCCAAAATAGCCAAAACAATCTTGGAAAAGAGTAACAAAGTTGAGGACTCACAGCTTCAAAGCTTATTGCAAAGCTACAGAAATCAAGACTGTGTATAGTACTGGCATAAGGATTAAGTCCAGAAATAAACCCTTACTTTTATGGGCAACAGGTTTTCAATGAAGGCACCAAGACAATTCAATCAGGAGAGAATATTCTTTTTTTGACAGTGCTGAGACAACTGTATCCACATACAAACAATGAAGCTAAACCTCATATCATGTATAAAAGCTAACTCAAAATGCATAAAAGACCTAACTGTAAGAGCTAAGTCTCTTATATGTAAATCTTTGTGACCTTGGTGTTTTAGACATGACACCTATAGAGGACCAAAGAAAAAATAAATTGGATTTCATCAAAACTTAAAACGTGTGTGCTTCAAAGGACACTAATAAGAAAATGAAAAGACAACAGACAAAATGGCAAATGATATATCTGATAAAGGTCTAGTATCCAAAATATATAAGGAACTCTTACAACCCAATATAAAGAGAAATAACCCAATTTTAAAATAGGCAAAGGATCTAAATACACATTTCTCCAGATTTGCAATGTCCAATAAAAACATGAAAAAACACTCAATATCATCAGTAATTGAGGACTGTAAATCAAAACCATGAAATATCACTTCACAACCACTAGGATGGTTATAATCAAAAAGAAAGATGATAACAAGTGTTGACAAAGATGCAGAAATTAGAACCCTCATAAAGTGCTAGTGGGAATGAAAATTGTGCAGCTGCTTTGAAAAACAGTTTGACAGCCTATGTTAAACACAGAGTTACCAACAATTTCACTCCTAAATATATACCCAAGAGAAATGAAAACATACATCCACATTAAAACATGTGCATAAGTGTTTAGAACAGCCAAAAAGTGGACACAGTCCAAATGTCCATCAAGTGATGAATAAAACATGGTAAACAGCTATCCGCACAATAGAATATTATTGAACCATAAAAGAGGAAAGAAGTACGTGAACTGAGAAAATATGCTTAGCAAAAGAAGCCAGACAACAAAAGGCCACAACATTATTGTATGATCTCTTTTATATGAAAATGTCCAGAATCTATAAAGACAGAAACTAGATTAGTGGTTGACAGAGGCTGGGGAATGGGGAGAATAGACAGTAACTTCTAATGGATTACAGGGTTTCTTTTAGGGTGATGAAAATGTTCTGAAATTAAATAGTTGTGATCATTGCACAACTTTTGTGAATTTACTAAAAAACCACTGAACTGTACACATTAAAAGCATAAATTTCAAGGTATGAATTATATCTCAATTTTTTTAAGGTACTAGAATTCATTAATCTGGGAAATAAAATATAATGCAAATAGGGTATAAAGGGACATCAAATTATTTACCATACTTAAAGCCAAAGAAAACTAAATTTTAAAAATCTCAAAATTAAAGTACAGAAAACTCTCCAAGAATTTCAATTATCTATGTAAACAGTTAAATGACTAGAAGATTCTTCAACTAGTCCCAAAAAGCTGAAATAACTGTTAAACTTACCTAAGTGATAAGCAAAGCTCTGCAGCTAGATGGAGGGTAACATAAGAAGCATTTAAACGAACATATCTTGTTTGGTCTGCGCTGTAACTAAGCGGCTTTTTTTTTTTTTTTTAGCTATCCAGCCAGCATTCTGCATTCATGCCATCTGCCTGGCTCCCACAGCTATGAGTTTTCTATCCTTCTTTATTCCACAACTAAGTTTCCCTGAGTCCTATACCAAACTACTGTTACATATACTTCTTAGCATTATAAACAGGTTCTCAGTTCACAGCAAATTAGAAAGAAAAATAAAGACCTTATGAAGAAATCTGACAGCAAAGAAAAGGCAGGATGGGGAAAAAATAGACAAAAATCACTTGCAGTATGAAGCCATGTAGCCTATACATCAATCTCATTAGCCTCTGTAACTATCACCATTCTAGAAAAGTATAGCAACTGAGGTTCTAAATAGTCAGAATATTGAAAGGTGGCATTTTTTACAATAAAAGCTTCAATTACCTGAAAAGTTCTCTTAATAGAAATCTTCTTTGAAAATGCTGAATAGGTGTTTATTAGATACTTGATTTTTAAAAAGATAAGTTCTGAATACTTACCTAAACGGCTACATAATTCTCTACTTGTTTTTAAATCCATTTTCTCCTGTTCCTCCAGTGAGACATCTGGATAAGACACTGTTTTCTGATGTTTCCCACCACTGTGAGGCTTCTCTGACTGTTGTGGTAGGGATCTATTTGCCTCTGTCTTTGTGACCTCTTTAGACTGGGATACAGCAGAAGTGAGTGACACATTTGGGGCAACCACTTTATCACACATGTATAAGTAGTAGCTGAAAACAAAGAAAGGCATAATAAGACATGTGTTACCTTTAGGTAAAAAGCAAAATGTGTTACATCCATTCCAATGGTTAAACAATTTTTTTTTTTTTAACCAAAACAGACAACATAACAAGTCAGAAAATAAGGGGCATAAAAAAGAATTCTTGAAAAAGTCAGTACTTTAGGCGATAAGAGCAAAATTACAAGAAATTTTTGTTATTTCGCACAAAGTAATTTCTAAGCACGAAAAAGGTACTCACTGGAAAAGAAAATCAGTCTCTTCTCCTACCTTCAAAACCACTTGAGAACTAAGAGCATGAAGTACTTTACACAGCTGAGTAGGTAAGGTTTATGCCAGAAAGAAATCAAGACTATATGCTACTTTGGAGAACCATTTTCTTGCCTACTACCCCCCTCCCTCCAAAGGAAGGAATCATTACTCTTTGTTGTAGTGAGGCTGATTCAGTCCCACCCTGTATGGCTATGGCTGGGTTCACCACAGGGCTAAGGAGGAGCTCCCAGGGCCCTTACAAAGCTCTGAGAGAGAACAGGCACTCTGAATGCTGCCCCAGCTACTGGGCAGTCCTTGCATCAAACTCCACAGAACAAACTTTCTAAAATACTTCAGTATTTCCTACGTATTTGATAAAACAGCAATAATAAACTGCAAAACTTAGAGCAAACTAAGATCATTTTTATTTAAAATAGAAAAACTTGATGTTGAGGGGTGTGGTTACGATGAAAGCTTCTAATTTTCGAAAAGATTTCTTTTTAAAATATCAAACTTGCACACTAGACTCTTGAAGAGTTGGTTCACCTCTTGAAAGGAAGTAAGGAAATTAAAAGAAAACTTTCATTTTTTACTTCAGGGCAAAAGGGAAATGACTTCTTTCTAGCAAAAAAAAAAAAAAAAACAGAAATACAAGAAAAAGTTATCTTAAATAATGAATTCCCAAAGCCTAGAACAGACCTAACATATAAATGTTGGTTGAATAAATTAGTGAATGAATGAACCAACAAACAAATGAATAAACTAACGAGCCAATATCCACTCACCTGGGGTGTAATAATGAATGTGTCTGAGAAACATGATCACGTTCCTGCTTTATAACAGGATACCATGATGGTAATTCCATTCCTGACGGTGTATCTATCTGTAGAAAAATGTAGAAGGGAAAGTTTATTGAGAGATGTTATGGTTAAAATTTTAATGTGTCAACGTGATAGGGCCTTAGGGTATCTCCGGAGAACCCTGACAAAGAGTTACATTAATTATGGTCATCTTCTAAAAAGACAATCTTTCCTTAAAGTACCATGTCTGCTCACCTGAAACTCAAAGAGACTGCTACATGAACTCTCCCATCACAAGAATAGTTTCACTATGCATATAAACATGGATTCCCACAAGTGATCTGATCCAATTTTATACTTATGGAATCTATTTTTATATCCATTTTAAATAATAGTATTCTGCAAATGTGCAGCATTTATAAGTTGATTCTTCTACAATCGGCTAGAATATACTCCATCCATACGGTATTTATTAGCATATAATATTCTACAGCAATAAATACTTTGCCAAGCTAAATGTGAATCCACTTTGCTAATAACACGTATCAGTAAACTGTATTTCCCCATAAACTGTACCTGTAAATAAAGTAACTAGCTACTTAATGAATCTACCTGATAAAAACTTTATACATCCTGCTTAATTCTAAAAAATACTTCATTATGTAGATATCATTATCTGTTTTACAGATTAGAAAACTGAAGTTCAGAAACTGAAAAAGAATAAATAACCTGTGTTACTAACTGCTCCCTTATTTTGGTTTGCTTTATTACTTTGTCTCCCCTCCATATACACACAAATATTTCATATTATAGTAACTACTCTCTTCTTTTGGGAAAAGGGTATCTTAAAAGAGAGCAATTCACTAATGGAAAAGGAGAAAATGAACTGAAAGGAGGCATGGTTCAGGTGAGCAACAAATATAGGTTAACAGACAAATCTAAGTGGTGTGAGGGAGAAGGGAATTGGGTCTGAGCTAAAGGAAAGATGGGACAAAAAAGAGAGCTGGATATTCTTTGGACCCTGCCTCTGAGAGGCTCCATTCCCTTCTGCAACTAGCTAAGGTGTGTGGAGAATGACATCCTTATTTGAGAATGGATAAACATCACATTCGATGGGACAGCCACTAAATACCAAGAAATTAGGAAAACTGTTCCAACTGACATCCTGATATTCAGTTTAGAACCAAGAAACTAGTAAAATGAATGAAAACATCTCCAATGCTAAGCAGTTGTGATTAAAGGAAAACCAATTCATAAACTGTCCATGGTTTGATCAGAAACCAATGAGGGATGAAAAACCTCAGGAGGGGCCTGACAAGTAACCCACTGTGCCAACACAACAGGCTGAAAATGGAAAGGAAACGGCTTTGGAGCATACATTACACGACTTGACCAATCAGATGATTCAAAGCCAATTAAAAGCCAAAAACAAAAATATGGTAATTTGTATTGGTAGGAGACTGACATTTTTGTTGAGAATCACTAGGCAAGAAGTTTGAAAAACTAACAAGACCATAAGATGATGGGGGGTGGGGATAACATTTTAAAAGGATTTAAGAGTTGATTATTCAGTAATGGCCTCTAGCCTCTAGAGTAGATTTTAAAAAAACAAAAATTAAAAACTTCATAATCCTGATCAAATATTCTAAAGAAGTTCAGAATCTGAGGCAAAATCAACTGCTTATTAATAAAGTAAATCAATCACTCGTTTACATAGTTTCTCAATCTACAGTTCAGTTCTACCAGTAAATTAGAAAGGGAGCTGATTGTTGGCAACAGAAATACTAAATGATAGATGCTAGGTGACAGCTGACAGCCTAAGGAGAGGAGAATTAACGAACGCCAACATAAAAACTGATTCAAAAAGCAAAACAATTTGAGAGATTTTTTATAGGCCAGGCAAATAATTCAATATATCTCCATTGTCCCCAACCCTTATCACAACATAGTATAGTAACCAATGTTTAAAAAGTCTTGAGTCAACATGACATCATTAAATTATATTCTATATTTATACATCTAAATAGTATATCACATACATATATACCATACTACGTACCACTTATTAAGACATTGTAGAATTCATGACAAAGTTTAAAGTTTTAAAAAACATGGTGCTGAGAAGAGTAGCTTCATTATCTAGAAAATTCACTTAGGCAGAACATTTGCCACCCCAACACTGTATGATAAAAGAGGTGTTAATTAGTATGGATAAGCTCACACTAACAAATCAAGGAAATATAAGATCAGCTTGAATTGAATAAGAATTTCTTTTCTATAAGTCATTTGTTAAATTCACTATTCAGAAAATAAAAGTTCCACTTTAAATCAGTTTTATATTTGAAACAATGTACTGCCCAAGAAATAAACTGTTTCCAGATTTTTAAAATTAAAGTTACTAAAACTATTTATATGTTCAAAAAGTTTTCCTATCTGGATATCTGGAATCTCAAATCTTCAGAATAACAAATTCTAAATTTTGGCCAAAGACCTTGACTTAAAATCTGACTCAATTTTGATCATTTCAAAACTTGACAGCTTGATTTGTGTAAATTTTACTTTTATTCATGATCTAAACTCAAGTATCTTCACTGGCTAGGAGACCACCTAGGAAGACCAGGTGCTGTGGGCATAAAAAAATAAAAAATAAGGGATTGTAAACTGACACAGTCCTTGCAATCTGTGAGGTCAACCAAGGGTTGCCCCGCCTTAAAAAAAAAAAAAAAAAGACAAACTCATGTATCTTTATACCTAAGATGTTTCTACACTTCAAATGCCACCTTAAATAATTGTTAGTACATTTATTTAAACATCCATCCCTCTCTAGTTTCTGTCCCTTGTTTGATCTCCTATACTCACACAATCCCACTAACAGAGTCACAGATAAGGGGTTCCAAAGAAATCCTCCTTAATGATCAACTAGTGCAGTCCCTTAGCCAATGTCTGAATTCCCTATTCAAAATCCCTGATGAGTGGCTGCCTGGACTCAACTTGAACAGCAGCTTGAGGTCAAGGAGCGTCTTACTTTTGTATTTTCAGTACCTAGCAGCATGCCTGGCATGTAGTAGGGATTCAATAAATATTTGTCAAATGAATTCTGAATGACAACATTGTTCATTAACTCCCAGGGTAGCCTTTTATAAGGTTACTCTGCTACCAAGATAGTTACAAGATAGTCTCTTTCACATTCCATATCCTACTCCAAAAAGTACCAGAGGCCCAAAGGTCTTTGGGATATATTTTTAGAGATCAGATCCACAAATTAAATGTAAATTATGGGGAAATGTACACCAACCATAATAAAATGTTGGCAGTTAATTTTACCTAATATGCTGTGGTAAGCCATAAATACATTTATAACAAATTATGCCAACTGCATGTTAAAAATAATTAAGAAAAGCACATATTACACAACAGAACATTTGCAGGCATGCCAGATTTTTTCATCTATTCTGCATTTATGTCAACATACAAATTAGGTCTTCAAAAAAAGAACAACATAATTAAATCGCATAGTAGTAAAGCTACTACTGATCAGGAATAAAAATTAAGATACCAAGAGATGTGCATCTATTGCCTTTTACCTTACCTTTCAATATGGAAATAATTTATTCCCTTTGTATATTTAAATATTGAAACAGAATACATTAAATGACTTGGCAAAGGAGAGAAGTAGATCACTCAGCTTAAGCTAGAGCCTTAACATTTTTAAATGCTTTTGTCACCCAACTTCCCCATCACTATCTACCACAAAATGAACAGATGGCATTCTCCACTGAAGCACATAAGAAAAATATCAGGCATATTATTTCATTCTAAAAGTTCTTTCTTTAGGTCATAAAACAATAAATAATGTCTAGGAAAGCAAAATTTAAACAATACCAAAATGTATGAAGGAGGCAATTTTAAATAAGTAAAAATTAGGGAATGTTTTATGAAAGTTTCTCTAAATTTCAACTTACTGTGTTATGTATACATGACCCTTTGATAATCAGACTTCCTAATAAAGAACCATTGTGTTTTGGAAGAACAATGATTAGTCTCACAATGAAATAACTTAGAGAACTTGATTTCATTTACAAAAACAAAAAAAAAAACCAAAAAACCCAATAAGCATTTTTGCCACTACTTTCTAGATACGGTAGCAATTTCACCCACTCAGCACTATTCATACACAAGCATTCCAATTTGTATTTAAAAAGTCTTTAAAGTCCTAGACTTATCTTCAATAACTTTGCTTTTAAGTGATGCTCTAGTTTTTAATTACAATAACAGATTAATATTTATGGTCTTTAAGTCCTAGTGACAAATATTGATGAACTAAAGAAAGTAAGATGATGCCTCAAAATAATGGTAAGATTTTCAAAATCCCCCTAAAAATCAAAATTAAATCTTTTTAAAATATGTGGGAAAAATTATTTAAAATATAAAAGGTAAAGATTATACATTTTAGTATTCTTAAGACAGTAAATGTAAGGGCCATAAGTTGCTAAATTTAATTCTATTCTCCTAATGGTATGATTAAATAATAAAATATAATACATATTAAATGCACATTACAACATAAATCATTAGCAACCTTACTAAACACATGACTGAATACATAGTTAAGCAAAAACACCTTAGGTATAAAGTGAATATACCTGTAAAGGTCTTTTTACTGTGTATAATAGTTAAGACATTCAAGTGGTCAATAAATGATTTCAGAAGGACACAAGAGACATCCTAAGAGACAGCTGCCAACAACTCTTACCAAAAGAAACTGAATCTCTCTCAGTACAGGATCAGGTTTCCTCAGCACTTCCAACATGTTTGTGAATGAGTGTTTCAACAACTGAAACAGGAATAGTGTTACAAGGTAGCAAATAGCTACTTAAGGGATTTTAAGGCTTAGTCTTGTGCCTCACTTCACTGTAATTAGAATTTATCAACCTAAAGCAAAACTGCAACAATATGATCTAAGCATCTCCACTAACTTACCAAAGACATATCTTCAGGAGTTCTAGCAAGGACTGCTGTCCCCCACACTGAAAGATCATACCACCTACCTCACAAAGCCAGTTTAAAGTGCTTAAAATGCTCACAGGAAAAGTAACGACTCATTTTCTTATAATGTGCAACTGTTAAATTCTTCATGGAAGCAAAGCCATGTGAAGTCAGTAGTATATATCACTCCCATTACAACTTGAAGGAAAAGGAACAAACTGATTTAAAAAAAATCCTGTTACCTCCTGGGACTTATGCTGTTCTATCCCATTTCAGTATAGATGGTATAAAAAAAATTATAATCTTAGATTATTTTGGCTTTTACCCAATGTAAATTAACAATAGCAAAATGCAGATTAACTAATTTACCCATACGAAATGTACTCTATTTTTTTACTCTATTTTGCTTTGTTTTGTTTTTAATGCTGGTGATCCACTAATTTGATTTTGTGGCTTCCTGGTTCTTTCTCACCTGGGGTTCTCAAGAGAATAAGGCCAAATGCCCCCAGGCATCCACTGTATGCAATAAATTACCTTCTCTCTAAAGTATTTAAAATAGTGTTACAAGGTAGCAAATAGTACTATCCTTCAGAGAAATAACAAACCATCACTCAAATCTTTTTCTGAAGGGCCTCCAGATTTAAAAAAAAAAAAAAAAAAAAAAAAGGCTGCGTAAATGAGAGTGTAATTTGAAAAATACTGCTCTAAGCAACCTATCTTAAAATTGGTCCAAAAGTATTATTTCAATAACTAGTCTTGTATTAACACTTGTGCAATGTATAGATGCTTTTGCACAGATTTACAAAGTATTACATATGCAAAGGAATAAATTACAATGGTAAATTTACCATTGTGAAATGATGAAGAACATGTTTTCGTAGTATTTACAAAGGGTCTACATTGCTTTCATAATCACACCAAAGAATTTTAACATGGAATAAAAGCCCTAGAATTATTTACCAAAATGGTATTTAGTTTCTTAAACTTTTATTCCTTGTTCTCATAAGATAAACAAAATATGCACTTTAAATGCTATTTGAAATCTCAAATTCAGTATCACGAATAAAAATAAAATGCTTTCTTTAAAACTTATCCTATGTTCTTCCTCAAAGATCACTGGTAACTTTATAGGGCTACTAATACTTTTCATTCCGTTATTTCAAACCGTTATTAAGCATCTACCACATTCTAGATTCAGAAACTAGATGAATTCCTGCCTTAGGTCACTTTCATCTAATGTTTATGTACATATTTCTGTGACACACTTTTAAGTCTTGAAATCAAAATAACCTGTAAATTAATTGTATATCTTTCCTATTCATTCCTCTTTCTGCCTACCATGGTGCTCTAATACTGTAGTAATGAAGCAAACTATACCTTTTAAAAAAGGTGTATGGTTTAATTATATATTCCTTTTGCTTTTTGTAGTCTAGTAAAATCCTTATGTATATAAAACCCTCAACAGACCAAAATTCTGTATGTAGGCAAAACACAGGTTTAAGCCATTACTAAAGCTATTCATAACTAGTTCTATCTCTTTACTTGAACAAACTGAGTTCTGACTCCACAATCACTTTCCACTCCCAGAATTCTAAAGAGACTGAAATTAACCCAATTCCTGTTTACATACTTGTACTCCCAGTGGCATATATTATAATGTATGCATAGCTATGAGAACGCTATTGGCTGAGTAAACATTGATTCCTTGAAGTTTAATTTTTTCAGACAAAAAGAATTTCTAAGGTTTTAATCATAAATACTTTTAAAAATATTAACATTTTTAAATATTTTACCATTTAATGGTAAAATAAATATACAGACTCTGTATTTCCCAAACCATAAGGGGGCACTATTCCCAAAGCCATTCTAAAGATTTCATTGAAATGTCCTTCTTATAACAATTTTTATAACAAATCTGTTTTGCACCTTCTTTTTGCACATTTCATTTTAGTAGGTAAACAAATATCCAACCAGTGTAATTCCTGTGTACAAACAACTAAGAGTGAGATACATTTGAACCCAACACTCAGTTATCTTATTTGTCTTAAAAATATCTTCACATAATTCTAGGTAAGTTGAAATGTTTGGGGAAAGGAAAAAAAAATCCCCAAATATATCATAGTAAATAGTTCAATCACAGTTTAAAGTATCATCCTGCATTTCAAGACTTTAAACTTCCCAAATGCTTCACATCCAAACTCTCGTTTGATCAGTTATTCATTTATTTCAAAATTATGTGTTTATATTAAAGGTCAAACCATCATTTCTCCAAAAAATTCCAAATATTCTAAAATAAAAGTGATTTTTTTTTTTTTAAGTTTAATCAGTAAAGGAAAAAAATTTCACTGAGTGCCTTTGACGTGCCAGACACTAAACTATGTTCTGGAAAAACAGGAAAAACAGTCTCTAAACTCATGAAGACAATTATTAATTTTAGAAGGTTAGAAAAAACATTCATACTGGCCCCTCATAGGAATAAATATTTTACTTGATTCTAACCAAGTCCCAACTTGATCAAAATTTTTGCTAATAACAATGCAAACTATACCACTAATGTAACAAATGATAATCAAAGCTACCACAATTATTACTAAAACACATTTTGTCCCAAAACTACTCTTCGTAGTGGTCCATTCTCTCTAGTATATTTCCTTACTTCCTAAACAAGGAAGTATATTTACTTCTGAAACAAAAGTATAGTAGCTTACAGGAGTAGAGAAATTTTTTGTACTATTATCATTATTCCAATGACCTCTGTAGAAATGATGAACTTAAAGGAAAATGCAAAACTAAAAATAGTGAAATATTTAATAAGATTTAAGAGGAAACTTTTTAGTTAATATCTTTAGGTCATCTACTTGCATCATAGATAATGATTTTGAAAATAATATCACCCTTCAAATTTTATTTACAAATGGTCCATTTGCTTAACAACCTTTTTCCCCACAGACGAGAATGTAAGATTCAACAAAATCAGAATTAGATCAAATAAATAAATATCTACTGAGAATAAGAAGAATCAGGAATATGATATTCTTGCATATATTTGTACACTGTGAAATACGATAACCATTTTTCTAATAAAAAGCACAAAAAACTCAAGTGATTGAAAAGATAAATAGGTTAACATCATTTTGCAAAGCAACCTAGGCAGATCTAAACTCAAGTGTATTTCTTGTAGTGACGTGAGCAAAAAAGTTCAAAATATAGCTTTAGTTTCTACAAAGAATGGTCAGTCCTTCACTTAGAACACTGACCTTGTACCACTTATTTCTCTCACCTAAAATATAGCTACAGTCTATGGCCATGCCACCCTGAAATGCCCGATCTTGTCTCATCTTGGAAGCTAAGCAGGGTCGGGCCTGGTGAGTACTTGGATGGGAGACCACCTAGGACTACAAAGTGCCATAGGCATTTAAAAATTAATTAATTTAATTTAATATAGCTACTAACGATGCAAATTAAATACAGCTATTAGCTATGCAAATTAAATATAGCTTTTAGCTATACAAATGGTTTGGTGATCATCACTAATATAATTTTCATCCTTAGAAATAATGGTTGCTATATTTCAAACAATTGCCTATTTAGTTTCAAGGTTTATTTTTTAATCCAAAAACAATACTTTGACTACATAAATATATAAAATTACATTCATAGTTACACTAAACAGAGTCCTTTATATAAGGTTATATTTAGTACATACATATATATATACATATGTATGTGTACATATGTATTTTTTTAGCTCTTTCAACTTTTAAAAATAAGCTTTTCCTTGGCCTAACATGGTTCGTTTGGCAATCATAGATGATACTGAAAAATGTTTCCCAGTCAAGGACTATCTCCTTGCCTTTCTTGCCAGTTAAATATCTTAGTCTAAATACAAGTTAACACAGAGGTTAAGAACCATTATATGAAACTGACTTTAAGTTTCCGTTACTAAATTTGCTTTAGAGAAAACCAGTTAAAAGTCCTAGACCTTATGTCAGAATGCCTGCATTGAACTCCTGAGTCTACCACCTACCTGTTATACAATCAGGAGCATGTGACCCATCTGAGACTGGTTTCTCATTTGAGAAACCTTGTTCGACAGACCTTCAAAAAAGAACTACCTCACAGTTTTAAGGAGTAAATTTTTAAATGTGAAATGAAAAGACAAGTATAACAAAACAACCACTCAAGTATGTATTACACATGAACCCAAAAAATCTCCTTCTTTAAAGGTTTGCTGAAATTTTTAAGTTCTCTTAAGTTGTTTAAAATTCACATAGTCGGAAACAATACCAAAATATACCAGAAACACTGTAGAACATACTGCAAAAAATAACAGGAAAAGATGGAAAACTTCTCACATCTTCCCCAAATAAAAAATAAATCCAAATTAATAAATTCTGAGACAATAAAGGACTATATCCAGATGAAGGGTGGTTTCCATTTTAACCAAACCCTAGCAGATTCAGTTTCAGTGAAGTAAATTCATCATCCTTTTTATTTTTTTTAATCCTTATCATGGCTCTCAGATATTTTTCTCATAAACACAGAGCAGGAAATATTAAGAAAAGTAGTTTATCCTAAAGAATGCAACAAAGATTGGAGCAAGAATATTTGGCCAAAAATGGTGGCCATCTATGGCCACATAAGGGCAGAGCCCCTAAATAACTTGGGGGTACACATCAAATATTGAATAGGGCATTCCACACTTTCAGAATATAATCTCTAAACACAAGCTTTGCCATGGGTGCAGCCCAGCCATAAGCAAGTCCAGCAATTTGAGAACTGGCTTGAAGTCACTCCTGCTTCAAAATCTGTTACAACTGCACATAAACAACACGAACTAATGTAGTAGCCACAGGCAAGGAATTTCAAAGACCTGCAGACCCTTTGGAAGAAGCAGTAGCAAACTACCCTGAATTAATTTAAAATTATCTTCATGGGGCTTGAAAAGCAAATCACCATCTTAAAACTACACTGTTAACTAAATTTCCCTCAAAACCCTAAAGGAACTATAATAAAGCACAGGATACCAAATCTTAGATTCTAGCCCAAGTTCTTAAGTTGCTGTGAATAACCTTCAGTCATTTAATATGCTCCATTCATTTCTTCTGTGAAGTAGAAAGGGCAGAGATTATTTCAAGGAATAAAAATAGTGGAAAACTTAGATTCTTTAAAATGAAACACGGCCAATCTTTTGTTGTACAAATCAAACAAAATTACACATGTAAAACTGCTGAAAACAATGCTTGCCACATTTCAAACACTTAGTGTTAGCTATTACACTGATTTTAATCAAATAGCAAAATATGTTTAAAAACTAGGCCGACAAACTATTTAGTAACCCAAATCTCATCTATAACCCAGGCATTCAAACTCTCGGAATGGAGATATTAGTTTAGCCTACCACATAATACAGTGAGGGAAACAAATAAGTTTAAGATCTCTTTGTTGATAGGTTTTTATGTTACATGTATTTAGCCTAAAATGAACCTTTCATCTGTTCCAGTTGTCAATTTTAAATTATTCCTTTAAAGCAAATCTTGGTGACTAGAATCACCAATTCTTCAGTAAAATCTTTCTTTTCCATTTGTTTCCAACACTGATTATTCCTAAATACTCAAGTATGTAAACAATGTCAGAATTCCTAGATGTACCTTTGAAAAATGCTTTTTGGAGCTCACCACCAAAACTGTTTTTACTAGCTATTTTATACCATTTGGATATGAGATAACACCAAAGTGTAAATTATCTTGAATCTTAGGAAAACAACAGATTTACTCATCAAAAAGCAGGATGTGTGAGAGGATATAACTTGAGATAGAAGCCCCAAATTCTCCACTCCCTGGCTACATAATCTTGGGAAGGCCACTTGATCTGAGCCTCGTTCTCCTTACCTGTAAAATGGGAATAATCCTAATTCTCTCACTAGGTTGTCTGAAAGCTCAAATGACAACACACACAGGAACATACTTTATAGACTAAAACATGTAACACAAACATTACATGGTTCCATTGTTGTTGCATGTCGTTTCTTAACACACAATTATATTCTAGATACTTTTGATCGCAAAGTAAACCATCAGTTATTCAAAAGTGCTATTAAAAAAAACTTGCCTTAGATTGAGCTCTCTTTCCATTTCTCATGCTAAATTTCTCCTTCATTTCTTCTAGAACTATCTTCAGTTTCTTTTCTTCAGGTGTCCCTAAGTATTTTTGGTTCACATGAAGATAGCAATGCCATTTAGCTGATTCAAAGCCCCAGTGGCAAGTCCTTTTGTCAGGTGATCTGTGAGAATGCATCACAAATGTCTGGGGCGCAAACATTCCACAGCACTCCAGACACTGAATACACGGAGCATCAGGCTGAACATAAAATTGGGGTGCAAATAAGCCCTGACATTTGCCCAAGCATTCATGTTCCACTTCAAAGGCACTGCCAGTTTCCTTTAACTGAGCCAATGAGTTTTTAGCAGGAAGTATGCTACCATTTTGCGGAAAAGTACGTGGCCGCAATAAAGCGTTACAAAGTCTTTGTGCATCAGTTAGTGTGATCAGCCCACAAGATGGGGCATTGAATGGAAGTATTCCCAGGACCTTTAAGATATGAAGCTGGTCTGAAGTACACCTTGAACAATAGATGTACAATTCATCGCACACTGTATTAATTTGCTGGAGTGAAAATTCTCGGAGAACAGAATTTAAGACTTGGGGCAAACAGAGTCTCTTTTCTCCTCCAACCTGAAAACAAGAAATTGACTCCCCTTCCAACACAGTCTGGGTAAGTTCTGTGGAGCTATCAGAAGGGATGAGCAGTGGACCAGGAAGAACCTGAGGAGATGGAAGAGGCAAAAATACAGTAGGTGACATGCTTTCTTGGGAGTATCGAGCGGAAAATGCTGCTGGTCCACCCAGAGAGCTCTGACTACTTAAATGGAATTGTGCCAAAGTATGTTTCAAACTGGGATTTAAATGTAAAGGTTCAGGCACAGAGCTACAGGTTCGCTTGACATGCTCTGCATCAGTTTCCATTGGTGTTTCATAGTCATCCAAGTGTTCCTTCTTTACTGTTGGTATCTTGTTTATCATCATTTTTCCACTTGCATGAATGTCCGTCATCATTTTTTTCACTGGAGGGCTGCCATCATCTCCCAATCCATTCATTTTTTTATTCGAGCCCTGAACCAAGGAGAAATTTGTCTGTAGATTTTCCATTGCTAAAAACTACTGTATTAAATAAGTAAATCTAAGATTTGCATTGTTATTTAATTGCTTACTTGAAGAAAGTAATGTATACCAATACTTATTGTAACTTACTCTCATAGAAAATTTAAACTTCCAAAGAGAACTCTTCCTAAATTACTAAACATTGAAATTTGTTTGGTTCTGCTTATACTCTAGTAAAATTTCACTCCAATTGCTATAAAATTTGTTTCCAATAATAAAGAATTTTAAGAAGCGCACCTCTGAGGAAACCTTTTTTTTTTTAAATTCTTCAGATGCATTAACATAAAGTTACAAATTCTCTCAATTCAAGATGTTCAGGTTCAATGCAATGGTTTGGTTTGGTTTTAAGCAAGACAAGTGAAAAGTTTATGGAATTACTTCTGTCATAAAACCTAGACACAAACACGAGTCGAGTGATGCACCCAAATTTAATTTTTGGCACCAAGGAAAACAAAAAAAGAAAAAAAATCTTCTCTAAAAATGATGATCTGTTGGTCTGTGTTGACAAACTGAAGACTTGTATAAATCGTCAGGCCAGTAAGAAGAGCCTCTGACTCCACTTGAAGTTTTACAATTAAAGATGATTTAAAGAAAAACTGCCCAGTTATCTTCAAGGATTACTGTTTGTTCTTCTTTTAATTAATCTGGAAAAGAAGGGAGATGGGGCGGGGGGAGGAGTTACATTTGAATTTGCTTCAGAGGCCAAAGGGTCAGTTTGAAACCAGTTTCTTAATCTTAAACCTGAGTTCACTTTACCAAAGGTGACACCTGAGTGATTTCTTTCAATCTAACACCAGTTAACTAGAAGAAACTTCATCTAATAAGGAAATTTGGGGGACAGGTAAAAGGAGTAATAATACCCCTCAAAAGGGAGGAGTACTCCGACTCAGAATAAGAAAAACGTCCTATTTAAACAGACCACCTCCCCCAAACTCAGTATGAGGCTTTCCAGCTGTGTCACTTTAACTAAAACAATCCATTACTTCATCTTCTAATTTAAAAAGAAACACTAGTTTCATCTCCAAAAATCGGATGAGTTAACATATCTACCATGTGTAACTAAGTTACAATCTTAAGTGCATTAATTCATCTTCTGTGTATGTTATTTTTCTGAAGTGACTACAGACAAAAATTAACTTTCCTTTAAAAGGTTAACGAATTTGATTAATGGAAGCCAAAAACTATAGCCTCCATGCCTGGGAATCTCCATCCTTGAACAAGGCTAATCTGGGACAAAAAGCACAAGGCAGACAGACCTCACAAAGACTGCAAATGGAGGAAGAGGGGGAAAAAAGATTCTTCTTCCACTCTATCCTGAGAGAAAACCCCAAAGAAATCCAATAAATAGAAAATTTTACCTCTCAAACTCCCAGCAATTTACCTTAAAACAGACCCAATGCGTTAAGGACCAAAGCCACTAGCCAACGTAGTGACTTTCGCCCACCACAGGAACACCCCAGCCAACACAAACCAAGAAAAAGGGCAGAAAGGCATGACCTAGAATTGGAGAGTCCCCTCAACCCTGCTATCTTCCGCCCACGCAAAGCCACCCACCCATCTCAAACCTGAGGAGTGGTGGGAGACAAGGGACCCGGGACGTCTTGGGGTGTGCAAAGGGGGTAGTGGGAAGTGGAGGAAGAGGAGTCCCCCAACCCCCACCCGAGACTTGGGACAACCCCGAGTGCCCTCCTAACACGGTCCCACTGCGGAGGCCCCGGGGAGGACTGTGGAAATCCCCCGTGCACCCTCTCCCCGGGAAGTTCTCGGACGTCACCCCGGCACCCCTAAGGCTACACCATCGCCCGCCCTCCCGCCGGGGGCCTGAGGGAGAAGGGTCAGCGAGCGGATGGGGCGCCGAGCCGGAATCCCCACGCCGCCGGGCGCCGACCGACCGAGTCTAGCCCGGGGCATCCCCGCAGAAAGCAGACGGGCAGCGGAAGGGAGGTGGGACGGTGACGGGTGTCCCAGTCTCCGGGGTCCCGACGGCTAGGGTCAAGTGCAGCGCCCTTCTCTGCCCACGCCCATCGCCCAGGGTCAGCGAGGCACGATCCGCCGTAGGGCACCCGCCCACGACCCCGCTGGCCCCGACCCCACCCGGGACCCGCGCATCCGGACCCTGGACTCCGGCCTCCACGCCCGCGGAAGCTCGACGAGCTTTGTTAACTCCTCGCCACCCCCGCGGCTGCCGTCGGGTTCCCCAGGGGCCGCGCGACCCCTGCCTCCCGCCGCGTCCGCCGCGTCCCCCCGCGAGCCGGGGCCGCACCTGTGCCCGCCGCCGCCGCCGCCGCCGCCGCCGCCGCTCGCCCGCTCCCTTCGGCTGTGCCGGCGCCGCTCCGAACCCCACACACATCGCTACACACAGCCCTCTGACGTCACCGAGCCCTCGGCCCGCCCACGTCACTGCGGAGACACACGGCTTCCCGCAGACGCCGCCGCCGTCTCCGGCCGCCCGGGGGAGAGCGAGGGCGGCGGGGAGGGGAGGGAACCGAGCCAGCGGCGGCAGCGCGCGCGCGGGCCCGCCACCGTCACCTCGCGGCTTCCAATCCCTCGGGGACGCGCGCGCCGTCTGGCCTATTGTGGTTCCTCAGGGCCCCCCCGCGCCCCGTCGTCTCGCGCGCGCGCGCCCCTCCCCCCAAGGCGCGCGCCTGGCGCTCCTGGCTCCGCGCGCCGTCTGGGCGGCTGGCGCGCGACGCTGTCTGCGGTGCACCCGGCGCAGACAGGATGTTCCCTCCCCGCCCCACCCCCACCGTCGCCCTCCCTCCTTCCTTCCTTGAGTCGCCCAGCCGGCTGTCTGGGACAGCCACTGCCCCGCCCCCGCCCCACCCGCTGCTCTGTGGTGACGGGCCAGACCCGGGGGCGCCCTGGCCGCTCGGCCGCCGCGCGACAGGGAGAGAGGGGGCAGGGCGGCCGCGCGGTGCACTGTGCGCGACCCCAGCAGCCGGCTGGGCGGAGGCAGGGCCAGCCCGGCCGAGCGCCGCCGCCCGAGGTCAGGCACGGGCGACGCTCCCCCCGCGGGGCCGCAGCTGGGCCGCCCCGCCCCGGAGGCAGCCGGGTGGCGGCCGCCCTGCGGCGCCCCCAGTGTGGGCCCTGTCCTCCCCGGCGCGCCGGGGCTGCCCCCCGCCCCCGTGGGGCCTCCCGCCCGAGGGCCGCCCAGCCAGCTGCCTGTGCTTCGCCCCACCCCGGCGGTCTCCGCCTTGCCCGGGCGGCCTCCGCCCAGACGCCTTCCCTGAGCTGACCTCCATCCGCCTTCAGGCCAGGCTTGGAGGACTCGCCAAAGTTCCGGCGAAACCGGGAGAAAGCATTTTGTTCCTACTTCTCAGCCTCCCTCCCTACCAGACTGCTCCCTCGGTTCTAAGAGGAGGGAGAAAATACATGTTTCTACTGGGTATACTGAGGGGGTTTTGTTTTGAAAGGGAACATGAGATAAAAAAAGATACGACTTAAGTAAGAGCTTCCGGCTGTGACCCTCAGGGTGGTCTTCCTGGTCGGTGTTCCCAGGATAGGCAATTAGCATACAGAACTCTGCCGAGCTGCTCCGTCACATTTCGAAACAGCAAGAAATCCCCTTTTCTCCACCCCCACCGCAAGATCAGGAACTGAAATAGTCCACCAAGTCGTAATGCATAGAATTCAGAAGACTTAAGCTTTGTCCCTTTTTTCTTTTTCCCATTTTCGAACAATTTCTTCTGGTTTTACCTTTTCGAAGTCGCTTATATGGGGTCCACATTTAGAGCCGACCTTAATTTTTTCCCCCCTCTTGTCCTCCCAGTGGGCCTACCAGAGGTCACAAGCCTCTCCTTCCCTCCACTCCGAAGTTCCTGTCCTTACTGCCCCATTGCCCCCATCTCAGTGCTCCCAGGTCGTGCCCCCTCTCCCAGGTCGTGCCCCTTCTCCCACCCCTCCACCTTTCCCTTCTTGACTGCCTCCTTTCCTGAACATGAATAATTCCGTAGCACTTCCCATCTGTTATTGCCATAGAGACAGAAGCTCGGCAAAGATAATGATGTTCTGTGCAGAGCCAGTGGGGGGAGAACAGCATCTGCGAGTCTGGGGGATAGATTTTCGAACCGGGAGAACATTCAGAAGGCCCGGCTGAAGAGCTGATGTGGAAGACCGGACGGATGGTCCTGAGACAGCATCCAGTCTATTCTCGGCGCCTACTCGTGCCTAGCGAGAAGAAACCATTTTTAGGAATCAAATGACAGATTTTTTTTAAAAAAAGTGATTCCAAACTGTAATTAATGATACAATTTAGTACTCGTTTTATCAGCTATAAAAACTGTTACTTGCTAACATGTCCAATGGCATAATGACCAATAAATTGGACAGTAAATAAACTTTTAAGAAATCAAACACGTTATCCCCTCCCCTCTTCTTTTGATTTGCTTTCCCCAGGAATCTTGTTTTTGAGAGAAGGCTCTTTTGTGCCAATGATTTTATGTACAATTGTTTGAGAAATAGTAACAGGCAAATGTGGCTAGACCCAAATAAGCTTTAAGGACTTTTTTTTTTCATTATACACCAAAGTATAAAATGTACCAAATTAAAGTTCACTTTGCCCTTCAATTCCCAAGGTCTTGGCCTCAAAAGTACAGCTTTGAATGGAAGTGAAACTGAACAAGGTTCATTTACATAAATCTTATGCTGGTGGGGAGGCTCACACATTTTTTGCAGGCCTACTTAAGGATTTTCAGAAATTATCAATAGAGTTGTATAATATGAATTAAAAACACTGAAACAAATGATAATGATTCTTTATCTCAGAAACAAACAGACACAGAGAATACAAGCCTTAGAAGAATAAGCACTGTGAGGTAATTAATGTTGTAATTCCCATATACTGATGGTCTCCATCGATTATGAGAAGTCAACCTAAGTATTGGTTAGTAAATGGCAATTAGATGGGTTTGCATGGACTCCTACACACTTTCTTGCCTGCCAGTAGATGTTAAGTAAGGCCACTTTGAGAGTGTGTGCCTATATGTGCATGTAAGAATTCCAAATGAGTGGGGGTTGGTGGGGAAACCCTACCCATTGTCTCATCTTCCACTAAGCAGTACGGATAAAAGATCCAAACTAACTGGTACTAGGTTGTCTAGAATTTCTTATTCAGTAGTTATGGCCATCTGCTAATAATAGAAACCAAGAACTTAGAGGTTATAAATTCCAAGACCAGTTCTGCCCTCTGACCTGACAAATGGTTTGAGGCAAATGCTTTCTTTTCTCTTGTCCCCATTTACTGATCTATTAATAATGATCTAATAGTAATTACGAAGAATATAAAAACAAAAAAGATAGGGCAAAATGCAAACATTCAATGTAAAGTATTTTTATGTTTGTGAAGGAGGGGAAAGAAAAGTCAAATAAATGTTTATCTAGCATACAAACACTGGCTTGTGTTTTTGTTTACACCTTCTAGTCTTTTTCCAAGGAGAGAAACTAGTTGCAGCTTGATGGTTCTAGTGCTTCCTCCCCTTCCTTGATCCTCAACAAAAAAAAACTTTTTTGAAAAACTTTTTCAGCAGCAAGTCAGATGCTACAAAATCCTTCAATTTCACAGAAGAATCTCAACTATTTCCTTTTCCATCTCATTTTTTTCTGTAGCTTTTCATTTATTTCTACTTGTCAGAATTATGATGATGACAATGCTTTCTAACTTCCTCATAGCACTTTAATCTTTTTCCTACCTATCCTCTTCCCGCGTGCACTTTACTCCCCACATTAGTGTAATGTTGCTGTCCCGGTCAGTGCAAAGTTCCTTCCTGTTATTGACTAGGCTTTCTCCTCAGGGCTACTTTCTCCTCTTAGCTGCCACGTCAATACTGAATCTACAAGATCCCAATTCCCATTTTCATGCTTTAAATAAGATGAGAACCAGATGCTTAAAAACTATTAACCCCTCTTCCTGAATAGTGTCACACAGCTGTTTTTCAGGTTTTAACTTGGATTCTATGAAATTGGAAGGGAAGTAAGAAGAAGGAAACAAAAGGAATAGCCAGAAATGGTAAAATAGAGAAATATTATGTTAGAAATCGTTGAATGTTCAATGTTTAAATTGCAATAAACTGTAAAGTCAATATAACAGATGCATTAAGAGTATTTCACCGTCAATTCTAGGAATTTCATGAGAGTTTAGAAAGCTTGGCAAAGTTTGATTTATTGCAAATCAGAGAACTTCCTCTGTTTTTCCTCCCCAAAAAGGGGGAGGGGAGTCATATTTAGTTCTGATGTTCCCAAGCTATGATTTGAAACCTGTAAGTTGAGAAGTGTTGTCTAATATGCACTGCTGGACTATGAAAGCAGTTCAAAGTGCTTCACAGTTTCCTATGAGATACATACAAAAATTCCCTTTTCTTTATTAATTTATTTTACTTATTAAAAGAGAAGTAGAGGCAGAGTTTGGGTTACATGCCAACCACCTTGCTGATCAGCAGCAGAGCGGGCGTTAGAACCAAATGTATTTGACCCATATAAGTGAAGCTTCCATTCCTCATCATTACTCTTCATGTTCATTCAAATAAGCTGTAAGGACTAATTTGAATTAGCCAAAACAGAGCAAATATTGAAACATAGGGTAGGTAACGTTGTACCAAGCTTTGTGGTATATTTATCACAACCTATGATAATTCTTACCCTTTCTAATGTGCAATGCTCTCTCATATTTTATTCTTATCTATTCTGTTCCTTTATATTACAATTCACTATCAGTGCATTGCAACCTACAGTTTAAGAAACAATGCATGAAAAAATAATAACCCATGTTAACATTTACATAGTGTGTACTATTGCTAGGCTCTATTCTAAGCGCTTCACCTATAACAATTCATTTAATCCTCACAGCAACCCTATGAGGTAGTGGTTATTATTATGTCATTTTACAGATGAAGTAACTGGTTCATAGTTGTGCTCAAGATCACTTAGCTAAATAAATCCTTCCCTTTGAATTGTGTAAAAGATTCGACATGATTTTCAAGTCTGAGTTCTATGTAGGCTATAAATCTGGATATAAAAAAATAAGATTAAAGTTTATGTTATGGGACAGGGTGGGGAGGGACTAGAAGGTAAATGGGATCAAATATATGGTGACAGAGGGAGATCTGACTTTGGCTGGTGAACACACAATGCAATATACAGATGATATATTATCGAAGTGTACACTTTCAGCCTATGTAA
This sequence comes from Rousettus aegyptiacus, assembly GCF_014176215.1. Classification (NCBI taxonomy): domain Eukaryota; kingdom Metazoa; phylum Chordata; class Mammalia; order Chiroptera; family Pteropodidae; genus Rousettus; species Rousettus aegyptiacus. The sequence goes on along the minus strand of NW_023416307.1, from coordinate 30,615,388 downwards.
TTTTATTAGCCAATGTCACTACAATAAATGTAATTTAAAATTTTTTTAAAGAAAAAAAAGTTTATGTTATAAAAGACCCCAAATAACCAAAGAAATCCTAAGAAAGAACAGAGCAAGAATTATCACACTTCCTGATTTCAAGCTATACTATAAAGCAATAGTAATCAAAACAGTATGGTACTGGCATATAAACAGACAAATAGAACAATGGAACACAATGGAGAGTCCAGAAATAAATATAAAAACCTACTGTCAACTAGTATTTGACAAGGGAGGTAAGAATACTTGATGGAGATAAGACAGTCTCTTTAATAAATGGTGCTGGGATAATTGGATATTTACCAATAAAAGAATAAAACTGAACCCATATCTTATACCACTCACAAAAACTAACTCAAAATGGGTTAAAGACTTAAATGTAAAGCTTGAAACCATGAAACTCCTAGAAGAAAAGAGAAGAACAAGCTTTTGACACGGGTTTTGGTAATAATTTTTTTTAGATATGACACCTAAAGCATAAGCAACAAAATCAAACATAAAAAGTGGGACTACATCAAACTAAAAGCTTCTGCACAGCAAAAGAAACCATCAAGGAAGTGAAAAAAACAACATATGGAACAGGAAAAATATTTGCAAACCACATATCTAATAAGGGGTTAATCTCCAAAACATGTAAAGAGCTCAAACAATTCAACAGCAATAAAATGATAACCCAATTGAAATATGGGCAAAGGACCTGAAAAGACATTTCTCCAAAGAAGATATACAGAAGACCAACAGGTACAGAAAAAAGATGTTTAACATAACTAATCGTTAGGAAAATGCAAATTAAAACCACAATGAGATATTACCTCATGCCCATTAGAATGTTCATTTTCAAAAAGACATAAAATAACAAATGCTGGCCTGAATGTAGAGAAAAAGGACCCTTTGTGCACTGTTGGTGGGAATGTAAATTGCTACAGCCACTATGAGAAACAGTATGGAAGTTCCTTAAAAATATTAAATATATACTACCATATGACCCTGCAATTCCACTTTCTGGGAATATATCCAAAGGTAATAAACACCAACTTGAAAAGATAGCTGCACCCACATGTTCGTAGCAGCTCTATGTACATAGCCAAGACATGGAAACAACCTAAGTATCCTTCGGTGAATTAATGGAATATTATTTAGCCATAAAAAAAAAGTGAAAGAAATCCTACCATTTGCAATAACATGGATGGATCTTGAAGGCATTACACTGAGTACTACGTCAAACAGAGAAAGACAAATGCTGTATGATCTCATTTATATTTGGAATCTTAAAAAAAAAAATCAAAACCATAGAAAAGAGATCAGACTTGTGGTTACCAGAGGTAAAGGTGGGAGGATGGGGAATTGGAGGAAGGTGGTCAAAGGTACAACTTCTAGTTATAAGATAAATAAGTACTAGGGATGTAATGTACAACATGACTACAGCCAATACTGCTGTATAGTATATAGGAAAGTTGTTAAGAGTAAATCCTAAGACTGTGATTGGGAGAGAAAATTTTTTTCCCTTTATTTTTTTCTCCTTTCTTTTCTTTTTATTATATCTGTATGAGAAAATAAATAAATGTTAGTTGAACTTATTGTGGTAATCCTTTCACAGTATATGCAAATCAAACCATATGCTCTCTGCATTAAACTTATATGTTTCAATTATTTCTCAAAACTGAAAAAAAATTTTAGTTTTATGATTTGAGGATCACTAAAGATTCTATCCGCCCCACTACCTTTCTGACATAGTGTTTGAAATTCCCATAAGATATTTTATCTCCATTAATATCCAGGTTAAACTGAAAATGCATTACTTAAAGCAAATAAATATTATTATTATTATTATTACTACTACTACTATTATTAATCTCTAAACCTCATTGTTATGGCTCGAATTAGACAATATTATTCCCACTATCAAATGACAAAAGTGATATTCTGGTTTTATCTGAAACCATTGCTGTAGTTTTTTTGTCTATAACAGATTAACTGGTCACCTAGTAGAATTCTATTGCAATCATACACAAAGTAAAGAAACCTTAATTAGAAGAGGATGTAGAAATAGAGCAGATTTATTGCATAGCTCAGAGAGGGAAAGCTTAGGCAAAGGACTAAAATGGGTTGTTTTGGGCCACTGAATGGTAGAGAGAAAATGGCCTCCCATGGGGTCGGTTGCCCAACTCTAGGTCTTTTCCTGGTTTTGTTCTCACCCTCTGAGCCACAGTGGCCGCAGCAGCTGGGCTTCGCGCAGTTGTGGTTGACCTTGTCCTCACTCACAGCCATTTGGACCAGGACTAGACACCTGAGCCAAAATAGGCCAATGAACACCTTCCTAGAGATGTTTGGAATGAGCCCTGAAGAGTCCAGCCTCAGTCTGGCTAGTGTATTGAAAGGAGGAAATAAGATCTCCAGAGCTATTGGTGGTCATGCTTGCTGTATCTGGAGTGGAAAAGCAGTGTAAGCCAGTCTGCAGTGAGAAACCAAACTGAGGCAGATGTAGAGATAGAAGAATTTATAGAGTGCTGATAAGACTATATCTTAGATTCCAGTTTGTTCCTAGGCTGAGCTGTATTCCTGTCCTTGGATGCTCCTGCATGCAACCTTGAACCAAATCCCCTTTTTTTGTGTGAGCTAGTCAGAATGGGTTTCTGTTTTCTGTTACTTGCAACCAAAAGGGTCTGGAAAAATTAAAAAGATGGGGTAGTGGCAGAAAGACACTTCGATTTTACATATCACTGGGCTAACTATAACTGCCAAATCTCACTAGCATTAGATTAAAAAAAAAAAAAAGTCAAACAATTAAATACTCTTTTTTTTTTTTGACTTTGGCATAGAAAATACTTAAGGATCCTTTTGCTCCTTTTAAATGTAACCATCTCTAGGCCAGTGCTTTTCAATTGAACTTTCTGCAATGGTGGATATGTTCTATGTCTACATTATCCAATAGAAAGCCCTAGTGACATGTGGATTTGAGCACTTAAAATGTGCCTAGTGCAACTAAGAAACCTAATTTTTTATTTTATTTAATTTTAATAGATTTAAATTTAAATAGTCACCATATGTGGCTAGTGGCTACCATATGGGACAGCACAGCTCTCTAATCGTTGAAAATAGGTTTTCTTCTGTGACAAGATGCAAATAGTAAAGTTGGTTTGCAGTGTCAAGATGAGAATCATAAGAAAACTGGCAGTAGTACAGAAACACTAGGGGACAACTATAAAGTGCCTGACTCAGTAATTGTAAACTGCATCCCTACATCCCACTCAATGCAGAAACTTGGGAAAGGGGTATTAAGATAGATAAAGGATAACAAGAATTAACTGCAAAACAAACAAACAGAAAGAAAGAAAAGAACAAAGAAGCAAAGGAAGAAAGGAGGGAAGCAGAGAGAGGCAAAGTCACTTTGAAGAGATAAAATGGTTCTCTAATCAGAGTAAAATTTAACTGATTACAACAAATCTACAAAATGCAGTATCCCTCAGAAGGGTTACCTGATCAAGATTAGTAAAGCTATCTCCATTGTGGAGGTGAATGCATCAGCCTCAATGTATCCAGAAAGTAAATTATGTATTTAACCTCCCTTTTTCTGATGTGTCATCCATGAAGCAAACTTCTGATTATAATCGGGCTTCCAACACCGCTCACATGTAAGGGAGGTCCGTGCCAATGCAAATATTTCAGTTCCTTTCTAACTGTAAATAAATGCGTGGCATGCTGTGAGTTTGGTTAAATTGAGCCTGCTCATAGACTAGATGTGATTTTATTGAACAAATCAAGTGTCAGACCTTCAAGGCAAAGAGCCAGGTTCTAACTCACTCAGATAATATCGGCCCATCAATCCCTGGCAAACAGTCGAATGACCTCCCCACATCCTCCCTGACCTGTCCCAGGAATTTGTCTTCAAAATATTAATTCCTAAAGTTGAATTAGGAGAGACTCTAGGGCTCCTCAGTAGAATCAGTTATGGCCCAATTAAAACAGGAGAACCAGAGGGGTTAGGAATGGAAAACTCTGAGACAGATGGAGTTAATTAAAAAGGATGGCTAGTAGAAAAAAAGCAAAGACCAGCAGCATTCTTGTTGGAGAAGTATTAGGGAGACAGAGTTCAATATCCTCTTTAAGAAAGTTGTTTGATAAGACTCATAACTGACTTACTGGAACAAAATTTTTCAATTATTTTATAGAAAAACATTTTTTTAATAGAAAACTTTTACGTTTGATTTCCTCCCACCCAAAAAGTATTCGCAAAGTCCCCCAAAACAATTTTTCTCAGTGTGGGATTTACCATGTATCTGTACCAGAGTTATCTGAGGAGCTTGTTAAAAAAAAAAATACAGATTCGAAAGCCCCAGAACTAATCAGAATCTGAGAATCTCAGGATTTGGAGTGCAGGAATCTGAACTTTGAATAAGCTCCCAGCTACTTCTCTGCCTTCTCACGTTCGAGAGACTCTACACCAGGGAAGTATAAAGAAAAGGTAAAGGGAAAAATTCTCCTAGGGACAACTATGGCAGGAGGATCACTCAGAGCAGCCACTTGGAAATGCAGACAGACTTTCCAAGAGGACAGAGTACAAATGCAGACTTTCCTGAGAGGACAGCCAGGCCCAGCTTTCCGAACTTTATTAACTGTTCTACCACCTTGAGAGAAGGTTTTTTTTTGTTTTTTCTAACCTTTATAAAATTTGCAAAATTAAGTGAAAAAGAACACCTGGAATTTTATCTTTCTCTCTCTCGGTCTAGCCTCCCTAGCAGAAGTCAAGCCTCCCTAACCTTTTCTTGAAGTAAAAAACATTCTAGAGGTATGACTATTTCCCAAAATAACATTAAAATCCTTTCATAAACAGTTTTACAGAAAATCAAGGAAAAGAACAAGGTTGTAAGGTTGAACTATTTTTGTGAGCTAATTACAGAAGTGAAACTTTTATTTCTTACATGTTAACAAACATGAAAAGGGGGAATATTATATTCTTGGTATTCAATAAGTGAACTATTAATAGACTAAGAGAAATATATTGGTAAAAATATGGCAGCATAAGTAGCAAAATTTAAAATTTTCATACCCTTTGACTCAATAGTTGATCTTCTAGAAATTTATTCTGACAAAGTTAATGGACAAATGCAAAAATTGATATAACAAGGGTGTACATCAATGTTGCTTACAATACAGAAAGACTGAAAACTTCTAATATGAAACATATCGATCATGATGCATGCAACTTCTTTATCCTTTTCTAACAGAACCCACCCAGCTCATAGTCCCTTGCTGTGGTCTTAGACTATTTCATGAGCAAAAGGTAGTCACAGAATAAGTCAGGAGTGGGGACCTGAACCATATGTTGGCCAACAACCTAGAGACATAGTCTGACCCAAGAAGCCTGGCTCAGAGGGATTGATACTAATTAAGTACGCCATAGAGATTTTCTCTTTTTACAATTTAAGAGAAAAATAAAGAATTGGCCGATTGGTATAGACATATACATTTTTCTTCACAAATAAATTATAAAGTTATATATTAAACCTCAAGCAATAAAATGGTTATTTGCAAATATGCTTAATATAAATATAAAAGTTATTTTCCTAAGAAAAATATTAACAACACTGTTGTTTTATCCATTAATGACTCAACCTTTTATTTACCAAGTAAATTAGTTATAGTGGGTGGTCAACATATTCTTTCAATTGATAGCATGGGAAATAAGTGTTGATAATAAAGTCTTATATTCACAAAGTTAAATATCTTGGAATTTAAAACTCACTAGAATTGGCCTCTGTGGGATATGAATATTGGCTCTGTTACCAAAATCAGATACTGGATTTCTAATGAATAGATTTTCTTTACACAGGTAATATAGATTTTAAAGAAACCACATGGACTCATTAAAGGTTAATATAAATGTGAAATTACTGCCCTGAAGTTCCATTGCCACTTTGTTGATTTTTAAATAAATCAGCTTGTCAAATAAAGCTCTGTGTAATATTTTCCTCATGTGCTTGCTTTAGTCACTTATTCCTGCATGGACCAATGCCAGGCATTCAGTATGTTTTACACATTTAAAAATAAATAAAATAAACACTGCATTATCATAATTTTAGGAAAATGGAGAACAACTTGCCAATTAATGTTACAAAATTACTTAATTGTCACCAACTATCCACACTGACGTGGCCCCCTAAGACCCCCCATGAAACATACAGAGGTCATGGTGAGCCAAAATAAATAGGAAATAGGAGTTCAGTGTCCCACAGGCCCCTGTGACTCCACCAGCAGCCCCGCACCTGCCGAGATGTTCTGTTGAGACCTCTACCTAAACTGGAAGATCTGATGTCACCTCTCCTGGTTTGGTTCTTTGCTTCCAGAAAATGATTCCAGCCATAACACCTGCTCCCTTGATTGTCCACATATCAAAATATGGGAAATATGCATCTGCTGTTAATCAGTCGTATCTGATTTCTGCCTGTCAGGATATAACCTCTCTGCTCTTTAATTCTTATCAAAGAGCAAATGCTATTCATCAAAGACTGCCTAGAGGGCCAGGAGGCCATCTACTCTTCTAAGCATGCTATATTTCTTCCCCCTTTGTCCTTGGATCAAACCAAACCATCAGATATGTTCATACTTAAAAAGAAGAGAGTTCCCTTTCTTAGGAGGATTCTGGCATTATGCTCTCCATCTGCATAAGAGATTTTATATGAAAGAGCCACCTGTCATTTGTTGGTTGAGGATGACATGGTGTTGGACCCAAGAAAGAAATTTCTGTTGAGCCACAGCTGCTTTGCTTCTGTTTTACAAATACTAAAAAGGTTGTTATTAACCATGTTCCCCCCAGCTCCTTAAGAGCTCAGAATCAGATTTGTAGACTACCTCCAGCTACAGTTGTGTGTTGACTCTGTGTCTAGTGTGATGATATTATTTCTCGCCTCTAATTTCTCAGTGCTCTTATTTCATCTATGGCACAGAAAGAGAGGGAGGCAGGAAGGGAGGGAAGTTGGAAGTAAGAGAAAGAGAAACTTAAAGTTCTGGTTAACCTATGCCATTGTTGATTCTGCTCACATACAAATGTAAGGGCAATGACCACCTTATAAACACTAAGATGGCTTTCGAGGTATTTGTACCAAAACAGTCTCAGAGCCGAGAGAGAGATAGAGAGATAAATAGAGAGAGAGAGAGAAACCTGTTACTATTTCCATTTATCATGTCCATATAATCTAATCAGATAGTTCGGTTAAGAAACAGATATCCATTCTGTTTACCTAAAGTCACATAGAGGTGGAGTATTATAGGGAGACCTGAAACTGGAACCAAAAAGTCCTCAGGCTCCTAGGTAACCTGGCACCACCTTCCTCTCTTAACTTTGATTTACACTTGGCATGTTTTCACATGAGTTCTTTCCATGTTTCTACAGTTAAATTGTCAAGAAGGAGACTCTCATGGGCTTAGAATGTCTTTCTAAGCTTGGCTATGCTGCTCAGGCCACACCTGGGAGTGACAGTCTTGAATCAGGTAACTACCTGTTGCCTAACCTGCTGGAACAGGGGGTTCATGGACATAAAAAACATGACTGCCTAAAAGAGCCTTTGAGTAAGGCAGCTTCTTTGAAGGAAATACAGACAAGTAGGCACTGGAAACATCTAGTATACCATGAAAGAATTAGATAAGAAGACGGCTCTCTCTCCCCTTAACACTACTGAAATTCAGACCACCCTTCAAAGCTGGAGTCAATTCCCAGATCTTCTGCAAGGCCGTGTCTATCCATCTCAGCCTTTCTTAATCTCATAGTCATTTATGTTTATCTCATTATGTCTTAGAATATAATTTTGTGATCTTATATCTTCATCTGTATTGTAAGATCTGGTAGGGCAGGAAGTGCATCTTTTTGTTTCCGTATCCTCTGAATATGTATTTGTTCTTAGCAATGCAGAAGTTGATGTAGTCAGCCTATCTGCTACCCCTAGATGAATTAATAATCTTATCTGGTGAACAAGATTCTGAGACACACCAAAAATCCTGTGTTTTAGTAATAGTTTCCTACCACATTCTGATATTTTCTCTAGTATTCAGGAAAAATCTCAGAATTATTTTTAAATTGAATAAAAATCAACCGATCACAGGGAAGACAGAAGAAGTCGGTTTCCTGCCTCTTTCTTAGGCCCCAAATACCCCACCCCTTTATTCCTTTTCAGTGTCCAGGAAAGTCTGCAGTGGCTGGGAAGTCTAGATATGCCCTTTGCCTATATGTATAAAGAGTGCCCTTTGGAGCCAATCGATGTGACCACAGTCCTGACTGGGGCACTTCTGACTCGTCGGCAGGATGGATTTCCTGTGCTGGCTGACACACTTAGTGTACAGATTCTTATCATTAAATCAACAGAGTCAGGCTACCCAAAGGGCCTGCCTTTTTCCTAGTAGTTCATTTCCTACACATTCTTGCTTTGTCTGTTTAATAAGCATATTTTTTTTTAATCCACTCTGACTAGGTGCTAGCGTTCTCTACAGATAGTCAAAGAGATGGATCTGGCCAAAAGTTGTACTTCCAAGAAAAGTCCTAGATTCAGCTCAAGTATAGGCTTAGTTCTACTACAGGGATCATGAATTTGGCTAAAAGATATAGCCTAGAGCTGTGCTCTTTTTGGTCTCCAGGGTTCACCTGCTTCCACCACCACCACCACCACCCTCTTCACTGAATTTGATTGTTTTCAGATAGGGCATGTATTCTTCAATTTACCATGACCCCACTACTCCCTATCACTGACTCTGGCACACATTTCACACTCAGCAATTACAACCATTCATAGTGGCCAGCTACCCTGGATCTTCTTTGGCTCTGGAGACCTAGACCAACTCCACACAGAGCTGGCTCCGTGACAAGCCACAGGGGGCATGGACACCTACACTAGCTTTCTGATTGTTGTAAAGAAGCCGATCCTGTGGGATGACAGTTTGTGGGACAAAGAAGGCAGATGAAATAAGCCTCTCTATTTTGGAATATATCTCTAAACAACAAAAAGTCTTTGTAAAACACAATCATAATACCACTGTCATACTTTAAACAGTTAACAGCGATTCCTTAATATTATTAAATATATAGTCAGTGTTCACATTTTCCTGGTTGTCTCATAAAAGTTTTGCTAGCTTTTATAGTAGGTATATTTGAATCAAGAATCACTTTCAAGAGTGTTTCTTGAGTCTCTGAATCTGTAGTTACTTCCTTGCAATTTATCTGTGGAAGAAACTTGTCATTATAGATACAGAGTTTCTATATTCTGATTTTTGATGATTTTTTTGACTGCATTCCTATAATATCAATTTAGCATGTTCCTGCTCCCTCTATTTTCCTAAGTGGTAGTAAAATCTAGAGACTTGATCAGATGACATGTGATTTGTTGGCAAAAACATTTTATTGACAGTGTTGTATACTTCCTGTTTACATCATATGGGACACATAATGTCTGTTTGTCTCTTTTTTGTAATATTAAGATTGGTCAGTATTTTCAGGTGTTATCAGCCTGATCTGTCTATTACAAAGTTCCCTGTCAGTTTTCAGCAAATGGTTTCAGTAGCCATTGATGATCAATGCCTAGATCAATTATTCCATTTAAGGTTCCAATATAATTTATTCCTTCCTCATTTATTAGCTGGAAATGTTTTTTTAAAAAGAACTCTCACCTTTACCATCTATTGGTCACTTTTAGGTATAGTTTCATGTGTTTGTTTTTGTTTTCTGCTGTTTTATTTTCAGAAAAGGTAGAACATTTGATTCTTTCTTTTTATCTACCATTTTTCAGAATAATGATCATCCTCCTCAATCCATTATAGTTTGGTTTTGCTCAAAATGTTCCACTTTAGGCTATAGCAGTTGCTTTGGGCCTTGGAGGTGAATGACCCACAATCACATACGTGCTTTCCCATATGACTAAGAGCTACTTTCCAGAACTTACAAAATGATTTGTTCTGAGTTACTTAAATCTGGTATTTATAGAACAAAATTAGTAGAGTTTAAGAGGGTTCTACTTTCTACCATGAAGTCCAACTGTCATGCAGATGGTTGGAGTCAGATCCTGTTGGCAGAGGAATTTCTTTTCAATGTGTCATTGGTGTTACACTGGTCACAGTTTTCAAATGCTGCTGGTCCCGTGAGGCCACTGTAACTTTTACTTTACAAGGCTGAGGTTAGAAAACATTGTGTTCCCACAACCCAATAAGCAGCCCTCCTGAAAGTTTTACCTGTACCTTCCTTAACCCTCATAAAAAGGGAAGTAAATGAATAAAGTAATTATGAACCCAAAAGAACAAAAAAATTACAAGAGATGAGGACAAAGGGAAATATGAGACTGATGGAAAGGAAAAACTCAGGATGACAAGCATACTCCAGTCTAGATTAGGGCAGGAGGATGAGAAAGGACAGAAAATGACACATTTCCTAATGTGTGAACATACTGAGAGAGCCTTATTGTGTAATGAGAAAGCTTGAAGATGAATGAATGATAAACAGGTAAATAAAAATCTAAGCAGTTTTTTAAAGGTACTTATTAACTCCAGAAAAAAACAAAAAGTTATTTTCCTTCAAGAAAGGAAAATCATAATATATTACCTGTGAATAAAACTGTTGTAGTCATAATAATGTAAACATTCTATTAATAACCCAAATTGTGAAATGGTGATGTAACTATATTGAGAGGAGGGAGAGAAGTGTGTGTGTGTGTGTGTGTGTGTGTGTGTGTGTGTAAGAGAGTTGAGTTCACTTTCCATAATAAGAAGTCCTTCGATAACACATAAAACTCAAAAACTTCAGAAATAATAAGAATACCTTATTTAGAATTATGGAGATAAATGGGAGAAGACACACTTTAAAAAGTTGAAGGTGGTTATTCCCGGGCAGTGGGAATTTGGAGTGTGGAGGTGAGACAAGGGACTTTTCTTTTCATTTCTATTTGACATTTTAAATTACATAACTATGTACATTCATTAATTAAACATGTTTTGTTATTAAAACTTGTCCCTTTTCTATGTCTCTCTAATTCAAATAATTCTGCTGCCAGGAAATTAATGTCAGTCATGATTTGGCGTTCTCCCCGTCCCTAAGGTCATGCAAGAGATCCAAAGGGTCCATGTATTCTAGAATATATGGAGCAGGTTCTCTGGTCTCTAATAGACGTAGGTCCCCATACCTTGCCCAAACCCACAATCTCTTCAGTTCTTGGACCAGACTTGGACATTGCTGCCCTCATATCTTAGCATCTCCCAATACTTCTCATCAGAAAGGTCTTGTTTCCTCTTGGGGCTCAACATGGAGCAAACTCCGCATCCCTGCTCATAGAATTTGAGAACATAGGCAAGGATTCCTTCTCTACTTCTTTTTTTCCTGGCACTTTCTTTTCCCTCTCCTCTTATTAACTTTTAGAAACCCAGAGCCTGTCCCTCTTTACTATAGGTGGTGGTGGTAAGAGAAGTTATCAAAGAGAACCTAGAGTGTGCCTTAAACTCTTCCCTAAAATCTTTGATTCAAATGATTGACATCTTCCCAACTCCCGTAAAGTTCTGTGACGAGATAGCTTCTGGACTACATCTCATTGTCTCTCACGTAGCCCCTCTTCCACTTGCCCACCCTCCAACAAAATTCTGCAGGAGAAACTAAGAAGAGCCTATCATTAGCCTTTTCTTCTTATTCATGTTGTGACAGTTGTAGTATTTCATTTTGGTTGTACTTGTGCAATCTGAGTAGTGTTACAATTTTTATGGTAATTTTGTTTTTCTCCAGTTATAATCATCCAGGTCCCTTATTCCTCAAGGAGTGTGATAAATGGGTCCTTTGCCTCATCAAAAACCAGTTCTAAGGAGCCAGTTTCCAAAGGGGCATGAGCACATCCCAGGGTACGCGTGGTGATCTTCGGGGTGTGGGAAGAAAATATGAGGATCTCCATTTATATGTTTGCTTTCTATTTTTATATGTATTCTCATGTATATAAAGTATACTTATAAACAGAAAAATATACATACTTTGGGAGTGCATTCTCAAACTTATTGTAATTGACAAAGTATGTAATCTAAGATATTTGATATTTATGTTCTGGGGCCACGTTGTCCAATAGAAACATAAATGTGGGAGACTTCTGGTCATAATGGCAGAGTAGGGTTTGCAAGAAAGCAAAAGGAATCATTAGAACATATTTATATATATATATAGACATTATATATATATAAAATGTCTATATCCTTTCCTACCTGAATTCTTCTAATGAGTAGTCAAAATCTGAGATGTGGCTCCCCACCAACTTTGAACATTAAGAATTTTATTCTGAAAAGACCACTAATTCTGTTAATACTGATGGTGAATAATCTTGCTAAGAATTCTTTTAAATTCTAATAGACATGGACCTGCCTTTGTTTTTTCTTGTGGTTGCCAAAGTGATTTTTTGTAATTAAAAAATAAGCTTTTATTTTAAAAAATAAAATAAAATAATGTGAACCACAAATTTGAGCTCCCCATGTAACTCTAAGTCTTCCATAAAAAGTAAAAACGTAGAATTTTAATATATTTTATTTAACCCAATATGTATTAAATAGTCTCAACTCAATATGTAATAAGTATAAAAATCATTAATAAAATATTTCACATTCCTTTCTGCAGGACATAGGCTCATGGCTGCCATGTTGGACGGTGCAACTCAGGGTACTGGAGGGTATCTGAGATGCTGACTCTAGAACTGATTTGAACAATGGCAGACCTCCTTGGGTTGGGACAGAACTGTAACTGCCTCCTTCCTATCCGCAGCACGCCTGCGGTCACAAGGAAGACAGAACTACTGTTGTGGTGCGGTTAAATTTGAGACCCATGGAGCCAATTGAGATTAATTATGAGCCTTTATTAGCTGGCCAGCGACTGATTCTCCCCACTAGAGAATCAGCCCCCAGCCTCTAGAAGGAATAGCTTTAAAAGCCCCAAAACCCCTTCTAGCAAGCAAGCAGGTTTACACAAGCAGAGGCTGGACATTAACATATCTTAACACAGGATAAGACACCCTTAACATTAGCATATCTTTGCACAGAATATCTCCTAGAACTACACCCTGTTTAACATTAAACAATGGAAGAAGAAGTTGGCCACTTGAAAATTTTCCACCCTTAACATTCCCTACTGGTTTTCTAGGGGAATTCAAATCATTGAGTCCTCAACCTGGAGCGGTGGGCAGTGAGTTCTGAAAACCATGAGTTTTACTGCCTGCACCCTTTTTTACATACGTAGTTAACCAATTAATTATACAAGGTCTCAATAATGTCTTGTAATAGAGGAAAGCAGAGTGAGTAGTCAACCACGGGGACCAGTTAAACATGCTCTCACACCAAGATCCTGTCCTCCGGTGTTGCTCCTGTCGCTGAGCCCTGGTCTGACCAAAGCTAAGCTATTTTTAATAATGCCTGAATGATTAACATAAAAACAGAAGGTTTTTTACCTGAAGCTATACAATTATCTATATTTTATGAACACATTAGTCTTACATGTATGAATCAATACACAAGATATTTAGCCAATTTTACAGATTTTGAAACTAAGCTGCACAAAAGGCAAATTCTGAAACCATGGTTGATGCAGTAAATGAAACAAACAAAAACTCTATTTAAATATTTACATTTAGAAAAGATATTTAAAACCAGGAAAGGTCCTCCCTCAGTGAGACTCAGGTGAGGCAAGTTGTGGCTGGGCAAGTGACCGAGGTGGGACTCTGGCCACGGAGACCAACTGGTGAGCCCTTTGCCGCACTGGGTGGAGAGCCTGCAAGGACCCAAGAAGGGAGAAGTTACAGACCTCTGCAAGCCCACCCTCCCTAGTTTGGGGAGAAGTGGAGGAGGTCCTCTAAACATGATTTTACAGAGCATGATCCCCCTACAGTAGGGGTTGCACTGTGCCCTCAACAGACGGAAGGAAAGGAGGCTCACCCAGTTCTCGCCAGTTTCTAATTTGAACTCAAAGTTTTCATTAAGGTCCTATTCATCTTTTCTATCTGTCCTGAGCTCTGAGGCCTGTAAATGTAATGTAACTTTCTGATTAATTTCTAGAACTCTGGCTAAAGATTGACTGGTCTGGGTGATGAACGCCGGGTCATTGTCAGACCCCAGTGTTACGGGCAGGCCAAATTGAGGCACTATTTCTGAGACTAATTTTTGCTACTACCTGAGTGGTCTCGTACTTGGTGGGGAAGGCTTCAGTCCATCCTGAAAAAATGTCAATGAACACAAGCAAGTATTTGAATCCGAAGGTTCCTGGGCTGTCCTCACTGAAATCCAACTCTCAATGTTCCCCCGGTGCCTGTCCGCGCAGATGTGGAACCGGGATGATACCCGTTTGGCCATTTGTTGCAGCCCCGGAATGTAATAGTCTCTTTTTAACAGTTCAGTTAACTTGGTTCCTCCCAAGTGAGTTCTCTGGTGAACCTGGGTTATAAGGTCTCGACTCAAGGCTTCAGGTACTACAACGCGGCCGTCCGGGAGCCTAACCCACCCAGCAGATTCTTCTTTGCCTCCCAGCTTGTTGCATAGTTCAATTTCTCCTGAAGTGTAGGTAGGGGTATCCATTAGCGCCCTGGGCGGTAGGGCCGGCAGAATGTCATTTGGCTCCACTGGTTTTCTGGCAGCCTCCTTTGCTGTCTGTCACAGTCTTGTTTTCATCCCACCAAAGAGCTTGAGTCACTGCTACTAGTTCAGTCCGCTGAGCTGGAGTGCCATGGCTTAGGGCTTGAGCCAAGATGACAGTCTAAGCAGTAACCACTGCAGCCCCGGCATACCTGACTCCTTCTGAGACGAAGCTACTCCCACCCGTAAATAGAGTAGTATCTGGATTCGGCCAAAGGCTGTCTGTCAGGTCCGGTCTGGTGCAGGTGACGTTCTCTAGGACCTCAAGGCAGTCATGCAGGGTTTGGCAGTAGGGTAGCTGGGTTGATCTCGACCAGCTCAGGTAGGTTCTTTCCTTCAAACCCTTCTATCCTCTGCAATTTCTTTCTAATATCTGGGGCCGACTGACTGACAAAGTCTAAATTCACAGCCCTCTTATTATTAGGGTCCTCCGGGTCAATAGGAATATATAACCAGTACGACTCTAAGAGTCATTCCAGGAATGCCGCTGGCGACTCATAATAAGTTAGTGGATCATCGGGCGGCAGACCCGAGGCCCTGGAGCAGAAGCTGGCGATACTGTTGGAGAGCCTCCTTACCTTGGTCGGTGTTGGGGTCTCACGGCGGACGGGTGTTCGGGAGAACCTGTTGGATGCGGGCTGGGTCGGTGGAAGGCTGCCCGTTGGGCTCTAATACCACCTTTGCAGCCTCCCTCTGGATCCGCTCCCAAACCTCTGAGGTAAACAGGACCTGGAGGAGTTGCTGACAGTCGTCCCAGGTCAGCTGGTGGGTAAAGAAAATAGTCTCTAGGAGAGAGGTTAATCCCTGGGGTTTCTCTGAGAATGAGGGGTTCTGGTGTTTCCAATTGTACAGATTGCTGGTGGAGAAAGGGACACAGACCATGAATGGCCTTTGAGTTTCTCCCCTAACCTGGGGAGCCAATTGCCGGAGTGGGGCCAGGACTGCTGCCTGGTTCGACGAGTCAGGGAGGTAGGACAATTTCAGGAAGAAGCCTGACCCATGTTAGTAAAAACAGGCAAGACCCCCACAAAGTCAAATAAACCAGAGCTGGGATCAGCTTCTGACCTAGCGTCCAATCAGACGGGGCCACGGAGGCCAGACCTAAGGAAAGAATTAAAATACCACACATCAATATATGGAGTACGCTTATGAAAGCCAAGGCAATAAGGTAACAGTGCATTTTGACCAGTCCGGACAGACAGACATAATACAGACAGACAAAACAGACTACAAGTTACACAAAACATTAGCGTATCAGGCAGGTACTGGGTCAGGATCTGACATCTCAGACCTGACCGTACTAGGGAAGTTGTGCCGTGTCCAGCCTTCCACTAGTTCTTAGGGCCCACACACAGGAACAGGTCTAAGCCGAAACTTAGACGTGCCCTAGAGCTCACAGACAGGTCTAAACGGAGATTTAGACAAACTCTAGGGCTTACTGGCAGCCAGGCTAAGCCGAAACTTAGACGTACCCTAGAGCTCACAGACAGACAGATACTCAGAAACCTGAATACCTGTAATACCAGAAGTCAAGTCTGACGTCTCAGACCTTGACTGAACTAGTGAAGTATTGCTGCGTCCAGCCTTCCACTAGTTCCCAGACAGGTATCCAGAAACCTGGATACCTGTAGTGCAGTCTGACTCACCGATGAAGCTGCTCCAGATGGCTCGTGCCCAATTGTTACAGAATTGTACCTTTTGTCCGCCAGCCCTCCTGGGCGGGTCTGCCTGGCGTCTGGGGCTGAGGAACGTCTCTCAGCGGCCGTCCCCTAGATGGGGCAGGTCCTCGCCCAAGGTGGCTGGGGTCGTGGGTCTTAGGAGATGCTCCCCTTTTCTTTTAGGGGCCTCCAAATGTTGTGGTGCGGTTAAATTTGAGACCCATGGAGCCAAATGAGATTAATTATGATCCTTTATTAGCTGGCCGGCGACTGATTCTCCCCACTAGAGAATCAGCCCCCAGCCTCTAGAAGGAATAGCTTAAAAAGCCCCAAAACCTCTTCTAGCAAGCAAACAGGTTTACAGAAGCAGAGGCTGGCCATTAACATATCTTAACACAAGATAACAACACCCTTAACATTAGCATATTTTTGCACAGAATATCTCCTAGAACTACACCATGTTTAACATTAAACAATGGAAGCAGAAATTGGTCATTTGAAAATTTTCTACCCTTAACACTACAATTCACTCTGCGGTTAAGCAGTTTTATGTCCATTTCATTTCATTTTTTAGCACCCGCTTTCAGATAGAGATTATTAAACCAAATAAAGATGAACAAAGCAGAGACTTGGGTTACAGAATTAGTTAGAACAGTAGTCTTCCTCATCCAAAGCCCTGAACTGAAGATTCTTCTGAACTGCACTCATCCCATCCTCTAAAAGCTATTGAACTGATCCCACTTGCCATTGTTTAATGCTGTTACCTGTTGAGACCGCTTTCTTCAAGTAAGTGAGCAAAGTCTGTGCAGTTGGATCACAGGGCAGTTACGATGCCCTCCCCTAACCCTAAAAGAACGGAAAATGCCTAATTTACCACAGGCCACATGCTACCATCCTAGACTCTCCAGCTGTGCACTGTCAGATTTCCCAGTGTGGCACTTCTCTGGTTGGGGTTCCTTTATGTGAAGTCAGTCTGCACTAGATTAATTAAACACTGTATTGATTTTCTATTCTCTGAGGTACTTTTAAAAGGTTTATATCCCTGAAGCCCCTTCTCTGAGAGTTAGCAGAACATTTCCTTTTTTTGCAAATGTGATACTTAGAACTTTATCACCCTCCCCCCACCCATCCCCATTCACCCCACCCAGGCACAATCCCCACCACCACCACCACCATTTAGCATAAAATCTAACTTCCTGCCTTTCCCAAAAGACAGAGCAAGAAAAGGGGGAGGGAATCCTGCTGTTTTCAGGTCATGTTGCTTTAACACTTCATGATTTATGCATCCTGGCTGTCTTGCTTGTAGGTTTTCATTTTTACATCCTGCTAAAATACCTTGCAGGGGTGTCGTTCTTCTTAATGAGCTACTGTTTGTAAGGCACATACAGAGGAAAGTGCTGTGTCAGTGCTAAACATGAACACTCGGTATCCTCAAGCTGTCCTTTGTCTGCACGGGGCTTTTCAGTGTAACACAAATCGTGAGAGATCTGCATTAGGAAAAAGGCTTGGGTATTCCCTCCCCCGGCCTGAACTGTAGATTATTAAAATATACATACTCGGGAAGTGAGAGTGATGACAAACACAGGGCGTTTTATATTTGCGCAGGTTTCTGCCCTGGCTGTAACAGTGCTTTTCCCACTTACGCTAAGTGCTGTGGTGTCGGGGAGTGAGGAGAGAAGGTCCCCTGTGAACTGTGCTGCCTCAGCGGCAGATCCTTCACCTTCCTTATATGTAACAAATAATGTCATTTTTTTCCCCCTTTTGTTCAGTGAGTGGGCGACTGAAACAGTTTAGCTGCATTCCCAATGTGTCTGAGTAGGAAAAAAGATTCATTTAAAATTACAGCATGTTAAATTAAATGTTGAGGAATGTTTCACTGAGAAAAATTTTAAATACCAGTTTCATTTGCTTTTGTTAACATGTTTACTAAACCTGAGTTTATTAAATTTCTGAATGTGTAAAGAGTCATGCTAAGCATCTTTATTGAGGTATTGATTTCACTGGCCCATCTTTGAACGCAAACAAAAAAAGGTTTTCTTTCAGAAGAATTAGTGGCTTTTCAGTCTTTATTGTTTTCTAATCCTCTGCCTTTAGGCTAGATTTATATTTTAAAATAAGAAAATTGCTTGAAATGGAGCAGGGAAAGTTTCAGGCTTCTATTTTAACAGTGAGGATTTAAGAAAAATGTGACATTTTGGGAATCTTTCTTTTTTTATAAGCAAAAAAAAAATGAAATCTAAACTTACAGTTTAAAATGCACTTTATACTTCCTCTCAAATCCACAAAATGGCTGTTACCTACCAGTAACTTATAATAATGCTAATAATGATCTAGATTTCATTCTAAGACTATAGCAAATTGTCTATCTTTTAATTGCTTTTAAATGTGAGAAAATCCTAGGTTTATTTTTAGTAATCAAAATTCCTAAATGCTTCAACAGGATCCTCAGTCCACGTAAATTTACATAATTCATCTTCCAGTCAACTTGTTTTTCTATAATTAGTGCAGCTGTCACCAGGGAGCTACATTTTTGTGGGCAGGTAGCTATGGGTACAGCAGGCAGACTTCAGTCAAACATTTTCTTTTAAATCATCCATCAGTTTTTTCCCCCTCACTTCAAATGAGTTGGGTTCTGTAAAGAAGAATTTGTTTCCTACCTAGCAGATCTTCCTTTTCAAATTTTGACTATCATTCCATAACTTACAATTTCTTCTCCAGGTCCACTTAGCCAAAAGATAGAAATAAATGAGTCAGTAAAGAATTTCTTGGTCAGGCCAACTTTTAGCATGCATTATATTTCTCTTTATAGCTCCCATATTTTTATCAAGACAGATCCTCATTTCAAAATGTAATTGTAATGCTATTAAAAACATGGCCACAGGAGCATTTGAGATTTTGCTTCCCAGCACATTTTGTCAGTTTGTCTCAAATAAACTCTTATAAAAATTTTTTTAATTCAAATAAAAAAGTTAAATAAGGAACTAAATAAATAAATAAACAAACAAACATGGCCAAGCCATGTTATAAGTACAATGGCAAAACAAACTTCAGAATAGTATAGTTAATTTCTAGCTTTATATCATTCTAGTATATATAGTCTTTAAATCACCTTTCTCTTAGTTTTTGATATAATCTTCCTCAGTCATGCTATATATTCAGCCTTTTCTATTGTCTATTCTATCATTGTTTCATTGGTAATATTTATTTTAAGGGCTGAGTATCCAGCATTTTAAATCATCTAAATCTTCACTACAAAAAATTTTCCTTAAAATAATAAATGGACAAGGGAAAGCCTAGTATCGATAGTACTTAGTTTGTGCTAGGTACTGTGGAGTAACCAAGGAAGCATATATGTATGTGCCACAATACTTAGGACATTATTTATAGACCAAGGCTTTCCAACTTAGATGGGGAAGGAGGTGCCAGGTCACCTACATGAGAAATTCCACTATTACAAGGCTGTTGACTTATGTTAAGTGACAAATGAAGGGTTCTTACTGAGTATATTTTATGTCTATCTGTGGTCTGAATTGCCTGAGCCACCAAAGATTCCCAGCTAGGACGCTCCTCACAGGGAGGAGAAGGTGACACGCCCAAGGTAAGGACCCAGGCCCTTAAAACAGACACAGCCTGGGGTTTGAGGGAACAGGAAGCCAAGTGTCTTTGAGTGTGAAAGGGACAGCTTCAAGAAGGGCGAAGCTGCCGTCAGCCAAGAGGAAGGTCAGATGGAGGTAAGAGAACCGGAAGTAGAGACCAAAGTCCTAAAGCCAAGAGGAAACTATAAACAGCGGTGGCCTGGGCCTGGGCTCAGAGGCCTGGTGCTGTTGTCCATGTTAAAAGGAAAAGAAGAAGACTCACAAGACACATGAACCAAAAGCCAAGGAGTCCAGCAGGCAGCTGAATAAGGAACCAGGAAACTGGGTTGGCAGATCCTGGGGGCAAGGAGGGACTGAGAACTTGAGGCAGGGCCATGCTGACTGGGAGCAGGGCACAGCAGGACACCACGGAAAGGAGCTGGAGTCCAGCTGAGCCAGAATCAAGGAGGGTGGTCAAAGTGGAGCTCATAGCTACAGACACCAAGAGCCAAGGGGGTGTTGTGCCGGTGATCCTCTGAGTGTCAGTTCAGGACTTCCCGCCTGATCCATCTCAGCCTGAAACTTGCTGATGTTTCTCCAAGGGTCAGTTCAGGGCTTCTCATCTGATTTGACTCAGTCTGGTGGAGGCAGCTGGCAAGCCGCCAATGTCTATCTGCCTCTTCTTCCTGGGCACTCAGCTGGCTGACATTCCTCAGCTTCCTGTGCTTTAGGAAAGACCTCAGGACTGAGTTCTAGCCAAAGCAATGTGAGCCTAAGTGAGGAAGTCACTTCCATGCCTGGGCTGGAAAACCTCCCACAACCAGGCCTTCCAGCCGTTCCCCTCCCTATGGTTTGAAGATGGCAGAGCCACCGTCAGCCTGGGTCCTTCCCAGCTCTGGACCCAGAGCATCTGTCCTAGACTGTTGAGAAGAAGATTTGAACTTCTATCGCCTTACGGGTCTATTTGTTAGAGCAGTGTACGCTACCCTAAGTAATAGTCAGTGTGGCCAGAGAGTCAGCAAGGCCCCAAGAGGGTTATTAGAGCGAGAATGCCCCAGGCCATCACTTTATGTGTGTGATGCGTATGACCACTCATGCATACATATAGAGACTGTTTCCATGGTAATACTAGGTCCACTAGTTTGCATATCTGTCCTTCGTTTGGAACATAGACCATCTTTCTATAGATGTATAGATGTGTCATATAGATAGTGTTAGAAATGATAGTTAGGTCCTCACACTTAGAACTGCTTAACCTACAATACTAAAAGCAATAGTTCAGTACAGTCCACCATCATTTATAACATCTCTTTGCCTAATGTCAGAGGGTGAAGCAAACAGGAAATTGGGAAGGGCAAATCATACATAGCTTCTGTCAAGTCAAGATTAATAAACAGAGATATTATAATGTTACTCCAGGTTTTAAAGAAAGATAGATGCTCTTTTAGGTCCCAAAAGCCCAAGAATTATGTTAGCAGGAAAAGAATCAATCTTAAATATAGAGATGGAGTTGCAGCCATAGGATATTAATCCTCACAATGCAAGATGTCTGATTTTTTTAAAAAAGAAATTTAGAAGTGAACAAATTAAAAAAACAAACAAACAAAAAAAACCCCCAGAAAACAAAAGCAAGGCAATTGCAATTCTTTCCTCCCTTTCTCCAGCCCCAGAATATCTACGTTTCCCTTACCCATCTTAGCAATAGAGATGGGGCGTGGGGTAAAAATAGCAGTTACTTATGTGGTAACAAGGGTGGGCAAGGGGCAGGGACTGGGGCAAGAGGTGGAGGATTCTGGGTGGGACAGTCCCGCTCTCTTAGCTTCCATGTGAGGACTCCCAAAGGCCTGGGGGATGAGCCCCTGAAGTTGTGTGAGCTTCTTGTGACAAGGATTTTAAACTAGAGGTTCAATGCCTCTCTTTTCATCCCCATCGCCTCAATCCTATGAAGTCCTATCATGAGGAGCCTGGAGTGCAGAACTAGTTGAACCTTCTTCTGGATTCTTAGAAGCTTTGGAAGAGCTTCAGAACTAGACCTTCCCCACTTCTGGCCCACAGCAAGCACCCGAGTTACCTTCAGTGGGCTCAATGCAGAGATGAAGGGCACAGCATTTAAGAATCATGGTGCTGGAGAAAAAAAATAGGTGCTCTGGGTCTCTGGATCTCCCTTGAGAAGAACTGAAGTCTTCCTCTGTGAGCCAAAGAGAAGGAGCAAAATGTCCTGTTTACCTCCAGAAGTCACCTCAAGAAGTCTTCCTGTCAGAGGCTCTTTTGTCAGGGAGTGGAAGGAGGGAGGATTAAAGTCCATAATTCCAGAGCAATATTTCTCAGGTTTGCCAGTACATTAAACTTGACCCTGAGTGGCTTTTGAGTATTTCTGAGAACCAAATCCATCTTCAAAGGTGAAATGTGCTGCCACTGAGGATTTTCAGTAGTTTTCCCCTGGTTAAGGCAACAGAGGCAATCTAAGAATTGCTTTTGTCTTCAGGAGAATCAGAAATCCTTCTGTCCTAAGCAACTCTTACAAAACAGAAAACTAATAATCAACTAAAATTTCTCTACACTTATCAGTTTGCACTATTTCAGGAGTCTTATTTCTCTTGATTTCCATTTATTACCTGTGTAATTGGGGCCCTTTTCTAAAAGCTTCTGTTTGCATCAGTGCTGGGGAATTCCACGAAACCCCAGAATGATTCACCTTCCCGACTACGGCCTAGGTCAGCATTTAGTATGTGGGTGAGGGCCTTTCCTAGTGCAGTTTTCCAAACTTTATTAAAGCATAAAAATCTTCGGCATGGTCTATTAAAAATGCCAGTTCCTTAGCCCAAACTATGCTGGAACAGTGAAAGTTTCCCTACCAATCCATACTCACGGAGAAACCAAAAGCCAGTGGGAGCTATCTCTTTCCAAAGTATATAGCTATCAGTTGTTCATTCGCTCATTTATTTATTCATTTAATAAGTATTTTCGGAGGGTCCATGTGCCCAGTATTGTTCTCAAAGTTCTGGAACTGCAATGTTAAATGAAATTGACCGGTCCCCTATCCTCATGGAACATATGGATTTATCGGTGGAAGTGACAGATGATAAAACAAACCAGCAGATACATAATTATACATTGTGGGAGATGCCATGAAGAAGACAAAGTACAATGATAGAGAATAGTGGAGAGACCCACTAGATAATGTGGCCTTAGGTTGTCCACTCTGTGGAAGTGATATAGATACCTGAAGGATATAAGGTGACCACTATGAGGAAGGGAGATGTTGGGGGAGATTATTACAAACACAGGAAAAGCATGTGCTGAGGTCCTTAGGTGGAAACAAGTGTTGATAGGAAAAAGACTGATAAGAAAGGAGAGGATTTGGTGTTTGGTTGGATACTGGATCCCTGGGTCACCGAGACATTATCTCAAAGTGAAGATGGCAGGCCTTAGGGCAGTGAGACAGGTGCCAAATCGTCCTCAAATGTAAAAGTAGGAGTATGTTAAATGACAGGTTGGCTAAGCCACAGAGCATGAATCCAAAGAAGTAGGTTTTCATATATAGGCGGAGTGACAGCATGCAGTGGCATTAAGGAAGCAGGAGATTGCTAAATCCTGGAAATCAGAACTCACAGCCTCCACTTGAGAAGGTGACAGGAAAAGCAATGTCCTCAGGGGATGGGTCAGAAGGGAGGGAAAGTGCAATAAATAGGCGGAGAACATTTTTGTTCATTTACCCAGGAAGGAAGGTCCCAGTGAGTAAAAGAGAAATGTTAAGGGGGAGGAGGGAAGGTTGAGTTGGGGGAAGCAAAAACAAAGAATGGGAATGAGAGTGCAGGGCAAGCTACCTTACTAGAGTCACATCTGGATGGTCACCACAGATAACCAGCACATGGGTATAACTAACTCCAAGATGTTTAACAAAACTAATCCCAACAGGAGGGAGGGAGCAACTGAGGGGATCATTTTATGAACTATATAGATGTCTAAACCAATGTACTGTATACTTGAAACTTTAAATAAATAAATTTTAAAAAGAACCCCAGCAGTCACCTAGTGGAATTAGAGGGGTGTGTGTGTGTGTGTTGTGGAGAATACGCTAGTTTCCTGGAAATCAGCAGCATCCTGGACTTTTTGTTCTGAGGGAGTCATAGGTAGGCAGAGGCCAGTCACAGGATTATTTTACTGGGCAGGCTCACACCAAATGTTCAACATAGGAGCAGTTTCTGAAAGGCCACCTCACAGTTCTGAGTGGTTGAAAGAAAGTGTATTTCATAGGTCTATGATGTGGGAGGCTCAAACCAGGGAAAGATGGAGTGCGATATCATAGGAAAAGGCTGGCAGGGTTGAGGCAATACAAACAGTTGTAGAGAAGAGACAAAACAGACCCACGAAGATGGCCATCAAGGATTTAGTTAGCAAGACGGAGTTTGAAAAACAGTGCATTAATAGTGTGTAATATCTCAAAAAGAGACTGAGGTTTTAGAGCAAACTTTATTTAAACTGTCTTAAGAAGCATTAGACACTGGAACCATATGGACCCTGAGCAAATTAACTTCCCTAAATCTTTTTTTTTTTCCATCTGTTGAACAGTGATAACAGTACATATTAATACAGGTTAGTGGTTCTCAAAATTTAACGTGAAACTAGCTTAATATGCTAGTCTGAGGTCACACCTACCAAGGCTGCAGTTTAGCAGCTCTGGAGTGAGACACTGTCAGAGGATCGTTAGGATTAAATGAAATGTGTGCAGAACACTTAGCATATGCTTGGCCCATGTCAGCTATTAAAATTCATAAATGATCTATCTCTATGGGTGGACTCGACATCAAGGACCAACTTTCCTTGGGAAACTTAATTTCCTTTTGCATCACTGAAAAATCAAAGCTTTCTCTTCTACTTCAAAATACAAGAAGGAATTCTTATACTTTTAAGAATACTTTGTAAGTGGACAGATTTCATATTTCCCAGTTACTCCTACTACCAAGTTACAATGTGTGGATTATAAAGTGGTATCAACAACACAACAAATCTAAAAAGGTTGTTGATGAAAAACCTGTGAAGGAGAAGGTGTGAGGTTGTTTAACACAACTTACGGCACGTTGTACAATCAGTTATTTGGGGCAATGGAGTAAATAACTGCCTGGAATTGAGGCATGGTGGAAATTAATTTTCACTGGGAATACCATGAAAATTTTTTTCCTTGGCAAACTGATGCTTTCAACTATTTATCTTCAGTACAGAAGTGTTTAGTGTTTTTGAAATAGAGACATAGTGAAAAATTCTGAAATTGTGTCTTTAATGGATAATTTGAGTGCCTACAAATATCTATGGGTTAAATCTGTGAAAGACACTTTTTAAAGCCATGAATATTTAATATAGAACATCCCACAACTAAAGGATGTGGACAATTCCTTGGATTTTGTTTTAACTGAATTTGTCTGTAGTGAAACGATCAACGTCAGCCCATTTCATTTTCAGCTAAAGATATCCTTCATAGGTGGAAGAGTGCCCAGACAGCATGAAATAAGACATGACTAGACTTTTGCTTGCTATATCTCAGTGCAGGTCACAAAGTAGGTCCTCATCTGTACTGAAGAACTATGGAAGTTCTAACACCCAAAATAGTTAAAGGCAATTCTATGAAAACTTGCCATACCCACAGATAACATATTTGATATTTCCTTCAGAGCAATTTCAAATGGTGTATTTTTGATAGTTCTATAAAATCAAAACACACATAATCAGCACTGGGAAAATCTTGGAACATCTTGGTAACCGGCCTGTAGTGAGTGAATATACTGCCTCCTCCAGAGGGCTAAGGTGCTGGCAACTCTGACCTTCCTTACAGCAAGACTGGCCCCTGGTGGTGGTGAAGCAGATGAAATCTTATTCTGAGAACCTGATACACAGCTGTGTCCCCCATTTCCATAGTTTTCAGATCTTAGTACTTGGGGGAGAATGTTAATTTTTATTTTAATCACAGCATATACCCCCTGCCTAAAGGGATAACATACACAAAGACTTCTGTTTTAAACTTAAGCCAACTTTCCTGGAATGAATTTATTCCTCATATCATAAAAAAATTCCTTATGATAAAACTTTTCTAAATTCTGCAGAATCAATATAGTACTAGACACATTGTAAAGCCTCCAATAAATACATACATTAAAATTTTTAACCTAAAAAAAGGAATAATTTGGCAAAATATCAAGTGTTTGGCACACCGATTCAAATTTCATTAAAATATTCTTAAAAAGGGTAAACAAGTCAAATTGTTTACAAATGCACCTTTTCATTATCCTTAAATTTTATAATCTGAGTTTTAAATAAAAGTCTAGAGTTCCTAGAAAAAATTTTACTTAGAAAAAAACTTTCTGTAAAGGGCCATAAAATGTGTTAGAATTAGGTTTTGTATTTAACTACCTTTACATGATTTTACTAATTATGAATAATGTAAAATGTCACCAAGGGTAGCCACCCACATTGCAGATAGTTTATATCATGTAAGTTTTAAATCTGATTACGTGGCACTACCTCTAGAAATCCAGCATACTTCCCTTTTATGGAAAAAACAAAGCGTCTAATTTTTTCAAGGATTTTGCTAGAGCCTTTCAATGGGCTTGCTTTCTTATGCAATCAGAATTTGCTTCTAACAAGCTAAGCTGTGCATGAAAACTTAAGCTAAAGCTCTCTCGCATCCAGTGACTCCATCTGTCGTAGGTTATAACTTTCAGATATCCTGTGAAAGCTCACACTAAATACATAGCCACTTAATTCTTAGAAACTTGTAATTTCATTTTCTTCAATAAAAACATTCGAAATACTAATTCAAGTAAAAAGGCACTGTTAATACCTATAAGGCACAAATTGCTTCATGAAAGTGAATTGTATTGCCCCATTTCACATCCAAAAATCACTCTCAAATTCTGAGCTGGATTCATTTTAGTTCTAAATTTCAAAGATGGATTGAATCTAAGCAGAAGTATCTGACAAATTTCTCTCCCATTCTCATGTAGTTCAATTCATATTTCTGAGCTCAGAAGCCAAAAATAACCATATATTATATAGATATATATACATGTATATACATATTAGATCTCATATACTATGTATACATAAGCATCTAAGATTTTACTCTTATTAAGTGTATATGTATTTTGAAAGCTTTGTGGAATCTACCATAAACCTAAAAATTCCTAGCATGGATCAATTATATGTCAAGCAAAACTCAAACAGGTTTCACTGGTGAAGCTGATAAACTACCATGACCACATAATGTATGTGTTTTACTGTACTTATTTGGCTTTTAATACTGGACTATTTGTTGTGGAGACAAACATCTTTCTCTGAATGTGTCTTCCATCTTGAATGTCATGGGTAGAGGTTTGCCTTTTTATTAGCCTTATTTAGCACCATGCATAGTAAATTTCAGTATATTCTGGAGCAATAACTGTAGAAACAAACTACTCAGACTCCCTGCTAAGAGTTATCCAGAACCAACCTGTTGAATTTTAAAGGTAAAAGTCTTTTTACCTTTCAGGGAGGAACTGGTTGTCCCAGTGTCTAAATGAAATGCCTAATGCAAAATTTCCATAAAGCATCAAACTCCTCTTTGGACTCTTTTGGGATTTTACTAACTCAAAGAAAACAACCAAATTTATGATTTGGTACAGGGAGTTGCCTGGACAGTTATTTAATAATACTGCCTTTAACTCCATTTTGAGCAAGAGTTGAATTTAGGATAAAATAATAGACATAGGAGATCAGTCTTTGACGGTTTTAATACACAAGCCCCAGCTCTCTGACAAGTCAATTAAGAAAAAGGGTTAAGGCACTTAAGATTTAATTCTCCTGTGAAGGAAAGGAAACATTAACTTATGTTAAAGATGACTGTAGATGTGGGACACCAGGCTCACACTTGTTTATATATGGACATTAGCTAGAAGTGAGAAAGGAGTTCTAAACTTTAGATCACTGTAGAACACAATTTGGGAATAATCTGCTGATAGTTGAAATTTGCTTCAGTTGTAAAAGTTAAAATGTTCTATGTTCAGCTGATCTTTCAATAATTTGTTTACCAACAGAAGAGATGCATAAAAGGGCAAATTTTATAAGTATACTAAATTATTTTATGAGTTCCAGTCTACAATATGGCATCAGTACTACCAGAATGCTGTTTTACATACAGCAAAATTCCCAACTCTAAAATTCTCATTTTCCTTTTTAAACAAATTTTGATACACCTTCGACAAATTTCTGGTGCTACATATTAAATACATTCCAATCTTAATGGGTATTAAACATTTTATTTAAAGATTTTAAAGTAAAAAAAAAAAAAAAAAAGTACACCAATACAGATTACATTATGATGACCAAGGCAATACTCTACATGACAAAAGTCAAAACAAAATTTAAAAAGTAAATGTACAAAGTAAAATACTTGCTATTCAATTAAGGCTGCATATACAGCAAATGATCGGACCACATGCTTATACAAAATAAATTTTTTTCTTAGAACATCACAATTCCAACCATTCTGACTATCAACTGCCTTATTCTCCTGATGAGTATTTTGAGAGAACTTCTGTATAATATAAAAAGAATTGACATGGCACTTAAAAACTACAAAAAACAGAACATAATTAAAAACATATTTGTAATGCAATTACATAAAATATACACAGTGAATCTTACTAGTTAAAAAAAAAAGATTTAAAAACAAAAGACTACCATGTATAGTGTTTAAAACTTAATCATAGAAAAATGCTCATCATTTGTAACATTATTGATAGAACACTGATGGATTTTTTTTGAGAAGAGATCTAATTTGAAGAAGTTATTTGTTCAACATTTATTTAAAATTATTGATATGTAATTCACTGCCTACCTCTTCTCAAAATGTTTTAGCATGAATAATCTTTTCTAATATTTAACTACAGGACAAAATAAAAGAATAACTCATAAAAAATGTTTCTCAGAATGTAGTTCATTCAGAGACCTAACAGAATTCTAAGGTAGAAACAGTAATGTGCATTTTAAACTTCCTTGGTGATTATTCCACGTCCTAAAATTTTAGAACTAATATCATAGGGGAAACAGCACCACTTAAAAGCAAGATCATAAACATATTACTGACCTAAGATATCAGAATTTTCTCTAAGTTTATGGTTTGAAGTGAATACTGCTTTTTGTTTTAAAATAAGTTTCAGGTATTAAAAGAAACATATATACCTCTAAAATAAACATGTGAATGTATATCAACATTTTTCCTTTGAAGTTTTCATTGCTTTTAGACTTAGTTATTAATGAAAAGAGAGTATACATGGTCAGAAACTTTGGAAAAAATTACATTTCTAATGAAATGTAGCATCCCCCCCCAAAGTTAATTAATTAAATGCCTACAAATTTTAAATCATTCTAAGTTTAAGACTAGATAGCTCTCCCCAAAATTAAATTGTACTAAGATTGGGCAATTATAAGTAATTTAGATGATTATAGTTACTTTTTAAATCCCTTTTCATAAAAAGAATACTTAAACCACAGAAGGATGCTATCACTGGTATCCCTTTTCAGGGGCTCCAACCCCCAGTCCGTGGCCTATAAGGAACCTGGCCACTCAGCAGGAAGTGAGCGGCAGGCGAGCGAGCGAAGCTTCATCAGTGTTGGCAGCAGCCCCCCAGTGCTAGCATCACCGCCTCAGCTCCACCTCAGAGGTCAGGCATTAGATTCTCATAGGAGCACAGGTCCCTGGTGCCAAAAAGGTCTGGGACTGGTGCTTTAAATGATACATTGCTAAACACTAACACGAATAAAAATAATTTGAAGAACTTTGCCCCTGAAATGTATTCTACTCTGTATTACGTGTGTTACCTACTTAACAAAAACTCACTTAAGGAGTTAGAATTGTGATGTATGTGAGTATGTATGTATGTGTATGTCCTGAATGTTTATTCATGTTTATTATTTTTCTTGGATTTCACTGACGATGCCATAAAGTGTCCAAAAATATGGGTAGTATGGTCTGGGGGAAGAATAATCATGGTTAACACATTGTTTAGAAGATAAGTTCTTTTCCTGTATACTAAATCATAAGGTAAAAATCATATACATTCTGCCTCTGCCTGACAGGTGGAATGTATTTACAAGTTTGGTATCAGGTGAGTGTTTCCTTATTATTTAAATCAAATCACAGAAAGCAACTGTGAGATTTATTCTTCAATAAGACATAAATATGACCATTGAAATTTTTTGTATCTATTTTAAATTTCTATGTTTTCCTTTCTATATACTCAGTAATTTTCCATTCAACTGCATCCTGGATCCTCTGAACAACATGTATTAACATTCCAGTTAAAGTTCTGGCTAAAGGGACAAGATTAAAAGCTAACCCCTTAATATATTAAAGAAATCACTTGTATCAATTTTTTTAAAATAGCTAATGATTT
The DNA here is from genome assembly GCF_014176215.1 of Rousettus aegyptiacus. Taxonomy (NCBI): domain Eukaryota; kingdom Metazoa; phylum Chordata; class Mammalia; order Chiroptera; family Pteropodidae; genus Rousettus; species Rousettus aegyptiacus. The sequence goes on along the minus strand of NW_023416307.1, from coordinate 30,585,076 downwards.
GAAATCTTAAGAAAATGTCTATTATTTTCCTCAGGAAAGATCTGTATTCCCCAATTCTAAGCAAGCAATACCTTTTATTATCATTCAATTTAATTATTGTTGCCTTAAAAATCAATAATTTAATTATTCAAAGCAATGATAAAATTTACAGCTGAATTTTTAAACAGAAAGAATTCAGAAACTAACAGGTAATATAACAGGTTGCTGTACTTTGAATTAATCTTTTTCCCAAAATTAACCACTTTAATGACTTACAGAAGAATGATAAAAATCATGGGAGGCTTATGATATAATCCCACCATATGCCTTAATGCAACAGATACTCTTTTTAAAAGGAGTGGTATTTCCTTCAGGAAAAAAGGACAACTTCGTTACTAATCAGTAGCCTGCTAGATTATCAGTATAACTAAATTTTGACATGATTACCTGGAAATAGTCTCAATTTTTTTTCATAATTAAACTTAGATGTAATAGTTGATTCTTACAGTCAACAACAGAAGATACTCAAGTGTTTTTCTGTAGGTGGCAAATATAAAACAGTTCATTGGCTCCAGGCTGGTAATGACTTTTCCATGCATTAAATGGCAACAAAAACAAAATGCACAGTTGAGAAATGAGGATCAGACGCATTCTTCTGCTGACATCAAAAGAGGATTGATATATTCAAAACCTTCAAATTCAGACTGATCAATCTTCCTTACGATATCACTGTTGAAAAAAGTAAATTAATTTTCATAATTAAGATTTCATCAATTTTTTTATTTAAGTTGTAAAATAAGGTTAAGACACAAATAATAAGGCTAATTTATATATCTTATGGAAAAAATATTTTACGAGTTTTTAGATTAATCCCAAAATATTATCTAGAAGATTCATGAGTACCAAAAATCAAAAAAGACTAATAAGTGAATAAGTTTATACTAAAAGGTAGTCTAAAACTGAAGACTGAGAATAAAAGAGGTGCAAGTTGTCACAATTCTTGTTAATTTTAACTATTGACCTGAACAACATCCATAACTATAGGTAAACAGCCAGGTCTGAACTAGTATTCAATTTAGTAGTCACTTCAAAGGCCAGATGGAATATGGTGAAGAGAATCCCAGAAGAAGTTAACCAAAAGGAAAAGGCAAAAGGAATAAGTAAGAACACTGAGACACCTGGAATAAGGAGCGACCACCACAGAGTAGTGGGTCGCAGGGCGTGGAGAGGTGGACGCTCTATTATATTGGGCTTCTATTTCAAACGTGATCAGTGAGTAGTACTATTAAATATTTTAACACTCAAACATAAACACCATAGTGCAGAGCACAGTTACATAGGTATAGTGCCCTTGTTCAAGGAGGGAAGGTACCTCGTACAAAAAAGAAAGCTACAAGAGAAAGCAGTATCTGTTAAGTTTCAGACAGGACAAGCTAAGTCATGTTCTAACCACAGTTCTGAAGAAAAGGGTGACTTCTAGAAATCAAAAAAGGCAGCATTCATTCCACAAACACTTACTGAATAGAATGATGAAAGACTATGCTAGGTCTGGGGAAATACAGGACATTTACTAGATTTGGAGCACAGGAAGAGAAGAAGGGTGTTAAGTGGCAGACGATGCTGGAAGGAAGGTAATGGCTAACTCAAAGAATCCAGTGATGTTTACACTAAGGAGATTTACCTCAATCCATCAAAGATCAGGTTGCATTTGAGATAGCTTTAAAAGATGGGGAAAGTTTCAACAGATGCAATGAAGGAAGAATACAGAGGAAATAGCACGAGCAAAGGTTAACAGCACACTATCAGGGAATGCTGAGTAACTGAGACTGATCAGAACACAGCATTTGTGTTAACATATAGTGAGAAATATGGCTATTAAGTTAGGCTGGAACAGATGGTGGGAGGCCTTAAATGGTAGCCAAGAGGTTAGATTTTATCTTCTAGGCAATGCAGGAGTTACTAAAGGTTTCTGATTTAAGTATTTAAAGAACTGGAGTGGTACTTCATGAGATGTATAGAATGGGTTGCAAAGTTAAGAAGGAGCCCAATTAGGAGGATGGTATAATATTGTAGGTCTGATTTGGAAAAGGTCTAAACTGAGCTTATGGCGATGCAAATGGAAAAGAAGGATCTGATGCAAATGATGAAGTAAAGGAAAAACAGACATAGACTTGGCAGCCGAAGATATTTTCTAGTTAAGGAAAAGAAAGAGTCAACAATCATTGATACTTGAAATCTGAATACAGGAATACATGCTGGTGCAATGAGCAGAAAAAGATGAATAAGAACAAGGAACTGATTGAGAACAACAGAAAGAGAGACCATGAAAGGGACTTACTTTGATTTCAGACTTAATATGTTTGAGGAGCTTATCTGATGAGCTAGGGGAGATGCTGTCTGACAAGAGATGGAAATGCGGCTCAAAACAGACATCAGGGTGGGAGCTAGGTCCTTTAGAAACCATCACTCATTTATTCTTCACAACAACTTCGTGAGTTAGGCAATACAAGAAGAAATAGCCTCAGAGAAATTATGTAATTCACACCCAGGTTATCTAGCTAGTAAAAGGTGGTGTCTGGATTCAAATCTATCTTTTGATTAAATCTAGTGCTCTTTCTGATACATGGTGCTGTCCAAAATAATGATTCTGTATACATCTCTCTCTTCTAGAAAGCAGTAAGCTTTTTTGAAGATGGGCCTATGTTTTGATCATCTTTGAATGTCTAGTACTTAGTGGAGCACCTTTTGCTCAATAATTATTTGTCAATTAAGCTGGGAGTCATTTAAGTAACTGGTATCTATGCGACAGGGCTGGCTGAAATCTCCAAAGTACAACGTGCATATAGCAAAGAAAAGGCTGTCATGAACAGAACCACAGTACATTCTAGTCTCAAGGGGACAGGACAAAAAAAGATGACAAATGGTCACCGAGATGAAGTAGAACCAGGATAGACAGTGACAACCAAAGGAAGGCCGTGAGTGCCAAATGCTTTATAGATATCTTGGGAGATGGGAACTGATCAAAAAAATACCTTAATATTTAGAAATTAAGAAGTCATTCAACCTTCAAAGCTGAAAGAGCAGGTTACGTTGAGGTTAAAGTGCTGTAAGAGGTTAAAGTGCTGGCAGTAAGAAAGTACAACATAATCGATGTTGACTATAATCAACGTTGACTACTCTGAAGGCATTTGGTAAAAGATACTGCTTATTTATTTTTCCTTTACCATGACCATCTATTAGCTGCCTTTGAAAAAGCTTGAAGATGAAAAGAAAATGAGATAAAAATGGTGCTTCAAAGAAGGGCTAAGATTCAGGGGGAGGGAAACATATTTGAGCATGTTTATAAGCAGAGGGAAAAAAAGTGAAAATGAGAAATTAAAGGTGTTTTAATGGAGGCAACTGACAAAATGAAATCCTGGAGGAAAATAAGGAAACAGGTCTGGGAAAACAGAGGGCACCCATTGTAAAAGAGGGATAGCCTTCCAAGAATAGGGAAAAAGAAAAAGTTTGAGAAGACAGATCAATTTTGAGATGCAAGGCGGTCTGGTGACAGCTGAAAGGGAGAGAGCTCACACCAAGGTATTCTCAATTCTTGCAGTCAAGTTAAGGCAAGGTTAATCCATTAAGAGTGATGGAGGCAGGGGTAGGAATGAAGGCTTCTAAAATGTTGAGACAGTTTAGAACAGCTGCTATGAGGAATGGGATAAGAATTAATAAGATGCAAATGACTGCCAAGCAGTAAGGGCCTCCTTGAGATGAGAGAATGAATCTGCAAAGACATGTAAATGATCAAAATATTCCCAAGTTATCCTAAACCATGTTTTAAAAAGATGTAATATAAACACAAAAAATATGTCATATCACTGATGGCTGGACTTGATAAGCTGATGCAATCTTTTAAAAAAGCAATTTGGCAATACATATCAAGAGCTCTAAAATTTCATACCCTTTAACCTAATTCCATTTCTAGGAGTCTATCTTAATCTGCAGGAACTCAAGACACCTGGTCATCATCAGAATGGAAAACTGCAACACAGTGGGAAGAGCACAGGCCTTGGTCACTCAGATTTGGGTCTGAATCCTGGCTCTGTCACCTGACAGCTACGTAACTTTACTTAATCTCTCTGAGCCTGGGTTTCTTCATCTGTAAACCGAAGATGATAATAACTAGGTTTACAAGGTTGTTGTGAGAATCAGAGATAACGCATGTAAAGTAAAATAGAAAACGGCAGTTATTGTTATAATTTATAACAGTATAATAGGTTCAAACATCCTGTAACTGAATTTTTAGATAAATTATAGTAAATATGATAATAAAACATTGCATAGCCATTAAAAATGGGACTTTCAAAGAACTTTAAAAATATTTCGGTCTATAGAATTACTTACTCATCATCTGGAGTGAGCTGGACAGGTTCATTAGTAAACTGAGAATCAAAGTTGTCCAAACCAAATTCCCCAGAAATATTTGGTTTAAAAGGAGGTACCACCTGCTTTTGCTCCATCTAGAAAGACATATTGGATGACAGCTCAAGCCTGTATTCTTAGAAAAATTCCACCTCCACATTTCTCATCTGCTGTCAGATGTTTCCAAGTCTTATTAAAGTGAGTCCCTAGGCAAGGTTCTACAACACTCATAATGATGAAAATGATTTATAAATCTGAACATCGATGCAGGTATCAATAATATCACAACTTGCTCCACTAAATTAATGTTCGGAGCTGTGTTAAAAGCTTTTTAAAAGCACTTTAGAGAACGATTTTAAATAATTTAATCTGCGATATACTAGTTTTCCAATATTCTTTTAAGACAATAAATTTGGCCCAAGGTAATAATGCAATCTAATATAGCAAACAATCAAAATTTACATACCATATCCCAATCAACATTTCGGAAGAATGGGTGTCCCTGAATATCAGCAAATCCTGTTTGAGGATGACAACCTAATCGTTCCTTTGGGTCCTACAGTGCAAAGAAATGTTTCAAAATTGGGTGAATATCATGTAATAGAATACATCACCTTTGTGACCTGTGTTTTGTGTCTGTTACACCTTTATATCTGAAATCATAATGGTCTACCTTTCATTTCTAGAAGGTACAACACTAGATGCAAATGAGTATCTGAAGCTTATGACATGTTACGATTTCCTCATGGCTCCTTCTCTAGTTATCATGTACTGAAAATGAAGCTATGTCACCAGTCCTTGCTAAAAAAAAATGGGAGGAAAATGAGTGACATCCAGCTATTTCTTTGACATGGGTTACGGTGACAGTCGAAATATGCAAACCCCCAAACTTCACAAGTTTTTTAGCTTAATTAAAAAACCCTTAATTATGGCAACAATCCGTAATCTGTGTACAATAATGACACAACCATTATCTGAATCATTGGACTGAGAAGGTGAATGCAACTTGTAAAAAGCCTTGGCTTATTCATTACTGAGTGAGAACATGTTCCCATTTTTCTTTCTAATAAAAGGCAATTTGTTTTGCATATTAACACCTTTCACCTTCATTCTTCACTGTGTTAAAGCTTAGGTTTCCAGTTAAAGTCTTTCCTCATATGAAGTACTCATTTAAGTTTCAATTTCTTATCTCATTAAAATTCATCATTATCTTATTTATCTTAGAAGATAATGCACAATGACCTACATTCTAAACTACCATTTATTTTAAAAAATCTTATTTAAAATAAGATTTATGATTGCCAAGATCATTGTGCTACAATAAGAAGTATATATATATACCTGGTCAGGTTCCTGACACAGAGCTTCTAAAACCCTTGTAATTTCCTGAGTGATGGAAGTGTCATTTGTAACTCACAACAAATCCCTTCCGATCATACCTAAGTTTATGCTAATAAGGTGACTCTTGGTGGGCCTCTAGAGATACTTGACAATGGAGGCTGGTTGCCAGAGTAAACAACTATGTGATGAAGAGGTTGGAACTTTGAGCTCCAATTTCAGAGGGGCTGGAAATTGAGTTCAATCACCAATGGCCAATGATTTAGTTAATCATGCCTATGTAATAGTACCTACATAAAAACCTGAGAATTTGTAGAGAACAGACATGAGAATTTGTAGAGAACACTATTGCCCCAATTGCTCAATAAATAAAGAGGGTCTATGAATAATAATCCAAAGAAAATTCAATATTACAACTGAAAGTATAATTGAAACTATCCCCCAAGAGGCAATTTTTCCCTAATTAAGTACAAGGTATATGTCATTTACGTTAAAAACACCATACATAATACGTAGCTGGGAGTATATTATATTGGCAAAACGGAAAGGACAACTCATCTCAGGATCTAATGTGAAATCACTCTGGTGAAGAGACAAATCCCAGATTTAACTACATCCTCTGCTATTCTGGAATTTTACATTGTGTGAACCTACTTACCAGTTTAATTCATATAGAGCTAAACCACTAAAGATTTTTATACACTATTTATACCTTGTTGAGAAAACTCTTCAGGACACTTGCAGCTTTTACAGACAGAGAACGTGGTATGCGAATTTGTTTTTCCAAAATAACTGGAAAGATAAAATTAATGGCATTATATTTAACGTTTACATGGCTTTAATCTTTATATTTTTATTATGAGATATTTAAGGCATTTTAGCAGGAAAAAACACTATTTAAGCATCTATCTCATGTACTTTCCCAGTCCCATTCCTCTCTTTCCTTCTCAGAAATAGCCTCTAACCTATACATGGTTTTTTACCATTTATATGCATATGTTTTATTCTTTGACTACCTTATTGGACCTTAGTTTCTTCGTCTGTAAAACTGGAATAAAAATAACAGCTGCTTCATAGGGTTGTTATCAGGTTTAAATGAATTAATATCTGAAAAATGTATATATAGCACATATTACTAGATTAGATTTTATTGGATACTGCCAAATTATTCTCCAAAGATGTTTTCTCAACTTTCACTATCACCAGCAGTCTATGAGAGTTCCAGTTGCTACACATCCTCACTAGCACTGGTATTATCAACTTCAAAATTTGTGCTAAATGGATGGATATGAAATAGTAGTTCATTAATGTTTTAATGTGCATACCCCTAATTAGTAGTGAGGTTGAACATCCTTCCACATATTTCATGTTCATCTGAATTTCCTATTATATAAAATTCATTTCCTGGGATGGGATGGCCTTAATTATTAAATGCAGAATTTTAAGGCAGTCTTCACACTTCTTTGGATTATGTGTTGGGAGTCCTGTGCTTATCGGCTTGTTCCTGTTCTGTTCAATTGTTTGTATTCCCAATTGTGGGGCTTCCCCCCGCCTGCCTTTCAATCCCTCTTCTTGGTACTCTATTTTTTCCCCATATTGTTCTTGAACTTAAGCACTCAGTTTTGGGTCCATGTCCCCCCTAGCCACAGGATTCCTTCTTCCAATCTGTTTGTGACACACGATCCAAAGGAATCTGTTATGTTTTTGAAAATGAAAAGGTAACTGGCAAATGGGACTGAAGACTACTGAGGTAGAAAGAATGTATTCCAAACAATTAAAGCCTCACATATTATGATGTACATTGTCCGGATTATTTTCCTCTTTCTTACTCAAAGCAATAACTTGTGCCACCCTCGTTCATGCCCTAGAATACATTATTTACAGAGAATCTGTGTAAAATACTGCAAATTACCTTGGAAGAGATAATCTTCTGTGTTTTGATCAGGGTTATCAGAGCTCCCAACAATATCAAATGGAGACCTTCCTGCCATCATCTCAAACATTAGTACTCCAAGAGCCCACCAGTCAACACTGAATCCTTCAAAAAAGAAATTTTAAAGTAAAAATTATCCAATCTTAATTCTTGAAAGTCAGTAATCTGATTCGTTTTATTACATAATGAAAAAGTAAACTCTAAATACATAACTATCATGGTAGGCATTGAGGATTATAGGAATATTTCATTTATCAACAAAGGGAGGTCCCTAAAAGATAACTTTAAAAATATAAAAAATATGAAAAAAAATATGAAAATAAATCTATAATTTCATACTCATGGCCTGTATCTACTGTTTTGTGTTGGGGATATAATTAAATTTCATTTGTGAATAACCTTCCTTGGTCTAAAACTTAATCTTCTGCTAGCTCATTAAAGACCCCTGAAGAATCTTGGAATCAGATTATGAGTAGCTACCAAAAGTACATCCTTTACATCTGCTGAAATCAGAAGGCCAGAACCCAAGTATTAAAACATTTTCTTAAGATAGACATATCCTCTGGTTCCTGACAATCTCTCCACTATCTTTAAAGATTCCTGGGGGAAATATTCCAGGAAATCTGAACAATCTTCTAGAAGTTCATGACTCTAGGGTTACATGGCTGAAGTTTTAAATCCCTACTCTGCCTTTTTCTAGCTGTATAACCTTGAGGAAATTATTTAAACTTCCTATACATTAGTTTTATCGTCTGTGCTTACCTCACAGAATTATTTAGAGGATTAACTTAATAATACTTGTAAACTGCTTAGAATAGTGCCTAGTGCTCTTTAGTGCTGTCGTTAATAAAATATTATGCAAATATATAACTCTAGATATTGCCTAGGATCCACTGTCTTTCATTGCAGAGTCTGGGGTTTTCATGTAGGGTTCAAGGAGATCAAGAAATTTTAAATTAATAAGGTCAGTATTGAAATACTACAGTGTACTATAATGCAATTTGCACCACACTTAACCACCGTTCTAGCATGTAACTAAAATACCACCTACTAATTTATTACCATAATCTTCTCCTCTTAAAATTTCAGGAGCGATGTAATTGGGAGTACCACAGAAAGTGCTGGTTGTATCTCCTGGCCGTAATCCTTCCTTTTATTTTTTTTTAAAAAAAGAAGAAGAAAAAAGGAAATAAATAATAAGATCCAAAATTCTGTTTTAAAGTCACCTCTTTTATCTATTATATAAGCTCAGCATCTGTAGGTAACTTATTAAGTTTAAATAAAATATCACTAACACAGTTGCCTTTTTTATTAAAATCATGGACTGCCACTAAAAAGCTTAAAGAAAAGCTGTCGTCATTAGTTGTTGGCAAAGAGTCACTTCAATTAGATAAAAATTGCATTAAAAATTTTATATACAAGTAAAAATTTAATAGAAAAATTTAAATTATATGAGTAAAAGGAATCACATTTTATAAAGAAGCACTTTAAAGCCCACCTAACACAACCACAGCTGGCATTATGATGTTTCCCTGCTAGTTGCTGTTCTTAAGGCACATGTTTTTTGATTTTGTATTTTACTAGCTATAGGATGGAGAAAATTAAGGCAAAACACACTAATATGCATAAATAGACAAGCTACACAATAACAAATGCAACAGTCACCAAAAAGTTATAACAAATTTGTATGTACATAACAACATGGCCTCAAAATACAAAGAGTAAAAACAGACAAAATTATTAGAATTTCACAATTCCTGAAATGGAATGAATGTTTGTGTGCCCAAGTTCATATGCTGAAATCCTAATGTGATACCACTGGGAGGGGGGCCTCTGGAAGGTAATTAAGTCATGAGTTTGAAGCCTCCATGATGGGATTAGTGTCCTTATAAGAAGAGCGCTTGCCCTCTCTTCTCCCTGCCATGTGAAGATACAACAAGAAGACAACCGTCTGCATACCATGAAGAGGGTCTTTGCCAGACGGTGGATCTGTTGGCACTTTAATCCTGGACTTCCCGGACTCCAGAACCATAATAAATAAATGTTTTTGAAGATATCTAGTCTATATCATATCTTGTTACCACAGCCAACTGATAATACAATCCCCAATCATCACAGATGATTTTAACCCATTTATATCAGAAATGATAGATCACTCAAACAAAAAAATTAGCAAGCAGAGAAAGATTTGGACAAAAGCTAGAGCTAAATATATATATATATATATATATATTACAAAGAATATGTATATCTGTGTGTGGAGAAAGGGAAGAGAAAGTATGTAAAAGACAGGGAACTCCTTATATATCCTTTTAAGAATTCGTGAGATATTGACCAAATACTAAATCACAAGGGAATATATGTCAAAGAACCAATATTATTCAGACTATTCTCTAGCCACGAGGCAATTAAATAAGATATTAACAATAAAAGACAGTGTAAAAACAAGCTGAATAATATTAAATATACAATTAAGGATGTTTTTTACTTTATACTTCCTATTATTGAGTATATAAAATTCAACCGAACACATGTACGTAGAATTTAACCATTTACCTATTGTTAAATTATATGGCACAAATTCCAAATAACAAAAAAAGGGGAGACATAGATTGCACATCAAGCCTTCTTCCATTCCTGTCCCTGACACATCCAGTTTCAGCTCTCCAGAGGCAACCACTGTTATGAGGTTCTTATGTGTCCCTCCAGAGATATCCTGAGTATAGTGTATGTATTTTTCTTTAAATTTTACTCTATTAAATATAACACATCTATAATAAATACTTAGTAAGTAATATGTTGTGATTCCAAAGATTTTTTTTGTGTGTGTGATTCCTAAGCAGCTCCTGCAAAGGGAGGAAAGACAGTAAGGGAGGTAGACAGGAGAACCAATTTAAAGACTTACTAAATAAGACCTCTAAGATTTATCAAAGATCCTGATTAATTTGGTTGAGGATCTCCAGAAGGAATGAGGATGTAAAATAAACCAATATTATTTTTCATTAAGATTAAGAAATTATTCTCTCATAAAATCTTCCAGGCAAAACAAGATTTCCAAATTTCTTGGAACAAAAAATGACAGAAAGAAAGCCTTAATTCATTTTTGTAAATTTCACTGTTTAAGTAATGCATACGCATTACAATAACTTTTAAAAAAATGTAAAAGTAAACAGAATATGTGATGCTACATAACAGAATACATAATAGGATATATAACATACAGAATGAGAGAATATACTTTAAAACTTTACTTAATGTTATAAGCATTTTACATTGTTATAAACTTTTTATAAATATCTTTTTAAATGACTTTGTATGCCATGTTTTTTAGTCATTTCACAATTTCCTTAAATCATCTCCTTACCAGTAGCCATTTCAATTATCTGAAATATTTATCTTAAAAAAATAAAAAATAAAAAATTTTCATCATAAACCTATCTTCACAGACCAAAATATTTACTCAAGATATCCCAGAGGCAGAATTCCTAGATCAAAGAATATGGCCATTTTTAAAGATTCCTGATACATCTCCACCAAACTACTTTAAAAAGGTTACAACAATATATACACTCACCAACGACATATGAGAATGTCCATTTCATTAAACTCTTGTAGACTATTATAATTATAAAATCAGTATCTGGGCATGCAAAATAAGCCTCACTGTTTTTATTTGTACACTTTTTAACAAGGTTAACATTCTTCATATTTTCTGTTTAGCTTTATTTTCCCTTGACAAATTATAAGACTTCTTTATTATTCTTTTTTTTTTTTTTTTTAATGAAATGAGGAAAAAATCCACTGGGGAGAAAAATGACACACAGATCAAAAGGCATTGTAAATTTGAGTGACAGATACACAAAGGGTTACCTACTAAATCTCTACTTATTTATGATCAAAATTAACATAATAGAAAAATTTATGAAAAAAATTAATATAAGAAAAGATAAAATGAGCTGTGTACATAAAACTTGTGTACCTTTAGGTGAAGATTTTCTTTTCTAATGTTGATGAACAGATATTAAGGTTAAATCTACAGTCCTATTAGACTGTCTTACTTAATGTTAGCCTTTAAATAATCTTTTGGATCTGGAGGCACTTCCTTCAAGTGAATGGGGGAATATAATTCACACACCATATCACTGTGTGAGAACAATTCTGTCCCAGCTACTTTAACAAGGAGTGTGTAGCTCCCTGCACATTTTGTGGAAAAAGACTGAGCCCTTAAATAAAACATTGTTACAAAAAGAAAAAACCACCAAGAAAAAAAGGACATGTCCTGAGAATAACTAAAATTCTTATTGTGTTCTGCTGTACTTTATGTCAGGTATTTACATTTTAATTATTAAAAATGTTAGATTTCCTAAGAAAATCTTAAATTAAGAGTTATAATTAAGAGACAAAAACTTGATGGTGATATGCAAGTAGTTGTGTTAAAGTTTCAGGACTATATGCAATTTTTATTTTTAGATTTTTAATAGTGTCACAACTTTCAAGACCAAAAGTTGCAGACAATAAAGAGAAATTAACTCATAGCACATATAATACAAAAAATATGAAATTTCATAAATGGTTAGGAAATAAATTTATCTTTGCGCTAGAATTCCAAAAAGTATTCTAAATAAAGTAGTAATCATTTCCCCACCTCTGTAGTTATATTACCAAAATAACTTCTCTCACCTTACACATGCCGTAGTCAGTGAGTTTAATGTGTCCTTCCGAGTCCAGCAATACATTGTCCAATTTCAAATCTCTATAAATTATCCCTCGTTCATGAAGATAATTTAATGCTAGACTGATTTCTGCAGAGTAAAATCTAAAATAAAATGAAAACAACTCATCTGATTCAAATTTTTCAATTGTGGTAAGTTTCTAGAGGAAAATATGTAAGTCCTACTCCTATCTGCAAATAAAACAACTAAACCATGTCAAAAGATTTTCTTCTTCCAATGATTTTAGGAACACTATCAAACACAAGTGAAGTACCACTTTAAAATATCTAAACCCAAAACACAATTACAAAAGTTTCACTGTGAGTTAACAAATTGAAAGTCTCGAACAGGGGTCCTTAATCTGGGTCCTTGGATGGACTTCAGGCAGTCCATATTCCTACAACTGGAAGTTGTATGTACATCTTTTATATCTATAGAGTTTCCACAGCTTGCATCACTTCTGTAAGGGACCAGTGACTTCTCAAAATGCTAAGACCCACTAATTGGTCTAGAATAGAAAAAATACTAAAAAAAAAAAAGTTCACTACTCGAACCATAAAATACATACCAAAATTCTAGAAAAGGAATTGAAAGAAATCACTCTACGACAATAAAATTTACTATTAAAGAAAAAAGTTTTAAAAAGTGCCCCCAGCTCATTGGTGATAACCAGAACTTGTCACCTGAATAAAGAAAATTGAAACACCCAAGCTGGTTTACATGGCTGCTTTGGTGAATATTATCACAATCATATTTGGAGGTACATATTACATAACTTGTAGCTACTTAATTTTATGAATAGGTAACTTGAGCCCTTATTCTACATTTCGGTTTCTAGAAAAGCAAAGATGGTTTAAGACCAGAATTGGCACTTTAATACAGTAAAACTAGACGACTTTCCCCAAGTCCAACTGAACAAACAAGGAACAAATACTGGCTATGTTCACAATTCGAAATATCGTCTGTGGCTTTGCTGTGAAGGGTGACTGTTTGATAAAGCGTAAATAAACAATAAACATATAGTACATTTAAAAAAAAAAAAGTTTAGCTCTGAGATTAGATTCATACAATTTAAACCTTCTTATGAAATTGAAGGATACTATCTCTTTCTGACAAGGAAAAAAATCAATGAATCAGCAAGATTTCCACTAAATAAATAATTAAAAAAAATAAAATCACTCAGAGACACAGACAACATTATGGTGGTTACCAGAGGGAAAAGGGGGTGGAGAAGGTAGAAGAGGGTAAACCGGATAAAATATTTGGTAACAGAAGACGACTTGACTTTGGGTGGTGAACATACAATGCGGTATACAGCTAATATATTGTAGAATTGTATACTTGAAACCTATATAATCTTATTAACTAATGTCACTCCAATAAATTTAATTAAAAACATCTCTACCCTTAGTTACAGACATTTATAAATTCATACACTTCATTTTGACATTACTCTCATGAAGCAAAAAAGGGTGGGAATAACTAATTATGAGTAACAAAACAAATATGGCACTGATGATCACAATTTTTATCCAAGGCCATGATCCTTCCCCATCTAACTCCTCCAACATATAAACAACTTACAATCCTGTATAATATCAAAGAAAGATGCTAAATAAATAAAATTTAACACTCTGCTCTTATTCATCAACATGCATGGGATCATAGGACAAAAAGCCAATAGAACAATTAAAAAATTATAATTACAAGAAGAATAGTCAGAATTACATAATAGCTTAAGAGGAACTGTTTTATTACTCAAGTATATACAAATAATAATCCTCTAATAAAAACTGTCCTAGATCACTGCAAACCTGATAAGATTAATGCTTCTTAATTCATCAATTACTTCAGAGGCTGATGCCAAATAGGCAAAATATTTGAAAATTACTGGGTTTACCAGACTAACAGTTTCCCCTTTAATACTGTTTTACTTTTTAATTGCTTATATTATTATATAACATATGTTATATGTATGATGTTATATATTATAATGTAAAATAACTTTTAGCTTAGCTTCTTCATGACAAAAGAATTAACTAGTATCAAAATAAATGATTTATCTACTGTTTTTAACCACTGGCACATAAAGAGTCCCACAGCTCCCCTCAAAATCTAACCCAAACAAACAATAAACAAAAAACTTACCTGGCATGTTCTTCAGGAAGTTTTCTTTGTCGCTGCATATGAAACATTAGATCTCCTCCATTTACATACTCTATGACAAAGAACAATCTAAAACACAGGAGGGAACTCATGAAACCAAGGCCCATGATAAGGTTGTGTAACTTTGCATTTTAAACACTACAGAAACCAGTCACAACATAGACAGTACTTTATATGATCTACCCTTAACAAAAATCCCAGGAATTCAGTGAAAACAAAAGGGTAGTTGGAATAGAAAGCTGTTTAATGACAGAAGATATAAGAAAGTACACTAGCAAGATAATAATTCTGTAACCTACTTCTAAAGTAGTACCACTTGCAATCCAGAGCCTCTCACTCCCACTCCAAATGTAGCATTTGCAAGATAAGTCATTTTCAACTGTCATTTAAGGTAAAGAAGTTAAGATTCCTCCCCCTAGGTAAACTCTGGGAAACTTTTAAGACCTAAAACTAAAATCTTAGGGATATTTAAAAGGTTGGGTTTCTACAGCCATAATTACAACCTTTTTTTTTTTTTTTTTTTTTAAACAGGTAATTTCTTCATGCTAATCCAAACTGATATCACTGATTAGAGTGAGTGGCAGGAAACATAGCATAATACTGTTATGTCTGTATCCATGACTTCCACTTCAGGAATCACAGTAGGAAGGGTTCTTACGGTGTAATATACCAAGTGTAAAGCCCAGTAATCATGGCACTGTCTTTCAATCTTACCTGCTTTCTGTCTGAAAGCAAGAATGCAGCCCAACAAGAAAAGGATGATTGGATGCTTGCTCAAAAACATGCTTCTCTGTCTGTACCCAATCAATATCCTATTTTAAAATGAAAGAAATATATGTAAAAATGAAATGTCATCGAAATTATATAAATTTGTTCTTAGCAATTCAATTATCACAAATGTCTTTATTAACTAGGCTGAATATCAAAAGCAATGATAATCATGAAACAATTTATATACAAAAAGAAAAATACCACCAGTAAATCTTTCAATATTACAAAACAGTCTAGAAAACTTTTACAAAGCTCAATCAACTTTCCCTTAATAATATGGCTTGATTTTTTTTAATTTAATAATCATTAGATTACTTTAGATATATCCTATATAATCTGATTGAAGCATATATTTAGAAAAGCAGGCTGAAATAATAAGGCACAGACATTGAGGTTTTCTCTGAAATGGTACACTTATGCAATTTAGAAATAATCGTTTAGAAGTACAGTTTAAAAGTAATATAGCAATCGTTGTGTTTACCTCATCATCATTGACAAGCTCTTTTTTCACAACTTTCATTGCATAAATACGATCTGTTTTTTTTAATCGCACCAATAGTACTTTGGCATAACTTCCTCTTCCTATTACCCGGAGCAAATCAAAATCCTGAAGACCTAGACTGGATGAAGCTTTGCCACTTTCCCTGGTGTTCATTGCCTGTTAAGAACATTTATATCAAAGAGTTAGTTATACCTGGAAGCATTTTGCATCATAATTATATTTCTAACACCTAGTTATACCTATGATGATTTTAAAAATATTTTCTGATTTTAAGTTCTTAACAATTCTCTTATGTCATTCCAAATAATACAATCTAACTACTCAAGAGGTAGAATGAATTCATGAGTTGATGTCAGAGGGGTGGGTGGTGACAGGAATGAGGTGAAATCTGAGAAATGTTAAAGGGTGTCTTTAAAAGGATCTGGTAACTTTGGGTGTAGGAGCAATGAAGATGCACGAATGAAACAAACAATACCAGCTTTGGTGACTGGGAGCCTGATGTACCAGTGATAGAAAAATGAAGTGTAAGTATAGGGTAAGATTGACAGAGTTGTTGAGATAATGAGTTGGTTTTTCATTTTGAAGTTAGAAGTTACAATGGGATAACAAGATGAGTTTGCAAGAAGCCTGATATATGAAATCTCAGTTATGAGAGGACATATTCGGAAACACTGGAAACTATAAGCAGAAAACAAACATGGAAAACATTCTTTCTACATAATACCAAGGCTCCAATACAAAATCAGCCTTATAATTCATTCACAACTAGAAATGTAGGCTTCCAGTAATTTATAGAGAAGACTGAAGATGATCTTTTATTAGATAGCTGCAAAATCCTCACCACACAATCAACAGATGTATCCATGAGAATTAAGTATGAATTTTCTGAAGCATATTCAGAAAAGAAAAGAGAAAATTTTAAGATAAATAAGGACAAAGAAGACAAAATTATGAAAACTGAACAAAAAGATTCAAAAGAAAAGTCAGACATGAAAATTTAGAAATAATAATTTGATTTGGTAACAAGGAAAATAAAAAGGAGTAAAAAGAAACCAGATTAGGGCAGATTCAGAAAGCAGAGAATGGTTAGAAGATAAGGCAACGTACAGACTTTAAATATGGTTAACTAGAAACTACAAAGGAGAATGAATGGGGCAAAAGCAGAGTACTTTCATTGAAACAATAGGAAGAATGAGTGAAGTGAGAGAAGCCAGAAAATAGGGGAATGTCACCTTAAAAGGACCATAATTCCCCACCCTATCCCAATGACCTATAAGATTCTAGATCCTACAAAAATAGCCTTCAAAATAAAAGTAAAATAAAAATGTTTTCAGACAAACAAAAACTAAGGAAATCCATCACTAGTCGGCTCTCACTAAAGGAAACATCGAGTTCTTCAAGAAGAAAGATGATCGATCTCATATAGCACAGGCATGCAAGAAGGAATGCAGAACAAAAAGAATAAAACCTAAATAAGGACTGACTGTTTCCAAACACTAATATACACACAATTTTTAAATATGACAAAAAATAGCACCAAAAGCAGAAGGGAGAGTAAATTTAAAGTCATTTAATCTTTAAATAATAATAAGCTCATAAAATAGAACTATATTTTAAACTGCTAAGTATTCTAAACACCATTCTTAAATACATAATAATTTTTAGATTATGCTTTCTTAAAGTGAAAATAAATTATGTTACCAGATTATTTAATTTAAATAAAATTAGTAATTTAATTATCAAATTAAATCATAATAAAATGCTAGAATCATTAAAAATCATTCCTGCATTTTATCATTATGATCTAAAATCTAAGCTAGTTAATTTGTCATATTTTGACAATGTCATCTTATTAAAAAGCTATTGACGAGATTGGATTAAATATGGTGGAGTGAGAGACGTCCCTAGATCTCTCTCCTTGAAACAACAATAAGCTGAACATCTAAAACTAAACAAAATACACCCAAACTGCACACCAGCACATCTGAGCATGGGATCTATGCATAAGAGCTATCACAGGTCAGAACCCCAGAGTGTCGGGCAGTGGACTGGAAGAAATAAAGCAGCAGCCACCAGCGCTTCCTGTAGAAAGAGGGGGAGGGGAGAAGCAGCAGCAAGTTCCCTGAACAACCTGCCTGGAAAAGCTGTGAGCTCTCTGCAGCCAGTGGCAGGGCCCAGACATTAGGACAGAAGGCAGAGAAACAGGATGGCAGAAAAATAAGTTGATTTTTACTAGCCGTGGTTGTAAAACCGACGCGAAGCCGCAGTCCCCAACTCCCAACCCAGAGCGCTCCTCCCTCCATACTCTCCAAGACTGATCACCATGGAGCCCCAGGGGAATCTGAGCAAATGCTACCAAAACTGTCGCTAACACTGACAGGAACTGAGACTGAGGGTAGCGAGGATGATTAAACATCTATAAGGAAAAAAAAGACATTATTAAGACTTTATATAAATCAGAGATCCAAGAGGCTTAGACGCCACCTACTGGAAACCAAAAGAAAAACACCTTCTTTGTAATAGGCTAGAAATCATTATATAATAAATCTCCTTTCTGGAAAAAAAAGCAGAACACACTTCCATTAATGCCCAGGTGGAGAAGTAGTTCATTAAACACTATGAACAACCAAGGTGACAAGGCATCTCAAAAAGAAAGAGAAAAATCTCTAGAAAATAAGCTTATAGACATAGAAATATGTGACTTAAATGACAGAGAATTCAGGATGGTACTTCGGAAAAAACTCGGTGAGTTCCGAAATGAGTCATATCAACAATTTCAGGAGTTGAAAAACAACTAGATGAGCAGAAAGAGTTCTTTAGCAAGGAGATTGAAACCCTCAAAAAGAACCAAATAGACTTTCTGGAGATGACGAACACACTGCACGAGTTGAAAAATGAAATAGCAAGCTTGGGAAATAGAGTTGACCAAATGGAGGAAAGGATCAGTGATATCAAAGACAGAAATCTAGAAATGAATCAGAAGGAAGAAGAAAAAAACTGAAGAATTAAATATAAGAGAAATACAAGAACTAGCTGATACAATCAGGAGAGGAAACATAAGAATAATGAGAATTCTTGAAGGGGAGGAAAAGGAGCAGGGATTGTCTGAAAGCATTATCAGACAAATAGTTGACGAGAACTTCCCAAATCTAAGGAGGGAGCTGGAGTTTGGAATTCGAGAAGTCAATAGAACACCCAATTATCTCAACCCAAAAAGGCCTTCACCAGGACACATGGTATCAAAAATATCAAAAATCAAAAACAAAGACAGAATTCTCAGGGCATCCAGGAAAAGGAAGACGGTAACTTATAAAGAAAAACCCATTAGATTATTGTCAGACTTCTCAGCACAAACCTTCCATGACAGAAAGGAGTGAAATCAAATATTCAAACTATTAAATAAAAGGAGCTACCAGCCAAGAATAATGCACCAAGCTAAGCTCTCCTTTAGATATGAAGAAGAAATAAAGACCTTTCCAGACATATAAAAATTGAGGGAATTCTTCACTATTAAGGCCTGAACTACAGGAAATACTGAAAGGGGTCAGCTCACCTAAAACAAAATGACAAAAAAAAAAAAAATACATGATTAGGCATAAGGTGACTAGCAGGTTGATAAAAGCAGAGAAGTGCAACCCTTACTAAGAACGGGGCATTATAAGCTTAAAGTAAGAAGAGATTTGCTATAGCAAGATAGTAATGAACATTCAGCATACACAGGGACAAACTGAGGCAATGATGACTGAAAAGGGGAAGGTTCGAAGATCCAAATTCGCAAAGGGGAATGGAGATAAGGTGCATGCAGAAGAAAAGGGACGACTATATATAGAACTATCCTTTATGTATTTGTAATGGCACCCACATGCCAAAGATTCAGAATTAAAGTATATAACATAAAACAAGAAGGACCAAAGGGAAAATCCACAAAAACCAACCAAAAAAGAAAACAGAAACATAAGGACAAGAAAGCAATGGAAACACCAAGCTATCAGAAAGCAAAAGATAAAATGGCTATAAGAAGACCTCATATTTCAATAATCACCCTAAATGTAAATGGATTGTACTCACCAATAAGAAGGCACAGAGTTACAGATTGGATCAAAAAACAAAACCCAACCATATGCTGTTTCCAGGAGACATATCTCAGTTCTAAAGACAAATATAGACTCAAAGTGAAAGGGTGGAAAATGATATTTCAAGCAAATGGCATTCAGAGAAAAGTGGGAGTAGCAGTACTAATATCAGACGAAACAGACTTCAAAATAAAAAATGTAAAGAAAGATACTGAGGGACACTTCATAATGATAAAGGGAATCATGCGGCAAGAAGACATAACACTTATTAATATTCATGCTCCCAATCAGGGAGCCTCGAAATATATAAAGCAATTACTAACAACTAAAGGGAGAAAAGAGACCAAAACACTATCATAGTAGGGGACCTAAATACCCCACTGTCGGATATAGACAGATCATCCAAACAGAAAATCAATAAGGAAATAACACCCTTAAATGACACATTAGACCAACTGGACAAAACTGACATTTACAGAGCCTTTCATCCCAAAGCAGCTGCTTATACATTCTTCTCTAATGCGCATGAAACATTCTCAAGGACTAACTACCTGTTGGGAGACAGAGATAGCCTTGACAAATATAAGAGGGTTGAAATCACACCAACCATATTCTCTGATCATAATGCTCTGAAACTAGAGATCAACTGTAAAAAGAAAGTGGAAAGAACCACAAATACATGGAGATTAAACAACATACTACTGAAGCATTACTGGGTCAGAGAAGAAATAGAAAGAGAGATCAAGAAATACATAGACATGAATGATAATGATAGTACAACGTATTAAAACTTTTGGGACACAGCAAAAGCGATCATAAGAGGAAAATTCATATCATTACAGGCCTACCTTCAAAAACAAAAATGAGTCCAAATAAACAACCTAATGCTTCATCTTAAAAAACTAGAAAAAGAAAAACAAATGAAGCCTAAAGTCAGTAGAAGGAAAGAAATAATAAAAATTAGAGCACAAATAAATAAAATTGAAAAAAAAAAAAGAAAAAATAAATGCAACAAAGAGCTGGTTCTTTGAAAAGGTTAATAAAATTGACAAACCTTTGGCTAGATTCACTAAAGAAAAAAGAGAAAGGACACAAATAAACAAAACCAGGGATGAACAAGGGGAAATTATGACAGACACTACAGAAATACAAGGGATCATACAAGAATACTATGAAAAAGTATATAATGCCAAATTTCATAGTGTAGAGAAAATGGACCAGTACTTAGAAAAATACAACCTTCCTAGACTAAATCAAGAAAACTTGGAAAATCTAAATAGACTGATAAGTATTATGGAAATTGAAACTCATCAAAAACCTACTAAAAAGTAAAAGTCCAGGACCAGATGGCTTTATCAGTGAATTCTACCAAACATTCAAAGATTTCATACATATTCTCCTCAAACTCTTGCAAAAAATCAAAGAGGAGGCAATACTTCCCAACTCATTTTATGAAGTCAATATCACCCTGATACTGGTAAAGATAACACAAAAAAAGAAAACTACAGACCAATCAATATCTCCTGAATGCAAAAATCCTAAATAAGATACTTGTGAAGCGAATATAGCAACATATTAAAAAGATTATATACCACTATCAAGTGGGCTTCATCCCAGAGGCACAGGGATGGTTCAACATATGCGAATCGATTAATGTGATACACCACATAAACAAATTAAAAAAATAAGAATCATATGATCATATCACTAGATGTAGAAAAAGCCTTCGACGAGATACAGCATCGATTTATGATCAAAACCCTTAACAAAATTGGTATAGAAGGAAAGTATCTTAATATAATAAAGGCCATATATGACAAACCCTCAGCCAACATTACACTGAATGGTGAAAAACTAAAAACCCCTCTAAGATCAGGAACAAGGCAAGGCTGTCCACTGTTGCTACTGTTATTCAATGTAACATTGGAGGTCCTAGGGAGTACAATCAGACAAGAGAAAGATATAAAAGGCATCCAAATAGGAAACGAAGACGACAAACTGTTACTATTTGCGGATGACATGATTCTCTATATAGAAAATCCTAAAGACTCCACAAGAACACTACTAGAAACAATAAGTAAATACGGTAAAGTTTATGAATACAAAATCAATGTCCAAAAATCCATAGCATTCCTATACTCTAAAAATGAAGTCTGAGAAAGAAGTGGAACAAAAATTCCTTTTGCGATTGCAACAAAATGAATAAAATACCTAAGAATAAATCTAACGAAACATGTGAAGGACCTATATAATGAAAACTATAAGACCCTATTAAAAGAAATCAAAGAAGATACAAAGAAATGGAAAGATATTCTGTGCTCTTGGATTAGAAGAATCAACATAGTTAAAATGACCTTATTACCTAAAGCATTATACAGATTTAATGCAATCCCCCATCAAAAGCCCATTGGCATTTTTTAAAGAAATAGAACAACAACAAAAAATCATCAGATTTGTATGGAAGCACAAAAGACCCCGAATTGGCAAAGCCATCCTGAGAAAAAAGAATGAGGCTGGAGGCATCACTCTGCCTGACTTCAAATTATACTACAAAGAGACAGTAATCAAAATGGCATGGTATTGGCCGCGAAACAGACATATGAATCAGTAGAACAGAATCGAGAGTCCAGAAGTAAACCCGTATTTATATGGGTAAATAATTTTTGATCAAGAAGCCAAAAACATACAGTAGAGAAAGGAAAGCCTTTTCAAAAAATGGTGCTGGGAAAACTAGAAAGCCACCTGCAAAAGAATGAAACTAGACTGTGGTCTATCACCACACATCGAAATTAACTCAAAATAGATTTAAGAACCTGAATATGAGACCTGAAACCACAGAATGCATAGAAGAAAACATAGGAACTAAACTCAAGGACCTTGGACTTAAAGAGGATTTTATGAATTTGACCTCAAAGGCAAGGGAAGTAAAAGCAAAAATAAATGAATGGGACTACATCAAACTAAAAAGCTTTTGCTCAGCAAAAGAAACTGTCAACAAGGTAAAGAGACAACCATCAGAATGGGAAAATATATTTGCAATAATGCCTCCGATAAAGGACTAATATCCAAAACATACAAAGAGCTCATACAACTCAATAACAACAAAAAAACAAATGAACCAATCAAAAAATGGGTAGAAGACCTGGACAGATACTTCTCCTTAGAGGACATACAAATGGCCAACAAATATTTTAAAAGATGTTCAACATTGCTAGCTATTAGAGAAACGTAAATCGAAACCACTATGAGATACCATTTCACCCCTGTTAGAATGGCTATCATCAACAGGACAAGTAATGACAAATGTTGGAGAGGATGTGGAGAAATAGGACCCCTCATACACTGCTGGTGGGACTGCAAATTGGTATAGCCACTACGGAAAACAGTATGGAGGTGCCTTAAAAACTAAGAATTGATCTACCATATGACCCAGCAATCCCTCTCTTGGTATTTATCCCAAAGACTTGAAAACCCATATCCGAAAAGATATTCATACACCAATGTTCACAGCATCATTATTCACAGTGGCTAGAACATGGAAGCAATCAAAACGTCCTACGATAGATGAGTGGCTAAAGAAGCTGTGGTACATATATACAATGGAATATTACTCAGCCATAAGAAGTGATGAAATATTGCCATTTGCAACAACAACATGGATAGACCTTGAAATAAGCATATGAAGCGAAATAAGCCAGAAAGAAAAGGTTGAAAACCACATATCACTTGTATGTGGGACATAAATGTAAAAGTAACAAATGAACAGGACAAACAAAGAGACTCATGGACATGGACAATGGACTAGTGGTTTCCAGAGGGGATGGGATGGAGGGAGGGTGGGAAAAAAAAATTAAATGTAAAAAAAAAAAAGATATAAACAGTTTGTCTAAAAATAAATAAAAATTATATTGGCTAAAAAACTAAATAAAAAGCTATTGACATTATTTACAATGAGACTAATTATCTTACCTCCTTTTCTTCACCAACTTGGTCCAAACTCTCATGACTTGAAGGATTATATGGAATTACTAAAAACCCAATCCCAAACATAAAAAAAAAAAAAGAAAAATACAACATCCATTAATTGAGTTCAACTTAAATTTTCTCTTGATTTGATTTTTTATTTAGATTTTATTTGAGTAAGTTTTCAACATTTAAAAGTAAGTACCTGTGCTACTAACAACAAATTGTATGTTAATATGAGTTAAATTCTAATCTAGAATGAGGATTAAGAAAGCAAGAACCAATCAGTAAGTAAGTAGCCAAGTACAGATTTTAACAAATATTCTTGCTCTTTTAAAAATATTTATCTTCTATACAAATTAATCAATTCCTTCTATAAAGGTTACTTTACAAACCTTATTAAATTATTTTAGCATGACTGAGGCATGGAGATAGAGGGTCTCTGGTTTTTACTCCTCACTTCTTCATACTCAAAATGTTCCTAATCATCTTATCACATAAGTCAAATAAAACAGCGGTCCTCAATCTTTTTTGGCATGTGCTACTATGAGAATCTAATGCCTGGTAATCTGAGGTGGATCTGAGGCTGTGATGCTAGCACTGGGGAGCAGATGAAAATACAGATGAAGCTTTGCTTGCTTGCCTGCCACTCACCTCCTGCTGTGTGGCCTGGTTCCTAACAAGCCACAGACTGGTACTGGTCCACGGCCCAGGAGCTGGGGACCCTTGAAGCAAAGGACTGACAAAGATTGGACTCTAGGTTTCTATTGCTTGAAGCAACTTGGGGAGGAAAAAAGCCTATATTTCATATAACCAGCTTCTTCCATGAATAAGACACTGCATTCTGTCCTTTCGGAAAAACTCCTTGCCTTGCCTTGCCTTACCTTTCTTGATTCGTCCCAGATCAGGATGCTCTGTCCCATTTAATTGCTCTTTACATTTCCCAGATACATATTTAAGGTTTGTATCTACTTAACACTTGAACTTACATGATCTTTTTTGAATTTTCTATACTGCATCTCTATCTTTTACATCTTCTCCTTCTGATAATATAACTTTTAATAAAAACAGGTCACTTTAACTTAGTAAACATGGTCCACAAAATCAGTATGTTTTCATTATTGGAAATAACTAGGTTTGCTGAATTTAAAAAGGTCTCAAAAGTAATTTATCTAAATTACAGAAAATAGTCATTTGTTGTAGTTTACACAGTTGTCTTTTTAAAATGCCAAATGTGTTGTTAAATATTACTACAATATTACCACTGCAAAATATGGTTGTCTAACTTTTATTTGGGAAGAACCTAAATGTTTTTAAACTTGGGTGCAAGAGTCACCTAAAGAAGTCTTTAAATAGTGTTCTGTTAAAGAACAATGGTTCTTGACATTCTTACCTGTCTGTGCATGGTCTGAGTGCATGGATGATGGATCCATGGGCATCATTGGCTCCTACAAACATTTCCAAAGAAACAGTAACTTAGTGAATTCTTTTGAAATCTCTGTATCTCTATAAATCCAGAAACATTATTTTGATGAGACACAGTATATTAAAATTAAAATTTAAAAGAATATCTTAATAAGTAAAAATTATAATACTGTATTTAATTCACTTTTAATTTTATTACATGAAACCAATATAATAGTCCTGTGAATGAGGTAATGTTAGTCACATTTTACAGAGTAACAGAAGAAACACAAAACTAATTTCAGACCAACAATTACAAACCAAATTAAACTCTAATTTTTCTCCTCTACATTACTGATTCTTCCTTTGAGCTCACTTCCATATTCTCACTTTAGTCTCTGGCAAAAGGAGTCTCTAGTACTTGATTCCTTTAACTGAGGTCACAAGATAGACTTCAAGATGTTTATAAACCTCTTGAAATTATGTGCAAAATTTTGAGGACTCTTCATTTTTCTAAAGTCTCAAAGGTGTCAGTGACCCCCAAAAGAAAAAGAAATACTTCCTAGAAACTGCCCTAACCAGCCACCTGTCAATAACTTCAGGTAAAGCTAATTCAAACCAAAATGTTACTAATTCATTAATCTTGGACCCAAGTTTAATGAATGCCAACAAGAAAGGGTAAGTTTGAGAAGGAGCATTAATTATACAGTTATAATTTAAGGCTGCCTTAGAGATAGGCTCATGCGTTTTTCAATGTGTTTTACACTATCCTAAATATAATCACTAACCTTGTCCCTCTTTTCTTCCACATTTATAAAATTACACAAATCATCTATCACCTAAGAATATTAAAAAATGTCAACAGTAACCAGGATAAATTGTTTGAAATTTCTGACCTATTTTTTATTGAGATTGGACTTTTACCTCCCTAACAACAAACCTATTTCTAACTTTATATGAACTAGCTAAATAATTCTAATACCAAAGAGCTACTAGTAATAAATTATTTTCATAATGCCCAAAGAAGCTACTATGAATAACATGGTTCAATCTTTCTAGAAGACAATTTAGAAAGATGCATTCAGATCTTTCTAAAAATGCATATCCTTTAACCAAGTACTTCTGAATCCTTAAGAAAATAATAAAATTTATTTACCAGAAAGTTCACTATGATTTTCTTTATAGGAAAATTTAAGAAACAACTCAAATATTCTATCATGGGGAACAGGTTAAAAAAATTATGGTACAGACATGTAACAAAATATTATGCTAAAAATGAGAATATAGATAGCTAAATAGATATAGAAAGATGGCCAAAATATATTGTTTGGTAAAAAAAAATGGGTTAGAAAACAATAGTACATATATGATCCCACTCTTATTTAAAAGTATGTAGAACGAGACACAACCGAATATTACGTGTTCTGATGAATAATCACTCCACCTTCTACGAAGTCTTCTCAAAAACAACCCACAAGAAAACAAAAACCAGAATCTAATTAAACTTCTAGATCCAACTATAATATACAGAATATAAAGAGGACAGGGGAACATTTTAAACATAATCAAGGAAAAAGCAAAGAGAAAATTCAAGGACACTTTAAACGTCAATACAGTTTCTTCTACAAGTAATTGTAAGAAGGAAAAAGAGAGCAAGAGTAAAAAAGCAAGGGTGGGGAGGAATTATAAATTTAAAAATATCTAAAACATATATCAATCAATTGCAAATATGGACTTCAACTAGATTCCAATTCATAATGAAAACTGTAAAAACAAAATCCTAACATTTATGAGATAACTGAAATTTTGAACATTGCCTGGATGGATAGTTGATATAAAGAATTTGGTTTTCAGTTTTTAAAGAGTCCTTATCTTTTAGAGGTACATACTGAAATATGTCTGGCATTTGTTTCAAAATAATACAGAGCAAGGGCAGGTTAAATAGGTGGGGTATAGATGAAACAAAATTGGTCATGAATTAGTAACCGTTAGAGCAGGATGATTTATTGGTACAAGGAAGTTCATTATACTGTTCTATCTACTCTTATATATGTTTAAAATTTTCCGTGTGGAAAAATTTTAAATGTCTATGCATATAAATTTGCACAGAAAAAGTTCTGGAAGGATATACGCGAATGACAATTACTTTTAGATGGTAGATTTTGTGGAGGATTTAATTTAATTTTTCTTTACTCATCTGTATTCTCTATTTTTTCTATAGTGAACATGTTTTAATTACATATTTAAATAGAAAATGAAAAATCAAAAGTTTAAATGCAGAGTCCTCAGTAATCTGACACTTTAAATAGCAAACATGAAGCTTCTGACTCTTACCTGATATCTGCTTAGTACAGTTGCCAGAATCATGGGAGCTATAAAATCATGAGTTTAGCTTAGAAGAAAAAAAATCTCTTAAATGGTTCTCCCTACATCTTCCTAATTTATACCAGAGGATTTTGTAGAAGGTTAAACAAAAAAGTTAACTATATCCTACCAACAAATTGGTAATAGTTCCAGAATTCCCACTATCTTAACTGGACTGTAAAGCGATCTTATGCCCACTGTTGAGTTACGGTTCCTTAACACCCCCATTTAAGCCCTTTCTTCTAGTAGTACCATCAAAAATTCTCTATTAAAACTAGACGATTGTGTCTTACCGGTGGCAAAGAATGCCGCCCACATTCAATTGTGACAAGTTTGTGGCACTTCTTATGAACCAAGAGTTTGCAATTGATGCACTTATATCCCTGGCGTCCTAGTCCCCATATTCGATCAGTACAGATGGCACAGTGGGCACGCTGGAAAGAGTAATTCAACAGAATTTAGTAACAAAAAAAGGGGTTATAATCATTTCCCAACAGTTTGCTCATAGAATAGTAAAAATAAATAACTTCCTTTTCTAACTCAAATCTCTTCATCATACATACTTTTCCAAAGCTTTGATGGTTAGGAAAAAATAAACAGAAAAGAACTTATTTTAAAGAGAGTGAAATTTACAATCATGTTGTTTTCTGTTTTAAGTCCAAGAAGTTTGTCTTCACGTAATTAGATTGAGAGTAATAAAAACAGAAAAAGTAAATTAAACTTAACATATGGCAGAAAAGGCTGTACAAAGATTCCCAGGCAAAAATAAACCTTCCACACTGTTCAGAGGTCAAATCAAAGCCCTGATCTCTTAAAAAACAATACCTAAAGTGACTTTTCAATTCGAACCTTTTTAAATATCAGTGCTACTGAGAACAAGAGTTTGGGAACCCCGGGTGGTGGCTTCTATTTACATTGAGTTCAGAACATGGAATTAGTTTTAAAATAGAAATGGGAGTCCAGAACTTTATAGTTATCAAGAATAGTTAAAAACATGACCTCCTGGAGACAGGCTACTTTCAGACCTTCGCTCTGTCACTTACTGTGTCATCTTGAGCAAGTTATTTAACTGCTCTACACCTCGATTTCTTCATCTATAAAGTGGAAATACATACTACCTATCTCACAAGGTTATTGTAAGGATTAAATAAATCAATATGTGTCAAGCATTTGGAAAGGTGCCTGGTACATAGTAAAAGCTAAATAAGTGTTTGCAATTATTATTTTCTATACAGTGAGAATTAAAATTATAATATTAAATGGTTTTCAAAATAAACCTAGCTTATTTTCTGGCTATCTTAAATTATATTTAAAAATCTGACTTTCTTATAGCTGGGATAACAATATAATTAATCAGCCGATCTGGAACATTTTTAAGAGTGAAAGGAGATGCTATTAAAAATTACCTCAAGAACACAGGTAACTGGGAATGTTAGGTAACTCAACTTATTTCTTTAAAAGGAAAGAACAAGGCTACCTTTCTTTTACAGTAGAGATAAAAAATAGAAGTCTCAAATTATCCCCATTCAACAAACGAGGGTTTACCCTGTTGAAACGCTTGGCTTGAAAAGTGTGGCCATTTGCACAATACAGCTTTCTCCATCGGCGTGCACCTCTGCGGTAGATGGATTCTGAAGAGAGATTAAAAATTAATAAAAGAGCAAATGTGAATAAAAGCCATTTTATTACAATTAAGTCTGTGATTTCTTTTTTTCATGATATTCACTGCAAGAAAAAAATACATACAGGTAAAAACCTGAAAGTGAAAAAACAAAACATTCATTCAGGGACTAGATGAAAATAAAGTCCATGGAATATAAATGTTTGAACAACTATTATTGCTTTTCTGTTTGTTCATTTTCCCCCAAATTTTAATTCTGAAAAAATTTAAACCCACAGAAGAGTTGAAAAAACAGAACACTAAACTTCACCAAGATTTACCAATGACTAACATTTTGCCACATTTTGCTTTCCTCTCTTTTTAACATACTTTTTTATCTGAATCATTTAAAAGTAAGTTGCAAACATCGTAACAACACTTCAACCTTAAATACCTAAGTGTCCACTGCTTGAGATTAAGTTCATTCTCTCTAATTCTACTTATGAACAGTACTATTACCATGTCTTAGAAAATTAATATGAATTCAATATTACCTGATACATGGTTCACATGCAAATTTCCCCATTTGCCTTCAAAGTATCGTTCATATTCCCTACAGGATCCAATCAAGATTCAGGCATTGTATTTTGATGGTATACCTTTTTTGTCTCTTTAATGTATGCTAAAACATTCATTCTGCTTTATTTGTTGTTTGTTTTCAAGATGTTGACTTTTTTTTAGTCTAGGCAGCTGTCTTATGTCCTACATTCTGGATTTGTTAGTTTCCTCATTATTAAATACCTACTCTAATTATTTAGTAAAAACAATACATGGGCAATGTGTATTTCTTATCACATTACATCAAGAGATGTATAAATATCAGATTACTGACTCCCACTCCTGGTGTTTGCTCTGTTAAAAAGCAGCGATCCCTAGTTTTCTTCATTGTAAAGGTACTTTTCCTTTTTATAAGTATTCTTACAGATGTCTCAGGGTCATTTTATAACCACATAAGATATTCTCTTCTTCAATAACCTTCCATCAAATGGGTTTTATATTAATACTTTTCCTAAAAAAATTCCACAAAAATTAAATCTAGACTATCTGTGTAATTTTGGTTAAATCAATAATTATTTTTCATACACACTCAACACTCAACACTCAACACACACACACACACACACACACACACACACACAGTCTATTGGTCATTTACAGTAATATTCCACAGTAATAGTTAATATATAGAAAGATTCCATTAGGTTTCTAAACTCATTTTAAAGCAAAATTAAGATAGAAAAGACCAGCTGAAATTCTCTGAATAAGAAATCTTGAGATAGTATAATACACAACTTTAAATATAACAGCTTTTATTTTTAATTATTTATTCTGTTAGGAGTAACCAAAGCAGAAAGTTACTGTTAATAATATCTTCACCTAAAAGAACATCTTATTTCAGAAACTTTCATGAACTATAACTTAATAATATCTTAAATTTAAACATGTTAATGTTTCCTACAAATTAAAAGAGCGCAGAAACCACATTAATGGCTATCGATTTCCCCCCATGCACTAGAATTTGGTAATATTTGTCATGCTGGAAGGAGTGGTGTTAAAATCTCCAGCAGCAAAATTTAAAGAGGGAAAATGGGCATGAAATACAATGAAAAGTTAGGAAATAATATTTTATCTGGGAAGTGTGCTACAGACCTATAATAGATCTGGTGATGGGACTCAGGCCAAAGTCTGCTACAATGGCAAGTCTTTTAAAATTCTGGGTTGGCCAAAGGGAGAATAGCTTGCTTCTCCAACAGCTCGCTGAAGGCAGCCTATACTGGCTTAAACCCATCTGCCACTGGAACTACAGCAGAATATTCCTAGCTGAATACAAACCTAAAAGTTTCACTGTTGCTTCAGAGTTTTACCTATTCCTTATAGTTCCCCATCTTCTGATATAGTACATGGCCCCCATTCAACTCCATGTACAAATGCTCAGAGTTTAATTTTCTCTTTTCACCAAGTTGCATGAAGAATCATAGAATTGAAAGTTTAGAACTATTTCACTTAATTCAAAGCAAAACACCACAATTACTTCTAAAGTCATGGATATATATGTGCAGAAAACACAAATAAAAATGAGTTGCTTAATATCCACAACAAATAAATTATACCAGATAGCAAAGGAATAACTTATGATCATATTCAAGTTTGCATACTTAAATTACATCAGACTGAATAACTGTTTGACTCTTTCGATTCATTCATTACTAACTTACTAGCTTGGACATTCAAAATCCCGTAACAATTCCTAAGGACTCACGCTTAAGTATGTAAAGTGTCATGTCAGTTACTTAATCTTAAATGGTACAGCAAAAATATAAAACAAGTGTTTGTTATGTATACATATGTGTGCATTTGTGTGCACAGATCTAGAGTTAAAGCAAACAAAGAAAATATTAAAAACTGTTGAATCTAGGCAAAGAATATATGGGTATTTTTGTTTTTAACATTGTTTCAACTTCTTCGTAGCTTTGAAAATTTCCAAAATTAAAAACTAGGAAGAAACATGACCTAAAATTAACTTAATTTCCCCTTCAATGCATAACACACAATTATGTCAGTAAGCTGTAAATAACAACTGCCTGATTTTGATCTGGCAAAAGGAGACTTTAGGCAGTTGCTATTATAATCAAATTAGATTGGAGAATGGAAAAAAAATCAAATGAATTAAAAATTCTATTTCTGACTTCTTTGACTTGTGCCACTGTATCATAAACAACTTTATTCAAAGTTATGAAGTATGTGAACACTCACTATCTTCTCCTGGACAGGGCATTCCAGGACGTTCTGGTACGCAAGGAAAGACTGAAAGAAAATAAATTAAAATCAATACATGTTTAAAACATGCAAATTACACAGAATTCAAATATCAAAAAATTGACCCAAATTTCAACCTTACCCTCTCTTGACACAAGATATTTAGCATATGGTCAGTATTACTTTTTAAAGAGACCCACTTTACCAGGGTCGTCAAAAAGAAGTTTTACGAAAATAAACGTCCATAAATAACATATTAGAAGCTCAAATTACTCATTTCAGTCCGTTATATCACTGATTTTTTTGTCCTTAGAGAAATCATTAAGAACTAGTTCCTTAAATCCTTATTGTAGTAACAAGTTTACTGCAATGAAGAATTAAAATTAAGTTATAAAATGTATATAAATATGAACATAAACCAGTACAGTTTTTAAAAGATGTATTCTAAACTTAGGAATAAATTAACACTGGAAACAGTACCCAAGTCCAAAAACGTAAGTTTTATCTTAGAACTATATATTTATAAACAAACAAATTCAGGCCATTTTTATAAAGAAATTGTATGTTTAAGAACATCTAGTCAACTATTTGTAGTCTGTGATGTACAAAAGGACATGGTTTATTAAAGAGCACAGAGTATGCCAGAATATAAGCTAACCTTTGAAAACAGATCTGTGATAAAGTACTAAAAGCAACAAAGCTTAAACTGGTTTTAATTGATCACTCATATCTTTAAACATTCATTATAGCTTTATTTTAGAAAGACATGATCCAAAAAATGGAAGACTTGTAAAGTTCTGCTAAGAACTTAGCAAATTAGATTAAAGATCCCTTGGGGAGTCGCTATGTCAAATTCTTAAGGAAGAAAAAACCAGCAAAATACTGTTTTAAAAAAATACTGTATATAAAAGTATAAGGGAATTATAACAAGGCATTTAAATCATTCAATATACTTACGGGAGATTTGTATCTGTTTCAAGTTTTAAAGAGTTCCCTAGGTCTGTTCTCATAAAACTCCCATAAAATATTGCCAATATATTGCAATTAAATGCAGTACATTAAGTTTTACGTGACATAAAAATCTGAGGAGTAGCACAGCCGAATTAAAAGAACACAGATTTGGAATCAGAACACCTAGATTTACAACCCAGGTCTACAATGTATATGACGGCTAAATTTAGGTTTTTTCTCTCTACTACCACCTACCTTTCAGGTTTGCGGATGTTTAACACAGTAATACCTGTAAGAACTGTGTAAATAATTTCACTGGTAACCCTTCGACAAAGAAAGGACTTTTAAGATACCTTACCTTTGGAGATCATTATTTGCATACACTGCAAAACTGCACAGGGATGACAGATTTAATGAGGCTTTCGATTCTTAAATCCTACCCTAAACTTTGCTATGAAACACTGTTCGATGATCAAATTTTAATATCCAAGAAGGCATACACAAATAACAAATATCGCAAGATTATGAGAAGTGACTGATTTTACTTTCTCTCACAATTGAGAAACTACTGAATAAGGACAATTACATAGTGATGAGGGATAGAGATTAAGAAAATAACATCAGGATTGTTTTACAATGGTCAAGAATATAGGGTTATTTAAAAAATATATATATTGCTCTAGAAGAGTAAGAAATGACTACCCCTTTACCATGAATCAAGAGTTCAGAGTCCTTGTTTAGCTCATAAAGCCTAAAGGCTTCTTCTAACTCCAGCTGAGATGATACTGTACACGGGTCTCCTACAAAATATAAAAAGTAAAGCCCACTTTTAAAATCCTCTAAATGTGATTAGTAAACAATTTCCATTACATAAAACCTTGAGGAAAAAAGTTACATAAATATAGAGAGAAATATTTGACAAAGACAACTCTTTAGGTATTTATTTAGACAATTCTATTCTCTAAAGTAGATAATATAACTTCCATTTCTATTTCTACAGAATATTCCAAGGTTCACAGATACCAAATTTTGTACATATAAAACCATTTAATTCTCAATAATGTATATATTCCAAATATAGCAAACAGAATCTACCACTGACCACATTTTAGATTGTCACTGTAATATGACTAATGGGCAGGGACATGCTTTCTGTTACCTCTTTCCTTTGTTCCATCGCCACAACATGGTCTCTTAGAGCTCTTCATGTAACTAAACATATTGTCAAATTCTCCCTTCCCCCGAGAGCCTACTCAAGAGACTCACAGAAAGGAAGCACGGCTAACAAAGAACTCTGGACTGAAGTGCTGTCCTATTTGAACTGCTTTTAAATATAAATGTATAGTTTTAGTCACCTTACACACAGAGGGGGGAAGGAAAAACACCTTCCTTATAGTTGACCAGCCAAAAAACTGAGTCATCCTTGGCAATCAATAAGATGACACATCTCCCTGTGGGGTGGCATTCCTCAACGAAAAAGTCATTTTGCTCACTGCTGTGCTTACACCAAATGTTACCACACATTAGATGCCACCAACCTTGTTATAACCTCTATTACTCTCAGCAGAGAATTTGGTCTACCACTTGAGAAAAAAATGAAGTCATTTCCTTTCCTGTTGTCTCAAAGAAATGAGTGCCTGTTTTTTTCTCTAACTTGCCCACTGAATCCCTACTTTCCTCTACCTTCTTTGGGTATTATTCCATTAAGCCCTTAGTTTCATTTTTATTTTTGCTTTCCTTCTACTAGATCTTCTCAAGCAAAGGCATGTTTGAGTTTCCCTCTCAAAAATCTCTCTCCTACTCAATTGCCATTCCATTTGCTCAGTAGCCACACATCTTAAGAGTAAACTGTGGGCTGAAACTGGAGGAGATGGGTGAGAAGAAGGGGAGGTAAAAGCAATATGGTCCTTGATTTTTCACTTCATACTTTTTTCTTTTCTTAATTACAGGTTTGTAACCTTTTAGACTTATTCAAAACAACTTTTCTTAAATCAGGAGTGATCCCACACTGCTTTCTCCATATTCCTGTCTCCCGTGTATGTCTCAAAATCCTGCTATCAGGTTTTACTTCACTCTTCTAAAACAGCAGCTGAAATCAATAGCATCTTTTCTTTATTCTAGCTGACCTCTCTACAATATCTAACAAAGTCGCCCTCTGACCGACTACAGAAACTGTGTCTAGGCTTCTAAAACACAATTCTCCTGGTTTACCAATTCTTCTTTTTAAATTTTTATTTTGGAAATTTTCAAATATATTACAAAACCTTGTTTCACTTTCATACTCACTCACTTATACCCCTCCACAGTATCATTTTCAGCAAATATAACTCTAGATAAAAATCTCTTAATGTAATCACAATACCATTATATAAATCTATAAAAACTAAGAAAAATTCACTATAAAATATCCAAACATAACCATATGCAAAAAATGAAGTTGAACCTTTTTTCTCCAAAGTCTTGAAAAGGGCCAATAAACACATGAAAAGATGCTCAATATCATTAGTCATTAGGAAAAAGCAAATCAAGGAAATACTACTTCACACCCATAAGGTTGGCTATTATTGAAAAAGAGAAAAAAGAAAATAATAAATATTGGCAAGGAAGTGAAGAAACTAGAACTCTTGTCTACTGCTGGTAGGAATGTTAAATAAAATTACCACATGGTCCAGCAAGTCCACTTCTGGGTGTATATCCAAAATAAGTTAAAGTGGAGACTCCAAAAGATATTTGTATGCCCATGTACACAGCAGCATTATTCACAATAGACATAAGATAGAAGCAATCCAAGATTCCAATGACAGATGAATGGATACACAAAATGTAGTATATACATACAAAGGAATATTATTCAGCATTAAAAAGGAAATTCTGACACATACTACAATGCGAAGAAGTCTTAAAGACATTATGCTAAGTGAAATGAACCATTCACAAAAAGACAAATATTGTATGATTCTACTTATATACAGTGCTTAGTGAAAGTCACAGAAACAGAAAGCAGAATGGTGGGAGAGAAGAATGAAGTTACTGTTTAATGGGCACAGAGTTTCAGCATGAAAAGATGAAAAAGTTCTGAAGATGGACGGTGGTGATGGTTGCACAGCAATGTGCACTGGGTCTGGCTGTGACTATTACATTAACTAAGAAAAAGCCACAAAGTGGTGCTGTATCAGTTCTAGGTCTCAACCTTAAAAAAGTCTGGCACCTTTTGGTTTTTGTGTTTTTGAGAGCCCGAAGCCACCATGTAGGAAGTTCAGCTACCTCTGTGGTAAAGACAATAAGAAGAAACCATAGAGAGTAGAAATCCTGAAATTACAGAGAGGGAGAGAGACCCAACTATGCCAGCATCCCAGGGGTGCCTCCCTGTGACTCCAGATCCAGCTGCTATCTGATTGCCACTGCATGAGAGAGCTCAAATGAGGCCATCAGGGCCAGTCAATTCGGAAGTATGAGGGATTATAACATAAAATGGTGGCATTGCTTTTTTAAGTCACTAAGCTTTGAGGTGATCTGTTATTTGCTACCATCTTTCCCACCATCTTTCAAGTTGAATCTTGAAATTCTGTGAATCTTACAAGATCCAAGACAAATGCCGCCTCTTCTGAAAAGCCTTACCTAAGGAAGTAGTATTTCATATATTTTTTTAAATGCTAGATATAATCTAATTTTTTAATAACAGCTTTAAGATATAATTAACAAAGCATTCAATTTACCCACTTGAAGTTTACAGTTCAATGGCTGTATGTTCAAAGGGCGGTGCAGCTACCACCTTAATCAATTTTAGAACATTTTCACCAGCTCTCTCTCAAAAAAATCCTTACTCATTACACTCAGCATTTCCCCTCAACCTCTTCTCCAGCTGCCACGCCTAGGTAACCACTAATTTACTTTTAGACCCTAGATTTTCCTTTTCTAGATATTTTATACAAATAGAATTATACAATATGTGGTATTTAATGTGTGGCTTTTTTTACTTAGAATGTTTTCAAGGTTCATCCATGTTGTAGCATGTATTAGTACTTCAGCTCTTTTTATTGGTAAATTATAAATATTCTTGAACTGAAATATTTGTGTTTGAATAACTTCCCATAATGGTTTTCTAGAAGTATAATTAATTCAAAGTGTGCCTAATATTTGATGATTATCCCAAAATTTGGAATAACAGTAACTCCAAAAATGTTATGACACATATACTCAACAGATAATGCATTTTTCCTAGCTCCCTACAGGTAATTATTAAATTTTAAATATTTTCTAATCTGATAGGTGAAAACTGATATCTTATTATAAGTATTTGTTACTTGATTAGTGATCCCTGAGCTTTTTTTCATTTCTGAATTAGTTATTTATACTTTAAATAGATTTTTCATGTATTCCTCTTTTACATATTTTATATTAGAGACAGAAATCCTTTGTAAATGCTGCAGATATTTTCTCTCAGTTGTTACTATTCTTATATCTGTCCTTAGGGTGTTTTTTTGACATAATCAGGAAAAGTCTTCCCTCTTCACATTTCTTTTTTCAGAATTTTCCTGTTTATCCTTGAGCATTTTTTTCTCCAGATAAAACTGTTGTTTGTTTGTTTGTTTTTTAATCCAATTAGAATTTTGGATGGGACTGTGTTTTTTATAGATTTATCAGTAGGGACTTCACATTTTTACCTTTTACATGTTGCTTCTCCCCAACACCATTCATTCGAGTTTTGTTTATAAAATTCAATTATTTTTGTTTATTTTCTTTATAAGGTTTCTATATATATCATTAAATTTTATACCTTGATTTAATAAATAACTTTTATGCTTTACTGTAAATGAAATGTTTTTGTCCAATATACTTTCTGATTGAGTATTATCTATATAAAGGAAAGATAATGGTTATTGTATATACTTACTTTATAACTATCTTAGTTTTGTTGATATCTTAAGAGGCTAGATGAAAAATAGTAAGGCCAATATGATTCAAAGAGATTGCACAAATATACCATTTTTGGATCAAAATGCAGTACACTGAAAATAATAAATTTTGGTAACAATGTAGAGAAACTAGAATCCTCACATACTGCTGATGGGAAGGTAAAATGGTGCTGAAACTTGGGAAACAGTCTGGTAGTTACTCAAAAGGTTAAACATAGCTACCATTTGACCCAGCAATTCCACTTTTAGGTATATGCCCAAGAAAAATTAAAACATATATCCACACAAATAGTTCTAACTATATGTTCAGAGCAGCATTATTCGTAACAGCCAAAAAGTAGAAATAACTGAAAAATCCATCAATTGATAAATAAAATGTGGTATGTCCATACCATGGAGTATTATTCGGCCATTAAAAAAATGAATAAATACTAATACTTTATATGACATGTCTAGATTAGGTAAATCTACAGAAGAGAGAAGTAGATCAGTTGTCCCTAATGTGGGAACTATGGAGGAGAGGAGCTTAGGGGGAAATAGGCAGTGACTGCTAATGAGCATGGGCTTTCTTTTTTGGGTGATGATAATGTTCTAAAATTGTGCTGATGGCTGCACAACTGTGAATATACCAAAAACCACTGAATTGTCACTTTCAGTGATAAATTATTATCTCAATAAAGCTGTTTTTAAAAATATTTACTGCAGCATTTTTATAAGAGTCTGATAATAAACTTAACACTCTAGTCCAAAAGCAAAGTCTGTTTTGCCTTGCCTCAAAGAAATAATCCATTTAAAAAGACTTTTTCAGTTATGCATATTTCTTGTATTTTGCCACACATATGAAAGTTAATATATTTATATTTTGTTTTCGATATAGGTTTTGAAAAACTTTTGCTTCTATATAAGTACATTAAGTGTACGCCAAAGTTAAAAAATATAATAGCAATATAAAAAGAATAAAAATTTCATACTTCATTGAGTGTACAAATATCGTTCAAGTTAGAAGAACAAGCCAGTTAACTAAATTAATTCCAAATAATGAAATATTGGAAGAATCTAGAAATAGAATGAATCTGAACACTTCCAGGTAAGGAAACTGAGTCCATGATGGCAAATACATGTAAGCTCATGTAACATGTCACATTGTTTTCTAAATAATGAGAAACATATGTAATATTCACATGTATGCATATGTATGTATGCGTATACTGATATCTATGTATGTATCTATCTCTGCACACACACACATCAATGAATGCTTTATATGCATCTTTTTTAAATTTTTTTTTATTTGGGGGCATCTTGATTTTTAAAAATTTAAACATTAAATTAAATTTTCCGTAGACTCACTGGCTGATTTTCATGTCCTAATAGAATATTTCAACAAATTTTTCCAAAAAGCCTAAAAAGACTGAACCAAATTCAACACCCAACAAATTGATTTCCACATTCAAGTGACTCCTGCAATTAGGATAACTTTACTGCAGTAGTCTGTGAATCAAAAAACCCCACTTTCTGAGCAACCTCAGCAGGTAAACCACTTCTTTAAGACGGCCTTTGATTTCTTTAATTGCAGAAAAACAGAAAAGGATACAAAAACTGATTAAATACTATCTGTTATGGCCTGGGAGCATCTCAATGGTAAAGTACTTCAGAAATAAATACAAAATAGCGCAAAAGAAACATTCAAAATACATATAAAATGAACAACTAAATTTAGAAAAGATTATTGAAAAGATTATCAGGCTCTATGAAAAATAACCACAGTTCTGACAACCGCTATGGAAAACCATCTGGAGGTTTCTGAAAAAATTAAAAATAGATGTACTTTCTGACCCAGCAATTGCACTTCTGGGTATTTATCAAAAAAAACCCCAAAACAATAATTTGTAAAGATCTATACACCTCAATATTCATGGCAGCACAATTTACGATAGCCAAGATATGGAAGCAACCTAAATGCCCATCAATAGACGATTGGATAAAGTCATTAAAAAAAAAATGAAATCGTATCATTTGCAATGAAATGGATGGGCCTAGAGGTTATTATGCTAAGTGAAATAAGTCAGACAGAGAAAGATAAATACCATATGATTTCACTTGTATGTAGAACCTAAGGAACAAAAAGAACAAACTAATCAAAAACAGACTCACGAATATAGTGGATAATTTGGTGATGGAGAGAGGGGCCAGAGTTGAGAGCCTGAGAGAATGGTGTGAAGGGTTAAAGAAGTACAAATTAGAAGTGGATAGATGGTCACGGAGGTGGGGAGCATGGCGTAGGGAATGCAGTTAACATTAATATGTTGGCTAGGTAGAAAACCAGAGGAGAGAAGGAGCAATTAGGGGGATCGTTTTACAAACTATATAAATGTCTAACCAATGTATTGTATACTCGAAACTAATGAAAATAAATAAATTTATTGTTTAAAAAAAACTCCTGAAAAACCAAAAAATAAACATGGTTCTGCATCAGGATGATGGGATTATGGATGGAGTCTTTATAGTTTTCTGTTTTAATGTTGACTTCATATTAAATAAATTCTTAACAAGCATCTACAATAATAGTAAAAAGTTTGGAAAAACCTTTAAGGAGTTGTGTGCCCTGGAGAACAATGTTATATTCTCAATTCATAGCAACTTTTATTATATGGCTCTGTGCTTCTAGAACAAAAGGAAAAATCAGCCATAGATTACAAAGCTGTGTGTGTAATATAAATAAATGTTATATAAATAATGTTCTCAGGAAACGCCTGAGTCAGGCCTCTAAAAAAGGAACATCAAAAATCTCTCAAAGAGGTGTCCTGTAGTACTTTGCACCCAGGCTCACTCCCAGGCTGCGGATCCCATCTCTCTGTAAGACTTGAGGGAAATTACTTCTTTGAGCTTCAGTTTTCGCCTATGTAAACACAGGAGTATTACATACATTGCAAGCATGATGAGAAAACTAAAGATCATATATTTAAAATGACTCACAGTATGCTCAGTCCATTATAGGTGTAGCTTTAATGCACTTTGATAAAAAGCTATAAATGGAATTAACTACTGTGAAAGGCATCATTGTAACCATATTTTTTAAAAATCAATTTTTCCTTTTTGTTAGTTATTACATTGTGCCAGACTATTATCTACTTGCTGTTGGTTGAAATGTAGGCCAAGTCAAGCACTTGCTTTCAACATGTACCTAGAGACTGATACCTTTGAATGCCCACAAGGAAGTGTGACAATAAGAGTTAATCACTGACATTACATATATTCAAATCTATTTTGTTTTTATTGGACTAAATGTCTTTAGTTCCAATACTACCTTTATGAGCCAACTGTTTAATGCCTGATAAAGCAGGACACATAACTCAAAAGTTAAACCTTCCATGGAGAGTCATCATGAAGCAAAGATGAGAAGAAAGCTATTTCTGAAGGCTGACTCTATTACTAAAGTCCAAATTCACAGTCTAAAACAGGAATATACCTAGAGTGAGGTCTGCTTAATTCAGAAAATTTCAAGGTAATGAAATCTGTATATTAACCAGCAGAACTGGTTTTTTTCCTTTTTATTTATTTATTTTTGCATTAGTTTCAGGTATACAACACAATAATTAAACATTTATATAATTAACAAAGTGATCCCCTGATTACGCGCAGCCATTACAATATTATTAACTATATTCCCTATGATGTACTCCCCATCCCCATGACTGTTCTTAACTACTAATTTGTACTTCTTAATCCCTCCACCTTTTTCAACTAGCCCCTAAACCCCCTCAAATCTGGCAATCACCAGTTTGTACTTTGTACTTGTCTGTTTTCATTTTGTTTGTTCATTTATTTTGTTCCTTAGATTCCACATATAAATGAAATCATATGGTATTTGTCTTTCTCTGTCTGACTTATTTCACTTAACATAATACCCTCTAGG
The DNA here is from genome assembly GCF_014176215.1 of Rousettus aegyptiacus. NCBI lineage: Eukaryota > Metazoa > Chordata > Mammalia > Chiroptera > Pteropodidae > Rousettus > Rousettus aegyptiacus. Next base: position 30,543,264 of record NW_023416307.1, on the reverse strand, counting down.
TCCATCTATGTCACTGCAAATGACATGATTTCAATTTTTAATGGGTAATATTTCATTGTATATATGTACCATTACTTCTTTATCCAATTGTCTATTGATGGGCACTTAGGTTGCTTCCATATTTTGGCTGTTGTGAATAGTGCTGCTGTGAACACAGGGGTGCATAGATCTTTATGAATTATTGTTTTGGTTTTCTTTGGATAAATACCCAGAAGTGCGATTACGGGGTCAAAAGGTAGTTCTATTTTTATTTTTTTTGAGGCACTTCCAAACTTTTTCCATAGTGGCTGTACCAACCTGCATTCCTAAGAATGGACATTTTTTCAATACATCTATATTTTCTTCTCATCTATAAAAAGAAAGAAGTAGAGCACTGGACCTGAAAGTGTTTGGGGTCTATGTAAGATCCAATTATTTATGAGATAATCTGACAAAATGCACAATATGAAACATATATAACACTAGTTATACTAGATATTTTAGCATATGACTGAATTTAGTGCCCACATTTGAAAGAATTAACACAGCCTAAAACCACCATTGGCAACCTTTAACATTTGCCTGAGATAGCACCACCACACTCCTCTCTCCCTGATGTTAGATTTTCAGATTCACTGTCTGTTCCCTCCAGGATCTTCCCACTGCCACCCTGCCTCTGGATACTGGGTCCAGAAGATGATATACCACTTGTGAAAGTCACTGTACTCCCTACTCTAAAGGGTACCATTGCTTAAAATTCCAAGAATGCTATGGTGTTTAGGTGATAATCCTTTCAACATTGGGCCCAATCACAAAAGTAATGAATTTCTGGCTTCTCACTTTCTTTTTCTGGAAGGTGGAAATCAGTGGTTACAGAAGCATATACTATCCTATGAAGCTGCCCATTCTCAACTTCTACTTCTAGAAAAGATGGAGTAATAGCAACTGGATTTAACATTTCAGCTAAAAACAATAAAATAAAATAAAAATAGACAAAATAAATGAAAAAATGGTTTAGCATACTGGAACTCAAGCAACAAAGAATTAACTGTTTCCAAGTAACTTAAATGCATCTCAGAAGGAAACTCAGAAATGTTAACAAGAATTCAAATATAACAAGAATTCAACACTAAATAATGCAAAGGTCACAATGTCTAGAATCTAATAAAATATAACCAGGCATGTGAAGAAACAAGAAAATATGACCCTTAACAGAAGAAATCAATCAATTGAAACTGACCCTTAACTGACATAGAACAAAGAATCTACAGACATGGACATTAAAAATTATTATAATTATATCCAATATGTTCAAGAAACTAGATGTATTGAGCATGTTATATAAACACAGAAAATATTTTAAAAGACTCAAACCGAACGTGTAGAAATAAAAACTCTAATGTCCAAAAATTACATTAGATGTTAATAATGGCAGATTAGACATTTAGAAGAAAAGATTAATGAACTCAAATTTACAACAATAATACTATCCAAAATGAAATGCCGAGAAAAAGAAAAAAAACATAAAAAAGAATAGAGCATTACTGAGATTTATGACAACTTCAAGAGGCCTAACATACACATAACTGGATTCTATGAAGGAGGAGTCTGATGACAGAAAAATTTTTTTTTAGAGATAATGACCAAAAATTCCCCCAATTCAATAAAAACTAGAAACCTATGGATCAACAACCCTCAAGACAAGAAACATGAAGAAAATTAAAGTAAGGTCTATCATTATCGAATTGCATAAAACCAGTGATAAAAAGAAAAATCTCAAAAACTGTCAAAGAGATACATTATGTTTAGAGATACAAAGATAGTTGACGGATTTTGCATCAGAAACAATGTAAGCAAGAAGAAAGTGCACTGAATGAAAAAAAAATTGTCAACCTAAACTTATTTACCCAGGAAAATTATCTTTCAAAACCAAAGGTGCCCTAGGGACAAAGTCATAGACAAATTCATAAAGACAAAAAGCATAAGAGAGGCTACCAGAAGCTAGAAGAGAGGGGATGAGGAGTTTTTAATGGGTACAGAGTTTCTGTTTGGATGATGAAAAAGTTCTGGAAATGGTTAACCAGGATGGTTGTATAACACTGTGAATGTGCTTAATGCCACTGAATTATACACTTCAAACAGTTAAAATGGTAAATTTTATGTTATGTATATATAATGACAAAAAAAAAAAGAATTTAAAAAAGGGAGTATACTAGTGTCCATTCCACATGAACAGAACTCAAGACATAATCCCCAGAGAAAAAAGGGAACTTACACAATTATGTGCTGAATAAATGCCATTTATAGGAATTTAAAAGCACATAAAATTATTATATTTTGTCATTTATATACATAGAATAGTGACAGAAAGATCAATGGTTGCTTAGGGATGAAGGGATGAGAGTAAAAGAACAGTTTGGATTATAAAGTATCCTATGATAGTAGTTGCCGCTTAGGGAAGAGAAGGGGATGCCAACAAGGACAGACCGTGCAAGAAACCAGAGCATAAGCTGGGGTCTGGGAGCCCTGGTCCCTATCAGGCTCCTAGTCTTCCTAAGTGGTCTCCCATCCAAGTACTAACCAGGCCTGACCCTGTTTAGCTTCCAAGATCAGATGGGATCAGGCTTGTTCAGGGTGGCATGGCTGTAGACTAGTTTTTCTTATTGATACTGATTATCATTTTAAAATTTCCAGATTTGGAGCCATAATACAGCTATCTAAGCAACTGAAATAACACTGAATATAGATTCATTCAAAAAGCTTTCCCCTCATCATTTTTTTCTGACATTATTACCATGGTTATATAGTGTTGGATGATAAGAAAAAGTATGAAGAATGATTTGCTATTTTAGTTTTTAATACATCAGCTAAAATTAAACCAGACTAAAGATGTTTGGAAGTCTGTTTCTTACCATTGTAAATATGGTTTTGTTAAATCTTGGGATTCAATCTGCCCCCTATGAACACATCAGAATCTATAATGTGAGTAAGGAAGTTTATCCTCCTAGGATTCAGAAACACTCCATACTCTTTATAGCAAAGAATGCTTATATTCATATTTAATTTGCATAAATCTCACTTACTGAAACCAACAGGAAATGAATTAAAGAACTATATCCAAATAATACCTTCTCTCGCTCTCCGAAAATCATGTACATTTTCAACTTTCCCCCACCTCACTTAGCATAATTATGGGTGAATGAATAACAAAAGGTACAATATTTTTGGGTGAATGAATAACAAAAGGTACAATATTTTTGGAGGTCAATTTGATACCACCTATCATCAAGGACACATTCCATTTCAGGGTATTTACCTTATGGAAAATACAATACAGGTGCCTCAAAAAATATATGTACAAAAATAGTCTCTGCATAAATAATTTTGATAGTTAAACTACAAACAACCCAAATATTCATCAAAAGTGAACTGATTAAATAAATTAGGGTATGACCAAGTTATATAATACCACATGACATTCAAGAGGAACAAGATAAATCTACATGCACTAATGTGTAAAATTATCCACAACACGTTAAGTGAAAAAGGTTTAAATAACAGCTTGTACAATATCAGTCTATTTGTAAGAAAGAAAAAAATTGTTATCCTGTCCCTTCTAGTTGTGTATTCACAGTAAAAGACATCATCAATTTGTTTACAGCAGCTATTTCTGGGGATCTGAGGATTCCCAAAGATACTTTTTCCTTCAAACGAATCAATATTTTTATAACAAAAACCTGTACTAACCTTAATAAAAAAAAAAAAAACTTTAACAAGAAACAAAATATCCAAAGGCTACTTTCTAGTAAAAGAAAAATGACAGAAAAGAAACACGGTTAAATTTAAACCAGGTAGTTGGATTCTAAATAAATTAGAAATTTATAAAATTACAAATTTAGAAAATACTATTAGATTCTAAATACAAAAAGTATAAAGAAAAAGTCACAATTAAAACATGATTAATTAAAAAGTCACATTTATCATTCTCTGCCCAACATATGAGAAATAGGGTATGATTGTTAGAAAATTTCTATTCATTCTAAAATCTTTAGTTACATTAAGCAAACCAGTTTTTCCACAAGCAAATCAAAACAAATGAGTAAAACTGGTTTTGAACACAAGGAAAAAGGGCGGTAGTCACGAAATAATCTCTTTAAAGGAATGAAGTAAGGTCATAATTTTTATTTGCTCTAACATAAAATCCCATAATTAAATGTTTAACTTCTAGAACAGTGTTTCTCATAAACTAGAGAAATAAAATTATAGTACTTGCATTGATCCTAGAGAAAATATTTTCTTCAGATAAGGAAGTCCTAATGCCTTTATGGCTAAAAATAAAGGTGACAAAATTACAACTGAAAAATAATTGCAGGGAATTTAAAAATAATTACAACTATCTCTCTATGTCTAAAATTAAGAAAAGACCGGTAACAATTAAACAAAGAAGGATCACATGGGAATCGATAGATCTTAATGGAAAGTTTAACCTTTTACTTGAATGAAGCAAAGGCTACAGTTTTGCTTTCCCCAGAAAATTAGGACACTTAACAGCTATTTAGAGAGACAGAACTATGAACATCATTATAACAGGATTAGACTGTTTCATCAGATAATTTACTACATGAATCTGTTAATTAAAATATGCTATTGTTGAAGAAAAGTAGAATAAACCAAAACTCCCAATGCTTAAATCTTCGATAACAGACATAAAACTAATCTGAGAAAAGGCTTGCTACTAGCCTTTGTACAATTTACAATATTTTTTGAGTATACTATTATTGGATTCTGCTCTAGGCACTGGTGGTCCATGGTGAAAGACAAGACCTCTGCTTTCAAGCTTACATTCCATCATACAAATAAGATCCAAAATGAATAGAGGTAAAAGTCTTTTTGGAGGACACGACATCTGAGTTAAGACCTGAATGACAAGACATAGCCATGTGACAATCTGGGGACAGAACTCTCTAGGCAAAGATAATACAAAGTATAATGGTACCACAAGATTTTTAAATGGACTGTTTCTAAACCAATTTCTTTTAATAAAATGCACTATCTAGTGATTCTTATGCACACTACAGTTTGAAAACCACTGATTGCAAAAACCCTTAATAGCAAATAGATAGCACGAAATGATCAGAACAGGATTAAAATGAAAATAACATTGGTTCAAGATAAGATTCAGTTTATTGATGCCAACTGTATTCTATGCACTATGCTAAATTATATAGTCTCATTTTTAGGCTGAAGGCATACTATAAGGTAACCACATCATTTACAATAATATGTAAGCTAACCTTGCCATACAGTAGGTCAAAAAGTAGTTGAATAGACGAAGATACTCAGTCTTACTCTTAAATAATGCAGAAGTTAAAATACCAAGCTGGCATTTCACTTATTAGATTTCAAAAAATGTCAAGGACTCATAATATCTGAGAGGCTGGTAAGGGCAATATAGTTGTGCCATAAATTGGTTTAACTTTTTCTGACGGCAAATTATCACTAGCTACCAAATTTACAATGTGCATATTCTGCAAATTTACTAAAGAGAATCCCACACAATAGCACAAAATTACATTAAAAATGGCCATTATATACTGCTCATAGTAGCAAAAAACTGGAAAAAGTCCAAATGCACATCAATAAGGGATTAATCATGAAATATCTACAATATGGAATACTATGCAGTGTTAATAAAAGTGATGATGCAAACAGATGCACACTGAAATAAAAAAATTGTCCAATACACAGTGTAAAAGGAAAATATTGCTTAACGGTTCATATACAATTCTTTGTGTAAAAAGAAGTGTGCTTATAAATAGCAAACACAAACAAGAATGTTTGTCTAGGTATTGAAAATACCTAGAATATATAAACTTTTACCAACGGTTTCCTATTAGGGCTGTAATTGGTGAGGGAGAAGAGAAAGAACAAAAGACTTTTTAAATTTCATGGACTACTCCCCCCCAACCCCCCAAACAGTGAACATAGATTACTTTAGAGAAACTTTAAAAAATGACTTTAAAAAGTTAAAATAGATTTGAATTTACCTATTGCTTAGAGCTGGGATAGTATCTTTCCAGGGCTCTTATATCAGAGAACATAGAAATGGCCCCAATATTGAGCTAAATATTATAACGACATTCCTTAAAATGAAATTCCATTCATACGACAATAGAAAACCATTATACAAAACTAGTATATTTAGGGTACCTTTTAACTACACTGACATTCTGCCGTGTAAAATAAAGTCTAATGTGGTCTGCAAACCCTTCGGGAATCTAATCCTATGCTTCTCAACCTTCAATATTCATGCAACTCACCTGTAGACCCTGATAAAATAGAGATTCTAATTCAGCAGTCTGTGATGGGCCTGAGAGTACGCTATTAAGTTCCACAGACCACACTTTGAGTTGGAAGGATCCAGGCCAAATTCATACCTCACCACTCCCCATACTTCAGATTTAGTGAATTATTGTTCTTCATACCACTGTCCCTTTTTTATATCTTATTCTTGATCGTAAATGGTTTTCCTCTCACCTCCTCCACTTCAAAAACTTTTACTCTTTGTTATAGGTTTAGTCCAAATATCATGGATATTCAGGCATATATAGTTGCTGCTCCTTTTGAAGGCAAAGGTTCTATGTATTAATGTTTAACTGACCACATTTGTTATTCATAGGTTCACCTCCCTATGAGATTGTGAGCTTGAGAACAAAAAATATCTATCCTTAGCACATAGATAGTCAATAAATGTTTTCTGAACACAACTCACTAAGGTATGGAGTTTCTGTCGTCATCTTTGAAACAATGTCACAATTACTTTTATTTCATAATATTTTTTCAAAGTAATAATCAGTAAATTACTATCAAATTACTGAAAGTCTCTTAAAATATAAGACATTCAAAATTAAAGTAAAATATTACACTATTTGATGAGATGTTTACTTATGCTGGAAAAAAGTCATTTGATTTCACTATTTCAGGGTAAAAAGGACAAAAAGATTGTGCTCTTTGGTACTCTTTCAATTTAAATACTTAAAAATAAGAATGACATCAAATTTTTAATATACCTTTTGCTCCTTAATTAGGAATTTTATGTTTTAAACACAAATGACAAAATAGTATCTTAAATCAAATGCTTACACAGGCAGCCCTCTCTTTATCACTCACCTTCCTCATCTATCCATTTCATAGTGAAAAGCTGTTCATTGTCAAAAGAGCACATGTCTCGAACCTCACTGCAAAGGCCCTCAAAGGAGATTGAAGGTTCAAAATGTGTTATCATGATATCCCTGAAAAAGAAAGAGAATTTTAAGTTTGACAATGATTAAAACTAATAATGCTCTACACATTACTGAATGCCCGACAATTTGATAGACTTCAGCTATTCTGTGTGTGCATCGACTGTGTTGCTTCCAGTAAACTATCTCTATAAAGTAAAAAATAAAATATCACTATTAAGTAATGCTTTAAAAACTAGTGGATTTCTGAGACACCTTAATCTCTTTCACTCAAGAGGTCCACCCTAATTCCTCTAAGAGATGGTAAGTAGTCCCACCTTTGCTTTAATATTAGTTATCAGAAGATCACTCTTTTGTAAGGCACTGCACTCTTCCAATGAATAGCTCTATTATTGATAAGCTCTGCCTCATATTTAATGAAAAACTGTTCCAATCATTACTTCCAGATCTCCTCTCCCCTAAAAGTCTACCTTTTGTCCAAGAAATGGCCCTTTAATAATTTGACAAAGATCTGTCATGTCTTCTTCCTCGACCTTAACTTTCACAGATTAACTAACCATCAGAATGTCAACCACTTTGTACAGCATTGTTTTTAGATCTTACACCTTAAGTTTTACCTTTTTTCAAAAGAATTCCCATTTGCTAAAATTGGCTTTAAATTTGCTTCATACCCAAAAAACATAGAACTAGACATAAATGTGTAAGCAAGAGTCTTTAAACAAGTTCAACTAGCAGCTAGCTATTCACTATAAAACTTACAATTTCAACAAAATGTTTTAGAGCAGAAGCCTGGGGTTTCCTCCAAGGAGCCATAAGAAGGCTCCCTATGATCTAAACACACAGTAGCCAGCCACAGTCATCCTTTCAAAGATAAGTCAAATGAATGACTAATTTATATAACGACCTCTACGTGTCAGACTCTGTTCTAAGGGTTTTACAAAATCAGTGCAATTTATGACTTTCCCATTTTAAACTTTTCAAATGTCTTTTGTCTCTCAAGCAGAGCAAAATCCCAAGTCCCTAGCAGTCTACAAGGCCCTGTGTACCTGCCCTGGCTACCTCTCTGACCTACCTGTTCTACTACCAGAAAGATAAACCTAGGTTTATAGTAGACCACCTATCCCTGCTAGAATGTAAGCTTGGTGAAAGTGGAGATTTTGTTTTGTTCATTTTATTTCTAGTGGCCAATGCAGTGCCTAGCACACAATGGGTACAGGATAAATATTTGTTGAAGGAAGGAAATTATACTGTGTTAGGAACTATGAACAAATATGATTAGTTGGAACATAGAGAAGGAAATAAATTAAAATTTTTAGTCATCTGCAAAAAAGTGTTACATGTGCAGTCTTAGGGGCTCTTAAAGGTAAGCAGAGAGCCAAGCATAGAAATTGAATGGTTTTTGCTTGATAATCATTCTCTTCCTAAGCATCTCATAGTTATTTCTGCCCCTAGCTCTTAGAACCTTCTTGCTTGGCTTTCATAACAGTATGCTTCCATGGCTCTTTCTACTATTCTGAACACCTAATTCTTTTTGTCTTCAGTCACAAGACATTCTTTACACCAGCTGTCATACTCATTCTCTGCCTCTGTCTCACACTCTTTCTCTCTGAAACCTAATTTACATTCAGTGTTTTAACTATTATCACTATGTAGGGGTCTCCTAAATCTGTAATTCCAGTTCTCTGTGTGGCATTTAAAACTCTTGATAATCTGGTTCTAATTTTTATTCAACTTGATCCCACCATTCCCAACACAAATACTCTACTGCGGACATCTATCTGGTTTACTCCCAACCCCAACACATGAGACCTTGATGATCCAAGCTTTAATCCCGACATTTCCTCTATTTAAGACTCAGTTTACGGATAGAGGTGGGAATCAATCTTTAACAGGTACTTCAACATCAACTTCCAGTAATACTTTTCCAACCACACAAACCCAATGGTCTCTACTTCTAAAACTGCTCAAGTATCTTATGTTCCATCTTTTGTTATTTAACTAATTATATACTAATAATACATCTTCAACTAAGTTATAAACTGGAAGACAAAAATTCTTAGACTTTTTAGCATATGCATATAACTATTAACATAATTGGGACTCAAATATTTAACTGAATGTACAAGATTTTATAGGAGAAACCAATCTTTCAGAAAAAACACTTTTGACAAGGAAATGTCACTGCTTGTTTCCTTTGCCTATGAACATTTATAAAATACTTAGTATGTTCCATTAAGTTCTAGATGTCTAAACAAACTTTATCTTATATAATCCTCAAAATAACCATCAAATGAGACATACAAACCTATTTTACAGATTTAAAAAGCAAAAACACTTTTAACTCTGGAATATTTGCCAGAGTCTCAGTTAGGAAACAGACTATGAATTCAAATCCAAATCTCCTAATGATTCTTGGGTGGATGTTGTGATTGGACCTTCCCCCTCTCTACCCCACCACCCCCAGCAGTCCCCATTAGCAATGGAACATTACATCAACTGCTAGAAGTGGTACCAGTAAACAATCCCCAGCTATCAGCCTCCTTCAGAGATCTGACTCCTCAGTACGGTCACATACCCTTCCTAGAGCAGCCCACAACCAATAACTGATTAGATGTGGGGGTAATAAAGGTCCTAGATGTGACTCGAGAAAGTTCCGAAGTGTCAACTCATCTTCAGAGCTCCCTGGAGGTCCACTGAGGTTTCTGCTGAAACTTTAGGGCATCTTGATTTTTTTTCCGACCTAAGTGTGATTCCTTCCTTTCCCTTCCCTTCACAGCTGTCAGTCTCAAGAGCACTCCTGAATAAACCTTCTGCATGCTAATCTGAGACACCACTTTCCACAGCAGTATCCATTCAATGCATAGCTATTATCAGATGATAATTTTTGACAAAAACATAATGAATATAAACAGTCAATCTCACTTTATAGAGACTGGCTAATGAAAAATGTAATCCTTGTTTTAGAGACTAATCAGTCTACTTTAGTACATGAAGCTAATTTTTTTTATTCTTCAGAGAACATACATTGTTAGTACATATAAATTATACCTATTTTATAGTCTGTCTCCCCCAAATAAGTATAAAATCCATGAGAGGAGGCACTTTGTTTCGGTCATGGCTGTATCACCAATAGTTGCAGCACCATCTGGTCCAGAGTAGACATTCTGTTAATAAATGTTAAGTCAAGGGAGGTGTCACATGTTGGACTCTAACGAAAGCCTGAGGAAAGGCCTATAAGATCTAGCTACAGTATAATGGTTAAGACCATGAAAGTTAAAGATAGGATGCTTGATTTTGAATCCAAGCTCTATCACTTACCAGCTAAGTAACAGGAGTTACTTTTGTGTGGCTCAATTTCCTCATCTATAAAATAGAAATAATATCTCATATGGTATTATAAGGATTTAATGGATTAAGTGAATTAATATTTATAATATTTAGAATAGTGCCTAGCATATAGCCTTTCTATATGCTTAATAAATTTTTAAAACATTATGTGTTCATATAATGCTTTAAATAGAAGTGAAACCTCATTAGAGAGATAAAGACAATCCAAACTTCTAAAAACAACACACAGATGCTTCTGTTTACACACATCGACTGCCTTTCATGCTAAGGGCCCACTGAAATGTTAAATTATCAAAGCCTTAAAAAACGAAAAAGACACCGGTAGCAGATTATAAAATAAGAGAAAGTCCTAGATGACTGAAAACAGATGGGATAAAATTGACCCAGAAAACATACCAGCCCCAAACAAAAAAAAAGTTAAGAGGAACCTTTAAAAAGAGAAATTTTACTGACACAAGATTAATTTTCTTTCTCTAAGCATCTAATCACACTTCTTGGCCTAAGTGCATAACATTTACATAAGCATTTATTGTAAATGCTTTTAAAAATCACTTTAAAGAAAAATCTACGAGTTAAAAAATAGAATAATGTTATAAACCTTCAAAATGTAAAAATTACTAAGGAAAAAATCAAGATATGGAGAAAGTGAAAGGAAGTATGAAATCGAAAATGTCTTTCCTAGTGGGGAGTCAATACACTACCTAAAACTAGTAATTTAAAAATAAAAGCAGGGAACAATAACAAAATAACCTGAATAAAAAATGGGCAAAGGACGTAAACAAACATTTCTCCAAAGAAGATATACAAATGAGCAACAAACTTATGAAAAGATATTCAACATCACTAATAATTAGGGAAATGCAAATCAAAACCATAAGAAATATCACTTCACACCCATTAGGATGGCTACTATCAAAAAAGAGAATAACAAATATTGACAAGGTTGTGGATAAACAGGAGCCTTGTGCAGAATGTAAAACCAGAATTTCCATATGATTCAGCAATTCCACTTCTGGGTATATATATCCAAAAGAACTGAAATCAGAGAGACTATAAGAGATATGTGGACACCCATGTTCATGGCAGCATAATTCACAATGGCCAAAAGGAAGAAACGACCCAAGTGTCCATCAACCAAAAGTGTACATAAACACAAAGGATTAAAAAGTAAGGAAATTTTGGCCTGTACTACAACGTTACGTGCTTGAACCTTGAAGACATGATGCTAAGTGAAAAAGACCAGTCACAAAATGACCTATACTGTATGATTCCACTTACATGAGGTATCTACAGTGGTCAAATTCATAGAAACAGAAAGTAGAACAGTAGTTGCCAGGTGTTTGGGGGAGGAGAAATAAGGAGTTGTTCCATAGGTACAGAGGTTCAGTTTTGCAAATGCAAAGTTCTGGAGATTGGTTGCACAACAATATGAATGTAGTTAACTACTGAACTATACACTTTAAAATGGTTAAGATGGTAGATAAATTCAATAGAGTTTTTTTTTTAATCACATGATAAATAAAAAAGAAAAATAAGAGGTGTATTATTTAAGCTTTGTACTTAACCACAAGAGAACTAAAAATAGGAAGGAGGCAATGAAGAAGTGCTAAATTTCTCATCTTTTATATTGGTCGACAGCTATAATAAAACAAAATAAAATTTTAAAGTAGTTAACACTGGGTGGTAGAACTGGGGATTGGGGCAAGACTAGAGATAAAAAGATGTATTTTGTATTTAGACCCTTCTGAATGGTATAGATTATTATTACTTTTTCTACCATGTAAAAGTATGATAAAATTTACTTTCTAATAAATATAAATAAAATATAAAACAAATTTTGAATAACTTCTATAAATAAAATTGTTTTAAACATTTTAATTTTTTATTTAAAAAATAAAAACAGAAAACCGTTTACTTTTCTAATGATATTAAAGGAGAACCTGCTTACCTTAAAGCAATTTTTCTTTCAAAATACTCTCAGGTTTACTAGTGTGAGAGGGTAAGGGTTTTGAGTAACATATTTTAGAATGAAATCAGAAGAGAAGGAAAGGCTCCCACAGACTTTCTCTGGCAAAGAACAGGTGTGGTGTTACCACTTTTGAATGCAAGGGGAAAGAAATTAGTGTGATCAGACATCCTCAAATTATGACTTCCTTATAAAGGTCCACATGGAGTTAAAATTAACACACATGTAAGCTTGTTTATAAACAATAGGGATTTTTCAGAAATCTTATTTTTCAAGAGCTAAAAAATATTTATTGAAAGATACAAATATTTTTAAAACATCTGTGTAATCTTTAAAAAACTTAAGTACATACTTCCTAAAGAGACTCAATGAAGGAGTCATGCTTTATCAACTGCCACTCCTTAGGTTCCAGGAACTAAAATATTTAAGGGAGTTTTATATAAACACTTCTCTAAGTAATTGGGAAAGCATCATACACTCCACAATCTTGAGATCCTTATAGTACCTGAGCTAAAAATGTGTTTCAAAATAAAGATACTACATTTTAAAGGTATAAAACAAATTATGTATAAAAGATATTTTTTTTGCTGGTTTTAACTTCAGTGTTAGTGCAAATTATCTTACCGCTGGTCTTTGAAAGAATATAGTCTGCTTCAACACAAAGATTTCCAAAATGACAAATTTAGATACAATTTTAGTTGAATTTTTAAAAAAGAATAAAAAGCATTTTTAATCTTGTTATTGGGCTTCAGAAGACAAACTGCTTTAAGCATTCATTATGTTACTATGTTCTAAAATATGGAATCAAAAATTTTTCCTTAGGACTAATTGCTTTCAGAATATACCTGGAAAAGAATCACAGTTGGTCCTTCTGTTATCTCAATATAACTTTTCTCCTAAATTAAATGTAATCACCAATATAATATATTTAGGCAGGATTACCTATAAATGGTAAAACCACTGGGTAAGAGGTTTTGGAGGAATGGAGTATTCATACATTCTCAAAGTATCATCTTTCAAATTAGTTGCTAATTACAGAAGTCATAAAGAAACTTCTATTTCTTAATAATCAAGGAGATAGAAAATTGACTCAAAAAGAATAACTGTGAAATATGACTATGATAATAAAACAAAAAAAGTAATTTTAAAAGCCTCTTTGATATAGTAAAAAGGAAAATTCCCTAAAGGGTAAGACTCAGCTTTGTATTGTAGCTCACTAAGGCTCAATGTAATCATCCATAAAATAGAGATAATGATGTCTACCTTTGAATATTTTTGTGAAGATTAAATAAAAACAAATGCCAAACACTTATCACAGTTCTTGGAACCTGTGGGTACATTACATGATTCTACGGGGAAAAAAAGTTTCTATGATTTTTAACATTCTTCAAAGGGAGAAAGGGGACTGGGCATCTTAGAAGATTATTTATCAAATTTTTCTAACTATTGATATTTCATTAAATAATCGATCACTGCTAAAATTCAACACTGTCTGGGAAACCTAGCTAAATGGTTAAGAAAAATGAATGAGCTGTATAGAAAAGAAGAGGCAAAATCTTTATCTACAGATGACATCATCTACCTATAAGACAATTAACTGAGAAATTATTAGAACACTGTGGCCAGTTCAAATTCAACTGTCAGAGCAACCTACTCAATATTAGTATTACTCGAGTACATTTTCAAAAAAATTAAGTTGTATTAGTACCCCACAAATAACTGAATCTCCAAATACCAGATTGATTGAAAAGAGGATCACTTAAAAAACTGCATAATAGAAGAAAAAATAGAAGAGTTTTAGATGAGAAACACATCTACTAAAGAAAGCAAACCCAGAAGCCATAAAGAAAAGGACGAATTTGATTAATAAAAAAGAGCAACTCCAGACAAGCAACAGGTTAGAGAACTGCTGGCAACTTTTTTAACAAGCAAAATGTCAATGAATGTCCCTTCAAAGAGATTAATAATAAAAAAAAGAATCCAAGAGAAAAAATAGGCAACAGACATAAAAAGACAACCCACAGAAAAAATACAAATGATCGATAATATATAAAAAGATACTTGTAAAAAAATTTAATATTTTTTGCCAATCTTAATGGCAAAATTTAAAAGACTGATAACATGCAATGAGAGCAAAAGGAAATGCTTCATCCATACAGTTGTTGGGAATGTAAATTCCTAAGTTTTTGGAGGACAATTGCCAAGTTTTAAAACAGGCATATCTTTGACCATGTGTGCAAGAATGTATGTTAAAAACAAGAAAGTTCCTTCAGTGTGATTTGAAATAGTAATTTAATGAAAGCAACTTTAAATATTCATCAATGAGAAAAAAAGATTAAATAAATTATCGTGTGAGGGCAGGTTGCTCTATCTATCTCTATATATCATCTATCCTGACATGGAAAGATGACTATGAATGAAAAACATCAAGTTGCAGAAACTTCTGTATGAACCTGTTTATTGGAAAAATAAATGGGTGTGTCTGTGTATGTGTGTACACATATCTATACTTATAGATATGATGTATAATATCCCAAACTATTAACAGTGGCTACCCCCTAGTAAGTGGAAGTAATAGGGGGAACCTTCCACTTTATACATTTCTGTATTTAAAATGTTTAGCTTTAGTGCCTTGCCTTTGTGATCTATATTAGGCCACTAGTGGTATTTTGGTTTCTATCATCCACATTCCTGTATGGGTTAGCTGTCATGCACAGTGCTTGGAACATAGAGGCAGAACACAATGACTGTTCAATTAATTCTGGACATTTCCACCTGGATGCCCCCAAAGAACCTTGGGCTCAAAATTCAGAATTGCCCTTTCCACAAATACCTTCCTTCTACAGTCCCTAGCCTCTCTCAAATAAGAAACTATGAGTTGTCAGAACCCAACCCCTTCCCTATAAGCAATCAGTCTCTAATTCATATTGATTTTACCCCCTAAAATCGCCACTGAATCCATATCCTCTTTTCCATCCCCTCAGAAACTCTCGCCTGGACTACTTCCAAAGCCTCCAAATTAGTCTCATCCATTGCCAATTTATCTCCCATACTGTTTCCAAGAGTGTTCATTCTACAATGAAAATCTAATTATGCATCTCTCTTTCTTAAAACTTTCAGCATTGAGAAAAAGTCTGAAGCACACAGTATGAGATATTCAAGAGGCTTCACAAATTAGTCCCTGTGAACCTTCATATTAGCCTTACTGCTCATCAGTTTCCACTTCTCACTTTGTGTCTTAATAAAGCATGCATGTGGGACTACCAACTAAAATGATCTTAATTCCTCAAACATATCATGCAGTTGTGCAATGCCTGGAATGATGATGCCCCACCCAACATCACCATCCACAGGGCAAATCTATTTATCTTTTAAAAGCCTCCAATATTTCATCCTCTAGGAAGGCTTCCCTCACCCCAAACTCCTCCCCAATATCCATCCTGCAAGTACCTTACACATACACGCACACACACCTATTAACTCTTCTATATCTTTCCTCCTACAGGTCTCTTAGTTCAAGGGCAGAGCCTTGTATTATCCACCTCTACATCCTCTGTGCCCACCCTAGTACTAGGTGCCTGGTTTATAGTAGATGTTCGACAACATTTATTAAACTGGGTTTAAACACACTTAAGTAAAATATGAAATCCTAAGCAAGATTGGAGTTTTAAAAATTCATGTTTTAATTAGGCTCATTTCAACCATAAAAAAACCAAACATTCGAGTTATCTTAAAAAGAGGGCTGGGAGTTGTATTAGAAAGCTATCATGGACCTCTACGGAGAATTTTTCTGTAGAGCGCTGCTTCTTTCTCTTCTGCTTCCTTAGGCCTTTAATTTGCACATGGTTGGTCCCAGCCTCACTAGCCTCTCCCTCAACCCTCAGCTTCAGTCCTCACTGCTAACAAGCAACTTATCTCCCCGATTTCTAATTTAAATATTTGAGAGTTGTTTTGGTTTTCATTGTTGGCACCAGGCCACCATGTCCTTTTTCTCTGGTAAAATTATGGAGCAGTTACCCTTCGGTTAGGTGCCACGCCAGAAGCTCCAGGACCAATAACTAACATTCCCCCAACCTCAATTCAATATATTATTTTTATTTACTTAGAATCATTACTAAAGTATATCACTAAAATTATTTTGCAATACTTTTAAAAACAAGTCTTGTCAAGACTTGCTAAGAGTGAAAAAAAAAAATCCTGCCCATTTCTTCACTGAACCAGCTATACATTCCAAATGTACAAGTTAACGATTGTTTTATTTGTAGATGTGCAAGCAAAGAATCCTCTGCATTATCATAACTGCTCAACGGCAGTGGTTTAAAAAGCATATTTTACAAGCTTTTTGTACTTTCCCATACACTTATAATGTAAAGAAAAGAGTAGTTGAGACATTTTCTTGTTAAATTTTATTCCAAAATATCAAATAACTTTAAAAAAGGATAATCACATACAATGGCAATCTATCACTAACCAACAAAACCTGTTTCTCTTCCTCCAAACTAACACCACTAAGTAATGATTTAAGAAGGAAGGCCACTCACTGACAAGCTACCGTGGCAAGCAAAGAGGAGTACTCTTAGGCTGTGAGACAGGTACTCTTAAGGGGTCTTCAATAAAACCAAATTCTCAGTGCTATTAATCTGCTTCAAAACTAGAAAATAATCTAATTAAATGTCTGCTATATCTAGAGAGACATCGCATTTACAGTGAAAACAAATTTAACATAATTATAACACTATACATATCTTTGAATGGGCAATTTATTCACTAAAAGATGCTGCTATTCTAAGGTTCAACATTCACTGGAAAGAAATTGTTAAAAGGGAATAGGGGAAAACTCTCTGATAATGGCCATTCAGAAGATCTGAGGAAAAAGAAACTTTTCCCAGTGCAGATTGTCCTTTTATTTCTTGATAGAGGAAGGATTTTCTAATTTAAAATTAGGTAGGTGTTCTAGTTAGCCAACCTGTTTATTAACTATCCTCACTGGTGACTCATTTTAGTTTCATCTGTAGTAATGAGCAGCTGACTGTAATATCATAATCATCAGTTTAGACTATTGTTAATAAACATATAATCTTAACAGATCTCATTTCAGAAGACAGAAATTGGTACAATTTAGAGTACTGATGTTGTCTTTAAATGAGTCTTGTAATGAAGGTACTATTAGAAAGCTTATATTAAATTAAAAGCACTAAAGAGCAAAGGGTTGTTTCATTCCTTAGCAAAAATTCCTAGGTGTTAGAAAATGTTAACTTGAATGTCTTGGGAGAACTTTTAGTCAAGCACTAAACAGGTTATATAACCTTATTCTGTCTCTTTTTTTAAATAATTGGAGCAATAAACTAAGATATATGATAATGTATTTCTAAAATATAGTGACTTTGATCTCTTTGCAAAAGAGAAGCTCACAATGATTTAAATTTACCAATTAGGCCTATTTACATTTGTCAAACTAATAAAAATGGGGAAAAAAAGAGAGAAGCACTAGTTTCTTCGTCTTTCATAGCTGGAATCATTGGAAACTATCTAAATTTAATAAGTCAAGAATTTATGATGAGTGCCTCACAATTAAAAAAAGAATGTATATTATTTAAAGTTACAAAAGTAAATTGTTGAACCAAAAATAACAGTTTATCAAAAATCAAGAGGCACCAGGAAAAGGCAAAGGGTAGTGTGCACCCAATTTCTCATCTTAGAGTATCAATAGATACTATCTAAAGCTGATAAATCACAAAACAGTAGTATAACTTTTAAAGCAAAAAAAGCAACTGCCAGAAGAACCAAAAATAAACTGTAAACAGTAGTTACCTCTGGAGATTGGGAGGATGAGCTGGGGAAACTTTTTATTTTATACCTCTGTACGATTTGCACTTTCTTACTATGAGTGTATATGCATTTTTTAATCTAGTTTTTAAATTGTCAATAATCGGACACCTTAAAAAAAAAGGAATATGTATTAAAACAACTCATGGGCTGTTGACATTATAAAATGGAACACATTCTAAAGTGAAATATCTCATCTATCAAATTAAAAAAGCAAAGCTTTTTTCCCCACAGTGCAAAGTTCATAGCTGACCATCCTCAAGTCAAAACAGTTCTGTGACAATTACAAACTTTCAAAAAATCTACACACACTTCTTGGTATTGTTTTAAAACCAAGACTTCCTTGATCAGTTTAAGCAAAAACACTGATACTGTCCAAAATAACTCCTGTAAACTACTGAATACAGTCATGCTAATACACAGAGGTCAGGGGCTTCATGGCAGCACACAAACCGAACTAGCGTGTCTTTATATCAAATCAGTAAGACATTTAGAGGCTTGTATTTTCTTTGAAATCAAAACGAGAGGCATTTTTAAAGTTTGCTATCTTCACTGATCCTCTCAGGAATGTAAAAGTATGCATTGCAGTTTCAACCTCCTAGTGCTTGAGGTTTTTTTTTTTTTTTTTTTTTTAATAGCAATTTTCTTCTGCTTGGACAAGCTGTAAGACAGGCCAAAACGGCTGGGTTTTCTGTTAACCCTTAGTTTCAAACCTTTATGTTCATAGTAACATTTCAGCTTTCCAATGTGCCTAAACATAATTATCTCAAAGAAATTTCAAACTACAACTTAATTCAAGGGAAGGGGGACACTTCAGGTCACTGATTACAGAATATGACTTAATACAACGATCTCAGAACTGGATTATTTCTGGTAATCAAAGGAGTTATAACTTAGGGAATAATACGAGTAAGGGCCACAGATTTTCAAGCTGTGCCTAGGCTCGTCCTCTTCTCACCTTGCAATACTTCACCCTATGGGACGATCCTTGAAGCAACAATGAGCGCAAATATTGCGTTCGCAATATTTTAATTTGCACATACACAACATAATCCTGGCGAGACTAAGTATCTAATGCACATCCTGAAAACGCACCAACTTAACTCTTAAATAATAACTATCTAATTTACTGGCAGCCGAACCACAGTCCAGATGCACTTCGTTAACTCTTAGGCGATGAAAATAAACCTGACTTGGAGAACCAGAGGCTTTAGGCCTGCTGGAAATCAAAAGGGTCAGCAAACTGAAGCAGTCCTGTCTTTAAAGCCCATAGCAAACTTAATTAACTGAGGCATCACTCGAAATCAACTCTCAACCCCAAATATATCTAGACTTAATGACGTAAACCCTTGTAGATTTCTTGGTAGGAGAGTATCTCGAACCCACCAGGTGGATCTATTCTATTCCAAAGCTTCTCTCTCGGACTCTACTCTGGACCCTCAGCCGCGCTACTCCCGGGAGCTTTGCACACCCTAGGGGTGCCCCAATTCAGCGCTCCATGCTCCTCCCCCGAGCCCTCGGTCTCCATCCCGAGTCCTCAGGGTCTCCCTCCCAGACCAACTCGCCACAACATCTCCAGCCTCTCACTCTCTCCTCCAGGCCAAAACGAACTGGTCTTTTCCCTCCCTCCTACCCCTCTACCCCGGGACACTCACCCGCGATAGTAAGCTTTCACCCGGACCTGGTGCGAATGGTCCCCGCTGCCGCCGCCTGCGATCGGGTGAGACATGGTTGTGCTGTCCCTCTGGGTCGGCATCTCCTTACTCCCCCGCCTCAAAGCCAGAGGCCGCGGGTGCCGGGGGCGCGATGCGGGACTCGGCTGCCCGAGCCTCTCCCGGAGCCGCGGATGTCCGCTCCCCTACCTGTTCTCCACGCCCGCGGCGCGGACCTAAGGGTCGCCTCGCCCCGGCAGCCGGAACCGCGCGGCTCCTCCCACCGCCCGCAGCTGCCGCCGCCTCTACGGCCGCCCGGGCCCAGCACGCCTCCCAGCCTAGGTTCCTCCCACCTCTTTGGCTCCAAAGGCCCACATTCCGGAGGAGGGTGGGCGCAACCACGGATCCAACTCGAGCCGTAATGGCCGGCTGCAAGAAAAAGGGGGATAGTGAATGGAAGACGCTGACCATCACATCAAATACGCCTGCAGGGGGCTTGTCGTGGAAGCTGTGACTGAGAGAATGCGAAGGTTCGTGTAACTATAGTTCTGTAAAATAGCCCTCTCCCTATAGGGAAAATGGTAGTGGAAAAGTGCTGCGACATCTCACCCAGTTTCTTAACTTGGTCGCGTCCGCGGTCAGCCGACTTGGGATTCGGGTAGTTTTGTAGTGCGGGTTTCTGGGATTTGGAGTCCCTGGGGCATTCTGGGACTTGAGGTTCCTTACGTGTAGAGCGCCCCGCCCTCTAGCTGACAGTCTGTCTCCTGCACGCTCTCCAGGAGCCGTCGGCGTGGAAATCCTGAATCCACCTTCGGTATCTCAGGTCGCTGAGTTTCGTCACGATCTAGACTTTGTTCTCTGATAAATTTTTCCTTCCAATTGCATCAATCATCTCAATTATACAGTACCTTTTTTGGGAACAAGAATTCAGTTACCTGCTTAGCACAGCCTATTTTATAGAAAGAATAATGTAACAAATATAATAATGAATGTAGTAAAGGAGGAAACTCAACTAGAAAATACGATGGAAGACTGACTTTTCTTCTTTTGTGGTCCCCATATCAATGCCCTAGTATATCGCCATTGCGTGGATCAGGTGCACGATGATATTTATCCAATCCATCAATCAGCATTTTTTTTTTCTGTTAACACTGGCTAACCATGGGTTTAAAGAATCCGTCCTTGTAGCATAGTCCCTGACGATCCACTGGTCTTGGCTCTGTCACATACTGCAATTAGAGGTAACACAAATCCAGTTCCTTCATCAGCGATGGTACCAACCCATGCTAAACGGGTTAGATTAATCATAGAAATAACTTCTTTTTACTATGATAAAATACGGCTGGGAGATTGACTCAGCAGAGTTATTTGTGACACAGCCTAGTATGGTGTTCCTCAACTGCTACAAACTTGGATTATATGCTCAATAAAAATCCCCATTGAAAGACTTGGTATCTGGGTTTTTGGCTATTGGGGACCTGCATCAGCATGTTAAATGTGAATCAGTTAGCTATGGATATAAACTATTTGTAAAGTGAGATTATGAAAATTTAATCAGATTAATGGAAAATTTGGTATACTTGAGACAAATCTGAAAGAATATAATGCTATAGAAAAGGAGATTTATGCTATATGGGAAGTGAGACTTTAGAAAAGTAAAGCACGAAAACCTTTTTATTTTGGATCCTTATTCCTTAGCAGTTTGAAAAATCCTTTATCATTGGCCTCATCATGCTTCGAGGTTAAGTAACCATTTTCTCAGAAGTTTATTGCTTACTTTGTCATAAAAAAGAATCTATAATATTGATAATTTACATCAATCCCACCATATAAATAAGTTTTCCATTTCTGAATCATGAAACCTTTTAGTTGTGATTGTCAGAGAAAGCATGGCCTTAATTTTTTAACAACGTTATTGAGATATAATTCTCATACCATGTAATTCATTCATTGAAAGTGTACAATTCAGTAGTTTTTAGTTCATTCACAAAGTTATGCAATCATGACAACTATCCAATACCAAAACAATTTTATTCCTCCAAAAAGAAACTGCACATGCATTAGCAGTAACTCCCCATTCTTAGCCTCTGGCGACCACTAGTATATTTTCTGTCTCTAGGCATTTTCCTATTTTGGACATTTCATATAAATGAAATCATACATATGACCTTTTATATCTGGCTCCTTACATTGAGCTTAATGTTTTCAAGTTTCATCCATGTCAAAGCCTATCAGTTCTGCATTCCCGTATGTGCTGAATAATGTTTTACTGTATAGGTGTTTCACATTAATGGTGCTATGGACATTTATGTATAAGTTTTTGTGTGAGATATGTTTTTAATTCTCTTCGGTGTATATCTAAGGGTAGAATTGCTGAGTTGTATGATGACTTTCTGTTTAACATCTTAAGGGAATGCCAAACTCTTTTCAAAAAAGGCAATACCATTTTACATTTGGACTAGCCTTGTGTAAGGGTTCCAATTTCTTTACACCCTTGCTAGCACTTATTATTGACTGTATTCTTTGTTACAATCATCTTAGTGGTTGTGACAGTTGTAACTCATTATGGTTTTGATTCTCATTTCCCTATTGACTAAGATGTTGATCATCTTTTCATGTTTTTATTGTCCATTTGTGTATTTCCTTGGGAGAAATGTCTATTTAAATCCTTTGGCCATTTTTAAATTGGGTGATCTGTCTCTTTTTATTGAGTTGTAAGAGTTCTTTATATATTCTGGGGGGAAAAAATCCCTTATGAGATGATTGCAAATATTTTCTCCTATTCGGTGCATTGTTATTGGTTTTGTTTTTGGTTTTGGTTTTGTTTTTAGTTTCTTGGTGGTATCATTTGCAGCACAAGTTTTTGATTTTGATGAAGTCAAATGTATCTATTTTGTTGTCGTTGCTTATGTTTTCAGTGTCATGTCCAAGGAGGCTTTGCCTAACCTAAGGTCCTGAAGATTTACAACTATTTTTTGCTAACAGTTTTATAGTCTAAACGCTTACATTTAGGTCTATGATCCAAACTGAGTTAATTTTTCTGTGTAATATAAGTAAGTGATCTAAATTTATTTCTTTACATATGGATATTCAGTTGTTCCAGCATCGTTTGTTAAAAAGCCTATCTTTGTCCCATGTAATTGTCTCACACCATTGTCAAAAATCGATCGACCAATACTGAGCTCCCGATTCTATTCCATTGATCTGTATATATCTATCCTAATGCAAAAATCACAGTTTTCATTATTGTAGTTTTGTAGTAACTCTTAAAACAGGAAAATATGAGTCTTACGACTTTGCTTTTTTCAAGATTGTTTTAACTGTTCTGGGTTCTTTATATTTCCATATAAATTTTAGGATCAATTTGTCAATTTCCTCAAAAATAGCCAATTGGGATTTTGATAGGGATATTTTTGAATCTGTAGAGAAGTGTGTGGAATATGGTCATGTCAATAGTATACATAGCCTTCCAATTGTGAACACACAATGTCTTTTCTATTTATTTAGATTTTTAATTTTTTCAACAATGCTTCATAGTTTCCATAGGATAAGTTTTGCATTTCTTTTGTAAAATTTATTTCTAAGTATTTTATTTTTTTGATACTATTATAAATGACTTTTCTTAATTTCATTTTTTTTTCCTCTTTTTATTCTAGAATTCTAAGTGAGCATTTTATATGCCTGGAATCCTGAACTGTTTGAGAAATAATTACTTGAAAGTGTGTTAATTCATGAGATTTTAGAATTTGAGTTAGCCCATAAGAACAGAAAATGGTTCTGACACCAGTGGCTTTTAGCTCTGGCTACACATGTGAATCACCTGAGATTTTACAAACTATTTTGGTGGTGGTAGCAGGGGCATCCCAGACCAATTGAAACAGAACCTCAGGGTGGTATCTTGAGCATCAGAATCTTTCTTTCCTTCCTTCCTGCCTTCCTGCCTTCCTGCCTTCCTGCCTTCCTGCCTTCCTGCCTTTTCTTTTTTCTTTCTTTTTCTTTTAATTGAGGTATAAAAGACATAGTTTTATATTAGTTTCAGGTATACAAAATGATTCCATATGTAAATTTTGCAAAATTATCACAATAAGTCTAGTTAACATCCATCACCACATAGTTACTGGGTTTTTTTCTTGAAATGAGCACTTTAAGATTTATTTTCTTAACCACTTTTAAATGTATAATACAGTATCAACTATAATCACCATGCTATACCTTAACATCTTCAGGAGTTGTTTATTTTATATTTGAATGTTTATACCTTTCAACCACCTTCACTCATTTCTTCCCTTCCTCCTCCTGTTACCTCTGGCAACGACCAATCTGCTCTCTGTATCTATAAGTTTAGGTTGTGTTTTTATTTTTTTAAATTTTAGATTTCATATATAAATGCGATCATACAGTATTTGTCTTTCTCTGTTTGACTTATTTCACTTAGTGTAAAACCCTCACAACCCATTCACATTGTCACAAATGGCAAGATATTTTTCTTTTTTACAGATGAATAAGATTTTTGGGTGTGTGTGTGTGTGTATCCCTTTTTTTTTTTTTTAATCCATTCATCCATTGATGGATATTCAAGTTGTTTCCATGTCTTGGCTGCTATAAATAGTGCTAAAATGAAAATGGGGGTGCAGATATCTTTTTGAGTGAGTGTTCATGTTTTCTTTGGATAAATACCCAGAAGTGGGAGGGCTGAATCATATGATAGTTCTATTTTTGATTTTTTGAGGACCTCCCTACTGTTTTCTATAGTGGCTGCACCAATTTACATTCCCTTCCTAACTTCATTTTTAATTATTCATTGCTAGTGTATAGAAATACAATTAATTTTGCATATATCTTGTATTAGTTTTAATAGGGTTTAGTGGATTCCTTAGAATATCCTATGTACGAGATTATACCCTTTTAAAATATGGATTGGTTTACATCTATCTTTCCAATCTGGACGCCTTTTATTTCTTTTTCTTATCTGATTGTCTTAGCTAGAACCTGTAGTACTATGCTGAATAAAGAGAAGAGTGTGAATACCCTTGTCTTATGTCCAATTTTACATGGATAGTTTTCAGTCTTTCACCATCAAATGTGATGATTATTCTACATTTTTTAAAATAGATATCCTTTATCAGGTTGAAGAAGTTTCATTCCATTCCTAGTTTGTTGACTATTTTTATTATGAAAGGGTGTTGGGGTTTTTTTAGTGCTTTTTCTGTGTCTATTGAGTTAATCATGTGGTTTGTCCAATATTCTATTGATATAGTATGTTACATTAATTGATTTTTGGATGTAAGCCAATCTTGCATTCCTGGGAAAAATCTCACATGGTTATGGTAATACTCCTTTTTATATATTGCTGAATTCAGTTTGCTAAAATTTTGGTGAGAAATCTTGAATTTATACTCATAAGCATGGTTTCCTTTAGTTGTTTAAAGATAATTTATAATAGCTGCTTTGAAGTCTTTGTCTGCTAAGGCCAACATCTAAAAGGCAGCTTCTGTGTGTATGGGTCCCACTTGCCTGTTTCTTTACATGTCTCATCACTTTTTGGTCTCAGACTATACATTTCTATTGTAGCAACTCTGAAGATTGATCCAGACTGGCTCCAGGGCTTGTCATCATTGTTGGTGTTTGCTTGTTTATTTGTTTAGTGACTCAGCTAGACAAATTCAGTAAATTCTATTTCCACCACAGTGCGTAGCCCCTAATGCCTCTCCTCAGGGGTGCGGCTTTGGCATGCACACTGTCACCCTGACTCCTCCTTTCTCTGGGGAATGACGGTGTTTTTAGTTAGGTTCTCTTTGACAGTTTCTTTCACTCATTTCCCTATTAAGTTTTGGCTATTTTGCCTTCATTGATATCAGTCCCAGTTGTTAGCTTCCACTATTTGGCAACTGATTGCCCCAGTGTTTTTGACAATGCCCTGGGCATAAATTGCTTCGCAGTCTGAGCCAGTGATCATTTTTTCAATTTATAATTTTCACCAGTTATGGTTGTTTCATTAATGAGAGAGTATACAGGGAGCTCTTCATGGAATATGATGCAATTAAAATAGATATAAGGCACAGTCATGCAGATAGAATGATCAGGGCATGGAAATGATGTTATTTTTAGCAACAAAATACTAGAAAATATTGAGCCATCTCTTTGGTTTTAAAAAAAACAGGAGTCTATAAAAGGCTTTAAAAGGAATCTGGCATCACATTAATCATATCTTTAGGAAAAACTGGCTTTCTTTCTAGAGATTGAGCTGCTCCAACAAGAAAATGACTAATCGGAATAGACAGACCTTTATGTTCAGTCTTAATTAAGCATCACTACTGAGCCCTGCAGCAAGGACCAGATATGAACATTTGTTTGCCATGTTTTTTATATCATCTAATAAATTCTGCTATTGGATCTTTCATGCCTGTTTCTCGACTGAGAACCAAATGCTATAAAATGGGAAGTCAATGGTAGACACTGTGAACAAGCCTCCCACAGCCCATTTTCTTCCTGTTGTACTTAAAATGGTACTTATTAATAGCCTCAACTTTGGATAAGCCTGCTGCTCTTAACCTAGCATTCTTCAGTGGTTACACTGAGCATGTGATAATGTCATTTAAAGGAAAGAAAAATG
This sequence comes from Rousettus aegyptiacus, assembly GCF_014176215.1. Taxonomy (NCBI): domain Eukaryota; kingdom Metazoa; phylum Chordata; class Mammalia; order Chiroptera; family Pteropodidae; genus Rousettus; species Rousettus aegyptiacus. The sequence continues at coordinate 30,516,639 of NW_023416307.1, read as the reverse complement.
TTTAAACTGCAAGTCCTGATCATTTGGAGGGAATTTGTGACCTTCGGAGATAAAGATTGGGCCCTGGGCTGAATTATGCTTGCCTTTGGCTCACTGCAATAACTTTAATAGGAAAAAAATAATTAATGCTCAAATCCACAAGCTTAAGGGATTTTAAATATTTTTGGCCAATATTTCTTTCATTCTGTCATCATCGGAATGCATGTCCCAATGTAGAGCCAAGAAAATAACCTGCTTAGAGAAAGGCGAAGGAGATAATAAATAGTAGACACGGATCCTGTGTAATCATGTCCTAATATCACATTAATTGTTTCACTTAACCTTCAAGAGCAGAAGACATGACCTAAACTCCTGATGAGAGCCCTGACAGCTGAGGTTAGTAAGAGAATTTAGTTTTTATCCTTTAATTAACCTTACTGCGTCAGCATGGGTAGCAAACAATATCCCATGACTTCCCTTTCCCCCTTCTTTCTCTTATGCCCTCTCACTGCCCCATTGACATTAGGCCAACTTTATCTCCAAGTTATCTGGATGCTCCCTTTGCTCCATCCACACAAACTTATTTCCATTATAGTTCCCCAATCTCTCTTCCACACAACAGATAATGACATATAACAGCTTGGGCCTTCACTTATTTTTGCCTTTGGAACAAAATGTCTTCACTTTGAAATTAAAATAACTTAAAAATTCATGTCATAGGTTCCCTGATAATCAAAGAAAAAAAAGCTCATTCATTGATGCCAATGACACATATACCTGTCTTTATATATATAGCACCCTCTGCCTAGACTGAAATGCCCTCCCTAACTCAGTCCCTACCACTCCTGACCAACTTCCACTCTCCTCTAGTAACCATTTACAAACTCACCTCTGCTCCCCTGGCTATTAGGTACCCATTCTCTTCATGTTTCCTCTTTTTCTGTACTCCTGCTCTACACTCTGCTTATATATTAATTACAGCATGTATTGCCCAGTATCATAATTTATTTTCTTGCTGGCACTTTCATAAGGTTGGGACTATAATTTGTTTTTTCTCTGTGTTCCCTGCACCTAGTACACAATAGGTTCTCAATAATGTCTGTTGACACTGAATGATACCACTTTGCTTCATTCCTCCTATTTATAAGAAAAAGGGTAAGCATTTGCTTTACTTGATAAGGATTTCCTGAGACTGAACTAATTATTTAATTCTTAAAATGTAAAATAGCATATTGTTAATACAAAAAAAAAACCCACATAAAAGAAGAGGTTTGTTTTAATTAACCATCAATGGAATATTCCATTAAGCAAAAGAGTCAGTAATAAAATAAAATATAAAATTTATTTATAAATTTACTTAGTGAAAATCATTTCATTTACTTAATGAAAGTCACTGAATAGTTAAAGAAGTCTAAGAAACCTCAACATAATTAACTCCTATGGGGTTAATTGATGCCAAGCACTATGCTCTCTCTTTCTTTTCAAGAGAGTTACAATCCAAATAGAATGTCAGGACATATACTAATAAAGAGAACAAAATGCAAATGTGCCAGTAAATGACAATTATTGCAGCAGCTGCTGAGTACTAACCCCTCTTCTTTGGAATCCAGAAGGACCCACTTATGTCTGGCTAGACTGAAAGACACAAAGTTTGCTGGTAAAATGATGTTGAAAGAGCCTCCAGCAAAACATAGAAACTTCATTTAAAAGTATCATTTATTGTTTAATGGCATTGACACACCAAATACGGTGTCACCAATAACAATCAACCATATGTAAACTATCCTTTGCTTTGAAATGGAAAATTTGCTCTTGAGAATAGTATATTCAATTGAAAATGTAAACATTACCTAATAAATTTTCCCTGCTCCAGCAGATCACCTACCCTAGCATTGGCTTCCTTCCACGATCTAGTTCTTTCACAGCCTCTGGAATGAACTCCCCTCCCCCATGAGGTTGCTAGCCTTTCTCCCTCGACATGAGGGCTAGGTCATTTCTTCACCCCCTCCACCTACTTATTGGACTCAAATCGTTTTGTATGGAATTCGTGCTGACCTTGACCCTAATAGGGACCACAGAGATATCAGAAGAAAAAGCAGAACTCATAGTCCATACTGATGCCTGACTCCTTAATCACTGGCACAATGTCAATGAGAACAGCACTCCACACATCGTGCTTATTACCCTGTGACTTAAGCACAAGATATTTTATTGGCTTGGTATGCCTTCCTGTTCTGGTTAATGACAAATTACAAATCAGCCTATAAATAAATCAACAATGGTTTCCAGAAACTGAGACTTTTAAAACAAAGCTACCGTATTTATTAGGTGCCTCAAGAGTAGGAATCTTACCTTTAAGTTCTTTTTGGCACTTAGAAAATTGTAGGTATGCAACAAATTTTAAACTATTATTTAATTTTTAAATAGTTTTACATTGTTTTATGTCCACTTAAATACTAAAATTAATCTTAGTGTGATAGGAAGAAAGCTGAGCAAATCGTTATTTTCTCTTTGCCTTGTTAAAGCTGTGACCTGAAAGGTTAGTTCAACTTGCTGAGCAATCTGTTTACTCAAGTCAAGCACAACTCCTAAGAAAGTGTCATTTTCCCTAACTTGCAACCTTTCAACTACAATGGTGGGATGGTAGAATTTACTAGCTGGAAGTTACTTTATATCATCTAGGCCAGTCCTCTCACACTTTAACATGCATACAAATTAAGTGGGGATTTTGTGAAAATGAACATTCTGATTTAAAAAGTCTAGGATGGGACCCAGATTCTACATTTCAAATCAACTTTCACATGATGCTGATGTTGCTGATCTACTGATTATAATTTGAGGAGCATAAAGACTAGGACTCATTTTATGAATGAAGTCCAGAGAAGTGAAATGACAATGATTTTATTATTGTTTCAATGTTTATATTCTTTAGCATAATTTTAAAATGCTTTGAATTTGAAACAGGGATTAAGGGATTCCTAGCAGATGAGGAAAAAAACTAACTTTACAAAATCCTTAGTTTTGTTTTTAGTTTTTAGTTTTCCATGATCTAACCCCATGCTAAAATGATGTCTGTATTCATTGTTATTAGAGAATCACTTTAGCCCACACATAATTTGTTCTTATCACAGTAAATTAATAGACTTGTTATATTCCCATAGAGGCATAACAGTGTACTAAGTATTATGTCATGACATACTCTTTCTTTCTCATTCAGCAACCTTTTATTTAGTCTTAATTTTATATTTTAACTCAGATAAACGCTTGCAAAGATTCTGGTCATGTTCTAGAGGCACCGTTCAGTATGAGGCTAGATTATTCTATCTCCTTCCTCCACCTCATAACTAGAAAGAAAGCTTAAGAGAAACAGGATGGCTTTCTCTATTTTCTGACTCAGTAATTCAAAACTACAACTCAGAGTTCTCTTGAGAGTTAGTTTAATTTACTGAGTTCTTGGGGGAACTTAGCCAAATTCTTTTATCCTTTTAATAGAATTTGAAAACTTCTTATAGTAATATTAAGGAATATTTAAATATACACATAAGTACATATATAAATATATGCAGATATAATACATTTGTGTATATATTACATGTATGCCTATATATTGTATATATTCTGTATATACATATATGTTATATATAATTATATATATACATATACCTATTATCAGGTCTACAGTTTTTCTATTCCTCTAGGAAAGCAAGTAGAGGAACATAAGAGTAAGTTGTCTTATCTATGGAAGGGGAAAGAGAATGAAACTTAGGCCTAATAGTTTCTTATTTTAAAAAATGAAAAACAAAATGGATTATCTAAAAACACAAATAATATCAAGAAACATCTGTTCCATGTCCAGTAGGCACAATAAAATGTAAAAACTAATTTTTCCCCCTGTGTCTATTTGAGTAGTCTATTAGGAAGCCACACATAAACCTGTGATAAATAATAATTCAAGATTATATAACAATCCATAACAATAGACAGTACAAAACAGATTGCTAATTTTGTGGGAGAGCAAGTAAGATCTATTAAAAAATCACAGAAAGGAGTAATTATGTACAGCTAGGGTGGGAGAAAATTTTTTAAAAATCTCTAATAAGCAGTTATCTCAGAAGATAAGTGTGGTATAAAACAGAAGCATTGTCTTCCATCTGGAAAGGACTTTATCAAAAACTAACTGAAAAAATTCTTTGTTAGTTTATAATAGAATATAAGTTCAAAGAGACCCGAAACCCCCCTTGGCAAATTTACATGATGTAGGCCTCAGGCTGCTATTTAGCCTTCTGAGTTCTGCTTTTCCTTACTGGCAAACAAGGGGGTCCATGATCTCACAGACCCATTCTAGTCTACGATTGCAAGATTCTAGGACCCCTTGCAAACGTTTGGTTTGAAAAATTCACTAGACTTGAGCTTCATGTATAAAACTTCTCAACACCTAGCAAAACCTATGGCACTTTGTATTTGTTGGTGAACGCTAGGAATCTGCAATCAGCTTTTCATTCATTGAACATGTTTGTTGAGGATTTACTATATCATAGTCCGTGATAGACACGGAAATAGGAATACAAAGGAACTTGCCCTCAAGGAGCTCACAGTAGCAAATATGTGTCATAAACATTTATTTAAAACACATGATAAGGCCCAAGATAATTCAATTGGAGAAATGATAGTTTTGTCTTTGTTTTAGTTTTAAAAATGATGCTGGAACAATTAGATATCCACATATAAGGGAATAAAATTGATCCCTATGTAAACCATTTACAAAAATTAGCTCAAAATGGATCAAAGACCTGAATGGGAGAGCTAAAATTATAAAACTCTTAGAAGAAGACATAGTCGTAAATCTTTGTGTCCTTGCATTAGGCATTGGTTTCTTATGACATCAAAAGCATAAATAAAAAAATAAATAAATAAAATGAACTTCATCAAAATTAAAAACACTGGTATTTCAAAGGACACTATTAAAAAGTGAAAAGTCATCCCACAGAATAGGAGAATACATTTGCAAATCATATCTCTGATAAGGGCCTAGTATTCAGATATAGAAGTTTTAGAACTAAACAATAAAAAGACAAATAACTCAATTTCTCTTTGCGAGCAAAGGATTTGAATACATATTTGTCCAAAGACATACAAATGGCCAAAAAACATGAAAAAATATTCATCATTAGTCATTAGAGAAATGCAACTGAAAATTACAGTGACATACTACATCACACCCCCAAGTTGACTATAATAATTTTTTTTTAAAAGGGTAATAATTCATGTTGGCAAAGATATGCAGAAATTGGAGCCCTCATATGTTGCTGGTGGGAATATAAAGTGGTGCAGCTGCACTGGAAAACAGTTTGACAGTTCTTCAAGATGTTGAACATCAAGTTACCACATGACCCAACAATTCCAAGAGAATTACAAACATATATCTACACAAAAACTAGTATATAAATGTTTATAGAAACATTATCTGTTATGGCTAAAAAGTGAAATCAACCCAAACGTTCATTAACTGAAGAGTGGATAACCAAATGTGGTATATCCACAAAATGGAATAATATTTATCTATAAAAAAGAATGAAGTACTGAAACATATTATAATGTGGATGAACCTTGAAAGTATTAAGCTAAGTAATAGAAACCAGACATGAAATGCCATGTGTTGTGTGATTCCACTTGTGTGAACTGTCCAGAATAGGCAAATCCATAGAAACAGAAAGCAAATTAGTGGTTGCTAGGATAGCAGGGAAGGGGAAATGGGGATTGATTGCTTAATGGTCATGGAGGTTCTTTTGGAGTGATGAAAATGTTCTGGAATTAGTAATGACAGTTACACAACATTGTGAATATACACTGATGAATTTTATATTATGTGAGTTATACCTCAATTAAAAACAAATACCCAATAAGTACTAGTAGAGGAGTATAAACAGGGTTCTATGGGAGCAGCTAAATCCATCTGGGAGAGGCTGTGAAAGCTGAGGGAAGATTCTGTTGAGCAGAATCTGAAGAATAATGCCAGGTAACAACAGTGGATGGAGAGAGTCTGAAGATGGAACAGGCCAGAACATGTATTTTGGAGTTGGACTTTGGTCTCAAAGCTAGTCCTGCCACTTACTTACTAGCTTTGTGACCTTGGACAGGTTACTTAATCCTGCTAAAATAATTATCTTCATCATCAAAATGGTTAATAATAATACCTACTTCATGGGTCTGCTGTGCATATATCTTAGATATCTTATTACTATATCTTAGGTAAGATTATTTGTAGAACACACAATAAGTATTCAACAAGTGTATCTTCTCTTTCTCCCTGCAATCTCTTCTTTTTGCCATTTTTAGTGGAGTTAATGTTGAGTGTAAAGGTAGAGCAGTGAAAAGACCAAGCTTGTATCTGAATGGTGAGAAATTCAAAGAGGCTTAAATATAAAGGCAGTTAGAAGCAGAAGAAGGTGTTTTAGTGTCAGAAAATAAGGACCTCATAAGCCAAGGAAGCAGCTTTGGATTTAGTCCTACATTTAGTCCTAAATCAGTAAAGTTTTAGGGAGAAGAGGAATGTGAAGATATTTGTTCTTTAAATGAAAGCAGGAGAAAGGGTGGCCCAGAATAGATAAAAATGGTAACTCTGGTACCGCAGGGGAGGATTCAGATTCTTAACTTCATTAAGTGTAACCTAAGGCCTGTATCTTAGAGGCACTTGATGTGGCCTATTTGCTGATAATGAGTTGCTAATAATCATTCAATGACAGATTTTCTATATCTTACTTGCTTGCATCCGCAAGTATTTTGATAAAACAAAACCTTAGACGAGTCCAGCAAAAGAAAGTACTTGCTATGGGGGAGCAGTGCAATTTCCAGTCTGAGTACTATGTGGCAAAACTGAAAGCCTTTGTTCCAATTTTGACTTAAGCAGGTTATGTAACTTGCTGCATGTTTATTTCCCTTTCAGAGAGCAAATGACGACAACTTTAACCCAACTGACTTCAAATATTATGAAAAGAAATAAATATTTCAAAGCTCTTTGAAGTTCATTGATGGGAAGTACCTTTAAACCCAAAATTTCACTAAATAAATAGACAACGAATTATTATTCTTTTCCTGAATCAATTTTTAGTATCCCCACCCCTCTGGCCTGTCTTGCACTTGAACACTTCTACAATTGCAGCAAAAACAAAAAACCTTCTGAATTCTTATTCTGAAACAAATGTCTCTGCAGCATATTGCTGTAAAAGTAAACACATGCACATAGCACATTGTAGTTACAAAACACTTTGACAAATACAATCACATTTAGATTACTTGATTTCTCCCTAAAGATCATCTGGTAAAGATTGCCGTTATCCTTACTTTTGTGATGATAAACTTGGTGTTCGGAGAGGTTACATGAATTATCAAAGAGCTCCGGCTAGAAATGAGCAGAACCAATGCCTAAACTCAGGTTTTAACTCCATATTTTCAGCCCTACCTCTCTTTCTGCATTGAAATAGGCAAAGATTCAAACACACACACACACACACACACACACACACACACACATTTAATTACCTACAAAATATTCCATACTTGTTACAAAGAATAAATTGCTTCTTGGCTCTTAAATATATCATATTAAGACAGAGGACATTTATTGTAGGTTAAGATTAAATAGTATGATATTGGGTAAGAGAAAATTATCAGGTGTTACATGTTTTATTTCCTTAAAACTGCTTCAAATGAGTAACCAAAGCATTTCTCAAAATATGGCAATATCATACGAATTATTTAAATAAAACTAGATATACATTAAATCATCATAACAAATCATTCTGAAATCAATGCATATTGTACTGTGCTTTGCATAAGTATATAGTGTATTTAAAACACTACATAGTAATAATGTTTTTATCTTTCATCCAAAGAATTTAACAATAAACTTTCATAATACCTAAATAAAGAAATGTATTAAACATGTTTTGGGGGGTATATTTTATGGTATTTTGACATCTCGGTGGTCTTATTGACAGAGAGACTACCCCTCTTGGAGCTAGCTAACCTAGAGATAGCCAATGACTTCCCTGTGGATGTGACTTTTATATGCAAACAAACAATCCAAAACTGGTATCCCCAACCACTCCTTTATCTAACTCTCACATACCAAAACAATATTCCCCTAGCCCTAAATCACCCCAGGGCCAGTTACTGGACAACTAGAGACCACCCCTATAGACCAGAGCCTGCCAAAATTATTCAAACTGTCAGTCTCAAATTTGCTCAGACTTTCCTATCCTGCTTCGCTCATTTCTTCCTGCAGAAACCACAATAAAGGCTCTGGATCATTCTTTTTTACTCCTGCCTCTGACCCTGGCACTTCCCCATGTGGTTCTGCATTGTGTGCCACACCCCCTTCTTTTGGGAACTGTAAATAATAAACTCTTCTTTTAAAAGCAGTTGTCTCTGGTTAAAACAAATTTCAGGTACAAATCAAGATAAGTATATATTGTTTCTTAACTAAGAGTAAATAAAGAACTAAAGAAAAAAGAAGGCAATACTCCATCCACTGTGCAAAGGAAGAAAAGATCAAATATACTTTTTTTAATGTGTTAATTACAAGTTTGTTTATCGTCCAACACTTATTTATTGAGAGCTTATTATGCTCCTGGCACTGTGATAGGCACCGAATATACTAATGAGCAAAACAGGTTCGGTCCCTGTCCTTGTGCGTCACAGTTTAGATAGAAAAAATCGGCAAGAACAAATGAACAAACATACAATTACAAACTGTAGTACTTGCTCCAAAGGAAATAAATATGGTGTAGTGACAGAGAATAATGGTGGAGAGGACTCTCTAAATTGATCACGAAAAATATATCCAAAGAAATGATATTCATGCAGAGAATTAAAGGGAAAGAAGGAACTAGATTTACAAAGTATGGGAAAGAATATTCCAGTGTTCAATGGAAGGCCCTTAGGTAAGCAAAGCTTGATGTTTGGAAAACTAAAAGGAAACCATACACAATGACATGGAAAGACATATTGTTAAGTGAAAAAAGGTGCAGAAGAGTATGTTTGGTCCAATGCCATTTTTAATGAAAGAGATATATACACTTATATATATGCCACGTAAAAATCAAGAAGAATATACAAAAGCCTATTAATAATGATCGGGGGCACGGAAAGAGGGGATTTTCACTTTCTACTTCATATATATTTCTGCATTCTTTAAAATTTTGCACAATTTTATATTCAGGATTTACTAAAGCTAAATGTTAAAATCAAATTCAGTATCTTTGTACACTTCTGCTATATAACTTTTCCCCAACTTTTCATCCCTGTTTACTAGCTTTGCTTGTTCCCTACAATGCATTTTGTTCTGCCTCCTGTCATCTCTGGAATTTTATGTATTTAAAGAAACTTATCTATCATAAATAGAAAACTACAATTAAGGTTTAATATAAAACTGATATGGCACTGTTTATTTTAATACATTAAGAGCATATAGGCAAAAATTTATTCTTGGTTACTGACACTAAATATTTTAAAAAATGACAGATGCAAGTTAAAAAATGGATAATGCTAACTTTCAAAAGTAAGGACTACCTTATAATTTTAAAATATCATAACCTTGGGAAATAGAATTGGAGGATTATTTTCCTTTACTTCGAGCATAATAATATGGGACAAAAATAACCAAAAAAAGTGAGCAACAATAATAGCTGTGCTGAGTATTTATTATGCTCTACTGTTTGTATACATTATTTCATTTTTTTATTTCTAACTGTGGTAAATATTCCTATTTTCAGGTTAGGAAACTGGGGATAGGAGATGTTAAGTAACTTCATTCATTCAATGCATATTTATTGAGTACTTAATGTCTTAAGAATTGGAAATACAGTAGTGAACAAAACATGGAGCTTACAACCCAGAGGTTGATGGGAGTAGTGAATAAATAAACAGATATGCACATAACATAATATCTGGTGCATTTCAGTCTTGTGAAGAAAACTGAAGTGGGCTAGGGACAGAAAGTCAGAAGACCATATTAGGGTAGATGGTGGGGAGTACTCTCTGAGCAGAGTTCTGAAAGAGCTGAGGAAGTGAGATCTGAAAGGCACTCCCAGCTCCCCAGCTGTGCAGAGGAGAAAAAGCAAGGCCAGTACAGGTGGAGTAGAGTGAACAAGAGAAAACTCTGGGCTCTTTGCTAAGTGTGATGGGAAGCCTCTGGAGGATTTGAGCATCGAATCAGTGGCATGATCTGATTTACATTTTAAAAGCTTACTTAGGCTGCTGGGTGATTTACATTTTAAAAGCTTACTTAGGCTGCTGGGTGGAGAATAGACTGTAGAGGAACAAGAATAGAAACACAGTGACCTATCGCAGTGGTCCGGTAGCTGGGCCTTGGCTGATAACAGGGGAGTTAGAGAGAAGTGTCCGATTTGGTTTGTGTTTTGATGATTTCATGCATGTTCATGATAGTGTGGCCAGAGATGAGGTCACATTTTAAAGGTGGAGCAGATAGGATTGCAAGAGATTACACTGCTATTTGAGTGGAAGAGCCAGAATTCATATTTGTTTGTCTGATTCTAAAGCGCTGCTTACAACAGCTCTTCTAGGCTGCCATGATGTTAAGCAAACACAAAGCATAAAAGCAGAATGGAAGTGAAAGTACATAACATCTTCAAGTGTTAATTGAACACCTATTCTCTTGAAGTAAGACTGGGGCAAAAGGCAAAAAGCTCTGGACAGGATCAGTAGGCGATCAGAGTTCAAAATTTTCTTTTGCTATGGATTCTTTCTCAGTGTGGATCACATGACATCTAATGTCCCTTACAGCTTTAGTGTTCCATGTTTCTACTTTTTAGCACCGAAGGAGATACATTAGAGATTGTGTACAGTGAGGCCCACAGATATGCAAGGGAAGATAAGACTTATAAGCATATGATTAACATACTGATTATTGCTAGAGGAGATGAGAGGTGGCAAGACTATAGCATGTCTTTTCAGTTTCAATACTATTTGAAGCATTGAATACCTATTGCACATTAGGCATACTCAATGACATGTATTGAACACATCTAGGTGAGGGAAGACTTTGCTAAAAAGTTAAAGAAAAAGAGGAGTTTTTTAGATTTAACATGTTACTTTTTAAGACTTTACAAGAATCTTATAAAGTGTCGTCTCCTCTTTTTTCACATTACAAACCCAAAACTTGAAGCAGTTCAACCACGTGCCTAAGGTAGCTCACTTGGTAATGTAGCTAGCCCAGTATTCAAGTCTGGGTTTGCTGGACTTTTTGTCTCACCACGTAGGATCTTATGAGCGCGATCACAGGCTAGTTGAACCATAGGTCAGAGTGTGTGCTGTATTAACTACCCTGAAAGGGTCCAGCACAAGGTCAGTGCCATAGAATAGAGGTCAGCAAAATTTTTCTGTCAAGGGCCAGATAGTAAGTGGACCATTATGGTGTCTGTTGCAGCTAGCTACTCAGCTCTGCCCTTGTGGCACAAAGACAGCTGTAGATAGTACATCAATGGATGAGCGAATATGTGTTTAATAGGACTTCATTTAGGGACACTGAAATTTAAATTTCATATAACTTTCACTTGTCACAGAGTTTTATTGTCTTTTGATTCCCTCCACCCCCAGTCATTAGAAAAGGTAAAAATCATTCTTAGTTTGAGAGCTGGACGAAAACAAGTAGCAAGCTATGTTTGGCTCGAGGGCTTGTGTTAATCAGTTTGGGCTTGTGATACTGTGATTTATAATAAATATATAATAGGTCTTCAACCCCATTCTTGGCACAGAGCTCCTAAAATCCTTGTAATTTTCTAAGTGAAGACGGCCCTAAAGCTGTGTTTTGTTATGTTAATGAGGTAACTTTTAGACCCCACTTAGAATGTGAGTTGGTTGCCAGGAAACCCAATTATGTAATTATAGTCCCATTCCCTTCACCCCCTGTCTCCAGGGATGGGAGAGGGACTGGAAGTTAAATCAATTACCACTGGCCCATGATTTAATCAAACGTAACTATGCAATGAAGTCTCCATCAAAACCTAAAAAGACAGGGTTCTGGAGAGCTTCCAGGTTGGTGAACACATGAAGGTGCTAGGGGAGTGGTATGCTTGGAGAGGGTTTGGATGCTCAGTGCTCCTTCCTGCATACTTGGCTCTATACACCTGTTCCATCTGGTTGTTCCTGAGTTGTATCCTTTTATAATAAACCAATGATCTAGTAAATAAAATGTTTCTCAGAGTTCTGTGAGCCACTCTAGCAAATTAATTGAACTTGAGGAAGGGATGTGGGAACCTCTGATTTATAGTCACTAGGTCAGAAGCACAGGTAACAATAACAACCTAGCCTTGGTACTGGAGTCAGAAGTCCAAGGAGAGTGTCGTTGAAATCTCCAATCTGTTACCTGTTGATCAGAAGCACTGGTAACAGCCTGGGCTTTTGACCGGCATCTGAAGTGCAGATGAAGGGACAGTCTTGTAGGAGTGAACCCTTAACATGTGGAATCCAATGTCTGGGTAGAGTGTCCAAGAATTGTTTGTTGGTAGGGGAATCACTTCTCCCCTTCATATTGGCAATTGGGCCTCGGAACACCCAAAAGAGGGCTATTATAACAAATACCATAGACTTGTGGCTTAAACAACAAACAATTATTTCTCCCAGTTCTAGACGCTGGGAAGTCCAAGATCAAGATGCTGTCAGATGTGGTGTCTGGTGAGAGGCTCCTTTCCGGTTTGCAGGGGGGTATCTTGTTTCTGTAGCATCACATGGTAGGGAGAGAGATCATCTCTCTCATATTTCTTTTTATAAGGGCACTCATCCCTTTTATGAAGGCTCTACTTTGATGACCTAATTACCTTCCAGAGGCTCCAAATATCATCACATTAAGGATTAGGGCTTCACCAGATTAGAGGGTGGACACAAATATTCAGTCCATAGCAGTATATAAGGGGAACCTGGGCATCTTTGAAGACCTCTGATATCACTCCTCTCTGTAGGTCAGACCTTACAGTGGGAACTGCAGTCACTGAACTGGGAAACCTAAATGCAATAGTAATTGGATCCTAGGGTGGCAGGGGCAAAGTGGCAGGACAATGGTATACTACCAAAAAATTTATACTATTACTGTTTCTCCTTTCATCAAAGGAGATGAAACCTTTTTTCCAGAGTAACTGTGCCCTGGGAAAATGGAAATAATCAGATCTTTTGGGGACTACTGGACACTGGCTCTGCACTGGCACTACATGAGACCCAAATGTCACTGTGGTTCACCAGTCAGAGTAGGAATTTATGGTCAGGTTAGGGTTAGGGTTAGAGTTTTGAATACTAGTCTGACTTTAACACATTCTGACTTGTAAAGCCAATCTGCATGAGGTGACGATATAGATATAGGCCTTAAGAAAGAGAGATCAAAAGAAAGTATTTTGGCTCTTTTATTCCAAATACCCCTTTGACTTATGCATTTGCCATCTTTATGTCTAAGACTGCTTTCTTCATTATTGTTTTTCTAAAGAAAAATTTCAGTAATTCCAATGGACAGTTGACTACTGAGTGTTGAATGACAATGATATCACGTGAGCATGTCAGAAAAAAAAAGAAAAAGAAGCAATATCTTATTTTTAGCATCTACAGGGACTTTTCAAAGGGGACTTTCTCAATGAGTTCTCCCAGGAGTCATAGGAAGGGAATTGCTCTCAGAGAGGAGAATACGGTAAATAAACAATGTTATGAGATGGGGACATAAGGTGAAAGGACAATTTAGCTTATATCAGAAGTGTTCTTTTCCCCTCTTTAGTGAGATTGTGGAACCCAAGATTTTTAAGATCAAGTATACTTTACTTTTCATTAGACTGCATTACACTTTATGAGACTTATATCATACTTTCTCAGTTCTTGAAATTAGTGTGACTTCACCAGCTTAAAAGCACAGGGGCTGGCTCCATTGTGTGGTGGTTAACACGTCCGCTTTAATGCAGAAGGCCTTGCGTTCACGCGCCAGGTGGAGTCATGGACATACCCAGGGTGCGCTGGGCCCCTAGAGTGTGCCTGGGGTGGCAGGCCCTGGGTGCGCACCACAATTGTACAAGTGCGTGGGAGGAAACGCCCCACCTTCAGAGATCCAGTTCTTAAGGGGAGACTGCAACATCCACAGGTCAGAGGTGGAAGTAGGGGAAGGAGGGGGGGACGGGAATTAAAGAAGGGGAAAAAGAAAAAAAAATGCACAAAGAAGACATTGTGACGACTATGCTTTCTTTTTTTTTTCTGTGAAAGGCAGTAAAGGTTTATTATTCCTTGAACTTAAGGTTTCCAAAGCATGTAATGGATGTTTCAGAACACATTAGATTGTGTGGATACCTATAAAACCCGTTCTACTCTCCAGATTAAGACTTCTTGGAAGAAAGGGACTTCTTATACTCACTTTTGTGTTTGTCTCATTCTGACTCACAGTGGTTGCCATATGTATAACCACATTAGCAAACTAGTCTCCATTCCAGCTTGCAGACCACATTAGCAAACAAGGTGGCCCTCCACAAACCAGAAAAAAAGGCTCTCACCAGACACCACATCTGACAGTACCTTGATCTTGGACTTCTCAACCTCTAGAACTGGGAGAAATAACCGTTTGTTTTTTAAGCCACCCAGTCTATGGTATTCTTGTTTGCAATCCTAAGTACTCAGTAAATTCATGCCAAAGACATAAATGATATTCACAGGATAGTCAAGATGATTCCTTAACCACCCACCTGACCAGCATCCAGAACACTTTGAGCGAAAGAGAGGGGACTGCTGGTTCAGATTCCAAACTCTAATGCTTCCCAGGTAATAGCCCTGCAGCCACCACGGCATTTTCTTTCCCTCTGAGACCTAAGCATCTAATAATCCTTTTGGTATTTTCTTTCATCTCACTCTGCAGTTTGCATAAGCTTTGATATATTTTATATATTCTTACAATTTTTAATTTAACAGTCTAAACAAGACTTTTCATATTTTGGTTACAGACCCCTCCCCAAGAGGAAGACCCTAGGCAAGAGAAAGCGAGGGGCTAGAGGTGAGCTTCTGGTATCTAAGTTGGGGAACCCGGTGACTGTTCAGAGACAAGCAGAGCCTGAGTTTCGAGGGTGGAATTGGGAGCCGACGACCCCACGTGACCTCGGGGGCCCGAGCCCACCCCGCCGCTCCGCCCGCCGCCGCCGGGGGGCGCATGCGCAGCCAGTGTTAGTGATGGAGGAGAGAAGATGGCGGAAGCGGAGTGAGTGACTTGCTGGTGACTGATGTCGTAACCGGGGGGCGAGTGGGGCAGCGACACGTCCCCAAGGGGAAAGCTCAGGGCTCTTTCGCGGGCAGTGCGGGGAAAGGGAAACTCGAGAGCTTCCTTATCGTAGAGGAGCTTGCTTGGCCCGTGTCGGGGGGCGGAGGCGAAGTGTAAAGCGTCCAGTTAACCTCCAGGCGGGAGCGCCCCTTCTACCGTCTGGTCCAGGATCAGCGGGGCCCTGCGCGCAGGATCACCCCTGAGACCTCGGCCACTAGGGTTTTCGGGGGGATGAGCCCCTGTGGGCTTCTCAGGCGCTGTCATCCCTGCCAGCGGGCCCCGCGGGCAGCCTTGTCACGGTTGTCCGCGCCGGGGCCCTGCGGAGGCTGGGTGGGCTGGGCGAGCACTGCCAGGCCTCCTCTGCGCTCCCTTCTTTCCCGCCCCGGCGCCACCCTACTCCGTGGGAGACCCGGAGATGTGGAGCTGCTCGCCACCCTCCCCCGGCAGGCATGGAGGAGGTGTCCCAGCGCCGGCCTTAAAGCAGAGGGGTGTCCTGCAGGTCTGACCAGGCTGAAAACACTCTGGAAAGAAAGATCTTTCCTTCAGGTCTCTGGCTGCAGAGTGGATGACTCCCTAGAGGGCCACATTCTTGTGTGGCGGTGTGATGGTATGCATAGTTAGCGACCCAAACTTAGTGTTTCCTGGGTAGGCCTCTTGTGCACCAGGACTGCCGGATGTATTTTGCAGGCTTTACTGTGCGTAGACGGTGGAGTTACAAAAATTGTTCTTTTGTGCCAGGTGTCCAAATGCATTTCAGTGGTTTGGCTGGTTCCGCTCATCGATGTTTAGACTTGTGCCTGAAATTTGGATTCTCTGTGACCATTTTTGGATAATTACTGAACTGCTTACCATTGGGTTTGGATTTCAGGATATGGTTGAGCAGAATAGCACTCTAAAAGGACCAGAATTTCAGCTGAGTTTTTTTTTTTTTTTTTTTTTTTTTTTTTGCATATCCCTGGCACGCAGTTCATAAGTGTTATGACAGCCAGTAATTTGGAAAAAGTTTACATTATCTACCACTTAATCTGTATAACGTTGAACAGTTTGATTTGAGGCTGTAATTTGATTATTGGAAGGCAGTTTTAAAAACTATTTAAAAAACAAGCATCAAGATGTTATGAGTCACTTCTTAATTAAAAAAAGTAAGTGAAGTTAGCTTCCCCCCTTTTTTCTTTCACTTTTCCACTTATTTTTTAAAACATTTGATTCCTTGAAGAGTCTATAAATATTTACATAAATGATATAAAGAACAAAGAAAACTTGGACATAAAAGGACACCATATGGGAGTAATGTATATGAACACAATTAGTGCCCAATTCCTTTGTCTTTTCCTGAAGTAGAAAGTGTTCTTGTTACATTCATGTCAATGCCGCTAATGTGAGGTGGGTCAGATTTTGTTTCTCAGAAGAAAAGGCAGATAAAACCAGTATATTCTCATGTGTGCTTTTTCCCATTGTGGTGCATTTCTAACCCTACAAAAACTACTCGTGGTTTCAGTTTCTAACAATATTGTGGCCCTCAGAATTGACTTAAAATGTTGTTTGACTTTATTCAGATACAGATTCTGTGCTTAGTGGAATTTTGTACAATAGCGAAGTGAATTTGTAATACTGGAGGGAAAACAAAATCAATAAGTCTTGTACAAAAATGCACTTTACTGTCTATACCTGAGGAAAGTGACATAATTCTGCTGCCTTCAAAATTTCAGGCAGTTCTTTGTGAAAAAGATTTTTTGTGAGGAAGTGGGGAAATTGTTGTCAGCTGCTTTTCTACCCAGAGTAGTCTGCTTATAAGAGTTATTAGATGTAGTAACGACAGTGTTGTTAATTATAGGAAAAGCCAGTGATTTTTTTATTAATTTTTTTCTAAGAGAACTTATTTTTAAAGCAAAGCGTATACAGTAGCCACAAATGAAGTTTATTCACTCAAGTCCTTAGACATCTTATTTAACGTATAGATTAGAATGACTTTAATTTGTAATTACTATGGTCAAAAGAATATAAATATTTCAAAGTATTCTGATGTTGCTTGGTTTTTTATTTTTCTAGGTAGTTTAGTATTCTCTCATCACCTGTTTTGGTTTCAAAACACTCATCTTCTTTCAATAATGAAAAGATAAGCTTTAGGCCAGTCTTTATTGGAGTCACATATCCTGAATCATTTTAATTCAAATTTAGTTGGTATTAAGTATTAAATGTGTATATTTGTGAAGTACTTTTTCTAAGTGCTTATGGTGACTGTGGTATTTGTGTTTTGATGGCCACTTTAGAAATTTAGACTATTGCTGATTATGTCTTTCAAATAATTAAATATTCTATGAGCCTGTAGGATAATGCTTTTGCTAATACACACCCTTTGTGTTATTTACCAGATTTAAGGACCACAGTACAGCCATGGATAGTGAATCAAACCCTGGAACATCTGTTTCGACAACAACCAGTAGCACCACCACTACCACTATCACCACTTCCTCCTCTCGAATGCAGCAACCACAGATCTCTGTCTACAGTGGCTCAGACCGGCATGCTGTACAGGTATTTCAGTTATAATGATGGATAGGCTAAGATTTAGGATGTCATTACTTTTTGCTTAAGCCAGATGAATCTGTTGTTTCTTATCCTCCAATAAGTTACACATTGTCCTCTAAATGAGTACAGTTAGAATTGTTAATGGTTGAAACAAGCGAAAAGTTAATAATCATTCTATTGAGAGAGCTTACAGTTGTCAGCATGTAGCTTATACAGTGATATGTTAAAATTATAATTGGAAGGTCTCTAGCTGCTGCTACAATGTGGAGACAATCTAGAGTTCTAACATGCAGAATGTGTCTAGGTTGTTATGGGTTATTTTATATTTAAACCCAAAATATACACTTACAGAGATCTATTCAGGTCTGTAGATGCTTTAAGAGGTTCATTTTAAACCCACGTGGTCTGAGAAACCTGAGTGGAAAGATTCATTCTAAAGCTCTTAGGAGCAGAGTGGGAAGGGAATATTTAACTAGGAAAAGTCTTAGGCTCTTCACTGAGTTGAAAAATGAAGTTTACTTGGTTTATTTATAATAATGGTAGTTGAGGCAATGTGATACTGCATAAAAAGGGCATGTTCTTTGTTTGAATTCTACATTTATGCAGTTTCAGCCTTAGATTTTAGTAGCTTATGTTGCTTTGAGTGAGTGACATAATCTCCTTGAGCCTCAGGAAACTGTAAGATGAGGGTGAGACCATTTACTTGATCAGTTATTATGAAGATTAAAGGAAGCATCTAGAACTGTGTGGGCACATTAAATATACCCAGTAAATAATAATAGCTAATATTTATTGAGCATTTGCTATGTGCCAAGCATTTGGTAAATGATTTACACAGGTTATCTCTTTTAATTCTCACTACACACCTCTAGGAAGTAGATACTGTTATTATGTTCATTTTATGTATGGGAAAACCGATGTTTTAAGTAGGCTAAATAATTTTCCTAAACTCACATAGTAAGTTCTCCTTGAGAGTTGTGCCCTTAAGTACTCTGTGATTTATTTTTTCCATTATACCTGCCTACTTTATAGAATTCCCATAGTTGCATTCTACCCTGAAAATAACTGTGATACAGTCCTCTTCCCATTCATTTTTTGTAGAGTAACTGTCCAAGTATAATGGCTATTTTACTGTTCTGTGTTTTAGGATTCTCAACTCATACCATTGGTAGAATCAGAATTATTAGAGATCCAGTCAGTTCAGAAATTCAAACCAGAATACAGAATTTCTTAATGTTCTTCACCTTTCTCTGAGGCAAGGGACATAGGGAAGAGGATCTAAGTCTTCGAACATACAGATAGGTGATTGGGTATTTTTAATATGCTTATTTCATTCTCTAGTTTTTAAGCTGGATGTGCTAAAAAATAAAGTGTTACTCGGACATAATGTACAGCATAGGGAATATAGTAATATTATAACTTTGTATGGTGATAGAAGATTACTAGACTTGTTACAGTGATCACTTTGCAAAGTATATAGATGTCAAATCACAACAACACCTGAAATGAATATAATATTGTATATAAGCTATATTTTAATAAAGTTTTTGAAAAAGTGTTGCTGGAGAAGTATAGATACAGATATATCTCACAAGTTTGTATGAGATCACAGAATTGTTTCCCTTAAAATGTAGTCAAATCAATACTTATTGAACTATTATTGAACCTAAGTAGTTCTTTAATACCTTCCAGCTTTCTTTTTCAGTCCTGTGAATTCTGTGTAACCTTCTTGTTTGTTCCTTTAGAGGAACAAAATAAGAACAGTGTCCTATATTTTTAATTTGTGTTTAAAAAGTCTCTCTCCCATGAGTATAGCATTGGGCAGTAATGAAAGACTATACTGACAACAGAAAAAATTACTATGATAAAAACATCTGTGAAAGAGATTATTCTAATTTGTTATTTCAGTTTGATTTTAGAATTTTGTTATAGAATTAGAAGAACACAGATTTATCTAACCAAAAGAGACATATTGTTATAATTCTAAATTACTTAATGCTGGGCTATAGTCCCCTGAAGCTAGGGGCCAGAAGGCTACATTGATTTGTGACAGGAATCAGTAGCAAGTATAGCATTTTATGGTTAAGAGATGAGATGTGAACACATGAAAGCAAGCAACCCAAAGAAATATGCTTTCTTGGAATTTGCATAAAGAAATTCCATGGCTTCGTGGTTCAAGGTGTCCTGTCTTAGACCCTCATGCTGTAGGATATGTCTCTGTCACTCCTGTAGTTCTTTGAAAACTCTAGTTTGATGCTGCTATTAGGGTTCTTTGCCATTTCAGTCACTGTGGGCATGATGTGACTTGGGGATGTAGTTGCAGAGGAC
Organism: Rousettus aegyptiacus; assembly: GCF_014176215.1. Taxonomy (NCBI): domain Eukaryota; kingdom Metazoa; phylum Chordata; class Mammalia; order Chiroptera; family Pteropodidae; genus Rousettus; species Rousettus aegyptiacus. Next base: position 30,496,514 of record NW_023416307.1, on the reverse strand, counting down.
AGGCATAGTCATGACTTACCAGTACCAGTTTGGACAGATAAAGGATTTTCTGTTGTTAGAATTTTTGACTTTTCTACATTTATCTATTTATGAAGTTTCAGGCTTAGCTTTTATATTATAATAAATATTCATAGTGATTTACTTTTTCAGGAATTTTTAGTAAGAATAGCTTTAGTCTGTGTTGACATGATTAAAACAAGGAATTGCTGACATTTAAAAAAAATTCGAAAACATTTGAAAAATTACATTTGAAAAACTAATTTCATGAAATAGAAATCACTATTTTATGTGATTATTATTAATATCCATTCTAAGTTTTTTAGACATTTAAAGAAAAATACAAAAGAGAGGATAAAAGTCACCTCATCTAACTACCCATTGGTGGTCTTTTAATGTTTTCCTGAATATTCTTTCAAATTTTTTAACATAAAAATGGTATCTAACTCTATACACTCTATTTAATAATCTGCTTTTTTCGCTTATATATTTGGGAACTTTTTTTTTGTTAATACAGATATATCTGTGTAATTCAATATAGTAGCTACTAGCTGTATATGGCTATATTTAAATTAAAATTAAGTAAAATTAAAAACTAAATTTCTTAGTTTCAGTAGCCACATTATAATTGTTCAGGAGACACATGTGGTTAATGGCTACTATATTGGACAGCAGTGATCCACATTACTATTAATGGCTGCAGGATTATACATATTTCTCTCTACATTCAAGCCCTGAATTCTATCAAGTTTTATCCAAAATAGTTATATCAGCTCCATTCTTACTAACATTTGTGAAAATGTCTTATTTCCCAGTAAGTAGTAGTATTTTAAAACTTTTCTGAAAAATTGGTAAATAGTATCCTGTTTTAATTTGTAAGTTTTGACTACTAAAGATCTTTTAAAATGCTTGTTTGGCCCTTTTTTCTTTTGTGAATTCCCTATACTGGATAGTTTTAATTTTTACAGATTAATGAATCCTGGTGATATGTAATTAGGAGAGAACTGTGTTAAAAGCTTGATGATGCAGAATATTAAAGTAGTGAAATTTTAGACTACTTTTTTAATACTTTGATGGTTTGACATTTGTTAAATTGACCTATCACAGGTAATTCAACAGGCATTGCATCGTCCCCCCAGCTCAGCTGCTCAGTACCTTCAGCAAATGTATGCAGCTCAGCAACAGCACTTGATGCTGCACACTGCAGCTCTTCAGCAGCAGCACTTAAGCAGCTCCCAGCTTCAGAGCCTTGCCGCTGTTCAGGTGAGACCGAAATGAGAATTATGAGGCCAAAGCTGATGTTATCTATGGGTAGTTACTAACAATAAATATATTGGGTATTTTTTCAGAGTTCTCAGATGCTTTGTGATTATTTTTTAAGGAAATATAATAGGCTGCCAAATTGAAGCTAATTTTAAAAAATAATGGATCTTTTTGGTTCCACTAGCTTTTGTACCACTGATTTTTATCTGCATCACAGAAATGCTATGCTACTGTCATGATTTTTTGTGTAAAAATCTAGGTACAACAGTGAATGCTTAGGGTTACATGAATTATATTTACATTTTAACAAAAAATGTTTCTTTTTTAGTATGCAGGTAATTTACACTTACTAAAAAAATCAGTATAAAATTGTTTATAAGAAGTAAAGTATCCTTTTTCACCATCCACTGCTGTTTTTCACTTTTCAGAAGTGACCACTATCACAGTTTAATATGTACCCCTCCAGAAATTTTTATATAAAAATATGTATACGCACCTTTCTAAAATCTAATCTTACTATACCTGCTGATAACAGGACGATTTTATGATTAAATGCTTGTTTCTTACAAAATATTTTCATTAATATTCCACTGTTTATTTAAATAAAACTATGTGTGAGATTTCATCTTCAATGTTATTAGAAGAAGATCTCAGTTGAGTGAACCTGAAAAAGGTTTATTTTTGTTGTAAACACCTCCCAGCTGTTGCTCTTTCTTGGTACTGTAATTTTAAATAACGTATTTATGATATGAGTTAGGAAACTGAAACCCGCTGGTACTTGATGTAGCTTTAGTTTCTTTTTCATAACATTGGAGTGGTGATTCCACTTCAAAGAAGACAGAAACCTGTAGAGTAAAACTAATAATGAGTGTAGCTATTAAAATAAGACTAGCTTTTGGGTCTCCTGTTTTCAACATTCAGCTTTTTTTTTTTTTCTTAATCTTTATGGCCAAATCTTGATCCACATTGATTATAAAATGAATTGGTTCATACGTAGATGTTTTGAGTTCTTGTGGTTTTGTGGTATTGTGGTACCAGAAAATTTTTAACTTAAGGTTTTTATAGACTTATTATTAAAGATCTTATTATTTTAGGCAAGTTTGTCCAGTGGAAGACCATCTACATCCCCGACAGGAAGTGTCACACAACAGTCAAGTATGTCCCAGACATCTGTAAGTGCCCTAATTTTTTCCCTAGATTTAGAAATTTTAGTTATCGCTTTCCAAAAGTAAACTGTTAATATTTGCAAAGCTGTTACATTTGTTGAAATGCTCTTTGAGTAACAAGTACCTAGAAATAGGAATGATAAGGTTTAAGAATTTAGAACTAATATTTAACTGAAAATCTGAGTCTTAAAAATATTTTTGTGTTATTTCTTATACAGGCTTTCCCACTGATTATATTCAGATCTTTTGTGATTCTAAGTGGTTGTAAGTGATTGTGGTTTTGAGTATAATGAAAACCTGAAATATACAATGTAGGATTATTAGGCCATGCATTACTGTGACATACTAAGGAATGTCATATCCTTTATAGACACCTAAATGTTTCTAGCTTTTTCTGTGAAATTCACATTTTAGAAATTATACTTTTCAGCTTACACTTACTTGAGTTATCAGGATCAAATTTACAGGTAGATCTACTCAATAGTGTAATTTATTTTGAGAAAGAGGGTAAAACAAAACTAATTTGCTATGTTGCACACATACTGGGAAATTGTGCAGTTTCCTTGTTAAAAGAAATTTAACAGTGAAAATTCACAAAAGACCTGCACGGGTAATTTTCGAAAGAAAGACTTTTTGGTTTTTAAACACATGAAAATATATTTATCATATTATTAATAAATGTATGTAAAACAGCAACGATATACTATTTTCACTCGTCAAATTATAAAACAAAAACATGAGATAGCATCCATTATTGGCAAGGTTGTGAGAAAGTAGGTAGACTCATACACTACTAATGGGAATGTAATTGGTGCAGTGTTTCTGGAGGGTTATTTGGTAATGTGTATGCAAATTTAACCTGCGCATGCCCTTTCATGTAGCACTGTCATTTTAGGTGATGTCATTTACTGACATAATTATGTAAAAATTACATAATTATGCAGATATTCATGGTTTATAATAGTGAAAAATGATAAACATAAATGTCCATTAATTGAGGATTAATTAAATAAATGGTGGTTAACTCATATAATAGAATATTAAAGCTACTAAAAATGCTTTATGTGTGTTTATAGAGAGACTTAGATTTTTATTAGGCATTAAGTTGAAAAAAAGGAGTAAGAATGTCTGGTATGATCTCGTTTAACTTATTTAGGTTATTCAATTTTTCTTTCGTTCCAAACTTTCCGTTTGGTTTTTCTTCCTATCTTCTATTTCTTTGCTGAGAGTACATTTTTTCATTTCTTTCAAATGGGCTCATAACTGCTCATTCAAAACATTTTTATGATGATTGCTTTTCATTCAGTTTGAGGTCTTTTTGCTTTTTGGTATGATGAATGATTTTTGATTGACACCTGGATGTTTTCATTATTATGTAGTGGGACTATAGATCTTATTTAAACTTTCTTTTTTGGCTGGCTTCTGAAAGGGAGCATGTGCCACTTCGTGACTATCATATAGGGGTAGAAGTCCAGGTTTCCCTCTTGGTCTCCATTGACACACAAGGAGGTGTTCTTTGTAATTGCTGCATAGGGGTGAGAGTTCTGGCTCCTCACTAGGGCTCCACGTATGCCTTCCTGGGGGAGAGAGATAGGACTGCCCTGTAACAGTTCCCCATGTGGGCTTCACTAATACTGCAGTGTTGGAGTTTGTTGGTGGTGGTGGCCTATCACTGCTTGGCTGGGGTGAAAGTCCTGGCTCTCTACTTGGCCTTCGCTGATACTCACCCTTTGGAGGGAGTGGGGGTTGGGTGCCTCATGACAGTGCAGTGAGGGGTGGCAGTTTAGGTTTTTGCTGCTGTGGGTGTTGGTGGGGCCACAATGTTTTCTGTGGTGTTTGGCGGAAGTAGAGAAATTTTTATCTAAAAGATTTCTATATTGCTAGGCTGTCCCTTTCCTGGTCATTTATTCTGGAAAGAGCGGTCTTCCATTGGGCCTTTTATTTGTGTCCATCCATCAGTGTTTCTGGGTTATCGACTTCTTTAACTCCAAGTTTGGGTTGTATGAGATGAAAAGAAAATCCAAGGGCTTTACAACCAGTGTCGTTCACTGTGTCCTGAGGTCTCTAGCCAATCTGTTTATCTCCACCTTTTAGGATTGTTTTAATGTTTATATTATATGTAACATGCAAGATTTTTAGTTGTACTTAAGGGGAGGAATAGGGAAAAGTATGTCTATTCCATCTTCCTAGCAAATCTGTAATACACAACAAACTATTAATCAGTGGTTATCTCTGAGGAAGATTAGAACTTTATTTTGTTAATTTTTATATCGCCTAAATAAAAAATATACGATTGCTATCTGAGACAGACAATAGAGCAAAAATGACTCTCCCCTTCCATAGTACCCTTTACCTTGACATAGTTTTTTTGTGTGAAGTTTGCCTGTCTTATTACTGTGCATTTCTATATACTAATGTACATAGATAGCCTATGTTTAATTTTATTTGTTTTAATATAAGGAAGTGCCGTCATTCCATATATACTTCAGAGTCTTTGGGCATTTTCAGCCAGAAAGGATTATGTGGCTGGAAATTGCAGTCATAAGTCTATAAATGACTCAAAGGCTGTTTGTATCTCATTGCCTTTCTCTTTCTTTGTTGTTTTTCAGGCCTGAAAAATCTATGTTAATCCCAGGTGTTTTGACTTTAATTCACTGTACTATTCTGTCTAAAAGAGAAAAACCCTATTTTTAATGGTTTCTAGTTATGGTGCTAGACCAAGTGAGCTGTTGAAGCCCAGTTTTATGACTTCATTCATACATAATATTCAATCCACAAATATTTATTGAGCATTTAATATGTGTCAGCAGCATAACAGACAAAATCTCTGTCCTTATAGAGCTAGAGATAGACAGATAGTCAGCTAGTATATAAAATGTCAGATTGTGCTAAGTACTATAGAGAAAAATAAAGCCAGGAAGGGGAATGGGATGAGGGAATTTGCTATTTTTAATGAGAGTGGTCAGGGAAAGTACTGCTAATAAAGATGACATTTGAAAGAAGGCGAAGGAGGCAAACGTGTTTAAGGAACAGGAAAGAGGGCAGTGTGGCTGGAGTGAAATGATTGGGAGTACGATTTAGAGGTGACGTTAGAGATGTAATTCAATTATGAGATCATAAAAACTTTGGGTTTTACTTGGCATGAGTTTAGAAGCTATTGGAGAGTTATTTCAGTAGGGAAGTGATGTGATCTCACACAGATTTTAACTTAACTATATTGTTGGAGATTAGGTTCTAAGGAGTAAAGATAAAAGCAGGGAGACCAGATAATTGGTTCTTGTAATCTAAGAGAGAGAGATTGATGGCTTGGACCACGACGGTGACAGGTGAGATGAGGAGTGGTTAGCCACATTCTGAATATTTTTTTCTCCAGTATTTTATTATAGAAATTTTGATGTTTTGAAAGTAGAGCTAACAGGATGTGGTGATGGATGCGTGAAAGATGTGAAGAAAGGTGAAGAATCGAGGATAACTCTAATATTTTAACTTGAGTATCTGGAAGGATCTGCTGAAGCGGGTGTTGGAAAAGAAAATCAGGAGTTTGGTTTTGGACATTTTAAGTTTGGTATGTTAGAGACCCACCTGTATATGTTGAAAAGACATTGGATATATGAGTTTGGAGTTTATGTGGAAGGTCTGGTGATTAGTCATGTCTTGTGCATCTTTGAAAATTCAAGTTATGAGTACATGATGACTTCACTATCAATTGTGGAGTATCATGAGAGAAAGTTTGGTAGAATGGGGACAAAGGACCTGGGTTCTAGTCTTTAATTCTATGACTGACTGGTGACATGACTTAGGGCAATTCATTTAATCCTCTTACACCTTAGTTTTCTTTTATGGAAAATTAAGGTGTCTAATTAGATGGTTTTTAGTCCTTTCATCCAGATGTCCCTGGATGTCTAGATCAAGGAGAAAGTGTAAAAGAGATGGTGCTATGCATTGAATTGCATCTCTCCCAAATCCATATGTCGAAATTCTAAACTTCCTGTGACTATTTTGGAAATAGAGTTTTTAAGGAGGTGATTTAAGGTTAAATGAGGTCATAGGGATGGAGCCCTGATCCAGTAGACGTGGTGTCCTCATAAAAGAGGAAAGAAACACCAGAGATCTCTCTTCGCTTTGGGAGGACACAGTGAGAGGGTGGCCATCTATAAGCCAGAAAGAGCTCTTACTAGAAACCGAATTGGCTGGCACCTTGATCTTGGACTTCCCAGCCTCTAGAACTGTGAGAAATAAATTTCTGTTGTTTAAGCCATACAGTCTGTGGTACTTTATTATGGCAGCCCAAGCAGACTAAGATAGATGCAGCTCTGGGCATTATCCTAAGCTATAGACAGAACAGTTCTGTGATCTCTTTGAATCTGGGAGTTCTAGATAAGATTACATTTGAAGAAAGGTTTTTCTAAAAACAAAGTTTGAAAACCAGTAGTTTAGATGTAAATCTAATATTATGTCAGAGTTTCTTAAGTACTTTATTATAAAAAACAGTGCCTGTCATATAGTAGGTGTAGAACATATTTGTTGAAAGATGAAGTTATTGGGCATATAATCAACTAGAATGTGTAATGCATAAAATTTTAATTCTTGATTACTACAAGTTGACCATCTGCAATGCAGAGAATCATTTTAGAATATATTCTGATTGCCTGCAGTTGTGTTGTAGAAGAAATTGTGTACTTTGACCTCAGTGATGAGATTATTTTGTTGCCAGTTATGGATGGGCAGCCAATTACCAGGTACTGTATATCTATCTGTTCTCCAACATTGTGCTTGTTTCCCTGGGGGGTACAGTTGAGTCAAAGTCCCTTCCCCTAGGGACAGTAATATACATTTAAAGAATTACACCTAGACAAATCAAATAGTAAGCAACATAACAGTATATAATTAAGTGATAAATGCTGTGGGAGTTAACAGAAAAGAGATCTTTGGGGATAGGAGTAGTTGAGGAATGCATCTTGTATGGGACTTAACCTGAACCTGAAAAAATATGTAGAGTTTACAAAGGAGAGGATTCATGATGAGCTCATGATCCTGAAACAGTAGTGCTTACTTTCAGGAATTTGTTCCTGAGTAGGATTCTGTGTTGTCTCCCATGCTCATGGGGATAATCTGTGCCAGTACATCCTTCGTGAATGCCCACTTGGTGCCAGGCATGGTGTTCGGTGCTGAGGATTCCAAGTGAACGAAAGTTTTAGGGTACAGTGTATTATAGGATACAGAAATGTAAATAGTCAAAGGACACTACAATAAGTTTTCTTTTAATAGAATAAATATCTTTTAATAACTACTTATAAAGGGTACATGGAAGATAAACTTGGAATCCTTATAGGCCTGAAAATCCTCTCCCCATATCTTTTTAAATAATTATTTTTATATAGATTCTACATTGACAATATGGGAAAATCCTCTCCCCATATCTTTTTAAATAATTATTTTTATATAGATTCTACACTGACAATAATTTTTCTTAGGAAATTTGAGAGCAGGGACCATTGTTTTAAAAATTTTAGTATTGCTGCAGACAAGGGTGATGTTAAGTTTCATAATCATTCCTCTGGGGGCAATTGGTTCTTTCACTTCAGCCTAGACAAATCATTTTAGATTTGCCTGTTCAACTTTTTTGGAGTTTCATGAGGACGCATCTAGATGTTATTGTGCAGGACACTTGTTGGACTCTCTTAGTGTGAAAACTAGGTGTTTAGTGTTCATGTATATGAAACTAAAAAAGTTTTTAAAAATATTTCTTTCTATTTTCTCTGTTCTTTCTTTCTGGAGCTCCTTAACTGGATGTTGGTCTTTCTTGATCCTTCTATTTCTTTTAGCTTTCTACGCATTTCTGTCTTTATCTTTTTACTCTGTTTTGGGATATTTCCTTGCCTTTTTAAAAAACTTTTATATTTAGAAAAAGTTAGTTCAGCCATTGTATTTCCAATTTCTAAGAGCATTTTCTTATTTTTTCATAGTATCATGTTTTTCTGTATCAATGAAATATTTTGGAATCTCTATTACAATACTTACCAGATTTTAAACCACCTTTTTTTCTGTTTCCTGAATAATTTATTTTCCTTAGGAACTATCTTGGTCTTTTTCTTTCATGCTGCTGGTTTTTCTCTTATAAGAGAAAGCAGTTTTCTCTAAAAATGCTTGGTTTTCTGCTTATATTTAAGAATGATTATATATATGTATTTATATTTATTTATTTTATTATTTATGCCTATAGCACCTGGTCTTCCTAGGTGGTCTCCTGTCCACGTACTAACTAGGGCTGACCTTGCTTAGCTTCTGAGATCAGATACCAGGTTTGTTCAGGGTGGCATAGCCGTAGACCAGTTAAGAATGATTATATATATTAATTAAGGTGTGTTTCTTCCCTTGTTTTGAAGATTGGTCTGCCCCCAGTAGACCTCTTTCCTTAGTGGAAAGGCTGATTAGAATTTCTGTATTTGCATGGGGAATAGCAGCGTTGGTGACAGTGGGAAGAATATATTTTGACAGTTTAAAATTGAAGGTATGCAGGTAGGAAGCTGGCCATTAGTCTGGTGAGCAGCTGTTTCAAAATAAGGAGAATGTTACTTCAAGGTACAAGTGTCCATGTGGTTCTTTGACTTAGAGGAGGACTTTTTCTCTAGGTCTCAATGCCTGTTCTAGGTGGGAGAGGGGTGGGGTTATGACTAGCAAATCTGTGTCTTGGGTAGACCTGTAGATAAGCCTTCAGTTTCCAGCTCCAATTCTTAACTTTACTTCCATGTCTCTAAATTGTGGGTCTAAATTCACTCTGGTATATTTTCTCATGTATTCTGGACTATAGCTTCCAGCTCTCTGTTTCTTCCATCAGTTTGATCTCATCTTTGAGTCTAGAAATATGATGAAATATCTTGATACAGATGGCACCCTCCTCTGTTTTGTTTTGTTTTTTACTTTATTTATGTTTTTTTTGTTTGATGATGTCCTTTCATCCCCAAGTTTTTTTTTTAAAAAACTTTTAAACCTACAGAAAAATGGAAAAACTAAACAGTGACCTTTGCATACCTTTCATGTAGCTCTCTATACCACTTGTTAAGTTTGCCATATTTGCTGTATGTCCCTCTCTGTTTTCATATACACTATTTTCCTGGTCATTTGAAAATAAGTTGATGACATCATGACCCTTCAGTCCAAAGTACTTTAGCATGTATTGTCCAAGAAGGAGATTGTCCTATATAACCATAGTACCATATCACACCTAAAAAATTTAATATTAAGAAATAATATCTAGTATATATGCCATATATAGATTCCTTCCGGAGTCTCCAAAATACCTTTTATTCCCTTTTCTCCCATGTAGGATTTAAGGATCACACATTGCCTGTGGATGTCATGCTATTTTCCTTTAATATAAAAAGGTCTGCCTGTCTTCCTCCCTCCTTTTTTTTGCTTTCATGACTTTGGAAGACCTTGGGTCACTTAATGGAATATCCCAGAGTCCAGATTTATCTTTTTCGTTATTGTATTAGCTCCTATTTCAGTGGGTTTTAGTAGTAGAGAAAGCGAATAGGTGTGCTCAGACCATTACCCTCTGTATTTATTGTTTTATAAACATGATTTATAATGGCTATATACTACCTTTTTAAAAAAATCTCTTGTCGACAGTTTTAAGTTTTTTTCTTTTTCATTTTGTCATTATAAGTCAACCTGCATTGAATATTCTGTTATGTATTTTTGGATACATACCTAGTTATTTTCGTTTTAAAAATTTACTAAGAGTAACACTTATTGGGTCAATGAAATTATTTTTAGATCAAGAACCTTAAAAATGTACAGGTTTCTCTAAAAATGTCTAAATCAGCTCACCCACATGCAAGTGAATCCATTACAAATTTATTTGAGAGAAAATTACTTGCTTTATAAACAGTCGTTCTTGGTGTTCTATTGCTAACATCCTCATCCTCTGTTATCTATTTTAGGAGGTACTTTAAGTTTTACAACTTTTCAAGAATTTTAAAAAATACGATTTCAAGTGATCGAGCTTAGAACCCTATTGTTAAACTTATTACTAGTCTAAAATAAAACTGTGACCTGAATATTTGTATTGTCACAAGCATCTTTACTGCATTCTGGTAAAATAGTCCAATAGCAGAGAAAAAGTAAAAAAGTGCAAAGTCCCCTTCAGCCTCCTTTCCCCGTCAGTCCTTCTGTCTCCTCAATTAGCTGGATATCTCTCCAGATCTTTACCTATGCATCATGGACATATATAGCATAAAGAAATGTGCGTGTATATTTAACACATTTTTTTTAAACACACAGTAAACACAGGTAGGTATTCTTCATTTTGTTTTTTATACTTAGCAATGTGTCTTGAGATTTTTTTAGGTTAGTACGCAGAGCTCAGTCTCACTTAAGCTGCTCTGTATTGTTGCACAGTATGGATGCGCTTTATCTTACATAAGCATCTCAATTGCTGGATATTTTAAGTAATTTCCAATATTTTAATGTTTCAGCATTGCAGCTTTTCTTTCTGGGGTATCAAAATCTGAAAGCAATTGGGGAATTGTGAGATTTTTTTATTTGTTTTGCTGTTGTTTTTATAGCTTGTATTGCAGAAAATAGAATTAAAGGTTTTCTCTAATAGTGTAGGCATTTTATTTCTTTTCATTATTAAAAATGTACATTCCTTAAAAAAGAAATCCTTCACGGGTAGATATTATTACTTGAAATTTCTGTATAGTGTTTTACACTTCTATATATTTGAATCACTCACAAATTCCCACTCAATAATGAGGCAAGAAAATTTATATGCTTCTCTAAAGTGATAAAACAATATAGCAAAGTAAACATTAAAAAAAAAAGGAAAACAGCATTTCCACTTTGATTTTGAAGTTAATTCCTACCTAGAAAAGACAAAAACTAAAAAAGAAAATATAAATCATCCCAAATTTTACCCCTAGTAGACATTATTCATCTTTAACTTTTTGGTGACCAGTCTTCCAGGGTGTGTGTGTGTGTCTGTGTGTGTAATCTAATTATATACAGTTTTATGAGTACAGTAGTCCCTCATCTGCGGGAAATATATTCCAAGACACCCAGTGGATGCCTGAAACTGTAGATAATAATGCTTTATATACTATGTTTTTTCCTATACATACATACCTATGATAGTGTTTAATTTATAAATTAGATATAATAAGAGATTAACAACAAAAACTAAAAATAGAACAATTATAATAAAAGTTATGTGAATAGCTTTGGGGCTATTAAGTAAAATAAGGTTACTTGAACACAAGCTCTATGATACTGCAACAGTCGATCCGATAACATAGATGGCTAATTGATTAATGGGTACAGTGCGGATATGTTAAACAAAGGGGCGATTCACATCTTCTTCAGGACAGAGTGGGATTATGTGAAATTTCATCATGCTACTCTGACACATGATTTAAAACTTACGAATTGTTTATTTCTGGAACTTTCCATTTAGTAATTGTGGACTTGACCACAGATAGTGAAACCACAGATAAGGGGGAACTATTCTACATTATTGTGTGTATTATACAGTGCAGTCATTTTCTCTCAATATATTTTTCTCAAATGGTACGTATATATACATAGAGATTCGTATGTAATTATGTAAGTGAGATTATACTTTACATGTTATTCTGCAGTTTTTTCACTAACAGTGGGTCATTAAGATATTTTCATGCCCTTTAATACAGGTATACATCATTCTTTTAATGTCTGTGTACTGTGTGTCTCTGTAGATATACTTGATTGATTCTGACCAGTCAAATGGTAGCAATGGCTCTCAAATGGGCTTTGGCTCTAAGGGAGTACTTTGGGCCAGAGACCCTGTGTAACCTTCTTTTGGGGGCACCAAGAGGTGGTTGGTCACTAAGTGGCTTTTCTTGTCAGACTTGGTGACTCTTGGAATTAGTGCCAGTGGGGAAAGAGCTTCCAGTATTAGTGCTAAAGTTTCTTTATGAAGTGTAGAGTTTGAGGTATGACGTGCCAGGATTGGCCAGGGCTTTAAAGTAAAAGAGAATTAAGAGTCTTGGGATGGAATTGACAGAGAAAGTAATGGAAAAAGTTAAGAGCATCTGATTCAGGTTAGTAGAGCAAAGCAGAAAATAGAGAAGAGCCTTATCAGTTGTAGAAAGGAAGGGAAGTTTTTAAAGTTAGGCCAGCTGTGGAGATGTGCCTCGTGCAGAGGTAGGCACTGATCTCCTTGCTCTCATGGGTTGGGCATTCTTTAGTAGGCACTGCCTGAAATATTATTTACTACATGAAATATAAAAATAACCATATTTGTCCTTTGGTCTCACAACTTAGACAAAGTGGAATGCAGGTGGTTAGGAAGTTACTATTTAGTTTTCTTCCTTTTTTCTTTTTTAAGAAAAAGAAAAGCATTCTGTTTGTACTTTGTATTCTACTTCCTTAAAGAGTACTTTCACATATTTTGGCTATCAGCCAGTCGTTTTTCAAAAGGACTTTTATTATGTTTTTGTTTAACGAGTATGTGGTCTGTCTTTACTAGAGTCAGTTAGCCAGCCTCTCTCTCCCTCTCTCTCTCTCCCTTTTTTCCTCTCACCTTTTATCACTGACTGAAAAAAAAAAAAGTGCCAAGACATTATTAGTATAGAATGACCTAAATTAGAGCTTTCAGGATATAGGAAAGCCCCCTGAATGTCAAAATACATGAGTCGCAAAACCTGGGTACAGTTTTATTCTGCTAAGTGATTTAATCTTTGGAGCAAGGCTTTATACAAAGTATGTATTTATGGCGTGATATAGAAGAAGAATAAGGTTGTGGAGGTTTATTAATAATATATAGCACAGCAAAAATATAGTTGTACTAATATCACTACACTATCTGCATTTTTACTCTGTTAGGGGCTATAACAATTTTTTTGTCTCTTTAATACACACATGCTTTTTGTCATGGGCTTATATATTACATTAAAATTGTGAAGTATGCCTTAAAATAACCTGACTTTTATTAACTTAATAAACTTATTGAATGAAGGCACTTTTATAGATATTGGATATATAAAGATGAATAACACATGGTTCCCACCCTTAAGCAACTTACTTAGATGAATGAAGTAGAAGTATATGTTAGAAGTATATGGACGATAATAGGCAAAAAGAAGAGTTTTACTATGGGATGTAGGGATGCCTGCTCTATATTAGAGCAGAATATATTTGAGAGGGAGTTGTTACTATATAGCTGGGGGTGGGGTGGGGTTTGTGGGTAGGGAGGTGATCAGTTCAGTCTAGTGCATTGTTACCAGGGCCATATAGGCCTGAGAGATCATGACATTGCAAATACAGCTAATGTGAAGGGCGTGTATGGAGAAGTGGAAGGAGCTGATGCTAGAGAGTCAGGGGAGGTTGAACATTATCCAGAAGATTTTTAAATGGTTGATTAATATTAGTAAAATTAGGGAAAGGTTATCTGGCAAATTGGAGGAGGCAAGATTCCAAGTTAGGGAGATCAATTTGCAGCTGTTTAATCCAAATGAAAGTGTTAAGTGCCCAGATTCTCAAACTAAGTGATTAAAAATCAAGGTTTTTGAAAACAAGGAGAATAAAGATGTAGAAATAATAAGACACATGGGTAAAGGAGAGGGAGGAATCAGGATGACTCCCAGATAACCTGCTTTGGGAGATTTTAGAAATGCCAGTTGCCATTTGAGGAGAAGGTAGTTTAAGAAGGGATGATGATGAGTTTGGTCTTTGAACTTCTTTAGTTTGAGTTGGTAAGAGACTTCCAGAAAGATGCATTCTGTAGGTGTTTTTATCTGGAACTCAGAATAAGAGTTTGTCATCAAGGGTTGAGAGTCATCAGGATTGAAGTCTTTGAAACTGTGGGAGTAGATACGATAATCTAGGAATTCAAGAAGAAAAGTGTTGAGAACAAAGCATGAATATTTTGGAGTTGAGCCTGAAAGTAGAGCTGGTAAAGACGATTGAGAGGGAATGGTCTGAAAAGCATCACTGAGTTTGTCGGTAGAGGGCATCGGTGGTTACTGCAAGTGGTGTTTTAGCAGTGTGCTAGAAGTAAAAGCCAGACTACAGACTAATTCTGTATATTATATTGTGTTTCTGTACTGAATTACAGGTTTAAGTATTTTATTAAAATTAAATACTTAAGAGATACAGCTAATTTTAGAGAATTAACCAACTCTTGTTTTTAAAAACAAAAAAGTTTTTAAACTTTTATTTTAAAATAATTATAGACTCAAAGGAAGTTACAAAAATAGTATCAAGAGGTCTTCCTGTATAGTCTTTATTCAGCATCCTCAGTCACTTGTTCAATTTAACAAATGTCCTGGACTAGTGCAAATGCTAATATTTGGGATGGATTATGGAACTCTACAGGTAGTGTAAATATGGATTCTGTACCCTCACATGGCACAAGCTTGGAGTTTTGATTCTTATAGGAGCCTCTCACCCTCTGGGGAGCAGGGCAGATGGCAAGCTTCTTTCTTGTTTCTCAGCTCTTTTTTCACATATTGAACAACCTTTTTGAGGATCTTGGCTCAAAATGGGAGATTTACTTGCAACTCTTCTATGAAATAGGCTCAAAAAACCAGGTATTCTATATCCGTAGGCTAGTATCCCCCTAGACTGTTTTGGTGTCAGCTAGAACTTTACGTCATTGAGTTTCTTCCTTTCTGGCACCTAGAAATTTCCTTTTCCCCTTTCCTTTTTTGAATTCAGCTATATATTCTAATTTTTCATGTTGATCTGGCATTTCAGAGAGTATATTTGGCACAAGGATGTATTAGTCCAGTCTGCCTTGTTGTTTGAATCAAAAGTCTAGTAAATGATTTCTTAATTTTATTCTCCACTTTATCCACAAAAATAATTTGAGGTCAAATTATATTACTATTGTTAAAAATGTTATTAATTTTTAAAGTGAATACTACATGCATATGGTATGATATTGGAAAGACAAAAAAGGGCATACATGTCTTCCTTTGCCCTGTGCCCTACCTCCCCCACCCAGTGTGCCTTCACAGATACAACCAGTTACTAGTCTCTTATGTATCCTAGAAATAGACTATGCACTAGTTTATTCTTTAACAGATACAACCAGTTACTAGTCTGTTATGTATCCTAGAAATAGATTATACAGTTTTAAACTTTAAAATAGTGTTTATAATTTAATTTTATAACAAATACTTAGGATTTTCCATCTGTTCAACAGGTAGCAATTGTAGTTTCTTGTCTGAGAGCTTTTGAGAAGGAATGTTATACTAATTATGTGTTACATGTATGTTTTTATATATATGAAAGGGTTATCTTTTAATTTTTGTTTACTTCATAAACCCCTCAGGATGTGACAAAAACTGACAAAATAGTGTAAACTGTTTATTTGAATATTTTAAGTTACGTGGAATATTAAAATAATAGAACATTAGACTTAATTTTTGGGAGGTAGTGAAAATGATATTTTAAGAGACTGGAATCTTATTGGGACGCATTGAGGATGTCCTTTAAAATTGTTCTAATTACTAATCAGTAAATGCTATCGGTTTTCATATGTGCAAATAATTGCCCAAAGCAGGGAGGGGGGGAGCATCTGTTAAAGATGAAGCCCTCTCTTTTAGGTTCCTTAGCCACTGTATATACCATTGATTGCCTGACTGCGGCTTGATGAAATTCAGTGACATGGAAGCAAGAAATGGAAGCCTATGACCTAATATGTTTTCTTCCTTAGATCAACCTCTCCACTTCTCCTACACCTGCACAGTTAATAAGCCGTTCCCAGGCTTCCAGTTCTACCAGCGGCAGTATTACCCAACAGACTATGTTACTAGGGAGTACCTCCCCTACCCTAACGGCAAGCCAAGCTCAAATGTATCTACGAGCTCAAATGGTAAGATGTGAGCTACCAAAGTTTTTCAGTGTTCAAGGACTTGGGAGAGATCAAAACGTTTCTTCATTTGATGCAATAAGAGACATTTTTAATATTTAAGAAATGTTTAACAATTTTTTATGTGCATGTGCTTAGCCCTTGTACATTTATGTCATGAAAATTCTACTTTTAATTAATAGGCCTTCTTGATGTATCAAATAGTAATTAGCAACATTGGGAGGCTAACAGATTCTGTAACATAGCGATTATTTTTTAATAGCAAATTTCATTGATTTCAAACTTTTTTTCACATTTTAACATCTCTGAAATCGAGATGCATTTTATAATTGATGGCATCTTACAGTTATAATTGGTGATATATAAAATCATTGTGTATTTTAATATCTTAGATTTGATGAAATAGAAATGTTAACTTGGTCGTTAACTTTGTTAGAATTTATATTGTGGAATCTTCTGAAATCTGGATTGAAATTCCTGGTAATTTACCAGATAATTCTTAGCTGTGGTTAGTTCCATCTCAAATTCCGCAAGGTGATTTGTGTTTTTGTGCTCATTTTGATCTTTTATTAATATAGGAATGTTAATTTGGCTATTCTGTATTATAGTACTTACTGATTTCCTAATTTAACTGTTGAGCTTCTTTAAGAAATGTAGATATTGGTTGACATTTACTTTATTTGATGTCTTTACAGATAGCTGGAAAAAAGCTTTGGCCTAATATATATTTATTTCTATTTTTTGTCCAATGACCTGAATGTATTTATCTGGCTCCTCAGATTTCAACTAATATTGCAAAGAGATAATATTTCTAACAGAAAGCAATGACATGACCCACCTTTTATATGTAGATTATTTAGTAGCTATTACCATGTTTTTGTGTTTTTTTTGCCCCCATGAAATCTTATTTAATTAATAATATGCTTTAAAATTAGGCTAAACCTTTGGAAATGGTTGTAATTTGACTATTCTTAATCCTTTGGTAGTTTCATATGGTTTAAGCTAAATTAGGTTTAGTGCTTTCAGCTATTTGTTCTGGAAATTACTTTCTCCTGAAAGTTACACTTTGTTGTTTAATTCACTTAAATTTAGTATATAAAAGACTGAAGTTTAAAAGATCCTTTGATTGGTAACTTTAAACAGGAATGGTTTTTGAAGAACTGATTAACTCTAGGCAATTTTGAAATAAAGTACTTACATATTCTTTGAAACAACTGTCATAATTTACTAAGTTGGGTTGGATAATCCCTGAGTAATCGTATTGCCTTTTTAAATTAATGGTCTTCTGTTTTAGTATTGAAAAAGTCAGTTCAAAAGAGATGATTATAAGTAAATAAATCGAGTATGTCTTTCCTTCCTTTATTCTTAGTTTTTGATGTGAAGCTTTTTTGCAGGCTGTTTTGGTGTTGAATTTTGACATGTTGTGGCATTTACTTTTAGAATGAATTTGTCTTTATATAGGTAATTTTAAAATCAAGGGCAACCTCGGTTTATACTACAAATCTATGTAGTTGAGTGAAATATGATAGTGAAATAGTGGCATGGTTATCCTTTGTGATAAACAGGGCTGAAAAGACTTTTTGGTGTTTCTTTTCATGTTTCTCAAATTTAATTTGTATTCAAGAGTAGTGGCTGTTGCTGTCTAATCCTGCCACAGTAGTTTTGAGTTGGGAGAAGTTTAAATATAATAGCTTATTTGGGGCAGAATTTGGTATGAGGATTTCATATTACCAAAATATTCTTTTTTGAGCACTGATTTATTTTTCTACTCATCAGAATCATGAGCTGTTTCAAAAATGTTTGATTTCTTTTTTTTTTTTTTTTTTTTGAGTTCTCTATTATCAGAAACTTCTTTTTGTCATGTAAACCCTTTTGCTTAGGAGGAAGTCCTAAACTGCATTGTCTTTCTGTCACAGATTTCAGTCTCTTGCCTGCTTTACATTGTGTGTGAGACATGTTCTTTTGTCTTAGGGTATTTTTTTGGTTTTTCTGTCTGTACAGCTGATTTTCACACCCGCTACCACTGTGGCTGCTGTACAGTCTGACATTCCTGTTGTCTCGTCGTCATCGTCATCTTCCTGTCAGTCTGCAGCTACTCAGGTGAGCTTGTCTAGCTTCATAATGTGGTACTTGAGTTCTGGATCTTCAGGTTAAAGATAAACATATATTGTGCTTAAGTTACTGATGGATTCAGTGCTCGTTGTCATACATTTCAGATTGAAATTTAATAAAATACAATAAGAACATCAAGAAATTTTTTTCTATAGAAATTATAGAAATACCATTAAACAGATATCTAGGTTATGTAACAGTGAAATGAGTTTTTGCTGTGACACCGTATGTTTAGTTTTATTGTAAAGCAGACATATTTCCCTTAAGTGAGATGTATTCTTTTGTGCAGATTCCTTTGTAAGCAGTTATGTAATAACTAAATAAGATGGTTTTTAAGTTTAAAAATGAGTCAAATTGGGCAAATTTTAAATTAAAAATTGAATAAAATATTTAACGAAAAAAATTAATAGAATATTGAATATAACTTTGGTACTACAGGAAAAAAAGACCTTAACTTTCTCCTCACACCATTCACAAATATAAACTAGAAGTAGAATGTAGACCTAAAGGTAATAGCCAAAACTATAAAACCTGTAGAAGAAAACATAGGGAGTATCATTACAACTCTAGAGTAGGCAAAGCTTTCTTAGGTCATAAAAAGCCCTAACCATAAAAGAAAATAATGACAAATTGGACTTTATCAACATTAAAAACTTTTCTTCAGAAGACATTGTTACAAAAATGAAGAGGCAAGCCACAGACTGAGGGAAAATGTTCACAGTACATGTTTCTGAACGAATGACCTGTATTCAGAATATACAGAGTATGCTTACAACTCAATAATAAGATCATGAGCAATTCAGTTATAAATGAAGAAAAGATTTGAACACTTAACAGAAAAGAACATACAGAAGACCATGAAAAAATCCACAGCATCATTAATCATTATAGGAATGCAAATCAAAGCCATAGTGATATTACCGCACACTCACTAGAATGGCTGATATGAAGGAGACTGGCAAGAATGTGGGGGCAACCCTCCTACATTGCTGGTGAGAATGTAAAGTGGTACAGCCACTTTGGAAAACAGTTTGTCAGTCCCTTATAAAGTTAAACATATGCTTAACTCGTGACCCAGCAGTTCCACTTCTAGATGTTTGCCATGAGACATTTGAAAACATATATTCACATAGATATATATCCACAAATGTTCATAGCTCTGTTCAGAATAGCCCCAAACTAGAAATAACCAACGCCCTTTAACTGGTGAATGGATAAACAGATTGTGAGATATTACTCAGAAATAAAAAAGAACAAACAACTGATGATGCATCTCTATAGTAAGGATTATAATTAGCAAAAGAAGCCAGATACCAAAGAGTATATATACTCTAATTCCATTTATATAAAATTCCAGAACAGGCAAAACTAAAGTGAAAAAAATCCAGTTGGTGGTACCTGAGGCAGAAGGTTGGGGAGATTGGGAAGAGGCATGAGTGAATTTTCAGTGAGATGGAAATGTTCTATATCTTGATTGGGGTGGTGATAATGTGGTATATACACATCAAAACTCATCAAACTGGTTTGTTCATTTCATTATATGTAAGTTACACCTCATTAAAGTTGATAAAAATGTATTGAGTAAATTTTAATTTAAAATGACTGAGTAGAATATTACTTTGTATGAAAATATTTTGATGTTTTTCCGTAGTTAATGTTTTAGACTATATACGGTAGAAATTGGTGTACCTTAGAGTCAATCTTGGCTTCTTATTTTTAATTTAGTAGTCTCAGTCTTCTGGTAAAAAGCAAAAAATGAGTAATAATAATCTTTGGTACTTTTTATAAAACCTCTTTATATATTATTTAATAATAAAGGCCAGTTTTCGTTTATCAGCATATAAAGATGATGATCAGTTAAAACTCGGGTTTCTCCTAATGAGCTCTGTGACCCTCTTTAATTCCTTCCCTTTGTTGGACTTTAGTTCCAACGTATTTATAAAATGAGAACTTTGTCTTTGTTAACTTTAAGGTTTTTTCAGCTCTAAACTTTTATATATCTCTTTGTGGAATAAATTTGTTGAAGTGGTGATCTTATTGTTTGGTTTCGGTTTATTAAAACCTAATAGAGCTAGATAATGATTAATTTCCAGAATATTTTAAATTTTATTTCTTATTTATACTTTGTCGCAGCTAAAATTTTAATTGAGTTATAAGATACATACAATAAAACAAGGTAAATTGAAAACGTGTAAGAAAAACACAAATAAAGGAAAGAAGCATGGAGCTAGTAGTTAAGTAGCTATTTAGATCACATGCATGAAGTCCTGCATGTACTTAAGTTCAACTCCCACTATTCGTTTACTAGTAATATGGTTTTAGACAAGTTACCAAACATCTCTAATAGTTATACATACTTGCAGGGCCTAATTCGAAGAATGAGTGATATGTATGTTTAGTGTCTGGATCATTATAGGAACTCATTAGTACTTTTTTTCCAAGGGAAGGAATATGGGTATCTGGGTTCAAATTCTGACTTTAGCAGTAGTTGCTAGCTTTGTCACTTGGCAGTTGGTTGATTTTAGACAAGGTCATAAGTAGAGCATAGGGTTTATAACTTTGGACTCTGAAGCCAGATGTTATTTAATATGAGATACATGCTCTACCACTTTCTCACTGTGTATATCCTTAATCTCTTCACCTGTTTCGACAATACAAAACAAATATTTAGAAAATAATTATAATGTGTACTTCATAGGGTTATAGTAAGGATTAAATATGTTAATAAGTGAAAAACAGAACAGTGTCTTGTACATAGCTAGCACTTACTAAAAGTTAGCTGTTATTATTACCTGTGCTAAGCCTCAGTTTCTTCACTGTAGAAATAATAGCTCATAGTTGTTACAGGGAATAAATATGACAATAATCATAAAGTACCTAGCATAACTACCTGGCACTTAGATATCACATGCCACTAATTACTATTTTTGTTATACATTCTCAAAAGATGAGTCACAAATTTGGTTCTTAGCTTTGAGGTAGCTAATAATAGTAAGGAGAGAAATGCAACCATTTAAAGGATTTACAGTTTCCAAGATAAAATAAACTAGTTGTAAGGAAAATACAACTAACATGCGCTCTAGAGCACAGTCTATCTTGTGGATTCTTAAGGAGAAAACATCTTATGGTGTCTCTAATAGCATTATGAACATAGTCAAAGTAATTTATGAAAGTGACTTCAGTTTGATGTGATCCAGGTAAGTAAGTGGCTCTGTGATAATCTGACCTAATTCAAGGATAGACTTTGAAGAACCAAAGGAATGGATTAACCTTTAGGAATTTTTCTACAAACGTTTTTTTCTGCTATGCTTTTGAAATGGTAGTGAATGAGGCTGGCAGTGGTAGGTGATATTAATACCTTGAATATTCTTGTGGTTAACTTTCCTCAAGTTCATGGTTGTTAGTTTTGAAAAATTTGTGCTCTAATTCGTTGATTTTAAAGCTAATATTTAGAGTTTTTAAAATAGTTTGTAATTAAGAAATACCAAATTTGAAGTTTTATTTTAATATTTTTAACTGATAGAAGTCAGTATAAGTTAATTTTTTCTTAGTATTAATATTTATTTATAGCATATTGTCAGACGTGAGAAAATTGGACTATCCTACCCTTATTTACTATTTTAAATGCTCCATCCCTTCTTTCCACCATGCAAAAATTTTTTTTTAGTTTCAAAAAAATGTGATTTTTAAAAAGATATCATAAGACTATAAAAGTATGATTATAGCAAAGTAAGATATCTTATTTATTATGGCTATCTGGGAAATGTTGTTAGAATTGAGGAGAAAACAGCCCTTTGGATTAAAAATCTAGAAGCTCAGCTCTTCTGCTAGCAATGTGACATTAAATCTTAGTTTCCTCATCTGCAAAGAAGGGATGGTATGATTATTCATGCATTATTTGTTAGATCCAAATTAGATAATTTGATCATAGGAAAAGTTAGATGAAATGAAAGTTGGACATTAGAGTACCCTAATATTCTTTTTTCTTTTAAATCATGTTCCTTCTTATATGTATCAAAACTCATACTGAATGATGAGTTCTGGGTTGCAAAAGAGGATTTATTTTTCACATCTTAATATTCTTTATTTAGAATAGAAAAGGTGGGTTCTCTTTAAAAGTGAAGCTCTGTCAAGGAAATCTGATTATGTGATCTTTCTATTAATAGCTAAATTAATATGTAAAATACTTTAGAAGTGTAGTTTATGTGTTTGAAATTTATTGTAATTGTTCAAGCCAAGATGACCATAGATATTTTCGCCATAGTCTAAAATCTATTTATATATAGTATATAATATATAAAATGCACACATATACATTTTCTTTCAGAATTCCAGAAAACAAATGGAAAATTAGAAGAAAAGAGTATATTCTATAGAAATGGACTGCTGCAGATTTTAGGGTTCATTGTGTCAAATTTTCATTTACGTTGTGAATATGCTTTTTATCTGAAGGAAAATTTTCAAATTCTCAAATTTTCAAGATTTTAATGTATCTCAGATATTCATTGAGATTTTTTGGTTAAATGTGAACAGATTTTATTGTTAGCCTAAGAAGACCATAAATAAAACTAAATACTTACCCCTCTCCCCCTCCAAAAAAAAAAAAGTTCCATGTTATATTTCAGATAGAGGAGTATACCTCAGACTTCTGGAGTTTCTTTTATTTATGCAGCACTGAACTGCGGGGTGTACAAAAATGAATGTCAGAGATGTGAGAGCCTGCCAGCCAGAGTCTGAGTATTTTACAGACACAGATATGAGTAATTCTGAAATAAGCTAGGCATTTGTCAGTGTTGTAGACCAATATGATCCAAATTCTATGGGAAAAGCATTATATAGGGGAAGAGAAATGATTTCTAACCAGGGACTTCAGGGAAGTTTCTTTGGGAGAGTGAGTAGGATTTTTACTGGGCTTTGAAAGAGCTTTGAGGAAGAGGGGCATTTTAGAAAAGGGGAACTTGAGCAGGGCTCTAAATGAAGGAAAGGCAAGGCAGTTTGGATAAGGGTGAGCAGAACTTTTTGGGTAGAATATGAGAACTGTGGACTAGAGTGGTGGAAAATGGGACTTGAAGTAGTTTGGGCCTAGACTTTGGAGGGCTTTGAGTGGCAAGATGAGAAATATAGATTTTAGCATATTTTATTTTTGCATTAAACTTCAATAGTACAGCAGGTTTGGGTCCACTTATATTGCTGTGAAATAGTTGACAAAAATCAGAGAAGATACTCCATATGGTCTCACTTAGAAAATTCTTTCAGTAGCTTAGGATAGAATTTATTAAAACCTCAAATGCCCTGAAGTAAACATTTGTTTAGTACCTGTTATTGGCTGAATACTGCATTTAGTATTGGGAAAGAGAAAGTATATCCTTTAGTATCAGTTAATGATACAGTTGTAGAGACAGAACACACATAAAACTGAAGAATATCGATAAAGTCCCAATCTATCATTTGCTTTGTCACATTAGAATCTCTTACTTCAATTTCCCTCCAGGGCCAGTGCTAGCGTAAATGTATTTGGTGCATTCATTCCAGATAGGCAAAAACTTAGACAACTGTTGGAGAGGCATTTTCTGCTTTGCTATTTGGAAGTGTTATAAACCTCAGGAGAGAGTAATTGGAATAATCCTTGGCACCATACAGACTGGCAGTGTTTAGAATACCCTGGGATATTGACAGGAGCTATCACGAAACCATTTCTAGGCCATGCACAATCTTTTCAGTTCATGAGGTCTCTGTTCTCACAGGCATGTGAGTATTCCATAATAACAACAGAAATCTAACTTATCTTAAAATAAGAGTTAATGGGAAATGCTTTATATAATTATCACAATGAAGTAGGTGATTTGATGAACTTGTTGTCTTACAAAATTAGTGTTTCTTTATAATCTCTTTAGAGCTGGCAACTTTTTTTGGTTACTTCTATCTCTTTATTAAGACAACAGTATTGTACCCGTACTCTAATTATATGTAGTAACTTCTCACAAGTTTATGAGGTGCTTTTAACCTTAAAATGTTTCACAGTCCTGGCATGGAGAAGTGAGACTGAAGTTGAAGGAGTTGCTCATTCTTTCCTATACACCCTGGGCTCTCCCACCTCTGCAACTTTGTTCAAGTTTTCCCCTTTATCTGGAATGCCCTTGCTCTTCCTCCTTCTCTTTGACTGTCTCCCAGCTGGTAACTAAAATGCAATATGTTGCAGAGTAATTTACCCATATTTATAGTTCATTTGCCATATATTATCTATATATTTATCTATGAATGCCACTTAATATTTAAGATAAGATTACTTAGAATAAGTCCCCTTTTCTTCAGGATTAATCAGTTGTTTCAAGTGCTTGGTGCTTTATGTATGAAAAGCATACTATAAATGTGTTGTCATTTTGTTATAATGGTAATGACTACATCATTTAATATCACTTGTTTCATCCTTATTTTTTGTTATGTGGTTCTCAGGTTCAGAATTTAACATTACGCAGCCAGAAGTTGGGTGTATTATCTAGCTCTCAGAATGGTCCTCCAAAAAGCACTAGTCAGACTCAGTCATTGACAATTTGTCATAACAAAACAACAGTGACCAGCTCTAAAATCAGCCAACGAGATCCTTCTCCAGAAAGTAATAAGAAAGGAGAAAGTCCAAGTCTGGAATCACGAAGCACAGCTGTCACCCGGACATCAAGTATTCACCAGTTAATAGCACCAGGTGGGATAAAACTTTGTTGAAAATAGTTGCATTATTCATTTTCTTAACAGGCAGAGCAAAACAAAAGATGTTCATTGCTGGAACAAGAATGATACTTTTAAAACATTTTAAAATGTGCATTTTATAAGTTAAGAAAAAGAACATTTCAATATTGAAAAAAATCAAGAGTCCAATAGCTAAGACGAATTATAATAATAAAATAGTTTTTTTTTTTTTGGTCAGTTGACATTTGAATAACATCTTCTTAATGTGCTGGTCTTTCATTATAGCAATAAAACCTTTTAGCTTTGAAAACAAGATTTACCTGTAGCTTATTTAGTATGCTCTAGTTGTCATAGGTGAAAATTTATCACTTTCCAAAAATAAGAATTATGCATAATGATTGTCTTTACCACATTGCCTTTTTTCCATCTCTGATTTCATCTCAGAAGAAGACGTTAGGGAATCAACGAAGTCATTTTCATTGTTAATCTTTGAATTCTACATGCTCTTCGTCTGCTATTTACAGATAACCTTGCTACAGGGTTCTCATGCTGAAAATGCTGGGGCCATCTAGAGTGAGTTTCATTACTATCTCAGAATTTCTCAGTGTTGAGCTTTCTTCATATCTAATAAGATAAGGAATTATCTGCCTTCTTTAAAGTTAGCACTATTTACTTTGTCATTGATTGCATCTTTTTTTTTTACCTGGTCATGACCTTCTCTCGTAGTTATTATTGTATCTTTTGTCTTCCTCATGCTGGATTTTTTCTTTTGCTTCTCAAGATTTAGGTTTCCCCTATTAATATATCTGCACATATTTTTATACCAGTGTAATTATTGTTTATTGAAAGTATGTGTATGTGTGTTATGCACTGGGCTAGATACTTCGCATATGTTTCATTAAAACAAAATCCTCTTTTGATCCAAACTCATCATGTAAGCATCCTCTTTCTATCCTTTTATAACTCTGTGTTACTTTTAAGGATTCGTTTTACACTACCAAAGTCTGATTTTTCTCCACCTAAACCTATTTCTCTTTTCATGTTTACTCTGTGCTAATATTGCTATAACATTCTCTACATCACCCAATCTCAAAATGTTGGAATAGTTTGATTCCCCTAGTTAGAAATCTCTCATTACTTTGAACTGGTATAGCATTTTTATGTTCCTTGATAGTACTTTTTCTTTTATAGTTATTTATATACTAACTGATCTTAGCTTTTCTATTAGATAGTAAATTCTTTGAGGGTAGGATAATAATATCGAGCACTTATGTGTCAGGCAGTTTACATTTATTAACTCTTATAGTCTTTCTTCACAATCACCTTTTCATCCTTTTATCTGGAGAGCACTGTTACCTTACATGTACTGATCTACAATATTTGGACAGTAAATATTTGTTGGATTAATAATTTATTTTTTTCCCATTTGAATTGTGGAAGTTATATTACAGTTTTTTCCATTTTTACTAATTAGATATCACTGCTTATGCTTAAATCTAGATTAGTGGAGTCTTTTTTATAATGTTTAAATTAATAAATTTATCCATAGTATGGTTAGATGTGAATTTTTTTTATACATGTCTGTGTGCTAGATCCTACTCTCTCTATGGCTTGACAACAGAATTTTTATCCTGAAATATCCAGAGTATTCTTAGCCTCGAACCAGTCTCTGGCCAGTGTTGATAAGGGGTCAGTGAGGAGGCAGCAGTGACCTACTGTGCTTGGAACGACTGCTCAGGGGACAGTTTCTGGTGATTCCCTAGTTTTGATAGATGATAAAGGAGGGTAAGTTAATTTCCTTGTAAAGGGAATACTGCCTTCAGAGAAAGCTAGGAACTCTTTTAGGGTTAGTTCAAGCAAGGGAGATCTACTTTCAGATTTTCAGTCTTCCTGAATTATCAATACCTGGTTCTAGTTGACACTTATTCTTCCCCCTGTCATTGATAGTGTGATAATATCCTTATAGTTGCCCTCCTCTGATGGGAATATTTTATGTAGGTATGGAGGTGACCAGAAAGCTGAAACCATTAAAGAGTCTCAGAACAAATGCAATTCCAAATTTAGATCTTATGCGTATTAGCAAAACTCCAGTATTCCATGGTGTCATTGATTAGAAACTAAACCAAATGGAACATCCTAAATCACATAAACCTTTGCAGCTATCAAAGTTATAAATTTGTTAAAATTCCTTCAAGCCTTATGCTGCAGTTATTCAAAGCAATTTATATCTTTTAGAAAGTCAAAAGCTATATTTTTCCTACCCTTTTAGTTTTTCTGCTCTTGCTATTGGGAAGTTGGTTTGAAGCTATTTTTTTTTTTTTTTTTTTTTGGAGATGTTTGAATTGGTAATTTATCCTTTTCCTCAGTTAGATAAGTGCTTGATCCTACAGATCACTTTCAAATATTAAAAAATCTATTTGTGTTCTGATGTACTGTGGTATTATAATGGACATGGTTATTGTTTCCTTACATGTATTTCTAGGGTGCTTAAATCATTTGGTTTTATTCATTTCTTCTTGCAGGTGGCATTCCACTTGGTAGTTAATAATTCTGTTTTTAATATATAATAATAAACTTTAACTAGATGTCTAGAAATTATTATTTTAGAGCTCAAGTTTTTTATAGTACTTTAGAGCTTTTATGAAATTAGTCTAGTTGAGAAAAACATACACCATTTTTTGCAGATATTAATTCAGTGTGTAGTGAAAAGTCTGTATTAGTCTGCTCAGGCTGCCATTAAAAAATACCATAGACTGGGTAGTGTAAACAACAGAAATTTATTTTTTCACTGTTATAGAGGCTGTAAAGTCTAAGATCCAGGTCTAGCAGTGTTTGGTTTTTGGTGAGAGCTCTCTTCCTGGTTTGCAGATCGCTACCTTCTAGCTGTGTCCTCCCATGGCCTTTCATCTGAGTGCTAGGAGACAGGATAGCGAGCTCCCCGTTAACTCTTTTTATAATGGCACAAATTCTACTAGGTCAGGGTCCCGCTTTTTTTTTATTACCTTATTTAACCTTAATTACTTTCTTAAAGGATTTATTACCAGATATAGTCACATTAGGGCTTAGGGCTTCAGTATGAATTTTTGGGGACACAAACATTTAGTCCCTAATAGGAACCGAGACTCAGGACTGTGAGTTCTTGAGATTTCACGCAAGTCACTTAATGCTGAGTTTCTTCACTTGTAATATATTGGATTTGTGTAGTACCCTGTCTACTTCATGGGGCCGTTGTAACTATTGAATGAAATAATATATTTAATAGCTTCCAATAATATATCTAATTATTTACAGAAATTAAAGAATTCTGTTACATGTGAGAGAGATGATGCCAATTATTAACTATCCAAATATAAGACCCCCGACAATAATAAAGTGTGTATTAAAATCAGAGAAGTAAACAAACATGATGATGATTCTCCAGAGCGCCAGGGCTCTTTTTATACAGAAGTATTGTTTCAGATATCTTTATAATTATTTTGTAATATACGTGCTTGTCAGTTGGACTTATGGACTGATATATAATAGATTCACTTCAATTTCTGATCAAAGAAAAATTTAATCTTGATAAAAGGATAAACTATTAATCTATTCAGTTATCAACTCTAGAATATAAAAAATATTGTTTACTTGCTAGAGCACAGAAAAAATTTTTATTCCTGTGACTATAATATCCACTGTACTCCAAGAACATGTAAATTTTAATTATAACCTAAAGAGTTGAATTATTGCTATCATTGCTGTTATAAATGGGAATAATAATACCTACCTACTCCACGGACATTTTTTTTTCACATGAGAGATGCAAGAGTACCTTGACCCCGTTGGTGGAGAGGCTCTATATAGAAATCCAAGATTTTATCAAATACTCTACATAGAGTCTTTATCAATACATTTATAAAGTGCTCACATAAATTTTTAGTCTTAGTTTGAAGTACCAATTTAGTTACGTGAATATTATTTTGTTAGATGGAATTTTAGATCTAAAATTCTTTTTTTCCTCATAATTCATGGATATTTATTGAACTTTCTAAATGCCTCTTTCTTGAGATGTTAACTAGATGTTAATTTCCTTAAAGGATCTCCAGAATTTTAACTATTAACCAACCAAAAGCAAAAATTTGGTTAGAAGTTGTTAGAAGTTTTTTATAAGGCTTTTGTCACAGTGTGGTTGAATATAAAAATAGATGTAAGACATTATAGCCTAGCTTAACATTCTGAGATTAGTAGAAGCTTTTGTCTTGTATTTAGTTCTATTTCAAGAGTCTCATGCTCTACCAACTGAGCTAGCCAGGCTTTAGATCTATTTTAAATGTTTATAATTTTTACATATTAACCTATCTTTTCAGTTTGTCTTCTAGTGAACTGAGTTTCTTCTTTTTAAAATTTATTTTCAGTTACAGTTAACATACAATATTATATTTGTTTGAGGTATAAAACATACTGATTGTACATTTATATATAGTGAATCCAATTTCCATTCTCATTCAGATAGAGAGGATTTCACCAGCATCTCTCTGTGTATAAACATATGCACCAGTATGCAGGAAAGGCATAATGATGGGAATACTTGATTTTGCTAATTCTTACATATCTTATCCCTGTTGTGAGTTGCTCCTCCGTGGAGAAATCTGGTACTATCATTTACAGATTACTAAAGGTTTTTTTTTGTTTTTGTTGAGGGAGAGAAGTAAAACAAGCTTCTTTTTTAGACAATATGGACTTCTGATTGCCTTACTCTCTCTGCAGGCAACTAGTGATCTGTATTTTGAAGGGTCCTTAAAATTTCATATCTTAGTTATGGTGATTATTTGACCATGCTCTAAATTTCACACATCTATTTTGCTTAACTGAATTAACTTTTTATACAAAACATTTTTTTTCCTGGGTCAAATACCAACTCTTCATCTTGGCTCAATTTGAAAACTTATTTGAGAGGCTTTATAGTAATTACATTTACTGATTAGTTGGAAGAATGTTTAGATATAGAATAGAAAAGATGAGACCTTTATTCTATAGATTTTAATGTTGCATTTTTATGATTTTGAAGTTATCTTTATATTAAACTTGTTTAGTGATACTGCTCTCTTTACCAAAGAAGGAATTCAAGTGGATAAACTTTGTTAAAAGTTAATGTATTATAGAAGTATACACTTGAAACCTATATAACTTTATTAACCAGTGTCACCCCAATAAATTTAATAAAATTTAAATTATTGAAAAAGTAAAAATTAATGCAGTTATTCTGGGGACCTATAAAATGTAATAAGAATTAATCATGCATAGATTCAGATTCATAAAGTAATTGTTTTAGGCGGTTTTCTTTTGGAACTTATCACAGTATATCTTATTTTATGAAATCTTTATAGTTTTCCAAGGAAAAGTTGTTTGTCATTATATTTTAAGTCACTCTTGTCTGGAAGACTTTTAATAGATTTCTGATGTTTATGACCTTCTGACGTAAAAACTTTCCTCCTTTAGATTTAAAATTTTCTATGATATTTTTAATATAAATACTAATTGTCATTTTTTTTTCTCACAGCTACATATCCTCCAATTCAGCCTCATCCTCTAATAAAACATCAGCAGATTCCTCTTCATTCACCACCTCCCAAGGTTTCCCATCATCAGCTGATACTACAGCAGCAGCAACAGCAAATTCAGCCAATCACACTCCAAAATCCAACTCAAGATCCACCCCCATCCCAGCACTGTATACCACTCCAAAACCATGGCCTTGCTCCTTCTCCCAGTAATGCTCAGTCACAGCATTGTTCACCAATTCAGAGTCATCCCCCTCCTTTAACAGTGTCGCCTAGCCAGTCACAGTCGGCACAGCAGTCTGTAGTGGTGTCTCCTCCACCACCTCATTCACCAAGTCAGTCTCCTACTATAATTATTCATCCACAAGCACTTATTCAGCCACACCCTCTTGTGTCATCAGCTCTCCAGCCAGGGCCAAACTTGCAGCAGTCCACTGCTAATCAGGTGCAACCTACAGCACAGCTGAATCTTCCATCCCATCTTTCACTTCCAGCTTCCCCTGTTGTACACATTGGCCCAGTTCAGCAGTCTGCCTTGGTGTCCCCAGGTCAGCAGATTGTGTCTCCAGCATCACACCAGCAATATTCAACCCTGCAGTCCTCTCCAATCCCAATTGCAACCCCTCCACAGATGTCAACATCTCCTCCAGCTCAGATTCCACCACTGCCCTTGCAGTCTATGCAGTCTTTACAAGTGCAGCCTGAAATTCTGTCCCAGGGCCAGGTTTTGGTGCAGAATGCTTTGGTGTCAGAAGAGGAGCTTCCAGCTGCAGAAGCTTTGGTCCAGTTGCCATTTCAGACTCTTCCTCCTCCACAGACTGTTGCGGTAAACCTACAAGTACAACCGCCAGCACCTGTTGATCCACCAGTGGTAAGCCCTTGGAAGCTCTTTGACTTTCTTGCTGTACTGAAAGTAAAAACGATTTTCTCCCACATTGTGTTGTATCGCTAGATCTACATGCCTATGAATTTAAAAAGCTTGAAATTTCCATCTGTTAGTGTCTGACGAACTTGTTGTATGGAAAGAAAAAAATTTGCTGTTTGTTGTAGTGTGGTTGCATGCTTGATAATTTGTGATGGTTATTAAAGTCCCGCGTTAATTTTATTACTATTTAAACAAATCCATCTGCTATCTTTACAGAGTTGATTTTTTTTCCCCAAGGGAATGCATTTGAACCAGTGTCATCTGCACAAAGTTTTTTCTCTTAAGGTGATTATCCTTCATAGATCCCTTCTGTTGGCTTGTATGTTCTTAAACGTATGGTTTATCTAGCTAACCTTTTTTGGTGGTATGCATTCTGAAGTCCTGGGCCATTAAGGTCTTTCATTTCAAGGTGGAGGTATGCTTGTATGATGTACATTTTTGGTAAAATTATATTTTATAATTAAAATTTTGTAAAAACATTTATTCTAGGAAAGAATCCAACTTTGCCAAAACATTAACTCTAAACCATCTTTTAGAAATATTCAACTTGTGATTAAAATTTATTCCCAGGGAAAATATATACTTAAAATATCTCTCATTTAAAAAGTAAAAAAAAAAATCTCAGTGGATGAACTGAATACTGAGGATGAAAAAAATCCATTGGAAGGAGTAAAAGTTTTGAAAAATTTATATTGTGGTGAAATTTACCAGAATAAACCTCTAAAAATGGTACATGTTGCCTGAAATGAAAAACGTTTTTCTTTAAACATTTTCTAAAGCACTTTTATAATTTATATAAGGTCTATAAATGTTTAGGGAGAATTATTAAATTCATAATTAATTTATAACTTAAGAAAACAGTTCTTAAAGAAGTTTTATATCAAACCTCACTGAAGAGATTTTATTACTTAAAGACTAATCACCATTAGCTCAGAAAGGAAGGGAGTTTGAAAGTCTATTCCTTAATGGGAAACATTTTGGTTCTCAAAATGCAAATTTATAAATTCTTTATTCTTTATTCAGACTGGCCTTAATAGGTGTAAAGAAGATTGAATTCCACTTCCTATTCACTTTTATTAAAAACAGAACTTGACAAAAAAATAATGGGCATCTAGAAATAAGTTTGTCATTCAATTATCTGTCTCCGTATTTTCTTTTAATGGAGTTTCAAAGAGTTTACAGTGGATATTGTAACATAAAAACATAGGTTTCAAAGTGTATAGTACCTTCAAAGAATCGAATTTATATTCTCACTTTCTAGTTCAGTGAATTGGTTTTTAACAAGAATAAAATTTTTCTGTATGCCTTGTTTTTCTAATTGTTTTTGTTAGGGTATACTTTGAAGGAACATATATGAGATAGAAATATCAAAACAAATGAAAGCTAAAAGTATTTACAGTCTTATTTTGTTACTTCTGTCATCTCTTAAAATTTTTAAAAATTTGTCACCCCATTTTTGGAAGTTGTTTTTTTTTCCCCCATGAAAATAACAACTTTAGCTTCTCTTTTTGGTATAGTCATACTTGCTATCAGTGTTTCCATGTTATCCTTCTTTTACTTTTCTTTGAATATCAAAGCCTATTTATTAAATTGTTATGTTTTTCTTTTATCACTTTTGATCAAATCTGTTTTTTTATCAAATGACATTTTATGAATTACACATTTCTTCACAGTTTCCTGGTTTTTCTCAGGTATTTAAAGTATAGTGATATATTTACTTAAGAGATGTGAAAATTCGAAAGTTAAGTGTGAATTATCAAAGTAAAATCAGTGTGTTTTTTAAAAAGATATATCTATAAAACTAAGATTTTTCATTTAGACGTGATAAGATTTGGTGAGAGTAGATCATTTAGAACTAATGTTCCATGGTTTATTTAAGAAAGGAAGACAGATAGGACTAATATACTTTATTGTTCCATGGTTTATTTAAGAAAGGAAGACAGATAGGACTAATATACTTTATCGAGGTTGATTGGTCAGGCATTCTAGTTTTAGAATAGTTGTAGTTATGAGCTAAACAAAAATTGTGATGCGCAGTTTTCTAATGATCTTGTGAGGTAAATCTCTACTTCTTTGCTGTATTTAATATTTTAGTTGTTGCAATTTAGGGTTTTTTTATGCTGATGATGCTGTCTGTGACATCTGTTTTTGCCTGCTTCTTTATTCATGAACTTATTTTGTCTTTACATGGGAGATTTGGAAGAAAGTGTGTGTAGTTAGGTTTAACTATAAAGAATGAAAAGTATTTTACAGTATTCTTTGATGGATTATTTCAGAATATGTTATTTGTGTTATGCCTCACATTATTTTTTAAAAACAGAATTTTATGCATGATCAGACTTTGATTCCTTAAAAGGTACTGTAGTAGGTGTTTGTAAAACTTGGGACAACATTAATATTAAAAAGTTTCAGCATTTTAAAAAAAGATAATGATCTTTGGAGGGAAAGTAATATCTAAAAAAAATGTGACACCTACACAATTGAACTGGTTGGTAAATCCATACTTGGCTAATTACCTCTGAATCAGAATTCTCACCACTCCCTTAAATTAAAATAATCAGTACTACAGTGGATGCCCCACTCGAAGGTCTTTGTTTCCCCCTTTAACTTCCAGGACATTTTTTTGGATGACTTTCCCTGTATTGGACATTATCATCATTTTTAAAAAGTTATCATGGACAGATATTAGCAATCATTGTTGCATATTAGCAATCATTGTTCCATTGCACAATAACAAACAACTACTATCACTTCTGGGGATCCAGACATAAGGCAAGAAATCTCTCTTGGAAACAGGCCTCCAATGCAGGGTTTTGAACAAATACTTTTTAAAATGTTGTCTACTTAGTAGCTAATCCAGATCACAGTTCTGGATATTATATTCGATATAAAATTAACAGTAACAATGAGACTTAAAATTTTTTTAAAAAGCAAAAGAAAAGATTACTTAGTAGAGGTTTAGAAAGTTAGGAAAGGTTTTTTTTTTTTTTTTTTAATTTTCACTGTTATCGGATATGCTTTTGTAGATGAAGTAGTAGTCCTTTTTCTAACATGGTTTATGTTAGTTTCAGAAATCTTGACATTTTTCTATTTGATTACATATACATCAAATCATCTAACTTTTTCAATTAAAAATGCACAATATTAGATAATCACTTAAAGTTTTTTGTTAAGTTTGTTTAAAGATTTTTCTTTTAACATTTATTAGAAATATTAATCAGTTTGGGTAAGTAATCTTAAGAATTCACAACCTTTGTACATTTAAGTAATAAGCTTTATATGTAAAAAGAAGGGAGGTGAATTGCTTTGTTGCAATTTTTTGTAAACTCTCATCTTTCAAAAATAATGGTTAAATAATGATAATATAATGAAATATTAATAAGTTAGTTATTTTAAGTTATGAGGTTCCTTTTCAGAGTGCTTTTGAGTCCATGTTTTCTTTTTAAGTATAATCTTTACCATTGGATAATAAAGTAATTAAGTTAAAGACTTAAAAACTTTCTTCTGTAAGTATGGAACAATATTAAAAAACTAAAATTAGTGTCTCAAGTGGTTTAGGATGGGATGTGTGTATATGTGTGTATTATTTCAAGGATAGATATTGTCTCTTTACCTGATTGACTTATAAAAAATCATTAGATCCTTGAGTAGATCAGAAGATTAAAGAAAAGATGTAAAGATATAATTGCATACATACTTTTTTCTAGGTACTCAGACATTACTTTTCATAATTCAATCTTTAATTTACATAAATATAATAAAGAGCTTGGGATGTATTCCTTTAGTCAGTATATTTCCTGATATGTTGTGTGTCATTTTGGAGATTTACTTAATGTGCTTTTGAAAAATAGTATCTGTTTTAATTTATGACATTTAGAAGTTAACAGAAACAATAGTAAATTCCAAGAATACATAAAATCAAAATATTTCTTTTAATTCACAAAATTAAAAGTATGGCTTGACTCGACTCACCTTTTTAGAACGCTTTAGTGAGTTGTAGCCTAGATACTGATCTACAACTTGCTTTTAGTAAAATATCATCAAGTATTAGGAAAACTTCATTTGAGTGAATTTAAAAGTTTTGTTTTCAATCTGTCATATAGTCATTTTGCCTTGTTTTTAAGTTTAAACATTTAGAATTTATTTTTTTTTAAACTAACGCCTTATTAAATGTATTTTTAGAAACATTTTAAGGTGGCGTGATTTGTCATTTGTAGGTCTATCAAGTAGAAGATGTGTGTGAGGAAGAAATGCCAGAAGAGTCAGACGAATGTGTCCGGATGGACAGAACCCCACCACCACCCACACTGTCTCCAGCAGCTATAACTGTGGGGAGAGGAGAAGAGTTGACTTCCGAACATCCTTTGTTAGGTGAGGGAATATCTAAGTTGAGGGGAATTTTTATTGGATAAATGTTAATAGTCGGAAAGTCTTTTTTCTTTCATGAGATATGGTATTAAACTAATTTGTTATGTAATTAATTGCAGGAAAGCATACATTAGAATTCAAGACTTTTTTTTGATGAGGGCTAATTAGAACAATTAATGAGGAACCACCAAAATGAAAAAAACATCATAGCCTTCTAATTTTTAGTGGTTTGTACAGATGTGTTTCATATGCCCATTCAGATTCATGTGTCAAGCTATTTCTAGCAAACAAATTGGAATAAATCAAAATTCTATCAAAAGATTTCAATTATACTTTCCAAAATCGCAGAGTGTTCTAAGTCATATCTGACATTCTTAATAATTGCTGTGATCCAGACTGAGTAAATGCTTTTCAGAGTGTTCTTTCCCAGACAGTACTTAAATTAAACCTCATTAATTCTTAGTGGAGACATGGATTAAAAAATTCTTGAGCTTAAAGCATTCAAATTCATATTCAATACTTCAGTGATACTTTTAAGTTCAAGTAAATCTTTTGTATATGCTCCTCCTTAAAATATCAAAGTAACTGTGAATCCTAGATATTTTACTAAAACAGTATGACCTCGCCCAGTGTCAGGGTCCTAAAAAAGGATACATTAGGTGACAAACTAGCTCACACTTTAAATATTTTCCGCTGCCAGTTTTAGTATAGCCCATGAGCTATGGATGATTTTAAATTTTTTACATGGTCGAAAAAAAGTAACATGTCATGTGAAAATTATATAAAGTATAAATTTCATTGTTCTTTAATAAAGTTTTTCACAACACATCCATGTTCATTTGTTCAAATATTACCTATGGCTGCTTTTTTTGCTACTGCAGCAAAGCTGTGTAGTTGCAGAGATAATATTCTCCTTTATAGAAAACTTACCGATCCCTGCTCAGGCTTTGTGTAAGTATTCTGTTTTTTCGAATATCTCTTGCCCCTTGTGATCATTCCAGGTAAGAAGAACCATTATGACAGGCATAGAAACAAATTGTAATGTGACAGTGACTTTGCTACCAAAGCAACACTTGCCCTCTATTCTTCAGTATGCCACATCTCTAACCCTTCGGTTCTTACCAGCTTTTATTCCCTTCCTACCAGTGTGAATCTCTGGAAAGCATAGAAGCAGGGAAATCAATTTTCTTCCAATTTTTTCCCCTCCTGAAAAATAGAAAACATTTAGTCAGTAAAATTATATAAAATGTTTAAGACAAGTTTTTGCCTTTGCTTATTCAAAGCAATACTTCAAAAGAGAGATTTTAAATATCTATAGTTTGAAATCTTTGTAGTTTCTGTATACTGGAAATGAATTTATGATGTTGCAGATTTTCTGGAATTTTGATTTAAAGACAGAAATAGCAGATTAAGCAGATTACAGTAATTGGATACTAACCTTGCATTATGACTTTAATTACCCAATAAGCATTACTAATGGTACTCAAAGGAAATTTAAACATTTTTGAAATACTGAAACACAAGAATGTCTTCACATTTTTTCCTTTCAGGGTATAGTCCAATATGCTGTCAAGCATATCCATCTGGCTAAACTGTCTTAAGTACAATGTAGACTTGAGTCTTCCTGTAACTTACTTCGTACATATTACTCTCCTATTGTATATAAGTGGGAAAAGCAGGAAGGTTGGTATTTAGAATAACTCTCATCAAATCATGAGATAAATTAATGTGCAAAAATTGAGGGACTATTTCCATCTAAGATTCAGTTTTCATAAATCACTGCTCTTTTAAATTTTTTCTCAGATATCCGTACTCATTGATATTCTCAGCTATCAGCTGGTTCTGTATTTCCACTTAAAGGTTTAGTGCTATTGAATGGGTAGGTAAAGTCTGCTACTAGGTCTTATCTTATTGTGGTCCTCAAGAGTTTGAGGAGGAGGTATCACAGTGATCCACCCCAACATTTTGCAATTGCCTGGTACTGCAGTGTTCTCCTTGACACATATAGTACCATTGAAGAGTTGTAAAAAAAACCCTCAAAGAACATTTGTACATGGATTTGGATTAGCCTTACTGCTTGAAATATAGGTGATGTGACCTGTGTAGTTCATTAAAATCTCTGTTTATTCTATGGGTTTCATGATCCCTATTTATCTAAGCATATTTTCAAAGTATCACTCCCCCCTGCTCCCCTGCCCCCACAGCCATTTGGAATATATAAACAAGAACATAGGGAATTTAATACCTATGTAGCTTAAAAATTCTTTTAATGCAACAATTTCAATATTTTTAAACTGACATTCTAGAACATATTCATGTCTTATGGGACAGTTCTTTTTAACCATGGTTGAAATGGCAACTGAGCAAGTTACTTCTTCTTCTGTAAAGTGAGGATAATAGTAGTTTTTATCTCATAAAGTCATTGTGCAGATTAAATGCAATCATAAATAAAAAGTTTTTAGAGTGGTTTTTTAAAGCACCGGAAATTAACTATTGTTGTTATTGATGATTATTCTTGAACTTTCATATCTGCCTGGACAGAATGCTAGAGATTAAAAAAATGATTTTCTTTTTTTTTTTCAGAGCAAGTGGAATTACCTGCTGTGGCATCAGTCAGTGCTTCAGTAATTAAATCTCCTTCAGATCCTTCACATGTTTCTGTTCCTCCTCCTCCACTCTTACTTCCAGCTGCTACCACAAGAAGTAATAGTACATCTATGCCCAGTAGTATTCCCAATATAGAAAACAGACCTCCACAGGCCATTGTTAAACCACAAATTTTGACCCATGTTATTGAAGGCTTTGTGATTCAGGAGGGATTGGAGCCATTTCCTGTAAGTAACAAGCAAATTTATATTTTTAAAATTATTCATGTAGCATTATTTAAAATTTAGTCTATTATTGCTAATAAAAAGCTTGTAGTTTTATTTTAGAAAACTTGTCATTCTTTTATCTAGAACTTATGTCTACACATATCCTTTATGTCTTCCTAATATATTTCTGGAATTTTATGCTAGCTATTTAGAAGTATAAACTAAGAAGAAAGTTTTCACTCTATAAGGATATCAGAAATTTTTATAGAAAGGTAGTTGGAAGTTTACTCCAATGAAATAAACTTTTCTATTTTTTCTTCTTAGGGGACTGAAATGACACCTAAGTGTATTTTTCTTTAAATGGTGTTTCTTGTATAATGTGATACTTTGGGAACTTTAACTTGAGTACAGAAAATAATAACTTCCCAGTGACCTAATACTTCTATGTTGCCCAGTTGATGGTTTATAATTATCAAATAGATTTTTTCATTATTCTTAAATCTCAGCCTTCAATCAGACTTTTAAATGCTTTAAAATGTTCACCTCAAAATGAAGCTGCCATATCTATCACTAGAAAGTCTTATAATTTGAGAGTAGCTATATATAATTTATATGCTATTATCAGAGATAAAACATTTTTCCTTAGAAAATAAAAGACAAGTGGCCAAAATCAAAGAAAACAAAATATTTATTTATTTATTTATTTATTTATTTATTTATTTATTATTTAGTTTATTGGGGGTAACATTGGTTAATTATGTACAATAATATAATTTTTAGGTGTACATTATAATTCGACATCTGTATATTCTATTGTGTGTTTTCCACCCAAAGTCCAGTTTCCTTCAGCTACTGTATATTTGATCCCCTTTACCCACTCACCCTAAAAATATTTTATTTTGAAGTCCTTAGAATTCTCTGACTTTTCAGATTCATGGGTAGTGAAGATATTGCATTGTGATAGTTGGTTGCTTATGTCTTCACTTTACTATGTGTGTATTAAACTTGGATCCCCTATGAGAATCCCGATTTACTGAGTGGAGGAAGTCTTTTCTCCCTAGTCCTCAGTGTTTGGATCCTGGCTCTGAGTTTCAGTCTTTTTGATCTTCATTTTGTTCATCTAGCAAATGGAGATTAATACTTTGCTCTTAGGATTGTTATAAGGATTAAATATGCATGAATTGTTCTGTGTAGTACCTGGCACTTAATAGCCAGAGCTGCTATTATCAGTTATTACTAGTGACAATTACAGGTTTTTTTTTAGATTATAAAAGTAATACATTTTTTTTTTTAGTGGAAAATTTTGGAAATGTACAGAAAAATCCCCATTAATAACCACGACATATGTTTTCATATGATCAAGATTATTATTTTATATAGTTCTGGTTTCACTTAGTATATCTTGAGCATTTATTTTCTCATGATTAATAGTACTTTGGAAACATTTTGAATAACCATGTTCCACTTTATGCACAACTATAATTTACATAATTCTTCATTTTTGTCGGACATTTAGGTTTCCACTTTTTCACTCTTCAAGTAGTCCTGAAAAGAGTATCTTCGTACATAAATTGTCCACATTCTTTAGTGTAAATTCCTAGAAATGCAGGTATTGAATCACATTACATATGTATTCGTTAGATTCAGTATATCTTACTAAATTATTTTCTGAAAAGATTATTTAAATTTATTCACACACCAGAAGTCAATACCTTTAGCAGCATTGAACTTTATGTTATTTTTCAGCAATAACTTATAAATTTTACCTGAGGCTTATTAAATTTACTAACTGAACAAAATTTAAAAGTTTATGGATGATTATTCTCTAAGGTTAAATGTAGCAATTTCCAGTAAGCTATTGTTCACCACATGTGGCAGATACTAGAGACTTAACCAGAATTCTTAAATAGAATTAGAGGTTCTATTTTTTTCAGATTAACTGAGGGTTCACTAGTGAATCAGTAAATATTTTTGATCTGGATTGTTTTAGCTGAAAACATTTCTAAAATAAGTATTACTTATGACTTAACCAAGTATACTGAACATAAGTGAATTTTTTCATTGATTTTAATGTTGATGTTTGCAAATTTTTTCATTTCTTTTTGTGATTACAGTGGATTTGGTTGCTGAACTAGGAATCAGGAGACATGAGTTCTAGTCTTTCAGTTTTTATAAAGAAATCACCTAAACACTTCGAACATTAGTTCCTATTTATTTATTTCTATTTAGTTATAGTTTGTATACAATATTATATTAGTTTCAGGTATATAATATAGTGATTTGACATTTATATACCCTTCTTGTGTGATCACTACACTAAGTCTAGCAATCATTTGTCATCCTGCAAAGTTATCTTAATATTAGTGACTATATTCCCATTCACCTTTTTTACCCATCCACCTCCCCCATCCCTTCTAACAGCCATCAGTTTGATTTCTGTTGTGAGTCTGTTTTTTGTTTGTTTTGTTTATTTTTTTATTTTTCTTTTTTAGATTACACATATAACTGAAGTCATATGATCTTTCTCTGACTTACTTCACTTAACATAATACCCTCTAGGTCTATGCATGTCATTGCAAAGGGCAAGATTTAATTATTTTTTATAGCTGAGTAATATTTCATTGCTTATATATACCACATTTTCTGTATCCATTCATTTATTGATAGATACCTATTGCTTCCGTATCTTGGCTATTTTAAGTAATACTGTGTTGAACATAGGCGTGCATATATC
The DNA here is from genome assembly GCF_014176215.1 of Rousettus aegyptiacus. NCBI lineage: Eukaryota > Metazoa > Chordata > Mammalia > Chiroptera > Pteropodidae > Rousettus > Rousettus aegyptiacus. Next base: position 30,455,054 of record NW_023416307.1, on the reverse strand, counting down.
TTTTCGAATTAGGGTTTCAGATTTCTTTGGATAATACCCAGAAGTGGAATTGCTGAGTGGTATGGTAGTTCTAGTTGCATTTTTTTGAGGAACCTCCATACTCTTTTCTATAGTGGCTGTACCGATTTACAATCCCACCAACAGTGCACGAGGGTTCCCTTCTCTTTACATCCTCACCAACACATGTTACTGTTGACTTTTTGATGATAACCATTCTGACTTGTATGAGGTGGTATCTCATTGTGGTTTTGATTTGTATTTCCCTGATGATTGGTGATGTTGAGACTCTTTTCTTATGTCTGTTGGCCATCTGTATATCTTTAGAGAAATGTCTGTTCATGTCTTCTATTCATTTTTTGCCCTTATCTTTAAAATATACATAATAATGATCTATTCTGAGGAGATAACCCTACAAATAAAGAGTAATGTACATGAAAGATCTTAAAAGTTGTTGCAGAAGAAAAATTAAGGATACTGGGTAATCAAAATTTATAACTGATTTTTAAAGACTTTTTCTTAACTGCTTGCCTAAACTAGGACACTAGGTTCCATTTGACAAAGATTTTGAAGTATCCATATTGCTGATGATCTGAAATATAAAGTGTCTGTGTCCAAATTGCCTAACCACTTAATGAATGGATCTGATCAGTTGAACAAATAAATTATCACATATCATTCTTTTCAAAGAGGTTTTTAGAAACCAACTTATTGCTGAAAGTTTTAAAAATTATTTGATTTTATTCTTTTTCTTTTGAAGGTGAGTCGTTCATCTTTACTAATAGAACAGCCTATGAAAAAAAGGCCTCTTTTGGATAATCAGGTGATAAATTCTGTGTGTGTTCAGCCAGAGTTACAGAATAATACAAAGCATGCAGATAATTCATCTGACACAGAAATGGAAGACATGATTGCTGAAGGTTTGTGGATTTTTATTCCTCGCAGATTTTTCTCTTGGAAATATTCACTTTTATTCTCATATAATGCATTATTTGACTAAAATAATGAGAAATCTAACCAGACTTTTAATGGCCAAATAATCAAAATAGCGAGATTGGTATTAATTTGCATACTGTTAGTTTGACTTTTGAAAGAATGTGGGTGGGAAAGATTCCATTATATATAAAAATAATTTAAAAATTTATCATTGAAACAATTTTTCTGTCTTTCGAAGCAGACTTAAAAATATGACTATTTTAATGAGTCTGCTTAAAAATTTAGAGGTTCCATGGGTAGTTTGGTTTTAGACTTTCTATATTCTGATGTTTACTATCAGGTAGATATTATAATTGTATTAAGGATGTACTCTTCAATGAAGAGGTGATTAAATTTGTTCAAAGAGAAAAATACCACTAAATCTCCTTAATGTCAAGGAATCCTCTTTTTATAGACTTTTTTCTAATAGTGAATGTTCCATAAAAGTCAAAGTGGTGTACAAAATGACTGCAGGAAAACAAATACAAATAAATGCAAAAATGATATATTTTATCTTTCATTGATTCGGATCATGGCCTTGATCATGTTGTCAAGAGGATGGTTACTGAAGATATTCAGGCAGGTGACATGAATAGGAGTGATTTTGGAAAAACTATTTGTCATCTGTAGGATGAATGTGGAGATTTGGCATGTACTTGTAACAGTGGGAAGAAGAAAGAAAGAATTGATGGAAGACAAGGCAAAGGGTAGTGTAATAGGACAACATGCCAGACAAATTAAGGGAAAAGGAAGATTTAAAGATGATTAATCTATGCAGTGAGCAGTAAATAAGCCATAGAGATCTAATGTACAGTATAACAAATATAGACAACAGTATTATACTACAGTCATCAAAGTTGCTAAGAAAGTAAAACTTAATTATCCCAACAATTAAAAAGAAAGAATAATTAAGTAAACTGATAGAAGTAGTAAATACTGTTACAACAGCAATTATATTTAATATGTAAGTTATCAAATTAACATGTTGTATACCTTCAGTTTACAGTGTTACATGTTAAATATATTCAACAAAAAGGCAATAGCTATTTCATAGTGGAGAAATTTTTACATAAAAAGTGCCAAAAATTTTTAAATAGTTCATAATTTACCAAGGTAATTTTATGATGTGTTTCTATTGTGTATTTTGGTATTTATGTAAGTCCTATAGGGTGAAATGGTGAGGTAACTTATTTAGTGGCTGTAGTTTTAGTAGTATATTCAGTTTAATTCAGTGTAATGTGAGGATTATTCTCTTTTTAAAGAGTAAACCATCTTTCTGTTTGGACCAGTTTATAGCCATAATCTACAACCAGTAGATTGCGGTTTACCAAAATATCTATGTTTTCCATGATAAATCACACTGATCATGGTTTCTGTCTCGCCTTTTTTTTTTTTTTTTTTTTTACTGCTGATCCTCAAGTGAGCTCAGATCTTTAGGAGAATGAAAAAGTAACTTTCTCACACAAAAAAATTGGGGACCTTTATTAGAGTCTATATTTTTGGCCACGTCATTAGAGACCCAGAATAATATTTGATTAAACAGAATAGAAATTTAATTTTCTCTAATATAGCCCAAGAGTAAGCTGTCTGGGGCTCCATGATGTTGGGCACCTAAGCTCCCAGTGTCTTAAGGCTCTGCCATCCCTAGAATGTTGCTCCCATTTCCAAGATAGTTCATCTTCATGATCACATTCTAATCAATGAGACAGGAGAAAGGGTACCACATGGAATTTGCAAGCATTGCCATTCATATGTCATTGTTCAGAAATTGGCCATATCTAGGGCAGAAACTAGTTTTTATTCTTAGTGTCCACTTTCCTAGCTAAAAATTAAGATTCTGTTACTGTGGGATAAAAGCGAAGAGTGGATATTGGAGAATTACCAGCTGTCTCTGCCATAGAATCCAGTCTTTATTAGCTAAAGCAACAGTTTTTAAACTTATTTGCCTGTGTAAATTTTTATTCACAAATGTTAGAGTAGCCTTGTGTTTAACCAAATGTGTTAAAATTCTGATCAAACAGAACAGAGATTTTGGAATCTATTAACGTTCTGCTCTTTATGAGAAATAAAACTGATATTCTATTTTCATTAGATTTGTTAACCTTTAGACCATACTTGTTTGGGATCTATCTTCCTTCTCTTACTAGTAAAAACATTTCTTTCTTCTTCATAAGGTATTTTATCAAGTGTCGCATATTGTTTTTTCATTAATTAAAACTTGAAATAGAGCTTTAAGTATAGTCTGAAAATGGAACCTACTTTGGGAATGGAGTCTTTGGGGCTGAATTGGTGGCAGTGGTGGTTGAATGAGAAATTCTGTCTTTAGTATAGGCTTTTCAAGGTCAGGTCAGGGTACATGCTTAACAAAGTTAAAACAGTACTCTCAGAAGTTAGGACATCAAGTCCCAGGAATGTATTAAAGCCTACAGCTGTATTAAAGCCATCTCTAGGTTGTTGGAAGGAGCAATTTTTATTTTACCTGTTTTGAGACTATTTCTTCCTCATTTCTACTAAATAGATGACTTTTTCTTATGAAGTTAGTCTTGAAAATTTCCTTAAAATGATCACTTGCCAGTTCATGATTTGATCAGTCATGACAATGTATTTGGATATCCCTTGGAACTTCAAATATTATTTCACAGCATGTTTTTTAGTAGTTCTTGCTGCCTTCATTTGGCAGCAAGATTTAGTACTTTGCCATTTCCTTCTTCAATAACACTAGGGTAATATGAGTGCTTGAACTTACTGATATTGAGTATATGTTATCCAGGTCTACATTTGAGAGTCCCTTTCTTCATCTTAACAAGTCTTGGTTAAATAAATAGCAGAGGAAAGTACCTATGGAGCTCACAGCCACAAGTTTTAGTTAGTGGAGTGCTTTTTTGCATATTTTCTTATGACTTGGGATAGAAATTATGAGGATGCAAGAAAATGGGAAAATATGGTGGTTTTAAGAATTTAACAGTTTTCATTGAAGTATTTCCTAAGCACTGTTATAGGTGTTGGTACTCTTAGTTCTCATGGGGAAAACAAGAAATGGAACTCTCACTTTTTTATGCCTACTTAATTTGGGCATTCATATAATCTTCACTGCAATTCTTTGGGAAAGGTATTATACACTCCAGTTTACAGATGAGAAAACTGTGGGTCATGAAGATTAAGTTGCTTGCTTATAGGCGATTGCTGAATACCTGAGGATTTAGGGAGGAAGTTTCTTTGGGTCCTATAGGATGACTTAAAGTTATGGATGTAGAGGTGGAGAAAGGATGCTCTAACTTAATAGAGAACATCCTGATGAAAAGGAACAGAGGTTAGAAATCACAAAACTATTTGTGATTTTAAAGATTAAATGTTTTTTGTTTTAATATAACAAAGTTGGGATTGTTTTATCATTAGATGTGTACAACTTTATATATTCTTTTGTATACTGTGGATCTTTGAGAGTGTTAATTATTTTAATATGTTCTTCTAAAATCAGACATGTTGAAATTTTACCTTCTTACCTTTTTGGAGTCATCCTCATTCTCTCCAGTTAGAATTAAATGTTCTCTTCTGTATATCTCCATAGGACAGTGTACCAAATTTATATCCCACACGATGCTTTTTGAAAATGTTCCTCCTGCAGTGTAGTGACTATCTTACTCATTTTAATTTTGTTTACAGTGCTTAATAAAGTTATTCTCACATTTCTGAGATGTTGGACTCTTAGCAAAACGAAACTTTAAAATGTGTTGCTTGCTTATGTAGATAAAACTCCATAAAATTTTTATGCAGGAGAAAGAGGGAATTGGTAAAGGTGGTCGTTTTGGGAGGCTTTTGTCCTGCCAAAGTGGCTATGGATTGAAAAATTAAAAGACCATTCCTTTAAGTTTCCCAGAGGATCTGAACTAGTAGCATCCAGCCAAAGTTAAGGCTAAAAGAAAATTTTCCACAATTAAATTTTTGTAAGATTTTTCCTTTTCTTCTTTTCTAGAAACGTTAGAAGAAATGGACAGTGAGTTGCTTAAGTGTGAATTCTGCGGAAAGATGGGATATGCTAATGAATTTCTTCGGTCAAAACGATTCTGCACCATGTCATGTGCCAAAAGGTATTTCTGTTCTCTTGAGTTTAAAGCACAAACCAACAACCAGTATAACAAAACCAAAAAACTTGTAGTTTACCATCAGTCAAAACTAGATATTATAATATAGAGGAATAATATCAAATAGGTATTATTCGGAGCAGCTTTGGTATTTAGTTATTAAATTTTGCTCTGTGAGAACTATAAATTCATAACAGTTTTCCAGCATAATCTAATACTGAAGTAGCAATCTCCCGATGGTAAGAAGATGCTTAGGAGAATCCTTCCTGTGAACAGACTAATACTTAAGATATCAAAACAATATATATCACCCGATTTTTTAAATCAGTATTGAAATACTTGGATTTATTTTGTTTTCATTTGTTTAAACCACGTCCTGTTAATTTTAGGTTTCTAAGTGGAATAGCTATAGCATTAAGTTCTGCACATTGTTACATTATCAGCAAAATATCTGTTTTCTAAATCTGTGTTTTCACTAGTAATATTACAGGTGAATAGTATTAATAACAAAAGAAATGTTTGGTATCCTCATTGATCTCGTCTCATTTAGTTTACATTTAAAAAAAACCCTCCAATTCTGATGATTGTAAAAAATTCATTAACACAGAAACCTCATTTAAAGTGAAGTAGGGAGGCCAGAAGGGGGAGCTCTCACGCCCTGTGTCCTTCATTCACAAAGCACAACAGGAAATCCTTTGTAATAACCCCTCCCAACTTAATTTTTGCCTCTATAAAGGGATTTCCTCTCTTTTGTTGAGGAAATGGAACAGAAAAATAGCAGAGTAAAGGGAAGAAGTATCTGACTCTCTGTGGTTGCATGTACTGGATTGTTCCCTGCTGTTCTAAAATAAACCAACTCTGCTGGAGAGATATCTGGCTGATTTTTTTATTTACAGTCAACATAATAAATCCTAACATAGGTATTTACCACTAAAGGTGAAGTGTATGCACAGGTTGATTATTTTGAAATTTGTTCTCTGTTCTAAAAAGAGTTTAAGGTCTTAATTGTATACATCTAGAGAATTTCTTGCTTGAACCTGTTATTTAGTATTGTGTCACTAATTATACTTAGTAGAACTTAGTATAAGCATTGTACTATTAACCTAGTAGAAGTATTCTCCTCCAAAAATGGTTCTCAATGGTCAGTCTATTACTCAGATATTCTTTTAGGTCATTGATAGTCCTAATCAAATTATGTAACTCCTGTTTAACTTGGGAATTTTCCAGTTTGCATATACCACAAGAAAGAATAGTGGCTCTCTGATTTTAAGAGATTCAAAAAAGAGGGAAAAGGACTGCTTTTCAACATATTTTAAACGTTTTGACTATTTAGAAATATTTCAGGACATTTAACACCGTCACTCTTCTTTCAGAGATGATTGCTGAGTTATCATGTTATTATACCTTCAGGTGAACCTCTTTAGAAGGCTAGGGGTCCTAATGTAGGAAAATGCAGGTGAGAGAGCAGAAAGGGAGGATAAATTAGGTCAGGGAAGAACTGCTGCTGTTTACATGACTGCCTGTCTGCCTTGGAGATATAAATATTTAGGGATTAAACAGCAAGTGTAAAGTTAGTCCCTTTTTTCTGTTGTCAATGGGAAAGAAGTTTTGTCAATTGATATGAATGGCAGTAAGAAACCGACAGAGCTGAGCCCACAGATGAGCATAATTAACACGGGAGGAGCTTCTTTAATTGTTCTGAGGTAAAATGAAGTGGCCATCTGGACACTTTTTTCTTTTTTATATTTTTAGGGGAAAAAAAAGCCTATTCATTCTCATAGTGCTCCTTACTTCCGCCTCCTGATATTTTCATTAAACATAGGTGAGGAAAACTTATTTTGGTATCTGTATATTGGTCCTAGAACAGTTATCATTAGCAAAGTTAATTGGGATTTATTCTTTTCATTTTTCTGAAGTATTATCTTAGAGCAAAAAAGTTCAGTAAATAAATTATAATGGCAGTTTCATATGTGTAAAAAAAGTAACTGCATATATTTTTCTTAGCCTTTCTACAGCTTTTCAAAAATTGTTTCTTAGATTATTCCTTTTCATTCTCTAGGGCAGGGATTGGCAAACTATGCCCAGGCCAAGTCAATCCTATATCTTATATTTGTATGGCCCCTGAGCTAAAGGTGGTCTGTATTAAAAAACATTTGATAGTCTGTTTTGATAAAATTAAAATCTTTCAACCAACCTTAAAGAATTCTGTATTTTTAAATTTCCCAAAGAGTAAGAGCTATGAATTCCTTGTGTAATTTTGAAATCTCAACTTTACATTTTTGCTCTTTGATTTCAGTAATATTTGAAAAAAGTTTTACTATCCATTTGAGATTTCCTCTTTTTGACTCTATTAACCTCTTTTTGTTAATCCTCGTTTAGAAATTATTACTTGGGATAATATCAGTTCGGATGAACATCTAAGTAGTTAAATCCATCACTTCTTTTTCTCTGAGGTATTATTTCTGAGGTATTATTTTGCTGCTGTAAAAATCCATTATCCTTTCTATTTTGTAGAATGTTTCCCCCTATTGTGCCGTTATTAGGAAAAAAAAATCAATGCCTTATTATAGGTGTCCAGTATTATATTGAGAGCTAAATTATGATATATGCAGAAGCCAATTTTTGACTGTTAGCATAAGTCAACCCATTGAACACTATGGTTTATTTTCTGAGGTATTATAGTCCTTGATGAAGTATATGGCATTTAGTGATTCACAACTCACTTTAAAGTCATAATGAACTACTAAATGGAGTGTCTTATATATCATGTAATATTTTTTCTTACTTGAATTTCTTAGGTACAATGTTAGCTGTTCTAAAAAATTTGCACTTAGTCGTTGGAATCGTAAGCCTGATAATCAAAGTCTTGGGCATCGTGGCCGTCGTCCAAGTGGCCCTGATGGGGCAGCAAGAGAACATATCCTTAGGCAGGTCTGTAGAAACCTTGCTTCAATGTACAATACCCTTTTCAGAAATGCAAGGAAAGTGCAATGCTGTATTTTACTTGTACTACATTTTCCAGCTTCCAATTACTTATCCATCTGCAGAAGAAGACTTGGCTTCTCATGAAGATTCTGTGCCATCTGCTATGACAACACGTCTGCGTAGGCAGAGTGAGCGGGAAAGAGAGCGTGAGCTCCGGGATGTGAGAATTAGGAAAATCCCTGAGAACAGTGACTTGCTACCAGTTGCACAAACAGAGCCCTCTATCTGGACAGTCGATGACGTCTGGGCCTTCATCCATTCTTTGCCTGGTATGTAGTCTAGCACTTTGGCCTTAATATTTTTCTTGTGCATTCACACACAGGAATGATTTTAGATCCATCCACACCTGCCGCACAAAAGGTCTAGAGAAGTACTTATGTATATGTATTAAATTAAATGGCATTTGCTATTGAAATGTGATCTCTTTCCTCTTGCTTATTCCCTCAGCACAACTGGGTATTTTTTCATACCCCCCAAGTCGATAAAAACTGACTAGTCCTGCTTCTGCTGTGACACCTCAGCCGGTGAAGATATTAAAGGTGCTCTCTTCTCTTCAGTCTGATTTCTCTCGAGAGGTCAGTAGAGAGATTGAGTCAGACACTTCTTCCCTTCTGCTCTTCTATTTTTCTATTCTGTTTCCTCATTTCCTAATTTAACCTTTTAAAAAAGAAATAAGAGAGACTATAATTTTTTACATTTTTGAAAAGTAATCAAGACCTTTTAGAATATGATAAATTTTTTTTTTTTAAATTCAAGCTGCTTCTTTTAAAAGAAGCTGCATTCTTGACTCTTTGCAATAAGTAGACATCAAGAATACATCTGAAATTTGCTTTTTTAAAGTAGACAGCTAACATTCAGTTATGATATTCTTTTCCAATATTGAGGGTAACTTTCTGATTTATGTTTTCTGCTCTCTCATTTTGGTATTCTTCCCATCAGCTTAGTCTTTATGTTCATTATCTTTTTTCTTTAATGCAACAATAAGCTTTTATATCCACTTTCTCCAAGGGGTTGGCTATGAAAGACAGCTGTACCTTTTGCTCATAAGACTCACACTGATTATATATGTTAAGGCAATATATTTTTTTAAAGCAGCAAATCTTATTCACTTTGGCCTTACAAATATGGAAAACAAGATTTGAAAATGTTCCCTTTTGGTTTTATTGTAAATCATACCATTTCTCTTGAAACAAGCTTTCCAGAAAAATATATCCCCTGTGAACTTGTCTACAGACTTATTAAAATTAATCCAGCTATTTTTGCTAATTAATCTTTCTGTGAAGGTGGCCACTATCTTAGAAGCAAACTTAGCTAATGAGCTGTGTGAGTGAATAAAGTATATTCTGAAGTATTACTACTTTGAAAGAAATCTGTCAGCCATTTCACTTTACATACAGAATTCTATGAGATTTTATTAAGTTATTTTTCAATAGCTTGTTTTAGAAATGCTAAATAAGTTTGTTTTTGTGTTTTTTAGAAAAACAAGATATGGTCACTTTTAAAGAAAGAAGAAATTTTTTAAAGAGGGATACATTTTTCATAGGAAGATTTTTAAGCACGTACCTAAGAAAACTTAGGTGTGAGTTAAGTGCTGACCATATGGGTTTAGAGTCTGCTTTAAAACTGACGTATTAGAGGATGGTGAGTCTTTACTATTGTTTGTGGCTTTAATATTTAATGAAATAAATTTTAGATTTTAGACCAATGTAGATATCTTCAGAATTAACCCCGGAATCTATACTGGATCCCCTGAGCTATCTGATCTCCTGATTCTATCATCTTTAGTAGTCTTAGTCTTGCAAGTGAACATGAGCTCTTTGTCAACCAGATTTCTCATTTGGGGGGAAATATTTCTTTTACTTTGGGGAGGAGGGCTGGTTCATACTTTGAGGAAAGTGGTGAAATAATTAAAAAGTAATAGATAGTGGTGAATTTTCCGTCACTTCATGTGCTTTTTTTTTACGGCTAATTTTCTAATTTTCCCAAGCTTCCATTTGCTATGAGGCTACTCATGACTGCTTTTAATAGAATAAAGACTAGCTAGCTCCTTTGTCTTGTTCTTGCTTTGAGTTAAAAAAAAAAAAAAAAAAAAACAACTTACTGCTTATAATTTGAAATGCTTGTCTTCTTGAGTTCATCAGGACAATTATGTTGCCAATTGTTTAGAGAACATTACATGTCATTAAAAGGAGACTGCTTTATGATTAAGAATTGCTTGGGACTGTTTGTCTGCTTAATATAACTCTGCTTTTCTTTGATTAAATGAGAATATTTCCAAACTGCTTTGGTAGGCTCAATAATAAGCTTATTTGTGTGATCATTATTTATCCTCTTAAAGCTTTTTCAGAATAATGCCTGTAGCTTAAGGTAAATCTCCTATCAGAATATGCCTTTATCTTCATTTCTCTATGTTCCTCTGGCCTTTTGAGCCTCTTAGCTCATTCGGGGCTTTTTTATCCCCCAAGTAGTCTTACTGCCACGTTTTTTTGTTTTTGTTTTTTTTTTCAGAGAACAAGTTTGTAAATTTTATAATCTCTTATATTTTATTTCTTTCCAGTTGAGGATAGGCTTCCCTCTTTCATCAGGGCACCTATTATTCCTAGAGTTTTCTCTTCTCTTTTTGTAATGCCATCTTGTGAACTATCCTGGTGAAGCCATAATAGAGCTAGTATGCAGTACACCCAAATCTCAGAGCTGTTACCAGAGTGCAAAATTATTTTCTTCTAAACTTTCGTGCATTAAAAAGTTCTCTATAGAAACGATTCTTTTTATTTTCAGTTAATTGCAGTTTTCTTCTTTAACTCTTCCTTGATAATGAACTGCCTTTTGCAAAGATCAGTTTATTCTGTATTTATTGATCTGTGAATCTGCAGTAGATTTGGTTTCTCTGTAGGCATATAAAGTAGTAATCATCTAGAAACATGACTCTTTACTAGTTTTCATACTAGTAGTGGGACTTGATTATTCTTTAGTATTGAGTGGCAGATGATATCTTTTCACCAACCTTAGGGAGGTCATTTTTTTGTGTGAGGTGAGTTTGTTTGGGGTTTAGCTGGAAAAGTGATTGGATGCTTGCCAAATTCAGTTGGGACCCATGTTCATGCGCAGAGGTCCATGCCCATTGTGGTGGCTGCTTCTGGTGTAAAGCCTGTTAAGCTGACTGGTTGCTGCAGTTGAGATGTATGTTTTGTCCCTAGGATGCCAGAAACCATGGATCTTTAGTGCAGTATATCTTGAACATCTAAATTTGTATAAAATTCAATTCCCCTAATGATTTTCTGGGAGTGTATTTAATTTTTCTTTTTCTTTTTTAAGTTACTTTATTTTTTCATTTCTATACTAACGTAGTATAACCACCTTTTTTTTTGTGGTTGGCTTAAGCAAGTGGTGATCTAAAATTTTGAAGCCAATGCATTCATTTTGATCATGCTGCTTCCCTACTTTTCATTCTTTATTATTTTGCTAAATTTACTGTCCACCTATAAGAAAATGTTTGAAGAGGGATCTCATAATGCAGAGGAACAGGAGGAAGGAACATGCTATATATTTTCTTCATGGAGAACTCCTTGTTTCTATTCCCAAATGTAGCTCTTATGGTCCTCATTACTTCTCATTGCTCCTATTTTTTTAATCTAAGTAAGCCCTACCCTATCTTTCTCTCTCTTCTTTTCTTTCCTGTGTTCTTATGAGTACGACTGAAGAGAGAAGAACATTAGTTCTTTCATATAAAGTGGATGAACTCACAACTAGATGCAAGATTAGTCAGTTTTGTCTGCCCAGTTTTGAGAGCTACCTCTGGGAAAAGAAAAGGGGCTTTTTCTATGGTGAGTAATCCCATTTTAATATATAGTTTCTTTTTACGGTAAATGGAAAAAACCATAACAATTTTGCATAGGGTACTTTTGAAATGTCAGTTTTTAAAAGTCTGGTAAATTATTAAAATAGAGAAATTGATAAGCTGGCTGCTATATAGAAAACAGGAAATACACCGCCAACGGTGAAGATGACAAATAACCAAAAGATGGAAACACAGATGAATACAGAAAAAAGTTTATATTACTCTTACAGATAATTTCTCTGTAGCAGATTCTATTTTTTGTTCCTTGTTTATTCACTCATTGTCCTTCACTTATCCAAAAAAATATATATATATAGCACCTACAATGCTTTGTGCTTGGTCCTAGGGTTATAGGGATAACATTATCTTATGTAAACAAGAGGGTAATACATTTGCAGTAGAAAGATGATCATTCCAGCAAAGTTGTGGTATCCAAATGTTTAATGTAACCATTTCCATTTTTTATTATGTTTTTGTATTTTCCCTGGGAATGCCGATTTGAATAGACTTTAAGCTATATTTATTCTTAAATACATTTTTACAGTTTTACTGTCTAAGCAAGTTTCTACATTTTTGCGTTCTCTCTTCTCTTGGATCCTTAATTTATTACCTTCTCTGCTGGTTTCTTTCATCCTTAGTGGGAAGTTTATTCAGTAACCTAGTTGTACAAAATTTGGTGCATTATAAAAACATTTGAGGTTCAGCTACATGCTAGCATTATTTTTGTTGCCTGCTAACGTACCTGCTTTATACTGGGAGCTGAAATATTGGTTATTTGGCAAGATTAGCCAGCAAGCTTATAATTTCAGTGAGAATTTATATTTTATTGAAAGCGGAGATGAGTCCAGTAATATTAAGATTCGAAGTTAAAATTACAAGTCAAGCAGTATATTTCAGCAGCATTGCAATAGAGTGATACTACAATTTTGATGGATTGGTTCTGTCCTGAGTGAACAATAAAAATGTTTTAGATATGCTTTGCAATCAAAGATTGTAAATTAGAATAAGGTACAAATGAAAATGAAAGTGATACTCTGGTACATAACAAAATATTTCTAAATTGTTAATTAAATGGTAGAATGTTATATTTTATTCTCTATACCTATATGTGAAGGATATATTATAGAATGATAAGTTCATGAGGTATAATAGTTAATCCAAACTTGTTATATATGTGACATGCTTTGAGGTAACACCATCGTCCTTTTGGGAAGGTATGGTATTTCTAGATTAATTTGTACATTTTACCTTTCTCTTACTAATTATTTCTTTAATATTATTTTTAGAACAAGAATTCCAAGTAAATTGCTTTACCTGGATTTTGTATTTGTTCTTATTTTCAGAATGCCAAACAATATTCTCTTCTTTAGGAGTGAACTCAAGACTACCGTAAATAAATTTCATTTGTTTCTCAGGCCTGTATTTCAGATACTCAGACCCAGTGAGAGCATAACTTTGACTGTTAGGAATAACATCTAATTGTTGTATATTAATTCTAACTTCCTCTGGTCATACTGCAGGCTGCCAGGATATCGCAGATGAGTTCAGAGCACAAGAGATTGATGGACAAGCCCTTCTCTTGCTAAAAGAAGACCATCTTATGAGTGCAATGAATATCAAGCTAGGCCCGGCCCTAAAGATCTGTGCACGCATCAACTCTTTGAAGGAATCTTAACAGGATCATGAGGCTTTGAGATAACAGCAATGTAACTCTTCTTAAACAAACTTGTAAGGTAAAGGCTCAGGTTGGCCTAGAATATTATCACTTATTGTGGTGGATAGCCAAGCACATTGGGATTCTGCATTAAAAGTTGACATTTCTTCTACAGATATTATAATTCATCATACATTTTCATAATTAGCCAACATTGATGACATTAATTTTACAGGTTACATGTAACATTGAAAGACTTGTTATAGAGGGCCATGATATTTTTCAAAGAAACGTGTTATACTAGATAATTTTTAAAGGTAATGTTTATCATTAATATAAAGAATCCTTTTAAAAGTAATTTAATGATTTACATTTCTCTTCTTTTGATTGTTTTCTTATACATTTTTCTACCCTATAAGTTTTCTATAGGTTGTCATGAGAGATAATTTAGGAATAATTTAGGAGTCCAGTGACTGGAATTGTTTGCAATGAGTTATCAGTATGCATTTAAAAAACATGTCTGTTAGAAAGTTTATAAAAAGGATTGCTTTCTAGCATGAATAATACTGATCTGGAATGAAAAGAGTTGGTTTCTATTCCAAACTTGACCAGGAATTTGATGTGGCTGAGAAAGTTTCACTCTTAGTTTTTGTATATTTAGAGCAGTGGTTCTCATAGATCAATTTTGCTTTCCAAGGGACATTTGACAACACCTAAGAATGTTGTGGTTGTCATAGCTTGGGGGAAAGAGGGAGGGTTGCTACTGGTACCTAACACGTGGGAGACAGGGATATTGCTGAATATCCTACAATGCACAGGACAGCCCTCCACAGCAGAGAATTATGCAGTCCAAAATGTCAGTAGTGCCAAGGTTGAGAAATACTGATGTAGGAGTGATAAATGTTTCATTTTCATCCAAAGGAATATTTTTAAAAGATGAAACATGATAAGGAATACATTATACAATGGAAGTATTCCAGATAGGTAGCATTCAATGTTCTGCTAAAGTATTTTTCCCAGTTTATGCATACTAGAAAAAAGGGATAAAAATCCATTAAATTGGCCTATAAAATAAGGCCCGGCATACAAATAATGACTCTGAGGTACTGATTCATATTGTCTTTCATATCTCTGTGCTCATCTGTACTGATGAAGGCATAAAATACCTGATGAACCATTGTACAGCCTTTTGGCAAGGCATTAGTTTATAGCAGGTATGTGTTTGGTCTTCACATTTTTTCTGATGTTGAACATGCTGGGTCTAGCGAGAATATATATTCCTTTTTTCTTGAATACACCCTTGCATGCTTCCTACAAAGCACTTACCAAGTGATATCTTTTGAATAATCAGATCTAATTTAGTATGTACATGTTTAAAAGGGAAAAAATTTAAAACAGAACCTTTCACTGAAGTTAGTGTTCTATTAGATTTATGACACTAAAACAAAATTGCTGTGGGAGCCCTGAGGGCTTTATAGTCCTGGACATCAAAAATGTGTTTCAGTCCTTTTTTATCTTATCTTTACCATACAATGGAAATTTTTCATAACTGGAGGAACACACAGATATTTAGCAGAAGTTCAGTAAGTGAGGAAGAGTCCAACGGTTTCAGTCATTGTCACTGCTCTTTTCAAAGATTGTGTTGAGCTAGTAGAAGACTAAAGATGTCATTAAAGACATCACAGATATTTATCTTTTGGCTTTGTGTACATTAGAGAATGTTGATTATTTTTATACAAAAATACGGCGGGTAATTTTTTTAATCTTTAGATGCCTCTTGTTTGAATGTATGCTTTGTGGGATTCTTTTGTGTAGTCATGTTTTAAAAAAAAAAAAATGTTTACTGATAGTTACATGTAGGATTAGAATGTGTAATATAGTGTAAGGCTCACGTTCCAGACCTACAATAGCTTATAGTCTATGTTACATATTTCTTTATATCACATTTTAAATTATTGGGCTAAAGTTTCAAGGAAAGGTAGGTACTCTGTAGTCAGTTTTCATTGTGACAGTTGTCACACGATTGACTTTTCCCCTGATCTTGCAATTTCAGAACACTAGTATAGGCTAAGCATTAGTAGAAGATGGCCCACTGTATGAGGGGAGGGGCACAAAAGGAAACCTACCCTAGAATTAAAACTTTATTGTAGATAATAAATGAGTAATATAAAATTGATCATTTGGAAATAGATTTCCCCTTGCAATAATGATTACCTCCCATAACTATATTATCTATAGCCTTTAAGGTATTATTAACTTTGAACTGTGTTATAGGTTCTCCTTTATTTACTCCCTTTTCTAATAGCAGTCATTATATACTTACTAAAAGCCCCTGTGCCTAGCACTGTGTTAAGTATCCAAGAAAGCTTATAAGAGGGATTTCCATTTGAGAGCACCTTATAATCTTAAATCTTATAATAATCTTAAGACTAGTCCAGATCTTCTGCTGTCTTCATTCAAAACATACCAGAAAATATACTTGCTTTTTTCAAGTGAGTTTTTATTTAGAAATGGCTCATTTGCTTTTAACTGGTAGTTCTCACCATTGATTCAGCTGTCTTTCTGTAGACAGTTAACCCATCTTAATTTCAAAGCTTGTTACATATAATGGATATATATGATAACATTGTGCGTCCACCTCTCTCTTGAGCTTTAAACAGTTTTAGTATGATATAGGTGGGGAGAAAGCTATTATTTTCATTTTCCTTTATTTCACTATTTGTTTTAGGATTTTGATTCAGAGGGAATGACAAGCAGAAAGGGGATATGGGAAGTTCTTCCTGCTTTTGCTACCTAAGTTTGCATTTTCTGACTTCTTTAAACTGATATGCACTCTTTTCCTATTGAGGGAAACAAACCCTACAAGTTTGAAATCTTATTTCCTTTAAGTCGTGTGTTCCTAAGAAAGTAAATCAACAGCTGGTTTGTGAAAATTACTTTTTACATGCCATGGATTTTCATCAAGCCTTGTATAGGGATGTATGTGTCTGACACAGCTATGCAGCTTTGATAAATTAGTATAGTATGAGACAGACTTCTCTCCCCAAACCTGTCACTTTTTAAGTGGCATTTAACTATTTCCATGATGGTACTTTTAATTTGCTGTGGCATCCTCTAAACAGACATTTTTTACTCCCAGTTTAAGGGCTAGAAGAAGTAGAGAAGGTAGAATGAGAGGGAGGAAATGTTGATGAAGAGACTTGAGAATGGAGAGAGGTGGGCGAGAGACTTGCTACTTGTTAGTTTACCCCACTTCAACACTGAACAAATTTCTGCACTTTTGAAGTTACTGTTCATGTTTTACCTAGTTTTAAATAGAAATGATTTTTCTTAAGTAGCCCACTTCCTATTTTTGTTTCCAGGTGTGTTGAAACACTTAGAACTGTATGGAATAAGTATTGTGCCCATGCCTTTGAGTAATCTTTATATATCCAGTGTGAAATTATAGTCAGACACTTACTCAAATACTAGTATTAGAATGAAATCTGTTACAGTGCCCCACATCATGGACTTGTTCAATTAAATGTTATAAAGTCATATTATTTGCATTTGCAGGGTTTTGGTACCACCATGGCATAAGTACGGTAGGGAGGCAACACATACATTACAGTCTTAGATTGTATTTACGTGTGTGTAAACAGTTTTGGAGAGAATAAACTATTAGAGATGTATGTGAATGATGCTATCCTCACAGCCATATCGAGCAGATGAAATCCTGACTGAATACTTCAAACATTTTAAAGATCTATTTTCAACCAGCCTGGTTGTTAACAGCCTGGTTATAGTGTGTGGTTTGAAGACCCCTCATCCTTGGTGATTAGCAGGAGCACAACCTGTATATATGCAGCTGGCACTGAGAATTACCTAACAGCATGGAAGGGCTTTAACTAACTCCTTACCTCCCCTAAAGCCTCTGGTCCCAAGAAAACTCCAGGTGAAAACTTTCTTCTTGAAGAGAATTTTGCCTAAAAATGCACAGAGGATTTTGTAATGGGGTTAATTTTAGGGAGGTAACTGAGGCAGGGCTTTCTAATACCTAACAGTCATGTTTTAATGAAACCTTTGGGCAGTGGAAACTGGCCCATCTATGTACAGTGTTTGCTCAGTCTTTCCTGTGCACCACATATGTAGCTAGCTGGGCCTTGAGGAAGGTTTTCCAGCAGGGAGGATAGGGAAGCAGAGGAGACACATAGAAGGAAAAGCATTCCGAACCCAAGAGGACAGTATAGTTAACTGAGTGAGGTTGTGTATTATATGGATATGGCCTTCAGTAGTACAAAATAAGAAGTTGTAATGGTTGGATCACACACAGTTATAACAATAAGTTATAGTTTTATGTCAAGATTTACCTGTAATCAAACTCATTCTTTTACTCTATCAACTGATAGATGAGTTAGTGATTTTTGACGTCTGAAAAAGTGACATTATAATTGGGGAATATCTGTCAGAAACTCAGTGGTTAATCATTATGACTGAGTTATCAGAATTATAGAGAGTCTGTACTTTCAGATACCACAGTTGAATCAACCTTGGAGATTTTTATAAAGAAAAGCATTTTTAAGAGCATATTTTATTTGCTAGGTCGTATGTCAGTCTAAGAGCTATAGGTTTATCTTTATTAGTGTGATTTCAGTAAACACAAGTGTACCTCTGTTTCTTTGATGTACAGTAGTGTGGATCATGATGTAAACTGTTTAATCCACATTCATCAGTATTGGCATTCTACACATCTAGAATGTTTGATTTCATCTGAAAGATTGTGATTCAGTTTAGATAAGCACAAATACAGTAGTAGGAAAAGTAAATGCAGTCTTACTAAAATTTAATTACAACCTATTAAAAGCTGTACATCTTTAAAAGAATTCTTTGGGAAGATCTTCTTTTGCTAGAAGTCAGAAAATGTATCACTATAATTTCCTTCAGAGCAGCAACACAAGCCATTTCTTTACTAAAACATTAAAAATTATATTACTTCTTTGGAAAAAGTTTCCTTAATTTTAAAGATGTCTAAAGTTTTACATATTATTTTCAGAGCTTAATCTATTTTAAAATAATACTATGAGAAAGCTTTTTTTGAAAGTTGTAAAACACTAATACAAATATAATTATCATCATCATATTCCAGAGAAAAACATTTGGCTTTTCTTCAACTTTCACCTTAGTATACATAATTAAAAGGGCATGACCCCGCCTGTTCAGGTCTGATGCCCAGCTTCCCAAATGAAAGTTCTCCCTTTCTGCTCTAAAACATGAACACACACCTTTTAAGCATCATGTTTACGGAACCTTCTGGGAAATGTTTCCCGTGAATGTTTCATTTTTCCTTTTTTTTTTTTTTAAAGCTTATGAACATTTTATATAAAGATGACAGTTTTTCTCTCATGTTAAAGAGGTACACTAGAAAAATATTATTTTCTACCATCTTTGAAAAGTATAGTTACGCCCAGTGATACTGTTGGCGTAAATATGAATCTATAGAAAGAAAAACTGTGCAGAGGTTTTAAAATGTATTGTTTAAAAGAAGTATAGTAATGAATGAGTTTTAATTTGGAAAAAAAGAAACCAATATAAATTTAAACCAGTTATGCTAAGATGGCATAGTTTCAAATTTAAAAGTACTATAGTAAGTCCTTTAGACCTCCTTTTTAAACTGACTCTAGTAATCTGCTTAAGGATTAATAGTAGCCATCAATATTGGCTTAAAAGTTATAGTTTATGGAACATTATCAGTGTTAAATCTGTGCTTTTTTGGAGCTTTATTTGAAGATGAAGAAGTTGGTGTTTCTGAGGGTGGTGGTGAAATAAACATCAACCTATTTTAGAAGGAACTTTTCATTGTCAGCCTTGTTTCAAGCAAACCAGAAGCATCCAGTGTTTAAAACCTTTGTTTAGAATGCTTTGTTAAGTCAATTTTTGTTTTAGGGTAGTACTAAATAGTCTACTTCAATAGTAAATAACAGAGGAATATAATCATTAAATTAATATGACATATAACTGGGGTTTAGCTTTTGCTAAAAGATACTAATTTTTAAGCATCATTTCCTGGGTCATCTACAGTCTTTGTTCACCTAAGGAATAAGGTAGAAAATTCATATGGACAAGCAAATGCGGACATTTTTATAAATGCTTCTTGCTAGTTAACCACTGGATATATGAACATATATGAGCACTATTATTTATGTATTAATCCATTCATTTAGCAAACCGTTTGACCACTCACTATGTGCCATATGGTGTACATGACTTAAAGAACTAGTAATAAGTAAGTAAAATCTTCCCAAACAAAATTTTGATTGTAATTTAAATAAATAATGGACGTAATTATCATTACTTGATGTACTGAATGTAAAGTTGGAACTGATAGGGAATTTTTTTATGCACTGGGGGAAGTATTAGGCTAGATGACATCTAAGGGATCTGAGTGAATCACATCAATTCATATAACATCTCATATACTAAACAGTCAACCTGATTAAGTTACAAAATTAAGGGTACCTAACTGACATTAAGGATTTACATTTTGAGACTGTTGGGACAGCCCATATTTCTAAGAATTATTTTGACACTTGAACCTCTTCCAGAGGTGTTGCTACATAGGGTGTGTGACAGAACAATATTAAGAAGCTAGTACTGACTTACATGTTTTTAACTACAAAAGCTTTATACCGTGTTGACAGTGAAGTAATTTTCTAAAACTGAAAAATCTCAAAGGAGATTGCTGAACAGGTTATTTTTATTTTGTTTTGTTTTTTAGGCAAGAAAGATTATATAAAATATATTGTTATTACAAATATCTACTTTTTAGAAAGCACCCATGTGTTACATGGTAAAGGAAGGTTTTCTTTAAAATGCAGAACTGGTAAACATAAAACAGTTCCATGTTTAAATTGATAAGTATTTGGGAAATTAACATTGAATGAGGTCGATTATTAACTGGGCTGAGATTCCTTACCACTTGAGGGTTTTGTGAATTACATTGTCATTCCTATTGACACAGCTTTATATATTAACATCACTTATACTGACATTCTCTATAAAGATAAATAATGGAAATAACTAATATTAAAAAGACCTTTTATGCATTATAGTCAGTTTTTTAAAGCAGGAAAATGTCCACCTACATGTAAGATTAGAATCTAGAACAAACTGAAAATAGAAACACTAACATCCAAGTAACCAAGCTAGTTTGGGTGTAAAAGTTTTCCATAGCACTGGTTAAAATTTACTTTTAAAATGTTTTAATTTACTCAATTTCATGTATTTTATGTTAAAATATATATTACATATACTTTTTGTATACGCATTCTTAAAATTTAGAAAGTCGATGGAGCGTGCCAAGATGGTATAATTTTAGATGTCTAATTTAAAAGATGTTTAACCACTTCCCAATCATCTCAATTCAAAAGCTTGATAGGTTCTAAAAACTATCCTCAGAGTAAGGAGTGAGCTTGTGAAGGTCTGTGTTGTAGACAGTGTGCAGGAGGGGTACAAACACTGGTGGCAGACATGTCAGGTTTCTTTTTTGCATAAGTGCTTTTTGTCTTTTTGCTTGTTAAAATTTTGTTGTTGTTTTAACAAAGGCAAATGTTGTGATAATTTTTTTTAATATTAAGTATTGATGCTTCAAGCACATGTTAACTGATTTTTTTTTAATTCCTCCTTTTGGTTCCTCCCATTGTTTTAAAAAAGACTTTCAGTTTATCCATCCAGAATGAACAAAAGCATCACCAAGGGGAAAAAACAATTTTTTTTTCTTTACAGAAAACAAATGTTAAGATTATATATAGTTGTATTCTTTACATTGGATATTGTATTAGAGTCCTCCTTACAGGAAATTAGTTTTAGCACTTTTAGTATTAGCATTCCTATATTGGTGTCTATAGCTACAGTTTTAAATTGTATAATCTAAAAATGAAGTTAATTTTGCATTATAAGAGCACACCATGATCTATGTAAAAAGATTGTCCATTTGGTGTATTTTTTTAAAAAAGAAAAGGCACTTTCATATTAACAAGTAGCATGTGTATGAATTTTAGATTTTCCTATTTGTTGTGTCTGTATTCAGTGAAGTAAAATTAAGCATTCAAATGTTTGTTGATGGCAACATTAACTGTTAAATTAAAGCACCTTATATTCTGCTGCTTAAACTTGCTTGTAATTGCACCTTTGTTACCTGCACATTTTCACATAGAATATTGTTGTAACATTGCTTCATGTGGGTCTGGATGGAAGGTTAGTGGGCCTACAGGATCATTTATTTATACTGTTTATAATTCAATAATATATTGTAGACCAGCTGTTAAGTTCATTTCTTTACAAATAAAAGCCTCTTCCATTTGGCTGGTCTATTGAATAATTTCTTTTTTTCTTTAAGCTCCTGAGGCACAGGGAATACATTTCTAAGTAAACAAAAAGCTTAATGAGGGGTTTGAAAAAGTTATAACTTTTCCTGATTTAAAATCTGCAGAGTATAAATCTTTACTAATTAAGTGCAATATATTTTTAGATAGCAATCCCATGTTATTCAATTAGAAAGCAGTACATTTAGAGGAAAAGTAACAGTGCAGAGAGAACAAGATTTAGATACTGCAAAATCAGATACTGTCTATGTAGTTTAATGCATAAGGTGACTTATTTTGCCATTCAGACTGCTTTATTCCAGTAGTTCTCAGCCGGGGGCAGTTTCACCTACCAGAAGAGATTTGGCAATGTCTGAAGACATTTTGGTTGTCATGACTGGAGAAGGAAATGCCACCAGCATTTAGTGGGTAGAGGGCAGGGATTCTGCTAAACATCCCATGGACAGCCTCCCAAAACAATTATCCAACCCAAAATGTCAGTAGTTCTGAGGATAAGAAATCCTACTTTACTTTTTTATAGTGTGATACATTGTCAATGTAATTATAATTTGACATGCAAGTGACATATAACATAACTGAAAATGAATCTGATATGCCATAGAAAGAGACCTAGTCACCACTCCCAATTCTGTGAAGCAAGCAACTGAAATTTTGCTTCCAGGAATATTTGCATTAAAAACATTTTTTTTGTAAATTAGCTAGGTTTAAATTGAGCTAACCTTCCTCTTATATTAAAGAATATTCATACCATCTCATTTTAAGAAAATGATCTTGATTTTCTTGCTTTGAATTTAATAAAAATGTTTAAGTTTGTATCATAGTTGGCAGTCAACCTCAGATTAACGTAACAGTTTGCATCTAGTAGTTTTTTGGGTAACACAAACACGAGTATGGTCAAATGTCAACTCGTTTATTTCGCTTTTTGTATTAAATTAACATCTGTAACATGCAGTTTTTCTGAAGAGGTATAAACAATTTTCTTGGAATTATTTTGTTAAAAAAAAATAACCTAAATAATATCATAGCCCAAGAGACACATTCTAAGATTACTAGGAGGAGGAGGCAGCTTTGGTTCAGTTCATTCTTTATAGGTCCTGAGTCATCATTATTTCTTGTTTGTAAAATGATGATTCTTGTTGTAGCTGTAAGTTTCAATTATTTTTACCATGGTAACATATTAACAGATTATTATTGATATAGGCTTTTCAATTTGCTCAAGATTATGAATTGCAAGTGGAATGAAGCAGCATTTCCAGTTGACAAATGGATCTACAGGTAATGCGATGTCTCTTAAATTAAGCTTGTGACAATTAAACCAGTAAACTGTAGCAATGAGAAAACTATTGACAAAGTACAACCATGGAATGTTCATCTCAATATATCCTGGAATCTCTACTTTAAGTATAAGGATAATTACTTGAAACAATACAAATGGTAGCCAGGTACCGAGAAAGCAGATAAGCAGCTTGGGCAAGAGTGTTTTTTTAGAGTTCACAGTATAACTAGAGTGGGATGAAAAGGGGAAATATAAGATAGTCTTATTCATATAGGAAGTTATCCTAATAGCTTGTACCAAGGTGATAACTTCTGACCAAGAGGTTATAAAAGCCGTAAATAAAATCACCACCATGGAAAATGACAGCCAATAACTTTGAATGCTGACATAGAAAGGACATCGATAAGAATAAACATTCTGTGCGTTCAGGTTTTGGGAGATAGACGGATCTCCCAAAACATAAACAAAGACGGAAATCCAGATTAAAATTACTGTAAAGAAATAAAATAATTTTTTACTCTTAAATGCAAGCTTGGTGGTTTTTGAGAGATTCAGATAATAATCAATATAAGCTATCAGGAAAACTGGATAATGCAAAAAGCCATAAGTAAAAGAAATAATTTGAGTAAACAGGCAGATGTGATATTTAGTAAACCTAATGCCTAAAAGTACAAAATCTCTGAAGTAGCATATAATGGAAATGTTGACCCAAAGTAAAAGATCAATGAATGCTAGCGAAATACAAAAATATTCCATAAAATTTTGATAGGTGCTTTTTCTTTTCATTCCTAATGTGAAGATATTTAATAATATTTTTCCAAATAGAATTAAGAATAGCAGACAGTTACCATC
This sequence comes from Rousettus aegyptiacus, assembly GCF_014176215.1. NCBI lineage: Eukaryota > Metazoa > Chordata > Mammalia > Chiroptera > Pteropodidae > Rousettus > Rousettus aegyptiacus. The sequence goes on along the minus strand of NW_023416307.1, from coordinate 30,431,035 downwards.
TAAGGGCTGATTTGTTTGATGTAACTGGTACTGAAAAGAGCAGTTTTCTGAAGAAAAAGCAGTCATATTTTTAGTTAAATTTCAGAAGGCTTGCTGAAGTATATATGATAAAACAGTGCTTCGCTTATTTTCCATCCCTGCGAAGAAAAGTAAAAAGAAAACCATGATGTTATCTTGATGCTATCTCTATGTAAAACTTCAAAGTGCAAGCACCTGTAATCCCAAAAAGTCTAATTTAATCCAGTCATTTCCCTAAATAAATATATAAATAGGAATTTATATTTCTCATAATACTTAGAGATTACGGAATATGAGGAAGAATTAATGTGTATACTCTGATCATTTTTTGAGACCCAGAATATCCAGAACTCTCAGACCTATAAGCATAATGTTACTTGTAAATTATTAAACTTGTAATAAGTATAGGTTTTAATGACCTGTAAAAAGATAAAATACTTTTATTTACTGGAGCCAAAACACAGGCTTACAATAGCCTGATGATAACACTCAGAACAGTCACTGATAGCTGTTAACCCAGTCCCACTCTGACTCCAGACAATGTTACCTCACCCCCGCTTTTTGTCTCTTTGTCAGTGAATTTTAGAAATAATGCTTATGGGGCCCTCTAGCAATTCTCAAAACTTTTTAGCTGCAGGATCATCATTCAGATTAAATCTCTGAAGCTCAAAGACATAAAACAGATAGTCAGCTGAAAATAATGGGAACACTGGCAAAGGAAAGAAAGATAAAGATTTATCTCCTGGGCATGGTATGGCACCTGGAGAGAAGAGACAACACAGGGAAGGAACAGGGGTTGAGTATGGATACCTGAGAACATTGAGAAGTGCTGGGTAAAGGCAAAGGAATGGGAGTTGAGGCCGGAGTGATAAATGCATTCGGAAGCAGGAAAAAGAGAAGGTGATGAAAGGTCAGAGAGGAAGAAATCAGTAAAGGATAGAAGGAAGGAAATTGGGGAAATTTATCCTAAAAAAGAAATCACAGTTGACCCAAAGTTGTTCAACCACAAGTGTTTATAAAATAAAACAAAGCAATATAAACAAACAGTAACAAACTCATCCACAAATGCCAACTGGAAATGGGTTAAAAATGATACATGGTACATCCTTACGATATACTATTATGCCATTAAAAGTGTTTCTTGACTTAGAGGAAGACTTATTTTTCACTCCACCTTTTCTATACTTGTTAAATGTTAAACCTTATGAATTTGTTGCATGTTAAAAAAAATATAAATTTCCACAATGTTAAGTAGGTTACAAAATTATGCAGGAACATGTCATCTAATTTTTGAGACGTTATACATGTATATAAAAAAAAAACAAAATGTACACATTGACTTAATAATATGGTAGTAGTATACTTCTAGGTCTGTTAATTTCTCAAACTTTAAGGAAAAAATAAGGGAATATCAAGTCTGAAAAGTGAAAAAACTGAATTTGATTAAAAGCACATAACCAATGATTAAATAGTTTCAAGAAAATAATGAGGATATTGTCTGAGAATAAAAAAAAGAAATCAGTGTAGGAGAGGGCTGTCAGTCCTATTGACAGACTGAATCCTAACTTGACTAAGTCTTTCTCCTAGTTGAGAAGAGAGGTGAACTTTCGGTGTTGTCTTTTCATTCTCCAGTTTTAGCAAGAATCCTGCTAAGTCAGGTTAGCCGGAACCTCTCATGTTCCCTATCTGACCTCCCCTGGTAGCAGATTCCTCATCCCTGACCATGCCCCCAGGCGATGTGTGATAACCCTGGCCTGCCTTCAGCAAGAATTCATCTTACCCCTGCCATTTCCTTAGTGATATTCCATCCACTGACCCCCACCTTACTCCTTGCCTGTGAGTTCCCACTTGTATCTGGAGTCAAGCCCAATCTCTTTCCATCACTGCTAAACCATACTGTCATGGTCCCTACACCTTTGCAGTGGTCCTGAATAAAGTCTGTCTTACCATTCTTCACGAAGTCATGGCAATTTTTCCTTAACATACTCTCATGGCCATAAATCTTCCGTGTCATAAGTTCACTTATTAAGGTACACAAATAATGGGTCTATTTACACACATGTGCATATATCTAAAGACGGTTATAAATAATCATTTAACTATAACTATAGGTATAAGAGAACCAATGAAACAAGTTTTCTTGTATGCTCAACTTATTTTCTATACTCAACTCTACCACATAGTTTAATTTGACCCTCTCCTGAAAAAGTTCCATTCCAGATTTGTGATACGATATACAAGGACCATGGACTCGTGATTACAACCTTGACAAATGCCACTGGCCTTAGATGTGTGTTACTTGGATAAGGAATGCAGATGGAATGATAAGATCACGTGTAGTCCTTCTCTGCCAAGAAAAAAACAGGCCTAGTTTTAAATAGCAAATGTTGGTTTAGAATGGGGGTAAGGAAGAGAAGTAATGTGGGTTTATAAAGACCCATTTTTTAAAAAGTACCTTTATAGTCAAATAATTATCTGTATAAAATCACTTCATCCTTAATAATTCCTATTAAAATAAGCTAAGGAATCCACGTTTAGGCAACATCTAAGGGATGTTACCCGTTTCCATTTCATCACTGACTCCCAGAGTGGGGCCAACTGGAAAGCCAGAAAAGCAGGCTAGTCCCTGGAGAAGGGAAGTAACTCTGAGTATCTCCTAGGAGCTAAGGAAGGCCAGCAAAGGTGCAGGAGGAGGAGGAGGACCAGCTACAGCCACCAAGGCACTAACCAAGAACCTCCTTAAAAGAGGATGTGAAGAAAGAAGACAAGTGTCTGAAATGGAATATGTAAGAGAATCATAAAGCTAGAAGCTTTCAAGATGGGGGGGGGGGGGAGTCTCTAGGAAAGACGTGCAACTTGGAGGCAATAAAAAGCACCTGAAAGGAAGTGTATCAGAAAATGAGGTTTGGGTCGTTTTATAATGGTTCCTGAATCTCATGATCATGGAAATCAATCAATACTTTTTAAGGTGATAACAATTTTATACCCCACTTCTCCTTTAAAACCACTAAAAAATACTCAGAATTCAAACATTTTGTTCTTTAAACCAACTCCTAGGATAAGAAAAGTCTTTTGATAGGCAACCTGTCCAGAACTGTCCCTTGAAAAATGTTGACATTAACTCTAGGGATTCAGAGATTGATGAGAAACAGTTCTTTTCCTGAATAATTTTTTAAAGAACTTATGAACCAACTCTTATTGCTTCCACACAACTTAAAAACTTAACATGGAAGTCCTGTCAAGACATCGCTGGGCTTGCTCTGTGATCTGGCCAGTTTAGAAGTATTAGCAGGGCCTGAAGGTAACAAACCATGATTTCTTTTCACTGACCCAGTGTCTGCTTTTCTATTTATAATCCAATTCTTTAAAAAACTAAAACACCAAACAAACCCCACCATACTTACTCTGCTTACTCCTGTAGGTCTTTCTCGGCTGATGACCTTCCTATTTTACTTCGGTTTTATGGCCTTCAATTATCTTATTTTCGGTTCCCTTCATACCAAAATGCCACATGAATAAACACTGTGTGAAAGACAGAAAACAAAAATAACCATCACTAATAGCTATCTTAGTAATTGGAGTTCATTATAACTGGCTCCAGATCTCTGTTTAGAAAAGCTATAACTTTGTGGGATTACAGCCAGTAACTAACTGCTTATAATCTTTCCAGCAAAAGGAAGAAAAGGGATACTCAGAGTCCACCAAAGCCCCTGAGATATGAGTGCATATAATATGGCATCTATTATATCTAAATATAATATATTTGCTTATATTGTAGTTTTCACCCACAGGCTTTGGAGTGTAAACTAGCAGTTTTCATCCTGTTTGGTTACAGGACCCTTTGACACTTATTGCAATGTTAATATAAATCACATTTTTTTAAAATGAAAATGTAAGGTAGCACTGTTGTACATTTCACAAATTGCTTTAGTGTCTGGCTCAACAGCAGACAGGTGAATTCTCATCTATACTTAATCAGCTGCAATATCACACTTCACGTAGCTTTTGAGAAGTCCTCTGTACACTCATGATTGAGTAAAATATCTTTTCTAAATAGGCAGTAAACTGAATAACTTCATTGTAATATTAATCAGTTGTGTTATGCATACTCAGAAAAGTTTAACAAAACCATGTGCATGAAACAGTACAATGGGAAGAAGAGCGCAGCTAACATGGTCTATTGCACACACAAAAAAAACGGACTTAGCTCTATAGCTAGATTTGCTGATCCTGACGAGTGGAGAAAGCCTATGGGAGAAATTGTGTATTGAACCTTGCCCAGGGCTTTTACATACCTTTCATACATTCCTTACAGTAATCATAAAAGGTATGTATTATTTTTCCCCAGGAGGAAACAGGCTTGGGAGTTAGTAAACATACTTCCTAAGATTGCACGACTGATAAGTGCTGGAGCTGAAGTGCTCGGGTCTGATTTCAAAGCTTGTGTTCTGCAGTGAGTCTCAATGGTTCAGCTCACAACTGGAAATGTAGAAAGGGACCCAATTTATGTATGTGAAAGAGCTTTACAAAAAGGTGACATCCAAATGACAGTCACTAAGTTGATTATTGAACTGGAAGTTTCAGCAAGTTTTTTTTTTTTTTTTTTTTTTTTTGCAGAAATTGGCAAGCTGATTTTATAATTTTATATGGAAATGTAAAGGACCTAGCAGAGCCAAAATAATTTTTAAGAACAAAAGTTGGAGCACTTACACTACCTGACTTTAAGACATGCTATTAAAGGTACAGAAATAAAGAGGGTGGGTATTAACATAAGGAGAGTCCTATAAGTCAACAGAACAGAATAGAATCCAAAAGTAGACCTAACTATTTATAGCCAATTGATTTTCAACAAAACTGCAAGGTAATTCAGTAGGGAAAAGGACAACCTTTTCTAAAAATGGTACTGGAAAGTGATACCCGTATGGGAAGAAATTAACCTTAACCATTACCTCACATCGATATAGAAATAAACTCAAAGTGGAGAATAAGACTAAATGCAGAAGTGAAACATATTTCTAGGGAAAAAAAAAAAAAACAGGAGAAAATCTTTCTGATCCTGCATTAGACATACTAGTTTCCAAGGGCTGCCATAACAATTACCACTGAGTGGCTCAAACAACGGAAATTTATTCTTGCACAGGTCTGGGGGCTAGAAGTCTGAAATCAAGGTGTCAGCAGAGCCGTGCTCCCTCTGAAGGCTCTGGAGGAGAATCCTTCCATACCTCTTACAGCTTCTGGTGGCTCCTAGCATTCCTTGGCTTGTGACAGCATCACACCAATCTTGGCCTCCATTTTTACGTGGCCTTCTCCCCTGGCGCGTCTCATTGTTTATCCTCTCCTCTTTTTGCAAGAACACTGGTCAAGGGATTTACATCCTACCCTGATCTGGTATGATCGTACCTAATTACAGCTGCAAAAACCTATTTCCAAATAAGATGACATTCTGGATGGGCATGAATTTTGGGGCACACTAGTCAACCCACAACAGCAGGCTTGGCTTCCTTTGGACATGCGCTCGTGCAAATACATGAGTTGATAAATTGGACTTTGTTGAAAAAACAAACATCTCTTTTAAAGCGTAGTTAAGAAAATGAAAAGGCAAGCTATAAACTGGGAAAAAATATTCACAGTAAATATCTGACCAATGACTTGGATCCAGAATACAAAAAGACTCTTACAACTCAATAAAGTAGCTCATTAAAAAAAAAAAAAACAATGGGCAAAAGGTTTGAATAGACACGCTGGAGAAATGCAAATGAAAACCCCAAGCAAGGTACCACTTTACACACACTAGAACAGCTAAAATTTAAAAGACTGACATGTATTGGCAAAGAGAACTTCTCATACATTGTTTAAATGGTTTGGAGGTTTCTTACAATGTTAAACATCCAATTACCATTTCATCCAGTAATACTCCTATTTACTCAAGAGAAATGAAAACTTACATCCACAAAAAGACCCACAGAAGTGTGTTGCAGCTTTATTTGCCATGGCTTCAAACTGTAAATATTCCACATACCTGACACAAATGCGTACAGATGGTTTGCTTTCAATTATATGGAATTCTACAAGAGCAAAACCAACCTATCAGGCTGGAGAGACCACCAGTGGAACTCTGGAGCCAAGCAGAGGCAGAGGAGTACCAGGGACTTTTGTAGAGATGAACGTGTTCTATATGTGGATTGGGATAGTGGTTTGACAAGTGTATGCATTTTTCAAAATTCAAACTATACACTGAAAATGAGTGTATTTTATTACATTTTTAAAGGCTGTCCATATCAGTACTGGATATGGAATTAAAAACCTAAAATTTAAATATTCAACAATAGGAAACTGGCTGCATAAATTATGACACAACATCCACTGAAGATGGTTTTTTGAATAAATGTAATTACTTCTACTCTCTCTCATACCACTAAAACATCAGTAAATTGAGTCTGTAACTGGTTCTAAAATGAACAAGCCAACCAAATTTGTCACATTTAAGGATACTAGGAAACCAAGTCATTATGTTTTTAAACTGGAAAATACAAGGAAAGAATCAAGCATTTTTCCTGTCTTTTCTATACTAACTGTACTACTTGGTGACAAAAAAAGTGAGAGGATGTCTACTTTTTTACAAGTACTCTAATAAATGGATAAATAATAATGAAATTTGAAAACTGTCATTTTGGGACCCCCGATGTACTTGTGGAAGCAGCCAATGGTCATCAACAGCTATGAACACCCAAGGGAGAGATGAAGGATGCATCACTACCTGTGAAATGGACTTGCTAAAAACTTAGGACCTGATTAGCCTGCAGATTCAACTATTTATGTACTAAATAAACAAACAAACAAAAAAATAGCACAAAAGAACATGTTAACCCCATGGGATGCAGTAAGCAAAATCCAGATGGTGGTAAACTCTACCAGACAAACAACTTATTTCTTCAAATAAACTGTATCAACACAAAAGATTAAATGAGACTTAAGATAAAGCAACTAAGTGCAATGTGTAGAACTTACTGAATTCATTAAAACAATGAATTACACTTATAAATGACAACTGGAAATTTGAACATTGATTAGACATTTGAGGATATTAAGGAATTACTAATTTTTGGCATGATAATGATATTTTGTTGTAATGGGCAGAAAATTGTGTTCTCCCAAAATTCCTATGTTGAAGTCCTAAGTTCTAGTACCTCAGAATATGACTGTATTTAGAGACAGAGCTTTTAAAGGAGGTCATATGTGTGGGCCCTAATCCAGTCTGACTGGTAGCCTTGGAAGAAGGGAAGACACCAGGGATGGGTGCACACAGGAACCAGTGATGTGGGGACCCAATAAGAAGGTGGCCATCTGTAAGCCAAGGGACGATCTCAGGAGAGACAAACCTGTTGAGACCTTGATTTTGGACTTATAGCTTCCAGAATTATGAGGAAATAGATGTCTGTTATTTAAGCCAGTATATGGTGTTTGTTATGGCTATTTAAAAAAACTATTTTAAAAATGCATACTGCAATATTTACAGGTGCGATGTTTTCTGGAATTTGCTTTGAAACACAGTATGTGTTTGATGGGTATTGATGTTGTAAATAGGGCAGGACTGTCTATAAGTTAATGGTTATGCTATTTGTGTATCTGCTTGAAATTTTGTGTAGGTTTATTTATTTTATGTGTTTGTTTGTTTGTTTGTTTAAAGTCATGAACCTCCAGGACAAAAGAATGTGAGAGTAAACACCAGGGGGAAAAATCCAGAGGCTAGAAAAACGATTGGGTGAATGACAAATGACTTAGCATCTTGCTACTCAAAAGTATGGTCCAAGGAACAGTAGCATAAGCATCACCCAGGAGCTTGTTATAAATACAGTTACAGAATCTCAGGTTCCAGCATGGACCCATTGGATCAATTTGCATTTTAATAAAATCCTCAGGTGACTCTCATATACTGATAATAGACAAGAAAGCCAGCAGTGCTGATATAGCACAGTGCCAACCTAATTTATGCCTCGGGATCCTCAAAAGGCTGAGGAACTGTTGGCCCAGGTAACTTTGAAAAGGGATGCAAAGATGAGGCAGATGAAACAAACAGGTCCCAGACCCCTTCCCTGACTCAGTGCAACAGGTGACTGTCTCACCCCAGCTATGGACTAAGAATGGGGGTTTTCTCCTCTGGCAAGTGTGAGACAGGGTCTCGACTGTGGGAAGAGCTACAGACAGGGGGGTTCAATGCTGAAAATGGAGTCTGAATAAAACTATACATATTGAAAGTTGAGACATCTCTTCCTCACCTGGATTTCAGGAATACCATTATCACGAAACATAAATATCCACAAATCCTTCTCTAGTGATCAGCCTAGACAGAAATATGTAAAAGTACTGACATTGAGTCTTCCCTACAGAAACATTCTAGATAGCACCCTACCCCAAAAATATGACTGGACATCCAAAGATCCTTAGTCAAAGAAAATCTCTACTATGAAAATTCAAACCCACAAACATAAAAATAACTTGGAAGAAAAAGATACCATGCTAGAAGAAAACTTTATTTAGAAATTCATTGTTTTCAGGGAGAAAATATTGCATACATGGAACAAAAGGAGGAAACTGTTTAAAACAACAGAAAATAAGGCACTCTTGGGAAATAAAAATATGATGGCAGAAATGATAAACTGAACAGAAGTTAGAAATAAAGTTCAGGCCATTTCCCAGAAAACACAGAACAATAGATGGAGAAAAGGATAAGAAAGAGTACCAATCCAGCAGGTACAAAATCTGAATAATGGGAGTCAGAGAAAGAGAACAAACTTGAAGGGGAACAAATCAAAGAAGAAAAGCATATAATATTCTCTAGAACTAAAAACAGTAAGTGTCCATCAGTGGCCACCTTGATGGAAGAAAACAGACCCACACTGAGGCACAGCAAAAATTTCAAAACAGTGATAAGAGAAGAGATTACCAATTCTCAAGAGGAAAAACATTTCATATAGAAAGAATTAAGAGTAAATTAAAAATGAGTAAATTAAGGGAAAGAATAAAGGAACTACGCTGCCTTAAACGAGAGGTACCACTGGGTAACCAAGTAGTAGATGAGGGGAAGTATTTCTTCAAAGAGTGTTCCAATTTCTAAATGAAAAACAAATCTCAGATTTAGCATTCCACCATTTTGTAATTAGCTCTTCTCCCCTAACCTCCCATCCCTGAATTAAGAGATGTAGACATTAAGTACCTATTGCAATGATCATCACAACGGTAGAGAAATTGGACATTTTGTGCCTCCTAGGGACTAAACCTGAGTCTGATCAAATTTCTGGACCCAGCTGCCAATATGCAAGAAATATAGAGAACACAAAACTGGAAACAATCCAGATTTCTATCAACAAGTGAATGGATAAACAAAACAGTGGTATATCCATACAATGGAACGCTACTCAGCAACGAAAAGGAAGCAACTATCAGTACATGCAACAATACGGATGAATCTCAAAATAATTATGCTGAGCGAAAGAGGCCAGGCTCAAAAAGAATGCTTCATGATTCTATTTACATAAAATCTTAGAAAACATAAACACACCTATAGGTGTATTAGCTATCCTGATGGGGTATTTTCATGGGTGCAGACATGGCAAAAGATATCAAATTCTACACCTTAAATATGTGCAGTTTGCTGTATGCCAATTATACTACAATAAGGCTGTTTTTAAAAAAGTAAAGAAATACAGAGGACAGAGGGACATACTGAGCTGTACCATGAGTGTGCAATCAGCAAAAGTCACACTGTGGAAAACTCTAAAGGTCCAGCGGTCTCGTTCTTCAACAGAACAAGGGAGAAAAAGGCTTGGAGAAGTCATCTATACAGTGAAAGACACGTAAAAGACATCTTAAATAATGTTTTAAAGGGTAAAAAGCAGGGAGAGGGGCTGGGGTTTGGAGAGGTCACACGGAAGGGGCTGACAGAGCAGTTTTAGTTCTTTACCTGAGAGATAAGTTACAAGGGTGTTCGCCTTATGATAATTCATTAAGCTCTACATGTTTGTGTATGCTTTATGATTCTGTATCTTGTTTTTCAATAAAAAGATATTTTTAAAAATCAGGGTAGAGTCAGGCTCCTACACAACACTGGAAACCAGAGATACTTTGAACTCCGAGGGACTGACAAGTTCAAATATAAACAACACTTCCTGGCATAAAAACCACAGACGAAATCAAAAGAAAATGACAAACTAGAAAAAAATTACAAAATATTAATCTCCCTAATTTATAAAGAACTCTTGGAAATCAAACAGGAAAAAGATCAAAAGCCCAAGTAATATGAGCAAAGGATCTGAAGGGACAATTCACAAAAAAAGGATAAATGGGATTAAACATGAAAAAATACCCAGCATTACTCATTAAATAAAATTTTTTTTAAACCTGGAAAATAAACTATACTGTTTGCCCCTTAAGGGAGAGGGCTGTGGATGCTGCCACTGTCAAACACCTGCTGGCTGTGGAGCTGGGAGGGGAAGACGGGTGTCCGGCACGTTTGGCAGTGTGGCTTCGCTGGCTCCCACTGTCTCCAGGCTTCATCAGCTGCGTGTCACTTAGGATTTCAGTGGTGCCCCCGGAGATTTTAGTGGTGACGCCTGAAGCCCGGAAGGAGGTCTTCTCGGGCCATAGACCAGTGTTCTGGGCTGACACAGAGATCTCACACGGGGCAGTGGCACCTTACTGTCCAGCAGCACGTTGCTGATCTCAGGTGAGGTCCTCCCTCGTGAACGTAAAGCCCGTGCCTGTGGACATGAGGTGACAGTTCCTCTAGAGCTGGGCCGTTTTCCAGGTGCCCCAGGATGGCCTCGTGCACCTCAGTGTTCTCGCCTGTCGGCACCACAGCTTTCCCGCGGATGGACATGCAGGTCTGCTGCACCTGCCTGGAGCCCACAGTCTGCTCCCACAGTGAAGCGGTTAGGATAATCATCTAAAAGTTAGATGATCCCAAGGAAGAAGCTGGGCTTCCAGGTCTCCGTGTCTTCCCTGGGCATCTGGGAGGTACATGTGGAATTGCCATACAGGGTTAAAAACAATGTCACTCTTGTGACAGATGCCTGGCAAGAGCGACCCCGACATTTTTGAAGACTAGGCTAATTGTCTTGTAGAATATTGCACAATCTGGATTTGTCCATGTAATTATTAGACAAACATTTTCTTCAAGAACACTATCTGGATTATGTGTCCCATTATGTCAGTTTGTCTAAAACTGGTCATGGGAAGTTAGATCACCTAATTAAAGACATGTCTGCCATATTTTTCCAGTATGGGGTACCTTTTCCCTTTTGTAATCAATAATTAATCCCTAGGGTATAATACCTTGAGACTGTTAGACTATGCTGTTCCAAAACAAAGTTTCATTTAATAGTTTTAATATCCATCCATCATCCTTGCCTGAATCAATTACCATATTGGGAATTATAAAATAGTAACTTTCTAATCCTATGATTCATTCTGCTTTTATGAGCTGGCAATTTTTCCCTGGATTCATGGACTTATTCAGTGTGTTATCATCCACTGCCACCATTATTCTTTTGAATACCTACATTTTTCTAAATGTGTGCTGTTGGAGTTCCTCCAGGCTAGCTCCTATATCCTCTTGACATATTCTGGTCCAAACACTTGTTCACAGAGCCACCCAGTGACCTGGTATACCCATTTGGACTGTTAAGTGAGAGAAATAAACTTGTATTGGATTTGCGCCATTACATTTTTTGTCAATTTTTACAGCATTTTAGCCCATCCTACTTAATACAAAATACTTCTAATTATTCCTTTTCATATCCCTCCCCTCTTGGTATGTTGCAAAACAGTAACTTTCTAATTCTATGATTCATTAACTTCTGTTGCAAAAGTTACCCATTGTAAGCCTTCACTCTTTTACCTGCTCTCCGCCTCATGTAAGTATTCTTAACCTGAGCACTGACATGAAATGTGGTATTCTGCATGTACTTGTATTACAGTTACTGATGGCTCAACTGCATTGAGATTCATCATGGCCCAGGGGCTTTTGCTGCCAGGAACAGGCACAGAGCCAATCATTCTCTAATTTGAACTTCCTACTTACAAAATTAATTAGCCTTCATTTGACTTGTCCAATTTCTAAGTACCTAATTTATCCAGCATCTCTGGCACACAAATAAACATACACACATTACTGGTCAGGGATTAAAACTGATTAAATAGCGTCCCAGACTATTCTCTGAAAGGTTAACTGAAAAGAGTTGTCCCACACCAGCACCAAACCTTTTATGTCTCTGTATGATCTTCCCACTATGTAACTGTGGTGTCATCTGAACTAAACTATGTTTCCCTGAGCCACTGATGATTATATTGCACTTAACATTCCTTATAACATTCTTGAAAAAATTAGGTTACACTGAAATGATTTAGTTTTCCCTATAGCCAGCATTAATTTTTACCCAATGCCCTAAGTTTGCTTGTAAATTAATATTCTGGTGATGCATATTTTCATATATCCCTCCCTCACAATGTGTCTTCTTATTTACTGCAAACTATACATCATCATTTCGGTAGGAAAAGATAATACAAGTATCATGTTCAGAATTAAGGAGAAAGGAATCCCCATACCTTGTTCTAGTCATTCAGTTTTTGCTACCAAATTTTAAGAAAGATCTCAATAAACAGGAATATCCCTAAAGAAGCGACAAATATGAGAAAGGGCTTCATAAGACAAACAGTTATAAAGGGTCATAAGAATGGGAATTGTTAAAAAGCAGGCTGTGTTAGTTTAGGAGCTAGTGTTGTTTGTATGATCATCAGAAAAGTCCAAATATGTATGGGATGACTGTTTAGCAAACATGCTTATAGAAGGTTTTGTATTCAAAGGACATTTAAACTAGAGATTACTTCCGAGTTCTCAATGACTGTCATCAACTTTAGTCTTGCACTTACAGGAAGGGGTTTGAGCATAGAATGACCAAGAAAGTACCAATCAGAAATCACGCTCAACAGTTCCTGAGCCCTGATTCGCAGCCCCAAGCTACGGAACCCAGCTCGCGAGATGACTCAACCACCAGAAAGATGATGCTGCTCAAGTTCAGTCGTCTGTGGTTTCCAAAACCATGAGTCTGTTTGTCATTCCTGAGAAAGTGAACCAGGCCAGTCACCTGAGGGAGATCCTTTTCTGGCCATCACACAATCTAGAACAGGCTACCCAGTCAACCAGTGTCTAGTTCTCCCATAAGTCTTTGACAATAGTATCACAGACCTATACCAGCTTACTCTACTACCATAAACAGCCGTCTGTTTTGTTCCCACTCCTTCCAGAATCGGAAAATATAACATACCCATCTCTCCACAGACTGATTTTTAAAAAGCATGAGCCTAATGGTAGAAGTTTCAGAGATTAAGAGAAATTTGGGGGAGCAGGTAGGCATGTTGCTTTGGTCAAATAATTCTACCTAAATACATATGGTGCTTTTTAGTTTATAAAGTGTTTTATGGAGATTGTCTAATTCAAAGTGTCTAAATTAAACTCCTGAACCGACCTACATTCCATGAATGATGCCAAGATGTTCAAGTGTTAGAACTAAAATAGCAGTCTTTTCCCTAATTTGAGGTGAGGAGAAAGTGCCAACAAGTGAAAAAGAGACATATTTACATACACAGAATGAAGGAAAACAAACTGTAGGATCATCCTGAAAGGTGCTGAAAAAGCTTCTGAGAAAATTAAATGCTCATTCGTGATAAAAACTTCTCAGCAAAGTAGAAATTGAGAGAAACTTCCTTATAAAGGACCTATGAAAAATCTACAGCTATTATACTTGTGAAAGACAATTTTCCTGTGAAAATTGGGAACAAGACAAGGATATCTGCTCTGATCACTTATATTCAGCATTTTAGGATGTCACAGCCAGTTCAGTGACGTAAGAAAAAAGGGCACAGAAATTAGAAAAATAAAGTAAAACTATTGATAGACGATGTTTATATATACAGAAAATCTCAAGGCATCTACCAAAAATGTATTGGAATTAATAAGCTAATTTAGTAAGATTGCAGATCAATTTTGAAAATTGCATATAAAAATATAAACAAGATTTGAAAGTATAAAAACTACCATTTATAATAGATTCAAAAACATAAAATATATAGGAATAACACTTTCAAAACGTGTATAAAACATTAATGCTAAAGCTATAAAACACTGGTGAGAAAAACTAAGACCTAAGAAAACTAATATTGTTAAGATGTCGACACTCCCCAGCTTGAGATTCAATGCAGTCCTAATCAAAATCCAACTAGGCTTTTTTTTGTAGAAATTGAGCAGCCCATCCTAAAATTCTTTGTATAGGAAATGCAAAGGGCCAGAAGGGTAAAAAAAGAATGAAGATGGAAGGCTTACACTACCTCATTTCAAGACTGATAAACTACAGAACTGAAGACAAGTATGGTACTGGCTTAAGAACAGACAAACAGAACAGAGTAGAGAATTCCAACAGTCCACTTGATTGACAAGAAAGTACCAATTCGAAGGAGGAAAGTCTTTTCAATAAATGGTGCTGGACCAATTGGATAGCGAAATGAAAAAGAACCACCTCAGTCTCGCTTCACACTATACATACGAATTAGTTCAGGATGGATTGTGGGTTTAAAAATAAAAACTAAGACTCTAAAGCTTCCAGAAGGAAAACAAAGGAATATATCTTTCCAAATACAACCTTGGGGTATGTAAAGAATTCTTAACCAAACGCAAAAGCATTAACCATAAAAGAAAAAAAAATGAATAAAGTGGACTTATTAAAATTAAACTCTTCTCATGAGAAAATGAAAAGGCAAGAAACACACTGGGAGAAAGTATTCACATCTATCTATCAAAGGACTTGTGCCCATACTGCCAGACTGCCAGACTGCCAGACTGACTGTCTGTCTGTCTATCCATCCGTTTGTCCGTCCATCCATCCATCCATCCATCCATCCATCCATCCATCCATCCATCCATCCTCCATCCATTATTCTCTCTATCTACCTACCTACCTACCTACCTACCTTGCCTA
This sequence comes from Rousettus aegyptiacus, assembly GCF_014176215.1. Taxonomy (NCBI): domain Eukaryota; kingdom Metazoa; phylum Chordata; class Mammalia; order Chiroptera; family Pteropodidae; genus Rousettus; species Rousettus aegyptiacus. The sequence continues at coordinate 30,415,988 of NW_023416307.1, read as the reverse complement.
CAAATCAATAGTAAAAAGACATGTAAATCAAAACAAAAATGGTCAAAATACTTGAAAAGACACTTCAAAAGAAAAATGTACAAATGGTTGCTAGCAGGTGAAAAGGTGCCTAGCATCACTAGCCATCAGGAAAAGGCTAAAACCACACTGACATACAATTTCATATCTATCAGATTAAAATTAAACCGATACCAAATGTAAGAAAAGATATAAGAATGTAAAATGATACAACCCTTTGGATAACAGTCTGGCACTTTAATATACATCTATCCTATGCTCTAGTACTTCCACTCCTAGGTAGTCTACCCAGGAGAGAAAAATTTGTGTCCACAAATGACCACACTAAATGCCGGCAAGGATGTGGAGCAACAGGAACTCTCACTGCTAGTGGGAGTACAGCCACTTTGGAAGACAATATAGCAGTTTCTTACAAAATTCAACATATTCTTATCATACAATCCAGTAACTGTGCTCCTTGGTGTTTATCCAAAGAAGTTGAAAATTTATGTCCACACAAAGTTTGTACACAAGTATTTACAGCTATATTATTCATAATTGCCAAAAGTGGGAAGCAACCAAGATGATCTTTGAAAGTGACTGGAAAAACTGTGATTATTTAGCACTTTATAAAAAGAGATCTATCAATCCATGAATAGACGTGAAGAAAACTTAAACATATTATTAAGTGAAAGACGCTGATATGAAAGAGCTATCTATTGGATGATTCCAACTATATGACATTCTGGGACAGGCAAAACTATGGAGACAGTAAAAAGGTCAGTGGTTGCCAGAGGTTAGAAGGGAAAGAGGGATGAATAAGCAGAGCACAGAGGATTTTCAGTATCACTCTGTATAATACTATAATGGTGAATACATGTCATTAGGTCCAATGACCTATGACTATCTATAACTCTAGATAGCAATGTGGTGGCTGGCAACCTGCCTTAATAATGTTGTGAATTGGTGGGGAGAGGGATGACAGTGGTTGCTAGGGGTTTGAGATTTGGGGAGATGAATAGGCAGAACATAGAGAATTTTTAGGGCAGTGAAAATACTGTATGATACCATAATGATGGGTACATGACATACATTTGTCCAAACCTACAGCATGTACAACAACAAGAGTGAATTGTAACGTAAGCTATGGATCTGGGGTGATTATGATGTGTCAATGTCTGTTCACCAACTGTAACAAATATACCACTCTGATGTGGGACATTGCTAATCGGGGAGGCTATGCATGTGTGGGGCAGGGTGTATACAGGAAATTGTACCTTCTGTTTAATTTTGCTGTGAATCTAAAACAGCTCTAAAAGATAAAGTCTATTTTAAAAAAAGACTTGTACGAGGTTAGGCAAATATTTCTTAGATATGTAATTAAAAGCATAAACTATAAAAGAAATTGATAACTGAGATTTCAACAAAATTAAAAATTTTTTCTTTAAAAGGCAGCATTTAAAAAATAAACAGATTAGTCATAGATAAGGAGAAAATATTTACAAATCATATATATGATAAAGAACTTACCTCTAGAATCTAAAATATATTTGAACATTTTTATTCAAATATTTTTATTTGAATATATAAAAAATTTTGAAACTCACTAAGATGATAGTGACAAATAATCCAATTTTAAAAATGAGCACAAGACTTAACTAGACATTTCACCAAAGAAGATACATGAATGACTAATAAGCACACGGAAAGGTGCTCAACATCATTAATCATTTGGAAAATGTAAATTAAAATTGCAGAGTGATACTACAATTAGGTTATAATCAAAATAACTAACAATACTGAGTGCTGGCCAAAATGTGAACAAATCAAACCTCTCATTTTTGGATAACAGTTTAGCAGTTTCTTAAAAAGTTAAAACATAAAAGTATTATATTATCCAGTCATTACACTCCAGACTCGAGAAATTAAAATATAGGTCTACACAAATACCTGTATACGAATGTTCAGACACAAAACACCACATATTTTAGTATTCTATTTATAGAAAATATCCAAAAAAGGCAAGAGACAGAAAGCAGATAAATGGCTGCCTGGGCTTAGGGGTGAGGACTGACAAGAGGGAACTTTGGAGGTGATAGAAATATTCTAAAATTAGATTGTGGTGATGGCTGTTCAAATCTATAAAAACCACAGAATTGCACACTTACAATGAAATGACTTTATGGCACATAAACTACATCTCGATAAAATTTTTTTTAAAGAACTTGTACAAGAATGTCCATAGCAGCTTTATTTAAAATAGGCCAAACCTGGAAGCAATCCAAATGGTCTTCCAAGGAGAATGGATAAATTGTGGTATAATCGAAGGATGAAATATTGGCTATTAATAAAGAACAAACTACTGAAAAACACAACATGCATGAATCTCAAAAACATGTTGACAAAAGAAGACACTTTTGTTCTATTGTATACTATATATTCCATTTATAAAAGAGTGTTCTCTTTTTTTCTATTATTGTATTGTGTTCCATTTATATGAAGTTAAGAACAGGCAAAGCTCACTTCTGGTGCTAGAAATCAGAACAGCAATTGCCTCCGGGGTAGGGAGATTGCTGTTCACAAGAGAACTTTCTGGAGCATGAAAATGCTTCTGTATTTTGACAGTGATGTTTTTTACATGGGTGTATACATGTATCAAAATGCAACAATTAAGATCTGTGTATTTTACTATATGTACCTCAGTAAGTTTTTAAATGATTAAAAATGCCAAAAACAAGACTTACTACTAGACAAACTATGAAATCAATCAATTGTATTTATTTTCAGATCCAAAGAAGATATGGTGTGTATCAATTCTGAAATCATAACATGTCAAATAGTTAATATAAATGACTGGATAATAATTTAATACTCTTTTTTAAATGTTTTAATTATGCCATGTGATACATACACATATATATATTTAACATATGTATGCTATAAAACAGTCAAACTCATTTATTCTTTGTATATTCATTCACTCATTTACTCCAAAAATACTTATGGAAGGCCAAAAACATATTCTAGGCATCCAAGTTCAAACAGTGGCTCAATCACAAATACAATGCTGATATTTCACTTTTATATCAAAATCTGAGTGTACCTTACAGAATAAAGTTTATTTAACATGAATTTCCTGGTTTGCTTGTGGGAGGAAAAGTGTTAGATACCAAAACAGACACAGACATGAAACAAAAACAAATTCGATACCAGTCAGGTCCAGTAGATTCAGGACTCGTGTAAGTCCTCATTTCAAGCCTCTATTAACTTCAGGTCTTTCTGCTCCACCTCCAGCCCTCTCCAGCCACATTAAGGTAAGGCTAGCTTGTGCAAACACACCCTGAAGGAAGTTGCTGCCTGATCAGCGGCATCTATTACAACTTGGGACTCAGGCCAGGAGCAAGGAAACGCCACCACCACAGGCAGCTAGCTACCTACCTTTCTGGTAACTTCTTCACTCCCCCAGACACTTTAGAGTCTGCTCTAGGCCGGGGCTAGAGGTGTGATGACTAACTAGGCATGGCCGCTGCATCCCAGGAGAGTCTGTTTACAGACCACACTGCCCACTGCTGGGGCGGGGTGGGGAGGGGGGTGGTACAGTGTCTGGGCACCTCCTACACTCCTGCTGCATTTTAAAGAGTGTTTAAAATGTTCATGCCTTTTGACTCAGTACCTCCATTCCAGAAATTTATCATAAGAAAATAATCAGAGTTGAATGAAATAATTACTACATGAGCAGCTCACTTCGGCGTACTTAACATACAGAACACTCTCCTGACCCAAAAGAATCAAAACAACTTAAATGCCTAACAAGAGGGAAGTAATCAAATGAATTATGATAGTCATAAGATAGACAACTACCTGCAGCCATGAGAAAAAAAAAAAAAAAAGCTTTTCAGAAAACTTAAAGAACTGGAAAATGCTGACATAGAATGTTAAACTATAGAAGCAAGATAAAAACTGTATATATCAGGGCTTCTCACAGGGGAACATAATGGAATTCCCCTGCCTCCCAGAGATTCTGCTGATCTCTGAATCCATGTTACTGAGAGAATGTGCTCTTGTCCTCAGATAGTCTTACTGAATGGGGGATGGGGAGGTTAAAAACCAGTGGTGCTGAACGAGTTGCCCTAAGAATTGCCACTCTGGCATGCAGATTATTTCAGCTGAAAATAATCAAGGCCCAGAAGGCTCAGGAAGAAACCGACCTTCTCCCTTACTGCTTAAAAGAATTCAAAAGACTTGCTTCAGGCAGGAAGCTACCATCATAAGATGATTATATTTTAATATGAGCTAGGCGTGACTGACAAGGAGAATCTAGAAAGGCCTATTTGACAAAGTCTCCTCTCCCATTTTCAAGATGACCCAATACACATTTGTTTACTAAACAATAACTCTTTTCATCTTGCTGTGAATTGCCTTACTTATCCCTAAGTTCCGAATGACATATATATACCTCATTTTGCCTTGCTGTCTTTGGAATTTTCATGCTTAAGTGAATTCCCCATATTAAAACTTAATTTTTTTCCTATTAATCTGCTGTATGTCATTTGAATTATCTGACCAGTCAGAAGAATTTTAAGGGAAGAGAGGAAAGAAAAGAGAACTTTTTACTATTTAAAACCTTTGATTCAATAATTATTAAATAATTATTCTTATAGGAATCTGTCCCAAATAATGTGAACTGGAATCAAAATGTAAAAACATTGTCTCTACTCACACTTCTGACACAAAATGTGTGGGTTTTTCTATACCAATCAATTCTAACACTAATTACCCAGAATTAGTGCAGACCCCACAGGTAGAAGGCTCAGTCCCAGAAGACTGCTTCCCACTTTAGATGTCACTTACAAGTTCCAGATTGTCACCTGTACTTCTAACAAGCAGCTATAAATCAAGGAGTCCAATGACCCTCAGGTTCAATAGTTTGCTTTAATTGCTCACAAACCTCAGGGAAACACTTTACATAAGCCCCACGAAGAAAGATTCATTTGATGTGAACCCAGAGAAGAAATTTATCTGCTGGGATGGACCCCCTAATGATCGATTGAGGGCCCAAATTTCATAAGTTATCAGAGTCTAGTAGCTATCTCCTGACAGGGGCTTTCTAAGTATTTTTCTATACCCGGACAGAACCTCACACTGAAGTCTTGGTTTCCCAAACTGTGCCCTGCTCATTTATACCATTCTGAGCCAACTATCATTACGAGAGTTCTTGGTTTCATCTTTCAACCAATGAACTGAGACCTGCCTCATCCCCTCAGAACTGCACAATTATATCCTCAATCAGGACGCATAATGCTTACAAATCAGGACTGTAAGATTCATGCCATCAGAATTGTATGAATTTGGATACCTCATTTACATAAAATGGACCTAACTGGGGACCTGTGTGGGAACTTCCTCTATAAAAGGCAGCCTTCCCTATGTCTCTGTGGAGCACACTTTTGGTTTCTACCAGAGGCTGCATCTCCCGGGTTTGCAAACTTCACATGAATCAAGTCTTTCCATTTTCTAATATTTTGGGGGGAGGGAGGGATTTTTGGGGGGAAATTTTTGTTGACACTTACTCTTATTGATTTATTATAAAAGATACAACCTAGGAACAGTCAATTGGAAGAGATGCCTAGGGCAAAGTATGGGAAAGGGTGCAGAACCTCCATGCCCTCACCTTCATGATTAAAACATTGGCCACTGGTGACTGAATTCAATTCCTAGTATGCCTCCTCTTCTTAGAGGTCAGGAGGTGGGACTGAAAGCTGCAACTCTCTAATCACCTGGTTGGGTCCCTTGGCAACCAGCTCCCCATCAACCAAGAAGCACCTCATTAGCATAAACTAAGGTATGGTTGACAGGGGCTTATTATTATAAATAACAAAAGACACTCGGTTCACCAACAGCTCTATACCAGGAACCAGGAACCAGGAACCAGTGATGAAGACAAAACATATCACAGAATCAAAAGTTTATATACATTCAACTTAGAATGATTTACCAAATCAAAAAAAAAAAAAAAAAAAAAGAGTAACCACTTTTCCCAAATATTAAGGGCTAAAAAAATGGCTGAAATAGCATGCAATCACTACAAATGATATTTATAAAGACATGGAAAAATGCAAAGACACACTTTAATCACACTATGACAACTATGTTGAAAGGCTACATAAAATGAATTAAATGTTTATAAAATGGTAAAATGTATTAAATGTATAAAGAACAAAGGCAAACAAAACTAAAGTGGGATAAAACACACCACAATGTTAATGGCTTTGGACCCTTCGATAGTGAGCTCATAGACATTCTTTTCCTTCAATTCTCCAGAATAAAATAAGTTAAAAGGAGGGAAGGTGCCAAGCAGGATGAGGAGGCGATGGAGAATAGAATAACGATGGAAAACGGCAGAGGCAGTGGAAAGAAACCCATTCAAGGGCTGGTTAGAAGGGAGCAGGCTTGAGGGCTTATTAGCTGGGGGACGGGGTAGGGGTGTGGAGCTGTTAGATATCTTACTGGAAGAAAGGTCTGGACCTGGGCAGGAAGAGGAAGGAGTCCAAAAGCCCAAGGCCTCTCCTCTTCCCTGACCCCCAGTGGGCACTTCTATAAATGGTCTGTGCAGGAGCGGTTAACAGGGGTGACCTCTGTCTGCCTTGACTGCTTGGAGGGGACCAGCTGCCCGTCCATTAAGCCTCCCTGGACACAATGCACGCTTTCAGCTTCCTGGGAACACCTCAGCTTTGAATCTCTCCCTTTCCCTCCCCAGGATATCACTGCTCACTATGACTTTTTAAGGGAACAAGGGAAACAAACTTGTGTTGCTCTCTCTGATAAAATAAAATGAATAGCCCATTCCTAGGTTCTCATTTCTAGGCTCATTTCTGGCCTGAACCTTAGTTCACTTTTATATTTCTCCTGACAGGCAGCAAAAGGCAGAAGAAACAAACACAAACAAAAAAACCTGCACCCCTGGTTGAAGGTCCAATTAGACAGCCCTTTTAAAAACTATAAAAAGTACTATGTAAATATTAGTTATCAACATCTTTAAACCTGCTGGTGTACTTGTTCTATGATTTCACCTTTAAAGGGCAAGTCAGACAGTCCTTCCCCATGCCTGCTCATAACATTTTTATTAGCCCTTCACAACATTCCGGTGAGGTGTGCTTATCCCCAACTGACAGCAGAGGCACCGAGGACTCAGTCGGCTGCAAGCTTCTGCCAAGCAGTGGCAGCCATGGGGCTGGGACTCCTATATCCACCCCTATTCCACACTGACACCAGTCTGCTCTTCCACAACAGGGTGGAGTCTGGGCCCACACAGAATGTCAGGGGATTGTATCTCTTTTCCAGAGTCAGTGTGGATTTTAATCCCCAAACAACAGCCCTAAAGCCCTGGGTTCACAGCCACCCGCTCCAGCCCAGTTCTCTTCATCAATCCAAAACTGCTGCTGCTCCAACTCCCTGTGAACATTTGTCATGGAGAACATTTCTCTAAGGCCACGAGGCAGCTCAGATGAGCAGCCCACAGCTCACCCTGAAAATAGGGAGGTGAGAGCTATTAAGCATTTCCACCCTGTAGCCTTCCTTCTAAATCTATGGGGACCCTCTCCTCTCCATCCTCACAAATAGAGGCAAAATTGAAGGAGGCAAGGTTCTAACAACAGTAAGAGCTAATCCACAGCAAATCCTTATTCCATGCCAGGCACTGACATACCATTTAATCCTCACAGCCCAACACGGTAGGTATTATTAGTACTTCCATTTTACACAGGAGAAAACTCAGGCGCAGAGTGGTTAAAAAAAATAGTCGAGGCTACGCAGGTAGGTGGGAGAAAAACCAGAAATAATCCAGCAATCTGGCTGGAGTCCACACTCAGGATCATTCTCTCTCCTTTGTTTGCTCTGGCAGATAATCGATCAGCCAGCCACTTTTCCTCGCCACCTGCCTATCTGACCAGGGAGCGAGTGATCACCTACCTGAGGGAACACGAACCCACACACCTGAATCCCAGAGCTTTCCTGGAAAGGATCCAATCAACCAATGGCCTGGCATTTACAGAACACCTCAGTCTCCAAGCTTATGTCTTTCAACCAAACGAGGCGCGTGCAGCCCTCCTTTGTTCTAATCTTCTTCTCTCACTGGGGCACCTGGAAGGGATTCATTCAGAATCAGCCTCCCCAACATGCCACACTTTGGCATGTTAATTATTTTGAATTGACAGCAATTGAAACTCTGTAGGCTCACAAGAAACCTTTACTTCTCCCTTAAGGATTTTAAATTGAGGACCTTACAAGAAATAACATTTTATAGCTTATCTACATGGCAGGGAGAACTTCTAATTACTGAACATCTGCTCTTCTTAGCATCTTGTGAATGACCTTTCTCTCCTCTGAAGCCCCAAGGCACCTTACCTCATCCTTGGCTCAGGATGCCACATATATCTCATTTTCCCTCTTGTCCCTGAACTTCTCGTGTATGTGGGTCTCTGACTCTCTTATGTACGTGGGGTTCATATATGTATCTATATAATTAAATTTGGTTATTTTCTCTTGATAATCTGTTTCATGTAGACTTATTACACCAGCTGAAAGTAACTTGAAAGGTGAAGTTTCTTCCTCACCACAATGTACATAACTAGACTGATAATTCTAGTGACAGATTCCTCAAAACAGCATATGACATTTCCTCAAAACCACTCCACAAGGTTCCAACTTCCTCTTGCCCTTCTTCACCCCCTGACCCCCTACCCCACAGAGCTGTGAATGCTCAGATCCAGGGGAAGGAAACAAAGATCTGAACAGAAGCTTCAACTGTAATGAAATTCCAGGTATAGACAAATGTGACATCTGTCCCATGACACTTAACAGAAAATTTCAAAATGAGGAAATTAGGCCACCCTTGGACTTGCAACACAGAAAGCTCTCAAAGGCTGAGCTGTGAGCACCTCGGTTCCTCACCCCTGCAGAGCTTTCAGACAGAGCTACATCCAGGCAGTGTGTAGGAACAGACCTGTGATTAGCTGGAGAGGGCTGGGCAGAGAATGAAGAATAAGGAGTAGCTTCACACACAAGTCCTGGGAACCCTCAGAGCAGCCACAGAGAGCCAATGCACAAGCTCAGGATCCATTTGGACTCCAATATCAGGCTGCTTAAAGAAAGAGGGCTCCTTGGTGCCCCATCTCCACAGGATGCCCCGGGGACCTTCCAAGACGCATCTTCACCTACACACAGAATTAGTGGTTTGGGATTCTAGAGGCATTCTTTTTCTCCAGGGCAGCTTGCCCACAAATGTATTCCATTTTTTTGTTGTACTGCAGAGGTGGTAAACTCTAAAGTTCTATGTAAATAAATAAAGCTAACAGGGTATGAGAAAAATAATGACATATCTTGTATTTTTTTGACATGGAAGCACTGCAGAGTGAACACAAGACTCTTCGTTCCCTCAAAGGAATATACCCTTTCCCATTTTTCTAGGGACAAGAACCTGTCAACCTACCTTTTGTTATCACACTTGAGATAGACACACATGTAGAAAGACCTCATGCTGTAAGAGAAACGACAGTGTGAGCACTATTGTCCACCACCTTAAGGACACGGGACACTTTAGGGAGTGGTAGAGACCAAGGAGTGTACTACTACTCTCTAGAGAGAAGGCTGCTTCGGTACTGCCTTTGGAAATTCTTGTGGTTAGAATATTTGAAGCCTCCCAATTTTCAACATTGGTTCAGTTTTCTTTTTAACTCTATGCTGGCCTGATAAAACCTCTCTGTTATTTGGATGTGGCCCATGTGGCCCCAGGTTGTAACCAGGGCAGTCAAGTGTGATAAAAACACAGCTTGCCTAGATTAACCAACTAACTCTTGGGTGCGTAGCTCTGCTGAATGCTAAAGGTAGTGTGGAACAGCACAGAGGCTGGAAATAATGTAAACCCAATAGACTTAAATTTAAATCCTGGCTCTACTTTCACTAGCTGCAAGACCTCAAGTAAACTATTAGCCACTCTTATCTACAATTTCATTTGCAAATCAAGCTGACAATACCCAACTTAGAGACATTTGTGAGAATTAAAAATATATGTGTAAAGACTACCATGAACTCTCAACAAATGTTAAATTTCTTTCCCCCATATCGCTAAAGAAAGGAGTTGGCAAGTCTTACTTAGCTTCTTTTAGATTTCGATGTTCTCATCTGTTAAAAACTTAAATAATCCTCCAGCTCAGCTGCTCCACCTCACAGAATAGGATGAAGCGATGTAGATGAAAGCAGAGTGCTTACAAATTAGAAGAGTTACTGCTCTGATTGTCAACACACTTTCCTCTCATTTCTAGGTCAAGAGAGCACTAATTTGCTTTTCTAATGTGTTTATACCCTCAAATAACATGATGGAAGGAGAAGATGGTGTCACATTTGTGGTTACTCCTTAAAATAGCTATTAGCAATCCACTCTCCAGAGTTCAATTCCACTATCTTCACACTGAGGGAGAATAAACATTATTAAGTCACTGCCTGGTCACTTAAGGGCCAGGAAATTTCCTTCCTCTCTCCATGCTCTTGTTTTAGAGAACTAAGGCAGAAAATAAAGTCACTTAACAGAAGTATATATCTTTTATTCACACAAAGAAACCTGAACCACAAGCCAAACAATTTCACTTACATAATATCATGAATTCATTATGATATTTTCCTACTGTAAGGGGACTTTTGTTCATTCTCTCATTTTTCCATACATTGAGAGAAAACTGAGACATGCTTTGGCATTTCCTCAACTGAATCTTTAAAGCATCTTTAACACTTCTTTTATACTAGCAAATCTATACTAGGCAAGGTCTAGTCTGAAGAAATTTGTCTAACGTTTCAACTATCACAAAGAACATTTACTTGGCTTGTTTTCTCTTAAAAGCAAATAGGCCTTAAAATCAGTTCCACTGAAGCTGCTAAGAAATATGGGTTTATCTTTGAGAAGCATGCCTACCTTTCCTCTACTGAACTTTTATAGCTCCCTAAAACAATCATTACTTTTCCAAATTACTAATCATGGCAGAATGAGTAAGAATTATATGATAAATCCAGAGGAAGGGGAAAAAAACGAGCAAATTGAATGCATACAGTAAAGATATTACTCCCCATGTCCTTCTTCTTCAAAACAGGGTTCTCAGAAAAGAAACAAATAGTGTGAAATTTTTTAGGAGTCAATTCTTTGCTAAATATTTACATGTCATGATGCCTGAAGCAAAAAAAAGGACATTAAAAAAAAAATAAGTTGGGGGGACGGTGGTGGTGCTGCAGCTCTCCCGGGAGCAGGGCACCACCCTGCGTAGGAACGCCAAAATTGTGGCCGAGTTCTTCTCATTTGGCATTAACGGCAGTTTATGTCGGCATGGCGGATATCCATCTGAAACCTTTACTCGAGTGCAGAAATATGGACTCACGTTGCTTGTAACTACTGGTCCTGAGCTCATGAAATACCTAAACAATGTGGTGGAACAACTGACAGATTGGTTGTACAAGTGTTCAGTTCAGAAACTGGTGGCAGTCATCTCAAACACTGAACGCAGTGAGGTCCTTGAAAGATGGCAATTTGATATCGAGTTTGACAAGACTGCCAAAGATGACAGCGCACCCAGAGAAAAGTCTCAGAAGGCTATCCAAGATGAAATCCGCTCAGTGGTCAGACAGATCACAGCTACAGTCACGTTCCTGCCACCTAAGTGTCCTGTTCATCTGATGTACTGATATATACAGACAATAATTTGGTTGTACTTGAAAAATGGGAAGAGTCAGGACCACAGTTCATTACTAGTTCTGAGCAAGCCCATCTTCATTCCTTCACTACTATAACCCACAAAGTAAATAGCTTGGTGGCCTACAAAATCTCTGTAAATGACTTAAGATGAGATGACAACAATGATGTAATTCTCAAATGTACTTTTCCTGAAGTCAACTATAGTTCACGTGTTTTATTTCACTGGTCAATTTTTAGATGGGGAAACTTAACATACTTCACCAAGCTATGCTTAATTGTCCCATTTTTTGGTACCAGTTTGACTTCTCATAGGGTGGACATAATTTTTCTGCACACTGTTCAAAAGGCAACCAGCACATTATATCAGCGCTACAATGTCAATTCCTTTGAAGGTGGTAAATATAGAGGGAAAAAGTTTTGCTATAAAGCTAAATGCCTTCCTAAATCAGACCTTTTGGTCGAGCAGCTTTACTCAATATAGATAGGGAGATATCTGAATGTGAAACACAGCAAAAGAAGTCTGAATATTCAGAATCTTTGTTTACATCCTAAAGTAACTGGTAAGCCATAAATATCAAAATATTGCTACTAGGTCCTTTTGTCATTTATTTCATTTGTATAGTTTCCATATTTTGAAAAAAACTCCAATTATTTTATTTTAATGTATGTAACTTACACCTAAAAAGCTATCGATATTTCTACTGTTTAAATTCCAGTGATACAGAACTCTTAAAAATGTCTTTTTGTGTTTTATAAAATCAAGCTTTAAACGACATTGATAAATAAAGTTAAGTGTGTATGTTTAAAGTCTCTTTCAGGTAATAAGTAGATTTCCACTCATCTTATGATTTGTTTTATAATACACACTTTTTATTGATATATAAAATGTTTCCATAAATGTACACAAATCCTAAGTGCACATGGGTGTGTTTATTACTCTGAGCTTTGTTTTTTGATGAGTGTAATTTGAAAGGATTTGGGCAGTTCAGAAAAGCTGCTAACACATTTTACACAACCGGTCTGTTTGGAGACAACTCAACCCCAGGCTTACTAATGCCCTTTGTACAAAAAAAGCTGATGCAGCATCCACCTGCATCAACTTGATCCGCTCAGCTCTGCCACACTCAGCAAACACCCTACACTTTCTGAGCAAAATAAAGCGGCACCCGTGAGGTTAAAAAAGACTTTCTGAGGCTGGAGAGGCAGTCTTTACACCCAATTTACAAAGACTAAGGGTCTGTGGAAAGCCTTGCCTTCCAAACAAAGCTTCACAGGTGGTGGTGGTACTTTGAAAGGAAAATGCCAAACATACAAAAGTAGAGACAACAGTGCAAGTAAGCAATACCATACCCCATACCCTTTATCCAGCTTCAATTATTAACAACTCATGGCCAATCTCCTTTCATCTTGGCCCCCTGTCACTACTCCACTAGCAATACTCCCCCGAACTGGATTATTTTGAAGCAAATCCTCAACCTGTATTTCAATTTTAGTATGTATTTCTAAAAGATGATAAGAATTAAAAAAAGAAAACTGTAATCATGATACCATTACCTAAAGTAACTAAATAAAACTAACATCCTTAATGCTATGAAATAACCAGTACAAATTTCCTCTTGGCCCAATTTTATAAAACGTTTTTCATCAACTCAGGACCTAACCAAGGCTCACACATTGCATTACTAGTGTTATGTCTCTTAAATGGCTTTTAAACCACAGTTCCTTTGATTCTCACAGCAGCCAGGCTTGTCTTCACGGGCAATTCTCAATAATTCTGTTCTGTTTTATAACCAGAGAAGTTAAGTCTGAAAACCACAAGAGAAACGATTTAACTTGAGGCAATTAGTAATTTTGAGACCCAAGCACTCATTCAGGTCCTCTGCAATTCTGATCTATGGGGATTTAGCTCTGAGTTTGAGCAACAGCCCCAGCCCCTTACCCGAATCATTTGCAGAAGGTAGGGCGAAGTGATCGCATTCTTCGCGGTAGCCTCTGGAATGCGAGGGAGCGGGCCCTGCTGCCATGTACCAGGCCACCTGCCTAGGTGAGAAAAAGAGCTTCAGCCGACGCGTTCTCGAGGGCAGTCCCAGATTATCTAGAGAGAATTTCGAACCAGCTCAGGCTAGTCATAGAGGAACCAACCCGGGCGCCATGGTCTCCAAACACAAACAGCTCTGCAAAGCCTTGGGGCTTAATCCCACAGCCTGGTGCGCGCGGAGATACCACCCCCAACTCCCCAAGCCCAGGAGAGGGGGAATGCAAAGTCCGCCCCAACGAACACACGTGCGCGGCAATTACAAACATCTACTTCTATAAAATCATATATGTATAATATTTAAGAGCTATCTCCCCTGAAAACAGGATGCGAGCGTCTGGGTGTGAGTATACGCCCAACCCTGGCCACCAGGTTCCATCCGCTGTCCTCCTGGTCCCCAAGCCCACGAGAGCTCCAGGCGCGAAGGCTGCGCAACACCCACCCCCACCCCACCCCCCACTCCCCAAAAACGTCAGGTTTGGCATCTGTAGCTTTCAGCCAACACCGCTCTTCCTCAACACACAGACCAGGACCTCTTCAGGAGTACAGAAACCCCAGCCCCAGAATCTCTGGAAGGGTGATTCCTCTCCCTCCTCGCGCAGAGCGCCCGTCTGGGAAGCGGCGAGCGCGGCGGGTGCCGTTGACCACCCGGACTCACCTGCGGCGCGGCGGCTCCCGGCTAGCGCTCCGCGTCCCACGCGCCGGGCGCCCGACCAAACACGCGACGAGGTCGCCGCATCGGCACCTGCAGCGCTCGGCCCCAGGTGATCGCCAAGGGAGGGGCGTAAGCACTGCCGCCCGCCTGGCTTTGGGCAGCCTCGTGCGCTCCCCAGAGGAGGGGAGGGAGCGGCGAGCACCGCCCCTGGGACCCCGCTGCGACCCGGGCCGCTTCGACCAGGAAGTGCGGGCGTCTGCACCGAGCAGCCTTTGAGCGCGCACGCCCCGTCGCGACCCCGGCGGGAGATCGGCGGAGAGCGCCGCCTGCCGGCGGGGCGGCAAAACCCAACGAAAGCTGCCCCTTCGGACCCGCGGGAGAGGAGCTGGGAGAAGTGACACCCATCATAAGGGTGCAGGTGGAGGGTGACAGAAGTGGAAGAAGCTCGGCGCTCAGTGAGACCCCCTTCTGCGTGCCAGCTCTTGAAGCCCCAACCCCAGCACAAGGAGCTTCCACCTCCCCAGTTGGGTGGTCAGAGGTTCTTTGGCAGTTGCCTCCGGGTTGGGGTATACACGGGGGACAGAATTTGAAATGTGCATGCTATTAAGAAACAGCCTGTAGTGCAAATAAAAGTCTGCAAATAGCACATTTGCAAATAGCACACTTACATTATTGTCTTTTTTTGCGTCAACAGTGCTAATTTGATACTCAGCAGATATTTGTTAAGTACCTAGGACTTTTCATTTAAACATTTAAAATAGGGTGCACTTTCCTCCTCCTCTTTTTCATGCAGGGCTTTGAACAAGGGGAGTGGCTTGGGCCTGTCTTAATCTCCCAGAGAGCCTGGACTAGCCTTGCAAGGAACGTAGTTAAGGCCTGCCTGAGGGTACAATAAGAACCATGATGGAATTAAGTATGAGCTGCTAGAGCACTGAGGAAGGGCTTGACCCAACCTGGGGAGGTCAAAGAGGAAATTCCTGGAGAAGGGGAAAGGTGAACTGAGGCATAAAGGACTACAGGATTCACCAGGATGTGAGGTGTTTCAGCCGAGAGTCCACTGCTGCAAAGCCATAAGTGGAAAGCTGCGCAGAGGGCATGTTCTGACAGCAGAATGGCAAGTGCATATAGCTGAGAAGGAGAGGATGTAAGCTGAGTTAGGGCAGGGGTTGTGGGAGTTAGATCATTTTCCCATCATCCATAGAGTATCTAGCATAAAACAGGAGCTGGACATGCATCACTTCAACCTAGGCTCACACCAACCCTACAAGGCAGGGTTTTACTCGCCTTTACAGAAGAGGAAAATGAGAACTAGAAAGGTGAAGTGCCTTTCTACTGACAGGGCTGGGACTAGGTGTCTCTGAGCATCCAGCCTGCATTCTTAAATGCCTTGTCGCAGGCCAATCCAGGAGGCTGAATTTGTCTTTGGATGCTCCCAGCATCTCTAAGTATCCCCAAATGCCCACTACTATCTCTCCATTCCCAAAGCTTGTATCAACAACTACCCCATAACCCGTCCTGTCTAAAAATGATTAAGGAGTATATTGCTGTGCATATCAGACTCCTTCACAAGGGGAATGCTGTCTCCAGGGCTGGTGGAGAAACTGTGGCAGAGCCTCTGGTTATTCCCCAATATCCATTCTCTCCTTCCATAAAAATAGAACTGAACCTGAGTCCGGGGCTGCCTAAAACATAGACTACATTTTCCTGCCTCTCTTGCAGCAAAATTCATCAACAGTGGTGCCCAGAGTCCCTGGAATCCACCTAAACCAGCGGCACTTCTGAGGGAGCTGTTCCTCCTCCAATATTCTTAATGTCAGATATTCATCATGGGGAAGATGCTGCTTACTGCTTCCGCACTAATCATTCCCCCATTTTTCCTTTTAAGAAAACTCAGATTTTGCTCAGGGAAGCAAGGTGCCACACTAACATGCTCACTTTCCCAGAAAGCCTTTTGGGACAGTCACAGGACTCAATTCTAGCCAATGAGATGTAGGAGGAAGTTGCCTAGAGCATCATGAGAAGGTTTTTACTTTCCTGATGCAGACACCACTGCCCCTTCTCCTGTTGCCCTCTGGTTGTGAGGTTGCCATCAGGTGGGAAAGGAAGCCCGTGTTTTGTGACCGCAGGGCAACAGTAAAGAGAAAAGGAGGAGCAGCACCAACCCAAACTGCCTATCTACAGTCCTCTTATCACGTGAGCAAAACAATCCCTTTACTTGTTTAAAGTACCCTTGATCAGGGTTTGTTACAGCAACTTAATACAATTCTAATGGATACACTATTCTTTACAAAAAAAAACAGACTCAAAAACCCATCTAGCCAACCCTACTAATACAAAGTGTTACAGCAGAAAGAGGGTAGGTTTCGGCATCAGACAATCCGAGTAAGAGTTTCAGCTCTTCCATTTTTTTAGCTAATGACCTTGGGTAAATTTGTGAAACTAAATTACATGTGTAAAATTAGAAGTTGTCATAAAAACACAAGACACTGTTCCTGGCATCTGGTGTGATTAATAAGTGATCATTGAGATAATTCTCATCTAACAGTTTTTGGCCTCTACCAAATGGATACCTGTCAATATGTAGATTCAGATCACAAATCTACTTCCCAGTTTCACCCCTAAAACAAATCTTTTTGCACAATCAGATCTCAAATGCTTTGCAACAAAAAGTCAATCTTGAAAGTTTCATTGAAAACCATCACTTGCCTAGCATCTTGCTTCCTCATTTCCTAGACTATATTAGCTCCACCAAAAATTTTTAAAAAGAAAAGAAGCACATGCTTTGTTGTGACCAATCATGAACTGCTGACATACTGGTTTAACAGGTACAGGTGCATATTTCTGTTTGACTCTGTCTTTTAGATAAGAAACTCTAATTTCAATGATTCTGGGTTTGTATTTTTAACCAAACAAGATATTTTAATGGTCCAGAGCATGCTTTTGTTGAAACTATAACATAGCCCTCTTGCTGAAATTAAATAGCATTAAAAATTAATATTAGTCGCTTAGATTTTTAGTTAAAAAAAATACACGCTTTCAAACACTAACGAAGTTTTTAAGTAAAAAAAAAAAGTAATGCAACTTTTTAAACCTGTATTCCATTAATAGACATTTAGGTTATTTCTAGTTTCTCTCAATTATAAATGATATTGACTTGATCATCTTTGTCCATTCATGTAAGCCCACCACTTCTCCTCACTCCACTGCTTCCCACTCCAGGTCCAAGCCATCATCCATCTCTTGATTAGATTATTGGAATAGCTTCCAGAGTTATTCCCTGTATTTGCTCTTGCCTTGATTCAACCCATCTGCAATGTAGCAGCTAGAAGAGTCATGTTAAAATGTTAATCAAATATTATCCCTCTCCGCTCAAAATTTTCCAGTGGCTACCCTCTCAGAGTAAAAATTCAACTTATAAAGTTACACTGTCTGCCCCCGTTGCCATTACATCTCTGAATCATCTCCTTCCACACTCTACTCTCTGCTTCAGCCATAAAAGCTTCCTTGGTGTTGTTTTAATAGGCTGGGTATGCTTCTGCACTGAGGACCTTTGCACTTGTTTCCTTTTTTTGGAACTCTCTTATTCCAAATACTACATGACTTAATCTTTCACCTCCTTCAGGTCTTTACTCACATAAAAGTCTTCCTGGACCGCTGATCTCAAATTACAAAGTGCCTGCTACCTCCTGGTCCTCTTTCTTGCTTCCTCTTTTCCTTTTAGAACTTTTCATCTTCCAACATACTGTATCTTTTAAGTGTTTACCTTTGTTGCTCTCTGTCTCCCCTCCATCCTTCCACCCAAAAATCTGAGCTCCGAGAGGGTAAGGATTTATTTTTTTGAGAGTAGAGATTTTTGTTTGTTTTGTTTGTTGCAGTATCTCCATCACCTAGCACAGTGCTGAGTGAATGAAAGTGTATTTAAATATGTAAGGTAAGTTCCTGAAAGTAAAATTTATGGGTCACAGGGATTTATGTTTAAAATTTTAATCAAATGCCAAATTGCCCAAATTGCTCCAAAAGTTTGATGCAACATCCCTACCAACTATGTATGAACATCAGTTTGCTCTGACACTTACCAGTTTGACCACACATATTGTCTCTCTTAAATTTTACTTGAATAATTACTTAGTCAGAGTCTTAATGACAAACAGGAGAATTAACTGTGGCTAATTTAAGTTTAAAAAAAATTTTTTTTAAGGAAAGAACACAGACTCTTTGGGCAGACCAGAGAGCCAGGTGCGCTTCGGTGGACAGGAACAGTGGCCAAACCACACCTTGGTGGCTGCTGCAATGAAGGCCTCACTGTCTCTGGGCCCAGATGCCCAGCTTGCCCTCCTAGACCACCTGTATGTTGTTTACATTGACAATGTCGACCCTGCCACTCATTCTGCTCTGTAATAATTCTTGCTATTGTTTACCTTAGTTTGATACTTACATGGATTTATTGCTCACCACCAATTAACGGAATGTCTCTCTGATTCTTGAATTCTTTATCTTGAACTGTCTTTTGATTATCTAGATTTTGCAAATAACCTTTTCCACAAGGGCTGATGAGTACCATATTCTCTGAGTCATCTCTCCTCATATCTATTCTCTCTAATCACTGATTTGTCTTTTTTTTCTTTTTTTACCTCTGCCTTCTATGTTTTATCCAGCCCATCTGCCAAGTCATTGATTCTTTTTACAGATATATCTATACTTCTTCCGGCTTCTATTGTGGTTTTTATTTCCAAAATGGTTTCAATGTTATATTTCATTTTTTCATGGTTGATACCATTTTACTTCATCTTTCTCTCTGTCTTCGCATATCTCCTTCTGAAACTCTTTAGCAATGAATCATAGGTGCTTGTTAAATTCTTTGAGACTGAAGTATTTTTCTTAAATATTCTTATATACTTGTCTCTTTTTTTAGTTGTACTATGCGTATAGCTTAAGTTGCATTTTTTCTCTTTTTATTTTTTAGGCAAGGCGACCCTTGATTGACTTCACAGATTGCAAGGACCTATCAGCTTACAATCCCTTATTTATTTTATTTTTTAATTTATTTTTTATTATTGTTGTTTTTTTTACACCTATAGCACCTGATTTTCCTAAGTGGTCTCCCATCCAAGTACTAACCAGGCCTGACCCTGCTTAGCTTCCAAGATCAGATGGGATCAGGCTTGTTTAGGGTAGTATGCTCGTAGACACAGTTTTTTTCTTTTTGACTCATCTATATATGTGAGCAGTTATATGTATCTGGGTCTGCTCTTTGTTAAAAAACAGTTTGGACAGGGTCAGTGGAGTGAGCCAGCATAGTTTACAACTTCAAAATGAAAATGCTGCCTCAGAATGCTCTTTCCAAGTCATCTATGTTGTTCTTTTTCTCAATGTGATAATTTCCCTCCAGGTGAGCAGGTTGCCCAAGTAAGATGTTGCTGTGGACACCTGTAATAATTCATAGATAACAGGTGTTTTGACTAGTGACTGTGCTTAATGGACACTGGTCAGCACCTGCAAAACCAGTTTTGGTTTCCTTTCTCTTCTCCCTCCCACTCCCAAGCAACTTCATTAAGATAGAACCCAGACTCCAGAGAAAACAAAAATGTCTTATGAATTCAGTTTTATCATCAGCCCCACTTGCCTCAGTTCCCGCATTCCTCTTCGTCCACCCACAATTCAGTTACTGTTGGGTTTGTTTTGTTTTTCTTTTTAATGGTTAATATTTATGGAGAGATTAACAGGGGTTGTGTCAGCATGGGTTCTAAGTGTTTGATATGTATTACTTCATTTAAATTTACGACCATCCTTTTTATGACTCTTGTTTTAAAGATGAGGGACTGGAGGCAAAGAGAGATGAAATAACTTGTCTGAGCTATACGGTTTGTAACTAATAGAACCAGGATTTGAGTCCCCAGAGCGGCTGAACTTTACCACGCTGTTGTAACTAAAGGAACTCTCCAGAATGGCTAATTTCCTTTCTGCTCGCTACAGCCTTGCTCGAGATCTAAAGAACATTTCTTTATAGACTGGATTTTGGAGTTTGTAGTTATTTCCTTGTTTGGATTTGTCTAATCTTTTTTTATTGTTGTTGTTTCTCTTATTCATTTCAGTAGATTTCCTGGAGAATCCTAGCATGCACACATTGTACTTCGCCTTTTACCAGAAATCTTTAGTAGCGTTATTTTCAGGTAAATTGCAAAGTATCATTGGCTTCCCTTCCCTGGGGTCTCTAGGGCTGCTCTGTCCAACTCAATAGCCACTAGGCACATATAACTGTTAAGCTCTTAAAATATTGCTAGTCCAAATCCAGATATGCTGTAACTATAAAATATACACTGCATTTCAAAGACATAGTACAAAAGAAATAATATAAAATATGTTGATAATTTATTGATAATAAATTATATAATATGTTGATAATATATTATATAATAAATTATATAATATATTGATTATATTGGAATGATAATATTTTGGATATACCAGGTTAAATAAAATATGATATTAACATTAATTTCACTAATTTCTTCTTACTTTTACAATATGTCTACTAGAAAATGTGAAGTTATGGGTGTGGCTCACATCATATTTCGATTGACAGTGCTCCTCTAGGGTTTTTTTTTTTTTTTTTTTTCATGTAGCAATGGCTTCGGCAAGATGGGGGAGGCGTTGTGGGGAACAGTCTAGATCCTCAGACGAGTGACTTAAATATCTTGGTGGTGAATATGCGGGGGTGTGTGGGGGGACAAAAGGCAGAGACGGTATGCTCAAGAAACTTGATTTAATAGGTAGACTCACCACATAACCTCATCTGTAATCAAAACTTTCCACCCATGGAAAGTGCCACCAATAACCTGTACTGGTTCTTTGTCTTTTCTGTGGTCAAAACCACACAAGCCTATTCCTCTTTCTTGTTCCTATTTCCCCAAATATCTTGCTGACCAAGTCATGTTTATTTGTTCTATTGATTTCATACATTCTACATTTTATCAGCTGAGCATAGCATTCAAAACATTCACAAACATATATGTTTCCAAGTAAAACAAAGGGGGAAGAAGTCGAAGACAATGTCAATGAAACAGATTGGCTATGAGTTGATCGTTGTTGAAGCAAGGTGATGTGTATTTGGAGGGAAATTATACTATTTGGTCTACCTCTGTATATGATTGAAATTTTCCTTAATAAAAAGTGAAAAACAAATTTCCAAATTTCATAATTAACACAAAATTTCTTTTGATGGTTCAAGGTCCACACATGCAATTTACCCTAACAATTTCTCCTTTTTAAAATATAATAAATTTCTTCTTGGTCAGTACCCATCTGTAGAAGATAAGCAGACGGGATATACTGTGCAGTGAAGAAAACAATGCAGAGCTTTCAATTTGGCTGAGAAGATAGGCTAAGTTCATGGCGGGCAGCAGCTTCACAAACTGAGAGCCTCTAGCATATTTCTCTTTGCAGGTAAGACTTGGTACAAAGTCCAAATTTAATATTCAGTGCCCTAGGCCCCCAGGAACCTGGCCTTATCAGTAACAGGTTTTCAATAGCCGCTGTTTTCCTATGAAGGTGTGCATACGTGGGCCTGAAACCAGCATACCAAGTGGAAAGCACTGATGAATTGTGAAGTGTCCTTTTTTTTTCCTCTTGCAGCAGTTCTCAAAGATTACTCATAAGCACCAGCATAAAGTTTAGGGGTGCTCCTTCTGGAATCAGACTCCTAATTTCAATCCTGGGTGACTTAGAGTTATCTAAGTTTTTAAAGCCTTGGTGGGGTTTTGTTTTTGTTTTTGTTTTTGTTTTTAATCTGCAAGATGGGAATAAGTCATTTCTTAAAGAGTATTGTTTGTAAAGGTTAAATGTAATCATTTGTAAAGGAGGCTTTGTCCCATACTTGGCCCCTCAAAGGGAGGACCCAGTAAATGTTAGCTGTCGTTTTTATAATGAACTTCCATTTATTCTTAGTTGTCTGACACTTTGCAGGTTCTCTAGCTTATTAAATATTCTGGCCTCTATATATAATATATGAGAAATTACCAGTTTTCAAATAATTAAATGACTGTCATTTCCACTAGCCTCAGCTCTTTGAGGAAGGATCATGTATTTTCATCTTTGAATCCTCAGTGTCTAGCATAATGCAACTTACACTCTTTTAAAGAAGTCATATTAACTATAACAAAATACACTTAAAGGTCTGCACATTGATCTTGTAGTTATAAAAAGTTTAGGACACTGGTCTAGCAATAGGTGTTTATGAAGGGCCCCCTATATGGAAGGCATTGAACCATTTGCTGGATGCCTCATGAGGGAATAAGACACAGTCTTATGCCCACAGAATTTATTTTTAACAGGGAAGACAACTTTGTGTGACTACTTACAAAATTTTCTATATATAATTGGAGGAGAAGCACAAGGTACTGAGAGAGCTGTGAGGGGCCTCTGGAGCAGTGATGAGCCGGGTGATAGCAGAAGCAGGAGTAGCTGAAGCTGAACAAAGAGAGCGAAAGAGGATAAAAGAGGAGCTTACAGGACACTAGAAATAGCCCGCCTTGAAGGCCTCAGGACCATAAGGAGACAACATAAAATGCAGGAGGAACTGAGAAGAGGCAGTTTGACTGGGTCTGGGGAGGGGGGCTAGCCAGGTGTGATCCATAGTTGGAGAAGTCAAGTCAGCAGGGATCAGATCACCACAAGCCACGTGAAGGATTTAGAATTGTATTCTAAATCCAAGAAAAGATGCCCCCTCAAAAGCTATGACGTCTGGAATTTGCTTCGAATAATCCAAGAATATTGGAGACAGTGGGTAGGGTATATAGGAAATAAAATTGGACAATTATTGATCATTATTGAAGCTGCGTGATGGGTACGTGGAAGTTTATTATACTCTTTATTTTTGTGACTATTTAAACTTTTCCATAATTTAAAGGAAAAAAGAAAAAGAAAAAAATACCTCTGGCTACAGTGAAGAGAAAAGATTGTAGAGGAGTAAGAACAGATATGAGGAGACCTAACTTTGCTATAGACAAGATGAAAAAGAAGATGGTCTTGAACCAAGGTGGTAGCAGAGTAGGATATGAGGGAAGTGAATAGAGTCTAGTGATAATTAATTGAGAACTCAAAGAGAATCTCGTGACTGATTAAATGTGAAGTGGAAGAAGAGGGAGCTGTCACAAATGGGTCTGTTTTCTGGCTTGGGCAATTAGCTGGAGAAGCTCTCATGAGAATGAGTGACCTGAAAAGGGGAGGATTCTAATATTATTAATACTTCCCATTAACTCTATCTACTGTCTCAAAGTTCAATGTAATGCAACAAACATTTGTTGCATTCTTCCTGTGCACTAGGCACTATATTGGGAACTACTGAGTGTGGTAAAGAGGAACATGCAATTATGAATACAATAAGCTACCATAAATTGAGTAACTGTGATGGGAGAGGCATTTTACATACATTACCCATAATCCTCATGGCATCCTGGCAAAGTACATATGATTAGGCCTATTTTATAGATGAAGAAACTGAGGTTCAGTGAGGTTATATAGCTTGCCCAAAGTCACAAAGCGGGTATTTGAGGTAGAAGTCAAGTTTTTTGGCTTCAAATTCTGTGGTCTTTCCACTGCATAATATTGCCTCACAGGAATGCTGAAAAAGCAAGTGAAGACATTCCAAAGAATAGTCTATCCATCTCGCAGCTGTTTTTCTCAAATTTGTCCTGAGACTGACAACCACTTTCATGCTCCAAAAGGAGTCTAATGCTAATATACTGCCTAGAAATTAATGTATGAAAATTCTGAGACAGGTCACGCCAGTTTATCACATCCATCATAAAGAACCACGATTATCTCTTACTCAAGTTAAATTACCATTTCCCAGATGATATTTTTTGCCCTTTGAATCTAATTACTAGAATAATGTTCCAGAGTTTTATGTGTTTCTTCCCTGGAGGACAGTACCATTATTGTTTCAAGACGAGCAGCAGGCAAGAGATCTAGCACTTTCTCTTCCCAGCTCTTCCCAGAGCCTGTAGAAAATGGTTGTTTTGTCAGGTATTTGTAAGCCTGAATTTATTTATTTACTTAATCTAGGTAATTATTAAAAGCAAAATATATCCAAATGTTAAGTTTGTTTCAATGACATAGAGTGAAATGTAAGGCCTTTTCCCATTAATTTTTTTTAAAAAATGTCAAACAATGCAAAAAAATATATATATATATAAAAAACCCCAGCCTTCCCATCATCCTGCTTTAACAGTTATTAACTCACAGCCAGTTTTATTTCATCTATACCTATCCATTTCCTCCCAAATGGTTTGTTCATAAGTAAATCCCAGACTTTTGTATCTTTTCATCTATAAATATTTTAGTATGTATCTTTAAGAGATAAGGAATCTTTGGGGGCCAAGTGTTTTGTAAAGCATTTCCTGAGACTAGATTATGGGATATTTGCCAATAAATGGCTCAGATGTTTTCCAGAAGGTTGCACTTGGAGAAGTGAGGAAGTGGTCAGAGACAATAGTGCTGGTCAGCAGCAAGCCCTGTGTGAGTGCGTTAGAGGCCACCACAGCACCAGTGCCTACTCAGGAGAGATCAGTTCCACACTTTGTGAAAACCAAGACTTCACATCTTGACCCCCACTCTTTGTTGTTAGCTCTCTCCTTTTTTGGTGAATCTATTGATGCTTCTTCCTGTGTCTTAAATGGTGTTTTACTGACTCCAGTGGTAGAAACTCAGCAGAGGTGGCAATGTGGCGACTGCTTCGTTTGCAATGTCCTTGCACGACAACCAACTCACTTTAATTGAAGCAGTAACAAGGCTATTCAGGAAAGCTGACTGCAAATTCCATGAGGGTAGAGACTGGATGGATACATAGTTGTCTCCCCACAATGCCTGGCAGAGTGCTTAGCACATAGCAGATGCACAGAAAATGGTTGTTAAATAAAGGAAGGGAAGAAGAAAAGAATGTATAACTAATAGAAAGAATGCTAAAGTTTTAGAAATGGTTACATGTGACAATAAAGAAAGCAGCAAGGGAATAAAAATCTATGAAGAGTATGGTAGGCAGAATAATGACCCCCTCGAAGATGTCCACGTTGTAATCCCAGAACCTGTGACTACGTTGTCTTTCACATTCGTGCAGATGTGAAGAAGTTAATGCTCTCAAGGTGGGGAGACTATCTTGGGATATCTGAGTGGACCCAGTGTAATCACCAGTCTTTATAAATGAAAGAGGGAGGCAGGAGAGACAGAGGAGATGTGACAATGGCCTTGAAGATGGAGGAACACAGGCAGCCTCTAGAAGCTGAGCAAGGTAAGGAAACAGATTCTCCCCCCAGAGACTCCAGTAACCAACCCTGCTGGCACCTCGATTTTAGCCCCAGAGCCATTTCAGACTTCAGACCCCCAGAGATGTAAAATGATACATTTGTGTTGTTTTAAGCCATTAAATTGGGGGTAATTTGTTATGGCAGCCTTATGAAACTAAATTTGGACACTTTTTGCTCTCGTTTCTTTGCAAGCTAAGTGATGAAGCCATTATAAATCAAGGCATTGAAGACTCTATGGAAAGTGTTTATAATATGCTTCTAAGGCAATCCTGTTGTCTCTACATTAAAAATATATTCTGAATCTGCCTTTTTCCCATTTCCATGCTGTTATCGAATGCATGCCATGCGCCTCTCTTGCCACAGCCTCCTAACTGCAGTCCACTGTCCAGAGCAGCCAGCGGGGCCTCTCCATCAGAGCACAAGACTCCTCTGCTTCAAGCCTCCCCTCCGACCCTGGCATATAAAGCCCTTTGCGCTCTCCCCCTCACTCACAAAGCCTCATTCTGAACAAGCAGAGTTCCTTCCTTTCTGCGGACCCTGGCACTGCCGTCTCCTACCTGGAGCCATTTCCTGGGATCTTTGTGTGACTGAACTTTTCTCTATCAGGCATCTGTTCAAATGTCACCTCCTCTGAGAGGCCTTCCCTAACCCTCAGCCAAAGCCCTGGCCTCACCCTTCCCTGGATCTCTGGGCCACTTTAATATATTCAAGAACACTTACCATTCTCCAAATATTCTCATTCGTACACTTGTTTATTGTCTATTTCACCTCATTGGAAAACAGGCTTCTAAGAGGCTGGAGACCTTTTCTATCTTGTACCAGTTATATCCTCAGGTTTTAGAACTGCTTGCCTCGTGTATATTGATCAGTGATTTATATTTACTGAACAATGGATGGAAAGATGCATGAATTATTGGCTATGAGGGCTGAAGCTGGACCAGAAATTAAGATCTTCACATAACTGGGTCATTATTGCTACTCTTTAACCTTCTGGGGGTACCTGATGAGCAAGGAATTTATCTATGCAATACCTGGGTGGGCAATAGTGTAAAGGGATAAAGTTGCGTGCATCCCTCACCTCACCTTCCAGTCCACCTTACCAGGTGCTTGGTGTCACATTCCTTTAAGAGAGGGAGATACTTCATGAAACAGTCTGTCAGTGACAATTGATGGGAACCAGAGAACAGGAGGCTCCAGGAGTAGAGCAGTGACTGCCCCTGGGCAGAAGAGCAGGTAGGACAAGAAAACATGGCATCAGGATGGTGACGACAGAAACTGCGGTGGAAGAAACACAGCAGCATAGCAAGGAAGGCATAGCTATAGAGCATGGGTGGTCCTTAAGCACAGGCGAGGGGGGCAGGGAGCATGTGAGAGTCACAGAAGGACCACTGTGGCCACTGGGGAGCATTTATGAGCTACATTGGTACTCCTTGAACAAAAAGAAGGGATTTGGGGGTTGGGCTCCAGGAAATCTTGGTAATTGAGTCTGCTCCAGGACATTCTATCCCTCTCTATCTGCATTGTTATTACTTAACCCTAGAATGAGGAACGGAGGTAGAAGAAGGGGTCCAAAAGCCAAGCAGGAAGCCTTTTGCAATGGGGTTAATTGTAGTGTCAAAGGTCTAGTCTGGTTCTGAGCTTTTGTTTCCTGAGGTATAGTTTTGAGAGTCAGGACTTTTTACTAGGAGGGCTGTGATCTATCTCTTGGTGGAGAGGGTGACTTCAAAAGACAAATCCTTCAACATGGGACATGTCATAGTCCAGCTTTTTCCCATCTGAACACTCGAAGTCTTAAAGGTGATTAGGGATTGTCCCCCCAAAAGATAGGAAAGTTACTTTTTCAGAGCAAGAAACCCAGCTCTTTGAATCTCCTAACTCTGCAGAGAAGCATTAAAAGACAGTGGCTTGGGGCAGCACCAGTTCAATCCGAGTCTCGTCCAGGATGTTTGCTTTTGCTGGCAGCAACCCTAAAGGAATCATCTCTGACTTGCAAGAAACCCGTGTACTTGAGGTCTTAGCTGCTATTCAAAATAGTGCTCAGAGGGGGCTAGTGTGGGCCAACTAGACTCAGGAGTCCTGCCGCTAGGAGGCTCCTGAAGCATTTACCCTGTCCTTTTGGAGAAGTCTCCTGGCTGATGCTCTCAGACCTCCACCTGAGTTGAGCAGCAGGCTCTGTGGGTGAACAATCATTTCTTCATTAGTTGGGCACTTTCTGTGTGCTGAGTACTATGCTAGATGCTTTGGGGTAGAAGTAGAGTGAAAAGAAAAAGCACTGGAATGGGAGTTAGGAGACCTGGGTTCTATTCCTCCTAGAGAAGACTTGACATAAGAGGTACTGTGTCATTCTAGGACCCCTACTCTGGTAAAGAGGAGGGCTGAGAGTGCCCACAGCTATCCTGCCCACATCTTCAAAGTTGTACCTCATGGATGATTCAGTCTTAGGCCTCTGGATTCATTTTTAACAAGCAACAATCAATTCAAATTGAGTTAAACAAGAAGATGAAATACTCTGGCATGTGACATTGAAATGTCGAGGGATGGCAGAGTTTGGCATAGTTTGATCCAGGAGTTCAATGATGTCCCCAAGACTGGCCTTCTCTCCATCTCTCTTGTCTGCTCATCCCTGTGTTCGTTCATTCTCGGGCTTTATGTGATGGCAAGATGTCTGCCAGAAGCTCCGGGCCACAGGCCTATCTGAACTGATCGATGGCTGCCATACAGGTCCAGGAATTCACTCTGATTAGACTAAGTTGAGAATGACTTAAAAATAAGAAGTGGCATTTGAGCTAGAACTTAAAGGAAGTGTGAGAACTTGTGAATTTTTGCAGGGATGGTGGAACTATCCCAGGCAAAGGCAGAAGGATAAAGTAGAGGTTGATGTATATAGGGAAACTGAAAACTCCAGTTCATCCGAAGCATGTGTGGTGGGCACTAGAGGAAGTGAATAGTGACATACCCAGTCTTCATCCAGAATTTTAGACAGCATCCATACCCACTCTCCACAGTTTTGGTAAAAAAAAAAAACAAAACCTTTCCTTCTAATCTACCTACCTCAAAAATAAATAAATAAATAAATAAATAAATAAAAAGTAAAAAAGAAAAAAAGAAAAAGAATCTACCTACCTCATCAAAATTTTTTTTTAATGAGTTGAAACTATCACCAAATAAACTGCAAAAGCTTGATTGACAAAGACTCCCACCCCTTGTTACCGAGTTCTATGAAGTTCTTAGGAAAAGTAGCCAAGGACTTAATTATTTTCAGTCCAAACTCTTGGTCCTTTTAGAGAAGGTGAGTGTCACTGGAAGTTTCTACCCCAGGGGGTGACTGGAAGCCCTGGGGGTGATGCTTGTCTTTAAACCTTACGAAGCCCTGATTTTTTTCTGTCCCGGCTTTGGCTCCCCTGGAAGCAGGCCCTGAGATAAGGATTTGAGTGCATGTTGTTTATTGGTCAATAATCTCCAGAAACAGCAACTGAAGAGTATGAACGTGAAACAAAGAAAGTCTTATGGTTTCAATTGTATCCCCACCCCAAATTCACATGTTAATGTCCTAAGCACCATTACTTCAAAATGCGACCTTATTCGGGGATAGGATATCACATATGTAATTAGTTAAGTCAGAATAAGATCTTATGTAGGGTGGGCCCTAATCCAATATGACTGATATCTTCATCAAAAGAGGAGATTTAGACACAGATATGCACACAGGTAGAACACCATGTGAACACGAAGGCAGAGAGATCTGAGTGGGTGCTTCTACAAGCCAAGGAACACCAGAGATTACAAACAAACCACCAGAGGCCAGGTTAGAAGAATAGAACAGATGTTTTTCTTCTCACAGCCATCGAAAAGAACCAACGCTGCCGACATCTTGATGTTGGACTTCTAGCCTCCGGAACTTTGAGACGATACATTTCTGTCGTGGGATTTTGTGACGGCAGTCCCAGCACTAATACAGAAAGGAAGGCGCTGATAAAGCATATGCTATCAAGCAAGTTACCAGGGTGACCAAATGGATCTTAGCTCCCAGTGAATAACTCGGCAGACAGTATAGAACATGCACCTCAAAATTATCCTGCCAGATGCAATTCAACAATAAAAAGACAATATAATTTAAAAATGGACAAGGACATAGATATTTCTCTAAAGAATACATGCAAATGGTCAGTAAATAGAAGAAAAGATGTTTAGTCTGTCTTAGCCTGTTGGAGCTGCTATAACAGAATACCATAGACTGGGTGGCTTAAACAACAAACATTTATTTTTCACAGTTCTAGAGGTTGGAAGTCCAAGATTGGAGTGCCAGTATGGTCAGGTTCTAGAAGAAGGCCCTGTTCGTGCTTTACCGATGGCTGTCTTCTCATTATATCTTCATATGGAGGAGAGAGAGCAAGTTTTGGCTCTCTCCCTCTTCTAAATGGGACATTAACTCCACTCTCATGACATAATCAACTCCCCAAATCTCACCTCTAAATACCATAATAACAGGACTTCGACATATGATTTTGTGGGGGACACAAACATTTAGTCTATTGTTAGTCATTAGGGCAATGCAAATCAAAACCACATGAGATGGCTAACAATAAAAAAGACGGATAATAACAAGAATCAGAGAGAATGTGGCAAATTGGAACCCTCATTCATTGCTCCAAGAAGAAGTAAATTTACTGTTAAAGTCTGAGTTCTCTGAGACTTACTTGTTGGAAAAGCTGGAGAATCAGAATCAAACATTGGCTGTAGCAAGAGAAGCCGAAGCCGGAATCAGGGCACCTTCTGCAGTACAAGCTTGAAATGGCTAAGGTCTCACACAGTGATTTCTTGAGAAGAGCAGGAGTAAGCAAGTTTTGAGTTCAGTCCAAAGTCCACCCCATTTCTTCTCCAAGTTTGCAATTTCTTTATAAGTAAAATGGATACATGATGACAGAAAGGTAACCATGAATGATAATGCCACCAGGGACTTAGACAGTGTCCCTGTGGACCAGATACAACGTAAATGGTATTGTTATTCAATACAGCCATACTTTGCAATCATATTTGTGTCTCAAACAACTAATCACTGAAGTTGCTGGGCAATTATATTTGCCAGGCACGAGCAGCCCACAGTGAGCAGGTAAATGATTTACACCCAGAGATAATCTTCTTGGAGCTTTTGCCCTGCTTTCATCTTATATAAACCTCCAGACTGAAGTTTTTTGGTCCTATTCTATCTTCTTCTAATTCTAAAGATTTTCCTTTATTTATTTATTTTTTAAATCACATTGCTTTATGTGTCACCAAACTGTCCTTATTTCCAGTTGTCTTTGACAAAGGCCTATAAATGCTAAGCTGTCCTGGAACAGCAGCTCTCCGGTTTTGGGTCTCAGGACTCCTTAAATAGTCTTAAAGATTATGGAGGATGCTGAAAAGCATCTATTTCTGTGGATTATTTTTTATCAGTATCTGCTGCATTAGAAAATTTTAAAACAAGAAATTTAAAAATATTTATTAATTAATTTTAAAATAATGAGATTACAGGTTAACACAATTAACAGGCTTTTATGAGAAATATCTTTTTCGAAACAAAAACATTATGAGAAGAGTGACACTGTTTTATATTTTTAACAAATCTCTTGAATGTCCGCCTTAATAGAAGAAAGACAGGTCCACATACCTGCCTCTGGACATACTTGTTTGCCATGTAACACTGGAAAACGTGAGAGAACGAACATGAAAAGACAATACCTTAGCATTATTATGACGATAATTTGCTCTTGCAGATCTCCTAGGAGGATTCAACCCAGAGTTCCCAGACCACATGTTGAAAACTGCTGCCATTTTTGGTGTTCTTTATTCTTTTGTGCAGATGCATATTTCCACTTGGCATCATTTTCCTCCTGTGTGAATAAGTTCTTTTTACATTTCTTGCAATGTGGGTCTGTTAGGTCTTTCAGCTTTTGTATGTTTGAATAAGTCTTTACTTTGTCTTGGTTTTTGAAAGACATTTTCATTGGCATGGTAGAATTCTAGGTTGACAGTGTTTTATTTCAGTATTTTAAAGGTGTGGCTCCATTGTCTTTTCGTTTGTATTGTTTCTTTTTTTTGTTGAGATATAATTGACATATAGCATCACATTAGTTCTAGGTATACAACATAATGATTCTATATCTGTATATATTGTGAATTGATCACCACAATATGTCTAACTAACATCTGTCACCCTACGTAGTAACAAATTTCTTTTCATGTGATGAGTACTTTTAAGATATACTCGCTTAGCACCTTTCAAATATACGATATAGTATTATTAACCATACTCATCAGGACGTAGGTAGACTTTATCAGATTTAGAAAACTTTCTCCTATTTGTAGTTTGCTAAGAGTATTTTTTAAAATTAAGAGTTGAATTTTATCAAATGCTTTTTTCTGAATTTTCTCAAATGCTTTTTTTCTGAATTTTCTCCATTTTTTTCTGTGAAAATAGTAAATTTTGTTGATTTGTTTTCAAACAAAAATCACACTGGCATTTCTAGAATAACTCATCTTTGTGTGTGTGTGTGTGTGTGTGTGTGTGTGTGTGTGTGTGTACAGGTATGTATGGTTCTTCTAGAAATACAGAGTGGTTTGTCTTATTGAAAAAAATGTAAAATGTATCACTGGATTTGATTTGTTAGTATTTTATTAGGGATTTTTGCATGTATGTTCATGGTAAAAATTGGTCTGTACTTTCCCTTTTTCTTATGTCCTTGTCAGATTTTTAAAATTAGTTGGAAAATGTTTTTCTTTTTCTAAATTTTGGAAGTTTTTATAAGATTGGTGGAAAGAGGCCGCTTGGCTTAAAAGAGGTCAACCTCCCCCCACCCCACCCCCATTAGTGGCAGGAATGGGCGCGGAATCCAGCCCTGGCTCATCTGATATCTTCTGACCTTGATTGGTTCAAGTGATGGGAAGGTAACCAGGACATGCTGATGAAGCATAGGCCACAGACTTGTCCCGGGTGTATTGAGAAGTATGCATTTTCTTTGGTACTGGAAAATTATAAGAGGAAAGTATAATGAGGTTGCAAGATATTGTTAATTACCGAAGCTAGGTGAAGGGACACTTAGGGTCCATTACTTGACTTTTCCATATGTTTGAAAATTTTGCAATAAAATTTTAATAGCAAAAAAAAAATGGTGTTATTTCTTTTTCGTTTCCCCTTCTTTAATTCCTGTCGCCCCCACCCCCACCCCAACCCCACTTCTACTCTTGACTTATGGATGTTGCCATTTCCCCTTAAGAACTGGATCTCTGAAGCCAGGGCATCTCCTCACACATGCTCGCGGTGTGCGCCTGGGGCCTGGCACACTAGGGGCCTGGCCTGTGGCTCCACCTGGGGCGCAAACCCAGGACCTTCTGCATATAAAGCAGATGCGCTAACCAGTACACCACGGAGCCATCCATGCCATTTTTATGAAGTCATCTGATCCTGGAATTTTCTTTGTGAGAAAAAATTTTTTTAATCGAATTAAATTTCTTTAAAAGATATATCACTATTCAGATTTTCTATTTTCTTCTCATGTTCATTTTGGTAAATTGTCTTTTTCTAGAAATTCGTTTGTTTCACTATTACTCAAGTTCCCCTATACTCCCTGGGAAATATGGTGTTCTCTGATTGTTTTTCTTCTAAAACACTTTCTCGGAGTATTTCTGGTGAATCAAATTCTATACTTTATTACAAATTACAAATGTGGATATGTATGAAAATGTATAAATTGTGCTTTATCTATTATAATATGTACATGTTTTCACATTATAAAAACTCATAAATGAGGATGTGATAATTAACTTTAATTACCTATGTATGGGTGAAACTGGCCATGGTTATTCATATTGTCAGAAGGTCAGTTGAGGTTTTGTTAGTTCTTAATGTGTTGACTTAATAAGTTAAAGGAAATTTAAAATAATTACGCTATGATTTAACATGGGAATGAAAAGTTACTGGTAGGCAGAAATGTATGGTGATATTTGCCAGTCATAAATTTGATACTGTTGCAAAGCAAAAACAATGTGTTTTCTAGGACCTAAGAACAGAATTTACCTCAAAAAGATGAAGCTTGGTTACATCTTATAACTGAGTATGTTCGATAGAATTTCTTATCACATGTCAAGCAATGCAACTGAAAACAGAATAAACCATTAATTATTTCAGAACAGATGACAGAAAAGTCAGAATAGAGTAGCACAGGCCTATTCTCGAAGCACTGTACCAAATCTTAAGAAGTAGTGTTAATTTTTTCTTAGTGGTATACCAAATAAGGGTATGCTTTACAACTAATGGTGTCTTAAAATCAGTGGGTATATGAAGGGTAAAGACAGAGAATAATATTTCTGTTGGCCACTTAGCAGAGGGGATACCGAAAAAGAGGTCTATGTGAGTTAGAATTGGAATTATTGGTTCCAGTTCTTCACAACTCCTTATATCTAGGCCCTTTGCCATTGATATACTGTACTCCCTCCTCTGGAGATAGTAAATGTTTCCCATCCCTTTACTTTGTGACTTGCTTTGGCCAGTGGGATTTAGGTGGATGTAGCCTGCCTTGCCCTTAAATGACTGGGCTTGCCCTTTTGTGCTTTTGCCATCATCATGAGAAGAGCTTGCCCTGCATGGCTGCTGCCCCTTGGGCTCCAGAATGAGCATTTATGAGTAAACCTGAATCCATCCCACAGTAAGAAGTCAAGCCCAGCCTTGTTCACAGCTTGGAGCAAAGTCACTACATACACCCAGCACAGATCAGCCAATCCACATCTGACCCACAGACATATAGGCTATTTTGAATTTAAGTCCTTTTATCAGATAGGTACTTTGCAGTTATTTTCTCCCTGTCTGTGGCTTGTTTTCATTTTCTTCAGTGTCTTCTTTACTCTGTCTTCATAGAGCAGAAGTTTTAATACTAATGAAGAACAATTTATCAGTGTCTTCTTTTGTGAATTATGCTTTTAGTGTTGTATCTAAAAACCCATTGCCAAATCTAAGGTCCAGGTTGTTGTTTTTTTTTTAAACCACTAATAATTGTTAGTGATTTG
Source organism: Rousettus aegyptiacus (assembly GCF_014176215.1). Classification (NCBI taxonomy): domain Eukaryota; kingdom Metazoa; phylum Chordata; class Mammalia; order Chiroptera; family Pteropodidae; genus Rousettus; species Rousettus aegyptiacus. The sequence goes on along the minus strand of NW_023416307.1, from coordinate 30,381,225 downwards.
TTATGCAGTATTATTGTTACAGTAGCTAAAATCAACAATAATCCTTTAAATTTAGTCAAAACACAAAATCCTATTCAAATAATCTTGTCCCATGCAAATAATTCTTGAGAGAGAGCTAACATGCATGACAGCTCTGATTTTCACTTAGCTCTCCACTGCTGGTCATCACCAGCTCTACTTCTATATTTGCCGTTAGCCGATAGTGACATTTTCCTATTGCTAAAGCTAAATCAGCTGTCCCATCCCAGTTTTCCAAGTTCCCAAGTTTCTGACCACCATCATCTTTATAGTTCTGCCCATTTCCTGCTGTTAACCCCAAAGCATATTTCTCTACACTTTCCCCACTCTACCCGAAACAGGGCATTTATTCTGAAATGTGGCAGCATCCTATCTTCTCATGGGAAGTATTAATATTTGATATTAGTTGAAATTTCAATTACTCTTATAGAAAAACCAGAACTGGTTAATATTTCCAGAAAATTGTGGTTAACCCTGCTGTACACACAAAAAACGAGTCACCTAAATATTATTGTTGACAGGCAGTTTAACTGGATAGAATGAAGACATGTATAGTAAGTTTCTTAGGCATTTATGACACCAGCACATTAGGAAAATGCTCTTAAAATAAGGCAGCTCTATATGCAATAATATGGAAAGATTCTCCAAGATAGATTGTTAAGTGACAAAAAAGTAAGATACATATTAGAAGATATAGGTGCCTTTTTTAAAAACCGAAGGGGGTGAGGAAAGAAGTGAGCAAAAATAACCTTTATTTGTACTTTATCGTGTATGGATAAAGAAACTCTGGAAGGATACCTATAGGGGACAAGGAGGAGTGGGAGGGGAAACTGGGCAGACTCAAGGTTAAGAGGGAGATTTTGTATACCTTTTATAATGTGTGGTTATAAATGTGAATATGATGAAAAATTAAACTTAAAAAAGAGACAAGAGAAAAAAATAAAATATAAAGATCCCTGAAATATGATGGCAGGTGGTGAGATCCTATGGAGGACCCTTGATTGGCTCCCTTCTGCCTCTCCTGGCTGTGGCTGCAACAGCCACACACAGTCTATTTCCTCCATGTGTTTTTAGTTTCTCTTTCAAGTCTGCTTTCTGTTTCCTGTGCCCTTTCAATCTCACTCTGAAAAGTGTAAGTCTTTCGCATTCTTGAGAAAATGGGGCTCTTTTAATGCTGCTCTCCCCAGTTTTTTATTCTTTCCTTTCTTAGCGGAGTGTTTTGAAACATTACACACTCACTATTCACCACTTCCCATTCATTCGCTCTTATACTCAGTGCCATCTGGCTCTTTCCCATCTTTGATAAAATTGTTTTTGTAAGTGCTACCCTGACCTCCATTTTGCAAATCCCTGCTGCATTTGACTCCACTATTAGTTAGCCTGGTCCTTCATTCTCCATCCCTTGGCTTTGGTCAGCTATGACAGGCTCCTTCTCTGCCTTCTCTAAAATGGCAATGTCTCCAAGGTCTGACCTGGGCTTACTGCTCTTCTCTCTCTCTCTCTCTCTCTCTCTCTCTCTCTCTCTCTCTCTCTCCCTCTCTCTCTCTGCTCCCTGTTATAAATCTCACCTAGTTTCATTATTTTAACCACCAGCTGATCATTGATCAGATGTCTCCAAAAATCAGGGCACTAATACTGTTTTTTTTTCAACATTAACATTATTATATCAATGGCCTACTGGACATTCCCATCTGGATGTCCTATCTCAAACATGTCATGTCCGTTTTCTAAGCATACTTTTCCAACCTTCCTTTCATTCTTGGGAGCTGTTCAACATCATTCCCCATAAATCCCATTTCTGCTTCCTCTAGCCAGAGTTGATTCAGTTCTTTGCGACAAAGAACTCTGAGGCATATGGAGGTCAGCAGCAGTAATTTCAGAACTTGGGTACAGAAACCAGCTTGCAGTGGGTTAAATTGAAGTGGAAAATAAGAATTCTTGAAAAGGACAGGACTGAAGGGAGGGATTAAGGTACTTGAGAGAGAAGCAAAGTGAGCAGAAGTTAGTTGGAAAAGGGAGGTCTGAGCACTTTCGCAGGCTAAAGGGCAGAAATCAGTGGAAGGAGCCACTAGAATAAATTCTTTCCTTACTTGACATTTAAACTGTATTGCCATATGAGACCCACCTGGCTTTCTAGACTCAATCTCTAATATTTCCTGTGATTATCAGGACACAATATTTCCTCATTGTCTGTCTTTGTTTTTTATTTGTTGGCTTATTTGTTTGTCTGTTTTACTCAGGATATAGCGTTGGCCTGGAGTATTTCCACAGATCATCTTGCTGATCCCACTGGTCCTTCAAGGCTCAAACACCATCCTAAAGCCTTTTCCTCACTCCTCAAATGAATGTGATTTCCTCTGACTTTAAAATTCCCCAAGTACCTGCATCTCTCTTATCTCTAATCAAATTATGCTCTTGAAAGAGATATTTGGGTACTAGTCTTATGGCTCCTTCTTTTTAGTGAGCTTCGTGGCTGGGATTGTTAACTCTGCAGCACCGACACAAGGACTTACACATTGGAGGTGCTCAGCACGTATTAGCTGGATTCACAGTGAAGGGGGTGGAAACATTCTTAACAGAGGCTGAGGTACTGTGGTCAGAGAGTTCTCAGGAACTTACTGTTCTAGCCATGAATCTACCTGCAATGGATAATGGTGGCTCTGTTCACCCCATGTGAGATTGGGGAGATGAGGAAATGGAGCTGTCCTTGGAGGCCCAGCCTGAGGGAAACCTCACACTCATCCGTGCAGTTCTCTCTTCCATCCAGGATGTGATTAATCATCTCTGTGCAAAGAAAATGAAGAGACTGCTGCTACATACAATGTGGATCCCATAATGTTGAAAAGTCCAATACAAAAGAGTATATAGGATGATTCCATCTACGTGAAGTTTAAAAAAGGTGTCAAAAGTAAGCATGGTGGGGAGGGGAGGAGCCAGGTGGCTGCGACGGGCACGGGAACCTCCAGGTGCTGGCGTTCTACCTCTTGGTCTGAGTGATGTCACATGGGTGTGTTCACTTTGTGATAATGCGCCGAGCCATACATTTGTGATTTGTGCACTTTTCCTTAGTTATGTTACACTTTATTTTAAACACTAATTTAAAAATATTTGTTGAGCCTATGTGCATTTTTAAATAATTATTCACTTAAGCTGTTCTAGGAACAGAACATTGAAAGGCAACAGGAAGTTGGTCACATGCAACAATAAAGCAACCCACCTTCTCTAAATTCACAGTTCTTGGCCACCCTGATCTGCAGGGGGATCTCATGTTGTTACAAGAGAGACTATAGCACAAATCTAAAACAATTACCATAATTACATGTTGTATCAAGAGAAAAATAGCCACCAGGAAGGAAATGAAGTTGTTCTCAGCAGTGCAGAATCATGCCTTGGGTTGCTTCCTCTTTGGAATGTGGCAGGTGGGGTAGGGTAAACAAAACGAATATCCTAGTGGATCATATTTTAAGCAGGTTTAACTTGAACTATGATAAATACAAGATACTTAAGAGATGAATGGAATGCTTATTTGATATTGTCCCAGATCTAAAAACTCTGTGCTGGCAGTCTCCATGACAAAAAGGACCAAGAAGTTATTCTTTTGTTCCCTTCCTTTCTACTCCAACAGCTGGATTTGTAAACTCCTGAAGGACAATATTCCCAATTTTGGAAATCATTTGTTAATGGTAAAAAGGAAATGTAGAGAACAAGTGATGGCAGCTGTAAAATCCTTGCTTATTAGGTAAGCACTATTTTGCTAGTATTCTCTTTTAACCTCCCTAATCTCTCCTTCATGATCTTTCTCTCAAAGCCTCAGAGCACCAGTGTTTTGTCTCTATGGCACACAGGGTTCGGCTTTGTAGTTGCCTTATCCCTGCCAGGTTGGAGACTTTCAGGTGGCGGAGATTGTAGCTCTCCGGGTAAAAGATGGATTTCTTACACCATGTTTGCTATTGTATGAGTAGAGCTGGTTGTTTGCTCCTTTTCTGGACTGCGAGTTGCTTGAAAGCAGGGACTATGAGTTCCTCATGTTTGTATTTTCACTGTTTGGTATTTAGTAGGGGCTCAATAAATGTTGGCTGAATAAAGAAAGGAAGGAATGGTGGATCAGGTCTCCCAGTTTCAAGATTAGTCAGATGACCTGCCTCCTGAGTGTTGCAGAAAACTGTAATTACCTCTTTCCTTATTTTTGTTTTTAAGTATTTTCTGAGTTTTTTTTGTAATAAGAAAAAAATTTTAATTAAAAACAAGAGGGGAGTCGTGATTACACATTTAAGCCTAAGAATTATTAGAAATATTCAGAGAATTTGACAGTCACCCCAACAGGCACATCATTCTTCCTCCCCATAGACTTGCCCCTCATCAGCCTGTTCCCATGTGGCTAGTGTCACCAAAGATGCAAATTTGATTGTGGCACTTCCCTACTTTGAGTTGTTTCCCTCAAAAGGTATGTCAATGTTGCTGCTCATACGTATTATCCTGTGTAAATCAATCACCTTTCATTTCAAGTGACAGAAACCTCATTCGAAATAGCTTAAGCAAAAATGAGAAATTTGTTCACATAACTGAAGGGTGCAGTGTTGGCTTTAGGCAGGGCTAGGAGTTCAAAGATGGCATTAATGCCTAGTCTTTCCCAGTTCTGCCCTTTTCATGTTGGTTTTCTTTCTAGACAGGCTCTGCTCATGTGGAGGCAACAGAGAGCTATTGGCATCTTCAGGCCCATGTGAACCTTAGAACTTAAGGTCCTGAGGAAGTGAGAGGACTTGGATCTGCCTAGGTTGGATCACGTGCTCTTCCCTAGGGCCGGTCACCCTGGAATGAAATAAAGATTACTAAGAGAGAGAAAAGCTGTTTCCCAAAAGAAGAAATTCTAGGCATATCATGACCTGTGCCTGTATCTCTCTCCAGACTCACCCCTCCCATTTTTTTTTTTTGGGGGGGGGGTCTGCAAAAATCTTTACTGTTGGTTTCTTCTAGAGCAGGAATGTGCCCAAGTGGTCAGTGGTCAGGAATTGCTCTCAGCTCCACTGTGTCATGGAATGAACTCTAGGAAAGACAGACTGCCAGAGGTCAGCATGATGGGCTGGCTGGCTCCAGCAGGGTCACTCCTCCAGGGTCCATAGTTGAGAAGATTCTTGATCAGATCCCTGTGGGCCAGTGGCATGCAGTAGCTGTAGCAGCACTTCAGGCCCAGCAGGTGCAGGGCGTTCCCCGCAGTGTACTCGGTGTGCAGCAGCCCCAGGGAGGCCTCCCGCTTGTTGCTGAAGAATGTGCAAAGGATGAAGCAGCACACAGGTACGATCATGACGGCAGGGTGGCCGGTCCCAATGCCTGTCTGACCACTGCCCACGCTTCACAATTCTCCAGACTCATCTCTTTTCTAGCCGCACTCAAACTATTTAAGTTCCAGAAACATGCCAGACTCACTCTGTTGCCTCTTATTTTGCATATCTTGCTGCATTGTCCCAAAATAGCCTTCCTGTATTCTTTACCTAGGCCAAAGTATTATTTAAGGTCTAGTTTGTGATACTTTCAATGGGATTTTTCCTGATCCTCCTTATTGGCCTGGGTATTCATTTATGTGATTCAGTAAGCATGTCCTAGATACTCTTGACATCACACTACACAGTGCTGCAGCTGTTTGCGTAAGTACTTGTCTCACTAAGCTAGCTCCTTGAGTCCAGTGATTGCCCAATGCCTGGCACAGTCATTGCACCACAAATGTTTGTTGAATGACTGAAAGATAACCTCAGTATGGATAAGATCTTGCCCTGTTTCCTCCATTTATAAAGTTCCCACAAAAAATCTTGAATTTTTCTTTAAGAGCAAGATATTTTAAATAAAACCTCACACAACACACATAACTTGCTAAGTATGTGTTTATGAAATATGAGATGTGAATATTAAATTTTAAATTATACTAAATTAAGTACTATTGGCTTTTGAATATGTTATAGTCCTATTTGAAATATTGGTGGATCTGTCTAGCTAGGTCAGGGATTCTTAACCTGGAGTCTACAAACTTCTAAGGGATTTAAGAATAGAATTCAGAAGACATGTTAACTTGAGTGGGCCAAAAAATTATTTTTCACTAGACTATAACTGAAATTTAGTATTTCCTTTGATTATAAATGCAGGCAACAATCCAGAGTTTATTAGGCAATAACTGTGACTTTGTCAATAATAGAAATCAGGTATCAGGTATTTTCATCACATTTACAGTTGTTGTGGAGATCACAATATATTGTCATATATTTCATAGCAGTTATTAAACTCGGTTAGATCAGGTTATTAAGTAAACACATATATTACTGTATTATATTTACATAATTTTGATAACTTACAATTCAAGGTAACCGGTTGTTATCCGTGCATTCTATTTTCTGCACTTAAAAACATTATTCTGAGAATAATGTCCATGGCACATAAAATTTGAAGTGCTCTAGGTATTCATTTAAAATGAAATGAGACCAGAGTGTGGTGGTCCGAGACCAGAGAAACAGCCCAGCTGCCCTCTCTCTTTAATGTCATGCTAATAGAGATTACAGGCCTTTTGGACAATGTTAAAACTATAAACCTAAGAAATGATGTTCTCTTTGAATGAAAATTTTATCTGGATGGAAAAGCCATCTGATTTAAGTTTTAAAAGGTCTCTAGGCTGGGTTAGAAAAGTGGATCTAATCAGAAACTCACAGCTAAATGCTGCAGATTTGGGCTTAAGAGCTTACCAAAGAAGACAAATTCATTTATTTGTGTAGTTATCTGCATAAATATGCACTAGACCTGGATTTTGATCATCGAAATTCTTAGGACATCCTCTGTAAGGCTGTGAGATCCTTTCTAACAATGTTTGGTGACAAGGCCTGTCAAAGAGGTAGAGTCTTCATTAGAGTTCCTGTTTTCTTTGGTTTATTGGTCTTTGTTCCAACAGGAAACAGTTCTTAATTTAAGATATTGCACAAAGGTGTGGGGTAGGGGAGCCACAAAGAGGAACCACAGTAGCTTCAGCAACTCTCAGCTAGTAGCAGTCGAGATGACATCACCCCCTGGTCAGAAGAGACAAGAACAGGGAGTGGTGACTCGAAGGAAAGTAGTGAAGGGAAATTTGGAAGTAGTGACCTCTGACTACTGGGGCAGCCCCACTGTGGGAGAGGCGAGAGAATAGACACCCTGACCACCTTCACATCTCTGGCCAGGATGTTCCTTGGCAAAACCCACCCAGAATTAAGGAGGCAAAGGAGGCTGCTGCTATAGTCCATTCATCAGCCACATGGGGCAGAAAGTAGAGTGGACCTGGAGAGCAAGATATCAACTCATCTGGCAAATCTCTACCATAGCACTCATCCCATTATTTGATGGTCTATGGGAGCAGAACTGTATTTCTTTATTTGTGGTTGTGCCTGGTAAAATTCTGGCACATAGTTAAGTGCTCAGTATTAACGAATAAAGAACTGAAATATTGCAGAAACAAAGAATAAAAGCAATCTATTTACTACAAATAGGAATTACTGGCTTTCAGACACAGTAGATATTTAAAATGTCATGGAAATATTGGATGGAGCATGACTCACCAATAAGTTTTATTCTACAGATCAGGCAGATATGTGTTACGGCTTCATAAACAGTTAAGTATAATTGATCCTCCTTATTTGTGGATTGTTTGCAAATTTGTCTACTCTTTAAATGTTTTGCAGTGCTTTCACGGTTATCTGTAGAATGGTGAAAGATTTGACTTGCCCAATGCATGTGGTCCCAGTCGAGGTTGACAAGATAGCATGCTTTCTTGTTGCAGCTCTCATATTAACAAATGTCTTTTGCTCTTAGTGCCTCACTTTTTGCATTTTTGTGTTTTTCTGTTTAAAATGGCCATCAAACGTAGTGCTAAAGAGTTGTCTAACGTTCTTAAGTGAAAGAAGGCTGTGATAAGCCTTATGGAGAAAATACAAGTGTTAGATAAACTTTGTTTAGGCATGAAGTTATAGCATTGCTGACTAAGAGTCCAGTGTTAGTAAATCAACAAAACAGGAAGGCACTTCAAACAAGTTTATATATTGTTGGTTGATGAAAATGTGACCAGAGGCTCACAGAACAATAGTTTAGGGAGGTATTCATTAATTTCATTTTGGTGGTGACTTTACAGAACCTACCATGAATTATAATCAACTGTATTTGCTGTTTTCCAGTTTCTAATAAAGATACAAAAAAAAATTCAATTTACAAAAGAAATAATTTTTCTATAGGCAGCAGCTAATTGGTACTCATAATTTAAGACCAGAAAGGAGGAAAACATTAAAACCCATCACCACTGCATAATTTCAATAAGATATAGTGAACATTTATTACTTTCTGAATATTATTTGACTAAATCCAAATTATTTCCATTAAAATTGTCTAGCAGGCCATATAGTGTGAAAATTAAAGAAACCAATGGAGGGAAAAAATCATCTGTTTAATACATTGACTTTAAGAACAACCACAAATGCATTATTCTTATTATATGGACTTGGATAATTCAATCTTTTTTAGTTAGGCCTATGTATACTCACTCTTCAATAAACCCTACATTATCCAAAAGCTTCAAACTTCTACTTTCAGTAGCATGGCAAACCTGAAGTCTTTGTTTTTTGTTTTTTAAATCACCATTGCACTAATGTAAACAATTCTCCATGCTCTAGCATAAGAATATTTAATGTTAGCCAACAATGACAGCCATCTATTCTGAAGGATATAATAGTGGCAGCCTTCTGATTTTTATATTTGTTTAAAGTACATGACCTTGAATAGTAAAAGACACTGAGCTGAAATTTTCTAACTCACTTTCTAATCATAGTAAGAGTGACATTTTCCCCCAGGGACCACCAGATAGTTATGGAAATTTATGCTAACATTTTGTTAAGAATCCACAAACATCAATAAGAAGCTGACTTTCCTGGCATGCTCCAAATGTCTTTAAGATGAGACACAGAACAGATATTATAAAGAGCTTTAGGAAAAATATTGAGTGCCTGGGTATTATCATAGTAGTAAAGGTTAAGTCATTGTTATTTCTAAAAAACATTTTTGGTACCATTACCATATCCAAAAATATGTATTAATGCTACTGGTGATTAAGAAGTTCAGAAGCTATAATTACACAACCCTTACTGTGAAAATAATGCAGGAGAGCTCTGAAATGTGAGGGGAAAACACCCAGGCACTTAAATCAATGAACATTTGCTAGAAGAAAACTTTTAAAAGTATTAACTGCAGGCTTGACAGAGTTGCAGTAACATCAAATAGCAACATTTTTGTCCACTTACAAGGAATACTATTAAGAAGCAATCAAGCTGTTTAATAAAGTGTGTCAGAAGTGAATTTTTTCACAATTAGAAATATTTAACATCTTTAGTCAAATACTTAAATGGGAAACAGCCTAAAGAAAAATAAAGACCTACACACACCATCTATTTCAACTACAAAGCAAAATATTCACTATGACTAAAGGAAAATAATTTAACATTCATTATCAGTTTATAAGCGTATAACTCAAAGGAATGATTATGCTCATACGTAAATGCGAGATTTTTCCAAAAGATTTGTAACTAAGGTATGCAAGACATAAAATCAAACTGCAAAACTAGTTCAAAGCAAATAGAGTCCAATGATTCTCTTATGTTTTATGTTCTTTATTTTAACTGGATATTTTAGAACAGTAAATTATCTTTCATAGCAGTGCCTCCTGGTCAGATAATACAGTACCCCACTTCTGAATGTAAAGATTTAAGATAAATCAAAATGACTGTTAAGGCGTACAAACACTACTTTTAAATCTGCTCTTATTTAATAAGGATCATTTTAACTCATATTCAAATACATGGAATGTTGGCACAAAACTGAAGCTGCTGTAGAAAGATCACAGATGTTCTGTGGGTTATTGAAACTTCCATTTCTCTAAAAACATACCCTTAAATGGTCTTAGTTTTACAAATTTAAGTGTTAAGAAAATGTCTAAATAATAAGTAACAATTAAAATAAAATGTTTATTTGTAAATTATATACAGAATACATTTTCTTCACGACAAGGAAATGGGAAGAGCCATAACCTTCCAACCAACGCTGCCTGCTTTCTCTGTAGGAGATGACCATCTTTCCCTGAATCAGATGTACAAACCAGTTTGGATTTCCTAAGTTGGAAAAAGAGAATTTGTAGCTAAACTAAAAGTATTGGTACATTATTACTAGTTGGCTTGTTTCCACAGAATGCTTTTGAAACCTACTAACTCAGAATCTCAGAAATTTCCTGGTATAATTTTATAATCAACAAAAGCTTAACTATCAATAACAATGAGTTTAAGCATTTCATCTCAAAGAAACTGTGAAATGGCTACATAACTATACATAATCTGAAATGTTGGTTTCTTTATCTCTTTTAGTTATTTGATTAGTCTAACAGTAAAAAGCCATACAACTATCAAAAATGCCATTAAAATGTCACTGTGGAAAATGCATCTTTGATAACTATCGAAATTAATGAGACCTACTTGCTGTAAAATTATCAAATAGATAAAATTTATAAATGGCTTTTGACTGTACCAATAATAGTATTCTATGAAATGAAAGACTGAATAAAACTGCTTGGATGTCAAATACATTTCAGTAAAGGGATTTAAAATGCTACAAATGTCATGTGTACATTATGATGATCAGCCAACATAGAAAATCCAACCTCTTGTATGTACTAAGTCCCCAAGTTTGGCAGGTTATGATTTTTCATGTGAAGATTTAGTTGTTTCTCCATCATTGTCTTCTTCCTCCTCTTCACAATCCCCATCTGTTTGTTGTTCCAGTTCCTCTTTTGTGATCATTTCAAAATCATTCCCATTCCCACTACTGTGTTGGGATCGGTCATCTTCCCTCCTGTCACTGTCTGTGTCAGAATGCCGTTCTCCACTTGAGCCTTCTGTTCCATGATTTCCTGGTCCTGCTTTTCCCTCTTCATCTTCCTTTTTCTCACTGTCTGATTTTTCCTCACTGTCGGATTTCTGCTGCTTTTTGGTTTCAGATTTTTCATCTTTCTTTAAGTCTGCTTTTGGTCCTTTATATTCATGTGTGTATAGAGGCCTGAAGGAGTCAATGAAGCCCACATCAGCAGTCAGATTTGGCAAGAACCAAAAGTGATGCCTTCCTCCAGTTATGAGCCAAATGATGAGAAATAGAATGCAACGAGCTGTAGGAAAAAAATTTCTCTAATTGAATAATTCAAGCATTGACTCTGATAATAGGGAGTATTTGTTAATAAAAAACTGGAAAAACATTCACCGTGTTATTATTTGTACATTACATGCACTTTAAATTAAATAATTAAACCTGGATTAGTTTAGCAGCTATCACAGTATCCTATACCCACAGCATCCTACTCTGAACTTGAGGGCATAATGCTAAAATGCCACTTAAAAAAATTACTTTTATGTTTTTTCAGCTGGGTGCTGTTTCATGGAGGTACACTTATGATTTATGTACTCTGCTATGTTATAGTTCAATAAGGATAGCCATCAGTTAGATATATAAATATGCACAAGACCATTGTATAAGAAAAGGGAAGTAAATTTAAATAAGGGATGAAGGTATTGAAGAAGGCTTTAAAAGGAAAAGAATGGGCTGCATGATGACTTTAGCCTTTGCAAAGCAGTTCTATAAAAACACTAAAAATTATACTTTTATGACCATTTTGGTATAAATACAAATATAATCCTTCATAGTTTCATTACTATATACATGTATACATATCATTTCTGATTTTAAAAGAAATAAAAATGGGAGGGAAAAAATGGCATAGATGATAGAGGCTCTGTATATCCCTCTGGCGAATAAATGAAAGTTCTAACGGAAACAAGGAGCAGCAGCAAGGAGAAAACGCTTGGGATCTAGAGGAACAAGCCAGGCAACTAGGGAGAAGTCTAAGAAAGCACCCTGCAATGGCAGAAGGTAGGACAGGGCGAGGACATGGGGCTGCCTGGTCCCCAGCGGCAGCCGCAGCCGCAGCCTCTTAAAGGGGTTGCGTCCACAAGTGTACTTTCACAGTGACAGACCTGCTTGACCTGAGCACCAACAGCGATTCAGCTGCACACAGGGGGCACCAAGGACTTACAGGGAGACATTGTCAGAGTGAGGGCTGAGGCGAGACTGGCTCTGTACAGAAATGTTGGCAGTATCCATTGTTCCCTGTTGAGCCCTCCTCCCTCCCAGCGCACAGACACAGAGCTGCCATCAAACTGGATAGCAGAGGTAGCTCTGCCCAGAAGATTCTCTGAAACCCCTCCTTCCCTAACTCGTGGCTGCACCCATGCCACATCCTGGGATAGCCTCTGCGAGTCAGGTGCTCCTTGCTGAGCAGCCCCTAGACTCACACTGGAGGCAGCTGGCCTCAGTTTCTGGTGTGGCCTTTTGAGGCAACTGTTAAGTACACCGTCTGTGGACTGCTTGATGAATCTTAACAGGTGGTGGCCCCAGAGGGGTAGAGGCTTGAGCTACATTTGGCCTGCAGCTGAACCCCTCTCAGGACTGTGCCACTGGACACTTACTTCAAAAATCTACACTAACAAGACCAGGAGACTTAGGAGGTTTGCTTAGTACATAGAAACAGATACAGAAAGGCAGTCAAAATGGGAAGATGAAGAAGCAGAAACCATATGACAGAACAGAACAGAGATCCAGATATACTGGAGTCAAGTAATCTAACAGATGCAGAGTTCAAAACACTGGTTATAAAGATGTTCAATGAACTTTTGGGAAATATACATAAATTCAGTGAGAACTTCAATAAAGAGATAAAAAGCATAAAAACAGAAATGGAAATTATAAAAGGGAACCAGTCTGAAGTGAAGAATACATTATCTGAGATGAGAAGTATATTAGATGGAATAAACAAAGGAATAAAGAGGATCAAATGCCCTATCTAGAAGACAGGAAAGCCAATGAAGACACTCAATCAGAATGGCAAGAAAAAAAGAGGCCAAGGATATAAAAATAATTTAAGGAGGATATGGGACACTATTAAGGCTCCAAATACTTGTCTGATTGGTGTAACAGAAGAAAATCAAGATGTTGAACAGATGTTTGAAGAAATTATGATGGAAAACTTCTCTAACCTGGTGAAGGAAATGGACATAAAACCCTAGGAAGCCCAGAGAATTCCAAAAATCAGGGATCCAAAGAGGCCCATACCAAGACACATCATAATTAAAATGCCAATGGTTAAATACAAAGAAAGACTATTAAAAGCAGCAAGAGAAAAACAAATAATTACTTATTAGGGAACACTCATAAGACTGGCAGCTGATTTCTCAAAAGAAACTATGCAGGACAGAAGGGCTTGGTAAAAAATAAATATTCGACAGAATGAAGAACCATGATATACAAATAAGAATAATTTATCTAGCAAAGATATCATTTAGAGTTGAAGGACAGATAAAGAGGTTCTCAGACAAAAATAAGCTAAATAAAGAGGTTCCCAGACAAAAATAAGCTAAAGGAATTAATTACCACCAAGCCCATATTACAGGAAATGTTGGAGGGACTTCCTTAAGAAGAAAAAACACTTATCAAAAACAGGAATAAAGAATGGTAACAACTACATTCCTATCAACAAGTACCTTAAATGGAAAAGAATTAAGTGCTCCAACCAAAAGATAGAGTGGCTGAAAGGATAAGGAAACAAGTCCCCTACATATGAAAAGGAAGGGGATGAAAAAAGATACTGCTTTGATGGACCTAGAAAGTATTTAAGTCAGACAGAGAAAGATAAACACTACATGATTTCATTTGTATGAAGATTCTAAGGAATAAAAAAACAAACTAATCAAAAACAGACTCACAGTTATAGTGGGCAATTTGGTGTTGGACAGAGAGGGTGGTTTGAGGGGCTGGGAGAATGGAGTGAAAGGTTAAAAAAGTACAAATTAGTAGCTGATGGATGGTCATGGGTTTGGGGAACACAGCATAGGGAATGCAGTTAGCATTAATACACTGGGTAGGTGGAGGGTCAGGGGAGGGAGGGAGCAATTGGGGGGATCATTTTATGAACTATATAAATGTCTAATAGATGTACTGTGTACTTGAAACTAAATTAAAAAAATAATTTTTAAAAAATAAAAGAAATGAAAATGATCACATTTCTGTGAGTCCAAAGCATGTTCCTACTCTGTCTAAAGGATAATAAGTTTTTTAATAAGAACACTTTTGAACAATGAGAACATTTTCCTAAAAGTTATACTTATTTTAAAAATTAAGTAATTATATAATTTCAGCTTATTTAAGGACTAATCCTCTCCCAATATTAGGAAACAATATCATGAAGAGCTAGATCACTTAAATAAGTTTTGAGGTTATCTTTTAGAGCAATGTATGACAAAAATGTTGTTAGTTAATGGAAGAATTAGAGAATTTTAAAGATTATCTTAATGAGTTATCACAAACACAAAATCCAATATTTGATATAAATTTTTTCATAATTTACCAAATATATAGAGCTGAGTGATTTTCCTTTTTTTGAAAGTCATAATGACTATGTAAATGTTACGAACTAGTCCAGTATGACAAATTTTTGGTTTTGTTTTGCTTTTTGTTTCCTTACAGACAATTCTACCACTAAAAGAAATTCACCTATGCTTCTTCCATTATTTTGCTTTGGATAAATAAAAGGAAATGGTTTTAGCTGCCTTGACTTTTATAAGGTAGTAATTTCTACTTTCACAAAAGAACAGATATTCTGAAAGACATTGTAACAGTATGTTGTGGTACAAATAGAAATGACAAATATGTTTGAAATTATGATTTAAGAACTTTCACTAATAAAAAAAAAAGCACATTTTTTTCTCTGAATATAATTATGATATTACGATAGGCTTTATAGGATTTTAGTGGTTCATATACTATAAATCTTGCCTTAAATCCAAGAAAAAGCAATATATAAATGGCATAATTAAAATCTAAATTCTTGCCATATACAGGGCATAACAGGGTTACCATTTGTAGTTTTCTCCACATGGCATTAGATTACCAGGGGCAAAAAGTTAAGAATCATGTGAAAACCACTGTGACACATACTGTCATACTGTCTCTATACCAAAAGTGACACATTTAGAAAAATTTTAAACATCCTATTTTAAGTGGCAATGTTAACAATGCATATTTAAAGTAGCAACAAATATAATTTTGACCAACATATAATATACAATATAATATATAATATACTTCATAGGATAATATAAAAGAAATATCCAATTTATAAGTGGGCTACAAATCAAAACTATTTGAAGATATATTTGGAATTGCAATGTTGAGTTTGTTTTCTTGTTTAATTCACATTATTATTTAATGCACAATGCTGCTTAAAACCATAGCATATTTAAAATGAAAAAAATTATAGAAAACACGCCTGAAGAAACAGTATTTTAAAAAGCAAAACAATAAACTATCGTGAATACTGGTTTAAACAAAAGATGAGCAAGTGGGTTAATTTTATTCAGTGGAGATAAATTTTCACTGAAAAATTTCAAAGAGCTAAAGTTTCAAGGATTTGAGAGCCAGAAGACACCAATTTGATCATATCTATCTGTTAGATTAAAGTTTATGATTTCTCATTCTTGATACAATACCACTAGTTACCTATTTTATGGTCTTAGATATTATTTCTTGGCCTACAAATATGCTGTGCTACATGCAGAAGCATCAGAGGATTTCCCCAAGGTGACTAAGCAAGAGGAGGGAAAAAATAAAAGGTGGGTGGAAGAGTTTCACACAGAGTCAGAGATCAGAGAGAAAAAAGGAGGACCATAAACATAATGAATTGAACAAAAATACTAGATAAGCTCCTGGACCCATGGATCGGTGGCACCAACTCAGGACATACCTTGATATCCAGGATGAAGGAATGTACAGAGGGAAATTGCTTAGGGCTATAGGAGCAATGCTTTATAACATATATCATAGAACTTCAGAATAACATGTATCTACTTCAGGTCAACTTATGTCCTCTAACAACAAACATTAGGTCAACAATGTGGGTGTCGTTTTTAATTTTTATGTGGAAGAATCTGGTATGTCCTAGTGGAAAAGGTGATTTGTTATCTGGGGAACATAATCAGAACTTAGTACCATATACCAGCATAAATTCTGGATGGTTCAAAGAATTATAGTAAGTAAAAAAAATCACTAACAGCTTTAGATAAGCTGAGAAAAATTTCTATTTCTTTCCCAAAGTGAAAAATTAGACCTGTCCACCCTATGCGGAAAAACTTCAAATACTAGGATTTTAAGTAAAATAACATTTGTTGGTTTTTTCATGGTAACATGCTCATTGTAAAAAAAAATATATAGACAAGTGTGAAGAACACTGAAATCATTCATAACTAACTAATGCCACTATTTATATTTAGGTGCATTTCCTTTTAGCTAAATCTTCCTTGGCATTATTTTCATTAAAAAAAAAAAAACTTCCTAATTATACAGGCAAAAACCACTTTCTTATCTCAATTTTATTGTTTGATTACTAGTGAGCACTTTTAATGTATTTATTAATTACTTGTTTTTAATTTCCTCTTTTGAACTGGGTTTTTTTTATATTGTTTTCTTTTTAGCTATGAAAGACACCAATCAACCAGAAATGTAAAAAAAGATTACTTACTCTTTCTTGTTTGATTTAAAAAAACATATAAAATTTCTTAATGCATCTAGAATTTATTTTGGTACATGAGTACAAACTGATTTTTCCCAATGGCAAATCAATTGTTTAGAATCATTTACTGAATAAGTTGAATTTAAATATTTAATACAAACATGATTTGCCTTAAGTCAAACTATAAAATATTCATTTGCTATAAAGTTCTACTGAAGCTCCAGATTACAGTTCAAAATGCTCAATATCTACTTTACTGAAGTCATTTTTACTAATAACAATACTTACCAACAGCAAGGAGAAGAATGCTGGCTACAAAACAGCCTGCACCCACACTGAGGTAATAAACACCCACTCTCATTTCTGCTGGCCAAAGAGGGAAGAGGGTGGCTGCTATCACTGCAATCACTGGAACAAGAAATGATAAAGTCACAAAGATAACTTTAGATTTTCAATGGCTTGGTTACAATAACAGTAAATATATTCCTAGGGAAAAAAAACATAAACATACTGAAATACATAAAATTTCCATTTTTTAGGTAAAAAATGGTCAATTATCTGTCATTTTACATAGTTCAACTTAAACATCTTAATTATTCTTCTTAAATTAGGTTGGATTTTTCTAGTATAAATTACATATAAAAAAGTGCTGTCAAAATGTGAAATTGTTAGCTCTTTAAATGTCAACTGCTGCTGTACTCTAGTAATATCTATTTTTCGACTATGATATATCTGTCTACTGAACAGGGGAGCTTAAAGAAACAACCTAACAACAAAACTAACCAAAAAATGATTCCAATGAATCAAGAGATTCTGATTCTGGGGTGGAGCTCTAACACCCACAAATTTAAAAAGGTCCAGATAATTCTCATATACATTGTTTCTGGTAGTCAGGGAAACTGTATACAAGAATCTACAGCTTTTTTCTAAGTATGATGGCACCACATGGAATAATCATAAGGAATCAGAAGTCTGGTTATTAGGTTTTTAGAGCAAAAGAGATGGGATTCAAATTCTAGCTATATCATTTATAGGCTAAGTAACCCTGGGTAAGTAAGCTACTTAACCCCTTTGAGGTTAGGTTACTTTGTATTTAATATGTGGCAGTTCCTAAATTTTAAAAGTTGGTATAAGGATAAAATGAAATAATGCATATAAAATATTTAGTAAGTAATCAACAGCTATCAGCTATTTGGGTTGGAAATGTTTGAGTTTCAATTCTTAAAGAGTTATTTTGAATGGCAGCTTATGACACCTTATTGATCAAGCTTCTTTGTTTAACTGCTATCTATTTTTTCCTACTTGTTAAATCATTCTCTCCTTCCATCCACGGCCCACCCTGAATAACACAGTCATGATAAAAATAAATAAAGATAAATAAGTAAATATTTAAATAAATAAATAACAAAAAAAGTATAAAGTGAAGTCTTCATCCAATTTTTGGTCCACTCCCCAGAGGTTAATCTATATTATGTTTTTTTCTGTACTCCCAGAGACTGCCAATATATAAATGAAACTACAATAAAAATTTTTTCCTACATAAATCTTATACTATTCTTACTTTTTGCTTTTTTTCCACTTAATCTATTTTAGATATCCTTCCATCAGTGCATCCGCTTAATTCTTTAACCCTTTTCCTGTCTAGAAAAAAAAATAAGTGCTGCTTCCTGCCAGTATTCTTTTAACAGCATGCATAGGAATGCTATGCTTTCTATGATTTGACATTTTCAGCAACCAACTACTAAAAACAGAACGCGATATATAGAATGATGTCATTTGCCTCCAAAGACTATTGACATACTAGAGCAATGCAAAAATAATAATAAAAGAGAGATATTTCACGGCAAACTTTGGGGGCAAGGTTAGGACTGTAATCCATCAGTTATGTGCAGCTCCAAGTGCCACCAGTAAGTATTCTCAAGGCAAATGGGAAAAAGGTCCACAATTATATGATATTGTAGTGTGCAGCTGTAGTGTAATTTATTTCACCATTCTCCTATTGAGGGTCTTGAAATGTTTCCAGTTTTATCCTATTACAGACAATGGTGCAACAAATACCAGTGTAAAGGTACATTTGTGCAACTGTGATTATAGCACAGGATAATTATTAGGTCAAAAGATAAAGGCATTTAAATTTTGAAACATATATCCTAATTACTCTCCTAAATATAATCTGAGGGATTTGGATTACCACGTGTCAGTGTACACTTCTGAATAGATACTTTGTGTAACTGTATTAAGGACAACCATGGGATAAATTCCTAGAAGTACAACAGGTGGGTCAGTGAACATACATTTAAAATTTGAGAGACAGTGCCATGCTGGTCTCCATAAAAACAAAAATGATAGACATATCATTAATTGTTGGATAATACTGGACCTTCACCAAGCATTGAACCTTCACCATGACTAGGTACTATTAAACTCTGTAATCCTTTTAATCACAGTTGCTTTAATTTGTATTTCTTATGAGTGTGACTAAGTATCATTCAATGATTGTTGGTCACTCTGACTCTTTATCTCTGAGCTACTGTTACTATTTTTCTACTAGGCTGTTAACCTCTTAAATATCTTTGCTTTAATGTGTTGCAAATATTTTCCTCATTTCATCATTTATCCTCTGACTTTAACATATACTTTTAAAAAATATTTTATGTTAAATATTTTTCTTTATAGGTTCTGCATCTTTATTTTCCTTTCTAAATTTTAGACATTGTACTCACCAAGAATTAATCCCATGACAAAGGTTTTAAAATGAACTGGGTCATAAATCCACACAAATACCTAGAAGAATCAAGAAAAAATGTTTTAAGTTCTAAGGTCACATTAGAAAGTTAAGCTTAATTCTATATTTTAGGTCCTCTACAAAAGTAACTTCCAACCTCCTAATGTAAGAACTGCTTTTTAAGGTAAACAAATTCCAAAGACCTTTCCTTCAGTAGTAGTGTTTCTTTTGATTACCATTCGGTTAGAAAGTTGTTTAAAAAACAAATTTTGTAATGCACTTAAAAAAATTTCTATGCAATTACATGCTTTTAATGATTTTTTCATGTGTGTAAGCCATTACTTATTCAGCCTGAAGACCAGTAATTGCACAACCTTTTTGTCCTTAATGTAATGATGTACAGTGGCATGAGTAGAACCAGTCTGGGCTAAGAGCACAGTTAATTCCAGCCAGGCCCTATTATGGATCCAGCAGCTCTGAACTCCACCCTGTTCTCTCCCATTGATGAGATGCAAAGAATCATTATTAAAGATTATGCTTAGTGAATGTAAAGATTCTATGACTCCCTAAAATAATGTTATTGCTTACTTCCCCATTGAGGGTCTGTAGCTCATAAGTTGGGAACCACTGCTTCAAAGCTTAATTTACTTTATACAACAGAAATTGACTTCATTTAGAACAATCAGAACTCTGTTAATCATCATCCATAAAATTCCTAGTTTTATCTTTTAGTTTCTATAAATAATAGTACTCTTCAATTTCCTGGTTCTATTCTGACCAGAACTCTTTGTTACTGTCTTTTTGATTTTGGTTCGACTTCTAACATTGGGGATTCCATTCTTCTTTTCATCACTCTGCACATTACCCCCTGGAAATCAGATCCTTAGATATCACTTCGGCCAATGAACAAGTTTTTAATGACAGTTTCCACCTTTAAAAGTTTGACAGCATGCCTCTTTCAGTGGAACAAAACCTAGCTTTTTCAGGAACATAAGCACCCATGTTTTTGCTCAGGCTGCTTCCTCTGCTTAACAGATCTACCTTTGTAGTGTATCTGGCAATCTGCCAGCCATCCTTCAAGGCTCAGCTCAAGTGTTCAGGATCTCCAGAACCTCATGAGCCTCTTGACTAAATCAACTATTCCCAACTGGTATTCTCACATCATAACACCACAAACATAGGACCATTTTTGACAGTTTGCATGTTTTCGAGACTGTAAGAGCTTCTAAGAAGAGAATTTTATTATTTACCATGGTATTCCCAGCACCTATAAAAATGTCTTGGCATATAACTAATGCATGGTATCCGAGCTTTCATTAGGTAAGGCCTGTGGTCTTCAATCAAGTGGTTCTTAAGCATGGGTTCACCTCAGAATCATCCTGTGACACGTTATATGACACACACATGCACACGCACACAAGAGATTCTCATGCAAGTATGTCTGGAATGAGCCTACGGCATGTTTTCTGAAAAGCTTTCCCAGAATTTCAAACTCGTAGCTCCTGGAACTACTACTTTATATATTACTTTTGTATTATGTATAGCAAGAAGAGATATATCTTGAAACTCACAATTCAATGGCCAGTATATAACTAATCTTTTTGTATTGGTTACATAACTAAATTAAGAAGTCTTCAATGTAAGGCTCCCACCACACAAACTTCCTATTACCAAAAAAAAATTTGGTATCTCTTGAGTAAAACATCAAGTAATATTGAATTTTAGGCTCCTAAAGTAGTATGTCTGACTATAAGGGCAGAATCTAGTATGTGTCCCCAATTAACCATCCTGCTTTTCTTTTTCCTTTGATAGTAATGGAAATCTTGCATTTTGGCTGGGCAAATGACAACCCAGTATAAAAAGGACAGTTCTAAGATTTTACTGCATGTGGGCATGACTACGTGACTAGGTTCTGGTGATGAAACCCAAGCAGAAACGAAACTACCAGCTTCCTGGAAGGTGTCCTTAAAGAGGAGGCACGTCCCTTACTCTCCTTCCCTCCTCTGGATGCAGACATGAAGTTGGGAGTCATTTACTAATTCCCTCACACAGGAGGAAGAGCTTGGATTCACCATGGAACTGCAATATCTGTGTTTTTTACCTTCAGATTTTATTGATGAGAGAGAAATAAGCATCTATTTTGTTTTAATCTATTGTTACTTCAGGTTTCCTATTACTCATATACAGCTGAACCTAATTCTGCTTTTTATAAATGTAAATTCAGAGAAATTATTTATTTTTACAGAGTAGATTTTATAGCTACATGGTTAGATTTTTTTAAATTACTTCTTTTCTTAGTGAAGACAGTAAAGATAATTCTAAAAATGCCTATGCAAAACTGGATTTCTATTTATAGGCTAGGTATTCTTACCTCATTTCCATCTAGAAAAACTTGATCATCATGTGGCTCAAGCTTGAATTTTTTCTTAGTTTCCTTCTTTTTTGGAGTTCCTGGCGTTTCCTCCTATTAAAATACAAGATGAATAGAAGAAAAAAACACAAATAAGCAAAAAGCAATATGACATTCAAATAGTCAAAAAAGTCTCACTATTTGAGACACAGAAATCAAAATTCTCAATCGTGGTATTTATAATAACCCTAATATGGTTACCTGAAGTGGTTGCTGCATAATATTTCACAAGTGCTCGTGTGACATTAGTGATTCCATACAATGATTTTGATTTTTACTTAATCTTAACTGAACTCACCTTTTTGGACTCTTCCTTTTCGCCATCCTTTTTTTTTTCTTTTTCCTTTTTTGTCTTTTCATCCTTCAGATTTTCTTTCTTGCTCTTTTTATCTTCTTCTTTTCCACTTTCAGCTTTTCCTTTCTCTTTTTCTTTTTTTATGTCTTTATCATACTTCATTTTCATTACCTTTAGTGCCCGGTGAAAAAATTGTTTCTTTAAAAGCCTTTAGAAAACAAGGTATGCTATTACAATCTCTATCAATTATACATACTAAAAAGCAAAAACATAAAGACCTGAATAAAATGAGCAAAGAAAGACATACACTGACAACTTACAAAAGAAATAACAATCGGTAAGCCCGTGGAAAAACAGTCAACCCCATCTCTAATAAAAACTATACAGCCAATTTAATTATAAAAAGTTTCCAACCTAATTTCCTTTTTTAGATATGAGATGACAGGTTTGGAATTATGCTTATGAAACTTTTCTCTATGTTCATTAAGACTAATCAAGACTCTACTTAATGATAAATCTCAAATTCAAGAGCAGATATAAGAAAGGGGTTCAATAAATATAAGTTTAAGAAATGTTAACAGATTAAAGATATGCTCATGATTTGACTGATTCAAATCATATCTTCATGTCTTTCTCCATGGTATTTTTCTTCTTCATGTACTTTACTATTCAGCCTTTCGCTATAATATCTTCAATTAAGTAGTAAATAATTAAATATGCTAAGGTGAAATTTCCAGACTCTCACAGCATCAAACTGAAAACTGGTCAATATAATTGGTAAAAAACACTACGTACTTCTTATTTCACTTATTTCTCTCAAGACATTGTTCTTCCCTCTCTTTAACAATTATTTTTTACATTCCTACATCAGGGTTTTTTACACTAGCTGTTCCCTTCACCTGGAATGCTCTTCCTGCAAATAAGCATGTCCTTTCGGTTCACTCCGCCACTTCCTTCAAGTCTTCCCTCAAATGTTACCATCTCAATTAGGTATACGCTATTTAAAATTATGAACTCACTCCCTATCCTCCCTCTAGTTTCCTATTATACTACCCATACCATTTATCTTCTAACTTGATATACAGTTTGTTATATGTCTGTTTGCCCCTTTCACTGGATCGTGAACTACTTAAAAGTGAGATCCCTGCTTTATTCATCTCTTTAACTGATGAGTTTAGAAGCTCAGCTGATTCCAAATTAAGTCAACCTTGGTGGTAGTTCCTTTCTAACTTTATACTACTACTCAAAAAGCTGGGTTGCCCTTATACTTGTTATCTAAAAGCCATCTTTTCAAATCTTATGTTTCAGTTTCAGAGTTTCTGATTTGTGTCTTCATTCCTGCCTTCATAAAAGTACAACTCACTGCCACCATATGTGACTACTCACCTTTCTATCCCCATTGGTGTCTGCTCCAACACATCATACCACGTGTTAAGTCAATGACCACTTATTTCTGGTCATTATAATGTGCCCTCTGGAGCACCTGTATTTTTACCTGGTTGGTTGGGCTTCTTTCTGCTGCCCACCCCAAAAACATTTCCACAAAGCTAGCTTCTCAGTCTCCTTATCTGACCTTCTACCTGTTCATAAGATTTATCTATATAGCATAAGACTCTACCCTCAAAGACTCTACCGTTGACATCTGCTACAGATAAACATGTACACAAACAAAAAATTGAAATGAATCCCTTAATAATGAACTACTTATGAGTAGGAAGTGAGATTTAAGAGTAGTGGTAGGTATCTGAATATGAAGGGGGATTTAAAATTTTTACCCTACTTCAGAATATCTTACGAAAATTTATAATGAACATATTCTAATTTTCTTTATTTACACTTGCACTTATGTGATTTCCAGATTTTTCTATAAGGAACATTTATTACCACTTACTGTGAAAACAAAATACATCCTATTCATTATGTATTAATTGAAAACCAACATTTCATATTACAGTTCATATTATAGACTTCCATATATTAAGAGTCTATGTGTACACACATAGATACTTGAGTATATATTCTCAAATGGTAATGTGGTTATCTATGAGAGAACATTATTAGTAATTTGAATTTTCCTCAGTATCATTTTAAGAGTAGAGAAAAATATTCTTAATAAAGTAATAAATAATTTAAAAAATAAAACATACAACTTTAAGAGAAAAAAAAGCTTTCTCTTAGTAAGTATAGAAGGGCACAGAACCAGAAGGAATATCAGCTTCTATCACCCTTCCTGCACAGGTGTCTCACCCTCATGAAAGGAAAGCAGACTATTAACCAAACTGGTGTCAAAGAGTTCACTCAGGTATATGCATGCAAATATCACCCCTATCACTTAACTAGCTATGTAGTGGTTGGATAAGCTACTTAATTTTAGTTTATTTCTAAAATGTGGTATCTATCTCTTAGGGATTTCTAGAACTAAATGAGAAGCATGTAGATTAATTAGCATGGTGCCTGACATATATGTACTCAAAGTTAACCATTATTGCTACAGCAAAATATTGAATTTCATTTAATAGTTATGAAATAGACACACAACACATTCAGGTTCATAAATCATTAATCATAGCATCATTCCATTCAGTAAAAATGCAAGTAGAATCATTGACTTATTTCTTGATAGGTCTTTAGAAAATTTCTACTTCAACTTACTTTTTGCCTCAAAAAGTGAGATGACATTTGTATTATAATAATATCAATGCCTCCATTATATTAAATCACTTAGTATAAAGCTGACATTTTCACATAACTACTCGTACTTCCCTTTCTTAGCATGTTCTGTGCCCTTTACCAGGATCAAATGTCCTTTCTCCTATTGTTTGCTGGGTAATTGCATATTATGTTCCAAAGTTTTCCCTCTAAAGCCATTCTTGACATTTCCTCATCTTTGTCTTCCTTACAGAATACACTATATTGCAATGAGTCATAAGTCTTCTTTAACAGACTATAACAGGTACTTTGGAGGCAGGAACCAAGTGACACTCATATTTATATTTCTGGGGCATGGCATAGAATAGATATTTGATAAATATTTGTTGAAAAAACAAATGAATTAAAAGCAGTGTTATTAAATTGCTTCCTTCACCTCCTTTTATTTTTCAGGTTTAAAAAACATGACACCAGACATGCGTTCAGGACTTTCACCTGTGTGACAATAGTGAGGTTGTATTAAATGCCCATATTGTTCTGTGGAGTTACAATAAATTATAAAACAGTCCTACAACTGCCTTCAGATTTAGCTGCCAAGAAATAAAACAAACAAACAAAAAAGACTAACACATATGCAACACTTCTAAAATAGTTAAGGGCTAAACTATATAATACTAACTTTATAAATTCTGTAGAACCTTAGATAGAAAGATTAATGTGGGCTTGAGGACCTGGGGAATACTGCATGGTAGAGATGAAACTTGAGGGATGCTTACATTGAAAGGCAAGCAAGACAGAGGGACAACCATTTGGGGAAAGTGCCAGGTTATGAAGAAATAAAGACCAGAGGGAAAATGGCTGTGATATATGAACAAGAGTGAGAAGGACATTAATGGACTGGGAGGATGGAGATGCAAAGTCGTGTGAGGAGTTCGAATGGTGCTAGATTAAATAGTCCATAAGAAGACATAGAATATATTAGAAAAGATTGTTTTGTGTATTATTCTACACTTTCTTGTTTTCTTTTTCCTCAGATTCTCTTAAGTCCACTTAGTAGCTTCAGAAAATGAGACTGGACAAGTTTCCTTTTGTGCTTCTGTCTGTAGTCAAGCAGGAATCCATAAGGGCTGGCCATCATGAGGCCTCCACAGTTAAAGTGGCTCTGAAAAATTTAGGTAGATCTACTTCTCAATTTTAGTGCAGAAAGGACACAAACAACCTGACATGAATGGGAATAACATACACAATGAAAAGTAGTGTATCTCAACAGTCTCTGTACTCAGGTCTTTTGGGCTTTCCATATAACAAGGTATCAAGGCTCCTAAAAGACCAAGAGATGTGGATTAATACTGGCTGCTCTCCTCAGAGTTGGGCTTACAGATTAAATATTCAAATAGTACTGGTTTCTCTGCTATCTGAATGTATAGCATTCCTATGAAACTTTTTGTAAGGTGAAGTGGATTAAAGTGAAAAGTATCCCTCCCACTTTCCAAAAATTCGCTTAAACACCACTTCTCTTTCAAGAAAGACCTGCATTAGTACCTGTTTTCACTAACCTAAATAAATCTGAAGAGGATTTTGCTTTTACAAAAGATTTACATTAATACCTGTTTTCACTAACCAAAACAAATCTGAAGAGGATTTCTGCTTTTACAAAGCTTTATCATAATGTAAGTCTTCAGAAACTTTCAGAAAGCAGAGGATACCTGTACTGACTGACAGGTGAATCCTTCATCTTAATTTGTTTTATTAAATTATCATTGTGTTGGAAGAGGAAGTATAGCACACAGTGGTTAAGAGCATGGACTATGGAGCCAGACTGTTGGACTTAGAATTCTGGTTCTGACACTTACTAGCTGTGTGACCTTGGGTAACTTACCTAACTTCTCTGTTTTAGTATTTATTTAATCTTTTAATTTTTACATCATATATAAAAAACAAATCTATTTTGAGGCAAGGCAGGCAGTTGCACTTTGGAGTTCTAAATACACAAATGGCTGTACAGGAAAATACCAACTATTAGCTCATCCCTGACCCAACAAAGAACTTTTCATTGTTTCTGAAAGGTCCATTAGTGACTCTAGTTTTTGGTGACTACAAACATTAAGAAATATTTAATAATTCTTTAACTTTATAGCTTTAGAAACAAGGTTGTAAAATAGTGGTTTTTAAGAAAGGTCTTGTGTGGCTGATACTTTAAATGCCATTAAACAACAAATTAATAAATTGCTATATGTACCTCCCTACCAAACATAAAAAATACTCTAAAATGTCAAATTTACACTGATTATAAAATATAGTGTCACGTAAACAAAATCTGGTTACCAACATCTTAATAAATATGCTTATTTAAACCAAAGGAAAAAATGGAAAATCAGCATACTTATTTCCAAAAGGAAAGTGATTTTTGTGCATAAGTACCTATCATGAAAAACATGGATATGTTACTAAACTGTCTATACTTCATCTTGGAGTCAAGAAAAGGCAGATGTTGCAGCTGTCTTGATTTTACAAGGAATACATTAGCAATCACAAAATAGAGAAGGGTAGCAGCTAACAGCTCAGTGTATAGGCACTAAACGAACAAAAAACTCAGGAACGAAAGATCTACTAGGAATCCTTGCCAAACCTGCCGAAGTTTTGGAAAAGACTCCCCAACCAGCTGCTTGAGAAGAGTTTTGTTTACTGTGGGTGCTGATATATGACTTTTATTGCTGACCCTTCAGTTTAGTCAGCTTGGCAAATGTACAAATGTAATAGATCAGGGGTCCTCAAACCCCCGACTCCGGGGCCACAAAGCAGGAGGTGAATGGCAGGCAAGTGATCAAAGCTTCATTTGTATTTGCAACTGCTCCCCAGCACTGGCATCACCACCTCAGCTCAATCTCAGATTATCGAGCATTAGATTCTCTAGGAGCACTGGTCCCTGGTACCAAAAAGGTTGGGGACCACTGTAATAGACCATAAAAACTATAAAAATTCAATAACCTAACACCAAATAAATGTATTTCTGGAAGTACTGAAGAGATCCAGTTTGCATGTTTTGTTTTAGCTATGTTGTAATATCACTATATTTAATGATGAAAATGGGTAAGGAGCTTCAGGATTATGGAGATTACTAAATTATTATTTAGTTATCCTTCACTAAGAAACAAACACTACCTGTTGCAGTAGTCAACCACAGACTCCCTTGTTGTAAATAAAGCTTCCTCTCCTTTCTTGGCCTTTGCCCACTTTGAATCCAAAAGGCAATCCACTGCTTTTGAAGCTAAAGAAGAAATTTATTATTTTAAATTTAGTATACAAGAAAATTTATATCAAAATAATATTTTATAAGGCAAATTTCAACATTCTGGCATCAGAAAATAAAACCAAGTTCAACAGAACATTTAAGTCTGACATGATCATGATAAACAGTTCCTCTGAACCTCAGTTTGTGAATCATATCGATAAGCATCTTTTTAAAGTAATTCTTGGAAATAAATGACATTCAAAAATATTAGATAAAGCAAAATAAATTAATAGGGAAATGTTCTAAACAAAAATTCAAAGTAAATGTAATATTACTATTATCAAATAATCATAATTAAATTAGGATAAGTAAACCAAAAACCTTCCTCTCATAGTAATAGAAATTCTGTCATCATGCTTTATTATAACTCACTGAGTAATAAACTCTATGAACAATCTACTGCTGTCACTAGAAGAAACTAAATACATTAGTTCTGATGTGAATAGCCGTCTATTTTCAAAACTTTTAATGAATATCAAAATCATTAACCATGACACTTAAGAAAGAAAAAACAAAGGAATTTCTTTTCTCTACAATGTCAATTCGATCTTAATGGATCAGACAGGAAAACTCAACCACTATTTATAAGCTATGGGGATATATTACAGATGGCATTAGCTTATAATGAGGGTGTTTGAATTATGTGATGATCCAAAGTGCCTATATTGGTTCCAACAGACCTGTTTCACACTGAACTATACTCCAGAGTTATACAAAAAGATTACCTTTAAGTACATACACTATCTGAACAAAAGGTAGTATTAATATGGAAAATAAATCCTGTTTTAAAAATTTCCAACAAATGTTATTACAAAGCACTTTCTTTTATCTTTTTATTATTGATAATTTCAATAATAAAAGGAAATAATAGGATAAGCGATTGCCATATGCTCATCACTCAACTTCACCAATCACAAAAAGTACTTTTAAAACAACATATCCCCAATTTAGGTATCTTCGTAAGATATGTACACTAACATAATTTTACTGATATAATCCTACCAATAAAATAATCAACCCGGTGACCCATCATATTGGTGGACTTTGTAGGACAGTTGAATCGAAGATACTTGGCTACAGCCTTCTCTTCTTTAGATGGTTCACCAACTTCCTGCAAAGTAAGAATATTAATGTAATCATTTACTTGAGAAATTCACACACTGAAGAAATTTAATTTACTAATCTGTTCTGCAAATCTTCTTAAGTGGAGTACAGGCCTTTCTTTCAGGGCTTCTCTGGAACAGAGCTGGTGATGTATACAAATGATAGGATGGAGATTTTTTAAATTACATGTTTAAACATGTAATTTAAAAAATCTCAATATTTCCAGCAATATGTAATCTAGATGTGACTGATTTCAGGAAAGTCTGTTTCTAAAATGAATAAAAGCTAAACAATAGTAAAGAATTATTTGCCAAGACTCTAGAATGCGAGATAGTTATGTTTCAGGCAAGACATTCTAACAACATGAAATAGAAAAAATAAACTATCTAAATTATCTGTCTTTAAGTCAGTTTTCCCACAAACTCAGGTAAGACCGAACTTAGCTATGTTTGATGAAACTAAGGAACAATTAACCAACCAAGGTTTCAGCTTTAATTTTATCCTAAAAAGGAGGAATGAAGTAAAAGCCTGTCCTTTGGTTGTTGAGTCAACTGGCGGCTATTTCTCATATTTCTTCCTTTGCATTTCCCAACTCCTCTACTTCCAGTACCCAAATGACATACATGATTCTTATATTCTGCTACTATCCCATTTGTGGATTATTTGTGTTAATAAAAATTAAAAGCCCAAGCCATTCAATGTAAACAAAGACTACAGTAAAAGCCAGGTATTTATGTGAATAAAAATCCTTTAGTTTTAGATATAAAAATATGTACCACAGGAAAAAAAATTCTCAAAATACTGTGAATTCAAAATATAACATTCTAAGTTTACTAACATTTAGAAGGCTCCTAACGATCTACTTTGGAGCCTAGTCACAAAACATATTTCTGACATGCTAAAGGTGAAAATTCTATATTTCGATTTTTGAAATCACACTAAAATATATTAACATGTTAGTTTCATATGTTAAATGTTAGTATTCAATTATGCTTATGTAAGACACTGCATTTCCAGGAGCTTCTTCTATTAGTAAATAATATTCTACATAGTGTGGTAAAGCCAAAAAATACTATAAATAGTTGAAAATGAGATACTAAAATTGGCTTATAGAAACAAATTCTATTTTATAATCATATCCATATATGCTCATTTTATCCCTCATTCGATACATTTGTTGTTAATTGAAAAGTATGTCTAATTAACTGATAACTTGTAACTGGGCTATGCTTGATTAGCAACAATGGTGCTTCTTATTGAGAAGGCTCAATAAACATAAAATCGTTCCAATACATACTGTTTACTCTGTATCTTTGGGTGCTACAGTTCATAGCAAAAAATTGTAAGACATGGTACCTATTACCCCAAACAGCAACTGTTACTTTCCAAAACGAATGGTAGAAAAAATATTTTAGGAGTATACAAAGAAGTAGGATTATTAATATGGATGAGAACAGCTATGAAAGACCTCTTGGAAGAAGGAACTGGATTTTGAAGATGTACAAGTCTGGGTAAGTTGAATGGACAACATAAACATTGTGGCTGAGAATGAGCACAAAATTTGGTTCCAGTAGAGACAAGTGAGGAAGCATTGTGAGGTTAAGTATATATAAGTAAAATAGGGCTAGAATCTTCGAGGCAGTCTGAGGTATTTCAACTTTATCTTGTAAGTAGCAGAAAGACCATTAATGGTTTTTGAATAGAAGGACATAATTAGAAAACACGATAGCCACATTATTTTGGTGGCTGTGTATAGCATGAACTGGAAAAAAAAATGCATAAGGCAGGGGAACTAGATAGTATTCAAGTAAGATGTAATGTGATAGTGGACTAGGAATGGAAAGGATTGTGGATATTTCAAATATTTTGAATGTAGAACAGATAGGATTGAATGATAAAGGATGAATGAAATGGCTGAGTAAAAGATGTCAGATCTCTAATCTGACCAACTGAAAGGATAGTTTTTCAATAATAGGAATTTGGAAAGAAGGTGATTCTGAGGGAAAAAACAATCATATCAACTCTAGGCATGACAAGTCTACACTCATGCTAACACTCAATTAAACCATTTACTTGAACACAGGCATAAACACATTAATCTGATTGTTGACACAGGCATCACATGCAAAATATATTAGGCTATACAAGAAACTGAAAAGTCCATTCTATTATTACATATAGGAAGTCTGATAACATTTTAAAACTTCATTTTAACAAATAAGTTAACCAAACTCATTTCCATACTGCAAAACAGACTCAAATACAGCTGACCCTTGAACAATGCAGGGTTAGGGGTGCCAATTTCCTGCACAATTGAAAATCCATGTATAACTTTTCACTCACCCTCCCCCCCCCCCGCGCCATATTTAACTACAGTTGTTGCTCAGTCTCCATGGGGGATTGGTTCCAGGACCCCAAACGGATATCAAAATCCTCAAATGCTCAAGTCCCTTACATAAAATGGTATACATCAATGCATACAGTTGAAACCACAGATCCATTGGTTGAATCTGCAGATGCAAAACCCGGTGATACCAAGTGTTCTCTGTATACTTATGGAAAAAAAATCTGTGTATAAATGGACCCACGAGTTCAAATCTCTCTCAACTAGACAGAGAGTTACTTGTCCTTTGATACTTTCTTAAAGTTATCAGTATCTTCTCTTGAAATTATGACTGGAAAAGTAGTGAATTCTATCAGGACAATGATACCTTCCTTGCTCCTTTTTGAAATTCAAATCTTTTAAAAGTTTTTATTTTCCTTTGTGAAATATTATAAATGTTCACTATACCACATATAAGTTATACACATTATAGGCTGTCTTTAATGAAAAGTACAGAATTTGTGCCATCTGCTGAGGCTTTACAGCCAGAAAGCCAAGACAACATGACCCTGGGAAGTTGGTTATATAGAAGGTCCTGCCACAGACTCCTCACCATCACTTCTCCCCTGCTGCACTCTCCCTTGAAGATTATAAAACAGTCTTACCCTTTTCCTGTTTATACATTAGACTATAGTACCTCCTCTCTTTTGTTCTTTTTGATGTGAACAAATCTTCGGAAAATTTTCATAACTTTTCTAGAAACCTCCTAACAAAAAGTGAAGGACTTTTGGGAATAGCAAGACCCACTGATAAAGAGAAACCAGCTAATCAACACTCAAGAAAACTTTACATAGCTCAATGAATGAACTCAAATGCTTAGAAACAGGAAGCAAAGAACCAATGTATAGAGGCTGGCCTGCCATCTTTGCAATCAAATACGAAAGATGCTGGCTCCTACAACTCACAGTCCACGATTATATAAATTGAAAGTTTGGTTAGAACATTCTTTTAAAATTATTTAAAAAATACGATTTTCACTTTAGAATACATCAATGCTTAAATACTATAATAAAATAGGAATTATCATTTCAAACTCTATATAATTTTAGCCAGTACCTTTTTGAGAAAAAAATTATTAGATCAAGAGTCAGTAAGCCGCAGGCTTCATTCAATCTTACAGAATTTTTTATTTAGAATTTTTTAATTGCTATATTCAATAGAAATAAGCTTTGATTTATTTGACTTGTTGAGTAAACTGAACAAAAAAGAAAAAGGTTAGTTCACAAATTGAATTTGTATCTTCATACGAGCAGTATAAAATATTTGTTAAAATGCAAATAGTTAACAGAATAAAACCTGAAAGCTGGAGGGAACCTTAGATAAATTATTTGCTTAAAGTCACGCAGCACATTAATAAAATTTTACAATAGTCTCTATATCTTAACTCTGACAGTAGCCTTCTGTGATACCCCCTTGCTTCACTCCCATTGCAAGCCCTTCTCTCTCTCTCTCTCTCTCTCTCTCTCTCTCTCTCTCTCTCTCTCTCTCTCTCTCTCTCTCTCTCTCTGCCCTGCCCCAAGAGTGGGGAGTTTTCACTTGGGACTGGCTTCTGGGTTCTTTCTCTTTTCTGCAGAAGGTCCCAGAGAGTCACACTGTAAAGTGCTAAACTTTCTCTTTTCTGAAATTAAGCATATAGGCCTATGATATGTCAGGATTTCAATGCCAGGAGGACAGATGGATACAACAAAATTAACTGAGATGCAAGTTATAAAAGTTCTAAGAATTTGTAAGCCATTTAATGTCTCAAAACACAACTAGATACCTTACATAAGTAGAATATTGAATGAGATGATGCCCTCTTTAGCAGGGACAAGTCATGTTAAGTCTTTATGTTATACAATATAAAGACTTCAGGGTTAAAGTATTTCAGAACAATTTATTTTTATGTTGGCAACGGTGAGGTGGAAAAAACATTTAACTGGGAATTAAAACACTTGCTCTAAATCTGGTTTTACTATCTTGATGAATAATCTCGGGTCACTTCATATAAATAACCTTACTAAACCTCAGTTCATCTGAAAAATAAGGGTGACGGTTTAAAGCAATGTTTTATACTTAGTAATACTTTTTTATCAAGGTCCTAAAGGTAGTTTAAAGAACTATGAGGTATGGGGATGTGATGGTAGTGGGGTGCCGAAGTAACAGGACTTTGGACCCACCATTCTGTTTTTTGTATAAGACCTGCATTTGTGCAAAAGTATTCCGAACAAACCTTATTATTTGAAAATCCTTTTCAACTCTAAAATTTCATGATACTAGGATTTTAAATCAAACTTTCTAGTAAGTAGTACCTTGTTAATCTATAAGCACTTACTACACATTCTTAAAAACCTACATAATTGAATTTCTTAAATTATTTTTGAATGTTTCATTAATTTAGATTGAGATCACTCTCATTTGAGAATCTCAATCATTAAAATTTCCCAATATAATATCAATGAACATGCAGCTCACTTCTGGTTTGCGGTGACCAGTAAAGTGAGTCCAAGAAGGAAATGTGACAAAATAGTCCTCTTGCTTCCAACTTTGATGGGACATCAGAACCTGAAATTATGCTATACTAGAAAAAGCAAATGAGTTAGCTACTTTTATAAATCCTGAACTTGTCTATATCAATCACTTCCCCCAAGGTACAAATTATAATTCAAGGTCACTCAATCCAATAAACATAAAAATCTTTCCTGAACAGAAAACATCAAGTAACAAACAACAGGAAACTCAGTTGATATTACAGACCTTTTTGCCCTAAAGTCTTACAACAGAATCTTTTCTGTAACTGAAACTCTACACTTTATCATCACATTTGATCTTTTTGTCTAAAGTGATGCCAATATTATA
This sequence comes from Rousettus aegyptiacus, assembly GCF_014176215.1. Taxonomy (NCBI): domain Eukaryota; kingdom Metazoa; phylum Chordata; class Mammalia; order Chiroptera; family Pteropodidae; genus Rousettus; species Rousettus aegyptiacus. The sequence goes on along the minus strand of NW_023416307.1, from coordinate 30,346,860 downwards.
GAGTTTCTGAGTGCCTGGACAGGGGACAAGGAATTTTATCAGCTACTGTATATTTTTATTAATTTGTTAAAACAGCATAGTAGTACTCCACGTAGCACTCCCAAGAGCTTCACAACATTCTAGGGCAGCTATGTAGAAAACTTTGAGGATGGGAAAATACATGTTATTTAGTTTGATTTAGCAGTATGCCAAGCTGATTTTTAACAATCAGATCCTCACATACTTTTCTGATCTTCAAATAAACAAAAGTTAAGTAAATAAGCTATACTTTATGGAACTCACAACCTAATGGTTTATTTACTGAATAGAAAGCTGTTAATCTTTCTTCAGCGTATCAGATTGGTTAACAAAAACCAAAACAAACCATCCTAAATCCTTCATCCTTGGGAAGGGGGAAAAAGAACGAATCAAGTGCCAAGCACCCTTTTAATGCATTTTTTTTGCAACAACCCTACAATCCTATGAGGTTCCTTTCATTTTTTTAAAGGTAAATATTCCATTTTTACAGATTTAGAAATTGAGGTAAAAAGTTAAGTAACTTGCCCAAAGTTACACAGTTAACAATTAGTGAAACAAGTACAAACAGGTAGTCTGGCTCAAGTTTTAGCTCCCAGCCACCACCGCTACTATAAAGCTTCTTAATCTACTTTTCTATTTAATATAAAATCACAATTGAAATAGAGCAGCTATTCAAAAAGTGAATTAGGATCACCTTTACAACAATATTAAATAACAGCTGGAATGGTAAAAAGTGTTTGTATAAAAGGCGTAAGTGTAATGTATATGTAAATATAAGGAGTCCAGTAAGTAAAACTTGACAAATTCAATACAAATTCTAATGAAAATCTTATATATTATTTATACCTGACCAATAATACTAAATTTTGAAAGACTAGGAATAGTATAACTAGAAATTTCTTCCATAATAATCTTAAGTCTTGGTTTTATGGCCTGTCTGAACTCAAGGGAATTTGTCTCTTTATGATCCCCTTCTGCATGCTGTTCCAAACTACTTTGTTATTTCTGCCCAATTCCAAAAATCCAAATTTACTGGCATCTTTTTTCCTAGGATTTCAAAGTTTTCTGGAGAATTTTAACTTGCATAGCTCAAACCATCTGTGGTGTAAACTGATTAAGTGATAGATTTTTTTTTAATGTAGGAATAAAACATAAGACAGTCACTCTAAACAATGAAATATAAGGAACAAAAAGACAATAATGAGTGTAACAATTTCTGATTAGTATATTAACAATTTACAACATGCTATCAATTTATGATGACATATGAAGGTTTCTAGGAGCATGAGCTGATGAGAAACGGACATCCTGAGCCTAAGATGTTCCACCTATTTAATCCTCTTGGTAAAGGGCAAGAACAACAAGGGGGAAAATTGCAGGGATGAAATGCACAGATGACACGCATATGGAATGAGGGATGTTATGTAGGTTATGAGGATGACACACAGGGAAAGGTTTCTGGGCGCGACCAGCTCCTTGCAGTATGAACGGAGCTGTGTTTATTTTACACTGTGTCGTCCGAAAGAAAGCCGAGAGCTTCAACTGGACTATTAACTTAATAACATGGGCAAGAAAGAAGGGTACACGCCACGAAACATATGGATAGGCAGATCGCCGCCTGGGCCCCCGAGCCAGCTGACCAAACCTCGATTACTCCCCCTTTTACGGTCCTTCTGTTGCGCACAAAGAGCCGGCTGCTTTAGGTCAGTCCTCTCCCTTCTACCCTAATTACTATGGCCTTAATTTTGAGGGAGCTAAGGCAAGAGGATGGGGTGGAGAAGGGAGACGAGCTTGGAGAGGGTCAGCGTAAGCTCTGGGAGGAGGCTGGGTACCCAGCGCAGGACCGGGCCGGCGCAGCCACAGGAACCCTGCGCTGCCGATTCCCAGCGCGGCGCCTCCTGCCTTCCGCCGCTGTCCCAGCACCTCGGCCACAGTCTCCGCCGTCGCCACCACCGCCCTCCCTCAGGCCCCTGCACAACGACGCAGCCCGCAGCCGGCGGCCTCGCGACGGAACCCCACCCCACTGCGCCGTCGGTTTCTCGCCCTTCCGGAGGGCTTTCCCCGCTTCTTTCACTTCCGAGCGCCCTGAAGCCTGTACCCCAGGACTCGACTTGGCTACCTGAATCCGCTTCTTGTGTCGCCTGCGTTCCGCCATGTTGGCCGCTCCGCCCGGTTCCCTTTGACGTGGAGCGAGGAGAGGGAGGTGGAAACCTCGCGAGAGCGCTCCGCGGGGGCCCGTTATGTAACCCGCCGGCTGGCGCCCTGCTAGGGGGGAGGAGGACGAGAGGCTGGTACCCTGGGCCCGGCGGGCCTTGGCGGCGCCTCTTCTCCCTTCTTCCCCACTCTTTCCTCGGCTCCTTTTGTTGCGGGAACTGGAAATCGCTGGGACCAGAAGGAAGTTGAGAGGTGGACCAGACAACCGGAAGGTTGGAAACAGACCTCGGTTGTCAAACCTGACTGAGCATCTGAATCACCTGAGAAGCTACTAAAATACAGATTCCCAGGCCCCACCCCCTCCCGAGTCAGTATGTTTGGTTGGAGCCTTTCACAGAACGATTTACCAAGAGCTACGGGATTCCTAAATATCTGTCACTGTGGCCCTGCCCCGCACACTCCCCAGGTGTAAATTCTACAAATCTCATTTTAAAGATGGGAAAATCTAGCGACAGCGATAGGAACCGATTTAGCTAATGCTCCGTGTCTGGAAGATGGCTGAGTCCAAACCTAAGCCAATTATCTTTTTCCATACAATATGCGGCGGGGTGGTAGGGCTCATCTGAAACAAACTTTGGATATTCTGTTTCATTTTCCATCTTGCTTCTTAAAACTTACCTTTTGAATCCAGGAGTTACAACCCAGGGAAGTACAAGTAAGAAGAATAGAAGAAAGAGTCTAAGAAGTTAAGAATGAAGACTACAGGGTAGTTCATGTCTGGTGACTTAACTATTAGAACTATTGTTATTTGAGAGTCACCTAGACCAAAGATAATGGGTTTAACATGCTAGTAAGTGTTTAGATAGAAATTCTATGACTTTATGGAGATTTCAAAGCATTTTTAATTGTAGAAAATTGGGAAAATACAGAAAAGATCAAGAAAATAAAAATACCTAATTCTACTACCCATACATCTGTTGTTATTTTAATTTTCCTCTAGTATTTATTCCTACTTTGTGGGTATTTGTATGTACATATTTTCCCCTTCCCTCAAATTTGCAATCATATTGTACATGTAATATGGTAACTTTTTTCACTTAATGTTGCAAGCATTACATCATTACAACTTCAAGTTGCTCATATGTAATCTAATAAAAACTGAATGTGTAATTAAGGCAAATCACGGGATCTTAATGGCTAATCTTTTATAAAGTAAGTAGCTGAAGTTCATTTTTGGACCATGCAATTCTGCATTCAGGGGACAGTATCAAGAAGCCAGTTCCCTTCCCCTCTATAATCTACAATTGGTGTGTGGGGTCAGGGAGCAGGGAGAGAAATAAGTTATGATTCTTACCAATTAACCCAAAACATAACATAGAATATGAAATTTCTTTATTTCCTTCAGTCCCTCTCCCCACCCAAAATGATGTATCTGTTTTGTACTGTTTTATTTGGAGAACACTGGATTCTTTTCTTAGGAGAGCTGGTTTATAAATGAAAAGATTGCATTTTTTTGAGTCCCTACTAGATGCAAAATGCTAGGCTGGGACTATAATGAGGAACGAAAATCCTTTGTGGACAATGACTCCTTCTCAAGCTACTGTCTTACTACCTTTGCCTTCTTCAGAAAAGCCTTAATTTTCTATCCCCATGTCCTCACCAACACTCACTTCTTAGGTTACAACAATTTGGTTTCTACCTCCATCATCCATAATAATCCACACCAAATCCAATAACTTCTTTTTAATTAACATCTTAATAAGCATTTGACAATATTGACCATTTCTTGACTTACTCTTTTCCCTTGGCACTTATGATATCAGATTCTTCCTTCTACTTTCTCTTTGGCTCCCCTCTCTTTACCCAGCTCTTAAATGTTCCTGGCTACCATGCTTCCATGCTCAGCTTCTTCCCTTCTTCTTTCTCTATGCATTCTGGGGATTCTCATACATGTTAATAACTCAATTCCAAAATACCGCATAAATGTTTATTTCCAGTTGCCTTCTGAATATCTCTTGAATGTCTAACTAGAAATCACCATTTCCCCCATGAAACCTGCCCTATTTACCATATTGTTAAACTTGTAACTGCTTCACTGTTCACTCTGTTACTCATGATTAGAAACTTCGGAAGTATCTCAGTCATGCTTCTCTGCCAATTAGTCATCAATTCTATTGATTCTACAGCTGAGATGTTTGGAATTCTTCCATTCTTCATTCCTACTACCATTGCTTTGATCAGGTCTTTATTATTACCTACCTGAACTATTATTGCAAGAGCCTCCAATCATTCTCCCCAACTCTACCATTTCTACACTCTAGACCACCTTCCATTCCTTTGTTTAACCACTGTTCTCACCCACCATTACTCCCCAATTGTGTACTGCGGCATTAAGCATGGCTAATGTTTTCACCCAAGTGTAAAATTTCAGGATCCTTCTTTTATGTAATATTTATATTAATATAGTTCAAACACTCTACCCAACATCCCATTTATATATGGTGATAGTGGAGAGTTTCTCCTAGCCACCTCTTGCTCTGATTTCCCTTTGAATTTGCAATCACTCCTATCATTTGACTTTTATTTCTTTCCCAAATGAGGAGGAATGCCTCTCTTTCTTTCTTTTGCCAAAGCAAAACTTCTCTCTACCTCTGGGCTCTGTCATTTCTTCTCTCTAGGACTGCCTCTGAAACTCAGAATTGCTGTACAGTAGAGAAATTGAGGTCTTCATTCTTTATTGGATTCCCTTGGGCATGTATATGTAAAACCTCTTTAACATGCTTTGCTAAACAAAGGGTTCTCTGATCTGAATCCTCTCTCTGGGGACTGATGAAAAGGTGAGGACTTGACATAAAAAATTCAGTTTCCTGGGGCCTACTGTCCCAATAAGTGGAAGGGAATAGTATATAGCAATGTATTTTCATTTATCGTATTTATGTAAAATGGAAACTGATACATTCAGTTTTCCATTTTAATAACACTTTATCTGGATCCATTTTATATGTTAAAAATATATGGGTGACTAAATAGAAAAGAAAAAAGTTATAGGGAAGTATAACAAATGATGGCCAGGCCTTTTCTGGGCATGGTTTTTATACTAGTATTTTAAAATATGGGCGTTAATCACATCAATGACTTTATGCTGTTATCACAAAGAAAAATGAATTTAATATAAATATAATTAGTATAAAATAAAATGCAATAAGCCCAATTTTATTTGAAAATTGATTTAATATTTTAAAACCACTTAATTCTTTAGACTTCCACATAAAGACAACAAGTATGAATCATTAAAAAATAAGCATACATATTTTGTTTTGAAAAAGTATAATACATAAATTTTAACATGTTAATATTAGAACATATTTAAAAAGTCGTTTTGTCTTTTTAACTGAAATGGTAATTGTTTTGTCATTTCAAACAGAAACAGTAGTATCATCCTAATTCAGATAGGGGATACTCATGATCTCCTTATCTTTGCTCTATTAATTAGGGTTTAGTGCAAAAAAAGAGAAACAAATCTAGGTGTTTTAATAAGGAAGGAACTTAATTAGGGGAATTAGATGTTTCCAATATTGTTGAAAGGTTGGAGGAGCAAGCTTAAATGTGGACCTGTGTGAATGACTGCCAGAACCCTGCAGAACTGACCAGTCAGGGAGATTGCTACCTTTGGAGAGTCAGGAGTCCACAATAGAAACACTGAGTTCAAGAAACTACTAAGAAAGCTGTGATCCAGCTGTCAGAAAGCCAGGATCAGAAGTCGATGCCAGCCCTGCTGCAATTGCCTCTTATCTTGATACCACAATCAAGACTGTGTGTCTCCATGACCTTGCTTGCTAGCAGAATAAAAGCCAGCAGCAACAAGAAGATAGCCTCATCATCACTTTTGTCCTCCTGATGTCCTACCAGTGCATTGAATTAAAACCAGAACTTCAGTTGCAAGGGAATCTGAGAAATGAAGACTTTAGTTTTCCATCCTCTGTTATCTACCACTTGAGCATATAGAATCACATCTTCTTCCTTAGAATCACCTGGTTCACGCCTACCTTTCCTGCTTCATCTTTAGCACTATGAGACCACACTTATTCCCCTCTCCTCCAGCCCTCCACATGCACTTTCACACTCACGTATTTCCTTTTTTTTTTTCTTCCCCTTCCCACTTGGCATATCCTTCAAGGGTCAGGTAACATGTCACATCACAGTGAAAACTTCCCTGAGTTCTGCCTTCAGCAGACTGTTCCTTTTTCTGGGTTCCTACAACATTTTGTACAATCATTGCTATAGTATATATAATTTACATTGTAATTTGCTGTTTTTCTTTCTACCAGACTGTAAATCTTTCAAGGTCAGTTACATGTCTTATTCTACTGTTCTCAATGTCTGGCTCAGAGTGCATGGATGTCAATGGAAGGAATAATGAATGACGACAATGACATGGTCCTTATCCTCTGAAGTTTAGTGAATGAGAGAATATACTTATAAGGCAGACAAATTGTTAGGAGGTCTCTATTATCTATAAAGTTCTCTATGGAAGTTAAAGGAAACCAATTTAATAAGAGGCTGCCCTAGGTTTGGTTGAGGAAGCACTTTCTTGTGCAAAAAGAGAGGCTCTAGCTATCAGTGTTGTCTTACCTGAGAGCAGAGGCATATGAAGATCCACCCTCTCAATCTACTGCTAACCTAGCAACACCACATTAAAAACTTCAGGACAAGGAAAGGCAGCTAAACCTCACAGGTTATTAATATACCTAGAACTTGTTTTCCGTGCCAACTCTACATCTATGAAGATGGAAAGATAAACGAAGGATGGCAAGAGTAAAGAACAGAGCTCCATTGTCACAGAATTCACAGAACCGAAGTCAGGAGGACCAAGAAAATCAGGCCTTCCAGACGTGGATAATTTTCAGCCAGCCCTTGTTCTCAAGTGCTAGTTCAATAATGTTGATTTCTCTAAAATAAAAAGAACAATAGGCCAATAGATCTTATGGAGTATTTTAATTTTCAGGTAATTATCTAAATAATTTGGTGGAGGCTGTGGTAATTATGAATCTACCAACAAATTAAAGCTACTGATTATTCAATTATTTTTTCTTATGTATCTATGTAAAAATGATTAAAAGGTAACATTTTATGTTCCTTTGTGACGTGTGAGGTGTTCTGCTTCCTGTGGCTTATTTTCTTACTTGCTGCTTCTAAATTATGCAGGTTTCCTCCTTGCCGCTGGAAATGAATGCACTGTATTTGAAACAGCAAAAAAATGCACTGTATTTGTGATATATTTCAGAGCAAACAGCAAAAAAAGTACTAGATTCCATCCTATCAGGAGGGACATAACCGATGTGTCCCATCATGGTGATGCTAACTTTGGTCTGCTTCCTAAGGAAAGGGATTTGAGGGTCTTGATTTTTCATTTGCCAAATGGAAAACTTTCCTTTTCCATCGCCTTCCACCAGGGATTGCTGATCTGAAGGTCAGTATATTTAGTGCTTGATTGTCATAATAAAGCAATTACCAGCAGAGGTCTATTCATATTGTTTCAGAACAGACGAGGATTACCTACTTTTTCATACAACTGCTGTTCTGACCTTCAACTTTTGGTAATAAAATAAATGCTGAGAGCTTAGAATGTGCTTTTAAGAAATGTTTGAATAATCTTACATAGGAATAATCAAAAGCAAAGTTTGTCACTCTTAATTCAAGAGTGAAGATATTTCTTTTCATTAACATGTATTCTTACTGTCCACAAACCAATATTGTAATAAGTAAATTTAACTCAGCTGTAGTTTTTAAAATATATTGTTAATTTTTTAAAGTTATTAATTTTGAAATACTTTCAGACTTCTGAGAAAGTTGTGACAAAATAGTATGAATTCCAATATACTCTTCACTCAGCCTCTACAAAATTTAACATCTTATGTAACTACAGTACCATTTTCTAAACAAGAAATTAACAGAGTCCTACTAAGTAATACACAGCCCTTATTCAAATTTTGTCATGTCCTTCTAATGTACATTTTCTGCTCAGGATCTAATTCAATATCCCACATTGTATTTAGTTTTCATAGTTCATTAGTCTTTAACCTGGCACCAGTCCAAAGTTTTCTTTGTTGTTTTTATTTTTGCTTCTGTCTTTGTTTTGACTTTTTGAATAGTGCTGGCCAGTTGTTTTGTAGAATGTTGCTCAATTTTGCTTGCCTGATGCTTCCTCATGATTACATTCAGGTAACACTTTTTTGGCAAGAATATTATAGAGGTGACATTCGTGCCCATTTCAGTGCATCCTACCAGGAGGAACATAACTGATGTGTCCCATCACAGTGATGCTAACTTTGATCATTTAGTTAAGGTGGCCAGGTTTCACCACTGTAAAGTTACCTTTCTCCCCTTTGAAATTAATAAGCATCTAATGAAGGGATCCTTTAAAACTACATAAATATTCTTCTTTTTGTCACACTTTTGCTCATTCATTTTTAGCATCCATTATCTCTGCTTGAAATAATTATTTCTGTTGCGTTTGTCAAATGGTAATTTTCTCTTTTCTTTATTTCTTCTACATTAGTTAATTGGGACAGTACTATAAGGAAGAGTTTATTTTTATTCACTTATTTATTTACTTATTAAATTATGAATTTATCTTGACTCTCTGAGACCATCACTTAGAAATGGTTTGTTAATGAGAGTTAATGCAGTGACATTTGGGCACCATGCTCTCCACCCTACTCCACAAGAACTGCTCCCTTCGATCATATCTGTGCAGCTGATTTTTTTTTTTTTTTTTTTGAGTCTGGAAAAAAGCTCATGTGGCTTTGTGGAGAGGATCTAGGGAGAGGATCTCACTCTGCATCTGTCTGCATCCACTGATCTACATCAGGGCTGAACATCTTTCCAAGAAAAAGACTTTGAACCTGCAAAGGTATGTACAACACGTGTGAGGGGCTGGCATGTTCCTCAGCAGGGCAGAGTTTGAGAGTGAACAATGTGAGGCGTGAGAACAATGGAAGATCCTTATAAAAAAACAAAGAGTTTGGTCCAGCAAGTCAGACCCAGAAACAGAGCATGAGCTTCAGAAAGCGTGGTGAGTTTAGATCACTGCTGTAGAACTTTCCTCTGCACAGACCTCTGGCAGCAGGTATGACCCTTGGTAAAGCTGCGTAGTACATTATTAAAAAAAAAAAAAAAAAAAAAAAAAGTGAGACTAAATGCTCCAAATTTTGAATCCAGGCAACCTTGCTGTGGGACTTTGTATGGCTGCACCTGAGTGTAACCCAGAGAGAGTTCTTTCCTTTCCACTTCGTAAGGTCAATGTTTGGACCTCTCACTTCATTGGCAACATTTCAGTTCCAACTCCACCAGACCGGTTAGCTTCATGGCTCTAGCTCAGCAACAGGAGATGTAACTCTAGGCATTGTTGAGTTCCTGATCCACCAGTACCCAGGGGACAGCCATGGGCACAGGAGCAGTTTTAGTTCTGTGTGCTACTTATATGGAACTCTCAGCCCTTGAAGCTGTGGAACCCCAGTTCACCTTACCAGAAAGGCAAATAATGGCCATGACAGATTCATGGGCACATATAAGATCCCTGAGGACTTTAGCAAATTTTCAGAAACAGGGACACTGTTAAAAATTAGGCCTCTCACATAGAGTTGAGCATGCGGGAGTGAGGTATTATTAAGATTTATTTATTAATATCAATGAAACGTCATTTGTGCACATTGTCTTAAGATAGTGAGACACTAGGATTCTAGAGTTGAAATAGTAATTCGCCTGAGCCTCCTAGATCTCCAGAGCATACACTTCAGCCACTTAGAACCTATAAAACAAGCAGATCCTCATGAAACATTATCTTCCGGTTGCATATGAATAATAATAACAGCCTCTTCTTTATCCAGGTCTTTTTCTTCCATATGACTCTGTGCTAATCCAAGATCCAAAACCAACTTTGAAAAATTTACAAGTAACCCAGAGGCAATTATGGCTGCTATGCAGCTGAGTGCCATTTACCAGAAAAATCTTACATGAAGGGAAGCATGGGCAGTCATGACTATAACCTTTAGAGCCATTACCCTTTGTCTTCCAGGAGCTTGGAAAATTCAAGAGGCAAAGTAAAGAATCTGAGGGAACAAATTCCAAAGGAACATGGGTTTTGTCCATTTATAGGCATGCTTGGTGTCTTCTGTTTGCCCTTCCAGATCCCCCACTTCACCCTCTTCACTGCTTTTGTGGCTCAGTGACTACATCAAAGGTGTCCTTCCCCATCTGGCTTTGGGTGACATTCAGGCACTGGAGAACACTGGCAGGAAACAGAGGGTGGGTAGAGAGGTCAAGTTGTTTAGCCTGCTGGTTCACCTTCCTGCTCGTTGAAGGTCCCGGCTCTCGGCTCTCGCTAAGTGCCCCTCTCCATTCAGATCTCTGTTGAAGTTCTGGAAATCGTTCCCTCCCCTTGGCCTTTTAGCTTAGGCTCCAGCTGCTACTAATCTGAAGAGGGGATACAGCAATGAGCTCTCTAGAAAGAAGAGTATCAGGAGAAGCTGGTTGGGGTGTGCAGTCACGTGTAGTTACTTGAAGTTAGAGAGATTGTCAGCCAAATGCCAGGACAGGAGGAGCTGTGTGCCCATTAGCTGGAGGACTCCTACCTCATGAGGAAAAGGAGCAGGAGCTGAAGCGATGTTTGAGGCCCGTGGTGGGGCTGGCATGATGAAGGGAACACTCAGGTCAGCTCTCCCCTCCTCTAGAGGTAGAGAATGAACAAGTAATGCCAGCAGGCATTTTGCTACTTCCTATGGGAGAAGTATTACAAATTACAACCACATTAACGCTTTTTTTTTTTAACTATCAGACTAACAAAGATCAAAAGTTTTTATAAAACTGTGTTGGTCAGAGCTGGGGCAACAGGCCCTCAGTCATTGCTGGCAACATTGTAATTTTTTGTTACATAAAACCCTACAAAACTCCCAAATATAGTATGTTAACATTTGCATTAAAAAGAGTAAAAAGATGGATGTACATTTCTACTTGCTGTAGGAGGGCAATTAGTGACTAGAGGACAGGGTTGGAACTGCGGTTTATTACTCTGTAACCTCCCGAGCCATGTGACTGTATGCACTAATTTTTTTAAAACTATAAAATTTAAATTTAAAAAAGCAAGAGAAGTAGGAGGAGCAACGGCAGCAACTGTGGCTGAAGATAGCAGAATGCTTGACTAGCCAAAGTAAGCAGTAGTGGCTTCCAACCACTGCAGGAAGAGGGGGGCCCAGTTGTTAAGCACATGTCCCATTTGGTGGCCATGACAATGATAGCTAGGTCAGGAAGGTCTAGCCTAGACCCCAGAAATCAACGACAACACATCCAGCCATGCCCAGCACTGTGGTGCTAAAGCATGTGGGACAATGTGTCCCAGGTTAGAGGAAATGGGTAAGAATTGGATGCATTTCACCCATCTTGGGAATGAAGAAACCTGTTCTGACTGATTATTTAGAAAAAGCAGACACTCTAGAGGTGGTGAATTCCAAAGCCTCAGTGAACTTGAGTGGACAGACTTCCAGGAACAGGTTTTTCCAAGCCAGGTTCCCTCTGGTCCCTCCACCATATTTAAGATACCCTCTCCTTAGGCAGTATGAAGAGGCACCGGCAAAAAGGAAACGTCAACGTATTTCAGACAGAGTCTGAAACAGCTCAAATGATTTCTTAAATGCTCTCAAGGAACCGATATGGGGTTTTTAAAACAGCTCTGAGCTTGATGGGAAAGATCAGGTAAACAGTGACAGATAGTTCATAATCCCTTTCCACCCAGGCACTTGAGTTACTAACCATTTCCCTGTCTCAGCTTGTTTTAATATTAGGATTTCCTTGGCTTTAGTTGTTAAGTTCTTCAGAGAGCCAAGTGGGTTCTGCTCAGGTGTTCTTGAGCCAGAGACCAAAGTGTCCTTGATGGTGACGACTCACCCCAAGAGCTGTGGCTTCCAGGAAGCCCTGGCTCAATGAGAGTATGGGCAAGGAAGGGTCATTCCTGTATGTGCATGGCTTGTCTTACCCCATCTACTGCCTCTTGGGCAACAAGTGTTTTATACGAATTCTTATGCTCACATTACTCTCTTGCTTGTTATACCTGTTTGTGCTAAACAAGGGACAAATTGTTGTTATTGGCATAGCATGGAACAACAGAGACACGCCCACTGGTTACCTAAAAAAAGAGATGAATGAGAGAGTCAAAAACATTAAAAAGATCTTTTTCTAACTTAGAGAGTGTAAAAGATAATTTGTTTTTGAGATAGGGTCAGCTGTGTTAAATCTCCTATAAGTATTTTACTTTAACGCGGGCAGTTGTCCATGGATCATGGGGTTGGGGGTAGGAGGGATAAAGAACCGGAAACAATGAGAAACTTTTCAACGTACTTCCTGTTCTCTTATTCTTTAATTTGGACATTATAGTGTATTAGAAACATTGTATGCACTATAAAAGTCTTTTAATTAAAAAAAAAAAAAGCTGGCATATGTTTTGCTGCCTCAAGGTTACTATAAATTGTTTACTGGTAGTGCCCTTGGTCTTTCTCAGTCTTTCCATTATATGAAATTGGCAGGAGGAGCTAACAAACGTTGGGAACAGGGAGGTACAGCAATTGCTATGCCACTTTCAGCATCATAGGAAAGCAAATACCTGGTTTGGACTTTCTATAATTCATCTATTTAGTGAACACTTGCACTGTAGGGACTGTGTTAGATACTGTGAATCAAAGATGAAAAAAGTCAATAATGTGCAAAGCTGTAAATGGTGAACCAATTACTTGTTTTCTCTTTAGGTTTTACATATTTTAGTGGAGTTAGTTTTTGTTTTTGGCCTCTTAAAGTTCTCATTTACTTATCTCAAATGTTTACAGATTGCTGAGATAGGATTCAGAAGCAACTGGCCCAGGTAAACCACTTTCCTCATTCTGCAACATTCTTCCCCCCTCCCCCGCCCCCAATGTTCTTAACAGCAAAATGGAGCAAGAAAACTTTCTCTCATCCCTCCTGGATACAGATTTAATTATATTATAATCAAAGTAACAATTTGATTAACGAAGTCCCTTATAGTTCTAATAGCTTTGATGCCACCATTTGAGCCACTGCACTGGCTTGAAACAAGACATTTATATTTTTCGGTTATATGATTCGATAAATTCCATTGATGATTTAAGCCAGTTTGAGTTGGATTTCTGTGTGTGTGTGTGTGTGTGTGTGTGTGTGTGTGTGAGAATGAGTCGGGATCCTGGCAGGACACAAACATGGTAACTGAAGGGAATTAAATGAAGGACCATTTACACGAGTGTGGGTGGGGTTAGGGGAAACCAATAAAAACTAGCAATAGCAGGGAACCTTCTCATCCCTAGGGCTGACACAACAAGGGGAGGGGCTGGTTTCCCCAAATCCAGAGCTTTGGGGGAACCATAGCTGTAGCTGCTGGAGAAGGCTGCCTGATAGGAGCTGTGGTCTTCATGAGGAAAGTAGTCTCACAGAGAAAGAACCCAAGGAATAAGTACTCTGATCCCTCTTTTCTCTTACTTCTTCTCCTTCTCCTGTTGGTGTTTCCCACTGGCCAAAACCAAGTGGAATCCAGAGAGAATGAAGACCATTTCATGCAGTCTACTGAACTCAGTCTTTTGGGACACTGAGCATGGTAGAGATGGGTGGAGAGAGAATCTGGAAGGGCCATGAAGAACATTCATTATCCTATAAATTTAATATATTTTTGCAACATATTTTAAGATTTTAGAAAACAATTAATAATTAAAAATGACTATTATGAACATCGCAACACATGACTCAATCTCATTTGTTGAGCATTCATTGTTGTGGGTGCTTCGAAATAGTGCAAGGAATTTAGAAGTCATAGTTGTTGTTCTCAAGCGGCTAAAAACCAAAAGGGTGAGATGAGGTATTACAAATAAAAAAATGAAATTATGGGCTACAAAAATATAAAAATTCAAGCTTTAGGCATAAACCAATCAGTGTATCCAGTCCTCTTGGTCATAGGGACCTGGCACAGAAGCCAAAGGAATCAATAATACTGAGTGACTCCCAGGACTTGGAATCTACAAGAGATATCTGTTCTTTCTCTCTACCCATGATGTGAAAATATCAAGCCTGGACAGCTACAGGCATTTTACTACCGAGAGAGGAGGCCCTGGAGCTGTATGGAAGCCACTTTTATAGAACCTAAAGACGAAGTCAAAGAAAGGCAGCACAAGGAGAAACTGGATCCTCGGTTTCATATCTAGTGGATCATTTGAACCACTAGATAAACTTGGACTGAAGCCAGACACCTAGACTTCTTAATTACCAGATCCAACAAGTTCTCTTTATAGTTTATGGCAGTTGGAATTGGGTTTTCTGTCATTTGCATCATAGAGCATCCTAATTGATACACTATCCTACGACAAGAGCATTGAAATAAAGTACTACTTTAAAATAAAAGATTTTCATGTTCATGAGAAGCATTTGAATCTTTATAAGAATTCTTGCATTTTATTCTTATTCTTTATCTTAAATTTAAAAACAAGGCCCTGATTTATGAATTAGCAAATATTTCGGTGGTAGTAATCATAAGCAGCAACCCTATCAGACCACTCCCTTTGGAAAGTCTCTCATACGGAATGCAGTCTCAGAGTCTCTTCTATGGATGTCATTTGCCTAAGGAGTTGGTGAATGTAAACAAAGGCTGGTGAATAATGATTTTTTTTATGCCTCTGGCATGGGAACGGTCATCAGGCCTGGAATAAAGACTATTTTTCATATGCTCCCGGGAATAAAAACATTGCCTTTTGTAGATTTGTCCTTTGGAGTTGCTGATCTCCCTCCTACGTACAACCTATACAATTAGATGTTGGCTGGTTCTTTTTGATTCCTGTACTGTGAATCTTTATTTGCTTGTTCAGTTAAGTGAGTGGTTTTAGTGGCAAAACATTAGTATTAATACAAAGCACAAAGAGCCAAGATAATAATTTAGGAAAAGCTGAGTGTTAAAGACACTAGTAGCTCAAATCTCCTAAAACAATAAATCACCTGATCATCACCTAATTCGTAAAACAGCAAGAACAAAAACAACCTAATATGGACAAAATCTCTTTCTACTGTTTTGAATGAAGTTATTTCTATTTATTCAGTGTCTGGGCACCTAACTGTGTGTCCAAAAAGAAAATGTTATAGTAGAGGTCTGCTGTTGAAGTTTTCAAAATATCAGGAAAGTGTTTTTAACTATTATTTATCAAATTGTACTGATGACCAATGCTTTTGTAAACAATTGTAATTTCTGTTTTGCAGGTGAAAGAAAATTGCAGAAACTGCAGCAGAATTCCATTATCAAGGCAAAGCACAGTGCTGCATTGACATAACTCTGGCAAATACCGTACTTCCTTCACAGAACTGGTTGGATTAGTCAAACGAATGCAAAACAACAGGTCGATAATTTTGCAAATTATCTGCCTCACCCCATATAGAAAGCACTGAAATATTTAGTTTCCAAAGAGCACATTACAGTGTTCAGAGAGCAGTTGAACAGCATTTCTCATCTGTGATTTAAGATAGCTGGCGGGGCAGCCTGCCTTAGGAGAGAAACAGTCTTCTGATGTATCACATACAACTAAACTTTGCCTTAGAGATATTATACAATGTATCCAGTTAAATTCATTAAATAACTCTACAACAGTAGCAATGAAGATGTAGAAATGCTTAAACAGAATTTAAGAACTCAGATAAGTCAGAGAGCAGCACAGTAAATTGCAGACGCAGAAGAAAGGTTGTTTCAATGCTATGCGATAACTAGCTCATAGATCGTGGATGCTAGTGTGTGTGTATGTCTGAGTATGTGTGTGTCTGAAGAGGCCTGTGCACTTAAAGAAAGGGGAGATTATCACCCCATTTCCCAGGAGTCATTTGCATAATTTCCATGGACCTTGGGACAGTGAGTGGGAAGACAGATTGAGATGACCACTAGAGGAGAATCAAACAATTTAGAACAGATGGGTGTCTTACTATTACAGAAAGTGCTTAGGAAGTGAGGCAGTATGAATTTAGAATGGCTGGGTTGGTGGCCTAAGAAATTCAGAGTCAAGAGGAAGGACAAAGGATGAAAATACATGCACTATCAAGCTGGTCACTGGGACAGGGAGCAACATCGCTCCACAGAGATGGGTGAGACTTCTGAAAACTGAAAGGTTCTTACAGTGGGTACAACTCTTCGTGCTGAGTTTACTTCTCTGGGAAAGGCAGGGTCAGAACTTAGAGTCCTAATTTAGGAGACTTGTGAGATGATTTCAACGGGAGGAAGTGGCTGGAAACGGGGAGGGGCCCTGAGCAAAAGGAGGATGACCATCTGCCAGGTGCACTCCTGGAGATGTTCGTCTTCCCTGGCAGTGTGACTAGAAAGAGTGAATCTAAAGCACAGTTTGTAGTGTCCCTTCTCCATTTGGAACATAATAATAATTTTAAAAACTTCCTTCTTTCCTATGAGCCAAGGTAGAGGGTCTAGTCAAGAATGGATTAAGTGGTTCAGGGGTGAGTCAGTGTCGTTCTCCCCTTTGGTGGTTGGAATTAGCTTAAAAATTGGGTGCCTAGGATGGCGGGTAACATGATTTAACTAGATCTGTCGATTATGCACCTGGTAACTTTAAGAAATGAGGTAACATCTCTTCACTCCTCCACATCTACCCCTGGACAAAGAGCAGGCTTGCTTACTGCTTGCTATACAATAAGTGGGTTCTCCAAGCCCAGTGTTCCTCAGCTGTGAAACAACCCACTGCATGCGCACACATCCTCTAGGCCCATCTGCCCTGTGGCATTTGATGACAAGAGCAACCAACACTAATACGGTGATATTCATGCTGCTCATTGTGTTATGAGAATAATCTCCTTCGTCTCTGACCCATGAGTCTTGAGTATTCTGTCAGCTTCCATAAAATAGTAAGTGACTAATTTATTAGGTTGTAGGTAAGGTAAAATCAGACCCCGGATCCAACATATATCATTTTATCTGTACATATTTCAGTACATGTTTCTAAGAGGTAGAATTTAAAAAAAAAAAAATAGGTAAGATGAATAAGTTCTAGAGATCTGCTGTATAGCTTTTTGCCTATAGTTAATAATATCATATTGTGCACTTAAAAATTTAAGAGGAAAGATTTAATGTTAAGGTTTTTACAATAAGAAAAAAACTTCAAAATCCTATTATCACATCTAAAAAAAGACAATAATTTTTTAATAGCGTTGAATATTTCCAATTGTGTTCAAATTTCCCCAATTGTTTTTTTCTTTTTCTTTTTTTACAGTGTATTCATTCAATAAGCATCCAAGCATTTGTATTTGATTACTTGAATCTTTAAAAAAATATATTATAATAAAAATATATATGTGTATATATAATTTGTGATTTTAACCATTAGTTACATTCTCAATGTTGTGCAACCATCATCATCACTACCTGTTTCCAAAACTTTTACATCTGGGTGATTTAAGTCTTTAGTAACTTTTAATCTTACTAGTTCTCCTTTTCCCTTTCTCTGTTTTTCTTGCAATTTATTTGTTGAAGAAATACAGTTTCCCACAGTTTGGATTTTGCTATTTTTGACTGTTTTATAGGCTTCCATTGGGAGGCATATAATGTCTAGTTGTTTCTTTTTGTGACGTCAACAACTATTTATGACCATTGTCTAGATCCTTTATTTTTTTAGAGGTGCAAAATTGTGACATTCGAATTCTATTATTGCTTTTTAATGTTTCTAATGCTTCCATAGAAGAAACAGTTGTGGAGATGTTTACTCAGTCTGTCTAAACAATGTTTGATAAGCCAGAAGACCCTATTTAGCAAGCACAATTTTATTGTGATTGATTTTTAAATATAAAAGAGTTGTTTTGTTGTTGTTGCTGCTGCTGTTGTTTAATTTTCACAAAGGGCACAGAATATACTCAAAACTAAAATTACATTTGGGAAAAAGTTAAAAACTACTTCTATATGACAACACGAGTAAAATTTTCACCCTCCCAAATCATTTCTGTTACTGAAGTGGGTCTTTTGTTAAAAGGTATAGTAGAGTCATTAATCTGGAAAGAAAGCGATCAGTATGGACAAGCAATTTCTATCTCTTTTTCTCCCAAAGAAGAGTGCTGAGAGCTGGGGAGAGCCTCTTTTACATGGGTTCTCCGGTTCTTTTTTTATGGGTCTAAAATTAAGCATAGTGTTTTGTTTTGGGTTTTTTTTGGTTATAGTACATGCCAGGATGACACATCAGAACATTTTCCTTAGAGCAACATTGCGTTACATCTGTTCGAGTGAATCAGTTACCAACTCAATTGACTCATTTAGCAGGGGTATGAAATTCAAAAGCCATCAGTCATGTGAGTTGAACCGCGTGATCCCGTTGCCATTAAAAATATTAATTAAGCTTTTCTTTTTATTCCCCACCATAACATCTGTTAACTTACATTTGGTATCCTGTGAGACTTCTATGTGCTGGGAATTATAGCAGTTGAACAGTAATGTGACAAAACTTATTAAAATTTTAAAACTTGGAGGGATTTTCTCTCTCTCTCTCTTTCTCTCTCTATTTCTTCCTCCCTCTCCTCTACCCTTTCACCCCCAAAGAGGGTAAACTAGCAAGTCACATTATATTTGATAGTATAATATAATTTGATGTTGGGAAAAAACTCTGCTTTTTTCATATTAAAAATAAAAGAAAGCAAAGCTCAACTAAATTTGTGTGGTTTGTGGAGAAATGACTTCAAAAGCCCACTCTCTGCAAAAGCCCACTTTCTTCCAAATCAAAAAGTAAATATGTGTAGCATGCTGTATATGTTTATCAATGCGAATTATTTGCTTGTTTTAGTGACCTATTGCTGTGAAATAAATTACTCCAAAACTTAGTAGTTGAAAACAACACATTTTATTATCTCATATTTTCTGTGGGTCAGGAATCCAGGACCTGCTTAGCTTGGGGCCTCTGGCTCAGGGCTGCCATCAAGCAGTGTGTAGGAGCTTATAGTCATCTCGAGGCTTGACTCAGGGAGGAGCCACCTTCCGCTGTTGGCATCCCTCAGAAGATCCATTTCCAAGTTCAATCACGTGGTCCTCTCTACATGGCTGCTTAGAAGCTGGCTTCTTCAAGAGTGAGGATTCCAAAGCGAGTGAGAGAATATCCCAGACAGAAACCATAGAATTGATATCCCATCATGTCTTACAGTCTATTCATTAGAAAAGAGTCAATAAATCAGGTCCACCAAAAGGGGAGGAGATTATATAAGCATGAATACTAGGAAGCAGAGATCATTGGTGGCCATCTTAGAGGCTACTTACTACAGTTTTTTCATTTCAAATGTAAATTTTAAAAATAGAAAACGCACTCTCACAGTTAGAAATTAAAAATGTATAAGAGAGTGTAGAGTAAGTCTCCTTCACTCCCCCGTCATGCAGTCTGCTCCTTGAGCAAGCTTGTGTCCATTTCCTGTGTATCCTTTCAGGGGGTTTCTGTTAGATGTGAAGTTGACAAAGTTGTTTTCTGAAGGGTGCAGGCAGAAAGCTGCATTAATCTTCTCCCTTCCGCCTTGCCAATTCATACCTGCTTTGCAGAGATAATCCTACTGCACCCTTGGGTGAAATCTGAGGTGGATGTTATGACTTTTCATGTCCTTCTCAGATAACGAAGAGTCCTCCAGTTATTTTTAGTCATAACATAATTTCATGTCAGAAAGAAAACGCTGAATTATAGTCAGACTACAAACTTTAGGGTTAAAGTGTCTCCCTTCCTTAGCTCGGGCCTCCGTCAGCCTGGAAGGCTGCAGCAGAAAAAGGGGAGACTTTCTGGCCTCCAGCTTCTCTATTTCTCTGTTTTATACTTCGTTTTCTCTTCTGCCTCCGGTCCACTCCACTGGGTGGCCTTTGTGTCTCTTTGTGTTGGGGGATGGTAAATGAGTGAAGAGAGATAAGGATGCTCCAATATGCCATCCTGGCATGTACAGCGGTCTTTTCTTCAGTATTTGTTCATTTCGCTTATTCAGAGATGCTGTTGTGGAAACATCCAATGGTAGCTTTTTTTAGTGTTTACGAATTTTCTCCTTCATTCAACTTTTGCCTCCAAGGATAGGCCTCCAGCCACTTTATGCTGAGGTCACTCCAGGAAGCCTCTTGGGCAAGGTCTCCTCCAAGACAGCTCCAGGAGGGCTGGTTTTCTCTCCCTCTTAGCCTCCATCTGGTCCTGGAAAACCCTCATGCACCCTTCAGAGTGTCCTAGACTCTTTGGAAAACTGACTAAGACTGTTTTTGCTACTTGGGGGTTTTAATTTCTCATACTATCTCGCTCAATTCATTTAGGAATTATTATATCCTGGGAACAGGAACTTTCCAATGTATCACCCCAGGAATTAAAACCCAGAAGAGGGGATGTATCTGCTGGTTGATCAAAGGCTTGTTTTGTTTGAGTAGGAAGTGAAAAACTTTTTTTGTAGAACATACTTTCCACATGCTGAGATACCTTTGAAGACAAAATAATTATAGAAATTAAGTCTATGAATTCTTTCAATAATCCAGTGTATTCTACTTAGCCACAGATGGCAGGGAGGCTGAGGTAATTTCAGGCATGGGCATACATAGTTGTGGGGGAAGTGTTTCTAGGACGTGGTGGGCTTTTTCTTTCTCTCAGAATCATAGTGTTCACTGTTGTAAAACTGGATATCGAGATGGTAGAACTTTCCAGTTCCCATTCCTGGTTCTGCTGTGTTTCATCTACATACGGTTATTCTCGCTCAGTTCACTCCACCTCTCCCTTTTCCAATGGTCCATCAGACACCCCACGCTACCTTCACCAATATCCAGCTGGTCCTTCTCCTAGCTAAGGCTTGAGTTGTTTATTTTTTATTTTTTTACCTTTATTTTATTTTATTTTATTTTGTTTATTAGGGTAACATTAGTTAATACAATTATATTGTTTTCAGTTATACATTATAATTTGACATCTATATATTCTAGGCTAGAGTTTTTGAGGCAATATCAGCACACAGCAGGCCTTCAGTCATCTTAGTGTTGAGATATAAAGGGGGCTGTTCTGGGACTTAGTACCCCAATACTAACCATTAGGTTCCTACACAACTGACCCTGAACGGCACCCAGGAGATTTCTATGTTATTAAATTATCACAGCTCCAACCCAACTTCCTCCATTCTAAAAATATCCAAGTTCTCAAATTCCAATAACTCTCTTCTCCTACCCCTGTTCCTTGTACGCTCAGCTCCGGTTCACCTTCGAAGTCTCTGTTCCGAAGAAGGGGTTTCCTTCTTCTTAGCAGGGCTCTCTGTAATAGAGTCTTGCCCTTGATTCCCATTTTGGAGATTGAGGCTTTGTTATCTTATCCACAAAGATATCTTTTCTTATCTGGTGAACTCCTATCTGCTCACCTCCTAGGTCTTCCAGATGTTACTCAGAATCTCTCAATTCTGCCACTTCTATTGGGCCCCCGAAAATTCCCAGTCCCTAGTATCCTACGACTGTTTTGCTGGGTCGAATATCTGGCATCAGCTGGACCTTCCCCCATCAGCTTCTATGGGAGCCCTGTCCTGTTGGGCTGGCAGATGGGGCATGGATCTAACAGCTCAGCTGGGCTTCATGGAGGCACTACACATACCAGACGGAAGCACAATAAATGACTACAGCCTCATGAACAGTAAGTGAGGAAAAGAGTAAGAATGATTTGGAGTTGGCCACATTGTAAGGTCCAAAAAAAGGGAGGGAGGGAGGAATACATCAGATCCAAAGAAAAAATTGTACAGTGTCACTGTAACTATGCCAAGAGATATAGTATTCTCATTAAAGAAAACTAAGTCATTTTAAAGTGAATGCCATATTGTACCATTATACCAATGTTAATTTCTTAGTTTTGACAAGTGTGCCACATTATTTAAGATATTAACATTAAGAAAAGCTAGGTGAATTCTCTACTATCTTTGCAACTTTTCTGTATCTAAATTATTCAAAAAATTACATTGAAAAAAAGGATACCAATGGAAACATTAAGTATTTGCATTAGATACAAACAACTTCTTTACCCTAAAACTTTTAGGCAGATGAAAATGGTTTTTGAAGGACATTTTGAAATCTCAGCTTCTGGAATAAACATGTATAGTAAAAAGGTGCAGCCTTGTATAAATTCTGGGAAGAATTAATTGATGCTTCTTGGTTTTATGTTAGGAAACTCAGTAACTTTCCTCAATAAATTTTTGACCTTTTATGGCCCTTGCATGTTCTAAGGATACATCAGTCAACAAAATAGATAAACTCTGCTCTCATGGAACTTACGTTCTATTGGAGGCAGAAGGAAATCAATAATAAACTGAATATAACAAATAAATAAATTATGCTGCATGACTGAAAGTGATAGGAGCTATGAGAAAAAAAAAAAGCAGAAAAAGGGATTGTAGTAGTATGCACAAGGGCTGGGCCAGGTGCAATTTTAAGTAGGGCGATCAGAGCAAGCCTCATTGAGAAGGTTGAGAGGAGCAAAGAGGAGGGAGATGAGGGCGCAAAGCATGAGGATATCGGGGGTGGGGTGGGAGTGAAGAGCATCTCCAGCAGCGGGAATGGCCCCAAGGTTCTTGATTTAATCTCATGTTGTTTTGAACAATAACATGCTGTACAGGCTTGTAGTCTAGGAGGAATAAGCTATGCCATTTAGCCTAGGCATGGAGTAGGCTATACCATCTCTGTGTATGTATACTCTGTGACATTTGCACAATGACAAAATTGCCTGATGACACATTTCTCTAACATACCCCCATGACTTATTTTTCTTTAGTGAGAACACTATATCTCTTGGCATACTTACAGTGACACTGTACAATTTTTTCTTTGGCTCTTTACTGTTTTGTGAATAGGTTCTGGGTGGGCAAAGGCAGAGCAGGGAAAACAGTTAGAAAGCCAGAGCAGGAATCCAATGAGACGATGGCTCCTTAGACCAGGATGAAGCAGTGAAGGTGGTGAGAAATGGTGTGCTAGAGCTGGCTTGTTTCAGTCTTGAAAACCATTTGTTGATTTTTTTAGGGAGTTTGCAAGCCAGTTGTTAAATATGCCATTATAAAAAATTAAATCATATAAACTTACAATTAAATATATTATATTGAAAACTAAAGTAATAAATTTTCAAAACTCATCCTTTCTTAATTGTCGTTACTTAATTACTTTGCTATGATCATTTATTATTATCTCTGCTATTTGTATCTATTCTATCCATATGGTGAAAATGCTCTAACGTGGGGTGCTGCTGTGCATCTCTTCCCATTTCTGTATCCAGCGACATTACATCAAGAGTTTGTCAGCCATGGTGGGAGTGTTGACACTACAGAAATTGACAAGTGCTACAAATCTGGGTTCATTTTGTTCTTAAAGAGAAACATTTACCAGCACACCACTGCCTTGTGCCTTTCCACTGTACCAAGGAATATGTGCTACTACTCCGTCTAATGTTTTCAGGTTCCCTCATTTTTATCACTTTCCTAGCCACAGAGCGGAAAGCTTAATATAGAGGCTAGCTAGGTATTATGACTATTACAACAGGATAAAAGTAACACACTCTCTTAAGTTTTATACCATCAATACATACAGTTACGAAAAATCGTCATACCTGTGACTGGATCTTTAGCGCCGGCCCTAGCTTTAATCCCATAGTGCTTCGAAGATGCTCCTCTGTGAGTAATGGCAGAGTTTCTCCATCGATTGCATGATCTTTAAATACCTTATTAAACACAAACGGTGTTAACTTTGTCTACATTTTTTTTTTTAATTCTTTTTTTCCATACAAGCATGTTAGTTTCGGAGGAAACATTAAGACTGCTTGAGGGTGACACAACTTTTATAAAATTTCATATTTTCAGTTATTCTCTTCTGTGCTCCAGTAGCACATTGTTCGTGTTCTTTAATACCCCTTGGAGTACGTTGTAGTCCTCTGTTTAAAGAACTCAGTTCCAGCCCGGAATAGCTAATATTTGAGTGCGCACCTAGGTCTCGTTTACTAACGTACCTGTAATGCGGTGGCTGGCACATAGTAGAAGATGTGCAATAAACGTTGCTGGACAAATCAGTGAATGAACAAATAGCCTCAGTAAAGGGATCTGGGTAAGAACTGTCACAGACAAATGTCGTCCCTCACATTTACAGGTGCACTGCCTCCCGTCCACTGCCTTAGCCTGATGGCAGAGGGAGGAGAGGAAGACGCAGATGGGGGCTGTCATGCTGGCCCGTTCCAGCAGGGCCTGTCTGACTGTGTAGTGGATGTGACCTTTCCTTCCTTTCTTCCTGAAACGGGGGAAGCTGCTGGTGGACAAAGATTCCAGGCAGATACAGAGATGGACAGGAAAAACTGAGTGGATTGGTAGCACCATCATTTCATGATCTCCAGCTTCAACCTGCCTGGCAATCCTGTGTTTGCCGACCAGCTTTCTCTTCTTCCTATTTCAAGCATTCTTCGCACTCCTCACATTTTATTTTAATTTTTGTAAATGTTTTTATTTGACTTTTAACCATATGTAATATGTAAAACCTCAACCGCCTCCAGGATAAAATTATAATCCTTCACTGGGTCTTCGAGGTTCCTTGTGACCTGGCTCCTACTCCCACTCCGGTCTCCTGTCTTGCCATTCTCACCTCTCCCACTTTGCCCCTGGCCCTCTCTGTGCCACTAGGAGCTATTCTCAAAATCCCAACTATACTAAATTCTCTCTGGCTCCTGATCTCTGCCTGGAAATTCTTCCTTTGCCTCTCTCCCGCCTCACTTCCTCCCTCAGCTGGTAAACTCACCATCATGTCTCACTTTCCATGCCTCTTCCTTTGGGAAGCCATGAGGCCTTCCTGTATGTTCCCACCAGGCCTCGTACCTGCCTTCTCATAGCACATTCTCACTGATGTAGAATCCCTTACTAGCATCCTTCTTCTGGACTGTAAGCTTCCTGAGCAGAACCATGTGTGTCTCGTTTCCACAAGGTGTTCCTTACAGGTGTGCCTCAGGACCCACTGAGAGCGAAAATCTTCTTGGGAAGCTTCTGTACCAGGAACTTTGTGTTCTAATATATTTTACTTGTTCACAAAATATAATTTTTAAGTTATTATTTCCTTTCTCATTTTAATTAAGCAAATCATAGAATGGCTAATGCAAATTAAGTTAATTTGGGCCAAAGCAAAAAAGTTGACAGCTTGGGTTAGTCTTATAGCCTTCTCTTGTGGAATTTTGAAATAGAATAACTTACAGATCTCTTAACCACTTTTAAGAACCCCTAGGGGCCCAGGTACCCTTGACTAGAAACCATACAGCCCAAAAACCTCTATGTACAGTAATTATAATGGAAAGAGCTAAATTTGTAGTTATATACACATTTTTTAAGTACTTACTGTTTTAGCCACCTCAGTTTTATTCAGCTGCAAAATAGGGTTAATATCTTCCTTGCAGAATTATGGTATAGACTAAATTTAAAAGATAATCTATAAATTATGTGTCCAGAATAGTGCCTCACATATAGTCCATGCCTAACGAAGACTACGTATCATTATTATGATTTTTTATAAATGAGAGAACAGCATAGAAAAGGCTAAGTGAGTTTCCCAAGAAGCACAGCTTGCCATTTAGAGAACTTATAAAATAACACACAGTTTATGATTCCTGTTCATAATTTTCGCTGCTTAAATACACTGCCATTCAGAAAAAGGGGTGCTGATGAAAATAGTTAAGTATATTAATGGTGGACATTTTGCTTTATTCCTCTTTCCTTAGTAGCAATTCCAGTGAGCAGTGAAGGAACCATGAGTGAGCACCAAAGAAAGAGAAACCATAGAGATAAATTTTCAGACAGAGGTTGGTGGTCAGCCAGGATCTGAAACGTGAGAGCTGAACCCTGAGCCGTGATAGATGAACCCTGGGCCTGGGGCAAGGACGCAGCACATGCCACCGTCTCTCAGAAGATGTTCCAGCCCCTCATTCTCACGAGAGCGGTTTAGGCCAATAGCACCGTATATATGTGCATATATTTTTAGTAATTTTGGTTATTTTCAGAGAGAATGTTTTATCTGCTCAGTTCTTTGAACTAGGCATTTACTTAGAACAAACAAAATGTGTTGCAAGGCCTCCTGGATGTCTCTAAACAGTCGAGCCACATCTGTTTAAAAGAATTCATTCGTAGAGGAATTTTGGGTTTTAGTTGTAGTTATTTTTTTCTGAATTTCTTTTTCTACCTACAGAAGGCAGGTGGTGGGAGGTAGATGATTAGGCACCTAAGGCGGACATGAGGAAGAAGAGGGTTGGGTACAGTGGGTGTAACCTGACTGTCCAGAGTCTGTGAGTAAAATCCGAAGGGACATTTAAGACCATGGTTCTTTGTGAGGGTCGTGCACAAGCAGAGATGCTTCAGAGCTTGTTGCACCCAGCGGGAGCCAGGGGATTCTCCCGTTTCCATACAGAACGCTGTCACTGAGCATGGCAGCGTTGTGCCCAGCAGAGCAGCCGTGTTCTTGTAGTTGATCTCACCAGTAGTCACTTTAACAAGGAAACAAGAGAAGGACTTGATCCTAAACACATTTGCAAAACACCTAGAAATAATTATTTCTGCTTCTTGGGGTGGAGAAGGGAATACTGACATCCTGTCGGTGAGAGATAATGAGTCAGCAAAGTATGGGTATTCGTGTTTTTGTATTTTTTACATACCCGTGAGAGGACATTTGAGATGATAAAGCATAAAATGCATATAACATTATATATTACAAGAGTGGTTATTATAAACTGCAATTTTATGACTGCATTGCTAACTGATTAAGAATAATGAAAGTTCAAACAGATTCAATCCAGCAGAAGTCATCAATCACATGTCCGTTATGCACAAGGTTGGTTGCTTCTTTCTAGCTCTTATCAGAATTGGGTAACTTCATTGTACAGTGGTTGATATAGCACTTGATAAGTGACATAGATAAAGTTAAAAAGTGCTTCACGACTAATAATAAAATAATAAGGTTATACTCATTAAATAGCAGACAGTAGGACAAAAAATTTTATCAGGTATGCAGAAACATGAAATAGGTGACGAAGAATATAGCTTGCCTCAAAAGTAACTTGAGGTTCTGCTCTCTCTAGAAGCCTGATGCAGTGATGAAATTAATTTACTGAGTACTTACAAAGTGCCAGGCACTCTTTACTGCTTACAATAATTTTTCGAAAATTTATTATACTATCCCCATTTTACAGATGAAAAAACTGAGGCACAGAGAAAAGAGGCAACTCGTCTTAGGTCACATGTCCAGAAAATGGAAAAGTCAGAATCTCAACCTTTATTTTCTGGTTTCATAAGCCATACTCTTAATTACTACTCTACATAATCTTTCCATAAGTCTCATTAACAGAACAAAAAAAGAAAAAGAATTAACAGCATTACATAAAGGAAAATATCGCAAAACTAAGATCAGTTAATTATGATGTTAAGTCAGAATGTCTTTTTCTTGCTTTTTCTTTAATATATAAATCAAAGACAATAATATTCAATTTAGTAGGCACATTGTTGCTTGGAATTGCATTATTAAATCACTTGAAAAAGTAAACTATATGCATGAAAGCGAAGCAGTGACATAAACTTCAAAAACTTGTCAACCCATGATTTTTGTCACCAATTTTCCTATATGAATGAAACTAGTCTTCATTCCAACTGTCCTAACATCACTGTAATTTTTTTAATAAGTAGTGTTTACCTACCAGATTGAATTATATGTGTGTATGCGTTTTTGTATATTGCTTCAGTGTAAATATAGAATTAAAAAATATATAATTTCCAGCTTTTCAGCTCTATTGCCTTCTTGTCTTTTTTAGAACAAAGTATATATTTTCATTACCTGTTACGAATAGCCAAAACTTCTGGTACAGAAGTATATGCCCCCTAAAATGTTTGTTATATAGATGAGTAGCGAATGTAGTAAACATTTATCATTGTTTTTGGATCTGTGGCTTCTAAATCTCCCAACCTGGGGAGACATCCCACCTCTCTAGAGTCTTGTTGAAACATAAACTAAAGCCAGACACTGGCTTTTCCAGGTGGGTTGCGGGCACATGACCCAAGCTCCATCACATAGAGGCTCCTTTCCCAAGGTAGACAGGGCATAAAAAGGGGAGATTACTAGGAATACTCTCTGGGGCAAAGTGCAAGTTTGACAGAACTCGTTATGGAAAAAAAATATATTTCTAAGTGTCTTACTTTTATGAAAATAATTAAATATTAGGTCACCTGAGCATAGTCTGAACAACCCGGAAGGCCACTGATGAAATTGTGCACATCACTCACAGTCCATTTCTGAATATCTTCATCCAAGGACAGATTTTCCCCAGTTGTAACCAGTGTGTGTGTTCCTTTAAAATGGGGGAAGAAATTATTTTGTGACGTAAAATTTCCAAAAAAAAAAAAAAAAAAAGAGGGACACTAAGAGCACAGTTTTAAGTGTATTTGCATTAATTTCCTCATATTCTATTACCACAGAATGATTCCTTTACATAGATCTAGACATAAATTCCCTAAAGAATATCAAGAGTTACTGAAAGATGTTTTCTAAGAAACTTAGCTGCCTCCTTTCTTTTCTTCCTGTAAAGGATCTTTAATGACAGCATTATCTTAAATAAACAAAGAAGTTCCTGACTGCTCCAACTTCTCTCAGATTCCAATGGAAATGCCCTGTGGATTTCACTCTCCAGCTTAACACCACTATGATGTCATAGGGTTTATCATAACACATGTTATGTGATTTATCATGCTCTCTGGGCAATGCAAAAATTTAGCTGCATTTTCATCAAAATGGCAAATTAATACTTTGTAACAGAAGTAGTTGGTCTGGTGGCTAGATTACATCATGTCCCCAGTCTGAATCTCTGTTTTAAAATATATTTATCTAAAGAACTTCTAGAAAACTATTCCGTATTTTTTGTTACTGTTGTTATTGTTTTGGTTTGCTTTTTTTTTTTTTTTTTTTTTTTTGAGCAGTGCCTTCATATGTTTAGGTTAGGTTATATGAACAGTAGTGGGCACTGAAAGTTAATGCTTCTGTTTAATTGTTTTTTTTCCTACACTTAAATACAGAGGAGATAAAATTAATACTTTAAAGCAAGAAGCCCCTTTATTTCAAAGTGTTGAAGAAATTAACAGCAAATTAAATTGAAATTTTAATGAAAAATTCTGGTAGGTTTCCCCAGCCTTCCTCATACTTGCTTTCCTAGCCTTTACTGAAGATGCTCTATATGACAATATACAAATAGCAATGAGTTTCACTGATACGGCTTCTTGGAACTAACTAATAAAATAACTTCGAGAAGAGGTCATTCTAAATAGGATTTGAAAAAGGAAGGAAAAAAGAAGCATGATGGTTATAGATCACTATGTAACTACCGAAGGACTTTGGGACCTGTGGTTCACAAGAATCTGCCATTGGCCCCTGGCTCCTGCATACTCACCCGGCAGAGATGGTTGAGGAACTGGAGGGTAAACCCCATTCTTTTCACCACAGGCTGCAAAAACCTGCTCTGAAGTCTTCTCTTTCCCACTGTCCCAGGCCTTTGCTTCCAGAGAAGAACCAAGAGCTGCCCAGGGCTTTCTATGCGTGAGCTCCAGCTCTCCACAGATGTTTGCAAGAGCCGTAGTTGGCTTTTCATTGGTTTCGCTTGACGGCTGGTTGTTGAGAGCTTCGGTTTCAGCGTCTTTTGCATACTCATCCTCTTCGTAGGGAATCGCATGAGTCTGACCTAGGGTTTGTTCTTCCGTTTGACTTTTGGAACTCTCAATATCACTATCTAGAACTTTCTGATTCCCTGCACCTCTCCTGAGACGACGACATTTCTGACCCCAACTCTCTAGAAAGTGCGGACTAGTTGCCGTTAGCATGGGGTTTCCCTGAATGGTTCTCAGGGAGCGTCTGTGCAAATGCATGTCACTGGCAGGGAGCATGCTCCGGCTGTGGCAGGTGGCTGGGCCAGCAGGGACATTGGGGCTGTAGAGGAACGGTAACCCAAGGCCTGCTAGCCCCTTGGGATTCATTTTTTCTAGTCTCCTTTGCTGATAAATGGCATGCATTTCCATTTCCATCCTAAAAAACAAAACAATACATTTTATACAATCCAAGAAAACCTTAGAAATATAATTTTAATGGCATTCTGCCTTCCCTAAGATAGCACCTGTGTTTCCTATGAGTCTTCACACTACTTACCTGAAGTTTTTTTGGGGGGAAACACAAATTCCCAATAAACCACCAGGAAGGAGAGTTCGGGATAAAATCTGAGGACGAAGGGCATGGTTGACTCTCCCAGGGGAAGTCGAGGCCAGTCTTTAGAGCCTTACCTCTGGCAAATTTAACAAGTTTGCCTGTTAAGTTTCTATACATTTTTATTACAAATTAACAATGCAGCACAGGGGAGTTTCTTGCCAGAGATTAATCATCAAAGAGATTAAAATTCTAGGAAGAGGTTTTTAAACCCTGCAGTACAATTTTAGTGGGACTCCAGAGCCACAATAAGTCAATGCAAATCTCGACCGTTACAAACTAAATTAAGTGGCAGGGGTAGGGTAGGAAGAAGAGGGAGGGCTTGTTTTTGCTTACTTTACTTTACTTTTCTTATTGGTCATCACCTGGACCCTTTAGGGTTCAGTAATAAGAGAATTGACTCTGATTCCTTCTCTCTCCCCACCCTGCCATTAATGCTGGCTTTCCTTTCTCCTGGTTGCTACAACTGAAGGATACTGTTGCATTGACATGGGGTTGTCTGGGCTCTGATGGCATTGTCCGAAGTGGGATTGGCAAGCTTGGCTCCTATTTTGGTCAAAACTGAAGTCATTTAAGACAGAAATGCCAATATGAATTTTGGAGGAATTACAGTGAGGCATTTAGTTGCCAGGCATTGACAAACTATTATGGCCTATAAATTTAGCTTAGCTATGTAATTTCTAATCTTGCTTTTATCCTTAATCAACCTGTACACATGTTTCTATATGTTTCTTTTGTAATATCCCTGAAATTTGTAATTAATCAGAGTACGTGCATATATATATACACACACACATATATGTGTATATACATATATATATATATACACCCTGAATATATATGTGTGTATATATATACACACACATGAATATAACAACATATACAAATATAATAAATGAATGAACATATATATAAAATATATATATATCTATATCTATTTACCTATCTTTCTAAAACAAATGAATAAACAAACAAGTGAATGAATAAGAAATAAATTTTAAAAATACTGTTGTGTTACCTGGCAGTATGCTGCCTTTGAATGATTTCATTCCTTCTGGTCATTGCCTTTATGGATTCAGGTGGTAAAATGCCCCAACCTTAAAAAAGAAAACTGCCATTCCATCCACAAACAAATTAACAACATCTACTTGAAAATAATAATAAAATATAATGATTTAAAAGAGTATCTTTTAAAAACCACCGTTTGAGCATAATGTTGGAAACAACATCAGATCATTGCTGTTTAGCAACTCAAGTGACTTTGGTGATGGCCTGATAACGCTGAATAATTTTTTCCTTAAGTATGGGTTTCATGATTGGTGAGATTTCCTGTCATATTTCAAAAGGAAAAAAATAGAGTGAACTGTGGATCTCTTGATCTCTTTCTTTTGAAGTAAAAGTTCGTAGCTTTTGTTGTTGTTACAAAGAATTTGTTGACCTTCAAGAAAAAAATATAACTAAATGCTTCCTGATGCACTAAAATCCCTGGAAATAAATGCTTGATTTAAGTGGATAAAATATAAAGTCCTCTGTGGGGACATTTTGGTGTGTCTGAGGTAAATGCTTCTTCTAAAACATTTCCAATGGAGTGTGAAGCAATTATATTCTTTGTTAATGTCGACCTTTTAAAACATTTTGAAATAATGGCTGCATCGTCAGAATTTGAGTCTCTATTCTTGCCTTGGTAACCTCGTACTATATTGATTTTTTATTTCTCTACACTCCCAATTCACTTAGGGTCTATACTGGTGCTTTTCAAACCATCTATGGTGAAGGAGCATTTTTTTCTTTCAAAATTTCTAACTCATCATGAACCAATACTCTTAAAAAATAATAAATTATTTTTTTAGAAAATTGAAATGAAAACAAGGACATATACAAGCATAATTTTAAGATATTGGATTGACAGACATAAAATAACCTTGTCAAATTACCATAAATTTTTCTAAGCCCTGATTCTCTATTTATGCATTTATTTGTACAAATATTTCCCAGACCACCACAAGTCCACAGAGCACACTCTAACCATAAGAGATGCACAAATTGTACTTATCATATGTAGTTTTGTTCAATGATAATTTTACAAGTTTATATCTGTTCCCCAACAAGAGTGTAAGTATTATGAAGTCTAGAACTGTTTCTTATACTTACTCTGTACTAAGCCTAGTAGAGCTCATTAAATTATTAAAAGCAACCTATCTTGAAATAAACCATAAGGTATCTTTTTTAAATGAGATTCTTTGTCATTTATAAAATTCAGAGGTTAGATGAGATGATGTCTAAAAATTCTCTTACTCCAAAGCTCTATATTTTTACAGTTCAGTGGCTTCAAGATATTCTCCTTAGATAGCCACCAGGAATGAAATTGCCACCTCATGGCATACTGCCCAAAGATGTAGAGAAAGTCCATATGAGCAGTCCAGTGTACACAGCACAATTCTAACCATTTGGATCTTAGGACCCTCTGAAATCTGGACTCATCAAAACTATTTCAAGTTTCTCTCTCTTTCTTAAATAGGTGACCTCAAACTTAGTGTTAGTCCAGCTGTAATAGTCGCTCCTTACTTAACATCCCAATTTGTGAAATGCACCCTTCTCTTAGTTTCTACTGTACTAACTTACTTAGAAACTTGGTTTCTATAGGAATGAGTCCTACCTTGCCTTTGCTTACTCTTCTGTACCTCAGCCTTGAGGAGGGAGGCTGACCTATATCCCCAGGACAGGTGATCAATCTGCCTGTTTGTATCCAAATATGGCAGCTTCTGGGTTCTTCACTATTAAGAAGGACACTCTGAGTCTCTTATGTTTTTATCTGTTGCCTGTCACCACATATAGATTTATTGGGATCTTGCTGCCAGATGGGGCTTCCATCCAGGATCAGCTGTGGCACCTGTCTTATTTGATCCCTGGGCCACTCCAGTGGGGGTGTCTAATTTCATATTTGGCCCTTGCTCGGATGCCTAATCTCATTGCAGTGGGTCCATACATTGTGATAGCTCAAATCCAGGCAGGCTTGTATCTTCACTGGCCCTGGAATCAATCCGATTTCTTTTTGGGTCAGGCTTTTCACTCACATAGTTCCTATCTATTGAGAGTTGTTGGAATTGGAAAGCAGAAACAAACAGAAACTCATAAATATAGTTTTGGAAGATAAGACGCATCAGTTCGATCTTCGGTATTGTGAGGAAATTCTTACCTGCTAGTCTCTCTGGAGCCCTCACCAGTCATGTTTTCACTGTTTCCACTCTACTGAAATGTCTCTTATCAAAATCACTAATGATCTCCACACAGCTAAATCTAATCGTGTATTCTCAGTCTTCACCTACTTAATCTATGAGTGGCATGCTTGACACAGTTGCTCAGTCTCTCCTTAAAACCCTTTCTTCTCTAGCCTTCTAGGCCTCCCTGCTCCCCTGGGTTTCTTCCCACTGCACTGGTTGCTCCTTTTATTTCTCCCTTGCTTTTTCCTCCTCATCTTCTTGACGCTGTTGATATGTCCCAGGAATCATTCTTTTAACTTCTATCCACACTCACTCTATAGATAATCTCATAAGTCTCATATATGTTGATAACTTCCAAAATTATGTCTCCAGACTGTCTCCAGAAGTCATCTCTGGACTTTAGCTGCCTTCCTGACATCTCTCATTGATCGTCTATTAGGTATCTCAATTGTAATATGAGCAAAACTGAGCCTACGATATCTCTCCTGCCCCGAGAACTGTGTTGCTCTCAATATTCCTCAACTCAGTAAATAGTAACTCCACCTTTCTGATTATTCAGACCAAAATTTTTGATGTCATCTTTAACACTCTACTTTCCTCACAGCTTAGATCTAAACTGTGAGGAAATCCTATTGTTTTTACCTTCAAAATCCAACCACTTCTTATTATTTCTACTGTCACCACCCAGGGCCAATCCATCATAATCATTTGACTATTCCAGTTGTCCATTAACTCCCATCAGTTTACCCCCAGAACTTTGGTCCTATTAAGATAGTTCCCAACACAGCAGCCAGAGTGATCTTGGTAAAATGTAAGTCAGACCATGTCACTTCTCTGTTCAAACTCCTCAAAAGCTTCCCCTTCTTACTCAGAAAAAAAAGATGAGTCCTCATTATGACATGTCAAGTCACATATAAACTTCCCCAAGCCCCTCTAACACTCAGATTTCATCTCCTCATGACCTCATCAGTTCCTTATACATAAGATAAGACAGATTTTCATGTTATTCATCAGTAAATTGGTGGTTGGAAAAGTTAATTTACACTTGGTCACAGTGGTGGAACCATGATTTAAATCTATATAGCAACTGCAGAAATTATAAGCATTAATACTATGCAGTTCTACCTCCAAAATTCAGCAATAAATTTGATGGCAAGCTTTTTGCAGTTGTTTAGTTCACAGTAGCTCCACAGACGAGAGCTATCTACCGCTCATACCTGAGTACACGTGATTTGACAACATGTTCGGCATATTTGCGTTTGGTAGAACAGAGGATCCAAATTGGGAAGGAACACAAAACTGTCTTGGGTCATTTGGAACTACAGTAGAAGGCAATAAATCTCTAGGGGAAAAAGATATAACATAGATAAAATGAGGATGGGATTGTACAAAATTTCCATTGCAAAGCAGTGAGTTTTCTTTATTGCCATATAGGATTCTATTATCTCTTCCTAAAATCAAGTATAGAAGTCCTGCAATGTCTATTGGTTTAAGTAGAAATATGCTAAGAAAAATTAGGAGGAAGGACTCTACTAAGGAAGAATTGACCCAGCTGACAACACAACAGAGAAAGCAGGAAAGTTTTGGTGATGTCTGGAAAAAAAGATCTAATCAAGTCTGTTACTGCTTTCTCGTTTTCCATGGCCAACATACTGTTCTGACCACAACATTATTTTCTTATTTAATAGAGATATTTGGCTTGGGTTTTGCCATCTGGGATCAATGCTTGGCTACCTGGTGGGTAATTGATTTATTTTGCCAAACTTCAGTGATCTCTAGAAGTCCAAGTTTATTGTTTACACTCCGTGAACAGGAATAAATAATGGATTTTACTTTTTCCTCAGAATGTCAAAATATTCTAAAGAGGGTACGATTGGAAATTGCCATAGTGTGCAACCTACATACTGAAAATATTACTTTTATTGAAAAGAAAGAATTGTTCTATTACAAGGAAATCCAGGGTGCCCAATTGTCATGAACTGAATTGTGTCCCCCAAATCCACATGTTGAAGCTTTAACCTATGATGTAACTGGATTTAGAGATAAGGCCTTTAAGGATAATTAAGGTTAAATGAGGTCATAAGGGTGAAGCCCCAATCCAACAAGACTGGTGTCCTTATAAGAAGAGGAAGAGATACTAGGAGTGCACATGCACAACGGAAAAGGCCATGTGAGGACATAGCATGAAGGCAGCTGTCTTCAAGCCAAGGAGAGAGGTCTCACTCCAAACCAACCCTGCTCACACCTTGATCTAGGACTTTCAGCCTCCAGAACTGTGAGAAATAAACTTCTGTTGTTTAAGCCACCTAGTCTGTGGCATTTTGTCATGGCAGCCCTCACAGACTGAACTAATGTCTGTACCTGTACAATACCTGTCACATAGTAAGTGCTCATTCGCTATTTCCTGAGTATGTAAAGCAGATCTCAAAGGAGAAGTAATGGGAAGTGTGTCGAAGGTATGGCCAATAGAGTATCTTGACTTGAATGACTGCACCATACACAGTTCATTGAAATAACAGTAGACAATAAAATAACACTGAGGTTAACATCATTTGAAAACCTAATGACTATCCATGTTCTCCTTTCACCAGAATATTATGTTGGAGGAAAATACCTATCCACAGTAGGAGGATCAAATGGTGAAGGAACCAGTGGGATCCTTCGCTGCCCTGATGCTGTCAGTAAAGGGTTCATGGCCATCGTTGGGTTTATCATCAATACCTCTCGCCACTGATGGAGTTCTAAAAAGAACCAGATAGAGCTATGTTAACAAATAACTACTTTTTGAGAACTATTTGAATTATTTTTAAACACAATGAACACCTATGATATTTTCCCAAAATTTGGAAAGACTAGCTATACCAAGCTTTCAATGCCAAAAACAAACAAACAAATAAAAAACCTCAATCGTAAGCACCCAAATACAATTATAGAGCTCATTTTTATCCATGTGCTCCTGTAATTTGTTGCAGAGTCCACAGGTAATACCATACCACACTATAAGCAATAATAAAATTAAACCAGCCCTGCAAGATTCCAGAAATACCAACTTCCTTTCTTACAACTTATTTTGATTTGTATGTTTCCAGAAGTACAAACGCAGATATTCTCCCATATATTTTTAATTGTTGGAAAAACACTCCTTAGTTGATTAGATTAAAACAACAAAGAAGGGGGAGACTTCTTAATGACTAAAAATTATCTAATTAGAAAGGATACAGGCTGAAAGCATGAGACTGTATTTAATTAGATCAGGTAACTGAATTATATTCAAACACAACTGAAGACTCAACTTTATCTTCAGAACTTAGCAAAAAAAGAGGCCATTGTGAAAGGGATAATATTTTCCTTTACTTTTTTTTTTTGTTAATCATTAATGTTCTTTGAATAATTTAAGTAATACACAAATACTAGTTAACCAGGCCATTTTAGCTTCATCTTTGTCACTTAAAAAAAAAAAAAGAGAGAGAGAGACCTATAACTATGTTTGGAAAAAAATAAAATTAGGAAGAAAACGTTCTGCTTTTCAAAGTGGTGATCTTCCTTTCATTCTTTCTTTCTTCCTTTCTTATGTGTATATTTGATTTAATTTTTAAATAGTTCATACATTTACATAATTCAAAAACTAAAACTACAATGGCATTTAAATAAGCAGTCACTTCTTTAGCTTCTTTTTCAGACCTAAACCTACTGATCAAATTGGAAATTCAAGTCCATGAGTCACCTAATATTTGTTTTTGCCATTCACATATGTGTGTGTGTGCGTGTGTGTGTTTAAAGTTATTTATGTTGATTTATTTTCACTGTATTTCTGTGAAGTTAGTTAATTTCCTCTCTATCAGAGGTCTCAGAGAGTCTAGTGACCCATCAGGATTAGAATAAAAGTATCTGCTAGATGCCTTCCAGCCATGGTGAGAATGCCAACAAGGAACACGGGCTGGGTATAGATCAGACATGGGCTTGCAGTTCCGGCAAAAACATTGCCCTGTGGCTTGAAATCTAGGTCCCTCACATGAGACTTGGTGCACAGCCACTTTCTTCCCCCTAGGCCATTATACACCAGAACGCTGTGGGGCACAACTTGGTGTTCCATTTTGAAACATTACCAAACTGTGATGATTTCTGTCACAAATTGATGGTCAGTGGAAGAAGTTTGAACTTACCTGTGAATGAGTTAAAATCTTTAAAATGATCAAATACAGCATTTGTCTTACATTTTATGTGATAGCTGAGGAGAATCAGAAGGAAGAAGAAGGAAAGGGGGCAAAGAAGAAAGGGAGAGGTGCGGAATCCCTCC
Organism: Rousettus aegyptiacus; assembly: GCF_014176215.1. Taxonomy (NCBI): domain Eukaryota; kingdom Metazoa; phylum Chordata; class Mammalia; order Chiroptera; family Pteropodidae; genus Rousettus; species Rousettus aegyptiacus. The sequence continues at coordinate 30,308,894 of NW_023416307.1, read as the reverse complement.
AGAGCAAGGATCACCTAGACATTGAACGCCTCCTTCCTCACACATGCCAGCTCAGGGAAATGCCATGGAGACTCGTCACCGAAAGTGGATGAGTCTGTCTTATTTTGGGATCCCCTTAAGCAGGCCTTGAGACAGAGCTTGAGTGCAGGTAGTTTATTTGGGAGGTGATCCCAAGAAGCCCACATGAGGGAGTGGGGAAATGAAATCAGGAAAGGAAAAGCCAACAAGGGATGAGTTCATGTGTGGATTACCATGGTGGGCAACTAGAACTTATCCCTAGGGGGAACCTCTAAGAAACCTTGCAGCACGCTAGTCAGAGATTAGCTATTTACCCATCAATTTCTGTCAGCCTTTGGTGCAAGGCACAAATCTCTCTTGCAACTGGATTATGCCTGAGCTAGACCCAACTCCTGTGGTGCAGGAGATGCAAGCACTTGAGATGGGTAATGACCTCCACAGTTGCAGGTGAACTCAGAAGTGGGTCAAGGGGATATGGGGTGGGACAGTAACAGTGTCTAGTGCTGTTGAGGCAATGTAGTGGTTACCTTCCAGTGTCATTCCACTAGGTAATCGGCACAGATGCCTGTCTTCTGGATTGCCAGGTTCACCAGGAAGAGACATATTTCTATGAGACTCTGTAGGGTCCATTGTCTGCAACAACACAGCAAGATTTTTTTTCACTGCTAATTATGTGTTCAGTGAAATAAGTGCGGAACTCAAAGCTATTGGGCCAATAGAGATGAAGAAATGAAGCATCAGAGATCTCCTTGACCCTTCTACCACACGAAAGCAAAGAGAGAAAATGGCCATCTATGAACCAGGAAGAAGGTCCTCAGCAGACAATGAATCTGCTGGTGGCTTCATCTTGGACTTCCCTGCCTCCAGAATTGTGAGAAATTTCTGTGTTTATGAGTTACTCAGACTATTGTCATCTGTAACAGCAGCCTGAACTGATCAAGATGCCGTTTTTTTCATGTTATGCCTATTATCTCTTGTTTGTCCCAAGTAATATGTGTAGCTTTATATATTTTATACAGTTTATTTTTCAGAGTAGTTTCAGGTTCACAGCAAAACTGAGTAGACAGTACAAAGAGTTGCCATATACTTCTCCCCCACAAATGAATAGCCTTCTCCACTATCAATGTCCTTCACCAAAGTGGTACATTTGTTATAATCAACGAACCTACATTGATACGTCATTATCACCCAAAGTCCAGTTTACCTTAGGGTTCACGCTCAGTATTGTACATTCTATGGGTTTCGACAAATGTGTAATGACACGTATGCACCCTTGTAATATCATACATAACAGTTACACCGCCCTAAACCAAATTATATTTTAAAGCAAATACCATCAGGACACTTTCAAGGAAATATTCTGGGGTTGATTAAACCTTTCTCTTCATCAGCCAGGTAGATAATTGAAGTTCCAAATCTATGTTTCTACAAACACACCATTTTGGGAACATTGAGTCATAGGATCAACCCATGATCACATTTTCTGGGTATTTTCTTCTATTTAAAAAACATTTAGACAAATTGTGAGCCACGGTCACTTTGGTATGGCAGACGAAATGCTCTTGAGTCAAAGTGTAGACTGGGATATCTGTTTTAAACATGGAGCATGTCTGGTAATCTCCGATGCGGGAGTGCACTGATGCTTAGGTTTGCATTCGGGCTGGATTTCCCTGACCCAGGGCTCTAATCCTGGATGCCCAGCACTTTAGGAGGATGAGGACTCCTTAATCTCTGTCTTCAGAGTCTTACCCTCAACAAACCCCTTCAGGCAGCACACAGGCGACTTAGCTAGTGCTAATTCTGTCTCAACTGATTAGGGCAGTAGTAGTAAGACATGAACTTCGTGAACTAAAGCTCTTGCCAAGTCAGCAATATTTACTGAATGCTTGCCTTGTGCATAGTAGCCAGGTGCCAGTTCAATTCTTTTTCAGTCTCTCATTAGCTATACTGTGACCATTCTTTAAACTCAGTGCAATTTGAGTTTGGCCAACCCTGAATTTGAGCATTTATATATGAAATACTTGTTGCATGTATCATGCGTGAATTCTGGGATTATATTCATTAAAAAAATTAATTTTCAAATAACTGCTGTATTTGGTAACTTTTAACATTCAAAAAGTAGATCAGTAGAATTAAGTGTTTCTGCAATTTTGAGAAAAATATAAATTCTTCAATTAAAACTAGGAGATATCCTTAGTGGTTTTTTGTTTAAGGTACAAATCTATCCTCGGCATTTTTATATATTGACTATTCTAGGTGTCCTACATTATTGTGCATTTTGAAAAGCATATTAATGCTAAAGCATAATTCACACTTCCTTAAGCATACTTTAGTTTGCAAAATAATGAATGATAAATCTTTTTTAAAATTAAGAAGGCCAAAATAGCTGCCTCAAAGCATTTCATTATCAAATACTTGTAACAGAAAAATTAGCTATGAGAAAAGAGATCATGCTAGTTTCTCATAGCTATAATTAGAAGTGTGAAAAGTTTATTTTTATATCCAGTAAGACAAAAGATTTTAAAAATTACATGAAATGTTGTATAAAATACAAATTATATTGATATTCAAAATACATTTGTTAATTGAAATAAAGTTTAAGGCAAGACTAGATGAATAAATTGGCATTAAATATTTGACTGTTCTAATTGTAGATACACGTATTTCTTTAGGGGATACTAAAATTATCCAAGTGCTTATTTCAAGTAGAAGAAATAGTTGTATTTCAAATATCTCTAACCCAAATGTGCTTCACGGTCAGTCATAACAGGACAAATGATACTGCTATTTAAAATCTGAGTAGCTGATGTCACCTTCAGCCCCATCCCACATCTTCTGCAAGGCTGCTGCCTATTCCTGGGGATTTCGTCCTTGTAGCACTATGCCTCTGAGATTTTGCTTTTGTGGGGCTCCCACTCCACCCCATGGCTCTGAGTCACGATGCAGCCTGTTTTTCTCACTATCCACATAAAACCACGCATATATGGTGATGTGAGTGTAGCCGACTCTGCTGAGGTCTTGGCCAATTTGGGGGTGGGAGGGTGCTAAAAACAATTTAAAATTGAACATTAGGCTTCTCCATTGTGAAACATTCCTCGGGGCAGTTTTGGCAAGGCAGGCTCTGGCTTATTGTTCTTTTTCTTGACCTTCTTTCAGCTGGTACCCCCAACAACCCCAAACCAAATCTTTCCATTTTGTTTTGCAGTGGCTTGTCTGGACCCCCTCCCAGACTCCGCTCTGAGCCTCTTCTCAATGGGCCTTTGACTCCACGTCTCTCCATACTCCCTCCCATACCCATCTTTGCCAAAGACGGGGGAGAAGTTTAGAAAGTTCTTTTCTACTGGTTTGAATTATGCCACTAACATCCTACTTTAGAAAGTAGCTCAACCTAATTGTGGTTTTAAATAACAATAAGTACTTTTTCTGTTATTTTAGCAGCTTATAAACAAAATGAATTATCACTAGCACTGCCAACAAAGACAGTTAACACAGAAGCACTTGTCAGTGGCTGTAAAATATACTTCACTTTACTAAAGGTCTATGCTTTAGCACTTTTCTAAAAGCATCATTCACAGTGTATACACTAAAAAGTATTGTTGAAGACAGTTCCCTCACTTCTTATTTCTTTTCACTCTAGAAGCTCATTGTCATTAGATCCATCCATTCCTTCTTGAAATGTAAAGTTCTAGGTACATTTGACAATATTATAATACAAAAAGATAAGCCTTTGACACTATTAAGCAAGTAGAAATTATGTAATTTATTTTCTACTTAAATTCAACATCATTTATATACTACTACAATCTGTATACATCACGTTCATCTTCTTCAAAAGATTTGTGAAGGAAAACCTATTACATATAAATTTTTCATAGACTAAAGTAAAATTCTAGCAGTACTCATATTTGAACTGAATTTTAGGTATTTTAGGTAGTTTTAGAGAATGAGTTAAGAAATATTAATGTATTTTAATGATTATCATTGATTGTTGCTCCATTTTTTTTTCTGAAATTTTCTACTCTGACATTTCACAGTCTATACATCGTGGTGATTTTTCTGCAGTAATGGGAAGTCATTAAAATAATAATGTATAGTAAATGTATAGCAGTAATACACAGAGGTAGATATTTATTTGAAGACAATAAAACACTTAACAATAAATTTATATGCAATTTTGAACTCACTTTATCTTTAAAAACTTTCTTTAACTTTTACCTAAAAAAAAAAAAACAACTAAATCAAGGCAGTATTTATTTCTTCATTTGGAATGAGTAGTATATTATTTTTACTCTTTAGTAACTTCAGTCAAATAAGAATTTATTAGCTAACATACTGCTAGTAATGGAGCCAATATAAATTATAAATAAATCATAATCAAAATTTGTTTTTTCAAAGTATACTGTGTTTTATTTTTATATTGTACCCACCAGTGATTTGGGGAGGAATGCTGTTGATGGTATTGATACAAGATTAATTCCTTCTCCGTTTTTTATTAGACCTGTAGATCTCTATCCTTTTTAAGATAAAATTGTCCTTTTGTTTTATTTGTGCAAATGTTTTAATAAAAGTAACTAGCCTCAGTTTGGACTCATCACTATGTAGATTTGTGTACTTACATCTTCTGTGAAGGTGCCTCGGTTTTGGCATTGCTCGTGGAAAAACCATCCAAAGACTTTATGTCCTTCAGTTGTGGAAGCCCCTCTGGCTGCAGGTTGAAAAACACATCTGACAACTGTTTCAGAAACGATCTTAATTAACTTGCTTTGCCTTAAATATAGACTCAGCTAAGCGATTAGTCCTGTTTCATGACAGAAATGCTGCCTTCCAACATCCTCTCCAGATAGACAAAAAGATGTTAAGCCCCAGGAAAGTGCACTGCAGTGTACATAAACCTGTCTCGGAGTTTAGCCTTTAGTTTAATCCTTTCTTAGCCTCTAAGATGCTTTGTGGGCATTCACTTAATGCCGCTCTACAATTTGACACAGGGGAAATGCTATACAAGGAAGTAATAAGCTTTTCTTTGATAGAAATATAATCTATTTTGTATTTCCAACAAGTTTTGAGTGAAACGTTCCTTTTTATAGTAGGAAAAAAACTAAGTTATTTTCCATAGAGCTGCAAAATTAAACAAAAAATGGCAATCTAAGGAAGAAGCATCTGGAATGGACAACTGTACTTTAATTCTCGTAGACAGTGAGAAAACTCTTCATAGTCTATGTGAGAACGACAATCTATATAAAGGAGAAAACATGGAACTTTTAAAGTGTGACCCGTTTTATTTACTAAAGAAATAGAGAATTTTTCACCTTGAAAAAGAATATTGATTTTTTTCTTTGTACTAGTGGAAAGTACAAAATAAAATTCAATATAAAAATTTAAAGTTGCATTACAAGTAATTCTTTAGGCTTCTCATTTGAAGATAATTTTCTCCTTCCGTGACACACATTTTTATCATTGGTTATTGAGGTCATTATAAGAAATATCATATAGAACTTACTGATTTCACTCTAGGGTTATTATCCATAACACAGTGGTCAACAGCATGGGCTTAAATGACTAACAGAAGGAGTTAAGCAAGTCCCTAGCCCACCATTTATGAGCTGTATGATCTAGCTAAATTATTGAACTCCTCTGTGCCCCCATTTCCTCATGTCAGAAAAGCCTCATGGAGTTTTTGAGACGTGAAGGCAACAATGTAAACAAAGCACTGGGATAGTCTCCGCTTTAGCTATTATGTTAGGTAACTACGTTACTTGGGGTCCCGTGTTGCCGATCTGTAGCCTGCAGTACTAGGTAGAAATGAGGTTTCCAGAGAAATTAGGCCAAAACAAAATCTCCAGACTCATGTGACTAGTGAACTTCTTTCTTTGCATTGGCTTGTAGGAAGCTTGGCCCACCTTTAGGCAGGCATTTTAAAACTAGAAATTATCTATGGCTTCAACTTGTTTTTCTTAATATTATTTTTCCTCGATTTCTTTGCTAAACTGACTCTCTTATTGTAGCATATGTATATTTTCAAGATTCTGCTAATAATTATGCATATAGATTTTCATCACTCTGGTAGTCCCCAAATTAGATCAACTTGTGTCTAAAGACTTATATAGACATTGCTAAATGGGAACTTAGAAATATATTGTTTTCATACAAGCAACATCCTAAAGGGTAATTAGGTTCCTGTCCAGCTCATAAGAACCCACCTACCAGAATACAAGCAGTCTTCATTTCCATACAGAGCTACCGTTTATAATTCTTTTCTTCCCTGCTCCAGCGTTTCAGCCAAAATCCATTTGGACTGGTCTGTATTGGGGGTGACTGCCGCTGAATGAGAAAGAAAGGCCACAGCGCTGAGAAGAAGTGGGTTCTCTGAAAGCCATGATTGCCAAAGGAGAGGAACTGGAGGACTCACAGGGCCCTGACTATTTTGGGAATGGTTGAAAGAAGCTCCAAAGGAAGACAGAAATAGGTGAGGATGAGAGACCAGCAATGGTTTGGGGGTTATTTGTTATTCATTCCAGAGTGTCGTAAATTTGCACCCTACATTCAGTACAAAGAGAAGCCTCCTTAGTTTTTTGCACCTGATCTTGTCTCCTTCAAAGGCTCTGCTCTCTGGATAAGTGGTGAGAAACTATGTTTAATCCACTCTGGTAAATTCAACCCTATCCAATAATGTAAAGAATCAGTGTTTCTCAGGTAACAATCTATTCCAAGATTAAATGGTCTCCTTTGGATTTTTTCTTTATCTCCATTTCTACCTTGCAACGGCACGTGAGCTGAGGGGTGGGCAGCTTGCAGTGTCCTTATAGTAGAGGAGTTGGGGAGGGGACCTCGGGGCATTTTGAGAGACCATGTACTGTCCTTAGGCTCTCCTCATGCTGCTTCAGGCTGGGGCCTCTGCTGGCTTCTCATTCCAAAATCATCGCGTGGTCTGCTCACAGGAGGCCCTACCTGAGGCCTCAGCATCTCAGTCTCTGAGGTTTGTCAGTTCATTCCCTGGCTTAGGTGATACTCCATGTAGCCCTTGATCACAGAGTTATTTTTGCCCTGGTGTTGATGACCCACTCTAGCAAGCTTCCTAGACCGAGTCTCTGCTACTCTAATATCACCCAAGGGGATGTAGGCATTTCTTTGTCCTTCTTTCCACACTGCTTAGGGTCACTCAGGAAAGCTAGCTCAGGTTCTCTCTCTGCCTGGCCTTTTGGCAGTCCTAGGTTGTTCCAGGGCCCCTTGCTGAGAAGTCTTCTTCCAGGAAACCACATGAGACATGCATCAAGAGTCTTTCTGTGCTGAGCTTTCCTTCTACTCATCTAATATAGCACCCCTCTCCTGGACTCTAGAATACCCTGGAATCAAAGGATAGGCCACCTTCTTCTTGACTTTCTGGGTCTTTCCTGATGTACAACTGTGAGCAGGTCCTCCCGTCCTGGTCCTGGATATGCTAAGCCATGGGGATGATCTGGAATTAAGTTATTCCTCCTCTCTTCACAAAGTTTAGTTTTAAGGACAAAAGTCTCAACTAAGTAGGTGAAAAAGTGTGGGACTCAAAACCCGTCTACCCCAGCCTCTCTGATGATGAAAGTTCTCAACCCCTTCCTTCCTGTGGCAATAAACCCCATTGCCCCACCTCTGAGCCATCTGAAGAAGAGGCTGCTGCCTTTATATCCTTACAACTTTGTATCAACTCCATCTATTTACATAATATAGTTAGCTTTCGAATTTTGTTTATTACTAACATTCTTGCTGACTTAACATCAATGACTTCTCTGAGTGTGGTTAGGATACACTGAAAAATAAAGATTTCTTTAGAACTATTTTATATCATCATATGTTTTGATAATGACACATTCTAATCCACCATGCACTTGAAATTATTTTCTCCTGTAGTGCTGAGAGCTCTTTTTCTGGAAGATAATCATGTAAATGTAAAAACTGAGTATAATAGAATTTATTCCCAGTACACTTTTTCCATATAAATAAAAGACTTCCAAAGAAAAAATAGGAAATATGCCTTCTTCATCTGTCTTCCTTTTCTTTTCCCAGAATGTAGATGATGATTATTTCATGATCTAAGGAAATTTTAAAAAATTGGGATCTCTAGCTTAATGAAACTGTGACTCATTTCTTAAAAACATGGTAGCATTAAATATATTATTCTGAAATTGTTATGAGCTATTTTATAATGCGTTTAACAATTAACAGAAGACTGTATTTGGTACAAGCTTTGTATGAATTAAAGTATTTGCTTCTGCAAATAATTGAATTGGAAATGACAAACATACATACATTGATTTGCATATATTCATATCTATAAAGTATATTACTGTGTTGTTATAATGGCAATTTCATCTCTTGCTCATATATAATATAGAAGTGAACAATAATTTGTGAATAGTAAGATAAGATAATCAATAGAAGTTTTTGTTTTTTTAGATACTAGTTTTGTCATTTCCCTTATTTTCCTTAATTTAAAAAAGTCTCACTTTCCTTAACATCCACATTCAGAAATAAGATGATTATTTATTATTTTATCACTTAAAATCTTACTAAAATTTAGAAAGCCATGATTCCTAAAAAAAATAATAATACTCAAAAATTATTACCTGTATGGCAGAGTGCTTTTAAAGCACTTTTGATTTTTAGTGCCCATAAAATGCTGAGCGCCATGAGAACTACATGCTGAAGACATGGTTCTTGCTTTTAGTTTATAATTTATGCCTCCTTCTCCTCCTCTTCCTCCTCCTCTTCCCTTCTCCTTCTTTTCCTCCTCCTCCTCCTCCTTCTCCTTCTCCTTCCAAAACGACCCTTGTTTCTTCTATGATTCTCCTGTTCCTCCCTCTTCACTACTGATACTAGTATATGAACTAAGCGTGAAAAATAATTTACAAGGTACAGAAAAGAAAGGAGACTGGTCTAGGCCATGCCACCTTAAATGTGCCCCATCTCATCTGATCTCTGAAGCTAAGCAGAGTTGGGCCTTGTTAGTAGTTGGATGGGAGACCGCCTAGGAATATCAGGTGCTGTACATATTTTTTTAAAAAACGAAGAAAAAAAGTAGACTAGAAATAGGAAGACATGACATTTCATCTTCATTATTTTTATAAAGTATCATTAGAACATTAGAACGATTGCACTTGTCAATTGCTTGTTGATAGTGAAATTTTTTTTTTTTTTTTGGAACCAAAATCATAAGATAGAAACTCCTCCAGGGAATTTAAATCTAGACTACTTGGTCATACCACAAAAACTGCCAAAATTGAACATGTTTTTGTTATGTGGGTATTAAGTATAATAGAATTTTATTCCCCCAGATTATTTGCATTCCTACAAATAACAAAAATATTCCCAACAAAGGATGAACATAGAAAATTGAAACTACAGTTACCACGCACTTATTGCTCTGTAAAATGTTGAACTCTTTTGCTGAGTGTCATTATGATTCATGGGCAACATGTTTTTACTGCCATTAAAACACTTGCAAAATTAAGCTAGAATTACCTAAGCTGACTGCTATTAGTCAAAGCTCCAGCATCTAGTGCCAAAAATAAGTCCCTGTAATGATAGACTTTAACAGTTGTACAAAGCAGGCTTTTAAAGATTGGTTTCTAGAAACCAAATATTATGTGCTGTGACAAAGGGTCTAGCATTAATAGACATCTAGCCCAGACCAGTTAAATGTACAGATTTCCTTTCAACAATGTAACAATGTTTACAGAAGTCGCATAATAACGCTAATGGTAATATCTGTTCTTTATTTGAAGTCTTCTTTTTGGTAAAGATCTTCTGTACCTAAAATCTATACCTAAAATACCTACTTTTTAAAGAAGGCAGTAATAGCATCTGATCAAGTCCTCGAAAAGTGCAACAACTGCATTTCACACATGGTGGAGCATTGATGAAATCAGAAGCGGCCTCAGGTTCCCTCACCCCTTAGTGTATTACTGCTCTGACTGCTGGAGTGAGCAGTATTCTATTTCGAAGCAATCTTAAGTGTTAGTATTTTATACCTAAATAATGAATCACTTTTATGAGTACCACATGGCATAAAATATTTGTTTAAAATTATAGTAAAATACACATAACAAAAAATTTACCACTTCAACCATTTAAATGTATACAGTTCAACAGCAAGTTTATTCACACTGTTGTACAACAAATCTCCAAAACTTTTTTTCTCGCAAAACCGAAACTCCAGACCCATTAAACAAGTGTCCATTCCTCATTTCCAACTCCTGGCAACCGCCATTCTACTTTCTGGTTCCATGATTTCGACTGTTCTGGCACTTCGTGCAAGTGAGATCATAGAGCATTTATTCTTTTGCGAATGGCCTATTTCACTTAGCATAATGTCCTCAAGCTTCGTCCATGTTGTACCATGTCAGAATTTTGTTCCTTTTTAAGGCAGAATAAAATTCCACGGTATGTATAGACGACCTTTGTTTATTCATTCATTCATTCATTCATTGGTAGAGTGGAAAGTGATTGCCAGGGTTTGGGGGTGGGGGGAATAGGGAGAGATTGGTAAAAGGATACAAACTTTCACCTATAAGATGAATAAGGTCTGAAGATATAATATATAACATAGTGACTCTAGTTGATTACACTGTGTTGTATAATTGAAATTTGCTAAGAGAGTAGAACTGAAATATTTTCACCAGACAAACAAATAAACAAACAAAAAAATGAAGGCAAATGTGGGTGATGATGGATATATTAACTTGATGGGGGAACGCATTCATATTGTGTGTGTGTGTGTGTGTGTGTGTATAAAATCACTTCAAGCACTTTAAATACCTTATCATTTTGTTGATTATATCTCAATAAAGCTGAAAAAACATTGTAAATACTGGAAGAATATTTCCTCAACTTTTTGTGCTATTCTCTAAGTAACAGCTTAGAGATGTGACACACTTTCAAAGTTTTCATCGAGATTATCAGCATTTTCTCCATCACCTTCTTAAGTCTATAATCAACAACATCTGTCAAGCTCTAACTCATAGCATTTTCTGATTTCTGATTTTTGTGGTTTCCATACTTCCATCACAACTGATTTCAAGCCACCACCATTCCTGAAGAGACGCACAGCATCGCAGTGTTATACATAGTTTCCACCATTCAAGGGATGCAAATAACCTCAAAGCATAAAAAATAGTAAAATGTCATAAAATAATTAAAAAGTGATGAGTTTTGAGTATGTATTACCTTTATTTTTAATACAACAGATTCAATTATGTGTCTTTATAAGTTGATTTTTATAACGGCATTAACGACCAACTTGAAAAGTTCCAAAAAATGTAAAAATCAGCTCTTGCAAGTTGATACAAGTTGACTTTAGCACATCACTGCTTAGACACTTTTTCTGCCCTCAGTCATCCACACTCTTCCTTCCACAACCCCAACAATGTAAGCAATTTTCTTGGGTTTCTAAAACAGTGTATAACTTAGGCCTTTCTTTAAAACCTTTTGAATAAGTCTCAACTAATCAGTATTCAAAGTCCTTCTAAATCTGGCCCCTGTGCACCTAATCACAGTATTTTCACACCTCATTAACATGAAGCTCGCACTTCCAGTAGAGCTAGACTCCTCATCAGCCTCATCGCCTTCTCTTCACACACACATACATTCTTGACTCTAGGCCCTGCATCCTCTCAGCTTCTCTGGGAAGCCCTCCCCCTTTCTCATCCAAGTTCAGCCCTTCCCTCAGGGACCAGCTCCAATTCCACTCTACAAAACCTTCTCTTGGAACCTCAGTAATTTTCTCTTATCAATTTATTATACTTAACACTTCTACCATAAGATGTACCCCTTAATAAAATGTTATTTTGTACTGATCTTTTATTGTTGTCATATCTTGTTCTTAATTTCCTAATCAGAATTATTGGAAATGTATCTCATTTCCAATTAGAATGTAAGGAAAAGGACTCGTGTTTTATACTTCTTGAGTACCCTCCCTATGTGCATTCATACATTCAAAAATATTTATTGAGCATGTAGTATGTATCAGGGGCTGTGCTGGGCATTAGGGATAAATTTGTAAAAGTCTTTGTAAAGGAACGAGACAGTTTATCTTTGCCTACTTCAACAAGGCACACACTAATTTTAATCTAATTAAAAAATTAGATTTTTAATCTAATGAAAAGTAATTAATTAGATTAAGTTTGTGGGTGAAATACATAAATAGAACTACTGAATTTCAGAGCCAGCAGGGATTTTAGACTAGAGATTCTCGCTGGGGACAATAGTGTCTCTTCAAGGGGTTTTTGGAACGCCGTGAAGGTTTTTAGTTGTTTGCTTGGTTAGAAAATGCTACGGGATCCCTACATGGTTACAGGAATAGAAGACCTCTCAAAGTGTGTAGACAGTCCTGTTCCACAAAGAAGTAATTGCCACACACACAATTTTTAAGTATTTCACTGGGAATTCATAACATAATAAGCAGAACTTAGAATGGAACTTTACATGAAGCACAAAGCTTTCTCTTGTGTGGTTGTTGGCATACACTGCATTTTTTAAATATTCAACTATAAGTTGAGGGAAAATGTCTTTCTTCTGTTCCAAATTTTATTAAGAACAGTTCATTGTTACAGAAAAATCACATATGGACCACATTCATATTATTTGAGTCACAAAATCAACCCATTGTATCATTCTGCTGAAATTCACATTTATCTATACAAGATCTCACAGTATATATGATATACTAATTTAGTCCTGATTTCAAAATGCCAAATATTTTTAAAGTCAAAAATATTTCATTGACTATAAACAACCACACGTTATAAGACTAAATATAATTTAAATATTTTGTTATATAATAAATTAAATAAAGTAATATAAACACATAAAAATTAAATAAAATATTTTCAATGTAGTAAGTACAAGCAGCTGGCTTTTCATACTTCTCTCAGTATACTTGTGCTGGGTTGTTTGCATGTTAAAATACATATGACCTTGCTTTAGATTACTTTCCTTGCTTTTCTCCTTTGTATTACAGGTAGGGCATTAGAATGATTTCTTGGATGTGTGTAGGCAGGTTATATTACCTACGAATTGCCCTTCAGGATGTTAGGGGGTGTTTCAAAAAGTTTGTAATGACAAAGGCCTTTGGGTCTGTGAGGACAACCGCTCTGTGGGACCAAGGGGACCTCAAATCGCTGAGGGTTTTTATCTCTGCTGCAACCCTTGTTTTATTGCTGTGGGGGTTTCACTTGCCCTCCTGCTCTCCTTGAGAGCTTTTGTGCCCCTGGGGCAAGGTCCGCTTCTTTTGAATCTCTGAGCACTGGCACACTGAAGTCAGGTAGTAATGTGTGATGATAACATGGATGTTGGAACAATGGTGACAGCAAAGTGCAATAGAAATGTTGGGCAAATAAAGGGAGAGCTCGAGTTACTTGTCCTTACTATGTAATTTTAATTATACTCATAAGAATGGTATCTGGAAAGGATAAACATGACACAAGGAAATAATGTTTTGGTGTTAAGTATGGTTCTAAGAACTGGAGTTCAGACCCCAGAGGAATTAAGCTAAATTTTAATGACTCCTGTCTTTTACTCCTCATGTCAGTTATTTTTCCTACAGTGGAATGTAGGTTTTAAAATCATCACTCGAAGGAAGGTTCTAAATACCTTATAGTTTTGAGTCAAGGTTTAGAAGATGATGAGAGATGAAATGCTTGAAAACGTTTCTGGGACACGCTGAGAGAGAAACAGGCTGCACTTATCCTCCAGCAAACACACCTCGCCGCAGCCTCCGCGTGCCCTCCCCATCCCCCCCGCGACACGGACAAGCACTTAAACACGTTAGTCACCGTTTTGAGCAAGGACTATTTTGTTTTCATGTCTTTGTAGTCCCCTTCTTAGGCCCCTGATCAAAACTGTAGCTGAAATTCACAAAATATTAATAATCATATATCCCCATTATTAATTAATCCAGCAAAACCAAATCACTCTTGACATAAGAGGGACAAACCCTGGTCAGAGATATGGGCTTCGTGCCACACCCTGAGGCTGTAAACCCAGGTTCTCCAGATCAGAAGAGCAAACATGCTTCAGAGAGGAAATATGCTGCAGCTGGTCACCACACTGATTGGCCAAGGGGCACGACTTCCTCTGGTTCACCCGCATGGGGAGTGCCCGGAGGTAGTCTGGGGCAATCGAGGACCAGTGGAGTGAGCCCCAAACAGCCAGCCAAGAAGAGAAGTTAATTGCAACTACTGGTGTGCCAAATGATTTTTCTGATAGTAATGATGAACTATTTCAGTATAATAGAAAAATAAATACTTTTTCTCTTTTATCCCTAGGGTTAATTCATTACTTTTCTTCTCACTGTATTTGCTATTTTCTATTCACTTGCTGTTGCCCTTCTAAAGACACACTAAGAAAAACAAGGGTGAGATCTTATCTGCCCCATCTATTAGTGCAAAAATGGTATTTCTGTCTCTGCTCCTGCTTCAGAAACCATGGTGACAGCCTTTTGACCTGGGCAGCTGCAGCTAGAGTTTCATCCTTGTTACTCACTGAGGAAGAAGCTGCCCTGTGTCACCACCTCCAACCACAGCTCTGGATCCGAGTCCTTCCAGCAGTGCCTTTTGGGACACGAGTCCACTTCTGTGGATGTTTGTTTTATCGGGTGAACTTGACGAGCTAGACGCATTCTATTGACTTGCTGACGGTGTAAAGAGAAGGTGATTATAAAATGGAATTTTGGAAAATAAGCCTCCATTTTACAAAATGCCAAAGAAACTCAGCAGTTCTGTCCTGGCCTTTAGGAGAAACATGTCAGCATATTTTTTTTCATAGGATAACATTGACATGAAGGTACTAATTTAAGATTAGAGAGAGGGAATTCTTTGCCCATATATGTGTGGCTAAGGCCAAAGGAGTTATCTTTATTCCTTCAGTACAACAGAGCTGTAAGACAAAAGGGCACTTCGGACTTAATTCAATAACAATGATGACGGCTGACATTTATTAAGCACTTACTCTGTATTAAGCCCTATGTTCTGTACTTCTTACACAGTTATTCGTGTATTCATCACAACAGACCAGTGAGACAGTTACTATTATTACTTTCATTTTATAGATGAGGAGGCTAAGGCAAAGATACAATCAAGCTCGCATTGCTAGTTAGAAATGGAATTTGGGATTTGAATCCAAGTCTGCCTGGCTTCAAAAGCTTCTCTCCCACACACATAGCCTTAGGTTTCCACACTGCACTCCAGGTACATGCCACTGGAATTTCTTGGCCTTTTCTTGATTCTTCTGCTCCTGGTCCTATCACCTTAGGTTACTGACTTTCTCTTTCAGCTGAGGTCTCAGCATACAATTATTACTATTATCTGGTGACCTGGGATATAACTCTCCACTCTTAGAAACCACAGGTGACTATAAGTTTCTTAAAGTTCTGTGCTAATGATATTTGGCATTTTTTAACTAAGGAAACATGAGTCCATAACTGCCATCTTTCTGACTCTAATTTTGGAAGCACCACAATTAAGAATGCATCCAGTCTAGCTGAAGTGTACTTTATATATTTGAAAGGGTTAGGCTTTCCTTTGTTTGCTTGTTCTGGGCACAGACTCCACACAGCAGGTGAAGATGTTTCTCATATAGTAAGAGTTAGGATGACACTTCATTTGCACATTGGCCATGGGAAATCCTGAGTATCATAGCAGGCTACTAGAACTCCTATGTATGTGAGAGTCCCTCAGCATCTTGGAAAAACGGGATAGTGAATTTTGAGAAGTTACAAAGTCCTAGAACATCATGATGAAGAATCTTAAACAAAGGCATGATGGAAGCTGCCCTTAATTTAGGAGTTCTGGGGTACCCCTGGAGGAAAGTTAAAGGGCAATAGGAGAGAAATACTCTATCACCTGTCCACATTCTATAGATGAGGAAAATATATCCTAAGTTCCTCCAAAATGAGCAGGCTGCCATTTGAAGGCGTCTCAAAGAATAGCAGGATAAAGCCAGGCCACTGGAAGTTTGGCCCAAAAAGTTGTTTGCTGGCAGGGGAGAAATTTTCCTTTAGTTTTAAGGCTGATCGCAGTGAAAAAAGAGAGTGCTGAGAATTATATTCCAGTGATGGGGAAGTAACAGCCATAAAACCAGGCCACCAAGAGTCAGAACAGGCAACATGAAAAATATCTGTTGAGAAAGCTCCAGGAGCAAGACCAGGAGGGCTGCCTTGGAGCCAACAGGAACTGGAAGAGAACTCGGGGCCTTGTAGCAGTGAATTCCTTGGAAAATTCAGAATCCAAGCTACTGAAATCATCCCCAAGGACAGGGAGGCCTGGAGAAATAAGGATTACACAGTGTTATGGGTTAAATTGCATCCTTTCAGAATTTATATGTTGAGATCCTAATCCCCAGTACCTCAGAATGTGAACTTATATGAAGGTAGGGTCTTTATGGAAATATTCAGGTTAAAATAGGGCATATGAGTAGGTCCTAATCCAATGACTAGAGTCATTACAAAAAAGAAATTGTGGACACAGACATGAACACAGAGAAACATCATGTGAACATGAAGACATAGATATGAGTGATGCGTGCTCCTACAAGCCAAGGTATGATAAAGATTGTCAGCAAACCTCAACATGCTAGGGGAGAGCCATGGACCAGATCCTTCCTCACGGCCCTCTGAAGGAACCAACCCTGATGACACCTTATCTCCGACTTCTAGCCTCCAGAACTGTGAGAAAATAAAATTCTGTTGTTTAAGCCACCCAGTTTGTGATACTTTGTCATGGAAGTCCTTAGTAAACTAATATACATAGTAAAGCCTTCGGAGCACCACGTATTGGAACATTTCAGTTACAGTATCAGGAATTGAAGGGATGGCAACTTCCACTATCAGGATGAGGTTGTGCCCCTTACATTGTGTTCTCTGTCCAGGCCACGTTCTGGTGAATAACTAGAACGGCCCCTCCTAGTGTAAATCTTGTAAAACACTGTATGCACAAATATTTATTTAATGTACAATTGTAGGCAACTACTATATGCCCAGCAACCTTAAGATTTAAAACACTTGACAAATAAAATTGAATTAAACAGTCAGCTCCTTTAAAAAAGATTTTAATGAACAGAACATCTCCAGCGTTGCTGGCCAGGCTGGTCCTCTAGAAGTCAGGTGGGGTGGAGAGGAGAACTGACTTAGCACAGCGAGGTGTAAAACGAGGTTTCATTTGTGCCACCAACTGTTCATGGCTCCTGGATGGAATACTCAACTGAGAGCACTAATCCCTACGGGGTTTCCCTTTCTAGAGTGGAAACTCCGTGTGAAACAGTGATCGGGATAATCGTGGCCTCTTTCGTGGCTTTTTCTTCGAGTCGAGGTTAGAGCAGAGATTCATCAGTCCATTCAATCTAATTTTGTTGGATTCCACCGGAGCATTTGAAATTCTTGTTTTTAGAGAACTTTTTCTCTGATGAGTGGTTTAGGAATACAAAGGAGGACGGTGGTTGGACATAAGCCTTTACGAATCTCTTTATTGTGGGTAATTGCAAACATACACTACAGGAGACGCATTAGAACATTAAATCTGAACGTGCCACTTATGCAGCTGCAACAATTACAACCTCGTGCCTATTCTTGTTTCATCTTCACCTTCTGCTTCTCCTTCCTCACACTGGATTATACGGAAGCAAAGGCCAGCTGTGATACCATCTCGTCCACGAATATTTCAGTTTA
The DNA here is from genome assembly GCF_014176215.1 of Rousettus aegyptiacus. NCBI lineage: Eukaryota > Metazoa > Chordata > Mammalia > Chiroptera > Pteropodidae > Rousettus > Rousettus aegyptiacus. The sequence goes on along the minus strand of NW_023416307.1, from coordinate 30,291,187 downwards.
TATCTTTAAAAGAGAAAGATCTTTTAAAAAGTTACTATGAAACTGTGGCCATGCCTAAAACATTAACAATTCTAAATATCATGTATGGTCCAGTCAGTGTTCAAGTTTCCCTGACTGTATCATAATTTTTTAAAAAATTTGTTTGGAGAAGGAAAAGAAAGAAAGAAAGAAAGAGAGAGAGAGAGAGAGAGAGAGAGAGAGAGAGAGAGAGAGAGAGAAAGAAAGAAAGAAAGAAAGAAAGAAGAAAGAAAGAAAGAAAGAAAGAAAGAAGAAAGAAAGAAAGAAAGAAAGAAAGAATATGACTTCATGTAATATCATCAAAAGTAAATTAAAAATAAAAAGTTTGTTTTAGAATCCAAAACACATCCAAATATTACATTTGCTTTATGTGCCTTGAGTTTCTGTTAAGCTACAGGTTCTCCCCCTTCTTTTTCCTATATTTAATATTCCTATTAAATATTTATTTAATAACACGGGTTATCTTTCCTGTCTCATCTCCCACAGTCTGGTTTTGCTTATTGCATTCCCCTGGTGTTGTTAACATGTTCCACAGGCCTCCGCATTTTCTAAATACGAGACTTAGATGCTCGATCTGATTCAGGATTGATATTTTGGCAAGACCACTTTATATAAAGATGGGTGTTCGATCTTCGTCCAGAAGGCACATCATGTTCACTTCCCCTTCTTTTTGTGATGTGAGTGGTTATTGATAGTCATGACCTAGATCTTATTTCATTTGAGATTTGCCAAATAACGACATTTGAATTTATTATTCCTTGAGTGTGAAGGTACAGCTCACACAGAGAAGGCAAGTACATTGCTTAACTCATTTTAGAATATTTGGTTAATTGACATCCTCCAAGGGTGACTAATGAATTTATTTTTAAAATATCATTATGAACTCATGACTTTTACTTTATTTTATTTTTATTTTTCCCCCTCTTTAATTCCCCCGCCCCCACATACACTTCCACCCCTGACCTATGGATGTTGCAATTTCCCCTTCAGAACTGGATCTCGAAAGGTGGGGTGTCTCCTCCCACACGCTCCCTGGCTATGTGCACCTGGGGCCTGGCGCCCCCCGGGGTATTGTCCAAGGCTCCACCTGGGGCGTGAACCCAGGACCTTCTGGGTGCAAAGCAGATGTGCTAATCACTACACTATGGAGCCACACCCTGAACTCATGACTTTTAAATTTATTTATTTTATATGTCTTAATCCATTGCTTGTGTTAACGCTCAAATGGTCACATCATTGACTGTTTGGAGCTGTTTCAAGTTGATTCTCGAGGCTTAGACATAAGCTTTTTAACTGCTCTTGGGAAAAAGGTCATAAAGACCCTTCCAGAACTTTCATGCATAGAGCAGTGGTGTCAAAACTCTTTTGATTATAAATTCCCATTAGAAAATGTATTCCCTCATGACTCCCCTCAATGTGTTTACTTATAAATTATACACTATGTACATGATAAAACGTCTCCAAATAGAAATTTTAAATGATGAGATAAAGCTGAAATAAACAACGTTTTAAAAATGATAGCCACCTAGGAAGTCACTGGGTATAGCTCTCTTAACTAACAGCAGAGTGGAGAAGAATCCCAGCAGCAGCAGAGAGCTCCATGTTTGCCTGGGGAGAAGCCAGACATCTTAACAGAGACCAGGCCGTTGGCCTCTGGCACCGGGGCCTGCAGAGCTCAGCCGTGTTTCCTGCCAAGAGTTTGGTCAGGAGCACAGCCGAGATTCCTAAAGTGTCCTGGCACTCTGCCAGGCTCTTCAACAACCAAGTCTGGAGAGTAGGCCTGAGGTGGTAACGCTCAAAAGAGGAGAAGGGCAGGTGAGAGTAATACATGTGAAAACAACCATACCATTGTTCTTTTGAGAAGGAAAAATATAAAGTTAGAAAAGGTGACTTTCTTTAAAAAGGGAATCAGCTTTAATTTAAAAGAATTGATAAAGCAAGTTACTGTAAAAGTACTTTTTCATTGCTTTTCTATGCTGATAAATGAAGCCAAAGAATAAACAAATATTTATGACTGCAGCTGCTAAACGAATGACTTAAGTAAACTGGTTGAGACAAACTCTCGAGACTCAAGGAAAGATTTTGCTCCATCACCAGTGGCAGGTTTCCTCTGTTATATTTTTATGATAGTCAGTTTAAAATGTAAGGAACCTTGCTGCCAAATTGTTTTGCTCGCTATCTAAATTGCAAAGCTTCGTGTTTGTCAATAACTCTGAAACATGTTTAGAAAATTGTGAAACATCAGAAAGAAAGGCTGGTGTTGAAAGGAATGGTGGTTTATGCAAGAAATCTGTTGTTATCTCTTTAGTATGTCTGAACAGAAAATCAACTCTGACATTTCCACCAAAAAACCCACAATCTTTTATTCTCAAAAATAATTTAAAAAGTTAGAACAGCATTTGACTTTCAAAAAAGGGTGGTCACAATTCCCTGCTTCTTTTTTGTAAAATGTTTAAAACCAAATATGAATAAAATACAAATTTCTTTTCTGACAGTTTCTAAATTTAAGAGTGAAATTTTGATCATGGTTTGCAATTGTAGCAAAGAAAGTTAAGAGTTGCAAGGACCTGAGAGATTAAGATAATCTTCAAGGTGGACTAGAAATTTCTAAATTGTTTGTCATCTGAGATTTCAATCTGAGGTAGTCACTCCAGTGAGTTAAGGACTTCTGACCCTTGCAGAGTGCAAATATGCCTGGGAAATGAAACATCACTGCGTTGCTAACATTTTGTGTGAATGAGTTGTGTTTTCCTATTGATTAGAGGGACCCACGGAGAGATCCTTTGCAACTTGTGGGTGATAGCCTCTTCAAATTATGAAAAACTTTTTTCACCTGCTGATTTTTCTTCTACGCGAGTATGTAAGCCCTGTTTCATAACGCCACCTGTAATGACTGAAAAATTAAATTTCACCAATTTTAGGATCTAATTCTAGAGATTTATCCCAAAAGTTCAGTTCTCAAACCTGGAAATGAAAGGCTGGAGCTGAGATCTGAAGAGCCATTTTTATTACAATCATCTTCACCTGAAATGAGGGCTGGCTAGCTCTTCAATCACGTGTTATTAACCCACATAATATTGTACTGCTGCATTGATAAAATACCTTGGGATTTTAAATGATTTTTCTACAAATGTCGCCATCACCAGTCTATCCAAAAAAGACAAAAATAGATTGTATCACCATGGAAAAATCTCCCATTCCCTATGGTCTCCCAGCTGGGTTAAGTTCTTAGAGGCCCCTTGGGCCTTGAAAGGAGGACAGGGCTCTCACTGTTATGTAAACAAGTAAAAACAATTCCGAATTATAAAATACTTGTAGAGAATCCAGCAAAGATTTATATTTCCTATAATGCTACTTCACTTTTTTTTTCAAATACAATTTTTTTAAAAGAGGTTTTTTTGGTGCATCTTTCTTGTTGATCAGTTTGTGTCTGTCTGGTCTTCCCCTTTGCTCACCTAGTCCCCATATATTTTTGTCACAAAAGACAACTTGCTATTGAGAGTTGGCTCAGTGCCAGGATTTTAGTCCCCTGAGAACAGGCTCACCAGTTAATAAACAAGTTATTAGTAAGCATTTGCTAATGCCCGGCACTGTGCACAGAACTATGAGACTTATGAGTATGAAGAGGTATTTCATTCAAGTAGTTTATAATTTGGTAGAGAAAGATGAGTTACATAAAAAAAAAAAAAAAACAAAAAAAAAAAACGAGGCAGCAATTGAACATCAGTTGTTGGGCAACAAAGATCTGGAATTGATGATGTGAGAAGCACTTTGGGAAGAAATTACACTAAAAAGTTAAACTTTTGGGTTCCACTTTTATTACTTAATTTTACTTTATATTTTGAATAAATAATATATTCCCAAGGATCAAAATGCCAAAGATCTTCCTTTCTCCCCTTGCCTTCAACTCCAACTTCCCTCGACAATGTCAATCAATTGTGTATTTTGTGGCTGTTCGGTGTATTTTTTCAGAGGTATTTTATGCATGTATTAGTAAATGTGAACAGGTATTTCCTCCCCAGGAATGACCAGTGGTAGCTCCCCAGTGCCTTGACACATAGAGCTGTGATATGGCAGAGCTATTAAAAGCTGAGGCTCTGGAACCTGTGTTTTATCTTGGCTCTGTCACTTTATAACAGTGTGACCCTGGGCAAAAGACACCGAGGCAGTTTCCTGACCTCTAAAATGGAGAAAAATATAAGTACATGATCTTAAGGTTGTTGTGAGAATTAATAAGCTGAAATATATTAAATGCTTAGAACAGTGCCTGGTCTATAGGGTGTAATATAATACATGTTAGCTATTACTATTTTCACTTAATATATCTTAGAGATTTTCCATATCAGCTCAGAGGACTCATTTATTTATTTACAAATGCCAAATATTCCATTGAGAAATGTACGATATTGTGCTTTTCCTTGAATAATAAATAATAATATTTAGAAAATGTTAATGTGAGTTACTCTAGCAAATTATCAAACTTAAGAGTGGTCTTAGGACCCCTGAATCTGCACCTGGTGTCAAAAGCAAGAATTGTCTCTTGTGTGAACTGTTTCTTCTAACTTCTCGGTTGGCTAGACTCTCACAGGTATAAATGCACATCTGTATGTCCTGAAAAAATCCCTAACAGCTCAGCTTTACTGCCTGAAGTCCATCAATCCTGGCCTATCCTGATTAAGTGCAGCCTGGGATATTTCTCCCAACATTTGGTCAGGAGAAATCACGTCAAAATGAATATTAAGAGCAGTTTGGAGAAAGAAGATATATACACACATAAAAATGTACATTGAATTATTTGTCATTAGAATAAATAAAGAACTGATTATATAAATTATGATATTTCATGCACTGAATATTATTTTAAAACTCAGATAGACATATATGTGCTAATATAAAAAGATCTCCAAAACAGTTTATTAAATTATGAAGGTGTCAGACAGGACACAAAAACATCTGGTGTGGAATGGGATTCTGATATTAATCCAAGTGCTGAACTTCCTAGAAGACATAAAATGTCCGGAATCCCAGGTACGATTATGACCCGGGGAAGACTTGAAAGTCAGACTGAGATAACTAGACCGAGGGGAAGCCACCACTGGGCTAAGTTCCCAGCCTTCAACCTCTCCCCTCACCACTTTGGCAGCCTCCTCCCCAAACCCATTGATGCTCTCTCTCCTCCATCACTGTTGCTGATCTTGTTCCCCTCCTCCCTCCCTCAGATTCTCCCTAGAGAAGCCCAGGACTAGGAAGGAGATCCATACTCCACTTCCTGAGTCTTGCCATCCCCCAAGCATTGCCAACCCCCACATATTCCAAAGACAGTGCCTACGTGACCACTTATATGGAGCTTTCTTCCTCTGAAATTCTTTTATTGCCTAATCACTAATTCTGTATTTGAACATGCATCATGGCCATGAGTTTTGGTAATATTTGGGGGTTTACTCCTTGTTTTCTCAACTGAAAGATCATGTCCTTGAGGATAAGAGCCATGAATTGTACTTCTGTGCACCTATCAATACCTGCTAAAGGAATTGTAGGTAACGGACAGTGAATAAACATGTGGTTGATGGTTGACGCAGGAGGCCCCATTCCGCAAAGCTCCTAGGGCAGCTAATTTCAAGGCAAATGAACGAGAGCAACAGTATACCCATGGTCCTTGTGTAACAAAGGGACTAAATCTGCTTGTCCTCATTAAGGCAATGAATAGATGATGAGCCAGCTTCGGTAAGCAAATTCTGCTATTGACCTAAAGTTCATTTTCACAGGGCCATTTCTGGTAAAGCCCTGAGCTTAGGACTGCCAAGATAAGAATGCACATTAATCAGTAGAGAACATGACAATAAAAGTGAAATTGGAAAAATGTGCCGTAGAGCAAAGAATACAATGTACTTGCTTTAGGAAGTAAAACTCAAGTAACTTATAGAATAATCAATAATTTTCCCTAACCCAACGGTAATATTTGGGTCAGTTTCTTGGGTAGGAGGCTGCAGCAGACTGATGTTTGCAGTTCTCCTCTCATTCCTGGATCATCTTTTTGAATATAGGTGGCCTTGTGACTTGCTTTGGCCAACAAAATGTGGAAATTATGTGTATCACTCCTAAGCAGAAGAGTTTAAGAGCTGATGGCCAGTTCTCCGAGCTATCTTCCCTTGCTGTAACAATCACAGGAGCAGGTACTCAGATGGTGATGCAACAAAATTGGAACAGAAAGATGGAGTGCATCCACTCCAACTATATTCACTGGACACCAACCATGTGCAAAGCACTGCTAGACACTGGGAATATGCTAGTACACAAGGTAAAATCTTTGCTCTTGTGGACTTGTCTTGTCTGCAGGGCAGACATCTGTTTTTAAGTTATTTAAATCAGTAATGCTGGCTGTGACTCATATTATGAAGAGAGGTAGAACATGTCAAGGGACACATAACATGGACATCCTGAGGTCTGAGATTTGATGGGAGGGTTGATTTAAGAACAAGTAGGAGTTACCAGTTAAAGAATGTTCCAGGCTGGGGTTCTAGGGCAGAGAAGGGTGGAGTCACTGTGAAGAAGAAAAGCCAGCATGGATGGACAAGAGAAAGTGGGGGAACAGTCCATCAGGCCTGTGAAACATGCAGAAACCACATTGTATGGGCTTTGTGGACTTTGTTAAAGATTTGGATTCCTTATTCTAAAACTTATTTGTGTGTTCTTAAACAATTAATGGTCAAGTATCACCTGCCTATCATACTTTTCTTTACCCCAGTAGCCCTCGTGGACTGGTACTGGGCTCCTCCTTGTTGGGAGAGACTTAAGGCTGTTGAGAGATGGCACATACCCCCGTCATGAGTGGCGTCTCCCACTCCCCAAGTGCTACCACCACCTTCTGTCGTCCCAGGGTATCAAGAAGGGTTCTTCAGCAGAGCCCAGGATCTGCTCTAGTTAGATTGGTAGAAAGGGACTTGTTATAGGTATTTAATCACTTATGGAACTAGGAGAAATGATTCTAAGTTGTGTTTCCAGGAAGAACTCAAAGCCAGTACACTTAATTAGGCCGCCAAGAATGCTGCTGCCTTGTCACAATGAGGACTCTGCCTGTTGAAACTGGAAGCAACTGCCACAGCAGCTGGCTCAAAACCACACACAACAGGAAATTGGCTGTCACATGACCTGTCCCTTTCCCCATGTACTTCAGCTGCTAATTCAAGGCTCTCCAAATGCGAGAGATCAGCAGAACCTAAATCACATCCAGAACCCAGCTTCAAGGAAGGCTGGGAAAAGTCATTTTAACTTTGTGGTCTCTTGCAGTAGGGAAAACTCACTGGAAAAGGGTTGAAAAAGATTTTGAGAGTATAATTTACAGTGTTCATCACAGAGCATATAAGGAGAATCAAAGCTAAGTGAGATCCCTGTTTTTAAAAGTCTGTTCTCACTTCAGCTCTTTAGAACCCTATACTTATCCAGCGCCACTCTCCTTGTCTTCCTATTGTCTTTTCCTCTATCAAGAATAAAACCACTGTAAGCAAAATAAGTCTAGATTATCATTATGTATTTATACCCACAAAGAGGACAACTTGGCATGGATTTAATTATAATTTAGACATATCATGGCAGTCAATGTTTTATTTCATTATGCCTTTATTTATTGGCATGCCAACCTAACCACAGAAAACGTGAAGTCCCTGGCAGTCCTTCACTGATTTCTTGTATTGTTAGGAAAAATAAAAATTAGCTGCATAGGAAAAAAAAAAAAAGATCTACTTTCATAAGTAGCTTGCAGTGATGCAGTAAGAATAATGAAACAGAGAAGGAAAGGTATTTCTTCTTACGCATACAAGCTCTTAGAAGTTTCTCTGTCTTCTCAAAGGCTCTTCTCCCTGCTGCTAAGTTAGCTTTTTGGAATCACTACCCTTTTAGGCCTTTCACTTTGCAGCTAGAGTGAGTCTCTCTCCCTTTTCTACCTCTCGTGTGCCCTGTTCTTACTTAACTAATTATACTAGCAATGTGCTCAAATTATTAATTTAATAGTCCGTCTCTCCTACTGGTCAATGTGTTCTTCAGAGGGCAAAAGACTGCAAGAAATTGCCTCATTAATTATAGTGCATCCACACAAAGAAGTGCTATGCTGTAGTCAAAGAGAATAAGGAATCATCACGCATCAGAGGTGTGAAACTCAAAGACACAGTGAGAGACTACTTTACACCCAGAAGGTAAGTGTAGCCAAGAAGTCAGATAACAAATGTTGGCAAGAATATGGAGAAATCAAAACCCTCATACATTACTGGTGGAATTATAAAATGGTATGGCTACTGTGAACAACAATCTGGCAGTTCCTCAAAAAATTAAACATAAATGATCCAGCAATTCCACTCCTAGGTATATAGCCAAGAGGATTGAAAACATTTGTCCATTCAAAACTTGTACAAGAATGTTCGTAGCAGCACTATTTTTAATAGCTAGCTAAAAGGTGGTGATTGTATTGAATCCATAGATCAGTTTGAGGAATACTGCCCAATCTAAACATGTTAGGTCTTCTGGTCCAGGAATATGGGATGTCTTTCCATTTATTTAGATGTTCTGTATTGCTTTCGACAATGTTTTATAGTTTTCAAAGTATAAGTTTTATACTTCTTTTATTAAATTTATTCTGAAGTGTTTTATTCTTTTGATGCTACTATAAATGGAATTGTTCTCCTAATTTCATTTTTGGATTGTTCATTGTTAGTGTATAGAATTTCCATTGATTTTTGTATATTGATCCTACAAATTTGAAAAACTTGTTTAAGACTTCTAATGGTTTCTAATTATTGCTGCAGTTTAAAATTTGCTTTCTGATGTACTTATTATTAATTCATCCATAAATTCTGGCAGAGCTTCAAAACTCTCTCCAATATGGCCAAATAAATAAATTATTCCTCCCCTGTCTTCTTATTTTTTTCCACTGAAATATTCCTCTTAAAGTTCTCTTTTTTTTAACTCTAATGAACTGGTTGACCCTAGACCTGGTGTTTCACCGTCATTCTAGGATTTCCCTTTGTAATCTTCTTGGGATTCTTCTTCATTTCTGAATCCCATGTTTGTCTTTATCACAGCTAACTTCTTCATTTTCATGGAGTCCATCATCCATTGGCTTCCTGAGAAAGTGTACATGAGAGAGAAATTTTGGAGACTTAATTTGTTTAAAAAGATCTAACCCTTACAATACAATTTGCTTGGGAATATAGAATTCTAGATAGGAAATAACTCCTTGTAGAATTTTGAAGGCACTACCCTAGTCTTATAGCTTTTAAAGTTGATGTTGAGTCCAAAGCCATTTTGAGTCCTCATCTTTTTTATGTACCTACTTTTTTTTTCTCTGTAGCAGCTTTTAGAATCTTCTATTTGTCCTCAGTGTTTTGATATAGGTCTTTTTTTCTTCATTCTTTTGATGGCTACTCAGGAGGCTATTTCATTGTAAAAGCTCATGCCTTTCATTTCTAGGAAATTTTCTTATATAATCCTTTGACAACTTCTTTGCTTTTTTTTTTTTTCCTATTCTCTTTCTGGAGAATAGTCTATTATTGGTAGTTTTTGTTGTAACTATTTTTTGTTATTTCTGTAATATAGAGACTATACTATGTTATACTATCATTGCTATTTCTTTTTAATAGTTTCATTATTTAATAATTACATTATTATCATTATTTAATAATATCAGAGCACAAAACCATTAAATACTTGATCTCCCTTAAATATATTAGTTATTCCTAGTTCCACAGGTTAACATATATTCAGTGATCAACATCAGCCAGTCCTTATACTGATGTTTCTTCAATTACTTTGTCATCTGAAGATCATTCTTTAAATTAAAATTTCCCAAGAAGAGTTCATGATAACAATATTTCCTGAGTTCTTGAATGTTCATAATAGTTATGCCTGCATAGTTCAGTTTGGCTAACTATAGATTCCTTGGTTCATTTTTTTTTTTTGAGTATTTTAAATATGTTATTCCATAACCTGGAAAAAGTAATAAACTGTTGCTGAAAATTCAATGATGGTCTGATTACTTTCCCTTAAAAATGACTTGGTCTTTCTTTTCTATCTCTTTAAAGCTCATTAGTTTTACTAGAGTATGCCTTGGCGTTATCCATTCCAGACAGATTTTCCGAGGTATGCCATTTAAACATACCATGTGCCATTTAAATATGTAGGTTTAAATCTTCTTATTTATCAGAAATAGCTTCATAAATGAAAGGGTTTAGTATTTGCTTTGGTTTCTTCTTTAGGGAATTCCCTTAAACAAATGTTGGTTTGTCTTTTCCTGTCTTTTATTTGCAACTCTCATTTTCTCCCTAATCCCTTTTATGTCATAGGGCAATTTTTAAAGATCTACAAATTTTTTGATACTTTCTCTCAAAGGGTGGAACCTCATTTCCTTCGCCTTGAGTGTTGGCTGGACGTACTCACCTCTAATGAATAAAGTATGGTGGAATGGACAGTGTGTGACCAGGTCATCACAGCTTTCTCCTAGCTCTTGCTCAGGAATCATGTGCTCTGGCAAGTCAACAGCCACTTTATAAGAATATGTTAAGCGGCCCTATGAAGAGGCCCATGTGGGGTGCCTGAGGAAAGGAGGGTGGGCCAAGACCACTTTCCTACCGTGACAGCTTGTCTATTGTTATTATAGAAAGTTAAACGAAATTGCCTTGTGCTTTTTGAAACTACCTTTTCTGCTTGTTTTTCCACTTTATCTGGATCTGCTCTTGATAGTATCTCTGTGCTGCTCAATTTACATTCTACCACCAGCAGATTCTCCTCTGTGAGGAACTTCGTCCTGGAAAGGAGATCCAATTAGTCAGTTCTGAGATTTATAGAGCCTAGACTGTCTCACACGATACAAACTTTCTTTTATCTTCACCCTTAAAACCCCTTTCCAGCTCTGGCACTGTTCCCCCATAAAAAGCTTAGCTAGCTTTCTGTACTAAGTGGGGACATTTAGATTTTGGGTTAAGTACCTTTGGTAGTTTGACTATAAGTTTGCTGGCATTCAGTATCACCCGAAGACCCTTTACTTGGTTTCTGCTTTTTCCAGCCCACTTGCTAATGCCATGTGGATCTCGTTGCTGTCAGTTAATCAGCTCTTTGTATTTCAGAGTTCACAGGATACCTTATTATTTTTATAGTAGATAACTGTGATTTGTTGTGGAGATGATTACTGTTGGAGGGTTCAGTAGATTAAAAACTACACTATCGCCATTAAAATCTTGCACAGAAACTATCACATTTTTAATTTCTGGAAGTTCTTTTGTTTTCTAGATTTTCACTTTCTTACATCTTCTGGTTCTTGGTCTATGGAACCTTCATCATCTCTTAACTCTCTAAGTATAATAGTGATTTTAAGAATTCTTCTCCCTACATCGTCCTTATTTTCTTTGTTATTTTTATTTTTTATTTTTTAGGCAAGGCAACCCTTGGCTGACCTCACAGATTGCAAGGACCTTGTCAGCTTACGATCCCTTATTTTTTTATTTTTTACACCTATGGCACCTGGTTTTTCTAGGTGGTCTCCCATTCAAGTACTAACCAGGCCCTACCCTGCTTAGCAGATGAGGTCAGGCTTATTCCTGGTGAAATGGCTGTAGACTTATTTTCTTCGAATTCCCTTTTTTCTCCTTATTTTTGCATCTCATTTTCATGTCAGTGCCTTTCCTCAACTACCTTGAGGTCTTTGGCCCTCCAAGCATTTATAGAATTAGGCATTATATTGGGTGCTCTGTGTATGTACGTAAGACTTAACCAGTGGGCGGGCTTCTCTGCAATTGCTTGGGCAGAGACAGATTCATTTAGTTGATGGACTCTCAACATTCAATGTGATCTGTAGGTCTTTCCTCTTGGGCTGGTTAGTTTCCCCCGATAGGTGTCCTCCCAAATACCTTTGTTAGGTCAGGGAAGGGAGTGATTAAGCTTAGCGGCCATTGTGTTCTTAGAAAAACCTAAGGGGAAAAAAGGGAGGGGGTCTGATGGTTCAATATATAGACTTTACTTCACCTCCCTTTCCAAAAAGCTCTCAAAACATGACCAGTGTCTAAACACGACTAGATTCTTTATGTTTAAACCTGTCCTGAAAAGAAACTTTTATCTTTTGCCAGGGTGGGGAAGAGGCAGTCTCCTGGCTGCCATGGCATGAAAAATGGAATTTAATAGTTTAACTTCTTACAAATTTTTAACTAATCATCCTGTTTTCAGCTCCACCCATACCCACCTTCTCCTTCAGAGCTTCCTGGTACAATTACTGGTTTAATCACTGAGACTTTGGGGATTCTGAAGTTTGAAGAATTTGTTCCCCAACCATTGCAGGTACTTTACTGTAAAGTCAGTTAAACTCATCCTCATGCTCTCTAGATTCCAAAATTATGTTGCTATCTATCCAGTTCTTCTTATCTTTACAGACTTATGAAGTATTTTTTAAAATCCCTTAATTGTTGTTTAAGTAAGTTCAAAAGGAGTGGACATGTTTACTTCTGTTATTCTTTTAATAAATTCCTTTTTTGCTTAAATTACTGAGAATAACAGTATGAACTGAAATGCTAGAAATATATCTACAATAATGCATTTTTAAGACAAGAGTTCTGGACAGGACTGAATCAAGCCCATCACACACAGGGCTCAAGACATTCACACCACCAGAACGTGTTAGAATTGCGTGACTGAATTAAGTTTTTTTATTACCTAGGATTTTTATTTTATATTTATTAAAACTTATTTAAACAAATTTAGGCATGGATTTTTTTTTTAAGTCATACTTGTGTTTACGTAAGAAAGAAAATAAAAGCAGAAACTGATTAAGTATTCCCAAAACTTTTTTACATTTAGAGTCCCAGTCTTCTGAATCACTTATAAACATTTAATTGTGGTTTTAAAAGGCATATAAAATTTATCATTTTAACCATTTTTAAGTATACAGCTCAGTAGTGTTAAGTACATTCCCATTGTTTTGGAACTTTCTCATTAGGCAAAACTGAAACTGTGTCCCCATTAAATGACCACTCCCCCCACTTACCCCTCTCCACAACCCCAGCAGCTGCCATTCTACACTCTGTTTCTATTCATTTGATTTCTTTAGATACCTCGTATAAATGGAATCATATAGTATTTCTCTTTTTGTGACTGGCTTATTTCACTTAGTTTAATGTCCTCAGGGTTCATTTATGTAGCATGTGCCAGGACTTCCTTCCTTTTTAATGAAGTTTCGTGGAGGAAAGAAAAATGCATTTCCCTTTCACATGCAACACTGAAGATATGATTCACTCTGAAACATTGGATCAAAATTTTAAGGCCTTTGCAAGCATTTCTTAAAAATTTTAAGTATGTGCTATGCCCTAACCCAAGGATGGAAAAGAAAGGAAAGATATTCCTCACTTTGCAAAAACAGATAAATAAATGCTGCTTAAGTGCAAGAGAAATAACAGATCTAGTATGTATTATTATCCTTGGTATTTCATGACAAATAACCTTGCCTACCGATAATACATTAGATATCAAAAGTAACTACTCAATTAATGTCGATAAGCTGAATTGAAATGCTAGCCATTAGTTTTCCCAAAGGGCTCTTAAGTGATCCTAGGAAAAGAGACAAAACCTCAGTTTTTAGCTATTGTAGTCTGGTTGTTAGGTTGAGATGTGCAAATTCCCCCAAATTCAGTTTTTAGGGTTTATATTCACAAAGTTAAACCCAGTGCAGAGATGAGGGGAAAATAAAAGGTTCGCGTAGGCCAATCTTAAGGCTTGAATTGGTATGGCAAGCCTGAGTCCTTGTCGAAATTGGTATATAAAGAGGACTTTCCCAAACGCATTTTGAAAATAAATGTTTTTTTAAGTGTGAGCATGGTGACCTACTACTTAAACTACTGAACGTTAAGAAACACGCCAATGCTTTCGCCTCTTGCTCTCACATCTGCCTTCCTCACGCCTGCTCCTTTTCTGACTCCCTGTGAGCCTTTCAGCCGCTCTCTACTCTTGTGCTTCTCTCCTTTCTGCTTCCCCAGTTCACCCGCTGTTCTCTTGCTTCCTCTGTTCCCTTGAGTCCTGTGCAGTTTCTTGTCTTCCTGGCAGCCTGGCCTTCCCATTCTGCCATGCAGTGGACTCATCTGCACAGAGAACCCGGTGGTGCCTCACAAACTGGGTGGGGTTTCACTCGGGTAAATTACCACATCCTGGAGCACCATCCAGCAGTGTTTTCTTAAGACTTGGAAGCTGGAGTCAGGGCTTTCAGTAAGGGAAAAGTGAAACCATTTACTGGTATGGCTCTGTGTAAATCTCCAAAAGGTGAAAATGAGTGAAAATGACCATGGAGGTAAGTCTTGGGTAAGGGCAAAAAGAGAAGGGCCTGTGGGGTGATGGTAGAATCAGGATGCAGCAGCCAGGGCTGCAGGTTGTGGCCAGATTTATCTTTCTTTCTTTACCTCCTAACTCACGGAGGTTCTGGTCAGCTCTGAAGCTGTGGTCTGGGGAAACTATCCGTTTCTACTGCTGTCTCTTCCTGGGTCAACCTGGGCTGAACCCTGCTCTATTTGAAAAGAAAATTTTAAAGAAAAACGTGATGCCCATTTGTGACTTGTAAAATAGTATTCCAGGTGTATGGAACATTCATTCCATCCCCTCGGCACGAAGGTGGGTTCTGTGCGGTAGTTTTTAGGAGACTCTATGCAAAATGTTCCTTGAGCCATTTTGGAAAAAAATTATTACAGAAAGCCCTACTTTCTAGGATGGAAATCATGAACATTTTAATTTCAAGAACACCTCTCGGGCCCTGGCCCGAGGACAGGATCTAAATTCTATTAACCAAATCTGAAGTTCCATTTTCAGTCTTATTCCTTTAGTTTAAGTCTTTCACCTGCCCTTAAAATGCAAGCAGATCCCAGGAAGGAAAACAGAGTGACCCTCATGAATCTTTAGCCTTAAATCACACCAAGCCCTCCCCTAACCTCCATCCTGCTCTACGTCCCTTGCTCCAGGCAAACCAGAATTAATTCCTGGAGCTAACTAAGCTCTTCATGCCTGGAAACTTTTGAGCCCGCTGGCTGTTTCTCTCTCTCTCTCTCTCTCACTAACTCCCTGTTCTTCAAAACCCAAGCAATGTCTCTCACTGCTCAAAGTCTGTTCTCTGAGGCAGGCTTTGTCCAACTGTGGGTTCCCTGACGACTTGAGTCTCTCCTCCCTGATAGCTCTTATCCCTGTGTAATCATTGGTATACAGGTCCATCTTTCTACAGGTTAAGACATGAGCTGTATCTTGCTCTTCAATTAATCTCTTGCATCTAGAATAATATCTTGCCCATGGTAGGTTCTGTTTAGGGAACTAATGAATTCTTTACTGCTAATGCTTTTTTAGTGGGGCGGTGGTGCAGAGCTGGTATAGAGAAAGTTAAAATATCCAGAGAAAAGGAAGCAATATAGAAAGAGGAGGCTGGGGTCACTGAAGGCAGACTCCTCCAGGGGACAGTTTTGCAAAGATCCAGACAGCTGGAGGCACACTTTTTACTACCTCTCTTAGAAGGTAACTAACTCTAATTGACCACTGAAATTTAAAATGTATTGGCACATTTAATGCACTTGCCAAAGTAGTGTTTAATTACCTGTATCTCACATAGTATAATAGGGCAAAGTTAAAAACTCAAATTTACTTTGGATTTGCATCTGTTGCCACCTGTTGTTTCCCGGATCCTGGGTTACATCATTCTTATTTTTATGTTAAACATTATCAGCAATAAAAAAAAACAGAAGGAAAAAGGGAAGTTCTGATTTCACCCAGGCTTGACAGAGTCTTCTTTTCTTCTCAGAAATCCTAGAAAACAGAAAACAACAGGAAGATGTCCTATTGAGACAGACCCCCTTCAACCTGACCATGAGTCAAACGAGGAAGAAAAGTTCTTCGGATGGAGAAGAAACTAAACCCCAGACTTCATTCATCAACAAATTCCTCAGGGGCTCAAAACTCAGGTCATCCAAAGCTGAAAGCAAAAGCGAGAATAATGACCTAAAGACAAGTGATGTCCAACACAGTGATGAGACACGGAACACTGCCACCTCAGACACGGGTAAACTTCTGACTGCTATTATTTATTTTTTAGAATAATGTTTTCTCCTAAAGAGATCATTGGGTTAAACTAAACCGAATAGGAGTCTCTGTTCTAAACATTTACTATGTTACTTAAATACTTTAAATAATTTGCTAATTTTACTTTTAAAATATCAAAAGTACTATACGACTATAAAAAGATGCAGAGGAAAGACCTAATTTCTTTTTCATTCTAACACAAATGATCATTTCTTCAAGGTTTTCAGTCTTTTGTTCATATACATGCATTTATGTTCAGTCAGCCTCAACAACCATTGATCGAGTGACTTCTTATGTGCTTGCCACTGTATTTTGTAAGTGTTCCATGAAAAACAGGATTTTATGTAAACAAAGAATCAAATGCAAATACAATTTCAGTGTTGATAAGTGATATGAAGAAAAGGAAAGCAGAGTTACGTAGAGAATGATGGGATAGAGGTGCTATTTTAGATGGGATTAGAGGAAAGAAGCCTCTCATTTGGTGGCACTGGGGCAGAGATCTGAATAAAGTCAGCCATGTAGAATGAACGAATAAAGCCAGCCACATAGCTAGCTACTTGTGGGAACAGCTTTCCAGGCAAAGGGAACTGTAAATGCAAAGACCCAAAGTGAGACTGAGCCGGGAGTATTTGAGGGGAAGCCAAGAGGTCCGGGATGCTGAGGCAGGATGAGATGCGGAGAGGGAGACGAGTCGGAGAGGTGGCTGCGGGCCAGAACAGGCGTCTTTTGCACAGTTATAATAGCTTCCAAATCCCTCTTGCGTTCCCATGGAGCAGTGATCTTATTTCTGGAACATACCATTTTACTGCTCAATTCCCACATTCCTTCATGATGTCTCTATGCAAAATTTTAACAGTTGCACAACAATCCATTACATGCATGTGCCATAATTACTTAATTAGTTTCTTTTTTTTTATTTTTTTGCCCTTCAGTGAATATTTTTGGCTTTCCCACTCCCTTAATTCCCTGCTTCATGGAATTTCAGCTATTGTTTTAGTATAAATTCCCAGAACAAAGATTACAAGTTCAAGAGTTATGAAAATAAACATTGCCAAATCTCTCTCCAAAGTTATGTGTCACATACAATGCCATTAATTTATTATTAGTTGGATTAAATGTATTTTTAAGACATTTTAAACTTTTTACGCAAACAGACAAAAGTAAAGAGGATAGTATAAGGCATCTCCATGATCACATCTCTCTAACAATTATCAACCCATGGCCAATCTTGTTTCATTTATACCTACCCTCATTTCCACCAGATTATTTGCATTAAGTATCACAAATAATTTCATATTTCCTGAAAGTAGATTAAATGTATTTTAAATATATTTTTATAAATAGGAAGTTAAAGTATACCTTGAAAGGAATACAATCTCTATCAGAAAAGTTTCGATATTCGTTTTAAAGTATGATTTAGAGATTCAGGAATGTGGTTAATGACTTCTTGTAACCATGATTAAATTAATGGTGCAAGCCCAGGCAGCTGGTTACCCCTTTAGGGCAATGCTGGCCACTCCAGCCACTGGTGGCTTCTCTATTTCCATGTCCCCCAAAATACAATGTGGCCCTGGTGTCATGTTAGTTCTGCCTCTCCATGGCCCTCAGACCTGGTCTCTCCTCTCCGATGCTATTCTGATTCTCATTGTCAATTGCCTGGGCCACTGCGACAACTTCCTGACTGGTTTCTCTGCTTCCAGCCTTGATCTCTTGCCAGCCTGTCCTCCATACTGCCGCCAGATATTCTTTCTAAACCACAGGTATGATGGCACCTCTTACCTACTCGAAATTCTTTACTGAGTCCCTCTTGCTTTGAAGAGAAAGTCTACACTCCCAAGCATGGTCTTCAAGGTGTTCACGATCAGTTGGATATTTCTTCATGACCTTTGCCTTCCCCCAACCTCAAGTTTATCCTCTACTCCTAACATTCTGATTTACTTGTAGTTTCCTAAACTGGCTGTATTCCCTGAGTGGTTCCCTATGCCTAGAAAAACCTTTCCTTGTGCCGTATCCTTCCTCTGCACCCCTCCCCGGTTTATCCCTCCCTCACATCCTCGCACCAGGCTTGACTCCCACTCCTCCTTTAGGGTGCAGTTCGGGTACCACTTTCTCTTGGAAGCTTGCCAAGTCGTATCCACTGGACTGGAGGTACATATTGTCACTTCCATGTGCTACCATGCACCCTATGCACGCCTCCACCATTGCATTTCTCCTCCGTATTGGGACAGTGGCTTTCTTGTCGGTCTCCTCCACTAGACAGGTAGCTCCATGGAAACAGGAGCTCGTTATCTTTGGTCCCTGTACAGCGCCATCCATGTTAAAAACACCTAAGAATGTTTTATGAAAGCTTTGAGATTCTCAATCATAAGCAGCAGAAACCAACCCTTATAGATTTAAGTTGGAAAACAACTTAATGAGAAGATACCGTTTGGCTCACAGAATTGCCTGGACAAGCAAGGACTTTGTTCAGAGGTAATGCAGCTAGGAAAAGGCCCGAAGCTCTCCCTAAAACTGCTCATGTGTGATCTCGAAGCACCATCCCTTTCACCTCAGCCAACCTGTAGCAGCTCTGACTCACCGGTTTTATATATCGAGCTGTGACATAAGATATTCTTCAAAGAAAGGGCTTCACAGATTTAAAAAAATGAAATACATGGTCTGTGAAGAGATGTTCAGGGGTCTCACAAGTTGATACTCATGTTTATATATAGATATTTTGATAAAGATTTATCATGTGTATTTATTTTGATAATTGCAGAACCATAAAGCTAATGTTCATTCATTCACTCATTCATTCATTTATTTATTCAATTATTTGTTCATTCAACAAATATTTACCAAGTACGGCTTATATAAAAGGCACTGCAGAGTTCCATCTTCCTAGGAGGCCCCAGTAAATTTAAGTTGCTATAAAGGAACTGAACAAAAATTATAGTCTCCATTTTATAGATGTATAAACCAAGGCTCAGAGAGGTTAAGTGACTTGCTCACCAGATGGACCCATGATTTCAGCCAGATCTTCCAAAATGTACTGTCCTGGACTTGCCAGTCATATCACATATGACAGAGCATCCAAGTACGATGTGGTCCAAGAAGAGATTTCTGAATCTGTCAATTGATAAGTCATTGTTGATGACCTTTGAGAAACAATTCATTTGGATAGGTGATTGTGGCAACCAGAATACAGAGGGTTAATTGGTAAATGTGATGAAGAAGTGGAGGGAGCAAATACAAACCACCCTTCCCAAATATTTAACAGTAAAGAAAATGATTGATGAAGCAGTGGCTTGAGGAGAAAACAGAAAAAGGAGATTTGATGGGACTAGAACTTGAGCACGACTGTAGGCTGAGACTATAGAGATAAAAAAAAAAAATCTTGAAAACAAGAGAGAAAGCAATAAGATACTACGCAGAAAAATATTTTAAACACAAAAATTTAAAAACACACATAAGGGGCTTTGGAGCAAACCGTTCTGGGTTCAAATTCTGATTCTGCTACTTAGTAACTAACAGTCTCTCTGAGCCTCGCTTTCCAAATCTATGAACTAGTGTAATTGTGTCTCCCTTTATTAAGTTTACACAAAATGTTCTGTACTCGCTGGCATGTAAGAGGCAGTCCCTCCCCATCTCCCATCCACAACCCCCCTCTGCTCCACCCAAAACTAAAGTTGCCAGATAAAATGAGTGCAACAACATTTGAGATATACTTTTACTAAATGATTCCTTGCTTACCTTAAGTTTACATCTAATGAGACACATTGTTTTTGTTTTTTCTAAATCTGGCAACCCTACCCCAAATAAAATATCTTGTGTCCAACATACTGTGATAAAAACTGAAGGCCCCCGTGAAGATGTAAAATGGTGGATGGTGCTGCCTCCTGCTGGTGGAATGTGGCAATACGAACAATTCCCAGCAAAGATGTCCACTTTACAGGTGGTTTTCTTAAAAACAGCAAATCACGAGACACTCTGTGAAGGAGAGGTGGATCTTTCATTATATCGCTAATATTTTAGTTTAAATTTATTACTACTGTAATCATATATCTTTTAATTTTCACTGGTACCAATAAATATGTATATATATTTTTTTAGCCACGTAGTTTTATACTTAGGTTTTTGTCAGGGTTACTAAAATATTACTGCGCATTCATAACTTATGCTTTCCTATTGAATTCCAGCATATTCTTTGTATTTGTTTTAAACTGTACATCTTCACTTATAAAACTTCTTTAAAGTTACTGGCAGTACATCCATATTTATTTTTCCTTGCAAAAATATGTGTTTTATATGCATCTTAAAATGCTGGCACATACAGTAAGTGAAGCACTGGTACAAAATAGGTGCTCGATAAAATCATAGTTTTGTATTATTTTAGTGATATCATGTTAGTATAGTGTTTGTGATCACAGAGGAACTTGGTGATGGTGTCATATAAGTAGTCTGTAATAGTTAGAAGAACAAATGAAGCTTTCCGAATGTATTCTCCAGCAGGAGTTGAGAACATACAAAAGCAGGCCCAGCCACTGCTCTCTCAGGATTTGTGGATTGAATGAATGGTCAATGGAACGAGCAGCAAGCGTTTCACTCTCTCCCCCGTAGCTCATTGGTGGCGATTGCAACGTTCCCCCTTCTTCACTTGTTTGGTTGCGAGGCAAATGCCTGTACTTTTCCAGAGAAGTTGCATTCACTAGAGCTGTCTGTGCTAACAAGTTTACCTTTTCGTCAGGAACACAACTGGGTCCACAGGATGAGAAGACTGGGTCGTGCCATGAAAGAAAAGCCACCTTAGGCTTGTTTGTAAAGAAAGGACCAGACAGAGTGGTCAGTGTGGAGCACCTGGAGGCAGGATCAGAGGTTTCCGTCCTTGGTAAATGCTCCTCCATTTGTTGAGGTTTCACAAGGGACCCCCAGCTCAGGGTCATTGTCAGTCTTTTTACTTGTTTTATTGTGATCATTCTGCTGTCATTAACAGAAAATTCATCTTTATTCTTATAATCTAGCTAAGCCTCTTACTTCAGGAATGGAATTGGAATCTAGCTTGGAGAAAAATGAGACGTTTCTGCAGAAGCTGGGTGAAAAAGCTGTCGACAAGTGTCTAGACCTGAATAACTGCAGGTTATCAACAGCGGATGTGAGGGAAATGGGTCTGTATGCAGTTGACTTCGCACAGAAGAACATGGGGCCTTTAGATTGAGATGAGCAGGCAAATCACACTCATTACTCACGTGGTAACCCAAAGTGTGCAGGGTGGCTCCAGACAACCCCAAAACAGCAGCTGCATCGCTATTGTTTTTTAACGAGTTAATTCATCCTTTCTCCACCTTCGAAGATTTGAGCTGAGTTTAGGAGGAAGTTCCATTTGTTTGTTTTTCCTGAGCAATTTTACCTCCCCCCTGATTGTCTCTTGCTCCCTGAAAAACTTCTGCTCTTGCATGTGATATGAACTCATGAAACTCAGCCGTAAAACAGAAGCTTCTTGGGAATTTAAAGGGATATTTTGTTATTTAGTTATCTGTAGAATGAAAATATAACTACCAGCAATTATTACTTACACCTTTCGTCCACAAAAGTATCTACGCTTTTTACACGTAAGCAGGAGTTTGATTGTAAAGGACCCCTTGCCCACGCCACCACTGCTACCTTTGGTGCCCTCTTTTTCTCATATGCCTTAAATCAAGACTTTAATCAAATTAGATGTGTCTATCAAGAGAGAGGTATCAAAAGAACTGCATTTCGAATGAGGGGTCCTTGACTTTTAATTAAAATCCCCACCATTATATTTTAGACAGTTCTCAGAGTGATCTCTAACCATGCCTGCGCTTCTCAAATGCCTGCATCAGAATCACCTGCTGAGCCTGTGGGAATGCAGGCACTTGAGTCCAACACCCACTGAATCTGCAGCTCTGAGAATGGGCCCCAGGAACCCTGGCCTTCTCCCTGTCCACCCCCTTTCTTAATGAGGTCAATAGATTCATAATTTATAAAGTTAGGATCATGGTGAATGCAAGTGAAAAGAAAACAATTTTTGTCTCGTAAGCATGGCATCAGAATTTTGAAAGGACAGGAGTTGCTGTGCCTGTAACTATAGAAGCTCAGTGTGCTGTTTCTGACTGCTGCCAGCCTTTCAACATTCAAGACATATTTAAAAGCAAAGATGCTTTACTCCTATGTTGGCTTTTCTGCTCTTACATCTTGTTGCTTCAGGAGATAATGATGGCCTCTGAGGATCTTTTTTGCAGAGAGTAACTTCGCTTTTAATGAGTAATGGCAGACTCAGAGAGGGTTTCAGTCACACTTCGTGCCTGTCTAAATCTTCATATGTTAGTCCATTTAAGTATAATGCAGCTTTTTAAAGTGGTGATACCCAGGTAAGCAAGATAAAAAAGAAAAGGTAACAGGCACCTTCAATCTCAGCAATCCTGGCCCACAGAGCAATCCCTGGACCATCAGCCTGTGGATTCAATAGGTTGCAGGGTGACCGAAGTCAGAGGGTTTTGCAGAATAAAGACTAGCATACACATTGCAGTGACAGTGGCAGTAACACTAGAATTACCATTCACATTTCAATGACGGAAGCCCTATGAAATCTTATGGAGATAACCCTGTGTTTTCAGAATGCAGTTATTTGGCAGAAATAGAAAATGCCCCAAGAAACAGGAAATGTAAATGTCACAATCTCCCCAATTGCAAGGCTGAGAGATCCTGCTTTGCTGGAAGTCCACATGCCCACACCCGCTCTGTTCTCTTGCAGAGGAAAGCTATATCTTATGCAAAAAGCCAATTAATCTTATTTACCACGCATCACAAATTACATATGAAAATCTATATTTTCTTTTGTTCATGTCTAGTTGCTTTGCTGCCGTCTCTCCCAGACTTGGAAAAACTGGATATTTCCTGGAATGATTTCATAGGTGGAACTCTCCATTCAATCACCGAGCAAATGCATGTTGTCAGCAAGTTAAAAAGCCTGAGGCTGGGTAGTTGCAGACTTACTGCTGATGATGTTCGAGCACTGGGTATGATGAATGTATCTTATGTAAGACTCACTTAAAACACATTTGCAGCCCAACCCTCAAGTAAACTATCTGGGTCACCACCTCCTCCAGTGCTCGTGAATGAGAGTGCTGTACATGATGCAATGCAGTGTTGAGCACTGGTATAATTTCTAAAGAGCGGTGTAAGCTGTACCTAACATTGTACTAAGCCCTGGGGTAGAGAGGGAACAGGGCTGACCAGGTAACTGCTGTCATGGAGATTAAATGGAGGAGATTGGAAATTTTGCTCACTCTGTTACCTCATCTGTAAAAGAGAGGAGATGGGGTAGATACTAATTCTTTTCCAATTCCAAAATAATCTCTTCTATTTTTCTACTCCCATTTAAAAAAATTGATCAAAACAAGATTTTTCAACTAAAAGAAATGGTTTAAATATAAGTAGGACCTCATTTTAGTTAGTTTATATGCTGAACATAGAATAATATCTATAGGATAAAATCTGTAATGCTAACCCAAATGCTTTACTAAAATGCTCGCTAGTTTTAGATATCATTAGTACTTTTTTATTCTTCTTTTGGTCTAATGTTTCTTATTTTGATGATGTATTTTGATCATTTACATCTCTGCAGGGATTTCTGTAAAAACAACACAATTCATGCCAATTGTCTTCTTTGTGATCCCTCCATTGAAAATGGGGGCCTGCTGATGACCTCTGGCCCACCCTCCTGATAGCTGAGAAAAATAATTATATGTATTTCAAAACTGGCCAGATCCTGGTTCAAATCCTAGTCCCACTTCTAACTAGCTTTGTGACCATGGACAAATTATTTAAACTTTCTGAGCTTTGGTTTTCTTACCTCTGAAATAGGGGTAATATCTACCTCAAAAAATTGTCGTGAGGGTTAAATAATTTCTGTAACACATCTACTACATATCTGGCACATAATAGGTGCTCAGTAATTAAGAGTTCCTCCTTTCCCTCTTCCCTCAATCCAAAATTACCTTTATGTGGTTTTACATGAGCAATTTAGCTCCACCGATTGGAAGCTGGTTATTGTGTACAGGAGTCACAAATGTAACATACTGTTACTCAGGAGTGAAAACAAAATGTAGTTCCTTTATTTTTTTTTGATTCACCTAATCTTCATGATCTTCTATCCTTGAGAGAGCAGGAAATGGAATTTATGCCCTGAGACCCACTCCAAGCTTATCTGCTCTGATGTCATGTGACTTTTTGCCTCTTCCAGAGTCTTTTGCCTCTCTTCTCCCATCAGAAGAGGCTTTCCTTTTCCTTAACGGCAGATGGGGTATAGGAGGAATACTGGTATACTGATAAGAGGACATAAATCAGGAGGCATTTCCATGTTATTACACTCATTACATTTGCATAGTGCGAGATGGCAAATGCATAGTACTCCAGTACCATGAGCATTGAAAACATAGCTAATCAATCGTATGCTCATTCTTCCTGATCCTGGAAGATGCTTTAGGGCCATAGAAAGCCACCCCCAATTGACTGGCAATTACACACAAAATAACACCCGTGCTGGAAGAATGTGCATTTCAACATGGGGCTCCTGAGCAGCTAAACCCTTAATCCATACAATGAATAACCAATGGCAGAAGTCCAAGCCCAGGAGCAGACAGCAGAAGAAAAGCTTTGACTGTGCAGCTCTCTTGCTTGGTGTTAAGACTGCATGGTGAGAAAGCACATTTTCTGTGTGCGGCTCCCCATCCTGTTCTCCTCAAGGCAGAGAAAATCGCTCCTAAAGCTGATCTCCCACTTCACGTACCCCATTGTACCCCAGCCTCCACTCTATAGCCTGTGGTTGCTTCCGTGTGTGAGATGGTTTCAGAAATGTCAAGTTTCACCCCATTATCACTGCACCCTCCTCTACCTGCAAAGGCTTCAGGGCCATTATGAGCTGCTAGGGCCTGATGCTCTATTATTAATTCTTCTGTGTAGTGGTCAGTTGTATGTGGCATTTAGAAGTCAAAGAAGCTTTACCCCTATGGGGCCCAGGGCCTGGCTTTGCCTCACTTCTACCTCTAGCCAAGCTTCTCAGCAATGCTGCTACTGTAGAGGGTAGATGAGAGAAAGATGGACTAGTCAAACGTTTACCACCACAAAAACTCAGTAAAACCACTCTACTGTCAGGTGGAGTTTTTTACAAAAATTTTTGCCTATAAGCATGGCTCCAGACCTTTGGAGGGACCAGATATACTGTGCCTGTAAACATGAGAGTTTCTGGCAGGAAATGAATCCTTTTCTTCTCTCTGTTCCTTGGCACCTAACCAGCACCTGGCCAACCTTTGATACTCTGTAAGTAATGTTAGGACTGATTTTGAAACAAATTACCTGCTTTGCAGACTAGTGATCAATCTTTGGACCATTTTGTAACAGGAGAAGCACTTAAAGCATTGCCTGAGCTTGAAGAGCTGAATTTGTCCTGGAACAGTAAAGTGGGAGGAAACCTGCCTCTCATGCTCCAGAAGTTCCAAGAAGGGAGCAAGATACAAACGCTGGAGCTCGTGGATTGTGCTCTCACATCAGAAGATGGGGTGTTTATGGGTAAGCGTTTTGGAAGGGTCCTTTCCAGAAAAAAAAAAAAAAAATGAGACGCCCACGATTGGATAGCTTGGGAGTCAAAGCTGGCTGTGTTTTACCCTGAATTGAAAGAGGGGCTCATTCCATCCTGGGTCACATGACCGCCAGGCTGAGCTCTCTGCCTGCCTGCCCTGGCTTGCAGACCCTGCATTTGTACTGAGTTGCTCTTTTTGTTTGGATTCCCTTCCTTCTAGGTCAGTTGCTGCCAATGCTGCAAAATCTGGAAGTACTTGATCTTTCCATTAACAGAAATATTGGTGGCAGTCTAAACAGTATTGCTCAGGGATTAAAATGTACTTCAAATCTGAAAGTACTGAAGTTACATTCATGTGGATTATCACAAAAGAGTGTCAAAGGATTGGGTGAGTTAGCAATGGCTGAAGCTTATATACCTATACACATATGTATGTTTATACATAATTTCATTTTAAAATTATATATACAATTTTCTTTTATACTTAATATTTTAAACTGTTAGGAAATACAACACAATATAAACAGTAGTTTTGTTGGAGAGCAAGATTATGGGTAATTTATATCTTTACGTGTTATTTATTTTCTTTTACAATGAGCATATACTTTCATGATTACAAAAATAACCTTTTTAAATGGCTGAATCTGAAAAGGCCAGGATATTTTAAATTTGAGGTAGATACTAGGTAAAATGAAAGTTTCTGTGCTATTAAAAATCTCTGTTTTTTCTTACTTTTGAAAATGTCGGTATCATTTTTTGGTCAGTAGTGGGAAAGAACTGGTACTGATAAAAAGAATGGCTTCGTTGGCATCTGCAGTTAAAACTTATTTTTCTATATATAGAGCATGCACGGTAAAGTAGACTATGTAATGAAATTGTGTTTTTCCCTTCGACTTACAGAGCCTGTAATATCCTCCTCATTGGCAGTTTGAGTAAGTCTAGAATTCTATGAAACTGCCAAAGCTCAAATATAGCAAGAGAACCATTAGGGGCAGGATTCCGACCAAATCCATCATGTGTTTGAAGCCATGTCGGGTCCAAAGAAGGCTAGCTGGTGGGAAGTCTACGCTTATTCCTCCGCCCTGGCTTTTGTCACTATGGAGTGATCTCTTATTCTCCCTTCTGCACACCTACCCCCTCCCCTGCTCCACACTGTCCTACCATCTTGTGATATGTCAGAATGGGATTTTTACTTTCTTTGTAGGTGCCGCTTTTAGATCCTTGGGTGAGCTGAGGAAACTCGACCTTTCCTGCAACAAGGAGCTAGGTGGCGGTTTTGAAGACTCACTAGCTCAGCTGGCCACGCTGGGGCGTCTGGAGGTCCTCGATGTTCACCAGTGCTCGCTAACAACAGGCGACGTGTTATCACTGAGTAAGTGTGTGCTGTGGAGCCAAGGAGGACTTCTGGAGCCTTGGCACGTGTCTGGAACCTTGGCAACGTTGAGACGCACCCTTAAACTTACTGTGTATGAAATCGCTGGGAGGATCAAACCATAAAAATCCTGAGAGTGCCCCAATATGGTATTTGGCGTGTAGTAAGTGCCCAGTAAAAGTTGGTGAACCTAAATTCCTCCTACACACGTCTGTAAATGACAAATGTGGCCCCTGAAAGAGAAAATTTTAAACTTATGCTGGTGTTCAGAAACGCCTCTGTTAGTGTCACTGGTTATTACAAACAGGGAAGTAGAGAGGAAGCCAGCATAGTATAACAGCAGGATTAGCCTCCCTTATCTAGATTCACAGCCACCAACGTGGGTGAATGGCCCTGAAAAGCTAACGATTATTTAATAACTTATAGCAAATTGCCTTGTTCTCCTTCTGTGTAATTTTGAAAAAGTGGAAATGAAAATACATCCTGTTGATGCATTATGTAGTAAATACATAATACCTTATGTTATCAAATAATTAGATATTCTTTTATCTGCTCATTCTAGATAGCTCCAAAGAAATGGAATTATAGATCATTTGCCAGTAACTACTGATTAATCATCTAATTATACTAGGCACCAGGCCATGGGCTTAGGAAAATTCACCGCAAAGAAGCTTCACTTTGATATTTATTAAACCAATAAACATCCAAATTACATGGTGAAATACGAAGTGCTGAGAGGGTTAGAATAGGAAGAAACTGTTACATCTCTTGGGACCACAAGTGCCTGCCTTCCTTTCCTTCCCTCCACCTTTCCTTCTCTGGTCCTCTTTCCCACAAACCTTTGTACCTCAGATGTTCCAGGCTCCGATGCACACTCTGGGCCGAAGCAGTCCCTACGTACAGAGCTCACCTTCAGTGAGGGAGGACAGAAGACACACACATACACAAACAAAGACATCACACGGCGGGTGCTATGAGAAAAATAGGATAGGGCGATGTGGGAGTGATCAGAGCGTTACTGTGGCTTAGGTGGCCCTGGCAGGCTCGAAGCAGGTGAGCCGGCCCCACAGAGACCTCAGGGTATTGCATTTCCCACACTGGAGAGGGCGAGGGCAAAGGCCTGGAGGCAGGAAAAGCAGCCGAATGGCGATGAAGCAGGGGCGACTTCATGGCACAAGGGCCATCAGGACCTCACTCCAGTGCTGTCACCTACAGATGTCTGAGCGCTCGATTCACTGCTTTCCTGGTACTTACGTTCTGAGAAAAGAATTGTAATGTTGAACATGAACTGAGCAGTTCATGTGTGCCAGGCACTGTACCAAATACTTGACATTTACTAATGTATCTTCCTAATGACCCTGTGAAGTAGAATTGTTATTACTACTGAGAAAACTGAGGTTCAGAAAAGTAACTTATCCAAAATCACAGTTCTTTAGTAACAACGCCAGGAATAGAACCCAGTTCTGTCTCCAAAGTCTTTACTTATGACTTCTAGCCTGGAGAGAGGCTTAGCTGCATTCTGTAAAGAGTGGCTCGTTTGGGTGGTGTGTAAGGGTGTGTGTGTGAGGGCAGGCCGGCCTCAGACGACTGAGAGCTGGGCTTGCCAGTCAAGAAGACTGTTGGAAGCAAATGCCCAGAAGAATTTGTGAGATGTTGCCTAAAGCATGTCACTTGCTATTTTAACAGCCCAGGTTATCCCTTTACTCTCGAGTCTTCAGGAATTGGATTTGTCTGGCAACAAAAACGTGGGCAGCTCTTCGGAAAACCTACTCAGCAGACTTCGCTTTTTACCAGTGCTGAAGTCGTTACTAATCAACAGCTGTGCTTTGGAAAGGGAGACGCTCACCGCCCTTGGTAAGAGGGTCCCCGGAGGCCAGTACGGTCATACCTGGGAGGGCGGTGTCTCTCTTCCCCTACAAGTGACTTTGATTCCAAGCTCGCCCACAGGCAGAGAGAGGTGTAAAATACTGGTTTGTCTTCTTTTCAGGAAATATGTTTTCTTAAAAGTGACCTTCTGAAGGGCAACTCTGGTGGTCCATATCCATAGTAACATGTAATTTCAATGAGGCACCGATATGAATCCCTGTCTCATGGGAAAAGTCAGGCAATTACTAGTGTGCGAGCCTCGCCGACTGCCTGGCATCTACTTCCCAACAGGGTTTGCTGTCTTCTCAGAAATCTGGCCCTGCCTGAAGGTCATGGATACAGCCCAGCCTACATCAAGGGTCTACTGAATCTGACATTTCTGCCTATTTGGAGGCAAGAGCCTTGCCGGCAAGTAAAGAGGAAACATTTTGAGGCAAGGGATTTTGCCGTATTTCCCCAAATACACTACTACCCAGCACCAAGGCAACCAGCGCTTCGGGCACATGCTGCCTGGCAGGGGCCCCAGTGTCACGTTGCGATCCACTAGAAGGACTTGCAGACCTCAGCATTTGGTTGTACTCACTGCTGAGATTTATTACAATGAAAGGATATAAAGCTATAAAGCAAAATCAGCAAAGGGAAAGGTGCATGGGGTACTGTCAGGGGGAAACCTGGCATGAGTTTCCAAGAGTCCTTTCCCAGTAGAAGTACATGGGACACGCTCCATTCCTCCATCAAGCTGTGGTGACACACATGAAATATTGTCTACTGGGGAGGCTTGCCTGAACCTTCAAGACCAGGATCTTTATTGGGAGATGGTCACGCAGGCTCCCTTTGCATAGCACATACCAAAACTGCAGACTCCCAGAGGGAAAGCTGGCATTCAGCATAAACCACGTTATCTGTACAAAGATACCATGGGCACAGCAAACCACTCTTATCAGTCGAGGAGTGGTGGGAACACTTCCAAATTCCGATTTCCCAGATGTTGGCTAAGGGCCAACCTTGCAAGTAGGCCTTTCTAGGGAGAGCACAGTCTCACGCCTGGTAGGTTAACTCCTTTTTGCACACATGCACAAGACCAGAGTGGTTGGATTCTGATGCTCCCTGGATTACGATGAAAACAGTCCTCCTCTCTCTGACCTCCCAAGTGTTATGTCAGTTGATACTTCCTTAAAAATGAATTGTATTTGGACCAGACAAAGGCTATTATTAATAAAATTAATATCTTCTATAATAAGTAGCTATTAATACCTATTAGTAGAAATTAATATAATTTACCCCAAATTCTAAAAACTCTATATTTAGGGTATTGTGCCTATTTAGGGTATTCTTGTGCCCAGTTTTTTGTTCAGCCCACATAGACTTTGTCCCGACGATGCACTGCTCCCAGCTTTGCTCATCTCATTGCCCATGTGTCTGGATGAGAAAAAGGAGCAGGTATGTACCTTTCAGATCTGGAGTTCTTAACGGAGACCATGGATCGTCCCCAGGTCAGAGAGTCAGTCCATAGTCAGCCTTGGGGAACGGAGCTGTGAACTCCCTAGAATTGGCTGCAATTATTTTATTAGGAGACTGTGTGGTACATTTTCTGGCTCCAAAGCACCTGGAATCAGACTGCTTGAAATCAAATCCTGGCTCTAGTTCTTGTGACCTGTGGTACTGATCACCTCTGTGCTTTAGTTTTTTTAATTCATAAAATGTGAAATAAAATAATTGCATCCTTTCTCATAGGGTTGTAAGAATTAAATGGATTAATGCATGTAAAGTTCATTAAAGGTGCCTGGCACATAGTAGATACTCATAATAAATGTTAGTTAATATTATTATGGGGACAGAGTCTATAAATTCCATTTAAAAAATAAATTGGATCTTAGCACTACCTAATGGCTGCCTATAACACCTCTGGTTAAATCCAAATTCCTTCATGTTATCAAAAAGGCCCAGGTGACCTGGCCCCAGTACGTCTCAGCCACTCTATCCCTCGCTCCCTGAACCCAGCCTCAGTTGGCTTCTTTTAGTTTCTTCTTATCATCGAGCTGTCTCCGAACACTAGGCCTTCCTGTTTCCTGGATTTTCTACCTCCCATTCTTTCCTGGGGAGCTCTACTTCAGGTATCAGTGTAAACATCCCTTTCTAAAACATTAAAGGCCCCTGTATCTTCTTTATATTTTTTATCAACATTTATAATTATGTACTTATTTAGTGTGGTTTTTTATTTTCCCCAGATTATAACCATCTTGAGGGCAGAGATTGCATTTATTCTTAAGTACCCAAAGCACATTTTAGGTATTTCTATGTATTAAGTAAGTAAGTCGATAAATGGATAGATGGATAGATGATAGATAGGTAGATAGGTAGTTAGGTAGGTAGATAGGTAGGTAGATAGACATTAACTTCTAAAAGTGGTCTATAATCCTTAAAATGGTTAAGTAAATGCATACACACAACGCATTCCATTGATCAGACTAATGCTCAGTTAGAAAGATTCTGCAAAAAGTAAATTTGGGGACAACACAATGTTTCATAGATATGCTTCTAGTTGGAAAATGTTGAATAATTTTTTAGAAAATTTTGTTTTTAATTTTGTATCTTCTGTCATCAGAAGATACTGATCTTTCCAAGTACAATCAATGGATCATAATCAAGTAGATATTACACTAAATTACATCATCTAACATAAATCTATCATTTGATTTGAATTAAAAAGTAAATCAAGTAAATATATATTTATATCACTTTTATAAGGAAAAAAAATTCATTTCTTATTGACAAGTCTCTGTACCATATGACTTGGAGGGGTTTTCTTATTAGACATTTAAAATATATATATATTTTCCCTTTGAACATATTTTATTTTTTAGAAAAAGAGATTTTTTTAAAGTGTAATTAACTACTATATCTTGTTCTGGTTAATTTTAATGTTAGGGGAAACTGAGAATTAAGCAGAAAAATCTTTTATTTTCCTTTTAAAAATCTTTCCAAAATACATTATTTCTTTCCCTTGTCTCTGTAACTGCATTTAAGGAAACACAAATACATTTTGGTGTTTCCGAGTCAAGGGAGGCTTGGCCCTGTCTCTGGATTTCAGCAGTGACTGTACAGTGGAATCCGTAAAACTGGGATTCACCTCAGGACCACTTACTAGCTGTCCAAACTCTTTGCCTCTTTCCCCTTCTTAAATGTGAAGGAAAGAAACCCCACTTGATAGTTTAATTCCACTTAATCAAGTTTTATTTTCTAAGGTTTATAACATTTTTCCTGAATACAAACAGACAATATAAATATCAGGCAGGAGAGCTGGGTCTCTAAAACTTTCTGAATCTGTTATGTTAATATGTTACTCTAGCCTAGGTTCCCCAAGTTCAAGGCTTAGGACCCCTAAGGAACACTAAATGGTTGCTATTCTTGTTGCTGTCATTTTAGCTGAAGCTTCCATTCACCTCTCTGCTCTGGAAGTGTTCAGCCTTTCCTGGAATAAATGTGTTGGTGGCAACATGAAGCTGCTTCTGGAAACTCTGAAGCTTTCGACATCCCTTAAAGTGCTGAGGCTGAGCAGCTGTTCCCTAGTGACAGAAGACCTGGCTCTCCTGGGTTTGTATCTACGGGTTCCGCAGGAGTCCTGCCGCACAGAGTTCAGTGTGGCTGCCTGGCAAACTCAGAGGGAGGGAGGTGGAGAAGGCCTGGGGCTAAGCCCTCAGCTCAGCTTCCCTTCTCCTGACATCAGCTTAGAAGAGATCTGGTTAAAACTAAGAAGGGCAATGCTAAAGCCAAAAAGACAGTAGAGGGCATTTAAGAAAGAAGATAGACGGAGATGTGGTGGTGGGAGATTCTTGCAGGGTGCTCAGCTCCACACCCGCCCATACCTGAGGGTCTTCAGTGTTCTCATTAGCAAACTCAGGCATTTACATTCTACCTTTGCAAATTCTGCCCTATCCACATGGTACCTGCACTATTAACTTTTCCTTTACACTGACTCTAACTTAAATGCTTTTGTTTCAACAGGAAACTGATAATCACCATAACTGAAATACAGGTATCATTTCTCATAGACATTATTAGACTGTTGCCAGCTGAAGGCTTTGAGTAGAGGTTCATTCTCTCTTTATTAGAAAAATGAGATGAGAGAGATTAAAGGCATTCTATAGCACCAATCTGACACTTTCTCCATGTCAGTTTAGAAAAACGGAAAGAGAATTGAATAAACAATAACTTACTTAACACAAATGTCCCCTAAAAGCACCTCTATGTGTCCACTTCTTGTCTGAGTTCTCCATTCAGGATATCACAGGGCCGAAATTAAGGTGTCCACTGGGATGACTTCTCATCTGGAGGCTCTGGGCATGAATCTACTTTCAAGCTTATTCTTGGTAGTGAAATTCGGTTCCTTGCAGCTGTAGGACTGAGGTTCCCATTCTCTTGCTAGCTCCTGATTGGGAGCTGCTCTCAGCTACCAGAAGCTGCCCACATTCCTCTCTACCTGGCCCTGCGTGTTCAAGCAACAGAGTGTCAGTGCTTCTCATACTTCAAATCTTTCTGACTTTTTCTGTGACTACCTTCCCCTTCTGCTACCATCTGAAGAAATTTCTGTACTTTTAAAGGGCTTGTGTGATTATGCTAACCCTACTTGGCTAATCTGTGTTTCTTAAAATCAATTGCACTATGGAACGTAACCTAATCATGGGAGTAAAATCTATCATATTCACAGCCCTGGGGATCAGGGTGGGAATCTTGGGATCACGTTAGAATTCTCTCACAAGAGGTTTATCAAAGTTATCGATCTTCACAAAAGTTCAGCTTTTGGTTTTTTTTTTTTTTTTCCTGAATTGGACAACTTTAAACACATATGTTATTTCATTTAAAGTCTCTAATTAAAATTTGCTGCTTCGATTGTTTTTTTTTTTTTGTATGAATCAAATTTTATTAGGTATAGCTTCAGCCATTACATGTTTTCTCTTAATATTTACTACCAGGTTTTTTCCTCAGGTCAAATTTATACTTTTACATTTTTTTCAAGCGTATTTTTTTCCTTCCTTCCATTTTTAGTCAATAATAAGGATTACTATGTTTGGTTTTAACCACTGTCACTTTTGTATTACTTTGATTATTTCTAACAAACATTCTTAATTTGTTAATTATTCATAGCTTGTTTTATTATTTTATAAATAATAGCGTTAATTTTTTTCATATAGTAAACTACAAAAATAGTACTTCCAGGGCCTATGATTTGGTTACCCAGAGTTTTAAAAATATAATGAGTATAAAATAGTAAAATGTAACAAATAGATGATTGGAAAATTCAAACAATATAGCAAAAGTAAAACAGTGTCTGAGGTTTGCTTTAAAATATTTTTTTTAAAAATGGAGGGGAGGGGATTAGATGAGCCAAGATTGGCATAATGAAAATAAACTGTTGACGCTAATGATGGGGACGTGGGGTTCACTTTCCTAATCTGTCAACTTTTTGTATGTTTGAAAATTTCCATAACAGAAAATGTTCTAAAGCGAAAAAGTATGCACACTGTCTTTAACACTTAGTGAGGTCTTAAGAATGTGAGTAACATAGTGAGACAGAAAGATGGAAAGGAAGAAATGCAATCGACATGGACATCTAGACAATGAGTGCGGCTGCCGGGCACGTGTCCTGCTAAGCTCTCAAGTGCACTGTGGAATCAAACTTGTTGCAAGTGAAAGTGACGGAAGTGCAGCGTCCCGCTTGCTCTAGAAGCCATGATGTGTGAGAAATGACTGAAAGACCAAGGCCCATTTAATCCTAAAGGGGGGAAATTTGAGGGGACCCGTTGTCCAGCACTGCGGGGCTGGCACGAGGCCGGAGCTGAGGTGTCCAGCAGGCTTAGGCAGGCAATAGGAGAAAGTCACCAGCAGGCAGATCAGGGCCCAAAGGAAGGGCTTCCTCCTGCTGAAAGCTGATTCACTCTGTTGGGGTATTCTGAAAGGGCACTTCGGGCAGACTCAGGCTGGTCACCTTAGAGAAGCTATGAAAGTGATTCTTCTCTGATCATTGATCTGGATGGAGGTTGAATCAGGAGACCTTCGAGGTCCCTTGCAACTCTGAGATTTTACGCTAGTATCTCAGCTTTGTAATCCATTCCGATTTTTGACTGAAAAGGAAAGCAGGTGCTGTTCGCCTTGGCTGTCTCCCCTACTTCCTCTTACAGAAGTTATTGTCTCTTATCTTTATTGTTATTATTTATTAAGTCTCATCATAGGTAGGACTGTGTGATATGTGCTGTTCAAAAGGAAAATTGTTCTGTGTATTAGAGGACTCCCAGTTGAATTAGAAATTATCCAGGTATACTTTTCACATGGAAAGGACTCGATTAAATCATTGTTGACTGAAGAATGACAGAATGAATGAGCAATGAACAACTGAACAGCATTACATAGCAAGAAGATTATTAGTCCTCAGTTAAAGCCGAAGATCCTCACTCTTTACATTTAGTTAGGGGAGGTCTGCAGGAAGGGCTGGGACCCCAGTGAAGTAAAGAGCAGAAGCTTGACAAAAAAAAAGATGTCCTTTGGGCTGAGATCTGGAAAGGAAAAAAAAAATCTATTTGTAGCTGTACAGGGATGTGCAGAGAGGAAATTTGTTACTGGAGTAATTTCAGATGCCCTGAATAAAGCTGCTAGCTAATAACCAATCATTACTCATTATCAATATTGTCATTACTAAGCCTGGAGCTATTGTGTTATATCATTGGAAATGGGAAACAGCCGTGGCAGACAGTATTCTTATATTTTAGCACTTAGAGTGATTTTTTTTTTTCAGCATCGGTGATACAGACAGGTCATCTGACCAAGCTGCAGAAGCTTGACCTGAGCTATAATGACAGCATCTGTGATGAGGGATGGGCCATCTTCTGCCAAAATGTGTGTCTCCTCAAAGAGTTAACTGAGTTGGATATCAGCCTTCGGCCATCAACTTTTCGAGATTGCGGACAATGGTTCAGACACCTGTTATGTGCCATGACCAAACTCCCCAAGATCACTGAGATAGGAATGAAAAGATGGATCCTCTCAGCTTCACAGGAGAAAGAGCTAGAACACTTCGACCAACATCAAAGCAGCAGCATTCACTTTGATCATGGTGGTTTTCAGTAAGCTGATTTCCCAAGGTCACATATGTGATTCAATTTATATAACATTCTTGAAATAACAAAACTAGAGATGGACAATAGCTTAGGGATTAGGGGTTGGTGGTAGGTGTGACTAAAAGGAGTAGCATAGTGAAGACTCGCAGTGACAGAGCAATTCTGTATCTCGATTGTGGTGGAGGCCACATAGAACTACACGTGAGAAGACAAAACTGCACTGACCTACACACGCACACGCGAATGAGTGTATCTACGTACAGCTGATGGAATCTGAATGACTTCTGTTGATGGCGCTAATGTAGATGTTCTGGTTTTGTTTTTGCAGTTATGCAAGATGTCAACACTAAAGGAGGGTAAAGGGTGCATGAACCTCTCTGTACATTTCTTTGGAACTTCCTCCAAATATATAATTATTTCAAAATTAAAAGTTTTTAAAGCAGACAGGATAGTATAAAGGACCTCCATGTATTTAGCATATGTTTCTCTAATTATCAACTTATGGACAATCTTGTTTCAGTTGGATCCCCCACATTTACCTCTCCCTGGTATTATTCTAAAACCATTCGTAGGCATCATATCATTTTATCCATAAATATTTCCAGAAAATAATCTTTATTTTTATACTTAACCATAATTCTACAAATAATTTTTGTGTGGTAGGCATCTAATTTCTTTATATTTTGCCTTCTTAATCCATCAGGGTTCATTACCTCAAGCCATTAATTTGTAGAATTATTTCTTCTTTCCCTTTGCAGGCTTTTCTTTTACATCCTTCTTTCCTTTCTTATCTTTTGGAGAATTCTTTCCTTTCTTTCGTAATTTTAGCAGTTCCTCATATCTTCCAAGTCCTTTCCGTACCATTATTCCACGCCACCATGCCTGAATCTGAAAAGGAGACAAACCCAAGCAGTGTCACTACGGACTGGAATGGTCACGTCTCTTGGTTCTGGCATGCAGTTTTAAAGATGTGGAGAACAGAACGTGATTAGAACTCAACCTTATTTTCTCTCTTTCTCAATTGGCAAGTCATCCAGGCAAATTTTAAAGAAAATATTTAGTGCTTTTATGCACCAGGCACTGTTAATAGACCTTTGAGAAACAGCACTTAAATACCAATGTCACTGACTTTGTAGAGCTCACATTCCAGTGAGAGGAAGAAACAATAAACAGATGAATGTGTAACTTGACAGTTGTGTTAAGTGCCCTGGAGATGGCAATAAGGGGAATCGGGAGTGTCTCTACTCTGCCTTCTTGCTTTTTACTGGATTTTCTGTGCTCCTACCTACAGCCGACCCTCACTTTTTCGCTCACTTGATCCTGTTTCTTCCCACCTACTCAGGAACATCCCTCCTCTATTAGTAGGCTATCTGAACCTCTAGTTTCCAGAATTGTGAGAAAATTAATTTCTGTTGTTTAAGGCCCCAGGCTGTAGTATGCTGCTAGGGCAGCCTGAGCTAACTAAGGCAGTCCTTTTTCCAGCGAGGCCTGCCTTGACCATCTCATTTAAATTGACACCCCTACCACAAACACACACTTCCAGCAACTTTATTTCCTCTTAGTTGGAACTTTTTCCCAGTGCCAGTTATCGCTTTCTAACATAGTATAGAATTTGTTTTATAGTTTATGTTTTTATTCCCATCACACTAGAATTTAAGCAATACGAGGAGATACTTGTCTCTTGTTCACTGATCTCTTTGCAGTGCCTAGAAGAGTGCCTGGCACATAGTAGAAACTTAATAAGTATTTGTCGAATTAATGAATAAATGAGGTAGGTGGGGATATGCTGTTTTATATAATGTAGATCAAGGGCAAGTATGAAGATATTTGAGCAGAGACTGAACCAAGTGTGGGTGGAGTCTTGTTCATATCTGGGGGAAGTATCTCTGGGCAGAGGGAGGAGTGGGTTTTAGGACCTTAAAGCTGGAGCATGCTTGGGGAAAAACATCAAGGATCCTGTTTGTGACTCAAGTAAAGTGAAAATGGGAAATGTGCGATGTGATGTGAAAGCAGCAGACTGTAGGGTGATCATTTTCCAGGGGAACAACGTTGCCCTCTAGAGGTATTCTGGAAATTTACAGGGCTTTTTGTTGTCTTCAACCCAGTGGCATGCACCCTGGTCCACAAAGGCTTTCCAAAAGTATGCAGGCTTGGATAGTTTGGAGGCAATCCATTTCCATGTACAGCCCTTCCTAAAATGTATCTGCCTAGGAACACAGCTGCTGACTCCTCCGACACCTTCCCCTTCATAAATGCCCCTCTGGCACACCTCTTATCCAACTGACTGTGGCTAAACGTGTGCTGCCCTGGACTCCAAAAACCTGTGGAACACCAAAAAAGGGGACAATTCTAAATATTTTTGATGTTGACTCTGAGAACAAGGTAACTAGTCCTTTTGCCTTCTAAGTCTTTGTCTTTGAGAAAATTGAAAGAAGGCCAGTTGATTTGTCCTCTAAGAGCCTTCTAACTGATTGGGGAATGGGGGGGTTATAAATCTGAGAAAAATTTAAGAGTTGTGTCCCTCTCATTTGTATTTTCCCAAAATCCTATAGGTCAAATAATTAAATATCAAAATTTGTAATAGATTGTATGTTGTTTTGGTCGATTTTATAATACTAATAACTGTAATATAACTAATAAAATATAACAATCCAGAGCATTAAAAATGCTGTGGTCACAGAAAAAAAATTAATTTTAAAATCTAGCATATACAAATATTCTTGTCTAGAAGTATGAAAGCTGAACTATAAGTGACTTAAATTATACATATATGTATAAAATATTAAGATCAGTTCTGAGGGTAAAATGAAAATAGATGTTCAAGAAAAAGACAAAATTTCTGCCTATAAAATAAGAGCTTATTCAAATATTTTGTAAATTAATGTTGATTTAGACATCAAATCAGAGTGGTATTTAGATTCCATTGGATGAATTTAAAATATTGATCTCACAGCTCGATTTGAGGAAGTCAATATTTAAAATTCACTAGAAAGTAAATTCTTTGCAATGATTTAAACTTTGTGGTAAAAAAATTTTAAATGTCAATTTAAATATATGTAAGAGGGTACATGGTCTTTCAAAATACTTTTTGAAAGTATCCAAAAGGTATTTTCATTTTTACAGTGTAGTCATTCTTGAGTATATAGATATTAAAATAAATATTTCAATATAAATTACTTTTCTTTTTCCTTTATGTTGCAGCTCAGGCATTATTTTGATTTATTAAAAGTATGTGTTTGGGGTAGATTATATTATGAGTTTAATTTCAGAAGAACAAAGGAGGCATCACATCATATTTATCATAAAAGAGAGGGCATTGCGTCTGATACAGTCGAGGAGCATTGATAGTGGGTCTTGCAACAAAGACTACCTCTTAGTCCAGAGAAAATGGAGAATCATTGATTTCAGCAGAGAAATAACTGATCGACTTATGTTTTGATAGCACCAGTTTGACTGCTGAATAGAAGGTACATTGTATGGGAAGCAGGCGTGGATGTAGAGACACTGGTTAGAAGACTTAATGTAGTCATCTGGGTGTGAGATTATGGGGGCTTGAGCCAGTCAATTAAAGAAGAACGAATATTGATTGAAGTGGACACGTTCCAGGTCTGTTGAGGGTATCCTCGTTTCTCCACGGGCTGGCAGGCAAGGAGGAGAGGAACAGGGCTCTTAGGCTTTTGATACTAGTTAGTGGCAGAGCAGAAATCTGGTCTCTAGACCTCTACTCCATAAATGCTTTCATTTCTAATTTTCAGCTTTATCTTACTGACTTTGTTAATATCAGCTTTTTACTCCAGTGAATAGTCCAAGAATTTTGGATCATCTTAGGATTTGAAGTTTTGGTTCCTTTTGCCTATTTGTTGGCTTCTTATATAACAAAGAGATAAACATAAAAAACAAAAATGCTAGGATGATGTTCAAAAACTCTCTCACCTAGCCCTGAGGATATAAAAGTAAATAAGGGTCTCCCAAGGAGGACAAGGTATAGATGTGTAAAGTGAAACCCCACTGGGTAATCTGTAGTGTGTTTAACACTAACCTTTGTCCAAAGCAACTCTAAATACATCATCCAGAATTTCTGCTGATTTTACCTTTGTTGCCATGAATTTCATTTTTTTTTTCTCCTTCAGATATGCCAGTATAGCTTCTTTGCCTTCGATGCACACTTCTATTGTGGGTTCTTCCATGGGATTGTCCATCAGTGTCAGAACCTTTAAATTTACTAGATGATCTAAATTCTCTGGAAGATGGGTGAGCAAGTTGTCCTCAAGCAGTAATTCCTTCAAAACTGAAACAATTTTTTTTAGATGATAGATTTATCTTAAAAACAGGCACAATTAAAATGTGCGATCTTTAGCCCAATCACTTTGAAATGTTTGTTTCCTACAGTGCCATGTCACAAAAGACATCAGATTTAATGAGGCGAACCCAAGTTCTCTTCTTTACGACAACTCAAAATTCTTGGTGCTAGTGTAAATAAGTATTAGAGATGGGAAAATAGTAAACACTAAAAAATTTTTGAGAATGTTTCATTCCTCCAGGGACCAAGGGCGGGAGGCGCCCATCCCCAGTCTTCGAATATCTTGTGGGCAGGCAACAGCTTCCACTATATTCCTTCATCTCCCTTTCATTAAAGAAGAATAGTCATGGTTTGAAAATATATCTATAAACCTGAAGATTCACCATACTGTGGCAAAAAAAAAAAAAAAAAAAAAAATTCTGGTTCCAATAGGAGCTCAGAAAAAACTTAAGTGAATGGATGTATTGATGGATGTACAAATAAAAAAAATAATTTAGCCTAGTGGAAAATGTTCGAATGCTAAAATAGGAATCATGTGTGACTTCATGTCAATGACGAAAGCCTCCCCACTTGCTAATTTCACCACTCTGGTAGAAATATGTTTCCTTTTATTCAAGTGACTTAGTGACCTAATAAAAATTTACTGCAGGACCCCCAACTCCAAATTCTGGCATGTAGTAGATATTCAGTAAATTACTGGTGGTGGTGTATGCCTATATGGATGAATTAGTACTTGCTATTTATTCTTCAATTCCCAATAAATATAAGTGCCTTCGTGAGGCTCTTAGCTGTACTAGTCAGGTATCTGGCCTGACTAGTACATATCACTAGTGAGTCCTACAAGGAGATAATGGGGTAGGTCCAAGCTCTCTAAACACGAAAATTGGCCTTTGTAAAGCAGGGAAGTCTTTGTCATCGGAAATGCTGGATTCAAACTCTTCTAGGTTGCAGATCTACTAAGATTCCTCACCTTGTGCTTGGCAGATGGCATCTGGGAGTTGCTTAAGCAGATTGTGGCGGCAATCAAGAATCTCCAGGTTAGGCATTGATCCTAATGATACTGGCAGATATTCCAGATGGTTATTCTCTATATACAGCTCTTTAAGACTCTGACATAACACAAGAATATACCATAATAATTCTTACATTGCTAAATGAATTATAACAACTAAAATCACCTGTGAGTTCCCATGCTCTTTCAATGAGGGTTATTATGCATTAGAATAAAGGGAGAAAAAAAAACATTTAAAGGACATAATCAAAAATAAAATTATTTTCGAGTTAAACCGTTGTTATGTGATTCTCATTTATGTGAGGAAAAGAGAACATGGGAATCCAATGTTTGTTTCATGAGGACTTTATGGAAAAATAATTTGGATCATTTAACTACACATATCATTTGCTCCCCTTTGCATAGCTAACTGTTGCCATAGAAGCGCAGTTTCCTCAAATGTCAATCCAACATTGCCCAAGTAAAAGTAGCCAAAATGTACAGATAATGGGTTAACTCTTTTCA
The DNA here is from genome assembly GCF_014176215.1 of Rousettus aegyptiacus. Classification (NCBI taxonomy): domain Eukaryota; kingdom Metazoa; phylum Chordata; class Mammalia; order Chiroptera; family Pteropodidae; genus Rousettus; species Rousettus aegyptiacus. The sequence goes on along the minus strand of NW_023416307.1, from coordinate 30,249,352 downwards.
AATTTACTGGGCAAAAACTTGTTTACATTTCACCCTAAGATTAGAGTATGTCATGACGTGTACAAGGCACAAGATGAACAAGTTCTATTAACATAGGGCAAAGGAATGGAGAATTAGGAAGAGGAACCTTGTGTTACATGCAAGAAGTGTCTGTGCCGTACATACCACTGCTCAGTTCCATGACTAGGTGTTATGTAGTGGCTCATACCTACTTTATCCGTATTAAGAGTGCAGTATCAAGAACACGAAAAAAAAATAACAATTCTTTAAGGATGCATATAAATAAAAACACACTGGTATGGCTACTTTGAATGAAGTTATTTTGTTGCTTTGCTAGAATTTAAGACAGTGATGTGGACCCAACTTCAGTGAACCGGGTGCAACAGTGAAAAAAACCATGGTTTGCCTTCCAACCGTGCAGGGAGGGAGATCATATGTCCTATCAAAAATACAGGCTCCCGGTCATGTCACCTGTATGATAACTTAGACTTCAAAATAGTACAATTTTCAGAAGCTGCTTATAAAAAGTGGAAACTAAATGGAAAGCAGTATGGCTAGTTTCTGCAAATAAAACATGCCAAATGATGCAGGAGAAAGGAGTAGGGCTTGACATATCCGATAGCAATCACAATAAAGTGTTCTTTGGGTATAAATTTGGAGGTTGTTCAGGAGGACAGTAAAAGCCTCAAAATGTAACAATGACTGTTTGTTTGGAGCTGGAAATCTACTGTGCTTGATGCCACATGCAGCCTGTGGGGGACACTGCCAAGTTTTCCCAACATCAGTCAACTTATGGAATCAGTAGGCATGTACTTCTTTGCCTGCTTATTTGGGGAAGCTTACCTGTAGTTTCCCAATGTGTTCTGGCACATAAGTGAGCTTGGCTCCCTGATCTTGTCCAATGTATAATTTCTCTAAAGACTCTAAAGAAAGGATTTCTTCCGGAAATGAAAGGAACTGATTCCCAGTTAGTCCAAGCATCTTCAGTTTTGAAAGTGAGTCGAAGTCTGAAGGTAACTAGAAGAATTTCAAAAAGATGAGTTTCAGGTCAAGATTAGTTTTAACAGTTAAAAAAATAAACCGGCTTTTAGTTTTGAGGTAAATCGTTAAACAAAAAGTAGAGAAATTTAGCAGTTCCTACTGATGACAAGTTTGCATGTATGTCTGCATATATAATATTTATACTTGTAGATCTCAAAAGACTGGAGTTGCACTTTTCCCTTGAGACTCTCTGCTCTTCACTTTTATGCACTGCTTTAAATTAGGGCATTTTAGAAAACTTTTTAAAAACTAAGTTTATTGGGGTAACATTGGTTAATACAATTGTATAATTTTCAGGTGTACATTATCATTTGACATCTGTATATTCTTCTGTATGTTTACCACCAAAGTCCAGTTTCCTTCAGCTACCATATATTTGATCCCTTTTACTGCATCTATTTCCCCCCACTCCCCACACCCCTTATCCTCTGGTAACCACTAATCTATAGTCCATGTCCATGTCTTGTTCATTTGTTGCTTTTAGGTTTATATCCCACATATAAGTGATAGCATGTGATTTTCAACTTTTTCTGTCTGGCTTATTTCGCTTAGCATGATTATCTCAAGCTCCATTCATGTTGTCGCAAATGGCAGTATTTCATCTATTTTATAGCTGAGGAATATTTCATTGTATATATGTACCACAGCTTCTTTAGCCAATCATCTATCGTAGGACACTTCGGTTGCTTCCATGTCCTGGCCACTGCGAATAATGCTGCTATGAACATTAGTGTGTAAATATCTTTTCAGATATAGGTTTTCAAGTCTTTGGGAAAAATACCCAGTAGAAGGATTGCTGGATCATATGGAATATCAATTCTTAGTTTTTTGAGGACCCTCCATACTGTTTTCCATAGTGGCTGTACCAATTTGCAGTCCCACCAACAGTGTATGAGGGTTCCTTTTTCTCCACATCCTCTCCAACATTTGTTATTATTTGTCCTGTTGATTATAGCTATTCTAACAGATGTGAGATAGTATCTCATTGTGGTTTTGATTTACATTTCCCTAATAGCTAGCAAAGTTGAGCATCTTTTAAAATATTTGTTGGCCATTTGTATGTCCTCTAGGGAGAAGTGTCTGTTCAGGTCTTCTGCCCATTTTTTGATTGGATCATTTGTTTTTTTTTTGTTGTTATTGAGTTGTATGAGTTCTTTGTATTAAATTGGGGCATTTTTTTTTTACCTACTTTACTGCAAATTTTTGAACTATAGTGCAGCAAATGCTTGATGCTACTGAAAGAAAAAAGACTGAAGTTATTCGTGTAATGTTGCAATATAATATTCATAATTATTCAGTTATTAGAACTGATAAATTTAGTGACATGGCCTCTCACCTAAAAGGCTTTAACTCAGCAATTTTGAAACTTCAGTTGAAACCTCAGTTGGAAGCAAACAATGAAGACTATTATATCTTGTCCTATTTCACCTCCAGTGAAAGGCTCATTTTACAGACTCCCAGACTTTCGAGTTGGAGAGCCTCTATTCTAACCCTCTAATATGGTGGTAGAATATGTTCCATAGCTAGCTATCCAGCCCACAGTTAAACATTGTGTCCTAGAATGAAAAGCTCATTACCTTGGATGGAGATCTCTAATCATCACATTTCGTTCTTTTGTCAAGCCAAAATCTGTGTCACTATTATGTCCACCTATTGGTCTTTCTGGCTCTCTGGAACCACATGGAAAAATCTCATTCTTAAAATGTGTGACACAATCACCTATTGATTATGTTATAGAGATGCCTATTTTCTTGTAGAAAAAAAAAAAAAAGCCCAGCTATATAGCTCAACAGCTTAACCCACTTTGAACCACTGTTCCTTTATCTGGCTTTATTCCTGAGAAATTCTTTCTCACAGTTCCCTGCTTTAGCCCTTGGGCTTTCCTCCCACTCTTTCCCTAATCTGTTACTCTACTTTTCATTAGAATGGTCGTAGTTCATTTTAGCTAAGACCTCTCTATAGAAGTGTGAAATAAATAATTGGTGAATAGGTCAAAAGCAAGCTCACTGTAGGGATAACCTATCAGCAAAAGTCCCACACACCTGGACTCCTCCATAAGACATTTTTTCTTTTATTGTGCAGGGTGAGGGCTCATTTTCCTAAAAATGCTATAAAATGTTTACAGTTTTGTTTATTTATTTACTTTTTAAAAAAATCAGAACAAGTCAATCTCTAGAGAAACTAATGTTTTAAGTTTTCCTTGGCTTTTTCAAAATTCTTCAGCAGGCACGTAGATCCCTTTAACACAAAACATTTGTCTTCAGTGCAGTATAAAATAATGGAAAAAGATTTTTCAATCTAACCTCTTCAATAAAACCTAGTAATTGCACTCTTATTGCTGTTTACTTAGCTCAAAGGTTTAGCTTTTTTTTTTCCCCCCAAGGCATATGGAATATTTAAAGGTTCTCCCCCCAGGATATTCAAGATCCAGTAATTAATCCCATCATAGTCATATCGAAGTATAGTGGAAATAAATCTGTATGTACAGAAAACCTACAGAGCATCAAATGAGGACAATTATTGCTGACACTGTAACTAAACTAAAGCCATTTTAAGTTAGGTTTTTTCCCCTTAATAGAAGTGTACCGTAAAAATAAAATCCATTTACATACAGGCTGAAAGCTATTTTTGTATTTATCTACCCTAGGCAAGAAAAAGCTACTGGTCAGTCTTCAAAAGCCAGAAACCTATCAGGTAAATCTTTGAGGGGAGAGAGATAAGGAGCTAGTTTAAAGGCCATGTGTGTCATTAAGGAGAGAAAGGCACTGGGAGGTTACAGGAGAGATTAGCATAAGAGGAAATTGAGAAGGGAAGACAAAAAAAATACTAACCTAAGAACTGAAGAATAGGTAATGATACACAGAGATTTTCATATTCAGTATAATATTTAACATGTCCACATTTATTGCAATGCAGTTGACTCGTGATAAAACTTGGTATTGGATGAGGTTTATCTTTGTTAATGAGCCATCTGTGTGTGATTCCCTCCCTCTACCCTGATTTCTTAAAATGTTTTATAGGAAAGGATGAGGTATCATTCATGACTCAATAGGAATTAAGTCAATGTGTTATTCTTCCCTTTATACTTTGAGACTTTCACTCCAAATGTGGAAGGACGGACTTTGTCCACTGTAAAAGGAATTTCTTACGTCAGTGGTAGAATAGGTGGAATAGTTGAGGGGATGGGTGGAAAGCTTCTCATGGAATGTCTGAAATCCTCCAAGGCTGGTTGCTATCTAAGTAGAAAGTAAATCCTAGAATGTCTTCTTAAATCTTACAGCTACCATCAAAACATTTACTTCCTGGAAAGCAGTTTTAAAATTCTGTGGCAATTAAGAAAACAAAATATCCCATCCCAAGGTTCTAGAAATTGAAAATCAAGTAAAAGATTAAAAAATAATAAATATCTTCTGGCCTAGGATTTTTATAATGTATGGTGAACACATGAGACTGGTGTCCACAATCAGGAAAGACAGACCTATTTGGTTATAGGTGTTGATATCCAAATCTTTTTCCCTCCTTACAGTTTTCTCTTACTTAACAGAAATTTGTTCTTTTGAATTTCCAAATATTAAAATATAATAAATGTATGTGTACCCCATTGCCCAAATGTTTTGTTACTAAAATGAAATGCTGCAATTAAAGTTGAGTTTCTTTACAATGCCCTCCTTATTTTCTTGAGTACCACCCTCTTCCCAGAGGCAGCCATTATTAGGCATTTAATGATTTTTTTTCCAGTTCATATTTTTACGTTTATACCTAAATATCCATAAAACATGTGTTGTTGTATATATATATATTTTGTGAGTGATCAAAAATTTATAAATGGCACCATAGAGTTCTGCAATTTGGTGTTTTATTTTTTAATAAACAACACAATTTTGAGATTTATCCTTATTGGCCATATAGCTCCAAGTCACTTAAATTATTGTATAGTATTCCATTTTGCAACTATACCACAGTTTGCTCTCTCCTCTACCGACTGACGTTTAGACCGTCTCCCATACTTCATCATCACCAACAACGCTATGATGAACATTTCTGAACATGCCAGCCCACACACATGAGACAAAGTATCTAGGGATAAAGCTGTTATTTGCAGTTTCTCATGAATAGAACATTAAGGCCTAAGGTTTTATGTGTCAGAAAAATCTGCTGTTAGGAGGTGGTCTTTGTTAAGAGTATAACCCTGGAGCCCAGCAGCTCTGGGTAGGAGATCTTGGCTCCATCACTTAGAAGTATGTGGCCTACACAAGTTGGTTAAGTTCCCTGTGCCTAGTTTTCCTCATATGTCATTGAGGATTATTTTACCCACGTCAAAAAGTCGTGAGGATTAAATGAGATAATCCATGTAAAACACTTTGCCCAGCGACTGGAACATATATATTATAAACATTAGTTACTGTTTATGATTATGATTGTTACTTGGGGGGGGGGAGGGAGGGGAGGGGAATGACGTCAATGATCACCTTGTTGGATATATTTGTTAACCTGAATTTTCACCCATAAAGTCGGTTTGAATTTTCTGATGTTTGAACACAGAACCACAACAATTTAGGGGAGGAAGGGCCTGTGATCTGAGCACAGCGACAGCCAGGAAGGAAATCAGTACCTGCCATATTTTATTATCATCCAACGCCAGGATTTCCAGGTTCTTCAGCATACATATCTGCAAAGGACAGTTTTCCAGATGGTTCTGGCTGAGATCGAGGAAGCGCAGGTTGACCAGCCGCTTGAACGAGCGCCGCAGCACTCGCAGGCCGGTGTTGCGCAGGTAAAGCAGATGCAGCGAGGTCCACTTGCAGATCAGGCGCGGCACCTTCTCCAAAGGGTTCCCGCTTAGCCCAAGCTCTGTCATCTCCGAGAGCTCCTCCAGGGTGCGGGGGATAGAGTGGAGGCGGTTGTAGGACAAATCCAGCACCGACAGTTTGCTACACTGGCACAGCGATTCGGGTAGAAAGTATAGGCTGTTATGAGCCACATAGAGCTTCTGCAGCCTCGGCAGGGACCCAATCTCTTCTGGGATGACCGTTAATTTGTTCTCATCCAGGTCAATGATCTCCAGGTTGTAGAGAACACAGAGCTCAGGCGGGAAATTTTCAAGTTGGTTTTGCTTCAGGTAGATCTCCCTAAGTTTGGTCTGGTTCACAATTTCCTTGGGCAGAGATTTCAGGTGATTTCCGGCCAGCCCAAGCAGCTCGAGATGGTGAAGGAGTTTAAAGATTTCGACGGGGACCTCACTCAGGTTGACGTGGTAGAGGCGGAGCTCGCGCAGGGTGCGGATGCAACTGAGGACCCGAAGGGAAGAGGAGTGGAGGGGGTTGTCGCTCAGGTCCAGGCCCTCCAGGTTGCTCAGTTTCCCCATCTCGGGGCACAGCTCGCTCAGCTTGTTCTTATTCAGATAGAGGATTTTGACATTCTTTAAATGCTGAATATCCTGGGGTATTTCTTCGATCTGGTTATTTTCCAGATGTACTTCTTCTAATTCTTTTAATTCTAAGATCTCTAATGGAATGGTAGTCAAGTTCTGATTAGAAGCATCAATGAAAAATGTTCTATCAAAGATATGCTGTGGATCGCTTTTCTGATGTATTTTAAATGAATATTCTGATTTTATGGTGTCATTTGACATTCTTTTGATGGAAAATTCAAATATTCAAAATCTGAAATATCATGAAAGAAGACAAAAAATTAGTTTACCTACCACCAGACGCGATATCCTTAAAAGAGAGTAAATTAAAATTTAGTTGATTAACTTGAGTGCTTGACGTTATGACACAACATAAAATATGTTTTTATGTTTCATGCTAGAAGAATTAAAACATAGACTCCTTTTTCTCCTAATAGGTTGGCTAATATATGTAAAAAAGATTACCTAATTTCAGTTTTTAAAGATGCCTATCTTGATTCTACTTCTAAGTAGAATGTAGAAAGTCTCAAAAAAGATCATTGCTCTTACCATAAACACTGAGGAAGCACTAGGAAAAATAGTATTTTAAAATATTGTATTTTTCTTAAAGCCACCAGAGTTTTGAGTACAAAGAAGGACAAGAGAATTAAATTTGAGGCCAATGGGGAATTTCATGTCTAGTGGCATTTTTGAGTTTGGCAAGCCTTCCAAAGTCACAGGCAAAGGGCCTTCTGGAACAAGGAGAAATCAGCCAAACTTTTAACAGACGTGTATGAACTGGTATAGTGGATTAGAATTTGGAGGAGCTTCAAATTCAGAGTCAGTTCAACACCACTAGCAAGTTGTCTCCCTTAAGACTGGGGCGACTCAGTGGCTTTAGGGAAGGTTATAGACTGGACTAAAAAGCAGAGAGACACCCTGTCCTCTTCTGGTCTTAGATCCCTAAGCCTGGCTGGGGGTGGGGGGGTCCGGGGGACTTACAACCCTAAGCAAGACATTTGAAATTGCAAGGAATTGAAATGAACTAATGCTGCAATCCAGAAAGTTTTTTAAATTTTCATTTATTTATTTAAAATAATTTTTTATTTTTCAATTTTAGATGACCTACAATATTATATTAGTTTCAGGTATACAACATAGCAATTCGATATTTATATAACTTAAGAAGTGATCACTCTGGTAAATCTAGTACCCATCTGACACCATACATAGTTATTACAATATTATTGACTATGTCCCCTATGCTGTACTTTACACCCTCATGACTATTTTGTAACTACCAACTAATCCAGAAAGAATTTAAATGGAGAGATAAGTCATGTCCATGGATTAGAACACTCAACAATGTTAAGATATTAATACTCTCCAAATTAATCTATTGTTTCAATGCAATCCCATTCAAAATCTCAGCAAGCTTTTCTTAAATTCTTTTTTTGTAGAAGTTAACAAGCTGCTCCTAAAATTTACATGAAAATTCAAAAGGCCTAGAATTGCAAAAAACCATCTTGAATAATAACAAAATTGGCAAACACTGTTAGCACAATTTCTTGTTAGTGGATTGCTGGCCTGGACTTACCTCCTGGGGTAGCATGAGGGAGAGAGAATTCAGACATTTTGTTTTTACCTTTGAACTGTGTTCATAAACAACCTGGTTTCACACTGAGGGTCTCTGGCTGGCTCCGGAGTCCTCTCTACAGGGCTCTTGACATACTTCTCTTTGGTCTATAGCAACCCAAACAACGCTTCTTCCTACCTTCCTCGTCTTCTCTCTCCCATGTCTAAGTACCAAATCCTTATCACGTTACTCTATATAACTACCTCTGGGTTCTCTTCCCTTCTCATCCCCAAGTCCAGCCTTAGCTCAGGCCTTACTATCTCTCCTGGGTTACTGCAACTGCTTTCAGACCTCATCTGTCCTAGGTAGTGTCAAATTCACTCTCCATCAGCTGCTCCGGATCTGAGGGCTCCCAGTGCCCTACCTATAACAGCTGTGTTTCTCAGAGGTTGTACAGGACTCCACGTGGATCTGGCCCTGCCTGTCTGCCCCTCCCTCCCCCCCCCCCCGCCCCTCTCTGTACTCACCTGGGCAGCCCCAAGTACCTGTGTGTCTCCAGAACGCACCAAGTAATTCTGCCCTCTGGCAGGTTTACTCAGACAAGTTCAGGATGTTACCTCCTTAAAGAAGCCCGGTATGATGCCCCCAGCCCCTACACAAGACTGATCTCCATGAACTTTTATGCTCCTTTAGTTATCCATGTGGGGTGCTACCATCTACTTCTGCACGTGGCTCCCACAGGTGTGTGCGCACTTTTGGGGAGTGAATTGTGTCATAATCGTTTTTGAATTCCTGGGCCCCGCCCAGCAGCAGTGCCCCTAACCCTGGAAAAATACCTGCAAAAAATCCGGGCGCCCATCCTCAGTGTGTCTTTAACCTTGGACTAGGTGATCTGGAACCAGAGATGGTAACTAACGAACCTCCATAGCATACGCAGTTACCACCTGCCCAGTCAAGCCTCAGGGCCCGAGTCAGTAATGGCAAGGGATCCCGCAGCCAGCTGGATGCAGTCAGTGCTCAGCGTCCCGCGGTCCGTCTGCGCCCCAGCGCGGTACGCCCGAGACGCAACGTATGCGCGCGGTCGTCATGACAACGCCACCGCGCGGCCCGCGGGGTTTGAGAATCATGTGGGGCAGTCCCGAAGGTGCCATCCCGGCCAAGTCCGGGTACCCCGCTCCCGCCGCCACTCCGAGCCCCGCTTCGGCCTGGGCTCTGGCCGACAATAGCGGTAAGAGACAGAGTGTCCTTCGGCGCCGACCTGGCCTGAAAGAAACGCTGAAGGGGTGCTGGGGCCAGAGCTGTGGGGTTGCTATAGCTGATTCCTCCCAGCAGGCTGCAGGCCCAGCGAGGCGCGACTGGAGGGTGTCCTGGGAACCCCAGCTGCGGCCGGAACTATAGGGTTCCCCCAAACACGGGTTGGAGAGCCCCAAGGCCCCATAGAGTGTCTTTCTTTCGTTCCATAGGTTGTCCAGAAGGAAGGTGTATCTTTCGCTTTGCTCTTAACGATCTCCGGGAAGGTTGCCTGGGTGGTCTTCTCGGGCCCTTTTTGTGGAAATTCCAGAGAGCCGGGCCCAGGTGGGCAAGAGGGAGGGTCTTGAGATAGTTCTGACTGTGCATCTTAGGCCACATCCATTTTAAGTATTTGTAGCAAAGTAAGCACAGCCTGCACGCCCTTCTCGCTCCACCCTTTTCCATTTCGAATGGTTGTTTTAAAGCATGGGCTAGTAGATATGGAACTGTGCTACGAGCCTTCCGTCTGCCCACTGCACCGGTGAGATGGGCATTGTTATGCTCTGACTTTAACATAAAGAGGAAATTTAACCTCTGAAAATTTAAGTAACGTTTTCACAGTCACACAGCCTATGCTGGACACCCAAGCCTGACTCGCTCTTGACCGTTGGATTTCCCGGTCAATACTTGGCTGTTCCAGTGTAGGACGACATAGGAAACCACCTGCAAAATGAACCGGTACTCTAGAAATTATAAAACGTGCTGCTAGGTGAAAATTATTTGGAATTCAAGGCTTAGACGTGGGTGAAAAGTGAAATTTGGGTTAGATTCTTGACATGTTCCTACATATCTGTTTTTTTCCTAGTTTTTGCTTTACAGTTTGAAGACTGATTTATTATTTTTCTTCTACAGTAGAGGAAACAAATTATTGGTACCATAGAATCCCGAAACAATATATAGGTGAATTTTAGAAGAGCAAATAACGGAAATATGTAGCAGAGATTTTTAAATACTGTAAAGCCATGGCCAGGTAATTAAAGAAATATTCTTGTAATTTAAGATTCCTTCATTCACAAAAACATAAGTTGTAAGTCTGATACATTGCTTCATGGCCTGGGTGTGGTGCAGCCAGCTGAAGGCAGGCAGGCATTGAACCTCAGATCCTCAGGGCAATCCTCCGATTTTTAATATCAAGGAAGGTAGTAAGCCAGAAGGGAGCAAAGAAGCCTGGTGGGAGCCCAGCTCCAACAAGTAAATCTGTTTGCGGATCTATTTGCCTTGTTTCCTGTCCAGGAGGCTAAAGTAGCATTTTCTAGACTGCAGTCCATATGAACCATGGTTACATATGTCTGGGAAGTAGAGCATTATTATCTTCCCCTCTAGGCTCAACAATTTGAAGAGTCTTTGTGCACCCGAGAGTTTTAAATGTCCTAAGAAGTGTTGTAGGTAGGGGTCTGTTTAGCTTTGCTTAATTCATCACTTCTCAAACTTATCTGACAGTAAAACTCATTTTATTTAGAATATCTTTGATCACGTCATAGAAGATTGAGAAAAATTGTGCTAAAATATTGTTTAAATGCATGAAAATTTCCTAAAATAAGTGAAGGATTTTTTATGTACATCCATTTACAAGACAGATTATGCTGACATTAAAATGTTTTAGAGACCATAATGACTAGAGAAAACTGCTTACAGTATGTTAATTGAAAACAAAAAGGATATAGAACTCCGTTGAAATGTTCAAATTTTGTTTAAGAATACATATGAAAGAAAAACAATAGGAAGGAAGTATTCCCAGACCTCCACTGTGGTGGTTTTATGGCAGTGGGATTGCTGATGAATGTTTATTTTCTTTTTAATATTGAAACTTCCAAGTTCTCTGGAATAAGTGTGAGTTATTATTTTTAAAGCTTATTTTAACAAACTTTTCATTTTTAATATAAATATTCTTCATCTTAAGATCTTGTTTTGCAAAATTTGTTTAGCAAACGCTTTAGTTCATATAGTGCAGAATCCACTAGGAAAGAGGACATCTTTGAGATGTAGAGACAGAGAAGCTGGCTCCTGAAAACACCAGCCTGGATGAGTAGTGCGATCTCTGAGCACAGATTTTTAAAGAGACATACACAAAAAGTAGGGCAGAAAACAGACAGTAGTAGGTAGCTTTCATCCCTAGAAAGCCTGGGCCTTGAAAAAAAAAAAAAAAGATGCTTTTAAAGTAATATCCAAAACAGTAACAGTAAGACCATAAAGGAAAGCTGTATGTGTAACTTAGGAAGGAGCTCTCAACTCCTGCTTTGTGTCTCTCTTCTTTATGAACAGGGAAAAATCACCTTTAGAAGGAGAAACTAGAAGCGGGGTAGGTAAAGAGCTTCTATGAGCCAGGCCTCAGCTTAGTATTAAGAAGAACCAACAGAGCTATATTCAAAGATGCCATCACCTTGCATGGTGTAGAGGGTATGCCAGAAGCCTGAGGGACTTGGTGATTTTTCAGATCTCTTTTGTATTTAGATTCTTTGATAGAACTGTCTTTATTTGAAGCCATCATAAGAAATCTTGAGTCAGCTCAACCCAACATGACCGAATGGAAAGAAGCTTTGGAGTGATTTTGATTTTGTACTCTGCCCTTATTAACTGCATAAGTTTGGACAATATATTTTAATTTCTCTGACATGGTTTTCCTTAGCTAACAGTCCTGTTATGGAGGTCAGTTGCCCTCCAATCTATTAAAATATGTCACTTCCAAGTTAGTGTCTGCCTTCCCTCAGTGGGTGCTTCTATGGCCCTAATTCTCCAAACAGAATTTTTATTCTCTCCCATTCCTTACTTCTGTTTTCCTCTTTGTTCTTAATTTTGTCTCCTTTTCTTCTCTACCTTTGACTCTATACACATACATTCATACCTTTGAAAGAAGTGTAATTTTGGGAGGGGTGGGGGGAAGCACCTGGGATAATTTATATGTAATGAAGGGTAATGGTAATGTATTTATTTTTCAAAAGCTCCAGAACCTGTTGGCAGTCTCCAGAAACGTTATAAGAATCTATGTATGGAAAAGTCCCGGAAAATTAATCCTTTTATATTGCATATACTCCAAGGAGTAGATGAAGAAATTGAAAAGGGGTAAGGAAGGCAAATACTTGATTATATCAGTAATATTCACCGATATTCCATCTGTGTGAGAATCTTGGAATACTGAGTAATTTCAACACCGTTTGCAAATGCTTGGTAAAACAGACATACCTTTTGATTCAGAGAAGTAGATGATTGACACTGTTAGGAGGTCTTGGAGGTAGTGGTACTTTTAGTATATTGGGAAGAGCACTAGATCAGCAGCCTCCAAATCTGGACTCCAGATTTGTCCTTAACTCCTGTGAGCTGAGTTTATTTATACAAATCATTGATGTCTTCAGTATCATTATCTATCAGGTGGGGATACTTTTTGTATGTGAGAAATTAGATTATACAGCCTATATTAAAGTATTTTACAAAATCTGGAATATTCAGTAGTTTTAAGTTACTTGGTTTAAATGCATATTGTGGTACATCTTGGTTCTGGTAAATGCTATCCATGATGTTACTATTTACACATGAAGAAAAAATTACTTTTATTTCTTTACTGGGTTTCTTATTTATATTTTAATAGATTGGAAGGAATCACATTAAACATTGCTGGCAACAATCACTTAATACCAGTGGAAAGAGTAACAGGAGAAGATTTTTGGATTCTTTCCAAAGTTTTAGAGAAGAATCCATATATTAATGGTATGTATCCTTAAGAATCATTACTCCTGTTTTCATTTTCCTGATTTTCACTATTCATCATAAAGAATATCAGCTTCTATTTGTCTGTGTTCTTTAGGTTTGGATGTTAGATATAACTTCATAAGTGATGTTGGCGCATACTATGCTGCAAAACTGCTTCAGGTATTATTTTACTACAAAATGTTATAGGTTTTTTTTTCTCCCAGGAGCCAATTAAGAACCAGTCATTTCTTTGGACTGTGCAGGGTTTGAGCATGCCAAGCCCTTTTGGGGACACCTAGCTGAAATGCTGAATTATGGTTGCATTTTATTTAAAAAAAGACAATGTGGTCCACCTTATTTTGTGTACTTAAAAAAACCTCGTTTCATCCTCAGAAGATGGGCAAATATATGTTTGTATTTTCAGTTAAAATGTTTAAAGCGGCATATATCATTTTTAAAATTTCTCCCTTACACTGGCTATTTAATTTCCTACTTGTCCCAGTCTCATCTGCTAAAAGTGCCTCTAATTACCTTAAAATGATCTTAAAATTCTCATATTTATGAAATGGTGCACAATGTAAAGGCAGAATGAAGATTAAAAATGAAGTAACCATGTTATTCTCAGTAAGCAGAAATAAAAATGCTGCAGAAATCGTGATCAAAATGTTAGTTCTGTTGACAGTGAAACCACCTATTGTCATACACACAAACATTAGTTTTGCAAAAGGTCAAGGGTCCTGACTCTATGCCAAGTTTATAACACTTGAAATATACTGAAAACTCATTTGTGCATCTTGTCTCAGTAGAGCTGGTAACCAGAACTACTGAGTCATCATTTACAGACTTGTATACTGCCATTAAATACATAAAGCACATCCATACTTTGAGTCATTGGTCAAAACTGAAGATAGTCTTTTTCTTTAGTTTAGGTTGCAATTATATTTGTTTAATGAGAATAGCAATCTTTTTCTCTAGTGGTAATTTCTTTTGTGAGACTTTTAGATTTTCTGGTTTATAAAGGACTTTTTTTTTTTTTTTGGAAGTAAACATTTTAAAGCAGCTCATATATTAGTTGATTGATTTCTAATAATACATGTGTAATAGCTTCTTTTTTCTTGTTATAGAAACAATATAGTCTAATTTACTTAAACCTTATGTTTAATGATATTGGGCCTGAAGGAGGAGAATTGATTGCTAAAGTACTACATGTAAGTATTTATATATAATACCTTCAACTAATATTGTATTTTGGAATTTTAACTTCTGATAGCTTGGAATCAATAGAATCAAAGGTTAATGTGAGGTTATATTTTAATATTGTGGGAATGTATATTTTTATTATACTTCAGTTTATTAAAATATGGACATGACATGAGCATTTTTAAACATTTTTTAAAAAAAGTTTTATTAAGCTATAATTCAGTGTTGGTTCCATAGAGTAGTGATTAGCACGTCTGCTTTACACGCAGAAGGTCCTGGGTTTGAGCCCCAGCAGAGCCACAGCCCATGCCTGGGGTGTGTCCTATGAGCGTGTGGAAGGAGATGCCCCACCCTTTAGATTTAGAGGTCCATTTCTTAAAGGGAGATGGCAACAACCCTAGGTCAGGGGTGTAAGTGGCGGGGGGGAAGGGGAGATTAAAAAATTTTTTAAAAAGATATAATCCACATACATAAAATTTACCCTTTTAAAGTGCTCAATGTTTTTTTTTTTTTTAGTATAGTCGAAGAGTTATGCAACCATCACCACTATCACTGCTTTTAGAACATTTTCATCTTAAAACATCCTATACCTATTAGCAAACCCTCTCCATGCTTTTCTCCCCCACTACCCAGTCACTAATCTGCTTTCCATTTATAGAGTGCTCATTCTAGACATTTCATATAAATGGAATAATGATTGTATGGGTATATCACATTTCAGTCATCTGTTAATGGATATTTGGGTTTCTACTTTTTGTCTCTAATGAATAATGCTGCTATGAATATTTGCACACGTTTTTGTGTGTATGTTTTTAATTTTCTAGGGCATATACGTAGGAGTGGAATAGCTAGATCATTTGGTAACTCTTTTTAATAATTTAAGGAACTGCCAAAGTATTTTCCAAAGGGGCTGTATCTTTTTACATTTTAACCAATATGAGTGTTTCAGTTTCTCCCCATCTGTACCAGCATGTTGTTGTGTTTTTGACAGAGCAGCTGGGATTGTGAGAGGAATTGCTTTAAATTCTTAAATCAATTTACAAGTATTGCCATCTTAATGATATTGTTTTCTGATCCATAAACATGGATGCGTTTCCATGTATTTAGGTCTTCATTCTTTCAATGATGCTTTGTAGTTTTTGATATACAAGTATTGCCCTTTTTAAAAAATTATTTGTTTTATTCTTTTTGATGCTATTATAAATGAAATTTTCTTAATTTCATTTTTGGGTTCATTGCTAGTGTATAGAAATATAATTGATTTTTATATATTAATCTTGTGTCCTGTAGTTTTATTGACCTCATTTATTATTTTTAACAGCTTTTTTTTTTTTGGTAGATTCTTTAGGATTTGTCACATGAAAGATTGTGTCATATACAAACAGAGATAGTTTTACTTCTTTTCCAATCTGAATGCCATTTTTTTTTTGGTTTCTTTTTCTTGTCTAATTGCCCTGTCTAGAACCGGCAGTACAATGTTGAATAGAAGTGGTTAGTAGACATCCTTACCTTCTTTCCGCTCTTAGGGGAGTTTGAATTAGCTTTAAAGATAATTATTTGACTTTACATGTCCTTATATTTATTCATTAGGAAAATGAAATGTCTGTAATTTTGTGAAAGATTTATTCAAATAGTGGAATAAGAGAAGGAATTAAACTTTGAAAACATCTTAGAAATATCTCCTTAAAAGTAACATGGGAAATGTGAAATGACTGGTTAACGGGTACAGGGTCACCTTTGGGTGATGAAAATGTTCTAGAACTAAAGATGATGGCTGCACAACATTGTGACCATACTAAAAGTTAGTAAATTGCACACTTTAAAATGGTTAATTTTGTGTTATGTGAATTTCACCTCAATAAAAAAGAAATGGTATAATTTTCTTAGAAGGTAAATTTATAGATTTTCTAATTAAAGGAAAGTTTATTAAAAATCTGCTTCATTTACTGGTCATTGTTTGGGCATTTGTTTCCTGGGCATTCTTTCTACTAAACTATTAAACTAGATACTTATGGTAAATTGAATGTTGCCTTTAAGGAATATATCCTATTCTATCTCCATGAAAAATTGATGAGTCTGCAAATAGTTTAGTTGCCCAATTCACATAATCTAAAGATGTGGATTAAAAACATAACCAAATTTTGATTCTTTTCCTTTTCAGAAGAATACAACTCTGAAATACCTAAGAATGACTGGAAACAAGATTGAAAATAAGGGTGGGATGTTTTTTGCTACAATGCTACAAATTAATTCATCCTTAGAGAAGTTAGATCTGGGTGATTGTGATCTGGTGAGTAAATAGGTTATGAGACAATCACCCAGATGTTGCATCATTCTCCTTGGAAACCAGCACAGAGAATTGTTAGAGACCAGTTAAATGAAAGTCTTATGAATGATTACACTTGCCCCTCATGTCTAATGTCAGAGAAAAAAAAAAATTTAACCTTGGCATAACAGTGCATACAGTTAATAAAATCAGATTGTAGTAAATACTACTATAGAGTACCCAGCATAATAAAAATCTTCTATCATCTGTAACCCTTCTTAACCCATAAAGGATTAAAAAAAAAAAATTGTGTTCATTTTAATTAAATACTACTTCATTAGCATAATATAAATGTTTTACTTTCAAAAACATTTTGGAGTAAGTATAGCATAAAAAATTAAAATGATGATGCAAAAAGCTGCTCTGGGCTTTCATCTGGCCTGATAGTGAGAAATGTGTGTTTGTTTTTTTTGTTTTTGTTTTTTTTTTTTTGCATATCTTCAAATCCCAGGCTTCATTTTCTCTAACATACTTTTAAACCTTGAGGCCATTTGGGAACCTGTTGTACAGACGAATGCAAAACACTGGGACATGCAAACAATAAGATGAGCCAGGAGGCTTTTGGAGGGTAACAGGTTTTAAGGCTTCAAAAAGTAGTAGATCCAGCCAGAATAGTTCTGGAAATGTATATTGTCTACACATACCAGTCATAATTCTAGATTCTCCTTAGAATCTAGGAGTATGTCAAATATGGTCTCTGCCCTTATAAAGCTTGAATTTAGTTAGGAAAATTGTCAGTAAACAGAGAAAAGTGCTTTGAAGATGGCCAAGTACTCTGATAATGAGAAGGTAATTTGCATGATAAGATAGTTGCCTAAGACTTAGGGAAATAACATTTAGGAGCCATGGAGAGTCCACAGCAGAACATTCAAGGCAAGGGGTCCAGTTTACACAGACTCTAAGATAGTGCTTCTCCAAGTGTGGTATTGGTACCATTACTGATACAGATTGAAGTAATTTTTATACTAATGTATATATTTTGCAGATGCTAATCATTTCAAGGGATTATGATTTTCCATTTATGCCAGTGATATAAAGTTTTAAAATAAAGTGAAGAAGTGAGTTGATTAAATGGAAAAGTATTAGGTAAATAGTAAAATTGATATTCAGAAATGGCAAAAATCACGAGGGAGGTACATGAATAATGATATATCGAATCTGGTGGGTTTTAAGAATTGAAAAGCCAGAGTGGCTGGCAAGAGGGAATTAAGAGTGCCTCACAGTGAAGCAGAGAGGTCTGAAGAGGCAAGATCCAGCAGGGTTGTGTAGAGTGTGGGTGTGTGTCATGGGCCAAGGGAAGAGGGATTTTGTTACAAATGCGAATCACGGAGAGGCCTTAAGTTGAGGGGTGATATGATCTGATTGGCACTTTTAAAAGATCATTCTGATTTCTCTGTGGAGAATTAGAGAGTGGCAAAAGGAATCCCACTGACTTTTTAGGAAATTACTGCAGCAGTCTTCGTGGGTGATGAGGACAGGGTGGGGCGATGGGCATAGAAATGGACTAATTTGAGACATCTTTTGGAGGCAGAATCTGTAAGAATTACCGATCAACCGTATGGGAGGGAAAGAGGACTTGTGGAGTGAGAGAAGACACAGGTTTCCGGGATAACAGCTTGGGTATATGTGATGGTGCCCATCACTGAGGTGGGGGAGGATCGGACCCTTCCAATAGGTAGAGAGGGAATCCCATGGGAGCTGTGAGAAATGTGATTAGAAACCCTTTCCCACAATACACACTAAATGTAGAAGTATGAATATAAAGAAATGCTGGCACAAGGGCAAGTTTTCTCAGTAGAATAAAGTCCTAGTTGGGATCCACATGTGTGTCTATATCTGAGGTCTGCACCATATGGAACCTTGAGGGCCTAGGAGAAAACCTAGAGGCAAACGCCCTAGGAAATGGAAACTTTAAGAAACTCCCTATGCATGTTGTACACAGATATTAGGGCAAGTAGAAAAGCACACAATAACAATTCATTTCTGGATTTGATCAATTACAATTCAAATAGCAGGAAATGCTTAAACTTTTTAAAAACACAATTTTGATTTATTAGTTTCCAGATGACTGATTTTGAAATATTTATTTAGGAATGTTAATTTATATACTTTGTCAGTTTCCTGAATGAATTTATTTGTTTTTAGGGAATGCAAAGTGTGATCGCATTTGCTACAGTCCTGACTCAAAACCAAACAATTAAAGGCATAAACCTAAACCGACCTATACTGTACGGTAAAGAGGTATGTATTCAACAGTGATATTACCTCATGTGAATAACTGAAGGTATTACTTACTGAATGTCGAGGTTCATGAATGCATCATATTTTTAGAATTGTAAACTACTGTTTACATAGAAAAACTTTTAAAGGAAAATTATTCTCAATAAGTTTTATAACAATATGATTTTAGATGTTGCTTGCTTCTTAAGCAGTAAACTTTTTTTTTCCTCATGAATTCAAACTCTCATTGAGTAAACCCTGTGAGGGACAAAGTAGTTATAGTAAAAGCATAAATAATTAAAGTTTTGAAGGCTGGATTACAAACCTGATGTGAACTGTTTTGTTGTTTTTGTTATACTGATGTGACAACCATTATTACATCGTTGAAATGGTTTTTACTTTTAAGGATGCTTTTTACTCCTTAACATTCTTTCTGGTGGCTTTACTCTTCTAAGTTGTGAAAAGCTAGGGAATAAGAACTCATTTTGTTACTGATCTAAACAAAAATAACTACTAAAAAAAGGTTCAAAGTACTTTATATAGAGTCTTTAAATTATCTGACAGTTCCCCATTATGAGTAATTGAGAATTAACCATATTTTAAAAATTTTTCATATTCTTTATTTTTTGCATTCTTTGCTTACATAGATCTCTCCCTTCGAATTATCTCTGCACTTTTCTGTACCAAAATTTTTAGAAGTCTACATTATGTTAATTGCTTCATGTCCATAAACCTAATCTGTTCAAAACACCGAGAATCCTCAGATACAAGAACCCTAGTTTAAAGACCCGCAAAGTATCTGGCTCAAATAAGCATTCAGTGAATTGCTCATTCGTGATTTACTCACTTAATAAACACTTGAATGCAACCCTAAACCAGGCAATGCTGGGTGCTAGAGATAATTAAAAATAAAGCACATGGCCCTTGTCTTCAAGGAATTTTCAGCTCATATTAAGGGAGAACAAGTATGGAGGGTGACATGCTCAGGGTGTCTTGGGAGCATAAGGAAGGATACTGAAATCAATGCAGGGGACAAGAGGTGGCTGGAAAGGCTCTTAGAGTGAGGACAGAAGATTTGAAGGCTAACAAAAATTTTCTAGATTGAAGCGCTGAGGAAACAAGGATGTTAAACTACATGAAATCACATTAGCAGCACAATTTTTCTTTTAAATATGTTAAATGCTGTCATTATTCCTAGATCTATCTAAGAAGTTATTAAAAAGCCCAGGGTTCTTCTTTCTGAGGCCTAGGCCCTTGCTCTCAGCCCTCTGCTTCTGGGCTGTCAGCTAAATTCTAGCTTGCTTTCTCTTCCTCTCTAAGGCAGCTCCCTCCCTATTTCCTCTTAAATGGCTGTGGAGTAGAAAATCCTCTTTTTCATACTTCGCCATTTCCAAATGTGAACCTGCAAAATTATTCCCTTTCAGGGTTTTACTGTTCATTTCTAGGGAGCTTGGACAAGTATCGATGCTAAGTGCCACCCTAGGCAAATAAGGCACAAACTCTGAATGAAGCTTAAAAAAAAACACCATTTATTATTTCTGAAACTAGTTCTCTCCATTAATAAGGGTGGTCCCTCTTTCCTCTTGACCTAAAAATGTAATCAGTATAAAACACAAATATGTATTGAGAATGCCCTGTTACAGGCACCACGCAGAGCAACACCAGACTCCCTAAAGGATCAGTTTGCATTTGTTAAGATCGTAGATTACTTTCCCTTTCCCTTTCAGTCTATATTTTCATTGTCAAAGCAATAATTTAAATCAGATACAGGATTATAGGATATAGACTAATACATGCTTTGTAGTATTCCACGGGACACTTATTTTGTGCCAGGTACTTTTTGTTAATTGTGAGGGAAGTATTTCACCTATTTCACAGAAAAGGTATAACTGAGACTCAGATGAAATAATTTGCCCAAAGTCATACAGCTAGTAAAAGGCAAAGCTAGCATTTGGATAATTTTATTATAAAGCTTATGTACTACCTGCTATTGTTATGTGGTTTTACTAAACTTTTATTAAAATTTTTCTCAGAGTTCTTTATCGTAATTAAAGCGTATACAGTTATCCGTGTTTGTGATCAGCAATAGGACCAAAAAATACTTTGGCCCACTCATTAAGACACATTTTGATTTTGTTAAAAATTTAAAGTGCTTGGTGTTCAGATCCTCATTGAGATTATATACTTTTTGCTTGAAAGCAGCTAGATTTTGAATTAAAAAAAAAAAAAGGCTTCCAATGACCAGAAAACAAGAGTAAAACATATTTAGAAATTTGAGATTATAAAGGGAGGAATCGAATATATCACAAGGTTAAAATGAGTGTATTTTAAAAATATAATTGAGATTGGAAAATGTCTTTGTATTTTGTCTAAACAGAGCAAAGTCCAGGAACATGATGGGTGCAAAAGGGTTTAGAGACTCTTAAGAGGACAACAGTCAGGGAGTTTATATGCTCAATATATAATGGGACTGATTCCCCCCATCCCCTTCTGGAAGGATTTTTTTTTAATGATTAATATGATTTTTTAACTACCCTCTTTTCATCACCTAATCACTGCATTTTATAAGTGCCTGCTGCCTGTTTCTAACACAGTAAAGGTATCATTTGTGGTAAAGGTAAAATTTTTATGGCAAAAAATATTTTTTAAAAGCCAGGCCAAACAAATGCAAACTGTAGACTAACAGTTTTAGCTGATATAATCTTTTTTTAAAAGCTAATTTAAATAACTTAGCAAATGTTTCAAATGTACTGCTTCAAAATTTTATTTTAGAAAAGATTTTATCTATTCGTAGGAAGAGTCCACAGTTCATCTGGGCCACATGTTAAAAGAAAATCAATGCCTTGTTGAACTACACATGTGTAAGCATGATATAAGAAATGGTGGTTTAAAACACCTATGTGAGGCACTGTATCTGAACAAAAGCCTACGTTACCTTGATGTCAGCTGGTAAGTGATAATTTATGCATTAAATAATTCAGAAGTTAAGTCATAGGAATAATCTATGTAAATATTCACGGTACATACGGTATTTTGTTAGATACTAATTACAAAGATTAGAAAATGGAACCACTGTGGTCAACTTTTTATCCTAAGCCTTAGAATTTATTTAGTTCATGCTGATACTAATCTCCTAATAACTTGAGTGAGCAATTTAATTACGTAAACCAGAAATGGAAGCAGTTTTATGGCAAATTTTCATTAACTTTTTTGGAAATTGAGTAATTAAAATAAATCTTCACTAAAATAGAAATTACTGTTTATTATTGCTTAACAGTTTTTAAGCATGTTATCTGTGTGAATAAAATCATAAATTCATATTTTCAAATATAACTACATGTTTCCTTTCCCAGCAATAAAATAACTCGTGATGGAATGGTGTTTTTGGCTGATGTACTGAAAAGCAATACTACTCTGGAAGTAATAGATCTTTCTTTTAACAGAATAGAAAATACAGGAGCAAAGTATCTCAGTGAAACTCTTGCTTCACACAACAGGAGTCTTAAAGCGTTAGTATGGTTTTATATTTAATCAAAATAACTGAAAAATTTAAATCTTTAGAATACTAACCTCAAATCCCTTAACTCTTTTAAGATTTATGATGAAATATGAAAACTGTTTCTAAACTGACAGTGTTACGTTTACAGTAAATATTTCAGTTTCTTGTTTTTTTAAAAGTAATCTTTTAAAAATTGATTAATTCTTATTGATTGCTTAAGATTAAAGAGAAAATTGTTATTGCTTATATTCATCCTGAATTCTAACAAGAATCAATCATTCAGTATGGTCGACTTAAAAATAAGAATGAATCAAAGAAAATATTACTTGGATGACTTTACGTTGAAAGTATATCTGTAACCCACCCCCAAAAATTTACTGAATAACATAAAACAGACCATTGATTTCCAAAATGTAGGTAGCTCTACTAGGTACATCAAGCATACAATTAGAAAGCTAAGTTTCTTGGATATGACGATTAAACATTTAAGAATAACACTAATACTTAACATAATAAATGTTTGTAATAAATGAGGTTGCTCACTTAAGCGTTCTCTTTGTCAAAGTATTGGTTGTCAGGGTTATTACTTTTTGTTTTTCTATAGGTTGTCAGTAGTCAGCAACAACATAAAGGGAGAAGGACTTGTTGCACTTTCGCAATCCTTAAAAATAAATCCCACATTCTCTAATATATACATTTGGGGAAACAAATTTGATGAGGCTACATGTGTGGTAAGTTCTTTTTTTCACTGAAGGGAGTTTCTGGAGTCTTCTCTATAACATCAGACATTCTTTACAATTATTTATATTATTTACAAGTGCCTTAGGAAATGACTACAAAGTATAGTTAAACACTACAGTTTTGATAATTTTTAACATAAGTTCTAAAAATTAGCTGCTGGAAAGTTTTGTGGTTGAAATAGCAAAAGATGTCAAATACTACCAGTATAAAGATCACACACGAGAAGCTGAGTAAATTTAGAACTAATGATGACAAGCTAAAGCAGAAAGCAACTACTTTTAAATCTTTTACTGTCTAAATTTTTGCCTTTCTCTCTAATCGTATCCTTACTGACAAACCAGTTTAACTGTTTCTTTGACACTGTTAACACACATACCAAGGATCCATGAGATATAAATAAATTTCTACAATGAAGACAGTTAGGCAGCCAGCCAAGCTAGCATCAAATACTGTGGAGACTGTCTCTCTTAGCCTAACTCTGTAGGTTAGCTTCAGAGGGGTCAGGCACTCCATACAGTTGTATGCCAAAATCTGTGATTGTTTACTTTTCTGAGAAATGGGACCCTGGCTATCATCGGATTTTCAAGGGCGGCATATACAGTAGCTCTCCTACCTTATTTAAGAACTTCTTTGGGACTTGAAAATTTTGACCATGTAAACTTCTAACCACAAAATTGGTTAATATAGAGAATTGTTAACTTGGGAGGTCAAAAAAAAGTGAGAAATATATATTAGAAATAAGTTTTACAAGATTATAATTTCATGGTGTGAAATGAATAAAAACCTAACCATAAATTCATCAGTGTTTTTCAGAATTAAACTGTAAATTAGCACAGATAATTTGTTTTAGCACTGTGAAATGAATAAACTGCTTTCTTAATGATAATAGTTTTCCTTTTCTTAAAACTCTTAGGCATATTCAGATTTATTTCAAATGGGCCATCTAAAACCAGAAAATACAGATGTGGAGCCATTTGTGGTGGATGGACATGTGTATCTTGCAGAAGTCTCCAATGGCCTTAAAAAACACTATTACTGGACACCAACTTATGGAGCTTTCTACCACTCAGCTAATGCTGGTTTTAATCTTGTACAAGTAGGTCAACATCTATGAAAAAAAAATTCTAAAATAATTTTCATGTACTTCTTATATTCACAGAGATGAATATTTTATTGCCTATTACTTTACTTTCATAAGTTAGAACAAGTTATTTTTGTCAAATGTGTAAAGATTATATTAAACTGTATCACTGTCCATTATGAAAAACTGACCAGTGTATTTTTTAAAATAAATTTTACAAAATAGAGGCTAAAATTTTAATTTTGGAGAAAGAAATCAAGGAACTAAAGTAATTTTATTTTTATAAAGAAAATATAACCAAGTAGTAAAATAGCATACATGGAAAGGTCATTATCGGTATGCTAACTGAAAGTTGTCATGAAGTAGTAAAAAGGTTTCAGGTGCCAGATTCCTGGGGAATTTCAAAGGGTTTAGAGGTTGAAAAAGTATGTCATTTTTAGGTGTTACAAACGAGTGTTGATATACTCTCACAAATACAGGAAAAAATATATAAATATCTATATATACAAATACATATAAAAGTATACTTTTCAAACAAGTCAGTGCTGCCAGTGAACTTTTAAAGTTCTCTCTTGGAGGATGCCATTAATATTTTAATGATTTGATGACAAATAATAACTGTTACCTGTGGTCACTCTTGTTTTCAAATTAAGATTCCTATGAAGAGGCAATTTAAAAAACTATGATCCTTTTGATTATAGACCTATATTCAGAAATTTATGAATCCACACATTCCAAAAAAAGACTGCTTAATCTCAATTATTTATGACTGCTCAAGCCAGGCAAAGTGTGCAAAAAAAAAAAAAAGTGAACAGTTTTAAAGAGGTACTTTAAAAATTAAGCTAAGGTTCTGCAGTCTAAAATACCATCTATTTTTAAATAATGAGAAAAGTAAAGGTGGTGGTCAACTTTACAGTTGTTTAAGTACTGACTTTACTTAAAGCACTGTGAATTCCTCAAATCATCGTCGTATTTACAATTTAACATTAAGAAAAAATACCTGCCTGTGCCCATTCCTTTAGTAAACGATTAAGATAAATATTCCTTACTCAATACTTCATTATTTTTAAGTTTAACAGGTCTTTCCTTACATTCAGCACTTAATACCACTTTTCCATACTCCCTGGGGAAAAGGGAAGGGAAGGGGGACGAAGAAGGTATGGTGGTGGTTAATAAAATGGGATGAATATTTGAATAAATTGTATAAGGCATTATTTTCATTTAATGTTATAGTCACTGAGCCAGAAAAGACCTAAATGCCTTACCAAATCCATTCTCATGCTTTCAGATGACTGTGAATCATTAAGGACAGACAGATGGTTGTTATCGGGTTGAGTCTGTGCCATAAAACAAAATCTTAAAACATCTGGAATTGGTTGAAATAAACATAGTTCATACTAATAACAAAATGTGTGAAATGGATTTCAAGGTTTTTAAAAGATAAATATTGTTTATATGTTAAAATCACAATCTGGGAATGGAATTAGAATGACCTTCCACTGATGCAAAAAACTTACCGAAGATCTGCTGTCAACAAATGTTTACAATGGAATCAACAAAACTGTAGAGACCACAGAATTCTACAAGTGACTCTGTGTATCCTGTCACTAGCTATTGATTTTACTAGCTATTGATTTTACTCTTCATTATTAGGTTTTATCAAACCTTATGTGGACATGCTTTTCTCCACGTTTCAAATCTTATTTTCTTTTCATTTTAAGATCTCTCCTCCGAAGATATAAAACACTACTTGTTTTTTTTACAGTTCTTTTGCATTCCTATATGCTGACTATATCTAGAACTAAATACCTAAAAAGCTGTTATGTCCCAGAAAAGTGTCTCTGTAATACTAAAAATGCAATAGGAACTGAATTAAAATTTTTAATCAAATTTGAAAAACTGCAAAATTCAATGGATGGAATAAAACAATGCTATAGAAAAAAAATTTTTTAACTGTCATTTGGGAAACATTAAGCTGAGGAAATGCTACTCTTAGCAATTCAAGATCCAATAAACTCATGCTTGAATAATAGTATGACAAACTTCTTACACTTGAACTTTTGTCCAGAGTGAAGAGTTTTAACTACAGTTGCTAAATCAGCACTTATGTGTGGAGCATCAGAATCACCAGGGACCAATGTTAAAAATACAGATTCTTGAGCATCAGGTCTACTGAATCAAAAATTCATAGTCTGGGGAATCTGCATTTTTATAATCCGGGTCACCTTTAATCTCATTAAAGTTTAAGAACCAATCCTCTGGTTTTCTCAGTCTTTAAATTTTTAGTTCTATATATATATATATATATATAGAACTAAAAATATATATATATTTTAAACGCCTACAGCACCTGGTATTCCTAGGTGATCTCCCATCAAAGTACTAACCAGGCCTGACCCTGCTTAGCTTTCAAGATCAGACAAGATTGGGCACTTTCAGGGTGGCATGGCTGTAGACACATATACTTCTTTTAAATGGAAGTATAGCAATCATACAGGAAAGTATACAAATCTTAAGTGAACGGCTAGATGAATTATCACAAAGCTACCCACCTGTTAACCATGACCCCAACCGCAGTCAATGCCACACGCTTCCCAGAAGCTACTCCAACCCTCTTCCAATAGACAACTATCCTAACTTCTAGAACACCAGAGTAGTTTTGACGATTTTCATTTTATATAAATAGAATCATGTTTTACATGACTTTTTTTGCTCAAGGTTTTATTACTGATTCATGTATGCTGTTTTATGTAGCAAGTAGTTCATCTTTTATTGCTCTGAAATATTCCATAATATGCTGGGTAGTAGGAGTCTACAGCATTCTTGAAAGATAGCCTCTCAGGCTAGAACATGGTAATATCAAAGTAAACCTTAATAGTTCAGTTTGCTTTTCCAGGCTACTTTATGTTCCTGTGTGTATGGAAGGGACCCACAAGTTCCCACATTCTTGACCAAGAGAAGACTCAGAAGGTAGCTCTAATCAGGAAGCAAGTAGGTTTAACTCGAGCCTACAGTAGGTTGGCATGTACTAAACCTGCAACTTGACTTACATTGGACTGCTTGAGACAGATTTGCAAGCTCCGAGTTCTCTATATCTAAGAGAACCAAGCTGACGCCAGTTCAGCCAAGTACTAGGTCTGAGCAGGCTAGGAAAACCCTGATCACGTACTTTACAAGCTGTTGTCTAATGCATTAGAAGCCAATAGGATGCCCAGGGAATGGAAGAGGTAAAGACACTGACTTCCCTGCTGTCATTAGGTCATATAAGCCCCCTCTTCCATGTATCCGGACACCATTTTAGAGAGAAGACAAAGGGCAGAAATGACAGTAATATTCCAAGACTTCCCACTGGTGGTAGCTCAACAGGAAGAGTATGTAAGTTCTGTAGGAAAACTACTTCCTCTGCACTGTGAACTGTAATGAGTAAATCTGCAACCATGTTTCTTTCCATTTTCCTCTTAGCAGTCATTCTCTAAAATCCAGTGCAAAAATAGCCTTGTATTACAGTGCTGCAGATCATATGCTCATTTTTACGTTTCAAATTTGAAAGCAAAAAAGCAAGAAATAAAGGGATTTATACTGTTTAGATATTTGAGAAAATGTTTGTACCACAATGCTTTTCAAACTAGTGTTCATTATGTCTTATCTACTACTCAAACCATGTTCACCTGGTTTCTACTTTCAATTACCCAACTCAGTGTTGTCTTTGGTATCCTATTTCTCTGTAACCATGTTTCTTTTGCTAATTCTTTAAATGCATTTCCCCCAAGATTTTGTCTTTTTGTTCTTCTGTACCACCTCCCAGGGCTGCCTTAATCATTTCTATCACAATAATTACTAGCCTTATGCTGCAAGATCTGTATCTCTAGTTTTAACCTCTCCTGGGTTTCAGGCCTGTTTTCAATTGCTGCTAGATATTTTCACATGAATATCTACCAGTCAAATTCAGTACATCCGATATAAAGTTTTCCCTTCCATAAACCTCCTCATCTTCTCTCATCAGTTAATGGCATCACCATCTCAATCACTAGGGATCAAAACTTAGACGTCTAAGTTGGGGCTAACAGACTCAAGCCTATTTAAGAAAAACAGGATTTACTGGCAAGGTTTAACAGGCAAAACATCACTGGCATCCAGGGACAAGGAAATGAAGCATAGTTGTCCCACCTCAAGAATGGAATTGCAAAGCTAGAAACCCAGGCCATTTCTCTCTCACAGGGCCTCAGTTTGGTTCTGTAAACCTATTTCATCTTGCTTTGCCCTACAGATCAGCTTTCTCTGCTTATTCATAATTTCCTTTAGACTTTGGCTTACTTCACTGACTCTGGATCAGTTCTAATGATCTTTTCATTTATGTGTATACATAATCATCTCAGAATTTCATAGTTCAAATTCTTGAGAAAGTAACTAGCTCGATTTGGCCTAAGAATTTTTTCTCTCAGGTAAGGTTGGTTCAGTCTGCTGTAGTCCTGTGTATGGAATCACGTGTTACAAATGTGGCTAATCTCTGCCGTTCAGCAGTCAACTGTGATTGGCTGTGTGTAAGCGTGGGTTATAAATCTGCTATGTAATCTTATTCCTTCAGCACAGACTAAGGGTAGAGGGCTATTTCGAGTAAGATGGTATACAGAGCAGGACATGTCTTGGACTTCTATCCTGCCCCATTTCATATTTACTCTCCATTCTGCCTATTTAAGTCAGCTGTGTGCAAATTGCTCCTATCAGCCATCTCCCTGTTTACCTATCCAGGGAGGGGAAATGGCCCCTTCTCTGTCCATTCAACTGTTCAGAATTTCCTTTCCCACCTTCTTCCTATACAATGCTTGACATTCTGGCTTATTTTAGTGCTAGTTATGTTCAGATTTATATTTCCATTTGACTGTAAACTTAAGGGTGGAGTTTATTTTATTTATCTTTGTAGCTGTGTGTGCTCTGATTTCACTAACTTTATAGCATTTGAAATATGGGCCAGGTATTTTAATCCAAATCTCTGTTCACTTCCATGGTATTTATTTTAGTATAGCCTTCTTGAAATTGAATATCCTATTTCTGGGGGTAGGGGTAGATAATTACTATATTTGCATGATAATTATCTAATTTCTTAAATACACCAAGTTTCTCTTGAGTGAATGGGGGAAGAGGTTGCAGAGAACAGAATAGACCATATTACTGTTTTCAGTTATAAATGCTCCAATAACTAAATATCAATATTGTTCATAAATAATGAGTAAAAATGCAGAATTTACAGAAATTGCTTTAGAACATAATCTTTTTACTTGATGGTATTTCTACCTAAAGATGTAAAATCTCTGAGTAAAAGACATAAAGTTATATTGAGAGCTTCGTTTATAAATGCTTCCCAAAAGAAGAACATTAAGAAATGTTTAGGATAATAGTTCTCAATGTGTGGTACACATTAAAATCATCCATGGGGCTTTGACAGTATATACATGTCCCAGAGACTGTCTGATTCAGTAGGCCTAAGGTGGGGGTGAAGCTTGGATATCATTATTCTAGAAATATGTTTCTGATATGCATCAAATGTTAGAACTACTCTCCTTGGATATTTTTTAAAATGAGTACATGTATGTTGTCTTTATATGTTTCAACTACTCATTTGCACAATTTCTGTAGGACTGAAATATAAAAAAGTGATAAACTACTGTTGCAATAGAACTGATAGAACTTTTTCTTTTGAAAAAAATAAAACAATTTTCTAATATTTGTCTATCGAAATCATCCTATGAAATTAAAAATAAATACCATTTAAAAACAGCAAAAATTATTTATATATAATCTAATGTTTCTTTTTAAAAAGTCTAATCTCCACCAATACAGTAGGAAAAATCTAATACAAATATAAAACAAAATTTAGAAAATAATTTGTTTTTCAGTAAGATCTTCGGCATCCTAAAAACTTAAAAAAAAACTCAGTAATATAAATAAATAAGAATAAACCTTTCTCAAAACACTGCATTGTAACAAACACATTTAGGTTTAACTACAATGATAATTATCTGTCAGAATAATACCAGATACAACTAAAATATATGCATATTATGATAAAGAACAGGATGGCTTTATATGAAGAATCACAAGACAAGATATTCATTCTTTAATCTTTCTTTACCTGTCATTCTGGAAGAGCACCGAGCCATGCAAATTTAAAATAAAATTATTTTACTTAAGAAGCAGGTAATGTGGTGAAGAAAAGGACAATAAATCATCCTTAGGCACACCAATAATACTAAAAATAATAAATCTGAAGGCTAATCTATGCAAAGGGCAAGATGTTAGTTACTACCATATTAGAGAAAATTTGATAACTACTACCCTCAGAATTAAGACATTACTGTAGCGTTTTTAAAAAGAAATTTTGTTCATTAGATGCTTGGATTAATGAAGATGTGAATTAAATATAACCTCTCCATTTCATCAGACTTCTTATAGAGGCTGAGTCTTAATTTTCTTTAATTTCTTCATATTCCAATAAATTCCTATTGAATTTAAGCCAGAATAGATTAGTTGAACATTTTATAACTTCATAAACTGTATTTAACCCAGCATATTAATACACATGCATAATTAGATTTCTTAAACATTATAACTGATGGACATATATATTATAAGGCAATATTTCAAACTCTATTAAATTAAGTCAATTCCACTGGTGGCAATTTATTGTGAAAATGCTGAGTATGCTGTGAAATGGTGACGATTTCTACAATTTACAAAAATTAAGTAGTTTTATTATGTCCTCTAGTTGGTTCCTATGACTAGGACCCCAGAGAAAACACAATTAAAGAAATCAATACCAATAGAAAATACATTAATTTTATTACAGATATAGTTTAAAACTAAAAATAAGCCACAACTAATGCATGGCAGATATAAGATAATGTCACCATGGTATTTGATCAGCAGTATAGGAACTGACTTTGTGGAAATGATAATTTAATATCCAAAAATCAGGCAGTAAAATATATGTGGAAATAGTGGGATGGGAAATAATTGGTAAATATCAGAACAATACTGAATTTTTTATGTTCATAAGGAAAAGGACTATTGTGAAACTATGACAACCAAATGTGGTTTAATTAAAAAAAATTTTTAACTCACAACTTATAGAAAACACAAATATAAAGTGTTTAATAAACTGGCTTTCTGATAACTCAAATGTTAACTTGTAATTGAAGTTAATTTCTTAAATCTATGTAATATAATGTATCAAATTCAGAAGTCAAGTGATTTATGGTATGAATATTTAGAAAATTCTTTTTAGAATTTAATATTTAAAAAGTGCCTAACAGTTTGAGAGGCTTATCAAAATTTTTAGAAACTCAGTATATTTTCCTCCTCTTCAGTAAGCTATTTAATAGGTTCAGAAACCTATTAAAATATAACCTGAATCAAATTTTGAAAATGTCTTTTAACAAAATAAAACACCAACTATTTAAATTCATTTAAATAAATTTGTAGTCATGAAAATGTAGTCTCAGATAAATTGAATCAAAAGTACTGATCAATGGGTTTCTCCAGAATACTGAGTGAACAAAAATTTATAGTTATTTAGCTTTTAAGAGAAACACTTCTTTTTATTTTATAGAAAAGTTATCTCCAATGGAATACATTAATAGAGAAATAGCACAATTCTTATTCAGTACCTGAATTTTCTTGGGTGGATATATGAAATTTGATTTTTTCCCTCATAGTATTGGTCTATGGAACTTAGTAACAGCAACACTCTTGAGCTGATACCATCATGGATTTTGCTTAAATTTTGAGGGAAAGCAAAATTTTAAATCTCACCATGTCAAAACTGAATCATATAAACCGAAAGACTCCACTTCAATAAATGAAAGGCAATTCTAAAATGCAAAATAAAAATGGAATTAAGGCAGCTCTAAAAGAAAATGAAATTTAACCACCCAAAATAGTGCTAGTATCGTATAATCCATTCCATAAAAAGCTGTATCATCTATATAAAAGCCCAAAATCAAAACAGGCATTGCACAGTTATAATGCACCATCAAGTGCTTTTACTTCAGTGAACGAAAATAACAGTCACGACTCAAATGGTAATTTAAGATGAACATCTGCACCTTACCAGAGATGTTTATGTTTACTACCAGAGAAGTCTTAGCAATTCCATATTCCTCACAAAGTCAATATAATTGTTGTAAAAAAATCAACTGTGGTTCTGAATACCCATTTACAGTTGACCTCAACAATGTATCTGATGTAGGAGATTGATTATCTGTGACAGGCAGAAGCATGTGCTGGTCCTCAGTCCCAAGTGGAAGAGCTAGTGGTAAAGTCATATCAGAAGGCTTCACGTCCAAAGTTTCTGATAAAGGGCTTTTTTGTATGGAATCTTGTTCACTCAAGGGATGATCCTCTATACTAGAATCTAGAATTTTATCTGCCCCTGAAATAAAAGGGGAAAAAATGTATACTATCCTTAAAAACAAAACAAAAACGTTGAGGTAGAATCTTACTATTCCCAGAACTTGCATTCCAACCACCACACCTTTATCCACGCTGTTTCTCTTTTGATGATCTGCCCTTCATTATCTATACAAATCCAACATGGGCCTCAACACTAGGTTTCAGCACCAAATCCATTTAAAAAACAGACTTAATGATTCTAGACCAGACTGAGCTGTTTCTTATCTATTTTATCACTCATTTGTCAATCTCATATACTGCCTTGTGACATTTCTCTTATTGTTTTTTAACACTTAGGTATGCCTTGAATGCTCAACTAGACTGGAAATTCCTTGAGTAAATATCAAGTTATTCTTCTCTAATTTCTTCAAAGTACTTAATAGTGCTATGCACTTAATAAATTACCTATTTGTTCATTGACTGTATTAATGAGTTTTTCATACTATTCTGAAAGCTCGAGTTCAGAGGTATAGCCCCTTCAATTTTTAGAGGTAAGGAATTCTATTCTACTCAAGGGGATAATTACCATACATTTTGCCTTCAAATTTTCCACTAGCTTTACCATGTTCCTGACACTTCAAAGTAGTGAGATGATTTCACAATCTCACTATCCTCATTAGACCAAACCGCATATTTGCTTTAAAAAAAAATCTGGTCTTGCAGACTACTCTTCTGTTCAACCATCCAAGAATATAAGCTGTGCTTTCTAGTCCTAGTGACTCTCTTCAGCTATGTTCTTTCTGCCTGGAATGAACAGTTCCTTTCTCATCTCCACACTCTGAACTCTTCTCTGTCCTGCAAGTTCCCTGGGATTAAGCCTCTGTGTCTCTATTTAGCCCATGTTTTGTCTTATAATCATAGTTATTTATTTATATTTCTAGCCTCCCATACCAGATTGGAAATTCTTTGAGGATTAGGACAATGCTTTGCTCGACTTTATTACCCTACAGTATGTGTACTTTAGAGATATTAAATATTTGTTGAATTAATGATTTAATGCAGTTTTCGAATGTTACTAAATCCTTATGTTTGTTTACTATTAAGACTATCATCTCTACACACTGAAGAAGCCTAGTATTTTGTTTCTAATCATGACAGAAGAAAATGGTAAGCACAGGGAAACTTTTTCAAAGATTCATTTTAAGCAAAAGACTATTTCTATTTTTATATACTAAAACAACTTGGGGCCGCCCGCTTCCCCATTTCCTCTTATATATTTCTGGATTAGTGTTCATGATGCCCCTTTCTTCATATAACTACAGTTAAACTCTAGGCAACCTAGACTCTAGTATGGGGAATAATGATATATAATTTGCTTATATAATCCTTCCTTTTTGAAATTGTTCATAAATCAGATTTCTAAAGGAGAAAATATTTTCAGTATTATTAATTAGGTCAATATGAAAAGAAATTCAGAGTGAACTCATGTGAAAATTATACAGCTACCATCCTCATATGTGCATATCTAGTTTTCCAAAAAATCTACTTTAAACTGCTATTATGTACGACTCAACATTTTAAGAAACAGCACCACTTAGGAGAGTACTAAATTTTTTAAGAAACATAAGAATTTACCAGAATGGACTTTTGTTTTGTGCTTCTTTAAATTTTTAATATCTGTGTAAGAATTTCCACATAATTCGCAGATAAATGGTCTTTCTCCTGAAAAACAAGTTTAAAAGTTTAAAACCTCAATATTTTAAAAGCCAAGACAAAAATATATTGATATTTTATGAACACAATGCAAACATTACTATATTGTTTAAATATTGTTTCAAATTACTACTGTAATTACTTGGTTCTAATACAGCGAAATGAAAACTTATACACGCAGGCACTCTTATATAAAGCAACCCCATTTCAGGGAAAACTGAGCATTTTTCATTAACATAAATATTTTAAACTAAAAAAAATAACTTATTCCTTTATTTCTATCAGACATTTAGTGAGTGCCAATTATATGTCAAGCCCTGGCTAAGAGATACAGCTAGGGGGGAAAAAAGGGATAATTATGGTTTCTGCTCTCAGGTAGCTTACGAATTAGAAAATCCTTAAAAAATACTGACAATAAAATGCTACGAAATTATAATTCTTTTGAGATAAGAACTGTTCTTTATCATGCAAACTGAAGAGTATGGGAAAACAGAAGTTGCCAATAAATTTCTTAAATGTCTCCTAGGTGCTCACACTATTTTAGATAGGAATTACGAGGAATAATTTTTAAAAAGAAAAAGTCACAACAGCACATTTTCAAAGTGATATTTTCCTTTAAATTTTTTTTTACATTTAATAATTTCTTCATACTACTTATAAACTACCTTTTATAATAAACTTGCCAATATTAAAATTTATTCCTAAAATTTGCATATTGAACACTGTTTTAATAAGAAAATCTGATATTCTTATTTTCTATTCCTTTTCATGTCTTCATATATCTGTGCAATTTAATCCATCATTTAAGAAACTATTATCTGGAATACTTTGTATAAAATATATATAATTCAAGTTGATATTTATACTTTAAAATATTGCTAGGTAAGAGTATGTATGACTAGATACCATATAGCCCGTAATGGTTTAAAAATCAAGGTTTACATAAAAAGAAATTAGAGAGAACAAAAAATAATACGTTCTCCCTAAACACAGACCTGTATGGGATCGAAAGTGTTTGTTGAGCTCTCCTGAGGAAATAAAACTTTTCCCACAAATACCACATATGTATGGTTTTTCACCTAGATGGAAAATAAAAAATAGCGAAGTGGTGTACTATACCAATATAATATTTATCAATTACAATAACCTAAAGTAAGCTGTTCTAAAATATTAAATTGAAACCTCTTTACATTGTATTTTAGAGGTATTTTCAGTGTGACCCAACTTAAATGAATAGTAATCATTTTACACTGATGCTTTTCATATAATAAACCTTTATTTCTCTAAATGTCCTTGTAATGAATTTAAGTTGAGCAAGAAGTTGATTTTTATATGATTAGAAACATGTAAATCAATGAACCCATATTTCAATTTTTGCTATCTACTATATTATTAAAGAGGAATAAGATCATTTAGAAAAGATCTATTAAAAATGTACCCTACAAAAATGAAAATCTTTATAAACAAGAGAATGTTTCAAAACTGGTAATTTGAAGTATCTGTTTAATCTGCAAATCTTAGAATATCTGTATGAAAAGTCCTACAAAGTTATAAAATCAATGTTCTACCCAAATCAACCCCCACCCCTTAATTTCACTCTACAGTTTTATTGAAGGGAAATAAAACTTCAAGAGGCTAAGTTTTTCTAAGGTGACAAAATATGTCTCAAGTTTATATATTGTCAAAATTATCTGATTTTAGTGTATATATTATATGATAAAAGTCACCCACCATGTATTATTCTACATTTTCATATCTAATATTTATCTGAAAATCATAAACATAAAAAGCTTTAAAAAGCACAAACACAAAACTACAAAGTCTGTAATCTACTTTTTTGTAAATTCTCAACTTCCTCCTTTCTTTTTACAGCTTTCCTTATTTTAAGCAGTCTCTCCATGTCAAATTCTTACCTGTGTGTTTTCGAGAATGAGTGATAAGAGAACTAGAGACAGCAAATGCCTTTCCGCAAGTATCACACACATAAGGCTTTTCTCCAGTATGCCTACGAACATGATAGGTCAGTGTGCTGGCTTGGGCAAATCGCTGTCCACACCTATCACAGACATATGGCTTCTCTCCACTATGCTTCCTATTAGTAAAAAAATACAAAGTTAGATGCTGGTAAGTGAAATGATTTGGAGATCTATATAACATTTTTCATACAATATTTAATTTCATTTCACCTTAACAGACCAGAATATGTATTTAAAACCAAGTTTCAACATATACTGTGAAAAATAAATGTTGTGGTTGTTATCAAAACATTAGTTCTAAGACCAGTTCAAAGAGTTCTGCCATCTTTATATAGTTGCAAATGTGCCCCTAATACTGCCGTCATTTTTGCTTGTACATTCACTCACTCTTCAAAACTCTTTCCTCAAAACTCCAGCACCTCCTTACCCATCCTCACTCTTAGCTATGCCCCTGCTTACTGTTTCACTGAGAAAAATTTAAGCTATCAGAAAATTCCTACCACAACTCTCCACCTAAGGACATCTCTACCTGTAAATTTTCTTTCCTCCTTGTTAACTCTGAAGGTGACAGCTGATCTAAAACCAGTTACTCCTATTTGTATACTTAAGATTCTATCCCCCTTCCCTGCTCTATATCGCTCCTACAATAACCTCCATCCTACATCATCCATTTTTCCCACCCCACTGGACTGTAGCATATAAATAATTGATACATCTCCACCTAAAAAAAAAAAAAAAAAAAGACAAAAACCTTGACCTCACTTGTTCTTCCATTTCATTCTTTCTCTAATCTCTTCTCTACTAGCCCATGCTAAACACTGCTTTTGTCAAGGGCAGTGCTGAACTCTCACTTTGCTAAATCCAATTCTCAATCTTCATCTATCATCAGAATCTGACACAGCTGATCGTTCCCTTCTGGAATCATTTCCTTCACATGGATTCTGGGGCAGCCCACTCTTCTGGTTTTTCTCCTGTACTGGCTGCTCCTTTCTAATCACCTCTGCTGGTTCCTGCCCACTTCCTAGAACTCTTCATGACTTGTCTTTTGATCTCTTTTCTATCCACATTAGTTTTCTCGGTGACACCATCCAGTGTTCTGGTTTTAAATATTATCTACATGTTGATGACTTCCAAATTAATATCTTTAGTACAAAATAGTCCCCTCAACTCCAGACTAAGATAACCACCAGCTCTCTATTGTATATCTTCATTCAGATGTCTAATAGCCATCTCAAATTTAACATGTTCAGAACTCTATTCCAACAACTCCTGTACTTTTACTTAAACTGCTCTATCCACAATTTTTTCCCATTTCGGTCAATGGTAATTCTAACTTTTCAGGTGGTCAGGCTCAAAACTTTAAAATCCTCTTTGATTCTACTTTCTTTTATACCCCACACCAATCTGCAATCAATTCTGTTTGTCCTACATTAAAAAATATGTCCAACGTCTGACTACTAATCTTTTCTACTGCTACCACTCTGGCTGAACCAACATCACTCTCACTTGGGTTTTATCTAGAGCTTTCTAACTGGTAACTTTGCTTCCATTCTTGTAATCCTATAATCTTTTCCTAATATAGTAGAGTGATCCTCTTAAAAAGTAAACAAGATCACATCACTTATTTCTTAATCTCAAGCATCAAAGCTTTATAATGGCCTATAAAACCATCTGGATGCCTCATCACCACTCATCTTACTTGCCTTACATATTCTTCTCAAGCTGCCACGGCTTATGGTTCCTTGACTGTGCTAAAATATATATTGTATGGTGGAACCATAAGAGAATTCTACTGTCCTAAATTCTAATAGTTTATCCATAAGACTGTAGTCATTGATAGACTCCAAGATCAAACAACTCGTTTTTGTTTTTTACCTTGCATGTATCTTGAGATTGCTAGAAGTTGCAAATTGTAAATTGCATACATCACATTTATAGGGCTTTTCCTCACCATGATGCATGCGACTATGGAAGACTAGCTGGCATTTCTGAGCAAATCCTTTATCACATAATTCACATTTGTATGGCTTCTCACCTAAAAATGGCAAATAAAATTTATGTTTAGAAAGAAAAATTGTTTTAGTTGTTTGCACCACATGAGCTTTCAGGAGTTCTCACAGTACTGGTTTTCGTATTCAGAAAATGTTAATTCCTAGAAGTAAAAATGCAAATAAGTTCTCTTCTTCCAGAATTACTAATTGAAAACACAGGTAGAGTTAAAATTAAAAAAAAAATTAGTGTTTCTGAGTTCGTAAGAGGGAAGGTGAGCAATGAGAGAAATACAAATTGCATCTTAAGAAGTAATAATCTAAGTGTACCAGTAAAGGTAAATGTAGAAGTTGAGGACAGAATATGTGTAACATGTTTAGAGGCTGACAAAGTCTAGGAAGCAGGTGGTGAGATGTGTTGGCAAAATCTCAGAATTGGCCTGAGTTGTAATAACTTTTCTCTTCATCAGTTTTAATATCTTTTTAATATCTTTGTCTCTGTTAAATACTTAACTGGAAACCAAATTTATGCTTATTTTCACTATGAGGGAAAATGATATAAAGAGCTCAGTCTCAGGACTTCAGAGTATCAGTTACAATAAAATAGCCATTAAATACTTGGTCACAGTTACAAAGAAATTTTCAACAGTCTAACATGCTAAATATTTTTATAAATTTTTATATACTTTATATATCAAATTTTGGTCACAGTCAATATTGTATATTAATATTCTCCATAAAGTGTTTTAGTCACAGCATAAAAATTTTGTCTCCCACAAACAAGTCTTACCTGTATGAGTTCTTACATGTGTTTTCAGCTGGTTACACTGGGTAAACGCTTTTCCACACAAGTGGCAAACATAAGGTTTGACTCCTTTATGTATTCTCATGTGCCTTCTCAAGCTGCTGGCTTCTGAAAACACTTTCCCACATGTGTTACACATTGGCTTGGCCTTGGAATACCTCTGATCCAGCTCTTCCCCAGAGCTTTCCAGCTCATAAGAGTTCTTGACACTGGCTATATTAGACATAGAGTGTTCTTTCAGAGCACAGTTTGGCTGTGATTTTCCACGTTTCCGTTTCACTGTAACAGTTTGCACAATATCTTGTGCTGGAAAAGTATTTTCCACAACTGATGTCAACTCAAGTTCTGAATTATCATTTCTTTGTGCAACCTGTTCTATTACAGGTGTAGATAACTTATTTGTATCAAGGAATAATTCAACAGATGCATTCTCTAAAATGTCACTGGGATATTGCACTGTTTTATTCTGCCCTGTTTTCTGGGAGTTGAAGGCCTTCTTCTTCTTTTTCGCTTGAGACGACTTCTTTACTAAAGCCCCTTGTTTAGGATTTGTCTGAACTAAATCTGTAGACACTTCTGATTTCTCCCGACTGTTATAATCTCGTAGAGTAAGAAGACAAGTCTGTTGATTCAATTCAATGTTTCCAGTAATACTAGATATCTCTGTAGAGGAGGGATTAGCAATAAAAGCAAAATCTTCCATCTTTATTTTACATTTAGTGACCACCTCTTCCACTTTGAGATAGTCAGCAGCCTGATGAATTTCTTTAACATTCCAACTGTAAGAAAACAAGGCTAAATGACAATATTCTGATCAAAGAAAAACTTTCTGAAACAGAGCTGGACATTTATTTCAATATCTTTTAAAGATCTACTGAAGGAGAATGATGAAAAAGGTATAACTAAGAAATTATTCACTCAGTAATGTTTAGGCAAATACATCGTTTTACAGAACTTAAAAAGATGAAAATTACTGAATAGCTACCTATGTAGTGCAGAAAAATAAAATGTTAAAATTTCTACCTGTTTTAGGGGACAGAGAATACAGCATAGGGAATACAGTATTGTAATGGCTATATGTAGAGCAAGATGGGTGGTAGAAAGTTCTCAGGGGGATTGTGTCATAAACTACACAAATGTATAAACAATGTACTGTATACCTGAAACTAATATAAAAAAAATAGTATCTAATTTTACCATAAAAAAATTGTTTAAAAAAACACCTGGAAAACAAAAGTACCTGTTAGCAACTTATTGCTTCCTCTGATTCATCCTGAGGCCTCTTCAGATAGCAAATCAGCTTTTCTGGATTGGCAACAAGAATCTAAAAAAATTGTTTATTATCTCCCTCTGTGAGGAACTTTAATGGTGCTTCTCAAACCTTCCTATGCATGTGAATCATCAAGGGATCTTGTTAAATGTAGATTCAGTAGGTCTGTGGTGGGGCCTCAGGGTCTGCATTTCTAACACACTCCTTGGTGATGCCAATACTGCTGGTCCATCACCACCCTTGGAGGAACAAGGTTTTAGAATGTGCTAAGCTCTCTCTTGTGACCATCCTACTTTGTGAGTGTGGTATCAACTCAAGTTGGAGAGTGTGTCATATTAGGATTATATAGAAAAACTTGTCACCTTGTTCAACATTCCAGTCAATATTTACTGAGCATTTACTATATGTGGTACTAAGAGGGATATTAAGAAATATCAAACATTCCCTGCCCTCCAAAAGTTTACAATGTAATGAAAGGGTGTTTGATTACTCTAGCACTGGCTCTGACAATACTAGCTGAATTAATAAGGGGTAAGTTAGTACTTTTGGGTACTTCATTTATCTCAGCTGTAAAATCAGAGCTGAGATATGACCCTTTTAATTATTTGAGGACACACACATACACGTCCCTCAAGTAACCTCCCTACTTACCATTTTCCCCAATTATTATTTGATTCTCTAGGCAAAAAATATCTTCTCCCTATTTATAATATGTATGAACCAGAAAAGGGTTTTACTCATAGCTACTAATATAAATGTAACATAAGTTTAAAAAGGA
This sequence comes from Rousettus aegyptiacus, assembly GCF_014176215.1. Classification (NCBI taxonomy): domain Eukaryota; kingdom Metazoa; phylum Chordata; class Mammalia; order Chiroptera; family Pteropodidae; genus Rousettus; species Rousettus aegyptiacus. The sequence continues at coordinate 30,208,387 of NW_023416307.1, read as the reverse complement.
GTAAAATCTGACATGAAATTAAAAATAACTAGTGTCATGAACCTCTCAGGTCATTGAAAGTATATGTACTACAGTACCTACATTAACTACCTATTTTCTCATCATCTAATTAAACTGCTTTCCCTCAAGTACCACCTGTATGTTTCCTCTTTTTAAATTTAGCATTACAATGGCTTTAAAAAATGTCTTTTATTATACACATAATCATTTTTCAGCTGATTATAGATTAGATTTATAGGCTAGTTTGGAAACCTAATGATCAGTTTAAGGAACATTTTATTCTCTGAGAAACACTGTCTTAAGTTCCTAAACATATGACAAATAAATTTTTGGAACATAATTTGCTCCCCTAGATTAAAAATAAATTACTTGCAAAGATATAGCACCAACAACCAAGGTATAATCTTATTCATCTTTTATATAAAATGTTTTTTCCATGTATAAAGAACTGTAGCTCTCTAAAAACATTGTTTTTTCTTAAGCATTTTTATTGCTTTTGCTACATAATCTAGTATTAAATCACAATAAATGAGACCACTAGAATGAGAGCCAAATGATCACTTTTTATACTTAGGTCTCAAATTACAATTGTGCTTAGTGCTCCATAAAATGAACCACCAGATAACAAGATCGAGGAGTCTTTTTTTTTTTTTAAATGCCTATAGCACCTGGTATTGCTAGGTGGTCTCCCATCCAAGTACTAACCAGGCCTGACCCTGCTTAGCTTCTGAGATCAGAGGAGACTGGGCACGTTCAGGGTGGCATGGCCATAGACTCAAGGAGTCTTTAAGACCAATATAAACACACTAATTGTTCAGTACTAAAACAGTAATTCACGCAATTTATCTATCTATTTCACAGACCGCCTATTATCTCAGTTACAGTTAAGAAAACCAATCAGCATGTTTGTCAATAACTTATTTGCATTTGTTTACAAGCATGAAGTTACAGTGCTTGGAAAAACTTGATTTCAACTTTTAAAGTAATTTAATTACAAATGGCAGGTATATGGCTAAATGCTTTATGAGTAGTTCAATTAATGCTCAGGACATGCCTATAACATGTAATATAATCCCCATTTTACATACGAATGAAAAATCAGAGGTCCAAAGAAATTAAGTAACTTTTCCAAGATCATAGTGTTGGGACTAAAAGTTTGACCAAGGTAATCTGGCTCCTGAGTCCACTTAACTCTCTATTATTCTGTCTTTGTAATCACTAAATTACAAAGACTTTCTCTTTTGGTGTAAGTCTTCTCTTACATTTGCCACTGGACTCAAACAGTTGGCTCCCAGGAAAGATATGTTCAAAAAAGATTGAGTAAAACATCTGGCTCTTCTTCGCATTGGTTCTTTGCATGAAAGCTCAAAGTAAGATGCTCTTCAGTGTGTTCAGATCAACTCGAGGTTTTCCCAACAAAGATAATTGAGAAAGGGAAAACACTAAATTGAAGAGCAACCAAAATTCACTAGTTTTGTGGCTTTTATATTATATTTTGTGGCTTTTATATTTTTAATCAGAGGAACTATTCAAAAAATGTCAATAATTTTTGTGAGATTAATCTATAACACTGCTCTGTTCCTTTTTAATGTTCCTTTTTAATCAACTGATTGATTTAAAGATTTCATTACACCATTTAAAAAATAATTCCAAAACTGCATGTTTTCTTTTCAAAAGTATTAAGGAACATCATGATTCTAGCTTTTTGAAGTATATTTCCATGACAAGCTGCAATGTAAACGAAAGGGAAGGATGTTGCTTAATGTGCGTGTCCATGTATCTACAGAAATGATCTGGAAAAGAATGCTTATCAAAGTGTTAATAATGGTTACCAGTGGGTGGCAGAATTTCAGTTTCCTTTATGTTTTTTTCTAATTTTTCTCCAAGAAATGTGGAATTAATGGGGAGGAGAGTAGAGGAAAAAAAGGAAACTAATGTTCATTGGGAAATGGGCCTTTGAGTAAATTCTAATCTTCACACTAACACAAAAGGAGTTATTACCGTCTCATTTTTACAGATGGGGAAAGTGAGGCCGAAGCTGCATCTTGCTCAAAGAGACACTGACAGAAAAGATTTAATTCTAAAGCCCATAATCTTTTTATGTCAGAACATTATAATCTATTGTTATTCACACTCTTTAAGATGAAAGAAGATAAGAGTAATTTGACTGGATTCGCTTTCCTTTTATGTGCTCCACCTTTCCCCCCAAAAACAGTAAGTGCATTGGTATTAACTCAATTATATGGTTCATTATGTACGAGAGACACACAGTGCCTGTATTATCAAATTCCTCAGAATCTATTTCTTATTCGTGCAGTGAAAGCAGTAAGCATCTGAGAAAAAACATTCTAGCATCTTGGATCTGATTTAAGCATTAATATTGATATCTTTACAGAGATATCAAGAGTTATTGCCATTTACACTCCAATGACATCATTTTCCTGAACCACAATCAGGAAGAAGTCTTGAACATTTCTACTTACAGTTGGAAACGGGAGCACTATTAAATGAACACAGAGGTTCTTTCTCCATGTACACTCTCTCACCCCAAACACCTTAAGAAGTGGGTAGAAAGTGAGGGACAGAGAAGACCAGAGGAACATAAAGACCAGAAAGCAAGGGGAAACTGAAATTCACTTAAAATTCATTGTTACATAACTGAAATCACAGGCTTTGTTTCAGTAGGTAAATCAAATGTGTCAGAAACAAGGCTTTAATATAATCCGTGCCTTTTATACTTAAAAATGCAGGCTGCTCATCCCAAATTGGTGATACTGATTTTTCTTTAAACAAACAAAAAAACCCCAGAAAACAATACTGTGCAAGTCAAGACTCCAAGATCAGGGACTGAATACAAAAAAATGTAAATCTACTCTTGCTCTAAAGACTACTGATTAGCTTTTTATAAGTGTAAATAAAATGCGTACTTTACCTGTCAAGATTTAAAGTTCCTGTGTATATAAACTCCAACAGTTTCTTAAATCCATCAGCCTTCACCTGACTCTGATCAAGAAAGACATTGTTCTCAGAAGTGCTTCTGTAGATCGCACCAAAATATTCACTAAACGAAGCAAGCACATTCCTATGAGCTTTAAACTGGAAATCACCAATCACTATGGTGCAGTCACAGAGAAAACCTGCTTCCCGTTGTTTGTTCAGTCTCTCTAAAAGGTGCTCACAGTGATGCGAATACTGCATTTTGATATCGAAATGGAATTTTACCCTTGTTCTAAAAACAAACAAACAAACAAAAATAGGTCAGCAATTCTAAGTTTTCACCCAAGCAATTGGTAAAGGGAGAAAGAACACACGACATAACATAAACAAGAACAAAGTCGGTTCTCATTTTATCGCCCCTCCCAAATTTTTGTCAAAAGGATATGTTTAAAAATTCTGAAGGAAAAAGTATCTATCTTTGTTTCATTTAGGGCAATTAAGACAATCCTTTGGACGCGTCAAGAAATTGCGATGAGTAAAAGCAGTTTCACAAGCTGAAAAAAGCAACGCAAAAATTCACGCCTTTGCACCAGTTGAACCTTCAGACTTTCAAGCTCGGTAGGCATACACACGTTAAAATATTAGCCATTAAGAAATGATTCTTTAGGACGGATGGGGATAAGACACGGTGCGAGTTATTTAAAACTGCTCCAAAATCACCGAAACCTGTTAGCTTCCGCGGTGCACAGTTGCTTCAAAACGCGAGGCGCGAATGAGCGGGGCCAAAGGTGTCAAAGGTTCCATCCCTCGCCCCGAAGAGGCCACACCCCCTCACATCTCACTTCTCCACTCGAGGTGGCATCAGAAAGTGATGACCACAGCCGGTCTCTCCTGGCTTCCGCCGCGCTGCCCTTCGCCCAGCTCCCACTGCCCGGAATTCCCACAACAGAGGTTGTGGCCAAGGCCAACGACGGGGGCTGCCGCGCCCAGGCTTTCCATGTTAACACCTTCACCCCAACCTGAGAGCGAACTCCGAGGGGCCTGCCTCACAATGGCCCAGGGTCTGGAGAGAGCGGGGACAGCGGGCTGGGGGGCGAAGACAGAACTCACCTATAGCAACCCAACGGGGAACACAATTTTTCACTCTCTCTCCGCCATCTTCGGAGGACGTCACCACGCCACGCTCCGCCTCTCCCTCTCTCTCTCTCTCTCTCTCTCTTTTTCCTCCACGGAGGCGTCACATCCGCCTCTGGGCGTCCCGTGGCAACACAGGAAGCTCTAGGACCGTGGAGGTCCAACACCTGCATGGGCTGAACCAACTGGCTCAAAGAGACTACACTTGCCAGCATGCCTGGGCTCCGCTGAAAAAGCGAGCGTCAAAGATGCGAGACCTGAGGGTTCGCTCACAGCGTCCCGCCTATCTTCCTTATTCCCGGCATTCTGGCCGCCCGACAGTCGGCGTCTCGCGCTCGGCCCGCATTCTGGGGCGAGGTCGGGAAGAGCTGCACCGTAAGGCCTCTTTGCTAGAACCAAATTGTGCACTGCATGCTGGGGCTTGTAGTTGCTTGTCTTCTCCCAGCATCCTCCCCTTCTTCGGGGCCCCACGAGTGGGAACGGCTGCTTTGTGTACTGGGGCTCTCGGCCGTGGGGGAATTTTTGAGTTGAGACTGATCATCCTTTTCAGTTAACGTGCCCGAAAGCCCTTGGGACCCTCCGAGTTTTGTTTGCATCAACCAACTATACCCCGGTTTCCGGGATACCCTTACCTGGTGACAGATGTCTGATGCACCAAAGCGCGGCAAAGTTGTAGGACACACTGGGCATGCGCAACATGGGAGAAAAGTGAGCTTTATACCGGAAACGGTTCAGAGTCAGCTAAAAATTTTTGTACAATTATTTATATCGAATTCAGATTTTGTACGGTCAAGGAAAGGGATACCAGTTTGCATAATATACAAAAGGCTCAGGAACAATAAGTTAAGTCGTATTATGTTAGGGTGGATTCTTCCCTATCGCGCGCGTACACAAATCTTAGAAAACCAAAACGTCAACATTTTTTATTGTTGAAAGTTGTGTCAGGACCAAATTTACTCGCGCCTTTCTTTTTTAAGCACAATCTCAACTTGAATTTATTAATTTCTTCTCTCCTGAGATTTTTTTCCCAACGAGATTCTGTTTGCTCTTTTTATAACTTATTTCTGTATGAACTTAAAAAAATTTAAGTCGATCACTTGCACATGGCAAGCCGTCAATAAAAACATTTGGTGAATGAATAACACCCAAACTTACTTGAATATCCCAAGGTTCCGAAAGTTATTTTGAAGGTTACGTAAATAACACCCAAACTTAGTTTAATTTCTCGAGTCTGCAAGTCATTATAAATATTTTCTTTTAAAAAGCAGAGTAGTTTCAGGATTTGGGGGAGCTAGGTATTAAAAATAAGAAAACTAACTTGTTTCCGCCCGGTTTCGAACCGGGGACCTTTCGCGTGTTAGGCGAACGTGATAACCACTACACTACGGAAACCTAGCTGCCACACAACCTTTAGAAAATTATAGATATATATGTCGTAACACGATTTCCATCCATTTTTATTTAGTGTTAATGTAATTTTTAACAGAGAGAAGAAAAAGCCAGAGTAATCACATGTTCAATTGAACAATGCTACTATTTCAAAAGTTGAAATTTGCGTGCACTTTTTTCCAAAGCTCCTTAGGTACTGCTGTAGAAACCAGGCATCCAGTAGTTGTCCTTCCTTTGAGTATACTTTCTTCAATAAGAAAAAAGTGTTTGATTACATATCAATAAGAAAAAAGTGTTTGATTACATATCTTTTTTGCTGCTGAGTCTCAAGCGAGTCCCCGGGCTTCAGCGGCCCTGGAAGGGCTGGCAGTTCGCGGTCCCCAGTGTTCCTGCTCCTGTGCGGAAGCACAGCAACCAAACCCCAACGCTGTGATTTAGTCAGCGAGAAAGCAACTCTTCCGGCCCCTGGTGGAGGGACGTGTAAATAGCTTTAGAATTTCCTCCCCAGCTTTTGTAGACTAACCAGAGGTTCTAATTTATGTACTTATTTTAAAATCCTCTACAAGATGCATTAAATTGAGGGGCTGAAAATATTACATTCCAAAATGCACTTTTTGGCAGGCAAGGTAGTTAAATTTTTCTAAGCCTTAACTTTATAAGACTTAAGGAATATCACTTTTCCTGCAAAGCAGACACATCCTTAGGTCTAAAAGTCAAGAATTTGGGGGGAATGAGAATGAGCTTCCATATTACCCCAGGAGATAATCTGATGAGATGCTAAAATAAATGAATAGTGAATTCTCCACTTTGGTTTTGAGTACATTTTCTTTAGAAACCACAGGAAAGAAATACAACAAAGAATTGCCCAAAACATAGCAACAATAATAAAAAAAATTAAAACCCACTTTAAATCCTAGCATTCTTTTCTGCTTTTTTTCAGACGTTAATGAGGGTTTCAAGAGCACTGACCGTGCCTCCCTTCCTGGGACAACTTCACTCTGTCAAATCTCTCCACCTTTTCCCAGTTTGAAGGGCATCGTCGGGAGCTTTCTGCAGGCCCCTGGACATACAGCTATTCATCAGAATTCAAGCAATGGCTTTGGGAAATAAATCTGTTTTTATAGCTCATCTAAGTATTAGAGAAAGCCACTTGGGACAAGTTGAATTTGCATCTTTGGGGAGTCAAGCTGGGTTTTCCTGATAATGGTATTCCGAGATTCCAGGGAAGGGGGTGGGAGGTGACCCAGGCCCGGTGAGACTCAATGGCGGTACTTTAGAGCGCGCTGTGTCTCTCGAGAGTCAATGGGCCCTGCGTTGTCCCGGCTCCCGGTCCTCACCAGCCGGCCTTAGGCCAAGTGGCCACACGCGGGCCTTTGTGACGCGGCGTTCCAGCCGTCAGCCCCCCGCGCATCACTGGAGCCTTGTAAGACCGCCCAGGGCTGCGCAGCGCACTTTCTGCCCTACTGGCGCGGCTCGCGGCTGCGGGAGCGGCCGGGCGACCAGAGGCGGCGGTAGCATGAGCTACCACCAGCTACCAGTGGTGATTGACAACGGCTCGGGAGTGATCAAGGCGGGCCTGGCTGGGTCCCGGGAGCCTCAGTTTGTCTACCCGCACATTATCGGACGGGCCAAAGGCAAGAGCTACGCCGCGGAAGCCGCGCTGGAGCTGCGTGTGGGAGACGAAGCACAGCCCCGAAGAAGCTCGCTGTCCATCAGGTACCTCCTACTTGTGACAGTAAGCACGCCAGTGGAAGGGAAGGAGGGAGAGCCCGAATGAGGGGCTCAAGGGTAAGAGAAAAGGTAAGGAAGCCAGGAAAGTCCCAGCCAGCTGGCGTAGTTGCATTATTGCAAATGCAGGGAGGGCCAGTCTCCGAGGGTGCCAAACATCTAATGAGTGAATATTACTTGCTCTCTGTATCTATATAAATGTATTCAAATGTATAAAGTTATCCTTCAGAAAATACATGTTTAAGGGTTACTGTGTTACTTAATTTATGGTACCTTTGCCATGGGTAATTTTCTTCAATTAATTGATATTAAAACTAAACTATTATTGAAGATTTCCCCCCCTCTCAATTTTTTGTCATAAAGGGTCTTCTAAAGAAGTGGGGGTCTACGGCCAATGCATCCTGAACACGCTGGATCTAGTCTGATCTTGGAAGCTAAGCAGGATTGGGTCTGGTTAGAACTTGGAAGGGAGAAACTGGGGAAGGCCAGGTGCTATAGGTGAATAAAATAAAAATAAAAATAAAGAAGTGTGGGGAGTGTAAGGAGTAGGGGTGAAAAGTACCAAACATTGCAAAGGAAAGGAGCTGTGCTAACTTTTGGTGGCAGTTACCTTCTCTGAGAGGCTTTGGCAGTCACTTCCCATTAAAAGATACTGGTAATAAATATGAGAATTAACCCAGTTTGAAGGGTCGAAACTGGAAAAATTAAAGTCGTCATTTATATTATTGCTCTTCCTACAGCTACCCAGTGGAGCGTGGTCTTGTTACTTCCTGGGGGGACACGGAGATCACGTGGAAGCATATCTATGACCATAATCTGAAGCTAAAGCCTTGTGATGGCCCAGTCTTGATTACGGAGCCAGCACTGAACCCACTGGCCAATCGACAACAGATCACTGAAGTGTTTTTTGAGCAGCTGGGCGTTCCTGCCTTCTATATGTCCATCCAGGGTGTGCTGGCTCTCTTTGCTGCTGGCTTCACAACTGGCTTTGTGATGAATTCAGGCGCCGGGGTTACCCAGTGTGTGCCCATCTTCGAAGGTTACTGTCTGCCTCATGGTGTTCAGCAGTTAAATCTGGCAGGCCTTGACCTCACCAACTACCTCATGAAGCTGTTGAAGGACCATGGCATCATGTTGCTTAGTGCTGAAGACAGAAAAATTGTTGTTGATATTAAGGAAACTTCTTGTTATGTGGCAATGAACTATGAAGAGGAAAGGGCCAAGAAACCTGCTAGTATAGAGAGAGTTTACCAACTACCCGATGGGAAGATAATTAAGCTCCATAACCAGCTCTTTCAATGTCCAGAGGCCCTCTTCAGTCCATCTCTCATGAACCTTGAGACTCCTGGCATTGATAAGATGTGCTTCAGCAGCATAATGAAATGTGATACAGATCTGAGGAATTCCTTTTTCTCCAATATTGTCCTTGCTGGGGGATCAACCTTGTTCCCTGGTTTAGAAAAGCGGCTAGTTAAAGATATAGCAAAGGTGGTGCCTGCCAATACCTCTGTGCAAGTGATAGCTCCCCCAGAAAGGAAAATATCAGTGTGGATGGGAGGGTCTATTCTTGCATCCCTGTCTGCCTTCCAGGACATGTGGATCACTGCTGCAGAATTTAAAGAAGTTGGACCCAACATAGTACACCAAAGATGCTTCTGAATACAGATAAAATGGTTAGGAAAAAAACGTTTTGAGTATGTGGGACAGAAAACTTTGGATATTATGTTTCTGGGCATACAAAATGTTTCAATTAATTATTGGACGATTATTGTAATGTCCATGTCTGTTGCATTTCTATAATGGGGTAAAATAATGGTGATCAGTCAGACAGATGTTTATTGAGTAGGACCAAATTAAATGCTAGAGGAAACATTATTGACTTTGGAGATCTTACATTTTCCTTGGAGAGAAAGCAATTTGTGGTACAACATAAAATGTGCCAAATGAGTGATACATATTTAAGTTTGATGACATTTAAGGAAAGAAGATTACTATGAGGAAAGATTTCATAGCAGAGGTATGCCATTATGGATGGGGTGCCATTAGGATGGGTAGGGAGAGGAAGAAGAGAGCAGATATCCAGAAAAGCATAATAGAAGTGAACAAGGGGCTAGAGACAAAAATGAACGAAGTGTATTCAATGCTTGTTCAATACAATGGTTTTGTTAAAACATAGAGCTCATGTGGAGTAGACTAAGAGCAATAAGTGGGGAGGTCAATTAAGGCCAAGGGATGGAAGTGTTTATGTTAAATGTCCTATTGGCAAAGGGGAACAATTAAAGATTTAAAAGCAGGAGCTACAAGGAAATTAAGATGAATGAATATGGTGGTATTTTGGAGGATAAACTGCACTAGGAAGGCCCTGAAAATTTGGTATTCAGTGAAAAAGTTACTAGTTTAGATAAAAGTAGTTAAGTCTTATACTTAAGATTATAGGCAACAGGAATTAAAAAGAAGAAATTATGAAAAACTGGCAAGTCTTTGTGCCTACTTAGACAGGTATGAAGGAGAAAGAAGGGTCTGAAATGATCTTTGTAGCCAAAAGAATGATGGCAGTATTTATTTAGTATCTGTTCTATGTAAACCACTGTACTGTGATGAGTGCTAAATCAGGAGAAAGATCCTGTCCCAAGGAAGCCAGCAGTCTAGTATAAGAGGTGAAACTCATATCTTAATTACAATAACACAAGGTAGAAAGTGATTTAGTGTCCTAAGAGAGGTATAAAATCCTCTGGGGGCTCACAGAAGGGAAAATACCTTGAGGGCTCAAGGAAGACTATCTGGTAGATTTGGCTTTGGAGCTTGGCTTGAGGGACGGCTGGAATTTAAACATAATGGAGTGCCCCTCTCTCTGAATTTAGGGACAGCGTATGTGGGTTTAGGTCCAGGCCCTGCCACCTACCAGCTGCATGACTTAAGAAAATTGTTTAAACATCTTTAAGATCAAGTTCTTCAACCATGAAGTGGCGTTGCTATTCCCTTTGTCACAAAGTCATTGTGAGGTTCAAAGGAGATGTCCCTAACGGCACTCTTTTACTTATAGAATTCGAAAATTTATCCATCCAGCTCAGATGCTGCTGCTTCCATGGAATCTAAATTGATTGTGTCCTCCAGCACATATTACTTATACTTCTATTGACCATTTAATTTATGCAGCCTGATTGTTTGGTTTGCTTGTCTGTCTTCCTCACTAGATATGGCCTTAGAAGACAGTTATTGAGGACTTTCCCTTTCCATCTCTGTTCCATTCCCTGATGCCTTCCATAGTGCACTCCTAGTAGGTATTTAGATATAGCAAATTCACCAGAAGTACATTCCTGGCAGAAGGAATGTTAGGGCAAAGGTTCCAAGGTGTAAAAAGGATGTGCTTGTACAGGTAGCAGTAACTCCATTTGGCCTTGTGTTTGTGAAGAAGTTCATTTCATTCCTTGGCATGCGTCTCCCATTTTAGTGATTGTAAGCAAGACTAGTTTAGATAAGATATAGAGGGCAGTTTGAACAATTGATGCTGCACTAAATTAATTCACAAGCATTGTAGAGAGATTGATCATTTTATAATTCTTAAAGTGTTACAGAACTCAAGGGGTTCACCTTTTGGAGTGCTCCATTTAAGAGGTGGAGGTAAGTTGTCCTGACGTAGTTTTATTTACTTGTAGCAAGTAAAGGCTTTGTCACCTTAAACAGAGGGTTAGCCATTGCTTATATATACATCATTTGGTCAATTACATGTCTCTTTCTGAAGTTGGCTGGTTGAATTCTTGTCAAGCTCATCCTGTTTACAGCTGCCTCTGCAAAACAATATGTTACATTTTAACATTTTGCAAGAATATCATTTAATAAGAACACCCTTCCCAAAACAAGAAACCACCTGGATCTTGAGACCCTTGTTCTAAAGAAAGTGTTCTTTTTTTCCTAAAAGAACACAGGGCTAATTATAAATTTATCTAATTTAAACTTCAACATCCCAGAAAGATGGACAAGTATTATTCCTATTTTACAAACTGATATTTAAACAGGTTAACAGATTGAAGTTTAAAGTGATCCCAAAATAGTTTGCTAGATTAGGTGGGCACACAATCCTTAATCCTGGTCTCAGGTAGATAACCCAACAAACAGCCTGGAATATTCTGTACTCCAGCCTATAACATGAGGTCATAGATGATCCTTTTCAGGTAATTGTAGGGATAGGGAATAAAATGTGAAAATTCCATTTATATTTTCCCTGCCCTTACAATCTGAACACCCTCCCCGTCAAACCCAATAATTCACTTTTCTCTTAGATTGAGGCGCCAGTACAACTCCACAGCGTTCACCCAAATGAACCTGAATTCAACGATTATATGTAAAACATCATACACCAGCCATTACTTAAAAAAAGAAAGCTATTTATGGTAGGTCGTTCCTTTTGTTTGTTTGTTTTAAGTCAGGACTGCGTGGAAAATCTATTTTCGTAAAGTTCTCTAACAAATAACGACTATCAGTGTTGCTAATCATTGTTCTGCGCCCCGGCCTTAAAGTTTTTCCGTGAACTCCATTTTTTTCAAATGTAATCAAGTACACCGCGCCTGCGCTATGGCAGATAGAAAACGTGAGGGATTCTGGAGCACAAATTAGTTTTCACCTTTAAAGTACTCCAGAAAAAAACACTCAAAGCTTCTTTTAAAGCAACGTGGGGTATGGGCGGTGACTGACCTCATGGCCGGAAATAGAACAATATATATGGTTTGTTTTTTTTTTTTTGGCGAGGTTCAATCTCGCGAGAGCTGGGTAAGGCGGGACTCGGCAAATCCGCGCGGGCAGCGCCCGCTCCTTTATAAGGAGATGCGGCCGGTGCGCGCTGGTCTGGGTTAGGTGATGGCCTTCCTTTTTTCTAACCCTATCTGAGAAGGGCGTAGGCGCCGTGCTTTTGCTCCCCGCTCGCTGTTTTTCTCGCTGGCTTTCAGCGCGCGGAAAAGCCTCGGCCTACCGCCGTACATCGTCCGATTTAGAGCAAACAAAAAATGTCAGCGACTGGCCAAGTCACCCTTCCCAGGAACCTGTGGAATTCGCCCGCCCGGCCCCCGCGCCCCGCCTAAAGGCCGCGGTCGGCCCGGGGCTTCTCCGGAGGTTCCCAATGCCGCCGCGAAGAGTTGGGCTCTGTTAGCCGCGGGTTCCTTGGGGGCTAAGGGCGAGGCTGTGGCCACAGGGAGAGAAACGGAGCGGGTTCCCGCGTGCGGTGCACTTCCCTGAGCTGTGGGACTTGCATCCGGGACTGGGCTCAAACATACACAGCTTGCTGTGGAGCTGCGGGGAGGTGAGGGGTGGAAGGCGCAGTCTGCATTACCCCTGGAAGGGAGTTGCAGTTTTCTGCGCCTGTCTCCCTTCAATGTCAGTGGTTGGCCTGTGGACCTCCAAAGCTGCAGATTGGAGCTGGGTGCGTGCACGTGGCCGAAGGACACGTGAAGGCATCTGCCCAAATTAATGGACAGTGAGCCGAGTAGCCAGCCAGCGGGTCCTGTGTGTGGCTTTTATCCGAATCATCTCTGGTTTTGTTGCCCTTTATCACTATGAGCGTAGTTCCTGCCCTGAAGATTTTATTGAGGTTTTTGCCTCTCCCAAAGTAGATCATGACTAGTCTCCTCAATCGAGTGTGAAAGAGCCGAGGTAGATGTGTGTGTGTGTGTGAGAGAGATAACTAAACATGTAAGTATTCATAAACTAAAAGATCTAGTAATTTCTCAAAATTTCTCAGAGGTGCTTTCCTTCTTTGCTTCTACCTTTGGATGCAAATTATTAAGTTGCATCAGACAAGTTTGCAAGGAAATACATACCCCAACCCCCATCCCCCAAAGAATTGGGTCTGGTTTCCTCTCAAAAGAAAATGAACTGATGGCTCACTAAATACAACCCACAGGCCATTCTGTCTGCTCGTCTCCCAAATCTAACTCTAGGCCTATGTATGGATAAATCCCAAATCAGTACCTTCACATCCTTAAGGCAGTTATTCTGGGGACAATTGAGAGTAAACCAGGGGCCTGCATTATAAAGGCAAATTATTGGGCTAATACCCAGCCTGAATCATTGCTGGTAATGTTCTCACTAAGAAGGTAAAATAATTTTCCCCAGTCAGCATGGTTTCGTGGAAAGAACACAGAGTGAATAACTGAAGTTCTAGTTCTGATTTTAAGGTTCTTCACGTAATTCAGCTAGCTTCACTAAGCTTCCTTTTTTTTTTTTTTACTCAGAAGGTGATTTGAGTTCTCTTGAATACCATCGTTCTCTGAACTACAAATACAAATAGATGTCTTTTGTTCCTGCTCCATCTAGTGGTTCTTTTGCTTCTTCACATTTACAGAGTTTGTGGTAGGGCCTGAAGCAAAGGATGGCCATCTACTTGGAATACTTTTCTCTTCACATTTTAAAAAAGAATATAGTGACTTAATGTTATTTAAAAATAAGCCCACAGCTGTTGTCTAGTTCTTATATTTGAATTTTTCTCACTGTCTTAGAAACATTACAGGAAAATTCTTAGTGTTATAAACAATTTGAGGTTTTGGCAAAATTATTCTCATTATATAATTTTGGAGTAAGGAGTCATCAAAGTCACTCAATGAGAATTTACACAAAAACCTTTTGCAAATAAAGAATTATGGCAAGTGTCACTTCTTATTGCCACGAGATTTAAATCCCTCTAGTAGATGACACTGTTGCTTAGAGAGGGGTTAAATGACTTGGCTACGTTAATTAGCAGAGATGAGACCAGCAACAAGGCCTCCTAACTTCAAGTCCATTGTTTACTGTTTGGCACCTTAATGCTGTTTTGGTTTGAAAGATGACTAACAACACTATTATTTTATGGTTTAAAATGAAATAACATCCTTAATGATTACTTGCCTATGAGCTTAGTTTTGATCCCCCACCCATCCCTTCTTCCTTCTTTGAGGTGCTCTTGTGCTTCACTATTTGTGTTTCACTATTTTACGAGGACAGTTGATCCTTGTTATTTGTGGTAGTTATGTTCTATAAAGTCACAATAAACACTGAATTATGGAACACTGAACCATTTCTCCTAGGGGAAATACAGAATTAGGTTCCTGCGAGCTTCTGGTCACAAAATTTTCATCAACTGATCAATGCATAATCTTGTTTTATTTGTGTTCCTGTCTAAAGATACCTTACTAATATATATTATTGATTCATTAACATTGAACTCTTGTCCAACAGCACTATGGCTTATGCCTGTACAAAGCTTATCTAACACTATTGTCTCTGTAAGGCATATCACAGCCTTCTTGCACCAGACATCACTTCAGCACTATGCTTGGAGGTCATTTTAAACAGCAAAATGATCAACAAAAAACACAAAAGTACAAAGGTCATTAAATAGATAACCAAAAGGCCACTTGTTTACAGTGTTCTTTTTGAACAAGAAGGTAGAATGTTACCTTGTCTGACCTTAGCTGAGAACCTTCATATCAGGTGACTTAAATTTTTCACTGCTCTGCACATGTCCATAAATGACTGTGAAAACATTACAGGTATTGATTTTAGGATTGCAAATAAATTTTAGTGAGTAGATGAATTCACAAATATGAAATCCATGAATTCTGAGGATCTATTGTACTTCAAGGTCTATGTGACACCTATACCTGAGAGAGTCTATAGGTGTACACATGGTCCCTGAAGTACTTGGGGCTTCTTTCATACCTTTCATATTATTTAAACAAGTGATTTGCAAGAAACTGTAATGGGAGAAGGAGTATATGAAGTTTGAAAATAACCATATTTGTCCCATTTACTTATTTTGCATTATTTATGTTGAATTTCACATGAAGGAAGATGGGAGAATTTTATGCTCAGGAAGGAAGCCATAGCATTAAAAATATTGACAATGTAGATTTTATTTTGTTTTTAGAGTGAGAGACTTCTTTTCCAAAGTGCTGAGTTGGCTGTAGTTCTTGACTCCGAAGATGAAGGGAGTTTTAATTCAGCTTGTCCTGGTTCTGCAGTAAAAAATTCTGCATGAGTGTAAAATAAAGAATTTGGCTGGCCTCTGTTCCTGAGTCCTGAGAAGCAGGACTTTCCCGAGTGATAGGGGTATCTTTCTTATTCATGGTGGGCCCCTCAAACTACACCTAATAGTTTATGAAATGACTCATGATGGGGCTGGTCACACCAGAAAGACCAAACATGAAATTATCGCCTGACTCACTGGGAGGGGAGAGAGGCCAAAGACAGTTATGTGATTCAACCAATGATTCAATCGATCATGTCAATGTAATGAAGCCCCAATAAAAACTCTGGATTTACTGAAGCTTGGATAAGCTGGTTGACAATACTCTGTATTGTCACATATCAATTGTGTTGGGAGGATAATGTGTCACTGACACAGGAGAGAACAATGGAAGCTTCACATTTGGGACCTTCCCAGAGCTCACTCTATGCATCTTTCCCTCTGGCTGGCTCTGACATGAATACTTTTGTGATAATAAAACGGTAATCATCAGAAATACTCCTGAGTTCTGTGAATCATAGTAAATATCAAACCTGAGCAGGTAGTGAGAACCTCTGAATTTGTAGCCAGCTGGTCAGAAGCAAGGGTGGCCTGGGAACTCCTGAAATTATTGTGGCCAGTGTCTGAAGTAAGGGCAGTCTTGTGGAGGACTGTGCCCTCAACCTGTGAAGTTTGATCTAACTTGGTTTGTTGGTGTCAGAAGTCATTGCAATGGGCCAATCAAAAACTTTTTGAGATAAAATCTATCCCATTATAGGCTACTAATTTATGACCTTTGGCCTGAGCAAATTCAATGATACCAAAAGTCAGATATGCCTTACTTAGCGGCGTGGGAGTTTGGTCATCCCGCCAGCTCAAGGGCTACCCAAGATAATTGTATTTGAGAAGAGGCTATTCTGTTGAAAAATAGGTCCCTAGAAATACCACTAAAGACAGAAATTTCAAAATTAAATTTTAATGATATTCTGAAATAGTAGTGTTACTCCTTCCCCACAGATAGAGCCTAGGAAATTTGGTCCAGTGGTTCTGCGTGAGGGTTCAGCCTGTCTTTCAATGCCCATTCTGTCAGATCCTGGTGGGCCTGTGAGGAGGCTTCTACCATCACTTTGGGGAACTGAGGCCACTTCCCCCCTATCCTTCCTCTATCCTACTTTAGATCTCCCCTCCTAGAAAGTCATCAAAGTGTGCAGTATCTTTATTTGTGTTGCCTCAATTTTCATTTCTTCCTTGAGAGAAAAAGGGAACAGGGAGAAATGGGAATGAGGGTATCCTTGTGAGAAAGCACTCAGCCTGTGTTCTCACTTACCTGGGGACTCTAGTGTTAAGTCACCCAACTTCAGATTTCACATCTGTCAGTTGGATATACTAAGACTTACCTGGAAGGGTGTTATTAAAGAGAGAAGAGGTAGGTCTTATTCTCTCACTCTGTAAGAAATGCTTTTACAGCACTCTAATGGGAGTATTGTGGCTACTCTAGCAGGAAAAATTTTGATTTCTGTTGAGTCTATAGGTGAGGGATGTGTGGATAAGGATGGAAATGCTAATGGTTTATGAGTTTTTCCTATAACATTAATTATGAACTTGGTGCACATCTGTACTGAGACATGTTATTCTAGGTGTTTACTATTTCCTATTTTGTCTTGAGGGCTGTAGGTTTTTACCTTGGTAATATTTATGTGTGTGCCATAGTGATCTATATTAGAAATGTTAAAATGCATAATTATAGCTATTAAAAGCAATTTCAGGAAGACCATCAGAAGAAAATCATCAATGAAGAAATAAAAATATTGACTTTTTATATCAATTCTTGAATGAGAAAATTGTAGCTAAAATGAAACACATTTACACATATTATTAATGTAAGAAATATCCAAATCTGTAGAGCACTTTACTGATTTTATTTGAACCAAAATGATGACAATTGTTGGGAAGCAAAATCTCAACAGATTAAGAAAATACTGCAGAGAATGACAGTTTTGCAGCTTATTTTGTACATTAGAATCAACGGAGGAGACATAAGGAGGGTTACATGAAATTTATTGGTGGTATATTAAAGGGGCGAGAAAAAGCAAAGTGGGAAATCTCTGGGATTGGATAAAAAGTAAAATGGAGGGACGCATGCTTTTTTTTTTACATTGGCGGGTACAGGAGAGTTAATAATTAACATTTACAGCACATAAAGATGATATGGGGGGGACAAGATAACCATGAGGGGTTCTGTAGTCTTGTACCTTGGTGCAGTGGGTTGTGCCCTGAGGGGTCTGGAAAAAAGGAATTACTCTAATATTCCAAGGGTAGGTTTTCTTAGATGCAAAAAGACAATAGACAGGCTTACATGAGGTAAAGATTGACCTTAGTCAAGAAAGCTACAGGCCCAGGATGTGACTCCCCACCATGACCTGCTTTCAGTTAGGAATCTTTAGGTTCAGACCATTTTATGTGGTTAATTTTAGTTTCTGAGTTTGTAGGGCCCATCATACGAGTCTTCCCTGAGCTTGTCAGGTTTAGTATGTGGCCCATTTTTTGTCCACAGTATTATTTCCAGAAAATAGCTATATTCGCTCGCAATCCTTTTTTTTTTTTTTTTTTTTGAATGCAAGTAGCTTACTAAAGTGAACCAAGTGACTTATTTTCAACCTTGGAAAAAAACTCAATTAAAGCTGCAACTGAATTGTAATGGCACCAAAGAGTTCAACTTGACCTCATATGCCGATGATAATCATCTTTCAAGTGTACAAACAAGGAAGAGTAGTTATCAAAGAATGAGAAATGCATTTGTTCAAAGACCATTTAATGGTTCGTGAAAGCTCACCAGAAGTGTATAAACACCTAACACAATGCTATTTTTAGGCTTAACATGTTCAAAGACTTGGGGGGCAATTAAAAAGTATCTTTGAAGTTGTGGGTATTCATCATAATATCTAATAATGCTGACTTTCCAGAGCCCCTCTCCAAGGAGGGCAAAGCAATTTATCTGACTTATTTTCATGACATCCTTGTGAGATAAGGCAACTACCATTATCTGCCTTTTGCAAATGGAGAAACTGAAACACTGGGAGGTAAAATCACTTGAGGAAGGTCAGTAGCGGGCCCTAGAATTTAAACACACACATTAAAGATTTTAACTCCCATTTTACTTTAACTACAGTAAGCTAAAAGAATTAAAAATGAGAATCTCATATTTTTTCTTTTTAAGTTAAAGCATAATTAATGGTTAATGAATTGTTCCTTGTCTGCCTTGTAAGGAAAACTGTCTAAAATCAGGCTTTTCACAATAACTAGAATCTTATTACACTGAAAGCTGTGACACTCATTTAAAAACATTTACTAAATGCCTAGTCTGTAACACGTTGCACTGTTCAGAATATTGAGATTTCAAAGGTGGAAAACATATTCTTCAGCCTTAAAGGTCTTCCTGGAGAGGATTATATAAGCAGATTAGATATTGCAGTTCAGTGTTATTTAAATTTAACTAAATTCTTAATTTAATCCCTCTCACCAATTTCTTCCTTACTTTTCCATCTCTGTTAAGTGCCACTACCATATACCCAATTGCTCAAACCAGTAATCTGGGCATCATCCTTTATTCACTTTCCACTCACGCTACCATATTATCAGGTCTATCTTGAAAACATACCCTGAAGCCTTTCATCTCCATTGCCACCACCCTAATTCAGTTCTCCGTCTCCTGCAAAGACCTTCTGACTGGTCTCTCTGCTTATCTTGTCCCCTACTCACTATCAAATCATTCCTCACAATGTAGCCTGAGTGATCTTATTAAAATGCAAACTGAATAATGTGTCTTCTGCATATAACTCTTCAATGGTTTCGCAGTGCCCTTAGACTAAAATACAAAATTCTTATCAAGGTTTTGCACGATCTGGTCCCTGCTTACCTCTCCAACCTCATTTTAACTCTTCTTCTCTTGCATCTGTGCTTCAGCCACATGGCCTCCTTTCAGTCTCCAGAAAGAGTCCTACTGAACTCTTTCTTATCTTAGGTCTTTTGCCTGAATTGATCTGCCCTGGCACCTGCAGTTTTTGGCACCATCTCATCCGCATCTCAACTTAAATACCACCTCCTCAACATTTTCTCTGATTCCATTTTAAAGTAGGTTTCACCTTCTATTACAATATTGTGTTGGTTACCTTTATACCAAGTTTTCCTGATTTGTAATAAATTATTTGCTTATTGTCTGTCTTCACTGGTCTGTAAGGATAGGAGCAGGAATGTAGTCATTTACCTCACTGATATATCCCTAGTGGCCAGTATATAATAGGTGCTCAATAATTATCTGTTGAATGAATGATGAGTGCTGTTGGGACAGAGGACAGACCACCAAATTGTAATTGTTGTTTTACCAGCACAGAGACAAACTTCCAAGTAATAATGCGTTCTAATTTTTTTCAGTTATAAAATTAATGTAACAGTATTACAAACTAAGTTGAGAGGAGAAAACAATCCCATTTCAGTAAAATTCAAGTATCATTTGATATATTTCTTTCCAGCCTCTTTTTACACATATATTTTACATAATCATATTTGTATGTACATTTTACACAATTATTTTTTAAATTCATTTTTTTCACTTAGAAGTAAATCATAAACATTATTTTGTGATATTACAGAGCTGTCAGAACTATTATTTAATATTGCTGCCTAAAGTTTCATTGAATGGATGTACCATAATCTATATAACACTTCACTTACTGATGGATAGTTAAATTGTTTTCAATTTTTCCCCCTGGCTATTGTGAGTAATTATTGTGCACAATATTTGCCATATTTTTGTTTCTTTACTTTGTTACTAAGAGTTCGGGACGAAAGCAGGGGGTTCCAGGACCCCCTGCAGACACCAAACTCCTCAGAAGCTCAAGTCTCTTGTATAAAATGGTGTAGTATTTACATATAACCTATATTTGCATATAACTACAGCAGGGTATGCCTATATATCAGTTATACATAACTGGATTCAGTGGCATGTGGCAAATTCAAATTTTGCTTTTTGGAACTTTCTAGGTTTTTATGTGTGAATATTTTCGATTAACAGTTAGTTGAAGCCAAAGATGTAAAAGTCGCAGATATGGAGGGCCAACTTCAGTTGGTTTGAAGAAATTGTCCAGATTTGTATAGTACTGCTGGGTAATCAACCTATTTTTCTTTCTCTTCTGAAATTTCTTCAAATAAGATTTTTCTTGATCACCCCGTACATCTACTTATCTAGAACACTCGATCTGGCTACAGCTGCAGACCTTGGGTAACTGTGCAGATTGAATCACTGAGTCTTTTCCAGACTCCCTCTAAAATGAAAGGCATGTGGTATGTTCCCTGTCTTATCTTTCCTGATCGTCTTTACCTTGTTTTCACTGCCAATCAGTTTTAGCAAAGCAGGAGGTAAAAATGGCAGGGAGAACAAGAGCGTGAGAGGAAACAGAGAAAGGGGAAAGAGAGAGAGAAAGAATGAGTAAAAAACACTGTGTGAGTCTATTTCTCATTTTGTTTGTGGCTCTAAGTTACAAGGATCAAGAAAATTAATGCAGAGGCTGGATATGGACATAATGGGGGCTTCCACTACATCACACCTTCCTCCTGCATTCAGTTGCAGCCTTGCACTGTAGGTGGGATAGACTGACACTTGCCTATATTTAGAATGGTTCTAATCCCATCTGCTTTGCCATCATGATCAGTTCTGGGTTGTCCAACTGGAACAAGTCTAGCGCTTCAGGTTAATGATTGCGTGAAGTAAGGGTCTCCCTCCTTGGATAGGGATGGCACAGTAAGAAACTAATGTTGCTGCTTTTAGCAACTAAAGGGGAAGCCAGTCTGAGGACAGAGTCAACACATTAAGAAAGGTAGGATCCAGAAAACACGGAGAAAAAGTGGTAGAGATCTTAATGGACTATACTTAAAAGCTTTCTCTACTTCTAGACTTTTCAAATACATATGCTGATAAATTACCTTGATTGTTTAAGCCAGTGGAGCTGAGTTTTTGTTGCTTCCACTCAAAAGTAGCTTAACTGATGCAGGAGGATTGGCATGACTGCACTATGATTGCTATCTTGCCAAGTAATGTATTTTGACGCTGTCCTAGAAGAAGGGTCAAGGTGGCTTCTGTCCTAGAAGGAAATGTTCTGTACAACACAGGAGGCCTGCCTCAGAGACTCCTGGAATCTTCTCTTTTCCCACTTTGTACTCCCAGGCTCTGGACACAATAATAGGTGGCATTGCCATTTCTAAAGAAAGGACTTGCAACTTTTAGATGCTATATTTGCAAGTAAATTTTCTCCTGGAGGTGTTTTGTAACTACCAAATACCATGGAGGGAGTGTGTGGTTATTTATAATATCAAATAACAGAGACACAAGGGCTATAATTCTGGGCATAACCAATCCTGACAACAGCACTATGCTATTCAGGGATATAGGCCCAAAGGCTAGGAGTTGGAACCACACAGTACAATTGAATGTTTATCCATAGAGGTGAAAGACCCTTTTCTTTTGTGTGTGTTTATGTCAGTGTGTAACTTTTGTGGAGGCTGAAAAAAAAGTTATTACTTTTCCTCCCACCTTCTAAGTTCTTCTAGGTGGGCTAATAATCGAATTAACAAAGACAGATTGACAGGAGAAAATCAAATTGTTATATACATGCATGGGGAATTCACATATGCATGAAAATTCCCAAAGACAGTGAGGCAACATTGGGTGTGTAAGGTATTTTTGGACAAAGGAGAAAGTGGGGGAAGATGTATTAGATTTCAGAAGTGAGAATGGATGATTTACAGGTACTTGAGAAAGAGTGGAACATACATGGCAGGCTAATTCTGCTGGGCAACTCAGAAACAATGGGCCACAGTGAGTATGTAGGTAACGGGTGCCTGCCTGATGTCCTCTTATTTACCATACTCAATTCAAATTAGGCTAAGGCAGCATTCTAAGAGTTCCTTCCTGAAGCAGATTGCTCTGTATGAATCTTTTGGGCAAAAAAAGGGGAGAGGGCCAAAGTTTTTTTCTGAGGCTTGTTTCTTAATAAAAAGCTTAAAGTCAATATCCCAGAAATCAGCTTCAGGGTGGCAAAATCTTGGTTCCCTTCACTTTTCAATAATGAAAACTCTCAGTTCTCCTGCCCTTCTCCATCTCCCAATCCCTTTCCTTCCTTTTCCCAGCACTTGCTTTCATCTTATTTCACTGGTTGTTTATTATGGAGAGATTCATAGGAATGATTGTTATAACTGAAATGAGAATATCTGATCTAGTTTAATTTTTGTCTTAAAGTAAATGTTTAAAAAGAGTTAATATTTTTGGATGTTGGATGACTGTCCAACATATCATTCCTGTTCTGTAATAAGTTTTCCTTTGGTATGTATTGCAATAAACTGGCAAAAAATAGCATTGCTGATGATAATGCTTCTGAATGGTTAACTTCCATATCAACAGGTTCCCCTTCTCTATCAGACAGAAGGATGTACCCGTGGGAGCTGTACAAAATTAATGTTTTTCTTCCCACATTCTAAATTCTTCTAGTTGAGCTAATAATCAAATTAACAGAGACAGAGTCACAGGAGAAAACCAAACTGTAATATATATGCATGGGGAATTCACATGGGCATGAAAATTCCCAAAGACAGTGAGACAATGTTGGATATATATGACATTTTGGAAAAAGGAGAAAAAGGTGGGCAATGGGGTCACAGATTTCCGAAGTGAGAATGGGTGATTTATAGGTAGTTTAGGAAGAACAGAACACATTCTTGTTAGGCAATGCAGAAACAATGGGACACAAGTGGCATCTAGCTAACAGGCCCCTGCCAGAAGCCTTCCCGTTTACCATATTCAATTCAAATTAGGCTAAAACACCATCCTAAATGTCCATTCCTGCAGTAGGCCTTTTCCTTTGACTCTCTTAGGCAGGAAGGAGGAGGGTCAAAGATTCTTTCAGAGTATTTTGTTTCTTTATAAACAGCTTAAAATCTATATCCCAAAAAGGCAGCTTTAGGGTGGTATAACTTTGGCCCCGTCATTCCTTAACCAGAAAGATTGTTTTTACCTGTTCATTAATATTATTTTTTTCTACTAGTGCAAGATATAGAATTAAAACAGAGTTACATAGAGAGCTAAAAAGAGGAATAGAGGGAATGCTTTGAATTCACCAGTTCTCAATACTTGTCTCCATGACTCTCTTCATTCTTGCCTTTTCCTAGCACTAACTCTGACCTTGCTTGGTCTTTGTCTCTAAGATTCAGATGCTGATTTTTTAATAGAGCCACAAAGATCTAGCTATATTATTCTATTATATCAGTATTTCCCAAAAGTATTCTGCAGGATATTTGCTTATGTTTTCTATTGATTTATTCATGTGTTCATCCAGTGAACACTTGTGTACTTGCTATGTGTTGGCATTATGCTAGGTGCTAAGAATGTCAGATACTGGGTGACCAAATCCCAGGGTCCCTGGCAGTATACCAGAGAAGACAGACAGTGACAAGTAAACTAAGAAATGCATAATAACTGTCAAAGTAAGAAACGTCTAAATCTGTAGAGAATTCTTATGAGTTTATTTGAGCCAAACTGACAACAGATGCCTGGGAGGAAGATCTCATTGCTTTGGAGAATGACAGTTTTTCAGTTTGTTTTCTGCATTTGAAATTAAAGAGGGAACATAAGGAAGAATACAGGAAGGTGGGAGAAAGCAAGGTAAGGATTGGATTACAGAACAGTTAAGATTAGTTGCTCTTCTGAGGGTGGTTTGAAGGAGGGGTAGGCATTTCAAAGGTGTGTTAATCTAGATGCACAGAAACAATGGACAGAGCTTGCTTAAGGCAAAGATAAACCTAAAAAGTTATATGCCTGAGCATGACCACCCATCATGACCTGCCCAGTTAGTTGATTTATTAGAGCACCCAATTTTCATCCACATGACAGAGTGTGAAGGAAATAAATTGGGCATTGTGCTAGAGTATAATGGGTAGGGGAGAAGAATTTAGGTAGTAAATGGAGGACAGAAGTATATATATTTGGATTATACTTTGTAAATAGTTCTATGGTAGAGATTTTATAAAATGTCTGTGAGAGAGGGGAAGGAGGAGTTGGGCATGATCCCCAGGTTTCTGGCTTGAGCAAATTGGATGAATATAGATAGGATTTAATAATATGAGGAAGAACAGGTTTTGTAGGAAAATCAATGATTCAGTGTTTTTATGCTGATTGAGATGTGAAACATCCAAGTGGTAATATTTTTAGAGCTGCTGTTAAGTCCTGGTTTATATATAGGACAGTCCGTTTTTTTACTTATCGTCCCAGTGTAATTATTAAAATGTTCCCTTTCATTCTCAAAAATCTTTGCTTTATAATATGTTAGTGTGGTCATCCTGTGTCTTGGTAAGAGTAGTTTTATTGGATTGGGGAGGTGTGATATTGTTATTTATAACAAGAAATATGTATTTGGTGTACCTCCCCATTTCTGGCACAGAGCTCCTAAAACCCTTGGCATTTCCTAAGTGATAAAAGAACAAACCCCTTTCAGCCACACCTGGCCTGATGTTAATAAGGTGACTTGGAAAGCACCTAAGGATAGAGGCTGGTTGCTAGGGGAATCAACCTGGCAGTTAAGGCGTTGGAACTTTCAGTACCCCTCACCCCACCATGTGAAGTTAGAGCCTAGTTCATGTGCAAGGATTCCTTCATTCTTCTAAGACTCAAATAACCCTTTGTTGAGTATTTTAAACACAATTATCTTATTTTATTGGTATAAAAACACTGTGCTGTAGCTACTATTATTTGAAAGGGATAAAACTGAGGATGAGGAAGGTCTGTGATCCTCTCCCTTAAGTAATGCTGCCTCTGTACTTGCAGCGTAACCATGCCTCATGTTACTTACTTAGCTTTTCGTCTTTCCACTCTTTGGTGGGTGGAAAGGAGGGGATGAGAGATAGCTGTCACTGTTGGGGCCGAAAGGAGTTCGGTGTCGCCCCAATGGTAGGGGGAGATAGAGGAATAACTATGGCACAGAAGCGTAATTAGCATTTTTCCTCGTTTCTTCCTCAAATAACGCAGTTAAGAATCACAGGTCATTGAGATGTAATAGTTTTATTAAAAATATGTTTTAGAAAGACAAAGAATGCCCCAAGGAGGCACATGGAGAAAGACAAAGTATGCTCTGAAGAGATACCTGGTCCCAGGGCTGTAACCAACACAAAGGGGCCAAAATGGCTACAAAAGGGCAAAAAGGCCACAAAAGGCCACCAAAAAGAAAGAGAACCTAGAAGGACAAAAAGAGGAGCAGAGTGCAGAAAGGCAATAAAAAGACACAGAAGTGAGAATGTCTGCTTTATGTTTCGGCCGTGATGGGTGGTTCCAAAGGCATTCCTAGGTGATTGGCAAGTGAGGTCATTTTGACAGACACCAGCTTGACACTAGGCTGTAACTTTGCCTAGTGTGCATGTGCATGCCCAGAACTCAATCTGTTATAATCAGATTCATGAACTTCCAGGCATAGTCATGATTTTATAATGATGGTATGTATAATGAGGCTGAAGTTATGGGCAGTACTTTCTGCACATGTGTTTATAGCAGCTTTATGGTCTTTGTGCTCTAGGATTTGGGGCAATTTATAGCTAAAACAAGGAGGTGTTTCTGGGAGATCCTTAAGGAAGGTCTTCAAGGGAAGTTTCTATGATTACAGAGCTGGGCCCCTATTCCTTTGTTCTCCTGTCATTCATGTTTGACTAGCTACCTAACATAACCATCTTTTCATTGCACTGAAATTTAGAGTATTAGCTTGAGTGTTTGACCCGATTCTCCCTTTGAGAGCCCTCTCATAGTTTCGATTATAGTGATGTGTATTCTTAATTTAAAAACCAACTCTTATATTTCAACAATTATGAATGTAGCAATGGGAGAATGACTTCACCTGTGAAATCTGGACTGGCCCAGAGAAGTCAGACTTATTGTTCTTAAAAGTAGAAAGAGTCCTGAATTGATAGACTATCTGGGCTTAAATCTCAATTTTGCCATGTAGTTTCTCAGTGACTTTGGACACACTTCCATGATCTTGAGCATGTTTCCTCATCTCAAAATAAGGTTTTTAATATCTGCTCTTTCTAACTCACGAGGACTTGTAAAGATTAGATTAGGCAATACATGAGATAGTACACTGCTATGCAGATTTAAGTATACAACTTCCATATTTTGAGTCACTTCTTTGTGTCCTGAGAATGAGAATAAAGGAAATTCACCTAAACCCATGAAAAGTGGCCTGATCCTGATGTTACAGAAGAATCTTGGGCAAAGTGTAAAGTATACCTTTTAGAATGATCTAAAGAATTTCAGTCAGTTGGAATTCAACTAACCAAAGCCTAGAATTAATCAGGATTCGTTTTTAAATTTTCTGATTCTAAACCTCTAAAAGAAATGTCTTGGATTTATTCTGGGATTAATACATTGTTCTCATCCACCTACATTTTGTGGCCACAAGGGGTAAGTGCGAGGCTGACGGCAGAAGGAAATATGGAGCGAGTAGAGTCCTTGACTACATAGTTGTGCTGCTACTTTGACCTACTCTGGAATCCCTTGCCCTTCGACCTTGTTATATGAGCTTATAAATGTCTTTTTTTGTTTGAGCTTCATTCCAGTGGGTTTAATTTTTATTTGCAACTAAAAGCACCCTAATACATTCACCTCTGCTAATCTTACGTGAGGTAATCTCAATCTTTTATTCTCATCAAAGATAGGCTTTTAAGGCAAGTCTTTGATCTCTCTTCCTGGCTATAACTGATGCTCAAAGGCACAGGGCTTCATAGAAGCAGCACAAAGGCAGAAAACAGAAAAAAGCAATAATATATGTTCTAGAATCAGAAATTCACCCACTCACTTCATCTATTCTGCTGAACTCCTGATAGTTGACTCTAGTTGCCTGGGCCTGTGTATATTTCTGCCCTTTATTGCCTCTGCTGGCCATGCAGGCTAAACCTCTCCTTCTGTTTGACTTTTCCTGCTTGTCTAGACTTCTGCCTAAAGCTGGCCTCACTTAAAGGACTGTGTCTCTCCTCAACATGATATTTTCGAGCTTGAAACCACATATGGAGCATGTGTCATAATAGTTGTTGAATTGATCGAACAAATGTTTTCTCTTTCCCTCAGCTTCTACCCGTGAATCCCTCTCAACACCTGTAGCTTAGAAAATCATCAGCAACTAGAACCTTGCCAGACTAAGAGTATTTTATCAAATTACACATCTCATTTTTTTTTTTTTTTCCTGTGTGAGGTTCGGGACTGGCTTATTCTAGATTCTCATTCAGCTGCCCGGTTATAAACCTTAGTCAGCTCCCTATTCTCCTCTCCCATTTCAGTCTCCATTATACTCTCTGCCCATCTTCATCTAAGTATAAACTGCCCCATCTTCTACATTCTCAATTCTCTTCAGCCCAGCTTATCTTTTCCTTACTCAGTAACAGGCATAATTATACATTTCATACCTAGGAATCTTACCTGTCCTGTAGTCAAGGAAAGCAGGAAATTATCATATTGGTGCTATTCTGATGTCATTGAAAGATTACAGAAATTTACATATGAGAAGAAAATGACATAGACGTGTAGCAGGGTTAATTAATTTACTAAGTCTCAGTTGATAATGACAGTGCCAGATTCAATCTCGTCTATTTGTCTCCAAAGCCTGGGTTGCTAGTCACCATGCTTCTCATTTCTTACCTTCAAAACAGAAATAAAATCATACTTAACTTGAAAGATAAGCCGTATTTAAGTTCTTAAAAAAAAGAAACATATACTTACTCTATGGTCCAGCAATCACACTCCTTGACATTTAGTCCAGAGAAATGAAAACTTATGTTTATATGAAAACCTGTATGTAAGTGTGCACATTAGCTTTATTTTTAATAGTCGAAATCTGGAAACAACCAAAATGTCCTTTAGTGAGTGAATGGTTAAACTAACTGTGGTATACCCATACCATGGAATATTACTCAGCAATAAAAAGGAGCAGACTATTTATACATGTAACAACTTGGATGCACCTCCTGTATTATGCCGAGTGAAATAAGCCAGTCTCACAAGGTCATATACTATATGAATCCATTTACATAATATTCTGTAAATGAAAAAATTATGGAGATTAAGAACAGATTAGTGTTTGCCAGTGCAGATGAAAAAGGGGTTCTATGAAAAGTAACTTCACAGGGTGATCTGATCAAAAATTCCAAACTGGGCAAGTCATGGTGGGTATATAGCTCCAGTTATATAACTTTTAGTAAAAGATTTCATTTGTCTTAACCAAGCTCTATTCATGGTTTCTATGCGTCTAGGTTAACATACCTTTGAAATCATTACCCCTTCTTCTAACCATCCTCAAGAGAGTAAATAATCTTAACTATCCTATAATTGGATCTTGCCTTGCTTTCTCACACCTTCATGTAATCAATTGTCCTTATGTTCTCTCTTAATTTCAAATGCATAAAACCAACTGCAAAACTATTATTCTCCAGAGCAATGAGATCTTGTTCCCTGTCATCTGTTGTCAGTTTGGCTCAAATAAACTCTTATAAAAATTCTCTACAGGTTTGGATGTTTCTTACTTCGACACCCTGATGGTGGAAGGAAGGAGAGGGCGGATGTATCTGTAAAGGGGTAACATGGAGAAGATCTTTGTGAAATAGTTTCATGTCTGTATTACATTGGTGGCTATACAAATCACATTTAATAAAATGACAGAGAACTACATATATACATTGTACCAATGTCATTTTCCCAGTTTTGTTGTTGTGGTATAGCCATGTAAGGTGGTCCCATTAAGGAAAACTGGGTGAGGGAGATATCGGACTGATCCGTACTATATTTGCAACTTCTTGTGAATCTATATTTATTTCAAAATAAAAGTTTAACAAAATAGCCTTATTGCCTCTCATCTCCCTTCATAGTCCCTTTCCCAATCCAGCTCATCACTCAGCCAGACACCAGGTAATATTAGACTCTTCTTACCCCCCCCCACCCCCCCAGCCAAATCTAACCAGTCTTGAAGTCCTATTCATTCCATTCCTGAGTGAACATCTCTCTAGTTGGCTTTCCTCCCATCCTCTCTGCTTCTTCCCTGTGTCAGACCCTCTCATCTGATCTGCAATAGCTCCTTGGCTGGTCTCCTATCCCTTACTTATCTTTACAATGCTGGTGACTTCTTTAAAATACAAATCAGATCCTATTACTTCCTTGCTCAAGAACAGTTGGTGGCTCCATGCTACCAGAAGCTTCATATCGACTCAGTATGGCCAACAAGAGCTTTTAGTTCCTATTCTCCCCTCCCTTTAGGAGCAATAAATCTGCAAGTCCTGGAGGTTCATCTCCTTCCCATTTTTGGTAATTCTTAGTAGATAGCTGGCTTAGCAAGGCAGAGTTAGCACCCCAGAAGAACAAGCTGATAACCAACCCTTTGGCTTCAGAGGCCCTCCCTTTCTATCAAGGCCACTTCTCTGACCAGGGAGCATCCATGGCACAGACATTCCCTGCTCCTTTAGCCACGGGTCATGTGGATCACCTACGCAGGGCCTAAGCTGTGGGATAATGAGAGTTCTGGGGATTGTGGACACTCCACTACTTCTATGCTTGTAAGCTGTTCTCCTATAACCTTTATTTTCTATCCTCCCATCTATACAACACTGGGCATAAATGCCTGGAAATCCTCTGCATGACACTTCCTCACCAGGCTCACCTACTGAGACCAGCTGAGCATGTCACATCCAGCAATAACCTGTGGTTCTCAGAAAGTGTCCCCTCTGCTGGTTCACATGTTATTCAACTTTCTACCACCTATGACATCCTGATCCCTGCCACATCACCCAGGCAGAAACGGATCTGCTCTCTTTCCTTTATACATAGCACCCTTTCAGGGAACTTCTCACATTGTTTTGTAAACCCAGCTGTGAGGCTGCTTCTTTCTCACTCCACCTAGACCAAGCTCTTTGAAAGCCGGGTTATTTTCTCTTTCAGCTTTGTATTTCTGATGCTTGTGAGAGCCTTGCACGTGGCTGGTGTTCAGTATACATTTGCTGAATGAGCAAATAAATTGTGACATGTGGAAGGGTGCCTTATAAACAGTAAATGCTATCCCAGTGTTAGTTATGATGAAAGCACCATAACGAAGCCAGCAAAATAAGCCATAATGGTTGGAACCAGAATTGTTGATATAGCCAAATCAGTTACCAATTTTTGAAAACACTTTCTTCTTACACATACACATACACACATGTACACACCGTACAGAGTGTATACTGTATAATCAGCTTTCGTGATTAGACTGATGACCTGCAGGGATTAAAGGTCTTTTCTTTCTCTTCATAGGTATCCATGTTGGGGGTTTTGCTCTGCACTGTCCGTATGTTCCACTTCATATCTACGTCTGTCTATCGACTGTGAGATAGCTGACAGAAGACATGATGTGGTGTTTGGCTGTCGACAGAGTTAAATAAATATCCTTTAAAAGGGAAAATGCTTTTTTATGTGTGAAAACAACTGAATTTCGACCACCAAATCATTTCCTCCAGCTCAACACCAGCCACCAGAATAAAGACAGGTCATTTCTCACACTGATGGATATGGAGTCACAGAACTGCCTCCCCTTACTTGTAGGAGGGTTTCAATGTGGCTAGATTCTCTGACCCAGATGCACTGCTTTTGTGGTAGCTTTCTGCCTTAAAGGAGTTTTTGCTAAATTTGAGCTTAAGTAGGTATTATTAGAAGCCTGAAGAAAGCTAAGTGTTATCTACCTTATTTTTTCTAAAGAAAATTTATTTATAACTAAATCTAAAGTTAAAAACTGACTTTGTCTTATGTACTTCTAGTGACTTTATTAGAAAACAAAGAAAATAAATTAATTTATATCTTGTTAAATTTTGAAATGAAGGCAAGGTAATTAAAAAGGGATAACTTACTTATATTTCTTCTTCATTGTAGTATGTAAAATGGTCAGCTCATAAAATATAAAACAATGATTTGCTTTTAACCTTTAATCAAAAGTCAGAATAATTACACACAGCAATTTTTCTGATTTTAGGGAAGAAAGTTTTCTGGTTTGTTATATCTTCTCTTTTGTTTTCAAACTATTTTATGAATACTCAACAGCTGATCTGAATAAGTGAAGAGAAATTGACTATTTTCATAAAGCCATTCTTTTCCATTTTGAATTTATGATCTGTCAAAAGCTTAATAAAGCTGAAAACTTTTGGCTTAATCATTTTTATTTTCTGAACAGTAGATGGCAATATATGTTCATCTGTAGCAAAAACCTCAATCACATTAATAACTATAGACTTAGATTTTTTTTTCTTCCACCCTGTAGAGTAAAATCAGTCTATTTAAAATTTAAAATCGAAGACAAAAACAGTTTTATGTCAGTACAATTTTACTTTTAAAATGTTGGTTGAAGGGGTACAAAAGTACATAAGTAGATGAAAACTATACCTTCTTTAACTCCAGAGCCCTAGGAAAGGCTGCCTGCCGACTGTCAGGAACAAAGAACCTAGAGGTAGACAGTCTGAGGCAAGAATGAGAGAGGTTAAGCTAACAATTTTTAGCTAGTTCTGTTAAAATTTATGCTCAGATCTTGTTACATACCCATAGAGGTTTTTGCTTATTTTTTAAAATTCCAAACTGTGGTTTTGCCTGGAAACTTTAAACTTCACACGTTTTTATTTTTGAGAAATAAAATAAGAAATAAAGAAATAAAGCAATGCCAGTTTTGTACCCAAGGCTTATGTTTATTCTTTCCTTTTCAAAGAAGTAAATGGGATGGGGTTTATACTTGGATCCGACTCTCCTTCTGATCCCCCCAACCAGAGCAGTTACTCTTCTTATAAAGTGAATTGCTAGCAGTTGTTTGAAGAAATGTCTCCATGGCTACAAAAATTTCAAAAATTACAGCTGATGGCCTAACAAGGTAGCTGCTCTACAGGTTAAATAGCTTTGTGTGTATGATAAAACAGTAAGTGAGATTTAAAAAAAAAAGGATTAACATGTAGTGGTAAACCCCTTAGCACCTAACATGATCTCTGCCTTTGAAAACGGTAATGTATAGTATTGTGCACTATGATGAGAGAAACATACTGACACCATGCAACCCTCCAGCTTTTACTTTAAGAATTTTCATAACGAGCATCATTTTAATTAAAATCTGTCTTTAAGATGTAACTTTTGGTACTAATTTGATTGCTTATTGGATATAATGGTTTCTTTTGTATTTTAAACAAGTCATCCTTTTGTCAAAATAGTTCTATTGATAATTTGCTCTTTGGAGGACTGTGTGGGAAAACAGCTGTTTTCAGACAAAATTGCTGGGAAGCAGGGCAAGAGTTTGCTACTGTATCACCAAGCATCAAGTCACATAAAAAATATGAAGAAAAAGAAAAGGTGTTGTTATCAAATAGGTCTAGCTCCCATGACATCACACTGATTAAACTTCAAATATTTTCATGGCCCATATTAACACTGGGCCAACATTTCGTTAAAAAAATGACTGTTTCCTTGTTTCTATAGCTGATGATCAGCTTCTCAGAATTAATGTATCTGATTATAGTCCTCTTGGATTCTTTTTTAAAGTAGTTCAATTTAAGTAGCTAGATTTTAAAAATAGGACATGGTTCCGTAGTGTGGCGGTTAGCATGTCTGCTTTACACCCAGAAGGTCCTGGGTTCACACCCCAGTGGAGCCATAGTCCATGGTCTATGGCCATGCTACCCTGAACAAGCCCAATGTCTGATCTTGGAAGCTAAGTAGGGGCGGGCCTGGTTAGTACTTAGATGGCATAAATAATAATAGATAATAAAAAAAGTGTATTTTAAAAATAAATGTTTAGAGATGCCAAGAAGGAATAAGATATAATCTATTTCTAGGTCAGTCTGTGTTGGTGACTGTTGAGTTCAGTAGAAAATTCCTTAGGATTCTAGAGATTTACATTGATACTTGAAGTCTTATTAAAGAACAAGTCCCATGGTAGTCTGTATGTCACTCTCTTTATTTAAGAAGGCTATGGTATGTGTGGTAAACTAAACACAGTTACTGCATAAATAAAATAAACATTCCATGAAGTTTTGATGGGTTTATGGTCAAATGAAGGAAATTATCTTGGCAATTTCTTGGTGGATCTTTTCCATAGAGTATGGCTGTGTTTCTCTCATTATTCCCTATGAGGTGATGGGTTTCACAGTGGAAGCTTACCTATTTTTAGGATCCCTGGACATTTGGCCAGTTTTACTATTTAGAACAGGTTTTTCCTTAGGCAAAGAACCAAATTTCATTATTTCTTTTATCATATTAATATGCCTATAAACTAATGCGCTATAGGCTCTACTATCCTTAGCTGAGGCATATCTACAGAGTATATGTATATCTATGTATTTTCATCATAAGAAGCAGCTTGAATTTCTTTATAACAAATGGAACTCTAATTTATCTTGTTTCACAATAGCCTTTTGCCGTTTACCTGGTTTTATAGTCCCTACTATTAACAAAGGTAAGTGTGAACCTAAGATCAGGCCTTTTGATTGTTAGCTCCCCTACATTAGAATACATTAAAGGTTCAATTTAATGTTATGAATCTGTAGGCAGCTTTGAACAAACAGAGCTTGAGGGTTTTGAGTGTGGTCTGGTAAAGCCTGCTAATTTCTCTTTCTTTCCATTCACTCTTATCTTAAATTCTCCAAGGTGAGACTTTTGTCTGCATGTTTCCAAGAAGGTGATCAATTAGTAACAGAGAGGAATTAAGGCTGATATGATCATTTTGCATCTTAATTTGACTCTTTTAAACAGGCTGCTGGGAAGAAAAAGTACCATTTTCAGGTTTTTGCTCTTTTTTTTTTATTCTAAGTTTTTCCCCATTGTATTTGTCAGGTTATAGATTTAACGTTTTCTTTTCAGTAAGTTATCACAGGTAAACTGGCATTTGATCACTTACCCACATAGCATATGCCAAATTGAATTTTAGGTGAATAATATTTAAGAAATGTTAATTAATAATCTGCTCAGGGCTTGCTCAAGCCACAGGCACCCTTCTCCATTCAGAACAACTATTTCCTGTTAAGGCGTCCCCATCTGATGCCTGCTAAGTGTCATCCCTCCTAAACTTCCTCCTCTAAGTTGTGTTACCCTTCTCCTGTTAGCTCGGGATTCTAAGCCTTCCGGGTCCTGCTTTTAGCTTTCCACCAGCTGTTAAAGAGCTGGGATGAAAAAGAGCTAGTGCAACCAACATGCAGCCAGGTCACTCCATCCTTTGAGACTTAATTCAACGGATTCAAGTCTTCATCCCATATGTGGTGAGACAGGAGACATCCCTTGCCCCCATCGCCATCATGTCTGAGGATTCTTGGGGGGAACCTATGCTCCAGACCAAGGCATTTTGATTCTGTCTTTCCCACTGCGTTTATCCTATTCTCTGTGTTTTCTGCCTGCTTTGGGATGTGTCTTTTTCCTGTACATCACTCCAATCCCTTTGCTGCCAAAAGTCCTGACTGACATGTGTGAGATCTTACAAAAGGCTTGGGTCCATGAAACCATGCACACCAGATGTAACTGAATTTCATATACTTCTGTTCTCAAAAGCCTTTGGTCATTCCTGCCACTGAGCAGGTGCATTCTCCTGGGTAGGAGAATCCAGAGCTCTCTTTCTCCCAACTTCAAGGTCTGTTCTTTTTCTCTGACTAGGTATGCTCCCAACCCCAACAAATCTCTGTTCTTTCCTTATGCAGAACAGTTTTGCTCTCTTTGTCTTATTCCTTCCTCTTCCAAACTGTGCCCCAAGAACTTTTTTCACATTCAAAATGGCACATCAGGATTCTGTATTTCCCTTGAGGCTGTTCTCTAAG
The DNA here is from genome assembly GCF_014176215.1 of Rousettus aegyptiacus. Taxonomy (NCBI): domain Eukaryota; kingdom Metazoa; phylum Chordata; class Mammalia; order Chiroptera; family Pteropodidae; genus Rousettus; species Rousettus aegyptiacus. Next base: position 30,173,355 of record NW_023416307.1, on the reverse strand, counting down.
AGGAATTCTGCTGCTAGCTATTAAAATAACATTTGTTTAATATGCTATGCTAAATATTAATAGTTAATGGATTAACCTCCTTCTAGAGGTATTCGCATATTCTAAGGGGATTAGCCTGAGGGCTGACTTCTCAAATAGAGTTTCCTACGACTTGTGGGCCCTTTTGGTGAAACGTGTCTGACTAGTAGGAGAGCCGTTTGCAAACCTCACAAATTGTATCATACAGGCCACTGATTTCTCCACTTTGCTACCTGTTACATATTCTTTTGTTTCCCTTTGCAAGCATATATATATCTTCAGGAACATGAAGACATTTAAAGAACAGAGGGTTTGAAATGAAGATAGAGTTTCGGTAGATGTCTGTGCTAAACCATTTATATGCATTATTTTATTTAATAAACAACTCTATGAAGAATTTACTGTGTGGTAGGAAACAGTCCTCTATGAAGTAACTCACCCAAGGTCACATAGGCAGTGGATTCAATCTAGATGGGTCTTACTCCAAAATCCTGTGTCCTTCACCACTAGGCACCATGGAACTTTTCTCCATAAACAAGTTCATTACATTTCTTCAAGGGCAGATGTCCATTGACTTCAATGTCCTATATATTTTTTTCTAGTCAGTAAATATAGCATTGTTTAAATGTACACTATGTCTTTACATATGAACAAGAATCCATTGTTGTGGGATATGTTGGTTGTTTGACAAGCTTAAACCAACGTCAAGGGATTGAGATAGGGCAGTATTGTCTAAAAATTAACTTCAGTTTTTTATAAATACATTCTGTGTATATATACATATAATATAATAAACATATTTAAATATAAATATATATTTAAGTAAATATAAATACATTATAATAAATATAATATAACATAAAATCTATTTTTCCCTTTATCTTCTAGTACCTGCCCCAATATTAAAAGATAGTGGTATGTTCAAAATATTGGAAATTTTTTGTTTGTTAAATTACAATAATGTGATAAACTTTATGTTGAAGTTAAATATTAGAAAGCAATTAATATGTCTAATTGAAATATAATTGCCTTTACCATGGTTCTACTAAAAGATAGGGATTGTCACAAATACATTTACAAAAATCATTTCATGATATAAAAAGGTTTATTTCCAAATAATTCATAGAAAAAAATGTCCAATTAAAATCTAGTTTAAATTTTTTTAGCAGGTAATAGAATCACATTGTTCAGAAATCCAGTTATTAAATGGTATATAGCTAAAATTCTCTTTCCTACCTCTGCTCTTTCCTTGTATTTCTGCAACCTGTCCTTCCTTTTTCTAAATAACCATTGTTATATTCCTATACATTTTAATGTATATAAATATTTTCCCCTTGTACATAAGTATTTGCATATTTGAACACTCTCATGTACTTTATCTTTACTTAATAATATATCATTGAACTTTTTAAATATCAGTACCTAAAGATTTTTCCTTTTTAGCTGAATAATATTCAGTTGTATAGGTGTACCATACTTTATTTAATCAGTCCTCGATCAAAAGATTTTTGACTATTTTCAGTCTTTCACTATTTTAAACAGTGTTTCAAACATTAGCTTTTGTCATTTTGCGCATATGTGAGTATATATGAAGGAAGTGGAATTGTTGGATTGAAGAATGCATTCATTTATAATTTCAATAGCTATTATACAATGGCCCTCTATAGAAATGTAATTTATAATATATAAGTAATATAATATTCAACTAATGTACAGGAGTTCCTATTTACCCATGACTATGCCAACTGGGTGCTATTAAACTTTGTTTTTTGCCAATTTGGTAAGTAAAAAATGATATTTTAGATATATATTATTTTATATTTTTTCAATTATGAATGAAGCTATGCTTCTTTCCAGATATTTAAAAACAACCTGTATTTCTTCCTTTGTGACCTGTTTGTCACGTATTTAGTTCATATTTTTCTATTCAGTTACTGTTTCTTTTTGATCAATTGATATTTGGGAGATTTGTCTATCATATGTATTACAAATATTTTCCTTAGCCCCACTCCTCAGAGGTAACCACTATTAACAGTTTGAAATTGGAATGAGCATAAAGATTAGTTTGGTGTCATTTAAACATTTTTCAGAATTGCTTTTTCCTAGCTAGGAATAAGATCCGTCCCAGGTTTCTCAAATTTCATTTATTGTTTTTTTTTGTTGTGTTTGCAGTGGTCTTGAACATTGTTATGTTTGTTTCTAGGTATTTTATGGGTTTTTGTTATGACTATTTTCTTTTTGGTTCAGAAATATCCTGTCACCTTTCTCTAGTTCAATGTCCTAGTGTTCTTGTATATAAGGTCTATCACTTTGTGTTCTGAACTTTTTTGAGGGAGGACTGTCCTGATGTCCCACATAGCCACTGGTGACTGAAGAAGAACAAAAGAGAAAGGCCAACCTGGATCTTATTTATTACTGTCAAGTTGAGGAGTTTCATTTCTTTGTGACGTTCTGTGATTAGGAAGGAAAGTTTCCAATTCTCAAAGTATTCTTACTATAAAAGGTGAATCAAGGCTTAAAATGAAAACATAGTACAACTATTGCCATTTACTTCAAAAGGGTGGAAATGTAGATAGTGGTTTTAAAGCTTGTCCTTGGATTCATATAGACCATAAAGTAGAATGATTTTAATGAAATCAAGATTTTTCTCCAATGACAATTCTAAAAAGTCTACCTTTTATTCAAAAAAAATGTGAAACTTACTTTTATTTAAAATATCAGCTGTTTTGGATAGCAAAAAACTATACTAAGTTAGTTCTATGCACTGGGACATTCTTCATTCTCAGAACTAGTAAAAAACCCATGATATTAAGATTTTTAATTGATCAGATGATTACAGTTAAGGCAATTCCTTATTCCCTGGGAATTCCTATGCATTAAAAACAAATAAAACAACAACACACCATGAGGGAACATTTCAACTCCTTTGGATAATGGCAATTCTTACATTTGTCAATACCTAATCACCCTAATTCATCAATTCATAATATATAACATTTATATTTATATAACAGCTGTGGATTTTTAAGGTTATGCTATACCTTTTATTTTATATTAAATAGTAGTTTCCAAAAACCCATTATTTTTTATTAAAAATCACCTGTGATAGTGTGAATTACGAGTAAGTTGTCCTTTTATCATTGCCTTTTACTTCTTTTGAAATTATTTTTGCTGGAGATTTGAGATCAACCTTGGCTTTTCGTGTGGACTTTAGACGTGCACCATGGCTCACTATGTTGAGACTGTTTTTCTGCAAGTGAATGATCAGGTGGCAAGGATGTGGTATCTGTGCTTCAGAACATGGTAGCTGATTTAGTGATTTACCTGATGGGAAATTTTCTCTGGAGGAGCAATGTTGATGATGTCCCCCTAATACAGCTAACTCTGCTTCATTGAACATAGCTAAACCAGATTCAAAAGCAAACAGGAGACAATGTGGTAAACCACAGGCAGCAAGACAGAGCTCCTGAGTATTTCTGACCAAATAAAGGCCTGACAAAGAAGAAGATGTGTTGACAGCATTGCTTAGGACATGCTTCAAGGATCACATTAAAACATTTCCACAGGGTACAAACTTCAATCAGCAGAAGATGTTCTTGTATCCCAAGTACCACAGGGTCGAGTTTTCCAATGACCTTAGCATGGCAGCCAATATAGGAGCTGCTGGAGTAATTAAAGAGATTTCATTAGGTGTCAGCAAAAGCTTGTGGCCAGCTATTAGACAAACTTTTATGCATTATTATAGTCAGGTCCTTCCAAAAACATCCAGGCTAATCTAGTGGAAGTAGATACTGAAGTTAGGATACATATATTAATAGGGAAGATTTGTTCTTCTGCTTTAGGTGACATTTTAAGAAATCCTTCTGCCTTTTTCAATTCATAAAATATATAAGTGGCTGGAATAAATTTTTCCAAAGACATTTTTTAGACACATGCACATATTCTCTTGCAGACGTTTTACTGACTTTGGATTTTTATTTACCTAACGTTGATTAGTTACCATGTTAGGCATTGAATTCTAACAAACCTACAACATAGCTATTGTTCTCTCAATTTAATAGGTGAGGAATGGAGGACTCAGAGAGGTTAAATAATTTATCCAAGATCACACAGCCAATAAGTGAGAATAAACCCAAGTTGAACCATGCAAGCTAATTATATTCCCTTCTTACATCACTTTTACTAAATATTTAAAAAATCAGTTGGTATTACGTCGGATGTATAGTATTCTCATCTCATTAGTGAAGCCTCATTCTACTTGATGTGAAATATGTTTATGCTAATCACACTTACTAGGAATTTGTTAACAGAACAATGAAATTATTTTTCTATCCCAGTTTGTTCACTTCCCATTGACTTTACCAGTGTGGAAAAGATGGGAACAATTCAAATATGAAACATTTCCTTAAAGACAACCAGATGGAATATTTGGATCGTGATCATTAGCTTACAGTACTTCTCAGGGGCTTTTATTGTCCCTTCAAAATTTGTGAGGTTCTGGGGAGAAGCATAAATAGGAACGTGTATAATTGCAATGATGTGGAAGGGCTGAAATTTGAGTGATGATAACTTAAAATTTGGTTTCTCTTAGAGATGTTTTGAGTTTGTTTGATGGTATCTCCTTGTTATTTCAGTCCTGAGAGTTCACTGAACTGGGAACACTGAGAGGAGACTGTCTTTTCTCTACCTTAAGCCATCCTCCAGCTAATAATCTTGAGTAGACAAGTGATTATCTTAAAAACTCAAGAGAAATAAATTCTCCAATATCTCTGGTAGCCTATGCACCCAGTATCAGGAAGTTATTTTTAAAACTGAGCAGTATCTAGAACAGTATCTAGCACATGATAGGCCCTTGGTAAATACTTGGTGAATGAAAGAGTCAAAGATAAATCCATTTGTTACCCTTAGAAGAGATGGAAAGGCAAGAAAAGGCTCTTTGCAAAAGTTGGATAAATTGAGACTAAGGGGGGAAATTGGTATAAAATCAGACAAAAGTGTGGGAAGAATGTCCTTCATCTGTATTGGCTTTTGGTATTAAAAGAAAAATTTAAAACAAAATTCTTATAGCAACAGTGAGAAGAAAATGAATTTTTAGTAGATTTGTGGTTCAAATAGAGTTGACAAGGTAGGAGAGTAATGACTAACAACAAATGGCATGAGGAACAGTAATGGAAAAAAGTACTTTATGATTATATTATAACATCTGTATAATTCTTAGACTTGATGGAAGGAAATGCCATTTTGGCATCTTATGCCTCAAGCCTGAGCTTTGTATGCACAAAAAAGGTCCCAAGCTGCATAACAAAGGTATTGAAAAGTGATCTATGACATAAATTAGTGCACAATTTAGAGAGTAATCTCTGAGAAGCACATGAGTGGTATAGAACAAGGCAGCATAGCAAAAGATTTGAAAATAGAACTGACAATGAAACTAATTGACTGAGGAGAGGCAGAACTTATAGTCTGAATCTAATTTGTTATTTTAAAGTCAATATTTTACAGAGGAATTTCATAGAACCTGGAGTTTCATAATATAATAAATATTCAAAATGTCCAGAATACAATTTAAAATCACTCAACATACAAAAGAGCAAGAAAATGTGACTAATTCTCAAATGAAAATCTAATCAACAAAGGACAACTCCAAGATGATCCAGATGTTGGAATTATAGGCAGAATTTAAAGCAGCTATTATAATCATCCCTTACAAAGTGAAAGTGAGCACATTTGAAATGAATGAAAGATAGAAAATCAGAGGAGAGAAATAGAAATTATAAATGAAAGAGCCAAATGGAGATTTTAGAACTGAAAAATATAATGTGTGAATAAAAAAAAATAAAATTCATTGGATGTGCTTAATAGAATTGAAATGATAGAGAACGGGGTCAGTGAATTTGGAGATTGGTGAATAGAAATCATTCATTTTATAGAACTGAGAGAGAAAAGATTTTTTTAAAAAATGAACAGATCATTAGGTACCCACAGGACAATATTTTAAGATATAACATATATGTTACCGCAGTCCAAGAAAGAGAAGAAAAGAGATTGGTGCAGGAAAAATATTTGAAGAAATAATGGCTGAAAACTTTTTAATTTAATGAAACATATAAAGTTACAAAATAAACTCAGAGAAAACCACACCAGACACATTATAATCAAACTGCTGAAAATCAAAAATAAAGAAAAAATCTTAAAAGCAGCCAGAGAAAAACAACACATTATATATAGCCTAGAAGACAGTGGAACAACATTTTTAAAGTGTTTCAAGAAAAGTACTATTAACCGAGAAGTCTACATCTAATGAAAATATCCCGCTGGAATGATGGAGAAATAAAGATATCCTCAAATAAAAAGAAAACTAAGAAAATTCATTGCTAGCTAACTACTCTAAAATAAATGATAAAGGAAATTTTTCAAGCTAAGAGAAAATGATACAAGAGGGAAAATGGGAACACTAGGACTGAAGGAAGAACAAACACCTGTTTGGGTAAATATAATAGAATATTTTTTCTTCATAAATTAAAAAAAATTATGTAACTGTTGACAGCAAAATATAAGATTAGTGAGGATTTCAATGTATGCATACATAGTTAAAATGGCAATACAAATGCGGGAAGGCTAAAGAAGGGGTAATTGTAAGGCTTCTAGATTTTATCTGAAATGCTAATAATAATTCTAAATAGATGATTAGGGGTATTTTGTACTCCCTAGAGACCATACACCAAAAAGAATGAATGTTACTATATGTAAATTTGAAACCCAGAGTACTTTGAGAGCATTTATAAATAATTGAACTTGAAAGGAAAAAAATATAAGAGATTAAGATTTTGAAGTTTTGTAGCATTTGTTGAAAAGGGAAGCTTCATCAACTCAGGCATAAGAAGTACACAGGTTCTTGTTCTGAAATCAATGGTTTATCCTCATAGTCTCATCACAGTTTACATGGTTTCATGTAAAAGTGTCTAGCATTGCATACCTTGACAGATAATTAAGCAATGTTACTTTCCATTATCACAGCCTTGAAAAAGCCTGCAATTAGGCATTTTAGAATAGTTTTTTATTTTTGACCTTAGTTTCTGGCGACTTTCATTCCTCGTTTTTCCTGAGGGTTTAAAAATTACCGATTGGGGAGACACTTGAAAATAATATTGCCGGATTAACAACTTAAACCACATAATAAGATAAATTCCAAGTGGATCAAAGATTTAAATGTAAAAAATAAAACTGTACTAGTACTTGAAAAACAAAACCATAATGGATTTCTTTAAATATTGAATTGAGAAAACCTTTCTCTCTATGATTTGAAATTCAGAAGCTATAAAAGAAAGGACTTGACAAATACAACTACATATATGAAAAATTTCCTTGTAGCAAAAACAAAAGATGGTGACAAACTGGGGAAAAAATATGTATTTATATTGCTGCTCATGTCACAGAAAAAAGGCTAAACTACCTAAGAATGTTTAGAAATTGAGAGTAGTCCAACAACTCAATAGAAAAATAGGCAGAAGATATGAACAGACATTTTACAGAAAAAGAAAACAAATTTTCCTTCAGCTTATCTTAAATTGCTTATCTTCACTCACAAAAAGAAAATCACAAATTAAATCTGTACTGGGATATCTTGAAGAAAGGGGAGCAAAATGATATCATCTCTTATAGGAAAATTTGGCCACATCTAGCAAAACTTCTTTGACCACCACCACCACCACCACCACCAATAAAATACTACGCAAAGTTATTTATTGCAGCACTCTCTGTAAGAGTGAAAGAAATGCTGGAAACAACACAAATGGCCATCAGAGAATGGTTGAATAAAATATGGCATGCACACGAATGAAGTACTAAACTGTTGAAAAAGAATAAGGACTATCTTTATACACTGTTTTGAAATGAGCTCCGGATATACTATTAAGTGAAAATAACTAAATAGAGAAAAGTGTTTATTATATGCCATTATTTATCTAAAAGGATATGTGTGCATGTGCATGTGCATGCATTTTTGCTTTGCTTATATAAAAAACAAACCTCAACAATAATGGAAGCGGTGGTAGGAAAAATTCTAGGATGGCTCCCAATATTCTGTCCTCCTAGTATGTAGGCCTTGTATCATCTCATCCTCTTGAGTGTGGATGGGATCTGTCAATAGCATGCTTTCCTGTTGGCCTGGGGAAAAAAGAGCCATGTTGTGAAGTGCGTATGAGACAGCCACGTTGCTAAGACCAGAGGGAGACCCTAGGAGCTGAGAGCAACCCCAGGCCCACGGCCTGCAAGATAACGGGACCTCAGTGCTACAGTCCGAAGGAACTGAATTAGCTTAAGAGATGATCCTGAGCTCTAGATGAGATGACAGTCCTGGCTGACACTTGATTTTAGCTTTGCGAGGCCTTGAACAGAAAACTCTGTTATACCCTATCAGACTTCTGAGCCACAGAAACTATGAGATAATAAATAGGCTTTGTTTGAAGTCACTAAGTTTGCGGTAATTTGTTACACAGAAATAGAAAATGAACACAGAAGAATAACCTCAAAATTTCATGAAACTTGATGGAAAAGATGGAGGGGTGGGGAAATAAAACTTTTATATCTGTATTTATCTTTTTATTTAATTTTGAATTATAAATCCTGTAAGTATATTTATCGAAGATAAAATTAAATAAAAAAGAAAACAAATAGAAAAACAACTCAACATCTGAGGCCTGAAGAGTTTCTGAGCACAGTTAAGGGCTATCAATGTACACAGTCTTCTCCCTCCTCTTAACTTCCCTGAACTCTTGAAGAATTGTTGCACGGAATATAATGCCACTTATGTTCTGCAATGTGTGCCACAAAGCAATTTCTCAGGAAGAATAGGGTGTATCTACTGCCAGAGAAAGGGTGAGATGCTGAAGGTTTAGCATCCTTGAGGAACGCAAAGAAGAGGACGGGGAGGAATAGAGATTATGTCATTGAGGAAGTTGCTTCTTTTGTTCTTTGGAACAGCCCTACCCTGCCTACTTGCAGAATAGGTTGCTCTCAAAGAGCCCTGTTCTTATACCGTCAGAAATGCCTTTTGACATAGTTTGGTAATATTTATTCAATGAATATCAGTTATCAATAAAGGCAATGGGAAAGAAGTCAATGGAGAAAGGGAAATTGATTAAACAAAGTCTCAAGGAAAAATAAGGCAATGTAGGAAAAACTATGCAAACAAGCGTGGCAATTCTGTAATAGATAGATTAAGTCAGTACAGGTAAAAATATAAATAAATCTTGAGATTGAGATGATAGATCAGGATTGTTGGTTTCAAGTACAGAAACATGCTTCAAACTGGCTTAAGTAAACGAGGAGAATTTCTTGGATGATATAATTGAAAAATCCCATGGTATGATGATGTCAAGATAGGTGAGTCTAGGATCTCTTGGGTGCCCTCAGGACCAGATCTGGTTTCCTCAGCTTTTTCTCAGGTGGGATCTTCTCTTGTGGGGGCATGATGAGAGTTTACAGACCAGGCTTATTTCTTTACAGATTAGCAATCTCCAAAGCAAAAGAGAGTTATTTCTCCCCAGAATAGTGTAGACAAGGGTTTCGTTGGTCTGGCTTGGTTCTCATGCCCATCCTTTGTTTACTGGGCACTGATGAGTCACACACACAGCTTTGGAGGAGATGGGAGCCAGCCCACTTGAGCTGCATGGACTGGGGATAAGAAGAAGGCTGTTTTTCAAAGAAAATCGAAGTGTGATGGATCTAGGGAGGTAAAGGCAACAGATGCCCACTCTAAGGGGAAAGTTCAGAGACTACAAACTTGCTCAATACAAAAGGAAAGTTAACAACTTATCCTCTAATAAGGAGAAACTAGGAGGAAGGAACATTAGAAAGCAGAGAGAGAGGAAAACATTGGGCCTCGATGCAGTGGGAATCTACAGCGATTAGTAAAATATTCACTGAGTAGCCCTGAGGGCTCAGTTAAAGTTAGATAATGTGGATTTGTCGTTAAGTCATTAAACCTAGTTCTCAGGACATTTTACTGTAGCTTTCCCAAGCTGGAGATTGGCATAAGGGCAGGGAGAAATCAGGTGCTAGCAAAGTCATGGTTAAGATGAAGTCTAGGCTGAGGTGTGATGAAAGGGAAACTAGATGGTGGCTGGTGGACCGAAAATGAGGGAGTGTCAAAGGACTCAAGGTCATAAGGCAGATAAAAAGCAGTTTTAACAGAAGTGGTGGAGTGTAGACGATGAAGGACCGGTTTCCCAGAGACGCAGGTATGTGAGTAAAGTAGAGACAGAAGGTGTAGAGTCAGAGTTAGCTATCGGGGTACAGTTGCAGGTTGTGTTCTCTGGAGAGCAGGTGATGACATGGAATTAGAAATACAGAAGCTTATTGAGTGGTAACACTAGTGAAAAAGAAAGGGGGAAGGAGCGGGACTGGCCAGAAGGTGTCATCAGACATGATGCAGTCCTGACAAACTCTTTTGTCTTCCTGATGAGAAGCTCCAGAACAGGAATGCCCATCAGAGCCAATCTTCCACCTTCCAATGGGAATGACTAGGCCCTGGACTCAAGGTCATGGTGATCTTGATTAGTAATTGGCTTGGGGACATGCAGAAAAGAGTAGTAACTCCTCTTGAAAGCTGAGGCAGACTCTGAAGGACCTAACAGCTGGAGGCTGTCAGCCAATCACACTCCTCACAGCTGGACAGCTCATCCTTTCTTGAAGGGGACTCTGAGCAACCCCTCCACAGGTACCTTTGTGCAAATTAGAAAAAGGCACCTCCTCTAAGAGTTTTCAGCCGTGGGGTTTATGGCTGGTGAACATACAGTGATTCTGACTCTATTTGGAGGTGAAGGGAGGCACCCCTGCCTCTGGGCAAACATGGCTCTGTACCAACGTGGACAGCATAGCAAACAGAGCAGCCCTCATTCGCTCCTTCATCAAGGTGCCTTGGACAGTGCCCAAACTACAAAACTATGTGCGGTGACTTTGATGGACAAACTGTGAAATCAGGGTTTGTAGCCGCCATCCCTCTTTCCTCCTCAGTGGAACCTGTCCTCCTTCTCTCCATGCAGGAGAAAGTGATTTCCTGCCAGGTCCTGGTAATCCTATCCTCAGTCATGGTAATCCTATCCTCTTTGCCAGGGACTGGTTCAGGAATTTGACCTTAAACCAATCACTTTGTGCATTCCCCTATTATTGGTCCGGGGGTGGGCATGTGACTTGCATTTGTTTAATCAGACATGATTGGAGGAGAGCGCCCACTTCAACCCTTGGGACAACAGCAAGGGAAAATGTGGTGCCAGTTGCTCCTGGCAGCCACTTTCAACTCTTGAGGGGAGCCAGCCTTTGGATTAGGTTTACGGAGTGAGGAGATGGAAAGAGCCTCGTCCTTGGATCCTTGATGACATTGTCAAGCTGCCCAATCACAGAGTCCTGAAGTCCGATCTAAACAATTCCTGTTATGTAAGATCAATACCCCTGTTCGTTAAGCTGGCCTCTGTTGGGTGTTTAGATTCTTGCAGCCCAAAGTATCCTAAATTTGACACAGGATATTAGAGGAGTTATCTGGGCTATTAGCCTGGGAGGAGACCCAGTGTGATGGCAGAGGAAAAGGTGGAGAGGTGGTTTTTGCTTAACATCATGGAGTTAAATGGCAAACTTTCTTTGAAGTTGGTAGATAATAGTGATCTAGGTAAAGGGTAGTATGAAGAGAAGGCAAGAAATCTTAAAAGGGGGGTGCTGCCAGTGTTTGGGAAATAATACACAGTGTGATTAAAAACATGGGCTCTAGGCTCAGAATGCTTAAGTTCAAATTCTGGCTCTACCATTCAATAGCTATATCACCTGGGCAGCTGATTCTCTCTGGGCCAAAATTTGTTTGTCCTCAGTAGGATGATCGCAAGGATTAAATAGGATAATATTTATCAGGCACCAAGTCATGCAGGACAGGGCGAATTCCCCAAGTTAAAGGGAGCTCAAGCCCTGCACCGAGAGAGAATGAGGGTTCTTTGTTGAGTGCAAGAAAGAATTTAAATGTACATAAGAGTTAGAGTCAAAAGGAAGGTTTATTAGAGAAGTGGTAACACTCCACAGACAGAGCATGATCTCCTCTTGGAGTCTGAGTGTGAGAGAGCCTAAGAGACTAAGGGAAAGGGAGAGAGATACAGAGACAGTGACAGTAAGAGGGACTGAGTAAAAACACTGAGAGGGATCCCGAGTGTTCGGGGAATTCAATTTACGTATCATTCCTAGTTTCCATCAATTACAGCCTAAAGACTTTGTTTACCCATTTTCCTTTGATGGTACAAACATACAGTGTGAAAGGATAAGAGTATGTAGTGTGAAAAGGTAAAAGTGTACAGGTGAAAGGCCTGCTGGTAATTCCCAGACTTTGATTTGTAGGTTCCCCATGTTTTTAGCTATAGGGAATGAATGATTTTATTTTGTGTAGCTACTTACAGACTCTGTTTTCCTGTTTTCCATTTTCAGGATGGGTAAATGGCTTGTTAGCAATCCCAGCAGAAACCTTCCTTTGTTCTGCAGGTGTCTTTGCAGTCTGGCTGCAGGGCTGATCAGCATATTGCGGGCTCTGATTTAACATTTTAGTTCTTGCCTCCTTTCTACATTACAAGTACACAATAAGGCTCAATAATTATTACTTTAAAAGCTTATATCAGCTGAAGGGAGACCATTTCTCAACTAAAATCACATTGTTGACCAAAAACTCTGTTTTGTATCCAGGAAAAAGGCTGATGAATTGGGACAGAAGAGCTACAAATGTTGTTCCTGTGGTTATAAGAACTGAGAAAGAGTGAATTTATGGGGTTAGATTTTCTTAATGTGTGAATTGAGTTGAGAAACATGGGCTCTGAGCAGCACTCCATGAAGGAGGAGCTAGCCCATTCCTGGAGTGGGTGGGACTGAGGTGAGGTGTGAGAGTATGAGAGGGGCCACTGCAGCACGGGGAAGAGGTAACCTTGCAGAGAAGGTGTGCTGGAGGGTCATGCAAATAGGAGGTAGAGGGTGGGCTGATATAATGAAAGCCTGAGTCTTGGAAGACTTCATAGACTTACCAGATCCAGAGTTCCACAGAGGTTTAAGTGACAGCCTGGGCCTTGGCTCAGGCACTGGTAGAGATCACCCGCCCTAATGTTAGGGACCAGCAGTAGCTTAAAGAAAGGGATCACATCTCCCATTTGAGGGGAAGATATTTTGTTTTTCTGACTTTGTTTAGCCTGTGCTAATTTGCATGGCAGAAACAAGTAGACCGATCTAGGGCACCCACCTCGGGAGTCTGCGGGGCCCTGTGGTCAGCTACCAGGGAAAAAATGCTCGCTCTCCTTTCTCCTCACGGGGCCTGTGGTTAACGCGCTGCCAGGTCACTAGCAGTGTGTAATCTTGTTTGTGTCCACTGTGGTGAGTTCCCGAGGGAGATACAGGGAATTCAGAGACAGTAGTGCTGTGGAGCTGTGTGTGTCCAGAGGTCACCCTGTTGCTCTGCTTGAGGTTGAAGAAATAGGGAGAAGAGTCAGGGGGACATGGAGTGCTGGCATGAGAGCATTTGCCAAGATCAAAATGTTCCCCATTGCTGCGAGCAGATGAGATCTTGGAACCTGGAATCACATAGTCCCAGCTCCAGCAGGGCCTCTGGCAACAGCCCCAGTGTCTTCAGCTACAGACACCACCTCTGTGAGTGCCAAGAAAAGCAAACACAGGCCCCAGATCTCCTGTTGCACCAACTGGAAAGAAGCCCACAGCAGAGGAGCTGAGCTGTGAGGACAGTCTTCCCATAGCTCTTGATTTTCCGTTGCCCTTCCCCCACCCGGATTGAACAAACAAACAACATACTTGTAATAAAATTTGCAGGTGTGGCTGGTTTATATTCTGGGATTCTCTTTTGATCAAATTCCCTATAGGACAATGGGATAAAATGGTGAATAAAGCTGGATAATGAGGTGCGTCCCAGACGTTTGAGACTGAATAGGAGGAGAGGAATCCTGGAAAAGCAGAGATTCCATTCCACCCCTGGGAGCTGGTTCTTTTTAGTGGCCTGAGATGGTGTCAGTCAGATGCCCTCCAGCCAGTGCTTGGGAATGTATACCAAGTTTCTTTTCTTAGGAATTGGGGGTGGGGTGTGTGTGTGTTGGGGGGAGACGTGTTCCTATAAAGCTTAAAGAGCAAGGCAATAAAATAACAGCTTAAAATTCTGGCTATCCAAGATTGGCAATAGCATCAAAAATCTATTTGTGGAAAAAGCTTTTCTCAGCTTTAGGAGAAGAAAGGTAGAATTAATAACATCAAGTGTGACAATAGCTACCAAGGAGAGAAAAATATTCATAGTTTACCAAAGAAAATTGTGAACCACTGGTGGCACCCAGGTGAGTGGGGAATCTGATGTCTGAAGAGTCATAATTTCTAGGAAACAAATAGGGCTGTTGGTGACTCAAGCCTTCAGATATTCCTAAAGCTTTAGTTTTCCAATTAAACAAAGTTTAGTCCTATTTCCAGTCAGTTGCCAGGTTTCTAGATTGAGATGGATCAACAAATGAGTATTGGGCATATTTCATGTGTGAGGCACGGAGTTTCCTTGGGGTTATTCCTGAGAGATGGCCCTTTTCCATTGGTGTTTCCATAAGCCCTGGATACTCTCTGCCTCAAGTCTCTTCTCTCTTCTAATTCATCCTCCCTACCCCATCACACTGTCCAAAATACTTTCACTTTATAATTGAGGAACTTTTAAACACATAAAAATACAAAGAAAAGACCACTATACCTATCTCTCAGCTTCAACAATTATCTATATTTTGTGAATCTTCTGCATCTTTCTCCCCTATTTCAAAGCACATCCCAGACATTCTATCCTTTTTCATCCTTGAACATAATTTCAACTTTGTTACTTCTGTTTGAAAACCACGTTTCTCTGTTTGTTTGAAATTTTTTATTGTGAAATATATATGTGATATAAATAAATAAAATGTAGATAAAAGAAATATAAATAAAAGTGTTTAAAATGCATAGAAATGCTTAAAATAAACAAAAAGTAGAACAAATACTCACGTACGTATCTCCCAGCTTAAGAAATAGAACATTGATCATTTTACAAATATGAAGATGGAATTTGACTTGCAGTTTCTATTATGATGAGAAACTAGCATAGATTGTTGGCTCCCTCCCCTAAAATGGACCTGGCAGAAACTATAGCAGTGAGGACCTCACTGCGGCTTCCATCACCTCCAGAATCACTAAACTCTCAATTCTGCCACATCCACCCTGAATAATCAGACTGCCCTTGCCTCTGTGCATTATCCCCTCAATACATAAAAATCCTGGTCAGGGCATCTGATTGGCCAAGCCTAAGTCATGTGACCATGCCCTGGTAGCTTAAGAGAGGAGGCAGGAAATCTGCTCCCTTGCTCATTATTCTGATCTAAGGAGGAGATTCTGTCTCATTTCATTTTATATTTTCCCATATAGAAAGGAGATTTAGATACAGAGCATAAAAATGATAGAAGTCTGCTGTACTAAGTATATATCTCCTGCTCAGTATCTTCTCTCCACTTGGCTTTTCCTCAGGTGTCTCAGACTCAGCATATTCAACTCTGAGTCTGTTGTCTTTTCCCCAGCCTTGTTTCTCCTCCTCTATCCCTTTACTTGGTGAATGGCTTTGCCATCCCCAGTTGCTCAAACCAGGAACCTAGAGGCCATCCTGGAATTTCCTGATGTCTTTCATATTTAGTTTTAGCATCTTTTGAACATATATCCAGTCTACTTCCTTTGTCTCCATTTCTACATCCCTGCTTGAATCAGGCCCTCGTCATCTGTCTTAGAGTGGCCTTGTCTTAGTTTAGGTTTCATCAGAAACAGATCCTGAAATAAAGATTTTGGTACAAGTGATTTATTTGAGAGGTGAAGGACACAGGATAGGGGAATGGGTGAGACGAGGAAGAAGAAGCAGCCCAAAGGTCTGTTATTAACCCAGCTGCCTTAGTGGACAATCGGAGCTTAATTGCACTAGGGCAAAGCATGACCCCAGAGATAGGTGGAGCCCTCTTAAATCCCTGGATGAGGGCGTGCTTGGAGCATGAATTCTCTAACACTTCAAACCTGCCACAGGCAACAGAGTGAGTAAGCTCCAACAATGAGAGAACATTCTCAGGTGCTGCAATGCGGTTGGAGGACTGGTGGTGTGCAGCAAAGTCCTAACTAAGGATGAGACACCGGTGGAGTGTGATACAGGCCTCCTAATATCCTTGCATATATTCTACCCCTCCCACTAACCCAATTTTCTATTTTTCAGCCAAAGCGATATTTCCGAAATAGCAATTTGATCATGTCATGGCCCTGATGACAATTCTTTTAAGGCTTTCCATAGCTTTCTATCTAAGGCCCGTATAATTTAGCCAACTGTACAGGTCTTTCCTTCATCATTTGTCTTTTGCTTACTTTCAGCTCGATTCCTTTCTCTATTTCCTTATTATAGCCCATTCTGGCCAAACTGCATGCAGTTCTCAGAATGTGCCACATCCTTTCATGCTTCTGTATCTCTGCTTATGCTGGCTTCCTCCTTAGAATGCTTCTCCCAGCTCCTCTGCCTGACTTCTTTCAGACTATGGAGTAGCCAAGCTGTGAGGCTCTGAGTAGATGACCAGAGTTTTAATCAAAGCAGAGAGAAAGAGAAGAAGTGCTATATATGTATATATTTACATGTGTGTTCCTTGTAAGACTTTATCTTGAAAATGTGTTCTGCTGCTAATAAAATAAAAATAGAAATTGAAAATGACTGAATCAGACAATCAAAATCCAGTGCCATCAAACATTTAAATTGTATAAATAATTCCCTTGGTTCAAATTCCTCACTGCTTTCCAAGCAAACTTCTAGTTATAATATGATTTAAATATTAACTGCCTACAGAGAAAGTATAGGCCATACCAATATGAGCATGCTTTTGTGTGTTGTGGTCATATTTCTTATTTAAATGACTAAATTGCATTATGATTTACATATCAGTGCTCTGGGTGTTTGGTTGTCATGCAGTAGTCTCCTTGAGTCTGATACCTCAACTACATGATGGGGATCAAATTTTTGACTATAAAGCCACGGACCATACATACTTTTGACTACTGTGATGTCACCAAAGTAATACACACCTGTCGGACAACCAGCCAGCTAGTTTTCCTATGGCAACACCACCTATTATTTCTCTTTTCAAGGTGCAATGATTCAAGCCCAACTAACGTTGATTTATTGATTTCCAAAGCCATGTTTTAAATATACCACCTTCTGTATCCAAAGATGTTGCCAGAAACTGTCAGGACATTTTTTTTTTTTTTTTTGTGACTTACTTTTCTGTGAGTGGTTATATGTGGAACTAAGCCATAAACATCCTCTTATTCATTTCCCCCTTTGACCTACATATTTTTGAGACTGCTGACTGGACAGACTGCACCGTTGAAAAGAATTTATCTTTGGACCATATGCGAATTGAGTGACTCACATGGACTGACTCTGGCCTTATCCAACGAGTCAGCCAGGATGAGATGATTGAATCCTTGATATAAGGATAGAAGAGTTCTAATTCTTTTTCCAGAAAAATCTCATGTAGGAGAGGATGTTGCAGGGAGAAGATTAACTTTCTATGGTTAAATGCTTCCATAAGGATGTTTAACTAATAAATATCAAAACTAAGAAACACTTTTTAATCTCCCCAAAGAAAATAAGCTGGATAATTGTTTTAGGTTAGTAATATGCGGTTTTATTCACTCAATTTGTGAAAGCTGAATAAAGTCTAAATAAAATGTCACCCATCAATAATTTACTTTTAGTTTCCAGTTATCTTATTAGCTTTAAATATCCACCCTGAGAAGTCTTGTGCTCTTGGACATATTAAATAAGTTCACACTAAACTCGGTTTAGGAGGCAATCCTAGAGGGATCATCACTTCTCCTGACTAGATGTGAAACAGAAAACATATTGATATAAACACTTGATTCGCAGAAACCAATTTGACGTTCTATCTCTTAGTTTATCAAACAAGAAGTTGATCCAAAATTTGATCTATGGAGTGTAGCCACCTTTCAGAAGAGAAAACATTGAGCAGATAAAATCTTCCCATCTTTGCTTTTTCTTTTTCCTCAGGCTAGAAGCAGATAACGACAATGACCTAAAAAATGACAGAGTCACAATATAGAAAAAGCTCAGGTCCCTGAGTTAGTTTGGAGGAGAGTTAATGCATTGGCCTACACTTTCTTCCAGGACTATTTTAGGAGCAAGAACAAATATGCTATTGTTGGGACCATTATATGCTTTGTTTTATTTGTCACATCAATTTGTCCACTCTAACTGATATATAATGAGAAATATAATGTGTAAAGTTAATAAAATCAGGAGGACATGTAAAGGCATCCTGACCCTGTGATGAAGCAGATAAACAAGGAGGAGACTTCAGAATGTTTGCAAAAGTGAAAGTTTGACTAAAGAGAGTTAAGGTTTGGTAAGCATCATTCCTGGTTACACTGGTAATTGGTGCCCATCCATATTATTATAATGAGAACAATCACATAAAAATGAAGTAAACAGATATTACAGGTTCAGCATGCACTTGTTCTAGCTATCTTTACCTGGAGAAATGTCTCGGATGGAGTCAGCAGGGAGAGGTAGGGAGTTGTGCTGAGACAAAAATGGGGTATAACAGGAAAGAAGTTGAGGGCTATAAAAAGGGTTAAATTGAGCCTGCACATTTGAGAGCTTCTTAAGAGTACCGAGGATTTGTTTTGCAACAGACTTTGGTCAAATTCAGTAAAGATAATAAACCATACGAGTGCCATGTCTACCCTATCATGATTTACATTGCTGCCAGGAAGGAACCTTGGGCTAGAAAATAATGGCTTTCCTGGTGATTTGTGGAAGTTGACTTGAAATGGTGGCATTTGTGGCAGCCACTGCTTAGATAGCAATCCCTGCAAACAGAAGGATCGAGCCCATTGAGGGGTAGTAGAAATAGAGCAGGAGACAACAGTGTCTTTTACTAGAAACAATTTGCCACTCTCTTATTTAAGAACATTTATATGTCTCTCTGCATGGGATGTGAACGTTTCTGAAGAATGTAAATTTTTAGAAATGAAATGTATTTTTTATTATGTCACTTTTTGCTATAATTTTTCTTAACCTTCAATACTTCAGTAGTTTAAAAAAAACAATAAAATTATGTATCCAGATTCTTTGGCAACAAGTAACAGAAAATCCACCTCATAATTGTTAAAAGAAAAAAAGGAAATGTTATCTCACATAAAAGCCTCCCACTATGATTGCTTCAGGACTGATTTATTCAGTGTCTCCACATCACTGAGGACCGGGATTCTCTCCATTTTCCTGCTGTGCCTTTCTCAGTATGTTGGCTGTCTTCAGGCTAGCTCGCCTGCTGGTGGCAAGGTGGTTATAGGAGATAATAGATGGTCTCTCCCTTGTACCTTTTTTAAAGAGTGAGGACATTCTTTCCACTTCCTTTCCAGCAAACTTCCCCTGAAATCACACAAATGCCTGGATCAGTCATTTCAAGGGAAACGGGACCATTATGGCCATCTTAGATCAATCAGGATACACTCTCTGGAAATGAAGCAGGATCAACCTCCCCTGATATAGAACACCTGTAAGCAACCAAAATTCTATAAGAAAAGAGAAGAGGGAGGAGTGGTTGTTGGCCAGACATCTAACAATGTCTATTACAGATCATGTGTCATGTTTTCTTTCAGAATAACTTGTGTTATTAACATGCAAAAAACTGAATTTCTTTTCCGCTTTGAGAAATATTTTTGTCAATAGGTAACAGCGGTATTATTAAACTGTTGACAACCGCATGTACCTCCAGAGATGTATTAAAAACAAAGTTACTTCCAGTTTAAGGGATTAATATAACTAATGCAGACTTAAGAGATATTTTTTAAAAACTGTTCTTGTTCTTTTGAAACCAGGTCACTAAATCTCTATTATAATGGGCTCAGCTAAAATAAAGACCAAATTTATGTAAGAGAAATCTTGTTTAAAGTTTATAAATCTTTAACTATGTTGATTCAAAATAGAAATACCATTTTAATCTCTTTGTATGCTAACTTGTATTATGTTGGCCAACTCATATTTTAAAATACTAATTTGGCCTTGAAGAATTATTCATACACTTTTGGAGTAGACAAATGCAGCATATTAATTAAACCTGAATAAGGGACAGCTTATTGGCTTCATATAGTTTCAAAATTTAGATGTTATTTTTCATCATGGATGCAGGTTCCAATCACTATTCATCTCAAACTGTTGCAATTTAACCCTTTGTTTTGAGGGTTTAAAGACAGTCATTATCTAAGAGAAAGAGGAAAGGAGATATTGTAGAATTAAAAACAAATTGAGACGGCTAAGGTGGAATATGTTCAGAAATTTTTCAAAATCAGAGTGCTTTGGATATTAAAATAAATGCATTTTAAAATGCCTATGTAAACAAAGATGGGCTTAAAGATGTAAAAAATCAGTATCTCCAGTTTAGTGGTCTGTTCTAAATGTTAGGCCTATATTTTCTGTTCTCTGCCATTTCTTTTCTCTTGGCTTGTCAGGGAGTGTAGCTGTTTATTCTTCTTATTGTTGTTGTTGTTATTTATTTTTATTATTATTGCCTCCAACCTCTTCAGTCCCCCTCCCATTCTTAACCTGGTTCTCCACGTGTATAGTCACCAGCTTACTTAGTGCCAACATCATACCCAGATGCCCAAACCTGAATTCTTGTGTCATTTCAGCGTCTTCTCTGCCCCTCATCCAAATCAGCCAATTGTTCATCTATGTCTTGTGCATTACACTTAAATATCACTAAAATAATTTGTTCTCTGTAAGAGAGACATTTGCTACTCCGCCCTGTTTTACTTACTCCCATTTTTCCTTTGGACAACCTTTTTTCTCACTCCTAGTTCAACCAGTGTGGTTACAGCTTTGGAGGTGGACATGGAACCCAGCCTTTACCAATCAGCATATCTCATTTTCCTGTTCATAGTGATAGGTAAAAGTGATGGACACATACTCCAAGTTCTTCCAATGAGATGCATACTCAGAACTTTTTTGGAACTTCTGGGGCTGCCGATAGGATAGGAGCTACTTACTGACCGTTGCAGAATCAAGGAGAAAAAAGAAAACAATATTGAGTCTTGGTGACATCATTTGAGCTACTGGAGCTAGCCATTCCTGAAACCTTGCCTCTGTACTTTTTCATTCAAGTTCAATTTCTGTCAGTGGCAACTGAAAATGTTCTGATGCATAATCATTTTTCCACGCCCACTTAACCCTCTTAGTCTCTCTTCTGAGGTAATCCTTCCTTTTGTTTACTCTGACAATTTCATTCTTTCTTTGAAACTCAGCCCAAGTGTTACTTCCTCAGTGAAGCCATCCATAACACCTTTCCTTAACAGGAAGACAAACAATCCTGTGTTCCATAAGAATTTATTATGTACGAATCCTACTATAGTGTAATTGTCGAGGTACTTGTTAGTCTATGGCAGACACTACTTATTGCTAACCAATTCCATTCTCCCTTTTTTCTTATAGCAGAGTCCTTAATTTGTTTGGAGTGGCAATATGCCTAGCTTAAATATTTGCCTTTCCAGAATCCTTTGTATTCCCTTTGCAGGGGAATCCTTGCTGCACGCTTTTGGCCAGGAGATAAACAAATGTCTAGTAAAGATTTCTGGGAAAGATTTTATTTATTTTTTATTCTGATAGCTTTCTTTCCCTCCTTTTTATTCTTCCTCTTCCTTCCTTGCTGGCAGGAGGCTTGAGACTGGAGATAGAGATGCTACCTGGCAGTCTTGAGTGATCAGCCATGTGCTAATGATGGTGGAGAGAAAGACATTTGGAGCTAGAGCATGGATGATTCCGAATTGCCCACCTCTGGATCTAAATTTGGGAGGAATGCAATGTTATTTAGTTAAGCCACTGTAATTGGATATTTTATTTGAATTGCATCCTAACCGATAGTCTTGGTCAAGACTATGATCTCTTTAAAGATAGAGCCTAGGCTTTTATTTCTGAGCCTGAATATGCCTAATGCTTGGTACATAATAAAGATTTACTTTAATGCTAAAAATGGGATTCAAGTTTCAGATCCATTTCAATCATAAGATATTGTGGTTTTATTCTATAAACCACTTAATGATGCCTACTCTCACTCCAGGATTTATCCTCCTCCCCAGCCATTCTCTTGCACGTTATTTTAAAGGGAACCCTCAAACCAGGTAACAGAAGTTGGTCTCCACTTCTCTGTAATATGGGTCACTGCTGATATTACCTTCTTTGCCTAATAAATTTCTAACCATTTATCTACATTTGTTCCTGTTTCTATTTCATACATAGAACCTGTAAAGATTTTTCAACCTGAGATTGAAATCTCAGGTTCCTATGAATATGGTTTCACTCAGAAAACACTTAAAACAATAATTCTAACTTAGGAATTCAATATATTAACAACTGCCAGTAATAATCATCAAATTTGTCCCCTTGAGTGTCTGGCCTTAAGTAAAACTTTTCATCATCCTAGATAAAAATGCATTTTCTTAAGCCCTGACTTGCGCCTCATGGGCCTGATCAGGCTGATGGTGATGATTATTGCAATGAGCAGCAATTACTATTGTCTGAACACTGATCCCATATTTTCTGAAGTTACCACCCCCCCCGAAAAAAAACCTAACTATTATTATAGCAGAGAAGAGTACTTTATTTTATAATACATGTGATGTTTAACACCTATTAGCAGGAAAATTATCCATGTATATTTCTCATTCATCAGTCGTATCAAAGAATTCAAAATGAGTATCTCCCAATTAGCTTCTGAAAGCATAAGTGGTGTTATCACTCAGTAGGAGGCAAAATTAATTATGTTCTTTTATTAAAAGGAAGGTTAGTGAAAAAATAATCACTTCTTAAATTAACCACAGAAGGGCTTTTACACTATGAGAAGGTATAGAGTACTTAGATCATCACTAAATTTACTCCAAGTCATAGATGTGGATAGGTTAAACATTTGGAAGAAAAAAGTCCCCTGAGATGGGGGCTTCTTACTAAGAAAGAGGAACATAGAATATCTAGTTCAAAGTTCTTTGGGCCATGTGACTTAATCAAAAAACCTAGATATTATAGCTAGAGCTGAAATTGTGATTATACTCATGAAATTTCAAACCTTTCCCAAGGGCATTTGAGGAAGCCCCTAATACTTACTTGTCCAGGCACTGCTCTTAAAGATGAGGCATTGTTTTTAGACTTCCACAGAGTTCATCTCACCCAAAGATTTTTCCTTATTAAACTAATTCTTGGAGAATATCTTTAAAATTAACTTTACCTACTTTTGAGATGTCAACTAAAATCACTTCATTTGCTGAATAAGTGCCACGAAAAAAAGAAAAAGAAAAGGAACAGTAACATTATAAAAAGAGATGGGTTATAAATATAAAAAAATAAAAATAAAAAGTAACATAAGAAAAAGTTGTGGCTGCTTTAGAATGAATGGTCAGGGAGAGGAAGTGACTTCTGAGCTGAGGTAAGGAGCTGGACAACAGAAAGTCTGGGAGATAAGCATGTAAGGAAGATCTAGCAAAAGTGAAGGCTTTGAGATCTAGCAAAAGTGAAGGCTTTGAGATTTTCTGGAGTACAGAGTGATCCAAGAAAGTACAGAAGCTCCGTATGCAGGAGCAAAGGCGCAAGTAGGCGGAAAGAGTTAGCTGAGATGAGGTTTGAGGAGTAGGCAAGGGCCAGGTCTGTCACACTTTAAGGAAGTTTGAATTTATTATAAGTGTAATGGGAAGCTGTTGGACGTGACTTGATTTCATCTATGTTTTTAAAAGACACATAGGTTGCTGTGTAGAAAACACAAATGTTGTGAGGCAAGGGTGGAGATGGGAGACCGTCAGGAAGCTGTTGAGTCAATTCAAGTGAAGAATATTGGTGGTTGGACTGAATTGATAGGAAAGTGAGAGAAGTGAATGGATTCAGGATGTATTTTGGAAGAATACCCAACACAATATTTTGATGAATTGTACATCGGTTATGAGAGAAAGAGAAGAATCAAGGCTTGAACTGAGTGGATGATGTTGCCATTGAGTGAAATAGGAAGACTGGAGAAGGATTAGATTATTTTGTGGAATTAGAAAAAAGAAATTGTTTGTGGACATATTAAGTTTGAAGTTCCTTTCAGATATCCAAGAAAAGTTGTTTGGGAGAGATGTTGACCTTAATAATTGTGTTTTCACTGGAATATTGAGAAAGTGGGGAGAGACACTAAAAGCAAATCTTTTAGAGAGGTTTTAAAGTGAAGAGCAGCAGAGATATAGTGTCGTAGCCAAGATGGAGTTGGAGTTAAGGAACGTCTGTTATGTTTTAAGATGGAAGATACTGAAGTATATTTGTAAAATGTGGGGAGAAATTGGCAATGCATTTTTATGAAGTCTCTCAAAAGACAAAAGGAGAAAGGATCAAGAACAAAAACAAAAGGCTGCTCTTTTATAGAGGCAAGAACATTTTATCTATAGCCAGTAGAGGTAAGGCAAAGAGTGTGGATACAGATGTGAGTGGTTTTGTAGATTTGGAGGCAGGAAGAAGAGGAATTCCCTCTGATAGTTGTATTTTTCCCAAAGAATTATGAAGCAATCTCATCAGTCAAAAGTAGTGAGGAGAGGAGAGGAATACAGGAGTTTTCGGAGAAAGAATAGAAGGTGTGGTATGGACTGAATTCTGAAAGCATAATAGGGTTTTGAGCTGTGCTATATGCCCAAGTAAGATTTGTAATCATGGTTTTAAAATTGAAACAATCAACATGATTGGTTATCTGTTTTTCCATGCACATATGGCATCTTTAGGAGATCTGGTCCACGTGTGGAGTAGATGTGGCCATGAGTTTAATAGTGTTAGGGGACTTTATGTGGGAAATGTAACAGTGGAGACATATTGAGCATTTGCCCATGATTATAATTATGGACTATAGGAATCTGGATAGGAGGACACGAGGAAGCGAGGATGGTGAAAAAGCAATCAGGCCAATGAATCAAAAATCTCTATGAGGTCAAAGACATTGCGGAGAGAGTATTTGCATGAGTGGAAATCATCTGTGGGAGCTACTGCCACATACCATTGTTCATGTCCCATTCCCCAAAATACTGATTTAGTCGGTTTGCATTGGAACTTCAGTATCAGTGTTTAGACAACGTTTTAAATTAACTGGGATGATAATCCCAAATATTAACAGGAGTACATTTCTATCATTCCAAAGACTCCTCTTGGGGTCTGTCTGAGCTTGCCGTGGTATGGCAGCCTGGAAGAGTAAAGGACAATCTCACAAGCACAGCAAGGCTGTATGAGGGCCCTCTTGAAGCAACCGAGTCATAGGTGCTCCAAAGTCATTCATGAGGACTCTCTCCTTCCTCTCAGTGTGGAGCAATATGTCACCCTTGTGTGTGTATGGTCAAAGTGATTTAAACAACAACAACAACAAAAACACCACAACAAAGCAATCCAAAGTGCAAATTCCTTATCACCGTTTTCCACCTATTTTACAGATTAAAAACATGACAAGATGTCACTTATGGCCTAATGAGATAAAAATAATTTTCTTATATCAATCAACAATATTATAACAAGACAATTTCAAACAAAAAAAAGTCCTTTAAATGACAAAGTATGTTTGTGATACACAACACTAGTTCCTAGTTTTGCTGAATTCTGCACCCAGGAATTGCCAAGGCCACACCAGGAGACAGCAGAAAGCGCTTCATGTGAGATCATACCTGTCTGGATGGGCCTTCCTGCACTGGCTCTCTCTAGGCACAGGAACCAGACAAGTAAACTCCCAGGTTATAAAGTCAACATTGGACCTCTTATCCTCAGGGCCACGATGCAACCAAATGACAGAAAACAGACGTGATATTAAAGAGAAATCAGGAAAAATACCATGAAATATTCAACCATGGCTAGGTCTGAAAGTGATGAGCACCAAAAAAGGTCAAATGTGGCCAAAGAACTTACAGAACTTTCTCAAGCATGGATTTCATTGCTTACACCCACCAATGTGCAGGCAGCAGGGTAAGCAGCAGCTTTAAAAAAAGAAAGAAAGAAAGAAAGAAAGAAAGAAAGAAAGAAAGAAAGAAAGAAAGAAAGAAAGAAAGAAAGAAAGAAAGAAACGAGAGAGAGAGAAAGGGAAAAGAGAAAGAAAAAAGCATAAACATTTTAAACGAAAATAAACTTCGAGGCTTTTAAAATGTCGAAGGATGCTTTCTGTTGGTTTTAATCTAAAATGGAATTTATCAATAAAAGATGAAAATGATCAAACAGTGTCCAAAAGGGCAAATTAAATGGTAAATTTGAATGTAACTACAGTAAATATTCACTGGGACGATAATCCTAACTGTTAACATGACTACATTTCCATTGTTACAAACATTTGGTTTAACTTAATCCCCAGAATATGTTACTGCCAAAAGAAATCTCATTGACAAGAGCTAATGCATTGGTTATTCTTAAAACTATCCCTTTTTAACTGTTGACTTACTGGTAGTGTTTGTCATGGAAAAGACTATTTTTATTACCATTGTCATCAATCTCAGTGAAGTTCAGAGATATTTGCTTGTAGTCACTATAGCTTATCCCTTTGCTGATTAGAATCCACATGTGTGAACAAGAGCCCAGAGGTTCGGGTGATGCTACATTTCTATCAGATGACAGCGTGACTGTGATTGGATCTGTTGAAAATGTTTGGCTGAGCTTCCAATCCATATTTTTTTGACTAAAGCCAACAGGAAAGAAGAAGCAGAAACAAAAGGCACAGGGAACCCATTAAAAATGTTTTTTACATGATCAGCCTTGCTTGGAAATGCTGAGGGTGAGGTGGTTGGTAGGGGCTCTCCAACATTTCCCTTCAGCTTCTCAGACACTCCCCAGACTCAGATTGGCAAACACCTCTCAATATCTCAGAATTGCAAAGGAAATACAAATTAGAGAGCATCACTGGACTAACATTTCAATAAAATAATGTAATATGGTGGAAAGAACTTTGGCCAAAAAGAAAGTCAGGAAATGTTGGTTGAGCCCCAGTTCAGTCATCACATAGAAAAGTTATCTTGGTCAAGTCATTTTCTTTCTGTGCCTCAGTGTCTCAACTTGTAGTATGAGAGAGGTCTATAATATCAATGGTTTGCAAATAGCACTGCTCTGGACTCTTCAAGAAAG
The DNA here is from genome assembly GCF_014176215.1 of Rousettus aegyptiacus. Taxonomy (NCBI): domain Eukaryota; kingdom Metazoa; phylum Chordata; class Mammalia; order Chiroptera; family Pteropodidae; genus Rousettus; species Rousettus aegyptiacus. The sequence goes on along the minus strand of NW_023416307.1, from coordinate 30,146,126 downwards.
GAGCAGATAGAGGACCTTACCACATATATTGTTTATTTTGGGTAATTGGGGCTTCGTTTGAAGAAAGATTTCTGCCATCGAAAAATTTCACAAACTACTAGATTAGATGTTCTTTAAGGTCTCTTTAAGAATGAATACTTTGAATTCACAGTAGTGGTTTCCAAATTTTTTGGATCATGCATACTGTTCAGTATTTTTTTTTGCCATGCGTTTCCAAAATAAATATTCATAAATTATATATGTGTATTACTGTAAAATATATCCCTTATAAACCTTCCCCATAAATAGAAATGTCAGAAGGGAGATAAAGATGCAAATTTTAGAGTAAACCATAAATTTGTTTTTTAACAGGGAAAGCCTTTCATTATCAATAATACTTTTATTATTTAATATTATTAACACTAAGCTTTTAGTGAAAGTAATACTATTTAAATATGTCATATCTGATTGGCTGGCTGGTCATTGTTTTTAACATTACTGCGTGGTACTTGTTAATTTACTACCAGAGCAATAAGGCTTATAGTAGATCTTTAATACTAATAGTACTCTCTGTCAGATTCTACAAACAAAAATTAAATACATGGTCTATGGCTCTAGGATTTTCTGAATGTTTAAAAGATCCCAAGATGTTGGAAGATGGTAAATCCAGTGTTCTTAATTCCAGACAAAATAACCCACTATGGTTAGTTTAAGCAGAAAAGTTTTATTGAAAGATAGTAGGCCATTTATAGATCTCTGGGAGGACTGGAGAACCAGACTTTGATGCTTTATATAACAAGGAGAAGAAATGCCTTCCCACAGTACAGCACTACTCTAGCAAAACACAGTGGCTATCTCTGCCTGCCTCTCAACATAATGCTTGTGCCTGGATACCAGAAACTCTAGTACAGGGGACCCAGGAGTTCTGGGTATCTCTGCCTCTGGGCTTGCCTGGAGATCCAATGACCCCCTAGTAATCACTGCTTCTCATTGCCCATTCTGCCTCCTTATCCCTGTATATATGCTGTTACAAGAACTCCTGGTAAAGAGCAGACACATATTAGGTAGGATGGCTAGAAGTTGAGAAAGAACTATTCTTTTCTAAGGAGGAGCCAGAATCTAAATTATCAAGTCCATGAAGACAAAGCTTGGCTGGCGGCCTGGACTGGAATCCATCTTTGAGTGATCCTGAACAAAGGGAGAGAGTGGGGCACCAGGACTGCTGGGCGGCAACAGAGTTTCCTTTCTGGTGAGTGGCTTGACTGCTGTAGAGTCAATATGTGGGATGGCAGAGGCAAGGTCCAGCCCCAAGACAGGGGAGTGACAATAATGAGTTGGGAGATCACTGCTCTCAGCCAACCAGAATGGGTTCAGTCTAGGACAGAAAGGCAGTAAGACAGACTCAGTACACAGGGCGAGAGCCAATGCTCAAAACATGGTCAGAAGCTGAAATCCATGTGAAGTGCACTTTTGATTCTGGACAAAGAGCAGCCATCCACCACCAGATCCTTATCTTCGGGGGAAGAGAATTTCCTTATACTACCAGCCCCACCTCTGGAGGGTTTAGAACTCACCAGGCTATAACTGTTCCTGACAGGCCAGATGAAGGCAATGCTCTAGTTACTTACTGCTATATAACAAACCACTCCAAATGTAGTGGTGTAAAGCAATAATTATTTTATTATATTCAGAGTGTGTGTGCATCAGGAACTCAGACAGGATAGAAAAGGATGGTTTGTCTCTCCTCCACAATATTTGGGACCTTAGCTAGTAAGACTCAAATGAATGGAAGTGTCCCAAACAGCTGGGGGCTGGAATCATCAGGGACTTTTTTATTTAGCTGCCTGGTACCTGGGCCAGGATAACTCAAAAGCTGGGCTCTGCTGGAGCTGTTGGGCAAAGAACCTATGTGAGGTTTTACTATATAGATTAGGCTTCTCACAGCATGGCTACTGGATCTTGAGATAGAGCACTTATTTGGTAGCATTCAGAGAGCAAATGTTCTAAAACACGTAGGCAGAAGCTGCCTGAACTTCTTTGGTCCAGTCTTAGAAATCACATAACATCACTTCTGCTCTCTTCTATTGGTTGAAGCAGCCTGTCTAGATTCATGGAAAGGAGACATAGATACTACCTCCTAATGGGAAGAATGTCAAAGAATTTAGGACTATATTTTAAAACTTCCACTAAGAAAAATGAGAGAAAGAGAAAATCTCAGAAGTACATCAATTGCATATGAATATTGACTAATACTCAAATAACCTACTTTAGTTTATTTAAACAAACAAAAAATTATTGAAGACTTGCCATGTACCAAGTACTGTGCTAAGTGCTAGGGATACAGAGCTAAGGCACAGCCCTTAAGGAGTTTACAATCTACTGGAGAAGACAAATGAACATACATTATTATAACTGAAGGTCAAGTGAAGAAAGTTAATAAAGACAGATGGTTTAGAAGTACTGCTGTAGCCTAGAAAAAGAAGTAGTTAATACAGTAGAAAGTCTATATTGTCCAGGGGGAAACATATGAAGTTAGAAATTAGTCCTACCTATACCATTTTTTGGACTGAATCATGTAAAAATGCTTGTGTGTGTGTATAGAAAGCAGTAGAGAATCAGCAGTTTCATATGGTTCAATCTATTACTAGTTAGGTCTTCTTGAACAAGCCATTTAACTTGTAGGAAAACTAGTTTCTTCACCTGTACAACAAGGTTAAAAATGTCTCAGGGTTATTTGGAAAAATAAGGTAACATATGCAAAATGTCAGTGTAGTGCTTAACACAGAGTAATTGCTTAATAAATTGTTGTTCCGTAATTGTATTAGTACCATTTTGGAAAGCTTTGGAGAGAAGGCTGAATCTAAGATCACATTTGAGAAAGCTGGACATGATTTTGATGGCCAGGTAAGGGAGGTGGCATGAGAGATTTTAGATTGATCAAAAACATGTGAAAAATGCTGTTGTTATGATTTTACTCATAAGTAGCATTCGGTCCTGCATTTTGTTTTGGGACCTAGAAATTTCTTTTGCATAAAAAAAATCAAGAAAAAAATTGAAACTGAAACTCATTAATAGCAAACCACCACGGGTATTTTTAAGTTTAGATGCCCCAGTATTTTTATGGACTAGATAATATGTAATCTCTTCCTTCTCAAATCACTGAAGCATTCTGCTTAATAACTAATAAATGTTCTTGAAAGAAAGAAAGGACAGTCCTTGGGGCTGAACAGAAGAGGAGATAAAAAAAAAAAAAATCCCTGCAGCCTATAGTTAGAAAATTGGGCGTTAATAGTTTTGAGAACTCAGAGCTTAAGTTTCAAAGTCTTCATGAAATCAGAACATAAAGCTCTGGTCCAACATGAGTTGGAGAGTTAGAACTGGTGCCTTTGCATGAAACTGGGTTTCAAAGAGTTACATTGTCAGTGAAAGGCTGGTCCAGAAAATCCTCAGCTTACCAGAAAAAGAGATAACAAGGAAACTTCTTCCTCATCTGGCCTCTGGGTTAAAAAGAAAAAAATAAATTTAAAAATCGATGATATCCTTGAGTTATCTGATGAAAACAAACATAAAACCATGCTGGAAAAGTAAGTCTTCAAGTAATTTTAAACATTATTCCCACAGATAAAATCTTGCTGCATACGAACTAAAAATCTAGAATTCTAAAATACGGAAAAACAATTTACCTGAGCTATGGTCAGTAGATACAACAAACTGCAGAATTAAACCTCTAGAACCTGCAGAAACTAGAACTGTTATATAAAATAAATATGTTTATAATTTTTAAAAACTTAACCCTGAGACTGAAAATAAGAAGACAATAAGGCAGTATGAAAAGGTAATGAGCAAATCTTTAAAAAGAACCAATATAAATTACACTAATTAAAAAAATCATAATTGAGATAAAAAAATTAATTAAGAGGTTAAATAGTTGATGAAACAGCTGAAGAGAGAATTAGAAAACTTGAATGTAGATCTGAGGAAATTATTCAGAATTAAATTATTCAGAATATAGATCTGAGGAAATTATTCAGAATTAAACACAGAAGGAGATAGAATTTATGAAAGAGAGGAAAAGAAACATGGAAGATAGCATGAAAAGATCCAACATGCAGCTAATCAGAAAGCAAGACAAGAAAGAATAAAATATATACAATTCAGAGGTTGAAGGAGAGGCAGTATTTAAAAAGGTAATTGCTTCCAGAATTGTGAAAAAATAAATTTCTGTTGTTTCAGCCAAAATAATTAATAATAATAATAATAATAATAATAATATAAAATCAAAAGGTAATTGCTGAGCATTTCCTAAAATTATTGAAAAATAAAAATTTTTACATTTAGAAAGGGCTACTAATTCTTAGTAGGATGCACTTTAGCACTGGGAGATAAGAAGAGTTGGATAAAAATACTCCTTAAGAAATTTAGTCTATTAAAAGAGACCACAGAGGTATAGACAAAACCAAAATGTAAGGAAGAAACACAACAGGAGGTTGGTGTTGGGAAGAGATTGCTTTCAGATGAGAGAACTGTATCAACAATTTACTGGAGGAGACTATGCTTATCTTGGATCTCAAATGATGGGCAGACTGAACATGTGAGAGGAAGTATAACCCATTCTACACAACACTGCCTTCTTAGTCTTCTTAAGGCACCCCCTCCCCCCTTATTCAGAGTTTTCAAGATCTTTCAATTATTTTCAAGATAAAGCTCCAAATTTTTGCCTTTCATTCAAAGTCTCCCATGGTATGTGCCCAACCTATCTCTACAAACTTATTTCTCATAAAGTCTCTTTTTTTTGAATAGCATAACTCAGACAAAGATTCTTAACTCTTCTGGTGTGTACTTCATGCTTTCCCACCTCCCTTGCTATTTCCCGTATCTAGAAAGCCTTCAAATAAAAGGCAGATTTTTGGGTCTTTATCTTGAAAATGACCAAGGGATCTTGAAGATTCTGAGTAGGAGAATATTATCAGAACTGTGCTTTAGGAAGATAAAGGATGCAGTGGTGTGTAGGGTGGAGTAGGAAATGAGGTTCTGGAGCTGAAGAGCCCGCATTCCATGACTATATATTATACTCCCCTGGCAGCACAAGGAGCACCAGATTGCTCATTTAGTGTGCTTGTTTGCTGATTCTGTACAGATTTTTGACACAAATGTTGTGAAAAGCTCAGCATAACATTAACACAACAGAAACAGATGCATCAAAATTGTGTTCATTATTTTGGTTTCTCTGCATTGGCACTTCCACTGCAGGCGGAAGTGAAGCTGTCTCCTTCAGGCCTTGAGAATGCCAAATATTCTGATGAGTTCAACATATGCAATTTCAGAGTTTTAGTTCAATGCCAACCAGCTAAGTGAAAACCTGGATATGAGCTGGATTTTTGCCCACAGACTATTACTTCTAAATGGGTATAACCCCAGACCAATTTTAGAATTATTCTTCAGTTTCTCTGTGCAACAGAAAATTATTTCCCAGTTTTGAAAAGTATTTTTCAAGGGGATTTATAGAATTGATTTTGATTTTTTTTGTGTGTGTTAAAATTCAGTACAATTGTATTTTCTGAAAAATTTGAAGTCTAAATCCTACCATATGTCAGATTCCATGACATCTACGTGAGTCCTCAAAGTAGATAATTCAACAGATCAGTTCCTACAGTTTCTTCTGTGCACAATTGATTCTCTGTTATAGAAATTGTTTCTTTCTCAGTCTCAGAACTATGCTATGCTTCTTGTCTTAACCTTTGAAAATTGACTGCTTATAAAATATTTGCTAAGGGACATGTGTCACTATTTAAAAAAAATGGAGCTTTACCTCCAAAGGTATGTTTCTGGGAAAAGTGAGTATAAATCAAATTTTTGTTAAGTCAAATCATATTTTAAATGTCTCAGGGGAACTCATTATTTAATAAAATAGCATGGAGCGAATAATCACATTGTGATGTGGCTTTTCATAAAGCAGGGCACACCTGTATCACACTCTGTCATGGCTATGGGACTTCACTCTGTAGCTGAGTTTGAGGGTAGCCAGGTCTGCCTTGGACCCAAGTCAAGGGAATTAAGTTACTGAGTACCGAGGATCTTGTTACAAGGCAGTCTCCTTTAAAAGCTGTCTCAACACGGGTCCTATAGTTTGTGCTTTAAAAAGATGTGGAAAATCTGCTATATCTATAAGTTAAAAAATACATTAAGCAAATTAATCTACTTTGATGATGTCTATATTTTCTTATGTCAACCATAATCATTTATTTGAGTAAAGAATTTTAAAGTACTGCTTGTGTAAATGTCAAAAACCTTTTATTTCCTGGCTGAGATATAGACTCAAACTATAGTTTTATGTATTGAAAGTCAGATTAACAACTAGTTTCATGAAAACCAAAATTTAAAAACTCTAAACAAACAAAAAATCATGTAAACAATAAAAATATTTTTAAAAAAGGAAGAGCACTTACCAATCTGATTAAAAACCACTTTCTTTTTGAATTGTCTGTGTGGCTTTCATCTCATAAGGACAGAATATGCTAACGTAACACATTAGACATCATCAAATTATAGCTTTGTGCTGTCCAGAAAGACTTGCCTTCAGAAGGCCAAAGGAGGAGCAATGTTTCTGTCAGTGAGTCTCTATGGCCCTCATCAAGTGGCCCAGGTCCTGTTGCCTCAGGCCATCTGGGAGATGGTCAGGACCCTGCTTACAGGGGATGAGCTGAGTATGACCCTGATTCATACTGAGAGTAGGTACAAGTACACAAGAATCCCCTAAAAATGTGTAGCTAAAATCCAATCACACATATATGCACATTGGTGCCCATTCAAATTGCACCGGTAAGATCTAGTTGCATAAGCCAGTTTTACATATATATAAGTCCTCAGGCTTTAGTTATTTGAGGGGACAGTCTGTTGAGCCAAGAAAAAATATCTCATTACAATGGGAGTGGGAAGGGCATTGTCTAAGAACCTGGACCTCTCCCACACAATATAAGACACATACAATATAAGCCTTATCATTAGACCAAACTACAGAATGTTAGTGCTTAGAGCTCTAAATAGCTCTGTTTGTTAAATTTCTACTATGTAGCAGATGCTACATTTTAGGCCTTTTGTATACATTACCTTTAATCCTCACAACAATCCAGCAAGATATACATAATCATTTCCATCATACAGAGGAGAAAATGAGGACTCAGAGACATTCAGTAACTTGCCTATGGTTACACAGCCGGTAAAAGCAGAACTGGGATTTAAACCTGCCAAGGTTGGACTCTTAATGTCTTTCAACTCTATCTTGCTGTCCCAGAGTATAGCTAATACAGAATTACCCTGAAATCTGAATACTGCCATCTTTTCCTAAGTCTGGCAACCATGGCTTCCAAAAGAGTTCCAGGATCTTCAGTGGTATATGTTCTTTTACAGACTCTGAAAAGAGCTCACTTAATTTTAATTTACAAAAGCTAGCTTTTAACTCATGAAGATACCAACTTTCAACTATTGACCACTTACAATGTTGATAGTTTCCAGGCTATAGCACCAGCTCTCTGAGTCACAAAATTAAAATATGCAGATGTCACATAGTCCCCTGAATCCCCTTCCCTATATAATTTTACAGACGGGAAATCTAGGTCCTAAGCTTTCATACAAAGAGCTTTAAATTAGACTGTGTTCTAGGTTCAGGATACCAGATGTGTGTAATGATTTCAAGAACCTTTCAGAGAGAGATAACAACACACTAAGTGCCTAATGATGTAAAGCATTGTACTAGCCTTTGAGAGGGAGGTAGACGCACTGGTGAGAAAAAGAGGTAACAGTTACTTTAGCTTTACAGTCCACAAAGCATTTTTATACATTAATCTCATGGGAGAAAGGAATGACTATTTCCATGCTATAGTGAGAAAACAAAACTTAGAGAAGAAAAGGCACGGTTTCTTTCAAGAAACCTTCAGCTGAGAGGGGAAGGAAGACATGGAAACAAAGAACTCCAATGTTAAGGAGGGAGAAATAAATGTCATAGACTTGACAGCAAAATACTGGCTTGTGTGGGACAAGTGTGTGGGGAGATGTCAACCAGACCAGGATCCACGAAGCTCTCACTGGTGGCTTTTGGCCTCTGAGTCCAGCAGTCAGGAATTTCTGTGAGGGGCCAGAGAGAAGTTGTAGCTTTTAAAGGGATTAGTTCATTGATTCCACCCTCTCCTGCGACCAAGGCAGAAAGCAGGATTTGAAATGAAGTTCAATCATGGAGGTGTCCTGATCTAAGACAGAAGAAAGAAAATGTGGCTAGGCATATTCTAGAGCTGTGCTTCTCAAACTTCAATGTTCAAGCGCATTATCTGTTAAAATGCCGATTTTGGTTTCGTCGGTCTGGGCTGGGACCTGAGATTCTGTATTTATAACAAAGTCCAGGTTATTCTTGGTGTTGCTGGTCCGCCAGCCACATTTCTAGGAGCATCCACTTCACCTTGGGAGCGTATTAGAAATATAGACTGCTTGAGTCTCACTCCAGATTTTCTGCATTAAAACTCGCATTTAAAACAAGATTCCCAGGAGGTTCACGTGCACATTTAACTTAGAAGGCACCTTTCTAGGTTATTCTTTGTTCAGTAGCAGGGACCCAAGGAGACCCAAACTTTCCCGAGTATCGCACACCAGCGGTCTGCTCCGGAGCTCCCGTTCCCACGGGCAGAGATTTGTGCCCGGTGAAGCTGCTCCTCCGATCCTAAACCAGTAGCAGATCCGGGAGTTGATCACCTCGTAATCCTCCTTGCTGGATTCCTTTCCATCCCGACTTCCCCGGGGCGCTCCATCTGTTTCCCACCCCCACGCCCAGGCGGCTACTGTGCACAGCTGGAGCCCTGTACAGCAGCACCCGGAGCTGCTGTGGCGGGGTTAGCCAGACGGGGGCGCCGCAGACTAGGCTGTGCTGGAAGGCGCTGTTCCGAGTCCAGAGAGGGTGGCCGGAACGACAGGCGGGAGAGCGCGAGCTCCGCATCTGGTGCCAACCAGCGCGGCCCTGGCGCGGCCCCACATTCCCACACCGCGGGAGCGGCGGCTCGCTACCTGGGAGGCGGCGCGCATCACCCCTACCTGTGTTTCATAAACCCGTCGGGAAATCGTTCCCAGCCTGCAGGGCCAGTAATCAGCCCGACCTTCTCTCCAAAGAATTGCTGATTATAATTCCCGTGCTGCACGAGGGCCTTGGGGGCCTAGATTTTAAGTCGAGTATTTAATATCATTATCATTATTATTAAAAGCCAGCCCCCCATCCTCCCTTGCCTTATATACACTCCTGAAGTGGGGTGGGATAGGAACGACCAGAGAGTGGGAGCAGGATTGTAAAACCTAACGATTTGCTAAGAAATCCGGGACCGAAAACGCAATTTACAAAACAGCGAGTTTTTACAAGGAGGAGAAGGTAACTGGGCAGAAAACTCGCGGCCGCCAAATCCCTGCCAAGCGTGCTCGCCGAAGCAGGCTGGCCTTTAGCGCGCCTCTCTCGGGCCGCAGCGCTGGGGCAGCGCGAGCATTTCGCAGGAAGAGGAGGCTGCCTCGGTGCCATGGACCCCGGAGTCCTCGCATCGCAGAGATGGGCACCGCCCCCGCCTTGCGTCCCCTACGGCTAGCGGCGCCCCTTCCCCGGGTGTTCGCGGAAGCCAAGCTAGCACAGCGCCTCGCCGGTGCGGCTCAGCCCGCGCTTTCGACTTGCCGGCGTTTGAGGCGCGCATTTCACCGCCAGCTTCCCTTTCAGGGCAAAGCACAGCAGACAGTTTAAAGTTAACACCTTCACGCAGCCACTGCTGCGGGGATGTGCGCATTTCCCCCTGTGTAGGCGTTTGGGGGTGTGTTTTTCCGAGAAAGTCAGGCTAAACGGACGGTCTTAACATTTATTAAAGCCTAAGTGTTCTGTCTTATCGTGTTTGTCCAAACTTGTGTGTGTGTGTATGGGTGTGTGTGTGTGTGTGTGTGTGTGCGTGCGCGCGCGCGTCTGCACTCTCCTCTCCCCCCACCCCCGCCCGTGCAGGGCGAAGTAGTCCTATATAGCGATGATAAATATCCCTGTTGATCACTTGATTGATTACCTCCCTGAAAGGTCACGCGGGCTCGCAGTAATTTCCTTTTGCCTAAGGCTCCCTTTTCACTTTTACTCCGGCACCACAGCTCCGAGTACACGGGATCTTTATTTTGTATTTTAACCCCTAAATGCAACCCCTCCCGAAAACAATGCAGACAAGAAAAATCGAATAAAATCAACTCGAGACCTTTTAGCTCCCTAGCAGCCGCCCTCACGGTCTCGATCCTTTCTTTCCTTTGGCCCCCGCCCCTTCCTACTCCAGCCCACTCTCCCCAACCCAAATGTATTCTGGACACTGTTTAATGGATGAGTGTCTTGCAAGTAAACTCAGGCGTCCCTTGGGTCTGCATTTCATGTCTGTGACTCTCTCTTTCTCTCCCGTGGACTAAAAATTCGGATTTAAACCACTAGACAAGCTATTAATTTAGCTAGACTACCCAGGGTCCTGAACCCAATTAATTTCTAATAATTATAGCCCAAGGGGGTTAGATAGATCTCCCTGCCCCTTTCTTTTATTGTCACTCCACGCCACCGAGGTCAGCGTATAATAATAAAGCGTATATTTTGAAAGCGATCTCCAGAACAGTGAGTTATTGCAATGAATGAAAATTGTTTCCATTTTGGCTAATTGAGCCAGTGGCCGAAAGCTAGAGCTCTGAGACTAAATAAAGAGGACTGTTTCATTTCAACATGAAGAAACCCCTGCCTAGCTCTGGTCACCCAGCGAGAGTTTAATTTCTTAACAGCCAACCTGAAACCTATCGTTGGGTAAACAGTATTAATAATTGCATTACAATGATTAAATTAATCTTGCTGGTAGCCAGGAGAATATAGGTTGGCGATTGAATAGCAACATGGAAAGTTCACTGCACAAAGACAATAGGCCAAGAAATTCCTCCATAAAGAATTCAAACTTTCTTCCAGAGACACTGTGGGGATGGTTCAATTATAATGTAGGGAAAGGAAAATTTCCTATTGCATGCAATGCATTGAAAATCAGTTTTTTTTTTTTTTTTTTTTTTTTGCCGTTTCTAGCATTAATTAAAGAAACACAGTCGGGGCAAGGGTATACTTGTCCTGTCCTCCTTTTCAACGACCCATCTTCCTTCCAACTCTCATCTTCATCTCTCTGCTTCTGCTTAACCACCACCACCACCACCACCACCACCACCACCACCACTCCTAAAAAACAGAAAAAAAAAAAAAGACAGTAGTAAAACAAATCCAAAAAATCCCGTAAACGCATCGACTTTCTAAGGAGGCACCGTTTTTAGGATGCTTGCTTCCGTGGGAGGAAACGCAATTAAACATTGGGGCTCGTGCTATTGCCCCTCAAGGAAACGAATTTCAGGAGGAGAGGGAAAGGCGGGCGGTGGGGGACAGGCAGCGAGGGCAGCCCCGCCAACTTGTTGGAGGCCTCTTTCCTCTTGGGCCAGCGACAGCTTAGACGTTCCATCAGAGGATGTCGGAAACCCCAGGGGCAGCTCAACAGAAAGTCACCTGCTTGGGTCTCACGGCTGAGACTTGGGACAGGTGGAACCGACGAGGTCTAGGAATTTGGGAGTGGAAACCCGCGGGGTTTGCGCGCCGCGGCCGCAGCGCTGCAGGCGGCAAGCGCAGTCCGTTGCTGCTGGGCGTTTGCTCTGTCAGGTTAAACATACTTGAACTAGCAACTTAGGTCTTTCATTAACACTCACTTAAGACAGAGAGGAAATGATTATAAAAAAATGAAAAGAAAAAAATAAAGAGAAAAGGGGAAAAAAAAGGAAAAGAAACCCAAGTTTCAGGTTTGAAAATAAAAGTGATGATATTGTGAATACTTTATTAAACAACAAAAAGAATAATGCCTGTCTTTTCACAATGGCTTGGCCCGAGGGCACAGAGGAGTCTATGTTTATTATTTCAGTTAGAAGAAGTTGTATTTGCTCGTGTCCCGATACTCTTGCAAAGACTAGGCAAAAGACCCGTTCGCCGAAGCGATCGCGACCCCCGGGGACTTACAAAACCAGAATGGGAGGGTGCTCCAGCCGCGTCTCGCTCCCCCTCGTCCCCACCTCTCTGCCCTCGAGAAAAGTTTAAAAGACAGTGATCTTCAAATTTGGGGGCTCGGGTTTGATTTTCTTTAGTCTTCTACATCCTACCCAGTTCCTTTCAAAGACCCCCCCCCCGCCCCCACACCCTAGGCTGCCACGTGGTTTATAATTTCTCAGCAGAAACTACCACCGCAGCTTCATACGTGGATCTTGTATTTAACCTTCGGTTTGGTTCTATGGTACCTTCGTTTCCTAGAAAATTCCCCGGCATTCCTCTTAACCTCCTCTCTGCAAGGGGACCCGGATATAGATCCCCTGGGAGATAAGACGAAAGGAATTAACTAGAGCAGTGGAAGGGAGGATGGTAACTCTTTTTATTTTTTAAGCTGGGGAGGGAGGGTATGAGAAGGTGAAATGAAAGGTCCCAGGCAGAGCCTCCTTGTTTCCACGGCTCTCTTGGGTCTCTAGTGGACTCCACCTCCTTTCTTGGGGGCCAAGGCCCTTTAGGTTTTGACAGCTGGGAGGGGCCTGATCCTCCAGCCCGGCCCTTGTGTCCTCTAGCCTAGGTGAAGGTCGCCAGAGTCCTTTAAACTGACCAGAAGCAGCTTCTATGAACTTCTTGCCGGCCAGCCTAGTGCATTTCTCTCCCTAGATATTTTACTTCCTTTCTGAATCCCCACGTCTCCTTTTTCCCTAAGGATTTACTGGTCAGAGGGAGGGCACTCCTCCATCTGAACTGAGTGGAGCCAGTCAACTCACATTCATAGACCCCTGGGTACCTACACTCAGAATGTTGAAGTGCTGGTTGCTTTTGCAACCACCAAATGTATAAGTACACCACCTGTATGTACAGGGCAACAGGAATTGTATTTTTAAAAAAACCCACCTGCTTCTTTAGTCCAGAAAAAGCCATAAAGTTCTGTGCCCATGTGTGTGGGCACCAGAGACTTTTCTTCTGGAAGTTGTTTCACTCCTGCTTTGTGTAATTCCTTCCTTCGCACCTTCCCTCTTCCTTTCCTCACATTTCTCTATTACACATGTCTCTCTTGGGATCTGTACCTTGGTTCTCAAGGGATCTGTATCTTACAGCCAAATGCCCCTGGAATTACACAACTCTGGAGAAGGAGAAATGGCGTTCATTTTTTAGGGTAAATTCTTTGAACTTAGATTTTATCAATTTGAGATATTTGTGAGCCATTGATGGATGCCTCTTGGGGATGAACCTTGCTATTTGCTCACATACACCCCCCCCAGTCCTAGTTTTGACAATAAATAACAGGTACAACTGGGCATTCTCAAAGATCTTCCTTCCCCTCTCCTGCCTTTGCCAAACTCATGACCAGGACCTGCTTTTCTTTTCTCTTTCCTTTAACTTGAACATCAACTATGTATTGTTGCAGCACAGATACTGAAAAGATTGTAATTTCCTTTAATGGTGTCTGGCAGGATTTGCAACAGATATTAATGGGGACATAAATAGTTCATGGAAGGCATTGAATAAAACTGTTTAATGCAAGGAGGTTGTACCAAGAGAAAATCTATAGGTAGTCATACCTTGAACACAGCTAGACCCTTTAGAAGCTCCCCATTTCTGCATGCCCACTCCTTGGTAAATCCTGTAATAAAAGCAAATTTCGACAATGTATTTTTTAAGGATGGAGGATGTATTTCCCCACCTCCTCCTCCTTATGACCCCGGAGGTTGTGGGTATAAGTGAGTGAATGAAAATGGCAGGCTGAGTTGCAGCAGGAGGGAACCGGGGCAGCGGTGGGGGAGGCCGGAAGGTGACAGCCAACCTCAGGGAAGGCAGGAGGTCTAGGATATCAAGAATGCCCAAGTCTGCCAGGGTCTGGGACTCAAAGGTGAAAATTACAACTTGGTGGGAATAGATCACCGAAATGTTCTAAAGGTGGCAACAAACATCGATATTATTACTAAAATCGAGAAACAGTTATTTATTCTGCTTTTAACTCTGAACGAAGCTGCAATAGCTTCAGTAGCAGCAGCAGCGGCAGAAGCAGATTTCCTGGAGTTCGGGATGAATCTCACTTCTGGATTATCTGTCGGGAGTCCAGTCCTTCTAGTTCTTTAGTAGGGGGAAGATTTTAAAAGTCCTCCCCCACTCCTCCCTTCTTGGTATGGATGGTATAGAAAATTTCCTGTAGTTTATGATGGGAAAAACAATAGTAATAATGATACAGGCTTATTGGTGATTCGAACACGAAATCAATACTCTGCCCGAGTCTTTTCATTCCTTTTTTTTTGGGGGGGGGGGAGTGTCTGCTACCGTCTGGCTTGCTGTGCTCGCTCCCCGCCCCCCGCCGCCCTCCCCGTGGCTCCCTTTCTCCGCCTCCTCGGCGATTGCCATCTGACAAGATCTCCAAATCAAAGTGATAAATCGCTCCAAACTTTTTTTGGCGGCGCTGAGATGTTGGAGGGGCGTCTAGCGCGCATGTGCGAAGGTGTCCAAACTGACAATGCTGGAGAGATAGCGAGTGTGGATTGAGAGAAAGGGAGAGAGGGAGGGAGAGTGAGTCAAAGAGGGAAAGACAGAGAGTGAGTGTGTGTAAGTGTGTGTGTGTGTGTGTGTGTGAGACAGAGAGAGAGAGAGAGAGAGAGAGAGAGAGAGAGAGAGAGAAAGAGGGAGGGAGCGAGAGGGAGAGCAAAAGAAGGAAAAGATCCAAGAAAAAAAAACCCCAACCACACACCAGCGGCTGCAGGACTGGGCACAGCATGAGATCCAAAGGCAGGGCAAGGAAACTGGCCACAAGTAGGTGCAATATCCCTTTTCTATTGGCTTTCCCCCTCCTCTGCCATCTTGCATATCTGTCTCCAGCGCTCCGGGAGGGAGCGCGGGGCTGCCTCTCGCTCCGGGGCCCGGGCGGAGGGCAGGCGCAACGCAGTCCCAGCAACCTGCCGGTCCCAGACTCCGCGCCTGGCCGCCCGCGCTCTCGCTCCTGGTTTGGGCTCCAAAGGAGCCGGGCAGTCCGTAGCCTCGCGCACGGACCAGCTGTGGCAACCCCGGGGTGGGGGTGGGGATGGGGGCAGCCAAGACTGGGGTGGGAGGGAGCTGAGAGCGCGAGAGCGAGCGGGAAGGGGTGTGGGGGGGAGAGGAGATGAGAGAGTCTCCCCCTCCCCTCCCCTTTCCCCCAGGCGGAGGAGAGTTGCCTCTGGCCAACCAGCTAGTCCCGGGTGTGGGAGGGGGAGCGGGGGATGGGGGGGCGGGCTGGGGAAGGGAGCATTTTCGATCCTTGGTTTGTTTCTCGGGTTTGGGGTGGGTGGCCGGCTGCAAGGGAGACACAGTGGCGGCGGCGGCGGCGGGCAGCGGTGGTGGAGTTGGGAAAAGTTGCAAGGCGGCCGCTGGAAGTTGCGCGGGCTGGCGGGCTGCGCCGAGCTGCGGTTGCGGTAGTGGGCGCTGTGCGCTCGGCGGTGCTCTCCGGCGTGCGCGACTCGGCGGGAGGATTGGGGTGGGGAGTTGGGGAGACGAGGGTGGGGGCTGCAGTCGCAGAGTGTGTGTCAGGACACGGGCTGAGCAGCACCGGCTCCATAGAGCTGCGGGCAGGTGGGGAGAGAAGAGGCCCCGCGAACGCCTAAAGAGAGGGGAGTGGAGGGCGCGTAGCCAGCGGCAGCAGCCACGGAGGAGAAGGGGGTCGAAAGGGCGCGCTCCGGCCCGTGAGCTCTAGGCTGGCGGGGCGCCGAGCGACCCCCAGGGGGCAGGCTGCCGGGATGTTGGGCCGCGGAGAGGGCGCGGCGGAGCCTCCAGCTCTCCTTCTGGACGCAGCTCGGGTCTTGGGTCACTAACCCTCCCCGGCGCCCCCTGCCTGCCCGGAGTGGAGCAGCCAGCGACAAGCGGGACAACGGCGATTAGGTTCCGGGAGGGGGGTGGCGGGACCCTCATCCCTCACTCTTCTCGTGGAAGTGTTGGGTGACTTTGCCCAGCATTGCCCGCGGAGCCGAAACTCTCTGAAATAGCATGAGCCTCAACCTGGACTATAAGCGACAAGACTGGGTTTGCCCAAATGCTTCTACCTCGAATCTAAGGGGACTTGGCGGCGCAAAGACCCGCAGCAGCCATGAACAGTTCGAAGCGCTCCTCCGCGAGGTGTCAGCACGCGGGGTTGGAGCAGTCTCAGGAGAGGACAGGCCGCCGTTTGCTCTCCCACTCGCCGAAAACAGAACTTTTAATTGTTTTGATGTGGACCAGAGAGATAAGAGGTGGGGGGAGTGGGACGCTTCTCCCCAGTGACATTCCTAGTCTCCCCCACCCCTTCCTTGCATATTAAAACCGAGTACTCCCCACGCCTTGCAGCCTTCAGTGTCCCCCCAGCAGCCGCGCGGAAGGCAGCCTCCTGTTCCCGCCGGCCCAATCCGTTTCTTTGGCGGTGGGAGTGCGCGGTCTACCCCAGCGTGATGCTGTCGCCGTAGGCTCCTTTCCAGTGTTTCGACCAGTCCTCACCCAAGCACTCACTCCCTCCCCAGTACGCTTCCTTGCGCCCTGTTCTCAGGCATCAACCTAAATACAGAGCTCTTTGGGTCTTCGGTCTGTCTGTTTCTCTTTTGGATATTGTTCATTTCACTTAGCTGCAACAGTGTCAAAGCGCGCCGGTGGAACTCCTGTTTTTCTTGTCTGCTTTTAAACGAAGCCGGTGTCTTTATTTTCATCTGAGGAGGAATAAATGTACATATGCTTCAGGCCTGGGGGCTTCCATTGCGACTAAAGGTTAGGGGTGTGTGTGTGTGTGTGTGTGTGTGTGTGTGTGTGTGTGTGTGTGTGTGTGTGTTGCGGGGGGTGGGGGCAGTTAGGGCGACGCGGGCGGGTAGGGAGCCTATTTCAATCCTGCGTAAGTTGTGAAATGAAAGCCTAGAGCTTCGCGCGCCTGTTTGCCGGGTATCCGCCGAAGTGAAAGCAGAACACAAAATTCTTCCAATTTTCTTAAGTAACCTTTTCAACAATTTTAATTGTCAAGTTGTATATTGCCATGTGAAAACATTCCCGCACGCACAGCTCATTCACCATCCAGAAACCAAGCCTCTTTCCGATCTGGTGATAGTTGACATTCATCCAGTGGGAGACCTATTTATTTTGTTTATAATGTCTCTAAGGATGCCCTGCCGCATTCTGATAACCAGATACGAACTCTTACAAACTTTCCTTGCTAAGCCTTAGGTTCCCTCTCGGACCGTTCCAGCTGTTGCCACCGCGGCTACCTTTCTCAGACAGAACAGCTGTTTTATACAATTCTTCGGTTACAGTCTGGGTAATAAAGGACATCGTATCAAAACGACGCGTTTTTGTATTTCGAAGCGCTGGTTCCTTCCCCCGCGTGGTGCGCGAGCTTCCTAGCGCGTGGTGGTGACCCCTACTGTGCAATCCAACGAAAACTTCGCTGCTCTGTCTGCACCGGTTTCTCTATTTTTCTGGGATTAGGAAGAGGCGATGTGACCAGCTTACTTTAAAAAACAAACCTACCTTTATCGTTACAAAAGTAAATATTGCAGTGAAAACAAATCGCAAGGAAACAGTTTTCTCGATTGCTTGTTATTCTTTTTTGTTTTCTATACATTTCTCTGGTGGCCAAGTCCTGTCGCGTTCTTGGCTACGGTATAGGATCCTATCGACCAAGACCAGGGACCACAGACCCTGAAAGTACCCACTGAAGTTAAACCCAGAATGAGTGCATAACCCATTTAACAACTTATAGGGCTTGTTGTTTTTAAACGTTAGTTGAAAGCTAAATTCGTTGCAATCATTTGGGAGAAGTAAGCCATTTAATTGATTAAAAAATAAGGGAAAAGCAAGAGGATTGACATTTGTATTGTCTAAAGCCCTTGGTTTTTATTCCCATCTTTACAAAAAGAAAAATAAAATCCAAGCAGACTCTGACAGCTCCGGGAGGCTCCCAGCCGTTGTTTTTGGGGGCAACTAAAATAGCACCTGGGCCGTGCCAGAAATGCCAGTTGCAACTGTTTTTCTCCTGGCAATGGGAAAGAAGTGAGGTTGGATCTGCCCAGTTTGTTTAGAGCCTGATACACCAAAGGAACCCCCACCCCCACCCCACTTCTCTAAAGTGATACCCGGTAGGGTTTCGATTACAGCAATGAACGAGTTGCAACCAGTAACCCCCTTAGCTACTAGCCCCCCAGAAGACTCGTAAAGACTCAGAAGACGATGTGATTAGCAAGACCCCAGCCAGGGGGGCACTTGTTACTTGTGCACTTGTTCTCGGTTTAAAAAGAGGCTCAAAAGTAAGGTAGATGACGACCCTCCATCCTGTACTTAAACAACTCACCTTAGCAGCCCAATAAGATAATAAAGGTTTCAGCCTGCACTCTTCATATATCTTGCCTACTCACGTTTTCCTTCATCCTTAACTCCCCCCCCCAAAAAAAAACCCAGATTAAAACACAGAGCTTTGTTTAAAAAATTGTTTATTTCAGACTACTTTTGAGGAGGAAAAACATTGGATGGAGGCAGAGGCCCCTTCTAGGAAGGCGGTTTATTTGCCATTACTTGACCATTACCCTGGCTTAGGACTTCTTTATTGCATTTGGCACTTGGAGTGTAGTCTTCCTGCAGCATTTCCATGTGTTCGCCAAAAAGAAAAATTGTGTTTAGGGGAAGGTTAATAACGCTTTTCACCCCCTCCTCCCCCATCCTCAACACTGTGGAAGAGGACGGTTCATTAGCTGCACAGGCAGGAAGGATGGAAAGAAAGGCTCCTTTTTCGGGTTTTTATTTGTAAAGAGTGACTTGTCGCAGGTCTTGGCCACGGTGTGCATGTGAGTGTGCCTTTTGCGGGGTAGCCCAGCTCTCATGCTTTCTGAGCGGAGGGAGGCCTCTCTCTACAATCCAGGCCTGGCCTCGTCAGTGGACAGACATTCAACATGTAGGTTGCTTATGAAACAGAAATTAATGCTTCATTTCATGAAAATTTTGCTTTCTTGTTTTCTGTGAAGTTGAAGGTAATAATTCGGTATACAGTTTCCCTTTAAACCCATCGTAGTTTGGAGTTTATTTTATTTCAGTTTTGGAAGTTGGGGCCAGGTTATCCGGGGCCGCAGATGTGGCCTGGGGCAGGAAGACGACAGCTGAGGACGCCTGGCTCTGTCTTCCCCGGGCAGAGAAGGCAGAGGAAGGCAGGGGAGCTACGACTTGTTGCCCTCGGCACGCCCGGCTGGGTGCCCTCTCTCCCCGCACCTCCTCCTCTTTGTCTCTGCTGGAAGCGCGCCCTGAAGTGGAGAAACTTGACTTGTCATCTCCTGGCCAAAAGCTCTTACCCTGTTCCCAAGGTACTCAGCGCCTGGCAGAGTCCTACTCCCAAGAGCTGGGTACACCATTCCCACCCCTCATCTCAAAGCCGCCTTCTGCAGGGAAAGTGGGCCCTGATGAGGAGTAGGGGTGGAGCTGGGAAGGCCCTAGTGAACAGGAAGGCAGAGCTCACCCAGGTCGGGAATGGGGGTCGGGGGAGCACACCTCCCTCCTCCAGCTAGCTGCTCGCTCCTGACTTCCAAGCAGAAGCCAAATCTCCTCTTCCTTTTCTAGCCTCAGAAGTGCTGCGTCCCCGGCGCGCTTCTCCCTCGGAGAGGGTTTGCCTTGACCGCGTACACACATGCACACACACGCACTCACACACAAGTCCGGGGTTCAGGGACACACTCAAGTGCGGAAGGCAGGCACCCCTCATCCATCCACTCTTCCCTCAGGGCAGGCTAGCCTGGTTGGGTAGGGGAGTGAGAGAGGCTGGGGAGAGATGGTGAGACCGTCACACAACAAGTATGTCAGGCGTATTTTTCCGGAGTGGTGGAGTGCTAGTGAACCCCACCTCGGCTGGAAGCCGCTGCTCTGAGCACTTTCTAAAAAGGTCTGTGAGGGCTGCTTTTCTTTTCAGCTGGGCTGCCCAGTATGAACTATTCTTTCCCTCCGCACTCCTTTTGCCACGGCCCTCTTTCTAAAATTAGATTTTTCCCCTTCGCACTTTTCTGGCCTTCCGAGTTTACCAGGGAATTTCTCAAGGAAATTGGCTGTGTAGTGAGAACAAGTGTGAGGAAGAGGATAAAAAGGGATAAACAGAACAGAAAACAGGAGAGGGAGAACGGGAGGAGCAGTGTGCTTCTCCGATATCCTCAGTTCACACACAGATTGATATTATTTTCCTCCACCCGTAAATGAAAAAAGTATAATCCTTGTTAATTACCTTTGCTTACATGCCATATAAGAAACTTCAGCGATATTTCTACATAGGGAAGACACTGTATACAAAACTCTTTTAAAAGTGTGACATATTGCTGTAGTTCAGCACTAAAATGCTAAACACACTTGCCCTCCTTTGAAGTGCCCTGGCTAGGGCGGCTTATTTGAGTGCGATTCAGATATTGCTGTGGGTATAACTAATGGCCTCTACCTATTTAGCTCAAGTGGGAGGAGAGAAAGGCCTGAATTCCTTGTCCAATGGGTCCCTCTGGAGACTGAGTTTTGGCTCCTGGCCAGTTCTGTACAATGTCAACATTGAATATTTGAATTCCCAGACTCTCTTTAACAAGTTTCTAAATAAATAAACTCATTGTGTGTCTGTGTTTAAAATTATTTCACCTTTCATAAAAGCTGCAGCATCTTATTACATTGGCCTTGCAAGCTGATGTTTTAAAAAATAAACAAACAAACAGTGCAAGGCATTTTAATAGGCAAACCTTCACAATATGTATGCTTTGCAAAAAATCATTCTGTCATGTGTAGCTGGATTGGTGCTATTTAGAAGGATCTTGGGCTGTTCTGTATGATGTGTCTAGTGAATTATAATAAAAAACTAAGCTAAGTTAAGAAAGTCAGTGAAATATTAATCACATCTAAAGGGAGGCCTGACTATGTAGCTATAGTGTTTTTAGAAATATGATAATTTTGCCTACTGTGTCTTACAGGGGAGGGGACAGAGAACTTCACTGATGTGTCCTAACTGGATATCTGTAGACTCCTCTAGTCTACAGGTATTTATTTATAGGTATAGACTTCTTCTTAGATGGAGTTTTATTTTTGGGCATTTTTTTCTTTATCTATGTCTGTCTTTGTAAGTTGGAAGGGGTAGATACACAGATGTTATTCTCATATTTCGGTTTGGTTTTGAAAAGGACTACATGAATCCTGTTTTTTCTAATCTCTCAGCATTTGAATATCCATGGCATTTTTATGCAGATAGGAACATACTTGTTCTAAGTACACACAATTAAAAAAAAAAAAGGGCAAGTTCTAGTCCTCTTGAAAGTGTGGACTCCATATGGAGTTGTTAGGAGAGAAAGTGGAATTCACTCTAATTTATGTGTATAAAGTACAACATTATTAAAAAGAATGGGATTTGAAAGGGAACATAGCAAAACCCATAATGTTTAGCTGGTAATGTGGAGAACTCAAAGCCAAGAAAAAAATACCACCAACCCATGCAAAAACCTAAAATAGATTACAATGACCTCAGCCATTTTCATTTTCAAAAATAATAGCCATGATTAAAATGGGGGGAGTGTTTTACTTGGAACCATACTCTTCTGCATTATTATAAAAGCTGTTTTGTGGTTAAAGAACTGTTTCATTATAGAAAGAAAAAAAAGCAAGTGAATTTTTCATCAAATTCCTGACTCTTCAAAAGCTCTCATTCTTGAATTACTTATTTTGATTTTAATTATTATTCTTATTCATTAGCAAACTTGTTTTTGGCTTGTATATCAGCCAAATCCTTGACTACAAAGTTTTATAACAATTCTAAAGGAGAATTTTATTTAGAAAAGAGATTTTATTAATTCTCTTAGTAGACACCTGCTTAGGGGTCACTGTCTATGTCATAGGAAGAACCAAAGCTTTCTTAACCTGTTCAAGGACCAGACTAAAGGAATTATTTTTGTATATTAGAGTTGTTTAGATTATGGCATTTATAAAAGACCATAGACACAGCACTTAGGGGGCTTTGGCAATGGGCAGGCTAATGAAACAAATATCAGTGAGATCATTTTGTGAGCATGGACAAGCCATAATCTTTGCTCTCATGGATATTACAAATGCGCTCGTCAGTTTTTGAATCTGGGCGTGGTCCCTGATTGAATAGCTGGGTCATCTTTAAGATATTGAAAGCTTCTGAGCCCCAGTATCTTTTCTAATAAAGTAGAAGTAATAATACTAGCTTTCTTGAGCTGCTCTAAGGTTTAAATGGGGGTAGCTGTATGAAAAGTATCTAAGTCACAGGTGATCCCTCAATAAATCTTAGTCACTTCCCTGCTGATATATCAGTTAAATATTCTAAAGAGGAATTTTTAAAACATTTTTATTCTCTCCGTTGTTTTTACCCATTTAGTTTTAGAGCTATTTGCATGTATAAATTATTTTGTGTGTCTTCTCAATAAATCATGCCCTCAGGATAAACAAAAGTCATATCGGAAATTTAGGCATATTAAAAACTGTCTATACCAAGCCAAAATAGACTAAATTTATTCTGAAAACTTGAGAATCTTCGCCCTTTTTTTGGGAGGAGGGGAAACTATATAAAGTGATTGAAATTTCAACTTTGGCATTGTATGCAAACAGCTTAAAGTTAGTTGTGCATACTCTCTAGTTGTCATTAGGCTATGAATCCTTGTGTATGTAAATTTTTATGAAATAAGTTTTGTAAGTCACTTTACTACCCTTGTTGAATTGTTCTCAAAATGAGGGGACTGAACTAGAATAAAACTTGTAAACTCAAATGGTTATAGGAATTGGCAGGTACAATAAATGATTAGGAGAGGTGAGTATAAACACTAAATTCTCTCTGATTTTTGTGTGAACTTTTGATACCCAGTCTTCATATTCCAGAAGAGAAAGTGGTGGGGACTGTGGCAAATTGAGAGTTCAAGCCTTCCCTAAAAGTGGCAGCTGCTTCTCGGTCCAGTTCCCTGCTACCATTGGGCAAAAGGGCCCAGTGCTGCTAGGTCCTCCACTTTGTAAGAGAAGTCGCATATCTGGATTGTCCTGTGACTTTTCTCTACTTTAAAATTTGACTCAATTTAAAAGACAACAGCAACAACAAACAACATTCTGCAGGCCCAGCCAAACACCTCTGTCATGTACAGTTCAGGGACCCTGGGTTTGCGATGTCTAGGTGAGATGAGTTTGAAAGGTCCTTCAAAGTTTCAATATTTTACGATATCCACAAGCCTTCCTGAGTATCACCTTGTATTTTTAAGATCTGTATCCTCTCCTCAACCCCAAAGTTAGTGCGTGTGTCTGTGAGTGTGTGTGTTTTGATAGGTGGAAGTACTTATTACAGAATCTGATATCTGGCCATTTATCTGGAAAAAAGTCTTTCACAGCCATGTTGTGTCTTTCTTTCCCTCCATGCCGCTTCATCATTAATTGATTTAAGAAAATAAACTGAAAACTCACTCCCCTCATGTAGCCACTGGCCACCATTCTTTCCGATTTTTTACTCAACCCAATTCTTTGATTTGTGGGCTGGGGGTTGGGCAGTAAATCATTAGGAGACAGTTTTCTGTGGTTTTCCACAGTGGGAGAAGAAGTCATTTGGCTACTGTGGGTATAACAGAGGAAGAGTTTGTCCCTGCCCCCTAGGAGGGTCCAGATGTCATGTCCTGTACATCTGTAACTAAAGCACCCAACTGATTTTTAAGACATAAACCTAAGATGGAGAAATTGGTTTTTAAGGGATGAATGTGTTATTTGACAAGGGTGACTCTCCTTGCAAGAAGGTTATATATGTTCAGGGAACATTTGAAAATAAACATGTGTTGTTCTGTTTACTATTACGAGCTGTATTTCTAGCAGAATTAGTAGGTGAATAACAGGTAAAATTAAGTACTAAAGACTAAAAGGGAAAGGTGTGGTGATGGAATACCAATTCAATGAACACTGCCAATAAAGTCTGAAGTAAGAACTTTATAAATATCTAAGTCAGTACTATATAATGCTCACTTTGGCAGCACATATACTAAATCGGTATTATAGTCAAGAAAATGATCAGCAATTACTTGTTACTTTTGGAGAAATCATCAGATAATACAGTGCTTGTAGAGGAGGACTTAGAATGGTGATGAGCCATGCTTATAAACATTATCAGTGGGTTTTCAGGTACCTAGCTCCCAATTTTTACACCTGAGGCTAAAGCCCAAATTCCTTAGCCTGGCCTTTGGGGGCCTCCCACTCTTGAGTCAAAAAATATGGTGATTCTGAGCCCACATTCTGAGTTAGATTTGCCTAGATTCGAATCTTGGTTCCATTTACTAGCTGGGTGAAATGAAGGCAAGCCACTTAATCTCTGTGTGCCTCTGTTTCCTTGCTTATAGACTAAAGATACCTCACCGAGGATCTGATGAACTAATGCATTTAAAGCGCCTTAACTCAATGCATGTTCGCTATTATTTTATTAACATTTCAGGCTTATTTTTCTCCCTACTCAAGGCTGGTTCATTTAGTCTAACTTGTTTACTCCGTCTGCTCTTCTCACTCTCTTGCCAGCCTAGGCTTGTGTTTCCATCTCCCAACTTTTGGCCACAGTGTTGCCATAGTCTGTAAATATACCCTTACATTACTTTTACCATCAAAAATCAAACTCCTTTAATATTTAGTTTAAACCTTACTTCATCATGAAGTTCATTCTTATCAATCCTGGAGACATCATTTCTCTGTCTTTTCATTTCAATAGTATGGAATTATTTTTACCTACTATTATTTTGATATTTAGTTATGTATCTTTGATATATATCTTAATTTTATAGCTAACCGTAAAACTCCTGGAGAGCCCATTTTTGTTTTGTATAGTGCCTGGTACTATGCTTTGCATATGGCAGATATCAGTACAATTAGGTGATGGTGGTTACTGATGGGTTTAGGTGGATTATGTGAACCCTTCAATTTCTTTCTTTGCCTTTAAAACCTGCACAGTCAGGTAATGTCAGCACTAGAACTCTGGAATATCTGACACTTTAATTGCACACTAAATCCACAATTGGCCTATTTTGACAGTGATAAACCACCTGGAAAGCATATTTGGAAAGTAGAGTATTATTCCTGATTTTCACCAATAATGCTCCTCATTTTGCCAGTGCAGGTATAACCCATGCCTCTTTGCTTAAATTACAAATTGTTATTGATTTACATTTGACCTTAAAGTTTATGGAAACTGTAAGGGACCTGACTCTGGAGACTGTCAGTGGAGTCAAGGTAGGGCTGGTGAAGTGGTCGACTCATGTAATTCCCAGAAATTTGGGAGTAGTCAGCTTCACAAAAGTCATCAGAAGCCAAGTTTTTACATAAATTCTAACCCCAATTTATGCTATATTGACATAGCATAGTGAGAAGAATTTTGCTGTATGTCATAACATCCATTTAATTAAAGACTCTTTTAAACAGTTTAAGGCTGACAGATAATGATGTTGCATTGAATCTTGTTTTACTGATTAAATTAATCCCACTCACCTAATGGGGTCATCTCAATTCAAATGCAGCCATGACTTCTTCCTCCTGCACACTGCACTCCTCCTACCCATGCCCGCATTTCACAAATCTCTCATTTCTATGGAAAAAACAGGGCTATTTGTGCCTTGGACAAAGGTCCTCAAGCCCTGAGTGATTACAGGCTTTCAGTGCCATTAGGAGTTTTCTGTCCCCAAGACCAGCCTGGTGTGACTTCTTATTCTGCTCTTAGAACTGCTCTTAAGGCATTGGGAGCTACTTTAAATGAGGGCAGAGACTAAGAACCATGGCTTTTATATTTTGGTGTTCGTTGTAGACTTTATCTTTGGCAGGAACTATAGAATTAGATAGTATTAAAGTGTTTCATGATGAAATGATAATAAAAATGAATGGAGCGATAAGACAACTGTCTTGGTTTCTGCTAGGGTCATGGTTTGTGACCTTCTTTTTGGGTCTTGGATGCCTGCAAGGATCTGATGAAAGGTAGGGAGCCCCTCTCCAGAAAATGCAAATATGTATAAAAATTTTCATACAATTTCGGTGGTTCCTGGGCTGAATTCAAGTTATAGGTATTGTAGAGGTTCATTCATATGTTCAAACTTGATTTATTCTAGTATGTTATTTATATAATGCCTTGAAGTCTTTATCAATCTTTTTTTCATTATTTTGGAAACGTGATTTTTTTCTGATTACAAAATTCATACACACTTGTTCTAACAATTTAAAAACTGCAAGAATTATCACATAGAAAATGAAAGTTCTTTGTAGTCCTTTCTCTTTCGTCACACTCTGCCTGCAGATGACGACTATTCATTATTTAAAGTTCTGCAAAGTTTCTCCCATGCATCTATTGGTAAATACATGTATACAGCTTTGTAACTTTTTAAAGTACTTGCTTTTTTCTTTTTAAAAAATTAGTAATATACCTCAGACCTCCCCCCCTGCACTCCCCCCCCCCCGCACCCCCCTGCATCCCCTCCCCCCACTCCACCATCAGTACAGAACAATCTAACCCATTCTTTGATAGGCAGCAGATCTTCCATTGTTTGGATGTAACACATTTTATTGAACCAGTCCCCCATGGATGACATTTGGGTAGTTTTCAGTTTTCAGAACAGAGAGAGAAGTTCCCGGAACCAGGACTCTAAGGGAAAATGAAAGTGAAGTGTACAATTAAAGGAAGCTCACAGTTCAGGGTGAAGTGTGCTGGCCTCTGAGCACCGGGCACAGCAGGGCTTTGGGAAGGTCGTAGAGGGTTGCCTCACTCTGTCAGGACAGATCAGATTTCCAAGCATCTTTACCCCCTGGAGGACCAAGGGTCGAAGTCCAGAGCTAAGGTATATCTTTGTAAGGTCTGCTGTGATATATCTGTGATATTCAAGCTTACTGGATTGTTCTGGGCCTCATATTTATGACCCCTTTCTATTTTCTCCTACTGTAGAACAGGCTGCAGGTGAAATCAATTCATATAGCCCTAACTGGATAAGGATAAGTAAGTTGTTGGGGTTTCACTTCTCAATTTTTGTTTTTTTGTTTTTTTTTTTTCCTAAATGTGATTTCTTTGTTTGCCTGGTACATTATTATCAAACTATCCTAGCCCCCATATACACCTTAAGCTATTTGATGTGACAAGATAAATGCAGAAGGTTATCTAAAGCCAATCAAAAATGTTTCGATGTTCTTTTAAAAAATTACCCACAATAATTTCTAACCTATGAATTGGAAAGACCATTTTTAAAAGAAAATGTTTTTCACTGGGTAACCAGACTAAGGGAAAATTTTTATAATGGAAACTATCTGTACTTTTAACTATAACATCAAGGATATGACAGTATAATGTTACATGCTAAAGCCCATCAGATGCAAAATTCCAGTTTTTGATTATAAGTTATAAACCAGGATAGAGAGACTTCTGAAAAGTGGTTTCCTTTGGCAATGATGTTGTTGATTAAATATAAAAAATTAGTTCAGCTTATTCCTTTACACAAAAGTTTACAAAAATGGAACGACTGGGTTTTGATTCTAGTGGGAACAACATTGCTTATTAAAGCTCATTGGATTATATTAGATTAAGAACACACTAGACATTTTAGATTGCATTTGAAAAGGCACCATTCAAGGAGTTAAAAATTTAGTCATATAAATCTTTTAAAGAATTAATTTACTTTGTGATTTTGATTCCTTAGAGTACAGTATTTTTTCCAAATTTATGTATATTTTTTTTGTGGATGCATAAAGGTTGTTCCATGGGGCATTACTCTTGTTAACATTTTCAAAGTATATTTTCAATGAGATCAATCAAATTGAGTCAATAAACAGTTATTGAGTGCCTAGTATATATAAGGAATGATGAATGAAACCCCAGAAGCACTCACTTTCCTGAAAATATTGAGCATCAGCATTTGACAGACATACATATACTCCTGACAATGGTTTATTAATTGAGACAAAGTTTGCCATGTGCCCGTTGCTGGCTATCAATGCCTACAAAATGGTTTTATGAGCTTGGAATACTGAATCCTATGCCTGACTCTTCTTCAAATACGTTGTCAGCATTGTGAAGCTACACACTCAACAAACCGCAGTGCCATTCCAAGTGTTTGGGGTCTCCCATCTGAAAATAATACCATATAGTTCATTTCTCTTAATACCTGTCAGATGTGCGGGTCATTGCCTGCCTCACTAAATTACTTGTGCGTTAATGTTGATATGGTTTTCATTCAAGATACTTGAGAATAAAACCAGGTCCTTTATAAATAGTTACTTGGTGAGTATCACCCATTCATTCATTCAACAGCTCTTTATCAAGCGACTACAATTCTAGATGAAGGTTAGGCAGCGACACACACAGACAAAGCCCTTGCTTACATGGAGTTCCCATTCTCGGGGAAATAAATGCATATGTTCATATGCTTTCAGATGTTGACTGGTAGTATGTAGAAGATAAAGCAGGATAACTTGCAAGAGAGCATCCAGGGGCCTTATTTTAGAAGGATGGTCAGAGAAGACCTCTCTACGAAGGTGCCATTTGAAACAGAGCTAAATGAGGAGAATATTTATTAAATGTTTGAAGTGTGGCACAATGAAACTTAGGGAATGGCAGGCATATTCAACTTGCTTCATTCTCTTACCTAGGGCAGAAGCAGAAAAAGTGTACAAGTATTATATTTTATTTCATTTGTCGAATGCATTTATATATACCACATGTACATTTAGCTAGCTGTCTCCACAACATAGGAGCCAGAACAAAGGTGTGTGTGTACCTTCCTTTAAAGATGGAGAGAGTTTTGTGTTTCATCTGTAAATACTAAGTTAGTGTCAGGATCACATCAGAGGAGCCTATTAGGTTTCTGGACTCATAATTCAGTCCAGTTATCCAATATTTATTGAATATATACTCAACAGTCCAAGCCAATCACTGTGTTGGGCACTGATTATACAAAGAGAAATAAAATGTTTCCTGCTTTTGAGGAACTTATAGGCTAGTGGGAGAGAGAGATGTGTGAACAGAGAGTTTCAGTACAGTGGGGTAAGTACAAGAGCGAGGGTGACAGGTCTATTCAAGATGAATCACTATGATCTGGATGGTAGTATGTGACCAATGGCATACCTTCACTGTACATCTATTCTTGCAAAAAAATTCTTTGACCCATATCCCTCTAAGCTGAGAAAAAATATGTTTCAAATTTGAGGGTTAAAAGTTTGCATGCGTTTAATGAATTTTAAGGCATGTTTCTAAGTAATCATCTTCTGAGCCTTCAAATGCTTAGTATGAAGGACATTTGTATATTAGATGGGCAATTGAACATTTCCCAAAAGGTCCACTCATCAGAGAAATGATAATTGCAATGGCCTTGTAAGATGCAGGATGTACTTGAGGTGTATACCCCATAACCTTGGGCCTGCAGATGTCAAGTTACTGTTCCCATGCTCATCAGTTTCAGTGTATTTTATCCCTTGTGTAGTTGGAGCAACCTAAACTTTCCTGTCACAGTTCAAGGAGAAGCTCTCTTTTTGAAGATCTCAAAGTGTTTTCTTCAACTCCTTGCCACTTATAAGTCTGTCTTAGAACAAAGATCTGATCAAAATGCCCAAACTGAAGTCTGTGTGCTTTCGAAAGGTGCATCTTGCTTTGAGGCTCAGTTTTTATCCAGTAGAAGATGGTGCTGCCCAAAGGCTGACATGAGTTTGTATCTCAGGCCAGCATGTGATTTTGTTGTTCGTAAAAGAGAAATAAGAATAAAAAGCATTACCCTCTCTTCCAGTTCTCTTTGCCAACCATCTCGCTGTGTTGTGTGTATGTGTCTAAGCCAATGTTCCAGACACTAGGCTTGGCACAGAAATCAGTGCATTCAACATTATCATTGCTGGGCACAGTTTGAAATCCTGAGCAAACTCCCCATTTGCCTAAATGCATAAAGTGCTTGTGATTTAAGCATCCCGTTGATAATGTCGCAATATTAAAACACCAGCATAGATGTCATTTGACCCAGGAAGCAACATCGTATCTTTGTTTCTTTGACCTAAAAATACTGGGTAGATGGATCTGAAGAGGATGGGAAATGTCAAGGTAAAAAATATGCATCTAGGGCTTTCAAAGGGCCTCGTGATCTGTATATCAGATCTCTCTTTCTGCCCTTGAGTGATGGTAATCTCAGTCACCAAGGTTTTACCCTCAAGAAAAGAAAATACTCTGATACCTAATACAATGAGCTGCACCTTAGGAAACCTTCCAAGTGAACCTGTGGTTTTGGCCAGGACTTGTAGATGGCTTCCAGGGTGTGTGAAATGAGACCATTTGCTTCTTTATAACATTCACCGTGTGATTTGCCTGATCACATCATAACATCTTAATATGCAGACTTGACAATTAGTAATCACTATCCTAAGAGGAAAATGCTCTCTGCAGTGATTTCAGTCCTGTCTACCTTGAAGATAGGCTCTTATTTTATTCCTAGGTATGATAATCTCAAAAGTTCAGTATATTTTGGGCACCATGAACATGTTTTCTGGTGGATGATGCTGCCAGGTGAGTCAGGACATCGTTTGAGTCCCAACTTTGCTACTTATTCACCTGGTGGCCTTGAGCAGGGCACTAACCCTCTGAGCTCAACATCCTCAAGTATAAGATAGGAACGATAACTACCTTCCTCCAGACTAGTATTTTTAAAATAAGAAGACATATGTGTAAACTTTATAAGCTATAAAGAGCTGTGTAAATTTAAAGTGCTATGAAAAGCTCTAGAAATTATATAATATTAAAATGCTAGGGAGGGATTAAGAGTGTAGACTCTGAAGCCACATTATTTGGTCTGAAGTCTTGATTTTATTGCTACCTAGTTGTGTGGTCATGTATAAGCTCCTTAGCCTGTGTCTCATCTACAAAACAGATGATTTATAACAACAAGTAATAGTACTAATCAGGATTATTTAGTGTTTATACACTATTGAGGTTAGTTCTCATGCCTCTGTGAGGTGGAGGATGTTATTATCCTGGTTTAGAGATGAGGGCACTGGTGACATATTAGTTATTTGTCAGTTCCAGGTGCAGAGCTGGGATCCAGCATGGATCTGCTTTACACCAAAGCCCAAAAACTTAATCTGAACACTCCGCTCCCTTTTTTTTTCATCCAGCAATAAAAGTGGAACATTATATTGCTTGAGTATTCCAGAGCTCATAAAAGGTAATATGATTTTGGATAGAGAATACCTAAATTTAAAGAAATGATTTCATACAACTCAGTAAAGGATTTTGCTGCAGTTTATATGAGTAATCTTTTCTTTATGACAAGGGCTGATCATCTCTTTGTCTTTCATTTTCTTCCCAGAGTTTATCTGCAGTATGATTTTCCATCATTTGATGTTTTTAGTTTTGTTTAGGGAACTCTACAAATCTTTGTTGAATGAATGGCTTAGGAGAGACTTTTTTACTTCATTGCCTGAAATCACAAGCTAATTATACCTTAAAATTTACCAGTGGATGGTGCTGGGTTCAGATTCCAATTTTCTAAGCAATGCCCTATGGCTGTAAACTTGCCCAAGGCTCTCAGTGTGTTCTTAAGGCAAGGAAAGCAAGCTAAAATTTCTGAATCTTTCTAATGTGCATAACATCTGAAACCAAGTCCTGTTTACTCATCCGCAACTTCGTTTTAATATCCAAATCACTTGGGCCTTGCAACAGCGTATCTGACTAGCTGCATAGTTGAATAATCTGTGGGATTTAAATAAGGGGAGGGCTAATGAATTCTCAGATCTAGTCCTTTTCTGTTTGTTTGTTTTTGTTTTTTTTTTTTTGTTTTTTGAAAGAGGGCAGTAGAGAAGAGACGATACAGTGACTTAAATATGGCTGCATAAAATCACTTAGAGAACTTAAATATACGGATGCTTGGAACCCATCACAAACCAATTAAATCATAACCTCTGAGGGGTGGGGCTCATGCAGTGGAAAGCAGTGAGTCCTGGATATAAAAAACTGGGAAGAAGAAGGTTATTTTGATTAAAGAATTAGGGAGATAGCAGAGATAGCATGGTGACCCACATGCTACCCTTCTGGTGTTTCCAG
Source organism: Rousettus aegyptiacus (assembly GCF_014176215.1). NCBI lineage: Eukaryota > Metazoa > Chordata > Mammalia > Chiroptera > Pteropodidae > Rousettus > Rousettus aegyptiacus. The sequence goes on along the minus strand of NW_023416307.1, from coordinate 30,114,045 downwards.
GGTTAAATATCTTTTAATGTATGGCTTCTTTTTAGTTTTTACAGGCATAGGTTGGACATTGGGAATATTCTCTCAGCACTTCACTCCATGAACTTGCTTTCTGCCTATGATTTCTGGCCTTTGTAGTAGCAATAGGCGAGAGATTACTAGTGTGAAAGGTCAATATTGGGGAGACTTCATCACAGACAATGGATGATCTTTTGAGAGTCCAGGAACTCTGATATCTTTCGACCAATTTAACCTGGTGGTCATTTCTAAAGAGACAATAATGTTTTTCAGGTTAAAGAACAACAAAAAACACCCAAACAAAAACAGAATCAGCAGCTGCTTTGGGAGACAGCACTTCAGTATTGCTAGTTGCTTTTGCCTTTTAGTTTTTTAGGATCCCAGATACAAATCCTTCTGTCAAAGGGAGCACTGGGAATTCTAGAGAAGGCATTCAGGGAAAACAGAAAATGATTTGTTAAAAATTAGTAGTCTCTACCCAGAAATGTTAAAAAGCAGAAGAGTACAATTTCAGGTTGTGCTCGTGCTTATTTTAGGAAGTTTGGATGTTGAATGCCAGTGACCCTTATGCTTGGCTGGTTTTAATGCTATCAGTCACTCACTTCCATTTACAGGAAGATTCATTAAATAAACGCATTTGGTGTTGAACGTTTAGTTGCACCTGAGTGCACTTGCTCAATGTGCCTGATGGTTCTCGAGGTTTCGTTGAGCTCAGTGGGATGGACACCAAAATACACCATGTTCAGGAACACACGGTTGTGTGCATTTGTGGTGAAGGCTTTACTAAAAGACAGGAAGGAATTAAGTCAGTAAAAAGGTGTGAGTGCGTATTTGTAAAATGTGTGCTTGTGTGTATCTTTGGACACTTGAGGGGCCCTCTGTCACTTTTAGCTTAAGTTGTATGTTTCGGAATTATTAATTGTGTTGCACTAATCCTTTGAAGAATTTCGTTTGGATTCTGTGGCTTATTTCAATGATGATTATTCTAATTACCTCTTTATTTTTTTCTTTCGAAACGATCACTTGCATTTTATAATTTTTAGAATTTCCTCAACCAGGTGCGAAGGGATAAGGTGGTTCAGTCATTGAAAGGAGAGATTAAAGCCATGTTTTTATAAGAGCTTTTAGATGTTTATTTTGATTATAATGCCGGTGTAAGATGAATATAAAAAATAAAATGCCAGAACTGAGAGTATAATTTTCTAGCCTCAGGAGTGGGACTATAGAATCACAAGTATTTGAGATAATCTGTGTATTTTAAGAGCATTATAAGCTGTAGTGCAAGAGGAGGTTTGCAGCAAGCTATGTGGTCAACTAGAGAAAATAGAATGGTTTATTCTGCAGCTGAGGCTTGAAATAAGGAAACGGAGGGTAATTTTTCCAGGCCGGCCATATGAGGGAGGTGGAACTGGGAAGAGATTTCTTAGCTAGCAGACTGCACATATCTGTTGCAATTAGAGGAAGTTTTGTGACTTATTTTATGGGAGTGGAGTGTCTCTCGTAGAGGGGTATCTTTTTTACTGTGCAGAAATGATTAATTTCATTCTTACTGATAAATATCCTTTCTGCTATAGTGCTCTCTTCATGTCTTTGAGATAAAATAGGAAGCTATGTTCTAAAAGATAGGCCTGATACTCTAAGCTCATTGGAGGTGAGGCCCGAGGCCCGGCCAGCGCTGTCCTGGTGCCCTCAGTTAATGTTTATGAAGCTTCCGTTTCGTGAATGATTTTGTATGAAGGTTCTTTTAGTAATTTTATATGTGACCTATTTCTCCCGTATGCAGCTTCTGTTTTGAGAGTAAGCAGAAGGAAATGGTAGTAATAACAAAATTGGTTTTTGCTCATTCACACTTTTCTGCCATTTGGATTATGGGAGTAGTGAGGTGGGAGACAGGATGGCAGAGGCAAGGCTGTGGAAGAAAAACATAGGCGTGTGGGAGAGAGAGGATGTGCAAGGTGGAGCAACCCAGGTGTGCTTAGAAGAGGGTTTGTTTAGAAAACACAGTGCTAAGAGTTCAATATTTAAACGCTCATATTTGGGGATTCACACATCTCTATTAGCAGTTCTGTGAAGAGGAAGTTTAGCAAAATTAGATTGATGACTGATGTAATTTAATTAGACTCTGGCTTCATAAATATGCAATGTTATTTGAATGAGAGGTTAAATCATTAGATTTCCTGAGAAAAATGGCAATTCAGTTTGCTTTGGAGTTGGTGGCAGACATTTCCACTCTGGTATATAGGTGTATAAAATAATTTGGTAATTTAAAAATGAAAAGAAAGGCTAAATTTGATTGGCTAATTACAGTAGTGATTTGTAGCCATTTCTTACTCTCCTTTGCAGCTCTACCTCTCTTTTCCAGCTTCACGATTGCAGATATTTCTTTCTGGAACCATGCTTTCTGTAATAGCTTTGAAAGATGCTATTAGGTTTATGGCCCCCTGATAATTTTACACCACCCTAAATCCTTTGCATGGTGGCTTTACTAACATATCCAGGACAAACTATTAAGACCTGATAATGATATGAAAATCAGTCAGTTGACCAAAGAGGCTTACTGATTCTTTTTTTTTTTTTTTTTTTTTTGATAGGTCAGCAGAATGAGAGTACTTTTTTTTTTTTTAACCTTTGTTTTGAATAAGATTCCGGCCAGGGACAATACCTGAGACTGTGAATCGATAGGCACACTCTCCAAGGTAATTTGGCTTGGAATTTGTTGGAGCTCTCTCTCTAACCACGGTGACTCTCTTTTGTCTTTTCTCTCAACTGCTCTTTACTTCTGGCCAAGATTCTTTCCTTTTCACTCCTTTTTGTTGTTGTTGTTAGTTGGCTTAAGAATATACTTTAGAGTTGATGAATTTGCAGTTTTCTTCACATTTCATCAGTTATCCGACTATTTTAAAATCCCATTTACAAATATTTTCCTTCTCCCTTGTCTTCCCTTTATGTTTGAAATGGATAAAGCAGAAGTTTTATTTTTCATGCCTACCTTCTCAGTCACCATCTGCACCATCCTTGTATTCTCTTTAAGCCATTCTGTTAGATTCTTTGCTGAAATGAAATATATGATTAATAAATGGGAAGGCCCTTACTCGTGATTGATAACTACTTTTAGAAACACTGTTATTTGCAATTCATTAAATGCCTTATTTGCCATTTATATTTACTGAAAATTGATACTCTATGTATTAGTTCTTTCTCAATGACAGATCACTGGTAAATGTATAATTAAAAGAGAGCTTAATTCCAATTTATCTTCATTTCTCCTTGAAATAATTTTACAGCTGTCATATGGACTTTCTTCTCCATTCCAATGCATTACTCTTTGCCTGTTCTCACCACTGTTCTCTTTTATTTTTGAATTTCTTTCCTAAGGGCAATGTCATATTGTCAGAAGACCCAAATTCAAATTCTGCCTCTGCCACTTGCTGTGAGACTTTGGGTAAACTGTTAACTGCCCCAACCTCAGTTTTCCCACTTAAAAAGTGGGAGTGAGAATACTTATTTTGCACAATTGGCATGAGGTTCAAATGAGATAACATACTGGAAAGAGCTTTGCTAGCTGAAAATGGTGTACCCATTAGAACTAAATCAATCAACGTGGTCCTCTAGCTTCTCTGACTAAAACACTTGTGATAATGACCCTAATTGCAGGGTATAGATATAGCTCATGGAATAGTTTGCAGGGGAAATGAAAGGCTGGCAGCAGACATGTAGTAAAACCTTTGGTGACGTGCCAAATCTCCCCACTGCACAGGAGCACAGAAGGTGCAGCTTTATCAGGAAGGAGTTGGCTCGATGGGGTTAAAGTCGCTCAGAAGTGCTGACTCACACAGATCTGTGCCCTATGCAAATAGAGAGCGGTAGGCACACTGATTAATTTTCTTTCAGCGACCGTGCCCTAAGATAACTGCAAGTGCTTTCCTGCTTCTTGTCACTACTGTGACTCCAACCCATCCCCTTAGACCTCAGCCACTGGCCTCCTGACTCCTTAATCTTGCTCTGGCCTGAGGTTTTCACCAAATGAGGCTTTCTTGATTACTGAACAGATTTCCTTCCATTTTCTGCCTTCCCTTCCATTTTCCTTGATTCCGATATCCGGGTGGCCTTTAGTGTTACAGGAGGCAGGGCTCCTACGTGGAAAGACGTCTGCTTGTTCAGTGCAGCTTCTTCTTGCCTGGAGTGTCACTGCTAGGGCTTCAGGAGATCAGTCAAAAGCTTCATGGCCTCTGTAAGAGAATATATTGAAATTTATCCCTCGGGGAGGGGGTGGTATGAGCTTTTTCTGAGGGCTTGTATTGATTGGGTGAAGGAGAGTGACATGAGCTTGGAATCACCTCCTCACAATTTTCATGAGGTCACATCCTGTCTCTTGTCTAGCAAACTTTGACTCATGGGAGATATAGGTTTCAGGGTTTTATAGTAGTAGTTCTGCAACCTGGAACATTGACTTCACTTCTGTATGGCAAAGATGAGACCACCTACCTCACAGGGCTGGTGTGATGTCTCAATGAGATCATATTTGTACTGCGTCTAGTACTTTGAAATACTCAGTAAAATCATCCTCTTCAGTACTACACCCTCTGTAAAGCTGCTACTGTCACCACCTCCTTTTATAGATAAAAATTCTTAATAGTAAAATCAAATATTAGAATAGCGCAGAGAGATGGACATACTCTTGTGAATAGGTTTCTTCTTGAATTCCATTAACGCATTGATATCGTTTTGGTTCTGCCCTCTACTGACCAGCACATCAGTAGTAATCATCAACATTTTAGAATAGTAAAAGACAATGTTTTGGAGAAGTCTTTTTAATAATCATTTATTGGTTTCCTGATATTTTTTGAATTTTGGATGAACTTATTTTCAGATTCTGATTGGTGGGCCAATGAATAATAAGGCTGGGTCCTGATTTTTCTTTAGGGTCTTAAGTATTCTTTTAATTGGTAGAGTATGGTTTATCAACCTCAGGTTTTATGGCAGACTTTTATTGTTCAAATAAAATATTTGAATAATTTTTTGAATTAAAAAATTGAATAGCATGTTTAACTATTGTTCACAGTAAATATTCATTGCCTCTTCCTGGGAGAGAATTATACTTCCCTGTTTTGTAACTTCAGGCTTGATTTGACCAATATATGTGAACAGACAGAAGTTTTTAAGATTCGACATGTGGCTCACTGTATTTTGCCTTTTCTATCTGTTATGAAAGCTGGCATATTCCAGATAAAGGCTATTTTAGCAGCTTAGGGCCTGGAGGAGAGACGGAGCTGATGCACAGTTAGCCTAGAATGAGACACATAACCTAACGGTAGTAAGAAATAAACTTTTGTTATAAGCCACTGAGATTCTTGGGGTTATTTTTTACTGCAGCACAATCCAGGCTATTACTGTATAGGTATTAATCCTTGTGAATTTTGATTAATATTTTATTGGGGTACCAATTACGTATTTTATATGTACTATATATATATATCCTGTATGTACTTGGGGTTTTGTCAACTCTGAATTATCTTTAATATTGTAATTAGCTTTCATTTATTTTTTTTTTTCCGACATTGATTATAGGAGTTTTGTGTTTAGTTGAGTATACCTGGAAAATATTAGTTGTTAATAAAGAGAAACATATTTAAACTGGATTAAAAAAATATTAGCTTATGAAACTGAAAAACTATACCTAGATCACGCTTCAGGCATCATTTGAACTACTATATGTTATTCAATTTGCTCTTCTTTCCTCTCTTGGTTTCATCCTCAGTTTGTTGCAAAATGTTTTATTATACGCTTTCTTATTCATATTCTAGAGAAGGGCGAAGGCTCTTTTTTTCCCAAAGCTTCACAAACAAATAAACTTTCCTTTATTGGACTGACTTCGGCAATAGGCTTGCCTCTAAAGACCCTTCTGTGGCTTGAGGACCACTATGAGCTGACTGACTCAGATCTCGGATACATGCCCTTTGCTGAACCAAACCAGAATCCATTCCTGGAGCTTGGAGGGATAATGTATTAATATGGGAAAAGTAGCAGCTATAGCAGAAGAATTCCAAATTCTCTCTGGTTTAATACAGTGAACATTTATTTCTCAGTCATATGATAGACTAATGTAAATGCTCCTAATCCTAATGATTAGTTCACCTCCAAGAGGTTATTCAGGGATCTTAGTATCTAAATATCTTAGAGTTCCTCCATCTTCAACACAGAGCTCCCAAAGTTGCTGCAGAAGGAAAGAGATCTTGGGGAAGACATATCTGCTTCTTAACTGCTTTGCTTGAGAAATGACACATATCATTTCTATTCACATTCCATCAGCGAGAACCAGTCATATGGTCCCTCTCAGTTCAAGAGAAGTGTGAAATGGGGTCCTTGGCTGGGCATCTGCTTCCCAGCATCCACTCCACACTGTGGAAGGGAGCATGAATCTTTGGTGATCGGCCAGGCAGCTCTGCCACAGATGTTAATCCCACCCATGTGGCACAAAAGGAGAGGAATGAAGTGAATGTTGAGGAGGCAACTAACCATGTCAACCACACCAGGGAACCTAGTCTCAATGTCAGGAAGGTGTTGATTTGTGCTGAAGCAGATGTGTGAGTTCTCCATTGCCTATTGGACTAACTGATGTCATCAAAGTCCATATATTTCTTAGAAAGAACTGCAGCAGAAAATCATTTAAGCTAGTAAATAAGTGATTTCTTGTGATGTCAGATTCCTCTCTCTTTAGAAGCAGGTGAGGGCCAAGGCTCAGGTGGTGTGCAAGTTAAGGTGCTCTTTCTCGGGATCACGGTGTATGATTGCAGGGGACAAACACTGTCAGTCATGTGTGGGAGGGCTGCTGGAGATGAATTGGGCGAATGTGTGCATGAGGGCCACATACAAGGGCTGCGTGTAGTATGAGAACTAAACTATGAAGTTTGCATTGAGATGGTTTTGAGGGAAGAGTGAGAGGAAGGTCAGTCAGTAGGTAGGTGGGAGGAGGCTTTAAGGTATTTCAGAAATGAGTTCAAATGGCAGTACATTTTTAAGTGCTCTGAGAATATAGGCAAGCCAATGAATGAAATATAACTCAGTCTCATCTTCTATTACATAGAAGAGTTTTAACTGTTAAGATTTTAACCTGTATGAAGTATTTTGGACCTTTTCTTACCATTCAGAAGTCAGATTAAATATTTCTTCTCCAGAGAGGCCTTCCTTGATCAGAATTTCCTCTACCTCTGCCATCGACTTTTTATTATTGTACTTCATGCTGAAGTTGTAACCATTTGTTCACTTGTTTATAGTCTGTCTTTTATACTGGGTTCCAATCTCCATGGGAGCAGAGGCCATGTCTCCTCTGATCCCAGTTGCATACTCATTACCTTGTACTGTGTGTGAAATAATTTCAAATGAATGGCATTTTAAATATTTTATGAAGCCATGATTATAAACATCTATTGATTTTTTTTTAAATTTGAAGAGTAGTTCTTTCAATCCAATTCAGATCACAAAAGTTAGAGAAAGAAATCATTTTAAATTTTAAAAAGTTAAATATTGTATATAACTGATTATGATTCATTGAGATTCCAGTTGAGTATATTTGAACTAAGATTTTACTATTGTGTGATATTCTCCAATGGTCTCCAGGACACAGTGCCAGAGAGTTCAGTTCCTCTGGCTAATCCTTATTCCAGAGTTTGGAGTCAATCATAGTCCTCCAGTATCTGAGGCTGTCAGACCTTAAGACCTTGGGTTCATCATCAATATTTCCAGGCCTCAAGTAAAATAGATTCTAGCACTCACAGTCTCCCTTTGGGTCTAATTTCAGTTATCTATTTGTGTGTAACAAACCAAACCAAAACTTAGTGGCTTAATACAAGTTTATTATTATTTCTTGCAGTTCTAGGTGTTGCTTGAGTTCAGCCAGGTGGTTCTCAGTTGGGGTCTCATGTGGTTGTGATCAGATGTTAGCTGGGACTTATGTCATTAGAAAATAACTGAACTGGACAGTCAAGATAGCTCATTCAAAAGGCTGCTGCTACTGGCTGTTAGATCTTAGCCGTGGCTCTTGACTGGAGCGTCTTCATAGGGCTTCTCCATATGGCTTGGACTTCTCATAGCCTGGAGGTTAGATTGTTGGAGGATGATTTCATGATGTGAGGCTTCTTATAATCTAGTGTTGAAGTCAAGCAGTGTCGCTCCTTTTATTCTCTATTGGTCAAATACAAGTCATAGGGCTAGCCCAGAATCAAGGGGAGGGAACCACACAAGGGCATGATTATTGGGGCTCGTGGTTCAGACCATTTTTGGAGACTAGTGATTACAGTCTATTTAGAAACGAACAGATCACTGTCTAGCATGTTAGGCTAGGTCTGGTCACACAAGACATTTTGCTCTATTCAGAGGGTGTCCATGTTTGCTCGGGATCATGGTGGGAGCGGGGAAATGCCTTTGTCGGTGGATAGAGTCTTGAGGGAGGAATCTGGAATTGTCGTGACTAAGATTCTTTAAAATTTCAAGAGACTGAGCCCAGACCATCTTAACTCTTCCAAGTCTGCTGCATGGCTCACCTGATATAATCTGGGAGGTCAACCAAGGATAGGATTAAGAACCTTTGAAAGTCTAAAGGTTTTAGGAGGTGTGCTCTTCTACTTGGCAGTTATAAACTACTAAGGAGTGGCTGCTTTGTATGCAGAAGTTCATCTGAACCTTAAATTTAGCAGAATAAATATCTTAAACTGGTTGGGATTTCTGGGCTGCTTCTTTGTGTCACTGAATTATGAGGCTTTCCTGTTGGTCTCCTATTTCTTTTTTATTTTCCGTGAAAATTGTACCCAGGCATTGTTTTGGCACATTAGAAAATAGTAATTACTTGGAGTCAACATATGTTTGTCACAGCAAAATAATCTCTTACTCAAAAAAAATAAATAAATAAAGACATCTTGCTAGGGGAATGGTGTAGACATTGGAAACTTTAGTTTCAGTAAAGTGTTTTATAAAGTCTCATTTTTTTGTGGATAAGGTCATAAAAGTGGGCTGGGTGAGTTAGACAGCTGATGAAATAACCATATCTCAAGGTCTATGGATCTGTCAAACTGGGGAGACTCTTTAGCTGATGGCGGTAATAATCTGTCCTTGTTCCTATATTATTTCACATCGGTATCTATGACGCAGACTGAATGCTTTTCAGATGACTTCACTGGGAGATATAGCCAATGCAAAAGATAACATAGTTTGTTCCAAATTATTTTGTCAAATTGGAACTTTGCCCTGTGGCTTGCAAGGTGCCACTCAGTAGACACAAATGTAAAATTATTCACTTAGTTTTTAAAAATCAGTAGCATAATTATGGGAAGGCTTGATAGCAGATTCAAGAGAAGACTAGTCAAACAGAAGCTGTTTATCAGTTAGGCATATCATGCAGCTAGCTTTTAAAAGGCTGGCATTATATTAGGGTGCAATAAAGAAATTAATTATGAAAAGGACCTGCTCCTTTATACTCTGGATGAGTCAAGATATTCAGAGTATTGCACACAATGTTGGTTGCTACTTTTGAAGGACATTGACAGCTAGTATACGTGAAGTGGCTGAAACAGATTATAAAAGGTTTAGACGCTGTTCATAAACTGTCTAGAGATGTTGAATTTTATACATTCAACTAATATTTGGACATTCAAGCTAAGAAAATGTACAGTATTTGAGGATGGCTTGAAAGATGGATCCACTTTTGATAGACGTGTCGGGGTGATGCAGAGAAAATTGTATGAACTGAGTCAAGAAAGTGTGGGCTATGTTCACATAATGATGGATCATCTCTTTTGTTTTAAACATATGGCACAAGGCAGGTAGTAGTGGGAGAAGAGGATGAAAAAGTTGTTTGAGGGCAGAGGGTTGAATGCCATACTATGGAGCGAGCATTTACTTTAGCAAGCAAGGAGAAGTAATCTATGGTTTATAAACTAAGAATAATTATGGTAGTAATAATAATAATATAAGCTAATAGGTACTGTACTAAGCTCTTACATATATTAACTAACTTAATTCTCACTAAATAGCTCTATTAGACATTGTTATTCCTCTCATTTTATAGATGAGAAAACAGAGACACAGAGGTTAATTAACTTTCCCAAAGTCACACTGTTTGTAAATGGAAGAGCAGAGGACTGGTCTCCATGCGAGGCATTCCTGGGGGAATGCCCTGTGAGCCCTCGTGGGCTGATCTGTCTGCTGTGCTACCTCTGTATTCTCTTCAGCGCCTGCTGCAGCCTGAGCGTGCTGTGGTCCTCCACAGTCCATCCTGGACTAGCATTTCACTTCCGACTGCTACTTGAAACTACTCAACAGAAAAACAAGGTACTGGAGATAGAGGAAGCAGATGATTAAAAAAAAATGATTAAGAAGCTGTGTTTACTTTTTGAGTTTTGAGGCCTTTCAAGTTTCAGGTTTGAACAGTGGGTCCTGGGCGGTGCATCCCGACTCTGGTTCACTGCCAAGAGTTGGGTGTGTCTAGCACAGAGAAGTGATTTAAGAGTAATTTAAGCTTAAGTACTCCCAAATGAACATTACCCCAGTAGCATAAGGTTAAATTCTGGGTTTGCAAGGCCCCAAGCAGACATTTAAAAAAGAGACCCTTTGGCCCTTTGTTCAAATCCCACTGATGTCTGGCTGCCTTGCAATTCTGGTGCTACTTGGGTGGCGTTGATGTTTTGCAGAGAGAAAAAGTCGGACTGGAGCTCGGGCCCTTCTGTCCCCAACTGTTTGCCCTCCTGTGTCCTTACCAGCAAGGCCTGGTTAATATCATCAAGTTAGAGGGTTTAGCTATTTAAATGAAAGTCTGGAGTAGTAAGACAGGGGATGTGGGCTTAATAGTGATTTTGAAAAACTTATTTGCTATGCTCTTATATGAACGTATTAGCTTAAAATTTATGGGAGCATGACCTCAAAAACTCTGTAAATAAGGGATACGACCTGTTCTGTTAAACTGATTAATAAAATTGTTTTATCTTCTTGCCCGCAAGGGTGTGTGTGTGTGTGTGTGTGTGTGTGTGTGTGTATGTGGAGACTTGGGAATATTTAATGACTAAGGCCTGTTTGTTTAAGGAGGACCTAAAGTCAGTTCAGTCAGTAATGCAATTTTCCTTTCCTATGATAATGCTTAAAGAGTTAAGTATCTCAGCGTCTTTACTCTCATTGCCCCTGTCCCTGTGGCTAGTGGTGCTGTTCCGGCCTACTAAACGCTCCCATTCTGTGTGGTGGATTCTCTAACTAGCAGCAGGACTGTTGTGTAGAAGTTAGGCTTACCTTTTCCCAACCTTTTTTGCCCAAGGGCACAACTATTTTACTTCCTTCTTTCCTTTTCCTTTTTCCATCTTACCTTCTTTCCTCTGATTCTCTACCTTCCTTTTGTCTCACTCCGTTTCTTCATTTTAATTTTGTCCCTTCATCTCAACTCCAACCTTAACCTCTCTTCTTGAGCTGGCTGACCTGAAACATGGTTACTTTACCGCACACACACTGAGACCAGATCACTGGAAAAGGCGGATGAAGTCCCTGACGTTGAATTTGGGATACACTGGGCACAGTCTTCTCATGGGTTGGTCTACGCAGGGAGAATGTGTGTGTGGGATTTATTCTGTGCTTGCTGTGGGGAACAGGCAGTGCCAAACTGTTGGCAAGAATATAATCCACGTATGATGATGCTCCACCCTCTAAGCACCTTCTGTCCATTGAATCCCTCTCCTGTGAGTTGACAGTTTAGTGAGAGTAGCGAGTAGCCCAACTACTGGCATTTTTTCTTCTAATTTGTTTAACACACATGCACATCTATCTTCTGCTAAGATGTACACATACGAGATAAATGGGAACATAAGGATCATTTTGTACTTGAGTTATATCATTGCTGACTTCCTGAGAAGCCTGTTCAAACGACCAGAGGATGTTAACTAAATTGACAATGTGTTTCTCTGAGGTGGAAGTGAGCAAAACATCTGCTTTTATAATAGTCTGCTTGCCTGGATAGGCATGTACTGTTTTGTTGTTCCAGAAGACTTTCAAGCAAATATACTGGTGAGTTTCAATGACTTGGAACTTCCTGTTTTGTGATTTCAAAAATGCCGTTGGAGAATGGGTAATGTGCATAGAATTCTGTGTTGCTTTAAATGTATTCTCAGTCCCTAGTTTATCACAGGAAAAGATTGATTAGGAAGCTACATGGGACAGAAAGCAGATGATGGGTCCATTGCTTTTTCTCTTTTAATGCACAGCCTTCATTGACACTGTTGTGTAATACAATGAATCTAGTGTTAGAGATTCCAGGGCCAAGAAATACAGAACATTGGACAGACGAGCATCCTACAGAATGTTCAGAAAGCACATATGAGATTTTTCCTTTTGATTTATATCCTTTGTTCAGATAGGGCCTCAGAAAACCAAACCAAACAAAAATAAAGAGCTTTAGGATGAGCTGAGTTAGGTTGCCATGATTTTCATGAAGTATTTGTGGGACGTAATATTTAACGGTGACATTGGCAGATAAAACAGCTTTTCTGGTGTTTGCATGTGAGAGCTGTGACTCTGGCTAACCCAGTTTTTGACTCCAAAGGATAAGTTTGGAGAGTCTAGAGTTTTAAATTCATCACCCCTTATCTGTGATCTTGGCCAGTTGCCTTCACCTCTTTGGACTTTGAGTTAGCCCATCTGTAAAATGGAGCTATAAATATAATTTGTTTTCAGAAGGATTGCCTGATTGGCTGGTGAGAGAATGGAATATTTTGCATGGAGGACTAAATGGAGGACTGAATGAATATCATGTCGTCTCTAGGAGGTTTTCACATAGCTTTATTCCGAATATTGCCTCACCAGGATGCTTCTAGGGAAGTGAAATGAAAGGAGTGAGAAAAGATGACCGTCAGCTGCATTCGCTTGCTCTCAGTTAAAGCTGTGTCTGAACATTCCCCTTCATGCAAGCTGGGGTAGACAGAGTCCCTAAACTCAGGCAACTTGTGGAATTTGTGTTCAATACATGACAGAGAAAGAGTCAAAGTGCTGTCGTTCTCTCCAATATGGGGAAAATGAATACAAAATAAAACAACAAAAACAGACAAACTCAGCCTTGTATTTTCCTATCATTAGCATGGGGTTTCGTGACTAGACTGGAGAACATGGTGATTTTGGTGGTTCACGGGACTCGTACTAGGTAGCCTTGAACCAAGAAGTGAAGAGTCCGTCATCTCCTTTCAAGCTTTCTTTTAGTCCTTCTAACAACTGCAAGAACAGACGTAGGTTACTACGTGCTAATTTCTCTATTCAACAAAAACACAGGTTTAATGGTGGAAAAGAATTTAGCTAGAATTTAATAACGTTTTTTTTTCTTTCTTTATACCTTTCCTTCTATTACAGTAGATGAGACTGGTTTTCCATTTGAAATTCTTTTAAAATGAATTGAAAGGACAACAATGATTGCTTGAAGAAAATCATTAAGTAACTGTTGTCCAGGTGACCTACAGGTAACTGTGAAGTACGTATTGGGATGAGTGAAGTTTAGGAAGAACTTTAAAATTTTTAGGAGACAAGGCTGGGATTGGAAGCCAGGACACGGAGTCCAAGTCCGGGGTCCCCTTGTAGTGTGCCTTTGCCCCCTGCAGAGCTGAGCGCGGCCTGCCTGGGCAGCTGACGAAGGAGGATATCTGTATGCTTCACGAGGATGAATTTCGGGATAGAATTTCCAGAATAGTAGGTGTTACTTCTGCATAACTTGTGAGGATTAAGAGAAAAATGCACCAAACTGCATCCCCCCCATGGGTGACTTGTCTAACCCAGGCAACTTTTTAGGGTAGCCACACACTGAGTCCCGCAGAGCCTGAACCTGTTTATCCTGAATTCTCTACGCCTGGGCCACAAGCAATGTGTTTTGTGTTTTTAGCAGAGATTTTACTGTCCCAGAGTTTGGTTCTCCCTCACCCTCAGAGCCGTAGTAGTTGCTGATGACTTTGAAATGACATGGGGCTCATGACAGAAAGTTGCTGTGTATTTTCCCTGATGCAGGGAGAAGGCAAGTTTCTGTCTTCATTGCAGGGAGGGTGTCACAAGCCACTCTTGCTCCATCTGCCAGTCGTGTTGGGACTTGTTCAGATGGCCAGTGGAGGAGTGGGCAGGACCTCTCCTCGGCAGGGCTCCATGGAAGGGGTGGTGGAGGTGGGCTGGCAGCGGGACCTGGCATTCCGCTGTTCTCTGAGGCCCTTCTTTGATGGATGGCCAGGCAGTCTGCGCCGTACAGACCACCCAGCGGTGGCTGAGGTGTTGAAGCATGTCCCCGTTAACTCCACCCGGGCAGTGAACTGAAGAGGGAGCAAAGCCCAGTAAATGGGCCTTAGTGGCAGTAGAGGTGCAGTGATCGGCTGCAAAGCTCTCAGCTTGTCCCCAACCAGTCAGTAGTTCCAGAGGCAGTGTGCTCAGAATCTTAGCAGAAAGAGGCCTGAGAGGGGACAGGGGCTTTCCACAAAGGTGCTTAGCTAGGTGCACATTCCAGTCTCAACCTTATGAACAATTATTCAAGTAAAGTACGTCTATTCCAAAAGTAGAATCTTTTGGCTGAGAGAAGAACTGTTAGTTATTAGTTTACTATTTGGTGTTAATTGAGTAAACATTTAGAAAGCACGGGGTGGGGGTGGGGCACAGGCTGGGGTGCATTTTGCCCTGGTTTTCCATTTATGAAGGGCCTCAGATTTAATCATGTGAGATTTTCTCCTACTGAGGGTATATACACCAAAACAGGTACACGGAGCCTTGTACAAAGCCCATCATAAAACTTTAAACTTGTGTTCCATTACTAAACCATACTGTCTACATGGTATTATAATTTTAGCAAATATATAAATCTTATATTTACACACATTTAAAAAATGCTAGAAGCATATACTTGTTATGTGAACAATGTAGATATACCACAGTTTTTGGAAAGGCATATTTGGTCTTTTTCTTTCTTCTCCCCTTCCCATTTGGAGAAACATTTAAAAAAAAAAAAAAAAAAAAAAAGGAAATTCTAAGCAGGAGCAGAAAAATGTCCAGGTCTTTGCATGTGCTGTGTCTCTAGTATGGACCAGGAATGCTCCTCCCCTGACCCCTCCACCCATCCTTTAAGGGCCAGAACACTTGCCACCTCTTCTTTGAAACCTGTGGTCACCCTTTCGGCACAAACCCTGCACTCCCACTGCACCACGGAATGAATGGCTCCCCTCTGAGGTGCCTCAGTGCCCTGTATGTACTTAATACAGATATATAGATATCTGTTTGTGTCTCATCACTTGGTGAGCTTCCTATACAGGGTCATGTCTTATCCATTTTTGAATCCTTAGCCAAGTAACTGGCAAAAGTAAGGTGCTCCATAAATGTTAACTCTTATTCAATCTTTTAATAAAATGATGAGTGTAACCTCTAACACCATAAAAATTAAACAAAAACCCTCAGAAGCAACAATGTGCACTAAAAATTAATTTGAAAATTTCCTTCCATATACTGTTAGCAAAGCACTTTACTTTTATAGGCCTCTCCTGTGCTATAAAACTCCTGAGTGTTCTAAAAATATTTAAAAAATAGGCATTTAGAACCTCTTTAATGAACTACTTCCAAATGTGGCTAAGATGTTTGAGGCTTTCCCCACAGCAGGTATAAAACCAGCCATTGGAGTTGAAGACCAGGAAACTGGGAATTCCTGGCCCAGATACAGAGAGGTGGCAAACTGAGGTTCCACAGGTGTTAGTTGACACAGCCCTTGGAGCATTCCTGGTTCCTGCTAGAGATACCTGGTTAAGTGGTTAAAAGTTCTCTCTGGGGGTGCTCTTTGGTATGGAGAGCTGCTTCAGGAACTCTTGCAAAATGGTTGGCGCATCTCGAATCCTCTTCTGAGTCCTGACTTTGGGTGTGAGGCTGCATTCTGGAGGTCTGCCACTTCACCTGCCATCTGACCACATCTGAAGTGTAAATCGGGCTTTATCTACCACCTCATAGAACTGTACATTCATTCTTGTCCTCTCTCCTGATCTCCTAATGGCCCTTGTTTGTAAGTGCTTTATGGTAAAGGGTGTTTGAGAAAGCCATTAGCCTACCTCACAAGTTAGTGTTCAAAGAACAAAGGCTTGTCTAAAACAGGGCAGGGAACAAAAAATGAAGAGGGAGGTGTGGACCAAAAAAGTATCAGTTATTTTATTTGCTTTCAAAGAGTTTAGTTTAAAATGCTGCTATTACAATCTATTCTTATTAGTATTTCAACATTATATTCCACTTTAGATTCAGATTGCAATGCTTCATTTTTTTTCCTTGTGTGAGGAACAATTTTATATTTTATTTTAAAAATAACATTTTAATATTTAAGTAAACTACCACTATGTAAGAATCCATCTAAGTATTTTCCTATACTTGGCTCACACCAATATGTATTTAATGCAGTGTGTAAAAGCATTAATTAAACTGTCTAGGTAATATCACTCCATATCACTTTCAGGTACGGCCATGTGAATAGTGAGAAGGCTAATAGCTGTGCTTGTATCTCAGCAGCAGATGGCTTTTCACTCTCGCTTAATTTCTCAGAGGTTCTGCAAAAGCCACCCACATAAAATGACTTTTGCATCTCCTTTCAAACCTCACAATACAACGCCATTTTTGTTGAGCCGTGTACACCTGCTTTCACTAGTCTCCAGTCTCGTAAAACTGTCAATGCATCCTTTCACAAGAACACATTAGTGTTGTTTAAAGCATTGTGTATCACTTTTTTGACTGCTGTTAACTCCTTATAAGCAGAACTTAAAAGGGTTAATTGATTGGCCCTCCTTTAGTAAGGTGACATAAATACGGACCGACATTAGCAATTTCAGTGACACATTGACCATTCACATAACCCGGATATAGCATCGTGATGTGTGTGTATGTATCGGTGTACTCACAAGGACAAGATATCTATGGAGGCATCCTAAAAACCGAGGAAGGGATAAATCCAACTTATCTGAGAGATTGGGAAAGAAGAAAATAGGGAAAAGGCGGAAGAGAAAAAAGAGAGGAAGGAAACTTAACATTTATGTAGGATGGTTATAGGGCAGAGAAAAGATATCCCGGGTCCTCACAGCCCCCAACGTTTCTGAGATCATCAGGTAACAATGGAACCCTGAAGCCTGTTCCTAGAACCCAGGGGTATTTTAGGTGTAAGAGAAAGAGAAGACTGATTAATCCTTTAAAGCTTGAATCTGCTGCGATCAGGAGGAAGAAGAGGGCTGGTGTGGTGTGTGGGCAAACCTCTGAACCACTCACTCCAGAGCAGTTCTGCTGAGGGATCTAACGGTAGCAGGTGAGGCCTTTTCGTTGAGTGAGATGGAGAGGTATAGTTATAGATATGACATTTTCTAAGACTTTGTGACTTGCCAAACTCTCCATTAGCTACTTTGAGGACAAATGTATGTTAAAGCAACAGGATATACACATACCGACCCCTCCCAATTATTTTTAACTTTTTAATTGAGTAAACTCTTTATACTAGGCAAACAAAGAGAAATTCAGACTGAGTATACAGAGTACCATGGAAATTTTTCTAATATAATATACTTAATAAAAATAGAGATGGATCTTCAGATTTGGGGTGGCGGTTGGGATGAGCTACACAACAAAAGGAAGAAGATATAGCTAATCTTATATCAATCCTGTGCAATGCTTATCTGAATTGTTTCTGATACTCCAATTTTCATCCAAGGAAAAAAACCTCAGGAAAATGTTAAGAATATTTTCACTCTTCCCAATTATCACTTATGTACATAAGCTTATGCATAAAATAAGATTTTGGAATTAGAGTTGATAAATGGCTGTTATATACCAAATAATAACTTATGCTATTTTCCCAATATACTAGGTTTTGGGTGGGTAATTTATTTGATAATTCAGAATTGTCTGAAATGGGAAATTTATATTCATCTTATGCTCTGTGCTTCAGATTACCCTCCCAGTGTGGGAATAACCTCTGATTATTTGTCAATTGCCTTGAATCTCAGATGGAAATGAAGCTCACATTGCTGAATAGTTTTACTGGGTCTAATGATAGATTATCTGAGCATACCCTTCCTTAACAATTAACTTCAATTTAGAAGACATTTAGAGTCTTCCGGAAGACATTTAATAGCAAGTGAAGTGATTTGTGGAAAGACTGTGAATTTCAGTCTTTCAGATGAAAGATGATAATGGGATCGAAGTCTTTTTTTCTGATTTATTATTTGTGTTCCCATTTCTCACACAGTGAAACTTCATATTTTTCAGGGAACTGAACTTGTTTCAGCCTCACACCTGTGACAATTATTAGAGGGTTTGGGTTGTTTTATGGGCCCTAGGGTAAGACTTTTAGGTACATTTAGTATGCACTAGATAAGGCTGTTGTGAAAATAGCTTTAAGCAGGCAAAGAATGAAAGTGAGAAGAAGGGACTAAGGAGATGTATTTCATCATCTTGGGTTGATATCTTTTTGGAGGAGGGAAAAAAATAAAGTAATGAGCACTCAGGTGGAAAACAGAGAATCCAGAAATTAAAAAAAGATATAAGCGAAAACATTGCTTTTCTCAAAAATAACTCCCCCTATTAATTTGTTACATGCCTAATGTTTATAATTGACTATGTGTGGGCTTTTGTTCGTTATAGCCATGAAGAAAGCAACAATCCTGCTTCCTAATGCCACAGTTATTTTCAAGGACGAGCCTCCTGGTCCATGAGCTCTGAAACTCAGAGGGCTGGGAGCTTTGGGGATGGTCGGAGATTTCAATCTTGATGAGAAATTCCTTGTCAGTGACAAGTTGCCATAAAGCAGGGCAGTTTTCCCAGAGGGGCTGGTAAAAATACACACACATTAGTAAAGTAAAGCAAGAGGAAGACACTGCCAGGGTGAGCTGTCCAGTTACAAGTCGAAATGTTTGTGCACACCAGACAGTGTGTCTGGCTACCTCGAGGGAGGGTCCATGTTTGGTCTGGGAAAACAGTGCCATGTTTACCACCAGGGAAGGCCTTTGGGTGAATAACAATGACCAGGCCCCAACGGCCCGGAAGAGGCTGCTTTATAAATGGCTGTCTCATTAGGTTGAGTGGGAGTGCTTTTCAGCATGCAGCTTTGAGGTAGAGCAGCCCAAACTGCTGCTCCAGTCTGTGAACCCAGACACTTCCGAGGGGGTTGCCTTTCACTGGGAGGCAGCCACCCCCTTGATGGTGGTGTTGTGCCGATGCCCCAGTTGTCCTTCAGTTTCCCTTCTTGGGGTATCTTGAGGGGACTCTGTTTCTGTGGAGTGCTTGGCATATCCTAGAGGACTGCTCCATCAAATCTCTCATTCTAACCAAAGACATTTCTACACAAACATCAAAGAAGGCAGTGTATCATGCCGGTCGAGAGGCACCAATTATATAAAACCAAGTGCTGGTTGGCATTGTGTGAATATTTATTTCAACTTTCCATAAAAGGAAGGGCATTTTATTCAAGCCAGGCAGAATCTGGCGGTTTCCCGGTTGTGAAATTCTATTGACAAAGGTGTTAAGCGAAGGGCAGGGTAGCTGTGGTCTGCTATGCCCCTGCGCCTTCATCTCTGTGACCTGGGCATGTGTCAGGCCCAGACTGAACTGACCAGAATGGCTTTGATTTGATGACCGTTAAAGGTCAGACACATAATGGGATCAGATGTGTCGGTGGAGGTGAAGTACGTAGCATAATAGATTGATGGTAATTAAATAGTCGTGTTTAATAAGAGTCATCAGAGTTAAGGGCAGTGTTGGAATGAGCAGCTTGGGAAAGAAACGAGAGGGCATGAGGACAGGAGGGGGGACATTGTCAAGGAATAATGTTTTTGTTACACCAAAGGAAAGACCGGAGGAATTGCGTGTGTATGTGTGCTTATGTGTGCGTTGTGTTTTAGCAGATCCAGTATTTTTTTGGGGGGTTGTAGTGGGGGGGGGTCTAAAAATTGCTTTTTTGTTTTCTTGTGTGTCTAGCAGATTTTTGTTTTAAGGGGAAAGAGGATAGGTAGAGGAGAATAAAGTTTTATGACCTTATAAATGGCCCCAAATCATGCAATTCAATGTATGTGTTTCTAGAAAATGCAAACAACAAACCCTCAAATAAAAATACTTAAAAAAATATTTTAAATATTAATCTGTACATTCTATGGGATGAGAATCCAGGTTCCTAATATTATTTGATTTTTTTTTTTTTTGCAAATAATCAAACTCCATCAACCTTTAGCTCATTCAACGAAAATTGTGTGGTTTTAGAAAGTTATCATTCTTCGATAATACATAATCATATTATTGTGAAGCATTTAGTAAGAGCACATTAAACTAGAATATGTCAACAAGGGAAGTTTTTGAATATTGTAACTATCATGTTTTCAGTATTTTTGTCAGTTTGCACAAACCATCAATGGTCATCTTGATTTGTATGTGGATTATCAGAGTTCACTCTAGAATGAACAAGTGTTGAGAATACACACAGTTTGTGTTGACCACACCACCTAGTAACGAAAAGACCAGGTAAGGGGCTTAGTGTCTAAACTGCATTGTGACTTGACAAGTCTCAGTGATCCATGTTTTTTGCAGTTTACTTCCTAGTCCTCTGTGCTACGGATATATGTGAAAGAAGTGTTCTAGATTTCAGGAGTTCTGACTTACTGTTTTCATCTGGTCTTTGGCTCAGTAAATACTCTCCAGCTGGAAGCGGAGCTGAACTGGAAAAGATTGTGAAATGAAAAAGATTTTTATGAATTACCTGCCATTCCGCGTTCTAGCAACCATGACCCAGGCAGTCTGACCTCAGAGTCTGTGCTCTTTACCACACTGATGTGCTATCTGCAAGTCCTCAAGAGGAGGACTTGGTTTTATGAGAGTATGATCTTATCTTTGAAACTCTGGAGCCAGTGCGGTGCACACGATAGGAGCTCCATAAAGGTAAAAGTCATTTAATCAGATTAACTAATTCCCACTGATATGTAGTTAATTTATTCATTCTGACAAAAATATCTCAAGAATATGATGGTATAATCTTTGCACATAGGTGGAAGTTGTTATGATTTATGACATTTATTGGGGCGGATGCCACGAATGGTATCAGTAACAGAGCCGTCTGCTTTTGCTTAGTCTGAAAATATTCTCTTTTAGCATATAGCCCACAGAGAAGCAGGGTCTTCGATACATAGTCTTATGGCTAGAAGTCAGGTTAGTCCAACCCCTTTCTTTTAAGAATAAACTGACTATTGGCAGAAGTCGTGGGAGATCTGTTGGCATCTTTGTGACAGCTCAAAGTATTTAGTATGGAGAAGGAGAGTTTGGAGTGCTTGAAGCATAAATTGTCAGCTTTTAAACTTTGATGGCACCTGCCCCATCTCCTGTCAGTCTTAAGGAAGTTTCTTCTTGTTGGGTGTTTTAATGTAGGCAGGTCATGGTGGTGGCCGACAGTGACAGTGCGGTTTTAGCACTGCAGATGCTCTAGGGACCTATTTATAAGCAATTTGAAAAGAACACAGTAAACAACTCCTATCTGAGTTTGTTTATTTTTCAAAGACATTTGTAAACGATCAAGTAAATCAAACAGCTATTTCACAACGACTACTATTATTGGGACTACTGATTGCTAACATCTATGATGTCTTTACTACATGCCAAGCATTGTTCTAGAGACTTATATTTATTAATACACTTAATTCTTACAACAATTCAATGAAGTAAATGTTATTTAAATGCCCATTCTATAGATTAGGAAGCTGAAGTCTGACAACTTAAGTAAATGCTCAATTAATAAGTTAAGAAATGTGAAATAGAGCAAAGTTTCAAATTAACAGGAAAATTCCTCAAAACTATCTGATATTCTGGGCTATTTTATCTATTTTAATTCCTTTACAAGGCTGGATTTTAGCTAGAGCAGATATCCTAGGCTTTCTAAGCTGAAAAGGCATTTAGAAAGCAGCTAGCTCACAGCATCAGTCCTTTGATTTGGAATTTGAGATTCAGAGAGGTGGAGTGACTTTTCCAAGATCACACAGCTCTGTGAATTAAGATTTTAAACTCCGCACCCTTTCTCCTATACGTCTCTGTTTGTCCTTTTCAAAATAGCATATAAACATGTGTTCTATTTTCTCTTCCACAGAAGAGAAAACAAAGATTCTTTGAACAAACAAACAAACTAACTAACAAAAAACAACTAGACCTTAGGTTCTTGTTAAGACTTATCGCTAGCACTGGCTGCATTAGAATCTATGGTGTAGGAAGCCTTTGCTTGCTCCCATGAGCCCGGTGTCTGGCTGCACCTTGATAAAGGTAATAATAGGTATTCTCAGCCTTTCATATTTTACCCCACTAGGGTATTTTGGCTGTGGTTACTTCCTGAGCCCATGGAGACGACCTTGGCCGAATCACTTAAAACACTTTTAATCACAACCAAGCACCTTATTCTACTAAAATAACTCCCTTTAGAAGTGTCCCAACTTGATCAATGGACAAGCATCAAATAGCGATAGAAAAGCTGGAAGCAGACATCATAATTAGACTGGTAAATTGAAAGAGCAGAATGATTTAGTAATGATTGAACATTTGGCAAGGAATTTTCAACAGAGGAGGGGGAATCTTCTGAGAACTGTTCGAAATGGTGGAACAGCAATTAAAGCCCTTTATCGTTCACAGATAGGAAGCAGAAATGAGTGTATTTGCCGAATATGGCGCTGTGGGCATTGGAAGCCAGAGGTTGCAATGGAAACAAACCTGTTGAAAACCAAATAAGATGAACACCAGGGAGTACAAAAGAAGGAAGGAAGATGACCATCACTGGGGCCCTCTGAGCCTTGTGTTAAAATGAGAATTCTGTCCCCTTCTAAGAATAAGTCTTCCAGTATTCACTTCAGGAAGTCCCATTGCTTCAGCTTGGATGGCTAATATGAAAAACAAAGCAATTGTTTGTTGACATGTTATTCTAGCAGGTGCAGTTCCATTTTAAACAAGAAGCCACTATTGTTTTCAGGAATCGTGTTGATGACTGTCTTAGAACATGAAGGGCTGGTTCCGCAGGGGGACACCAGGGTGCTGTTTTTCAGTTTAGCCTTTGGGGCCAACACTTCTCATCCTCTGCACATTTATGACTAGCACCCCCTAGAGGTTTATGCATGTATTAAAAAGGAAAGCAAGTTTCTTTTTGTAAACAATTAAAGCAATCTGATATCTATATTCTGAAAATTCTTGGACAGAAAGGGGCAAGTAGGGTGGTCCATATCTTTGTTTGGTAGTCAATAGACACCTGGAGGTGGAGGGGACACTTAATTTATCATCTTCAGTTCAGGGGAGGGTTCATCAGCAAGGGTAGGTGCTGTGTTGGTTAAGTAATAAGCGAGAAGTGACTGTGGCATTAGGGGTTGGTGGGGACCTGCCTTTGCTAAAATCAGTAGATGCCCGATGCCCTGTTTTCTCCTCAGGGAGAGTGAAGGCAGAGACTGTGAGGGGAGAAGACCGAGAGCAAACCTTGGGAAGGTGCCTCTGTGTTTTATAAACATACAGGAGAGGAAGGACCAGGCAGGCCGAAGGCATCTAGGTCTCTCCTTCCTTTTGTGTAGCAGTGACACATTGCCAGCCCAGCCTTATTTGTGAGATGTAGAACTGTGTGAAGTGCTCCAAGTGATTTATGGGTAGCATGGAGCAGTAATCCCTCCCCTGGCTCTCTGCTCGGCCTTCTCTGCACAGAGGCACTAAATATCTAGCCCGACTGGGGATGCGCCGCCGCTGGTGGACTCCTGAGCTAGGGTTGTGTTAGCCTCGCAATTTACTTTTTCTAAACCACGATAAATTCAGGCACAAATGGCAGCAAAATTAACTGTGAAAATGCCACCATATTTTGCAGGCTAGTAGCTCTTGTTGGCTCAGATCGGTTTTGGCTTTTATAGCTGCTTCTCTTAACTAAAGAAAGAATGGACCTCTTTTTCTTTTTCTTCTCTTTTCTTCTTTTATGTTTAGATGAGAGATAACCAGTTAAAAAAAATACTGCCACAAAGTAGAAGAAACAACCCTCTTTTCTTGAGAGGACAGTGGCTTTTCCCTAAAATCCTTGAGCCCACTATATGGTTTATGTTAGATTGCATTATCTTCTGTGAGAAATGCGCATTTATTTTTCATTACAATATTCACTGAATGAATATTTAATTAATTTATGCTACATGTCTCACATGCAATGGGGAAGCAAAAGGTAAATTAATATTACTAAATCAGAATTATTCTGATGTTCTCAGGTCAGTTACATTTCAATGAGTGTCAGCTGCTCTATAGGTTACTTATTAGTTGTTCAACAACTTGTGCTCCCACCTGTATTTTATCCTATTTTTGATAAAGTGAACTGAAGTAGTGATGGGTTAAGGGTGACAAATTATACAAAAAGCTAATGGGTAGTCATGAAATAATCTAGTCTCCTTGTTCTCTCGAACTGTACTTCTAGCCACCCCTCCATCCCATTCACAATCATCTCGAATGTCTTCAGTGATTCCCTTTTTTTGTTAGATGATCATACGATGTACGTAAGTTGGTACTCAAGACCATGTGGCACACTGAGGAGGTCTTTCCTTTCCCATTTCAGTCTCCTTTCTTTCTCCCCTCGTCTCCCCGTGTTCTCTGTTAAGGTCACCTGCGGTTCCCCAGCTCACCAGCTTCGTCCACACTGCCATACCTGAGGAATGGATGCTTTAGCCAAGACCTGAAGCGAAGTGGGAGTAAATGAGATAACAGGAAGTGTGTGTGTGTGGTTCAGACTGATCTTGTTACCTATTCGTTAGGCCTTCTTAGGCAAGTCAATTGTTTTTTTATGTTGAAATTTCTTCAGTTCTAAAGTGGGATTAATAATCAGCCATAGGCCTCATATAAAGACTAAATGATATGATAGATACGAAGTTGTTGTTTCATTTTGATGGCCCTGCATAGGAAGGAAAGGGAGCTTAAGCAAGAACAGAAGAAAAGTCCAGGGTCTGCCTGGAAGCTGTGAAATGAAGAGAACTTTGGAGGAGACAGCTTGGTAAGAGCCCAGTGTAATGGCCCTGAGGGGGAATAGAAAGAATGAAAATTTATTCTCTTTAGGTGAGAAAGAGGAGACAGTTATTTCAAGACATGACCTGGGGGCTAGTCCAAGGTTCAGCATTTCAGGGCTTGAAACCCTCTGCACGATTTTAAATGGTCAGTCTAGACTTTTATGTCAGGTGGGCTGCCCGTTCTTAGGCTAGAACAAAAGTAAGTATGAAATCCACCTTCTTCATAGTCCTCTTCCTCCTACTAGCCACTAGATTCTGGCCACTGTGAGGTGGGGAACAAGTCTCATCTTTACAGACCAAGTTGTTCAAAGAAAAAAAAATCGCTGACACCATAGCTCAAGTTCTATAAGCTACTTCAGCTTCTCTTGAATTCTGTCTTTGCTTGTTTCCTCTCAAATTTGGGGGTGAAGTTTTTAACCTCATTTGGAATGGCAAGAGAGAAGACACCAGGTGTAGCTTTTAACCCGATGGGCCTACATTCTTGCTACTCAGAGTATAGTTTATGGACCAGCTACATGAACATCACTTGGGAACCTACTAGAAATGCAGTCTCTCAGGTCCCCCACAGCTACTGAACCAGAATCTGCATTTTTAACAAGATGTCCAGATGATTTATGTGAACACTGAAGTCAGGTCAAGAACACAAACCTCACCCTGTTCATATCCACACACACAAACACACTTATATTGATTATGCAAACAATTCATTTTTATTATACAGATTA
Source organism: Rousettus aegyptiacus (assembly GCF_014176215.1). Classification (NCBI taxonomy): domain Eukaryota; kingdom Metazoa; phylum Chordata; class Mammalia; order Chiroptera; family Pteropodidae; genus Rousettus; species Rousettus aegyptiacus. The sequence goes on along the minus strand of NW_023416307.1, from coordinate 30,088,292 downwards.
CAAAAATGCAGAAACACATAAAGATTAAAAATTTTCCATTTTTCCTATTTGTTTTTGTCTTTTAATTGTAAAAGTCTGGGCTTTTTTGTGAGGTGTGGGAGAACCCATTCCTTTACAAAGCCATTCCCTTGTCTTCAAAATATATTTTGGGGTTGACTAATTGCTGATAGTATTAGAAGAGGGGGTAGAAAAAATTAAAAGGGAAACATAACCCTACTTTCTGTTGGATCGTAGGCCTCCAAACCTCATAAGGAATTGGAGGATAGAACTGATTATTAGTGTCAAGCTATTCTACACTCAGTTCAATTCTTAAATTTCACTGACTTGGTATCCCAAATGGGCTCAGGGTTCTGTGCATCTGAGGTTCAACAAACTTATTTCATCTATATGAGGAAGCTGATGGGGAAACATATATCAGAGTTTAGTCAGTCTACCTGAAAAGATTAATTGCCCCAACTCTAAAGGATGGCTTTATAGAAGTTTTTTTTTTTTTTTTTTTTTTTTTTTGGCAGAGGTGGGGTAGTGTAGGTTAAAACGATATTTTCTTGTGTTGAAGTAGACTTCTTTGAACTTAAGGAGGGACTGATATTGGTGCTGCTTTTCAGCTCTGAGGAATGAATTTCTTTCTTTAAGCCCCTCATCCTTTCTTCCTAATAATTTAATTCACTGGGCTGGCATGATGTGAAGCTTTCCCTGTTGTCTCTCAACTCATACTTTCGAGGTTTAGAGGTTTTTTTTTAGCAATTGTCATCAAACAGACAGCATGAGTCAGGTGTCAGCCTCATGAGCAGGAGCTGGTCCTGGGGGAGAACCAGCAAGTGTGCCACAACACCAAGCGCTTGACCGACGGCAACCCCTTGCCTGCCCCTCTCCAGCTTCAAGGGCTAGCAGGCTTGGCCATTCAAGAAGATTTGGAAAGGAGCCACCAACAGGAATCATTGAACAATTGCTTTGTGAAACTTAAGATAACACTTTGTTCCACCACTGTGGAATTACTGTGTGACAGAAGGAAATTATCTGTTTAGTTCTTGATTAGCATGTATGTGAGAAAAATAAAATTAAAGTTGATGGTATCTAGTCAAAGAAATGTCTGTGTTTACTTTAAAGAGCAACTATTAACTCAGTACTTTTTGTAGAGTAACCAGCTTTGGAAAGTTTGTTGTTTAGAGTTGCAGAAACTAAAAACAAAACCCAAAGAACTTACACCTTTTAAGATGCTGATGAAAAGCTTCCTGGCTACCAAATGAAGTTCCCTGATAGCAGGAGCTCCAGAAACAACTGGATTATGAATAGAATGGTATGAAGTAGCCCACCTCTATGGATGGTTGCCAGGTTATGTGTGTGGGGTGACTGTATGGATGTTTCCTTATTTTGAACATATAGAAAAAAATGAACAAGGCATACTGAGTTTATTATAAATTTCGCAATCAAATTAATTTTTTTTTTGTTTTACCACTAATACACAAGTAATATCAATGCTACTTGTGGTAAAAATGTTAGTAGAAAGAATTTTTAATTTAGTTCTCAAAATAAAGAATCAAATTCATGTGTTCATTCATCCAGCCCATATTTATTGAGAACCCTCTATGTATAAGCTGTCTTGGGCCCGGTGGGAGATACTGTGGTGAGTAAGGAAGAGTTCTTGTGTTATCAACTCTATTGTTTACTAGGGGAGATTGAACACAGTGAATAAAAGGCTACTGAGAAAGTCAAGCCAAGGTAACAGCTATTCCTAACATATCTCTAGCCTGCCTTTTCTTTGTTTAAGTATAAGGTCAGATATGAGCCTATACATTTTGTAAATATGTATATAGTACTTTGTACTTGTATAGTGTTTACACTATAAGCCAGAAACTTTCTAAAAACTTTAGAGATGGGAACTTATCTAATTGATGGTTATTGACCCTGCATTTTACCAATAAGAAAACCAAGGCACAGAGAGGTTGGATGGCTTGCCCAACTTAGTGGAGGAGAAAGATTTAGATTTAGGAGCCGACTCCAGGTTCTTCCTAAGCACTATGCTGGGCTGTCTTTCTAAAGTGGTTGCACATATCAGTATAAGCCAAAAAAGAAGAGATGTGAAAACCTCACTGCTTATTTTCTGATAGATTTGTTTCCATCATTTAAGCCTGCATGATTATAAAATACATGCTTGTACCTTACTTCTCAAGCAGTGATATCTTCTTGAACCATGGAAATCAAGCTATAAACATTTGAAAAGGAACTGGGAAAGAGTTATCTAAATAAATTCAACATTTGTAATGTGAAGACTATTTAACAAAATAAGTGCCAAGCCTTTTGTTTAGCTATTTTGTAGTAATTTCCTTTTTTAAAATATTGGACACTTATTTATACCACTTTATTGATTCAAAATTAATCCAGTGATGTTTGTGCGTAATGGTAATCCTTAGCCTTGATTTTGGAGAAAGGTCTACTATTAGCGGAAAAGCAAACTATAAAGCTCTGTTTATGTAACGGAAGAATGTTGGATGGGCATCCTCAATAATCTAGTGCTTCATTAAGAGTATGGGAGAGAGCTATGTTTTTATCTTGAAGTCATTCTGAGTATTACATTCATCAGAGGTTCCCATGCTTTGGGGTGTGTGTGTGAGAGAGAGAGAGAGAGAGAGAGAAAGAGAGAGAGAGAGAGAGAGAGAGAGAGAGAGAGAGAGAGAGACAGAGAGACAGAGAGAGACAGAGAGACAGAGAGACAGAGAGACAGAGAAAGAGAGACAGAGAGATATAGAGAGGGAGGAAGGGAGGGGAGAGGAGGCCAAGGGAGAGGAAAAGTAAATGAAGACTCTTATAGGGAAATGAGATGAATTAATGAATATATGAGTGCACCAATTCTTATAAATGAAAAAATCACAACACTTTTTTTTTTTTATTCTATTCAATCTAAAAAGGAAAAGAATACCAGCTTGTTTAGTTATACTTAAAAGGAAATTTTAGCAAAGGGCTGAGCTTGAGCTCAGTTCTAATTTATGTCCATCAAGGACTCTATTTTATTCGTTTTATCCCCAGTGCCTAGGAGAGGGCCAGGCACAGATAGGTGCTCAGCAAGTGAAGTGAATAAAACTAAGGGCTTGGGCTTCTGCAGAAAGATTTCCAGACTGTCCGAGAAGAGACCTGCTCCTCACATCAGACAGCATTCACTGGCCAGATGCCACACTGTCCTTGAAGTCAGGCTGCCCCACTGCACTCCCTGGCTTTGAAGCAGAGTGAGGCCTGCTCAGGAACCCAGCGGGAAGCCTTGCATCTGTGACCCCGGTCCCTGTGGGTAGTGTCAGGAGATTAGAGTGTCCTTGCTCCGTGGCCAGAGATACAGGCCCAGATTACTCAGGGTCACGGGTCCACATTCCTGTATGCAACAGGAGCATTAATTAGTGACAATTACCTATTGGAAAAAAGAAGTCCAGTCCTGAGTGCTCCTTCCAAAAAACTTAAAGACAGAAGGAAGCTTCTAACAATGGGTCAGGGGAGATGCATTTCCGCCCTGATGTTAAAAACAAGGTACTGTCTAATTGATGAGTAGTGGGGGCTTGCAGAGACGCTTTGATGAGCCATCTCCTGCTTCCTGATATTGTGACCCCCTCGACAAACACTGACAAATAAAACCAGCATGCCTTCAATATAAATGAGGGCACACTATCTGAGGAGATGCTTCATTCTCAGGATGTGGTTGAAATCCTGTTATGAATAAGGTTTACATCCTTGCCACTGAAATAATATTTTTGTACTGTGGAAATCAATGGTAAGGAAAAAAATGGACAGGTCATCTAATATCTAAACAATTTAACTTTGATGTAATATCTTGCTTGCTGGGTTTGGTCCTGGGGAAAGTCAAAGAACATGTTACTTAGTTGATCTCTCTTCCCACTTTTCTCTTTTTTCTTCCCATTTAACTTTTCTTATTTTCTCTTACCTTGGATAGCATTGTGGTGATCAGTCCAACTCAAATCAGTGTTGTTTCAGAATTTCTTTTCAGCCTTATAGCTCTTTGTCTCCTAGAGTAATCTACCTAGGATTTTGCTGTGACATAAAAATGGGACAAGAGAGATTTCGTCCAAGGGAAGACGAGAGCATGTATTTTGTCAAGTTTCAAACTTGTGGAGAATTTGTAGGTTCTATGTTTCAAACAGAACTCAAATCTTTTGAGGCTCAAGTTCTATTTGCTGTTTTGGCAAAACACTATTTCCTTGTTCAAAAGAAAATAAGCACATAAAAAGAAGCCCCTGGGCTTCTTGGACATCAAAGCTTAGGTGATACTCTTATAAAACAGCATTTTGATGATTTTTGATTATAAGAACTAAGAACATACGGATTACAACTACTCTTAAGTTATAAAAAAATTCCAAGGGCAAGATGTTGGCAAAGTGCATTATACTTTGTGTGTTTTTGCCAAAATTAGACATTTTAGTTAGTCTTCCTGCTCTCCACCCAACTGATTTTTTTTTTTTTTTTTGGTAAAATATCAGCTATCTTAGATTCTATTCCAGCTTCTTTGAGGTATCCATCAGACTTCACCATTTAAAAAAAGGGTAGTCATGATCTTTTTGAATTAATGGTTTCTTTGAAAATTATCTTCATAGCTTTGTTTAATGTTCAAGCAAATCTATGAGTTAATGTATCCTTGTACATAAGTCCAAAATATCAGCCAATCTATCAGTTAAAAAAATACATTGTTTTAAATTTTTTTCTAGATTAGTGATTTTTTTTTCTTTTATTATTATTATTTTATTTTTTTAAATTAAGTTTCGTGGGGTAACATTGGTTAATGCAATTATATAATTTTTAGGTGTACATTATAATTTGACGTCTTTATATTCTATTGTGTGTTTATTACCCAAAGTCCAATTTCCTTCAGCTACCATATATTTGATCTCCTTTACCCACTTCACTCTCCCCCTACTCCCTTATATTTGACCCCCTTTACCCTGACTACTTCCCCTCTCCTTCCTCACCCGCTACCCTCTAGTAACCACTAGTCCATTGTCCATGTTCACAAGTCTCTGTTGTTTGACCTGTTCATTTGTTGCTTTTAGGTTTTTATCCCACATATAAGTGATTAGATTAGTGATTTTTAACTGAGGGTGATTTTGATCTTCAGATGGACATTTGGCAATGATTGGGATATTTTTTATTGTTATAGCTCATAACTGAAGTGTGGGGTTGTTTTTGGCGTCTCCTGGATAGAGGCCATGAATGCCGCTCAATGTTCTACACTGCACAGGTCAGCACCCCACAACAAAGAATCATCTTGCTCAAAATTTCAATAGTGCCGGAGTTTAGAAACTTAGTTCTAGACTCTAGGAGAATCATAGTAGTAACTTTAGCTTTTCACTTTCATTCCCAACCAAGATTGATTCTTTATTGATTTCTGGGCATAGATTATTGGATTGGAGGAATAGGGGAGAAGAAGAATAAGAAAAAGAAAGGGAGTGATGTCTGTAAGGCTAAAGCAATCCATTAGATTCTGAGGTCATAACACCTGCCCCATTATAAGTAAGGAAAAGAAAATATTTAAAAAAAATATACACAATGATTCTGATGCCCAGAGATTATTAGCTGTTATAAGAATGCTCTTCAAGTCAGAAGGAAGCAATGGAAACAGGATGTGTTAATATATTTTGTTTGTCATTGTTTGTTTTAGTATGCTACTGCGTGCGATCTGAATCTGAGTCTTATGGAACACTTCTACTCTTTACAACTGTGGCTTGCTTGTTTTGCCCATGTTGGAATTTGTTCCATCATGCATTCATTCACTCAGCTCCCTCAGAGAGGGCAGATGTGGGGGGAGAAATGTGTGAGTGAAAGCTTTTGTAGGTACGATTGAGATCCACAGAACCCCCTTAGAAAAGTCAGCTGAAGTAGAAGTGCAAGGTCCCATCACCTACTGCCGTCCAGCATAATGCACAGGTTCCTGGAAGAGAAGGTGGTAGTGGCCAGAGACTGTTAATCTTGGGGAATTTGAAATGTCTATGATTGCCATGGAGGTGATGTCCCAACAGATAGAAAAATATTCTTCCAGTGGTGGGCGCGGGAGGGGGGTTCCCAAGCTTAGAACCACCTGAAGCATCTGTCAACCCACAGTAGCCACACATCAACAAAAAAGATTCTGGGGCCTCACCTCAGGTCACTGACTCAGAATCTCCAGGGAGAGAGGATGTTTATCAAGTGCCATAGGTGATTCTTATCATCAGGCAAGTTCGGAAAGCTCTCTCCCCCCATAGGACCAATAAACCCTGAAATTCTCAGAGGGAACCCGAGTCCAGAGTCCCATCACCACAAGCAGATTCTTTCACTTATCCATCCAGAATGCATCTGTTGCCGAGGCTGGGGACAACAGAATGAGACTGCCAAGGTTCTTGCTCTCACAGAGCTTTTATTCAGGTTCACGAATGAAAACCAAAGAAATAACTGTGGAATATTTTCCCTGAGAAATCCTTTCTTTAAGGTTGATCAGAAAAGCAGAAAGCAGCTTTGTAGTGTGGAGAAACGTATGGAGGTATCCCTCTTAAGCACACGCACATAGCGGGTGTTCAGAAATATCTATTATGCTGTTTGTGTGAGCTTGCGAATCTTGCTTCATACCTTTGTGCTCAGTATCTCCATCTGTAAAATGAGGATGGATATACATTTTATTTGCCACCCAGAGTGTTGTGAGGAGTAAGTTAATCAATACTTGCAAGGTTCTGAGGCCAGCGTAAGCACATAGTAAATATCGTTTGCTGTGATTATCCTCATCCTCATCGTCATCACCATCGTTGTTATATTTTCTCTCTCTCCCTCAACCAAATCTCATCCTTCCCCGTGCTGCTGATGGAGAAAGAAATATATTTGGCAACCTAGTTTATGGAATTCCTTTATTTACTCAATCATCCATTCACATATATGAACTGAAAACCTGCCAATTTCAGGGCTTGGAAGTAGGATATGGGAAATATAAAAATAAGTTACCAGTAAGTAGTTAAGCTCAGTTCACAAATACCTGTAGTTCAGGAAGAGATTTAAGAGAGTAAAGATAAAATGTTCTGAGGATTCAGAATAGAAAGTGATTTCTTCTAGCTGGGGGCATATGGGAACAGAGGAAATTGGGATATCCTCTGGGGAAATGTAGTAACCAGTACATTCTGGGAAAATATTGTAGGGACCAAATAAATGTATTGAATTGAGTTGAATTCAAAGCATTCTCCATCCTTCCTCCAAGTAGTGCCATAAAGGTAGTGTAGAAATGCCAAACTTCAGAGACGACTGGGCTTAATAGGTCTTCACGGGCTAGCCTGGGAACCTAATGGCTATCAATAACAAAATTTCTATGGGAAAATGTACTCTCGAGTTCCAAACAACCAACACAGAGGTGATCTTTTGACTTGCCACTTGTCTATAAGTGGCGTTGGCCTGAATTCATTGTTGATCTGAAAGGAAAATGAGCAGTGTTTCAAACCGCTCATTTACATAGACTCTCATGTGTCACTTTCCTACCGACATAGTTCAAATATCCCAAGACCTTTTACAGAAGCTTAAACAAGGCTGTACAGCTCTTGTTTTATTCCTTTCCCACCAATTTGCTTTTGCTTATCTGGACTGTAGTATATCGTTTGTAGATTGGGCTATGTTTTCCTTGCTTAAATTGAAAAAAGAAATGATTAACTGAAATAACACTGTACATTACTCAGATTTAATTATGTTTGTAATACATCACCCAGTGATATGGGGCAACTTCTTGCCATTCACTTTCCATCACGTGTTTTTCGTAACATATGGTCCTCGTGAAATAGTTTTGATTCAGAGTCCCCGGTAGCATATGGCAAGAAAAAAAAAAAAAAGCCCTCAAGTCAAATGCAAAGTCAAGGCCAGCCTCTGTGCCCCAGAGGAGCCTCCATCAACTGCAGGCCGGCAAGCCCGGAATCTGAATTGGTGTCAGGGTTTCACTCATCGTGAAGATTTTACATTTGGTTTGGGACTTTGGAGCATGAGGTTCTGGACGTAAAAGTCAGAAGAGATATGGCTTTTGTAATGTCTGCAGAGAGTCCTGTGTCGATAAGGTCAGCAGAAAGTTAATAGATTTTTATCTTCTCATCACATGAACTTAATATAGTGCAACTGTTTGGTGGTGGGGGGGATGGTGGAATGGGGATGGGAATCCCAACACGCGTCTCAGATTTTTCACAAAAGATGTTTTACGTATTTAAGTGCAGTTTTTGCTTAAGGTTAAAAAAATCTCTCACATTTAAATAATAAAACTTAAATAAAAACTTTGTTTAAACGCTATGCAACAACTCTGACTAAAAACAATTATAGCCAGAGCAGAACATGTTTTTTCCTTTGTGCTGGTTATTCAATTACATATGAGTAGGAAAAGCTTGCATTTATGGTGCTTTAATAGAATACGAGCCAGTTCAACTTAAATGCCTTCAAGCGAATGTTCAGAGCCATAAGGCAGTTCCATTAGGACTGCTTCATTCTTCCACCAGACTCTTAATGACTGCCGTGTGCCTGCCCTGAAGGGAAGGCCCTTCTGCCAGGCGCTGGCACATGCCTAGAAACTCCAATCGAGGGGAGGTGGCGTGTGTGAAGCCTGCCACCAACACCAGCTCTCAGTGGGAATCTGGGGGGATAGGGGAGAAAAAACACTAGGCTGACTCCAGATGCCACCTTTGAAAATCTCTAGGCCATATTCCTTTCAAACCAACCTGACTTAAGATCTGTTTCATGGCCGCTTTGACCAGCTGCCCGAATTGGCTGTGAGAGTGGTTTCTGCAACCTGGGGATGCTTACTGCAGACGCAGGAAAACTGGGAGGCAGAAACACAAGGAAAGTCCATGGAGGGACAGCACTGGGTCAGACTGACTAGCAGGCCTCAGCGATCAAACATGTCACACCTGTCTTGGCCACTGGTGCAGGTGTTCTAGGTCAGCTCTCACTGTGGTTATCAATCGCTGACAGTTGACAGTTTAATTTTACACCACAAGTACCTCATTACTTGTGTAGGCACTTGAAGAACATGTGGGCACTGGATCGGATCAGTGATCAATGACAAAGGTTGCATAGGGTGCAAGTGGTAGCAGTAAAAGTGAAGGTCTCCGTGCATGAGTCGGCAGTGGTAGGGATACATGACAAGGGGAGTTTAACTGACAAACAGTCTGTCAGGTTGAAAAGAATGGAGATTGGCCAGTGAGCTAGCTGTAGATTATAAAATATATCTCTTGATGTGAGAGACAGAAAGGGGGGAAAACCCAACCCCAAGCAGAGCTTCTCTTTCATGAATGTGCTTACGCAAATTTAATGTATGTGCAGGACTGTAAATTTTTATTCTATGAGTATTAATCTCATGATGTAGATCCATTCAGGTGTTTAGGAATTTAAGGTTAGTAGGGTACAGTGATGCTCTTTTATAAAGGGATGTGTGTGTGTGTGTGTGTGTGTGTGTGTGTGTGTTTGTACATCACACCAGCTCCACCAATCCAGGCTATTGCTGTTTTAGATTGTCCTGCAGCAGCTTATTGTGGATATTAAATAATAAGAAAGTTGTTCCATATGAGCCCTTTTATTCTTATCAATACAATTCATGGTCGACACCACCAAAATAGATTGCCTTATAGTGGTAGGAAAAGTAATCCATTCTTTCAAGTGTCTTTATAGTGGTATTTTAATAAATACCTCGCAATTTTCCTCTCCCTTCAACTTTTTATTTTCTTAAAAGGAGTTTCTGACATTCTTTTTCTTATAAAAATCGTTCTGTTGGTGTTGGTATTTTCTTAAAAGACATTGGCTTTAAGAAAAGGCCACATGGCATGAGTTGTATTCTTTATTATGTGCCTTGTCTGCTGGAGTAAGATTAATTGGGTACATGGTACATGGTGTAATAAAATGAAGATGGGTTTTGAGGCAGATGGATCTGAGTTTGAATTCCACCTCTGCAACTTCTTGCCTTGGGCAAATTGTAGACAGCCTCGGATGCATTGTTCATTAAAGAAAGTGTCATAATACAGGATTGTCGAAACGGTTGGATGAGGTAAAATGAGAGAGACTGGAAATTGCCTCCCAGTATCGCTTTCTCTTTTCTCTCCATTTAAAATAACACAACCACTTGAACCTTGAGTAAGCATATGGCCATCCAGCTATAAGTTACATCTCTAGCCTACCTTTGAGTTAAATATGGCTATGCCATTAGGGTTCTGTCCAATGGAATCTGAGCAGAATTATGTTTAAATTATCTGCAATTTAGAAAAGGAAGCTGCCTGCCCACCTTTTCCTCTTTTCTCCTTTCCAGTGGGTGGGAAAGTAGATTGATGGTAGTGAGTCAGCTATGACTGTATAGATCAGAACAACACCCTAAGAAATGGCAGAGCCACAAGCTCGGAGGAATCCGGAAACTTGAATGACCTGGCAGATCAGAGCTGCCTACCTTCCTGGGGTTGCTTGCCTCACTTTGTTCTGTTACATGAGAAAGAAACAGATTTCTCTCTCCTTAAGCCACTGTATTTTGGGGTCTCTTTGTTATAGCAGTTTCGCCTGTGTGCTAACTAATACATCTAAAATATTAAAAGCACCAAATATAGTAAGCTGGTATATAGTAACATATCAACATGTTTGTTGTTTAAAATTATATATTGTTTCATTTCTAATCAAGGTAGTTAATACTCCATGTAATTCATTAAATATTAACCTGAAGGCATCTGCTTGGTGTCCAGGTTAAATCATCTTCCCCCCGCCCCCCAAACTGGTCCTACCAGTCAACTGTCACCTGTTTGAAAACGTTCACCTTTTCAGGTTGCTCTGGTTTCTCGATAGAAAGATTTGGAGAAATAAACGAACTTTACCTTTCCTTGCGTTGTCAAGTGCACTGTCACTTATAAAACCTCATTTATCATGGTTACTTACCACATGACATCCATAGCGTCTGCTTTAAAAAACTGGGTAAACTTCGGGGTAAGTGATAATTTCTAGGAAAAGAAGTATGACGTTCTAAAACACCAGTCAATAGTAGAGTTCATAAGCATCTCAGGGTAACCTGGACCATTTCTTCCTGGTTTTCTACCTTCGTCTGATCACATAGCCTTCTTTTCACTCTCTTCCTCCTCTTCCTTCCTCATCACCACCCACCCTTCTTCCTGTGGGGACTCCTTCTGTCTTGCTCACTCTTATTGTCTAGGAAAAACTGGCATGTTCCAGCAATGACTCGTTTTATTGTAGCACCTGGGCCTAACAAGATTCCTGCTCCCCATTTCTGTGGTATAGAAGAAATTTGGTTACTTCATCTCTCGTCTTCTAGAGTCAATGCCTACTACCCCATGCCTACAGAAAAAAGGATAAAAGCTAGCCTGTGTCCCAGTTTAAAAGTATTTAACTCTGCCTGTTTTTCCTTTTAGTTCCAATAAAGCTTAAAGGACATGGTAGCTACCATAACACAGCTGAAAAGGTCTGTTTTTCAGAGGTAGGACTAAACTTATTCTGTCTAGTGCTTTGATTGTGTGTCTAGGTCCACTGGCTGGAAGTTACATGGCATCTCCCATGTCATATGTCATCTTCTTTGCTTGAATGCTCCCTGTGTGTCTGGGAATCTGAGAGCCAGGCTATCTTTTAGGCATTTCTGCATTTGGCTAATATTCTCAGTCCGAATTTCTGACATTCATCCTTATCATATTGCCTCTGGGAATTTATATGTGCTTCTCAGTGAGTACCTATAATTAAAAGACCAGCATCTCTACTTTTGCCAGTTAGATAATACTAAGCAGGGGAAATACTAACTTCATTCTGTATTAAAGATGACTCATGATGGGATGAGTGGTGATGTGTGGGGCCCAAAGCGTAGTTTCTATCATTTCAATGTCCTGCAGCTTCATTTTCTGTCATAATGTGTTCATTTTTAGAGTCTGAGAGATTTCTCTGTTACTATTTCAACTTCCGGTGGGCAGTTCATGGAAGGGTGCCCTGCAAGTCTCTCTTGTGTCTCTTGAAATGTTGTAGGGCCCTTTCATCGGACAGCTCTGTCAAGGTTCTTGCTTTTGGTGGGACTGGGGAAGCAAGTCCCAGCTCGGATCCTTGCCAGCCCTGGCCCTGGACATTGCCATGGTTCCCTGTGTACTTAGCGGTGTACCTCTGCCCTCTCACTGCTCTTCCCTGCAGAAGTTTGGTCCTCCAGTCCAGTTTTCTGCCTGGCTGCCTTCACATGGCTCCGGGGCACACATGCAAAGCAGTCGGGGCCAGAGTTGTTTTTCCAGCAGGTCATTAACAAAGTATGACCTTGGGCCAGTCACTTAACCTCTCTACTCCTCAAGTTTTTCATCTGTGAAATGAGAGGTATGAACTAAATTGGTGGATTTCAAACTGTAGTCTTCAGCTTCCCCTCAGGGGAGCTGGAGTGTGTGTGTGTGTGTGTGTGTGTGTGTGTGTGTGTGTGTGAGACAGAGAGAGAGAGAGAGAGAGAGAGAGAGAGGGAATTTTTCCTTATCGCTCATATAGTTAAACCATTCAAAGCTCAGTTAATTTAAGCTGCGTTTCAGGGAAATATTTCTCATACTTACACACAACTGCTCATTAACACTTTTCTCCTTCCAGCTGCCCCTTTCCCTCCGTATCATTTGTCTTTCTCTAAAGGAAATTTGCCTGAAGAAAAAAGGCAATTGTACAAACTTCTTGAAGGTGGGATTGTATTTAGAGGAAAGTGTAAATTTCATTTCGTTTATTATTAGCAGAGGATTTTTCTTTTGAGGCCAATGACCAAATTGTGGATAAAGATCAGAAACAGATGGAAAAGTCTGCCCCTGTCAATAAATATGTGTTGTAGGGTATTTTTGACCTTTAACCTACATGTGGAATATTATCAATTAGATGTTGGAATCTGTGTGGTTTAAATCAGTATTATTCACGTCTTTTGCATATTTGTGATTTAGAGAAAGTTCATGTGGCCAAACACGTGAGTGGATCTGACTCTCTTCTTTTTTGCAAGTGGGTTGCTTTTCAAGTCTTCTGGTTATGATAGGAGCCTGAGTATGAAAAGCTGTTCTGTGAATAGGGGAAGTTTTGTCAATTCATAGGCTCAGTGAAAACACTTTTTTATTAGGGACTTGGCACCCAGGTCAAGGCGTGGTGAGAGTCGAGCAGAGAGCTGCCTCCTATCCAGGTGTTTTTTCTAGTCTGGTGCAGGACAATTGTTCTGGAGCTCAACGGTGCTGCACTGTCCAAAATTGCCTTGTGAAAGGCCTGGTAAATTATGCACAACAACCCATTCCTTGTGGGAACTGGCTTTGGCGGCTCTGCTGCTTTCCTCTTTTATAAACCCTTAAGGTGTTAGGGACTGCTGTGGAGAGTAGTTTTATATTTGGCAGAACCACCAGATTTTTTTTGGGGGGGTGGGTTTTAAAAGAAATGGTTTTAAGCCCTAACCTACTCATCAACTCAGTTCCCTGCAGAGCTTTGCCCTGGACTATTTTAAGCTGGGGGTTGGCACAGGGCAAGGACTTGTAAAACTCCAAGGTTGGTTTGAATTTGGGGTTTGTGGCGGCACCTCAGTGTAGGTGCCCTGCCACCTGGCTTTTAGCTCCATTCTGAGAGTCTTCCTGGCTTTCATGGTACATGTAATTTTGACCACTAATAACTTCAGAAAAGTCTAATGCTGGAGCGATTATTGCATAAATCTCCAGATGTAGAAATGGAGTTTTTGAAGTTTGATGGCATATTCCTAGCTGTAGTGTTAGGATCCTGAACCACTGAATGAAAATATTGCAAAAGAACGCTTTAAAACAGAAGTACTGTAGAGTGTTTCTGAGGCTGGGCTTTCTACTCTAGTTTCCAAATGAAGAAAATAATTAGTCCTTTTACCCTATTTAAACATTTAGCCATTGTGTCTTGGAACTCAGCCAAAAAAAATCACCTGAAATTTTGTTTATGATTTGTTCACAAAAGTGGCTATACTTTTTAAGGGAAAGCAAAAAGAACATTTTAAGAATGTGTGAGCTCATTATGAACCCAATATGTTTTAAAAACATTCAACTTGTAAACTCCTGAAATGCGGTTTATAATGGAAACACCAGCAGAGTTTCCTGGAGTGGGTCTGAGTCTACTAACTTCTAAGCCTTTTGCAGACCTTATGGAGAAAGTTATCACGGCCTCTGGGTAACTGGTGTTTCTTGTTTTTGGACATCTAAATGATACTTGTACATTTTAGGGATATGCATATGAATGATTTGTAGAAATCATGCCTCCTTTCTTGCTTCTGTTATGTATTTAAATCCTCTTTTTTTCCTTCAAAAACTAGAGTTGATTAATTCTTGACTGTCTCTTCTATTTTTGCTTGCTTTTCAATCTCTTGAATAGCATTTATAATTTGCTATGAGTTGATATTAAATCTCAATTTTTATTTTATCTTATTGTAAGTTAAGAGGTAGTTATGCAGACTATAATATATTTATAAAATAAATTTCAACTAGCATTGTGTTAATTATGACAGTCTTTGAGTTGACTGGTTTCTACATCTATAAGACAAAGTCATAATGATGTAGAGGCATGGAGATTCCTTAATATCTTTTGAATTATCAAAGGATGATTAAGTTAAGTCAAAATATTTATTATGTTGATTTTTTCTTTTCTTTTTTCTTTCTTTCTTTTCTTTTTTTTTTTTTGCAAATTGCTAATTTATACGTAATAAAGCATCTGATCACCTAAGCCATTTCTCCAACTATTCCCAATAGAAGAATTGATTGTTCATATAATGGAACATCTTCATGAAGCATATACTGGCAGCCAGCCTATTCCCATTTAAAAGTTGAACATCTAATAGCCTGTTCTTATTATGTATTTTTCATCAGTAGGTTCCATGGGACACACTGTAACTTTGGCTTACCCGGATGCATGTAGGGTTCTCCACTATAATTGTAGCTCACTTGTGTTTCGGTTAGGTAAAATTACACTTACAGTGTGAGGACTAGGTTGAACAATTTTATCAATACCCTGAATGATGGAAGTAGAGTCTGACTTCATAAGTCTGTGTCCATCAGGCCAAATGCACGAATGCCTATTCTCATACTTTTTTCTCCATTCGGTTCATTTGGGTCTATTTTTGTCTCTTATTTTCTTAAGACCCTTCCCTTTGCTAGCTAATCTGATCCATTAACTCATGATAGTAATAACATCAATAGATAATACTTAAGAATTTATTATATACCAGCCAGTGTATGAATTGTTTTTCATGCTGTACTCTGCTGAAGAATATCATTACCTCTGTTTTATGGATGAAGAATCTGCAACCTAGGGTCCCGTGGCTAGTTTAAGGTGGAAGTGAAATTCAAAACCATGCTTCTGTCTCTGACACAAGGCTATTCTGGCTGTGCTCTAGGAAGATACTTTTTAATTCCATCTCTTACCTCTGCCTCCTTGCCCCACTCCCTTCCATTTTCTTTTGATTCTTGTGTGAGATTAAAACTTTTTCATTTGTTTTACTGGCAGATGAATAAACTTTTGAGAAACTTTCGGACGGTTTTATAACTGGCTGTTCATTTTATATGATGGGAATTGCAGCTGAAAAGATGCCATTTCAGATTAAGTTGCATCTAATGCTAATTTAAAATTAGCATTTAAATTTCTAGTTTATTCAAAGGTATTGTTTGTTCACTGGATACCTTTAAACACTTAAATTATTTTCAGATTGGTAGCCAGGTAATTAGAACTGGGAAAAGAAAAAAATAAGCTCTCTGTCCCTTTACCAAGGACCTTTTAATATTTTTGTTCTAGTGAAACCAACCAGGCAACCATATTTTGGACTTCCAGAAAGGTTAATACAAGTGTTTTTCTCTTATTTATGGTTTCCTGCAAACGCAAGAACTTGGGCAATTCTGGCCAGAGCTGGAAACACCAATTATCTGATGATTTTGCATGATTTCCAGCCTAAGTTTTTTTTTTGTTTGTTTTGTTTTGTTTTTTTAGATATCCTGGATTTGGATAAATAATGCACCACTACTCATGTTTCGTGGGTATTTCTCTACTTAAAATTGCTAGCCTCTCTCTTTCTCCAGGCTTCCTTTAATGATGACAGGCTGCTATTTCATCATTCGGAGATTGGAACTACAGGGTGTTAAGGCCATAGGTGTAGACAGAGAGTCCTGGACTATTTGGCCAACTTCACCCAGAACTCAGAATCAGAGCCCCTGCCAACCAGAGGGATTGTTCTCTGTGGGTCACTTGGAGTGGTCAAATGTCTGGGGACTTGTCTGAGACTACTGATGCAATTTGAAATCATAGCCTGTGTTATTTGCTTATTATGTTTTTTTGAAAGAAAAAGCCTAACATGATTTTTTTTAAAGACATCTGGCCTGTGCCCACACGGATGTTGCCTGAATATGGTGGTCGTGTTTAGCAGTACATCATTGTCCTTTCTGCAGGCCACGTGATTCAGAGTTCTCCACGGGTCCTGTGTACAAGGCTAGGCCTGTCTTCATTGGTTTTCCTGAGCAGCTCTCCTTCACCTCCCTGGAGTTATTGCACAAAGACCCTTTTGTCAGGCAATATTGGACTCTTCTCAAAATCTAAGCACTTTCAGGAAAAGACTTGGAAGTCTATCTTCTCAGTTTCCACACCTCTTTGCCCTCTGTGCTGTCATTTAGTGTGACTGGTTGTTAAGTTTCTCACTCTGCTCCTTATCCAGTTTATTAGTGGATTGGATTATTACCGCATCTATCTTTCTAGACCTGTGTTGAACATCTCCTAACATGTCCCTGTCTTCTATTTTACTTAGTCTTACACTTTGATAAGATCGAGATTTTCGGGAATGTGACATTTCCACGTCAGCCTGAAGTTCAGTGAGATATTTGATCTCTCCTTTACCCTAGTTTGGAAGCATTCCCCAACCCTATCCCCCCATCCCCCACACACAAAACTTTCATTTTCCTAGGAAACATTTTCTTTTTCAACTAGTGTGATTTGATATGCTCTACTTGAATAAGAAACAAATGCTAATGTGTTTGACTAGTCCACTTTATATTCATAAAAAACAGTCACTAAAGAAGATGCATTTCATTAAATTAAGGTTTTTGTAACTATAAGACATTTATATTGAAAAGTTTATATTTAATATAAGAATACACTGAGCTCATTTACATTTGTTGCTAGGTGGAAAGACTAATTAATTTTGTTTGTCATTTTTAGTTTTAAATTTTTTTAAGTTTTAATTTTTTGTCAAATGGCATTTTAATTGTGCTGTAGGGTAATATACAGGTCTTTATTTAGTGCTCTATGCATGGTAATGGGCATAACGATTCAGTGATTCCATAATATATATATCGCAAAATAATCACATTTAAGTGAAACAGATTTCTTTCTTAACTTTTTGAAGATATTTTACTCATTATGAATTCTGCTGAAAATAGTTTTCAAGGTAGAGATGCAATTACATAGTAGGCTGCATGGAGGAATTAAGCAAGGATTTCAATTAATAATATACTCTTGTCCCTGAGAGATATTACGTTCGCCTGGATCAGGAGTTATCCATCACTGCCTGGGCTGCTGTGGTCTCGCTTCCCTCATCTTTTTGTTTTCTGTGCATGTGCTCATCAACATGCCCTAGAATGGGAAGCTCTTGGCACAACAGTTTTTTTGTAAGGCCAGTTACACTGTTTCTGAAGACTGTATTTGTTCAGCGTTTAGAAGTAAAATATTACAGAGCTACGCGTAACATTTTAATGAATTAAAGTAATTACATCTTCTGAGAAAATGGAGAGATTATTGATAATGCTTTCCATTCATTTATTAAGTTGAGGATGGCTAGAATACCCCGAGTAACATAGTTATCTTCAATTAACTGTCATCAGTTTATCTTGTATTATTTTTCAAAACAAAAATTGAAACAAAGCATCATCATTATTATTATTGGTGAGCTAGTGTCTGATTAAAATGACTATATGAATAAGAGATCTATTTTTCAATTTGGATTCAAAGATTTTTTTCAATGTGCCAACAGTTATTTAAAATAACGTCTACTTTAAAAAATATCCCCTCTCTGGTTTTGGCATGTGTGTTTCATATTGAAGAATGGAGTCTCCGTAGTATACGTATCCTATAGCCAAGTAACTGCATTTATATTGTTATAAATTTTTGAGGTTGGAATCGCAAGTTTTTAAATTAAATAACTACAGTTAACTGTATTAAGTGTAAGGTTGAATTTGATCAAAAATAAGAAAAGCATTTATGACAACCCCTGTAAATGTTTAAATACTTTAGTTGTGTTTGTGAGCATTAAATTGTATTATAAGAAGCCAACATTGAGTATACTGGTTCCTCTGGGACGCATTTGACTTTTGGGAGATAAAAAAAATCTTACATTAATGAAATTCTGCAAGTTTTTGATTTAGCAGACAATGTTTCCAGGATGTGTGAAGCAATTTTAAAGTGTATATATGTATAATTACTTGTAGAAACTGTTTAACTTTAATGGGGCATTTCTCGATCACATAATAGGAAAACTAACGGCTTTAATTAAGATTTATGAAGCATAGAGGTAATATATTCTGCTAAATTAGGTAGCCATTGGTGGGTAGTGTGCTTTTAGAGATGAATTTTCTACATATACTTCACTTCCTTGTGCATTTTTTGGTTTAGAAATGTAACTTGTAACATTGGAAACCCCACATCCATTAGTAGGAAAAAAACGAAGCTTTGTTTTCTTTTTAAACTTCTATTTAATGGTATTAATTTAATGATGGGCAGATATTATTAAACATTTCTTTAGTCATTGATTTCAAGTGGTACCATATGAGCCTATCTTGAGGGAGAGAAAGAAAATTCACCATTTTATTCAAACAACTGGTTAATTTGAAAGCTAGTGCTTAGAAACTGGTTGTACGATTTTAATCAAATAAGTCATTAAAATAAACAATTTTGGTTAAGTTAAACTATTCCTTCCCCTGGCCCTCCTTCCCCTTTGATTAACTTTAGTATGTAGATACAACCTTTAAAGCCAGTTGGTGGTGTTTATTTGTGTGCCCTACCAGGCCTGTTGTGTTACTTTGCTCTTTAATATATTGGTATGATTATCAGTCGATATGTAAAGAGAATCAAATTTGTCACTCAGGATAAACTTCGTTATAAGTCAGCTGTGTGAAATACTGCAGATGGACTGGTCAGGGCAGATGGCTTTGGGTCTCCTTTACTCAGCCTGTGACTTACCTCTTCCTATTTCTCCAAGGAGTAGGAGGATCAGGCTTGAGAAGGGCTGATAGAAGATCTTTGTTTACCAGTGTTCCTCTAGGACAGCGGTTCTCAAACTTTAGTTGGCATCAGGATTACCTGGAAGGCCTGTTAAACCAGCGCTGGGGCCCACTCCCAGAGTTTCTGATTCTGTAGGTCTGGAGTGGGCCCAAGGTTTTGTATTTTAAATGAGTTCCCACGTAATAGTGATACTGATTACAGCTGGTTCAGGGACCACATCAGGGAAGAGAAATGGCAGTAAAAGGAAAAAAAAAAAAAAAACAAAAAAAAGAGGAAGAGAGGGAATGAGGAGGAAGAGGGGGAGGTGAGGAAGGAGGGAGACCACAGCTCCAGGTAGACATAAAGAATTGGGACTAGACCATCCCCAGAAAGCCACATGTGATTCTTTTTTCCTTCAATTTGAGCAAAGGGACAGCTATTTTTAAGAGAGCAGTGTTTATTTGGTGGAGAGTCTTGAGGTACTTAGGTGAAAGGTGTTTTTTTTTGAATACAGAATAAGTAAAGAAAATTGGATTCCTTGGTTAAACCTAATGGTCAATGACTGACTGAGTTTTCTGTCTTATTGGGGATGAGACTCTCAAGTCCAGTGCAGTGGTCCTCAAACTATGTTGTGCAGAGAATCAACCGGGAACCCTGGGGGAAATGCAGATTCTGGGGCCCAGCCCAGAGAGTCAGATGAGGTGGCTCTGAGGTGATGCAGAGGAATCTGAAGTTTTCGCTCTAACACTGAAGGAGATTTTCATGCTGATAGTACAGGGCCATGTGAGCTATGCCAATATGTAGACAATCTGCATTGTGCAGAGTATATTCGCCTCTGGAACCCCAAATGGTGAAATTTTCTATTTCAGCATTGTTGTCTAGCTGCAATCTCTTTCTGCCCCAATGGAAATCTTTATGCTGTTTTCCTGTGGAATTTATGATAAAGTTTGATAGCTGCTTCTCAAAGCTTATATCCTGTTTCTAACAAGTATAGTCTTGAAAAAATTAGTTTCTCTAAGTTTGATTTTCTCCATCCACAGAGTACAAGGTGAAGCTAGAACATTTCTGAGCTTTATTTTACTGGCTTTAACACAGTGCTGGTCATTTGACAAACAATTAGTGACTCATAAATAAATAAATAAATACATACATATACATCCCATGTTTTTATACATACATATATATCATGTTTTATATATAAACACATACACCATGTTTTAAATATACATACAAATATAGCCCATGATATATGTGTATGTAAATATCTATTATGTATATATATCATGTCTATCTATTATCTGTCATCAATCTATTATCTATCTATCTATCATCGATATCTATTTATATCTATCTATCGAAAAGGAGATTGAGTATAAAAATGAGTAATACTTTATCATTGCCCTTCAGACAGGAGCCTTCATTTTTACCCCTACGTGATTCTGATTCTGACATAAGATGTGATGAGTGTTCTACTGGCGCTAGCTCCGAAAGCCGTGGGAGCAAGGAGAGGAGGAAATTAAATGGAGGAGGTAACATGGAGGTGCAGCAAAAGATCCACCTAAGAGTGTTAGTTAGGCAATAGACCCAACAAATTCCATGCTTAGAAACGTTTTGAGATACTTGGATTTTAAAATTATAGCGGAATTTCCAAATATATTTCTTAGATTTCTAGAATTAGTGTACACGGAATTGTGGGAAATGTTGGCAGCTGTTTGGTTTTAAGTACCCTGATTAAGAGGAGGGTGTGCCACGATATTCTAAGACATGGATTTTTAATCCAGATTAAAAGATAAAACTACTACAAATGAAGCAACTAGAGAGATTTAACTTCTTAATTCTGTGAGGCTAACTGGTGAGAATTCTAGAATTCTGGGGCAAAAAGAAACTAGTGTGCTTGAATGAAATTACCTGGTAAGGGATGGACCTAGATCGAGTATTGGGGAAGGATCTGGAGGAACTAAGGAGAAGAGGAAGTGGGCACCCCAGGGAGTGAGGACGGGCTGTGAGGAGAGGATGAACATAATAATAGTCTGGCAGGGTGGGCGGGGCGGGGAGGGGGTGGGGGGTATGTAGAGGGTTTATATGAAGTGCAAGGAAGATAATGTTGGCCAAGTAAGCTGCAGCTGGCTGATGGAATGTGAAAGCGGGAAAAGAAGAGGCCTTCTGGACTTGAGCCAGGTACGTCTGCCTTTAGGACTGCGGCCAGCATGGTACCGACTGATGCCCGGATTTTTACAGGTGAGCTCCAAATTTTTTTTTTTTTTTTTTTTTTTTAAATCTCTTGTTTTGTTTGGGTTTCTAGTGGAGTGTTTAGGAGTTATTTGTGTTTGTTTCTGGCTGGATGACTTTGAAGTTTGCATGGTGAGGGATGAGGAGTGAGAATGGTTGAAAGGTAACTGCCTGTTGATGGTAGAACAAAAGGATCTGAGCCAAAATCACTCACTGTCTCTTCTTCTGGAAGTGTAAGCAGTCACCTCCCTTTAGTTGCTTGGTTTCTAGAAAATGAAGGTGAAACAGGCAAAGACCGGGAAACACAGCAGCATTGGTTTTATGAGTATTTGTTATGGAAAATTATTTTCTATACTCTTGTTATGGGTCATCTGCTGGAATGGAGGAAGTACTTGTTTTCAATGGAATTTTCCTTTTAGGAAAGAATTTTATCATCTTGTTACTGCTGGTGAGGATGTTATTTGGCCCATGGTTTTGAATCTTTGTAATAAGGAACCCTACATATTATAACAGATTCCTCTTTTGTTTTATGTTTTTAGTATGAGAACTTCTGAAGTCCACACATTGTTGTATTGGCTTGTTCAAGTGAAATAGGTAATTGCCATGCGTTAATAGCTGTGTGTCATAATAGTGTGACATAGCAGAAAGTATGTGGGTTTTGGATTTAATCTCATGATTCACTGTGCTGTCTTTTAAATATGTGGTTATATAACATGGAACAGAAAAGTCGAAGGGAAATAAACCTTCAGCAGTATTTGCTAAGAGGTGATTCTGAATTTCTCTGTCCACTTTGTGCCCCAGACTTTTGAATCTTCTATCCTTCTGGGGATTTCTCAGCCCACCGCCTGCAAGGTACCTGCAGAATGTTACTTTTGGTTTTATGAAGCCAATATTTCCTCAACTCAGAGAATGACTAAACCCACGTTATAAATTGGGGCAGTATAAAGTTTACTACATGATTAACTTGAGCATAATTACATATAACAGAGTAATAAATGATGCACAAAGTAATTTTGTTACTTATTTCCTATTCTTCCCCACTGATAAGTAAGAAGTTGGAGAGGATTTCCATAGTCCTGGTGGAGTCTGGAGTTTTCTAGTTCTTAATGAGATAGTGTCCCCTGCTGTTCTTGTCTTTCATCATTTCATATGAGGAAGTTGGCATCTTTGTATCACACCACTTGTTAGCATACAGCTTCCCATCTGTGCCTTAAGTATTTGCTCAATTTTGCTTTGATTAAGGAATATTTATTAACCATAAAACAGAAAGTTTTCTTTAATATGTTCTTCGAAAATTTTGCTACTAGTTGTTGTAGTCCTTGTTTATATTCTGCTGTGGGGTGGCAGGGAAGTTTTCCATCTTTAGTAGAAATAGTACTTTCCAGATCAGTATCATAGTGAAAAACAGACCACATTGGGAAGACATATGAGCACTTTGTCATTTCTGGTTTAATGCTATTAAATATTCTTTCTAGCTGCAGCAGCTCAATAATTTTAATGTACAACTGTTTCATATCCATTGTCAAGTGTCTGTGTGTGGCCTTTCAAAACCTCAGTTTTCTCATATGTAATAGAGGAATCATAAGAACCAACTGTTGATTTACTGAGAAGATTCCATCAAATTATGCATGTATAAGTACCTAGAACAGTGCCTGGCAGGCAGAAGAGATTGAACAAATAATTTTTCCCTCATACCTATATGATGGGCCTGAATATCAGAGAAAAAGATCTTTGCTGATTTATTCTGACTTCCCATTTCTTGTCTTCATAACAAATTGGTCTCTGAAAACTATGCAGGGGAGGACATTCTGTATACTATTGGGGGCAAATTTTGCCAGGTATAATCACTCATCAGCAAGGACACTATGTACGACTCATTCTAATGGAGAGCAAATGACCCTAATGTTGTTACTGTTGTTATTCAACCTATTTTAGCCTTAAATTTTTTTTTTTTTTATTAAACTTGATATTTACCCCACTGTCTAGAACAGGCTTCCCACTTTCATACTTATTTATCACACCAGTAGATTTTTTTTTTTCTAGAAATGTGGCATGTTAGAAAGATAAATTGGTGGAAACCGATGTTTATTTAGTTTTTTTTTGGTTCTCGTTTATAAATACAAAAGAAAAACAAACTCTAACCGACTTTGTTCTTAATCTGCTATTTATCTGCCTCTGGTCCAGGTATGGAACAAAATAGAAAGTGTGGAGATGCAAAGTTCTGAGTCCAAAGATACTGAGAAGGGACAGTGGTGAATAGGAGAAAGTGAAGAGGAAATACCTAAATATTAAACTAACAGGAGCTTGCAAGTAGGACAAATTGGTATCTGTGGTGACAAAACAGATGTGGCAATTTCAAGGGTAGTCATGGGAAACCGCTTTAGCAACATTAATTTTTCTCCAGAATTGCACATTAACACAGGTTTATTTAAGGTAGGTAGATAGATGGCTAGATTTATAGGCAGATAGATATGTTTTCTTTTCCTTTTTCTTTCTTTCTTTCTTTCTTTTTTTTTACATATATTTGAATTACAATGGTAACATAGTGGCGAAGGTGGGAAATACTTTGGTTTAATAAGTGCAAGACAGGCCAGGTTAAGCCCAGAGCTTGCTGTACTAACTGGCTATCCCGCAATAAATCAGTGGGGGTTGGAGAGTGGAGAGAGTGAGGAATAGCGCCATATTACATGGCATAAGATAGAATCGTAAAATGATAGAGCTGAGGGACATTAGAGAATGTATTTTTCTATCCCCATTATTTTATGAATGAGGAAACAGAGGCCCCAAGAGGTGGCACAGATTTTCCAGGACCGGTAGTGACTGGTAAAGCCAAGAGGAGAATCTCGTTCAGCATGGTAACTTCTTGGCCTCTAGAGATGAGTAGGGATATGGGATGGCCAAATTTGTCCTATTGTCAGTTGATGAGATTTTTGGTCACTTCCTATGGATGAGAACAGTGGTGCCATTCATCTTTCTTGCTCTCATGCAGCAAAAACCCAAAACAAACCAAAACAAAAAACCTGTGTCTCTGTGTCTCTGACAGCCTGGGCTAATATCCTGGGATTTTCTCTTCTGTCTGAATTTAACATTGAGTAAATGGGAAAAGAGTCAACAAGTTAATGATATGTAGTTTATATTTCCCCCCAAACTTGGAGATTTGGGAGGAAAAACAAGGAAGGTCATTTGTGTTGGCAATCAAAACATATTATTCTTAAATTAAATTTATTGGAATGACATTGGTTAATAAGATTATATGTTTCAGGGGTACAATATTATAATAGATCATCTATATATTGCATCGTGTGCTCATCACCCAAAGTTTACTTTCCTTCCATCACCATATATTTGACCCCATTTACCCTGCTCAGTGTTCCACCCTTCACCCCGCCCCCCCCATTCCTTCTGGTAACCATTGTACTGCTGTCTCTGTCAGTGAGTTTAGTATTTGTTTTGCTTGTTTTTTTTTTGTTTCTTTCTGTTTTATATCCTGTATATGAGTGAAATCATGTGATTCTTGTCCTTTCCCACCTGACCAATCTCACTCAGCATAATACTCTCAAGATCCATTCATGTTGTCACAATGGCAGTACTTCGTCTTTTCTTATGGCTGAGTAATATTCCATGTAGTGGCAATTTTCAAATGCTACCACATAGCTATTTGAGTAATTCGTTTTCCATGTTTTCATAGTTGAGAGCACAAGGTATGCTAGACCTAAAAATCTAAGTGTGGAACACTCACGGTTCCCCTACGCCGCTCCTAATTGGGCATTGTGGTTCTTGAAGAAGAGAAAAAATACATTAATTTACCTAAAAGATGCCTAAATTTACTTTTCTATAGGCGATGTACTACATTTAAAAAAAAATTCTGAGAGTCCAATGTTTTTTTTTTTTAAATTTATATATAAATATCAAAGAATACCTTCTTTGACTCAATCCTTGCTTGCCAATGTGCCCTTTTATGAGATAGGGTCATTTGTCATATGGGAAAGCAGGATTAATTAACTGTGGAAAGGGTACCTAATATGGAAACTGTGAGTTCTAAAATGTTTCCACATAAAATACAGGAAAAGAAGTATAGATGAGCCTAAATCAGTGTGACTATTTTTTTCTTCAGAGGGCTTAAAAAATCTCTCCATCACACAAATCAAATAGCCTATTATACACACAGTCTTCCCATATGTCTGACACAAAAACAAGCGAGGAATGTGCTTCATTACCACATAAATTGTGTGGTTTTGAAATTCAGTTCTCTTCACCCCTGAACTCTGGAGAACATGTCACTTATATGCCTAACAAGATGGCAGAAGTTTTAATAGGAGGAATCATGGAAAGGAGAGCCACATAATTTTGTAGCTCATGAAAAAATCAAAACAAAACAAAATAAAAACCTCCCACAAAATCTCTATGGAGAAATGAAAAAAAAAAATTCCGAAAGGAATTGCCAATGAAAGGTATTTAAACCACTGCAGCTTTGGAGAAGTCATCATCTGTGAGCAGGTAAGTTGCTCTATGTTTTCATGTTATTATTTACAATGCTGTTTAATAAAATGAGTGCTTATGTTGAAAACTGTAATACTTATTATGCAGAAGACACAACTACATCAAAGATGAAAGATACTCTACATATCCAGTTATCTCCTGTAATTTTATTTTGATTAAATCGAATAATAAATCTTTTGTATTTATAATTTTCTGTCTGGTTTCTGCAACTACAAAATGGTTGAGAGAGCAACAGTTTGAATTGTTATACCAGTTAGATGAACAGATTAGTTATGCTTATCCTTGGGTACTTCTGGAGCTGAATCTTATGGCCCGCATTTAATTTTGGCTAACAGCATTAATTAATTATTTTTCATTTTTCATTTTTAAAAATTTATTTATTTTGATTATGATGATATTGGTTAATGAAACCCAGTAAGTTTCAGGTGTACAATTCAACAGTAAGGCATATACATATTGTATTGTGTTCACTGCCCATAGTTAGATTTCTTTCTGTCACCAAATATTCGACCCCTTTAATCCCACCTACTTCCCCTGTCCCCCTTCTTCTCCCTCCACCTTCTAGTAACCACTAGTCTATGGTCTATGTCCGTGAGTCTTTGTTTGTCTTATTTTTTGTTACTTTTAGGTTTATATTCCACATATAAGTGATATCATGTGGTTTTCAACTTTTTCTGTCTGGCTTATTTTGCTTACTATGATTATCTCGAAATCCATCCATGTTGTCACAAATAGCAGTATTTCACCTCTTCTTATGGCTGAGTAATATTCCATTGTATATATGTACCACAGCTTCTTATCTAATCATCTGTTGTAGGACACTTCAGTTGCTTCCATGTCCTGGCCACTGTGAGAAAGGTATTAATGTAAATGTGGTAATGTTTTTCCTGGTAAGTGAATAATAGGACTCTAAACAAATAAAAAAATGCATTTTTCAAAGATAAAGGACATGGAGCTGGAACTGGAAATTCTTTGTTCCATGAAGCATTAGGTTATGACAGCATACAATGATGTAACTCCGCAACTAGGCGAATACAGTCTTAGATTGGCATTAGAAGCTACATCTGTTGTCCTTACACTTTCCTTCTCAATATTTTGTAGGCTCTAGGGTTAGATCATTTTAGGATTCCAGTACAGAATATTAAAAAGTGAAAAAATGAGATCCGAAATATATTTGGATCTCTTCTCCCTCTCTTTGTGTTCTATAGACTGTCAGTTAACTGGTTTGACTGATTTCCCCAAACTTCATTGCACTGACTAGCTGTCTGAACTGGCCTGTTCAGCAGGTGATTGTGTGTGTGTGTGTGTGTGTGTGTGTGTGTGTGTGTGTGTTTACATGTGTTAATTTATGCCATATATAATCATGTCAGAGAAACTTGTATTACTATTTTCTTAGTATTTACTGTTTTAGGTAAGAGAGTGATTGATTATCAGAAAGATTTGGGCAATTCCAGGTTTTTTGGTAAACATTGCTGAATCAAAATATAGGATGGTTATTTCTCTATTATAGGAAATATTGGGCAGTCAAAGCATTGTAAAATGCATGGCAAAAAAATAGATGCTCAATGAATATTGGTTTCAGGCTGTGGAATGCTGATCCCACCTTTTATTAGCTATGAAACTTCAGGCAATTATCTAACCTCTTTTTGCCTCAGTTTCCATATGTACTAAGTAGGGGATAATAATTGCATTTAGAGATTATTATGGAAGTTAAATGAGTTAATACTTGTAAGGTGCTTAGAACTCTCATATAGTCCTCAATAAATGTTACTTGTTACTACCCCTACTATGATTTCTTCTACTATTTCTACGTCAATGCCAGTATCAACTGCTGGTATCTTGTAAATGGGAAGCCGTTTGTAAAAGCCAGTGCACAGAGAGTGTTGTTAGATGGTTATGCTTTAAGAACTGGCCAAACTTGAGCAATTTCATTTATATATCTGACAGACTGAGCTTTGGTATCATGCAGACATAGATATCTACTAAAACAAACAGATAAAGCACCAGGACTCAGCCACCTACCTGCCTGAATAAGGGAAGAATGTAAAATTATTTGTCCTTTAGGGATGTTATGAGGCAAATGCTTTTTGGGGGGATCTAGTGAAACACAGTAGACACTTATATAACACTGAATTGGCAAATGGTAAATTAAAACTCTCTTGAAAATATGTTCTTCTCTAAGCTATATTTTAATAGTCTGAGCCCTAATAATATCAGTGTTCACTTATTCCTTGAGGAGGGTCGTAAAAATTAATGTTGGAAAAGAATTTCCAGAGGTATGATAGCATGCAAAATAGTATTGTTATTTACATTACATTGCAAATCTGTGCCTAAGGCAATAAATAAATTATGCTAACCAGATGGAAAACTGGTTTTTGGCTTTAGATGCTTAAAATATAAAGGTATGGGAAAAACAAAAGGAGGAATTAAAATGCAGGGTACAATTTATAATGTGGAATTTTTTAAATTAAATGTTTATAAAGTTCTATGGTTTTCATGATGCCTTCTCTCTGGGGATCAAATATTCTTACTCCTTTTCACTTGCAGAGAAATGGATAATGCTGTGTAGCTTTAAGATTACTTATTGATTAGACAGATATTTGAAAATTTTAAAAGGAAAATGTAAAAAAAATAGCAATTATAGTAATTATTCTTTGTGGGGCTATTGGTTTTATTTAAACACTTTCTCTTTTTTGAAATAACATGTTGTAACTTGCTGGTTGTATGTATTCTTCTTGCACAGGAATATAATAGGGAAGGAGAGGAAAAAGAAGTTAGAATTCATATGGGTTGGCTCTAAGGATACAGAACCACCTGAGAATGTTCTTAACATTTCTGTCTGGGATAATTAAAAAAATTATTCCTGAACAACACTAAACAAATATATTGAATATCAATCATTTATTCAACCAATATTCATTGAGTACTAACTAACCACATGCCAGGAACTATTCTAGATGCTGTGGATTCATTAATGAACAAAACAGACAATATTCCCCGCTCTCATGAAGATTTAACTCTCAAGAAGGGTTGGGTAGGGATTATATTTAAAATAGTTAACCTCTAGAGTCTAGGAAAGAAACTAATTGGATAGGACACTGGAAGATAAGACTTCACAAGGTGCCTATAGATCTGACACCTGGATCTCAGCCCTGGTGCTGGGACTCTGAATAGGGGGGTCGAAAGGAGAAACTAAGATGAATATATAATGTTTCTTGCCCTCAAGTAGCTTATGGTTTAATAGAGGAAATGAGCTATATACACACATAAGTAAAAGACAAAATAGAACTTCAATGAACTTTTATTTTTATGGAATTATCTTCTGTGGAGTTTTGGAGAAATTAAATGCCCAACTTCTATCATCATCTGTTTCCACCCTTAAATCTTCAATTCTGCACTGTTCAATTGCCTGTTTCATTCCCATGCATTAAACTTCAGGAGTAATGACATCAATCTCTGGGATAATAGAACTGTACATTTGGTAATGATTCAGTATTTGGCCTCCAGGCAGGTAAAGACACAAAACATCTAAGACAGATGGTCATTGCTCCCATTTTTTAAAGTTTTTTAAGACCTCTAATCCATAATTTCTATTGGTCGTCTCTTCTTATATTTAATAACACTTCGAATTTATTACTGCCAAGAAGATTTTCTTTATTTTCCCCTCATTTTCCCCATTTCATCTTATCTGATAATCTGTAGAAATGGAGGATAACCAGTCAACATCATTCTTATAAGATCCTTTAACACTTTATCATTTTCTTAGGGTGAAATACTAGAATTTCTTTTGTCTTTTCCTCTTAAGGTCTATTTTTCATTGTGTTAGTGCTTTTTACTGTGTTTCATTTCAGTTCATATTTATTCTTTGAAATGTAAATATCATTCTGCTCTGTGTGAAGTATTTTTTGTGGTTCTTGGCTTTACCAACTTTGAGAGGAAGAATGACTTCTTGGTGGTCGATTGTTGTACCCAGTTGTTAAACCCCACTTTCTTTAGAAGTTTATCAGTAGTACACTTGAATTCAACAGGAAATATACTAAAATTTCCAAACTTCTTTCTTTTGAGCCTTCCCAGACTTCCTCTAACCTTTTTTTTTTTTTTTACTTTCTTCTGTCTGACTCTACTTCATTTTGTTGCTTCGATTTCTTGAAATTTATTCTAATTGCTGTCTTTTAATGTCAGCTTCAGTTTCTAGAATGAGAATATCTTCTACACCTTTATTTCAGTAACCAATAACACAACTTATTTATGAACTCAGGAGTCTCATTAATATTATATTAAATGTATTGCATAGTATTAAAGTGAACATGATTTAAGTTACCAAATAAGGAAGAATTGATAGAGTGAGTGCATATGTACCTAGGATAACTGGGGTTTGGGGTGGCTTGAATTTAGCCAATTCTAATGAATTGAAAGTGACCACGATTGGTCCATTTTTAAAGAATTAGGCTGCAATGAAATATTTGTGAAAAATTTGATTTAAAACTATTTGCTTATCTTGAATATTATAAAGTCAAATTATGAACATTACTTCTCAGTCTGAGTAAATGTAGGCGATAGCTGATATGTACTGATCCTAGGATGTGAGTGGAGATCTGAGGATCTGACATACGCTCATTTAGAGAGAGAGAGAGAAGGAGAGATTGGGTGGGGAGAGAGAGAGAGGAAGAGAAAGAGAACATATGTCAGTTGTTGGTTTTTTTGGATTTCAGGTTTTTGGAGGTAGAATGTGCAGCTGCAATGTGGTTAGTTTGTGGAGTTACGTGTGTTTTCTACTCCTGCATCCTCAGTGTTACTGAGGGATATCAGTATATTATTGGGGATTTCAGTATATCAGTATATTATATATTATTGATGTCTTATGTAGAAATGGAAGGTGAGAAATACTTTTTTGAAGGCCAAGAACAAAAAAAATTCCTACTACATTCATTCATTCATTCATAATTCATTCATTCTAGCTACTCGCGGTGTGCCAGGTACTTTGCTAATACTTTATAAAACAATCTTTTAATTCTCCACTTTGTGATTAAAGAAACAGAGGCTCAATAAGATTAAGAAAATTTCCCAAGGCTGCAGATCAGCCAGAGCTGATTCATTTCCAAGCTTGTGTGTATACTTTTCCCTGTGCCAATCTTTTATTCATTTGCTCTTTTGTTGCATGTGTTTGTATCTGTAAATCATTGGTATTTCTTTTTATTTAACTTTAGGAATACGTGATATTTAATTTTGTCATATATGCCAGGTGAACAAAATGAAATCCCAAATAGATGTGCTGAAACTGACAAATCATAAAGAAAATCCCAAGTGTTTAAATCATGAATGACAAGCCACATAGGAGGAAGGCTCTAGAAAAGAATTTTTGCAATGTGCCCCTCATGGCTGCTGCTTCTGATACAGCTGGTCAAATGATGATTGGGCTTTGCTTAAAGCTTCTCCATGATTGGAGGTGTTTTGAGCTTTCGGTGAAAGGAGGAACCATCAGGGACTTGGGCTGGGTCACACGGGGACAAGAGAAAGCAAGAGTTGGCCCTACTGTGTGGGCTCCTGTACAACCCAGGATTTTAGTTAGTAGATGCTTAGCACTCTGCGAGGGTAAATAGTACACAGTTTCATAGGAAAAACTAAAATAGAAATGGCAGTTTCTTCTTTAAGGCTCCTTCCTTAAAAGTTTTCTTCTAGTTCTCGTTTCCCCTGTTACTCTAACTCCTCTGCATTCATTTTTCCATTCTCTTCCCTTTCACTTTTTTCCCTACTCTTTCTCTCCTTTTTCATTTTGGACTTTAATCCATGTTGCCTTATTCTTTTTCTTTTTAATTTGGTTTTGTCTCTTCTTTTTTCCCCTCTTTTTATTCCCCACTCCCTTGAAGACATCCCCCCACCTCACCCCTTCCATTTCTTCTTCGTTTACTTTCCCTTGATGTTCCCTGCAAAGAGCTGTCTGGGTCCCTTGACCTCACAAGAAGCTCTCTGACGAAACGCTTAAGAAAAACAAGGTATTATGTATTATCCTACACATTCTGCAATCGCCCTAGCAATTTAGTAACTACAGTCCAATTTAAACCAGGCCTCAAGGCAACAAAAATTGCACCAAATGCCAACTAATTTACCAAACTTATAGAAGGAATATTTGAAATCTCTTGCCTTCAAGCCATCTGATTCATATTATTGACTCATTTAGAAAACAGAAAGTGAACAGAGACAAGTTTTTAAGGAGTTTGGTTTCATGCAAATGACTTGCGATTGCAGCCCATTATTTTTATACCGCGACTTCATTAGTCATGTCCCTGTCAGACCTGTGACCAGTGTCAAATGTTTTCAGAAAGCACACCAGGACAAGCATGGAACTCATCAGCCCGTGTCAAAGGTCGCTCTCATTAAGGAGTCAAAATGAAAACTTTCAGTGTCTCTAACACATCGCA
Organism: Rousettus aegyptiacus; assembly: GCF_014176215.1. Classification (NCBI taxonomy): domain Eukaryota; kingdom Metazoa; phylum Chordata; class Mammalia; order Chiroptera; family Pteropodidae; genus Rousettus; species Rousettus aegyptiacus. The sequence continues at coordinate 30,055,962 of NW_023416307.1, read as the reverse complement.
TAGCTCTCCCTGGTGCTCCCACCCCCACTCCTGAAACCCAGGGCTGGCTAAGCACCTCCAGCTCCCCAGACATTCAAATAAGATCAAGATGACAGGGCAAGAAAATGAATAGAGTTCTTACTCGGCTGGACTTCATAATCTGGTACTGATTGAAACAACCAGAAAGCTGTTTGCCAGGTCTTATAGCACCATTTCCTGAGGTTAAACATAACATCTCAAAATGAAGCAATTAGGGATTTCTTTAAAACAGGAGTCTTCAGTAATTAAAAAAAAAAAAGGTAGAAAGAAAGAAAGAAAATAAAGACTATCATGGGAGGTGCTGATTAGGCTTATTAGGGAGGGTTTGGTGGTGGAGGCAATTTGCTTTTTTATGCCACCTGGGGGGTCAACTCTTGATTATGGAAGCCAGTAGGTAAAAAGAAGTTTTCTATAATAATGGTGTAGATGAGTTTTAAGAAATTTGAGGCTCAGAGATAATAACAATAAAACCATTTTTTTTTTGTGAGACCAAATTGTACAATATGAGAATAACAGCTACTTCGTGCTTTTTTGTTTTGTTTTGCTTTGAATCGTTAGTGCTTTTGTAAAGAACTGTCCAGTAAGTGAGCGTAGCCACTGTGCTATCATGTTATGTGGGATTTCCAAAGGCGTCTTGGTGGTGTTTCCCCCCCACCCCCCAGAATCTTCTTCAGGCTACATTGTGTTGGATTTGGGTTCCTAGGAGAATTGAAACGTGAGTTACACCCCCGCAACCACTGTGGCCGGTGACAGTAGCTTTAAGATTGACAAACAGGTATTTTCAGCATCACATGGGGTGAATGTCATAAAAGTCTCAATATGACATTTTGCAAAAACAAAATGAAACACAATTTAACAATAGGAAATGTCAAAATGTGATGACTCTGTATTGATTTCTGGAGAACACACATTCTGCTCTCCAATTTAGAAGTCATTTGGGGCAACTTGATCTAATTCTGTGGTAATGTCTGTGATTTTCACTCTGCTTTCTTACTTACTAACTTAATTAATTACTCACACTTAAATGAGAGTCTCTCCTAGGCTCCGTAAACTGCCTGTTCAGGAGAATAGGTACTATGCAAAGGCATTTTGCTTTATACTTGTTTTCTGAAATTTTGTTAGGCTCTCTATTTTGACGCAGGAGTACCTTTAGGGTAACTGGAGATGAACATTTTGGTTCATGTATTTATTTTTAGATATTTGATATTTGGATACCTTCTCGGTGAGCTAAAGGAAAAAGGAGCAAGATTGTGAGTGGTGTACAAAATACATCTCTGGGTATTTTGATGTGACAGTAGCAGTCTTGCTTGCAACTCATACAAAAATATACATGTCCCAAACTGGAAGCGTTGTTTTAAGCCATCACATTCACTCTAAAGTTCGTTCATCTATTTATGTGCCACAAAGTACAAGCAATGAATGATTCCACTATTAAAGTGGCAAGTCTCCCATGCTAAAGATAGTGCCAGACATTGCCTGTAACATGGGATTCTAAGGCTGGACTCCAGTTTAATATCCTCGTGGGTCGCTAGCAGTCTGTAAGTTGCTCATGGTGCACTCTATTGTCAGTGCTTGGCAGAGAAGGACACTTCAAATGAATAATTGTGGCATGGGGATTTTTGTGGAAGCCCCTTTTGAGTTGGGGAAGATGGCTATAAAAGGTGAGATGAAATAATTGTGTTGTATAAACACTCACTCATTCTGCCTGGCATTGCTGTGATTGTTGAGTGGAATCTTTGCCTCCTTCTCTCTAGGCTGCTGTTGGCAGACCAGCTGTTCTGGGACTTCTTTGAACCTTACCTGTGAATAGGTGGTGGAATATCATTTAAAGCCGAAAGATTCCTGACATTTTTATCTGCCTGCCCCTCCCCCTGCCCCCGCCCCACCCCCCGGAAGAATTCAAGGGACTTCACTTATGAGGGGCTACTTTGTGCTTTCTTTTCTCTTTGGGAGGTTAACAATAATGATTTACTCTTTGGGTTCTGGGCCTCACTCCTTTACCTGTGGCCTATCGGTTTCCCAACAGTGAAGCATCATATCCTTGTTGTGAATCTGTGATTGATGCCCTTGGCCTAGGGCTCCCTCTTACCCCCTCAGGAAACAGGAGGGCTGGAGAGATAGCGCTCAAGTTTTCTTTCACAGTCCCTGTTTCCTAACTCTAATCACCTTCTGCTGTGGGAAAGAGATGAGACGAGGCCTTAAAAACAGATCATTGTCCGCCTCCTAGATTAATGCAGAGAAAGCGGTATTGTCTGTTGAATGGATAAATCTTCCTGCTGTCACTCAAAACCTAAATTCAACGCTACTTCATTTCTAAGAGGCTTATCTTCCTTGAATAGACCCTTGCAGCTCAAGTAAGAGGCGATGTAATGAAGCGTGTTTTTTTCTTAAGTGAGAAACCTGCTGCAAAGAAGAGGGGAAGACTGTGCAGCTGTTCTAAAGGAACTCTGCAGACTCTCGAAAGACTTGTCATTTATCTGGTCTTGCATGACATCAAATGATAGAAGATCAAGTTCAAAATCTGCCAGAGCAGCTCAAAAGGGCTTCTTCATCTGTTAATTAAATAATGGTTATTACTATACAATGTTCTGCAGCTGGGATTCATATCAAACATTACAGGAAAAATATTGCTGTAACTTTCAACACTTCCCTTTCAGTCTGTGTTTATTGGGAGGCAAATATCTTGGGAAATGGCAATGGTTTTACCCGAATCCAAAAGTTTATATCGGTGCCATAATGTGTGGTTAAATGAAAGCCCAACTAGACAGGTGGGTATTAGGCAGATGGGCTCTGAGATCATTGAAGAATATACCCTTTTGTGTACCCTCATAATTAATTCTGCGGACCTCACAATGTGAGTTCACTGACTTCTGGAAAGTTAAATACATGCAACACACACACACACACAATTACTATAAATAATTGCTTATTTACTTTGGTTCAACTCAGGCTACTGTATTATGATGAAATTTAATTTGAACTTTGGAATAGATGTCAAGATTTTCATCACTGCAATAAATTTTACTGGATAAGGATAATTTTAGCAACATTTCATCATCTCCGGGCTTGAGTTTGCATGTACAAGTAACAGAATTACATTTAAATATATCTGGCTTTATGAGTCTGTGTGTAATTAAAAGGCACCACTTTTAAGCTTGGTGCTATGAAAAGGAGGCCATATCTTTCCAGAAAAAGAGTAGTTAAGAAAAGTGTGAAAGCCTAAAGAAGTTTCTGTGCCCCAGAGTAATTTCCTGAAAAATAGTATCTGGAGTTGTATCACCGAAATAGTCCTGATGGGTTTTTAATTTCCATTGAGGAAATAGTCATAGTTAAATAATTTTTAAGATTTGTATTTATATCATACACTTGTATCTATATCAGACACTCTTTAGTATTTTTTAGAGAATTATTTTATATTCGTTAATGGGCAAACCTTATAATTTAGACTGCCCTTAATTTATAGCAGTTAATTGTCTAATCCCTGGACATTAGTGACAATAAAAGAAATATTAGAAAACAATAACTCTCCTTTCTTTGTACCACGTAGCAACTCTGATTATTTTCCCACATACTGCAACTTTGATTATTCATCCTAATTTGGCTAAGGAATGCATATCCATTGATGTTAACTGATAATCCAAAAACTTTAACGTAGTCATTAACTTTGACTTTTTCTCCAACTAAAACTATCATTTGGGTAGTGAACAGTGAGCTCTGTTTAGTGATTTAAAATTTACTTCTCCTGTCTTCTTAAAGTTCTATGTAGAAAAAACAAAAAGCAGAGAAATTTCCAGAAGATGTAAAAGTACATGGAAAATATACATTTAGTCCACATGTTGTTGAGAGTTGCATGATTTCAAAGAACACCTTGAATTTATAAATTGAATCCTCAGTTGGATTCTGTGATCTTCTAAGCACTGTCTAATGATTCATTCATTCTTGCATTCATTTATTCATAATACTTCCACAGGGCCTAAAACTGTGGATCTGGTCTTTTGTGAATCCTTATCCTGTCTGTCTGTTGTTCAGTGAAGGTGATTCATCGAAAAGACAACTTTGGGGTCTTAGCCAGCTTGTTTTGTAGATTCACTTGAGTTTATGAAAGGTTGAAGAGAAGAGAGTTAATTGGATGGCTAGTGTAAATTTACCTTTACTAATAGAAAAGCAATTTGGTTTATTCATAGAGCATCAGTAACATTGTCTTTTTATCAAAAAGCAGCACATTATCTGCTTCTCAGTGTTGAGACCCTGATGAGAGAGTAGCTTTTGAAGCACTTACCATGTACTGGACACTGTTCTAAGCTTTTTCTATACATTAACTCATTTTACCCTCATTACAGGTCTGTGAAATAAGTTACTATTATTTTCTCGTATATTTTTAACATGTAAGGAAACTCAGGCAGAGAAATATTAATTAACTTGCTTAGAGGCACACAGCTAAGAAGTGGCAGAACCAGTATTCAAATGCATAAAATGTGGCTCCAGAGTTAGTGCTCTTGCCCTGCATTAAACTCTGACGAAAAGCTTTAGCACACGTGAGGAAGTTGAGACCCTTAGCATATACGTCTGCCTTGGCCAGGCTAATGCTTTTTCTATACATGTCCAAATTGGTTATTTGATATTATATTAATTTTAAATCCCCAAGCTTGTGGATGGCATTTATCACTCTTCACCTCTGTCTGTGTTGTGTGTGCGCGCGCGCGCGCGTGTGTGTGTGTGTGTGTGTGTGTGTGTGCATGTGTGGGTGTGTGTGAGAGAGAGACAGAGACAGAAAGAGACAGAGAAAGAAGAGAGCTACAACTCTAGGAAAACTTGAGCTGGACCTCGGGTGAATCATTTGTCCTTTCCAAATTTAAGTAAAATAAATAACTGCACACCCAACTGTTATACAGAGAAATGCATTTTAAATGCCCATCATAGTGCTTAGCACAGAGTGTATCTACATGTTTGGAGGTGATGCGGAATCCCGAGGATTAACCAGATAATTAACTAATGCTTTGCTGTTAGAGAATCCATTGTTGCAGAACATCATAAAGTTGAGGAAAGCTGCATTTAATTGTCAGGTATGCATAACCTTCTTCACTCCAGCTGAGTGAAAATTCCAATACATTTTTGATGTGCCGCGCTGTACCAAGGCAGCTCTGGGACCAGGGGTGCATTTCATCTTTAACTATGAATTGCAAAGATTTTTATTGTCTTCTGTCACAAACACAGCGTCCTTTTATTGTGGTTTTTGATGCGTTAAATATGTTTTTATGGCCCCCTATGTCTATTGTGCCTAGCATACTGTTGGCACTTAATAAACGTTAAATAATAATAATATATGTGCATATGAGATTTGTGGAAAGAAATGACATACTGTTTTAGGGATCTGAGATTGTACTTCTGGTGCCCTGGGAGAACATACAGATGAGCATATTACTGTGAATAGATTAGAAGGAGCCATCAATAGCGATGTCATCTCCCTAAAATATGATGTGGCTCTGTCAGCACAAATCATAAACCCTGTCTTCTCCCTTACATCACTGTAGAACTCTGGAAAGTTCAGTTCCTAGAATAATATGAAAGGGTATACAGGCATCTTAGAATTTTGCAAATTAACAAATTATGCTGCCTTTTCTTACATATCAGTATATTTATATAGTTTACAGGGAAATGCCAGGGTGAGCTTTGGATTGTTTCTTTTTAACTCTTTAAGGAACCTATCTAAGGAGGTTTTACAGGTGTTCTGTTTTATTCCCTGGAATGAAGAGGGGCTCCAGACACTGTCTTTTCAGAGACTAATTCCTCCTTAACTGATACCTTTGTCCGTAAGGAGACACCTGTATCTGCACCCTTCCACCAAATTGAAATACACGCACATGCCCCTTTACGAGATCCCTTTCTTTTTCAGTTGGATGTAGCTCAGAATATCAGCTCCCTATGTTGTGCCAAAAACCCTTCCAAGTTCAGTGCAGAGGTGTTTGTGTAAGGTAAACGGGACAATGTGGCATCCCTACACGGCTCATCTGTTTACATGTGTCATTTGGCTCTGTCCTGATATTAGCTCATTAGCAAAGAAGGCAGGAAGACATGCAAACTAGGCTTTATGATTCATCAGGTCTGTTCTCCTTTTGGGATACAATGCTGGTATTCTCTGCCAGTCCTCCAAGAGTCTGTTTTTTTTTTTTTTTTTTTTTTTTTTTGGCAGTCTCTCAGGGAAGAGTTTAATATATTCAATATATTCCCTCCTCCCCCCAGGGTATACCTTCTCTGCTGAAAGACGGATGGGTTAGATTTAGAAAGGGAGTCACTGCTTTTAGTTGTTCTCTTTAAAAGTCTCTCTCTCTCTCTCTCTCTCTCTTTTTGCTTTCAGAAAACATATTTTAATGGAGCCAATATTAAGGTGAAGCTTTCTTAGGCGCTGTGAGAATGAGGGTCTTTAATGCCTTTTATGTTCAAAGGGTCTTTTTAAGAGGCTTTTGAGAGGACATAAATTGTGGGTAGCAACAGGTATATTTTTCCCTTAGTACAAAGGCCAAGTGTAAGTTTTTTGCAAGTTAAAAAGGATGTTTTCTCTTTTTTTTTGACCTTGATTTTTTTTTTGCAATATTCTGCATTGCCCCTGCTTTGGATGTATTATTCCCTGACCCATCCAATTACCATTTCTATCAGCGCTTCGGAAAGATTATGCTTTTTGGGTGTTCTGTAGATGTCTTTCCAGTGGCTTCACTTGATGAATGTGACAAGTTTTGTGTTTTCTCCCTCCCTTCATTGAATTGAAAAGTTTTTTTTTGATAAATACAGGCCAATAAGTGCCCAAAGGCAGTGTTTCAATGGCTGCTAAGTCTTTCAAGGTTAGGACTTAACCTCCGTTCTCCCTAATTCAACTCCAACCTTCAGTCTGAAGCCAATCAAGAATATCAGATGATACTTAAACAATGAAGGATTTCTGATATTCAGGTACTGCCTCTGTTCAATAGGATTGCAAATTCTTTGTGTGAAGAAAGTCGGTTTTGCTCTAAAGTACTGTCACAAAAAGTGAAATTACCATTTGCTTGGAATGATGCCATTCATCATTGTCAGAACACTAAGCATTGTAAGTAGCTAGGCCTCTCCAAATTAATGCCTTGTTTTGCATCGGCTAAATTTCCCAAATCCTCGAGGATGGGTCATACAAAACTCATCTCACCGTTTTAATTTATCAATCCAATATGAGTGCCGTGAAAGGGAGCTTCATTCAGTCTTAGCCTTTTTATTTACAGTCTAATTCTAAAAGAAAAGGAAATAAGATATGAAAATAAGTTGGAAAATAAGATAAATCTCTCAGTGAAATCACCAGATCTACTCAGTCCTGTAGCAAAACCTCCATAATTCATTTGTAGGTCAGCTCAAGGGATTAGCCATGACGTATTTGGAAATTCATTTATTTTTATTTTATTTTGCTGTTTCTTATGCATAAGGGTAATGCTGTCCCCAAGGCTTTTCAGGTAGCCCTCAAATCTTGACAACATTTGCTGTCTCTGAGGCCTAAGCCAAAATTAATTTTCAAATAAACAGCATAAAAATGTATGGAGTTGTATAAATTTGAATATAAAATGCATTTGTTTTGTTTGCTTACATACATACATACATACTGTCTGTTCAGCCAAAAACCATAATATGACATTGAAATTAATGGCCATATGCACATCATGAAAGTCAAAAAAGTTTTTCTTTGAGTGAAAAAAATACAGAACATGCAGCATTTCATTTCATTTCCATCTTAATGTGGTCTTTAACATGTTTTCAGAGGATGTTTAAATTGATAATTTTTCCTAGAAGAAAATTAAAAATCTTCCCTAGGAAAAACTTATAGCTTGGAACCTGTATGGCTTTTGTTAGTTCAAAAGATTCTGTTGTCTTGGGAGATGTAAAAGTATTTTCTTCCAGAAATTAAGAAAGAAAAAGAAAGAAAAAGAAAAAAAAGTAAACCAAGCTATGCTACTTGATTTCTTTTCTTTGGTAAAAGACAGATAAAAGCAATATTTAATTAAAATGAGAAGAAATCTGCTAAGATTTATATTGGGGCTTTCTTTTTGGTGGCTACGAAGAGAAGAAAAAAAGACTTCTGTAGTTACACAAAGATAGTCCAGGAGGCGGTCTGGTTGGTCTCTGTTGTCGAAGTCAAATAAATACCTGTGTATATTCTTTTCATGATGACTGGCCCACAGGGAGCCTAAAATATCTCACATGCTATCATTTTTTCCTAAGACTCAAGTTCTCAAAATGGTTTTTAAATATACTTCCACAAGGGGGCTTTGTGTACATTTGCAAATTTTTTGGTTTGCATACATGTTTCTTAAAAATATTAAGAAATGAACTTTTGCAGAATAAGGCATAGAAGTTTTATTCCTTGGCCTTTCGAAATCTTTATTATATAGAAAACAAAATCAGCTCCTCCTTCCCGCCCCACGGCCTCTCATCTGGAAGAGGTCTATGAAAGCAGAGGGCAAGGGGGAGAAGGCTTGGAAGCAGGGGCTTGTGTCCAGGCCTGCGAGCCTTGCCCTGGGCTGTGGGCCTTTCAGCTCTATTTCAGCTTATGGTATGAAGTTTCGATAGTGCCCACCTTTGATTGCCCAGCTGAAAATGGCTGTATATGTAGTTGCCTTTTTTTTTTTTTTAATTAAATTTAAATTCAACCCATGTTCTAGTTGTCTCCTGTGATTTTGGCTGAGTGGTCCTTATGTGTTTTATAAACAATTATAGCATCTCTGAATATTTATAGTTGTGCATAGTTTAACTGTCTAAAATATGTAAGAAATATGAAGTACTATGGCAACTAATAACTTTAGAATGTAAGACCAAATGGCTATATCTATGCAGTTTTTTTTGTCAGGGTATCATGAAAAAAGCCCAGGGCTGGGACTGCAGACTGAATTTGAGCCCCTGCCCTGCCATCAGGCAGCTGGATTTTAGTAGGAAAACATTTTCATACCTCTGTACCTCAATTTCTTTGTTAATGATGATTTTCAAGGGCCTTCCTGTATCTAACATTCCATGAAGATTGAGTTGCCTTTTTCTTCCCTTTCTGCTGTTCAGGGCAATATTATGAAATATAGATATTTTAATGGCTAAAATTATAAAATCAGAGGAAGCTATATTTGTAGCATGACATATGAACTTTGGATTCAATGTTTTCAATATGACAATGTCTTCAATATGCTGTATGTTAACTGTGGCAGCGGGATCATGGGAAAGTGGTCAGGTCTTCTCTGAGCCTCAGTTTACTTCCTGTAAAATGAGAAGATGACGAGAACTTTGTCTAAGGTTCTTTCTAGATGTACGTTTCTGGGACTTGTGACGTGTTTAAGTACTGCAAGGGCCCCAGTGGTGCTTTTTTTGTGTCTCTGAAGTGGTCCAGGCCCACCGTTGGTAGAGATTTTGAATCTTCTGATTTACACTGTGTTAAATTCATCCTAGTGACCGAATGAACCTGAAAACTGAGGCAAAGACAAAGTTATGCGAGAAGACATGAGGCCCGCTCTGATGTATGTCAAATGTGAGGAAACCTAATCAGAGAAGTTTCGCCGATTTTGGTACGGGCCAAGATGAAAAGGCAGAGCCAGCTTCTGATGTAGTCAGGGTTTATTTAAGTCCTTTTCCTTACCATGTTGGAAGAAAACTTAAGAAACTTGGGGTATAGAAGTTATGCCCCAGGGAGAATGATTGGCCAGGTTTTCATATATTTATTCCTGCATAGGCAGGCAAGGGGAAGGGATATTAGAGCATGTGGAGTCCAAACTGGAAAGAAGATAAACCATGGCAGGGGCCTGGGTCCATTTCCTGAGCAGCTAGGGTGATCTGCGGACTGACTGCATGGTGGAGGGGGATCCAGATTGGCTTCTTGCTCTTTGACTGTTGGAAATTCGTCATAAAACATCCATCCCCTATTGTCTTCTGCAAAATGAGAGAAATAACAGTATCATTGATACTTCTTGCATGGTACCTGACAATTAGTAGCTATCAGAAAACTGTGGTGGTAGCTTTAGCTATTATTATCATTATTCTAAAAATGGCTGATAACCAGTGCAGAGTGGGTACCTGAGAAAGTGCTCCCTGAAGCTCCCAGCAGGGGAGAGAGGTGTCGCGCAGGACCCTGTGATGGAGGCTGAATGGCCTTCAGGCTCTGCCACCTGGCACATGCCTAGATACCTCCTTCCATAGTCTTTATGTCTTTGCCTCTTCAAACCCTTCCCCAGGCTAGCTGTGGCATACCTGCCAGGGGTTAGCAAACCTCCCTGGATCTTCCCTACTCCTCCTATGTTAGAGAACACAAACATCTGACAGATATTTTTAGTATCTAGATTTCAAACCTCTGCCTAAAGCCCCGCATGAAGCAATGCAAGAACTCCCCAACCCGTCGGATCCATCTAGAGCTCCACTCCCAATGTCCACCTGTGAATTGATGGGATTTTGGAACAACACTGTCAGTGGGGAGCCAGGATTCTTCAGGACCTGACTAATCCCAAATAGCTAATGGATGGAAGCCACGGCTGGTCCACAATACTGACATCAGGGCACTGTTTTCATGGCTGCCGGCTCCCTCGGGAAGTTGGGTGAAGAACAGGCAGCTTTGGGCTCTGCTGAAGCTGGAAGCTACTTTGGTAGAGCAAACCCATGGCAAGCAGGTGGCCAGAGCTGGGTGGAGGTAATAGTGAGAAGTGGACGAGAGGAGGGAGTTGGGGCTATAAAAGATCTGAGTGATGAAATATCTCAGTTTACCTGAGACAGATCTGACTGCTTCTCCTCGCTGTCCTTCATACTACATATTGGCCTTCTGATGCCAGTCTCCAGATGCACCTAAGTGGGTGGCCATTATGGTCAGCTTCAATTCAACAAACACTTATCAAGTGCTTCCACTCCCCCTTGGTGCTGTGCTAGGCGCAGGCGTTCAGAATTGAAGGGCGGTCCTACCTTCAAAGAGTTCAAACCCTGACTCCCCTGCCTTCCTGTGGAATCCTGGGTGCCCACTGAGCACAGCTGAGCCCCACTTTTCCTCTGTTCAATGGGGGGTAACTGTGTGTACTTTATGAGGGTGTTCGTAAGGACTGTATGCCATGACATATCTAAAATGAGAGGCACATAAAAGATGCTCCATACACATTCTCTTTGCTTCACCTGCCTAAACAAAAGGGTCTTCATCAGAATTTCTCCTGGGGTTGGGGGCGGGCCGTGTCCAGGTGTGATTTCCAGAGTTGACTTGGAGGCCTGAAGTGCTGTGGTTTTCAAATGAGGTAAAATTCAGATGCAATGAAGAGAGTTTTTTTATATGAAATCTTATTATTTCAAACAATTTAGTCCTTAGAGGAAAAAAAAATGGAGTATTTGGCAATTTCTCTGATAATTCAAGCAGAAAGCTTGTTTTGTTAGACTTACGTACAACACTCTTTTTAATGTAAGTAGTTTTGCTAGAGTGTTTTTTGGGGCATCTTTATTTGGCTAACTTAACACCTACTGTGGAAATCTGGATCATGATATTTTTATATATATAATAGAATTCGGAAGCATATTATTGCACATACAGCTTATTTATGTTTTACATCCCAATAAACGTTTGTGCACTGGTTTTCTTTGACGGAGTTTTAACTTTTTTTTTTCTCTATATTTTAATTCTTTACTCTGCTAACTTTAAGTAATCATAGACTAGGAGAATTAAACTCAAGACTAAATTTCTTAATTTTGAACTCTCAAAATTGATGAGTCTTGGCTGTTTTATGTATGTAACATTTTATTTTACAAACACAGTGTATTTCTTGTACCTTTGCGTTCCCTTGGAAATTGAAATCAGCTTCTTCTTCTTCTTTTTTTTTTTGAATTACATACCCTATGGCTAGGATCACTGTAATTTATTCCACAGCTTTTCTTCAAATTTTCTAATACTACCAGCTACTGCCTTTAATTGGAAAAGCTGTATTTCTTTCTCTTTTGAAATAATTGAGTGGCTCGTCCCTGATAAGACACATTTTAATGTATTATGTTAACTAATTTTAAGTGAACAACTTTGGTTTTAGATAGAGCCCTTGGCCAGTCTATCGTGTTTCTGGGCCACTCCGAAGAAGGGAAGGCGGGAGGGAGACTGCAAGGGGGAGCGGCACTCTGAATGCCCAGAAGAGTGCCTGCACTTGACATTTCTGAGAATGACTATGATTACTGTGAGTAATTCTGGTTAATCTTATGACAGGAGGACAGTTTTGAGAACTGACTCAGCCTCCTTTTCTTTCATCCTGTCCTAAAAACACCTGCGACTCTTAGAGGAATCTATGAATCACTATGTCTGTTGTCCACTTATTGTCCTGTCCAGTACCCTTCACACTGGAACTAATCAACTGCCATGAATGAAGCATGACTTGCAAGCTGAATTCTGAAAAGCTCCTGAAATATTCAGGAAGGAGGGAGAAGATCTTTCAGTATGATTTGCTCCACATTCCAAATGTGCCTCCAGATGCAGACTAGATGGCCAAGAGGTCAGACAACACACAATTTGGACTGATTTGTCTTGATCATTTTGGGGCTACTTGTTCTCAAAAGATGTTTTCAAGGGAATGGTGGATCAAAACATGGGATATGTCAATACTTAAATCTTCTGTTATTCAGATTGTTAATTCGAATGGAGAACCTGCCCCTTTAATGTTTGAGACAAGAGCAGACCAGTGGCAGTTGCCGGGGTGGTAGTGTTCTGAGCAGGTGAGGCTGGACACCCACCGTGCCTGCTTGCCCCAGTGCCAGAGCTCTTGTGCCCGTAATATCTCATGCGCTAATTACCTTTGGATTCTGGTTTGTCTGCCAGGGTGCTCCCTTTCCCGAAACACACAAACAAAATAACATTGCCTTCAATAACAGGTAGAGATTTAGAACTCAGCCCCTTTCAAAGTAAAAACCTCTTTTTCCTAAAGTGTGGGCCTGTGGGGTAAGTGCAGCTCTCAAAGTGTTGAAGGAGGCCTTTCTGAGACAGTAGAGTACCTGGTCCTTCCACGCATGACTCTTTTCTGGAGGGCTTGGGGTTTCTGGAGGCATCTCTAGACTTTTGTGGGTCAGACAAGTCAATACCTTCTAGGAGGCAGAGATATGAAGATACTGGATTCATGTTGCTACACAGCTAAACATCGATATGTGTGGTCGAAGCACTTGAAGTGACTATGTTTTTGAGAAGGAACTCCCCTGCCACAGTAAATTGCAATCTTTTCTGTTGGGTTATCCCTTTCCCCACTTCCCTAGACAAATACAAAGGCAGAAGCAACATTTCTAACATGCCTTATACCACAGAGCAGGCTGCAAAGGACTTTGCTTAGCTGGATCATCCTCTTAAGAATTTGAGCTCTGAATATTTCTTTTAGATCTAGATTTTGGATCTTCGAGAAGCAAGTCTCATTCTTTGAAATGATAAGTCAGTTTTATGTGCTTGTTTCTCTACAATGTTTTGTCTTAAATATTAAGCACCCCCCCAAAAGAAAATAATGGTCACCTATGTATCTGTAAATATGGATCCAGTTGTCTCTAAGGTTTTGCTAAACTTGCTTCAAGTTTTTTTTTTTTTTTTTTTTTTTTGCCTTACCGATTAGAACTGAGGTCCTCCGTAATATCAACCCCAATTCCATTTGTTTCTCTTTCTTTTCAGGGTTGTTATTGTCCTGAATTTGGTGTTTAGATCCCCCATGCACATTTTAACACTATTGCTATAGTGTATGTGGCTTTAGTATAGCATTGTTGTGCATGTATTGCAAGTTTCTTTAAATGCTCCCTTCCCCATTCAATATTATGCTTTATGATATGTATCTATGATATTGCATATAGGTCAAATCCACTCATTTTTATTACTTTATAATATTATATCATGAAAATAACAAAATTTATTCATCCATTTCTTTATTGTTGGAAATATAAGTTGTTTTTAATTTTTTACTATTTTGAATAATGCCACGATGAACATGATTGTAATTTTTATGTGCGTGTGTGTAAATTTTATACATATGTATATAGATATATCACATTTTTCAGTTTTATTATATGGTTTCAAGTTTCTCTCCAGAGTGATTGTGCCAATTTTTACTTTTGCCATCTTCATATGAAAATTTCAATATTCATATATCCTCATAATAAAATGTATAAACTTAAGTTTTGGTAAATTTTATGGCATAGAATTGTATTTTGTTATTTTAATTAAAATTTCTCTTATTACTTGAGAAGATTGAACATTTTTTCAGTTTATTGCTATTTGGTTTTTCTTTTTAGAATCGCTGTATGTATTATTTCCTTTTTTGGATAGAGTTATTTGTATTTTTTTGTGGAAATTCCTTATAAATGATTAGATGGTTTTTAGAAAACCCACTTTTATTATAAAAAATAATATACCTACACCAGAGAAAATTGGAAAATATAGAAAAGAAAGAAATCACCAATAATTCCATTAACCTGACCAAAATGAATCAACATTTTGGTTAGGTTAATGGAATTAACCTAACCAAAATGTTGATTCATTTTGGTCCATTTACTGTTAACCTATTTTTTTCTTATAATATTTTTATGTAGTTATAATCACAGCATGTATGCAGCTTATATTCTGCATTTGCCAGTTAATATACCATAAACTTTTTTTGCTGTGGTTATATGGCTTTTGTAGCCATCATTTTAAATAGATACATGATATATCATGGAGTGTATCCATCATTTTCTTATTGTTGGATGGTGGGTTTGCTTTTTATGTTTCCATTTTATAAATAACATTATGGTGAAATACTTATGCTTAAAATATTTTTTGATATTATAAATTATTTTCTTAGAATAGGGTCACAGAAATCAGATTACTATGCCAAAGAAGTTACATGTTTTTAAAAAGTAAAATGCATCGCAAAAATATTATTTAATCAGTGCTGGCAATCTAAAGAAAACAAGGTTCTCAAGGGAAAACTCAAGGGAGCCCAGCAGAAGTCTGAGTGTCTGGCTCACCTTCCTTGGCAGAGAGAAAGCTCAACAACACTTTGGTTTCTCCAGCCACCTTTCTAGACCCAAAACACCATCATTCCAGACTTTTTCTGTTCTGCTTTTGCAACAATTTGCCTTTGAAAGAAAAGGATAATTTTGCAGGGCTAACGTATAATGCTTACATAGTTAAAACAAATGATTTTTTTCCTTTGATTTTTAAACACTGATAAAGGAAAGTGGTCTGTTTATTTTAGGACATGAAGTTGGATATACAAGTGAAGGGATCATCTGAGGGTGGAAATGCTGCCTTGAGTATTAGCTGACAGTTTGTAGAACATGGTTATCTCAGCACTGCTTGGTAGGACTTTTATGTTTATTTGATTTACTCTTCGGCATTAGGTGCAGAATAAAACGTTCAGATAATCCTGCATGAAAAAAACATTTATTTTGAAATATGTAATACATGTAGTCCTTAATTTATGATTAGATTATCTTCTAAAAGTTTCTTTACAAGTTAGTTAATTAGAACTCAGAAAGCATTTTCCCCTAGAAGTAATATTGAAAAGTGGTGGTGTGGTTTTCAGACTGGCACATAAAAGCCCATTTAATCTGTCATGTATCTGTAGTAGAGCCCTGGTTTCTAATCTAACTTAGCCACTGTCTATTTGGGTGATCTTGGGGCACTCATGTTACTTAAATTCCTAGTCTGTAAGACGAGGAAACAGTTTTCGTGAGGATTAGCTGAGACAATGTATATGAAAATGTTTTATGAACTACAAAATCTCTATGAAAGTAGCAGATATATTGTTTTTGCCCACCAGACAAGTAACTATTAAAGGGCAGAAAAATGGTATATCACTTAGAGTGGAGAGTATATATCCCAGGAGGTGTGCAGGTGATGTGTTGAGGGTATGGCAGGCATATACTAAACATCTATGTACGTTATTTCTCTCCTATCCTAATTTTAATTTTTGTCCTGCATATTGCAGTAGAATATCTATATCTATATATAGCTACATATATAGCTATATATCTACATAGTGTTATGCTCGATTTTTAAAAACTTGTCTGATCAAAACAATTTGGAGCCCACTAGTTTATTATTCATAGCTTTATCCCATAGAACATAGGCATATAGCAAGTGATATGACTTAAATAGATAAATTGAGTTTATAATCTCCCTTTATAACATTATTTCTATGAAAAATATACATTATGTAACTCTAGTTTAGGCAATATAATGTTTTTTTGTTTGTTTTGTTTTGTGTGTGTGTGTGTGTGTGTGTGTGTGTGTGTGTGTCCTAATTTAGTATTTGCTTGTTGGATGTAGGCATTCCTTACTTTGGAGTCTCTAGGTAATACATATATGTGTGTGTGCGTGTGTGATTTTGTTTGTATTTGTGTGTAGACAGAGAGAGATGTTTTGGAAAGTGACAGCATGGTAGGATAGCATGAACTCTCTACATTGGCATGAAAAATGACTGGGCCCATCATTCAGTATCTTTTTCTGGAAGGTATAAGGTTCGGGAGAGACACTAGGTGCTTTCCCCGCCAGATTTAAGCATTGTATGTTGAATACTTCTTACAGATAATTCTTGGAGTGTCCTGAGAGTAGGTAGATCAAGGGAATTGCAGCAGCTATTTCTTAGTAGTTAATGGCTTTAGAGTCTTGAATTCAGAAAAGTATACAATTAAAAAAAGTCTATTAATCAAAACAATATGTTGAAAACTGTCAAAAGGCCTCATTGTTATTGCATATAAGTCAACTTCTGGACTGTGACCCAGAATGGCTAAGTAGGGGGTGAGATACTTGCTGGATAGATTTAATGATACAAAATTAATGCAACAAAGGAGATTTTTTTTTTTGCCAGTCATCTCTGGAATAAAAAGCCGATGAAATACTTTATCATACGCATCCACTATGGCAGTGGGTGCTTAAAGTGTATGTGAAAAGGTAAGCAGTGCCTTGATGAGAATGGGCATCTTGTGGCAAGGGTTGCATGATATGGAAAACTCACCAGAAAAACTAGAGAATGGAAGTGAATTATAGCAGGGTTGACAGAAATGAGCAAAACTAAATAAGTTTTGAAAGCAGTGGCCCATTCAGTTATTTCTTTTATTTTTCATATTTTTTCTCGACTCTGCAAAATAATAAGAAACAAAAGAAAAATCTGCTGAATGCCTAGTCATAGTTTATTGGAGCAGGAAAATAAGCCATTCTGAACCACTCTCTGATTTGCTGTGAGTGGCAGAATCATTCACTGTAGTGAATCATAGCGGGCAGAACCATTTGGAGTGATTATTTTCTGATGTTAAATTGCAAATGGCACATGTGGAATCAACAAAGGTATGAATTATTTTTTACAATCTTAAAAAAAATCCTGTTATTGAAAATGTGTATTTGTATGACCAGCTTATTACTTCATTTCACCAGTTTATGGCTTCATTTAACAATAGCCAAGCCAAGCCTTAAGTATATGTCTCTTTGTTTTTATATTTGACTAATTGAAATCTTTCCTAGTTAATATTTTTATGTCAAAGATAGTATATTGTCCTAGAAAGAGCATGACAGTAATAATGGTGGGAAAACAATGTATATATAAGCATTTGGTTCAACTGACTGGATTGAAGAAAACATTTGAGTTTCCTGCCTTTTACTTCAGTGAGTAAGGAACCTGTTGGCTGTTAAACAAACAAAATAAACTGAGGGATTAACCCTACCTGGGTGAAACTTGTTAATGACATGCAAATGGTTTATCTTTAATATAGTAATAGGCACTACTTAGTGCTAATCCTGTGAGAATCTGTGATGTTAGGGACAGTATACCTGATGCTTAAGATGAAATATCATCTGCCTCAAGTAATCTGGTGCCTTATTTTGGTTGAAAAGCTTCAGGTTGCCTGGCCCTTTAAGGCAAAGCTCTGGTATTCAAATTGGTGAAATAAAAAGGTATTTTATGCTCCAGTGTCTGCTTTGTGATAGCACTTAATTTTAAGAGGGCAGAGTGGAATGCTTCTATTTAAATTTGGGGGGAACTGAAGGGAGGGTGACTACATTCCATGAAGTGCCACTTCAGCCCCTGTTTTTTCTTCATAATAGGAGACCTCCGACTTCTCGCTGGGATTGGGATTCAGTTGTTGGCCTTAATTCGTAGTGGCTTTGAAAGCTGTTTTTGACAGGGAAACTGGTTGGTTCTTAAGGAGAAGAAAAATGAGGTTTTCAGAAGGGAAAAATTGCCTTGCCTAACAGTCGATATCCTGACTGCACTCAGAAGGCACTCAATGTATGAGTAACTGCATACATATTTAAGATAGGACTTCAAACGTTTCAGGCCTGAGAGAGACAATGGGGGAGGTCACTGGGCAGGTGTGGCACATTCTTGGCACCCGTCACATCATGTCCCGGAATGGACACATTTTAGCTTCTATATTACTGCGGAGTAGCAAAATTTCCCCACATATAGCAGCTTAAAACAACAAATATTTGTTATCTCTTCTCTTTTCTGTGGGACGTAGCAGGATGGCTCTGGCTCTAGGTGTCTTGGGAGGTTGCAGTCCGGAAGCTGCCCCAGGGCTGCAGGCGACTGAAGGCTGGGGAACTGCAGCTCATCATGGGAGGCTGTCGTCAGGAGCCCTCAGGTGCTTTCCACGTGGTCCTCTCCAAAGGCTGCTCACTCATGGCAGCTGGCTTCCCCCAAGGGAGAT
Source organism: Rousettus aegyptiacus (assembly GCF_014176215.1). NCBI lineage: Eukaryota > Metazoa > Chordata > Mammalia > Chiroptera > Pteropodidae > Rousettus > Rousettus aegyptiacus. The sequence continues at coordinate 30,037,299 of NW_023416307.1, read as the reverse complement.
GGAGGTGGCACACATGGCCTATTATGGCCTATTATGGCCTCGTGTCTGACTCACACACTGTCACTTCTCATTCTTCTTGTTAGAAGTGAGTCACTGAGTCCAGCCCACAGTCAACCAACGGGAGGCGATTCAAGGGCATGAACACCAGAAGGTGACCTTAGAGTCTGGCTATTGCTGCCCCTTTCATGATACTAATTTATTCAGCTATCTCGTGACTCAAGAGATTCTGAAGATCTGTTTGAACTATTTTCATCGCAGGAATTTTAGTTCACCTTCAGGTCACCTCCAACAAAGTCATTCGGGGACGTGTCCCAGCCCAAATCCAGTACAGTGGAGGGTCTTATTCAAAACATTATTGCCACCACCACATCTACTGGTTGTGAGCCCCAAGTCAGCCTTGGGAAGAAATAAAATCGTTCAGCTGAATTACATGAAAATAATGTGTTGGTTTAAGTCTAGTTCCCACTGGGTACATGTCCTTGTTACAGGAAAAAGTATAAGTAGCTTTAATTCACCACACAAGGAATGTGACAAGGAGAAAAGACATTCGCGAACCTGACATTCTCTATCTCAGACCTGGTCTCTCTTTGAGGGAGTTTGAAGAATTTGTCATTTCACGAACCATAAAAAGAATTAGAACTATAATCCCTGTTTTCCCAATTATAAAAGATATTTGGTTTAAATAAGTCTGGTTAAAATATTTTAAAAAAGCAAAAAGTACATACGGCTTAGGACACTGATGTTCATGACTTAATCCCTTTCTTTCTTTCTCTCTCTCTCTCTCTCTCTCTCTCTCTCTTTCTTTCTTCCTTTCTTTTCTTTCTTAAAAAAAGCCCACTATTTTCAGAGGTCATTCAAGCACCACTGCATTTAAAATGCCAGTCGGTCAGGGTGAAGACGTTGGCTGTGTAGTTGGGCGATGAGTAATGAATTGTTCCCACAAAATGTGATCCATCAGATATGGAAGTATGTTCAAGGAGCCTGGGATCTGTTATCCTGGAAGTGGGGCATTGTAGTGAGAATCTTAGGAGCAGATTTAGCTGGAGAAAGTTGGAGATAACCAGAGAGAAAAATGGCGCCTCAGAAACTTGGGAAACACTTTCCTAGGAAATAAAACTGGGCCAGAAGCCAACATAAGTCATCGTTTTCAGATTTATTCCATCATCAGCCGCAGCCCTCTCCCTGATTTCTGCTCCCATCAGATCCACAAGGGTGTAATGTATGGCAGTGAGCCGTGTTCTGCAGTCAGTATTAGGGACACAGTCAGGAGACTAGATCAGGAGGGGCAGTGAGGATGTCCAGGACTTCTTCTGATGATGGCTCCAAAACTTGATTTTCCCTTGCCCTCTTGAGTCTGTGGTGAAATGATTTTACATTGTTACATCCGTTTGGAAAGAGGTTTCTTTCTTTTAAAACAAAGTGTGGATGATTCTGTTCAATTGACACTTATTTTGGGGTCTTGCCAGTATATATTTTTTTGTACCTCCATTTTCCATTGGCAGGGAGTTGATCATTTCCTTCTCTGAGTTCCCAGAATATCTGAGCACAATGCCAGTACAAAAGTTATCCCATTTTTATTTGTGCTTCCCTTCTTAACTCTTCCCCCAAATTCAAGATTGCGAAATCCTTGAGAGAAAGGACTGGATTTTACTAGTGTATTTATCTCGAGGTGCCTGGCACCTATTAGGCGTGAATAATGATATTGAATGAATGAAGGAAGGAAGGAATGGATTCAAGGCAGGCTACTGCTCATATTTCATCACCCAAGCTCTGAGTTATATTTTTGGGTTCCTAAAAGAAAACTTAGACCTTTTAAAATTGGTCAGATGGCATCTATTACTGATATAAGTGATATAAAATCATTATATTTCTTTCTGGTAAACTTACTTACAGGTTATAGTCCGGGCCACCTGCATTAGCAGCTCAGAAGAAGTTTAGATGGGCATTTAGATTGGCTGGCTCTGTTATTCAGTGACTTTGCATACTTGTTCAAGGGCACTGGAGTCAACCAATGTTTATTTCTGGATTCCGCATTGCTCTCGGGATCACTGCAGTGAAGAATGGTTCCCCTCACCCCCACCCCCATTACCTCCTTCACCTCGTTTGTAGTTCCTGGTCCGGGGAGTACAGCAGCCCAGATTTTGCCAGGCCGGTTATTCCTTGGTGCTCATATATATTTAGCATACGAACCACAGCAGCTGTTGGCAATTCTGAGTTGGGCCATAGAGGCAAAGGTTTTTGAGGTTGAAACCTTGGGTTTAAGAATATTGAGAGTCTCCCATTTTTATGTCTTTGTATTATCTCATGATAAATAGTACATGCAAGACCTCAGTCTGGTATGTGCTAATGAATTACAGTGAAAACTTGTTTAAAGAGGCCTCTGCCTGGTTTTGGGCTTTATATTTTACAATGAAGTAAAGAAATTGGGAAGAGAGGAGCATGAAAAATGATTGAAGTCATAGTCCTTTGAGGAAATCTTAAAAAAAATGAACATTCTTTCACTCGAATAACAGAGGATTATTAGGGAAGACTAAAGAGATTCGAAGATGTAATAGAGGTTATACTGGTTAAGATAGACTAACTGCTTTAATAAAAATATCTCTACATATGTTTATTTTTCTCTCATATAATAGTCCAATGAATGTCTCTGTCACTGGTTTGGGGGAGGTTCTGCTCTACCATTTTCAGGGACCCAGGCTATTGGAGGCTTTGTCATCTTTACCTTGTAGCTTCTAACATCATCTTGGGGTTCCATATCTTGCCATCTGATGGGAAAACAGCATGGAGGATCATGTGTGGAGGTTTTTATGGATTAGACCAGGAAGTGGCAATACTGCTTCCCCTCAGATTCACTAACTGTAGCCATGTGACTGGTATCTACCTAACCCTGAGAGGCAGGGAATATAGTGTTTTGGACTGAATGGTGCCCTTTCCCCCTAATTCACACATTGAAGTCCTAATCTCTAGTACCTTTGAATGTGACTGTATTTGGAGAGAGGGCCTTTAAAGAGGTAATTAAGTTAAAATGAGATTTAGGGCATATCCTAATCTAATCTGACTGTCTTCTTATAAGAAAGGAGATTAGAACACACAAAGAGACATCAGAGGAAAGGTTACATGAAGACAAAAGTTAGATGGTGCCATTTGTAAGCCAAAGAGAGAGAAAACTGTCAGGAGAGACCAAGCCTGTCAGTACCTTGATCCAGCCTCCAGAACTGTGAGAAAATAAATTTCTGTTCTTAAGCCACCCAGTCTGAGGTGTTTTGTTATGGCAACCCTAGCAAACTAATGCTTGTAGTACAGCTATGGGCCCAGAAAAAAATAGCAACTGCCTTAGTGATCAGCTAGCAGTCACTGCCACGATGTGGGAATGAGCCATTTACTCATCATTTACTCCGTTAGTTGGTTCCGGCAGTTGGTAGTTGGTTTGTTTGTTCAGTCCTCCCTTCCCTCCCTTCCCCTCCCCTACTTCCCTCCCTCCCACCCTCCCTTCCATTCCTTCCTTCCTTCCTTCCTTGCATTCATTCTTTCAATGTTTGTTGAGTGCTTCTCTAAGTACTTGGGATAGGTGAACAGAATAGATCAAAATCTCTGCTCTACAGTAACTTAGGTTTTATCAGGTATTAAAGCGGCCAGTTATCATCATGTCACCCTGCTTTATTTTCTTTTTAGTACTTATCACTAATTGAAATTATCTTGTTTATTGATTGGTTGACTTGTATATTGTTATCTTCCCTCACCCCTTCAAAAATGAGCTAGAACCTCACCTTTTTTTGGCTTTACTTCTTATGGTATCCTCAGGGCCTCAAAATGTCAGGCACACAGAAGACTTTCAATATTTGTCGAAGATTGAATGAGACATCGTGGAATTAAATTTCAGGAAAAAAATATGTAATGAATGATTTCTTGATTATAAGGGAGAATGAATAGAATTCCCCTTGCCTTTTTTAAATATAAAAAACAAAAGTGACTGATATTTGGGGCCAACCTTGTTATTTAGCCCCTGAGGTTTTCTTAGCCGTTTAATTCTTAAATTCTTAGTTGTTTTCTATAAAAATATCATGAAGGTAAAGTTCCTGATGTACATAGTATTCTAAGTGACAGAATATCTGCACCTGAATATTTCTTGGCTTACCAGTGACTTAGTACAGAGTAATGGCGATTCAGAGTGGTTGGGGCCTTAAAGATGGGGCAGCCGCATACCCTTTTCAGATCACGAGCAGCAGGCTAAGAGGCCCCAGGCTTGGATTAGGCCCTGCAGTGATTTATCCAGCACTCTTTCTGCTACGCTAATCCATTTCCTATTTTCATTAAAGATGGAATTAAATAGTGGTTATGAGTGCCAGCTCTGGACCAGGCTGCCTGAGCTTGGATCCTGGCACTAACTGTGTGACCTTGGGTAAGCTCTCTGTGCCTCAGTTTTCTATAGAGAATGGAGATAAGAATAGTACTCACCTTATAGAGTTGTTTCTCTAGCACTTTTAAGAATTAATATTTGTAAAATACTTCGAATGTGACTAGCACATAGTAAGCATTCTATAAATGCTAGTCATTGTTATTATTATTGGTATTTTCATGTCATTAATTATATACTATAACAAATGTTTAAAGAACTTTTGTACATATGTGAAGAATTATGATAAGTTTTCTAATATTTATTGACAAAGAAAAAAGAATACATGGGATACCGTTTTCGTTACACTGAAGAACTCAACATATTCTACCTATAGTGTCTTCACTACGCAGTTTCCCAAATATTTTTTATTGAGATATTATTGATATATCATAAAATTCGCCCTTTAAAAACGCACCATTCAGTAGTTTGTTGTAACCAAGTTGTAGCACCACCACCATTATCTGGTTCCAGGACATTTTCATCTCGTGAAAAAACCCTGCACCCATTAGCAGTCATTTCCCATTCTCCCTCCCTCCAGCTCCTGGCAACCACTCAACTATCTTCTGTCTTTATGGATTTACCTATCTTGGACACTTCAGACAAATGAAACTATTCAGTAAGCGGCCTTTTGGCCATATAGTATGTAGACTCATACAGTATATAGGCCTAGCTTCTTTTACTTAGCACGACGATTTCAAGGTTCATCCGTATTGTGGCATGTATCAGTACTTCATCTCTTTTTATGTCTGAATAATTTTACGTTGCATGGCTACACTACATTTTGTTTATCTACCCATCAGTTAATGGACATTTAGGTCATTTCCAATTTTTGGCTGTTATAAATAATGCTGCTATGAACATTCGTGAATGAGTTTTTTTTTTTTTTATTTTTTATGGACATATGGTTTCACTTGTCTTGGCTATGTACCTAGGAGTGGAATTGTTGGATAATATAGTAACTCTAAGTTAAACTTTTTGAAAAACTGCCAACTGTTTAACAAAGTGGCTGTACTATTTCCCAATATTTGATGATTAATTTGATCTTATTTAATTAAAAGAGAAAGAGGAATAATTTGAACTCAATATTCATAGTAAAGACTTGGAGAGGTTCACAAACATTTGAGAGCCTATGTTTTACCTATTGTGGTAGACATTGTATAAACCAAGAAAAATGAGACATACTGTCTGATTTTGAGGCGTTGACAGAAATTTTGGGGTTTCAAAGTCAAACCTTCCCTCCTTTAAAAAGTATAAATGGTTATTTTTCTCTTATTACTCTTTTTTTTTTTTTTTTCTGGCTACCGCTGTCAAATTTTTAGGGAGAACTTTTACTGGGGTATTAGATGTGTCAAGACTAGAGGGCAGGATGGAGCAGGATGAGATAGACATTGGGTAGGAAACCAAGGTATATAGGACCAAGACTCTCCCCAGTGTATGATTTGGTGCAATCAATTGTGACCTAGTTCCATGACTGACAGTGGTCTTTCACCCCATCGTAGACATAATTTAGAAAGAAAAAGAAAACTATCTCTCATTTATAGAGACTACATTTGTTTTCCATGCCAAGAATCTGGTGGAAACTTTCATTTTTGCAGAATTACCCCCTCGTTTTGGTGCAAGTCTATGTAGTCATAAAATTTTGTGAGCTGTGGCAAATTGTATGTATGATCGTATCCACAGATCTCTAGTCTAAGAAGCAAGCTTCCAAGAATTTTGTTCAGTTATTGCTTACTGAAATGTGTATTTCTTAAGCAGATGACACTTTCATAGGTAGAACACAGAGATTTACCAGGACGCATCTCGAGCTTCTTGTCTTGAGGCAACCCGGTTCTGTTCCTTCCCTGAGAGATCTAATGTTCATAAACTTTCAACCACTGTTTTACTTATTCACTAAAATGGGTAAAAATTACATTTTATCTTGAAGCAAAAGATTGTTTACCCTCCATGTAAACAGCTATGAAAAGTAAGCAAATGTATTTGTGGAAAAAGTAAAGTGAGATTTTAATAGTACCGAGTCAGAGATTTTCTTCTCAGGCGCTTCTCAGGTGGAGGTGAGTTAAGTACATGGATGTAAACATGGCATCCTGGCCTGGAAAAGATCCAGTAGCAACAACTCTGTGAATTTACTGGTTTTGTTTGCTATTTCCTTCTTTGCCTACTATATACATGATACTGATTTTATGCTCTGTCTTCAATACCAGATGTCCTTCCCCATCCCCTATCCTACCTCTTTCCCTACCCAGATCCCCTCCCTCAACCTTTAAGGTCCATTGTAAGCCAGCCCCTCTCTCCTATTTTGCCCAATCTCTTCAGCCTACACAGATTTCTCTTTTCTCCTGACAGGCTGATTGACAGAATGGTGAGAGTTAAATTGTAATTACTTACTAAAGGATTGATGTGTCCACCCACTAGACTGCAAGCTCTCTAAAGGTAAAAGCTCTTTCTTATACTAGTTTTGAATCTACTTCAGGACAGTGCCCCACTGAGAGGGCTTCCTCAGTAAATAACCACTGGTTGGATTAATAAGCCTAGGACGGTCAAGATACCAGCATAGACACCATTGATTGATTCTCATGAGAACACTTAGTTCAGGAAACCATGCTGGAAAACCTCTAGGCTTTACTGACTTTAAAAACAACACGTAATCTATTCTGTGCTCTCCCTTCCCCCACTAGATAAAGCAGATAAAGACTGGAGGGCATGTGGAAAATCCTGGGCAAGCTTTGGCACTGGGGCTGTGTGGTTATCCGCCAGGACAATTTAGTGGAGCCCGCACCTGCTGCTTTATGACTAAGGTTTCAAAGCTTTCAGAACTGGAGTATGCAAAGCTTGTCTTTTGATATCAGGATAAGTTTCAATGGATTTAAACTGTGTTGTAATCAGATTTAAGCACGAGAAGCTTTTTCCCTGTACCGGCAATGAAATTATCTCTTTTTAAAGCTGTTTGGCCAACTAACTATGAACGACCATGTCCGGTTTCCTTGGTCGCTCCTGAATCCTTTCTCTAGAGTACCTTTCCAGGTGAGAGGGGATGTTATAAGGAGGCAGGTGTCAGTTTTATTTCTTTATCATCCAATTATGGATGACCCACATTATTTAAGCTTTCTAAGCCTCAGTTACTACATTTGTAAAATAGAGATAATATCCTCTACCTCTTACAGTTATTGTGAGGATCCAATGCTGTAACACATGTAAAATACCACCATTCCATAGAGCATGGAATAACATAGTGTCTAATTAACAATCCTTATTCTTTCTTCTCCTTTCTTCTTGGTCCGAATGCTGAAGGTTGCCTATATTCGTGCTAGCAGGAACATAAACTTTGTCTCCTCTTGCATCTGCATGTCTACATTCGAAAGGGATTCTTCTCTATTTTCCCTTGCATATAACTGTAGTATGGGTCTGAAGTTATTAAACTGTCTACTTGAAATAAGAGAGAAAGAAGGAAGAGGGCGGAGGAAGTTTCTTCCTTTCTGCAGAGGGGAGAATTAAGCTTTTAACACCACCTGAATTTTTAGAGCTTGTATTTCAAGGAACGAAAATGCTTAGCCTTTGTTGTATCTATTAATTGCATCCCAATAAATTAAATAGGGGTATATATACACATATATATGAAAGCATATATGAGATATATATGAAACATATATGACAAATGACATACATATGCAGATACATATGCTTATTTATTTATATATCTGCTGCTTTTCTTAAGTTTGCAAATGTGAGTTTAGAGGAATGGGAGGAAAATAGACCACTGCTAAGCAGTCTGGCTGTGTCTACTTGCACACAAGTTCTTAGCTGATTAATTATAAATAGAGAAAAAGGTGGAATTCTAAAAAGAAATGATTTCAAATAAAATTTTCAAGCCACAACATCAATTTCATAGTAGTCAAAAGTTTTTTTAAAAAATTTTTTGTTTGTTTGTTTGTTTGTTTTTTGTTTCCTGCTTTGGTAGACATATCATTAATTGTTACTTGACCTAGGGCTTAAATAGATCTGGTTCCTTATTTTTCTTTACATCAGATTATACATCTTCCAGATAAAATAAAAAAGAAAAAAAATGAATGAAAATAAGTGACATGTCTTCACTTCTTTATAATGAGATAATGAAATGGGATTGGCAAGCCTTTAATACATTGGTATTGACCTCTCAAAGAAAATAATAAATGAAAAGTAAAAAAAATCCAAAAGGAAAAGGATGCTGAATGTGTGGGATATTTTGCATCTGGCCAAGAAGGGGCTGTAGTGATCATCCAGGGAGACAGTAATATGACCCAGTGTCTTGCTGCTTGGCCTAGCTCTCCCTGCAGAGCTGGTTTTCTCTATCAGCAGTATAGAAGGCAAGGGCAGAGCTTTACTGGGAGGCAGAGACAGGCAGTGCAGCAGATAGGAGGAAAAGTGTGCACCAAACAGGCTGGCGCTGACATGTTGTCATCAGAGAGAGGCCCTGGTACTTCCCAGCAGGAGGAATGAGGTGGGAGGCCCAAGTGATCACCTTCTGTTGCTGCAGGCCTATAAGGATGATCAGTAGCCCGCTCGAATCCTCACCGGAAGATCTACCCCATATGTGTTCTTCTCACTGCCCAGAAGGAGAAGGGGGAATAAAGGAGCTAGCTTTTCCTGAGTGGGCAGTGTGCTAGCTGCCTTCCGAACATCTTGTTTGATCTTCATAGCAACCCTGAGGTTTCCTAGCACTGCCATAACAAATAGCCACAAACTTGGTGGCTTAAAACAAGAGAAATGTATTCTCTCATAGTTTTGGAGGGCAAAATCAAGGTGTTTGTGTGGTTAGTGCCCTCTGGAAGTGGTGAAGGATAATCTGTTCTATGCCTGTCTCCCAGCTCCTGCTAGCTGCAGGCAGCCTTGGCATTCCTGGGCTTGGGGCTGCATTACTCCAATCTCTGCCTCTGTTGTCCCCTCTGGGCCTTCCCCTTTGGGTCACCGGGTCTCTGGGTCTCAGCTCTCCTTCTTCTTTCTCTTATAAGGGCACTGGTCATTTGATTTAAGGCCCGTTCTAAATTGGACATGTTCTTGTCTTAAAACCCTTAATTTAATTATATCTGCGAAGATCCTATTTTCAAATAAGGTCACATTCACAGGTATCAGGGGTTAGGACTTGGATATATCTTTGTGCGGGGCACTATTTAACCAACTATAATGAAGAACTAGATTCGAAGTTAAGTAACTTCTCAAGGTCAGAGAATGACTGAGTCAGGATTTGAGCCCAGATTAGCTTGCCTTCAAAGCCCACGCTTGTTCTTACTAGAACATGACCACTATTTGTACACACACATACACAATGCATGACTGTTGTTGAGAATACATTCTCTTTAATAGAGTGAGGATTACTTTTATTTTTCTGTCTTTATAAAGAATCTACACTGTTGTGAAACAAGTTGGAATGTGACTTATATGTCATAATTAAAATACTTGAATTCACATTCTTTTGATGGCTCTGTCACATATCTGATAGCTACACGAACCTTCTTAAGATTTGCAGATAAGACACACCAGAAATCTATTAGAAATCCTTTTACAAAAAACCTGGATTGAACCGTATCATTTTTCTTCTTCTTTTTTAAAATTCAGAATTGCTGAAAGGGAATCCCTAATAGCCTGTTTGTCATAACTGGTCCTGTGTCTTGGTTGCTTGGATACAGTCCAACACAGCATCGGGAGAGCCGCATCTTGAGGTGGGGAGTGCCACGTGTCATTATTCTTCCCTTAAAAGGCATGGCATATGCAGACTCTATGGGTCTGCTGTCATTCGATGTGTGCATTACAAAAAGTTACTTCACTGCTTCAAGTGTTATTTTTCTTATATGTTAGATGAGGGGGTTTGATACAGGTGATTTGAACTTTCTTTTTCCACTGATGTGTTTTTAAACAGCCCCTTCTACCTAGAACATTTGCAGAAAATGGTATATTTTATAGTCATGTTGTAAAGTCATTAATACATTTTCAGGGAATATGTTAAAATATTCAAGGATTTTATTCCTGTGTTATTCTTACTTTAGGCACATTGATGGATCGTTGAGAATTGCCAAAAATGCAGAAGAGTATATATATAGTGAGATATAGCTAGGTTCTTATATACAAAGTTTTAAAAGAATTAGAAATAAAAGCATTATAGCAATTATACATGTAGAAGTTAGTACAACTCTATATTTTGATAGAAAAACAAGTTGAATCCAACTAGGAAATAAATTATTGGCTCAAAACCATAAAGCATTTTCCTTTAAAATAATAGCTTTCCTTATTTTACCCACCATACCTCAAGTTTCCTTTACATAAAGCTTTACTTTTGAACACATTTTCGCTATGAGAAGAATTTTGTTCTCTCTCTCTCTCTTTCTCTCTCTATGTGTGTGTGTGTGTGTGTGTATATATGTGTGTGTGTGTGTGTGTGTGTGTATATATCTATATATATATAGATATATATATATATATATAGCGATTTATCATCTATCTATCCTCAAATAATTTCTATTAGGATAATTTAAAAAAGAACAACAGGAGTTTGGGAAAGGAAACTGAGATCAAGGGGTTTGCAGATGATGAAACCCCTGGTGAGATGAAGCTGAGGGGGGAGCCGAGTGCGGTGGTGAGGGAAAAGGAAAGGGTGTCTTTTCAGACGTGTCTCTGGCACAACTGGGAGTCAGTGCTGAGTCTCAGCCAGATGGCACTCATCTTAGATGGAGGATCGGAATAAGAAAAAAAATGTCTTCTTATGATCTTCGCAACAATGCAAAGTGAAATTTTAATATCTGTTTGACATTGTGGAGAAGAAAGAGACAAAAGTTTTGAACAAGAGAAAAAGATAAATTATTCATTTAATTATTACAAATTTAGGATGGAATGATTTTGTTGATGTTTCTTGGTTTTATGTATTATCATTTTTTTTTTTTTTTGGTTTAGTGAAGGCAAACCTATATAAAGACTTGCATATATATTTTCATTTTTCTAACCTATTTTCCCTTTAGGATCTGAAGATTATACCTTTGGGACATTTAAATTGAGGAGAGACTAGTACAGTTTTTTGTTTGCTTCTTTGTTTTAAATTTCAGCTCAGTTTGTGTATGTAGACAGAGCCTTAATCTTATCCACATAGCTGAGTGCCTGCTATGTAATAGGTGTTCAGTAAAGTGTTGACTTGTCATGAGCTACCAAAATAATTTAGTAGCTACTGCTCATAACACTTTCTTTCACATGCAATGCTGTGTTACATCTCAGTTAATTGGGGATATCTATAAAAGTCTGACTTTCACCCAGTTACTTGTCATTTTAATGATGGTGATGATGATGATGATAGCAGCTAACATTTATTAGGTGCTTACTTTGTGCCAAATGTGCTTTAGCCACATTAAATTATTATCATATTTAATCTTCTAAGCAACTCTAACGATTTTAACTAGTTAGTAACCAGTTAAGTCACTCAGGATAGTCAAATTGAATATAAACAAAATAATATGGCTTATTTAAAATTGATACTTTTCTCTTAATGATTCAGATACTTAAAGCTTAAAATCAATGTCACCATAGGAAGTAAGTGTAAAGATATGGACTAATGGATGTATTGTAAAATTAAACTTATAATTTTTAGAAGATTATAAGCAAGAATAATTTAAGAAAATTGTATTTTCTTCATTTGTTAAAATATAAAACAAACACATTTTATAATAGAATCACACATTGATTTTAACATCTGAATTTTTTAAAATTGGAATTCGGTCAAATAATACTTATATGACTCCAGGTTATTCCTATAGCAAATAGTAAATATTTGCTTGCGTTTATAAGTCAGCTGGATGAGGCACAGAATAATGACTCACTCAATGGCTAGAGCCAAGAAGTAAGCCCTGCAATTTGGTTTCTTGCTACTTTCTGTCTCTACTTGATTTTCTCTCCCTCCTTTTCTCTAAATGTTAAAGAACACTCACATTTTAGTATTCACACCTAGTTGTTTTCCTAAGTTGAACTATTGTTGGGAATGACCCCAGTTTCAAACACTTCATGTTAAATTCTAGAAAACAGAGAAACATATTTAAGTATGGCACCTTACAGGTTCATAGTATCACGGATTCCAAGCTGCCTCAATTGTCAGTAGACCATTACGATTCGCACGTGGTTTATTTGGTTTGGAGTTACTTCAATTTTCCAAAGACAGTGAATTTGTAAAAACAATCTTTGATGATAGCCCAGAACTCTTATGTCTGAAATATTGGCTGGATGTAGCAGTTAGGATTCCCGCCCTTCCCCCTCCATGGTTGTCTGTTGTCTGAAGGTATGTCTAGTGGCCTCGAGATTGAATGCTTCCGAAGTATAACCTCCCATTGTTTGAATGTTTTCATAATGTTGTTGTAATAAAACATCTTCATACTTCACAGTTGAGATCTTGACTTTTCAAATAAAAAAAAGTCAGGGGCTAATCATAACAATTAGCTAATGTGTCAACAATTAGCACTTTCCCTCAAACTGCTCTAAAATGAGACTCTTCTTATCCACTTGCAGACAAAAATGCAATGATGTAGTTAAGAAAAGCACTGAAATTGGCTCTTAGAGTTCCTTGTTGTAGCCAACTAAATCCCCGGGGCATTGTTTACAGTGATTATTCTGCCATTATGATGATATTGCATAGGCAGACGGGGAGAGTAGTGTGCTCAAAATAAGTTGTTTTTTTTTTCCCCCTAAAAGACAAAACAAAGCATTAAAAGAAAATAATTCCTTTCTGGCTGCTTTTGGAAAAGTAGAACAAAACCTTCTGTGAAAAGTCAGCCAGTTACAGTATTTTAGTGTTTAACTGGTAAATATTTTTTAAAAAGAGTATATTTAATATTTTACCATTTGGAAAATTTTCAAGTGTTTCAAGTTCAGCACAACTTAATCAATCTAAGATTTCAGAGGTCTCTGATGTGGATTTCTTAACAATGGATACATTATATTCTGTGGCCATCTACACCACTTCTTGGTTGAAATATGTTTTAACATCTTTTATATAAGCCCTGTAATATAATAACATTTATACTGCACCTTTTATAAAGAATTGCACATTGCTTTACAGGGGCCCATATATCTATGTACATATCATAGGTTTGTCTTTAAAAAAGCCTTAAAACAACCTGTATATCCCTAGTAGCATCTCAGAATTCTGAAGGTAGAAAAATTTTAAGTAATACTGAGATTACTCGCAGGCTGCTCCTTTGAGTCTGTGCCCTCTACTGTCTGAGAGCAGAGGTTGCTGGGCCAAAGAGAGGTTTGCTGTGTGCTGGCCAGGCAGAGTGATGAGCAAGTGCCAAGGCTTCTCTCAATGAGGAAGGACGGCTTGAAAAGTGTTGCCCTGAATGGTAGGCAGGGCTGTTGCCTTAGAGCAGGGAGAGTGCAAGAGGAACTGAGCTGTCCTGTGCCACAGACTTTTGGCAGAGAAGTTCAGGGGCCTGTGTCCATGCTAGAGGCGACGAGAACACATTTGAGCCATGTGCGGAGTTGGAAACAAAGACAAGCATTGGGCATTTGCAACAAGCAGAAGCCAGTGAATCAGTTAAGTTAGGGCTTCCCGGAGGACGTGGAGAGCATGGAATAATGGGCCGTCCAACTTGGGAGAGGTCGTAACAATTATGTTTCTCTCCAACATTTCAGGAAGCTGGTTGTTTTCAAGATGTCATGCAGATTTGATAGACAAGATGTGAAGCAGAACAATTTTTAGCTTAGTTTCCACAAGAATAGTTTTCAACCAACCTTATTTTCTGTCTTTCATGATCACTAAGTTCTAAAGCCTTGCTCCTCAAAGTGTGGTACTCAGGCTGGCTACATCAGCCTCCCCTGGGAGCTTGTTAGAAATGCAGATTCTCAGGCACCGCCCCAGACCTATGTATCAGAATCTGCATTTTAACAAGATCCCCAGTGAATTCTAACGCACAGTACAGTCTGCGGACTACTCTGCTAAAGACATATGGAACATATTTGTTCATTTACTTTTCAACTTATATGATTAGTAAAAAATTTGTTGGAGGATGTACACCGTAAGAAGATGGTACCTTGCTCTTGAAGGGCTTACTGTTTAGTGATAGAGACAGACATGTAAAAAGAAAGTACATGTGAAAAGAGTTGTGTTCAAAATGGTTCGAAGTACAGGGAAGGGAGTGTATCTAAGTCTGCCTGAGGAATTCCCACAGGCCTCATGGAAGTTTAGTTTCAATGTCGAGCCTACAAGGAGTGCGCATATGTCTGAGAGGAAGGAACAGACCTCCAGCCAGTGGAGATATTATATGAAAGCCTGAAAGAACATGGATCTTGTAGGAAATGATGAAAGATTTCAAGTTGCCAGAGACCAGGGATGTGTGTGTGTGTGTGCGCGCGTGCGTGCGTGCGTGTGTGTGTGTCCTGTGTGTCATAGCACTTGAGCATGGGGCTTGATGAAGATGTAGTAGTGTTTTCCATTTTATCTCCAGTGCCTAAAATAGTGCCTGCTATGTACTAGGTGCTTAATGAATATTTGTCGAATGAATGAATGAAGAAAGAGTGAGACAGGAGTAGGAAGGGTCTGATTAGGAAGCTAATGAGTGTGGACTGTATCTTAAAGGCATTGGGGACTTCTAAGCAGGGTAATGATGCGGTTACATTAAATATGGGTAGCAGCAAAGCAAATAATCAGAGTAGGGGGCAGATTGGAGGCAAGGGTCTAGGGAAGGGGCCGAGCAGTAATACAGGGGAGAGATTATGAGTGAACAAAAGTAGTGGCACTGGGTATGGAGAGCAGGTCAGATCACAAGATGCTCAGAAGGCAGAATTAAATGACTGCCTGCTTGCTGTGGGGGTGAGGGAAAGGGAGAGAAAAATCTCAGGGGTGTTCCCCCCCCCCCCCCATTTTGAGTGACTGATGAGAGACAACAGCAAAGGGACTGGGAAAGACATCTAATTAGGTTTGGAATGTACCATTTTAGGTGCCTATGGAACATGCAAGAGATATCCAAGAAGCAGTTGGAAAATTAGGCCTGAAGATAAAGATTTGAGAGTCTTTGGCCATGAGCACGGGAAGAGAGAGAGTGTACATGAGAAGAGCAGCATGATAAGGACAAAATCCTGGCATGCAAACGTTTATGGGACATGCAGAGGAAAATTCAGCCATGGAAGCAGAAAATGTACAATCAGAGGGAAATAAGGCAATTTCAGAGTCCCTGCCTTTTACACTCTTCTAGCTCTTTGTTTTTAATTTATAGCACTTACATAGCTATACATGCATATCTGTGATTATTGGTTTGACTACCTCACTGGGCTCAATGAGGGAAGGGGACCCTGTTCTAATCACAGGACCAAGAGCAACGTAGCTCCTTGTTACTACTACTACTACTACTTCTTCTTCTTCTTCTTCTTCTTCTTCTTCTTCTTCTTCTTCTTCTTCTTCTTCTTCTTCTTCTTCTTCTTCTTCTTCTTCTTCTTCTCCTCCTCCTCCTCCTCCTCCTCCTCCTCCTCCTCCTCCTCCTCCTCCTCCTCCTCCTTTTTTTCATAAAGGAAAGGGAAGGGGGATTGCCTATAGTGTCAAATATCACAGAAATGTTTAGTATGAATAAATCTAGAAAAACTCATAAGATCATCAGCTTTTGCTGGAGGACTTTGGTGCTAACAGTTTTATTGGCATGGTAGTGAAGGACTGCAGATTTTAATGGGTTGACAAGTGAATGGGGGTGGAGCTGGAGCCGATAGTATAGACTAGTCTTCAAAGGAATTTGACAGTGAAGGGAGAGGGAAAAATGAATGGAGGGGATAAGCTAGTTTGTGAGAAGAGAAGTCAACCATTTACTAGGATGTTATAGAACATAAAATATCTACTATGTGCAAGTTACTTGGTGCTAGACATTGGAGATCGAGCAATAAACAAGGCAGATATGGTCTCTAGATATGAAATAATTAACAACACAATTTATCAAGTAATTATAAGCATGCTAGATTTTGGTATGTGAAATACAGGACCAGTGCAGGGTGAGTACTGTGTGAGAGTTTAATAGAGAGAACAGAAACTGTCCGAGAGATGAGGAAGGTGAGCTCTCAAGGATGGAGTGGGTGGAGAGCATTCCTGGCAGAGGGAACAGTATTTGCAAAGCTCTAAAGTAGCTGAAGCATGAAGAAGGAGCTGAAAGTGTGAATGCTGAGACTTGGTGGGGGGAGAAGGGACTGGTTATGTTCTGAAAGCCCTGAGGAATCATCGACGAGTTTTATGCAAGAAAATGCTATGATCAAATATGTTTTTAAAAGGTCACTCTGGCTGCTTGTATAGAGAATGGATGTGGGGAAGAGACCAGCTGGGGACTCTTATAGTACCCAGAAAAAAATGGATAGCGTTTGGGGCTGAGGAAAATGGAAACGGAGAGAAATGGATGAATTCACATTTTTAGAGGACAAAATCTTACTGAGTATTTGATTATGGAATAAAGGAGAAGGGGAGGTAGAGTTTATTTCCTGGCTAGTGCAGATGGGTGGATGGCGATGCTGTTTATGAACACAAAAGAGTCATTAGAAGAGGACTGGCGTGGTGGGAATTTAATGCCCAGGAGGAGGTAGCCAAGAGGCAGCTGATCTGGAGCTCAGAGGAGGCTGTAAAACATAAGGCATGTGCACAGAATTTGTAAAGCGTGACTGGAAGCTCGATGGGAATTTTTGAAGTTGAAGTCCTATGAGGAAGGGCTAAAGGAATCAGGGCTATTTAGTATCAGGAAATCTTTTGAAGATACACAGGCAAATGAGTCACAGGCATCTGAGAAGAGACTAGTACAATCAGAATTTGGGTAGATTTGAGTATAGAATCCTTAATGAATATGCCATAGGGCCTTGGACCTAGCTAGGCAGTTAAAATTCACATAATGATATATTTAAAGAACAGCGAGCTATATGCTCTATTTCTTTTTTGAACAATATAGTTTTATGTGTATACACTGACCCTTGGACAATGTGAGGGTTGGGGGGCAGGCGGATCCCCACATAGTCAAAACTCCACGTGTAACTTTGACTCTACATGTATATGGAGTATATAAAGTGGTTGTAGAGAAATAAATGAAGTGGTTCTTCAAGGTGTCCTCCATTTCTATGGTTTTATGAGTCTATAAAATATTTTTTTCCAATAAATATGCAAATTCCAAAATAAATGTCTAATTTACCAGACTTGAGCTTTCTCCATGGCGAAATACATTTGTCGAACATAGTTGTCTGTTTCAAAGGAACAGCTACTCTTCCCTAGTTATAAAATGTAAGCTCCATTTTAATAGGAACTCTGTTTTTCTCTTGCTTTGGCCAGAAATGGAACAGGGATCTTTTGGTGGGGTAGCAAGAGGAAATAGTAATTGAATTTTAAGTACCACCAATTAATTAATGTCACTGTACTCACCAGCAGTTCGTAGCTCATCATTCTGTTATGAGGCATAGAATTTCATTTATAAATAATTCTTTGTGTAGTTTTTTTTTTTAACCTGCTGAGCACTATTATTTTATTTAATAATAGCCCATGTGTTCACAACTACCCACCTTCTTGTACCATAACAGGAGTCCTGATTCAGCCATCATGCACTTACACCTTGTTCTGGTCTTCTTTCTAGAATTTCTGAAGGAAAGCCAGACTGCAATTTCCTGACTTGGTAGAAGAAACCCTAACACTCTGTACTGAAATCCAGACCGGGAGTTGCTAGAACTGATCTTAACTTTGATAAGGAAAGACAAAATGATATTTATTTTAGGATTAGTATTATATCTGGTGTTAAGAGTTAAAAAGTTTGGAGGATTTTTGTTTTTGTTTTTGTTTTTGTTTTTGTGACAAATCTCTATTTTTTTTTTTGGTATACCTTTAAAATCATCAAAGGTCTCTCATCCATTAACAACCTGAGGGGGGAGTCAACTTGTTCCTTTTTCTAAGAATTTCCTTAGACTCTGCCATGGTTCTCCTTGGTAGAAGCACCTAGATCAATTGCTGAATAGTATAAGTAGACTGAGGCTAAACCTTATACTTGGGAACAAAGCCATATCTGACACCAAGCTTTTTCTAAATATTGAGTTGAGCTAGAGTTCTTGGCATAGCAGAAATCTGTCTGTCTGTCTATCTGTCTGTCTGTCTACCTACCTACCTACCTACTACCTACCTTATTTTCTACAAAGGCACCAGGACAGCTTTCAAAGGGGAAAATCCACACTGAAGTTCATGACAATTATAGCCATTTCTAACCAGTCTTTCAGAGATGATATGATTGCCCATCCTCCTGTTTCAAGAACTTACCCTTTTCAGTTTTAACATGGAACAAACTAGAAATTAACTAGGGGATGCTGACTAAAGGAGTAGAGGCAGCAGCTATAAATCTCCAGTGACCACTATATGCCTTACGTTTGATATTTCTAAGGTTATATTTAAATTTCACAATCCTGCGAGTAAGCTATTATTATTGTTATTATTGTTATTCACATTTTATAGATGGGGAAACAGGCTCTGAGAAGTCATTGCTAACACTCAAGGTCCCACAATGAGTGAGAAGTAAAATGAGGATTCTAACTTAGATTCTCACACCCTCTCCACTAGATCTCCCCACTTTTGGTTCCTTATAATGCCTAAGTGCAGAACAGTTCACACTCATATTTCTGGAGACCTCACTATTAAGGTTATAAAACAATTTCCCCATGGACTACCCTTTGGGATAGCTATACGAGTCCAGGATGCATTCAACGAATGTGCCTGTGGTTGTAATTTTTTCTGGGGGATCCTGCCTTATCCTCTAACCTCGGCATTAATGTTAAAATGTCTTTATAATGAGTTTCCCTTTGCATTTCATCATCTACTGGATGGATGTTTTAGAATGGTTAAAAGCAAACACCTTTGCCTCTCACTGACCCTTCATAGATGTGTCTTCTAATTATACTGAGATCTGAACAGATAAGATCAGGGAGATAAATATTTGTAACCTGAGGCTCCCTAATCTCATAAGTAGTTATTGTTGACAAAAGAATTTTTGCTAAGCGAAGTTTCCCCTTCATAGAACCTATCAATATGCTATTATTGACAGATGAAAGCTAGTCTACTCCAGGTCTGGGCAATTTAAACCTCATCTCTTAACCCGGGTTTAATATGGAGTGCTGGGAAACAGGTCAAAAATGGACATCTTAGCTATACTGATGTAGTCGATTCAGTGGAACAAGACAGAAATGAATCCTGTCTCCCCAACTTGCTATTTATGAGCCAAAAAGGCTGGTATGATGTTTTAAGGGATTATTCAACGAACTAATGTGTCAGAGTGTTGAGAGAATTTTGGGCTGTCATAAAAGATTACACATTGAACAGAATCAGAAGAGACTAAGTGAATAATTAGGCAAGGATTGACTACAGTAGTTAGAATAAATGAGAAACAAATTTGGCAGTAAGTGATTCATCCGAAGTTTTATTCAGCCGGAGGCAGGTACAGCTCTGAGTCTAACTCAGAGGGTTGTCACTGAATTTTGTGGAGGATTGTCTAGAATGGTGCTTCCTAGACCTGGTTGCACAAGGGTGTCAAGTGGGGTGCTTTTAAACCAATACTAATGGCTGGATCCCACCTCAGACCAATTATATCAGAATTTTTAGGAGTGAGACTCTAGGTATTATTATTTGTAAAAAGCTCTTTAGATAATACAAATGTACAACTATAGTTAGGAACCTCTGGTTAGAGAGACTTATACATGTACAGAGTTTGGGGCAACTGTTCTAGAATTAGAAAACTGAAGGAAGTAGGTCTGTAACAACCAAGTCCTTAAATCTTATTGTTATAATCCTGTTGGCCATACCTAGGGCATCTTTGCACTCAAATTTTATTTTTGACTTTGTTTTCAATTTTTTTTTTTAAAGCATTTGTGACAGGATTTGAATTTGGTAGGTCTTTGTGTGTGTGTGTGTCTGTGTGTGTGTGTGTGTTTTAAATTTTATTTAATATTCTATTGAATGTACTGAATGTACTACATCAATATAGCTAAGATGCCATTTTGGGCCTGTTTTCCAGCACTCTATATTTAAACCAGTCTTAAGGAGAGGACGCTCCAAATTGTCCAGACACGAAAAAGACTAGTTTTTGTCTGTCAATAATAACATATTGACAGATTCGATGAGGGGGAACCTTACTTAGCAAAATCCCTTTTGCCAATAAAAACTATTAGGATATGGCTGAGGCCATGATGGCACTTAGAAACTTGAGAGTAAGGACTAGGTTACATAGCTCCAGGTACGTGGAGAGAGGACCAGAACAAGGCAAGAGTGTGTGATGGTGGAACGAAGACTCCTGTTGTGGTACTAGAAAGTGGGTAGTTCTGAACACATGAGCTATTATTAAATGAAATAATAGTGCATAGCCCAAGGCCTGAACATAAGAGCACTGTTACTCTTACTATTATATTGGGCCTATACCATGTAATAGGAAGTAGTCTCTATTTGACAGGTATCATCTCTTAATTTTCACAACAATCCTATTAAACACTATTATCATGGGACCCAGAGAGGTTAAGTAACTTACCCAAGGTCACATGGCTATACCTGTTCAAAGTTTGTTCCATCTCCATTCATTTATTCAATGAATATTTGTTGAGTACCGACCACATATCAGGCTCTGTTAGGAACTGGGGATAAATAAAACAATGACCAAAGCAGATACACTCCCTCCCTCAATGAGATCATAATCCAGATGGGATGGGCTATAAATAAAGAAATGAACATATGTCAGGTAATTAATGGTACTGAGGAGGGGGATGCTCTGGGCAGAGGGTGCTGTTTTATGTCTTTATGATGAGTCTTTTGCTCTGGAATTAGGTTGGGCTGAGGCCATGCTGGCACTGGAACCTTGAGAGTAAGGGCTGAAGGTACATATCTCTAGCTACAGTCTCTTCCATGTCTGCTTCCCATGGAAATTTTCTATAAACCAAGAATTAAATACAGAGCTGTAGAGAAATCTTTCCTGATGATGGTATGGGAACAACCATCAGCACAGATAGGAATCTGGAGGGCATTTGCAGGAAAGGTTTAGATCTGGTCAAGAGGGTTCATCTTGATCCTGGAATGGAATATCATTTAGCTACCTCCTGGACATCTGTATAAAGTGAAAGCAAGTTTGTGAGGTGGGGATATGGATAAGTATTGGTTAGGATACAGGCTGATCGTGGTTCAAATGAGGTATGTTATTTTCCTCACACACACCCCATCCAAAAAAGCAGAAAGTTGAGGGTGGGAACTGCTCTGCTCTGTGAGGTTGGCCAAGGATCCACATCCCTCTATCTTGTGGCTCCTCTGACTCCTGGATTATGCTTGTTCCGCATGTTCACCGCCACCGAATTCCCATCCCTGCCTGAGAGAGATAGGAAAGAAAATGCGGGGGACACAGAGATTACTTTCTTAGGACTAGATGGAAAGGTTGCCCAGGTCGCTTCCTTCCACATCCCATTGGCCAGCACTTGGTCACCTTTGGAGGTAGCAAGTTAAGAGCGCAGCTCTAGAGTCAGACTATTGGGGTTCACATACCAGGTCTGCCACTTGTGCATGTTATTTGACTTCTTAGTTTCTCATCTGTAAAATGAGAATGATGAACTAGCACCAGCACATAGGATGAAGACAAAATGTGTTAATTTGTAGAGTACCTAGATCAGTGCCTGGCAAACAGTGGAGTGCTATGTGTTTGTTTGTTATGTAAACAATTGGACACACCAGGCTGCAAGGAAAACTGGGAAATGTTCTGAGCTGGGGGGCCAAATATCCTGTCAAATAAAATTCAACGGGGGGTTTATTTCTAAAAGGAAGAAGAGAGGCATGAATACAAATAGTATGATTTTATAATTTTCATCTAAAATATGATACTTTTGAGAATAAAAGGATGCCAGTATTAAAAGTTATGCTGAGATAAAAGGCATAAACAGGAATTGTCCTGAAAAGTTAGTATGCCTGGGTATCGAATCCTGGGTGGGGTGCAGGGGCATGGGGGTATTAGTTATTTCCACAAAGCATGTCTGAATGACCAGTTTCACAATTTTTTTATTTAAAAATGACAATCTGAGAATCTGACTTCCATTTTCGGGAATAAGTGGAGGGATAGGTGGAGGAAACACTCAGTATTTATCCCATTTAAATTATACCCCAAACAACCTGACTTTTTGTGAAAGTATGTAGATTCACGAAAGAAACTCTAGTTAAAAGTGGTAATAGAAATCAATATTAACGAGCCATTGACTCTGCTGGGTGCATTTAGAGGAGGCCAAAAGAGAAGGGAGCACTCTGAGTGTTTTCAGGTTTTGGTGAAAAAGGAGTCTTGGTTGGTTTGTGATTTGGTTTTGAAGGAATGCCTAAACATCAGTCTTTAAAATCCAGCGTTTCTCAGGTGTTACCATCTTTGTTTATGTCATTCTCACCTTGTCAAGTTATCTTTAATATCAACAAATGAATTCCTACCAGACTTCCGAAGCTCTACCTTTTGCCACATTATTCTGAAATGTTCTCAGACTCTGAAGAAAAATTAGCCCTGCCCTGGGACTTTGAGAGAAAGGAGGCTTCGCTAAGTAATAAATAATGTATCCAGATTGGAAAGGGAGGTGACCACCTACGGTGAATCGCAGAGAATTCAAACACTTCCTTTAGGAATCTAACCAGCCTGCATTTTCTTTTTGTTTCTGTGAGAACATGGCAGATAAAAAGAAACGAGTGTAAGATGAATATGAACTCCAGGTTCCTAACAACATAAGAAAATGTAAAAAAAAAAAAAAATCAGCATTGAGTTGATAAGAGGAAAAATCATAGCCAACTGTAAAAATTCATCCTCTACTTTACACATCCCTACCAAATAAACTGATACATTTCAGGAAATGGCAAATAATGCTTAAAATGGCAGAAACTAGAGTTGGGAAAATAAGAACCAGGTGTTGGGAAGAAGGAAAATCAAAAAGAGCATACATTTTCCGTCAACAATCCCTACCATAAATCGCAGCAATGCCACCATCACGACCTAGAGCCCGCAGGGAAGAGACTGTTGTAAAAATGATAAATCAGAATCACTACACACCAGGTCTTGATAAAACAAAGAAAGTTGATTCCCGGGTTTGACATATATATAATGTTCACAAAGAAAGAAAGCTTGATCAGTGAAGGGCCAAATGTGAAGAAATGCAAAGTTCAGAATCTGGTGGCTGTTTAATATTCCAACCGAGCCGAACGTTGGATAATACAGTGGAAATTGATGACTCAGTGGAATCCGGCTGCAGCAAAATAAAGATATATTACAAATTTCTTCACAAGAACAGAACGATATATATGCCAGTGCCTGTTCATCACATTTTTATGTATTCTTCATATCTGGAAACAGAAGAGAATATACTGTCTATACCACCTTCATGTAATAGAGTTAATGTATTTTCTGGGGTTATGTTGTTTTATTCCTTTTACGAAGCCAGATCTACTACTACTTTAAAAAAAAATGTTTCGGTGTAAAAATGAGCTATTGTGGGTACAATTTAACAATGATTGCCCTAATTGCATTCCTGAAAGACCCTCAGATTCTGCAGATTTGTGTGTGTGTATGTGTGTGTGTGTGTGTGTGAGAGAGAGAGAGAGAGAGAGAGAGAGAGAGAGAGAGAGAGAGAGAGAGAGAGAGAGAGAGATGAGAGAGTGGAGTGACTGGGGTGCTTGGTGATGCAGGAATCATATTGAGGGTGACTGGTGTTTAGTTGAGCAGCCTCAATCAGACTGTGATACTGGATCTTACATGCACTGGTGTGGCTGCTCTCAGGGACTTTCAGGGTCTATTTATAAGGCAGCCAGATTTCTGGGAATGGAGATGCAAGGTCCTTGCGTAGGCATTTCTGAAGGTCTTAGGTGAAAACACAGTGATTATAAGGAGTTTCAGACTAAGTGTTTACTTAGCTCAGAGTCTTCTGGCCTTAAAAAGTCCGTGACACTGAGGCTATGAAAGCATCAGTATTATGGCCATCTCTGGCCTTGTTTTCCTAGCTGGCTTTGCTTGTGAGTTAGTGATCGACACCCAGGAGCTTGGCATGGCCATTCTATGGTAGAGAGTTTTACCCTGCGACCTCTATCTTCATGTCTACACGACATGTTATCTGGCTTGAGAGCAGCAGTTCTCAAAGTTTGATCCCTGGGCCCAGCAGCATCAGCATCAACACCAGAGGGAACTTAGAAGTGTACATTGTCAGGTTCCACCCCAGACCTACTGAATCAGAAACTCAGAGGGTGGGGCAACTCAGCAAGCTGTGTTTTAACGAGCTCTCAAGCACATTAGAGACTATAACACCCGTCTAGGGAGAGTGGACTAACAATAGTTACATGCCTCTGTGTGATTATTAAGCTAAGCTTGTGGTGTTTATTGCCCTACAGTCACGCTTGAATTTAGTAGTGATCATCCTTATTTTAAAGATGAAAAAACCCAGACTTGGAATTTCAGAAACTTGCTCTAAGTCAGCAACCAGTTGAGAGGCAAAGTCAGGTTTGTGAACCCAGATCTTTCTGATCCAAAGCTTGTTCTTTTTACTTTACCATGATGATAGCTGTGGATCCAAATTTGTTACCAGATGGTACGAAAAGGGACTCAATTGGTTTTTCTTATTCATACTTTTATTTATTTATTTATTTATTTATTTATTTATTTATTTATTTATTTATGTATTTATTTATTTATTGTGGCACCGGTTAACTAAATCCATTAAGTTTCAGTTGTGCATTTTAACAATAAGGCATATATATTACACTGTGTGTTTGCCTCCCTTAGCTAGATTTCTTTCTGTCACCACATATTTCAATGTCTTTAGAATTAATGACCTCTTCTTAAGAAGTAGATTAATATAGCTATTTGTTAGTCTGTACTGCTACATGGGCTTTATTGTCATGTGGTTCAAAACTTCAATCTTTTATGTGAAAGGACTGGACTCATGAACGTTTATGAGCTCTCCTGATGAGGGCCAAAGTAAGCAGAAAATGAGGGGGGACAGGTATAAAATAGTGGGGAGCACGTGTACCAGGAGTCAGAAGGCCTGGGTTTAAGTCTTTGTAGTTTACTGGCTATTTGACTAAGTCACCTAATTTCTCTGAAGCTCAATATTTTTCCATCCGTGAAATGGAGGAATGTTTTGCTTCTCTCATGTGGTTCTGGAGAGCGTCAAATGAGAGAAGGTAGAGGAAAATGCCTTGAAACTCCAGAATGTCCTTTAAATCTAGAGGCATACCGTTTGTTAATATAATGAGGAAACTACGATTCAAGGTAAAGTTATCTACCATCTTCAGTATCAGGAATGTTTTTTCTCTGCTCTGGTTTGTTTATGCCATAGAGATCAAGAACCTTGTGGGACAGTCAGTTAAGTGTATCTTTGGCAGATAAATTAATCATTTTTAGGCACAGTGCCAAGCCTCATAAATAATGACTGGCACTGGGAGAGGTTAGGGGTTCTGCGTGATCACGAAAGAGAGAGCCTGTGAAAAATGGTCAGGTTTGCTAGTGTGATGGTGGGCAGATAAACTGTGTCAGACCAGGGCGTATCCAACTCTAGAGAGGCTGGAGATCTGGGGAGAAGGCATCTGAGGATTTGAAGTGCCAGCAGACAGGTGACATTTAGGGGTTGTCTGGTAACTTGCAGGGGAGACTCAGTCATGGGGAAATTCTACATTTTCTTCGTGTAGGCAAACCATGACTCCATATTGGAAACCTTTTTCAATTTTTTTCCTCTGTTTGCCTGCACCTTCAATAAATGTTAGATACTGTAATTAAGTATTTTATTATTAAAAAATACTAAATGTAAGGTACTGAGATAGGTGTTACATGTATATCACGCCTTTTAATCTTTAGAATGACCTTGACATGTTGGTGGTGTTATTCCCTTTTTGCAGAGGAAAAACTGAGGCTCAGGATGGTTAAATAACTTGCCAAGAGGACCTAGCAAGTGGCAGAACTGGGATGAGATCATCGGGCTGTCTGGGCATGAGCCAGGCTTCTTCCCCTCTCCCTGCTGCTGTGCAGTGGTCCAGCAGGTCAGCCGTGAGACTGGACCCAACGCTTGTGTAGCTCTGAGGATGGCTTTTGGTATCTGAAGCTTCTCAGAATCTCCTATTTTAGGGATCCACATGTACCTGGAAGACTTGACAGTCTCTCTTAGATCTGCTTTACCAGCTTTATTTATCAGTCCACATTTTGCCCACCTGTGTTCTGTTCATACTGAATTTCTCCTCATCCCTCAAACACCATGCACTTTTATGACTCTGGTCAGTAGTTTCTCAAACTGTGACCTGAGATCTACCTACTTGTTAAAGATGTAAACTCTAGATCCCTGCGTGAGACTGTCAGAACCGGAATCTGAGTCAGACCCAGCAATTTTCATTTTAAGAAGCACCCCGAAGTGATTTGTTGGAACATGAAAGTTTAAGAGCCACTGGTGGCCTTTGTACATGCTGTGCCCTCCTTGCACTTCGAACTTTCTGTCTCTCTGCCTTCTCTGCCACACGAATATCTGTAAGCTGTATCTCAGATGTCACCTCTTTTGTGAAATTTTCTTGATTCCACCCCTGCAGAGTTAGCGATCCCCACTTTCATGTTCCCTACCAATTTGTTTCTGCCTCTATAAGAACACATCATTTTGCTGTTTACTTAAAATATATCTCTGTCCTCTCTGCTATGAGTTCCTTGAGAGCAGGGACGGTGCCCTATTTATTTTCCTTCTTCTCTCTAGTGCCTGGTACAGTGGCTGACATCAAGTGGTACTCACCAAATACTTGCATGTAGGAAGACGGGTTGAGGCAGGCCTCAGTCCTAGAAGGACTGGGTAGTGGGCGAGTACACAGCAGGGATCTAGTTATTTGCTCTAAGGTGTGAGGCTGGGGCCTTGCTCCATTCTGGAGGGTAAGGCTAGTACTCAGTTCCCGAAACCAAAGGAAAGTCGCTGAAAATCAGGCCTTGCTAGTGACCAGCTTAGGACTCTTAAAATTCTTCATTGCTGGGGTTGAGATTTCTTCTCAAACCTACAAGTGGGAGTTATCTCAACCAACTGATTTTGAATGCTGGGTAAGATGAGCAAGTCACACAGGTTATCATTTAAGCTTCTGAGGATTAAGTTTGTGATGGTAAATGGTCCAAGATCTGGATACGAGAAGAGTTGGCAGTTATCACTGAGCTGGAAGGAGAGTCTTCTCAAACATGGAATACCACCAACCTATTTTCATGTACACGATTTGCTCAGGAAGGATAGGGATGTTCCCGCAATCAAATTTTAGACAGAAGGTGAGAAGTGCTATTGTCCTGCTGGTGTTCACTACTCAACACTTTTTAATAAATATCTTCCGGGATTTAACTAAGGTTGCATTGCTGTGTGGGTTCCCTATAGGAGTCCTTATGTGACAGTTTCTACTAGACTATGAGCTTGTTAGATCCTGTGGCTTTGGTTCTCTGGCAGCACGTGCCCTTGACTAGGACTATGAGGCCAGCTGCTGAAATGGTATCTGGATGAGGAGGAAAGTCAACGGATTTTTTTTAAACTTACTTTTTATTTTTATTCAGTCACTTCATTCCCGGAACCTTCTTTTTTATTATATTTACCACGTTATAAATTCACCTACAGCAATTTAGATGGAAGGAAAAGTAAGGAAAATTATTTTTGTTTACTGGGAACCATTAAAAAGAGAGGCTATTAAAGATTATTGTTGTTGCAGTCAAGTTTCAACAACAAATGTTAGAAGTACCAGTGAAAGCCATAGCATTCCCATTCCTGGATAATTTGTTTCTGCCCTTGTTTGCCTACATATGTTTTAAGACTTTCCAGGGTGGTTGTTTCTATTTAAGGCACATCATCTGCGGAATTCTGAAATACAAACCAGTTCTTTGAAATTTTTGATAAAGCTCAGTTCTTAATAACAGGAGGGTTTCAAATGCCCTCATAGCCACTTGGCCATCTGTAAATAAATGAAGTTCAATGAGGAAAATAGCATAAGGAAGCCGTTTTGGTTACTATTTCCATTTTGTTCATTCACATCATCAGTTTCAAGATGACAAATATAGAAAGAGTGTGAGAACACTTTTTAAAAAAATTATATTTTGAAACTTGGATCTGAGTTCAAACACTCAATCTAAAGGAGACTTATGATTCGAATGTGAGTTATTTATAGTCTTTGTCACTTTCCAGAATTTAAATTTATGTTGGGATAAAGCAAATTCAAGGCTATATTTGAACAACAATGGGACACATTCTTCTTTTTGATTTACTTATTCTTCAAGTAGAGGCTCTTACATTCTATGTTTGAGACTATGGGCAGTAGTCCTGGGTAGACATGGATATTAGAATCTCAGGTTATTATTGTATCCTGATGTCCCCTCCTGGATATATGCTTGATCACTGGGTTGCATTTATACCACCTGAAATGAAAGTGATTCTGATTTACAGCTCGAAATGTGGCTGACTACACCAAATGGTGAACATTTCATTACTTCTTTATGGGTTGTGTCTGAAGGGGTTTGGTTCAGAAAATGGACCACTGCTCAAAAGGAGAAAGTCTGTTCCCATGAAGCCGTAGATATTGAGTCAGCAAATTATCTATGTCCAGCCCCAGAGTGCCAGGCAGATCGTATGCTGCAGCTGCCAAAGTCATCCGACCCCCTCGGCGTTCACGCACCTCAGTACTCTCACCAAACACTTACAGGCAGACAGGAAGACAGACATAAAACATGAGTTAGCAAAGTCCTACTAACGAAGAGAGAGGGGCCATGCCACATGGTAGAATGAGGTTGTGATATAGAGCCCTGTGTTCGTTCCTTGCCTTCTCTCTCTCACATATCTTTCCCCAGTGCCAATAGCAATACAAATGGCAAATGAAGAGTGAGGAGAAAGCAGAGTGTGAGCGTGTGTGAGTCGGTGTGTGTGTCTTTCTCCACGATGGGGCTCTCAGAGCTTTATTCAGTCTCTGGCACAATGCAGCCTCTGTAGAAAAGATATTAGGAACAAAAAACAAACTCGAAGATTCAGGAGCGGGCTGCCAGGATTATTAAGAAAAACATTCAGATGATGCCATTAAAAACATATGGGGATTCTATAAAGCTCTGAAAAGAAAATGTTTAATTATGCGCCGTATGCAAAAGCCATCACATTTATATTAATACCGAAGACTGAAACTGCGTGGGGCTTAAGTAGTCCACAGTGATGCATCAATCTTTTTACTCCTTTAAAAATAATGTTTTTCTTTTGCTGATGACAAATACCTTTTAAGCTGTTGAGATCATGCTGCTATAGTGATCCATGGAGTTTAATGAAGACCAAAGTCACTAACGAAAGTTTCCAAATTAACTTTTCGAGGTCCCTGAATTAGATTTCTTTCTTTTCCTACAATTCCCACTCACTTGCTGTTCCCATAAGAACTCTCCCTCTTCCTCTCTGTCACACAAAGTTTGCCTATGCTGGTGGGATGGTTAGAAATATCCATTTTTGAGGTTTCCTATTTTAAGACACTGTAATGAGTCATTACCCAACTTTTAAGTGTTAACAGTTACAGTGATTTTGATTTCAATCTCAGTAGCTTACCTTAGAAGCCTGAAGAAATACAGAACTCTTGATTTTTTAAAATAAACATGGAGACTATTTTATTTAATTGGAGTCGATGTGTTTTAGGATCACCATCATTTCCTTTAGATCCTTGTAAATACGTAGAATCATTATTTTATGTGGCTTTGTATGTGTGTGAGGAGTGCTGTGGTGGGGAAAAAGGAATATCAAACTTTGTAGCTAGTAGGACTTTTAAACAAGTGTACTGGATGTGCTCTGAGTAAATATAAGTCAAAATTGCAAAAAGTAGTTTGAGTTTAGTTGTCTGATTATTGCACTCAATTTTATATTCATGCAAGTTTAAATATTGAAAAGATTGATCTGAAGCTTCTCAAAATTAAAAAAATAGTGTATAGATGCAAAAAAATGATAATCTTCACTTATCTGAAGAAGGTCAGAATGTACTACTCTGTTGGTGCTACTTCACCTTGGGGAGTTTTATGGACTTAAGCACTTGGGATTTTGATCCCCATTTTTTGCCTTCTTTAAGTAAACAGGTGGCTCATGAATCTGTGGACAGATTTGTTGCTCACACTTGAATGTGTCAAAACGTTTTCTTAAGTGTCAGTCAGGCTCATTGCAATAAAAATATAAAACTCCTATCCGCTTGCTGTCTGTCATTTTCTATATTACATATATGATTGAAAATTATAAATTACCCAGCCTGCAATTATTTTTAATAAAGGCATCAGGCTCTAGGAACCTCACTGGCTTACTCAGATGCCTGTCTGCAAACAGATTCACCCACTGCCCACTGCCCAGTGCTGAGGCTTTTGGATTCAGGTGCATTGAACGCTCAGAGGTGATTTCAAATTCAATCTACTTCTTGATGATGGAATCCTGAGTCAACCATTGTTTCAGTTTTCCTCCTGTATACGTTTTTGTGTGAGAAAACTTTACTTCAATTGGTTAAGAGCCAGCTATTTTTCACAAAGAGCCACCTGTTCCTGAGTTTACACAGGATATGTTGGATTTATTAAATACAATAGGATCAATTTAATTATGCTTTCTCTTAAGTACAATGCTACCTGGAATTACTTCACTACCTGATACATGCTCACTCTCTGAAGACAAAAAAAAAAAAAAAAAAAAAAAAAAAAAAAAAAAAATCAAAAAAAAAACAAAAAAAAAAAAACCCCCCAAAACAAAACACACTAGCTCAGACTTAAGTTAGCTTTAAGGAATTTGATTACCCCAATTTCTTCTAATATGCATTAAAGGCTGTATACTTTCGGTGTGGAAAAATGGCTCTTCTGAACTCCCCACAATCCCTGTTATTTACAATGTTTCAAAGCTGCAGAATTACTACAAAAGATTTACTCATATAGCAGAGCATGTAAAATTTAAAATCAATAAAGTATATAAATTTTGCTTGTCTCCTTGAATTGATTCCCTATTCTAATAGCTCAATGCTGTATTACTATATACTTTTTTATTTCCAACATCATTACCCAATAATAATCTCTGGACTTCCTTGCCGCAGCTCTGGGGCACTTTGGAATTTCTGACAATATTCTTCACAGACAGTTGTCACAGGCAATTGTTCCTCTTTGCACAGCTTCTAAAAATGAATAAAATAAGCACATGAGAAATATTAGTTTGGTTCTGTGATATTAGGAACTCAACTAGTTTCTTTTGACATGGCAAATATGGGGAACATTTGATTTTGTGGGCAAATAGAGCAAGATTTGAATTTGGAATGTCTTAGCAATTGTTCAATATGTCTTTTTTTTTTTTTTTAAAGAAGTATAAGGTTCAGTTTTCAATAATTTTCTAACAAGAGTTCCTCTGACTGGCTTTGCTTGGAGTTAGCAAATAAGGCACATGCAAGAGACAGCTAATGTTGGGAATGTTAACATATCAGTGATACTCAAGTTTATTCTCTAAGCATATTCACAAGAATAAATTCTACTTCATTTCAGAACTTGGTAGTATTTTGTAGAGTGAAACAGAGCTTTCTTTAATAGATTTATAAATAAAGACAGTCCTTGGCAAATTAAAGCATGGGAGGCAGTGAACAATTATCCCACCACTTACCTTTAAATTCATTGGGGGTATTTGTTTGCTTAAATCATGGTGGTATCTGGGTCCCAGTGCTAAAAGGGTTGAGCTGACCTTGGTTTCTTGAAATGCAAAATGTCATCAAATCCAAACATGCTGGTGAAATCTAAACTTGCTTTCATTTCTTAATGGCCACTCTCAGCCTGTAAAGAACACAGACAGATGATTGCTTACTTAGGCGTGAAAACAAAAAAGAGTGTCCATGCTTGCACTAGGTATTTTTGCTTACTAAAGCAATGCCTTCTAGCCAATCTCTTAAATTCTTCCTTCTCTTATGTTTGTTTAGTGTAGTGATTGACAGAGCCCCCACAAAAAAAGGCTGGAGGATCTTAATGTGAATCCCAGCTCTTCTACTTTGCTTTGTAACCTTGTGCAATTCTTTAACGCAGAGTCTGTACTCATAAAGTGGGGATTAAGGACTTTGGTCCTACCTCACAGAGAAATTGTAAAGTAGGCGCAGTACAATCTGCGGGGCCCTGTGCATGTTAAAAAGTTCAGAATCCACATTTCCCATATTCTCTTCCACCTGGGCTAATATTTAGTTTCAAGACAGAAATTCTGAAATTCCGAAATTCCTCACTGATAGCTTTAGGGATAGGATTGCCGGATAAAACATAGAACGGCCAATTAAATTTGAATTTCAGATAAACAACATATATGATATGTGTGTATATAGATAATATATACACACACACACACACACACACACACACACACACACACACACACGCTGTTTTTCTGAGATTCGAATTTGACCGGGGGACCCTAAATTTTTATACGCTAATCTGGTAAGTTTCCTGGGGGTTCTGGCTGAGATATTTTCTTATATTGTATGATAACAGACTAAAGAAGCTTGGGAGTAGGTATGCAGGGGTGCTTCATGCTTCCAAATTAATGGCTAAGTACTTAGCCCGATGTGATAGCTGCAAGTACCTAGTCTTTCATTATGCAAATTTATAGTGCAGAACTCAATATATAATCTGCAATAGGGCATTTAAGCCTGGCTCTCCCCTCTCTCCAGAAGGAGATGATCTCCCTTGGAGTCCGGGTGTGGAGGAGGAGGAGGGTGTGTGTGATTACCTGCACTGGTGGTGTTGATGGTGAATTTCCTCTGGAATGCCATTGCTATGCACTCACTGATCCTTTTTGAGGATTATCTTTCTCCTTATCCCACAAAACCAGGTTGTGAAATCTAGAGAAAGGACAAGGCCTCTTTTTAAAGCATCTAGATACTTCTCAGGACTCAGTACCCAGGTGTTTATGTGGTCCCCGATGGCGTTTTTTGCCTGGTTCTGTCTGGAAGGACAAATGGCTTTTGGATGCCTTTCTACTTTCTAGTTACATTTATCATTACTTTTTGTTTTGTTTTGTTTTGTTAATTTTCTGTTAAAAAATATAAAAGAGCTTAGCTAGGCAGATCTTAATTTTAATTTTTTAAAGTGATGCCCATTAAAAAATTATTTATAATATGATGTCATACTTGTCCCCTGACATCTGTTATGTTGGGGAAGTCTTACAATCAGGGTTCTCTACTTTTAAATTTTCAAATGCTGGATCTGGCACTAAATACCAGATCTTCACAAGTGTATGAAAGGGTGGAGTAATTTGTGTATGTCAGTTTACTAAAAACACTCACTATTTCAGAATACTACTTAGAAAATCTGGCCAGGTCTAGGGAGTTGTCACACACATCAGAAAATTGATGACATTACCTAAGCTGTCTTTTCAAATTTCTTCTGCCACGATGGTTTATACCAGCCATGTCTATACTACCATCATACTATTTGTCCTCAAAGTCACATAACTATGATCACAGGTGAGCTCTGAATGCCCAGGACTAAGGTGCCTGAGGATCCTAGTAGGACTTTATTTACTTTTCTTTCTTGTCATACCACATGTTGACTACTGTACTTTGGAGCAGCAGGTTTGGCCCCCATAAACCATGGCAGATGGCTACTCAGTCTATCATAATATCAGTAATGGGCCCAATACAAATGAAGAGTTCTTATGAACTCCACATACACTTCAGAAGGCAATATAGGGTCATGCAGCTGACTCTTTGGTCCCTTAAGAAACTAAAGCTCCTTAACTGTCAGACTATGATCGTACTCATCTTTGTATTGTATGTATTTAACAAATATTTTTGAGTAAGTTTGCCACAGGAAGCATAAAAATGAAGCCACATGAGTTAGGTTGTAAATGTAACTTCTACTTGCCCCTCAACATGGAAATTCTAAAATTTTTACTTACATGCCTTTTTAAAAAGGAAGATGTTAAGGTCCTATCTGGAGAAGTGTTTTTCAAACTTTAGTGTGCATCTGAATCCTTGGAGCTCTTGCTAAAACACAGATGCCTGGGTCTTATGGATGGAGTATCTGATTCAGTAGGTCTGAGAAAGAGCCTGAGAATTTGCATTTCTTTTTCTTTTTCTTTTTAGATAAGGCAACCTTGGTTGACCTCACAGATAGCCAGCAAGGACCTTGTCAGCTTACAATCCCTTATCTATCTATGTATGTATCTATCTACCTGTTTATTTATTTATTTTTATGCCTATGGCACCTGGTCTTCCTCGGTGGTCTCCCATCCAAGTACTAACCAGGCCTGACCCTGCTTAGCTTCGAGAATTTGCATTTCTAACAAGCTCCCAGTTGATGCCAGTGCTACACTGGTCTGAACCACACATCCTAGAAGATTAACCTCCCATGCATCTGAAGACACTAGAGGAGCTGGAGATGTGTGAGAACATTTTGGGAGACCAGCCTAGCCACATAAAAGAGGATTTATGGGTCTTTCTTCCAGTGAAAAGGTACATACCCATCATGGACTTTATCTGGTTTTCTAATCTTTGGAAATGAACACCAAAACGTGGAGGCAGCTCTTCTTTTACCACAAGAGATCATCATGTCCAGAAATCACAGTGAGCATTTACTGAGTGCTGCCTAAGGAACAGGCATACACAAATAATCAAGGCACACACCTGGAGCTTGAGGAGCTCAAAGTGCAGTGTCTTAGAAACTGTTAGGGCAGAAGGCACAGTATGAGTTATGAACAAGAAGTAGTATTGCTGTTTTTGACCTTCCGATTCCAGGACTCTGGACTCAGCCAGCTCAGGCCTTTGAGAGTCAGCAGTCTTTGCCGTTATAGTGGTCTCTGGTCCCTCTGGCTCATCCTTCCAGCCCCATCCGCCTTTTAGATGTAACCCCATGTCTCTGTGATTCTTGCTAGTAATAACAATGATCACTAGTATTCCTCCCATTTATGGAGTTTCATCTATAGCCAGACCCTTTGTATATGCTTCAATTGTCACAGCCATCCATAAAATTGGGCGATTTTATCCTTGCTGAACATATTAGTAAACCGAAGCTCAGAGAGATTAAATGGCTTGGCCAGAATCACACAGCTGGGGTGAGTGGTAGAGCTGGGATTTAAAGCTTATTTTGCTGGACATCTAAGCCACACATTCCTCCCACTTTCTACATAGCCAGTATTTTTTTTTAATTAAGGTTTTAAATTTTTATAAAAATGGTTAGGCAATTGGCCAACATAACCTTTTAGATAGTGACCCATATTCTTATTTAACAAAATGGAAGAAGGACAAAAGAACAAAAATGAGGAATGAGAGAATTCTAGAACTTTTAGCCAATAATTACATTTTATGTTTGAAACATTATATGTTTAACAGAGTGCTTTTGTATTAATGACCTGGCTTGGTCCTCAAAACCCTTCAAGGTAAGATCCATCCTAACACTGTTAGATAGAAAAGATGTAGGCTCCACCTCTTTTTATGAGGAAATTGCAGCTTAGAGAGGTGGTGGCTCAAGGAAGTGGTGGACCCAGGACCAGTCCTCAGAACCCCTAGTGTCCGTTTCACTGTACTGGAAGGCCCAGGATGGAGGAGGTTGGGGAGGGAACAGGGTTGGGGAGATGGATGTATTGGTCAGGACACTTGTGTTTGCAAAAGACAGAAAAATCTAATTCCAGTTTACTTAGAAAAAAACAAAACAAAACCTGGAAACTTTACCGAAACCGGTAATTGAGAGGTTGAGGGCAGCTACTGAATCCAGGGATTCGGTGAAGTCATTATGTCTCAGACTCTTTCCATCTCTCTCTTCTGCTTTCTTCTATGTTGGCTTCATTTTCCTGTTGGCTCTCTTTTTATTGTGAATCCAGGAAGCTCCCAGCTAGTAACAAGAAATATTCTTTTCTTCCCCACTGCTTCTTGGAGAATGCAGACGTTGACCTGGCTTGGGTCATATACCCAACCTTAAACCAATCACTGCATTAGTGAAATAGTCTTATTGGCCAGGCCTAGGTCATGTGCTTTTTTTGGAGTCTGGTATGAGATAGGAAGGAGCCAACCCCACCTGAACAACAGGTCTGTGAATGGGAAAGGAGAGGTTATCTAAAGGAAAACAGCTGGTGTTACCGGAAGGACAGAGAATGGAGGTGCACAGTCAAAATCATGAGCAGAAAAAAAAAAAATGGGCAAAGTCATTCCTAAGCTTTTACTTTTTAAATTCCAAATAGCCTTGGAGTGTTTCTCATCTAATTCAGCAGGTGCTTGTTGGGGTAAGGAGCCATATTGATCCTCCCCACCCTTATCTTTTCTTATGATAGGCTCTTCCTAGAAGTGGAGTCTGCCAAGGGGCAGGCACTGTTTTACTTGGTATAACGGCCACCGTGTTTTCTGTGCAGAGCTACTTTTGTATTTCTGACATTGGAGAGTAGTGGCTTATCAGCTAATTTGATTTTAACTATACATAGTTGTACATTTGCACACAACTTGATGTATTTAAATATTTTTTTATTCTACCAGTGGTTTAATGTCAAAGTTCATGTAACTTTGATATGCATCACATTTAATATCTCAAGGGTTAAATGATTGAGGTCCTCACAGATCAATAGCACATTATCAATTTCTTCATGAAGGTCTGGATGAGATGCATTCTAAGATTTATTCAAAGTCTAATATAATATGATTCTATGATTTTAAAATTTAGGCTAGATCATAGCCGTTATTTTAAAACTAGACAAACATTTTTCTACTCTTCTTTTTAAGATGAGCTTTGATTCTACACTGAAAGAAGTGCTTTTATTTCTTTTTAATGTTAATTTTTAGACGTAGAAAGGACACAGAAAAAAAGTCGACTTCACCACTCTGGCTATCAAGTTGAAGACAGAGCCATTCCTGGACTTGCTATGAGGATATCAATAAAATGTGAAATTGGCAAGGAAAAAAAAACTAGGAGAGCGTGAAATGTACAGTATGTATATATCGATATATAGTCAGGGCTTTAAATTTATGGGGTCTGGGTTGCCATTTCAACTTGGTGACCAGACTCAACAGAGTCCAGTTGCTAGAATTGGAGGTTAGGTAGAGAATCCCAGGAAAATTTCTTTTAAACTTTATTTTTAGAAGCATTCTCATAGGGATACTTTTGGATAACTGCCAATTTATTGCTTCACCCTATCTTATTGTTTCCTCTCTCAGGAATCTAGGCTCCTTTAAATTATATTGAAGGGCACCAGGACTAAATTTGTCAGTGATTTTCTTATCATAATTTTAATTAAATAGCTATGCATGATTTGTTGTTCATTTTCTTCTTTGTTGGAATATAAACTTCTTGAGGGCAAGAGCTATTTCTGTGTTTTTAATTTCGGAATCTCTAGTACTTACATATAATGTGACTAAAGCCATGGATGGAAATCCTTGGGCTCTCATTATTTTGGGGGATGTCCTTATGAGAAACAGCTGCCATCAACTGTGACTTAGGTGTTCTTCTACTGGAATGTTTTGAAAAGAGCAATAACTTTAGAGTTTTTGTCTAACAAATTATTGAAAAACTTTGGAGTTCAGAGTGTGTCGTAGGCTGATTTGAAGAGAGAGAAAGAATCTATTTGTATAAGCCTTGGAAGACACTCCTTCCCCTGGATAACTGCCCTGGGACGAACTATTTGTTTTTCTTGCTATTGTTTTTTCTCATAGTGTAAAATGTCTACATGCTTGGGCCGTTTTGGGTAAGTCTTAACAAATTTTGAAGTTACAATCTGCCTAAAAGTAGTAGCAAAGTACCACGCTTGGAAAAATCCATCGTCTTATAAATGAAACTAAAAGACCATGGACTCAACTATTGATGATTTCTAGCTGAAATTCAACATCTGGGCAAGATTTCTGAGCTCCATTTCCTCAGTATGCCAAATAGCTCATCTGGAAGTATTCGGCCAAGATTTAAGAGGTGATAGTGGTCCCTTTACTCATTCAGTCTTTGGTCTCCCTGGAGCTTCCTGCCAGGGCAATGATGAGTGATAATTGCTTCTGGGTTTTTGTAGTGTGGTCCAAGGTATTTTAGGTGTTTGCTTTGACCACTAGATTTCATCTAGAACATTATCCATGATGACAATTGGTTACTTTCAACCGACTTTGGGTTGATTGGTAACCTGAAGAGAAAGTTCCTATTGCTTATTCCATGACGTATATAACTTCCAACCATCCGCATAGACTCTTTTCATTTATCCACATATTGCAGTATTTATTGTCTGTTGTTGCGTAGGTTTAAAAAAATTGGGTTATGGTTTCAGATCCTTTACCTGATCAAAAGCAACTAGTGTCCAGATTTCCTCTGTAAGCTTGCTTATGATGAATTGATCTAGGGAAAATATTAATTCCCCAGGAAGATGTTTTAATCTGACTTTGGAAATGTAGATAAAAATGTTACACACCCTTATAGTAAACAGATTACAGAAGAGGATTCATGGCATGGTGATTAAAAGCTCGGTTCTGGAATCAGACGAACCAGGCTGGACTCCCGGGCCTGCCACATGTGGTTCTGACACTGAGGGTAAGATCTTTAGTAGCCCTGAGTTTCTGAGTCAAGAGAATGTGTGCTTAGCACAGGGCTAAGGTTACATAGGAAATGATCCATTGATGTCACCTTAAAAAGTATGATGGACTTTTATTGCTAAAAATGTACAGACAACTAAAAGATACTGAAAAAGGTGGAAGGAGTTAAATATACTATTTATTGATTTAAAAATCAGATAGAATCCATGTAGAACAAAAATAGAATTGCATTTGAAACAAATTATGTTTTTTGTTTTTAATGATGCTCCTTTAGCTTTGGTTGAGGGTCTGTTTAATAATGTCACATGAAGGTTATCTATATTTTTTATAAAATAGTGGTAGTCAGTATCTTATATCTAATAGCTTAACCAGAGTTTCTTAACAATTCACAGAAAGTCCTTTTATTGGATAATGAGAATTATATATAACCCATTTTTTTCTTTTTGCTTTGTTTTTCAAGAAGCTGAACACTAAATTCAGTGCTCAAGTATTAGTAGCCATGTTTTTTTTTTCTTGTACTTCTCCATGAATTTTAGTCTTCTATTTGAATGTTGATATGTGTTTTAATGTTGATATGTGTTTTATCTTGAGATGCCTACATTCTTTGGGGAAGAAGGAAGTGAAATTATGTAAGAGATGCCTCCTAGAGTTTGTCTATAATATTTTAGCTTTTTTTCCCTTCAAGTAAATGCCAAAACTGGCATTTGAAAAATGCTTTGAACTCTTTCAGCGGAAAAGTACTATGTAATGTTAATACAATATATTTATTTTCACAAGTACAATAAAGCTTGCAAGATAGTCTTACAAAGAAGTTTCCCTCTGTAGTGTATGGTGGAATGAGAGACTTCTATGATTTGTTACTTTGCGATATTTTAGTTTTTTCAAATTTTAAGCCATTAGGCTTAAATTATTAAGCCCATATATACAAAGAATTTTAATCTAAGAAAGATGCCAAGTTTGAACATGGAAGAGAGTGCCTCTTTACATAACCATGTTCTCATCTAGAGTGTGAGCCTGCACAGGGACCCAGGAAGTGGAGTGGGGTGGTGGAAAAAAAATCTCATGTTTTAGGGTCAGACGAACTGAGGTTCATATCCCAACTTCACCACCTGCTAAATAGATTAGCCTTAATGTTCTCCTCTGTAAAATGGTGATAATAATATTTACTTTATATGGCTGAACTGAATATTTACTTTGCATCAATCAATGATGACTGCTATTTGCCTAGGCTGCTAGCCCTATGGGAACTGGCCAGCTCCCAGCCGCTCAGAAACTTGGGCAAACATAATGGAGTGAGTGAGTTGGGATCGTCACGGGAGCATGAAATAATATCGTTCCTCAGGATCTGGCCTACGGCGAAGTCCCCTAGCAGACCCCACTTACTTTTTCCTCCCTTATTCTTCACCTTTAACCCAAAGGACCACAGGAGAGCTGCTGCTGTGGTAGAATGAAAGGTGAGGTTGGATCTTTGGGGCAGGAGCTTTACTCGGTGCTCCCTCCTGTCATTCTCGGAACGCAGCTGCTCTTCCGATTGTGGGATATGGGTGGAGCTTCTGTGGACAGCCGTTTTTCTTTTTTTAAGGCAAAATTATCCATCGCTGCGTCTATTGGGATTAAAAAATTTTAAAAATTATATTCCTTATTTCTATTTATTTTCTGAGTTGATTTGTGTATTATGGAAAAGTTGATTTAAAAATAAAATGGCTCTCATATATTTTAAAGGGATTTCTTTAAAGTATAATACATAGAAGGTGCCAAGTTAACATTTAAGCCCCTGCTGCATTCTCTCATTTATTCGCCCATCCCATGAATGAACATTCACTGGGCATTTGCTATGTGCTGGATATCATTCAAGGCACTATGTGGACCTATCCCATCCACGATGCATTTTTACAATCAAACCTAGTATTGTTTTAAGCTAAAAAAAATATTTTACTTTGGGTCCAGATATCTGAATGAAAGGAAAGATTTTGGCACTCAAGCCTTCAATGGTCAGTGTGGGCACAATTGCTTCTCCAACTATCCTGATTCCTTTTTTGGGTGCTGAGGATTCCTGTTTAATTTTTTACCCTCAAAGCGTATGCTTTCATATATTCCTGACTCCTTGCATGCCAAACCTTTTAGTCACTCTTCATGCCCCCAACCACTGAATGAAGCAGAATCATCTTGGCAAACTAAGTTATTTTGTAAAATGATATCTTTTCTTTGACTCTCTGCTTAAGAGCTGTAGACTTTTTGGTTGTGTTAGTGTCTTTTTTCCTGTTTGGAAAAAATTACATTTTATGAAATCCTGTGGTAACATTCCCTTGCACTTGAATTAAGCAGCTTATTGTGAGTGTACTAGGAATTTTGGAGTTCACTTAAGCACTGAACTTTTGCATGCCTCAAAATATAAATGTATGTACTAGATTACTGACATGGTTTCCTTATAACCCTCTGAACTCTTTTCCCTCTAAAATTAGATTTTCTTGTTTGGGTTAGTAGAGCATGTGGTTGCAGACCCTCGTAGAGCTATTGTGAAATATTAGGTCTGTATTTCCGGAGGCGTTAGCCACTGGCTGTAACCCAATTCTGATGGGAGAGTGAGTTGTGCATATGACTGATGTTACAAATACAATGAAAGTAAAACAACCCCCTTAAAAAAGAGCAGGCAGTTATTTTTCAGTGGTGGGAAGAAGTTGCAGGTGTGCTTAATGTTTTAAAGCTCTCAGTTATTGATCTTGTCCTAAGACTTATAAATAGAACCATTTATGTGTCGGTGTGACACAGATAAAAGATGATTATTGTCCATCTTTAAACTGTACTTAGCACTAAAATGTATAAGTAATGCACACAAAAAAGCCAGCTTTATCACATTTCCACAAGGTTTTACAGGAAAGAATTCATTCTTTCATTCATTTTTTTTCTTGGCCATCCCCCTCCCCCGCCTCCACCCCACATTTATTCCCTCCGCTAATTGTTAGAAATTCCTACTGGACATTCCAGCCACTAGCTGGCAGACATAACAAACACAAACTTTGCAGCTTTACAATGGAAATATCTTAGAACACAACTTTTTTATCCTTTGGTAGCTACCATCTTCTGAACTAGGAGGTTCATCACAGTGAGTGAAGTAAGTTAAAGTACTATAACACCTAGGGATTTTAGTTCAATTTTACTGTAATCTCAATTTTACTACCATAAGTCAAGTTTGTCATCAGAGAGCTCCTTATTATACTTGATGGGCAGATTCATCTGCCTTCACTCTGTGCATGTGGTTGATGCATGAGCAGCAAGGCAGTAATACTTCTTTATTTAAGCCAAGTCTTGGATTCAGTCCCAAATGACATAATCTCCCATAAGCTGGGAAATCTGGTCTAAACCACAGAATGTTATGGGGTACATACCTGTTCAGAGGATCATAGTCAAAGGATAGTTAACAGCATTTCATTGTCATCCTGGGGGAACAAAATAAGTCACACTTGGCAGGAGTTGGACGTGGGCCTAGAGCTACTTGACATTTTTATATAACAAATTAGAATATTCACTAAGATTGTTGCAAGGGGTTTGTATTACAGGTAAGAGTGAAGCACTAGTTTTTGCACAGTGTTACTACCTGTGCCCAGCCATAGTTAAGATGGATCAACTGGAGAAATTAAGGCAGATGAATGAACAAACTGTGGTTTATAGTAATGCAGACTCATGGTGATGGGAGGCTTGAAAATGGAGATGGTCATGAAAGAGGAAGTATAAAAGAGGAGCTGGAATACTGCAGAGAAAGAAACTCAGTTATTTCACCAAGTTTGTCCATGCATTTGTTGATTCTTTCATTTTTTTGCTCATATATCCATGCATCATATTTTAATAAGGGTCTACTATGTTCTAGGTACTGCGACAGGCACTTTGGACAAAACAATTAACAAGACATGGTTCCTTAATATGGAGAAAATTAAAATGAGGGATCAAGAAGAATGATTGACTCAAAAGTAAAATGAGGAATCAGGAGAATAGTGTTTCTTCTTTCCAAGATAAGGGGTTTGTGGGGGAAGACCCTGGACATGATTTGCTCTTTAGACTTACTGTATTTGATCTGACACTGTGCTGTAGATTCCTCTCACAGAGATGAAGGAGAAAGAGAAGTGAAGAATTAGGACTAAGCCTAAAAATTCAGAGTTACTCACTGGTAGCATGAAACTGAAACTCTTGGGCCAGATGAGCTTCTTGGGAGAGTGACTGAGCAGTAGGCTTGAAAGTGAGTCTCCACAGCATAGAGCATGGGGTATGGCAGGACAGTGTAGGTGAAGACCTGGAGACCAACAGATGTGATTTCCACAAAACAGTGTGGACCTAAAACAACCACTTATGACCAAGTTGTTATAAATACATCTGGAAATGACTTCTGTAAAGAGTGCATTTAGAGAGAAGATCTGTTGAACAATTGCAAGTGCTGGAGACAGATTAAGAAAATGATATGGACCTAGCATAGTAGAAGTCTCGATAATGTGAGAGAAACAAATGGGGCCTAAGTTATGTAACTTATCTCCTGAGTGCTTTTGTGTGTACTATGGGAATTTTAAGACTTAGAGGATCGTGTCCAGAGAAGACCATTTAAAGCAATCTCTGTTTTGGAAGATAGGAACCTCTAAGACAGAAAGAATGTAAATTCTTCAGTTCTTTAGGGTAGGAGCTGAAAGAGCAAAATGAATAGGTTATTAAAAGTCTAGTAACTAGATAGCAGACTCCATAGGAATACAAAAAAAAAAAAAATGTATACTTCCAAAGAACCCTAGGCTAGGCATAGGAGATTTTGGTTCTGGCCCAGCCTTGCCACCTGTGTGCTGTAAGAACTAGTATGTTAAATAATTCAACAGCATTGGGCCACTGTCTTCCTATTTATAAATATAGAGATCGACAAATGATCACTAAGGCCATAACATGAAAAAAATGATCAATTATAATATTAATTACTGATGTAAC
Organism: Rousettus aegyptiacus; assembly: GCF_014176215.1. Lineage (NCBI taxonomy): Eukaryota > Metazoa > Chordata > Mammalia > Chiroptera > Pteropodidae > Rousettus > Rousettus aegyptiacus. The sequence goes on along the minus strand of NW_023416307.1, from coordinate 29,993,491 downwards.
CTATTGAAATTCAAAAATACACAAGTCTAATTGATTTGAATGAGTTTGTTCTATCTATAAATCTAGTACATAAAATGAATCTAAAGAGTATTTTGCTTAAGAAAAATTTGCTTATTGACCCTATCATAAAAACATTTTAAAAATAATGATTGAAAAAAAATCAGATTTTGTATACTCGTTGATATTTGCCTGTCATCTTTGAAAGAGTTCTTCATTTTAACTGGAGTTTGTTTTCTTAACGGTTGTTTTTTTTTTTTTTTTTTTTTTTTTTACATTCAGTAGCAAAAGTGTGACTACGCCTTCCTGCTGAAGGATTTTCCCAACACCTTTGCCATGTCTGCCCTCTGGGGATTTCAGATAACGGGCAAGCACCAAGTTGGCCCTCTAAATTTGGCCCCCTCTCCCTGCCACAGTGTTTAGCAGATTGGATGAAAATGTGTCCGCAGAGATTAGATATTCCAGTGACCACAGTGCATTTTTCTGCTCAGAAAGCTATCTCTCGAATCAGCCCTCTACCTCTGGTTTATCGGGAGGAGGGTACAGACAGATAACATCCTTGCAATGTGACCCTGACCTTTGTCAACCTTTGTTAAGGCTTCATCTGAAGTCAGGCCTAATGTTTGTAAACAGGATGTAATTAAGGCTGGGAACTGACAGGGTCTGACATTAAGACAATGCAGAGCTGGCAGGGAATGGTCTGTCAGATGTCAGCTCGCATTGTGTTCTAAGTGCCTTCATAATAATTAGTGTCCTCTGTCTGAAGGAAGTTCACTCAACTTGGATTAATCTGTCACAGCGTGGAGGCCATCCTTGGGAGGGCAAGTGTTTCCTCTGATAAACCTTAGAACAAGTATGAGAAAAAAAGCAAAGAGACTCAAAAGAAAACTGTGAAAGTCAAGACTGCTGGTGACAGGTGCTGCCTGAAAATTAGAAACAGGAAGTAGGAAATAAAAGCCCCCCTCCACATCCCAATCACGAAGTGAATGCAAGAATTCACCATGATGAGAATTGGCTACAGCCGTCCTGGCCTGCTGGTCTGTGTGCCATGAGTAGACACAGGAAGATGAGTGTTCAGAAAAGCCCGTGCATAAACACATTGTTTGGCTTTTGCCCTTAACTAGTACAATGTGTGTGTCAGAGATTGCCCACACCCTATAAAAGGATTTAGGTTTAACATGTAATTGATCCGAAGAGGCTGAACCTTCTTTCTGTTATTAGAAGACATTTCTTGAGCATCTTCTGCTGGTTGGTATGGTACAAAGCCTGTCAAGAGATGCACCTTCTTGACTTTTTAACTAATGGAGATGAGCCTGATGCTGAAAGGCTGCTGTCAGTAGCCTTTGGAGTTGGTTTGGATTCTTTCTGAATCTCAAAAGTCATCATAGAAAGTAGGGTCTCAAATAGATACTTGTATATCAGTGTCCATAGCAACGTTATTAACAACAGCTAAAAGGTTACATCGGTGTTCATAGCAGCCTTATTAACAATAGTTGAAAGGTGGAAACAACCTAAATGTCTGTCAACAGATGAATAGATAAACAAAATGTGGCATATCCATACAGTGGAGTATTATGTAGCCTTAAAAAGGAAGGAAACTCTGACACATGCTACAACATAGATGAACCTTGAAAGCATTATGCTAAGTGAAATAAACCAGATGCCAAAGGACAAATAATGTATGATTCCAAGTGTATGAGGTGCCCAGAATAGGCAAATACATAGAGACAGAAAGTAGAATAACTGTTGCCAGGAGCTAAGGGAAGACGGAAATAAGAAGTTGTCGTTTGATGGGCACAGAGTTTCAGTTTGGGATGATGAAAAAGTTCTGAAGATGGATGATAGTGGTGGTTGTACAACAATGTAAATATACTTACTTGTATATTTAAAATGTATACTTGTACATTTTACTTTCTGTAATATACACTTAAAATCTGTACAGTTACATTGTATACTTAAGAATGGTTGAAATGGTAAATTTTATCCTGTATATTTTGCCACAATAACATTTTTTTAAAAGTAGTCATGAAAAAATACTCTTCAAGCTGGATGGGCCTTCAAGACTTGTCTGCTTTAATCATCACTTCAGGGAGGTGACAGCATTTATCCAGTGTCATGCCAGGAGCCTGTGGGAGGAGAGCCTCCTCTCGACAAATGGCATTCACTTTTTAATATCAACTTCTGTTCTTGGATAGGTGACTGCTACTTAGCCTTTGGGAGAAGATGAAACCCTGATGCATATGAATAGCAGTTCTCTTTGTCCTTTATCTGAGTGTAGAATTTAGTGACTATTTGTACTAATTTGCATGAGACTCTTCTAGGTCTCTTTCAACTTTATAACTTGATATTTCCATGAGGAATAAAAAGAAGCCATATAATAGTTCCTGTAGAAGAATGGCCAGAAAGAAATATTATATCAAAGAGGCAACAACTTTGAATATGTACTTTAGGAAAGTACTTATTTTAGGAAAAATAATTTAATTTCATTATTATTCTAGTTGTATGGCTTTCTTAAATCAGAAAATGGTGTTGCTCATAATAATAGTTTTTCCTTAGGTTTATTTTAAATAAGGTCACCAAACTTACAGGATTAACAGGTTGGGTAAGAGGAGTCAGGCAAAATTTGTGTGTGTGCGTGCGTGCATGTGTGTGTGTGTGCACACGCATACGTGCACACACATGACCTTTTTTTGCTCATTAACATCTTGAGAAAATTTTCAGGAACTTAAACTTCAGAAAATAATTACTTTTCTTTTTTTTTGCTGTTCCACCTTTCAATTAAAGTAAATTCACTATCAATTCCTCTTTGGGTCATTCACCGTTTCACTGTGTCCCTGCCATCCCCTATGTCAGATATTCTATAATTAAAGTAATTAGTGATATATATAGTGATGAAGGGTAGGAGTGGGAGAAAAAGGGGGAATACTCAATACTTGACAGAGCAATTCTGGGATTGTCTTTTCCAGATCCTTCTGCCATATTTACACGTATACAGAGGACTGAATGAGGAGAGGGACCCTTCTTGAATTAGCATGTATATTATATCGCCAGCATCCAACATTCCTTAGGAATAACTATTACTTCCTAAGAACCTACTGCGTTCAAAATATTATTTCATTTATTTTTTGCAACGTTCCCTTAGAAGAGTTATTTTCTCCATGGATCGAGCTGAGATTTAAGAGGCTATACAACTTTCCCATGGTTATTCATTGAGAAATGTTAGAGTTAGGATTTAAATTAAGATTGGATTCTGCGTTTACCACAATGGTAGGCCATTTATTCTTGGATATAAATGAAGAGAAGGATAAAGAACAACCCCATAAAACTTACCTTTTCCTTTGCTACCTCTTCTTACTGAAAGCAGACACCTTAATGCAGAAAAGATAATTTAGGACTTAACTGATGAATTCCCCATTTGGAGGGAGGACTATATGCCTTTAAGTAGATTGATGTGGAAGCAGTAGTGGGTACCAGTCACCATCAGCCTGACGTCAACAGTGTTTTCAAAGAAAAGATAAGGACTAGCAAATTAAGCTAACAATAGGTTAATTTTTCATTACTCTGAATTAAAGTACCCATTTACATACATGTGTTTGTAGGCTATATCCTTAAGTCTTAGAAGAAAGAGAAGTTCGCTTTGGGGGCTGGCAAGGGAACAGATCTTTTCAGAGGTAACATTTGAGCTCAAGTGATAAACCACTTCGTATAGGGCAACTAGCACTAATGTTTCCCAATGCGTAGGGTAAATATTTGGCCAACAGTTTGTGTCACTGGCATTGTGCTTCAGACCCATTTTTTATATGATCTAGACAACAAAGAGATACATCTTTCTCATGATTAGTGAAGAGAGCAGTATTTTCTCCTTGATGAAAGACTAGACATAAAAATAGCTTGAGACTTGTGAGGGACAGTTAAGTGGAAGTACATTCAAATTTTAAAAACATTTGGCTTTTCAGATACCATAACCTAGAAGAAGAGGGAGAAGAAAAGAGTTATGCGGGAGGTCGGGGGTGTGCACACTGTCCAGAGTTGGAGATGTACTGGCCAAACTGGGACTAAGTGTCCTCACTTAACCTAGGGAACCTTCTTAGCTAAATGTAGTCTTATCCTTCTCACAAGTATGTCCCCACTCTCCTTCCACCCTCCCCCATCCCCAAGGATAGTTCTCAAGTGTGGCTGCTAGATGAAAGAGGAAAAGACAGAGAAGCATCTTACAGAATTAACTTTGATGCCCTAAATACATTTTTTGGGCATGTAAATATATAACCTCTGGAAGAAAAAAAACCCAAAGCAGAGCATATAAGGTTTTTTTAAAGATAGGTAAATCATTTTCTTTTTAAATGAAATTCAGTTTGACTGCATGAAATATGAACAGTAATTAAATGCACAGTCTGTGGGCCTTCCATACTTTAAAGCGCTTTCTTAAAAAAAAAAAAGAAAGAAAGAAAGAAAAAGAGTACTCACCTCAGACAGGCCAATTACCCAAGAATGATGAAGTCAAGAGGAAAGTCGCTAAATTTCTTTACTTGAGTGATCACAACCCCAGCCCGTGATTAGTCCCCACGGCACCAGCGGGGATGTGGTGGGGACACGCACATTGGAAGACTTCAAATAGTCATTTCCTTGGTTAAAATAAAATCTGACTGCACTAAATAGACAGTTTTTAATCTCAATTGGACATCTGAAGATTTCTCAAGCTGTTGTTGGCTGCGGCAGAAACAAATTTTTCTGCTTTGTTGATTAAACCGCTGGTCTCCACCATTGCTTATCGGCCTGCAACGAGCTGTTCTTTTTAATTAAAAGTGAGCCACCACGAGAGAGCAATTAACAGCTAGTAATTACTGTGCTCTTCAGAACGGCAACATTTTGCCTTTCATTCCAATTATATAATGGACAAGTGGCTTTTTGATCTTCAAATTAGTGAGCTCTTGTCCTCCTTGTTTGGAGGCAGAATTGGCAGGTTAATGACGGCCTGTGGGGGCAGTCTTTCCACTGACTGATGGGAGGCAAAGAACGCCAGGAAAGAAGGCAGTGAGAGGCTTTCAAGAACTGCAGTTCTACCTTCACGATAAAGATGGAGAAAGAGCCCTATTTTCAGAGGATTTTGTTGAAGAGGGAAAACAGGCATAAGTGGAGCCTCCAAAGAGCACTGTGTACTTCTCCTCTCTCCTACCCTCTAGCAAAAGGTGACTACATTTTAAAACATGGAAAAGTGGAATTAGACTGTATGATACTTTGGTATGCCTTTGATAAGGGCATGAAATATTACATGTCAGTCAAAAATACTTGCTCTAGGAATAGGAAAAGATTTGGACCTTATTGAAATTTGTTTTAACAGCTACGAGAATTCCAGGATATCATATCCTTTGGATACAATGTAATCTTATCTTAATTGATAATTTATTATTAGATCTGGTATAAACACTGAGGTTATAAATAGAGGAAATTGGACAATTTTGTTTTCCTTTATCTAATCTCTGCTTTTCATTTAATAGCATAGCGAGAGCTCTTCAATACTTTAGCATGCTCATGGCCAGTTGCTTCCCACACCTCTCTTTTGGGCATAGTCTCCTTTTGGACCTGTTTTTAGTTGCAGATGTAAAAATGCAGATGCAGTCAGCCAGCTATGCTTCCCATGCCTTACTTATATGCTCATGCTGAGAGTAGAAGAGTTAGCAATTTTGTGGCCACCAATCACTACATTTAGGGGGTGGTGTTTCCTTTAAACAATATAAATATGAATAGAATGAACCCCCTGATTTCTATATATACAAAATTACATCCCACCCTTGAGAGACAGAATTAACAAACTTCTACTTCAGTCATTGACATTGCCATCTGTGATAGTCTTATTTATGCAGCCAGGCTGGTTGATGTATGGACTAAAAACAAATGATGCAATATGAAAGAGATTTGAATTTGTGTGTGTGTGTGGAATCTGACTTATGAGCTCTTTTCAATGATGTTGCATGAAAATAGTATGCAGAGAAATAATAGTATGTGTACATAATAGCCATGACCTAATTTCTCAAGATACTAAAAAAAGCCTCGTCTTTATAAGTAGTATATCAATTAATCAAATAGGAAAAATAAATGCACTCACATATGATTAAATTTCATCATAGGACATCTTTACTAAGCACTTTACAAATATAATTCTTGGTTCCTTGATTTGAGCATTTTCATGGAGACAGAGCCCCAGTTGAAGTGAATGTAATCTAGCAAGGTTGAATGTCCCCCCCATCCCCATCCTCCCCAGCAGATACCAAGTTTGGGCAATGCCTCCATTAGGCTGTGCAGTCACTCAATTAACTGCCCTCCCTCTTTTTTTTTTGAGAGCTGCTGTTACTTTTTCCCAGAAAAGACTTTATTGAGCCATTGTGAACAGAGTGTGCCTTTTGATCTGTTTTTTAGAGATGGTTGTAAGCATAAATCTGTTAGTAAATTGTGAGATTCATTTTTAGAATGGCTAGACATGAGTAGAGATTCAATATATAGTTTTAAACAGAGTTTTACATATTGAAACAATTGATACTTTTGCAAGAACGATATTCACCACTATGCCTCATTAGCACCATGGCCTACGTTACAGCACTACTAGATGATGTTTTGAAATCACACACTTCTTGCCAATACAAATACCATATACTTTGCCCATGAACTTAAATTTTGGATCCAGATGGAAAAAATAAGTGTGTCTCTTTTTTTCTTAACTGCTGAAGGTTTTAAGAAATATTCCATTATAACAACCATTTTGCATTCACTATTTAGTTATGCAGTATTTGTGAAGAGTGGGATATTGAGTTTGAGATGTACATCTGTTAAAATGGAAATTTTGATTGATATGAGTTAAACTTCTTGATGAGAAGTGTAGCAGGAGGCAAGCAAAAAAAAGTCTAGGAGAGAAAGTGCAGGTCTCTTTCTCTTAAAAGATAATTTCTAGACTTTTTAAACGGCAAGCCTTTTCTACTTCTAGTTGTTGCATGAAATCAGGTAAATGTTATTTTTTTCAATAATTATATTCAGATTCTCTGTTTAACATCTTATTTTCCAAATTATGAATATAAATTTAATTTTTTTGTTGATAGTGATGTATGCAGTGCTAATTATCACAGTGTCTATAATATTACCAACCTTTTCTTTGTCTAAGCTTTTGTAAATTAAAAATATAAGGCTGTCTCCTGACATCTCCCTTTAGTGTTTCCAAGAAGGTATACAGTATTCATGGAAAGAAGATGGGTTCAGATTGTAGTTTTATTATTTTTCAATCATGTAAATTTGGGCAAGTTACTTCCCATCTCAGAATCCCAGTTCCCTCATTTAAAAGCAGGATATTGGTACTGACCCTACAATGCTGCTATGTGGATTTAATAATATTATATATATATATATATAATATATATATATATTAATATATATATATATAAAGTGGCCAATGAATTAATTGTCTGAAACATAGTAGGTACTCAAATAATGGTAGTCATTATCATTGTTACTTTACTTTATTTATACTACCTTTTTGCTTTTGTTTATATGACATCTTTAACCCAGAAGGAAGTATTTAGGAAAGTCAGTCACTCACTAGTAGGTATTGATAACCCAATATTTGGAGTACATGGTATGATATAAACTTTTCTTTATAAGAATATTGGTGAAGGGAATAGGTGGTATTTCTCTAAAAGTTCTATGAACATACTGTGGCTATCCAAAATTAGACTATCCATTATTTTTTTTCTGAAGGAAAGTTACTCCTATAATGATTTTAAATTTTAAAACTATTTTTACTATTTAGAAATCAAGCTTCATTTTAAAGAAGTGTTGTATGATCATCTTTGTCTTTGTTGCAGAATATAAAGAACACTGGATTAGGAGTCATGAGGTCACCACTCTCTTGCTTGTTGAGTAACCCTAGGAAAATCACTTAACATTTCTGCATTTCAGGTGCTTCATGTGTAAAAAAGTATTTCAGGGTTCTCTTGATTGCAAACAACAGAAACTGGCTCTGGCTAGCCAGGCAAAAGAAAATTTATTGGAATGATGTGGGAAGCACAGAGAGTTGAAAGAAGGCTGGAAAACCAGATTTGGAAATGGGGAGGTAGTCAAGCTCTCTCCAGAGGGTAGGAAAATTCTGATGGGTCTCATAGCAGGAAAAAAACTGATCTGGATTCTACTGCTGAAACAAAAACCTCTAAATATTCCTCCTCTCAAGATTCACATTCACAGGAGAGGCTCCAAAGATTGGTTTAACTTGGCTAATGTGCCAACTTCTAGGAAAGGGATAAACTTCTGATTACAGTTCCACATTTATGTCCAGCGGGTAAGAGGTAAATCTTCAAAAAGAAATCAGGACACTCTAGGAAAGAGAAGTAGATTCTTAGCTTCAACAAAATGACAGCCGTCGGCTACACTGAAGATCATAAATGATGCTCCTTTTCCGACTATTTGTGAATATTACATTATGTGGCACACATGGTGATGCTTAGCAAAGTCTAGTGAACTGGGTAGTATTATTGTTATCAGTTATTCCTTGTCCAGACCTTGAGTTTGTAAATGGCTTACCCAGCAAGCATATGACATAGTTACTTCTGAACAGCATTATATCTTTAAACACAATTATTTATTAAAAAAACTAAAATTGAGGATAATTATGAAAGGTAACCTTTCTAAGTAAGATCTTGACTTTATTCAGAGAAACTATAGCTAACCTTAATGAGAGCTAAGGTATTCATCAAAAATGAATAAATTTTTTGTTAGATTTTAAACAATAAAAGTTGGTAAATGACCAGCCTGGTGGTTAAAGATCTTGTCAGTGGAATAAGTGGGAATGTTTTCATGTAGTTAATACTAGACTTGCCCTTGAATCAGATACAGTAATAGGAATTTGCAGAAATGACACTTAAAGGTTTTTTTTTTTTTATAGTGTCCAAATGCATATTCCAGAGCTCAGTAAAAACATGGACTTCAGTAAGAGACTTTTCTTTTTCTTTTCTTTTCTTTTTCAAATTAGTGAGGATAAAATTATTAAGTAGGCCATCATTGTATGTTGATGTAAAATACTTTTTTGTAATTTTATTAGGAAATTTAGAAACTATGTTTTTTGTTTGTTTGTTTTGTTTCTTTTTTTTTTTTTTTTTTTTGATCCAGACATCTCTTTTCTAGTCTTTAGCCCTACTGGTATAGTAAAATAAAATAAAAATAAGATACAGGAAATGGGAAGTCTGTTAGCGTTCATTACATTATACAGAGTCATACAAAATGGAATGATTAATATGCTTGACTTGACCCAGGCATGTATATTCAGACTCTAAGGAAACCTCTAGATTACTCAGTTATTATTGGAAATTTGAGAATAACACTTCTGAATGAGTGTTTTTATTGAATCAGGAGGGGCCTAATTGTGTAGGCACTTTAATAAAGTCAACAGAAAGAGAAGTAAGTTATATTCCCGAAGATTCTATGGACAAATGCATTGATTTTATAAAAGTCTGGAAAATGACCAACTTTAACTTCATTTATGTTTCAATTAAGAATAAATTGATTTTCTTTGCACTATTAGAACTTTTCTTTAGTCCCATTGGGATTTTACTATTTTAACAACTGTTTTGATGTGTGAGCGGAAGAGATTAGTTTACATAATCAGATTTAGCCCTGGTTTTTTATAAGCAACATGTCCTATAATCTCACATTATGCTGCATGTGGACTTTTGGTTAGGGGACTAATTAAACCTAAAATCCACTCAATTAAAACTACTTTTGTATTAGATGAATTACATAGGATTTTGGAAATGTTTTTAAAAATTATATATTGCTTATTAATTGAACCCTATAAATAAATTTATGTGGAAATTTAAAAATTCTAAAACATTTGTTTTGCTAGATGATAAAGCAATACAAAATAATGCATGTGACTGTAGAAAGTATTAAAAAATTTAGAAAAAAAGTGTTATCCATAATCAAGTCTCTCAGAAACAAATACCATTATTTTGAAGTAATTTTGAGTTGACTTTTTCTCTCTCTGTATATATTTTAAAAATATAGTTTTGTCTTTTTGGACATGAACAGATCTCATTTGTGTTCAGAAGCTGAATGATTAATAAATAGCTGGAATTTTAAAAAAGATGATTAAAAAAAGCCATCATACTTAGAGAATATAGAGGAGTGTGTATCCATTAGATTGACTAATCCACTGCTATCACAGAATTCATATCCAAATGTTACTGCTGACTTTTCTTGTGTGATGCTTTATCCAGTTTTATTTCACTTTCGGATATGTCTTCTCACAGCTTCTATTGGTAGACTTTTATGATCTAATAAGTCAGGCTTTTCCTAATGTTTTTATTCAGTTATTTTAAGCCTTGTTCTCTTATTTGACTGTCAAATTATTAAATATTATTTTAAAACATAAAATATGAGTGATTGAATACAAGGTTGTCTGATTTGGAAATTTCACACTGTTCCCATTATTGACTGTAAAACAAAGTCTGTAGTCTTAGAAAATGGTGATAGCAGATTATAGGGAAGAGAACCTTAGAAAATGTTGTCAAACTCTCTATTTTTATTTCTGCTTTCCCTCTATTGGCTACACTTTACTTAACACACATTATAATATTTTATTTTTCTAAAAATATCTATGGTTAGTATTGCTAACGCTCTCCCGTAGAAGACCAGGACTTCAGTACATTTCAGAACATCTCTCACGACCTGGCCATCAACTCAGCTCCCTTGTTATTATTTTCTAGAATTTCATTCTAGTTTCTTTTTAAGCAATTGATAGTTTAGATATTAGCATATTTTCCTGACTTATCTGCTCATCTCTGTTTCTTGCATCCCATTACACCTCCCCACCCCCATCAGTTTGAAGTATATAGTATGATACTTCAACAATAATTCATGAGTAGTTAGTCTGTAAATCTGGAAATATCTTTCTTTTGCCCTCTGTTTTGAATGATGGTTTGGCTGGATATGGAATTTTGGCACTTTGAAGATATTTCTTCATTCTCTTTTAGCAGATCTGGTTGTTGAGGAGACAATTCTGTCATCCCGATTATTTTCCTTTGTGGGTAATCTGTCTTTTTCTCTCTGAAAGCTTTTAAGATTTTTCTCTTTATCACTGATCTTTTGAGGTTTCACTACAATGTATCTGGCTTGGGGTGTTTTTTTTTTTCCATTTTGAAAAACTTTCAGCCATGTATGGTTTCTTCAAATATTGCCTCTCTCTGTTATGTCTTTCTGGTGTCTCTCCCCTTTATATTCTGTGAGATTTGTTCAGTTTCATCATTAAGTTCACTATTCTTTTTCATATATTAGATTTTTTAATTTCATATTTTTCAATTTTAAGATTTCCAGTTGGTTATTTTTCATAACTATTTCATAACCCTGCTTTTGTTCTATTGATGCTAATCTTCCTTTTCCTCATTAAGAATTTTAATTTTAAACATCATCATTTCAAAGTTCTTTTCAGATTGCTCAGTTACTGCTATTAGTTTGTATAAGTTCTTCCTTCTATTTGGTTTATTAATTGTATTTTACATTGCTGATTTTCTTTTGTGAATTTGTATTTTTAATGGCTCACCTTGTATCAGAATTTTCTTCTATACACTCCTCCTTGTGTGGCAAATCAGCAGTTGCCTCAGTTACACCAGGTCTTGTGATAGTTTTTTCCTCTGTTCAGAGGCTGAGAATGCAGTTATGACCCTGGTTTCATGCAGGGTACTTCGTGCATGTGCGGGGTATGCTCCAGCCCTCTCCTCTGTGAACACGGGAACATAATCCTTACTGTTCATTTTTGGCCATAACCCAGACAAAGACCCTTTATTGATGTAGGTTTCCTTTTCTTTTATGGGGCATGGAAAACTTTCTTTCTTGCTTGTGAACAGGATTGCACTTTCAAATGTTTTAAAAATAGTTATCCATTATTTCTCATTTTGGCAGTTTTGGCATGTGCTTACATTGCCATTTTGGTCTGTTATCTTTCATGAGATTTAAAAATAAATTTTATTTTGGATAGAAGTTTTCCATAAAGGTAAAATATGTTTTTACCAAATCTTTATTAGTTCAGGATGTGATGTTCAAATTACATTTAAGTGAAATGGAAGAAATAATTTAGAACGTTGGGACAAATTGTGTATTTTGTCACCCTGAACTTCAAACCTCTTTAGATTAAACATTCATGAAGAAGAATAAATAGAGAGAACATTCACAATATCTTAAGGAATAGAAATAAAGGGCATATTCAGTTGAAGTCTGAGGAGTTTTAAAAAATCTAGAGAAGATGTAAATAGTAACTCCCCTTTTTTAGCTGATTTACCAGTCATGGTTTTAACATTTCTGAGGCCACAAACAGAATATATGGGGAATCTTGGCTTAAGACACAAAACCAAACCAAACCTCTCTTTTGGACTTTATTTAGTAAGTAGTAAGTTAGTTGCTAAAGCCTACATATGGAATTTTTGTACTCATTCACTTAGCAAACACATTGACATCATATGAGTTGAAGTTGAACTTTATTTAGACATAATGGGGAGCCATTGGAATGTCTGAAATGTGAAAAGATACAATCAGAATTATGCTTTAGGATGTTTGATTTGGCAAAGGTATGCAAGATGAATTGTAACAGAGAAGAACTAGAGATTTGGAGAGCTAGTTAGTAGGCTATTGCAAAAGAAACATTGAGAGAAAACGATAAGGACCCAGACTACAGGTTGTGGCAATAGGAATAGAAAGAACAACATAGCAAGGGAAGAATCAGCAGGACTTGATTGATGACCATATATGGGAAGCAGGGAGGCAGGAAAGTCAAATATGAATTGGGGGATGAGGAGAATAATGCTACCACGAAAGAAACTGCAAAATCAGATTACAAGGGACTAAGGAAATAAAGATTCTGCCCATTTTAACATAATATGAATCTAAGACTCTTTTTCAGGGAGTGGGTGGGCAGTGGCAGTGAAAAGGAGAGAAATATGGTAATAACTTGAATGGATAGACTGGCAAAATTTTTTTTAAAGGTTATACATGACGGGCTGTGTTTTATGGAATCTAATCTATTTTATGTGGGTCCCAAGGAAAATTTTTCAGTAGTCATCATAGTTGCCTATAAGTATTTATTGTTCATTACTATATGTTTAGAAAATGGGATCAAGAAAAAGCCATTATTTTTCTTCGAGTTGTCACATGATTTGAATTTTCCACTGAAGTTGACCACAAGTCAGCTTGAATCTTAGCAATGAACCAAGACATGGAAATGTTTAGGTCAAGCCAGGTTCTAGGGAAGGCTTATGATGGAGATGGAATCAGATAATGAATGAAAGAATTTAGAGTCATTGCAGGGTTATCTCCAGCCCAAGGGGAAATTGCCAGTCAGGAAGGGCATCTGGCATGAGAAGCCAGAGCAGCAGCTTGCCGATAACCCTGGGAAGAGCAGCACTCTCTTTAAGGAAGCAACAGCACTGGCTTCCTGCAAAAACATGCTAATTTGACAATTCAGTTGATCTCAAATGAGGCATGGACAATGGTGATCCTAAAAAAATGGAGACAGTTTTAGCAGAATTGAGGAAATCCTTCTCTTAAAAGACCACAGACACCAAAAATGTTTTATAACTGTAGCCCTCAGCCAAGGGATAAGAATAATTTCCATATGCATGTCTGGTTCTAACATGGGAATATACTTTCAAAGATGAGTATGATGTCTTTCTCCAATGGAGACTTTAAGGCTCATAGAGGCAAATGCATATCTGCTGCACTCCAGTTGACTCCTGTTAGACTAAAGATCCCTGACATGTTTTCAGTGGTGAGATATTCTGCCATTGGCCACAGCAGCATTTTCTTTGCTCTCTGCTTTCCCCATAACCACTGTGCTTTACCTTGTTTGAAAAGCCGCCTCTATAATAATTGCATATCAAAGGGAACAGATTTGCACGTTCCCATTTGCTTTCCATGGTCATGACTTGCAGCTGTAGTCTACTCCTTTTCTGGTGGTATATTTCTGCTTATTATGTGCCAGGGGATATTCTCAACAAATGCTCATATCAAGTCTATAGTGAAGTTTTATTACTGTCTCAGAGGCTCAAAGAGGAGTTCCAACTTACTGCAAGTTCCCAGCTTGTAAGCGGTTGGTCACCAATTATTGTCACTAGCCATGCTGCCTCCCATAAGTATATCCTGGCTGATGGCTTTGGAACTGAAGAGATTCTGTTAATGATTTGTTCATAGTTCTCTGACTGTGAGAACAGTATCCAAGATACCACTATTTTCAGGATTGTGCCACTTAGGCTCATTTGGAAAAGTCATGGAAAGAATGAATATTAAGATAACAATGGACATATCCTATTCTCTTTATTTTTTGCAGGTATTTCTTTCATGGTATCACTTCTTTGCAATTATAAAGCTATTTTCACTCAAAAAATAACCAACTTTTTGAAAAATGTAATCTCTTCTCTCTATTCTCTAAAAGAACCAGCCATAGGTTGGCACTAAAAAGATTCCCATGTAAAATACGGACTGTAATTGTGGCTTAGAATATTTTAATGTGCTGTGTTTAAAAATAACTACAAAGAATAACGACTTAAATGGATATCATATTTGCATCGAAATTTCCCATGCAATATAACTATCTGTTCCCTCATCTTTGCCCTCCCTTCAATATACATTTATAGTCTGTTATGATGAGATTTTACCTTTTCCACCATCCAGGCTTATCAAAGCTATAAACCAGTCATATAATTTACAGAAGCTTAAAGATACATGGAGAACTTGGATAGGGTCCAGAGGAGAGCAATGAAAGTGATTAACCGGTCGAAAAATAGCACTGATGAAAAAAGATGAATAGAATCAGGATTACTGGTATTGGAAAGGTGTAGAGGTGACTTAATAACTGTCCTCAACTATGAAGGACTATTAAGAGGAGCATGGTGACCAAGCATCTTCCGAATCCATCTTCTACAAGGAGAAAAGTGACTAAACTCCAACAAGAGAGATTTAACCCAGATGTGAGTTTCAAACAGGATTCTCCTCTCCATCTTCACCATTGCCATTAATTATTGATTCTCTTCCACTCCTTCTATCATCATTATTGATTTTTAATTCTAAGGTTGAAGGTGAATGGTACCATGGATATGATAGTTTAATATATAAAGAAAGGCTTTCTTCCCAGTAAAGCAGTGATTCTTGATCACTGAAGTTCGGAGTACTAAGAGGAATCAGAATTGCCTTTTCAAAATACAAATGCTCTAAGATTTATTGCTATCCTTACCTTCTCTTGAAAAATAACTGCTTTGAAAGATTACACTCTCAGTTAATGCAGGTAGGTGAAATGAGGAAGATCTCAATGGTATATACGAAAACTTGGTGATGAGTTAGCTCTGTTAATTATTTAAGGATTAATTTATTTCAGTGCCTATTCTTGAGAATGTTTTGAAAATAGTTTTATCTGTTTCCTGATTTAGTAGAGTCCCCAACAGTTGAGACTTGTAGTGTCTGACTTCATGAAAAACATTTTTGCAAGGCAGAATGGCTTGGATCAAGAGTGAGGCAAAGTGTGGGCTTGGTATTTGAGGTTGCATCATGCCTTTGGGAGCTCGAAAGGAAGACCTGTGCAGTGTAAATTGTCAACTTGTTTGTTTTACCAATAAGCTTACTCTCTCAGAAGTTTCCCCCTTAAAAACTCATCATAAAAAATTACAAGAACAAAATTACTTAAAATTAAATATTCCCTTTGGGTTATGAGAACTGCTATTAGTCTCCTGTTTTACATTTTATTTTATTATTATAAATTTTTAAAATTGATTTTTCTATTACAGTTGGCATACAATATTATATTAGTTTCAGGTATACAACATGGTGATTAGACATTTATAGACTTTACAAAGTGATCACCCCAGTAAGTATAGTACCCATCTGACACCATACACAGTTATTGCAATATTATTCACTGTATTCCCTATGCTGTATTTTACATTCATATGTCTTTTTTATTGTAATTGGCAGAGAAGATTGAGATGTGGTCAGTGGTCATATTTACATATTATGAAAATGCTGTATAATCATAACAATTATTTTCTTTCAAAAGCTCCACCTCTTTGGTCTATCTCAAATTTCACACCTATCATGAAAGATGCTTGCTGCATAAATCTGTATTCTTTCCTACTGGGTACTTTGATTAATTTAACCACATGTTACTGTCAAGTTGAACACATTCATCTTGTGTTTCAAAGTGTATCCTCGTCAATCTCTCTATTGTTCCATCCCTTCAGGCCTTATTTCATCACATTTAAGGAGACTCTTTCCTGCCTGTCTTTATCTTGTTAGGCTTTCAACAGCTTAAGTTGAATCTTCATTCTTTCGTTCTCGCTGTCAAGCTTTCTTTAACACGCTCTCTCATTTCCTTATTCATAAAATGTCAGGGCTGCTCTTGTTTCACATAGCATTATGTGCACAGTCAAATGTTACTACAGATGAAATAATTTTCCATCTGACGAGTTTACCCAGTACGTATATTTTTTTGAGTATGTTACATTGTTCAAAGCAGAGTTCAGTGTTCATCATCAGATTCTAAGGGAGATGCAAAGTGAAGGAGGCAGCTCTATGGTTTTGTTACTGGTGGGATCTCCTGGTGCTGTCTGAGAAGGAAGAAGCACCATTCAGCACCATTATGAGAGACTGAAAGTTCAATTATTCATTTCAAAGGTGAGGAAAATAAAATAACCTACTGTTACCAGATATTTATTATCAGTTTTATAAGGCATGCTACTTGATCAAATAAACCATAACTAACTTAACTGTGAGCTCTGTTTTTGAGCCCCAGAGCTTGGCACTTAGCAGATGCTCAAATGTTTTTTTTTGAGCAGATGAATAAATCACATGGTATGGTTGGAGGCAAAAGAAAAATGATAGAATTTAGTGCCTTAAATACATATTCATGAAAGTTTCAATGATTGAACAGCCAGATTGGACATTGTTCTGAGTATAGCTTTCTGTTCTATTTAAATATGAAAAGAGAGATAGATATGTTTATGTTTCTAAATTAGGATTAATTTCAGTGGTTACTTCATTTACTTTATTTCTCCAGTCATAGTATTAATAGATAGGTAGTATTAAACACATGTCTATTAAATAGCTATATTTAACTGAATCTTTTATATCATTTTGTGGTTCTGTGCTTATTTCAAGTAGTTATTTTATAATTACTATTTAGGTTGAAAATATATTGAAGGCAGATATTTTCATACATGATTCCTGGGTAGAAATTTCAGAATGATCTTCTGTAGATGACAAGTCCTGAGGTTGGCTAAACTGATATGGCTTTGGAATTGGGCACAGGAACGAATGGAAAAATGACCCATTTATTCAACAGGTTATGCAGTCACACAGTTGATTTTACTGATGTCACTGAATTGATTGACTAGGCCATATTTTGCTTTTCCTAAAAAGCTAACTCCTTCTTCTCTCTCAGCCTCCTCTCACTACCACTGGACTGAAAAATCTAAGTAACTTCATATCTATTTTCAATGTTATGCATTAACTCTTCCTTTCAAACTCTTCTTCAGAGTCAGTGGGGTCACGTCACTGACCTCAGGAAACTGAAAGCATGTCTGTGCTGAGAAGAATGGAAGAGAATAATTTGAATATACCAAACTTAAAATGTACTTACTTTGAAGAATGCTAGTCCTATATAAGTGTTTTTCTAATATTTAAATATGCTCTGTGCATGTTCTATTGAGTTAAACAAAAATAAACAAGGCAAAATATAGAAAAAACAGATGGAATTATATTAATTCTTGAATCAGCAGAAGAAATAATATTTTGTGATTGACAGTAGATGAATGCGATGAGATTCATAGCACTGTACACTTGGGTAGAATAGCCTGTGTTTCTCACTGGAACGTGAAACTAGAAGAATTGATGAAGAAAATGCAAAGTTTATCATATAATCTCTGAAATCTACTTGAGATCTTTACAAATGTATTATCATAATGTTAGTTTTATTGGTAATCTAGGGGCCGGCTGGCAACTAAATGCTCAGTATGTTCCTGAGACAAGTGGTCCCCAAACATTTAGTTATGATCTCTTCCTAGTCTGTTAGGAAGTTTTCACTGTTCGAAGCACCAGAGAAAAATGAGTAAAAATGTAGTTATTCATGAAGATAATTGATTTCATTTTTTAAAGTTATTAATTAATTAATTAATTAATTTTTTTGAGAGTCTTAAATTTTCTGTGTTATAATGCTTTTTCTTTTGGGAAATGATGTTAAGTGTGTGTGTATAATTTTTTTTTTTAATTTTAATTACCGATTCTTGAAATTCTGGTCCAGAAATCACCACAATAGAGGTTTATTTTAGCCTCATTCCTAGTCTGTAGCCATGAAACCTGGAGGGAATGCTAGGTTCTTTGGTTAGGTTATTTGCCCTGGGAGGATCAGGTAGGCCAGAGCCCAGGAAACCCTCATTTAGGCAGAATTTTAAGATGGAAATATGTCTTCTTTTTTCATGTTACATAATCTTAAATAATTCATTTTATTTAATTATGAATGTTTCAAGTGTGTTAAAATGAATAGGATAAAAATATCTACGTACCCAGATATTAATATTTTGAGTATTTGCTAAAGAGCTCTCTTAAAAGAAATAAAACATTACCGATATAGTTAGAAGCCCACTCCTCTTCTCTGATATCCTGGAGTTGGTGTGAAGTATGCCTATGTTCATGTTTGTACTTTTATCGAATACATCCCTCCATAGAAAATATATGATTTTTTGATATGTTTTTAAGTGCATGTAAGTGTTATTATACTGTGTATATCATTCTTCAACTTGCTTTTTTCACTCAAGATTTTGTATTTGATATTAAACCATGTTAATAAAGGCTCAACAGATTTATTCCTTTTAACTGTTACATAATATTTTATTCTATGATTGCAGCACAGTTTATTAATTTGTTCCTCTTCTTAGAAAGAGCTGGATTGTTTCTGCTTCTCTGCTGTCACAAACAGTACTATACTGAACATTTCTTTTGGGTTGCTTTTGGGGGCCTGTCTGAGAATTTTTCTAGGGTAAATACCCAGAAGGGAAATTGTTGGGTCATGGTTTACATGAATCTTAAACTTTGCCAGCTAATACCAGCTTGTGATTGTACCATTCACACCCCCAATAGCAGCAGTTGAGTTTCTGGTGTGGGCCTTTTTTCTTTTTCTTTTTTTGTCCATCCTGTATTTGGGTACTAGGTACCCAAAATTTTATCCTTTTTGTATGGCTAGCTACGTGTTCTGGCTCTGTTATTAAACAATTAATTTTTCCTCCAGTCATTTTATAAGGCCACCTTTGTCATATACCAGATTCCCACAAATGTGTGGGTCTGCTTCCATGAGCTCTATGCTGACCATTTGGTTTTTTTCTTTATCCTGATGCCGCTAACACTACTTTTTAAAATTGCCACAGCTTTGTGGTAAGTCTTGATATCTGTAAGGGAAATATTTCCTTCATTTTCCTCACAATTGTGTTAGTCATTTATGCTTCCATATAAATTTTAGGTTAAGCTTTCAAAGTTCACAAATAATCCTATTATATTTCTATTTAAATTGATTTGACTTGGCACTTTCTCCATCTGTTCTCTGGAACAGTTTCTGTAAAATGGCATTACTGGTTACTTGAAGGTTAAGACTGGATTGATGTCTTTCGGTAACCAGTTACATATTACGTTCAGTTCAATTACTTATATACATTTACATTTTTAATGGTTAAATTCAGATTTACTCTTTCTTCTTGAGTCAATTTTAGCTGGTTTTATTTTCCTAGGAAATTATTCTTTTGTCTAAGTTTTCAAATTTATTGGTACAATTTGTTCATAGTATTCTCCAAAGTGTGTAAAAATTCTTGTGTTTCTGTATGTCTCCTTTTAAATTACTAATGTTTTCATTTATGCCCTTTTCTTTTTTTATTAATCCATATGCCAAACTTTTATCTGCTTCATTAGTTTTATAAGTATTTTCCCTTTTCTTTAAGAAACTATTTTTATTCTGCTGGTCTTTTTCTAAATGTTTTATGAGACTTTTTATTCTTTGGTTTTCATTTTGCTTCATTTCTAATATAAACATTTAAAGCTATAAATTTCCTCTAATATTGGTTTAGCTGCTTTCCACAAGTTTGCTATATAATGTTTTTAATATTATTTATTTTAAAATATTTTATAATTTCCATCATTATTTCTCTTTGACCCACATATTATTTAATATGCTTCAAATTTTTGAACATATGACTTTTGTTATATTTTTGTTATTGATTTTTATCATGCCATGCTTTTTGTGGTTAAATGTGGCAAATTTCATAAATGCTTCATATGAGCTGGAAAAATAATTTTGGAGTACAGACTTCTATATGTGTTCATTGGATTAAACTTGTTAATTATGCTGCTCAAATCTTATGTGTTGTACTAATTTAGGGTCTTATTTATTAGTTGCTAAGAGAGATGTATTGAAATTTGCCATTGTAATCGTGAGCTTGTCAATTTATTTCTTATAATTCTATCAATTTTTGCTTCATGCTTTTGGAGGTTAGGATATTAGGTATCTACCATAAGAGTATTATGCTAAATGAAATAAATCAGATGGAAAAGGACAAGAAGTATATGATTTTACGCATATCTAGAATATAAAACAAAAAACAACAAACAAACAAACAAACAAACAAACTCATAGATAAAGACAACTGAATGGTGGTTAACAAAGGGGAAGGGCGCCAGCAGGAGACTGAAGAGGGTAAAGGGGCAAATACGTGGTGACAGGAGGTGGTGGCACATAACAAGAGGATACAGATGTATTATATAGTTATACACCTGTATATTTTAAAAAAGTTATTAGGTATCTACAAATTCAAAACACAGTATCTTCCCATTAAAGTTTTCCTTTTGTCATTTTGCAATAATTAGAAACACGATGATTTTTTAACATTGAAGTCTACTTTGTATCATATTAATATAGCCACTCCAGCTTTCTTTTGCTTGTCTTTTTTCATCTACTTCCAAACTCTCTGAGGTTTTCTTTATTTCTTTTCTCCTTCTCTCCCCACCCCTTCCTTCCTTCCTTCCTTCCTTCCTTCCTTCCTTCCTTCCTTCCTTCCTTCCTTCCTTCCTTCCTTTCTTCCTTCCTTCCTTCCTTCCCTCTCTCCCTCCCTCCCTCCCTCCCTCCTTCCTTCCTTCCTCCTTTTCTTTTCTTTTCTTTTCTTTTCTTTTCTTTTCTTTTCTTTTCTTTTCTTTTCTTTTCTTCTCTTCTCTTCTCTTCTCTTCTCTTCTCTTCTCTTCTCTTCTCTTCTCTTCTCTTTTCTTTTCTTTTCTTTTCTTTTCTTTTCTATTTTCTTTCTTCTTTCTTTCTTTTTGCATGTGTCTCTCCTGAACATATATATGAAATTCAACATAGAGTTGGGTTTTGTTCTTAAAATTGGTTATTCTACTCTTCTAGCCCATTTATATCTTGTAATCAGAGACCTGTTTGGATTTATTTCTTTTATTTTTTTGTTTGCCCTGATTTTAGTTCATTTCCTTTTCTCACTTGTACTTCTTTTTTTCCCCTTTCTTGCTCCCTATAGGACTGGCTGAATTTTCTTTTTTCCTCTACTGTATTCTTTTTGTGTTCTTTTAATAGTTACTAATAAATATTTAGTGTGCATATTTAACAAAGTCTCTCATTAAACAATATTTACCCTCTTTCTGAGATATGTGAAAACTGTAGAACACTTTAATTCAGATTGTTGTCACTTTTCCTTAGCTTACGTGCTAATTCGCTACCTAAGATTTTAGCTCCTCCTTGAACCTGTGCCCTCCGAAGGAGTCATTGTCATTGATACAGTAAGCGATTATTTAGATTTATACATTACTTGCCAATTTATTTTCTCACCATTGCTTCTTGTATCCTATTCTTTCTTTCTAGATTCAATATGTATTTTCTTGAAGTATAGTCTTAGTATTATTTTTAACAATGTTCTCTGAGTAGTAAACTCCTTTGCCTTTGTCTGTGAAAATGTTTTTATTCCATCTCATTTTTAAATAATAGTTTTTCGGACCATACAATTCAAGGTTAGCAGTTATTTTCTCTCAGTTCACTGACTATATTATTTCAGTTTTTAAAGCCTCTGTTGTTATCAAAGGTCTTCCTGTCAGTTTATTGTTGCTCTATAGTAATCTGCTTTTTGACTTTCCAATTACTGTTCTGTCTTTGGTGTGCCATAGCTTGACTATGATGTGTCTAGATGTTGAATTATTTTGATTTTTTCCTATTTTGGTCTCCTAGTCATTCTTGGATCTGGCAATTCATATTTTTTATGAATTCTGGAAAATTCTCAACTATTATCTCTTCAAATATCTTTTAACCCATTTTGGAAGTCATCATCCTCCATTGAACCATTTCATTCTATCATTGATATCTCTTAACTTTATTTTATATTTTTCTCTTCAACTCTGTGATTCATTTTTGGATTTCCTGAGGTCTGTATTGCACTGCATTCCATTCTATTCTCTTCAGTTGTTTCCAGTCTGCTGTTTAGCTTAATTATTGATGTTTTTCTTATAGTAGCTATATATTCAAAATCAAGAAATTCTGTTTGTGAGTCATGATGGCAGAGTAGGTAGATGCCGTGCTTGTCTCATCTCACAACTACAGCTAATCTACAGAACAGTCGTCATTTGAAATCACCTGAAATATAGCTGAAAAGAAGTCCTACAACTGGGGACATTCACAGGAAGCCACCTTGGGACTTGTGGGAGGGGCAAAGACATGGAACTGGCTGGCCTCATACCAGCTAGTGGCAGGTATGCGTGTGGCAGTGGAGAACTGAGAAGGTTACTTGGCTGCAGAGTTCCTGTCCTGAAGAGTGAAGGGTCCTGGCCCCATACTAGGCTCCCCAGCCCAGGTTTCCGGTGCTGTAAAGAGAAGTCCTCACGAAATCTGGTTGTGAAAACCACAGAAATTGTGGTTGAGTGAGACGAAGGGTGGCTGGAGTCACAGACATTCCTCTTAAGTGATCCTAGAGTAGACTTACTCACTGATGGAATTGTTTGCTCTGAGCTCCAGCATTGGGGCAGTAGCTTGAAAGGTGCCAAGGATGTATGGGGAGTAACTGAATTGTCTGGCTTCAGGATGAGGGCTGGAGGGCCAGCTTTCTCCCAGACAAAAATGCTGGCACAAGCCATTGTTTCTTTGTTGGGCCCTTCCCCCTCCCAGTGCTGAGATGCAGGCAGCCACCACATCTGAGTCTCCATCACCTTGGCTAACACAGTTGGCCATAAAAAAATAAAATCTTGCTATCTGCAATAACATGGATGAACCTAGAGGATATTGTGATGAGTGGAGTGAGTCATACAGAGAAAGACAAATGCCATAGGATTTCACTACATGTGGAATCTAATGAACAAAATAAATGAACAAACAAAACAAACAAACTCATAGATACAGAGAACATTTTGATGGTTGCTGGATATTAGGGGAGTTGGGGAATGGGTGAAAAAGGAAAGGGATTAATAAGTACAAATTGGCAGTTACAAAATAGTCATAGGGATGTAAAGTACAGCATAAGAAATATAGTTAATAATATTATAATTACTGTGTATGGTGTCAAATGGATACTAGATTTGTTGGGGTAATCACTTTGTAAGTTATATAAATGTTGTATAAATCACCATGTTGGACACCTGAAACTAATATAATATTGTGTACCAACTGTAACTGAAAAATAAAAAAAATTATAAAAAAGAAATTCTGTTTGCTTTTTAAGAAATCTATCTTAAAAATATTATTGCTTTCTTCTGGTTTTAGATTCTTATTTTACCTTTTTAATTATTAAAAAATTTGTTTCATGGTCTCAATTGGATTATTTTACAGGTCTACTGGTTCATGTCTAATCCCGAAGTTCTTGGTTTCTGCTTATTCTTTCTCCTGAAGCATTATTTCTTTGAATGTTTTGTGATTTGGGACTATGATCTCATTTTTACAAAACTATCTGAAAGAATCTTGTAGCTCCTACACTTAGTTTATTTTGTTTTGGAGCATTTGCATTTGTTTCTGAAGTTAAGGAATTCTAAATTCATATTTGGCCTTATAAGGCTTTTCCTCATTTTCTATTCCAAACCTAAACCCGAGGAGATAACTTTTTCTTCTTTATAAAACAATTCTGTTAGTTATCCAGGTGTTCTCTTCTCTCTCATGGATGATCAAAAAGTGTTTTCAACAGATATTTATGTATCTAGTATCATTTTCTTCCACATACCCTCAGGTTTGTTTGCTTGTTTTTTAAAATAATTAAAAAGCACAGAGGTAGGATTGTCATTTTGTATTCCTAGGCTCTTTCTATTTCCACAGCTAAAACCACATCAAAATTGGTAGTATCTCTTGGACTGTGTGTGTGTGTGTGTGTTTAGAGAAAGAATTGAACATATGCTTCAGTTGAAAATCTTATAGGTATCAAAGTCATCTCTGTTGGGGAATATTAGCAAAATATAGTATATTTGTAATATTGCATAATTCATTGCCAAATTGCCTTTTGGCAGGTTTTGAAAAGTAAAGGAAGTGGATCTGAAAAATTGCCTTTTTAGTATAATAGGAGAACTGGATTCTCATTTTACCTCTGCTACTAATTAACTGAGTATCTTCTTTCTAGCTTTGATTTCTCTCTTTTTAGGATGAATTTGTTGAATGAGATGATCTCCTAGTTTCCTTTCACCTCCAAAATCCCCCTAGGGATTCAAAGGAGTGTCTTAGCTATCTAGAGATGTTTTATTGTAACCCAGTCCTCTTTGTTACCATCACTTCTTTTGGATTGTTAAATTTAAGTTATGAATGGCTCATAATTCTTAGAAAAATATATGTTTAAGGTAAATTTGAATATGAAAATATTGTATTGAATATGAATTACTCAGTTAATATAAATACGAGTCAGAAAGTTCTGGCTACTATCAAACTTCGAAAGGCAAAAATTGATGTTTTAACCTTGTTTTTACTTAAAAGAGCAGCAGTGTAGATCAGAAATACAGTGCTTCAGGAATGTGGACTTAAAGCCCAGTTAATGAACAAAGTCCTCCCTGGGTAATATCAGATTGCTAATGTTTTCAGTCTTACTAGTGCTTGTTTACTACAATATATATTTGAGCTTGAACACTATAAAGATCAATAACTCTTTTGATATGCTTGTCAGTTTCTAGCATTGTCGAGCAATTTCTTTTAATCAGCCTGTCTTCAAATGTTAGTGTGCCTTCATTGGAAATAAAAATTGCCATAATTTCATATGAACCATCCACCTATTTGTAACAGTTAATTATTTTTTTCCATTATTAGCTGAGGTGACTCAATCTCTGAAAACTTTAATGAATTTGTCCTAAATTTACTGTGTAAAAATATTTGCTCTAAATTTTCTTTGAGTTATTTATATAAGTTAATAGCTTTATCCATTTTAGATCTTGAATGAAAAACTAGAATATTTATGATGTTTAAGTCATTAGCGTTGGGCAGAGCATCTTTTTAAGTGGAGAAGAATATTGGAAAGAAATAAATATTTTCTCGCTGAAATTTATGATAATACACATCTAATCAATGATGATATTTAAAAATTTCCTCTTGATTCTATTACTTTGTTCTCCTTATATATTTTTAACATCTCTCAGCTTTTCTCACTGATTTCTTTTTTGGCCTTCCTCTATTCTGTTGTTTTTTTCTTTCCTCTTTTCTCTCTTTTTAAATTTCTTTTTCTTCTCTCTCTTTCTTTTTTCTTTCAGGCGAGGCAACCCTTGTTTGACCTCACACATTGCAAGGATCTTCTCAGTTTACAATCTCTTATTTTTTATTATTTTTTACACCTACAGTACCTGGTCTTCCTAGATGGTCTCCCATCCAAGTACTAACCAGGCCTGACCCTGCTTAGCTTCTGAGATCAGACGGGATTGGGCTTGTTCAGGGCGGCATCGCTGTAGACCTTTTTTTCTTATATAAACATTTATCTGTATACAAACTCACCAATGAGTGCGAGCAAGAGTGGGATTTATAAGCAAAGTAGCAAGATGTCTAATTGTAAGATAAAAGGAATCATTTTTTGTATATATTAGAATAACAATGAATAGAATAGAATAATAGAATAACAATGAATTCTTTCATATTCCTGGTGACTGCAAGTCATACTTTTATTTCTATTAAATATATGAAACAATTCAGTTTTTTTTGCTCCATGTATTTAAGTTGAACATAAATTGATCTACAGGACTATGTTTCTATATGTTAAGTTGTAGATTTGGCTGCTAGTCGAGTATACCATGAATTAATAATCATTTCATATTGACTTCAGTTGAGGTAAATATCAAGATATATTGACCTGAGTGGAAAATATGGACCAAAGTGAAACCTCTGTCAATATTTATTTACCTTTACAGGGGCAATTAATCTTGATACTCATTGAAACAAGAAGTCGATATATGTATTGTTATGTACTTTTGGAGACTTCCATTAGAAATATTGGCAAGTCTCTCTTTCATGGCTATAGATTTAAAAAGCTGGTCAATTTAAGTGTTCTGGGTATTGAGATCCAAAATATGTAAAATCTCATAGTGTTATTCACTAGACATAAGAAATCAAGAGTCTTCTTAGAGCAGGTTAATGAGAATACCTCTTTTTAGTTCAGCTTATGCTTTTTTAGTAATATGAACTGCCAAGGAGACAACTGGTACTGACCTCTTGATGAATGACTTCATCGTGTTAGCAGATAGGTGAAACTCTCTTGTGAGATAGTTTTGCAATGCTTCTCCAGGTGGTGAATGACACTGGTGAATAAAACCCCCTGGTGCATCTTAGTTTCTTCCTGAGAGCTTCCTTTGTAAGCAGCCCCTACTACAAGGAGAGGTTCAGGCTGTGAGGTTTGGACATTTTGTATCTTAGGGTTATTTCCTTTCCTTTCCTTTTGGAATACAATAGTAGTGGAAGTAAGAGAAATTTTTACTTTACAGTAACTGGAAATACAATGAAGCACTTGACTTGCATGTATGAGGTATTAAGGTTGAATTTCCAGGGAAAGAGAGAGCATATTCCTTTCAGTCTATAAATTCCCTATTCAGAATGCGATCTCAAGAATTGTACTTTAACTTCTTCCCCCTCCCAAACACAATAATAAAACAAACAAGAACCATCAACACTTGATGGGAATCGTAGTTGAGTTAGAACTTTGAGATATGGTATTAGAGTGATCAACTTTTACTTAGTTAAGAATGAAATATGCTTTTTCCATATAAATTTACGTGAAAGTTTACATGTCGCTATGCAGCATTCATTACAGTAATGTTCATGTTTTCTTTATTTAGTAGAGATAAGAGATTGCCCTACTTAGGGAAATGCCCAAAAAGCTAGTAAAGATATTCAGGATATATATGTGTTTATATATAATATTATAAATATTATATTATATGCAACTTAAATATATAACACATTAATTTGCTATATAAATTATATAATATTACACCTGTCCCTTGATTTATGTGGATTATTTATTCCACACATATTTTTTTACACAGAAAACCTTGTAAAGGAATCCACTAGTACAAAAGAAAAAATACTAAAGAAATAGGCCAATATAAGTCATAAAAATATTTGTTTCACGTATTTTCACAAAAATAATGCTAATGAAAACTCGGAAAAGCCAAAATAAATTTTATTTGCTGTTGGTGTCTGTACTGTAATCTAAAGCAATCAACTTTTTTTTCAATTGGCACAAAGTCACTATCTTCATCGCTCTAAATGTTTGGAAGTACTACTTTGGTTTTATTATTTATATTTACGTTTTTGGATGATATTTTTCCAACCCTATATTTTACTGTTTTCATAAATTCTTCAATATTTGCTGCAACATTTAAAAAAATCTTTTGAAATTTTAAGGCTTGTTGGGTGTTTGGATCGATATTTAGAACTGCAGTTTCCAGTTCGATGTCCAATTGAAGAGCTGTGTAAATATTTTCTGCAGTGAACGAAACCGATTCAAGGTCACTGCCATCTATATTCATCGGGAGGATGGGCTTCAGATATTAAGTGAATGAATTCATTATCAGTTAATTTGTGATCAGCTGGTAATTTGTTAATATCATCTACATTCAAATTATCGGATCCTTCTCTTTGAAATTTATTTAATAAATTAATAAGTCCAGTTTAATCCCTCTTCAGTTGTTGCAACCATATTCCCTGGTACAACCACTTCTGGCCATATTGTTTTTCAGCAAGCAATTAAGGTTTATGGCTTTCTATAACTCAAAGCTAAACTAATATTCCTGATGTAACTTAAAATTGTGTATTCATTCCAAACTTCTATAACTGTAAGTGATTCATTATCTTCAAGTTTATTCGAAATATAATTAAAACTCCATTTACTATAATTAATCTTAAAGGTAAAAATAATGCCTTGTTCTAAAGGTTGGATCAAGAAAGTTTTGTTTGATGACAAATATACAATTTTTGGATTTGGATGTTCTAAATTATATGGATGACTATGTGCATTATCTAAAAGTAAAATTATTTTAAAAGGAAGACATTTTTCTTTCATGTGATTTTCAGCTTTAACAGCAAAAGATTTGTAAAACCAATCCCGAAAAACATCAGTAGTCACCCATGCTTTTATATTTGCCATCTAGTGAACAGGAAGGTCATTAATAATTGTGTGCTGGTAAGTATTAGTTCTTTGTGCATTGCTGAGTTAAACTGTTGTTTTTAGAAAAAGTAATTGCCAATAATGGAAATGACAAAGAGAGAACTATATAAATTAGACTGCATAAATGGAAACTGTGTTTAAGAAGTCCATGGAAACGGGAAATATTTACTGAATATGAAAAAACTCACGTAAAAAAATATACTGCGTAAATCAAGGGATGGGTTTATACATCATTTTCCAGTGGGATAATAATGTAACATATTTATTGTCAACTTTTTGGAAGAGAAAAATTATATTTTATGCATTGTGAACATTTTTTATGACCTATCTCAACATTGTCTCAGAATCATTTATAATACCCAATATGACATAAGATGCCAAGATATACAGCTGAAATTCATGAATTGACTAATACTCATGAACAAGCAACACATTAGTAGATTCGTATTTAGCTTTAAGTTCTCAGCTTGTTTTTTAAACTGATGTTTTCTGTCATCCTAGGGTAATGATATTTCTTTTTTTCTTTTCTTTTCTTTCTTTCTTTCTTTTTTTTTTTGCAAGGGAGGATTTATTTATTTTCATCAAGCTTTATGTTTTTCCTGGTTATAATAGAAATATTTTTTTTTGTTACTTTGTGAAGTACAGAAAAATCTTTTAGTAATTTGCACCATGTGATGTTAATGAGGATAGCAAAAACAAAAAACAAAACAACAAAAAATATAATACCCTCTCCCCAAAGCACACAGATGAACTCAGAAATACCATGAAAGATGGTATTTCATTGACATTTTTGCAGACAGTAGCAGTAAAAGCCACAGGCGTACAAATATTCCCCTCATCTTCTGGTGAGAAGCCTTCTGAAAAATACAGGCTTCTTGCATGTATCTCAGAAACAGCTCATCTTCTTTCCTTGCCTTTTTAAAGGACAAGAACCATCCACCTCTTTGGTGAACAGTAGCCCTATCATCAATTGGCACAGACATGCGCAGCAGAGAAACACTGATGGCGCCTATGCTGTGACTGGTGGAAGGAAACTGTCCAAGGATGTCTATGAAAGTCCAGCTTATTTGTATAAAACCTGAGGAGTGTGGGCGAAGTGACTAAAAAGATGAGAAAGAAAGTGAGAAAGGGATGGAGAAGAATGATGCAGCCTTGGTGAAGGGAGAGGGAGTGTTCGGTGGGCTGAGATTGGTTGAGAAAGAGGGTCGGCAGTGAAGCGACACACCGAAAGGGGCTGGGACACACTGGAATACACCTTAGAGCCATCCTCTTGAAGGTAAAGGATCTTCTCATCTACCGAGAAGCATTCCTGTAGTCCTTAAAGAATTCAGATTGTCACGTTGAAGGTGAGCGAGAAAGTAAAGAGCAGTAGTTACAGGTGGAGGTTAGGATGGAAGATTTTCACGTATACATAACAAAGAAACCTTTTCAATTAAAATGGAAAGAGGCGGAAGTACTTACTTACCTGAAACACCATAATTAGACTGAAAATTTTTCACATTTCAATATGTTAGTCTTTGGCTACCTACATACAGGCATCACCATGCTTTCTCTTACCAGTTGTTTAAAGTGATGACTTCATTTTGAATGGAAGGTGGATCATTGTGGAAAAAGGCCTTTGTCTTTACTGTGGGAAGTACAGAGACTTTGGAGTCAGATGGATAAGACTCAGGCTTCTTGGCAGATTTCTGATATTTACTTAATGCTTTCTTTTCTTGGTAAAAAAAAATGGGGGATTTATTTTAAAATTTTGTGAGGTTTAGAATAAGAGAAGGTATTAAAAAAGTACCTGGCACATTGGTTGGCACACACTACACGGTGTGCCCAAATGTGTTAGTTGCCTTCTCTTGTGTGAAGATCTTTTGAAGTCCCTATGAGAAAAGACCATAAAAATTTAGAAAACCTTAGGATGATAGAGTTTTTAGTGGTTCTATCATCAAATATGCCTGCATTCCACATTTGTTCCATAGAAGCAGATAGAATTTTCTTTTGAGGTGAGAGAAGATCTGAAAATGAGACGTTTCACTCACTGTCATATCCTTGCTGCTCAAACACACCGGTCCATGTCTGCTTTGCTCTATTTGCACTGCTTTCTTCAGTTGTGGAGGTATGTAAAGGCTGTAGGAAGGTGGCCCCTGCCCATTGTTCCAGTCCAGCTCTGTCACTCTCTCCCACATTGGCTATACTCTGGCCACAATGGCTTCATTCATTCCTCCAATACCCAAACTCCTTTACTCCTCAGGGTCTTGTTACCTCTGCTTAAAATACTCTTTTTAGACTCCTGCCCTTTCCTTGTGTCCCCTCCCACCTCTGTCTGTTATACACAGACACCCACATAACCCATCTTA